>NC_080412.1:7030000-9537500 GCF_030265065.1 Corythoichthys intestinalis
CTCCCCGCAGTCAAGTTCCTCCCGCGCCGGCTCCCCGCAGTCAAGTTCCTCCCGCGCCGGCTCCCCGCAGTCCAGTGCCCGTCCCGGCGCCCAAGCTGCCCGAGGTGCCCGTCCCGGCGCCTCGTCGCCTAGTCCTTGTCCCGGCACCTCGCCGTCTGGCCTCCGTTCCAGTGCCTGCGCTGATTCCACGCAGTCCAGTGCCCGCGCCAAAGTCCAAGCTGCCCGAGGTGCCCGTCCCGGCGCCTCGTCGCCTAGTCCCTGTCCCGGCGCCTCGCCGTCTGACCTTCGTTCCAGTGCCCGACGACTCCGCTGCTGTTCCGCCAGCAGACGACGACGACTCCGCTGCTGTTCCGCCAGCAGACGACGACGACTCCGCTGCTGTTCCGCCAGCAGACTCCTGCGACTCCGCTGCTGTTCCGCCAGCAGACTCCTGCGACTCCGCTGCTGTTCCGCCAGCAGACTCCTGCGACTCCGCTGCTGTTCCGCCAGCAGACTCCTGCGACTCCGCTGCTGTTCCGCCAGCAGACTCCTGCGACTCCGCTGCTGTTCCGCCAGCAGACTCCTGCGACTCCGCTGCTGTTCCGCCAGCAGACTCCTGCGACTCCGCTGCTGTTCCGCCAGCAGACTCCTGCGACGCCGCTGCTGTTCCGCCAGCAGACTCCTGCGACGCCGCTGCTGTTCCGCCAGCAGTCTCCTGCGACGCCGCTGCTGTTCCGCCAGCAGTCTCCTGCGACGCCGCTGCTGTTCCGCCAGCAGTCTCCTGCGACGCCGCTGCTGTCCCGCCAGCAGACGACACCGCTGCTGTCCCGCCAGCAGACGACACCGCTGCTGTCCCGCCAGCAGACGACACCGCTGCTGTCCCGCCAGCAGACGACACCGCTGCTGTCCCGCCAGCAGACGACACCGCTGCTGTCCCGCCAGCCGACTCCGACTCCGACTCCGACTCCGACTCCGACTCTGTTCCTGGTCCGCACGACGACTCTGTTCCTGGTCCGCACGACGACTCCGACTCCGACTCTGTTCCTGGTCCGCACGACGACTCCGACTCCGACTCTGTTCCTGGTCCGCACGACGACTCCGACTCTGTTCCTGGTCCGCACGACGACTCCGACTCTGTTCCTGGTCCGCACGACGACTCCGACTCTGTTCCTGGTCCGCACGACGACTCCGACTCTGTTCCTGGTCCGCACGACGACTCCGACTCTGTTCCTGGTCCGCACGACGACTCCGACTCCGTTCCGGACCCTCGCCCCGATGATGCTGCTCCCCGTTTCCTGCCAAAACGTGGCGGTATGGACAACCGAGCACTACCTCGTCGGGGACGCCCGCCTGATCTGCCTGTGCGGTCGCCCAATGTCTGGCGCCCCGGGCGCCCTCCCGATCGACCCGTGCGATCGGCCCACGTCTGGCGTCCTGGACGCCCGCCTGACTGGCCGTGACGGGCTGGTGTTGCTCCCTCCTCCGAGCAACCTTCTGACTTTTTGTTTCCTCGGGACGTCTGGGATCCGTCCCTTGAGGGGGGGGTACTGTTAGGTTTTGTGTTTGGTTTCTCCTTGTGTGACTTGTCCTGTGATTACCCATTGCTCTCACCTGTGTGTGTTTTCCCAGTGTATTCGGCAATCTGCATCCACCTGTGTTACCCAGCTGTTCCTTGTCTCGTTATCCCTTGTCTGCTTGTGTATATATGCTCCCATTTTCTGTTCACTCCTTGCTGCGTCATTGTCTATGTCAATGCCTGTGTCTGCGTCAAAGTTGAAGTCCTGTCCTAGCCCTCGTGTTCGTCTCAGTAAGTTTTTGATATTCAGCCTTTGTTAGTGACCTAAGTTATCTGTTGATAGTTTTTTGATCACCACAGCCTTTGTTTTGTACTTTGTGCCTTTTGTTAGTTATCATTAAAGCCTTTTTGAGTTCTCTGCCACCTGCCTCGCTGCCTTTTTCGTTTTCCCTGCATTTGGGTCCATAACAACCTGCCTGCCTGCCCGTTCATTCCTGACAACTATAAGAAAAGTTACGGCAAATGTACAGACTATTACAATCTCCTCTACTACTACGACCGAACGTCCTCTTTTTCCCTGACATGTCCATATTTTACATCCCGCGTCCAGCGGAGTTTTATAAATTCATTAAAATGTCCAGTTTTCATTATTTTTCACGGGGCCAATTTAACGTGTGTTGAAATTGACTGACACTTTGCACAGAATACTATAGTACTGTGCTTCCTGTGACGTTTTCCCAGTGGTTGGTTCTGCTGTAACAGAGAAAACAGACGTCGGAAAAGTGCTCATTCGTCCCCCAAAGTGCTAAACTGCGTGTCACGTCATCGCTCAAAATTAATATCTCAAGCCCCCCCACCCCCCCACCCTTACTACAAAATGCAAGTTGTTGGTGCTATGTTTGCGCTAGTTGGTAGGACACCCCTCTGTTATTGAGAAAGTTGGTACTCTCCGTCAGCAGCGGGAGTTGGATACGGAAAAACTGTGAGTAACGTCATCACTCGAAATTAATATTTCAATATCTATAAAACGATAGCAGCACAAATGAATTTTTGGTAACACTTTAAATAACCATCTGTTATAAGTAATTAATAGATGATTAGTAAACGGTTAAAAAAGCAATGATTGCTGATTTGTGAAGTGTTAACAATTTTATTCGGTATTTATAATGATGCCTTATGGATAGTTCATGTGTCATGAATAAACTGATGGTTAATTAGTAATAAATGACTTGTAAATTGTATGTCAATGATTTATACTTACACATTATAAATTAGTAATATACTATTAACAAGCTATTAGTAGCTTATTAACTAATGACTTATTAAGTATTAGTTGACAGTTTATTTAGGTTATTGGGACGTGGTTATAAAATTGCAACTACTCCTCGTTTCTTAATTGTTAGTGAATGACGAATAAGTGCTATTTTAGAACAATGTCCAAATAAGATACATAATTTCATAACTATACTTAATATATTAACTCAAACTTTACAGATCACTTTTTAATAGTTTGCTAACCATCTATTAAATTTTGAGATGGGGTTGGTGGTGCATCCCCTCTTGCCATCCCTGAAGGCCAGTTGATGTGTGCGCGGGTGTCCCGGGGGACCACCCTGGATCCCGGGGGTGGGGGGACGATTGCTCCTTTGCTGGGCTACGGGAGGAAGGATGGGCTGCGCTCTCAATGTGAAACATTAAGAGCGCCTGTTCATACCAAACGGGCACTTAGACATTCTTCGTGTCAAACAGCTGAACAGGACAGGTAAAAAAAAAAAAAAAAAATTATCTAACTTTACCAAATTTTTTTACAGTACAAACAAGAAAAAACAGAATAAACGAATACCACCATTTTGGGTCAGTTTTGCGATAAATGGGAGGCTGCGTGACGTCATCACCCAAAATTAAAATCTCAATAGCAGCACAAACGAAAATTATTTCAGCATGAACATGCACAAATCTTGCACAAACGAATAATATAATTATTCAATAAATTTGCGTTTGATGGGGGACCAACTTCACAGAGGTCAAAACTGACGCCATATCCGGTCTTATTAGCTTTAAAGGGCACTAAGGCCAAATAATAACGTCTGGATATCATGAAATCTGGCTTTTAAAATGTGCTTACACTGTCCTGCAATATTTTCAAGGAAGAACGATGACCAATTAACAGTATTCATTGAGAGTGCATTGCATCACATGGTCCTAGCTATACCAAGGAGACTCCCACGTGCAGGGTTAGGACTACGACCTACTTGTACACACCCCTCGCATTAACCTGATATGAACCATAGTGATATATCTATACTTGTATACAGTGAGGAAAATAAGTATTTGAACACCCTGCGATTTTGCAAGTTCTCCCACTTAGAAATGATGGGTGGGTTTGAAATTTTTATGTAGGTTCGTGTCTACTCTGAGAACTGAGAAACACAGGGTTTGAGCTTCTTTTAAAGACTTTCTATTGGGTTTAGGTCTGGAGACTGGCTAGGCCCCTCCAGAACCCTGATATGCTTTACACAAAGCCACTCCTTGGTTGTTGGACGATATTGGAAGACACAGTCACAACTCATTTTCAATGCTCTAACTGAGGGAAAGGTTCTTTCCCAAATCTCACAATACATGGCCTTGGTCATCCTCTCCTTAATACATTGCAGTCGTCTAGTCCCATATGCAGAAAAACACCCCCAAAGCTGAGTTATTATGGATATGTGTATTCCACTTGTCCACATTAGAAGGCACAATAGCGCCCCCAACTCATGCGGTGACTATAAACAGCTGGGCGCACCGCAGATGGCGCCAGTTGTATTTTGTCATCAGCAAAGGTGAGTTGGATAGCATTGCTAAGTTGCTATTAGCTTAGCGCTAAAGAGCTAATCATTTTCAATTGTTCTTTAGAACGTTGTGGCGAGGCCCGTGAGAGTGACCAGCTCGCATCGTGTGCGTGTGTTATGCAGACAATAAAAAGTTGAAACCATCCTCGTCTCCATGAACTATATTAAAGCACAACACAACGCAGAGTCCAGGAGTTCGACGCTCCAAATCGCAGCAGACAAAGAAAAAGGGGTTACACTTCCACCCCCATGCTTCACAGTCGGGATGGTGTTCTATATTCTGTAATACTCATCATTCTTATTCCTCCAAACACGATGAGTGGAATTAAGACCAAAACGTTCCATTTTGATCTCATATGACCACATGAATTTCTCCCATGACTCCTCTGGATCATCCAAATGGTCATTAAAACGGGCCTGGATATGTGCTGGTTTAAGCAGGGGAACCTTTCCTGCCATGCATGATTTTAAACCATGACGTCTTAGTGTATAACCAACAGTAACCTTGGAAATGGTGGTCCCAGCTCCATTCAGGTCATTGGCCAGCTCCTCTTGTGTAGTTCTTGGCTGATTCCTCACTATTCCCTTAGGATAATTGAGACCCTACGAGGTAGCTCTTGCATGAAGCCCCGGTGAGAGGGAGATTGACAGTCATGTTTACCTTCTTCCATTTTCTAATTGCTCCAACGGTGGAACTTATATCACTAACCTGCTTAGCAATTGCCCCATAACTCTGTCCAGCCTTGCGGAGGTCTACAATTCTGTCTCTGATGTCTTTGGACAGCGCTTTGATCTTGTTATTAGATGTTAGGAATTGGAGTCATCCTGATTGTATTTGGTGGACAGGTGTTTATATGCAGCTCACTGCCTCAAACAGGTCAAAAACATCAGACTCAAAAAGCCCACCTACACTCCACTTATTAGTTGGACTTTTTAAAGGCGCTTAACAGGTCTTTAGGGCTCACAATTCTAGCTAATAGACAGGTGTTTACATACTTATTTGCAGCAGTATTATACAAATAAATTGTTTTTAAAAAAAAAAAATCAAACCCTATTTCTTGAGATTGTCTCACACAGTGGACAAGCGCCTACAATGAAAATTTTAAACCTGTCCATCCTTTCTAAGTGGGAAAACTTTGCAGGGTGTTAAATACTTATTTTCCTCACTGTATAAATGAAACTTTGTGTGTGTGATGTGTGTGGGGGTGGGCGGGTGTCTGTGTGTGTTCATTCCCTATGGACTCTGAACTTAGGCGGATTTTGACAAAATTTGACACAGTTTTACTTTATGTGTCTGGGAGTGTTGTTATATTGGTTTGATCTCTGTAGGCCTCCATTCAGTGTGGAAAATTAATTCGAAACACTAAAAATTAGCATAGAAAATGCCAATTTTTACTTTTTGACATGAGCAACGCTGGTGTTCTGACGAATGGGTATCCTGGTCGAATTGATATCCAAAGCACTACTTAGCATGCGCACGACAACCACGCCCCTCCATTTTATAGTGCCTTTTGACCATTAAACTCTGTAAGCAATTTAGTATACGTACAAAAGAATACAGTAGAATATTGATGATATTGTGAGATAATAGCGTTAGGATGTCAACGTTGTCTGATGACCAGTAAACATGTGGGTGGCCAGGATTTAAATAGTGTTTATTGTTCAAAAAAGAATATTGACATTGTAGTTGGAGTATCTAAATATTTAATATAATAATAAATCTATAATATTGTGACGGCCATGGCCGTTTAGTTATTTTTTCAGACTCTCAGTCAGCTGATCGTCGCTTCTGCCAGCTGGCTGCCTCCCCACCCAACGTCGCCGCTGCTAATTGGTCACGATGAAAGGGCGCCAAGCTTCAAAAACCAGACGTTGCCAACTGACAGCTGAGGTTGCATTTGACAGCATTCGTGCCGCGGTCCTCCTCGCCAGCTGTTTGCTCGCCATTCACTCTCGTGTGCTTTGATCACTAGTTGGATACACTCCCGCTTTTTTAGTGAGGTCTTTTGTATTTTGCCATTATTGGATCGTTTTTGTTCACCACTGTAAATAAGAGCACTGAAGCAGTAGGGGTAAGCTGCCATTTCTGTTCAACCCGCTTTCTCCTGTTTTGTTTAGTGTAAGAAGCTAGGGTAGTGGCTGTCTTTTTGTTCTTTCCTTTTTACGATCAGGGTTTAGTTAGCGGGTGGTGTTGAAGTGTAAATTCCTTTTGCTTGTTATTTTGGCCTGGGCTTACACTGAAGCCGCGCTTCTTAGTATTTTGTATCCATTGTTCATTGCGAGTTTGATTTGTGTAGATAAATTTGTGTCCACTTGTAAACATGTGGCTTGTTTTATGTTACGCCCTTAGTGAGCCGTCCGTGGGACGTAACATATATATTTAAATAGATGTACCAAAACATATTGTAGATTTGGTCAACATTAAGCTGCTATCATACCCATTCGTCAGAATACCGTGCCATAGTGCTCGATAAATCCATCCATTATACATTCTTAAAAAAATCACGGGGAAGCCTAATTTCAAGGTTTCTTATGTGTCGATTGCCCCAACAACCCAACACATATGCCAGGCCATACTTCTAGTCAGTCACAAACGGCTAAATTCCCAAGTGTAAATCTTTCCCACTGGGTATTTTGCTGTTTAGTTGCAAAAGAAACACTCAGATTGATATTGTACATTTGGATTAGGGATTTAGTGAGGTTTGATTGAGAAACCCATTTTGGCCAGTAAGCAAGCCCCCTCTGTCTCCACTGCCTTTTAATTGGGCTCACAGGAGTGCCAAGGCGCTGACACACATGCTTCTCATCACTCACACATGCACATACAGATTCTAAGTCGACAGTCACATGGGTACCCTTCTTTACTAATACTGATCCATTCTTTGTTAAAATGCTGATACACATATGTGTCCTGTCCTATCAGTGGATGGGAGAGAATATTGTTTGCGGCTTAACTATATGTAAATTTTATGTTTATGGGCACTAAATCAAAGTGCATGTACAAGAATTATCCATACATTTGTCTGGATCAGTTTCCTTAGGTATATACATAATCGTACATGACAATACGTTTACAGTGGTACCTCGACATACGATCGCATCGACATTCGGTCCTTACGACATCCGACGTAAAATTTGACTCGTCATTTGTCTCGACATAGGACCACATGCTCGCAATACAACGATTTATGACAGCGTCGCTTTTCAATTTCATTGTTTTCCCTCAAGACAGCAGAATGGCAGATTTTCCTGTGAGAAAAACAACCCAACCCAAAAAGGTTAGTGCAGGCAGAGAAAAAAAGGAAAAGATGACACTAACCGTTGAAATTAAGAAGAGAATAATAAAAAAAATATGAGCGTGGTGTGCGTGTGAGTGAACTGGCTCAACAATATGGTCGGTCTCCACTGCCTTCCGTTCACCAGTTAATAACTTCATTAATAAGTTAAGGTGACAATAAAAATCCTTTTTTTATTACCGTTTTAATATTATTGTTACTGTAACATCAGCAAAGAAGTCACCAGCTTCGTCAAGTATTAAATCATTTATTTCAGAACTTGTGCAACACAACACGACTACTATCAGCCGTACTCGACGCCAACAACAACATGAAAATAAGTAAAAACTCTACTGCACCTCTCTCTCTCGTCAGTCACACGGTGCGTTCAGGAACAGCATGCAAAACACAACCGCCACATTAGAACAAAATTCGTTACATTGTTATTATTATTATATTATTAGTATTCAGATTTGTCTTTATAATTTATTTGTATTGCTATGTGTAATTGTTATTTGTAATTGTACCAGCAGTATTTATTAAGGATCTAGTGTAGGTGTTTGGGCTGTGGAAAGAATTAACCCAATTATAATGTATTCTTATGGGAAAATCCCGCTCGACCTATATGACCATTTCGACTTGCAAACCAGGTCCTAGAACGAATTAAATTCCTACGTAGAAGCACCATTGTATTGGATGCTGTATTTTGTCTTTTAAATATTTTGCATACGTCCCACTGATAAATTTAGTCACAAAGATGAATGCTCTATTGTGCTGTGTGGACCTGCTGTGTGTCAAGAGGCCAGGGTGGTTCAGCTGCTCCACACCTGATCTCTGGCAGGGATGAGGGGCTCTGAATGGATGGGGAATCTTTATACTTACTCACCATTGATGGATAGAGCCATCATCTCCAACTTCAAGCAGTGAGAATCCACCATATACCCTCCCCAACCATTGCATTATTACTTTTATCCTCCAAATGGAGTCACTGATTTTTCAGTCAAATTTTATTCCTCTCTGATATCTTTTTTTTTTTTTTTTTTAATATACAATTTAAGTACTGCTCATGAAACAAAGAGGAATGGTTGGATGAATGTTGGATGAAAACATTTCGTTGCGCACAGTGTAGAGTGGCAACACTGATGCCTTTCATGCTGATAAGGTCTGCAAAAATGTGAGGTTTACATTAGAAAGTATGAATACTATACTTTAGATCAGGGGTGTCCAAACTTTTTGCAAGGGGGGCAAGATTTGGGGTGGTAAAAATGTGGGGGGCCGATCTTGGTTGACGTCCTTTACGTAGAACAATATATTTGAGCAAAATTTAGCAAGCCATTCAGTATGTCACATTTGCTTTATTATTTTTTTAAATGAATAATTTCAACAATCTCGCAACCAGCCTTTGCGGCGTTCTCGTTCGACTCTCGGGGTCTTGCGAAATACTACTGCTGTGAAATTAAACTAGCTTCAGTTTGCTTCAATTTCTCGCTGCGTATCTTCCCTGTAATCTTGTCGTACATGTCAGCGTGCCTTGTTTTGTAATATTGCCTGAGTTTGCCTCACATTGAAATCTTTAAAACAGCGACTGTCTCTTTGCAAAGGAGGCAAGACACAATTGTTGCGTATTTTAGTGAAGAAATAGTCCAATTTCCATCTATCCTTGAAGCGTCGGCCGTCACAGTCAACTTTTTTTTGTTGATTATCGCCATTTTAAAAAATTGGAAGTAGAGGGTCACATGGAGTAATGTTGCTTAGCCCTTAAATACCTGCAACATGAAGCAATTATCTGAGAATCCCAACATTTGAAAATAAGGTCCTAATGAAACTTTTTTTTTTCAAATTTGTGAAAAGAAAAGTCAAAATGAATATGTGTAATAAGCGCTCTAATAACTATAACCCATGCTAAATCATGTTTTTTTGTTATGGAACCTGCAGATGCATGTGTTGACTTGCATCCATCATGTTTTTTTTCCAAAAAGAAATGTCAAAATTCTAAATTAGTCTGAAAATCATGAAATTTTAGGTGTATTAAATGTGATACATTTGGCAATAAGGGGTTAAAGTGCTGCTGCCTTTCGTAGCAGCATTTTGTGTGTAAGCTACTTCATATGCTGGTTGCAGTACTGCTGACCAATTTATTAAGTCTGTGTGCGGGCCAGATGTTATTGATTTTATGACAGAGGCTGGGGGCCGGATGAAATTTGACCACGGGCCGCATTTGGCTCCCGGGCCAGACTTTGGACATTCTGCTTTAGATAAAAGAGCATAGAGCTCCACCATTGTGCATGACCATGCAACTGAACTGTCAGGCCTAGGGCTGGGCAGGTGTGTGGCTGTGTGTGTTATCCAATTACAGGCCCAGCACCTGACGGGTGGAGCGTCGGCAGCTGTCAGCAATCACCATCATCAGCCTACATAAGCCAGCCAGAGCTCCACCATGTCGCTGGATTGTCTCTTTCAGTATACTGTTAGTGCCTTCTCGCGTTTTGAATGTTTTTGAGTGACCTTATCTGATCATCGGCCTTTTGCCTTGTCCTAGGATCCCGCCAACGCCTCACGTCTTGTGCTACCTCTGCCCAGGCTCTCTTCACCGAAGACCACGGCTCTGGAACATATAAACTTTTTGACTCCCTACCACGCCATCTCATGTGCCTGCTTTAGGGTTCTCTCCTCACGAACGTAACATGAACAGGACAGATACTTAAGAAAAAATGTCACTAACTCCATTTATATCCAGCTTGGCTCTTTTACATCCATTCAAAAATGACATAATAAGATAACACTAAATGACAACAGTTATAAGCATTTATAAATGCTCATTGCAGTGTCATGTCATAATTATGATGGTCTTATGACAGTCTTATGGCGGCACTTTTAAATAAAGTGTTACCAAATACCATAACTAGATATTAATGAAACAACTGGAACAGTAACTGAAGAAATAATTAGCACAGAACAGGAGTTTGATTGTTATTTACATCTGTAGCGCTGCAATGCATGTTAGGAGGCACGTTGGACGACAACAGTGTTGACAGCAGGTGGCAGCAGAGGTTGACTGTCTCCCCCAATGGAGCAGTGATGGCCAAATGAAGCTTTTTGAAGCAATGAAGTTTTGCAGCAGATTGGTTCAAAGCTTCATGGTGGTTCATTTTATCTTATGACAGTCTTACAATGCCGCTGTCAAATATAGAGTTACCGGTTAATATTTTTTGGTGTAAATATCCCATAATACTGTGAGGACGGCTGCGGCTTATAGTCCAGTGCGGCTATCTATGAACAAATGCCATTTTCGTGTCAAGTTTGGTGGGTCGTGGTTTAATTACGTTATATAAATATTAGGGCTGTCAAAATTATCGCGTTAACAGGTGTTAATGAATTTTTTTAATTAATCACGTTAAAATATTTGACGCAATTAACGCATGCACTAAATGACCGCATGTTGAACGATCGCACATTGCCTCAAACAGATTGCAATGAGGCCATTTATGGACCTTAAGAGTGAAGAGAATGCCACCGGCCGCTTGGGGGCAGCGCCGTTCCATACTCACGTTATTTCTTCTAAACGTGGGAGAATTAGTAGTTGTGAGACGTTTATGCTGTATTCACAATGCAATGCAAATTAATTTAATAATTTATTAATTAATTGTGCTCCACACATATTTCGGTAAGTTTTCTTTCTTTTAGTGGCAATTATGTGTCTCTTGTTGTATTTTGGGTAAGATATGTACAGATATATGGTATACAGTAAAGGCGAGTGGACACAGGCGTTCTTTGGACCGCGCCGTTTATTGGCATAAGCTTCTTCTTCACAACAAACATAAGTATCGTTTAGTGAAAGCACAACAAAAATAATATTCCTATCTCTCCCCCCCCAAAAAAATAATGTTCACAAAAAGAAAAGCCCTTCAGTACATAGTAATGAGGCCCTATTCTGACACACAGTTAAACAACAATGCAAAATGAACTGGCATTCCATATCAAAATAGCTATGCAAAATACACGAAAAACTTTGGACTTTGGTCACTCTATTTTTATTATTGTTATTTTTATTCTTATTATTATTATATTAACTCAACTTTTGATTGAAAATTTTACAAATTTTATTAAAACAAAAATATGAAGAGGGGTTTTAATATAAAATTACAATAACTTGTAACTATAGCAATTATCTTTTAAGAACTACAAGTCTTTCTATCCGTGGATCACTTTAACAGAAAGAATGTTAATAATGGCATTTGTGGATTTATTGTTACAATAAACAAATACAGTACTTATGTACAGTATGTTGTATGTACATATCCGTCGTGTGTCTTATCTTTCCATTCCAAAAATAATTTACAGAAAAATATGGCATATTTTAGAGATGGTTTGAATTGCGATTAATTACGATTAATTAATTTTTAAGCTGTAATTAACTCGATTAAAAAATTTAATCATTTGACAACCCTAATAAATATATATATATATATATATATATATATATATATATATATATATATATATATATATGGCGGAAAACACTCAGGTAACTTGAAGTTCCGCTCTGAGACCCCCAATTTGGCCAAATTTCAAAATTGTCCGATATACATGTGTGATACATCATTGGAAAGCTTAAAATGTCAATTTTCGGGGGGAAGAAAAATTTTGAACAGGAGGACTTTTTTTTTTTTTTTACTGTTTTTTAAACAGCAAAACCCTATCTGGAGGCGAGAGCATGCGAGAGCAGAATTACAGACGCCATGACTTTAACGAGATATTATCGCGCACTTACCTTTTTTCTTTTCAAAAACTGCATGTAGCATGTATCAGTGATTGTCAAGACACAGCTGTGAATGGCCACAGCTGGATTTTTTGGGGATTGTATGGGTGAAACATGGTCATATAACAAAGGTCGAGATGCAAAAATCGCAGACATCAAGGAGTGGTCGAGATTGTCTTTTTCATATATTTACCCTTTTAAATGTTTTTTTTTCCCCTATTTTTCTTTGTTTGGATCAATTATTTATCATCTAACATATCGGAAAAAATGCGACAGTATCAAAAAAAATACAATTAAGCGATAGTTACGAGGTAGATATCCGTGACTTTTACTGACACAATATTTTTCATTGTGACGTAATTTGTTTAAAAGTTTAAAATATGCAAGTGAATAATTTTTTAAAGTCGTTTTTTTTTTTTTTTTTTCAAACTTTTCAAACGAAATATTAGACTTCAATTAATGGTTTTAAGCTAAAAATGACAGACATTTTGAATAATAAATATAATTAATTACCTTCGTTTTATGGCTGGGCTGAAACAAAAGCAGTTGCGCGACGTCTGTAAACAGGGGTGTCTAGATTAAAACTGACAAATTAAAAATAGTTCGGGGGGCTTAATGCCGATGAATCTGCTATAACAGCATATAGACATATTTTTCTATTAAACACAACAGTTCTTTTGGTTTAAAATACGGCAGTTCATTTTAAAGAGGGGTGCAAGAGCAGAACCTGGTTTTTCAGCCTTGTCTGTGTTTTCTGCCATAAAGAGGACAGACGGACGGGCAGACGGACGGACCGACCAAAGGACGGGCGGGCAGGCAGGCATACAGACAGACAGATAAATAGACAGATTTTAAAAAATCAATAAAATAAAAGCATTGAATTTCTTTGGTGACTTATGAATTCCATTAATAGTTGCATCGTAATTTATGTAATCCCAAGCTAATTATGTGTATGCCAATTGTAATGCATGAGATGTTAATGGCTTGAAAAATGTCCCTAATTTAAAAAGCTGTCTGTAATATTTAAATGTAATTGGTTCATGGCACCCAGCTGCTGCCCTTTTGGGGTACTGTCAACTACTTAAAAGTAAAAACAGCAACTCATGCACTTTTTGCCTTTTTTAATTGCAGTCAAATATTTCACAAATAAGAATTCATGTGAAATGACGTAATTGATGTCACCTTAACATTGGACGAATGAAACTTGTGGTAGCTCACAAAAAAAAAAACCACACATTTTACAATAACTTAAATACTTTTCAAAACAAAGTGAAGAGCTGCATTCTCTGGGATATCTTCAACTCAGATATCCGCACACCCTTTAATACTTCAATCAGTGTCATGACTTTGGCCCTGACACGGGGTCCTACCTGGACGTTTTGCTTTTTGAGCGGGTGGAGATCAGATGTTGTCGGTCATGACATCGCCTCTCATTAGATTGCCTGTCTCATCCAAAGAAACTTAATGAGACAGTGTTTAATGTCCGTAGTCCCTCTCTGCCCTTGATATAAGGAGGATGCTTGTCAGGCTGCATCAAGCCAAATTACCACAACATTTTGTTCAGCAATGGCACCTGGTCCCCCTTGTCGCTTGGGGGAGGTAGGGGAATCCACTGGGAAAGAGCGAAGGCTGGACCCAGCTGGAGAAAGTTAAAGAGCCAAATGCTGATTGGGGAGGTTCTGATGAAACAAGAATTTAAGTTTCAAGATCAAGGGGAATCTATACAGAGGACTTGAGGGGGTTCTTTTGTTTGAGAGTTTGTGGGAGAATTGCTTTTGTGAATGTCTGAATAGGGCTATTTGATTTTGCCTAACAAGAAAATCCCGATTATTTTCTCTAAAACCCGATTTTCTGATATTGATTATGATTTCTTGGCACAATAAAAATAATGACAAATTCTGAATGTCTTCTATTTAAATGTATTTTTTCTATATTAGAACTGAAAGTGCCAGTGAATTTAACTCTGTTAATACTCACAGAACAATCACTTGGGATTATGAGCATTTCCATAGACTTCACTATAAATTGACAGGACACGGGGTACGGGGCCGATTCATAGGGGGGCCGATTTTCAAAAACTTAAAATTCTAATTTTTTCAAAACCAAAGCCACTAGCAACCTAAAACCAAAACAGACACCTCCCGTAGGCATATTAGAGTATTCATGAGCAGCGACATCAAAATAATTCAAAGTCATTCCCTAATAAAATCCCGATTAATTATTTTTTATACAAGTATAGAAAAACTTAAAATTGCTATAAAATTCTGAAATTTTACGCTAGATGCACAAAAATCAACAAATGCAGAGATAATCACCTATATTTTCAGGCTCAATAGCAATAATATCATATCATGTAAGTTTTTGCTCTAAATAGCAACTTAATTTTTTTGTGTCAAAATTACATTTTTTAAAAAAGTGCCTTCAAAACTTTTTCATCTTCAATCAAAAAAAGGTAGTTCAAAACTTTTTGCACTTAAAAAAAAAGTGACACTTCAACATAAAAAATATAAAATAAAATAAAATAAAAATATTATTTTTAGGGCTTTCAAAATTAACGTTAACAGGCGGTAATTATTTTTTTTAATTAATCACGTTAAAATATTTGACGCAATTAACGCACATCCCCCGCTCAAACATTAAAATGACAGCACAGTGAAATGTGTACTTGTTGTGTTTTTCTGAGTTTTGTCACCCTCTGCTGGCTCTTGGGTGCGACTGATTTCATTGGCTTCAGCATCCATGAGCATTGTGTAAGTAATTATTGGCATCAACAATGGTGGGCTACTAGTTTATTTTTTGATTGAAAATGTAACAAATTTTATAAAAACGAAAACATTAACAGGGGTTTTAATATAAAATTTCAATAACTTGTACTAACATTTATCTTTTAAGAACTACAAGTCTTTCTATCCATGGATCGCTTTAACAGAATGTTAATAATGGCAATGCCATCTTGTTGATTTATTGTTATAATAAACAAATACAGTACTTATGTACCGTATGTTGAATGTATATATCCATCTTGTGTCTCATCTTTCCATTCCAACAATAATTTACAGAAAAAGATGGCATATTTTATAGATGGTTTGAATTGCGATTAATTGCGATTAATTACGATTAATTAATTTTTAAGCTGTAATTAACTCGATTAAAAAATTTTATCGTTTGACACCCATAATTTAAAAAATTTAGGGTCGGCAATTTTATTTTTCAAATGATTTTTTTCTTTAATTGAATTTTTTTTTTTTTTTTTTTTGATTGAAGCAACTTTTTTGGGAGTGAATGATTTAGACACAAATGTCCTACTCATAATATGGCCCAAACACAAAAAGGATTGCTTCAATCAAACATTTTCAATGAAAAATTAAGTGTTCAAATGCAAATTATTGAGTCTCAAATATTTTTTCGCATTCAAAAACTTTTTTTCACTGATTAAAATTTTTCTTTTTTGATTGAAGTGATTGTTCAAAGAAAAAATTTAAAGAAAAATAGCTTTCAAATGCAATTTTTTGTTTGAAATTTATTTTTGCATTCAAACAACTGTTTTTTGATTGAAGTGACTTTTATTAATTGAATAATAAAGACACAAATCTACCTCTATACATATACAACAATACATTAAGTACATCATGAGATAACACACTTAATCATGGCGTTATCCAATTTGTGTCCAAAGTTGGCTGAGCAAAATTGCCGGTAGCCATGTTGTTCTTCTTGTCAAATCAAACTTTTGATTGCGGCCTCCAAAGTGGAAGTATTCGATTGCGGGGGTTGCTCCACAACCATATGAATGGGACAGTCTTGCTCCGATGATGTTAGCACTCGCACGCGTCACTTTGTGAATGCGCAGTCGCTGATAGTAAACATTCAAAACAGAAAACATGGCAAAACGGCGGCTTTAATTTACTGCCTTTATAATATTTCTAATTTAAATACATTTTGTTTTTGCGTTTTTGTGCCTTTTGAAGCAAAAGCAAAACAAAACAAAACAAAAAAAAAAAAACACGTTTATGCCATTGCTTCGGTGAGTGGGTATTTTGTCTTCCGGGCTGAGGAGGTTGTTGTCAAGGAAGTGCATCATTGACCTTGTAAACTGCACTACCCCCTAGGGCCTGGCATGAATACTACATCATTTTCACATGAAATTGCGACATCGTTCGATTGGAGATTGAACCAATATGGAACCATGTAAATGCAACATGAAATGTTTTGTAGTCTAAGAGCGTCACCATGTTAACGGCCCCTAAGTCACCCATTAACATAATGAGAATAATCAGTACAGATAATGAATGGTCAAATAATTACAGTACTATTTCCCTTAAACCTGTAACACATACACTTTCAGGGAGTCACTTGTCATTGTTGAGGATGATATTACCAAAGACCAAAAAGTACGGAAGAGATAATATATGCTAACCATGACTTACTTTATCATCATCGATCAGACTGATGTGCTTATGATACCCGTCTCCTTCAATCAGTATCCTGAATCAGCCCTATCCTGCGGTCGTTACAGACAATCTGGTAAAGATCCAATCAGGACATTGAGTGTCTGGAAATGAGATGACACTGAAATCAGCAGAACAAGAAAAAAATAGTAATTCCTGACAGACGGTTCAGCCTCAAAAAGATCATGTAAAAGGAATATAGGTGCCTGCAAAAAGTAAAGGAAGTAAATGCTAATGATATTTTATTTCTATTTTTAAACAGAAACCTGTACTTAAGTTTTAGTTTTCTTAGGGGGGAAAAAAAATCATATATAGTTGTTTTATTAAATTTTAACCTGTGGTGTCAGATTTCTTACAACAGGGACCATATGCTTGGTGCTAAGAATTTACAGTGGAAAAGTTGGAAATGTAGTATCCATTGGGACAATATCATAGGCGGAGTTTGACTTTGGAGCGGGGGGGCACAACATGTTGATGACCCCGAAACGCAGTGTCAGCAATAAAATTGACTTACAAGAATATTTATAATAATAATTTGACAATGAGCATTTTTTGTTTCCCATCATTCTTGAGCCGAATTCTAAATCAGGCTGCTTAGGCAATACTTTTCGCCAAGATCGTTATCCATTGAATATAGTACGCCCGCCGGTGTCGTGCCAATGTAGTTACCCCACTCAAAACTTGTATCCCCTGGGCGGAACCATATGGAGGTAGATTTGTGTCTTTGTTATTCAATTTTTAAAAAAGTTGCTTCAATAAAAAAAAGTTGCTTCAATCAAAATATATATTTTCAATCAAAAAAAGTCGCTTCAGTTAAAAAAAAAAAAGTGTTTGAATGCAAAAGTAAATTTGAAACTCACAAAAATGCATCTGAAAGCTATTTTCCTTAGATTTTTTTTGGGGGGGGGGGGGCATTTTAAAAATAAAATTGCCCTCCCCTATTTTTTTTTTCTTGAAAATTATATGCAAAGCAAATGACCATCTAAGGTGCTAGTCACATGATCTGTTCGAAAAAATAATTTTGACCCATTAAAAAAATATATTTTTTTGTTCATTTCATTCATTTTTGTTGCAGTTTTATTGCTTTCCAATTTATATATGTGTATATATACATACATACATATATATATATATATATTGGAAAGTCAGACAGTTTTCGGCCACCAGGGGCGGCCTGGCCCTGTTGCAACAATAGCTAACCTTGATGTCATCAATAGGTGAGAAACATTCACAAAACACCAGAGGTAGGTTGTAACGTGTCACATTTACTCCGTTACATGTACTTGAGTCACTTTTGGAGAAAGTTGTACTTCAGTGAGTAGGTATACCACACCATACTTTTTACTTTTACTGGAGTAGATTTGTGAAGAAGAAAGGCTAATTTTATGCCGCTACTTTGGGCTACACTATTTTTGCCAGCACAGTGGCTCTATTAGTTTCACCAATTAGACATCACAACACATAACTATAAAGTCACATGAGTCCTATGATCACACCAGCCTGTTGAATCGCGTGGTGTCTTTAAAGCACCGTAAACATAGGCGGAGTTTCACTTTTGTGGGAGGGGCAGCAAAACATGTTGATGGCCCTGAAACACAGTGTCAGCAATAAAATTAACTTACAATATATTTTGACGCTGTTCATGTTCATGCCTCGGTTCAAGCTCAGTTGTTGTTGAAGCTTTTGAAGGCTTAGGTTTAAATCTTTCCTCCTCAGGTGTAATTTTGGCTAAGCAAAGCAAAGGACCCTCTCAAAGGTGCTCGTCACATGATCTGTTCAAAAAATCCTTTTGACCTATTATGAAATACTTAATAGGATTACTGTTCATTTCGTTCATTTTTGTTGTTTTACTGCTTTACAACTTTTATAGACAACACTTCAACGGCTAGGTCATTATTTTAAAGGGGAAGTTCAGAAATTTTGACATTATGCGTGATCTTCGGATTAGTGGCCGTGTAATTAGTCGGTGTAGTTCATTTCAGCAAATTTTGTGCAGTTTGTCAGTTTTTTGTTAGCGCTCTGGAGTTGCTAAGCTAGTGCAAGTCAGTGGTGTCCTGCCAATAAAAAACAATATCAACAGATCTAACATAGGCAAATAAATTCAAAATGTAGATCATTGTTCAAAATACCCACGCGGCCAAAATAATGTCACACCAAATTGCCGTAATTCATTTAATTCCGCAGGACTATTTTTTTTAGATTCGTAATGCGACTACAATAGAGAAGTGCTTCAGCCACTCGTCCTGAGTCTCCTGGGGAGTCCCTTTCGTTCCCACAAAAAAAAAAATATCAGCAGTGAAAAAATCAATGTGATATCACAACGCCCTGCTTTCTTAGACAGCCTGTTCCCTGCAGAGCTGCTGGATTACAAATGTTGATGTTGACACTACAATTATTGACATGCAATGGTAAATTTTAATAACTTTAGCCTGAAAATATTGCCAACACTATTGATTGCATGGGTCATCTGTGATTCTCATGCGTGCATATATTGTTTTGTATTGGGATGCTAAGCAGGCACCATTGACTCGCTCTAGCTTAGCCACTCTTAGTCATGAAACTAACGAATAAGTTACAAAATGCACAGAATTTGTTGAAATCAACTAAACGACTAATTAAACCCCCGCTAACTCGAAGATTAATTCTTATGTCAAAAATTCTGCCACCCCTACCCTCCTTAATCTCTGCCTATGGCCATAAAAAATAAACTGTTTGACATAGAATGCTGCTGTCAACATTAGTCGAAAGCACGGGTTTCAACCTCTCTCCTAGTTTGTATTTGACCCTGATAGACCACGGAAAACCCGCAAAAAATGGGTTTAATTTCATGTGAGGCAATATGTTTTCTCTGTTAGAGGGAACTCATGCTCCCTGTACAAGTGATGTTTCATTACTGTAGATTATTCTAGTCAGAATTCCATGATATTTGTGTGTTTTTGGCCTAATATGGTCATGTAATAGCAATAGCATAGTATAATAACAATGTTTGGCAAAGATTATCTTGAGTTGAGAAAAAATACATCATTATTTTTTTTTAAATCTGACATTGTAAACATTTACTTACTACTTGAGTATTCTTTTCACCGAATACTTTTTTACTTGCACCTGAGTCCATTTTTTGGATGACTACTTTACTTAAATAATATTATTTTGAAGTAATGCTACTCTTGTTTGAGTAAAAATTTGGGCTACTGTACTCACCTCTGCAAAACAAAACAATAGCTGTATAAGAAAAAATCAATCAGTGCCGAAAACATGTTTTAAAACTCATACTTGTATATGGGGCACCAGTCATTTCGGGTAAAGTATTCTGAAAATTATAGCAGCCATAAATGCCTGATTGCTGTAAAACATACAAAACATACAAACTAAATAAATAAATAGAACACTTCAATTTTGTGTGAATGCAGTGCTTAAAGTGTGGTGTGTGCATAATCTGAATTTGTGGTCTCAAATCAGTGGCAGGGAGAGGCAGTCGAGCAAAACAAAGAGGGAGTTGAGCATCTGCCTGGTGGGAGAAACTGTCTTTGAGCCCGCCAGTTTTGGCCCGAAGGATCTGCAGTCTTATCCCTGATGGCAGCAGTCTGAAGACACAGTGAGACGCGTGAGTGCACAGCAAATTCAAAAGTGTTACATTTGCATTGTTAGTGTTGTCAGCTAAACTATTGTGTTAATTCAACACTTGTTTAGTTTAATTCAATACTCTGAGATTTAGTCCCCCAAAGGAGTTGGTGTTAATCCATCAAGTTAAATTGAAACAACTCTATGAAGTGTTGATTTTGAAATCGACATTGAATAGAGTACTGCCAGCAGCTCAACGTATATGTGACGTATTTGCCCAAAGAGCGGGAAGATTGACTGGCTGCTGTTAGAGATGTCCTGATCAATCTGGATCACGTCATTTTCAAAGTATCGGAATCGGCAAAAAAATATCGGACATGCCTTTTTTAAATATATATATATATACATATATATATAAGATAGGGTTATCAAATTTATCCCGATAACGGCGGTAATTAATTTTTTAAAAAATGTATCACGTTAAAATATTTAATGCAATTAATGCAATTAATGCATGCGCTGCACGACCCACTCACGCATTGTCGCGCACAATCTGTAATGGCGCCGTTTTACCTATATAGAGAGCTACAAGGCAGTGTAAAATGAGTGGAGTGAACTTTGGCAGCCTTAGGAACCTCTTTTTAATTGGCTAAAGCCTTACAATCCCTGTCCCTACGATTAGAAATATCGTGGGAAGCAATGTGGGGAAGCAAGGTAGCAATTGATCTTTTTCTTAACACCCTATGTTATTTCCCAACGCAGAGAAGATATATCAATTGGTAGCATACGCACAGTCATGGTTGCTAAAGGCGTGTTACATCCACCCATCATGCATTTGGGCATGGCCACAGTATCATTTACTGAAAGCTCAACAAATACACTAGATGGCAATATTTAGTCACAACATACAAAGTCACAAGTCTTTCTATCCGTGGATCCCTCTCACAGAAAGAATGTTAATGTAAATGCCATCTTGAGGATTTATTGTCATAATAAACAAATACAGTACTTATGTACTGTATGTTGAATGTATATATTCGTCCGAGTTTTATTCATTTTTTTCTTAATGCATTGCCAAAATGTATATGATCGGGAAAAATTATCGGGAATGATTGGAATTAAATCGGGAGCGAAAAAAAGCTATCGGATCGGGAAATATCGGGATCGGCAGATACTCAAACTAAAACGACCGGGATCGGATCGGGAACAAAAAAACATGATCGGAACAACCCTAGCTGCTGTGGATCACAACTATCTTTTTCCTTTGTACAACTATTGTGGATTTTTGTGTGCTACATATTCTTACTGCTACGAATAAAACACTACTTCTTTGAAGTAGTATTTTGTTTGCAATAACAATAACAAGGTTTCTACAGGTATCGGCAAATCTCATTTAATGTTTTTTAAGGCCACTTTTAATGCAACTTTGAACTAATTTATTGCCCATGCCCGATTGCAGATAGTTTCACACACACAAAATGGAAGTAGAGTTGTCTGATACTGACATTTTAACCCATGACCGATATCCCAATATTTTCCAACTCCAAAAATCCGATACCGATATCAAACCGATATACAGTGTATCACAAAAGTGAGTGCACCCCTCGCATTTCTGCAGATATTTAAGTATATATTTTCATGGGACCACACTGACAAAATGACGCTTTGACACGATAAAAAGTAGTCTGTGTGCAGTTTATGTAATAGAGTTTATTTATTTTCCCCTCAAAATAACTCAAAATATAGCCATTAATATCTAAACCCCTGGCAACAAAAGTGAGTACACCCCTTTGAAAAAACGTACATCCCTAAATATCCAAATTGAGTACTGCTTGTCATATTCCCTCCAAAATGTCATGTGACACAAACAGTTTGCTGAAGACATGTCAACAAAGCACATGGATTACTGGAACCATGTCCTATGGTCTGATGAGACGGACGGGCTTTCTTGTGTACCGTCTTCAGAAGAGGCTTCCTCCAGGGGTGACAGCCATGCACACCAATTTGATGTAGAGTGCGGCGTATGGTCTGAGCACTAACAGGCTGGCCCCCCACCTCTTCAATCACTGCAGCAATGCTGACAGCACACCTGTAACGAGTCACATGACATTTTGGAAGGAAAATGACAAGCAGTACCACAATTTGGACATTTAGGGATGTACTTTGTGTGAAAATAAATTAACTCTATTATATAAGCTGCACACAGACCACTTTTCATTGTGTCAAAGTGTCATTTTGTCAGTTTTGTCCAATGAAAAGATATACTTAAATATCTGCAGAAATGCGAGGGGTGTACTCACTTTTGTGATACACTGTATGTGGTCATGGACTTAAAATATTATGGCTAATTGTATTGTAATGCCCCACTGGATTACTGGGTTACTGTTGGTAATCCACGAAGACGTTATGGCCTAAAATCATACATGGCACGGAAGGTTCCCCTGCTTAAACCAGCCCATGTCCAGGCCTGTTTTAAGTTTGCCAATGACCATTATGATGATCCAGAGTAGTCATAGGAGAAAGTCATTGGTCATGTGAGATAAAAATGGAACTTTTTGGTCTTTATTCCACTCATAGTGTTTGGAGGAAGAAGAATTACGAGTACCATCCCAAGAACACCATCCCTACTGTGAAGCATGGAGGTGGTAGCATCATGCTTTGAGGGTAATTTTCTGTACGTGGGACTAGGGATGGGAATCGAAATCCGATTCCAATTCAGAACCGGTTCCGAGTGTTTCGAGGCCTCGACATCACAATGAAAAAGCCTTAACGATCCCTTTAACGATCCCTAAAGACTCATATTGCGTCGTGACGTGTCTTGTTGTCCAGACGCATCAAATTAGCATGGCGCCAAGAACCACTCGCTCCAAAGTTTGGCTACACTTCACCAGGAAAAAGGGTGAAAATGAAAGGTTACGATAGTTTAGCACGAGCGTTGCCGCCGTAAACATAACAATAATGTAGGTTCGAACGCTCGAAAGTGTGTCTTCACTTCAGGAGGAAAAATTACAACAAAGCGACTTGCAGTCATTGCGAGATGGAAATAACTGCATCGGGAGGGAATAGACTGCACTGTCCTCACCGAGACGCTAAGGCTCAGTCCTGGCTATACAGCTAGCTAAACTCCCAAATGACGATGCAGAAGACGTTGGTATAATTTGCTGACTTTATTCAACCATCACTTGAAACTAAAAATAGAAATGAAACAAATCAATTTCGTCCCCAATAACAAACAGGTTCGCATCAACGTAAATCAGCGATGATTAGCTGCTAACACAGTCATAACAAACAGTTAGCATGCGTTTGCTAGCATTAGCACATCGTTTAAACCACTACACAACTGGATTTAACTGTCCGATCGCGAGTGGAAACACACAACAACAACACAGAAGATGATACATACAGGCGTTGGCTCTGTGGATATTTTACAAACATTAACAAAGAACGTAGGCTCGTGGCAGTGTTTCCCTTTCTCACTAACTCGCTCACTGGCTTGGATGTGGCATTTCTTCTTCTTCGCGCTCTTCTTCGCGTGAGGAAGCGCAAGGGCGCCACCACTTGAGCGTAAAAGCGCCATAAAAACTAAAAGGCATGCATTTCAATATACTGGTAAATAAAAACAGGGGGGCGGCACGGTGGCTGAGTGGTTAGCACGTCTGCCTCACAGTTCTAAGATCAAGGGTTCAATCCCGGGCTTCGGCCTTCCTGTGTGGAGTTTGCATGTTCTCCCCGTGCCTGCGTGGGTTTCCTCCGGGAACTCCGGTTTCCTCCCACATCCCAAAAACATGCATGGTAGGCTGATTGAACACTCTAAATTGTCCGTAGGTATGAGTGTGTGCGTGAATGGTTGTATGTCTCCATGTGCCCTGCAATTGGCTGGCAACCAGTTCAGGGTGTCCCCTGCCTACTGCCCCGAGTTAGCTGGGATAGGCTCCAGCACCTCCGCGACCCTCGTGAGGAAAAGCGGCATGGAAAATGAATGAATGAATGAATAAAAACAGGGGTCCCCAAACTACGGCCCGCGGCTCCATATTTGGTCCGGCCCCCTGAACAATTCCAGAGAGCATTTTGAATTGTTTTTTGTTTTTTTCTCCCTCAGTAGTGTTATTTATTTCCTGGCCTTTTTCAGTGAATAACTCAGAGAGGGTTGTTTGGTTATTATCTATTTAATTAATAGTGCTATTATTATTTATTATTATTATATTATATTTTTATTTTATTTACTTTTGTTCCGTGAAGAATCCACAGAGGGTTATTTGATTGTGGCTTTCTGAAAAACAATAATTTTTTTACATTTCGCACTCCTGCAATCATCACACTTTTTCTGTTACAAACTGACCCCGGCCGCTCATCAGAGAAGGGAAAAGTTATTTGGCCCTCACAGGAAAAAGTTTGGGGACATTGCCAAAGGCAGAACAATGACCTATATGCCAAAATATACCAATATTTTTTATTTCTATTAGAAAAATGTTTCAGTAAAATGTTACACATTCTTGTGCATTTGCCACTTATTGCCACAGTTAACATTGAGGCTTTGGGCCTGTTTTGACCTCGTTGTGAGTTTGTAAGGTTGTGACTTCTGATTAAACAAATTTGATGCCAATCAAAATGTTTGTTCTTCTTTTTCCCGAAATTAGAATCGATAAGAGAATCGATAAAGAATCAAATCGTTAAGCAATATCGATAATGGAATCGGAATCGTAAAAATCGTATCAATTCCCATCTCTACGTGGGACGGGACGACTGCACTGTGTTAAGGAGAGGATGACCAGGGCCATGTATTGTGAGATTTTGGGGAATAACCTAATTCCCTCAGTTAGAGCATTGAAAATGGGTTGTGACTGGGTCTTCCAACATGACAATGGCCCGAAGCAGACAGCCAGAATAACCAAGGAGTGGCTTCGTAAAAAGCATATGAAGGTTCTGGAGTGGCTTAGTCAGTCTCCAGACATAAACCCAATAGAAAATCTTTGGAGGAACCTCCAGCTCTGTGTTTCTCAGTGACAGCCCAGAAACCTGATTGCTCTCGAGAAGAGTGTGGAGCAGTGGTGCAAATCCCTACTGAAGTCTGTGCAAACCTGTTGAAAAGTTACAGGAAACATTTGACCTCTGTAATTGTAATCAAAGGCTACTGTACCAAATATGAACATTGATTTTCTCAGGTGTTCAATTACTTATGTGCAGCAGTATAATAGAAATAAATTGTTAAAAATTCATACACTGTGATTTCTGGATTTTTTTTTTTTTTTTGATTGTCTCACACAGTGGAAAAGCACCTACCATGGAAACTTCAAACCCGCCCATCATTTCTAAGTGGGAGAACTTGCAAAATCGCAGAGTGTTCAAATACTTATTTTCTTTACTGTATGGCTCACACACAGCTTCTGGCTCAAAATAAAAACAAATGCACACAGCTTCAGTACAGTGAATGAGGTATGTAATGAGTTTTTAACCTATCATTTGGACTGGCATAGTGCTGATCCGGGCCTGCGGATCTGGCAAGCTGAGGCCGGATCCGGCACGCAGTCGCCTGTTTTTGGGGAACTTGGTTGAGGGGGACAGATCGCATTGCCATTACAATTTAGATCAGTTACATTGGTGCCGTGACCCGGATCGGCAGTGAAGGTTGAGTGTAACGGATGCAAGCAGGTGTGCTGAATGCTGTGGAAAACGCCCTCCAGATACTTTTAAGAGAGCATGCTAGAAATGTTTTCCTTTTTGTTTGTCTTTATGTAGATTAGAATAATACCTCTTTTTCCATACAGTTGATATGATTAAAATTTTATTTAATGTTAAAAACTACACTTATAGTATTAAAAGTCAACACTTTACACTAGTGTTGTGTAAATGCAACACTGACGTGTGTTACATTTCAACTATTCACAATGTTGTTCCAACTCTTTGAAGACTTTCAAAATTGTTGTTTTAACTCAATCTAGGGTGGACTTATGCAAACACTTTTAAAGTGTTGAAATTAACTCAATAGGAATTGAATTAACACTCCCATATTTGCAGTGTTGGGTCACCTGCAATCCTCGTGGCCTTGCGGGTGAGGCATGTGTGATAAATATCCAGAAGGGAAGGGAAGAGACGCCGATAATCTTTTTAGCTTCCCTCACTGTGTGCTAGAGGGGCTCGCAGCAGGAGGTCTTGCTGTAAGTATTTATCCACTTTATCATTCATTCTTGCCATCTTTGTTATGCATCTCTTACAGTAGACTAGTCGATTCCATCTTCTTTCAGACTTTGAAGTTGTTACACTACGTTTGTGCAATGCTTCTCATTTATTTGCCACCACTTCTCAAATGCTTCGTTTTTCACTGTTGTGTAGTTCATAGGTTCCACCATGTTTGGACACTTGAAAGATGAATAATTTTAAACAAAAGATAATGTGTATCTGGTCGAGATTTTCAGTAAATGCATCATTAAAGGGATCCACGGATAGTAACACTCCAAGTTCTTAAACAATAAATGTTATTATGAGTTAAAATAATTTGATCTTTAAACATCATGTTTTCGTTTTTATACTATTTGTAAAATTAGTTTAACTAGCAGGTCGCCATTGTTGTTGATGCCGCAGGGCTGTGACGTGACATAGTTACGCTTCCGGGCTTCCAGAGTATGACTCTAGCGACATAGCAACATGTCATCCGTTCAACCCTTTCAGTTTGAACCCGAGAGGAACATTAATGAGCATGACAACACTGTCGATATTTCACAAAACGAGCAGCAAAAGCAAAACGAACAGGAAAGGCAGGATGAGATGAGACAAAACAAGAGTGAGGGGAAAAACGGTGTTCTGCCTAAATGTGCAACACCGGCGAAACATCTTACAAGAGGCTAATTTGACACCCAAAGTACTACCGTGCGATTTCAGCTTGTTTTGTTTAGAGATGCATACAGACAGAACATACTAAAGATGCCTTAAGAAAATACTTGAATAAGGGTGGTTGAAATATGCTACGTGACTAATGTGGTCAACAGATCAACAATCTGATTTAAAACTAGCACAAGAAAACACAATGCGTAAAAATATGAGATGGAAACACATGCGAAAAATCTTTCGATGCAATTAAAAGGTAATAAGAGACTCAATTAAAACTCATATAGCAAGTACTTGCCACTTTTAACCATTGGACATCTCGCCGCGTAGAAGACGTTGTACCCGAGAGTAACCCGGTAGTTTGGTTCTTTGTATCATTAACCGTTGATTGTCAAAGCCAAATATTAATTTGACAGCGAAAGAAAAGGAACTTCTCCCATTTTATGGTATGCATTTGTATTTCCAAGCCAACATCACAAATATTGTACCATGTCACACCAAAGGAATTGGGAGGTATTCAAAAATATTTGAAAAACAAAAAAAAACATCCCATTGCAGTGTCATTATTAATGAACCGAAGGGAGCAGATGTGACATAATTAAATGAAGCATGAAACTAGGGAATAGTCTGTATATGTCAAAGAAGCTAAAATTTGCATATTTGATATATTTTGGTGAACATTTATAATATAGAAATCTAATGCAGTAAATAAATATCCATATAGTATTTAAAAAAACAAACATCAAACAATATTGTGCCCAAAAAGGAGGATATATAACATTTGTATTCTAGCATTAGGCTATATAATCCTCCAAGATGTGTTGAATTCTAGAAGAAGTGAAAAACGCTTATCAATATTCTGGATATAAGACCAGGATTATGATAAGAAACCACTTTGTATCATCAAACCTCATGATAACGGAAGGCATTCAAAACACTGAGGTAACTACAAGGGAAAGCACTCCCTGAATATGTCTGTCCTCTCTCATTAACTTTAAATTATGCCTAAGCATGGCCCAAGACTTCAGGCTCATTTTATGTCTCTTGATGGTAGATCCAGTATATTAGCATGGTTTTTTTTTTTACCTCTTTTTTTAATGCGAGACAATTGAAAATACAAAATGAAAATCTGGTTGGGCTTCAAACAAAGATTTAAAACGTGACCAGATTGTAATAAAATGGAATGTACTGTATTGTAGGGCACACGTACGCCACATATCCACATGCACATAGCAATATACTATGTGCAATACTTACTAAATGCAATATTCAATGCCTCTCTGTCAACTTCTGCAACTTAACTTTTCTTCACACATATTCTATGTGCAATACTTATTTACGTGCAATATTGATCTGCAATATTCAATGCCTTCACTGTCAACTGCTGCTGCTTCACTTCAATTATTTGCACTGCCTGAAGATAGGACTACCTCATACATATATTATATTATTTAGATTTTATACTTTTTATTCTTGTAAGCCACTTTCGAGATTTTTTTTTTTACTTGTCCTGCACTGTAAAGGGAGATGCTCCACAACTTCATTGTACAACTGTATAATGACAATAAAGGGCTATTCTATTCTATTCTATTCTATTCTATTCTATTCTATTCTATTCTATTCTATTCTATATCCACAAACACATGCACAAGATTGATATCATTGTATAGACCACTATGGTCTTAAATACAGAGGTGGGTAGCAACTAAGGGTGTGACAAAATATCGAAATTAAGACATATTTGCATTTCAAAAGGTTATCGATATGCTCCTTCCAAGAATCGATATAAATCATTTTAAAAAGGTGCCACTGTTTATAAAAAAAAAAAAAAGAAGAACCAACGAGTTGCTTACAAAATCTTACACCAGAATTGTGTCACTGTTACCTCTATGGCTGCCATTGATGGCGCGAGACACCAAATCCATTTAGACTGGGAGGGGCAAATAAATGTTCATTTGCTCATTCAAAACCAGAGCATTCACAGCCAGTTTTTCCAATTTTTGGGGCATTGACTGGTCACTTTCCGTTCATTTTAGGGCATGTACAGGTCACTTCAGGTTGAGTTTGGGGTTTCTGTAATCTAGTTAAACAGGAAGGGACCCATAAATGCCCCAAAAATCAACAGAAAGTGACTGCAAATCAAAAGCAAATGACCTAAAGTGCCCCAAAATTAAACTCATTGGTTTCTATTGACCGTCATGGATGTCCAATCCGTTTGAAGTGGAAGGGATGGCAGCAAATTGATGAATAAGCATTCGCTGCCACGTTACCAGTTCAGATGGACGTCTACCAGGGATAAACTCAATTCATTTCACAGCTGGAGGATGAAAAGAGCTCATTTTTCTGTTTATGACTTCTATTGTAAAATATTGTTGAATGATTTCCTGACACATGCATTGATACCATGGCCAAATGAAGCCTCTTGAAGCGATGAAACTTTGCAGCCAATTTATTCAAAGCTTCATGGTGGTTCATTTGGTCTAAGACAGTCTTATGATGCCACTGTCAAATAAAGCTTTACCGGTTAATATTTTTTGGCAGGGCCGGAGTGGGACTCATTTTCGGCCCTGGAATTTCATGCCTCAGACCGGCCCACTCATTTAAAATTATGTCATTATGCATACACGTGTTAAGTTCAGTGTTCTCTAAAGCCGTGTACTGTAATTCTGTGTATTCCAATTCAGTGCAGGTCATGGTTGTTTAACAAGGTGGCTTTATTTTAACAAGTGCAACACAACATATTTTGAACAAATTTAAAAATGGATTTTAAAAAAAACTATATTAAATGATACATTTGAAAAATAAATTAGGCCTGTCAAATGATTAAAATTTTTGATCGAGTTAATTACAGCTTAAAAATTAATTGTAATTAATCGCAATTCAAACCATCTATAAAATATGCCATATTTTTCTGTAAATTATTGTTGGAATGGAAAGATGAGACACAAGATGGATATATACATTCAACATAAGGTACATAAGGACTGTATTTGTTTATTATAACAATAAATCAACAAGATGGCATTAACATTATTAACATTCTGTTAAAGCGATCCATGGATAGAAAGACTTGTAGTTCTTAAAAGATAAATGTTAGTACAAGTTATAGAAATTTTATATTAAAACCCCTCTTAATGTTTTCGTTTTAATAAAATTTGTAAAATTTTCAATCAAAAAATAAACTAGTAGCCCGCCATTGTTGATGTCAATAATTACTTACACAATGCTCATGGGTGCTGAAGCCTATAAAATCAGTCGCACCCAAACGCCAGCGGAGGGCGGCAAAACTCCATAAAGCACAATTAACAAGTGGGCATGTCATTGTACTGTCATTTAAATCTGTCTGAGCAGGCCATGTGCGTTAATTGCGTCAAATATTTTAACGTGATTCATTTAAAAAATTAATTACCGCCCGTTAACGCGATAATTTTGGCAGCCCCAAAATAAATGAATAAATAAGACCTTTTCTGCAACATCAAATATTAACAAAATGAGTGCTTACAGATAAAACAAACATGGCAACATAACAATATGAAAAATAAAGAATACGTATTGCACATTGTAACAACTTCTAATGATACTATTATCCATTTTCCATTTCCACTTTAAAAACGCCACGTAATTGATTATATTAATTCTAATGTTCACTCGCTGAACGACATGGCAATCCTACCTTCCAGCTCTGCACCTGTGGTGTGTTCATTATGGCTAATGCTTGCTGCTACATATCCCTTGTGAGGTGCTACAAGAAGCCAAAGTTTCCACAATTACATATTGTCGTATCACACGGTGCAAGTTGCATTTTATTCGCCATCTGGCCTTACCACTTTCGTTGTAATCCTCTGTAGTTTGAGGCAGCAAGGTCGTTGCATGAAAAAAATTAGCTATTTTCGCGCATTTTGCCGATTCTTTCACGAGTGCTTTTCTCTTTTTAATTCTTATTTTTCAGCGCCACCCTTGCTCTTTTTATCCATCCGAGCACCGAGATAGCAGCTAATTTGGCTCAATACAGACTACAATTAGGGGGCGGAGCTGCATGCTGTATTTTTCGTCTGCACACGTGAGGATGAGTCTGGAAAAAAAAATAATACTGTTTTTTTTTTTTTTAAGACGGCCCACAGGGACAGCGGTAACAGAATGTAAGTTATACTCAGTGACACTTTCATAAATAAATACCAAACAAAAAATGATAACAGTGTAATTTTTATTTTATTTTTTTAATAAAACGCGGACCGGCCCATCTGGCCGGCCGGCCCTTCTGGAATCGTCCAGAAGCTCCCGATTAGTCACTCCGGGCCTGTTTTTTGGTGTAAGTATCCAATAATACAGTGAGGACAGCTGCGGCTTATAGTCCTGTGCGGTTTATCTATGAACAAATGCCATTTTCGTGCCAAATTTGGTGGGTGAGATCATCATTATCATGAACCTTGTATTGCAAATCGTATCGTATCGTGAGGTTCCCTCCCCAAGTAGTAATGTATTACAGTGGGGCAAATAAGTATTTAGTCAACCTAAAACTACTAAAAGTTCTCCTACTTGAAAAGGTTAGAGAGGTCTGTAATTGTCAACATGGGTAAACCTCAACCATGAGAGACAGAAAAAAATAAAATCACATTGTTTGATTTTTAAAGAATTTATTTGAAAATCATGGTGGAAAATAAGTATTTGGTCACCTACAAACAAGCAAGATTTCTGGCTGTCAAAGAGGTCTAACTTCTTCTGACGAGGTCTAACGAGGCGCCACTCGTTACCTGTATTAATGGCACCTGTTTTAACTTAATATCGGTATAAAAGACACCTGTCCACAATTTCAGTCAGTCACACTCCAAACTCCTGTCGAAGGACACCAGAGACAAAATTGTAGACCTGCACCTGGCGGGGAAGACTGAATATGCAATAGGTAAAACGCTTGGTGTAACGAAATCAACAGTGGGAGCAATTATTAGAAAATGGAAGACATACAAGACATCTGATAATCTCCCTCGATCTGGGGCTCCATTCAAGATCTCACCCCGTGGCGTCAAAATGTTAACAAGAACGGTGAGCAAAAATCCCAGAACCACACGGGGGGACCTAGTGAATGACCTACAGAGAGCTGGGACCACAGTAACAAAGGCTACTATCAGTAACTCAATGCAACGCCAGGGACTCAAATCCTGCACTGCCAGACGTGTCCCCCTGCTAAAGCCAGTACACGTCCAGGCCCGTCTGCGGTTCGCTAGAGAGCATTTGGATGATCCAGAAGAGGACTGGGAGAATGTGTTATGGTCAGATGAAACAAAAATAGAACTTTTTGGTAGAAACACAGGTTCTCGTGTTTGGATGAGAAAGAATACTGAATTGCATCCGAAGAACACCATACCCACTGTGAAGCATGGGGGTGGAAACAACATGCTTTGGGTCTGTTTTTCTGCAAAGGGACCAGGACGACTCATCTGTGTAAAGGAAAGAATGAGTGGCTTCTGAGGCTAAAAGAACACAACTACAGTACTTTCAAAATGCTTGCACAATGTATCAGGTCATCCATAAACTAAACCATAAATTAAGTGATCTCATCCCAATCAGTACTCCTCAGCACACATATACTACCAGAAGAAAAAAAATCACATCACTGGAAAAAGCAGAAGTCTAAAGTCTACAAGCTTTGGCATTGTATACAGAGGACCACAGATCTGGAATGAATTGGACAAAACGCTGAAAATGTCGCACTCCATTTCCATTTAAAAAAAAAAAAAAACTGAAAGCTCACCTCCTTGCAATGTATACTTAATATGCTAAGTCTTTGAATAACACTACTACAGTATCACATGTCAAATCCGATGTAATCAGAATGTTAAAATTTTTTTTTTTCAAAGTCAAAGTCAAAGTTTGCTTTATTGTCAATTCTACCACATGTGCAAGGACAGACAGAGAATTGAAATTGCGTGACTCTCTAACCTCAGTGGCAGTAAAAAGGAAATAAAAGAAATAAATATATATAAAAATAGACAACTGTACAATCTGACAATATGAAGCACCCAAAATAGAAACAGGTACTGGAAAAGTAGCATACTGCAATAGTGCAAATGTATTGTCCTATACACACACGCGCGCACACGTATACATACATACAAACCAACATGCATGATTGTGCAAAAAGGGTTATATAAAGTGACTAGATTACTATTTATAAATGATTATTATAAAGTGAGTATAAAGTAACGGTTTTAAGGTGCCTGTTGTAAAGTGATTGCGTGCAAAATGACTGCTGCTTGTGAAGTGAGACTGGGAAGTCAGAGTCCAGATGGAGCGGATGTGAGGAGCGAGGGCAGAGCAGGGAGAGAGTTGAGAATCCTGACAGCCTGGTGGATGAAACTGTCCCTCAGTCGGCTAGTTCTGGCTCGCAGACTCCGCAGTCTCCTGCCTGATGGCAGCAGGCTGAAGAGGCTGTGTGATGGATGGGTGGAGTCTCTCGCAATGCAAAGGGCTTTGCGGGTGAGGCGAGAGGTATACAGTTCTCCGAGAGAGGGGAGAGAGGTACCCATGATCTTTTCAGCAGCTCTCACCATGCGCTGGAGGACCTTCTTACAGGAGCTGGAGCAGGCTCCGTACCACACAGTGATGCCGCTGGTCAGGATGCTCTCAATAGTACCTCTGTAGAAGGTCCGCATGATGTGGGCCGGGGCCCTGGCTCTCCTCAATTTGCGGAGGAAGTAGAGGCGCTGGTTGGCTTTCTTGGCCAGTGATGCGGTGTTGGTGGTCCAGGAGAGGTCTTCAGATACATGCACCCCCAGAAACTTGGTGCTGCTCACCCTCTCGACCACCGCACCGTTGATGGTCAGGGGTGCATGCTGAGGGCGTGTTCTTCTGAAGTCCACAACAATCTCTTTTGTCTTCTCTACGTTTAGAGAGAGATTATTGCGGTCACACCACAGGGCCAGGCGGCTCACCTCGCTCCGATAGTTGGTCTCGTCGTTGTTGCTGATGAGGCCCGCCACAGTCGTGTCATCGGCGAACTTGACGAGAAGGTTGGAGCTGTGCAGTGCTGTGCAGTCGTGTGTCAGCAAGGTGAAGAGGATGGGGCTTAGCACACATCCTTGGGGGGCCCCAGTGTTCAATATGGTGGTGCTGGATGTGTTCCTGCCGACCCGGACTGCCTGAGGTCTCCCAGTCAGGAAGTCCAGCAGCCAGTTGCAAAGTGAAGTGTTGATACCCAGCTGGTCCAGTTTAATGATTAGCTGTTGGGGGATGATTGTGTTGAATGCTGAACTAAATTTTCCATTGTTAACTGCATGTATGTGTATGCGTGTTGCCTATGTGTGTGCTGTTTGACTGGGCCCCTACTAAAAGCTTTAAATAGCTTATTCGGAGTGTCCCTTTCATGCATCTTATCAGATGAACTGCTTGTATATATGTTCCTGTGTGTACCATGATACCATGTGTGAATAAACTCAAACTGAATGGGGCCATGTATCGAGTGATTTTGAGTGAAAATCTCCTTCCATCAGCAAGGGCATTGAAAATGAGACGTGGCTGGGTCTTTCAGCATGACAATGATCTCAAACACACAGCCAGGGCAACAAAGCAAAGAAGCATTTCAAGGTCCTGGAGTGGCCTAGCCAGTCTCCAGATCTTAACCCCATTGAAAATCTGTGGAGGGAGTTGAAAGTCCATGTTGCCCAACAACAGCCCCAAAACATCACTGCTCTAGAGGAGATCTGTATGGAGGAATGGGCCAAAATACCAGCAACAGTGTGTGAAAAGCTTGTGAAGAGTTACAGAAAACATTTGGCCTCCGTTATTGCCAACAAAGGGTACATAACAAAGTATTGAGATGAACTTTTAGTATTGACCAAATACTTATTTTCCACCATGATTTGCAAATAAATTCTTTAAAAATCAAACAATGTGATTTTCTGGGGGGGGTTTCCACATTCTGTCTCTCATGGTTGAGGTTTACCCATGTTGACAATTACAGGCCTCCCTAATATTTTCAAGTGGGAGAACTTGCACAATTAGTGGTTGACTAAGCACTTATTTGGCCCACTGTACATTTACTCTACTACATACACAAGAGTAAATCTTTGAGGAAAATATTCTTTTGAGAGTGGTTTTACCATGCCACTTTTAACTGCTACTTGATAGATTGGTGAAGAAGAAACGCTCCTGTTACTCTGCTACTTTGAGTACTAGATGTCTGGCCTTCAAGCGAGTGGCAAAGAAAAAGCTATATCTAAGACTGGCCAACAAAAGGAAGCGATTAATATGGGCACAAGAACACAGACATTGGACAGAGGAAGATTGGAAAAAAGTGTTATGGCCAGCATCTCGGAGTCACCTCATCACTGTAGATGTTGACACTGGTGTTTTGTGTGTACTATTTAACGAAAGTGCAAGTTGAGGACCTTTGCGGCGTCTATTTCTCAAACTAGAGACTCTAATGTACTTGTCCTCTTGCTTGGTTGTGGAGCGGGGCCTCCCACTTCTCTTTCCACTCCGGTTACAGCCTGTTTGTGCTGTTCTCTGAAGGGAGTAGTACACACCCTTGTAGGAGATCTTCAGTTTCTTGGTTATTTCTCGCATGGAAAATCATTCATTTCTTAGAACAAGAATAGACTGTCGTGAAAGTTCTCTTTTTCTGGCCATTCTGAAAGTTTAATCTCACCCACAAATGTGATGCTCCAGATACTCGACTAGCTCAAAGGTAGGTCAGTTTTAGAGCTTCTCTAACCAGCTAAAGGGTTTTCAGCTATGCTAACATAATTGCAGAAGGGTTTTCTGATCATCCATTGGACCCATTCTAACGTAAGTAGCACACAAGGTACTATTAGAACACTGGAGTGCTGGTTCCTGGAAATGGGCCTCTATATACTATGTAGATATTGCATTGAAAACCAGATATTTTCAGCTAAAATATTCATTTACCATGTTAACAATGTATGGGGTGTATTTCTCATTAGTTCAATGTTATCTTCATTGGAAAAAGCAGTGCTTTTCCTTCAAAAATAAGGAAATTTCTAAGCGACCCCAAACTTTTGCACGGTAGTGTATAGGAGCTTCCTGAAGTTCACGCACAGCACAGAAAGTCTCGGAGTCTCATTTACGTCGTGCTGAATCCATTTTGGGAGATTCTGTGGGTTTCTCTGCTTTGATTTTGCAGTTTTAACTGTGTCAACACACTGCTTACTTCAATCGCACTTCATGTTATTCTGTCTAAACCGGAAGTTCAGAGCAAAAATTATCAAATGTCTCGCTCAGGAAACTTGTCTTTACAACGTTTGATTCAAACCTTTGTTTTCAAAGACGACTAAAGAAACATTTTGAAGTGCAACTCCCCTTATTTAAAAAAAAAAAAAAATGAGCAGCTATCCAAGAATGGGTCCACTTCTGGGGAACACTGGAGCACCCCTAGACTCAAACTAAAGTATTGTAAAACAAAAGTGATTTAGGAAAGAAATATTGGGAAAAAAACCCCCGAGATATCCAAAGACCAATCTACATTTGAGGCATACTAGACTACCCCAAGACTTGAACTAAAGTACTCTCAAGAAATTTTGATGTGTGATTTCATTTCTTTTTTCTATTTTTTTTTTTTTTTTCATGTCAGTTCATGTTCATGTCAGTGTCCCCATTTTTGGATACCTCCCCTGTATTTCTTAGCCTTGCACTCTGAAGCCACCGCGTTGCATTACCGTAATGCACATTAAGCAAACAATGATCCAAAGCAAGCTTGACTTTCTTGTGGACTTGCTGGTTTGCGAGTTCACACAGTTTAATGTTATGCTAACTCAGATGCAGGTCGGACTTTCTAAATTACCTATACAACTGAACTCATTATACTGCTATAATCCAAATAAGGTTGCTTAAAAGTTGGTAGGGACAATTTCAGCATCTAAATTGATAGTGTAATGTCCCTACCATCCATATTCAAACCTACACCTTTGAGTTGAGCCTAGATGAGCTATAATTGCCATGAAAGTGGCCCGCAAACCAAAATGTGTTTGACACCCCTAAGTTAAAGGCTGCGATACAAACGCGACTGTAGAGTGAATAAAAAAGAAGAGAGTCCAGCATACAAGATCCTTATCGACAGCGACCATCCGTCCATTTTCAACACCACTTGTCCTTGTCAGGGTCGCATGGTGCTGGAGCCTATCCCAGCAGGCTTTGGGCGAAAAGTGCTCTACACCTTAAACTGGTTGCGACCCACTTGTAGAGCACACAGACAGACAACCATTTACACTCACAATCACATCACCGCTGAGTAGGGATCAATCCCACGCTGCCTACACCAATCACAACTCAAACTCAAACATTTCAATCCAGAATTGCTACCTGCACAAATTCATTCCAATGACATTCAACACAAGTGTCAACACAAGGCAGTGAATACAACCCTTTATTGGATTTTGAGGAAAGAATACGTCAATTTGATGGCCTCGTTACCGGATTGTGTCATTGTTTACTTCATCATTGCTATGACAATGCCTAATTGGCTTCCTTCGGGGACTACTGTCCACTTTTGCCTGCTCTTCCATCTGTCCACTTTTGGTTTTTTTATGCATTTGTGGCCTGTGGGGTCTTGACATGGCCAAAGTGACGGTATCATTCTTTTCACGTGAGGATTTGTAGCTGTCTTAATAAAGGTCAAAAAAATGAAAACATCTGGTGTAACCTTTAAATTTTACTACTGCTGCTGTCAACGAGTTGTCACAAAGGCATCTTTATACTCGCATAGATGCCTGCTTTGTTTAGAAAATGTGCTGCAGTTTCCCCCCATTTAGAGGGTGTTGCTACGGTTTGTACAAGTGTTGCATCACATTAGCATGTAGCAATAAACTGTCTCTTCTTCTGCCTCCTTCCGTTATCTTCTCTCTCACTCTGTTGTTGCTATAATTTCTACATGGATTCTGATTCAGGAGACCTGTGAGTTCAGACCGCAGCCACATTTTAAGAAATGTGGCTCCGATCAGATTTAAAACTAGATATGCAAGTGGCCAAAGGTTGTATCTGAATTTTTTCACTTCAGTACGACTCCACATCCATTTAGGAAAGTGTATGTCAAAAGCAGAAACAAATCCACCTGTCATGAAGAAATTCAAAATACATCAAATTATGCAAAAAAAAAAAAAAAAAAAAAAAAGGTGTAATGCATTTTTATGCTATGTCATTTTTTTCAGTTACAGGTTGTCTACGGGTTACGTCCAGAGATGGGTAGAGTAGCCAAAAGTTTTACTCAAGTAAGAGTGGCTATACTTCAAAATTATATTACTAGAGTAAAACTAGTTGTCAAAAAAATGTACTCAAATACAAGTAAAAAAAAAAAAGTATTTGGTTCAAAGAATTTTCAAGTAATGAGTAACATTGTGAGTAACTGCTTATATTTGTGTTGGAGTTTTTCTTTGAGCAATGGTATTTTTTTTCTGAGCACAAAGTTATCCATATGAACTCATGTTTTAATGATATTGTACAATAACCCATTACATACAGTGGGGAGAACAAGTATTTGATACTCTGCCGATTTTGCTGGTTTTCCCACTTGCAAAGCATGTAGAGGTCTGTAATTTGTATCATAAGTTCTCTTCAACTGTGAGGGACGGAATCTAATACAAAAAGACAGAAAATCACGTTGTATGTTTTTAAAAAATAAATTGCATTTAATTGCATGAAATAAGTATTTGATACTTTACAAAAATCGAACTTAATATTTGGTACAGAAACCTTTGTTTGCTATAACAGATACCAAACGTTTCCTGTAGTCCTTGACCAGGTTTGCACACACTGCAGCAGGGATTTTGGCCCACTCCTCCATGCAGATCTTCTCCAGAGCCTTCAGGTTTCTGGGCTGCTGCTGGGCAACACGGACTTTCAGCTCCCTCCATAGATTTTCTATCGGGTTCAGATCTGGTGACTGGCTAGGCCACTCCAGGACCTTAAGATGCTTCTTACGGAACCACTCTTTAGTTGCCTTGGCTGTGTGCTTTGGGTCGTTGTCATGCTGGAAGACCCAGCCACGACCCATCTTCAGGGCTCTCACTGAAGGAAGGAGGTTGTCAGCCAAGATCTGGTGATACATAGCCCCATTCATCCTCCCCTCAATACGGTGCAGTCATCCTGTACCCTTGGCAGAGAAGCAGCCCCAAAAAATGATGTTTCCTCCTCCATGTTTCACGGTTGGGATGGTGTTCTTGGGGTTGTACTCATCCTTCTTTTTCCTCCAAACACGACGAGCCGAGTTTAGACCAAAAAGTTCAATTTTGGTCTCATCTGACCACATGACCTTCCCCCATTGCTCCTCTGGATCATCCAGATGGTCAGTGGCAAACTTGAGACGTGTCTGGACATGCACTGGCTTCAGCAGCGGGACCTTGCGTGCGCTGTAGGATTTTAATCCATGACGGCGTAGTGTGTTTCCGACGGTTTTCTTCGAGACTGTGGTTCCAGCACTCTTCAGGTCATTGACCAGGTCCTGCCGTGTAGTTCTGTGCTGATTCCTCACCTTCCTCATGATCAGTGATGTCCTGCGAGGTGATATCTTGCATGGAGCCCCAGAACTAGGCAGATTGACCGTCAACTTGAACTTCTTCCATTTTCTAATAATCGCTCCAACAGTTGTTACCTTCTCACCAAGCTGCTTGCTTATTTCCCTGTAGCCCATCCCAGCCTTGTGCAGGTCTATTATTTTATCCCTGATGTCCTTACACAGCTCTTTGGTCTTGGCCATTGTGGAGAGGTTGGAGTTTGTTTTTTTTTGAGAATGTGAACAGGTGTCCTTTATATAGGTAACAAGTTCAAACAGGTGCAGTTACTTCCCGTAATGAGTGGAGAACAGGAGGGGCTCTTAAAAAAGAACTAAGAGCCGAAATATTTACTAGTAATGTATCAAATACTTATTTCATGCAGTTAAATACAAATTTATTATTTAAAAAGTATACAATGTGATTTTCTGGATTTTTGTATTAGATTCCGTCCCTCACAGTTGAAGAGAACTTATGATACAAATTACAGACCTCTGCATGGCTTGCAAGTGGGAAAACCAGCAAAATCGGCAGTGTATCAAATACTTGTTCTCCCCACTGTAACCACATTAAGCCAAAGAAAAATAAATAAAAATCATTGAATTCCCACGAGAGAAAAATAAATTACATAAATGAACCATTATTTGTCCAAAGAGCTTGAGTGCCCCTCTGGTGGAGGAAATAGTTCCTTGTTTGAATAGTGAAGAGTTCCTCCATAATTACGATTTTGAAATTAATTGGATCATATCTCAGGTTTTCCATGGGTAAACTGTTGCCAAATAAAACTTTGGACAGAGGTTAAAATCCAAGCTTTTGAGTAATGTTGAGGGCAGCGCTCTATATCGAATACTTCATTTTTTACTGTGCTTTAAAGACACCACATGATTGAACAGGCTGGTGTGAAGATAGAAGGGCAAGCTCGCGTCTGATTGGTAGAATGGAGTCGTGTAATTATTGTTGCTACGTCTCATTGGTGAAATCGGTAGAGCTACTCTGTGCATCTCTGGCTAAAAAAAATAAAAAAAATAAATCTAATATGTAGAATAAAGACGAAAAATGTAAATACTGTTGTGTATTTTTCTCAAAAAGTTACTCAAGTAAATGTAACGGAGTACATGTAACTTGTTACTACTCACCTCTGGTTACGACGTATCCTACTTACGTGATTTCGACTTGACAACGCCGGATTCTCATCCGCCATTTTGTCTCCAGTTGTTTTGTATTTAATTTATTTATTTATTTATTTATTTTTAAATAATGTTGACTTTTGTTTTGTCATGCATGTTTTTATTTTGGCGCAGGAAGCATAGAGCAGGTAGTACTTCCACACGCGAGTAGAAGCGCATGTACGCATCAAAAAGAACATATTTGCTCACAAGAAGAACGCACGCACACACACTAGGAATAGCACATTTGTTCCCATGAAGAAGTCACGCAGCCATATGAGAGAGAAAGTGGATAGATTACAGCTGCAAGCCTTTGTGAAGTTATGTTGCTTGTGAATATCGACAGAGGCAAGACCTGTATATAACACCTTGTGTACTATTTATCATGCGTTTTCAATTGTGGTAAAATACTTGGGGCGAGGTTATGTGATTACTTTTGATGATGCGCGGACGCTAACTGATGTGTTTAATGGGTTTATTCCGAATTATGCGGAAATTCCGGTTATGTCGCCAGCGTAGGAATGGAACCCATTCGTAACCTGGGTACTACCTATAATATAAACAGTTCATATAGATGACATTGTGTCCTGTATTTTGTTGAATTTACACTTGTAGCTCCACGTACTGTGAAATGTTTAAATGCCAGATACAATTACTAGTAGAGCAAGGAAAATGCTGCTATAACAAAGCAATATCGCTGAACCTTAAGGTGTACATACAAGTTTAGCCGTTAAAAATAATCAAAACGTTAACATACAAACTGCCAATTTTTGCTAAAAGTAGCCAAAATATTATCAACCTGCCCAGTGCCTTTTTTCCTCCTGCCCCGAGGCTTTGAAAATAGCCCAATTGGGTGGGAACCCCCTCAATCTGGCAACGCTTAAGACTCATTTTGAGGATGTATCTCCCGATCCCTACTACCTCTGCACTATTTTATTTTAATTATTATTATTATTATTTACTGACCAATACAAAATACAAAAACTACAACTCAACCAGTTTACATGACATAAAATACTATATGTACATTAAATCAATTGAAATAGTGACAATGCGACCTTAAATTATTGGCATAAAGACAGGAGGAAATAAATACATTTTACCGTACCGTACATGTACCGAAAGCAAAATTCTTGGCTGAAACCGAAATCTGAATATTGGAAACACTTGGCCGAAATACATATGCATATAAAAATTATATATTTTTTTTTTATTTAATTAAAAAATATACACTCACCGGCCACTTTATTAGGCACACCATTCTAGTAACGGGTTGTACCCCCTTTTGCCTTCAGAACTGCCTCAATTCTTCGTGGCATAGATTCAACAAGGTGCTGGAAGCATTCCTCAGAGAGTTTGGTCCATATTTACATGATGGCATCAAACAGTTGGTGCAGATTTGTCGGGTGCACATCCATGATGCGAATCTCCCGTTCCACCACATCCCAAAGATGCTCTATTGCAGAATGTCCAAAGTCCAGCCCGGGGGCCAAATGCAGCCCGTGGTCAAATTTCTTCCGGCCCCCAGCCTCTGTCATAAAATCAATGACATCTGGCCCGCACATAGACTTAATAAATTGAGCAGCATATGAAGTAGCTTACACTAAACGCTGTTCCTCATTTACCTACTAGAGCAGCGGTCTCAAACCGACTCCACAAAGGGCCGCAGTGGGTCCTGGTTTTTGTTCCAACAGATCCAGCACAAACAGTTCAACCAATGAGGTTTCTACTAACATAAGCAGCACCTGATTGCAATCAACTGATTACACTTGTAAGAAACCAGATTGGTGAAAAGGTATTTGTCTCGTTTGGTTGGAATGAAATCCAGTACCCCCTGCGGCCCTTTGAGGACCGGTTTGAGACCACTGTACTAGAGGGAAGCAGCACTCTGAGTGACATCAATCCGTGTGACGCTTTACCCCAAATTTTCTAAAATGGCGACAATAAACAAAAAAAGGAAAGTTGACTGTGAGGGCCGGCACTTCAAGGGTAGGTGGAAATTGGACTATCGTATTGGCCTGAATATAAGACTCTGTTTTTTGCATTGAAATAAGACTGAAAAAGTGGAGGTTGTCTTATATTCGCGGTCTAGACTTTATACCCATTCATGACGTTAGATGGCGCCAGATATCATTGAAGCGATGTTCTGTCATGACAGATCTCAGCTACTCTCAAGTTTAACCAGTTTACATTATTTTATTGCAATGTTTTTCCTTATTCAGATTTGTTTCAAGACTACAGTTAGACTTCACTTTGATGGTTAATGCAGTTATTGCATTTTTGTTGTTTTATCACAGTAGATTGGTTTATTTACATTTCAAAAACCAGAAGCCATTCGTTTACGAATGTGATGGCACTTTAGTTGACATATTTAAATGTTCAGATATTAAGATTTGAATGAGGCAAAATAACATGCTTTTTCTCTCTTTGTTTCGGATTTACTGTAATTATTTTCTGTATAAAAATTAATTTGGTGTTCAAAAAGTCTTTTTTCAAACTTGAGTCTTGAAAAAGAGGGGGCCGTCTTATAATCAGGGCCATCTTATATTCAAGCCAATACGTTATTTCTTGACTGAAATACGCAACAACTGTGTCTGCCTAATTTGCCAGGAGACAGTGGCTGTTTTTAAAGAGTTCAATGTCAAGCGACATTACCAAACGAGTCACACTGACATGTACAACTAGATTGCTGGGAAGGAATGCTACAAGAAATTGAAGCAACTTAAAGCTAGTTTGTTTAAGAAAAAAAAGTTAAGTGAATATTCAACTGCATGTGAAATGCATGTTTCAAACGAACCAAAACACATGCTTAAGATACTTGAAATTATAGTATAAAAGCAAATGTGAAACAGAATGGCCTGCTAAAATTTGTTTAAATACATTGTTGTTGTACGTAAAGAACATCAGCCAAGGTCGGCCCCTGACATTTTTACCACACCAAATCTGGCCCCCTTTGCAAAAAGTTTGGACACCCCTGCTCTATTGGATTGGGATCTGGTAACTGTGGAGGCCATTTGAGTACAGTGAACTCATTCTCATGTTCAAGAAAACAGTCTGAGATGATTCCAGCTTTATGACATGGCCCATTATTCTGCTGAAAGGCCTAACCCTAACCCATAAAGGGATGGACATGGTCAGGAACAATACTCAGGTAGGCTGTGGCGTTCCAACAATGCTCATTTGGTACCAAGGGGCCCAAAGAGTGCCAAGAAAATATTCCCCACACCATTACACCACCAGCCTGAACCATTGATACAAGGCAGGATGGATCCATGCTTTCATGTTGTTGACGCCAAATTCTGACCCTACCATCCGAATGTCGCAGCAGAAATCGAGACTCATCAGACCAGGCAATGTTTTTCCAATCTTCTATTGCCCAACAACCATGCCACGTTCAAAGTCACTCAAATCACCTTTCTTCCCCATACTGATGCTCTGTTTGAACTGCAGGAGATTGTCTTAAACCATGTCTACATGCCTAAATATACTGAGTTGCCGCCATGTGATTGGCTGATTAGAAATTAAGTGTTCACAAGCAGTTGGACAGGTGTACCTAATAAAGTGGCCGGTGTGTGTATACATACATATTTATATTATATATACTGTATATATACATTTTTAAAAAAATATATATACACATACATGCATACATACATACATAGAGATATGAGCTAATATTCAAACAAAGAACCAGAAAATTCATTGACTGCTCACTTGTATTTAGAAAAAAAAAATTGACTGCACTGAAAACAGATGCTTAACAAGATCAAAAACTCTTAGCTTAATGGCGGATTGCAAGCCTCTATCAGGTGCATACCGCCACTTACTGTACAAGAGTGTGGTGGTTTTTATTATCTAGTTCACCTGCATAATCTTCCTTGTACTCGTGTTGCTGCCTCTAGTACTAAGTTACGGTATAGTTGCACAGGGCTTATCAATTCAGATTGAGAAAAGACGAAAACAAACAAAAGTAACGCAGGCAACGATTTGAAAAGTAGTGGAGTAAAAAGTACAGATACAAACAGTACAGAATGTAGTGAAGTAAAAATAAGAAGTACCACTTCATATTGGTATACTTCACATGTCATCAATTAAATGTTGCTATTTATTAAAAATAAATTGTATTGTTTAATTAGACGAGGCATGTCTAAAGTCCAGCCCGGAATACGGCCCTTGGCCAAATTTCATCCGGCCCCCAGCCTCTGTCATAAAATCAATAATGTCTGGCCCACACATAGACTTAATAAATTGGTCAGCAGTACTGCTACCAGCAAATGAAGTAGCTTACACACTAAATGCTGCTCCTCATTTACCCACTAAAAGGCAGCAGCACTCTAAGCAACATTACCCCGTGTGACCCTTTATTCCTAATTTTCTTAAATGGCGACAATCAACGAAAAAAGAAAGTTAACTGCGACGGCCAACGCTTCGAGGATAGGTGGAAATTGGACTGTTTCTTCACTAAAATACGCAACAACTGTGTCTGCCTCATTTGCAAAGAGACAATCGCTGTTTTTCAAGAGTTCAGTGTGATGCGATATTACCAAAGAAGACACGCTGACATGTACGACAAGATTAAAGAGAAAATACTTAGCGAGAAATTCAAGCAACTTGAAGCTAGTTTAATTTCACAGCAGCAGTATTTCACAAGAGCCCGAGAGTCCAAAGAGAACACAACAAAGGCTAGTTGCGAGATTGTTGAAATTATTAATAAAAAATAAAAAAAATAATAAAGCAAATGTGACACACGGAATGGCTTGCTAAAATTTGCTTAAATATATTGTTCCACGTAAAGGACATCAGCCAAGGTCGGCCCCCCAACATTTTTACCACACCAAATCTGGCCCTCTTTGCAAAAGGTTTGGACAGCCCTGAATTAGACTGTAACCTTTTTGTTTTATTGAGAAAATAACTTCCAAAAATATTTATTTGTGACCTAAGGTTAGACTTTGTAGCTTATTATCAGTGGCGCCTCCAGAAATTTTTCATAGGGGTGGCCAGATGGGGCCACCTCTTGGGGTGGCACACCAAAACTAAAAGCCATAATTTCAGGTTTTCATTATATTATTGCAGTAAATAGGTCAGGGGAGAACTATCAGAAAGACTTAAAGACACGCTTACTAATATACTTTGGTGTATTGTGTAATATTTGATGTTACTAATGATTTAATGTGCATAGTCCATAACTGTCCAGTCAACATTTGAGTTCCACAACAATTCTGTTTTATTGTGTTATGTATATATTAGGCATAAGGTGTACATTTAACAAAACAAAATAAATGCATTCATTTGGGATGAAATGCGTAACTGATGCTACAACAATCTAACGATATAGTGGCAAGCGGGGTGGCCAACAAATTTGTAGACTCCCTGGTGGCGCCACTGCTTATTATATCTTATTTTTCCTGCACCGCCTCCTAAACTCCACACGATCTGTTTAGCATTTTAAACATTAATGTTGCGCTTAATCGAAATGAATGAAAGATCAACTATCTATTTTACAGGATGAACCTCATGGAACCATTTTTGGACAATTTTGATAAGATATTTTAGGCGCATCAAGCACCTGAGTTTCATCCACGAAGTCCACGCCGCACTTTTGTTCATGCCTAAGTGTTGCCTTCCCTCCCACCAACCTTAGCAACAGAGTGAACATGGCGGCGTCCAGCAACGCAGAACAATCACCAGAACTATCCAGGCCTCTAAAGATACCGAAAACGGAGGTGCCATCCCCAGAGTCCGAGGATTTGAGTGACAGTAACCAATACCACTCAGGTCCCTCAACACCCAACCGCTTTTCGCCGTTGAACGTGAGCTCCGGAAACGCTGCTCGGACGGCGGCCTCATCCTCCAACAACTACACTGCGTGTCGGGGGATGTCGTGGACCCCTTCCGAAACAAACGCACTCATTGCGGTGTGGGGAAACGAAAGGCTAACAGAGGCCAAGATGCAGCAGCTGGAAGTCGCGGGGACCATGTTCACCGGTAAGGCCCCAGGCCCCGCCATGTATGAGCGAGTGTCCAGAGCCTTGTCGGAGTTGGGCTACGAGAGGACCCCGTCTCAATGCCGGGAGAGGATGAAGGTACACGGAACTATGGACAGACACATCCGTCATAACACCTGTAGCGTCCCACTTACTGTGCATTAGGATAATAGTGATGAATGTTTGTTGTACAGTGCACGTGAAATTGGGGTAGGTGCGCTGGGACTGACCGTTATCATTTTGACTGCCGCAGTTTTACCGTCAATTTTGATTAACTGTTAATTAACTGCAGCTTTAGTTGTGACGTCATACGTACTTCCGGGTTGCTACCTCCACTACACCACAGAGGTGAGTTGAGTAGCCAAAAATTTTACTCGAGTAGCCTTACTTCAAAATAATATCACTCTAGTAAAAGTAATCCTCCAAAAAAAGTACTCAAGTACAAGTAAAAAAGTAGTTGGTGAAAAGAATACTCAAGTCATGAGTAACATTGTGAATTACTCTTTTTAGTGTCAGTTTTTTTTTTCTCAGCACAAATGTATCTATATGAACTGTTTATATTACAGGTAGCCCCTGGGTTATGAACAAGTTCCGTTCCTGGTGTCGTAACCGGAGTTTCAGTACAAGTCAAAATTAACCCTTTAAAGAGCATACGACACGAGAAAAAAAGTCTTAAATGGCATTATTATGTGAATTCGAATCATATTTTGAGACGATTCGACTACATACAACAATTTAGCAAAGCACAGATGACGAGAAATTAGTCTTTTAATCTGCCGGTTAGCCACGCCTACCATTATAGGGCTTTAGCGTCCCCAACAGGTGGATGACGTCAGCGGTAGACTGCGCTCATCGGTTTTACTATTCAGCCCATTGAAGGGGAATTATTCAGAGCGAGGAAAACGCGACGAAGAGAGCCGCAAAATGTCATTGTTTCAGTCTCTCTACTCCAATATTTTTACAGGATATTCTTTTTATCCATATATCTTTTCCCCAATAGCTATATAAATGGCTTGAGAAGGACCAGTCAGCCGGTCGAGGGGGAACTATTCACAACGAGGAAAACGCGACGAAGAGAGCAGCAAAATGTCATTGTTTCTGTCTCTTTACTTCAATATTTTTACAGGATATTCTTTTTATCCAAGTATTTTCCCCAATTGCTAAATAATTGGCATGGTCATGACAAATAACAGTCTTGTGCTGAATGGAATATGAAATAATAAAAATGCATTTATTCAGGACGACATGGCAAAATTACTCCATAATGGTCAAAACTGTCGACTTCACCCTTACTGTCGCACCTCCCGAACGATATTTTATGACACCTAAATCGGACATATGTCATTTCCCTTCCCCGGCTTCGGAGAATGTAAACAAACCAGAAGGCGTGCCAGCTAGACGACATGCTAACCCGAACCGAGTGATGTTTCAAATTCTTCGAAGCGGAAAATCACACATAACCAGCCTGGATTATTTGACATGACGACCCGGTTGTCGATTGTCTTCGCGGATCGGCAAACCGCCCGGCGGAGAGCAATTTACAGTTCGTTCCCCGGAGGAGGGTGGCTGGAGTTGTTGTGCAGCTAACGTGCTGCTGCTAATGAGCATTAGGAGAGCTTTTTACATGCTTATCAATGATCAAACGTAAGTAGTCCTTTATTTAAAAGAAGTTTGTAGTGTTTACTTTGTAATCGCTGTATTTGTATTTGACATAATACAAAACAAGATGTTTACTCACTTCCTTGTAAGTCCAATGGTCCCACAGTAAATATCCACGGTGAATGGGAACCTTTTGAAACTCCAAAAAGGTGCATACGCCTCTCCCTCATACAGAATGATTTTTCTGCAGCCGTTTGGCTGGCGTGATGCGAAAAATAAACGTATTAATCCGCAAAATCAGCTGAATCCTTCGTCCTCATACACAACAGTACACTGTAGCGTGAAGAGGACGTCTTCTACCGTACACGTCACAGCGCCCTCCTCCTCAATGCAAGACCGAAGCCGGAAATCACTCATTTTCATGGCGCGGGATTCAAAAAACTAAATAAAAATAGCGATCGCTTCCACACACATCCAAGCAGTCCATATCATTCAGGGGCATAAAATACCGCGTGTATTATGAAATAAACATGCTTTTTCGTGTCACATGCACTTTAAGTACCCCTAAATAACCCCTAAATCTCAAAATAACTATCCCAAAACATGTATTTTATGTCATTGTACTGTCCTCGCCCAGACTGTTCTAGCTAGACAGTGAACTAAGCTGCTACATGAAGATGTCAGATGTCCGTGTGGTATGTTGACTTTATTCAGCTGCTCATGACATCAACACTTGCAGAATGAAACTAAAATAAACATGAATTTAAATCAGTTTCATCGTCTAGCATTTATAACTAGCTGCTGATACAGCAATGAAAATCCACACAATTGATTAGTATGTTGGCGTCCGCACATCATCAAAAATAATCAGATAAACTCACCCAAAGTATTTGACCACAATTGAAAACACCCAATGAACAGTACGCCTCTGTGGATGCTTCAAAAGCAACATATGTTGGCAGAGGCTTGCAGCTGTAATCAGTCCACGCTCTATCTCACTTGGCTGCGTGACTTCTTCGCGGGAGCAAATGCAGGCATGAAAATCTCTCACCTTTCGGCGAAATTCGCCGTTTTGAAGTCAAAAAGGGCGACCTACGTGAATTGCGTAGATTCGAGGAGAAATTCTTTTTGGGAGGAGGGGGGGGAGTCGGGTGGTTTTGTTAAATTATTATTATTATTGTCATCATGTGATTAACTTAGTACGTAAACTGATCGGTTCTTTAAAAAAGTGACACGGACAGTCAGCAAATCCTTCTAGATGCTTAGCTGACGAGAACCAATCATCGGCCCAAGCTGCGGGCCATTATTCCAAACGCGCGCACTCCTTACGTGAAACAAGGAGTGCTCGGCGAGCCTTTGGTTGCATTGCAAAGCTGCGAAAACAAAAAACAGGCCTTATCCACACCGGGGCAGACCAGAGCGCAGCATACACACTTGCCTGTATTTGCCAGCAGATTGAATTTGGTGAGTAATGGTTTCAATCGTTTTCACATTTTGCGATATAAAAAAGTTAATGCCATTCGTTGCAGCTTGCGTTGAACACTGCCAGAGCTAGCCAAATCTCCCATGAAAAAAAATAGCTCCCGTTAAATTGGCGTCAAGCTTGTATATTTAGCGGTAATATAAACGAAGAAACACACTGTTGAGTCAAATTAAGCGGCATGCTCTCGGATTGAGGGGTCGCATCGCATCGCTCCCGTCGTCCGCCTTAGACGCGTTATTTTCGGCTGGGACTTGAGCTGACGGCCGGTGTCGGCACAACACCGGTGTTCTGCCAAAATATGGTACATCGGCGAAACGTCCTACATTAGTCGAATTTGACACCTAAAGTACTACCGTGCGCTCTAAACTTGTTTTGTTTAGATGCATACAGGAATAAGGTACTAGAAAAATGCCTGCAGAAAATACTTAAATGTAGTTATATCAAATAAGGACGGTTTAAACACGCTACGTGACTAATGTGGTCAACTGCTTCAAAGCTAACACAAAAAAACACAATGGTTAAAAGTATTAGAGGGTAATACATGCAAAAAGTATCTTTGAGGCTGTGAAAAGGTTCTAAATAACTAAATAAAAACAATAGTGAGTAATCGCCGCCTCTAACCGATGTGCGCATGCGTGTGAATGCATTATAAATGGTTTTCAAGCACTTCAAAATGTAAGAATTATGATAAGTTTTAAACATGTTACTGCCCCACCGAATTATTTTCAAACAAGAATAAAGTAGTAAGAAAATGCTTGGCTTTATTAAATGCTTCATACTGAGTCTACTCAAACCCTCTCAGGCTTTGTTAAACGGTGATTGACACATGTGCAGAGTTTTTCTTTTTATATATATTTTTTGTTTGAAGCAACTTATTTGATTGAATAATAAAAACACAAATGTCCTAGCCAAAATGTGGCCCAAACGCAAAACAACATTACTTCAATGGAAAAATTTGTTTCAATCAAGAAAAATAGTTTTCAAATGCTTTTTTTGTCTCAAATTTATTTTGCAATCAAAAACATTTTTTTTAATTGAAATGACTTTTGGGATTAAAAGTATAACTGTATTTTGATTGAAGCAACTTTGTTTTTGATAGAAGTAACTTTGTTTTTTGATTGAATAATAAAAACACAAATCTACCTCCATCGTTATTGAGAGAGAAAGAAATTAAGAAAGCTTTAAAACTAAAAGCCACCGGGGAGTCTGTTTTTTTTTTTGTTTTTTTTTTTTAATATTTATATTTCATTACATAGACATGCCTCGTAGGGAAAGGAGATTGAGGGATAAAAAAAGGAGTTGGATGAGGCTGCTAAAGGCAGCGGATACCTCATCAGCTGGGTGAATAGCAGACCTGGTAAGAACAGGTTTGCAAGGATAGTCGGGTATTAAATACAATTATAAACACGTTACAATTTTATTTTTCTATAAGATTTTATGTCATTGCTTTATTAATCATTAGGTGCTAGAGTTGTTAAGTATGGATAATAATGAAATAATAGTTTTGAGAAAACTGTGCTGTTGGTGGCTCAGTGACCATCTGATGTGGTTTGTTCTCAGATGAACAAGTTGAGGAAGGAAGTTTTGATGCAGAGGTTGAAGGAAGAAAAGAGCTAGACTGACTGAGTCACAGCCAGAAAGTGTGTATGACAGTTTTGATTTCTATTCACTGTTGCCCCCTCCCAATTAAAGTATGTCACAGTCGCAGCCAGTTATTATCTAAAGCTGGTTAAAATTGAAGTTATGTTGTTTTAAGGTGTATTAAATACTTGTTCATGTGCCCCTTTTGATCTACGAGCACCCGCCCCTCCACCGGTCTCTGCACGGCCCTGCTGAAACACAGTGTGGGTCGACAGAGCTCAATATTTTGTTGGGGTGTACAGTGTACTGGAACATATTTCCTCCACACCCTTCTCACCTTTTTAACCCCTGACCCATTTTCATGCCTGCAAATGAGCTCTTCCTCATGTGTGTGCGTGCGCTCTTCCTCGTGTGCGCAAATACGTTATTCTTCATGTGCCCATGCGCGGTCATTGTACTAGAGCTGTCCCTACTAGTCGACGTCATCGATGACGTAAATGCGTCGACGAGCACAACATCCCGTCGAGGGTTAATGAAGGGGAAAAAAATATAAGTGTGGAAAGTTGAGAATGTCGGACGCTCTGTATGAAAGCAGGGAAAGCGGCACAAACCCAAAAAAGCGCACCAGAGTGGCCAAAACATTGACTTATTTCAATGAACAAAGGAAGGTACACTGTTGTGTCCTGTCTCTTCAATGCCAACCTTGGCTGCACGTCGGCCGTGAATGAACACCTAAAGCGCCATCATCCAGTTGTAATTTTGGAAAACGACAGGAGACAACAAGCTGGCAGATCATAAGTCCATCTAACTAACTAACGACATTTTTTATTGAAGTTGCTAAGCCTTGTCGCGATATGCAACATGTCCATTTATAACACGGTAAATAAAAATGAGGACGGTAATTTTCCTGGCTGCGTTATATCGTCGCATGTGTGAGTGCATGTACACGTGTGTGTTGATGGCATATGAGACTCCAGTTCCTTTCACAGATGTTTATTGATCATCGACACACCGTAGAATTAAAGTTCAGACATACAAAATAAGGAAACACATCTATGTTAAACACTGTAAATGTTAGCATTGCTACATTGAGGCTAATTGGGAAAAAAGACCTCATACTTTAGCCTGCTATAAAACATTGGCAGTCTTCTCCAAAACGCAAACTTGCAGTTAAAAGGTTGTGTTTTTTTTGCAGAGTGTAAAGCTTGCAGTTAGCGATTTAGCGAACGTACTTCCGATGAACATTTCAAAATAAAAGCACGTCATGTTCTTTATATAAATAACAATTTCTGGAGTTAATCCCACATACTTCAGAATTCAGATTCTACACTAAGGATAGCTTTAAAATGACACAGTTTATGAAAAATCTGGTTGGCAATGAATAATTATTATAATTATTGTAATACTATCATATATAGTAGTATACTATAATATTAATGCTAGATATATTTTTTTAAAGAATGTTTTGAATCATCTTGGAAAGGCGAAGTCAATATTCTGAGTCTGTTAACATTCCTTTCTTTTGCGCTAGTTAATGCTATCAACATTTGACCTTATTGTTTATTTGTGATTTTATTATTGTTATTTATAGTGCTGCAACGATTAATCGATTAACGTGAATATTCGATTAGAAAAAAAGATTCAAATTTTGCTGCTTCGAGTATTCGTTTATATGAAATGGCATTGTAATGGTTTGTTTTGAAAGTGTTTGCATTTGGTTTTATTGATTTGGGTGGATATACTGCCTTCTAGTCTGTCTCATTCACATGGCCAAATACAGCCGCTCCCTGTTAAGACCAACATATGCTAGGTTTTTGTTTGAGCTGTTTTTTTTTTTAATGCATTCGTAATTTAGTTTAAAGGTATATTTAGCCAATTTTTGTGGGAATACGTGTTTGAACCATTTGTTAAGAGCGTTTAAAAAAAAAAAAGTTAGTATTTTGTAGCATTTAAGATAGCGGACTTTTGCTATGTAAGTTAGCCAATTATTCTTTTGTTGTACATTGATCCTTATTTATTAATTTTTTTATACCGTTTGAGGCTCAGGTATTATAATTTTTCATATTCCTTATCCGATTACTCGATTATTCGAACAAACTAGTTCATCGATTAATCGACTACTAAAATAATCGATAGCTGCAGCCCTAGTTATTTGCATGTTTATTTGTACTTGAACAAAGAGTTTAAGTGTTCCAAAATGTTTTGTGAATTATTAAGTGTCAACAAAAATTTCATTGCTATATTAGTTTAAAAAAAAACTTTTTTTTTTTTTTTTTTTTAATAAAAATAGATTAGTCGACTAATTGTACAAATAGTCAGCTAACTAATCGGGAGAAAATTAGTCGTCTGGGGCAGCCCTAATTAGTACTGTCATCAATTACATTACCATATCAGAACCGAAAAATACACAAAAATCATTGAGTTCTGACTAACACAAATTAACAGAAATCATCAATCCACAGAGCAGGAGTGCCCCCTAGTGGAGAACATTTCCTACCTTGAAATTAAAACAGTCATATATCTGCTTTTCCTTGGTCTTATCAGTGCCAAATCAAAACTGAGGACGGTTGAAATCCTCGCCTGCGAATAATGTTGACGTCAGCACGCTATGTGAAATAGTTTGGGGGTTTTTTTAACGCCGCTTCAAAGTGTGTGACAAATTATAATGGAATTTGTGTCAAAATAAGAATTAAACAAAACTTCTGGCTTCAAACATAACTTCCTAAATTCCAAGCAAGACTTTAAGCAAAATAATTCACCTGAAAAATAAAACTCAACACTTATAATGTTTTCAATTCTTTTTCGTTCTCCCTGCGCTTTTGCGATTGCGAATTTGACACAAATATTGGGTGGGGCGGGCTTTATGTGACCCACTGCTTTGAATATGCTGCCATTACTGTTCAGTGCCACATTGTGTTCACCCTATAGAAAATCTTCTGATGCCACAATAGTTGACCACATCACTGTAGTATTTCATAGCGGCTTTATTACATTGGCGAGTTATCGAATGGCAACCCTGTATCAGGCAGATCCTCTAAATCAGGTGACCCGGACTCTGTTGCAAAAATATGTGATCGGAATTCTTTACCTTCAATGTTTTTGTCCCAATTAGGAGGTATTCATGAGGGAGTATTACTATGGAGGACCAGGAGTGCAAAAATTAAACAAATAAATACACAATTAAATATATTATTAAATATGTCATTAAAATGCTTTAATTTCAATATTCATTTCAATATTTATTTGAATTTTTATTTATTTCAATTTATATTTATTAGAATTTATATTTATATATTTCACTTTTTTCCAATTTATATTTAATTAATAAATAAAAATTTAAATAAATGTTAAAATAAATTTAAAAATGGAATTAAATGTTGAAATAAATGAATATCAATTGAAATATATAAAAGGTGAAATAAAAATTTAATTATATAAATATAAATTGAAATAAATAAATGAATGCATATTGGAATAAATAAATGTTTAAATAAATAAAGTGGAAATAATGTTGAAATAGTTAAATAAAAATTGAAATAAATAAAATGGAATAAATTAATATAAATTGAAAAAAATAAATATAAATTGAAATAAAAATAATTTAAATTAATGAAACTTGAAATTTATAAATATAAATTGAAATAAATATAAATTAAAATAAATAAATATTGAAATAAAAAAAAATTCAAATAATTAAATATAAATTGAAATAAATAAAAAACATTGAAATTGAAGCATTTTAATGACACGTTGAATAATTTATTTAATTGTGTATTTATTTAATTCTTCCAATCATGGTCCTCCATATATTACTGTTCTAACTTTAACATTTATCTTACCATTTCACACAGACACTTCGGCGTTGTTACAGTCGTGTGAAGGAGCATGGCATTGGCAAGAGGAAGAGCAGTTACACTATAGAACAATTGGAAAAGGTGTTTGGTCAGGGAGGCTGGGACTCCCAGACCTGTGCTCCTGTGCTCATCAACAGTAGCGGACTTTACCAGGAGATGGAGTCTGATGGCAGTACCTTGGAAGATTTCTCCCAGGAGGACTGGTGCAATCAGGTGCTTGACTCAGCTTTCCAGGAGGGAGACATGGACCCCGGTATGTATTAGGACAGGATGGGGACATAAAAACGGAGCAATAGTGAATTTCAACTTCTTTGCTTTTTGTTTTTCTCTGCGGAAGAAATACAGATGCCGAAAAGCAGAGCTCTTCATATTCAAGTAGAGCACCAAGAGCACATCCAGTAAGGCAAATTGATTATTGCAATGTTTTTGAAAGTTGTGAAGGACTAAATTAATAATTGACGTTGTAATTCATTTGACATTCAACTGGTGTCTTTTAATAAATTATCTGTTAATTGACTTTTTGCTAACAGCGCTTCCTAAATGGCCATTGACCAATCATACGTCCAAGAGACCGTTGTTTAAAGGAGCATGATCTGACAAACTCTCAGATAACCCATTTCGTAATTGATTGATTTGGTGGTTTTGAGAGTGCAACTGCCGTCTCCTTTTGACTCACCTTCCTCCATCTTTCTCCTTAGTAATCAGGCCCTCCACATGGTATCCACGGATAAATATAATTCGCTAACGATAGCACTAGAGCTGTCCCGACTAGTCGACATAGTCGACGTCATCGATGACGTAAATCCGTCGACGAGCACAACATCCCGTCGACGGTTAATGAAGGGTTAAAAAAATATATGCGCGGAAAGTTCAGAATGTCGGATGCTCTGTATGCAAGCGGGGAAAGCGGCACAAAGCCAAAAAAGCACACCAGAGTGTCCAAAACATTGACTTATTTCAAAGAAACAAAGGAGCGTGCACTCTTCCGTCCTGTCTCTTCAATGCCAAGCTTGGCTGCACGTCGGCCGTGAATAAACACCTCAAGCGCCGTAACCCAGTTTTTAAATTTTTTTTTTTTTTTTTTTTTTTTTTGGTACACCAGAGGGTGCTGTCGCCTTACTAAATAATAATGTTTCATTGACAATGGGCCTATAAGTGCTATTAGTATTGTTCTTAATGCTAACTGAAAGGTTTATTTCATGTTATGGTTTATTTTATGGTATAGAAATTTATATAAGGTTAAAAGGTCATAAATATATACAGTATATACAGTGATTGCACTTAAGGGAGAGACTGTCAATGATAAGGTAATAAATTAAGGTAAAGGCAATTCAGTGATATATAAATAAGGTTTCAAAGGAAAAAGGTGAAAAGTTTTCGTTAATTTCGTTCTAATTGTGTTGTTTTATTTGTGTGCACCGTAGCTTTTACAGTGTGATTACATCAAGGATGGAATAAAAGTTGTAAACCATCAGTTTAAGAGACCATCTTTTCAATCGGGATGCTACACTAGTTAATTCTATCAGCATTTGAACTCATTGTTTATTTGTGATTTATTATTGTTATTTACGTGTTTATTTGTACTTTAATAAATAATTTAAGTGTTCCAATATGTTTTTTGTGAATTGATAAGTGTCAACAAAAATGTCATTGCTAAATTAGAAAAAAAAAAAAAAAAAATTTTTTTTTTTTTAAATTATTAGATTAGTCGACTAATCGTAAAAATAGTCGGCTGACTAATCGGGAGAAAATTAGTCGTTTGGGACAGCCCTAGATAGCACCACTATTTTGATAGGTAGCATAGGCGTGTATTAATGTATTTCTTGTTGGTTGTTCTTCTCTTCTGTCTCTGTCCTTCCTTTCTGTTCGCTGCTTTCTAACAATAAATAAAACATAAGGAACAACCACAATGGGAGTATATCAAACTCCATGTGATACAGTGGGGCAAATAAGTATTTAGTCAACCACTAATTGTGCAAGTTCTCCCACTTGAAAATATTAGAGAGGCCTGTAATTGTCAACATGGGTAAACCTCAACCATGAGAGAAAGAATGTGGAAAAAAAAAAACAGAAAATCACATTGTTTGATTTTTAAATAATTTATTTGCAAATCATGGTTCATCTCAATATTTTGTAATGTACCCTTTGTTGGCAATAACAGAGACCAAACGTTTTCTGTAACTTCCCACAAGCTTTTCACACACTGATGCTGGTATTTTGGCCCATTCCTCCATGCAGATCTCCTCTAGAGCAATGATGTTTTGGGGCTGTCGTTGGGCAACACGGACTTTCAACTCCCTCCACAGATTTTCTATGGGATTGAGATCTGGAGACTGGCTAGGCCACTCCAGGACCTTGAAATGCTTCTTACAAAGCCACTCCTTTGTTTGCCTGGCACGGCCAGACTGTTCTCCCTGTATTTTTCAAACAGAAAAGTCTGGGAACCAGCCCATTAACGGCCTCTCGAGCAGGTACAAAATCAATTGACAAATCAGATTCGTTTATTTGCGTGACGTGTTCTTTACGAGCAATGTCACTCTTGCGCGTCGGAAGTCGTCTCCACAACAACACAGATGGTGAACAGGAGAGCCGAGAATATGTTTCAATCCACGGTAAAATCAGTTTTAAATTACCAAAAACACATCGACACGAGTCATTGACAACAGTCTGTTTCGTGCTAGCCATGTTGAATAAACTCTCCTCGTATGTTTACTTCCGCGCGCAAGTCCCTCATCCTGCCCTCGTTGTTTTACTAACGTCATGTCTGCCCGTCGCTGATTGGTCCACTCCGCTGTCTGTTTGCTGTGGCTTGCTCCGCCCTGGAAATTGTATCCGCTGAATGGTGGCCAGACTCCGTAGCTGGAACAGCGGTGAGTCTGGTCTACCAGGCAACTCCTTTGTTGCCCTGGCTGTGAGTTTGGGATCATTGTCATGCTGAAAGACCCAGCCACGTCTCATCTTCAATGCCCTTGCTGATGGAAGGAGATTTTCACTAAAAATCTCTCGATACATGGCACCATTCATTCTTTCCTTTACACAGATCAGTCGTCTTGGTCCCTTTGCAGAAAAATAGCCCCAAAGCATGATGTTTCCACCCCCATGCTTCAAAAGTGGGTATGGTGTTCTTCGGATGCAATTCAGTATTCTTTCTCCTCCAAACACGAGAACCTGTGTTTCTACCAAAAAGTTCAATTTTGGTTCCATCTGACCATAACACATTCTCCCAGTCCTCTTCTGGATCATCCAAATGCTCTCTAGTGAACCGCAGACAGGCCTGGACGTGTACTTTCTTCAACATGGGGACACGTCTGGCAGTGCAGGATTTGAGTCCCTGGCGGCGCATTGTGTTAGTGATAGTAGCCTTTGTTACTGTTGTCCCAGCTCTCTGTAGGTCATTCACTAGGTCCCCCCATGTGATTCTGGGATTTTTTCTCACAGTTCTTGATATCATTTTGACGCTATGGGGTGAGATCTTGCATGGAGCCGCAGATCGAGGGAGATTATCAGTGGTTTGTATGTCTTCCATTTTCTAATAATTGCTCTCACAGTTGATTTCTTTACACCAAGCGTTTTACCTATTGCAGATCCAGTCTTCCCAGCCTGGTGCTGGTCTACAATTTTGTCTCTGGTGTCCTTCGACAGCTCTTTGGTCTTGGCCATAGTGGAGTTTGGAGTGTGACTGACTGAGATTGTGGACAGGTGTCTTTTATACCGATAATGAGTTAAAACAGGTGCCATTAATACAGGTAACGAGTGGAGCCTCGTTATACCTCGTTAGAAGAAGTTGGATCTCTTTGACAGCCAGAAATCTTGCTTGTTTGTAGGTGACCAAATACTTATTTTCCACTCTAATTTGGAAATAAATTCTTTAAAAATCAAACAATGTGATTTTTTAATTTCTGTTTTTTTTTTCCACATTCTGTCTCTCATAGTTGAAGTTTACCAATGTTGACAATTACAGGCCTCTAATCTTTTCAAGTAGGAGAACTTGCGCAATTGGTGGTTGACTAAATACTTATTTGCCCCACTGCATATTAATACAATTCAGACCATAAGAACACTCAGGTTCACCTCTGTGAAGTTGGCCCCCCATCAGACGCAAATTCATCTAAAAATGATTTCAATCTTTTGTGCCACCTTTGTGCTGTAAAACGTTTTGTTTGTGCTGCTATCGGTTTTTTTTAGATACATTGCTACCTCTACTGAGGAATGTCTCTACATAAGGAATTTTCAGGTTAAGACACACCTCAATGGGAAAATATTGCACCGTGTTACGAAAGACATTTCAGGATACAAAAGGAAAAAAATACAGTATGGGCTGCTAACCTCAGCTCCCATAGTTTATTGAACATAACATACCTATAGCTGCTCTGCCGCAGGCTATTGCCTAGCATCCTCTTGGCATCCAATTGGCTAAGGGGGACTCTCCACACCCCTCTGCAAGTCGCCGTTTAATCCGTCCGGGAGCGACTTCGCTCAGCTTCGTCGCCACTAGAACTCGGCCTGCTCGCCTGGCTCTTGATAGAGTCCACTTGTTGCATAAGAAAACACATTTGTTATTTTATTATTTATTATTTTAAGGAGTAGGAGAGAGTGTAACCGCCTTCTAAAGAGCTCTACTAGTTTTTGCGAAAATGGAATAACTTTTTGTTGTCGTTGTGAACAACAGTTCCACACAAACGTTTGTCAAGATCTATTTTAGCTAAGCAATTGGAGGCGCGACACCCATTTTTCGAGTGTCCCAAACTTGCCGTGAGCTGCAATTTCTGATGGGGTACAAAATCTGACAGAACACCTGGAACGCACCCTCCCATTGGGTTTCAGAATTGTCACCTTTCGAATATTTATTAATTAACATTTCATAACATTATTTGAAAAATAATGAATTAAAATAATAATCAATATATTAGGGCTGTCAAACGATTAAAATTTTTAATCGAGTTAATCGCAGCTTAAAAATTAATCGTAATTAATCGCAATTCAAACCATCTCTACCATATGCCATATTTTTCTGTAAATTACTGTTGGAATGGAAAGATAAGACACAAGACGGACATAAACATTCAACATACTGTACATAAGTACTGTATTTGTTTATTATAACAATAAATCCACAAGATGGCATTAACATTATTAACATTCTTTCTGTTAGAGGGATCCATGGATTGAAAGACTTGGAGTTCTTAAAAGATAAATTTGAGCACAAGTTATATTAATTAAAACCCCTCTTAATGTTTTGGTTTTAATAAAATTTGTAAAATTTTCAATCAAAAAATAAACTAATAGCTTGCCGTTGTTGACGTCGCCGAGCGGTCACGTCACATCGGGCTCCCTGCCGTTCTTCCGCAGTGTCCTTAACTACGTAAGGTGAAATACACTACAAGGTGTCAATGGCGAGTTTAAATTAATTAGAGATCTAGCCAAGGCAAAGTCTGAGTAGGTTTTACGTGTATTTTGCATAGCTATTTTGATTGGGAATGCCAGTTCTCTTTGCATGGAGCGCTTTTCTTTTTGTGAACATTATTTTTTTTTTGAGAGATAGTAATATTATTTTTGTTGTGCTTTCATTAAATGATACTGTAGCGACTTAACTGTTCCGCCCAAATGCATGATGGGATGTTGGACAACCTTTACTGTCAGTGGTGACTGCAAATGGTATACAGTATGTTCTGCGTTGTGTTCAATTAGGCGTGTTAAGAAAAAAGAACCTTTCCTGCTCCGCCCAAATGCATGATGGGAAGTTGGGCAACCATGAATGTCAGTGGTGGCTGCAAACGGTATGCAGTATGTTGTGCGTTGTGTGTCACACAAAAATACACACGGTCCCAGGCTTCAACTGGCAACAGGCTTTGGTCAGATGAGACCAAGATTGAGCTTTTTGGCAACTGATACTCTAAGTGGGTCTGGCGTGCCACGAAAGATGCGCATGCTGAAAAGCACCTCATACCCACTTTAAAGTATGGGGGTGGCAGTGATGCTGTGGGGCTGTTTCGCGTCCAAAGGCCCTTGGAACCTTATTAGGGTGCATGGCATCATGAATGCTTTGAAATGCCAGGACATTTTAAATCAAAATCTGTTGCCCTCTGCCCGAAAGCCGAAGATGGGTCGTCCCTAGGTCTTTCAGCAAGACAATGACCCTAAACATATGGCCAAATCTACACAGAAATGGTTCACCAGACACAAAATCAAGCTCCTCCAATTGCCATCTCAGTCCCCAGACCTTGTTTTGTTGGCAAAAGGGGGTTCTACAAAGTATTAACACCAGGGGTGCTAATAATTGTGACACACATTATTTGATGTCAAATAATAATTTCTGTATATGGGTTTTTGTCACCACCGAATGAATGCACTTGTATTAAAGGTTGGATTTTTCTTTTTTACCATTAAGGTCCCATATTGTTTGTATAAAAAAAAATATATTAGAAGCTAAAAAACACATCTTTTTCAGGGGTGCCAATAATTATGGAGGGCACTGTATGTATATGTATATGTACATATTTATTAGGGGTGTCAAACGATTAAAATTTTTAATCGAGTTAATTACAGCTCAAAAATTAATTAATCGCAATTAATCGCAATTCAAACCATCTATTAAATATACCATATTTTTCTGTAAATTATTGTTGGAATGGAAAGATAAGACCGAGATGGATATATACATTCAACATACGGTACATAAGTACTGTATTTCTTCATTATAACAATAAATCAACAAGATGGCATTACCATTATTAACATTCTGTTAAAGCGATCCATGGATAGAAAGACTTGTAGTTCTTAAAAGATAAATAAAAATAATAAATAAAATATATAAATAAGTAAAATATATAAATATTTATAAAAACTTATAGAAAATAATTAAAAGATAACTCAGGGATTCCCCTATATTCAACAGATTGTGGCGCACCGCCACACTAAAATGAAAGCCGCCACGCCTGGCAAATGAGATGTATTTTATTTATTTATTTAAATAAAAAAAAATTTTTTAAGGCCGCTTCAAACTAGCGGCAGCCGAGTGGGAGGAGTTCAGCGGACACCTATTCATTGTGTATTGTAGCCTAATGTTCGTAACTATGCAGGCCCCCCCTTAAGAGACGCAAGGGGAACGAGTAGGAAGAATGGGAGAACGAGCGAGATAGCGAGAGATAGCGGTCGCATGTTGTAGCAGCCCGCTGTTATTTTGTTATTGTTTTTCTTTATTATTGTTACCACAATAAAGTGGGTAAGCAAATACAGACTTCTCTCCTTCTTGCCCATATCCGGGGCATTACAATAATTTGGATCGGACTTTTCGGCGAAAGTGAGCGGTGGACGGCCGTCTAAAAGCAAACTTTGACTAACTTGCGCTGAGAGACTGCGGAGAGGCGGGGCCCAAAATAAAGCCTTGCTCTATTTTCAGAGCGTTGGTCACAGTAAACGATTTATCAGTTCAAGCAGAGTAAAATGATACATATTCACGGTACAAGAACGTCGTTTCTGTGTCCATCGATTGGTAAGAAAAGGCTGTTTGTACGAGTGACGTGTGGGCGCTCCCGTCAGGGGGGACATTTCACGTGGAGTGGCTATTTTTCGGCACAACACCGGCGCGCCAACTTCAGACAATTACGGCTGACGAAACTTTGATAAATGCGCCCCCCCCCCACCCAAATTTCGCGAGCTCTGGGACACTCGAAAAATGACTCTCATACCTCTCCTTGCTAAGTTAATGGTACCTCGACGTGCCTTTGTGTGTAAATTTAGTTTACGAACAACGGGGAAAAAACTATTCACCTTCTCACCGAATCAAGTAAAACTCTTTACACGGCTATTAGAATTCCCCCAGTGCTCTAAATGGGTCAGTTGACAGAAGGACTGTTATTGTTGTGGTAATGTAGTACTTATGAGGGTCAAATAAAAGGAAAAAGGAGGACTACGACGGTGGTCTGCAACCCGCGGCTCTCGGGCCGCATGCGGCTCTTTAGCGATGCTTCGGAGCTTTTTTTTTTTTTTAAATGGAAAAAGATGGGGGAGGGAAATATATTTTTTTGTTTTAATAGGATTTCTAGGAGGACAAACATGACACAAACATTCTTTCAATTCATTAATACTGTAATGAAGTTAAACTTGTGGTGGCATAGTACAACAGAGTAGTCACGTGGTGCGTCATTCTCTATAGCAGGGGTTTTCAACCCAGTCCTCAAGGCACACTGTGGGTCCTGGTTTTTGTTCCAGCCGATCCAGCAGAGACAGTTGAACCAATGAGGCTTCTGCTAAAACAAGCCACACCTGACTGCAATCAACTGATTGCACTTGTAAAACACCAGATTGGGGAAAAAGTGTTGTCATCTTGTTTGGTAAGAATGAAATCCTGCACCCACAGTGTGCCTTAGTGGAATAGGTTGGGAACCCCTGCTCTATAGGATCCACTGCAGGGAAAACAAACATTTAATCATGAAGGCTAATTACGTATTTCTATAGTAGGCTAATATAGCTAGTATCGATAATTATAAGGCTTGTAAAAGGCTTTTAATTTTTTGTGGCTCCAGACATACTGTATCAGTTTTTTTTTGTGTTTTTTGGGGGGTCAAATATGGCTCTTTCAACAGTTTGGGTTGCCAACCCTGAGTCACTACGAGATGTAAGTCGTACTATTGCCACGAGAAAAAAAGTCGCATTAGTACATCGGGTAACGTAGCTGTAATCAGCTACGCATTTTACATACATGTACTGTAGCTGAGAGGTACAACATTAGCCTGGCTAATGAAATATTTCAAATATATCTTTGTTATGGTTCTTCTTGGGGGAAAAAATGAAGGAAAAAAAATTCGCTGTGGCACGACATGGTGAGGCTGTCCGACTCCGATGCAGCCCACCACCACAGCTTCAAAAAATCCTAGGGGAAACACTGATAACTAGTACAAGTTAAAGAAATTTTATATTAAAACCCCTCTTCATGTTTTCGTTTTAATAAAATTTGTAAAATTTTCAATCAAAAAATAAACTAGTAGTCCGCCATTGTTGATGTCAATAATTACTTTAAAATCAGTCGCACCCAAGTGCCAGCAGAGGGCGGCGGCAAAACTCAAGTACACCTTTCACTTTGCTGTCCTTTTAATATGTTTGAGCGGGGCATTTGTGCGTTAATTGCGTCAAATATTTTAACGGAATTAATTTTAAAAATTAATTACCGCTCGTTAACACGTTAATTTTGACAGCCCTAATATATATATATATATATATATATATATATATATATATATATATATATTAGAGGTGTGCATCGGTACTGCCCTCACGATTCGATTCGATTACGATTCGGAGGGTCACGATTCGATTCGATTCAGACGGTCACGATTCAATTCGGTTCGATTCGGCAATGCATCGCGATGCCTTAAAGCCTGGGATGCATTAAAATTCTAAAGCAAAGCATATTTTTCGTGAATCATGAGGCAACACAAGCGGTCAGACATTAAACAACTTTTTATTGGCTCTTGTGTCACTCCTGGTTGAAGTCAAATGAAAATACTTTTAGATATATATTTAAAACAAAAACAAAAAACAGATCACAGCATTTAATTGGTGCTTTGAATGAGACCAGGGCTTTCTCTTTTTTTTTACACACAGTAGCAGCCTTTCACACAGTGCAACATCTGAACTCCTGTGCAAAATCAGTAATAACAGTCACTGTATTTTAGTCACAACAACCCATCGATAAAAATATTCAAGTAAATATTTAAGAAAGCGACAAGGAAAATATTGTAGTGCAGCAGCATCTTTATCGCAATATCAATCCAGGGATCAGTTCAGTTGCAAACAAAACATCCAACTAAATTGCAATGTAGAACAAAAGTAAAATGTAGGCCTAGCCCACTATATATGTGCAATCAACTTAGAAATGCAATCAGTAACTACCACATAATAATAAAAAAATAATGAATTAAAATGAAGTGCAGCAGCATTCTAGCAGCTATAACAATCTGTTTCAACATGAGGAAACATCATTTTTTGCAATTGAGAGAGCAGAGAGATAGTAGAGGTTAGATGGGGCCTAAAAAAATCCAGCCCGACCCGACACGGCCCGCTGGTATTGAAGCCCGACCCGGCTTGGAGTGACGCGGAAAAAAAAAAACAGCAGCAGCAATGTATTTTCATTTCTTCGAGATGGCAGAAAAAACGCATGTTTCTTAATGTTTAAATAGTCTACATATTTTTGGGATCATTATAGAAGCATTTACACAACGAAATAACGCTGGGAAAGTTTAATATTAAAAAAAAACATACAATTTTGCAGACACACAGAGGAGAAGATTCAAAAGGATCACATTTGTGTTGCCTTTGTGTGCATAAAAAAGTGTCTTTCGTAACAAATTCTCAGTTGGCAGAAAAAAAACGCGTTTTCTTAATGTTTAAATAGTCTACATATTTTTGTGATCATTATAAAATCATTTACACAACGAAATAACGCTGGGAAAGTTTAATTAAAAAAAAAAAAAGAGTTTGCAGACCCACAGAGGAGAGGATTCAAAAGGATCACATTTGTGTTGCCTTTGTGTGCATAAAAAAGTGTCTTTCGTAACGAATTCTCAGTTGGCAGAAAAAAAAAAACGCAAGTTTTCTTAATGTTTAAATAGTCTACATATTTTTGTGATCATTATAAAATCATTTACACAACGAAATAACGCTGGGAAAGTTTAATATTTAAAAAAAAAAAAAAAAAACGAGTTTGCAGACACACAGAGGAGAGGATTCAAAAGGATCACATTTGTGTTGCCTTTGTGTGCATAAATAAAAGTGACTTTCGTAACGAATCGCAAGTGCCACAGCGGAGGAGAAGAAGAAAAACCGGGTGGCGCCACTGCTTCATGTGAGTGCACAAGCAAATGCACAATACAGAGAGCCTGCTCTCGGTTTCATCCCATTTTTTTTTTTTTTTATAATTTATTAGTCCGGCGCGGGGCGGCCCGACCCGACCCGACCGACCCGACCCGACCCGAACGTGAATGCTTAACATTTTGGGCCCGACCCGTTCGGGTTCGGGCACAAGATCTAACCTCTAAGAGATAGGACATAACATAACAATGGCTGAAGCGGAGAAAGAGGGAGCAAGAAAGATTCTTGATGCACCTAAGACATTGAAAGCTGACATCTGGAGACATTTTGGCTTCTATGAGGTTGGTGGGAAACTTCACCAGAGTTATGCAGTGTGTAAAAAATGAAACATGACAATAATAATACAAATGGGGAAACCAAATCCATTGCATCACCGGAATTGCGCAGGGAAGATTTTTGAACGTACTTATATACAGTGGTACCTCTACATACGATCGCTTCGACACACGAACTTTTCGACATCCGACGTAAAATTTTACTCGCCATTTGTTTCTACATCCGACGACATGCTCGAAATACGACGACAATGGCAGCACTGCAGACGAATGCACGGCGGATTTTCTTGTGTGACAAATCAACACAGGTTTCAGAAAAGGTTGGTACAGGTGGTGAAACAAGGAAAAAGTTGACGCTTACCTTCTAAATTAAGATGCAAATGACAGAAAAATATGAGCGTAGGGTGGACATCCGTGAAATGGCTCAACAATACATCTCCACGGTCCTCCTCCGACCATCGTTCGCCAGTCTTTATAAGTTAAGCTGACAATTCTTATTGTGGTAACATCTCCAGAGAAATCGCCAGCTGCGCCACATTTTCATCATTTCTTTCACAACTTATTCAACACAAAACGCCTGCTGTCTGCCGCAATTGACGATGTTCTCAAGAAAGCATTGAAAGCGAAAGTAAACTTTCACCCGCTCCCCTCCCTCTTTGTCACGTCAGCGCCGCGGTGCCTTCAGGTACAGAAAAAAACGTCCGCCTTATTAGAACCCGTTTCGTTACACTATTACAGGAATTATTATTATTATTATTATATTATTAATCCGATTTTTATTTATTATTTATTTGTTTTGCTATATGTAATTGCCATTTGTAATAGTACCAGCAGTATTTTTTAAGGATTTAGTGCAGGTTTTTGGGCTGTGGAACGAATTAATGGAATTATAATGTATTCCTATGGGAAAATCCTGCTCGACATACGACCATTTCGACTTACAAACAAGCTCCTGGAACGGATTAACTTCGTATGTAGAGGTACCACTGTATTTTAAAATGCGCTGAATCGATTCGGCTTGTTGCCCGCATCGATTCAAATCGTCCATGCCCCGCATCGGGATGCATCGCCGCATCGATTATTGTTGACACCACTAATATATATATGTGTGTGTATTTTTCGGCCATGTGTTTCCAAAATTAGGTTTTCGGCCAAGAATTTTGCTTTCGGTACATCCCTACTAACTTCATTTCTTTGTCCGCAGTCGATTCTGTGTGTACGCCAACATTATAGTGATGCTTCCTTTTTTTAAGTAAACCGTCCTAATAAGCCGCTTGACCTTATATAACATTTTGTGAATGGACATATTAGTATCCAACCCTTTGCTTTTACTGTAAGTTTTGAACCTCCCCAAAACAGGCACGTGCGATGGCAGGAATAGCAGATCAGACAGTTTATTTAATTGAGAGCCGTGGGGTCCTTAGCGTGGAGATCTGGCTGGGTTATGTAAGCAGTTGATGATTGCTGACACCTGCCGTTGCTCCACCCGTCACGTGGTCCTGTAATAGGATGACAGACACACCCACATACTCTGGCTCGGGGCCTGACAATAGCTTGCTACAATTTTCAATATAACCCTCCGCTGCATAATGTAAACCTTTTTGCCACAATCTGAAAAATGTTTCACTTGTATTGCTCCAAAATAAATCACTTAAAACACACCTTTGTACGTCTGCCTGCAATGGCTTGTGCCGTTGGGGTCACAAAGCTTAGCAACCATTACTAATGGGGTGGCGCTTTTGCGAAAGGTCAATTGAGCCTGTGGTTTGTAGGAAATTAAAAATACATGTACTATTTACACTTACACACCCCTTGACCACTTTTTTAATTTTTAATTTTGCAGAAAAAAGGAGACTATGCAGACACTGATACGTATCCTGGAGTCTGTGCAGCTCAAATGGGAGCACTTTCAGACTTGGACCGAGTTTTCACGCCTTCACCTCTCCAACAAGCTAGCCATCTTCGGCATTGGCTACGACACCCGTTGGCGAGAAGAAGTGCGTTACCATCATGCTGAGATAAGTTCACAGGTTCCACTGGGAAAGAGGCTTCGTGAATATTTCAATCCAGAGAAACCTGAGGGCAAAATTGTTATGACTAAAGTTCAAAAGATGAATTGGAAGAACGTCTACTACAAGTTCCTGGACATTACCATCAGTGAAGCGCGCTGCCTGGAGCTGCACATGGACGTAGACTGGATACCTGTTTCCTTATCCAGGGACGCTGGGTGTAGCATGTCGACATCCCGTTACCTTCTACCTGGGGATATCCCGAAAACATACGGACTCTATGCTATCGGTTATGAGATGTCGTCGTCGGGTCGGAACTCTCCCCAAAGTGATATCCAGAACTGTAGCTTACCTCAATTTGAGTCAGAGAATTTGTCATCAAATCAGGCTGATGGAGAAGGAGCAGGGAATAGTAGCAACACTGGAACAAAAGTCACTTACTGCTACCTTGGTATTGCTGAAGATAGGAACATTCAACAGTGTCTCTTGCAGAATTTTCAGATTTCTGCCAAACACTATTTCGAAAGTGTGCCCTCTTCGGTGACTCATTTTCTGCAAGAAAACTGTCGCAGCGGTGTCTTAAATGATCCAGTGGGAGGCGGAGCCTTAGCGAGGTGTTTACCTATTTACATCAAATTCATAGAGGTGGATCTGGACTTCTTGTCTGCAGGTTCCTTAGTGGAGTGCCTGGAAACTGCTATTGGTTATTCTTTGAAGTACAATATTAATGGACCATTTTAACTGCCATGTTTAAATGTGTATTTCAAATCGGGTCGGAGCAGTATGGCGCAAAGGGGACAAATTACGTCGTGATTGGTTCTTAAAGGTCCTATGAAATGGCAACCATGTCAAAAAGTAATGCACTAATGTAATTTTATGTGTAGAAAATGAATTGCCACTCAAATCTCGCTCTCTTTTACCATTTCATAGTTATTCCATCCCAAAAAAATGCATCAATGTCAACGCCCATTTTTTTCTTCTTCAGCAATGGTTTGACATCACAACCAGAATTAATTTTCGAGCTTTTTAGTGCTGCGCTAACTAGTACATGTTGACAGAACAGTCATATGGCAACAACAGAATAGAAAGCCTATGGATTGCATGCTAGTAGACGGCAAACATCTGCAGCTCAATCTTGGTGTGATATCTTCTGTTTGGAGATTTTCTTTTGTAGGCGGGGCCAAAGGAGCTGAGAAAGGAAGAATAATTTAGGATCTTTCATTATTAAGCCTTTTCTGTCACTTTTTGGGATGGACTTGTGTCAAAAAATATCGTCTGCTATCATTTCAGTGACTTGTAGCATTTTATAGAACCTTTAAGACTAAAATCAAGTCTATGATAAGGCTTTGTCAATGAAAATTGGAAAAGTTAAAAAGCTGTTTTTCGCTTATTTCAAACAGTCACAAAGCGTGTGCTACTTGTTTTTTCCGAAAGAATGTTGGAATTTTGCTAAGGTGGCTATGTATCAGTCTACCTCAGTAGGATTAGGAATATCAGATGCATTACTAAAGCTTCCTAAACATTGACAAATTTATACAATACGCCATACTTTCATACTATAAGGCACACCTAAAAGCCTTCAATTTCCTCAAATACGACAGTGCGCTTTATAATCCGATGCGCCTTATATATGAATCAACATTGATCATGGCATGACATTCCCTTTAGCGCATATTCATCTAATGGATGCATAACACAATCCCAACTACTACAGTGATCCCTTGTTTTTCGCGGTTAATGGGGACCAGAACCCGCCGCGATAAGTGAAAAACGGCAAAAAAGTAAGTAGTAATACATATGACATGTTTTTTCACTTTTTTCCCAAAGTATAATTAAAAAAATAACTTATGTATATATATTTTAATGTTTTAAAGCACTTCAAGTGTAATAATTATAGGTTTTAAAAATGTTACTGTCCCACCGAATTATTTTTAAACAAGAATAAAGTAGAAAAATGCTTGTCTTTATTAAATGCTTTATTGAGTGAGTCCACTCAAATTTACTGTTTAAAAAGCTAAACGATGATTGACGCATGCGGCCCTCTGGAGTTTCGGCTTCCTAGCATCTCTGGCAAGATCAAACCTTAACATCTGTCAATCATCATCAATTTTAATAAGCAACTCCAGTGCACTGCCAGACCAAGAAAAGCAGCTGGAGGGAGAGGGAGACTAGGTGATCGGACCGAAAAAGCTCATCTGTATTTATTGATTTATTTTTTATTTGAAAAGAAAATCTGCAATGTACTGAAGGCCCGAAGTTTGAAGCGCGAAGTAGCGAGGGATCACTGTACTACTACTACTAGTACTGCTGCGCCTTATAATGCAGTGCGCTCTATGTATGAAAACAGTTTTGAAGTAGGCCATTCATTGACCGTGACAGTGCGCCTTATACTCCTATGCTCCTTATAGTGCGGAAAATACACAATATTCATTAATCTTCCGAACCGCTTGTCCTCACGATATACGTTGTATATGTATATATACAGCTCACTAGCCTGTGAACATCAGTAAATAAGCCGCACTGCACTATAAACCGCAAAGTTCAAAGTGTATGGGAGGAAGTAGGGACTTACAGTTTATTACATTTATTGCAGCTTCATTTTGCCAGTGACAGATTAATTTTTTTTAATGAAAAGTAAAAAATAATTTGCATTTCATTGAGAGACATAAATATTTGATTCCATAGCAAAACATGATTAATTCAAAGCACTTGTTGGCTAGATGTTTCCTGTACTTTGTAATCGCTTATTAGGTTAGCACATGCATCAAAAAGTCCACTCCTTTAGTCCACTCCTCTCTCCAGATCATTTTCAAATCCTTGAGGTTTTGAAGCTGTGTCTAGAAACTCCAGGCTTAGGCTCTCTCCATGGATTTTCTATAAGATGAACACGGATCTCTGGTGGTCAGCTTAAAAAATATATATACTGGGTATCAAATTTTGTTTTTCCTCCAAACAAGTTTGTACTACACTCATCGGATTAAAGTCTTATAAAACCTCTCCATACGAAATACAGTGGTACGAAAAAGTATCTGAACCTTTTGGAATTTCTCACATTTCTGCATAAAATCACCATCAAATGTGATCTGATCTTTGTCAATATCACAGATTAAAATACAGTGTCTGCTTTAACAACTACCACCCAAACATTTATAGGTTTTCATATTGCAATGAGGATAGTCAGCAAACAATGACAGAAGAGGGAAATTAGTAAGTGAACCCTTTGCCTAAGGAGACTTAAAGAGCAATTGAAACCCATTTTTACCTAACTTTTTCTGCTTTAACAACTACCACCCAAACATTTACAGGTTTTCATATTTTAATGACGATAGTAAGCAAACAATGACAGAAGAGGGAAAATTAGTAAGTGAACCCTTTGCCTAAGGAGACTTAAAGAGCAATTGAAACCAATTTTTACCAAACTTTTTCTGCTTTAACAACTACCACCCAAACATTTATAGGTTTTCATATTTTAATGAGGATAGTAAGCAAACAATGACAGAAGAGGGAAAATTAGTAAGTGAACCCTTTGCCTAAGGAGACTTAAAGAGCAATTGAAACCAACTTTTACCAAACTTTTTCTGCTTTAACAACTACCACCCAAACATTTACAGGTTTCCATATTTTAATGAGGATAGTAAGCAAACAATGACAGAAGGGGGAAAATGAGTAAGTGAACCCTTTGCCTAAGGAGACTTAAAGAGCAATTGAAACCAATTTTTACCAAACATTTTAAGTCAGGTGTGTGCCCAATCACTGATGAGTGGTTTAAAGCTGCCCTGCCCATTATAAAACATACAGCTCTCAGAGGACCTGCGACCAAGGGTTGTTGATTTGTATAAAGCTGGGAAAGGATAAAAAACCATCTCTAAAAGTGGCCGTCCACAAAAGATGATGCCAAAGGTTCAGCGCAGAATACTCAGAGTAAAAAAGAACCCTAGAGTGTCTGCTAAAGACTTACAGAAATCACTGGGGAAATCACTGTGCACGCATGAACTATATGTGAAACTATGGCCAAGAAATGTGTTTTTTGGTGACTGATGAAACCAAAGTTGAATTGTTTGGGAGTGACACACAACGTCATGTGTGGAGGAAAAATGGGATAGCTCACCAACATTGAGACCTCATCCCCACCGTGAAGCATGGTGGAGGGAGCATCATGATTTGGGGCTGTTTGGCTGCCTCAGGGCCTGCACAACTTGCAATCATTAATGGAAGAATGAGTTCAAAGGTTTATCAGGATCTTTTGCAGGAAAACCTGAGGTCGTCAGTCAAACAGTTGAAGCTAAAAAGAAGATGGATGCTGCAACCAGACAATGATCCAAAACACAGAAGTAACTCAAGTTCAGAATGGTTTCAGAAGAACAAAATACACATTCTGGAGTGGCCAAGTCAAAGTCCAGACTTGAACCCCATTGAGATGCTGTGACCTAAAGACAGCGATTCATGCCAGACATCCCAGGAATCTGACTTAACTACAGCAGTTTTGTAGAGAACAATGGGCCAAGATTAGTCCTGATCGATGTGCCAGACTGATTTGGTGCTACAGGAAGCGTCTTGTTATTACTGCCAAAGGCGGGGGGCACAAAATATTAAATGTGAGAGTTCACTTACTTATTTTTCCCCCTTCTGTCATTGTTTGCATGCTATTCTCATTAAAATATGAAAACCAATAATTGTTTGGGTGGTTTTAGTTCAAGCAGACACTGCTTTTTCCATCTATGTGATTTTGACAAAGATCAGATCACATTTGATGGTGATTTTATGCAGAAATGTGAGAAATTCCAAAAGGTTCAGATACTTTTTCACACCACTCTCAATAAGCGCTATTGCGTGCCCAAACCAGTAGATCCAGAACGTTCAGGCATTAACAACGATCCGTTAAATTAGTCAATAGCAAATGGTGTCTGCGAGGAAAGCCCAGGCAATGGCTTGGCATCACATTCCTAATTTGGTGAAGCGCATGAGCATTGACCAGAGGGAATATTTTGTCAAATATAAGACTACACACAAATATTAAAACACCAGATATTTATCAAACTGTACAACTCTGAGAACCATATACATATATGTTTTCAGATGACCATCTGTGGTACGCTTAAAGGTCAGGAGACAGGCTTCATTTGGAGCAGTCAGTTTCATTGGAAGCATGTTTTATAGTTTGACCATGTCACTTTATTCTAAATAATTTCAAATTACTTCACACCATTCAACATCATTCCAACTTATTCAAAATCATTCATCAATATTCCACTTCATTACCTCATTTATTAAAACTAATTTTATATCATAAAACATTTTTGCACATCATTCAAAAATTTTTCCACATCATTCCATATATACAGGTAGTCCCCGGGGTTGATTCCGACTTTGATTATCACTTTTGTGATGCATGCTTTTATTTTGGCGCAGGAAGCCAAGACCAGGTGGTACTACCACACGCCATTAAGGGCTGAATTATGCTTCTCCGTGGACGGCGTAGACCCTACATTGTCATTGGCGCATCCAAAGTTCTGCGTCAAGATAACTCATTGCCTTGTCATTCACCGCCAAGCCACTAAAGGGGGTGTGGCTTTGTCTTTACAGTTTTGGGGGACTTGTCGAATTCCTTTAGTTTTCCTCCTTTCATAGACAGCAATGGCAACGGAGATGGAACTTGTGTATTAGCAGCAGCAGCTAATCAATATTGTACAACAAATTATGTTAACACAAATGTTGAAGCGTAGGCGACACAGAAGACGTTTGCAGATGCTTCAAAACGGTGTTGTTGTGGTTAACCGGAAACAACGTTCTGAGCAAACCAGTCATAGTCGTTTGACATTCATGTCACGATGTGTTGAGGATTTGTCAGGATTTTTGGGAGGTGCACGTCAGGCTACGACGTAAGGTCATAAATCAGATCTACGTCAACGGCGTAGGTTCGCCGTCACCACAATGCAAGAGCATAAATCAGCCTTAAGAGTGCGTGTACACACGAAGAAAAACGTATTGGCGCGCACACACCAGGAAGAGCGTATTTGCTCCCACGAAGAAGTTGCGCAGCTGAGTGAAAGGGGGGAAAGATTACAGTTTAGCTCGCTGTCTAGCTAGAACTTAGCTCCAACGTGTTGGCAAGGACAGTTAAAATGACGAGTAATACATGTTTTTGGATAGTAATTTTGAGATCTAGGGGTACGTAAAGGGTTAATTCCGATTTATGCGGAAATTTGAGTTACGTCGCATGCAAAGGAATGGAACTCGTCCGTAACCCGGGGACTACCTGTATTTGCATTTCTCCAGGACTTGCTTTGTTTAGTTTGTTACCTGTGAGTGAGTTGACAAATGCTTGCTCAGCTCACCAATTACTTGGACCCAAATAAGCAGTGGAAAATAGATGACTGTAATGCAATGCAGGTCAACGTCACTGTTAGTGCAACCACGAGGAAACCCATTGTTGTGGTTTAATATAAATGCTCTTATCTATTTTCTTACTTTGTAGCTACAGCAGCTAAAAAGTCAACCATAGGCCATAGCCATTATGAAAATCATTACTTAATTTATGTGCAATGTGCCAGAAAAGGATTGTGCAAAATACAAATATATTCTCAACTCTTTATCTGCATACAAATAAATTTACTGTATATACAGTATAGATATATCTTATATTTAAATTAACTTATATAAATTAACTGTCTCTGTTTTGGTAAATGGTACCAATCAACAGTGTTTTCTATTTTATTGGCTAATGTTGGTCATTGTTATTCATTGTTGCGTGTAAGTCACTTTCTTTGTAAAAAGAAAAATAAATGGAGCTCTGTTTTTTATTTACCAGTGATTTTGAGCTTCTTTTGTAATTGTGAGTATATACAGTATAAATGCTTAGCTACTCTATTTACAGTGACTATGAATACAATATATTGCTAAATTGATTGCCTTGCTAGTTTTTCACCTTTTTTTGCAGCTTTGTTACGAAATGTGTTCATTTCTTCCTCAAAGCACCTCAATTCCAAATGGAAAAAGGGTTGCATTTTTTAACATTTGAGAAGTATATGGGTAAAAGATACAGTTGTGGTCAAGTTTGCCAATAACTTGTAAAGGCACGGCATAGACTTCATAATGATATTGACAGGTCAGATTCGACCTGCACTTTGCCACGCCTTCAAGAAGGGGGCCATCCCATAATCGGCTTCAGTTATTCGCAGTCAGTCGCAGCAACCCATGCAGCGATCCAAGGCCGGATTTATATTAAAAAAGTACGAAAGCTGTACCGCATACAAGCAGTAAGGATTGTCTCAGAAGTGATTTTTTTCGAAGATTCAAGGCAATTATTATATTTTTCGTTTTTTTTTTTTCACAAGAATTTTTAATGTAAAAAGCTCTTTGTTGTAAGGCAGCCGCCACATTGTCTGACAGACTAGCATCATTCTTCGACATACACTACGGTTCAAAATGTTGGGGTCTATTAGACCCCAACGTTTTGAACAGTAGTGTATTTTTGTCAAATAAATGCTAACTGCCCAGTTTTTTGCTTTTACGTTCATATCTATTAAGAATTCAGGGATTCAAGCATTTATTCACAACAATTTTCAACCTAAAAAGCTCTTTGTTGCAGACTGACTAGCATCTTACTTCGACATAATTATTATATTTTTCGTTTTTTTTTTTTTTACAAGAATTTTCAACGTAAAAAGCTCTTTGTTGTAAGGCTGCCGCCTCATTGTCTTACAGACATCATTCTTCGACATATTTACGTAAAATAAATGCTAACTGCACGTTTTGTTTTTTTTTTTTTTTGCTTTTAACCAAGAATCGAGACTGTTTTACGTCCATATATATAAAGAATTCAGGGACTAAAGCATTTATTCGCAAGAATTTTCACCAGAAAAGCTCTGTTTACATATGGCGGCCGCTAGCTGCATTCACTAACAGACTAGCATTGTACTTCTGCACGTTGTTTTTTGCCTTTAACCAAGAATCGAGACTGTTTAGTGTCCATATCTTTAAAGAATTCAGGGATTTAAGCATTTATTCAAAACTATTTTCAACAAAAAAAGCTCTTTGTCTGTGATTCCACTCTATTCATCAGCCCCGCCACCCGTCAAAATCATTATGAAGTCCACGGGCATGGCAAAATTGTATACAGCAGCACTAAAAAGGTGAGGCCTTCAACACCAAGAACACCATGTCTGCTGTCAAGCACGGTGGTGGCTGTGCTAACAATGGAACTGGTGATTTAGAGACAGTAAATAGAATAATAAAGTAGGATTACATTCAAATTCATTTTAACATAAAATCATCAGCCTTGTTTGGGTCTTGGGCTCAGTGTAGGGTTTGCAACACAGGGTTTATACGGATCATTAAAAAGCATTAATGGTCATTAAATGGATTTTGTCAAAATTCAAACCATAAAAAGCATTAAACTACCATATTTTAACGACCATAGGACGCACCGTATTAAAAGGCGCAGGCTCATTCTCAGGGGATATTTTTGTATTTAACACACAAGGCACCCCGCATTATTGGGCGCATGAAAAACCAGCATGCACGCTAGCGTGTGCGCTAGCATGTTTTTTAAAAAATGTTTTTATTTATTTATTTTTTAATAAGTTCAACTGTACTTTATTAAAGAATTTAACAATTTAATCACATCAATCCACAAATCCATCAATGTCCTCATCTTCTGCATCTGAATTGAACAGCTGGGCCATGTCTCTATCAAACATGGCAGGTTCGTAAGCTTGTCTCTTCGCAGTCGATGCCATTTTCGAGGGTCCTTTGTCAAACCAATGTTGTTTAGCCTAATGCACATACTCCAACATTACATCGACTGGGGCTATGCCACATATCACAGGCAAGCTTCCCCCTTTAAGGTTCTCATGCAACTCTCAGTTGCGTCCCCCTTTTCAAAAATTTCTCAGTCTGACAGACACATTTTGGTACTCAGTCCACACAATAGGCGGACCCAGCTATTAGGCGCACCGTCCATTTAGGAGATTTTTTTTTTCTTTTCAGGTGCGCCATATGGTCATGAAAATACAGTCAATTTTTGAGGCATTAAAATGATGTAAAATTGACGGTTTAAAAAACTTTTTTTACATTATTTTTTTTAAGTTGTCTAGTATTATTGGGTAGCACTAGCCGGGATAAGATCATTGTAGGATAAAAGATCCAAAACTATCAGCTACCCGATAATATATGCCGATAAACGCCTTCAAAGTGCATGTAGAAGCTTTTGCCATTGTACAGTAGGATTTTCTCACATTTCTGCATAAAATCACTATCAAATGTGATCTGATCTTTGACAAAATCACCCTGATGAAAATACAGTGTCTGCTTTAACTTAAACCACCCAAACATTTACAGGTTTTCATATTGTAATGAGGACAGCATGCAAATAATGACAGAAGGGGGAAAATAAGTAAGTGAACCCTCTGCCTAAGGAGACTTAAAGAGCAAATGAATCAACCAATGAATGAATGAACCAAGTTTTACCAAACATTTTAAGTCAGGTGTGTGTGCCCAATCACTGATGAGTGGTTTAAAGCTGCCCTGCCCATTCTAAAACTCACACCTGGTAAGAAATGTCTTAATGAGAAGCATTGTCTGATGTGCATCATGGCTCGGTCAAAAGAGCTGTCTGAAGACCTGCGATCGAGGATTGTTGATTTGTATAAAGTTGGGAAAGGATACAAAACCATCTCTAAAAGTCTAGACCAGGGGTCCCCAAACTTTTTCCTGTGAGGGCCACATAACCCTTCTCTTCTCTGATGAGGGGCCGGGGTCAGTTTGTAACAGAAAAAGTGTGACGATTGCAGGAGTGCCTAAATGTAAAAATGTATTGTTTTTCAGAAAGCCACAATCAAATAACCCTTTCTGGATTCTTCATGGAACCAAAGTAAATAAAATAAAAATGATATAATATAATATAGTATAATATAATATAATTAGGGCTGTCAAACGATTAAAATTTTTAAGCGAGTTAATCACAGCTTAAAAATTAATCGTAATTAATCGCAATTCAAACATCTCTAAAATATGCCTTATTTTTCTGTAAATTATTGTTGGAATGGAAAGATAAGACACAAGACGGATATATACATTCAACATACTGTACATAAGTGCTGTATTTGTTTATTATAACAATAAATCAACAAGATGGCATTAACATTAATATTCTGTCAAAGCAATCCCTGGATAGAACGACTTGTAGTTCTTAAAAGATAGATTTTAGTACAAATTATAGAAATTTTATGTTAAAACCCCTCTTAATGTTTTCGTTTTAATAAAATTGGTAAAATTTTCAATCAAAAAAATTAACTAGTAGCTCACCATTGTTGATGTCAAGAATTACACAATGCTCATGGTGCATAAAATCAGTCGCACCCAAGCGCCAGCAGAGGGAGACAAAAAACACAAGTAACAAGTGGACATGACACTGCTGTCATTTTAATCTGTTTGAGCGGGGCATATGCGTTAATTGCGTCAAATATTTTAACGTGATTAATGAAAAAAATTAATTACCGCCCGTTAACGCGATAACTTTGACAGCCCTTAATATAATATAATATAATATGATATAATATAATATAATATAATCAGGGGTGCACATAATTTTTTTGCCCAGGTTCTCAGAGGAGGACCTGGAGATGTGATTTGGTCCTCATTGAGCTTGAGAGCCGACCCACCTGATGCGATAAATTTATGACAAGCTTTACTTAGAGCCAATTAACTTTGATTAATTATATTAACAGTTAATGCTTGATTAACATCAACTGGCACAACAAAATTGCCATTACTTTGAAGTGAAATGTAAAGAAATAAACATAAAAGCACCAATTCAAAATAAAGGGCATTATGCGGCTCCCACATTAACTCCAAGCCTTTTTAAAAGTGGGATGTCCTCCTCATAAGACCTCATTGAACGTGTATGTTTAGCTTTGTAAAATGCGAGCAAAAACACGTTTGTCAGTGCATGTCGCTGTTCATTACCTTTATTCCGCCCTATTCCGCCACATGTCCATAGGGCGAGTGGGGTCCTGTTTGACATCGATAGTTTGCTTAATTGCCACATGCTCTCTGTTTTTTTCGTGCTTTTCAAAGTTTGGATGGCTGAAATTCTTTGACCCTACATAAAATGCGTTGCTCTAATCGGCGACATTGGGATTCTCACGGCACATTTTGTACCGCATTTCCGTGCGAGCATCATTCACTTCTAGCCATGGTACCTCCTGTAGCCACTTTTCAGCAAAAGTCCTTTTTTTCGGTAGCTCCGGTGACGTCTCTGTCGACTGTCTGTCTTTTGACGGGGGTGGGGGAACACGGAAGTAATTACTCAGTGTGGCCTGCCTCATCGACATTTTGAGAAGTTATTTTCTCGTGTCCGCCGCAAATAGTGGTCAGCCATCGGTACGCAAAAGCGTATGGAAGCCGTTGAGGGCCAGCGCGTTTGTCTACGTCCAGTACGCATGTGCGGACCACTTATGTGCACCCCTGAATATAATATAATATAATATAATATCATGTAATGTAATATAATGTAATAATACTGTATTAATTAAATAGATAATAACCAAATAACCATTGCTCAGTTCTTCACAGAAAAAAGCCAGGACATAAATAACTCTATTGGAAAAAAAAAAAAAAAAAAATTTTTTTTTTTACAAATTTTTTTTTTTTTTTTTTTACAATTTTTTTTTTTTGTTTTTTTTTTTTGTTCAGGGGGCCGGACCAAATGTGGCTGCGGGCCGTATCCGGCCCGCGGGCTGTAGTTTGGGGACCCCTGGTCTAGACGTTCATCAATCGAGAGTCAGAGAAGTTGTCTACAAATGCAGAGAGTTTGGCACTGTTGCTTCTCTCCCAAGGAGTGGCCGTCCACCAAAGATGACGCCAAGAGTTAAGCGCAGAATACTCAGAGAGGTAAAAAAGAACCCTAGAGTATCTGCTAAAGACTTACAGAAATCACTGGCACAGTCCAATATCTCTGTGCACACATCAACCATATGTAAAACTATGGTCGAGAATGGTGTTCATGGGAGGACTCCACAGAGGAAACCACTGCTGTCTAAAAAAACGATTGTAGTGCTCGTTTAATATTCGCAAAAAGGCACTAAGACACTCCACAGAAATTTTGGCGAAATATTTTGTGGACTGATGAAACCAAAGTTGAATTGTTGGGGAGTAATGCACAACGTCATGTGTGGAGGAAAAATGGAACAGTTCAACAACATCAACACCTCATCCCTACCATGAAGCATGGTAGCATGGTAGAGGGAGCATCATGATTTGGGGCTGTTTGGCCACCTCAGGGCCTGGACAACTTGCAATCATTAATGGAAGAATGAATTCAAATGTTTATCAGGATGTTTTGCAGGAAAACCTGAGGTCATCTGTCAGGCAGTTGAAGCTAAAAAGAGGATGGCTGCTGCAATTAGGCAATGATCCAGAACACAGAAGTAAATCAACTTCAGAATGGTTTCAGATGAACAAAATAAACGTTCTGCAGTGGCCAAGTCAAAGTCCAGACTTGAACCGCAATGAGATGCTGTGGCATGACCTAATGACAGCGATTCATGCCAGACATCCCGGGAATCTGACTGAACTACAGCAGTTTTGTTGAGAGGAATGGGCCAAGATTAGTCCTGATCGATGTGCCAGACTGATCTGCAGCTACAGGAAGCGTCTGGTTGAAGTTATTGCTGCCAGTGGGGGGAGGGGGGGGGGGGCACAGAATATTAAATGTGATGGTTTACTTACTTTTTCCCCGTTCTGTCATTGTTTGCTTAATATCCTCATTCAAATATGAAATGTTTGGGTGGTTTTAGTTAAAACAGTTTTTTCATCTGTGTGATTTTGACACAGATCACATCACATTTGATGGTGATTTTATGCAGAAATGTGAGAAGTTCCAAAAGGATCAGATACTTTTTCATACCACTGTATAAGGGTTGATCACAGCGTAGCACAGCAGTTCTTCCATTTGACCATTAGATATGTCCAAACTATGGTGCTAGAGATTTGTGATGTGAGCAGACCATTTGCGTTCATTGTGCAAAAATTAAATGAACAATAAATGATTGAAAAATAATAAACTCATTACATGCGTCATTCACTGTACTGAAGCTGTGGGCTGCTGTTGTTATTTTGAACCAGACGCATGGCGTGAGCTACAGAATATGTGATATGGCAGTGCCTTGTTGGCACTTTGTACATGCACCTGATCCAAAAAACTGATATTTGCACTATTTTGATTTCAACAATAAATATAGAGGTGTAAAATAATTCCCATTAATTCAGTTGAAGTTGTTCTCTTATTTTTCATAGAATGTTTATTGGAAAGCAGTGAAGTTGTTTCATTTATCATTATGAATGTATCCAGTGGGGCATCACAATACAATTAGGCATAATATGTTCAGTCCACCACCGCATATTGGTATCAGAGTTTTGAAGTTGGGCAATGTCGGGATATCGGTTAAAAAGCCATTATTGGACAGCTCACAATTTCTTTAAGTGGCTTGGTTAGGCTTCAGCCCCCCTTAAAGAATTCGGTGTTGTTTTATTGTATAATCATATAACCGTTCATGATTAACTCAATTATGATCATAAATCTGTCAGTTTCTCCTCACTTCATAGAGTAAGGTAGAGAGCCCCTTCAGTGCGTCATTATCCAATCCATTCCACTTGTTCATATATAAAAACGCCCACATCACGGAAAATCCAGTCCGCGTTTTCCCGTCCGTGATCTCGTTTGCAGTTCATAACGGCATGTGTGTTTGTGCGTGTACCTCGGCTGCACACAAACTACAGTAGAGCGTGATTAGATGGATGAAAGATGGACATGAGATGAGGTTTTTCAAGAAAGTGAGTATTTATCACTGCTGGTAGGAACACATACAGTGGGGCAAATAAGTATTTAGTCAACCACTAATTGTGCAAGTTCTCCCACTTGAAAATATTAGAGAGGCCTGTAATTGTCAACATGGGTAAACCTCAACCATGAGAGACAGAATGTGGAGAAAAAAACCCAGAAAATTACATTGTTTGATTTTTAAAGAATTTATTCGCAAATCATGGTGGAAAGTAAGTATTTGGTCAATACCAAAAGTTCATCTCAATACTTTGTTATGTACCCTTTGTTGGCAATAACGGAGGCCAAACATTTTCTGTAACTCTTCACAAGCTTTTCACACACTGTTGCTGGTATTTTGGCCCATTCCTCCATGCAGATCTCCTCTAGAGCAGTGATGTTTTGGAGCTGTCGTTGGGCAACACGGACTTTCAACTCCCTCCACAGATTTTCTATGGGGTTGAGATCTGGAGACTGGCTAGGACACTCCAGGACCTTGAAATGCTTCTTACGAAGCCACTCCTTTGTTGCCCTGGCTGTGTGTTTGGGATCATTGTCATGCTGAAAGACCCAGCCACGTCTCATCTTCAATGTCCACTTGTTTACTTGCTTTTTTTCTCCCTCTGCCGGCGCTTGGGTGCGACTGATTTTATGGGTTTAAGCACCATGAGCATTGTGTAATTATTGACATCATCAATGGCGAGCTACTAGTTTATTTTTTTATTGAAAATTTTACAAATTCTATTAAAACGAAAACATTAATAGGTTTTAATATAACATTTATATAACTGGTACTAACATTTATCTTTTAAGAACGACAAGTCTTTCTATCCATGGATCGCTTTAACAGAATGTTAATAATGTTAATGCCATCTTGTTGATTTATTGTTATAATAAACAAATACAGTATTTATGTACAGTATGTTGAATGTATATATCCGTCTTGTGTCTTATCTTTCCATTCCAACAATGATTTACAGAAAAATATGGCATATTTTATAGATGGGTTGCATTGTGATTAATTACGATTAATTAATTTTTAAGCTGTGATTAACTCGATTAAAATTTTTAATCGTTTGACAGCTCTAATAAAAAATAAATAATCGGGATTTTATAAGGGAACGACTCTGAATTTTTTTTTATGCAGCGTTGCTCATAGAGACTCATGTTTGGCTGTTTTGGTTTTAGGTCAGTAGCAGCTTTGGTTTTGAAAATATTTGAACTTTTTGAAAATAGGCCCCCTACGTATCGGCCCCGTTTCCTGTGTCATGTCAATAGGTTATGAAGTCTATGCTAATTAATGACTTTTCTCATCTTTGCAACACCGTTACCTTTACTGAGGATGTAAAGGCGTGCGTTACTATGTGTTACTACGTTGGTTGAATGACGCGAGAAAAGTCTGAGAGACACGGACTCACTGAGAGCAGAGCGGGAGTGGGGAGGAGGGAAGGGAGTTGTATCGCCGTTGCAAACGCGATGCTAGGTGACTCCAATAATACCTGACTGAGCCGATAGCCTATAAACTACGCCCCCGTGTAGGTAGAACCAGAGGCGTAGCAAGGGTCCCCAGGGGCCCCAGGCAACATGGGGCCCTTCAAGTGTGTGCAAGTAAGAGGGTCAGTTGGACTTGGAGCAATAGAAGAAAGAGTAGCAACACAAAAATACCGCCATTGGATGCGGAGGTATATACTTTTGTGTGAAATCAGTAGTCAGATTGGCCCTACAACCCACCAAATTCAAATTATTCCGTAAAAACCACTGATTGTTGGACCGAAATGAGTATTAAATTTGCAAATAAAATTGTTTAGTATTATTTTAGATGCATATATGTAATATTTTTCTTATAGAGTATTCGACGAGGAATAAGATAGACCCATTAATAGACTTTTTGGGAAAAATGGCCATTTTTTTTAGTAGTCACATGAATAATGAGGTGGCCTGTGAAACTCAATGTAATACAAATCGGCAAGGACTTTCCAGAGAGTACTTGGTGAGTCACTCTTTAAACAATCATGTGGTATTAATAGCTGATTGGACTTTCTTAAACATATATAATCTACGTGACATGGTTAGGGATTGATAACAGAATCATTAGAGAATCTGCCAAATGATTCCATGGTATTGAAAAACTCCCTACACTTGTCGCTTCAACAGTGCAGTAAAGCTGCGTGTGCTAAATCTGTTGGCCCTCTGGGGGCCCCCAGGGGGGCCCTAGGCAATTGCCTGGTTTGCCTAATGGGACGCGACGCCTCTGTGTAGAACTACATGCGAAATGATAGACTCGCCTACGTTGGTAAACAGACGCCATCTTAAAGGGTATTATAATACTAAGGGGCTGTGAGATATCAATAGAACCGTTATGTGGCAAGATAACAAATATGAATAAAGTTAACAAAAAATAAATCACATTCATGAGCAATTATCGAAAATAGATAGAAAATTACGAACATTTCCGAAAGTATTCCGGAAACAGTCGAATGGGGCGGAGACAGGGGCGGACTGGGACTAAAAAGCAGCCCTGGACTTTGACTCAGCCCAGCCCACAAGAATTGCTATACGAAGGGAAACACAGACCCCCTAGGGGGGTCTGGGAGCATGCCCCCCTGGGGATAATTTTTTTTTTTTTTTTACATTTTATTGTAAAATGTATCAATTTCGTGCACTTTGAGAGAAAATGAAGAAAATGTGTCTAGACTGTGACTGTCTGACTTGGGGCGCTCAAAGTACTGCAAGGCTGAACTGGAGTTGGATTCATTTTCTGTACTAGCTCTACGATCAACCTGAATAAACTAATGAAAGAAATTATTTTTCAAAGCAGGTTTTATGTATCCAATTGATTATAATATATCTCTATATATTTCTGTCTATAAAATGACTTCATTGTTTATGCCATAATTCAGTGGTCTCCAAACTATTACACATAGGGCCGCAGCGGGCGAAGGATTTCTTTCCAACAAAACAAGACAACACCTATCCACCAATCTGGTGTCCTACAAGTGTAATCTTTTGATTGCAGTCAGGTGCTGCTTGTTTTAGCAGAAACTTCTTTGGTTAAACTGTCGGTACTCGATCGGTTGAAACAAAAACCAGGCCCCACAGTGGCCCTTGAGGACCGGTTTAGAGACCCCTGCCATAATTAATCTTGCCATACAAATAATACGTTTCAATGAAAATACAATAAACATTTCAAGACAAATCCTGTATACATAACCTTCATTGGAAAGTATTAACCAGAAAACAAAACGATATATAAATGATTAATAATATATATAACATCAATGTAACTACCTAAATTTTAAAGTAAAACCATTCATTTTATTAATATTTTGTTGTATTTCTTCTGAATTAATATTGCTGCTGCGTGTGCATAGGTTGTTTTACAGCTAAAATATTTTTCTTAGGAGAGTGATAGTAGGACTACCATACTGTAACTTGACACGATTGCAAACGGGTACATGGGCTAGCTGGCACTAACCCTTTAATTGTCATTTATTTCATTTAAAATGTACCTACCTGGTGGATAACAATTGCCAGTATACCGAGCAAGTAACCCTCTTCATCCCTACTTACTTTCCCTGCACTTGTCTGGGGAACTTCCATATCATTAGACCCCTCCCTCTTCTTTTCTCTCTCCCTACACGTCAGAGTGGCTGCCGCTCCCACACTCACCATCGCCGGGGGCTGGGCAGTTGACTTGTTACCCGACGTGGCCGTTGCAGCTTGCGAAAGTATTTGTCAACTTATGACATTTTAATGCTTCGCTCTCCAGTTTCTTTAATTTTTTTCTCCCTAACCTTCTCCGCGCCACCCTTCTCTTTTCTTTTTTTGCCACCACCATCCATGTTGACGCTCGTCGCTATTTTGCTTCCACAAGGAACCAATGAAGGCTTCTCTGTGCTTTCTTCGTTCTTCTATCAGATTGTCAGTGCCAGGCACATTGCTGCCACCTGTCTGATTGGATGCGAACTGTAGATAATCAGAGGACAGGGGGGATAAAAACAGTGATGTATAATGAATGGCGGCCGCCGGCCGTCCAGGGCACCGGCCGTTCTGTGATCCTCCAGAACCCACAGATTACCAGTCCGCCCCTGGGCGGAGACGTCACAACAAGGAAACAAAAGGTCGAGGCAGGTGCCATCGTTGTTTATCGACGAGAGAGTTGCGTTCGTGTTTTACCAAAAAATCGCTAAAATGGTTCAAACCTGTCATGCTATGTGGTGTACAAATAACCATTTGTCGCAATGTAGTACCCATGAGTTCCCGAATGCAAGAAAAAGAGCTGGACTACGCAGACAATGAGTAAAGTTCGTCCGTGTTAAGAGGGCTAATTTTGCAGACCCAGCCTCCGGCACGGTTTTGTGTGGTGCACACAGGGCCGGCCCAGCCTATACGCAGACTATGCAGCTGCTTAGGGCCCCTGACCACTAGGGGGCCCCCAATCTGGCAATTGTTTAATTTATCCTCTATTTTGTTTACTACAGTGTGCTTTATTTGACTTTTGTGAGTTTTGATACTTGATTACAAGCTTTAAAAAAATAAAAGTTCTTCCTTAACTTCTTTCTTTCCTCTTTTAGAAAAAGGTTTGGCGCTATCTACCGTAAGTACTGACAATCATTTGGGGTGAGAAGTTTGAAGTATGCAGTGCAACAAAATCTGATTAACATACAAAATATGGACATATGGGTTGGATTGCATGTATGGGTTTCACAGTACACTGTGACGAAATGGTGGGCCAAAAATATGGGCCCATTTGCATTATTTTGCTTAGGGCCCCCAAATGGCCTGGGCCGGCCCTGGGTGTGCATTTGACACCTGAAAGCTATTCGAACTATGGACAAATGAAACCAGGTTTTGCTAAGAAATTGCTGCTGAAAGCAGATGCGCTGCCCACCATACACGCGCAGCCACCTAAATGTCCCGAGATATCAAGAAGGAGGACGATGACTGGCTCTGATGAGACCACCCCACCACCCCAGGCTAACCAAAGGAGCGGAACAGCCAAGCTCGAAATGGCCAGAGTGAGTACTCTTTTATAATAAAAAACATATCACGCATTGGATATAGGACTGGACACATGTATAAATTATCGCTCGTAAAATATATAGAACAAATCCTCTAATCCCATTCATATTTGTGTCTGTTGGCAGAGCGAAAACCTATGATAGCACAATAAATGATAATTATTCTATACATTACTTTATTTTGCGGTCACGGTGTATCAGCTTCACAAAAAGAAATGCAAAACAAACCATTCGGTGTTTCCAACACGATCTGTTGCCGGTGTTTCATCAGTGTGATTGTTCCCCTCAATGATCCTTTCATTAGGCTGCATTGGCTGTCGTTTGGGCTCAAATTGATAACACAAAACACCAAAGAAAGGATCATAACTCTCCTCGTCACCATTAGAAGAACGTTCGTTACGTCAGATTCGTCGCTGCAACTAGAAACAAAATTGTCCGCCATCATTGCCGCCATTCAGTACTAAGCACTGAGCCGGTTGTTTCCTTGTTGTGACGCCACGCACACAATATGCTAGATTTCCGGGATCTCGGGCGCCAGTCGTTTTAGCTTGACAATTGATCCAAATTTCTATCATTTTCTTGGTGTTGCAATGTGTGTAATTCACGAAGTGGCATGATATGAATCCAAAAGACATGCGTTTATGGATTAATGATGAAATATTCGCATTTCCCCAGGTGTTGTAATACCCTTTAAAGCAGTAGACTTCTCAGGAAGGCTCTGTTGTAGAGAACCTTCCTAGCGAACCTAAGTAACTTTTTATCCAAACTACTTCTAAATCGGCAAAATCTCGACTTGAATCCATCTCGAAATTGTGAAACTGTTTTAAAACTTTCCCATGTCGAAAGTAGACAGAAGGGAACTAATGCAATGACGGGAGCAATTTTAGCAACTTTAATGGTTGATTCACAACACTAAATGACTTCCAAACATAGCAAAGGTTACTATCTAGTTATCGCAATATCTGCAATATCCCTGTGTCTAGTTAAGTTTAGGGTAAAGAATTGGGCTACGGCCAATTTTCCCAAAAACCCTTTGAACTTCACACAGTGTGACCTATGTTTATTTTTTGTTGTTTTTTTTTTTTTTTTGGAATGAAAAAAAATCAAAACTCAATTAATTTTTGGGAGAAGTAATTTTTAACTGTAATTAATTCGTTTTTTAAAGGAAGAATAACAAAAATGGTCATTATAATACACGAATAATAATAATCACTCCACCAACTTTATTGACCTGTAGCTCTAGGAGTCAGAGCAGAGGAGCAGCGAGGGTGGCAGGGTAGAGACTAAATGCAGCTAATCTGCCTTCCAATGTAGTGTCATTTAATGTTTAAAAGTTCAAATCTATGGAGTCACAGGAGTGCCAAAATTAAAAATAAATAAATAAATATAAATACAAAGAGAAATAAAATATATATAAATAAATAAATGAATAGGTAAATAAATTAACAAATAAATAAATATAAAAAATACATATATAAATAAATAAAAATATAACGGTATACTTTGTCATTGACATTTACTTTTGGTCATTAACAACCACAAACGAAAAAAACAATGACAATATTTTTCATTGACTTTTACTTTCTGTCATTGAACACCACAAACGGAAAAAACAATGACAATTGTATTTTTTGCCTTTGCCTTTTCTGTTTGGCTTTTACATTGTCATTGTCATTTGTCGATCGCCTTTCGCCGATCGAATGTAAATGGCAAATGCGCAGAGAAACGGTCTGTCAATCAAATGACGTTGGGCGGGGCTTTCCAACCAGGAATGGTAGTCGATAACTGATTATTCCTAGTTTATCTGAAGGAAAGTGACGTCGGTTATCGAGTTGCACGTGCGGTTTTTATGGATAGGATAAACTGGATAGATATGGATATGGATAGACTTTTTACGTGATAGATTCAACGATAGAAATACATTTTTCTAGACCGGTAAAAAAATATATTATAAAATATATTATTCGACACACATTCCAGACCATTCAAAAAATAATTATTTTCTATGTCCGAATCTTCGCGTTTATAATCATGACGACAATGGAGGAAGTGGCGTAGTGCAGTCACACAAAACAGCCGCGGTTGCGCTTGGGTAGCCGTACGGCGCATGTGCGGAAAGTTAAACCAGGAATAATCAGTTATCGACTACTATTCCTGGTTGGAAAGCCCCTCCCAACGTAATTTGATTGACAGACCGTTTCTCTGCGCATTTGCCATTTACATTCCAAAAGAGGAAAGGCGATCGACAAATGACAATGACAATGTGAAAGCCAAACAGAAAAGGCAAAGGCAAAAAATACAATTGCCATTGTTTTTTCCGTTTGTGGTGTTCAATGACAGAAAGTAAATGTCAATGACAAAGTATACCGTTATATTTTCATTTATTTATATATTTATTTCTCTTTATATTTATTTATTCGTTCATTTATTTACCTATTCATTCATTTATTTATATATATACATGTGTGGTGACCCTTTGTTTGTTATAATTCACCCACCGTACTTGAGTGTCCATTTGGCCGAGCGCGTTACCGGCTGCTTCACAGTCACGTGACTAGACACTATAAAGAGCCGCGCGCGTTCCGGTTCAAGAGAGAAAGTGCACGAGATTTCACAGAGTGCAGAGAGTTACAGAGCTGGACACAGCAATTGAGCAATAAAGACTCTTAACTAGTGTTGTATCGGTCGTGAACGATTCGTTCTTTTTGAACGAATTGTTTGGGTGAACAAGACCGAACTAATCATCTTCTGCACTGATTCGTTCTATGAAGTTGCTGCTTGTTCGCTGCGTGGGAGGGCGTTGAGCAAGCGGCAGCGCCTTTTGACATCGCACACGACCAATCAGACGCCAGCCTCATCGCGGGCAGGGGAGGGAGCGGAAACAGAATCAGGGCGTCTGTCACTCACTTCCACGTTTGGCCAATAAGCAGCCAGCATGCAGGCAGGGGGCAAGACTGAGTTATGTCACTTCCCGTTCACTGACTCTCCGTCCTACCGAGAATGCTTAGATGATTCGTTCTGCTAGACTGCTACGCTAATTTATAGTCAGTCTACACCGGCAGTCACGCAGCAGTGCTGCGGCAGTGAACGAGCTAAGGACTGAAAGGAAAGGGCTTTATCACATATTCTTTCATGTTGAGCCTATCATATGCTACTCAAATGCACAAAAATCACCACATAAACACAGTGAGCAAAGTTTACTGTGCTTTTCTCAACAGACTCGAGACTACATATGACGTCATTGTATCCACTTTACAGTACGTTAAAACATTCGCCAGTAGCTACAAGGCGATAAGGCTGAGCTATGGATACGTTGCGGGGGCGGGCGAGAAAGCTGTCAAGAGACTAGCTGGACTTCATTGGCAGCGAAATTTATCTAATCTGTGCCCATGGAAAATGACTATTTAGTATGATCACCATAATACTGATTTGCTATGAAACGGTAGTTTCATGACATATTTTTCCGAGTTTTTTTTTTTTTTCCCTTGTCACAGCTTGTCGGGTTGGGGCGCAAATTAACGTTGAGTCCATCAGTCCATCCTGTGCGACTAAAGCGTCCAAAAATTAAACGCGGGGACGTAGGATGTATATATACATGTATGTCTCCATTTTCTTAACATACCAATGAGAGTGGAATGGTTACATTGTAAAGAGCAAACGATTCTCTTTTCGTCAGCATTTGGCGATCTGAGATCGGGAGGGGATGACTGCGTGGAGTTGATGGGATTATTTATATCTTAATACCAGTGCAAAAATGACATTTCAACACGATTTTTAGGTAATATTTTTTCGAGTGTTGTTTTATTTATTTATTTTCGTGTCAGAGAAGCCAAATAATAATAATAATACATTTTATTTATAACGCCGATTTAATATTTATTAATATACATAATAAATTGATTATTTATTAATATTTTTTATATTTTCTTATTTTTGTGCAATAAATCTCACTCAACCGGAAAAAATAGCCGAAGACAGTTTAATTAAATTCCACATTTATTTGTTCTTCAGCCGAAATGATTTGGTGGTATATCAAATGGCTTTCACGAGCAGCCAGCTCACGTAAACACGCATTTAAACTACGAATCGGAAGGGAGCGTACACGTAATTTAGCGTGATTGAAAAAGTTTGTGCTTAAAAAAAGGGGAAACGTTTAACCGTTTCCTATATCAAAGTGAAGCAAGCACAAGCCATGGCTTTGATCCAATAGAAATATGATAGACGCGGAAATTCTCATTGCTGCAGCGGCTGGGCTGCAGAGACGAGGCAGTGAAAAAAAAAAGACAGAAAAACACAGTCTGTCACTCACTTCTGAATCTACGAAGGAAGCGGCCAATGAAAAGCCTGTGTACTGTGCAAGAGGGGGAGGGACCAAGCCTTCCTGTTCAGTTATATATGCTAAGCAGTCTTTTGGTGATTCGTTTGGCAACGTCACTTCCCGTTCACTGACCGAACGATTCATTTGGGCGGTTGTGGGTGGGGGGGATGAGGAGGGCGAACGATTCGTTGAACGATTTGTTTGAACGAATCTTTTTACTGAACGAACCGGAATTGATTCGTTTCCTCAGGTGAACGACTTTTCCCGCCACTACTCTTAACAAGCATACCGCTTCATATATATATTTATTTCTCTTTATATTTATTTATTCATTCATTTATTGATTGATTCATTTATTTATTTATTTTTAATTTTGGCACTCCTGTGACTCCATACAAATGTTTCATTTGTTTTGTATTTAATTATTCAAATATATGTCTGCTTGTTCATTCTCCGTCACTATTTTGTGCAGTTCCCAAGAGTGCCATAGGGTAGCGATGTTGCGCAAGCTTACTTAGTTTATCTGCACGTAGTAGTAGTAGAAGAAGAAAGGAGGAAGGGCAGAGCTTGAGAAGGGGGAGACACAACACTAGTGATGGGTCCGTGAAACCTCATGAAGCGTGTCGACACAGTGACACATTGTGTTGACACAGTGTGGATACTGTGTCATTTAATACTGACACCTGCTGGACATAAAAAATCCCTACAGGCAACCCACTTGACAGACTGACACTGAATTGATGACAGCATGTAAAATCAAATCATTTAAGTCTTTGCATTCATATTGCATTAGTCCATATCTTTACATTATGTGAACATATATTATAATGTGAAAATGTAAGTAATAATGAATGGGTGAATAAGGAATGCCTGTGGACTTTTTGTTCTGATAAAATTTTATTCAAAAACAGTTTTTTTTTTTTTTTTTTTTTTATTTAGTTGTTGTTGGGGTTTTTTTTGTTTTTTTTACAAGCCTGCTGTGGACAACACACTCGCATGGAACCAACAATGCCAGCATGCACAAGAATTTCCAGTTGAAAGAGGTTTGGATAAGATATCCATTGGCTCCTCCAGTATCGAAGAAAATCGGCATTGCGTGCCATGTTCGGCTCAGCCATGCATCGTTGCACTTTTGCAATTTCATCTACAGTTGCATTGCCTCCTTGACTCCCCACTTTGTCATGTAAGTGCTACCATAGCCTATCAGAAAGAAATTGAAGTGGACAAAAAAATAAATTATAGCTTGATTACAGATTTCTAATAAATTACCAAAAAAAGTGACTGTGTGAAAGTAAAGGAATGGTTCTATACCTGTGTTTATTTGGGGATGATCAGAAACTTCATTCTCATGCTTGGCCAGTAATGCTTCAGCATTGAGGAGGTGGCAACTGTTTTTATATGACAGGTTAGTCATATACAAAGTACAAATGCGACATTTCACCTGCAAAAAAATAACTGGATTCGAACCCGCGCGCACAACGTGTCGGGGACAAGCCGCGTTTGCTCTGACCACTATACTAGCGGATCAACGTTGTTGCGTAGTGTAAAGACAAGGGACGGCAATCGACGGACCCGCGTGCACCCGTCACACTCATAAACTAAGCTTTACCTTAAAATTAATTGTATTTTGAATGAATGATGACAAGTGCGTTTTCCCTGTCTTACGTCCATTTCCACAGCAGGTAGACGACGAGGAAGTAACCGTGAGATGTGGATTGTTTCAGCAACTCCATTGCATTGACAGACGCGCGTCCTTTTGAACCAGTTTGCCGCGTCATGACTGTGTTGACACAGTTCAATGAGTTCATGCATCGGTCACGTGATTTTCTTGTAGCGATACGCGCACCGACGCAGGGGTTGCTCCATGAGCTCGGCGCGCGCGCCGGTGTTCTGACAAAACTTGCAACCCATCAAAAATTGCTACCTTGCGGTTTTGCGCATGCGCGTAACGTTAAAAATGGCCGCGAATGCAGCGATTCCAAAGTAAACACTACAAACTTTCTTTAAAGAAAGGAATATTTACTTAAGTTTGATCATGTGAAGACATGTACAAAAGTTCTCAGACACATCCTACCATGTTAGCTGCATACAGCAACTGCACTCCGTGCTCTCACCGTTAACGACTTTGCCGTGTCGTTAAGTATTAATTTACGCCATTTTCGTGTTGCACATGTATGTTTATGATGTATCGAGTTTAGTTAGCACCTTTGGATAACATTAAGAGTCCAACTGAATGTAAAAGAGGGCTTTTTCAGCGCCACCAAAGCTTTGGGAGCAAAATTTTATAAGGGAGCAAATTTTGACAGAACACCGGCGCATTAGTATCACTGGACCCATCACTACACAACACGTTGCAGTTGTACGTTTGTCTAAAGGCGGCAAATAGGAAAGTGAAGAGATAAATACTCAATCTACAAACGTTCAAGGTATCCTTATTTAATCAATATAACATATTTTGTTGGAATAGTGCCACGTTAGGTGCTCTATTCATTTGCTTAAGCACAGTTTGCCTACTTTCTATGTGTCTAATGGCGCCCATTATACTTTCTCAGAGTGTACTTTAAGGCTGCCGACTAAGTTCAACGTTGTTTTTAGCACCCTTGGTCGGTGGAATAAGGTGACTAGATAGCGAATTATACTTCATAATTGTTGTTGTTTTTGTTCTGAATATATGTTTACATATATTGTTTGCTCACAGTATTTTTGTATGAAAATCTCCATGATATTGTGTGAATGTAATCACAGAAAATGCTGATGCAATGTAAAAATGTTTGTCTAGTTTTCACGGTGCTTTCGCGAGAGCGTGGAGAGAAAATCATCAGTCGATACTACGTCGTCTTGGACCAAGGGACAGCTACATAGACCTCTACTGGAAATGTGAGTAGGAGAGTAATTATTAGAAATTGGAGAAAGCCAAGAAGATAATAGCCCAAACACACACACACACACACCCCTACACACACGTACGCAATACAGGTCAAAAGTTTGGACACAACTTCTCATTCGTGCGTTTTCTTTATTTCCATGGTTATTTCCATTGTAAATTCTCACTGAATGTAATAAAACTTTGAATGAATGTGTGGAATTACAAACATAGCAAAAAACAGTGAAATAACTACAAAATATAATTTATATTACTCCTACTACCTTAATACGCTAGTATCGTTAAATTAGCCACCCTTTGCTCTGATTACTTTTTTGCGCACTCTTCCCATTCTCTTGATGAGCTTCAATCAATCAAATTTTTTTTGATATAGCCCTTTACAAAAAAGCCTTAGAACAAAGTCAATCATGGTTCATGATGAATAAAAGGCAGGAAAGTATCATACAATGACATTAAGATATACAAAATGTAACACGACGCATTACGATAAAAGTCAAAACAGCAAATTAAACAAGAAAACAGATTAAATCCGAAAACATTAAAAACCCTTAAGAAATAAAACCAGGTTACTCTAGTCTGGGGAAAAGGAGAGTCTAAAAAGGTGTGTCTTTAGCCGAGATTTTAAAAAGCCTCCCAAGGCCTCCTTTACGACCATATACCCTACAAATGTATTGTACTTGATAAATTTGAAATTAAGTGGACTAGACAAGGAATGAGCTTGAAATATGCTATGTTATTACAACAGCATATTTCAAGCACATTCTTTATCTGGTCCACTTAAATGCGAATTAAATATGCTTTATTCACTCAAGTTTTATGTATGTCTTCAGTGGCCATCAGATTCGTGATTACTGAAATGTACACTGCTACACAATACCACAGACTTCATAACGTAATGACGGGGCTTATCTCCGTCACAAGTGACCGAGTGGAAACACAAAGAGCTTTGTCCGTTGAAAGTTCTCGTGAATAAATGCTTATATTCCTGAATTCTCTATAGATATGGACGTAAAACGGTCTCGATTCTTGGTTATAGGCAAAAAACCTGTGCAGTTAGCATTTATTTTACGTAAATATTGCGAACTATGCTGCTAGTCAGTAAGCAAATTAGCCGACACCAGATCACAAAGAGCTTTTTCCGATGAAAATTCTTGTGAATAAATGCTTATATCCCTGAATTCTTTATAGAAATGGATGTAAATCAGTCTCGATTCTTCAAAAATGCATGCATGGTTCGAAAAATATAATAATTACCTTGAATCCTGGAACAAATCACTCCTGAGACAATCCTTCCTGTTTGTATGCGGTACAGCTTTGGTACTTTTTCAACCTAAACCTAGCGTTGGATCGCTGCATGTGGCTAATTTCTAATAAATGAACAGAGTGTGGGACGGCCCCCTTCTGGAATCCATGATGCAGTGAATGGGGAATGTGTCATGTCAATACATTATGAAGTCTATGACGATACCTTATTCTTAAGTCATTTAACATGAGGTTGTTGTAAAAGTGTATATTAAAAGGGCCAATTAATTAATACTCCTGATTTGTTTTTTGATAGAACAAATATTCAAACATCAAAATAGTGTAACGTCACTTGCTATAATATATACGACAATCACATTTACACTACTTGATCAAACAATATCTTTGAACTTTGATTTTCTTCTGTGTCAGTAAAATCGAAAGGTGACATCATATAGAGATCTCACAAGATGTTTGCTGCGTCGAGAACAGTATTTGCAGAGTCCACCACTTTCCTTCTTTTTGACGTCTTTTTGAAGTGCTTGCGAATAGCCGTGGCGCTTCTTTACAAAACTTTACAAAAACTCTGTTAACACAGGAACTGCAGTTTTTTTTTTTTTTTTAATGCTAAATAGAAATGCCAGAAAGGCTTCAAAATGATCCCGATACCAAACTGACTACTGAGCTTTGTCAAACAATAGACCACTCAAACAAGCAATCAAGCAGACCCCCCCCCCCCCCCCCCCACACACACACACACACCTCTGTCGTCGCTGCCTCGGTGTGGAGTGGGGGTTTCACTCTGGATAGCTGCAATTAGCATCTTGAATATTTGCAAATCCAGGGCTACCTTGGCTTTGTCAAACTATAGACCACTCCTTGGTGGGTCTTGCAAAAGAATTGGCTCACTCTCATGTGGGCGCAAACAAGGCGCAGAAGGAAACATTGCTTCAGCTACAGTGCTGCCCAAAAGTATTGGCACCCCAGCAATTCTGTCAGATAATGCTCAATTTCACCTAGAAACTGATTGCAATTACAAATGCTTTTGTAGTAATATCTTCATTTATTTTGATTGCAATGAAAAAAAAATCATCATTTTACTCAAAGCTCCAAAATGGGCCCCACAAAAGTATTGGCACCCTCAGCCTAATACTTGGTAGCACAACCTTTAGACAAAATAACTGCAAACAACCGCTTGGGGTAACCATCAATGAGTTTCTTATAATGCTCTGCTGGAGTTTTAGATTATTCTTCTTTGGCCAACTGCTTCAGGTCTCTGAGATTTGAAGCGTGCCTTCTCCAAACTGCCATCTGTACAAGTGTTCTATGGGATTCAGGTCTAGACTCATTGCTGACCACTTTAGAAGTCTCAAGTGCTTTCTCTCAAACCATTTTCTAGTGCTTTTTGAAGTGTGTTTTGGGTCATTTTCCTGCTGGAAGACCCATGGCCTCTGAGGGCGACCCAGCTTTCTCTCAAGCAGTCCAGTGCCAGAGGCATCAAAGCAACCTCAAAACATCAGGGAACCTCCGCCATGTTTGACTGTGGGGAGCGTGTTTTATTTGAATGCCTGTTCCCCCCCCCCCCCCCCCCCTGTAAACTCTATGTTAACTACCGTAATTTCCAGACTATAAGCCGCTACTTTTTTCCCTCATTTTGAATCCTGCGGCGTATGCAATGATGCGGCCAATTTATCAATTTTTCAATCGACCGCCAGGAGCGCTCGACCATAAAACGTAAGCGTAAGACACGTGGAATATGTGTGTCGAGGGAGACGCTAGTTTGCACTCTTACCCGTATTTTAACTTTGTGCTTTGTGCATGAATAAAAGTAGCAGACCCTCATCTTTGTGCATTAGTAAAATTAGCATACCCTTATCTTGGAAAATGCTAGAAGAAATGGATATGATGTGCCGAGTTGAATTGAAGGCTTGGATGAACAGCGGCGTCAGATCGTTTACAAAAGTGGCCGTATGCGCAAAAGTCTGACAGCATGGAGCAGCTTGAAAAAAATCCACCATCACCAACGGGTTTCGAAAAGCCGGTCTGCTGCGTAACGAAGAGGACGACACACGCTCAGGAGTGAGCTTGAGGAGTCAGCTAAATGCCGTGTTGCTGGCGCTGTTTGGAAAGAAAAGTTAAGGTATTGTAACGTTGACAAAGAGTAACCCGCTTAGTTAGGTTGCAATTCTTTATTTTGGAAACTCGTGGAACAACACACGACTGCTGCCTGCAGCAGCCGACGCACACACACAGACACACCCGCAACAACTCCAGCACGTCTCTCGCTCTTCCGCACCTCCCTTACCCCCGTAAGTCACGCGCTATATCATAACTCGATTCGTCAAAGTATGGTATTAAATTTTAGAAAACTGTGTATTTCTTTATGAATATCTCAGTTTATTATGTGGGCACACGCGGCTTATAGACAGGAGAGGCTTTTGTATGTACAAATGGTTTTTCCTTTAAAAATGTACTGGGTGAGGCTTGTAATCAGGGGTGCTCAATAGTCCGGAAATTACGGTAATTTTCCCAAAAAGCTCTACTTTTTTCTCATCTGACCAGAGCACATTCTTCCAACACATTTTGGGCTTTCTCAGGTAAGTTTTGGCAAACTCCAACCTGGCTTATTTAGGTCTCTGGGTCAGAAGTGGGATCTTCCTGGGTATTCTATCATGGAGTCCCTTTTCATTCAGACGCCAACGGATAGTACGGGTTGACACTGTTGTACCCTCGGACTGCAGGACAGCTTGAAATTGTTTGCATGTTAGTCGAGGTTCTTTATCCACCATCCGCACAATCTTTCGTTGAAATCTCTCGTCGGTTTTTCTTTTCCGTCCACATCTAGGGAGGTTAGTCACAGTGCCGTGGGCTTTACACTTTGTAGCCTTGAGATTGCCCATGCTTCCTCACAATTTTGCTTCTCAGGTCTTCAGACAGTTCTTTGGTGTTCTTTCTTTTCTCCATGCTCAATGTGGTACACACAAGGACACACGACAGAGGTTGAGTCAACTTTAATCCATTCTTACTGGTTGCAAGTGTTATTTAGCTATTGCCACCACCTCTTATGTGCCACAGGTAAGTAACAGGTGCTGTTAATTACACAAATTAGAGAAGCATCACATGATTTTTAAAAGGGTGCCAATACTTTTATCCGGCCCGTTTTTGGAGTTTTGTATAAAATGATGATTTAATTTTTTTCCCATTCTGTTTTGTGTGTTTTCATTGCAAACAAAATAAATGAAAATATTACTACCAAATCAATTGTTTTTGTAATTGCAATCATTTTCTGGAAGAAATTGAGCATTATCTGACAGAATTGCAGGCGGGCCAATACTTTTGGCCAGCAGTGTATGTGGACGGTTGTAATGTCTAGAGTCGGTTCTACAAGTTCCATAGCAGCAGTGTTTACTCGGCATGTTCTTTGAAGATTACCAGCAGAAAACAAGCAGTACTAGCATGGGTTCTATGCGAGCGCGCTTCTACGTCTGCAACACCAAATCCCATAATCAACTCTTCAGGACAGTCCAGAACAACCAGTACTACCACAACACCCGATAACAAAAAGACAACAATAAAAACAACTCTTTTAAGTTTGACAGCTCAGCGCCTTTCAGACGGTGAGGTGCGCCTACCCTCCCACCTCAGTTGCCTCATTAACCATGACCCAGCAACGGTGACACACAAACTTAACCGCCAAAATCTGCAACAGAAGAAGACCCAAACACACCCCTCTTCCTGCCTACGGCCGGCCCGTGTGAGCTTTCAAAAAGACTGAATGTTTAAGTAATCATTGTCATTTTTTCTCGGGAATCTTTTGTTGACTTGCAATATGGCAACCCCGTAACCAGTATTCCTCCTCGCCTGGGTCTGTTGCTGTTTCACCTTGCTGTTTGATCACTGTCGACATGAATAAATTGTCAACTTGTGTTTCGAAGCCTTTTTCCAGTTTTCAAAATGGAGTTAGTACAAGCGGTTAAGACAAAGGTTAACGTGCAGAGTTTGGCCTTTTGGCCGGGTTGTCGGGTTCTTGCCGGCCTGGGTTGTTGGAGCTGGGCCAGCGCGGGTTCGACTGGTGTGATTCTGACAATCTGGCTAAAAGGTCAGATTCCTTCACCTTCTTGGGACCCATGTTGATTTTTCTCACAAGAAAATCCACCATGCGTCTGTCTTGCGGCAAAACAAAGAAACTGCAGCGCTGTCATAAATCGTTGTAGTTCGAGCATGTTTTTAGATGTAGAAACAAACGGCGTGCCAAATTTTACGTCGGATGTTGAAAAGTTCGTGTGTCGATGCGATCGTATGCCGAGGTACCACTGTACTAGGTTTTGGTTGTTGGCTTGTGCTAAGTACACTTCACGCGCTGTATTTTGTGGGTCAACTGTTGTTACTTTTGTTTTCATGTCAAAGCATCTTGTCGCCAAGGCACCATGTATGCTAGGAAAGCCACTGAATTGGAGGTTGTAATTTAAGCTTGCTTTTATTGAAATTGAACTGTCTTTCCCATCCGGCAACCCTGAGTGGGTTTTTAGCTAACAGCTCACTTCAGCTGTGAACACGGTTTCTAGCAAATACTGTTCTGACTGACTCATTAGAGGGAATCATCTGTTGTAGAAATCAGTTCCTAAGAAAGGATGGAGCATCACTCAAATCAAAGCCATCAAAGTCTTGACATCACTCAAAGCCATCAAAGTCACACAAGCAAGCAAACCATTTTTACAGTTCTTCCATAAGCTTGATAAGTACACTCTCCCCAGAAGGACGATTGAAATCCTTGCCCTGATAAGGTAAGACATTATAGATGTACTTTAACTGTAAGACACAAACCAATCAAAACTTTATGCCAATGCCGTCTGATTTTGTCGCAAAATTGATTGATGATAAACATTACTTATGGATATATTGGTATCTAAAACAAGTCCTTAAATATGCACACAAACTTTTTGGGGTAGGCTCTTTCGATAAAACCTCAACATTATAGATGGCAGGCTGTTTTCAAAGTTGTAGTGCTTTTGCCGTGGTACCTTGAATTACATTTTAGGAATATATATTTTTTTAATGGAAGTGTTCTAACTAAATAAACGTTCAGTGACTTTGCCACTTCTAGTAAAATATTTTCTGACAATTTGTGTCAAACTACTTCAATGTTAAATATACTTGTGTTCTCAAAATACTGCTTGTGACCGAATACAATTTCATATTTGCACTTGAGGCTGTTTTATTTCTTTGTTGTAATGACTTTAAGCGCAATGGATTGGGGGTTTTTTTTCACAATTTTTACGGCCAGAGCACCACCTGGCGCTAGAGCCCTATTGTATTGCAAAGGATTTTTTTTTCTTCTTTTTTTTTCTTCTTTTTCTTTTTTTTCAGGGCAATAGAAAGTGGCCATTTTGGAGGCCTGAACATGCTCGAAAACTCACCAAAATGTTCACATACACGCGGCTTCACGTAAATTTGAATACATTTGAAGACATGGGATAAGATGGAGGTCGATAAATGACAGCAACTAATATATCATGATGAACGTATTTGCTAACTGCACACTCCAAATTGAAATGTGGTACTTGAATTATGTCAAAGGTGGCATTATTAGCACTAAATATGCCATGTTGTTGGATTGCAATTTTTTTAAAAGAGAATTATTGCCAGAATATGATAAACTTTGTTGACAGCTGGGAAAACTATAGCCATCAATCTTTATGATCTCAGATGCTGGAAAGTCCAGTAACCACGTTTCTGTTACCGCAAGACAGTTAGGCAGCAAATGTTGTGTGCACATAGTTAAATCTGGCGCATGCTCAGTCGGCCCTTGCACATTTCATTTTCTGAATGAAAAGGGACTCGATGGTAGGATACCCAGGAAGACCCTACTTCTTATCCAGAGACATAAAAATGCCAGGCTGAAGTTTAGCAAAACTTAAATGAGAAAGCCAAAAACATTTTGGAAGAATGTTTTCTGGTCAGATGACGCTATAGTAAAGCTTTTTGGGAAAAGGTATCAACATAGAATTTACAGGAAATGTGTATTTTATTTTAATTTTTAACATTGAATGTCATTAATTGGTGAAAAAACAGCTAAAATAGTCCACTTTAATTGTTTTAACTTTAATCCATATAAACTATTTAGATCCTTTAAATAAGGTTTAAAATTACAATGTTGACTGGTAATTCTACATAAGAAAGGAACTCTGCAGAGCGCGAGGGTGCGTGAAGTAGTGACGGGATCTCTCGTTCACTTGAGTAAACGAATCCATTCCGGTTCGTTCAGTAAAAAGATTCGTTCAAACGAATCGTTCAGCGAATCGTTCGCCCCCCTCATCTCCCTCCCCGGCGTCCCCGCCCAAATGAATCGTTCGGTTAGTGAACGGGAAGTGACGTTGCCGAACGAATCACCAAAGACCGCTTCGCAGTATAACTGAACGGGAAGTGACATTGCTTGGTCCCTCCCTCTCTTGCACATTGACCACTCGTCGTAGTTTCAGAAATGAGTGACAGGCGATATCATTCTGCTTTCACAGACAGCCTCGTCTCCCTCCCGCTGCTCCAAAAGCGAGGGAGAACTTCCGCGTCGTCTGTCCTAGTTCTATGGGCTCAAAGTCATGGCTCGTGCTTGCATTTCGATTTAGGACACGGTTAAACATTTTCCTTTTGAGGGGGAAGTGGGGGTTTGGGGTTGGGGGCGCACGGACTTTCTTTAGCATGATCTTGCTCACATATACAATGCTGCTGCTTCTACCAGCCAACGCGGCATGCTTGCTGTCACGAAAATAAAAATAAATCAAAAGTTTAATTCCTAAATATGGAACGACCAACACATCATATTTACCTCTCGCTCTGTTGTATTTTTGTTTTTTATTATTAAGACGATCGTATTGAATTTTTGCACTGGTATTAATAAATAAAATAATCCGAGAAATAATTGTTTGCTCTTTATGATGTCGCCTTTCTACTCTCATTAGTCTGTTAAGAAAAATGTAGACATATTGCGACATCTCCCGTGTCCGCGCGCTTTGTGTTGGGCGCTTGAGTAGCACATGATGGACGGATTGACATAATTTGTCAAACCAACCGACACCCTCTGACACGGAAAAAAAAAAAAAAAAAAACACTCGGAAAAAATTGACATGTATATACAGTTTCATTGCAAATCAGTATTATGGTGATCATACTAAATATTCTTTTTTTTCTGTGCACATATGAGGTCAATATCGCTGCCATGAAGCCTCCATATAGTGACAGTTCTCTGCCCGCTTCACTGCCGTCACGCGACCGCAGCTCAGCTTTTGCTTGCCTCGTAGCTACGCGTGTTTTAAATTACTGTAAATTTGATAGTATATCGTCATAGGTACAGTCCCGAGTCTGTTGAGAAAAGTAGAACACTAAACCATGCTCGCTAGATTTGTGCGGTGTTTTTGTCTGTTTGAGCAGCATTTGATAGGCTCCACGTTAACAAATATGTGACAAAGTCATTTCTTTTCATTTTATGACTCGTTCACCGCATAGTCATTACTGGAAAGTCAAGTTAGCAGCAAGCTAGGTCAGGAACCGGAGGACCGAATCACTGAACGGGAAGTGACAAAACTCAGTCTTTCCCCCCTGCCTGCACGCTTGCTGCTTATTTGGCCACACGTGGGAATGAGTGACAGACGCCTTGATTCTGTTTCCGCTCCCTCCCCTGCACGCAATGAGGCTGGCGTCTGATTGGTCGTGTGCGATGTCAGAAGACGCTGCCGCTTGCTCAACGCCCTCCCACGCAGCGAACAAGCGCCACCAACTTCATAGAACGAATCAGTGCAGATGGTGATTAGTTCGGTCTCGTTCACCCAAACAATTCGTTCAAAAAGAACGAATCGTTCGCGACCGATACAACACTAGCGTGAAGGATGCACCAATACTCGGTTTTATATTGAACTGTTCGATACGCCCTCTTCAATTCAATACGTAAAAACATTTGATCCAAATGGAAAGATCCCAAAAATGTATTTTCCGAATTTATTTTTGTCGTCTCTCTCGCTATAATGTCTGGCGCAGCTTTGCCTTGAAAAAACAAAACTCTGCCGTTAGCTGCCCCCCTCCTCCACGCCTACCCCTAACTGCATGAAAGGTGGGAGGTGTGGCGCAACTTAAGGAGGCTGCTTGCCGGCTTCAAAACATACGTATCCGTTGTTTGGCAGCATTTTGGGTGAGCTGCTTTAGGGCTGCAGCTATCGAATATTTTAGTAATCGAGTAATCGACTGAAAATTCTATCGAGTAATCGGATAAAACATTTTTATTTTAGGTAAAGAGCAATTATAAATATACATGAGAAAAAATATTGAACCATTTTCAGTCAATCAATGTCTTTGTTTTCGATGTACATTGTTGAAAACAGCCAACAATTGCATCTCAGATGTGGCTAGAAAAAAATTTCACTGCTTTCACCCAAAAAACCTCTAGATCTTATAAAAAAAAAAATCTTACCTAAAAATGTAATTATGCTTGATAACTCAATTTAATTTCCATTTGTGTCAAGCTATTTTTAAGTTCTAGTTAAGTTTTAAGTTAGTCTAAACTGTAAGTACTGATAGGATTTTGAGTTTTTGCAGTGCTCAAAATAAATGTATGATACCTGCTGTATTGGAACACATTAGGGACCAGTGCTACTTAGTGTTTTATTCAGCAATGACTACTGAGCTAAAACTGACAGTTAGCTTTATTATGTTTTAATTTGACACCCTCATCACTCTGCAGTGCTGTGTTTTTACAGATAAAATAAAGCCTGTATGTAAGACATGTTAGCCACGCATCGACAGTGGTCAGAATCAATCGAAACCTAGCCCTCCGAAGGGCTAACGCTAAGTGAGCGAGTGACAGTAACGGTATATTTATTAGCGATGAGAAGTCTGCTGATTAAAGATGGCGGCTGTTTACTAAGGCTGCCCAGATGTGGCCGAGTCTGTCATTTCGCATCTAGTCCTAAATGAATGCGATATCTATGAGACGCATCGGACACGACCTGCTACCATACTAGCATCACGTGGGCGTAGTTTTTAGCAACGTCGGTGTAGTTTGTAGCGGCTGTCGGCTGCAGCAAGTTTTTTTTTTTTCTTTTAAATTTCATTGCTGCTTCCTCTACGCACGTGACGTCATTGCGTTGTCCCGCATTAAAAGTAGTCCGGGCAAAATGTGATGCTTAGAGCTGGCAAAATTAAACGATTCCTTGAGGTGAATAAAATTACTCGGGTCGGTTTTTAAACTCGAGTTAATCGAGCTGCTCGAGTATTCGTTTCAGCTCTAGCTGATATGCTTTCCCCAATCATACATTTTAAACAAAGACTGCCTTTATGGTTACGTACAACAAAGTCCGCCAACCAATTGTTGCCGACTTGGCTGGTATGAAGAACCACACTTTGACAAAAGACTGATTAAGACCGTGGGTCACACAGAGCTAACTCACGGTTACATGATGAACAATGAGTGGCAAATTTAGAACGCTGTACTTCAAACTCGTCCTGTTTATGAAAGTCGATTGTCAAATGCTGGTGTTGTGCCGTAATGAGCAGATGTGACTTCTGTGGCATTTGTTAGCTTTTTTTAATGCCCGACAACACTCGCGCGCGCGCGCACACACTAGATATTATCAAATAGCAACCACCCAAGTTCCATGCCATTGGCTGCGTGAGCCCAGAGTGATCATGGGACGCGTAGTCCATATACAACATTGATGAATTAAAAACCGCCGTGAATAAATGGAAGTCAAGCAGGCCAAATCAATCCATACCAGTGACTATAGATAATGCTGCAAATATTGTTAATTCAGTACGTAACACAGATGGACCACAAATAGGATGTTTTTCTCATGTGGCTAAGAGAGTAATGGCAATCAAGTGTTCCCGCCTCACTTTACAAACAGTAAAGATTGTTCTCAGTACTTTGACACAAAATTTCTTCATATTAGTAAGAAGCGCATAAATATTATGTACGATGTAATATTATGTACTATAATGCATAAAGGTGTAACTGTACATATTGAACCGTTTCGGTACGTGGTGCTCGGTTAGGAACGGACGTGTACCGAACGAGTTTCTGACGTAATATAACCCTTACTTTTCGAGCCTGTGAGTCGATCGGGTTAGTTTCTATGTGTAGATTATATTTACTCCGTCTTTACTATGAGGACCAACACGGTAGGACAGTATAACCCATAAACGTCAGCGGCGCGACAATGTGGTCGCCGCGAGAACGCAGTGAAACGCAGGCGTTGGAGTCAATCAGCCAATGCACACCAGTCGCAGTGCGGCCGCGTGTAAGATGCAGCTCAAGGCGACGCACGCGAAAAGAACGGCAGAGTTTATTTTTTGACGCGAGACGCGGCCCTGCTGCGTCAATACTACTACCAGTAGCTAGGATCGGGCAGACCCGAAGTCACTCGTGTAAAAATACGGTGGATCCGGTCGATTTTCAAACTAATATGCAATCGTAACCTACTTTTTGAGTCCATCAGATCTCTTGAGTGGTAGATCGGGGCACAGTTGAGTTGTCTTTGTTGATTTACTGCTGTCTTCTCTGCTATAATAATAACCAACACGACCCCGTGTTCAATACAAAGCCCTCCTACCACAACAAAACAAGTAGGAACTAATATTCACATAGGAACTAAAGTCATACAACATAAATGGATACTACATCACATTTGTAAAATATAAACTTGGGCTGTCAAACGATTAAAATTTTTAATCGAGTTAATTACAGCTTAAAAATTAATTAATTGCAATTCAAACCATCTATAAAATATGCCATATTTTTCTGTAAATTATTGTTGGAATGGAAAGATAAGACACAAGATGGATATATACATTCAACATACAGTACATGAGTACTGTATTTTTTTATTATAACAATAAATCAACAAGATGGCATTAACATAATTAACATTCTGTTAAAGCGATCCATGGATAGAAAGACTTGTAGTCCTTAAAAGATAAATGTTAGTGCAAGTTATAGAAATTTTGTATTAAAACCCCTCTTAATGTTTTCGTTTTAATAAAATTTGTAAAATTTTCAATCAAAAAATAAAATAGTAGTATAGTATAGTATAAATACACAATGCTCATGGGTGCTTAAGCCCATAAAATCAGTTGCACCCAAGCGCCAGCAGAGGGCGACAAAACTCCAAAAAAACACAAGTAACGAGTTGGCATTGCACTGTGCCGTCATTTTAATCTGTTAGAGCGGGGCATGTGCGTTAATTGCATCAAATGTTTTAACGTGATTATTATCAAAAAAATTAATTAACGCCCGTTAAGTTTAATTTTTAACGCCCGATAATTTTGACAGCCCTAACATAAACAAATAATAAAATAAATAATAGCCCATTTAAATGAAATGAAATGAGCTAAAACACCTGTAATTAAATAAGAACAATACACACTTCCTGCTTACACAATTACATTTATTAACCCTTAAGGTCTGGGCCTATTTTGTCTGATTTTGCATGCCTTTGAAGTTGCCTTTATATTTCAAAGACAGAATTGTTTACGATGGCCTGGTTTGGTCCCTTTTTTTGTGACACCTTGAACTTCATGTCCAAACTGTTGTTTCCTTCACTGACCAATTATAAATCATAATTTTGGGCCCAAAAAGACCAAAAATTCCAAAATCGTTTTGTCAAAATTTTTAATATTGATGTCCAATTGACAACCAAACATGCGTAACGAACCGTTTTGAAACTTTGTAATATTTATTCAACATGTTAGGATGAACATTCAACCAAAAAAATTTAGAATAAATAGTCTTTTATTTGACAATTCAACATAAACAACAGGTATAGCCATAGGCGTTTTTTGCATTTATACATGCTCTAGTCAAAACAGGTTATATACAGCAGACCAAACAGTGAAGAACAGTGAAAAAATATACCATCTAACACAAAAAGTGTTTAGAGGCCATCTCTTTATGAGTTTAGGTATTGCGGCCCATCACCTGATGAAAACTATGTACACACAAGCAAGCTTCTTGAACACACATTTATATACACAAATTGAGAAGACTGATTGTGGGAAAAAAAAATATATATATAACATTGGGGAAAAAAGTATTTTCAAAAATATTTACAATAAACAAGTTAAATTTTTTTCAGGCATGCCACTCCGACAAGCAGTTTCGTCCTGGAATTAGACACAGGGCTACATCACAGCCCACACTTCCATGGGGTGTCAGTCCTCTTTCCACCCTTCCATTTTCATTTCACTTTACTTTCATTGTCACTATAAATGTACATGAAACAAAAGTCAGTATTTATGAAAAGAATAAAGTATAAAATAAAAATATATACAGCAATAAATAATAATGGAAATCTATATGTATGACAATAGAAAGAATACCGTAGCTGAATATGTGCTACATCCCTAATCTTCATATAGAAAGAAGACCACAAATTATACTTTGATCTGATATGCACATTTTATTATTACATACACAAACACGCACTTATAATGCATCAAAATTAACTTTGTCTTGTAATATCAAAAGAAACTTTTACAGCATAAAAAAAAAAAAAAAAAGTGAGTTGGCTTACCTCTGCTCGTCGATGGCGTCACCCACGTGTTCAAATCCGTCACTATCTTCACTCGAGGACTCTTCCGAAGAAGACGATGATGACGAATTTGGACCACCCTCTTCCTCAAGTTGATCAAAAAGCACAATTGCTTGCGCTAAATTTAGTTTTCCGTTCATCCTCAAAGTCACACAAAGTCGCTCGCTCGCTTGCTTGATTCAAACGGCCGTCGCTCACCCCCTTGCTGCTTCAGAACACTCCTGCCTCTCGTTCGGTGGAACCTCGCACGGCAGTTATATTTATAAAAAAAAACAAACGCATTTTGTGCTTCCACTGTGACTTCGAAAGGGTTCGTTTGATTTGTGTTTTTTTCATGGAGCTTCCGTTTTGAAAAAGGACAAGAAATGATGGAAATATAGACATAAACAAATGATCCATGCAGCGTTTTAATGTTTTTTTGAGAGGACAATAAAACTATAAAACTTAAATGACAATATCTCACGTTTTAGTTGGTCGATTGACTTCAAATAACAACGAGAGTAAACCGCAACTTCCGCACTTTAAAACGAGACCAACCAACGGCATGTGGGTGACGTAATTAAAACGCGAGGGTGCTTCAAAGACGACGTGCGCTGAGGACGCGCCGGCGCGTCCTTCGACTCTCAAGGGTTAATTTCTGTGTGGCGCTTTAACTTGAGAAAATCCACCAATAAAGCTTTTGAAAACTGTTCATAAGGAAAAAAATGACTCATTGACGCATTTCATTTGTAAAATACATGTTAAAATCTTTGTCATTGGGATTGCTTTTCTCTTTAGCACAGGACTTCTTTTTTTCTTTCTTTCAGAAAGAAAGCTGACCAATACGCGGTGTCTGAAAGGCAAATTGTTGTTGGATTATCTTTAAATAGCCACTACCTTTTGAGCAGAATTCTAGCTTTGTATAGGCTAATGTTCCTATTGTTGAAAGCACAAAAGTGTGTAATAAACAACTCGCACATTTATATTTTGCATTTTGTTTTCTAACTGTACCGAAAATGAACCGAACCGTGACCTCAAAACTGAGGTACGTACCGAACCGAGATTTTTGTGTACCCTTACACCCCTAATAATGCATGTTTATATGATGGCATTGTTATTTTTGCTTGTTGGCAAAATAAAAAAACACACAATTTTTGTTACTGTTTCAGAGAATTAAATGTGTTGAATCGAATCGAAAACAGTGTCTTCCGTATCGAAAATCGTACCGAACCGTGACTTAACTGTTCAAGCACAACAAGGTATATGGAAACTACAGGACGGGACTATGCAGTAACGTGTACTTTTGTGTGTTTCAGAAATGGCATCTCCCAATGATTTTCCGACTGATCCCGACGACCCTGAATTCATGCAGCTGCGACAACGTGCCATGCTCTTTTGTGTGAGTGAAATTTTTTGATGGACTGTAATGTTCCTCTGAAATTATAGTAAAATGATAGTATGGCCTTTCACATCAAGTATGGAATAGTGGTTCACCATCAATGTTCCCTCTTAACTTTTAAGAAGACACACAAGCTCCTTGAGCATACTGCGGAACACGGTGAGCAACATCAGATGTGTACACTGTGGCCACACACCAGTATTATGCCTGTTCAAAACCTTGGATCATAGCAAGTTACATGGCCTATTAAAAGAATGAAATTACAGTAACAATTTTCATTAGTTTACTTTTAATATAATTGACTTGGCCAACTTAAAATAAAAAAGACAAAAATCTTGTTCATGAGATATTCTATGTGAAAGTCCCGCTTTAACCAGAGGAAAAGTCCTGCTTTGGCCTGGTTAAGGTCCAGTTGTAGTAAGCTTGAGTTGACATAATGAACAACCACTATGGGAGTGCAGTTTACCACATTAAAACTGTTCAGACAATAAGGACACTCGAGATTCCTATTCTCTGTGTCTGAGCAGCTGCACTGCAAAAACACATCTCCTTGAAACAAGCTAAATTCCCTTGTTTTCAGTCTAAATCTACTAGAAATATGTGAAATTATCTGCCAGTGCTTCAAGTAAATTTCACTTAAGATTTCTTTAAATAGGAAAAATAGCTTGCTGAAAATAAGTTTAAGGACTTAAAAAAAGCTTGCTTGTCAGAAATGTAATTAAATCAAGAATAGATATTTTTCAAAACATTGTTTCAAAGCATTTTTTTCTGGATTTAGGTGAAAAATGACCAACTTTTAGATGTATGGGCTTAATAAAAAGTCATATTAACTTGAATTGGAATAATCTGACACATTCATCTGTTAACTAGTCTTTCACACTCGATTGAGAAAAGTATTTTACTAGATTTAAGAAAAGTTAAGACGTTATAAATTTGATAAGGAAAAAAAAAACTGTTTCACCGCTTGTTCTTCTATTTGCACATACTCTGACAGCCATTCCATCTTAAAAGAACCGTTCCTTTCGCCATGATAAGGGGTTAGCATTTGCGTCTCTTGCCTCTGCTGCACTGTTGTTTGCTAGCTAACTTGCACGATGCATACGGGCAGGACACATGCACAACACTGGTAATGCTATGATTGGCTGCGCAGCGTAAGTGAAGTGAATTGTATCGCATTATTGGCTAGACACCTGTCGTTCCTTGAGTTACGCTGCAAAATAGTACAGAAAACCAATTTGTTGGTCGAATCAACTAGATTATATCAGTTCTAAAATTACAAATTAAATAATACTGTAGCGCTTGTAAAGATTGGCAATTGACTGTTACTTCAGTAAATTAGCACAGGAATCAAGCTCACTTTTCACCACCAATGGGAGCGTCGCGTTGGCTTCAGTGCTTGATTTGTAAGTCATAAGGTGCCGGAACGCAAAGTACATATGACAGCGCAGGGATGACGAGACAGGCACAGGTCCCGGAACATACGCAGAAAATGGTGCTGAAACAACAAGCAAATGCCTACTTGCCATGCTGTGGGACTTAGATGCCTCAATTTCAGATAATATCCATGGTATAAATGTTATGACAACAATTACAATTATTTAATTATTTATTTTGTGGGGAAAATAAATGATCTCTATTATTTAAGATGCACACAGACTACTTTTCATTGTGTCAAAGTGTCATTTTGTCAGTGCTGTCCCATGAAAAGATATACTTAAATATCTGCAGAAATGCAAGAGCTGTACCATACTCACTTTTGTGATGCACTGTACGTCCCGGAACACTGGGAGGCCAAAATCAAGAGGTACTGGAACATGTTTCGGCAAGATCCGGCTCAAATGAACCCCTGGTTGGCGTATTGAACGCACCAATAGGAACATCACGTTGCCGTATCGAACACGCCAACAGTTGAACTTGTCGTGTTGCTGTATCCAACGCACCAATAGGAATGTCGCGCTGACACATTACTACGGCGCTGACGGTGATGCTATAAAATGTTTGTTGAATTTTATTCATTGCACTGCATAGATTTTCTTGTGCGCTATGTGCAAGCAGTGCGCGCAGCTTAGAGGGAATATTGGTCACCAATGGCCATCACTACACAGTTTACAGCACAGATTTTAAAAAAATAACATTGTCTTCAATTGTTTTTATTTTGCATACACATTCATTTTCTTCTGTGCCTTTACTGCCTTTGTTTTAAGAAGATTTTAAAATATTTCATTAAACATGAACTGTTAAACTGTTATTAACATATGGTATTTCTCTTTCTATGTGCAGTATCAATGCCAGGATGAAGCTGTGCCACGTGCCCAGTTACAGTTAGAGTTTGAAACACTGACGCACGAAATCTTCGAAAAACTTCTGACAGGAGAAAGAAACTTGAGGGCCGTGGAGGACCAACTAAAGCGAGAAGGTAAAATGTTAGGTGATTTCTCTAATAAGAGAAAAATGTGGTCTAAAGGATACAAATATTAATATATTAAAATGAATGTATGCATGTGTATCTATTGGTGCTTAAGAAAACTAAAAACTTTGTTTGTGTTCAGGCAACTGGGATGAGGTGCCAGAGGACAGATGTAACAGAGGATAAAAGTCGAAAATGAAGTGTTTCTTTTGATGGGATGAGGTGCCAGAGGACAGATGTAACAGAGGATAAAAGTCGAAAATGAAGTGTTTCTTTTGATTGTAAAATAAAGTTTGGTTGAATAAAAATAAAGGTGTGCGTTTTATTGCAAGCATTGTCAGCGTTTATGTAGATGAATGTTGACTGTTGAGTCGAGCTAAAGCTGGAATGTTTAATCCATTACTTATTATTATTATATATTCTCCCAATAAGCAATTGCGTTAGTAACTCGGTTACCTCAATGTAAGAGTAATTAGTTACTTGTTTTACACGTTATTACATGATCCATTTCTATAATGTCTCACATAAAATGTTTACCGGTATATTAAGTGAATTGGTTTTTTTTTTTTCTTTCATTCAAAAACATAGGTCACACTATGTGAAGTTCAAAAGGTTTTTGGGACATAAGGCCCTAGCCCAATTCTTTACCCTAAACTTAAGTAGACACCGGGGTATTGCTGATATTGTGATCAGTAAATTGTAACCTTTGCTATGTTTGGAAGTCTTTTAATGTTGTGAATCAACTGTTAAAGTTGTTAAAATGGCTCCCGTTATTACATTACCTCCCTTCTGTTGACTTTCGCCATGTGAAATTAGTTTTAAAACTTTTTCAACATTTAAAGATAGATTCAAGTCAAGATTTTGCCAATTTAGTAGCGGGGCCGGATCTATGGGGGGGCCGGGGTGGGCACGGCCCACCCAGACGTGAATCGTGCCCACCCACTCAAAATGTCGGTGTTCTGTTATGCATAAAAGATTGATGGGTTTTGTGATTGAATACCTAAGTTTTATTGCTTTTACGTTTTATTAGCATCATCTAGTGAACACCTTAATTTACTGCATCTCATGCGCACTTTATTTGAAAGAAACTGCAACACGGAAGTGACGTTGTTCAGTAGAGAATCACACGACGACGGCCGCAGTCAGTTCACGCCGTCTCTGTGACCACTTTGCCTTGAATTTGAGGTTGCATCGCCGGTATGTATTGTTTAAATGCGTTTAAAAACGTAAATATGTGAACTGTGTGTACTTCAGTGCAAAAAAGTGAGACAGACTCACTTAGCATGAAACTTGTGATATGCTAATTACCCACGAGTTGGAGCAGGGGTGGGCAAACTATTCCACAAAGGGCCGCAGTGGGTGCGGGTTTTTGTTCATACCCATCATGAGGCCAGCCTTTCACCAATCTGGTTTCTTACAAGTAAAATCAGTTGATTGCAGTCAGGTGCTTCTTGTTTCCACTGAAACCTCATTGGTTAAGCTGTCTGTGCTGAATCAGTTGGAACAAAGACCAGGACCCACTGCGGCACTCGAGGACCGGTTTGCCCACCCCTGAGTTAGAGGGTCGGCAAGTCTCGGACGCTCTGCTAATTGTTTATTCATATTTTCATATGCAGTTTGCTACAGATAGGGCAGTACATATGCGATTTCATATATTGTGCATATTTTGATGGTGTTGTTTTGGCTGTTTTCTTTAGTTTCACCCTTTTGAGTTTTAATAAACCTGCTTAGACAAAGCCACGTCTGCAGAGTCGTTCATACGAGAAAGGTGTTCATAGCCACGACTATCGTGACGGCACAGTCAGGAATATTTATTGTAGCGTCGCACTGGATATAGAGAACGCACGGAGAGTTGGTCTAACCTATTTTTTTTATTGCAGGATTAACGGTTATTGTTGGCCGCAACCACGCCGAACAAGCAATCACCAAAACAAGGTGTTTTTCCAACCTCGTTTGTTATCCGCGCGCTTCCTCTCTCTCCTCCAGACACATTCTCGCAGTCGGACATCCGAGCATTAATAACGTCACCAGCCACAACAAAGCGTCGCCATATTGAAATGGGGGCAAAACACGAGTCACAAGCAATTGCTCTGTCGTGCATTGTAGTAGAAACGCGTTGAACTTTTGTCTTATTTGCGGACTTTTTCTCCGTCGGAATGACTAAAAGTTGCCGTGTTGCGGGTTGTAACACAAGGAAGAGTTCGGAGCCACATTTGAAGTTCTTCATTCTTCCTCGTGAGAAGAAAAGGACAAGCAAATGGCTGAAAGCAATCAATCGAGGAACAGTAGAAGAAGGCGGTTCCGTGGACCATTCTCGCCAGTGGGAACCTAAATCCAGGCACATTTACGTTTGCAACCGACATTTTATTAGTGGTGAGTAAACTTGAATCGATTTTTTCCCCCCCCCAATTAGCTGCTAGGATTCAATAGAATAGGCAGTGGTTATTATTACCGTAATTGACAACTCGCAAAGCGTTATTTTTCTTTTGCCGTGAACTGCTCTGATCGGTCGATCGGTATATTATTGGCCTGGTGGGAATTGGTTATTTTGCCGTGACGTGTTCACGGCTAAATAACGCTTGGAGGCGAATTATCGGTTACGGCAGAAATAATCACTCCGTATATACTACCAGTTTTCTTAGTTCCACACAGTACATATTCCACGTAATTGATAAAGGTCAACTTACTGGGTGACTTTGTGAGGTAGTTGTAGATGTTTCCGAACTCCACTGCAGGCCATTCCTTTGGATTGTTTTTCCAGCTATCAGCTGCGACTTTGTATGGGCAGATTTGCAGGCCAATACACGCTAATTTTAAGCCGTATCGCCTCCTCGCGTCTGTCGGCAGTGACTCGTGATAATAATAAGTCATGTTTAAGCAGTTTTTATGAAAAAAGACGCAAAACACAGCTGAAATATATGAATTTTAGACAACATTTGTCTACAGATTTTTATCTGTGCTTGCCCCCATCTCAAAATGGTGACACGTTGCTATGCGAGATGACGTCATCATGACATCACGCCGACTGCGAGAATAAGTAGATAGATGAATGGAAAAAATAAATAAAAATTGATGCAGCCTCAACAGGACACAAGCCAGTGTCCTACTTGAGCCGGTCCCAAGCCCGGAGAAATGCAGAGGGTAAAAAAAAGCCTGCATTGGGGGTGCCCCCTCAAGTTTTCTTAGTGCCCACTCTGGTGGGTAAACCTAGATCCGGGCCTGTTTAGGAGTATTTTAGATAAAAAGTTACTTAGCTTCGCTAGGAAGGTTCGCTACAACAGCCTTCCTGAGAAGTCTATTGCTTTAAGATGCGTATGACAGTAGAAAAAAAGTCTTAAATGGCATTATGTGAATTAGAATTATATTTTGAGACGATTCGACTATATACAACAATCTAGCAAAGCGCAGATGATGAGAAATAGGGAATGGGACGTACTACGTCATTGTTTGGACGCACCTCCATGCTGGCAATATGATTCACTTCCGGGCCAGCAGAGTCAATGCGGATTGTAACGTGTGGTAGTGCTAAGCTAACTCTTTCGGTGTTTTAGAAAGAAAATATGGGTGCTTATTGTTGCGTTACCGGGTGCAACAGCGTCTCCTACGACAAAAAAAGGGGTTAGGAAAAATGGACTCACTTTTCACCGTTTTCCTGCATGGAGGACCAAATATCAGATCACGAAGGTACGACGGATGGCTGGATTGCAGCGGTTCGTCGGAAAAGCATTTATGATCATATTTCTGCTGGAATGAGAGTGTGTTCCTGTCATCTCTACTCTTGTAAGTTGAACGCTTTATCCACTTTTCGTTTCAATACGTTTTTGTTTTTTTACACAGTAGTGTAAATCTGCCTCGGTAGCAATGCTCGCCTACTACAACTCACCTACCTGCATATGAAATGCTGACAACACATCCCGATTGGTCACCATCTCTCTTCTTGGATCATTTGACAAAGAAAATTTGTTCAATGGAGTGGTTCCATTTGTCCTGTGTCGGACTCAAACAAGCCCCTGCAGCAGACGCCATCTGGGTCTGCCCTTCTCGTTGATGAACTGCGGGCTTTTAACTTGTGAAAATGCAAGAACTTTAATGCACATATTTATTCTGCATGGCTTATGGCCAGTGACGTTTTTTTTTTTTTTTTAAACCACTTTGACAAAGACGCGTTTCATTGTAATGTTGAATTGATATATTCTATTAGTATTTTTAAATTATAATATTCTTATTTGCACTTATGTAGACTTTAGACTGTCAATTCAAATAGTGTTGGAAAAGTTGCAATACCTAAAATAGAAATGCAAGAACTGTAAAGTACATATTTATACACCTTTATTTACCTAAGGCCAGTGGATGTTTTTTAACTGCTTTGAAAAATACAGGTTTTGTTGTGATCTTGTATTTATATAGTATATAGCTTTTTATAATGTATTATGTATTATAATATTTGCTGCCCCCTGCCAGAGTGTGGGCCGTTTTGTACTAAAAGGATTTTAAACTGTCAGTTCAAATACTGTGTTGGAGACTAGTACTTGCAATACTTAAAATGGAAATGCAAGAACTTTAAAGCACATATTTATCCTGTCTGGCAATTTACCCAAGGCCAGTAAATAGTGTTTTAAACTGCTTTGACAAAGACACGTTTATTGTGATCTTGTATTTGTGTATTACTTATATAATATTTGCTGCCACCATCAGAGGGTGGGCCTTGTTTGCACTAATTTAAAGATTTTAAACTGTCAATTCAAATATCGTATTGGAGAAATTGCATTACTTGAAATAAATCTATTGCAACTTATCAGTCCCAGTTCTTGTCTACAACACTGTCCAAAAATTGTCAATGCATATTCCAAATAGAATAACAAAATTAAGTCACCTGACTTTGTAATTATTACACCTGTTTATTATGAAGACCTGAAGTAAACAACAAGCAGTTACAGTTTGTCAAGAAGTTGTTCAAGTCATGTTTTGGTATTCATATTTTATTGACTTTTCACAACAACACTTGGGATCGTGTTTGTAAGAGCAGAGCAAACTGAAGTTTCAGCGTGCACTCTTCGCCTTTCCAACCTCTCATAACGCTCCGTGGGGTGCACTTGTCCTAAGAATAACCCAAGAAGAGATATGGAGACCAATCGGGATGTGTTGTCAGCATTTCATATGCAGGTTTTCCTAGTAACACAACAGGTAGGTGGTGAGGAGGAGAAGGTTAGCATTGCTACCGAGGCAGATTTACACAACAGTAAAAAAAACAAAAAAAAACCCGTATTGAAACCAAAACGGATAAATCGTTCAACTTACAAGAGTAGAGATGAGGGAAATACACTCTCATTCCAGCAGAAATATGATCAAGAGAAATGCTTTTCCAACGAACCGCTGCGCCCCAGCCCTCCGTCGTGCCTTCGTGATCTGATATTTGGTCCTCCATGCAGGAAAACGGTAAAAAGTGAGTCCAGTTTTCCTCGCCCTTTTTTTAGTCGTAGGACTAACCGGTAACACAACAATACACACCCATAATTTCTTTCTAAAACACCGAAAGAGTTAGCTTAGCACGACCACACGTTACAATCCGCATTGAGTCTGCCGGCCCGGAAGTGAATCATATTGCCAGCATGAAGGCGCGTCCAAACAATGACGTAGTACGTCCCATTCCCTATTAGTCTTTTAATCTGCCAGTTAGCCACGCCTACCATTATAGGGCTCTAGCGTTTCATCTGATTTAGTATGCAGGCCATTGAGGGGGAATTATTCACAACGATGAAAACGCGACAAAGAGAGCCGCAAAATGTCATTTCAGTCAATTCTGACTGCAATACAAAGGTTTCCCAGTGAGAAGTAGAGGTTGACAAGGTTGACTTTTCTAACTTCAAACATCAAAAATCCCGCGTTTCTCACTGGGAAACCTTTGTATTGCAGTCAGAATAGCTCTGCCGACAGTCTCGGCTAAATTTGATTCGCCTGACATATTTTCTCAGATCCCACTTTCGCCGACTGTGAGAAATGCGGGATTTTTGCAGATGAAGATCGAAAAAGTCAACCTTGCTCTCCGGTCCAGTCCAACAGAGACCCCTCGTGGCTATTCTTTACTGGGCTCGTGCGTAAAAGTGACACTAAAAGCACAAAATACTCCTTAAATGGTTTCTCCTAAATGTGTATTCTACCTCGATGTTATTATCACAATAAATCATGTCCAAGAGCCGACTGCCACCGTTGAGTAGGTTTTATTCATTTTCAAGCAAGGTAAACAGTCTGCGCTGCTCCAGCTTTTGTTACTTCCGGTCTGCACTAGAGGTTGCGCTAGACATTTTCGTTGTCTGTCATTTTGACTGACAGGGTCATAAAAATCCGGTCATAGTCTATTTTTACCCGTCACTTAAATTTTTAAAATGATAATGATGACATATTCAATAGTATTTAGTTTTCATTCATTTTTAATTAATATTGTAACGCTTGCTTGGTGGCGAAAAATTAGACACGGAAGTCGTGGTATTTTTCTCCCTTTTTATTCTGCTTACCGCCAACAACTCCGCCCCCAAAGAAAAGGAGGTAACGATATATACCCTACCCACCGACGTCACAAAACCACGTGCTCGCTGTATGGTTCCGCCCACTTGTCCGTCATTTTGTCTCTGTATTAGCATTGGTTTCAATTGATCGAGGAATTAAAATGCATTTCATGGAAGACCTGGTGCTTTCTGATGCCGTAAACTCACTGGATGTGTTGCATAAAAGGCGTTATGTGGAAAAGCTTCGTTCTATACAGTCGCCAGATCCATATTTGATGCCTAAATCGATGATTTTTGACCGGCTGCCTTCGCCGTCTCTGCCTGACCCTGATATTTACAACTATCTTGTCCACACAAAATCAGCCTATTCTCACGAAAGTTTGAAAAACTTTAAGAGCTTGGAGGCTTATAAATGCTACGTTGCTGGTTGGGTGAAACAGGTCCTCGTACACGAAAATTCGGCAGGAATCTTGTGCTCGGAAGGTGAGTTACGAAATGTTCAATTCAAAATCTTTTGTTCTTGCTAACATCCACTGTCAAGTCTAATGTATTTCATGTCATTTGTCAATGGAGCTAGGGCTTTTAATGTTTATATGGATTAGCGATAGCACTCTCACTACATACATACGTGTATGTTGTCGGCGATTAGCCTAGCAATGATCTTAATTGTGGTTGTCAGCCCAAAACCCTCTAAATATATATTAAATGCATCTTACCAGATATAAAATGACTACTACATAATCTGTGGTAATCGTTTGGAGCCCAGTTTTCTCGTCGAATTGCAGCAGCCCATCTCGCTCTCCTCTCCGTGTCTCTCGGAATCCGATAGAACTTCAAGTCTCTCCGTCTATCTTCTCTGTTATTGCAACCGACCGCCACACACGCCTTCACCATTTTGATTATTAATGTTAACGAGCAGAAAAACACGCCGTAAATAGGAGGAATGTACGTAGCCGTAACAGGTCAACACGGTGTGTTGACGGACAAGTGGGCGGCACCAGTCAGGAGAGCGGAGTTGTGACGTCACGTGGGTAGGGTCTATTCTCATTGTTTTCAATTAGTCGTGCAAGTTATAGAGCAATTCATGGAAGCCCCGGTGTTATCTGACGCCGTAAACTCATTGGATGCGTTGCACAAAAGGCGTTATGTGAAAAAGCTTCAGTTTATCCATTCGCCAGATCCATATTTGATGCCTAAATCGATGTTATTCGACCCGCTGGCTTCGCCGTCTTTGCCTGACCCTGATATTTACAACTATCTTGTCCACACAAAATCAGCCTATTCTCACGAAAGTTTGAAAAACTTTAAGAGCTTGGAGGCTTATAAATGCTACGTTGCGGGTTGGGTGAAACAGGTCCTCGTACACGAAAATTCGGCAGGAATCTTGTGCTCGGGAAGGTGAGTTACGAAATTTTCAATTCAAAATCTTTTGTTCTTGCTAACATCCACTGTCAAGTCTAATGTATTTCATGTCATTTGTCAATGGAGCCAGGGCTTTTAATGTTTATATGGTTTAGCGATAGCACTCTCACTACATACATATATAATATGTAATAAATGTGAAGTGCGATAGCACTACTCCAGATTGTCCCTAGTTGAATTTATTTTTTGGCTTTTGACCTCAATAGTGAAATTGTAAATTAATTGTATGACAACTGTCTTATTATCCCCTTATAATTATATACAGTGGCTTGCAAAAGTATTCGGCCCCCTTGAACCTTGCAACCTTTCGCCACATTTTAGGGTTCAAACATAAAGATATAAAATTTTAATTTTTTGTCAAGAATCAACAACAAGTGGGACGCAATCGTGAAGTGGAACAAAATTTATTGGATAATTTAAACTTTTTTAACAAATAAAAAACTGAAAAGTGGGGCGTGCAATATTATTCGGCCCCCTTGCGTTAATACTTTGTAGCGCCACCTTTTGCTCCAATTACAGCTGCAAGTCGCTTGGGGTATGTTTCTATCAGTTTTGCACATCGAGAGACTGACATTCTTGCCCATTCTTCCTTGCAAAACAGCTCGAGCTCAGTGAGGTTGGATGGAGAGTGTTTGTGAACAGCAGTCTTCAGCTCTTTCCACAGATTCTCGATTGGATTCAGGTCTGGACTTTGACTTGGCCATTCTAACACCTGGATACGTTTATTTTTGAACCATTCCATTGTAGATTTGGCTTTATGTTTTGGATCATTGTCCTGTTGGAAGATAAATCTCCGTCCCAGTCTCAGGTCTTGTGCAGATACCAACAGGTTTTCTTCCAGAATGTTCCTGTATTTGGCTGCATCCATCTTCCCGTCAATTTTAACCATCTTCCCTGTCCCTGCTGAAGAAAAGCAGGCCCAAACCACGATGCTGCCACCACCATGTTTGACAGTGGGGATGGTGTGTTCAGGGTGATGAGCTGTGTTGCTTTTACGCCAAACATATCGTTTTGCATTGTGGCCAAAAAGTTCAATTTTGGTTTCATCTGACCAGAGCACCTTCTTCCACATGTTTGGTGTGTCGCCCAGGTGGCTTGTGGCAAACTTTAAACAAGACTTTTTATGGATATCTTTGAGAAATGGCTTTCTTCTTGCCACTCTTCCATAAAGGCCAGATTTGTGCAGTGTACGACTGATTGTTGTCCTATGGACAGACTCTCCCACCTCAGCTGTAGATCTCTGCAGTTCATCCAGAGTGATCATGGGCCTCTTGGCTGCATCTCTGATCAGTTTTCTCCTTGTTTGAGAAGAAAGTTTGGAAGGACGGCCGGGTCTTGGTAGATTTGCAGTGGTCTGATGTTCCTTCCATTTCAATATGATGGCTTGCACAGTGCTCCTCGAGATGTTTAAAGCTTGGGAAATCTTTTTGTATCCAAATCCGGCTTTAAACTTCTCCACAACAGTATCTCGGACGTGCCTGGTGTGTTCCTTGGTTTTCATAATGCTTTCTGCACTTTAAACAGAACCCTGAGACTATCACAAAGCAGGTGCATTTATACGGAGACTTGATTACACACAGTTGGATTCTATTTATCATCATTGGTCATTTAGGACAACATTGGATCATTCAGAGATCCTCACTGAACTTCTGGAGTGAGTTTGCTGCACTGAAAGTAAAGGGGCCGAATAATATTGCACGCCCCACTTTTCAGTTTTTTATTTGTTAAAAAAGTTTAAATTATCCAATAAATGTTGTTCCACTTCACGATTGTGTCCCACTTGATGTTGATTCTCGACAAAAAAATTACATTTCATATCTTTATGTTTGAAGCCTGAAATGTGGCGAAAGGTTGCAAGATTCAAGGGGGCCGAATACTTTTGCAAGGCACTGTATTTTCAGGTAGTTCATTCACAACGTCTGAGTGTATGTTGTCGGCGATTAGCCTAGCAATGATCTTAATTGTGGTTGTCAGCCCAAAACCCTCTAAATATATATTAAATGCATCTTACCAGATATAAATTGACTACTACATAATCTGTGCTAGTCGTTTGGAGCCCAGTTTTCTCGTCGAATTGCAGCAGTAAATCTCGCTCTCCTCTCCGGGTCTCTCGGAATACGGTAAAACTTCAAGTCTCTCCGTCTATCTTCTCTGTTTTTGCAACCGACCGCCACACACGACTTCACCATTTTGATTTTTAATGTTAACGAGCAGAAAAACACGCCATAATAGGAGGAATTTACGAAGCGCTAATGCATTAACATGACGAGTATACGGACAACATGGCGCGGGGGCGTGGCTGTGACGTCACGTGAGTAGGGTCTATACACTTTCTCAGAGTGTACTAAGGCTGCAGACTCAGGTCAACGTTGTTTTTAGCACCCTTGGTCGGTGGAATAAGGTGAATAGATAGGGAATTATAATTCATAATTGTTGTTGTTTTTGTTGTGAATGTATGTTTACATATATTGTTTGCTCACAGTATTTTTGTATGAAAATCTCCATTATATTGTGAGAATGTTATCACAGAAAATGCTGATGCAATGTAAAAATGTTTGTCTAGTTTTCACGGTGCTATCGCGAGAGCGTGGAGAGAAAATCATCAGTCGAGACTGCGTCGTCTTGGACCAAGGGATAGCTACATAGACCTCCACTGGAAATGTGAGTAGGAGAGTAATTATTAGAAAGTGGAGAAAGCCAAGAAGATAATAGCCCAAACACACACACACACACCCCTACATACACGTATACAGTTCAGGCCAAAAGTTTGGACACAACTTCTCATTAGTGCGTTTTCGTTATTTCCATTGTAAATTCTCATTGAATGTAATAAACTATGAATGAACATGTGTGGAATTACAAACATAGCAAAAAACGTTGAAATAACTGCAAAATATAATTTATACTACTCCTACTACCATAATACTCTAGTATCGTTAAATTAGCCACCCTTTGCTCTGATTACTTTTTTACGCACTCTTGCCATTCTCTTGATGATTTTTAATCAATCAAAAAATTTTTTTGATATAGCCCTTTACAAAAACGCTTTACAACAAAGTCAAACATGGTTCATGATGAATAAAAGGCAGGAAAGTATTATACAATGACATTAAGAAAAGAAAAGGAAATTAAAAACAGCACATTGCGATAAAAGTCAAAACAGCAACTAAAACAATAAAACAGATTAAATCCAAAAACATTAAAAACCCTTAAGAAATAAAACCAGGCTACCCTAGTCTGGGGAAAAGGAGAGTCTAAAAAGGTGTGTCTTTAACCGAGATTTAGAAAGGCCTCCAAAGAGCTACCCTTTACGACCATATACCCTGCAAAGGTATTGTACTTGATAAATTTGAAATTAAGTGGACTAGAAAAGGAATGCGCTTGAAATATGCTATGTTATTACAACAGCATATTTCAAGTGCATTCCTTATCTAGTCCACTTAAAGGGGAATTAAATATGCTTTATTCACTCAAGTTTTATGTATAACTTCAGTGGCCATCAAATATGTCATCACTGAAATGTACACTGCTACACAATACTAAGACGGGCCCCGACATAGAGGGCTTATCTCCGTCAAAAGTGACTGAGTGGAAACACGAAGAGCTTTTTCCATTGAAAGTTCTTGTGAATAAATACTTATATTCCTGAATTCTGTATAGATATGGACGTAAAACCGTGTCAATTCTTGGTTATAAGCAAAAAACCTGTGCAGTTAGCATTTATTTTACGTAAAAATTGCGAACTATGCTGCTCGTCAGTAAGCAAATTAGCCGCCGAAATATCACAAAGAGCTTTTTCTGTTGAAAATTCTTGTGAATAAATGCTTATATCCCTGTATTCTTTATAGATATGGACGTAAAACAGTCTCGATTCTTTGTCAAAAGCACAACAACAAAAAAACGCGCAGTTAGCATTTATTTTACTTTTTTTTTTTTTTTAATTCATGTAAACAAACAGCTTCCGTATGTAAACAAACAGCTTTTTCTGTCAAATTCTTGCGAATAAATGCTTAAATCCCTGAATTCTTTATAGAAATGGACATAAAACAGTCTTGATTCTTGGTTCAAAGCAAAAAAAAAGTGCAGTTAGGATTCTATGTTCCGTAAATATTGCGAACTATGATGCTAGTCGGTAAGCAAATTAGCGCCCACCATATGTAAACAAAGAGCTTATTCCGTTTAATTCTTGTGAATAAATGCTTAAATCCCTGAATTCTTTATAGAAATGGACATAAAACAGTCTTGATTCTTGGTTCAAAGCAAAAAAAACGTGCAGTTAGGATTTTATGTTCCGTAAATATTGCGAACTATGATGCTAGTCGGTAAGCAAATTAGCGGCCACCATATGTAAACAAAGAGCTTATTCCGTTTAATTCTTGTGAATAAATGCTTAAATCCCTGAATCATTTGTAGACGTGGATGTAAAACAGTCTCGATTCTTGGTTAAAAGCAAAAAACGTGCAGTTAGCATTTATTTTACGTAAATATTGTGAACTATGATGCTAGTTGGTAAGCAAAATAGCGACTGCGATATGTAAACAAAGAGCTTGTTCTGTTAAATTCTTGTAAATAAATGCTTAAATCCCTGAATTCTTTTTAGACATGGACGTGGACATGGACAGTCTCGATTCTTGGTTGAAAGCAACAACAAAAAAAGCGCAGTAAGCAGTTATTTTACGTAAATATCGCAAAGTATAATGCCAATGCTGTAGCTGCTCATTCCTCCCATTGATTTTTTTTTCACGTTTCAAAAATGCATGCATGGTACGAAAAATATAATAATTAACTTGAATCCTGGAACAAATCACTCCTGCGACAATCCTTCCTGTTTGTATGCGTTACAGCTTTGGTACTTTTTCAATCTAAACCTAGCGTTAGATCGCTGCATGTGACTAATTTCTAATAAATGAAGCATAGTGTGGAACGGCCCCCTTCGGGAAGGCATGACGCAGTGAATGGGGAATGTGTCATGTCAATACATTAGAGCTGCAGCTATCGAATATTTTAGTAATCGAGTAATCGACTGAAAATCCTATCGATTAATCGAGTAATCGGATAAAACATATTTTTTTTAGGTAGCAATTATAAATATACATGAGAAAACAAGACATTTCATCTAATATTGAACCATTTTCAGTCCATCAATGTCTTTATTTTCGATGTACATAGTTGAAAACAGCCAACAATTGCCTCTCAGATGTGACTAGAATTTAAAAAAAAAAGACCATTTCACTGCTTTCACTCAAAAAAACTTTTAGATCTTATAAAATAATATATATATATATATATATATATACATATATATATATATATATATATATATATATATATATACATATACATATATATATATATATATATATATATATATATATATATATATATATATATATATATATATATTTCTTACCTAAAAATGCCATTACGCTTGATAACACACATCACTTAAAAGTGTTTTTCCCCATGTGTTTCAATTGAATTTCCATTTGTGTCAAGCCATTTTTAAATTCTAGATAAGTTTTAAATTAGTCTAAACTGTAAGTCCTGATAGGATTTTGAGTTTTTGCAGTGTTCAAAATAAATGTATTTGCAGTGTTCAAAATAAACGTATTGTAACATATAAGGTTATAATATGGCGGGGATATTTGCATGCGTTCCTGAATGCACCGCGTGACGTGCGGGGGTGAGGAAGGTGCGGGAGAGCGAGAGACGTGCCTTTCTGTTGTTTTTGTCGTTTCACAAGATCCCAAAAAACAAATAATTGCAACCTAACGATGCGGGTGACTCTTTGTCAACGTTACAGTATGATACCTGCTGTATTGGAGCACATTAGGGACCAGTGCTACTGGGTGTTTTATCCAGCAATGACTACTGAGCTAAAATTGACAGTTAGCTTTATCATATTTTCATTTTACACCCTCATCACTCTACAAAGCTATGTTTTCACAGATTAAATAAAACCTGTATGTAAGACACGTTAGCCACGCGCAGGGCTAACGTTACGTGAGCGAGTAACGTTAATCTTATTTATTAGCGCTGTGAAGTGTACTGCTTTAAGATTACTGTTTACTAACACCGCTGTCTCTGTCAATTCGCATCTAGTTCAACATACATGTGATATCTATGAGACGCATTAGGTGCTACCTGCTACCGCGGTAGCATCATGCGGGCTAGTTTTTAGCAACGTCGGCGTAGTTTGTAGCGGCTGTCGGCTGCAGAAAGGTATTTTATATTTTTTTATTGCTTCCACCTCTACGCACGTGACATCAGTGCGTTGTACCGCATTAAAAGTAGTCCGGACAAAACGTGATACTTAGAGCAGGCAAAATTAAACGATGCCTCGAGGTGAATAAAATTACTCGGAGCAGTTTTAAACTCGAGTTGCTTGAGTATTCGTTTCAGCTCTACAATACATTATGAAGTCTATGACGATACCTTATTCTTAAGTCAGTCAACATGAGGTTGTTGTAAAAGTGTATATTAAAAGGGCCAAGTAATTAATACTCCTGATTTGTTGTTTGATAGAACAAATATTCAAACATCAAAATAGTGCAACATCACTTGCTATAATATATATGACAATCAGTTTCACACTACATCATCAAACAATATCTTTGAACTTTGATTTCTTCTGTGTCAGTAACATCGAGAGGTGACATTATATAGAGGTCTAACAAGATGTTTGCTGCGTCGAGAACAGTATTTGCAGAGTCCACCACTTTCCTACTTTTTGACGTCTTTTTGATGTGCTTGCGAATAGCCGTGGTGTTGGTGCTTTTCTGAACATTATGTTCAAACTGCAAAAATAAAGTAAAATTCTTTACAAAACTCTCTTAACACTGGAACTACCGTTTTTTTTAATGCTAAATAGAAATGCCAGAAAGGCGTCAAAATGATCCAGATACCAAACTGACTACTGGGCTTTGTCAAACAATAGACCACTCAAACAAGCAATCAAGCAGACACCCCCCCCCCCCCCACCACCACCAACACACACACACCTCTGTAGTCGCTTCCTAGTTGTGAAGTGGGGGTTTCACTCTGGATAGCTGCAATTAGCATCTTGAATATTTGCAAATCCAGGGCTTGTTTGGCTTTGTCAAACAATAGACCACTCCTTGGTGGGTCTTTCAAAAGAATTGGCTCACTCTCATGTGGGCGCAAACAAGGCGCAGAAGGAAACATTGCTTCAGCTACAATGCTAGCCAAAAGGATTGGCACCCCTGCAATTCTGTCAGATAATGCTCAATTATTCCTTGAAACTGATTGCAATTACAAATGCTTTGGTAGTAATATCTTTATTTATTTTGAGAGCAATGAAAAAAAATTATCATTTTACTCAAAGCTCCAAAAAGGTGCCCGGCAAAAGTATTGGCACCCTCAGCCTAATACTTGGTAGCACAACCTTTAGACAAAATAGCTGCGAACAACCACTTCTGGTATCCGTCAATGAGTTTCTTACAATGCTCTGCTGGAATTTTAGATTATTCTTCTTTGGCTAACTGCTCCAGGTCTCTGAGATTTGAAGGGTGCCTTCTCCAAACTGCCATCCGTACAGGTGTTCTATGGGATTCAGGTCTGGACTCATTGCTGACCACTTTAGAAGTCTCCAGTGCTCTCTCTCAAACCATTTTCTAGAGCTTTTTGAAGTGTGTTTTGGGTCATTGTCCTGCTGGAAGACCCATGGCCTCTGAGGGAGACCCAGCTTTCTCACACTGGGCCCCACATTATGTTGCAAATTTTGTTTTCAGTCTTCAGACTTCATAATGCCATGCACACGGTCAAGCAGTCCAGTGCCAGAGGCATCAAAGCAACCTTTAAAGATCAGGGAACCTCCGCCATGTTTAACTGTGGAAAGCGTGTTTCATCTGAAGGCCTTTTTTCCCCCTATAAACTTTTATGTTAATGCATTGTCCCAAAAAGCTATACTTTTGTCTCATCTGACCAGAGCACATTCTTCCAAAACATTTTTGGCTTTGTCAGGTAAGTTTTGGCAAACTCCAACCTGGCTTATTTAGGTCTCTGGGTCAGAAGTGGGATCTTCCTGGGTGTTCTATCATAGAGTCTCTTTTCATTCAGACGCCAACGGATAATACGGGTTGACACTGTTGTACCCTCGGACTGCAGGACAGCTTGAACTTGTTTGGATGTTAGTCAAGGTTCTTTATCCACCATCCGCACAATCTTTCGTTGAAAGCTGTCGTAAATTTTACTTTTCCGTCCACATCTAGGGAGGTTAGTCACAGTGCCATGGGCTTTACACTTATTGATGACACTGCGCACCGTAGACACTGGAACATTTAGGTCTTTGGAGATGGTCCTTGAGATTGCCCATGCTCCCTCACAATTTTGCTTCTCAGGTCTTCAGACAGTTCTTTGGTCTTCTTTCTTTTCAGAGGTTGAGTCAACTTTAATCCATTCTAACTGGTTGCAAGTGTGATTTAGTTATTGCCACCACCTCTTATGTTTCACAGGTAAGTAACAGGTGCTGTTAATTACACAAACTGGAGAAGCATCACATGATTTTTCAAAGGGTGCCAATACTTTTGTATGGCCCTTTTTGGAGTTTTGTATAAAATGATAATGATTTAATTGTTTTCCATTCTCTTTTGTTTTTTCATTGCAAGCAAAATAAATGAAGATATTACTACCAAATCAATTGTTTTTGTAATTGCAATCATTTTCTGGAAGAAATTGAGCATTATCTGACAGAATTGCCAATACTTTTGGCCAGCAGTGTATGTGGACGGTCGTAATTTCTAGAGTCGTTTCTACAAGTTCCATAGCAGCAGTGTATACTCGGCATGTTCTTTCAAGATTACAAGCAGAAAACAAGCAGTACTAGCATGTATGCGAGCGCGCTTCCAGCCCACGTCTGCAACACCAAATCCCGCAATCAACTCTTCAGGACAGTCCAGAACAAATGGTGAGACGTCCTGTACTACCACAACACCGGATAACAAAAAGACAACAAAAAAACAACTCTTAAGTTTGATAGCTCAGCGCCTCTCAGACGGTGAGGTGCTCCTAATCTCCCACCTCAGTTGCCTCATAAAAATGACCCAGCAACAGTGACACACGAACTTACCCGCCCAAATCTGCAATAGAAAAAGACCCAAACACCCCTCTTCCTGCCCACGGCCGGCCTGCGAGAGCTTTCAAAAAGACTGAATGTTTAACTAAACGTTGTCATTTTTTCTTGGGAATCTTTTGTTGACTTGCAATATGGCGACGCTGGAACCAGTCTGCCTCCTCGCCTGGGTCTGTTGCTGTTTTGCCTTGCTGTTTGATCGCTGTCGACCTGAATAAATTGTCAACTTGTGTTTCGAAGCCTTTTTCCAGTTTTCAAAATGGAGTCAGTACCAGGGGTTAAGACAATGGTGAACGTACGGAGTTTGTCCTTTCGGCCGGGTTGTTGGATTCTCGCAGTCCCGGGTCGGGTTCGGCTGGCGTGATTCTGGCAAACTGGCTAAAAGGTCAGATTCTTTCACTTTCTTGGAACCCGTGTTGATTTCTCTCACAAAAAAAATCCACCATGCGTCTGTCTTGCGGCAAAACAAAGAAACTGCAGCGCTGTCATAAATCATTGTAGTTCGAGCATGTTTTTGGATGTAGAAACAAACGGCGTGTCAAATTTTTAGTCAGATGTTGAAAAGATCATGTGTGGAAGCGATCGTATGCCGAGGTACCACTGTACTAGGTTTTGGTTGTTGGGTTGTGCCAAGTACACTTCACGCGCTGTATTTTGTGGGTCAACTGTTAGTTTTGTTTTCATGTCAAAGCATCTTGTCGCCAAGGCACCATGTATGCTAGGAAAGCCACTGAATTGGAGGTTGTAATTTGGTCTGGTTTTTATTGAACTTGAACTTTTATTCAACTGTCTTTCCCATCTGGCAACCCTGAGTGGGTTTTTAGCTAACAGCTCACTTCAGCTGTGAACACTTTCTTTCGTTTGGTAAATGAGCAATTTCTAGCAAATACTGTTCTGACTGACTCATTAGAGCAGACATGTCCAAAGTCCGGCCCGGGGGCCAAATGCGGCCCGTGGTCAAATTTCATCCGGCCCCCAGCCTCTGTCATAAATTCAATAACGTCTGGCCCGCACACAGACTTAATGAATTGGTCAGCAGCACTGCTACCAGCATATGAAGTAGCTTACACACTAAATGCTGCTCCTCATTTACCCACTAAAAGGCAGCAGCACTCCTAGCAACATTACCTCGTGTGACCCTTTACTTACAATTTTCTAAAATGGCGATAATCAACAAAAAAAAAAAGCCGACTGCGTTGGCCGATGCTTCAAGGATAGGTGGAAATTTGACTGTTTTTTCACTAAAATACACAACAACAGTGTCTGCCTCATTTGCAAAGAGACACTCGCTGTTTTTAAAGAGTTCAACGTGAGGCAATATTACCAAACAAGACACACTGACATGTACGACAAGATTACAGGGAAGATGCGCAGTGAGAAATTGAAGCAACTTGAAGTTAGTTTGCAAAAGCCCGAGAGTCGAAAGAGAACGCCACACAGGCTAGTTGCGAGATTGTTGAAATTATTTTTAAAAAATAATAAAGCAAATGTGACACACAAAATGGCTTGGTAAAATTTGCCTAAATATATTGTTCTACGTAAAGAACGTCAGCCAAGGTCGGCCCCCCACATTTTTACCTCACCAAATCTGGCCCCCTTTGCAAAAAGTTTGGACACCCCTGCATTAGAGGGAATCATCTGTTGTACAAATCAGTTCCTAGGAAACGAGGGCGCATCACTCAAATCAAAGCCATCAAAGTCTTGACATCACTCAAAGCCATTAAAGTCACACAAGCAAGCAAACCATTTTTACAGTTCTTCCATAAGCTTGATAAGTACAGTTCTCCACAGAAGGACGATTGAAATCCTTGCCCTGATAAGGTAAGACATTATAGATGTACTTTGAATGCAAGACACAAGCCAATCAAAACTTTATGCCGATGGTGTCTGGTTTTGTCGCAAAATGGATTGATGATAAACATTACTTATGGATATATTATATCTAAAACAAGTCTTTCAATATGCACACAAACTGTTTGGGATAGGGTCTTTGGATAAAACCTCAACATTATAGATGGCAGGCTGTTTTCAAGGCTGTAGTGCTTTTGTCGTGAAGTAGGAATATATAATGGAAGTGTTATAACAAAATAAACGTTCATTGACTTTGCCACTTCCAGTAGAATATTTTCTGATAACTTGTGTCAAACTACTTGAATGTTAAATATATTTGTATTCTTAAAATACTGCTTGTGACCAATACAATTTCATAATTGCACTTGAGGCTGTTTTATTTCATTTGTTGTAATGACTTTTAGTGCAATGGATTGTGTTTTTTTTGGTCAATTTTTAGGGCCAGACCACCAACTGGCGCTAGAGCCCTATTGTAATGCAAAGGATTTTTTTTTTTTTTTCAGGGCAATAGAAAGTGGCTATTTTGGAGGCCTGAACATGCTCGAAAACTTATCAAAATTTTCATACATGCAGCTTCACGTAAATTTCAATAAATTTGAAAAGACATGGGATAAGACGGAGGTCGATAAATGACAGAAACTAATATATCATGATGAACGTATTTGCTAACTGCACACTCCAAATTGAAATGTGGTACTTGAATTATGTCAAAGGTGGCATTATTAGCACTAAATATGCCAACACCTCCATGTTGTTGGATTGCAATTTTTTAAAAAGAGAATTATTGCCAAAATATGATAAACTTTGTTGACGGCTGCGAAAACTATAGCCATCAATCTTTATGATCTCAGATGCTGGAAGGTCTAGTAGCCTTGTTTCTGTTACCGCAAGACAGTTAGGCTGTAAGAGCTGTATGCACATAGTTAAATCTGGCGCATGCTCAGTCGGCCCTTGCACATTTCATTTTCTGAATGAAAAGGGACTCGATGGTAGGATACCCAGGAAGACCCTACTTCTTATCCAGAGACATAAAAATGCCAGGCTGAAGTTTGCCAAAACTTAAATGAGAAAGCCAAAAACGTTTTGGAAGAATGTTTTCTGGTCAGATGACACTATAGTAAAGCTTTTTGGGAAAAGGTATCAACATAGAATTTACAGGAAAAAAAACAAGACCTTCAAAGAAAACACAGTCCCCACAGTCAAACATTGCGGAGGTTCCCTGATGTTTTGGGGTTGCTTTGCTGCCTCTGGCACTGGACTGCTTGACCGTGTGTATGGCATTTTGAAGTCTGAAGACTACCAACAAATTTTGCAGCATAATGTAGGGCCCAGTGTGAGAAAGCTGGGTCTCCCTCGGAGGTCACGGGTCTACCAACAGGATAATGACCCAAAACACACTTCAAAAAGCACTAGAAAATGCTTTGAGAGAAAGCACTGGAGACTTCTAAAGTGACCAGCAATGAGTCCAGACCTGAATCCCATTGAACACCCGTGGAGAGACCTGAAAAGGGCTGTATGGAGAAAGCACTCTTCAAATCTTAAGAGACCTGGAGCAGTTGGCTGAAGAAGAATGGTCTAAAATTCCAGCAGAGCATTGTAGGAAACTCGGTGATGGATACCGGAAGCGGAAGTTCGTAGTTTTGTCTAAAAGTTGTGCTACCAAGTATTAGGCTGAGTGTGCCAATACTTTTGTCTGGCCCATTTTTGGAGTTTAAAAATGATAATGATGTAATTGTTTTTTTTTTTTTCATTCTCTTTTGTTTTTTCATTGCAAGCAAAATCAATGAAGATATTACTACCAAAGCATTTGTAATTGCAATCATTTTCTGGGAGAACTTGAGCATTATCTGACAGAATTGCAGGGGTGCCAATACTTTTGGCCAGCACTGTAGAATGACTTTAACAACTGCTTCACTGTAGCTACATATTGTTATGAAGAAAACGTTTCAGTTAGTTGCAGCCTTTATTTTTTAACATTGAATATGTCATTAATTGGTGAAAAAAAAACAGCAAAAATAGTCCACTTTAATTCTTTTAATTTTAACCCATATAAACTATTTAGAAAATGTTTAAAATTACAATGTTGACTGGTAGGAAATTCTGGTCCACCATCCGGCGTCTGAGGAGAGGAAAGCAGTGCACTATTAACACTGTGTATAGTGAAGATGGTGTACTGCTGACCTCGACTCGGGACGTCGTGAGTCGGTGGAGAGAATACTTCGAAGCCCTCCTCAATTCCACCGACACGCCTTCCTTTGAGGAAGCAGTGTCTGGGGACTCCGAGGTGGGCTCTTCGATCTCTGGGGTTGAAGTCACTGAGGCGGTTGGTAAGCTCCTCGGTGGCAAGGCCCCAGGGGTAGATGAGATCCGCCCGGAGTTCCTAAAGGCTCTGGATGTTGTAGGGCTGTCATGGCTGACACGCCTCTACAACATCGCGTGGACATCGGGGACAGTGCCTCTGGATTGGCAGACCGGGGTGGTGGTCCCCCTTTTTAAAAAGGGGGACCGGAGGGTGTGTTCCAATTATAGAGGGATCACACTCCTCAGCCTCCCCGGTAAAGTCTATTCAGGGGTGCTGGAGAGGAGGGTCCGTCGGGAAGTCGAATCTCGGATTCAGGAGGAGCAGTGTGGTTGTCGTCCCGGCCGTGGAACAGTGGACCAGCTCTACACCCTCGGCAGGGTCCTCGAGGGTGCATGGGAGTTCGCCCAACCAGTCTACATGTGTTTTGTGGATTTGGAGAAGGCGTTCGACCGTGTGCCTAGGGGAGTCCTGTGGAGGGTGCTCCGTGAGTACGGGGTACCGAGCCCCTTGGTAAGGGCTGTTCGGTACCTGTACGACCGGTGTCAGAGTCTGGTCCGCATTGCCGGCAGTAAGTCGAATTCGTTCCCAGTGAGGATTGGACTCCGCCAAGGCTGCCCTTTGTCACCGATTCTGTTCATAAATTTTATGGACAGAATTTCTAGGCGCAGCCGAAGCGTTGAGGGTGTCCGGTTTGGTGGCCTCAGCATTGCATCTCTGCTTTTTGCAGACGATGTGGTGCTGTTGGCTTCATCAAGCCGTGACCTCCAACTCTCACTGGGGCGGTTTGCAGCTGAGTGTGAAGCGGTTGGGATGAAGATCAGCACCTCCAAATCCGAGACCATGGTCCTCAGCCGGAAAAGGGTGGCATGCCCTCTCCGGGTCGGGGATGAGATCCTGCCCCAAGTGGAGGAGTTCAAGTATCTTGGGGTCTTGTTCACGAGTGAGGGTAGGAGGGAGCGGATGCGGACTCTGCACCGGTCCGTTGTGGTGAAGAAGGAGCTGAGCCAAAAGGCGAAGCTCTCGATTTACCGGTCGATCTACGTTCCTACCCTCACCTATGGTCACGAGCTGTGGGTCGTGACCGAAAGAACAAGATCACGGATACAAGCGGCCGAAATGAGTTTCCTCCGCAGGGTGTCCGGGCTCTCCCTTAGAGATCGGGTGAGAAGCTCGGTCATCCGGGAGGGGCTTGGTGTCGAGCCGCTACTCCTCCGCGTTGAGAGGAGCCAGTTGAGGTGGCTCGGGCATCTGGTTCGGATGCCTCCTGGACGCCTCCCTGGAGAGGTGTTCCGGGCATGTCCCACCGGCGGGAGGCCCCGGGGTCGACCCAGGACACGCTGGAGAGACTATGTCACTCGGGTGGCCTGGGAACGCCTTGGAATCCCGCCGGAGGAGCTGGCTGAAGTGGCTGGGGAGAGGGAAGTCTGGGCTTCCCTGCTGAAGCTGCTGCCCCCGCGACCCGACCCCGGAATAAGCGGAAGATAATAGATGGATGGATGGATGTTGACTGGTAATTCTACATAAGAAAGGATCCTCTGCAGAGCGCGAGGGTGCGTGGACTAAGGATGCAACAATACTCGGTTTTATATTGAACCGTTCGATACGCCCTCTTCAATTCAATACGCAAAAACATTCGATCCAAATGAAAAGCTCCCAAAAATGAATTTTCCGAATTTATTTTTGTCGTCTATCTCGCTAAAATTTCTGGCACAGCTTTGCCTTGAAAAAACACTCTGCCGCTAGCTGCCCCCCTCCTCCACGCCTCCCCCTAACTGCACGAAAGGTGGGAGGTGTGGCACAACTTAAGGAGGTTGCTTGCCGGCTTCAATATCGTACATATTCGTTGTTTGGCAGCATTTTGGGTGAGCTGATATGCTTTCCCCAATCGTACATTTTAAACGGAGACTGCCTTTATGGATACGCACAACAAAGTCCGCCATCCAATTGTTGCCGACTTGGCTGGTACGAATAACCTCGCTTTGACAAAAGACAGATTAAGACCGTGGGTCACAGAGAGCTAACTAACAGTTACATGATGAACAATGGCAAATTAAGAACGGTGTACTTCAAACTCGTCTTGTTTATGAAAGTCGATTGTCAAATGCTGGTGTTGTGCAGTAATGAGAAGACGTGACTTCTGTGGCATTTGTTAGCTTTTTTTAATGCCTGACAACACACGCGCGCACACACTAGAAATTATCAAATAGCAACCTAGATGTGCTACATTAGATTCCCCCAAGTCCAATGCCATTGGCTGCATGAGCCCAGAGTGATTATGGTACGCGTAGTCTATATACTACATTGATGAATTAAAAACCGCCGTGAATAAATGGGAAGTTAAGCAGGCCAAATCAATCCATACCAGTGACTATAAATAATGCTGCAAATATTGTTAATTCAGTTCGTAACACAGATGGACTCGGACCACAAATAGGATGTTTTTCTAATTTGGTAAACATACCTGCTAAGAGAGTAATAGCAATCAACAGTGTGCCCGCCTCACTTTACAAACAGTATAGATTGTTCTCAGCACTTTGATACAAAATTTCTTCAGATTAGTAAGAAGCACATAAATATTGTGCACTATAATGCATGTTTATATGATGGCATTGTTATTTTTGCTTGTTAGCAAAATAAAACACCATTATTTATTTTTTTAATTGTTTCAGAGCATTAAATGTATTGAATCGAATCGAAAATAGTGTCTTTCGTTTCGAAAATTGTACTGAACCGTGACTTAACTGTTCAAGCACAACATGTTATATGGAAACTACAGGACGGGACTGTGCAGTAACGTGTACTTTGTGTGTTACAGAAATGGCATCTCCCAATGATTTTCCAACTGATCCCGACGACCCTGAATTCATGCAGCTGCGACAACGTGCCATGCTCTTTTGTGTGAGTGAAATTTTTTGATGGACTGTAATGTTTCTCTGAAATTATAGTAAAATGACAGTATGGCCTTTCACACCAAGTATGTAATAGTGGGTCACCATCAATGTTCCCTCTAATTTTTCATGTGTCTAAGCAGACACACAAGCTCCTTGAGCATATTGTGGACCACGGTGAGCAACATCAGATGTGTACACTGTGGCCACACACCAGTATTGTGCCTGTTCGAAACCTTGGATCAAAGCAAGTTACGTGGCCTATTAAAAGAATGAAATTACAGCAACAATTTTCATTAGTTTGCTTTTAATATAATTGATTTGGCCAACTTAAAATGAAAGGGACAAAAATCTCGTTGTTCATGAGATCTTATATGTGAGAGTCCTGCCTGTGCCACTCAGTCCGTCCGACTGCCAAATTAGCACCCGCACCAAGTGTCTGCCTATGTGCAAGCAGTGCGCGGAGCATAGACCATTGGCCATGATTACACAGTTTACAGCGCAGATAAAAAAATATAACATTGTCTTCAGTTGTTTTTATTTTGCATACACATTCATTTTCTTTGGTGCCTTAACTGCCTCTTTATTTAAGAAGAATTTTAAATGTTTCATTAAACATGAACTATTAAACTGTTATTAACATATGGTATTTATGTTTCTATGTGCAGTATCAATGCCAGGATGAAGCTGTGCCACGTGACCAGTTATATTTAGAGGCTGTAAAACTGATGCACGAACTCCCCGAAAAAATATTGACCGATGAAAGAAAATTGAAGGCCGCAGAGGAGAGAATTGAGCAACTAAATCGAGAAGGAAGAATGTTGTTAGGTGAGTTCTTTAATAATAGAAAAATGTTGTCTAACGGATACAAATATAGATTTATTAAAATGAATGAATGCATGTCTGTCTATTGGTGCGTAAGAAAACTAAGAATTTTGTTTGTGTTCAGACAACTGGGATGAGCTGATGGAAGACAACAGATCTAAAAGAGGATAAAAGTCGAAAACGAAGTGTTTTTCATTGTAAAATAAAATGTGGTTGAATAAAAAATAAAGGTGTGTGTTTTATTGCAAACAATGTCAGTGTTTATGTAGATGAAGGTTGAATGTTGAGTCGAGCCAAAGCTGGAATGTTTAATCCATTACTTATTAGATTGGAATCAAAGTACATCATTTATATTTAAATGTTGAAACACTTGTGGCATTTTTGTGTGTGTATATAAAGATGACACTGATTAGCAGTGTTATCTTAATTTTAAAAAAGTATTTAATTACAGTTACATATTCTCCCCAAAAGCAATCGCGTTAGTAACTCTTGTTACCTCAATGTAAGAGTAATTAGTTACTTGGCATGTTTTACACGTTATTACATGATCCACGCTATAACGTCTTTCACATAAAATGTTTATATTAACTGAATTAAAGTTTTTTTTGTTTGTTTTTTTTTACATTCAAAAACATAGGTCACACTGTGTGAAGTTCAAAGGGTTCTTGGGACATAAGGCCCTAGCCCAATTCTTTACCCTAAACTTAAGTAGACACCGGGGTATTGCGGATATTGCGATAACTAAATTGTAACCATTGCTATGTTTGGAAGTTTTTAATGTTATGAATCAACTGTTAAAGTATTTAAAATTGCTCCCGTTATTACATTACCTCCCTTCTGTTGACTTTCGCCATGTGAAATTAGTTTTAAAACTTTTTCAACATTTAAAGATAGATTCAAGTCAAGATTTTGCCGATTTAGGAGTATAGACCCCAATCACGTGACGTCACAACTCCGCCCCCCTGACTGGTGCCACCATATTGTCCGTCAGCTCATCGTGTTTACATATTACCGCCACGTACATTCCTCCTATTACTGCGTGTTTTTCTGCTTGTCTAAGGAATCACCGCCTTGTAAACGTACCCAAAAACCTTCCTGACAATCGTTAACATTGATTAATCAAAATGGTGAAGGCATGTGTGGCGGTTGGTTGCAGTAACAGAGAAGATAAACGGTCATTTTAGTAGTTGCTGTGTGCCCATTGTTAAAAGGGCAAATCTCTAAAGCAGCACGGTTTGTTAATCTCGGTCCATGATGCGTTTGTGTCGACAGCCGTTAGACAGCAGCGAAAACATCAATATGATGCCAACACGATCGCAGACCTCATCAGACAGAGACTACGAAGCTCGTCGCCACGGTCGCGCAGCAAGCAGGTGTTGTGCCAAAAAATAGCCGACCTGCGTGAAATGTCCCCCCTGACGGGAGCGCCCACAGGGAAACGACTTTCTTGTACCGTGAATATGTGTTTTACTCCGCTTGAACTAATAAATGTCATACCTGTGTGATTGTCATTGGGATATGGTCGTGAAAACCTGTAGACTAATACAATTCTGTTCAAAGATGGTTATGTGGCCCAGTCCACGATTTGTTACTAAAACACAGTACTAATATTTTTGTGTAATTTATTTAAAACTGATCTTATAGTCGTAAATTCATTACTGTAATGCGTCCATGAAAACATTTGATGTTTTCACGTCAATAAAGTGTTATAAATAAGCGCCCCCGTCAGGGGGGGCATTTCACGCTGGGCTGCTATTTTTCGGCACACACCAGCCCGTTGTCGATCCAAGTTTCATTTTACAGTCGTGACAAAGGTGACGCTCAGCTGACCAAATGTCGCTTTATATTCGGGCCGGTGCCGATTTTGGGTACCCGACTCCTCATCGTGACATAAACTGGAGTATGATTGGAAATTTTGTGGTCTCGGGACGAACTCTGACGCATGGGACCGGACAGGAGGAAACATCGGTTTGGGCATCAAATATGGATCTGGCGACTGGATCGACCAAAGCTTTTCCAAATAACGGCTTTTATGCAACTCATCCAATGAGTTTACAGCGTCTGAAAGCACCGTGGCTTCCATAATTTGCGAGTGAATCCACCTTTACAAACTACGATTATTGACAATACGGGCACACAATGACGGACAATATGGCGGCACAATACAGCGATCACGTGATTGTGTGACGTTGGTGATTGGGGTCTATTTTAGATAAAAGGTTACTTAGCTTTGCTAGGAATTAGGTTCGCTACATCAGAGCCTTCCTGAGAAGTCTACTGCTTTAAGATGGCGCCTATTTACCAACGCCGGGGAGTCTTTCATTTCGCATTCAGTCCTCTATTCATGTGCTAACGTCGCAGAGCCTGTCATTTTGCATCGAGTTCTATATACATGTGATATGTACCGTAGCATCATGTTTGTAGGCTGTCGGCTGCAGTCAGGTATTATTGGAGCCACCGAGCATCGTGTTTGCATCGGCGTCACAACTCCCTTGCCTCCTCCCCACTCCCGCTCTGCTCTCTCTGTGTCTCTGAGACAACACGCGCGTCATGATTGAACCAATTTGCAGTAACGCACTAACGCACCCCACAGTAATGGTAACGGCATTGCAAAGATGAGAAAAGTAATTAGATTAAAAAAAGATTGAAAAAAATAACGCTGTTAATAACGGCGTTATACTCTTAACGTCATTATTAACAACACTAGGGATCTCCCGATCCAGGTTTTTGCACTTCCGATCCGATACCGATATTGTTTTGCACTTCCGATCCGATACCGATACTGGCCGATACCGGCCTATCTGAGCATGTATTAAAGTTTAAAGTTATTTAGCCTCCTTACTTAGTTGTCAGACTCATGTTGAAAGGGTTTTAGTACAACTCTGATTTTTCTCTGATAGAGTGATTGGAACAGATACTTCTTTGTCACAAAAAACATTCATGAAGTTTGGTTCTTTTATGACTTTATTATGGGTGAACAGAAAAAAGTGATCAAATCTGCTGGGTCAAAAATATACATACAGCAGCGCTAATATTTGGTAACATGGCCCTTGGCCATTTTCACTTCAATAAGGCGTTTTTGGTAGCCATCCACAAGCTTCTGGCAAGCTTCTGGTTGAATCTTTGGCCACTCCTCTTGACAGAATTGGTGCAGTTCAGTTAAATTTGATGGCTTTCTGACATGGACTTGTTTCTTCAGCATTGTCCACAAGTTCTCAATGGGGTTTAAGTCAGGACTTTGGGAAGGCCATTCGAAAACCTTAATTCTAGCCTGATTTAGCCATTCCATTACCACTTTTGATGTGTGTTTGGGGTCATTGTCCTGTTGGAACACCCAACTGCGCCCAAGACCCAATCTTCGGGCTGATGAAGTTAGGTTATCTTAAAGAATTTGAAGGTAATCCTCCTTCTTCATTATCCCATTTACTCTCTGTAAAGCACCAGTTCCAATGGTAGCAAAACAGCCCCACAGCATAATACTACCACCACCGTGCTTGACGGTAGGCATGGTGTACTTGGGGTTAAAGGCCTCACCTTTTCTCCTCCAAACATATTGCTGGGCATTGTGGCCAAACAGCTCGATTTTTGTTTCGTCTGACCACAGAACTTTCCTCCAGAAGGTCTTATCTTTGTCCAAGTGATCAGCAGCAAACTTCAGTCGAGCCTTAAGGTGCCGCTTTTGGGGCAAGGGCTTCCTTCTTGCACGGCAGCCTCTCAGTCCATGGAGATGCAAAACACGCTTGACTGTGGACACTGACACCTGTGTTCCAGCGGCTTCTAATTCTTGGCAGATCTGCTTCTTGGTGATTCTCGGTTGAATCTTCACCCTCCTGAATGTTTTTTGTGACAAAGAAGTATCTGTTCCAATCACTCTATTGGAGAAAAATCAGAGTTGTAGAAATAACTGGAAACTCAAGAGAGCCATGACATTATGTTCTTCACAAGTGTATGTAAACTTTTGACCACAACTGTATATATTGGAAAAATAAGACTGAAAAACTCCAAAAAATGTATATTTAAAAAAACAACCTTCAATGATAATTACAAAAACAACAGTGAACTCTGACTTAGATTTTCACATTTTGACAGGGTAATTTATTGACTATGTAAAAGCATCAATTATTTGGAATTAAAAAACAATTGAAAAATATTAGATTATATGATTGTCTCAACTGAGGAATATCAGTTGTCAATCAAATAGGTTGTCTTCAGTTTAAAGTTCAGCAGCTGTCAGTATTCAGGCCCAGTTGACACAAGTATCAAGACTTTGACGCAGTGCTTGATTTGTAAAGCATAAGGTGCCGGAACGCAAAGTACATATGACAGCGCAGGGATGAAGAGACTGGCACAGGTCCTGGAACACGTACAGAAAATGCTGCTGAAAACAACATGCAAATGCCCACTTAACATGCTGTGGGACAATATCATGGTATAAATTTTATGACAACAATTTACAAATATTTAGGCTTTTACTCTGCTCAGCACGGGCAATTGCCCACCTAACCACAGGTGGGACTTAGAGTAACGTACAGTCTAACTTGTAAAACACAAAAAAATCTGAGATTACAATAACACAAACCCTTTCGCGAGTTTCATACTCCCCGTCTTCTCTGGCCCGAAAGTTTCCACCGCCTTAGAAATATTGTACCCCAAACCCAAATTTCCCATAAGGGTATTGGCCTGTTGCTCCGGCTGTTGGTGGTCCACCTGGCTGACTGCTGGCGCTGTAGTTAGCCCCAGGGGTGAAAGTGGGCCAGAATGGTCAGGAACGCAGTTCCGGTATAAGATTCAGGGCTGGAATGCTGTTCCGGTACATGGTGCTTTGATTTAAAAAATGACAGCAACTGTCAAAATGCTACGTTAAAAAAAATGCTAGGCTGCCACACATGCATTTAATCTCCAAGAAGAAAACAATCTACTAACATCAGATTTACATACACAAGTGTTAACAACAAGCATAATAAAGTGCTTGTGTAGCATAAGCCGTTTCCACCGATATTATTTATTTTACTCCATGGACGGGATGGAGGTTTCCCCAGCTGCTGCAGTTATCAGAGTCTGACGATGAGTCGCATCAATGCACGCAGCAAAGCAAAACGCCTGGACTTATTTATCCATTCGATGGGCTGACATACTGACATGTGATCAGCCGAGATAGTTAGCTCTGGTTCAAATGTGCATGTTTTCTGAAACGGCAAAAAACAAAAGTTGAATTGATGCGACAAAAAAAGGGCAATGCAACAGTAAATGGATCAAATCTTGAAGAGCAAGGAAAGAGTTGAGGAGGCTTATTTATATTTAGATTTATTTGCTCTGATGGGGAGGTTCAGAACAGCTTAGCTGTCAGTATGCACTTTGGATTTATATTTGTATAAATTAGGGCTGTCAAAATTATCGCGTTAACGGGCGGTAATTAATTTTTTAAAGTACGTTAAAATATTTAACGCACATGCCCCGCTCACACAGATTAAAATGACAGTACAGTATAATGTCCGCTTTTTATGTTTTTTTGGTGTTTGGCGCCCTCTGCTGGCGCTTGGGTCCAACTGATTTTATGGGTTAGTACCATGAGTGAGCATGGTGTAATTATTGACATCAACAATGGTGGGCTACTAGTTTATTTTTTTTATATTGAAAATTTACAAATTTTAATAAAACGAAAACATTAAGAGGGGTTTTAATATAAAATTTCTTTAACTTGTACTAAAATTTATCTTCTAAGAACTACAACTCTTTCTATTCATGAATCGCTTTAAGAGAATGTTAATAATGTTAATGCCATCTTGTTGATTTATTGTTATTATAAACAAATACAGTACTTATGTACCGTATGTTGAATGTATATATCCGTCTTGTGTCTTATCTTTCCATTCCAACAATAATTTACAGAAAAATAAGGCATATTTTATAGATGGTTTGAATTGCGATTAATTACGATAAATTAATTTATAAGCTGTAATTAACTTGATTGAAAATTTTAATCGTTTGACAGCCCTAATGTTTATGTTTGGGTACTTATTCATTTCCTTATGATTTAAAAAAGTCAAATGTTTGCGTGATCTTCAAAATATATTCCATTTCACTCTGCATAATATAAGTCATTTGTACTTATTTTTCTGAATGTTTGTTACTTATATCTTTATTATTAAGACAAAATAAGAAATCACAAGTAAATGTTTACATTAACTTCAATTTTTCATACATCCTATGTTCTTAAGTAGGTAAAATTGAGATTTGGCATTTAGTATGTGAGGAAATGAGGGAAAATGAAAATTTGGAGATGGAGGTTGGGGTTATTAACATTGTGATTTATTGCAAAGTCATCAGACAGCAGAATAAATTACCTAGGGATGTCGCACCTTGAAGTGGAGAAAACATGGTATAAAAAAAAAAAAGGCAAAATTAAATCAACCAGCAAACTGCTCATCATACTGACAGAATCAGAATCTTTTAATACCCACTATTGAAGGTTGTCGTTTAACCGTAAGACCACAGTGTGGTAGCCAAGAGCTATTGTTCACGTGGATTTCATCTTCTGATATTAAAACAATGTATATATACAACGCAAGGGCGTAGGTTTGGTCTCAACAATGGTCGGGACGATATAACGGTATAACCTGCATGTACACTTTTGGCCTGGGACGGCAGACATTCATCATGATCGATGCAAAATAAATCTATATTGATGTATACTAACTTTGTGTATTGGTTCAGCCTACACTGTTCAATTCAAATCTTTTTCAAAAACTAAAACATTTTTAAAACTTGAACATAAATTATTTTATTATAATTATTATTATTTATATATATATATATATTATATTAACATACAAAATAAATACAAGCTTGTTAATCATCTCGTGACAATCCAGGAATTAAAAAAAAAAAAAAAACATTTGTCAATGAAATGAAATAACTGAAAAAATTTTCATTTATGTCACGCTGTTGTTGCCATAGTGTGCACTTCCTGTGGGTGTGGTATTACAGTATAAAAGGAATCTGTGATGTTTCGGTGATATATATGCTGAGAAGCACACTGAATAAAGAAGTGTTGTTCCATTCAAGTCTCGGCCTTACATGTACTTAGATTAAGGAAGTACATAACACAAGCACAGCCAAACTCAACAAAAAGAATGAAAGCTCCTGTGGGCTGCTTTAAGACCACATAAATAAAAAGTAAAATTGGGGAGAAGGGAGTAGACCTCGGTTCACTACATTTCTCATAGGTAATTTAATGTTAACTGTAGAAAACACATACAGGAGGACCCTTCTCTCTAAGCAGCTTCCAACTCGAGTTTTGCAAGTTAGCAAGTTCAGTTTAATGTTATGCTAAACTCTGATGCAGGTCAGACTTTCAGTAGCAAAATTAGTGGTGTTCCCCACTTCCACAACATTGATGTCTTTTTACCTTTCTTAAAGTGGCTGCTACTGGCGGAAAAAACTTCTAGTATCCCTGATATCTAATTGTGTGTTTGTTGGGGGGGTCAAGTCATCAGCCAATCAAATAGGCGTTTAGGAGGGGGGGGGAATGGACCGGCACATTCAGGAAAAGAAAAGAGACATGTAAGTCTGAACATAATGAAAATAATTCACTTAATAATGGTGGGGTCAATTACAACAATTAAGGGAAGACAATCTAAATGACATATAACTAAAGTCATTATATAACGCAAATTAGGTTGCTTAAAAGTTGGTGGGGACAATTTGTGCATCCTGAAAAGTTGATAGTGATTTGTCCCTACTGTTCCAATGCAAACCTACACCCTTGATACGTGTTGAGGACTCGCCATTTGTTAACATATCAGGACTCCATCTAAATATAGCATTACAATTAAAATGCAATATTTTAAAAGGAACAGCACACACACACTTCTTCAGTCAATAATATAATTTTGTATTAACAGGACTTAAATGTGTAATATTTTTTGCATTCCAGTGTTATTGTCCATAAGTTTATTGCCATGACATATATTCTTGAGCACATACGCAAGGTAGATATGAAATATGTCTTTAACATCAAAATACCTCTAGCAAAAGCCAAGCTCTTTTATACTTGTATTCAATTACAAAACACTTGTTTTAGTTACATACAGTATGTCTGTAATAACTACCCTGAATTAGTTAGGATGAGCTCCAGATAACCTGCAACCATTGTTGCTAAAGCTGTTTTTTTTATATTTTGACTCTTGAATATATCAATATATGGGGACAGTGATGATGACAACGATGATGGCGGTGGTAGTGATGGCAGTAGTGATAGTGATGATGCGATGATGACACAATATTGGGAAGTGACTATTTTCATGGAAATTTTAAGGAGTGAATTGGGGGTGGGGGGTGGGGGCAAAAAAAGCTTCTTCCCACTCCTTTTCGAGCTAGATATGTTTGTATGTTATTATTTTGTCATAATCATGATTACTGTTATTATTGTTTATCTTTCCCCCTCTTGTCATTGTATTCAGTACTGCTCGAAATCAATCAATCAATCGTGTGGACAAACTATGGCTGATTGTTTTATCATTTTGAATACAGTACAGTATTGTGCTTGGACGTTTTTTTTTTTTTTTTTTTTTTTTTTTGTTTTTTCTTTAAGAAGTTGTTTCATTGATGAAAAGTCACCACCAGAGTGCGCCCGTGCTATTGATTCGACCATTGGGCTGCATGTTGACGGCATTACACAGCCAAATACCCTCACAGAGGGGCAAACATTTAATTTGATTTAAAATAAATAAAATAAACAAAACGTTTTTGTGAGAAAATTTTGAATTTCCTTCCAATATGATTTGAAAATAATACTGAGAATCCTGCCGTCTTTCAAAACCCACCAAAATACTGTAACTCTGGTCTGGATAGGAAATATGTGTAACTATAACTGTTTTAAGTTATTAGCTCAGGGCGCTGAAACCAATACTCTAATGCAAGGTCGTTGTTCAAAAGCAACCTCTCAGAAGTTACACCATACTATGGGACACCAGAGATAAATCTGCATTACTAATCTTTAAAAAGAATCTTTTTCTGACCACACTGGAGCCATTAACACCTTTTTTAGACAGTTGCGTACTCAGGGTTAATCACACACTTTATTCAGAAATATATGAAGACACTTAAACACTCTCAACCATGATCTGATTCGGTCCCTCAATTTAAAAAGTCGCCCAATGTTTTTTGTTAATGTAGATACATTATATATATATATATATATATATATATATATATATATATATATATATATATTCTACTCCGTGGGTCAAAACTCTTGGACTTACATATTTCCATTTATTCACATATAAACACATATTTGTTCATTTTACTCAATTTATTCATTTACATATTGCTTGGCATATTCACTTGGTAGTTGTGACCTGCGACTTCTATTTGGATAAGATATTAATGGGAGGTTTCAGCTTTCTACCTGTAGCAAGGCCATAGTTGTTACGGTTTTGTGGTCCTGGTACAGGACCGGCTTGCCGATTTTCATACGCATAATAAAAAAGTGTATAACCGAAACGTCTCAAAGGCGTTATCGTGCACTCGAGAACCTAAGTCCAGGCTGGTCTGCATTTAAATTGTTCATTTCTTAATGAATGTATTTATCTCATGTATTAATCATTTTCTTTGTTGATCCGGGATTGTCATCATCATCTGTCCATTTGACAGAATTTATTATTAAAAAAAAGAAAGGAAAAAAAAACAACTTTTTCCTCAACTAGTTAAAAATCATCTTATCAAATCAGATTTGTAGGCACTTTTCCATGTGATTAAATAACTGTATAGGCAATAATAATCTGTAGGAAATGTGGCCACACTTATTTTTGTGAAACCACGAATGGGCTTAGAGTTAGATTGTCACAATTTATAATGTGAGGAGAGGACATAAAATGGTGGAGCATTGTTAAGAACTGGGACAACTAGGGGGTTAGGGTTTAGTGACTGATGCAAAAGACATACTGTACTGTAGGGGGGTTACCTACTGTGATTAGGCTCTGGTGCAAGGCTTTGCTGATGCTAGGCAGACATGCCTTGGTAGCATAAGCAGATTTTAAGAGGGGTCAGGCCCCCATTAGTGGCCGAAAAGTGTCATTGCATGAAATTAACTTTCCTATATACGTATATAAAAGTTGTAAAGCAATAAAATTGCAACAAAAATAAATGAAATCAACAAAAATAAATTTTTGTAATGGGTCAAAATTATTTTTCGAACAGATCATATGACTTCAGACGGTCATTTGCTTTGCATATAATTTTCAAAATAATAATAATAATAACAATAGGGTAGGGCAATTTTATTTTTCAAATGATTTTTTCTTTGATTAAAAATATATTTTTTTTTGATTGAAGCAACTTTTGGGGGGGATTGAATGATTTAGTCACAAATGTCCTACCCATAATATGGCCCAAACACAAAAAGGATTGCTTCAATCAAAAAAACTTTTTCAATGAAAAATTAAGTGTTCGAATGCAAATCTTTCAATCTCAAGTATTTTTTTCTTATTCAAAAACGTTTTCTATGATTGATTTTTTTTTTTTTTTTTTTGATTGAAGTGATTTTCTTTTGAAAATACATATTTTATGTATGTAGCAACTTACACTGCCTTGCAAAAGTATTCGGCCCCCTTGAACCTTGCAACCTTTCGCCACATTTCAGGCTTCAAACATAAAGATATAAAATTTTAATTTTTTGTCAAGAATCAACAACAAGTGGGACACAATCATGAAGTGGAACAAAATTTATTGGATAATTTAAACTTTTTTAACAAATAAAAAACTCAAAAGTGGGGCGTGCAATATTATTCGGCCCCCTTGCGTTAATACTTTGTAGCGCCACCTTTTGCTCCAATTACAGCTGCAAGTCGCTTGGGGTATGTTTCTATCAGTTTTGCACATCAAGAGACTGACATTCTTGCCCATTCTTCCTTGCAAAACAGCTCGAGCTCAGTGAGGTTGGATGGAGAGTGTTTGTGAACAGCAGTCTTCAGCTCTTTCCACAGATTCTCGATTGGATTCAGGTCTGGACTTTGACTTGGCCATTCTAACACCTGGATACGTTTATTTTTTAACCATTCCATTGTAGATTTGGCTTTATGTTTTCGATCATTGTCCTGTTGGAAGATAAATCTCCGTCCCAGTCTCAGGTCTTGTGCAGATACCAACAGGTTTTCTTTCAGAATGTTCCTGTATTTGGCTGCATCCATCTTCCTGTCAATTTTAACCATCTTCCCTGTCCCTGCTGAAGAAAAGCAGGCCCAAACCATGATGCTGCCACCACCATGTTTGACAATGGGGATGGTGTGTTCAGGGTGATGAGCTGTGTTGCTTTTACGCCAAACATATCGTTTTGCATTGTGGCCAAAAAGTTCAATTTTGGTTTCATCTGACCAGAGCACCTTCTTCCACATGTTTGGTGTGTCTCCCAGGTGGCTTGTGGCAAACTTTAAACGAGACTTTTTATGGATATCTTTGAGAAATGGCTTTCTTCTTGCCACTCTTCCATAAAGGCCAGATTTGTGCAGTGTACGAGTGATTGTTGTCCTATGGACAGACTCTCCCACCTCAGCTGTAGATCTCTGCAGTTCATCCAGAGTGATCATGGGCCTCTTGGCTGCATCTCTGATCAGTTTTCTCCTTGTTTGAGAAGAAAGTTTGGAAGGACGGCCGGGTCTTGGTAGATTTGCAGTGGTCTGATGCTCCTTCCATTTCAATATGATGGCTTGCACAGTGCTCCTTGAGATGTTTAAAGCTTGGGAAATCTTTTTGTATCCAAATCCGGCTTTAAACTTCTCCACAACAGTATCTCGGACCTGCCTGGTGTGTTCCTTGGTTTTCATAATGCTCTCTGCACTTTAAACAGAACCCTGAGACTATCACAGAGCAGGTGCATTTATACGGAGACTTGATTACACAGAGGTGGATTCTATTTATCATCATCGGTCATATAGGACAACATTGGATCATTCAGAGATCCTCACTGAACTACTGGAGTGAGTTTGCTGCACTGAAAGTAAAGGGGCCGAATAATATTGCACGCCCCACTTTTCAGTTTTTTATTTGTTAAAAAAGTTTAAATTATCCAATAAATGTTGTTCCACTTCACGATTGTGTCCCACTTGTTGTTGATTCTTGACAAAAAAATTAAATTTCATATCTTTATGTTTGAAGCCTGAAATGTGGCGAAAGGTTGCAAGATTCAAGGGGGCCGAATACTTTTGCAAGGCACTGTATTTTTTGATTGAATAATAAAGACAAAAATGTCCTAGCCAAAATGTGGCCCAAACACAAATCAACATTTCTCCAATCAAAAACGTTGCTTCAATCAATCCAAAAAAAAAAAAAAAAAAAAAAATTCAAAGAAAAATGGCTTTCATATGCATTTTTTTTTGAGTTTCAAAATTTATTTTTGCATTTATACATTGAAGCAACTTTTCTTTTCCTGAAGCAACTTTTTTTGGGATTGAATAATAAAGACACACATCTTCCTCCATATGGCTCCGGCCAGGGTATACAATTTTTGACTGGGGTGACAGGCGCGCTGGAAGTCACTCATAGCACTCCTATTCAAAAACAGCCATTTCGGTCCAAATTTGTCATGCTTACGCGTTTGCTCCATACAAGGCGTGCACAATGGCAGTACACACGCATGCTGTATAGTTTATGTACTTCTACTAGGCTACTACAAAGACAGTGTTCTATTTCACCTACAGTGTGTGTTGGAGGTTTTGTATTGGAAACAAAAGCCCCCTTGTAATATAATGCAAATCCCAGCAGCTGGACAGCGAAATGACACTAACACATTTGAAAAGTTAAAGGGAAAATAAGCCACAGTTTAATGCCCCCTTTTCAAAACACTGAAATGAATTGCACACGAATATTCAACAGCGTTCTGCACGGCGGCAGCTCAACACCAATAATATGGCTACAAAGCATGTCTCACCTACCCAAAGGACAATCATCTTGATTTTATACTTGAATTGAATTTTAGAAAATTTTATTGCTTTTGTGAAGAAAAAATTGCTAATTCGTTTTTGTGTAATGTCAATGTCTCCTCTGTCAACAGTTTACTTTTCTGTTCCAATAGCGCCTTATTCAATGTGACCGGGTAGAAAGCAATTTGTCAGGTGGTGTTATTAACACAAATAAAAGTTTATTAACATATATATTTAATCTCCAAATTTAAAGACGCTATTGTTTCAATGCTTTATTTAATTATTTTTAACAACAGCAAACAAGTACATTGGCATCAATAGAATCGACATACATGGCCATCAATGGCATCTGAGTACATGGGCATCAATGCAATGTAAATGCCACTGGAAATGAATGAGAAATTTGGACGTCCATGGCCGTCAATGGCATCGACTTACATATGTGTCGATGGAGTCCAAGTACATTGGCCTCAATAGAATCACCATACATGGCCGTCAATGGCATCCGTGTACTTAGGCATCAATGCAATGTGAATGCCGTTGGAAATGAATGGGAAATTTGGACATAGATGGCTGTCAATGGCTTCCCATTAGAAATGAATGGGACAGTTTTTGGCGAATTTCTGGAGAACCGTACATGTTTTCCAAATTATGTATACTTTCAGGCCCCTCAACGTCCCGGAATTTTTAAATGTCCAAATTAAGTGATTTGGCCAAAAATTGTAAGACTAGATACATTTAAAAAAAAAAAAAAAAACAATGGATATATGTATTTTTGAGGGCTGCCTAACGATTAAAATTTTTAATCGAGTTAATTACAGCTAAAAAATTAATTAATCATAATTAATCGCAATTCAAACCATCTCTAAAATATGCCATATTTTTCTGTAAATTATTGTTGGAATGGAAAGATAAGACACACGATGGCTATATACATACAACATACTGTACATAAGTACTGTATTTGTTTATTGTAACAATAAATCCACAAATGCCATTATTAACATTCTGTCTGTTAAAGTGATCCACAGATAGAAAGACTTGTAGTTCTTAAAAGATAATTGTTATAGTTACAAGTTATAGTAATTTTATATTAAAACCCCTCTTCATGTTTTTGTTTTAATAAAATTTGTAAAATGTTCAATCAAAAGTAGAGTTAATATAATAATAATAAAAATAGAGTGACCAAAGTCTAAGTTTTACGTGTATTTTGCATAGCTATTTTGATATGAAATGCCAGTTCATTTTGCATTGTTGTTTAACTGTGTGTCAGAATAGGGCCTCATTACTATAGACTGAAGTGCTTTTCTTTTTGTGAACATTTTTTTTTTTTTGGAGAGATAGGAATATTATTTTTGTTGTGCTTTCACTAAACGATATTTATGTTTGTTGTGAAGGAAAAGCTTATGCCAATAAACGGCGCGGTCCAAAGAACGCCTGTGTCCACTTGCCTTTATTGTATAACATATATCTGTACATATCTTAACCAAATTACAACAAGAGACACATAATTGCCACTAAAAGAAAGAAAACTTACCGAAATATATGTGGAGCACAAATAGCAATTTGCATTGCATTGTGAATACAGCATAAACGTCTCACAACTACTAATTCTCCCACGTTTAGAAGAAATAACATGAGTATGGAACGGCGCTACCCCCAAGCGGCCGGTGGCATTCTTTTCACTCTTAATGTCCATAAACGGCCTCATTGTAATCTGTTTGAGGCAATGTGCGAGCGGGTCATTTAGTGCATGCGTTAATTGCGTCAAATATTTTAACGTGATTAATTTTAAAAATTAATTAACGCCCGTTAACGCGATAATTTTGACAGCCCTAGTTTTTTTTTTTTTTTTGTTTTTCAAAAAACATGCGTTGACAGATGTATGGAACATTTTTCGGGGCCGTTCGAAAAACTCTCTGCATTGCGTGAAAATTCCGGTCGTTTCGATATCCGAACGGTGCCGAACAACAAAAAAAGAATGTACCAAAACACTATTTCTCCCCCAAAACCAGCACCCCACTTCCCGCGCCCCTGTTGTTCTACAAAACAAAAGACAGCGCTGGCGGACGATGGCTTCAATTCATCGAAACAATCATTCACATACAAGTCGCTTTTGTATGTGCAATATGAACAGCTACGCAAAGAAAGCGGAATTGACAAAAAAAATAATTCCCTCAGTGTGAACTTATCTTATAAAGGCAGACAGATGCAACGGAATTAAAACATAGGGAAACAAGACACATCAAAGAACAAGGCAAAAATATTTAAGCACAAAACACAGATCTCCACTCTAACCTTGCTTCCTTGGATTTACTCACCAGAGTGACCTTGTTCACCTTTCATAATTGAGTAATCCGCCTGCATTAGCTTCACAACTGTTGCCGAGGTAACAGAGCAACCTTAGAAAATGAAATAAAAAGAAAGCCGATCACCTTTGCCACCACAGGTCTATTCATATTTATACATTGGGAAATTCCGACTCCAGTTTGAATCTCTACTTTTGGGCGTGGACCTCTCTGCATCATAGGTTTGAGATTGGAAAATACTGTTGATCTACTCATAAAATGCATTCTTTATTGATTATTTTTGTCATGCAAAAACTACATTGACACGGTGATGTGACACACATTTTATTAGCTGCTCCAGCTACTTTGTACAGTGGCCCTGAAGTGCAAAATACAACGGCAAATTAGAAAACACAGCAGCAAATTCAAAAACAACGGCAAATAACATAACAAAAAAACAACAACAAAAAAACACGACGGCAAATTCAAAAACACGACAGCAAATAACAAAAATAAATATTAAAAAACAAAACGCAAAATCACATAACAAAAAAAGAAATTGAAAAAACGCAAAATCACATAACAAAAAAAAAAAAAAAAACAATGCCAAATCAACAAAAACAATGGAAAATCACATAGCAAAAAAACAAATTAACAAAAACAAAGGCAAATAACATGACAAAAGTACAAATTAAAAAACAAACCGCCAAATCACATAACAAAAAACAACTTGAAAAACATTGCCAAACACATAAAAACAAATTAAAAAACAAAACGCCAAATCACATAAGAAAAACACAAATTAAAAAACATCGCCAAATTAAAAAACATGATGGCAAATCACATAGCAAAAAAACGAATGTAAAAACACAATGACAAATCCCAAAATGAAATTACATTAACTCATTTGCTCCCAAAAACGTATAAATATGTTCTATTTTTAATTGTTTCAGTGTCCCAAAGACGTATTTATACGTTTTTTTTTTTCACAAGAGACATCTCTAGGTTCTGATTCAACATAGCTCCAAAGCACAATGCTGAAAATCCATTTTAAAGCAATAAAACTGGCCACTTGAGGGCAGTAGCGCAGTTGGTATGACCCCCCCCCCCAAACCCGTTTCAACGGAACGAATGGCGGGGGCGCCGGTGAAAGACGACTGAATGGACGTCCAGGATGCCCGGCGGCAGACGACCGAGCAGAACAATAGGGAGGATGCCCGGGATGCCAGGCGCTGGACGACCGAGCAGAACGACTGGGACCACCAGTGCAGCGGACAATGCTGTTGAGTCCGTGATGCTCGCTGAGCAGAGCTCGCGCCGCCGTGCAAGGCCACTCGCGTCCCCCGCACCCTCCAGTGTCCAGCGACTCAACCGGAAACGTGCACGGCCAAACCAGTTGCCCCCAGGCAAACTCCGCCACAAGGCAGTGGTCACCACAAAAGAAAGTCTAAAAAAAATCCATCTTTATGAGACAGGCGGCGATGAGGGAAAGGTTTGCCCCGGCTGTCGCAGCAACAACAGGGTCATCTCTCAGTTAGCAAAGTAACAATGTATTTACACATAACTATCAAAAGCTCTATTTGTCCTGTTGTTTATGTTATTTTGTAAAAGGAAAACATTATTCAGATGTTTGGGATGTAACTAAAGCAAAAAATAGCTGTGTTAAAATCAAAGTTATGTTTGAAATGTATGCGTTTACAAAAAGCTCAATTTCTCTGTTTTTTTCAACAGAAATTCAATCGAAAAATTGCTCAAACTGAGCTATTTTCTAATGTTGATTTCTAAAGAATGGAAAAAGATATTAATTTTTATTATTATTTATTTTATTTTTTTTCCTGCTGAAAAAAGAGAGTCTAATCTTTCTTTTGGTGGGTTCCATGTTTATATAGCAATAGATCAGAATTTTCTGTGGGCCTTGCAAAATCAGTCAAAATCCAGTAAAACGGCCGGGCCTTGCGCTGGTGAAAATGGCTGTGAGTGAATGAGTTAAGGAACCAGAAGAGGTAGGTCCGAGTCAAAAAGTAAACTCATCGCTGATTGGACGAATTTACCGTCAACGGTAGGTACTGAACTTGTTCCGCATCTGGTGCGGTATTTGAAAATGAGCGTTACCAAAGACGCAAACATGGCTTCCGCTATAAATCCATCCATCTTCAACTGCTTTGAATATTTTTATTTGGGACATAAGAATGAAGTAAAATTTGTTGGCGCCACGATAGTGTGTCAGTGCGACTTTCCTATTGGTGCGTTTGATGTGCCAATGCGACGCTCGTACCTTGCTTGGACTCGCGGGTACACTGTGTGTTAACTGACACCACTATTTACAACCAATGTGCATCTTCCAGGAGTTCACACAACCACGCACCGCACAGTAAACTCCGGAGTCTCATCCACGTCGTGCTGACTCAATTTTTGGAGATTCCGGATCCTCTGGTTTGATTTGGCAGTTTAAAACTTTGTGTACTTCAACCACAATTCATGGTGTTCTGTCAAAACCGGAAGTCGTGGCAGAAAATGTCAAAGATGGTGCTGCCTAAGCCTGTCGCAATATGCAATAATTCCATTTATCGCACGAGAAATAAAAATGAAGGCGGTAATTTTTCTGCTGCGATTTATCGCCTCGCGTGCACGTGTGTGCGTGCGGCAGATGTGCAGTTAAAAGTTCGGATTCCTCGTTACCAACTGCGCAAATGCATCTTCGTTCCATGTCCGGCAAAAACTAGCGCCGGAGCCAATCGTTCCCATTATATCCTATTGTTCAACGTATACCGGCCGCGTCAGTGCTCCGGAGTGACTGTGGACCATCTACGGCGCGCCGGTGTTGTTGACGTGTGGGTGCTCCTGTCAGGAGTGACATTTCACGCGGGGCGGCTATTTTTCGGCACAATGCCGTATATTTACAACGAAGTCCGCCAAAACATTGTTACCGACTTGGCTGCTACGAACAACCGCGCTTTGACAACGAACAGCTGAATGAAATTAAGAGCGCTGTGCTTCAAACTCGTCCTGTTTATGAAAGTCGATTGTCATATACTGGTGTTGTGTAGTAATGAGCAGACGTGACTTGACCGGCGCTTGCTAACGTTTTTAATGCTCCCACACACTAGATATCATGAAATGGCAAACTAGATGTGCTACGGCCAATGCCATTGGCTACGTGAGCCCAGAGTGATTATGGGACACGTAGTCCATATAGTACATCGATGAATTCTAAACTGTTATGACTGAATGGAAGTTAAGAAGGCCAAATCAATCCATACCAGTGATTATAGATAATGTTGCAAATATTGTTAATTCAGTACGTGACACAGATGGATTCGGACCACAAATAGGATGTCTTGCTCATGTAGTAAACCTAGCTGCTAAGAGAGCTGTAGCAATCAACAGTGTGCCCTGCCTCACTTTACAAACAGTAAAGATTGTTCTCAGCACTTTTATACAAACATTTTTCAGATCAATAAGAAGTAAGCACATAAATATTATGCATTAAAATGCATGTTTATATGGTGGCAATTTTTGCTCGTTAGCAAAAAAAAAAAAAAAAAAAAAAAAAAACGAAACAAAAAATATAATTGTTTCTTTTTTTTTTTTTTTAGCATTAAATGTATTGAATCGGATCGAAAATCGTGTCCCCCGTATCAAAAATCGTACCGAACCGTGACTTAACTGTATCGTTGCATCCCTATGGAAAACCACTGCAGAAGCTATGACGGGAAAAGTTTTCATTTGCCTAAATGCTTAAGTTATTAAGTGCAATTTTATTTTATTTTTTTTAAAACACATTTTATTTATTCTGTGTTTCTGTGCGGTATCAGTAGTGTTGTTTTTTTACTTAAGAGGCATGGTCTATTGTTTTTAGTTGTGATTTCTTAAAAAGTATTTTTGAATTTAAGAGTAAATATTTATTGCGTTTAAATGGGTGTACTTGATCTATTAATATATACTGTATTCTCACTGTGTTATTGTAAATTGGTCCAAAAAAAAAATTGGGGGGCGGGGGGGCGCAATAATATCGCATATCGCAATAATTTATTAGAATAATTATCGCACACTAAAATTTGTTATCGCTACAGGCCTAGCGCCGCCCAATTTTCGCTCAGGAAACTTGAGTATAGATGTGTGTGTTCGAAAGACTTGATTGTATGTTTAATACTTTGATAAGGTGATGAGTGCAATACCGAACCTCACATCGAGATATATCATCCAAACCCTTTTTGTGTTAGATGGTATGTACAGGTAGAATCCGGGTTACGAGGTACCCGATTTACGTGATTTAGACTTTACGTCGGCGGAGTCTCCAGTCTTTTTTTTTCAATAATGTTGACTTTTGTTTTGTGATGCATGCTTTTATTTTATCGCAGGAAGAATAGAGCAAGTAGTACTTTCACACACGAGTAAGTCGAAGTTATGCTTCTGCGTTTTGGTGACGGCGTAGACCATTCGTCGTCAATGAGCATTCGAAGTTCTGCGTCAAGGGAACGTGTTGCTCTGTAGTTCACCGCCAAGCCACTAGAGGGGTGTGGCGTTGTGTTTGTACCATTTTGGGGGACTCTTGTTGAATTCCTTTAGTTTTCTTAGACAACAATGGCAACGGAGATGGAACGCTTGAATGTGGACCTTGAATGTGGAACATTGATCAACAAATGTTGATCATACAAATGTTGAAGCATAGGAGACGCAGAAGACGGTTGCGGAGGTGGTCTGTCCGACTGTTGATGCCGCACAGAGACTGGCAGTCACATTACGAATTCTAGCCTCGGGTGGAAGCAAGCAAGCATCAAACTGGCGTCGAGCACTGTGTCCAGCGGACCAATTATTGTCCATTTGCATCACGCCACCACACGTTCATGTGACGCGTAGTCAGGAATTTTTGGAAGTGCATGTCAGGTCGTAAATCGGGTCTTCACTGACGGCGTAGGTCTGCCGTCACCTATACGCAGAAGCCTAAATCAGCCTTAAGAGCGCATGCACACACAAAGTATTTGCACGCACGAAGAAGAGCGCACGCACACACAAGAAGTCACGAAGCCATGTTAGAGAGAGAGGGGAAAGAAAGCCTGTACACACATTTGTTGCTTGTTGTGAAGCATCCACAGAGGCAACACCTGTATATAACATTTTTTGTACTGTTTATTGTGTGATTTCGATTGTGGTCGAATACTTGGGGCGTGTTGATGTGATTGTTTGTTGAACTGATACATGCTTATCGTTTGTGTGGATTGTTATTGCTGTATTAGCAGCTAGATAAAATTCAAGTTTGGATGGCTGTTATTAAAGATGAAACTGATTTAATTTTAATTTTAGTTTTATTCTGGAAGTGTTGTTTCATTGAGCAGCTGAATAAAGCTATAACTTATTGGCGAGGAAGGTACAATGACGTATATTACATGTTTTTGGATAGTTATTTTGACATTTGGGGGTGTTTAGGGGTATTTAAAGTTTAATTCCAATTTACGTGGAAATTCAGGTCGCCAGCGTAGGAATGGAACTCGTTCGTAACTTGGGGATGACCTGTGTATATACTGTATATATATGGCAACCCTCCATAAAATAAACTGCTGTATTTTAAGCCAAAAGAACTGTTGTGTTTGATAGAAAAATATGTCTATATGCTGCCATAGCAGATTCATGGCCCATTAAGCCCCCAAACTATTTTTAATTTGTCCCTTTTACCCTGGAAACCCCCGTTTACAGACATCACGCAACCGCTTTTGTTTCAACACAGCCATAAAACGAAGGTAATTAATTATATTTATTATTCAAAATGTCTTTCATTTTTAGCTTAGAACCATTAATTGATGTCTAATTTTTCGTTTAAAAAAAAAAAAATCACTCGCATATTTTAAACAAATTACGTCACAATGAAAAAAAAATGTCTAAAAAAAACACGGATATCTACCTCATAACTATCGCTTAATTGTATTTTTTTTGTTACTGCCGCATTTTCTCCGATATGTTAGATGATAAATAATCGATCCAAACAAAGAAAAAAAAAAAAACGTTTATAAGAGTAAATATATGAAAATGAACATCTCGAACACTCCTTGATGTCTGCGATTTCTGCATTGCGACCCTTGTTATATGACAATGTTTCACCCATAAAATCCGCCAAAAATCCGGCTGTGGCCATTCACAGCTGTGTCTCCGTGCTACATGGAGTTTTTGGATCGAAAAGAGGTAAGTACGCGATAATATCTCGTTAAAATCATGGCGTCTTTAATTGTGCTCTCGCGTGCTCTTACCTCCAGTTAGGGTTTTGCTCTTTAAATTTTTTTGTTTTTTAAATGCCCTCCTGTTCAAAATTTTTCTTCCCCAGAAAATTGAGATTTTAAGCTTTCCAATGATGTGTCACACATGCATAAAGAACAATTATGAAATGTCGCCAAATTGGGGGGTCTCAGAGCGGAACTTCAAGTCACCTGAGTGCTTTCCGCCATATATATTCACAATTTGCACTGCTGGTCTACTATATACAACCTGTTTTGCACCTAACATGTAGAAAGGAAAAAACGCCTATGACCATACCTGCTGTTTGTGTTGAATTATCAAATATTCAGTCTCAATTTTTTCTGTTGAAAGTTTATCCAAACAAGTTGAATAAATATTATCAAGCTGCATGTTTGGTTGTCAATGGGACATCAATATGACAAATTTTGATAAAACATTTTTTTTTTTCCTTTTTGGGTCCAAAATGTGGATTACAATTGGTCAGTCAAGAAAACAACAGTTTGGACATGAAGGTTAAGCTGTCCTGAAAAAAGGCAATTGCGAACAATTTTTTCTTTGAAATTTAAAGGCAACATCAAAGGCATTGAAATATAAAGCCAACATCAAAAGAATACAAAATCAGACAAAATAAACCCGGATTTTAAATGGTTAGGTTTAAAAAAAAAAAAAAAAAAAAAAAAAAAAAAAAAGCCATTACTTCATACACCACTGCTTATACCTTTCGTGTAGTGTACAGGCAAACATTTGACAACCAATAGAAAACCATTTGTAGTTACCTTGATTATTTATGCTTGTACCCATTTGTTAGTTTGTCTTGCTCATGTATTTAGCTCATTTCGATGCTACACCTGTGCTTACCTTCCAATATCAAGGTAAGAAAATTAGTGACAAACTACCACAGCTGCTGTCACCTATTTTTTCAGTATAAAAGCTGGCTTCATTTATTGTATGACAGCTATTTTATTTTGAAAAAGCAAGATAGATGAACATTTCTAGCTTGAACACAAGCTCAAACGATCATTGAGCGCCCTCTCTCTCTCTCACTCTCTCTCACCCTTTTCTCCCCCCACAGTAAAGAACACACCAATGACAAGTTGCCGAGGTTCCCGTTCCTACATCTTTGAGTGGGGTTTAGCGCACGAGGACGGACACATTTTAGCCAGTGCCTGGTGGTAAAGGTGCTTATGAACTATTTTCACTTTTCAATTCTCTTCTTCCACCGTTCCTGAAAGTCAGGGACACGAATTCCTGGGCTGAGGTGGCTCAGGTTGCTTCGGTATTTCCTCACCTGAAGTGTCCCTTAACCTTCAGCGGCAGACACCTGTGCTGGCAGACCCGTAGCGGAGCACCTGGAGTGCTGCGCCTGAGGCTAACCAGATTAAAAGAAGAGGAGAGAAAGTGAGACTGCCTGAAGGACTGTGACATAGTCAGAAGTTGAAACTGTGGCTACATGAGACATGGAGGCTGATGGTACTTCGTGGAAACTTACTGTGCTGTCATTGATCTGCTTGTGGGGGATGTCAGGTAAGCAAAATGTTTTTTTTTTTTATTACTATATACAGTGCCAAATATGGTGGTTTCATGTGTTTATTACAGGGGTGTAGGTTTGGCCTCAAAATTGGTAGGGACGATATAACCTGCATGTACACTTTCTGCTGGAGACGGGACATTAATAAAACCAAACAGATTGGGTGAACGAAGGTCTGGGCTATATTTCTTACCAATATGAACCTAATTTTGAAAACTTCCAGAATAAATGTCTGGATTTTATTATCAAATTTAAATTGCAATATTTGAACACAAATTATATTACGTACACAAAACATGTTAATCATCTCAACTATCCAGGAATAAAAAACAAAACAAAACAAACATTCGTCTTAATACCACTTAAATTTGTCTGTCTAAATAAATTGAATATGACAAGGGAATAACACAAATACATACAAATGGAGCCTTCCTTCAGCTAAAACACTACTGTTTTTGTCCACAAGCACAGCCAAACTCAGCAAAAAATGAAAGCTCCTTTGGGCTGCTTTAAGACCACATAAATAAAATAAAAATGAAAACTGGATAGAAGGGGATAAACCTTGGTTCTCTACATTTCATACAGTTTAATTAACATGCACAGTAGAAAACATCCAGGAGGATATTTCTCTCAAAGCAGCTTCCTCCTCGAGGTTGAGAAATTCGCACAGATATGCAAACTCTGATGCAGGTCGCACGTTCAGTAACAAAATCTCCACAACATTGACATTTTTACTTTACTTTCACTGGCTGCTGCTGGCGGAAAATAAATCAACTATCCATCATCTTCGAAGTTGGTGGTGAATGAGTGTGTGTCGGGGTTGGGGGGGGGGGATCAAGTCATTAGCCAATCAAACGTGCGTATGAGGGGAAAAAAATGGAGTGGCACATACAGCAAGTGAAAAGGGGTCAATGTAAGTCTGAACATAATTAAAGTTCTGTAATTCACTTAATAATGGTAGGGTCAAAATCTAGCCTTACAGTATATGGAAACAAGACAATCTAAATTACCTATATAACCGAACTCATTATATAATGCAAATAAGGTTGCTTAAAAATTGGTGGGGACAATTTGAGCATCCTGAAAAGTTGCTAGTGTTACGTCCCTACTGTCCCTATGGAAACCTACGCCCTTGGTTTATTATACACCTATAAATTATGGATGCCATTCAATCATGCATTTCCGTAGTCCATTCATCATATCAGTTCTTTTGTTTTATACACTTGACAATTGGATTAATATCCACATTCTGTTATTAATCATAATCTAAACATTCATGTATTAAAAATGTAAGTTTTTCACAGTGCATGTCAGAGGATGGAGAAAAACACCAGTTTGTATTCCTTAGGATAGGAACCAAAATGTGTTTCACATGATTATGTCTTCCAGGGATGAATAATCCCTTTATAACTTCTGCAACGTTGCCTCATCCGTCACTCTCTCCAGCAACATATTAAAACTCCTACTTTCCCTGATAACTAAGGAGTATTCACAGCCTACTTTTCCCCCATCATTTTTCTGATTTAGAATAATTGGGACGTGGTACAGATGCTCAAACGTTTTTCAAATGTTTTATGGAACGACAAGTCATCTATTATTAATGCTGGTCAAAATTTGGAGAGAGCCATGCGAGGAAATGATCATATACACCATTTGTCTTGATGTTTCATGCTGTGAATTTCCCTGGCTGTAGTAATACAGTATAACTGTAACAAGTGGTATTGAGGTTTTTTTTGTTTTGTTTTTTTAATCCTGAGACACGACAAGGTCATTTCAGAGATCCTGCTGCTTTTTTTAAACAACAACATGAAATGTTGTGTGGTGGCATTTTGTGTCAGCAAAATATTCCACTAAACTACAATTGAAATCATATCTGATCTGACGCTTTTAATAAAAACTTGTCTTACAAAACCACCTAATTCTCATGTGGGATAACTAGGACACTTGTTCTACTTACGTGTGTACTAGTTTCAACTTTCAAGAGACAAATTGGTAACTCTCTTGTTGCTTGTGAGACATAAAAGCCATCTAGCACATTACAATTCTCTTTTGGCTGCGCAAAGGCTTTTTGTCCATCTATCCAATGTTGCCAAAACAATCTCATGAGCTGACATCATCAATCTCAGGCTGGCTTGCCCCTCCCCCGGTGAAGTAAAAGCATATCACCTGAAAATGCTACCTGAAAACTACTCTGATCGTGATGATTCCATTAGATAAATCACCTCTGGGCTATTTGTAGGCGCGTTTTACTCCAGAGTTACCCTGGCCATTTACCAGGAGGTCATGATTTAGTGTTATAACACAACAGGATATTGGAGCCACAGTAGCTGACCTTGACAATCAGTTGTCCTGCAGGTGTGTCCTGAACAGTCAGTGGGCCAGGATCCGAGGAGGAAACTGTAATGAATAGCAGTCTTTGGTAACAGGAAGGCTCAGTGCTCTTTAAGTCCTTGTTGTTGATATGCACATTATAGCAGGAAGTGAGCAAATGTCCTGGAACATACAAGATAAGACCTCAGTCTGTGTATTTTTTCCCCTAAAATCTAAAAATTGTGGGCTATTGACTGATAAGTAGAAAAAGTATTTGCGGTTTATTTGTGACGACATCACAGTTCGTACAAGAATGCTGATAAATTTACCTTTTTCCAAAGGAAATATTGAAATATGTAGTTAAACATTTCGCTTTACATTAGGGATGTACCGAAAGCAAAATTGTTGGCCGAAACCGAAAACCAAATATTTAAAACATCTGGCCGAAAAACCGAAACGTCGAAAAATACACATGCATATAATTCATTTTTAATTTTATTTAAAAAAATATATATATATTTCATTATTTTTCTATTAATGCCCTTTGCTGTGGTATTAGTTCTACAACTTCAGAGGCTCGAGAAATTGAGTTTGAAAGGTGCCGATTCTGAAACCTCACGGACAGGGGCAGATCCACAAGAGGTGTAACAATTACTCAATTTGGATCAGTACTACTAGTATGTCAATTAGTTAAGCACGGTTGATTGTAATTCGATCAAAATGCAAAATGATTATAATTTTAACATTCCTTTTTGTTAAAAAAGTTTTCTTCATTCACATTTTTTAAAATTTTTTAAAAAAAATTAATTAATTTTTTATTTCTTTAGGTAAATTGGAACTGATTGAGTTAAATGTGAGATCTAAACCTTTTGAAATTTCTCACATTTCTGCATAAAATCACCATCAGATGTGATCTGATCTTTGTCAAAATCACACGGATGAAAAAACTGTCTGCTTTAACTAAAACCACCCAAGCATTTATAGGTTTTCATATTTTAAAGAGGATAGTATGCAAACAATGACAGTAGGGGGAAAAATAAGTAAGTGAACCATCATACTCAATATTTTGTGAAGCAGAGCAAATTAGCTCCCGGCCAGAATAAACAGCGACTGGCAGAGGGGTTGTGGAAGTCACGGAAAAAAATTTACCAAAAAGAGGAAGTTGTCGTGCCACACACAAGTATTGTACTAAACCACAGTAAATGCACATTGTTGCATGTTCGCTGGATTACACTCCAAACTACTCGTGCATGGACTGTACTCGATGTGTTGCTGGACATCAATGGAAAGCAACTTCAGTATGAGCCATTAGCAGTTATGAAGCAAATTTATTTTATTTTCCTTCATTTAATCATTTATATAGTTCTTTGTTACCTTAAAATATTTCCAAACCACAGACATGTTGGCGGTGAGCCAGTAGTGTTGTTTCTCACTGTGTTTTGATGACGTCATCACAAGAGGACTACGGTTCCTCACACTTTTTGCTGATAAACTTTCGGTCTTTTAACCAAAAACCGAAAATGCGATTATAGCTATTTTTGGCCGGAAGTTTTCGGCGACGGATTTTCGGTCACATCTCTCAAAAAATACCATTGTTTAAAAAAAAAAAAAAAACACTCATCACTTGAGTATTCTTTCCACTGAGTACTTAAAGTCATGTGAAAAAAATTGGACACCCCATTAAATATTCGGTTCTTTATTAGGAAATGTTCACATATCAATGTCTGATCTTGCTTTTCTTTATCTCTGGAAAAGAAAGCAATTTAATATCAGTTAAGTAACAAAAATTCACATTGTTTTACTCATTAAACCAAATTTATCAACAAAAATGCATATTCTAACTTTTAACTATTCTAAGTTAGTACACCCTACCACCTAATAGCTATTGTTGCCCCCTTTGGCTGAAATAACTACAGTGAGACGCTTTTTGTAGCCATCTACCAGTCTTTGACATCGGTCTGAAGAAAGTTTGCCCCACTCCTTAACTCAGAATGCTCTCAGCTGTGAGATTTTTCAAATAATTCAGTTTTAGATTCATCTGTCCAAAGAACATTATTCCAGAAGTCCTGGTCTTTGTCTACATTCACTCTGGAAAACTTCAGTCTGGCCTTTATGTTCTTCTTGGAGAGCAAAGGTTTCTTCCTTGCACACCTCCCATGAAAGTTAAACTTCTGAAGTCTTTCTGATTGTAGAGGCATGCACTTTCAAATCAACAGTTGCAAGAGCCTGCTGTAGGTCCCTTGATGACATTTTAGGGTTTCTGGAGACTTCTTTTAGCATCTTGAGGTCTGCTCTCGGGGTGAACTTTCTTGGATGGCCAGACCGGGCATGTTGGCAGTTGTTTTGAATGTCCTCCACTTGTAGACTATTTCCCGGACAGTGCAAAGGCCTATTTTACATTCTTTTGAGATCTTTTGAAATCCTTCCCAGACTCAGAAGCGTCTACAATCTTCTTTGTGAAGGCCTCAGACAGCTCCTTTGATCTCTCCATGGCGTTTTCACTCACTTCAGCATAGGAGTGGGAACCTCTTGGTACCTCACAATACGATACGATTTGCGATACAAAGCTCACGATAACGATGATCTGACGATATGGCGATACAACGATTATCGATATGTTGGTCAGGAAATCATTCTAGGATATTCTACAAAAAACTAATTAACGGAAAAACAAGCTTCTAGTATGAATTGGAATTAGTTTATCACTAGTAGACGTCCAATCCATTTAAACTGGGATTGAACATTCGTTCATTCGCTGCCATCCCTCCCACTTCAAACGGATTTGAACGTCTATGGCTATCAGTGGCAGACAATGTCAGGCAATTAGGTAATTTTGGGAAATTTAAGGTCTCACTGGAACAGCGCCAAACGAAAGTTCCAGCATCATCACCTTGTCTAATTCAGACTCTTGACTCTTGACACCTTGTCCAATGCAGATTCTTGACAAGGGGATGATGCTGGCTACTTTACTTAAATGGCTACTTTGGATACTTGGTATGGTATGGTAACTTTTGGATACTTTGTAGCCCAAAAGGTTATTGATATGCTTCTGCCAATAATTGAGATATTGTTTAAAAAAGGTGTCAATGTTTAAAAAAAAAACAATAAAACCAAAAAAAAACAAAACCAAAAAAAAAAAAGGTACCATTAAGTTGTTATCAAAATCTTCCACCATAATACAACCCCTAGAAAAAAGTATGCAATCAGCAGTCTCGGACGAGCACTCACTCCAGACATTTTATCATGTGGTCAGTAAATGTTCATTTTAAAGAGCAAGTGCAGGGAAATATTTATGGAATCACTCCATTCTGAGGAAAAAAATATGGAATCATGAGAAACAAACAAAATTTCTTCTTCAGGCAATCATCTTTGTAAATCTCACTGGAACGGCACCACACATAAGTTCCAGCATCATCACCTTGTCTAATGCAGATTCTTGACTCTTGACACCTTGTCCAGTGCAGATTCTTAACAAGGGGATGATGCTGGAACTTACTTAACTTAGGGGGTGGCATGGCTCAGCGGTAGAGTTGTTGTCCACCAACCCATAGGTTGTGGGTTCCATTCTCTGCCCTGATGAACTCGCCTAAGTATCCTTGAGCAAGATACTGAACCCCACATTGCTCCTGGTGCTGTGTCACCAGTAGGTAGATGGCAATGTAGTGTAAAGCGCTTTGAGCACCTTGAAAGGTGGAAAAGCGCTATACAAGTATAACACCATTTACCATGTGTGGTGCCGTTCCAGTGAGATTTACAAAGATGATTGCCTGAAGAAGACATTTTGTTTGTTTCTCATGATTCCATATTTTTTTTCCTTCTTTTCCTTCTTCTTCCTTCTTTTAGTGTTTCTGAATGCTAAAGAGTTGCACTTTTGAACTAATTTATTATTTTTTTCAAGCTTTCTATCCGAGTTTGTTCTACATGATAAAATGCCTGAGTGAGTGCTCGTCCGAGACTGGTGATTACATACTTTTTTCTAGGGGTTGTATTATGGTGGAAGATTTTGATAACAACTTGATGGTACCTTTTTTTTTTTTTTTTTTTTTTTTTTTTTTTTAAAAAACATTGACACCTTTTTAAAACAATATCACGATTCTTGGCAGGAGCATATCGATAACCTTTTGGGATACAAAGTATCACGATATATCACCATTTCGATATTTTGTCACACCCCTACTTCAACAGTCAGTCACTGTTGATAGTTTTCTGCGTTGAGGAGTGGGGCAAACTTTCTTCAGACCAATGTCAAAGACTGGTAGATGGCTACAAAAAGTGTCCCACTGAAGTTATTTCAGCCAAAGGGGGCAACACTAGCTATAAGGTGTGCTAACTTTTTCGTTAGAATATGCATTTTTGTTGACAAATTTGGTTTAATGAGTAAAACAATGTGAATTTTTGTTGTTTACCTGCTATTAAATCACTTTCTTTTCCAGAGATAGAGGAAAACAAGATCAGACATTGATATGTCAACATTTCTTAATAAAGAACTGAATATTTATTGGGGTGTCCTAATTTTTTCACATGACTGTATTTACTTGTACTTGAGAATTTTTTTTTTTTTTTTTTAATTAACACTTTTACTTGAGTCATAGTATATGAAGTACAGCTAGTCTTAATGAATTGCGTAAACATTTTGCCTGCTATAGTTAGCTGGGATAGGTTTTGCGACCCTTGTGGCAAGGATGAATGAATGCTCTTTACAGAACAATTTAAATCTTGACAAACCCCAAAATTAGCATGAAAATCCTGAACCCTGTTGATTCCTGACCCAAACATGTAAAATATGACCCTTTAGTTCTTGATTAACTATTGTATGATTATGGTTCTATTCTGGACACACCATCTGGCAGAAGGACATCTTCATTTGTGTTCCAGGTTGGTCGCACAATGGACTTTACTTATTTAACAAGGTCAATCCACACAAGCTTCAAAGGCTCTACTGGGATAAGGAGGGCAAAGCTACGTTTCTACTGCAGATTTTCTGTGGCAACCCTCAGTGATTCAGTAGTGAGAGTGAGGGGGTTGTGAGTTATTTTTAGATTTGTGTATTATTCTAAACACACTTGTAGGACACTGATCCCTTACCCATTATAACTTAAAACGCCTACTTGTCATGCGTTCATATTCTGTGGCAAGTTGTAAACATCTGGTTTCCTGTTTCTCTCGCTGTTGTTTCCCTGACAACAATAAATCACTGAATATATTTAATGTCCCTCAAAGCTACCATAGGAAAGGTCATTGAATTATACAGCTTGTCCAACTTAGGGCCTTATCGCTAATTGCCTATTTCTAAGAATAATACGAAATGGATGTGTAGCGAAGGCCCTTTTGGCTTTGAACTTGGATTATTTCGGTTTGAAGTCTCCAGTCCTGATGCAGCTGGTGCAATTTTGATTTGAGCGAGGATTGGGGGATTTATTGTTACATACGTAATGACACGGAAATACAACAGTGCGCCTTTTCCCTCCCTGCGGGGCAGTTTACTGTTCAAAAATGAACTCACGTGCCAGTGTCTTTTGTAATCCTTTGTATTTATACTCATCAGCACTGTGCATAAGGCCGAGGAGAACAAGAACCTGCAGGGAGATTAGTGCAGGTTCACCTTCAGTCACATTCTTCACCAGTTCAAACTATTTCCAAATCTTTTTTCTATTGCTTTTTGTTGCAATTATCTCGAGTTCAAACACCTTCCTTTAATTATGTCACCATAATTAAGGTCCAATTTACAGATTAATGATGCAATTATAATATATAGGTGGCATGACAGTTTAAGAAGAATCCTCTTAAATAGGATTTTCCTTTTTTAACGTTATAAAGAGCATTTTCAGATCACCTGTTTAAGGTTATACAGCTACACTATTTAAATCAATGATAAAAAGTTCTGGAAGTAATTAATACTTATAACTGTTCATATACAACTAAACTATTTCTATATAGAACTCTATACAATTTTGACACATGACAGATGTTGCCTGGTGTGTATCATGTGTCAGTCATTTGTAAATGTTTAGAAAACAAGATTATTTTTGACGAATTATGGCAGTGACAGGAAAGCTACACTTGTCGTTATTTTTGATAAATTAGGCCAGTGACAGGAAAGTTACACTGACAAGTGTACTGTGAGTTCTGCACCTATACCACCAGTATGATGTGCGCAGTATGTGTGGGTGGGGGGCGGGCATTGTTGATGATTGTCCCTTTTGCTGTGACATCTCATCTCCATCCATGGAGCCAGAAGGAAAAAGCCCTCTCGTCAGAGGTCATGAGAAAGTTACGACTTGACTTTCCCATTACTGGGCTCTGGTCTAGGCAGTTTCTTAAAGACACACACACTTCCTATCTTCTTTTTATTGAAGCACTCGTGCTATAGCTACAAGTGTTTGCAGTTATTATGTTTCCTGAAAATTGTTTTAGTAATCATAATTAAGTTCATCAGGATTTTATCTCAAACCAACTGCATCTTATGCATCTCGTGTATCTTATGATACACATACAGTGGTATGAAAAAGTATCTGAACCTTTTGGAAATTCTCACATTTCTGCATCAAATGTCCATCAAATGTGATCTGATCTTTGTCAAAATCAGATAGATGTAAAAACAGTGTCTGCTTTAACGAAAACCACCCAAACATTTATAGGTTTTTATATTTTAATGAGGATAGCATGCAAACAATGACAGAAGGGGGAAAAATAGGTAAGTCTGCCTAAGGACCCTTAAAGAGCAATTGAAACCAATTTTTACCAAACAATTTAAGTCAGGTGTGTGCAGAGGTTGCGCTAGACTTTTTCGTTGTCTGTCATTTTGACTGACAGGGTCATAAAAATCCGGTCATAATCTATTTTTACCCGTCACTTAAATTTTTAAAATGATAATAATGACATATTGAATAGTATTTAGTTTTCAATCATTTTTAATTAATATTCTGTCCGAACAAGCTTAACAGAGAATCCACACCGTGCCATCACACATCAAGCAGATGAATATGTAACTTTTTCTCCGCAGTGACAAAAACAGCTGACTGTGGCCCCAGTAGGTAGGCTACATATGGAACAATGAAATTAACAGTTCACCTGCTGTGGCCTGAACGTAGTCTCACACTTTCCTCCTGGTGCGCATGGACTTGAATTACGTGCCGAATAAGTGCTTTGCAGTGAAGGATCAAGCCGCATTATCATATCAATGTTGCATTTCAATCAGAAACTACAAAATCCAATTTCTGGAGAAATTACGTAGGAAGCTTTGCTGTGCTTGTCGGAATTTCAAGTACACGCACTTGTAGTACAAGCTACGGCTGCAATTAATAATTATTTTATAATCAATTACTCGAGCCAACAGAAATCCAACCTACAATCAGATTAAAAACATGCACACCTTCCCAATGTGGGCCAGGTCTCAGGAGGGAGGCAGAAGCCCTAACATATGAAATTTCAAGAGAGAAAATAGGGCCTCAGCTATCGATTATTTTAGTAATCGATTAATCTATCAAGTAGTCAGTTAGAATAATTGAGTAATCCGATTAAGGACATTTAATGCGTGGCAGAATACATTTTTAGGAGATGTAAAACAAAGGCTTGCTGAGATTGCACTTTTAAAAGAGCATTAAATGCAATCCAAAATAAAATTCACGAGTATTTCTTCAAACTATGCAGAATTTTGCTTTCATTTCAAAATAAAACACTTGAGTTTACCCTCAAACGGCTGAAAAAAAAAAAAAAACAATAGGATCTAAAGCCTGAGTTATACTCCTGCGTTGCGGTGTCGGCGACGTGACTACGGCGTCAATGAGCATTCGATAGTTCTGCGGTGAGGGAACGCGTTGCTCTGTAATTCACCGCCAAGCCACTAGAGATGTGTAGCATTGTGTTTCTACGGTTTTGGGGCACGCTTGTCGACTTCCTCTAGTTTAACAGAGAAAAAAATAAACAATGCAAAATGGAATGCTTGAATGTGGATCTTCAGCTCATCAACATTGAATAAATGTTGATCAAACAAATGTTGAGGCGCAGGCGACGCAGAAGACGGTTTCGAGGCGGTCTGTCCAACTTTTGATGAGAGTTCTAGCCTCGGGTGGAAATCAGCAAGCTGTGGCGGCTAGCTTCAAACTGGCGTCGAGCACTGCGTTCAGCGTTTTGTCTGAGGTCTGCAAAGCCCTCTAGCCCGATTTGTTTGCTGTGTCCTACAACCAGCCAGTGGGAAGCCATAGCAGATTTTTGGCGGCTATGGAACTTCCCAAACTGCGTTGGAAGCCTTGATGTTAACGTTATCATAAAAGCACCGAGGCACTCTCAATCAGTGATGATGTATCGAGTGTGAACTGTGTGTTGTTGAAAATGAAACATCAAAACAACTCTTTGACACCAAACCTGTGCTTTACTCTTCTTATACTTGAAGTGTGACAGATAAATAAGTCAGACTCACAGCAAACATATGTACACACAATAAATGATGAATTACAGCAACCAAAAATACGACAAAGTGATAAAAAGCTGGCAGTTTTTGGCCGACTTGGTCATCGCTTCGTGTGGCCATTCGTTTTCGAACACACACATACTTGTCTCGGTGGTCCTTCCATTTTTTTATTCAATTGTTGGTTGACCTCCATCCCTGAATTTTCAGCAATCTCCTCCCACAAATTGCTTGCCATTTGGCAATTTTCATAATGTCTTGAGACATTGTAGAAGTTGTCGTACTTGCTCTTCGTTGAAACTCTCGTCGACTTGGTCCATTTTTGCGGGTGGCAAAATCATGTTTGACAATGGCGGTGATTTCGCACAGAACCGGAAATAACAGTCTGAGCGGACCAATCACAGTCCATTTCCGCCATGTCATATGCGTCGACGTGACGTGAAGTCACAAAATTTTGGAAGTGCACATCAGGCTGTGGCGGAGGGTCGTAAATCGGGTCTTCCTTGACCGCACAGGTCTGACGTGGAAGCATACCTCGGCTTTAAGTACAACAAAAGAACTGCGGCAGCTATTGATTATTTTAGTAGTCGATTAATCGATAAACGATTAGTTCGAATAATCGAGTAATCGGATAAGGACATGAAAAATTAAATTACCTGAGCTGAGCCTCAAACGGTATTAAAAAAAAAAAAAAAAAAATGATGATCTATGTACAGCAAAAGAACAATTGGCTAACTTACATCGCAAAAGTCCGCTAGTTTAAATGCTATAAAATGCTAACTTTTTTACAATGCTCTTAACATATGATTCAGACACATATCCCCATAGAAATAGGGTAAATATACCTATAAACTAAATTACGAATGCATTAAAAAAAACATTAGCTCAAACTAAATTTTGCTTATGTTGGTCTTAACAGGGAGCACCTGGATTCAGTCATGTGAATTGAAGCAGACTAGAAGGCAGTGTATCCACCCAAATCAATAAAACTAAATGCAAACACTTTCAAAATAAACCATTGCAACGTCACTTTAATTAAACGAATACTCGAAGCAGCAAAATTTAATTCGAATATTTTTTCTAATCGAATACTCGAGTTAATCGATTAATCGTTGCAGCACTAAAAAGAACCATTGGATAACTTGAATAGCAAAAGTCCATCTAAAATGCTATAAAATGCAACTTTTTTTTTTTTTTTTTTACAATGCTCTCTACAAGTCGTTCGAACACATATTCCCACAACAACAGCTAAATATACCTACAAACTAAATTACGAATACATAAAAAACATTATTTCAAACAAAAACGTACCTTTAGTTAGTCTTAACAGGGAGTAGCGGGATTCAGCCATTTTAAATGAGTTATGTCATATTCTCTGTTGCCACTCGAGGGCAGTGTATCCACCCAAATCAATACAACTAAATGCAAACGCTTTCGAAAAACAAACAATTACGACGCCACTCTAACTAAACGAATCCTCGAAGCAGAAAAAATTCTTAGAGTTTTTTTAAATCGAATTACTCGAGTTAATCGATTAATCGTTGCAGCACTAAAAGAAACAATCTGCATACTGTATGTGCAAGTGGCAAGTAAATCTCAAGTCATGATCTTCAAGTGCCTTCATTCATTCATCTTCTGTCTCGCTTATCCAAGCAAACTATGGCTAGAAGGCAGGGTACACCCTGAACCGGTCACCAGCCAATCGCAGTTTCCCAAAGTTACTGTGGGGAAAAAAATCATGCAAGTCATGTCAGATCACTTCGAACTTATTTAAGTAAAGTCAAGTCATTTCTTGTTTCAAGCTGTTTCAGCTCCATCTGTGAAGTCGTAAGTAGTCAGACAATCCTCCTCATTCACAAAATATTTTGGATTTACAATCAAATGTTTGTTCACTGATCTTAACACAAAAAGAGTAATCCATACGGATCATGGATAAAGGATCATCCCCGCCAAAGAAGCTCGTGCAGTTAAATGCATGTGCTAAAACTTGCATTTGACTAGCTGGCAGGCGTCAAGGTCAAGTCTTAATGTAATTTCTAACTGTACCCCTTCTTCTCTGTCTTATTGCTCCAATTGTTAGATCAATTTACCTAAGTGTCGGATATTGTTTGATGTCGTAGCTCACAGTTAGAACACAGCATCAAATGAGTGCCTGATGACCGTTGGATTGGCAGCTATGTGATTTATGTGCTTTTTTTTTTTGTTTTTTTGGTGACTTTCTGGTTCCATGTGTCACCACCCGCTGTATCCGTTTTGTAATTTATCTGCATTCTTTGTTGGTTCTCTTCTTTGGTGCGGTTCTTAGTTAATCTGCTAGACAACTGTCGCCCAGTCCCTGCATATTTTTGTCACTCAGTCCCATCACAGCTGTAATCCTCTCACTCCCTCTTGTTCGCCTCTCTGTCTCGCTTGCTCTCACTCTCTGGGCTCTATTTAGGTATGCATCCAGCACGGATTTAGACTTGTTGCGCTCTAAGGTGTGTTATAGCAGGTGTTGGTAAATTAGAGGACACAAACAGACAGGACATTTGAAAGAGAGTGTTTAGCACTGCTTTGAGCATGATCCATTTTTGGTCCATTCACAGCCAATGAGCAGTAACATTTGCATTCCCTTTAAATGTGGTTCACTGCTCATCCATACACTTCATAATGATATTGACGGGTCAGATTCGACCTTTACTGCACCACGCCTTCAAGTAGGGGGCCGTCCTACACTCCACTTCGTCGGTCGCAGTTGTTCTCAAACACATGCAGTGGTCCAACGCCGGATTTAGGTTGATAAAGTACGAAAGCTGTACTGCATACAAACAGGAAGGATTGTCTCAGGAGTGATTTTTTCGAGGATTCAAGGTAATTATTATACTTTTCGTTTTATCACAAGAATTTTCAACGTGAAAAGCTCTTTGTTGTAAGGCTGCCGCCACACTGTCTAACAGACTAGCATCATTCTTTGACATATTTACGTAAAATAAATGCTAAATGAGTTTTTTTTGCTTTTTTAACAAAGAATCGAGACTGTTTTACGTTTATATCTTTAAAGAATTTTAGGATTTAAGCATTTATTCTCAAGAATTTTCAACGTATAAAGCTTTGTTGTAAGGCTGCTGCCACATTGACTAAAAGACTAGCATCGTACTTCGACATATTTATGTAAAATAAATGCTAACCGCACGTTTTTTTTTTGCTTTTAACCAAGAATCGAGACCGTTTTACGTCCATATTTATAAAGAATTCAGGGATTTAAGCTTATATTCACAAGAATTTTCACCAGAAAGGCTATGTTTACATCAGGCGTCTGCTAGCTACATTTACTAACAGACCAGCATTGTACTTCGACATATTTACTCAAATAAATGCGAAACTGCACATTTTTTTTTTTTTTTTTTGCTTTTAACCAAGAATCAAGACTGTTTTGCGTCCATATCTATAAAGAATTCAGGGATTTAATCATTTATTCACTAAAATTTTCACCGGAAAAGCTTTGTCTACATACAGCGGCCGCTAGCTACATTCACTAAAAGACTAGCATTGTACTTTGACATATTCACGTAAAATAAATGCTAACTGCACGGCTTTTTTTGGTTTTAACCAAGAATCAAGACTGTTTTGTGCCCATCTCGATAAAGAATTCAGGGATTTAAGCATTTATTCACGATAATTTTCACCGGAAAACCTCTGTTTACATAAGGCGACCGCACATTGACTAACAGACTAGCATCGTACTTTGACATATTTACGTAAAATACATGCTAACTGCACTTTTTTTTTTTTTTTTTTTTTTTTTTTGCTTTTAACCAAGAATTGAGACTGTTTTACATCCATATCTATAAAGAATTCAGGGATTTAAGCGTTTATTCACAAGAATTATCTACTCGGTCAGCTTGCCAACTATGCGGGCCCCCTATTAATTGGCCCCACGCCCCGTCAATATCATTATGAAGTATATGGCTCATCCATGACATGATGGAACAAGAAACTGATTTGCTTGAGTCGTGCAGTTCGAAGCGCAAATAGAATGAACACCTGCAAGCAGACTTCTAGGGGAGGAATTTCTGGATTTGACTAAGCGATTACGAATGTGTTCTGTTTTGTATGCTTTTGTAGATCACCACACACCTCACCCAGTGTCTGTGTGACTTTACACACCACTTGTGCCTCGGCCATTAGGATGAATATTAAAAAACAATGTTAAAGAAGACTACGTTAAACTCTGATGGACGAAATACACCACACACTTCCAGAAGACTCAATATCTTTCTGCCTACGTTCTGATCAGAGGTTGATAGAGTAGCCAAAAATGTTGACTAAAATAAGAGTAGGAGCACATCAAAATAATATTACTCACGTAAAAGTAGTCATCCCAAAAATTTAATATAAATAGAATAAAAAAATAATAAATATAAATAGAATAAAATAAATAAAAAATAGAATAATCTTGTAATGAGGTTCTGTTTACAATGTCTTATTTTTTTTTAAAACAATGGTGTATATTTGTTTCTGTTGTAATTATGCTGTACTATAACCAGTTATATGACCGCACAAGGCCAAATAAATACACAAAAATCCTCAAATTCCAGCTAGAAAAATCTACAGAAATAAAACATCACCCGTCCAAAGAGCACGAGCGCCCTCTAGCGGAGTAAACATATTTCCTACCATAAAATAAAAAAAAATCATATGTCCGGTTTTCCGTGGTCTGTCAGTGCCAAATAAAACCTGGGAGAGTGGTTGAAATTCTTGCTTTCGAGTAATGTTGATGGCAGCGTTCTACATCAAGTTGTTTTTGTTTTTGTTGTCACCATGTGACTGTATAGTTACATCTAACGGCTAGAATGGAGTCATATGATTATTGTTGCAACGTCTCATTGGTGAAACTGGTAGAGCCACTGTGGGCATCTTTGACAAAAATAAAGTGAAATCTAAGATGTTGAATAAACAGAAAAGAAATTCTAGTGTAGCCCGAACTTAACAAATCTACTCAAGTAAAAGTAAAAAGTATGGTGTGGTAAAACTACTCTTGGAAGTACATTTGTCTAAATACAGTTAATAAAAAAACAAAATATATGGTAACACTATACAATAAGGGTCCCTTAGTTAACATTACCGGTAGTTAATGTATTTTTAGACAATAACTAATGTTTAAGCAACATTATAACAATTTATATAATCTATCATCAAACATTATTCAATACATTAATTAACCTTAGTTAACGCACGTTAACGCACAACGAGGCAGTAACTAAACTAATGGTTAACAGTGCTCCAGACTAACATTTTTTTTCTAGGAACACAGTGGCCCCTAACTTAAAATTTTAGGGGCGCAATTAGAAGATTCACTGTAAATCGACATGCAAAATTTTCCTCTAATTTTCACTGTTTAACAGGTATACATACTTTAATAAAAATGCATAAAACTACAAACTTATGAATTTATATTTTATTGTCTATCAGTTTTCACATAAGCCATTATACTGCTTAGAACAGTGGTTCTTAACCTTACTAATGGTACCGAACCCTACAAGTTTCACATGTATATTAACATAACCCTTTGGAATTAGATTAAAAAAAAACATTTCTTTTTTCAAATTTTCCATTGGTCTGTTGTATTCCCTCATGCCAAGTGTGAGTCAACCTCCCACTGAGCAAACCAGTTCCTCCTCCCATCAGATCAAGGACTAGCGGTTAAAATAAATGGATTAAGCCTGTAAATTGGGAGCAAACCAGTCCAAAACCTGGTTTAAAAGCCCCTTTGCCTAGATTTAATCAGCGTACGAAAATAGGGCTTTACATTTCTTTACCTTCACTGAACCCCTTAGAGTTACTCACTGGGATTCGATCGAACCCAGGTTAAGAACCACTGGCTTAGAAATTAGGTTAACATGGGAATTTTGTTCTATTTCTTTCGCTGTCACCTGGCATTACAACCAATCACCAAGGGATTTATTGATCAACAAATCTCCTGCGAAGACACTGGCCAACCCGAAAAATGCCACACTTTGTCAACATGGAGGAGTGTATCATCTTAGCAGTGTGCTACCAGCACATACTTTTTGATACCTCTTGGCATGATTTTCGGGAAGTGAATAAAAAAGCAGCAGTATCGAAAGTTGTTGGCACTCAGAAAAGAAATTTTAAAATGCACTCCAAATTCAAAGATAGAGACGAGCGAAGCCGCACAGGCAGAGGGGCGTGTCGCTGTCGCTTGACACTGCAGTCGCATCGTGTCCCGCGTGTTGGCTTTCACCTCGGCGGCGATGACTTTCATATTTTGCCATCGCTCATCATGTGTCGAGCTCCAGACCTGCTCCACATATAGCCCACCTCCAACTTCTTTTTCTTCTGCTGCATTTTTCCGTTACAAACCAGCTCGTTACATTACTGCCAACTAGTGGATTTAACCGTGAATGGGTTTGTCAGCAAAAAAACCCCAAAACAAAACAAAAAAACCCCCGCACAGTTAAGGGTCGCGACTCCAATTTTAGTTGCAAAAATGCAATCATTTGGTGGCAGTCTGTAGCCCTGGTTAAGGACCATTTTAAAAAATATTATAATTCAATACTTAACATTGGTTAACATACACATTGTGCATTATAACACAGTTATTAATGTATACTGGTCCGAGTAAGTGAATATATTCTTCCAAATTGGGAAACATTGCTCTTTGAGTCATTGGGTGCTGCGAACCTAACTTTAAGTACGGTATTATTTAATTTAGTTACCTAATGTTAATCATAAAATATGCATACAGGTGCTTCATAAATATTACTTAACCATAGCTAACTACTACAGAATACTGTTTGGATCCTTATTGTACAGTGTAGCACATGTGTCCCTTAAGTAAGAAATTATAAATGCTTAAGTGCCTCCCCTGAACCATAATTTATCATTACTGAAGGCTTTTTGGACCCTTATTGTAAGTGGACTGTCACATTCGGCTGCTGGTCATTGTTCTCATTTCAGAGTGTGGGCGGTGTTCCCTGGACGCAGGTGCACCCAGTTGTCATCAGCGGCATATTTAAACGCAGGCAACCCAAGCAAGGGTTGCCAAGATATTGCCTTGCTGGTCGCCAACGGACTTTTGAACTTTCGAGCTTGTTATTCACATTTGGCTAGTTTCGCCCCTGCCTGGGTTTGTTTGTCTGCCGCCCTCGTTTTGAATCCTCTACCTTGTGCAGGTATTTGTATTACTTTTGTCACCTTGGTTTACCCTTGGGTTAGTTCTAGTGATCTTCGTCAACCAGGACCCCTTTTTGTTACCTCTTTTTTTGCGATCACGTGTTTTGTTATGTACTGGACTGTCTCAGAAAATTAGAATACACAATATTCTAATTTTTTGAGACAGTCCTGTGTATATATACAGGACTGTCTCAGGAAATTAGAATACACAATATTCTAATTTCCTGACTGTCTCAGGAAATTAGAATATTGTGTATTCTAATTTCCTGAGACAGTCCTGTATTTATACACAGGACTGTCTCAAAAAATTAGAATATTGTGTATTCTAATTTCCTGAGACAGTCCAGTATACAATAAACCTATTGAACGCCTCTCTTGTCTGTTTTGGGGTCCAGCCTTGGTTTCGCGGACTGTAACATGGACCACATGTAACCCTTTGGTAGCAGATATGCTGAACCATTAATAGTTCAAATGAATGAAATTGAAGCAATCACAAGCAAAGACTTGTTCATATTCTATTGAAAACAATAAGCCATTATTATGCCACAGACTTCATAATGTATTGACGGGTCAGATCGGTCATGCACTGCGACTCGCATTCAAGTAGGAGGCCGCCCACATCAAAAGGAGCTATTCATAAACACGCACGCTGCGATCTAACGCCAGATTTCTGTTGAAAAAGTACAAAAGCTGTACCGCATACAAACAGGAAGGATTGTCTCAGGAATGATTTGTTCGAGGATTTAAGGCACTTATTATATTTTTAGTACCATGCATGCATGCATGTTGAAATGTTGTGAAAAAAAAATCAATGGGACAAATTAGCCGCTACTGCATCATAGTTCGCAATATTTACGTAAAATAAATGCTACCTGCACATTTTTTTTTTTTTGCGTTTAACCAAGAATCGAGACGGTTTTACATCAATGTCTAAAAAGAATTCGGGGATTTAAGCATTTAATAACATGAATTTTCACCGGAAAAGCTCTGTCTAGATCAGTCGGCCGGTAGCTACATTCATTAACAGAATAGCATTGTACTTTGACATATTTACGTAAAATAAATGCTAACTGCATGTTTTTTTTTTTTTTTTTGCTTTTAGCCAAGAATTGAGACTGTTTTACATCCATATCTATAAAGAATTTGGAGATTTAAGCATTTATTCACAAGAATTTTCACCGGAAAAGCTTTGTTTACATCAGGTGGCCGCTAGCTACATTTACTAACAAACTAGCATTTATACATTTTTACGTAAAATAAATGCTAACTGCACGTTTTTTTTTTTTTTTTTTTTTTTTTTTTTTTGTTGCTTTTAACCAAGAATCGAGACTGTTTTAAGTCCATATCCATAAAGAATTCAGGGATTTAAGCATTTAAACACAAGAATTTTCAACGAAAAAAGCTCTGTCTGTGATTCCACTCGGTCAGCTTTGGCGGCCTTGCCAACAATGCAGAGTCCCTATTTATCGGCCCCGCGCCCCATGTCCCATCAATAGATTATGAAGTCTATGACTATGCATTAACTAAAGTTAATCAATATATTAGTTAATTTTAGATTAGGGATTATATGAATTATTATAATGTTACTTAAGCATTAGTTATAGTCTAAAAATGAATTAACTAATGTTAATTAAGGGACCCAAATTGTAAAGTGTTACCAAATAAATTTATTTGGGTAACTTTATTTGTTTAGTGGAGTAAATGTAACACTCCTCTGACTGTCATCAGATCCTCCAAAATCATGTTTGACCTCTGGTCTGCATTGGATGTAGACAGACTGTCAAGTCACCAAATTGTCACATACGCAAGGCATATTATCAGTGACACGCTCTCGATACGCCAGTATGTCCATCTTAACACATTCCCAAAACAGGTGCTGCACAAGTGCACAAATTTCAAATTGTGCTGGTTCTTCTGCACGAGTGCAGCTGCATCCTCTTATGAAAATAGAGCCCTCTGTCTTTCTTTGTATTCATATCTGTCTCTGACTTGGTGTCCTCACTCCCCTTCTCTCACAGCCTCTCCGCTATAACTTTGAGAGTCTCAAACCAACCAGTCAAGGCACTTGCTGCCACACGATTTTATTTATTTTTATTTTATTTATTTATTTTATTTTACTTTATCCGTCGCCAAGTTCTTGCTCGCTGGGCTTATTTGGTTCAGTCTTAAGTGAAGAATTTAATAATTCTAGACCACCTTCACGTGCTAGTTAAACAACTTGTGCAGTGTTTTTTTTTTTTTTTGGCATGACAAACTTGTGAATAAAACTGAATTCAAACGAATTCTATTGCATTAATAAAGAAGACCTGGTCGAGTGAGCAAATGATCCAAGCTGTCTGTGCCTTGGACAGATGTTACAACCAGAAGTCAACAACAACTGCCACCTTACATACCTTTTGACCTGTCCCAAAAAAAAAAAGTTAATAAAGCCTGTGACAGACGGGAATTGAGGGCACTGGCTTAGACAAGATAGGCTGTGTTCAATTACTCCTACTTGAGGTATTTCCAGTAGGTTGGGGGGATGGGTTGAGAGCCTGATGCACTGATGACATGAGGTCATTGACATAACACATTTTTTAGACTATTAAGTCACACTTTTTTCATAGTTTGGCCGCTCTTGTGAGTTATATTCAGGTTTGCCCTATATTTTTAAAACAATCTCTCAAATTTTATTTCACACCTACCAACATGAGTAGTGAGTAAAAACCTAAATATCCTAATGCCATTTATTTGGATGAACATCTATATATTTACAACAACAGGAAAATATTTTTGTTAATTAATTTTTTTTTAAAAATACATAGTAAAACACAGAACAACTAAATGCTTACTAGATGGAAGAAAACTGAAAATTAAAAATGCATATCAACATTTCGCAACCATTAATAAACATTAATCTGTCATGTTATTGTACTGCACACTTGTTTAGCCTGTTATATTTTTTTATTGTTATTATCACGCATGTGCCAATCGCAGACGAGTCGAGTCACCTGATTTTGAAAATCTGCCTATACAGAGTCCCGATCCGATCCCAATTTTTAAATTTATTTTAGTGCTTTAGTGCTGATTAATCAATTATCTCGAGTAATTCGATTAGAAACATACTTCGAATGTAGTTTTTTTGCGTCAAGAATTTTAGTTAGAGTGCCGTTATAATGGTTTGTTTCAAAAGCGTTTGCATTTGGTTTTATTGATTTGGGTGGATACACTGCTCTCTTGTGGCAACAGTGAATATGACATAATTCATTTAACATGGTTGGATCCAGCTGCTCCCTGCTAAGACCAACATAAGGTAATTTTTTGCTTGAGCTAATACTTTTTTTTTTTTAATTCATAATTTAGTTCATAGGTATTTTGAGCAGTTTTTTATGGGAATATGTGTTTGAACGATTTGTAAAGAGCATTGTAAAAAAGATTGTTAGCATTTTATAGCATTTAAGCTAGCAGACTTATCTATGCAAGTTAGCAAATTGTCTTTTGTTTCACTTAGATCCTCATTTTTTTTTTTGGTACTGTTTAAGGCTAAGCTAAGGTATTTTATTTTGAAATGAAAGTGCAATTCTGCATAGTTTGAAGAAACACTCAGGAATTTTATTTTGTATTGCATTTAATGCCCTTTTCAAAGAGCAATCTTAGCAAGCCTTTGTTTTACAATCTCTTAAAATTCATTGTCAAACGCAATAAATATTCCTAATCCGATTACTCGATTATTCGAACTAAGTGGTTGATGGATTAATCGATTACTAAAAGAATCGATAGCTGTAGCCCTAATTTTTTCCAAACATGTTACCGTCCCACCGTGCCGCATTTATAATGTGAATTATTTTTCAAACAAGAATAACGTAGAAAAATGCTTGTCTTTATTAAATTCCTCATTGAGAGTCCACACACTTTGATGCTCACATTTAGAGAACACCCTCTCACTTACACAATGAGTTGCCACAGCACTTGCCTGGCACCGCTAGACTATTCTCCCTGTATTTTTAAAACACTGTGAGAAGAGTCTGGGACCCATCTCCTTATTGGACTCTCAAACCCAAACGAAATCATCTGTGCAATCAGATTCGTATATTTGTGTGACGTCTTCTTAATGAGCAACGTCACTCTTGCGCGTTGGAGGTCGTCTCCAAAAGATGGCGAACGGGAGAGCTTAGAATAAGTTCCAATCCGTGGTAAATTCAGTTTTAAATGACCAAAAACACATCGAGTCGCTAAAACCAACAGTCTGTCTCGTGCTAGCCATGTTGAACAAACGTCTCCATTCTCCGCTCTCCTCGTATGTTTATTCCCTCACGCTAGTTTCTTGTTGCTTTATCAACGGCACGACCGCCCGTCGCCGATTGGTCCACTCCGCTGTCTGTTTGCTGTGGCTTGCACCGCCCTGGGAATTTGATCTGCCGAACGGTCGCCAGACTCTACAGCTGGAACAACAGTGAGTCTGGTGTACCAGGCAACAACAGCACACTTATGCAAGTTTAAAGATGATTGACAGATTTGTGCCTTCGATCGTAGAGTAACCGAGCTTCTCTGGCAAGATCAAAGCTACAAACCTGTCAATCATCATAAACTTGAAGTACCAAATGCAAGCTGGACAGTTTGGCCGCACTGCTTAGCAGGAGGCAGGCTGAGATTTATTTCAAAACTCGAGCCTTTTTACCCGATTCTGACCCTCTGAAAAATGGTGCGATCGGCCCGATTTCCTGTCACGTGATTGGATCGGGACTAAGGGTGTGACAATATATCGAAATGGTGATATATCGTGATACTTTGCATCCCAAAAGTTGTTCGATACGCTCATGCCAAGAATCGAGATATCATTTTCAAAAGGTATCAATGTTTAAAAAAAAAAAAAAAAAAAAAAAAAAGAAGGAACCAACAAGTTGCTACCAAAATCTTACTACATAATAGTGTTCAATTAACTCAATGGCAGCCATTGACAATCACTCTTTCCTATTTTCAGGGCATTTACAGGTCACTTTCTGTTCATTGTAGGGCATTTACAGGTAACCTCCTTTTGAGTTTGAGTCACTGCCTATTCATTTGTGGGATTCCCGGCTCACTTCCTGTTCTGTAACCCAAAATCAACAGGAAGTGCCCATAAAATGCCCCAAAATTAACAGTAAGTGACTCAAAATCAACAGCTAATGACCTGAAATGGCCCAAAAGGACTCCTGCCTGGCATTAATTGGCTGCCACTCATGGCTATAGAAGTGGGAGGGGCCTGCTTGAAGTGGGAGGGGTTCATTTGCTGACTCCCACCCAGTTCACATGGATTGGCCGTAAACTTACAGCAGAAGGATGAAGATAGCTTGTTGTTCTGTTTGTTAGCTGTTTTGTAGAATGATTTCCAGACCAATGTATCGATAATCTCTGTATTGCTATATCGTAAGATCATCGTTATCGTGAGCTTCATATTGGAAATCGTATCATATCGTGAGGTACCAAGAGGTTCCCACCCCTAATTGGGACATCTCTAGTTATTATAACTTGCATTTAGATATGAAATATCTGTTCACAGTTTAGGTTTCCAATCAACTTTGACTTGTGATTTTTTTTCCTTCTAAGTGATGCTTTGTTTTAGTTATTTCACAAGACAGACAAGCTAATGATTATTTAATGAGATCTTATTAACAGTGAATCTAATTGTCTAAATTTTGGGGAAGCAACATCAAGATAACTGCAAAACAGAGGGGAATACTTTTTGCACATTCCAGAAATAGAGGCATACAGAAGTGTGAAATATAGTTGAAGTATGGTATCTTTGCTGTGGCCAGTGTTGTTTTTGGCAGCCCTCATAATTTTTGCTATTGTCTAAATCTTTTGGACGAAAATCTTATTCGTCTTAGTTATATTTTAGTCATTTTAAAATGCGCTCGTCTTCGTCTTGTTTTTGTTGACGAAAGCTCAGACTAATTTTGTCTAGTTTTAGTCGCCGTTTTCTCAAAATTTTTTCGTCTCTAAATTTCAAAAGTTTTAGTCCAAAAATAAATATAGGTTTCCAACTATTTCGAATGAACATTGACAGGCGAGCACATGTTGTAGGGCACAAGGACGCCATGTCGCAAACCCGTACACTATTTTCACTAGCCTAATGCTAACGCGAACACAATGCTAACGCTGCGAGTTACATTTAATGTGTGATGCTCACTCAGCATAGACCTTTAAAGGCTAAGACAACATTGCATATGCTTACTTGCCAAGATAGGAAACAAAACTTAATATGTGTTGCAAAACAAGCAAGCCTGGAGATGAGAGGACACTGGTGAGTTGGGGGTGGGGGGTGCAGTACGTCACATGTCATAAAACCAGACACTGCTACGATGCAGGCTAACTACACGTAAAATTTCACACATTGTGGACATGTGATGGAAAGTATGGCACATTTTCATCTCGTTCTCGTCTCGTCAGACAAAAACTGACATTTGTTTCGTTATGTTTTAGTCTCCCAAGACATGTTTTTAGCTTATCATCTCGTCATTGTCATGAAAACATTGTTTGTCGACGAAATATTTTCGTTATAGTCATCGCTGACGAAAACAACACTGGCTGTGGCATACTCATAAAGTACTGTTTGTTGCATAGTGTTATTAAATAAACACTAGTACTTGAAAAACAATTATTTTCTTATTATTACTGTACAGCACTTGTACACTTTTTTTTTTTTTTAAGTACCAACATTAATTGATGTATCGCACAGACATCAAATCTAGAAGTATAAGTAAGTGATTCCATACAACCCAAACAATTGTGAGAGGTGCAGTGTACAGCATAGCTTAGCATTGTGGGGAAAAAAGTCATTTTAATTAGACTATTAAGTAAAGAACTTTGGGGCATTTGAGCTAGTCTGCTGACCTCACTGAGGCAGAAAAAGAAAAACACCTTCATGCAATTAGATGTACTCAAAATGTTTCTAAACTCATCTGCAGCACCCAAAACAGAGTACAGATAGTCCCCGGGTTACGACGTACTCGACTTATGCGATTTTGACTTTACGACACCAGAGTCTTGTCCGCCATTTTGCCTCCAGTCTTTTTTTTTTTTTAAGTCGCATAAACAGTACATTATTGTACCTCACAGTATCCTTTTCTTTACTTTATTAATATGACGTGTTCTGGCCTCACTAAACGTCAAGTTGTTCTGCTTTACAAACGGCAAACAAGGCAATTGTGCTTTTTGAAGCTTTTGACTTCTTTCACTTTTGAGAATTTGTAAAGCTGTAACAAACATATGTTCATTCATGTTCAAAACAATATTTTAACAACGCATTAGTTACATTTTAACAATAAAACACTTGACACAAACTAACAATTGGTGATCTAACGTCTATCTAGTCTGATTAAAATGTAAATTTTGGAGATTAAATGATCCTAATTTGGCAAACAAATGTCTGCTATCTTAAATGCTATGAATGCTTACATATTTATCATTCTCATAGCAAATCGCTCACAGGTAACTACACCAATTCTAGCTCTGACTTGTAGTAGATGAGCGTTTGTTTTCCATTTCTTTATTGTTGTATAACTAGATTTAGCAAAGCTAATGATGTCTCAGCTGTGATGCAAAACTCTGAATTGTAGTCAAATTGAACATAATTGTGCTGTCCTTTATGTACTGATTAGCAACAGGCTTGCAACATGTGTTGGAGCCACAGCTGTTCAGTAGTTGTGGTAAAATTAAACATTGTGGTGAGCTAGTACAGGAGACTGAGGAGGAGCGTTGTTTTATCGACATTGAAACCGCACAAAAATCAACATACTTCACACTTGCCTGCAACTTCCGGCTTTTCCCTTAATTAAGCCCTTCCCCTCGGGAACTATATAACGTTCAAACTTTAGTTCCGAGGTTGAATTCTGTTAAAACTCGCTACAACATCATAATTATAATCATCATCGTAATAACAATATCAAGGACAACAAGGTGCTTCATGCGCAAGTTCTTAGCTTAAGTATTTTTGGAGCACTTGACACATGAAAATGCAGGGATAGGAAGACCATACCTTCCATAACAAAGCAGCAACATGGCTACATAAACACCCGGTCTTTGTGGTGGCTTGGTTCCACATCTGCCTTCATGAACACTGTCCTCCCATGTTGTGATGATGGCAGATGGATGTGGTATTTCAGAATTGTCTTTTTTGAGGGATTTTGATGAGTGCTGCCACTCCAGCTCCATTGTTGTTTTCGTTAGAGAAAGTGGAAAATGGAAGTCGCGAGCAGAAATGCTGAAGTTAAGCAGTACCTCGGAATGTTGTCAATTCTGAAAACAAAAAAAAAGAAAAAAATCAAACTTTTCATGACAACATTAGATGCACCTGTATATTGTCAATAATTGGCCATTAACTGATAGAAAATAAAGATCACGCGATCGGGTCCGATCACGTCATTTTCAAAGTATCGGAATCGGCAAAAAAATATCGGACATGCCATTTTTTTAATCTATATATATTTTTTTATTCAAATCGTTTTCTAATTGTATTTCACGTTACAGACAAAATGTCTTACACTCATCCAGAGTAGTTTTGGCTTACAGTAGGGCTATCAAATTTATTGCGTTAGCGGCGGTAATTAATTTTTTTAATTAATCATGTTAAATAATTAACGCATGCGCTGCACGACCCACTCACGCATTGTCGCGTTCAATCTATAAAAACGCCGTTTATCTATAGATAGCGCTAAAAGGCAGTGTATAATGAGTGGAGAGAATTTTGACAGTCTTTGGAGCCATTTTTTATGTGGCTAAAGCCTTACAATACCTCTCTCAGTAATTAAAAATGACGTGGGAGGCAATGTGGGGAAGAAAAGTAGTAGTTGATCATTTTCTTAACACCCTATGTTCTTTCCCAACGCAGAGAAGATATATCAATTGGTGCCCCTACACACAGTCATGGTTGCACTTCCCATCATGCATTTGGGCAGAAGTTAAATGGCTGCAGTATCATTTACTGAAAGCTCAACAAATACACTAGATGGCAATATTTAGTCACAATATACAAAGTCACATTTATCCTTTAAGAATTACATGTCTTTCTATTCGTGGATCCCTCTCACAGAAAGAATGTTAATAATGTAAATGCCATCTTGAGGATTTATTGTCATAATAAACAAATACAGTACTTATGTACTGTATGTTGAATGTATATATTCGTCCGAGTTTTATTAATTTTTTTCTTAATGCATTGCCAAAATGTATATGATCGGGAAAAATTATCGGGAATGATTGGAATTGAATCGGGAGCAAAAAAAAAAAGCAATTGGATCGGGAAATATCGGGATCGGCAGATACTCAAACTAAAACGATCGGATCGGGAGCAAAAAAACATGATCAGAACAACCCTAATCATGACACAAAATCAGTTAGGTTTACTTGTGGTAAACATTTGAGTCAAATATCCCATTAATACTGTATTATTATGGTAAAAATTAAGAGGTTGACCATATATTGGGCTGATATATGGACTTTTTTCCACCATCAGCTATCGGCTGATTAACAAAAAAAAAAAAAAAAAAAAAAAACATAAAAAAGGATTTTGAACAGGCATGAGTGTGGGCAACTGCGGCCACTGCTGACCGATGGTAGTGACCCCAGAAGGACCCTGCAACAGCTTAAAGGCAGCTTGCTACAGTAAATCTTCTGGCTTGCCTCATTTGTAAATATTGTCAAGATTTTTTTTTATATTGCATAAGAGAAGATGCAAATTTACTTTAGCCTTTCAAGGTGTTCACTAAGAGATCCTTACACTCTAAATGTAACTCGTAACGTTAGCATAGATTTCGCTTTAGCATGGGGAGCATCCTCTTAAACTCTCACTTGTTTTCATCTTGTATTGACGTCCTGGTGGGTTTAATTTGTATAATCATAAAAATAAGTGCTACGTTCGTTGGTTTTGATAGCACTAGACTGTTGATGCAATTTAAAAAAAAATTTTTTTTTTAAACTACGTCGGCCTCAAATATCAGCTTACAAAATCGGCTTTGGATATCGGTATTCGGCTGAATTTTTTTTTTAGATATCGGCATCGCCATATAAAATGCCATATCAGTCGACCTCCCGTAAAAATGTTATGAAAAGACTAATGCATATGTAAATAATAACAGTTGAAAATGGTGAAAAATATGTACAATTACAAAAAATATCTCACCTTATATTTAGCCCCTAAATGGACTACATGAATACAGTTATAAATAGCCTTGTTTTCTGTAACGCAGTAACGCGGCAAATGTATACAAAATGTGAACATTTACCAACACGAGTAAAACAACAAAATGAAACATTTGAGTGTTAAGGCACCAAATAAAAGCCTTCATTAAATATAAAGCATGAACATCATATTGTAATTTATTTATATGGAGATGCTCTCAGATTTGGTAATGACTCTCTTGAGCCCTTGCTACAGAAGGACAATCCATTTTCCCTTGAGATGGAAAGTCGTCTGGAGGGACTGTCTTGTTCTTTCTGTCAGTGAATTTCTTCATCAACCGCATTGGACTTAAATAAGAAAAAAAATGGAATATACAGTAATTAGCCTAAACATAGGTGAACATTTATAGACCTCTCCCTCCGTCCAATTAAATTTTATGGTTGTGTTTGAGTAAGCGGTACTGGCTACGTTTACATGGACACTTTAATTCGGATTAAAAGCCTGATTGGAATAAAAATGCTTCATAGGCACACCCATTCGGAAGGAACGGTGTGACAATATATTGAATAGGTGATATATCGCGATACTTTGTAGCCCAAAAGGTTATCAATATGCTCCCACCAAGAATCGATATATTGTTTTAAAAAAGTGTCACTGTCTAAAAAAAAAAAAAAGGGAACCAACAAGTTACGACCAATATCTTTCATTAGAATAGTGTCTACTCACTGGCTGCCATTAACGACGCCAGACATTCATTTAATTTTGACAAGATTGGACATCTAGCGCTGTCATTGGTACTGAAATCTTATGTGTGAAGTCAATGGTGCAACTACCCATTGTATGCCGAATCAAAAATGGCACACACCGCCCCCTTTCCCATGTCCCAACCAGCCCTAACCCAACATACACACACCCACACGCAGATTTTTTGGGGTGGCATCTTTGCTGCTTTTTTAGTATGTTAGTGATAGGGCTGCCATTAACGATTCATTTTTAGAATCGATTAATTAAACGATTAATCGGATAAATGTCACTTTTGTGAGTTACCTTCACAATTTAACTTGAAGTTGTTTTAGGCAAGTAAGTAACAATGAAGACAAAATGGATGACTATTTCTGTAAAAAATAATATTTTATGACAGCTTCCTGGCTGAACTGTAGTCTGCAACTGTACTGTTTTAAGTATATAAAACTTTTAAAATGTTTTTTAATAAAGATTCTGAGTATACAACATAAAAAGAATTTCTCAGTACACAAATCAGACAAAAGTCCTGTCCATTCAAATTAAAAAAAAGTGCTGCTGATTGACATTTTTTTTTCTTGTGGGCAAAGCGCTGATAACTTGTGTCAATGAGTTCTTTATTTTCTTTAAACCACAAAATCGAGCAAGGAGGAGGCAGACTGTAATGAATGTTTTCTTTATCAAACAGTTGTTCATTCATACAATCCAAATACAATTTGAAAGCATGCTTTCGGTTTTTTTAAAGGAGACTTTAACAAACTTTAAGCTGTTGTATGGATGGGTTTATGTGTGTGCTTTCTTTATAAAAATAAATTAGACAACTTGACTATCTAACAATAACTCAAGTGCTAATATGCTTCTCCAAAACACAATACAAACGGACACTCACGACACTGATTAGCATTTTTGCTAACTAGCTAAGCGCTCGGTGCTAAGTAGTGACATTTCATCAACATAGAATACAAACAATACGATAGCGTACCGCACGAATGCTATTTTAGACCGTGACGTCGCCATCGTAACGCAGAAGTTGGTCATTATATACAAGCCCTTGCATACAATACATGTTATTTCTGCTTGTTTTCTCCGGTAATCTTTCAAAAAAGAACATGCTGAGTAAACACCGTTGCTATGAAACTTGTAGAAACGATGCTAGACTCAGAGGAAAAATCGTGAAGAATGCATCAACTTGCGCGGACGTCCAAAAGACCAGTTTAACGCCAGCAAGGTGAAGCCATTCACATTTCATATGCTGTAAACATTTTGTTGGGGGCCATCGTCCTACAGAGGATGAAAAGGTAACCCTATTGTGATATTTTTACCTATTTTTTAGTGGGGCGTTTTGCCGTGCTGCTTTTGTCTGACAATAAATGACCTGAAAAAAATTAAAATGGTATCTGACTGCCACTGTTGTTACCTTTTCTGTTGTAAAAAAAAAAAAAAAAAAAAACCTTTAGTAAGGGGAAGGTTAAATAAATTATAGAATTAAGATTTGTTATTAATGAAAAAATTTTAAGTGTTCGTTGGCTGTCACTGAGTAGCATTTGCAAACGCCACACAAAAAAAGCAATGTAAATTGCCCCCAAGAACAACAGAGGCAACCAGAGGATATAATATATAAGAAAGACAGGGCATATGGTGGTAAAGGATAAATTGTTGAAACAGGAGAATGTCATTGTAAGTGGCGTAAGAAAAAGGTGTCGATAAAAAAGGATCAGGTCAGCTCTATTTCCCGTCTTTTTCAGCCCTCAACATTCAAGCCATCTTTAACTGAACATTTGTATGTTCTTTCAAATCTTTACCAGTGAATTTGGCACCAAGGACATCATTATCGGACAGAATTGCTTTACTGAGCATGTTTAGCTCAGTAAACATCTCGTTCGTACACTATTTCCATTCATTTTAACATTAGGGACAAACGGGAGGTTGACTCGCCTAGCAACAATTGCTAACGTCATGAATATTAATGAGCAAAAGTGACGTGTTGCTTGCGGTACGCCATGGGCTTCAATGCCTCACCTCTGACGGAGGCACACAGGGTCTATTAACACACAAGACAATCTAACTCTTGACACTATGTAATACTGTATTATTGATTCACACAGCCAAACCTGAATGTAGCGATGAACTCTCTCTCTCTTGCTCTCATCACTGGCGTGCACACAGGCTCACATTACGCACAAACAAGGAATCAAACGAAACTGCTCATAGCTGCCTGCAAAAATTGATAATCAAATTCGTTGGCAACAATCCATTGACTTTCGTAATGAACAATTTAAAGGAGAAAGTAAAAAAAAAAAAGTTTGACTGGCCCCGGGAGTGATTCCTCGTGACAGCGCCCCCTATCGGCTCGCGCCCGTATGTGGTGCATTTGCTGCTCAACGTTGAAGGAATCTGACCCTCTAGCCAGACCGCTGGAATCATGCTAGCCGAACCGCTGGAGCCGCGCTAGCGCAGATCCAACGGTCCGGGCTGGGGGGACCCGGCAATCCGGCCAGATGGGCAAACGCTGCGCGTTCACCTTAGTCTTAACCCTTTGTACTGACTACATTTTGAAAGGTTAAAGAAGGCTCACCGAGAACAAGTTAACAATTTATTCGGGTCGACAGAGATTAAAACGGCAAGGCAAAACAGAAACACTCAGGCAGGGAGGCAAGGTCACCCTATCATACGACAAAGGTTTCCGAGAAAAATGACAACGATTAGGTAAACATTTAGTCTTTTGAAGGCTCTCGCGGGGCGGGCCGTGGGCTGGAAGAATGGTGTGTTTGGGATTATTGTCTGTTTGTGGATTGGACAGGAGGATTTGGGAGTTACTGTTGTCCAGGCAACGAGGATGTGAATTTTGCCAACTCAGCGTCAAAGGGGCTCTTGGAGTCTTGTCAGTCGGGTTATCAGTTGGATATCGGGCGTTCTCGTATTTTCCTTGTTTTAGGACAGACCGTCCCGCCATTTGTTGTGGACTGTCCAGGAGAACTGATTGCGAGACTTGGTGGTGCAGACGTGTGCTTGTCAGCGTCAATCTTGCTCAATTAGTTTTATGACGCACGCGCTGTGCTTCCGTGATAAGAAGATGTTGTGTATCTTTTATGCCCTATATTCTGCTTGTTTTCCTTAAACTATGGTATAAGTGGTATTTATTTCATACTGGGTTTGTTAGAGTAATGCAAACAGTTCGACGGTGCCTACGAGAAAAAATGTCATATTTCCTACAACGCGTAGTTGTGCCACTGCATGAAGTGACTCGTCAATGCCCACAAAGGAACAGGAAGTGACAGAAAACAACAGGAAATGACGTGAAATGCCCCAAAATTAACTCTTTGCCTGGCATTGGCTGCCACTGACGACCATTGACCCCCAATCCGTTTGAAGTGGGTGGGATGGCAGTGAATTAACGAATGATAAAACTGTTTAAATATTTCCTGATCAAACCATGCCTCGCATTTGGGTCGACCATTCCTCAAGAAGTAGATCCCATATATCTTAATTCATTTTAGTCAATTCTCTCCACCAACCTTCTTTTGTATTTCTGCACACACACCACCGTTTCTTTGTCTTTTATCAGTATGATTACCTACTTCCCCCTCCTGTCACTTCGTGCACTGCTCCTTTCCTTTTTTTTCTGGGCAGCTTCTCCTCCTCCTCGCGCTCATCTCGATCCAATCTCTCCTGAGGGCTCCGGCTCCACTATTTCATCAGCATCAGTGTCTCAGGTCAGCCGTGAGGGGGAAAGCAGAGAGGGCTTTGTTGCATTAGCATTTGAGAGTTTTTATTGTTAATTTTTATCCACCTTCCATTGGGAATACTTTTTTAAAGGTGATTTCAATGTCTTTGTGAGTGCAGGTTAATGTGGACAACTATAGTTTTAATTTTTTGCATTTAAATGGCTGACTTTGTGTTGAACTTTCATTATTTTCCATTCCTTCTCTTCACTCGTCAATTGTCCTGTCCTCACTGTGTGGTGGATGTAATTATAAGCTCTTAGCTATTTTTCAGTCATACACAATTACACTAAGGATAGGGCTGAGTTGATTTCATTATCTCCAGCAATGTCTCAGAGGTGCGAGCCCTGCAGTTGCACCATTACCTCATGTACAGCAAAATTGCTGTTAATTGTAAATGGCTCATATCACCATTTTCGCAATCTTTTCATTTTGCTTTTTAGCCATTTATGCTGGTGAATCGGACTTTTTCAGACTTCATCAGATCATGCAACAAAGGCATAGTTAGGACTACACTAGCAAGCTAGCTAGAAGGCTAGCACCGTGAGAATGTACCCATTCTGTATGATTTATCTATCACCCAAACACACACAGATTATACCAGGGAACTATATGATTATTTTGAGAATTTGAAGTAAATATGGCATGCTGATTCTAAAATTTTTTTAGCTAGTGCTGTTTTTTTTTCTCCAATGCCTATCAAGTTACAATGTCATGTATACTTGTACACAACTAGCCATATTCCTTGTAAACACAATTAGGGTGACCACCTGTCCGGTTTTAGGACGGACACTCAGCCTTTTCAATGATGTGTCCAGTGTCCGGTACAACCCATTAAAAACAAACCGGACAAATAGCGTCTGGCTGTTAAAGCAAATGGGCCGCGGTTCAGTTTATATGACGCAACTCAGCCCCACGGTTGTCACAACTGGCCTCTGATTGGCCAAATGTGGCTTCAGTTAAAAAGGTCCAACAGTGGAATAAAAAAGTATCTGAGCCTTTTGGAATTTTTCACATTTCTGCATAAAATCAACATCAAATAGATCTGATCTTTGTCAAAATCACACAGATGTAAAAACAGTGTCTGCTGTAACTAAAACCATCCAAACATTTATAGGTCTTGATATTATAATGAGGATAGCATGCAAACAATGACAGAAGGGGGGAAAATAAGAAAGTGATCCCTCTAAAGAGTGATTGAAACCAATTTTTACCAAACAGTTTAAGTCAGGTGTGTGCCCAATCACTGATGAGTGGTTTAAAGCTGCCCTGTCCACTATAAAACACATACCTGGTAAGAATTGTTTTGATGAGAAGCATTGTCTGATGTGCATTATGGCTCGGTCAAAAGAGCTGTCTGATGACCTTTTATATAAGTATTGTTGATTTGTATAAAGCTGGGAAAGGATACAAAACCATCTCTAAAAGTCTGGATGTTCATCAATCGAAAGTCAGAGAAGTTGTGTACAAATGGAAAGAGTTTGGCACTGTTGCTTCTCTCCCAAGGAGTGGCCGTCCACCAAAGATGACGCCAAGAGTTCAGCGCAGAATACTCAGAAAGGTGAAAAAAGAACCCTTGAGTGTCTGCTAAAGAATTACATAAATCACTGGCACAGTGTAATATCTCTGTGCACACATCAACTACCGTATGTAAAACTATAGCCAGGAATGGTGTTCATGGGAGGACTGCACGGAGGAAGCCACTGCTGTATAAAAGAAGCATTGTTGCCCGTTTAATATTCGCAAAAAGCACTTGGACACTCCACAGAAGTTTTGGCAAAATATTTTGTGGACTGATAAAACCAAAGTTGAATTGTTTGGGAGTAACAATGTCATGAGTGGAGGAAAACTGGAACAGCTCACCAACATCAACACCTCATCCCCACCGTGAAGCATGGTGGAGGGAGCATCATGATTTGGGGCTGTTTTGCTACCTCAGGGCCTCAAAAACTAGTTAATGGAAGTATAAATTCAAAAATTCATCAGGATGTTTTGCAAGAAAACCTGAGGCTGACTGTCAAACAGTTGAAGCTAAAAGGAGGATGGATGCTGCAACAAGACAATGATCCAAAACACAGAAGTAAATCAACTTCAGAATGGTCTCAGAAGAACAAAATACACGTTCTGGAGTGGCCAAGTCAATGTCCAGACCTGAGCCCCATTGAGATGCTGTGGCATGACCTAAAGACAGCCATTCATGCCAGACATCCAGGAATCTGACTGAACTACAGCAGTTTTTTAGAGAACAATAGGCCAAGATTAGTCTTGATTGATGTGCCAGACTGATCTGCAGCTACAGGAAGCGTCCGGTTGAAGTTATTGCTGCCAAAGGGGAGAGCACAAAATATTAAATATGATGGTTCACTTAATTATTTTTCTCCCTTCCGTCATTGTTTGCATACTATCCTCATTTAAATATGAAAACCTATAAATGTTTGTGGTTTTAGTTAAAGCAGACACTGTTTTTTCATCTGTGTGATTATGACATAGATCACATTTGATGGTGATTTTTTGCAGAAATGTGCAAAATTCCAAAAGGTTCAGATACTTTTTCATACCACTGTATATCATAGGTTCAATAAAATGTAAACAAAGCTTCACGTGTGGCTATCTGACGAGATCAGTTCCACACCGAGATTTTACAGCAGTACTAGCAAACAAGCTGTAAGACCTAACTAAGCAAAAATTGGATTTCCCAGTGCTTTACTTGGTATGTTACGATCAACTGTTTTTTTCTCATCATAAGGGATTTTCAATTTCTTCATTTTTATTCCAAGTGACCACACCTTGAGCTACTACACGCAAGGGCACCATTCAGGGATGCGTGTGGATTGAGTGGCACTTTTGTATTGTTGACTATTCTATGGGCCCATGACTAGAAAATAGGAATTTCAATGTATTCTAAAATACCATTTTCTTGTCCGTCGGTGCTCCTTAATGACATCGGTCTATTTTAAGTGGGAACACATGTCAAGCAGTAGATCCCTTCACTCGCTTAATACTGACTTTTTCTTACATGAACTTTATATTGAGTAAACACATTGTGCTGTAGCCTGTGGAATCTGTGACTCTCTCAACAATGTATCACAGTAGAGTATTGTGTCCATAACAATGGAACTTAAACTGATGCAACTGCAAGGCAGGAAAGTGCACAAGACAGGAAATAATGACCGAAAATAGAGTACATTTTGCTGTGTTGACGTCATCTCTACTGTATGCAATCTGACAGCAAAACAAACAAACTAACTAGATCTTCTCCGTCACTGTTTCGTATGATGAGTGTAGAACTAAAACCACAGAGGCACAGAAAGCCCTTATAATCTTTGCTTATGCACGTTTGAAGAGACTGAAGTCTCTCGACTGAATGCTAAACAGGATCTATCAGGATTACATTTAGGTTTGAACTTTAGTTGGTTGCTGACTGTTACAGATTTGGGAATTTGGAATAAGGCTTGCCACCTGCAGCTCAAAATTAAGGATTTCGTCAGCATTTCTGGAAGCCTTGTTACCAGGGAAAATTGTCTGTTTCTGCAGTCTTAGAGATACACTACATGTATTCAATACAAAGAATATACCGTATAAAGTGTGACATGATGGCTTTTTACAAAGCTACTGGCCATGTGTCTTTTTTTAGCAAAATATGCACTGTGTTCTAAACTCTTATGCAAATCGGATACATTTCTGGGGAACTGCAAATATTAATACCGCTTTACTCCCACATTTTGCTATTCATTCTAACAAAGGTTTATTAACTCCTGGCCTGCATTCCAGCAATAGATGTCCGATTCATTTAAACTGCAGTGCAATAATTCCATGTCAGCCGACCACAGTCAAAATGGATTGGACGTTTAGCGCCGTCAATGGCTGCAAATGAGTTAATTGTAGGGCTGTGGCAATACAGGTAATCCCCGCGCTACGACGTACCCAACTTACGTGCTTTCGACTTTACGATGCACGCCTGAGACTCTTCCGGCATTTTGTCTAGTATGTCACAGAATCTTATTTTTTACTTACCGTTAATTGTATAAAGGGAACTTCAGACTTAAAGGCTTGTAGGCTCTAATAAGCCACAATTGTTCTCTTTTACACAAATATGTTATTAGAAACACATAAAATATTGCCATTGATTTCAAAATCTATAATATTTATTACATGTTTTGACCCACAGATGTTTTATGGACGCTCGGGGTGATGATGTAGATTGTCACTGTCACTCGACGAATACTACCGGGTTCCTGCAATTCCTTCTATGCAGCGAGACGTACAACACATGCACTAATCGGTTAAAAGCGGCGAACACTTACTATTGTGTTTTTATTGAGTCTTTTATTACCTTTTCATTGCCTCAAAATACTATTTGGATGTGTTTCCCGCTTATACTTTTAAGCGTAGTGTTTTCTTGTGGTAGCTCTAAAGCAGATTTTTCATGTTGGCCACTTTAGTCATGTAGCATATTTAAACCACACTTATTTGATATTACTACGTTTAAGTATTTTCTTAAGGCATCTTTATTATGCTCTGTATGCATCTAAACAAAACAAGCTGAAAGCACACAGTAGTACTTTGAGTGTCAAATTTGCCTTTTGTAGACGTTTTGCCGATGTAGCACACTTTGGCAGAACACCGTTTTTTTTCCTACTCTCGTCATGTCTCATCCCGTCTTTCCTGTTCATATTGCGTTTGCTGCTCATTTTGTGAAATGTCGGCAGTACTGTCATGCTCATTAATGTTCCTCTCGGGTTCAAATTGAAAGGGTTGAACAGATGACATGTTTATGTCGCTAGAGTCGTAATGTGGAAGCCCGGCAGCGTAACCATGTGACGTCACCGCCCTGCGACGTCAACAACAATGGCGACCTACTAGTTAAAGTAATTTTACAAATTTTATAAAAATAAAAACATCAAAGGGGTTTCAATATCAATTTTTTTTAAACCCATAATAACATTTATCTTTTAAGAACTACAAGTCTTTCTATCCGTGGATCCCTTTAACATGTTAATAAATGCGATCAAGCTGTTATATGAATGGCTTTATGTGTGTGGTTGCGTTATAAAAAGAAATGAGACAACTTTAATATCCAACAATAACTCAAGTACTCATATGTTTCTCCAAAACACAATACAAACGGACACTGAAGACACTGATTAGCACAACCGCTAACTAGCTTAGCGCTCTGTGCTGAGTAGTATAGTGTCTCATTAACAAAGAATACAAACAAACAATTGGCTTCCTTTGGCAATTACTGTATTGGCCCGAATATAAGACAGTGTTTTTTGCATTGAAATAAGAATGAAAAAGAGGGGGTCGTCTTATATTCGCGATCTACAAATTATACCCATTCGCGACGCTAGATGGTGCCAGATATCATTGAAGCGATGTTCTGTCATGACAGATCTCAGCTTCTCTCAAGTTTAACCAGTTTGCAATTTCTTATTGCAATGTTTTTCTTTATTCAGATTTGTTTAAGACTACAGTTACAGTTAGACTTCACTTTGATGGTTAATGCAGTTTTTGCAAATTTGTTGTTTTATCACAATAGATTGGTTTATTTACATTTAAAAAACCAGAGGCCATTCATTTCCAAATGTGATTGCATTTTAGTTTACATATTTAAATGTTCAGATATTAAGATTTAAATGAGGCAAAATAACATGCTTTTTCTCTCAAATATATTGTTATAATCATTTGTTTCGGATGTACTGTAATTCTTTTCTGTATAAAAATTAATGTGGTTATCAAAAAGTCTTTTTTCAAACTTGAGTCTTGAAAAAGAGGGGGTCATCTTATAATCAGGGCCGTCTTAAATTCGGGCCAATACGGTAATTTATGAATTGACTTTAATTGATTTAATCGATTAGTTGTTGCAGCCTCATTAGTCACAGATAGGCTATAGACAGTAGAATGGCCTTGTATGTTAACACAAGAATTTCTGTTGTGTATTTAGCTATTCCAGTGAGTTTATCCAAAACCCCAAAAAGTATTATATTTTGTTCAATGATGGAGGATACACTGCCCTGTGGTGGCAGCGTTGGGTCTGTGCTGGACTGTCGCCTTGTATGACTGATGGACAGACTCGTCTAACATGGATAAAGGACAGCTGCGCTCTGGTTTGACCCACATAAGGCTGTAAGTTGTTTCAGCTAATATGTTTGAGTATGCATTTGTAATTAAGTTTAGAGCTACAGTTTGTGGAGTTATGTATGAACAATTTGCTATGAGAATTGTAAATACGTTAGCATTCGTAGCATTTAAGGTAGCGGACTTTTGCAAGGCAAAATAGGCTAATTTAATCGACTACATTTACATATTGAGCAGACTAGATGGACGTTTGAACACTAGTTGTTTTGTGTCAATAGTTTCATTGTTAAATTGCTTGTCGTTTTGAACATAAGTGTACATTTGCTTTATACAGTTTTACAAATTTTCAAAAGTGAAGAAAGTAAACAGCTTCCAAAATTTTTATTATTTTTATTCGTATGAAAACCACAATTGCCTTGTTTGCGGTCTGTCAAGCTGAACAACTTCACTTTAGTGAGGACAGAACATTTCATATTAAGAAAGTAAAATACAATTTAAAAAAAGATACCGTGACGGACAATAAGATACTGTTTACGCGAGAAAAAAAAAAAAAAAATAGACTGGAGACTGAAAGGAATGGTATCTTTTCTTGTATTTACTGATCGACTGTTTGTATTGCTCTAGCACACTTAACATAATCAATCAGGGAATAGTATCATTTCTCGGATTTACTGTTTGATTGTTTTTTATTACTGTAACACACCCAATATAAAATAAATAGCACTTACACCATAGTTTAAGGAAAAGAAGCAGAATATTGGGCATAAGAGATTAGAGGTGTGCAAAATTTCCGATTCTTACAGTAGATTATTCGCGATTCGGCCGTGAAAGATTTGAGAACGATTCACAAACATCCAAATTCCGATTATTGAAATATGCCAAGTAAAGCGGAAGTACAACACTCTCAGCGCGCCGCGTGGTCAATGAGGAACGACGCGAGAGTAGCTAAACGTCATGCTTCTCATTACCCGGCCCCTCGGGTAATGCCACTGCTCAACTCACGGCTCTAGCTCAACTCATGCCACGAGATAAAAAAAAGCACAACAACATACCTGACTGCTGCCGAAAAGCTGCTACAAAGTGCATCCACATAATGTTATGGTAGATATCATTTATATAGGACTAGATACAATTTAGATTCGGTAGCGTTAGCAGCACACCTACAAAAAGCTAGATGCGGGCGTTAGTAAACGGCCGCCATCTTAAAGCAGTACACTTCCCTGTAAGGCTGTTGTAGCGAACCTTCCAAGCAAACCTAATTAACTTTTTATCTGTAATACTCCTAAATCGGTAAAATATTGACTTGAATCTATCTTTAAAATAGTTCTAAAACTTTCACATGTCGAAAGTAGACAAAAGGGAAATTATGGAATAACGGGAGCAATTTTAACAACTTTAACGGTTGATTCACAACATTAAATTAATTGAATGTAGTTTAAGGCTGCTGATACACAATGGGGACTGGAGTTTTTTATTTACTGTTATTTTTGTACATTTTATTTACTGCTATATGTTAACTTCATACTGAAATAGTATTTTTGAACAATTTTGGAACTAATGCACAAAACATTTATATTAAAAAAAAAAAAAAAAAAAAAAAGGAGGGGGGTGCATCAATAATCGTTTTATAATTGAATCGGAGCCTCTGAATCGTAATCGTAATCGAATCGTTAGGTGCCCAAAGATTCCCAGCTCTATAAGAGATACATGACGCCTTCTTATGACGGAAGCCCAACAAGTGCGTCATGCAACTGACTGAGCAAGTTTGACGCTGACGAGGCAAGACATCTACAAGCCCACGTCTGCACCACCAACTCTCGCGGACAGACCAGAACAAATGGCGAGACGTCCTGTCCCAACACAACGGACACCGGAGAACGCCAGATATCCAGCTGATAACACGACTGATGACTCCAAGAGCCCCTTTGACGCTGAGGTGCCAAAATCCACAACCCTCGTTGCCCTGACAACAGTAATTCCGAATCCTCCTGTCCAATCCACAAACAGACAATAATTCTGAACAACTCCCAAGCACACCCTTCTTCTGCCCACAGCCCGCCCCCGGAGAGCCTTCAAAAAGACAATGTTTAATTAATCGTTGTCATTTTTCTCGAGAACCTTTTGTTGACTTGTGATATGGTGACCTTGGAACGAGTCTGCCTCCTCGCCTGAGTCTGTTTCTGTTTTGCCTTGCCGTTTGATCAGTCGACCTGAATAAATTGTCAACTTGCGCTTCAAAGCCTTTTTCCAGCTTTCAAAATGGAGTCAGTACAAGGGGTTAAGACTAAGATGAACGCGCTTTTTGGCCAGGTTGTCGGTGTTTCGCCGGCCCGGGATGTTGGAGCTGTGCCAGCGTGGGTCCGGCAGTTCGGCTGGCTTGATTCCGGCAATCTGACTAAAAGGTCTGATTCCTTCAAGACAAAATGGCGGACGAGACTCCGGCATCGTAAAATCAAAATCACGTTAGTCGAGTATGTCGTAACACGGGGGCTACCTGCATTTATTTATGTATTATTCATTTATTTAAGAACTGAAACTGCAAAAAATTACAAAACCATGATGATTCTATTCTATGACAAAATGATTCTATTCATATAATACTGTTTAATCCAGTCTAAGGGTGTTTGGCTGTGAATGATGAAGATTGTTGTATATAAAACGGATACAGGTAGCCAGGGCACGGCAGACTTGCTGCTTTTATGAAGCAAAAGTTTACATGTTCAAAAAATAATAATAATCGCACATCCTGCAATAGGACTATTGCGCACACCGCGATGATGATATTCAAACGATATATTGCGCAGGCTTACTCTATAATGTTAAGTATTGTGGTTAATTTTGTACCAAACAATGTCAGGGAGGGATTTCACAAACAATGTCGTTACCTGTATGTCTGATGCTGCGAGTCAGAGGAGACCTGTAGCCTGCTGCGGTTTGGCCTTAAACTCAGTATGTGGAGGAGAAGGCTGGAGGCGCAAGTTTATGTGCACCACAGATCAGGTCTGGCAAAATTCTCACAACTCAAATAAATGCCCATCAGATATAAAAACACTTTTGGGGCAAATTGATGACAGAGGGTCATTTTTTTAAAAAATATTGATGAATGAAGAAAAAAAATGGCCTTAAGCAGAAAGGGCACTTATCTCAAGGGCTGGTGGGTCCGTGTATTTTTCGGCCATTCGTTTTTCCTTCTAATTTTGGAAAACGGAAAACGAAACCAATCTGTTTTTTGTTTTTATGTGCGTAAACAGAAATGAGAAATGAATTGACCCTACGCAAAATGAATTAAGCAAAAACTTTCTTTTCAACAATTAAGCACGATGCTATTTTACCCATGAATAAGCTGCCTTGTTTTTAAAGATTCAGAGTTCAGAGGAAGAGTTAAGAGTAGCAATTTATCATCTGAAAAATACTGTCTGTTTTGTAACATTTTATCTTGAGTGCGAAGATTATGGTATGGGTTTTGTTCCCTCCACTTTTAATCCACCATCACAATTGATTTGTTTAAAAACCCATTAGAGACTGGTCATTGCATTCAGAGTTTTTTTTATTTGCCCTTCTCTTAATGGGTGCCATTAACCTCAAAAGCGGAGTCTAATTAGTGCTCACTTGTTGTGCTGTTAATTCAACACTGCATTACCTTTGAAGATGACTTCCTGATGACAAAGGGAAAAACATTAGTAAGGCAATTGACCCCTATTTCTGTACTATCCTCATTAGGATTTGCAGGAATATACAGTAAATGTGACTCAGATGAAGAAAAGGATCATATAAGAATAGGATGAAGTGGTTGTAGTAAGCTATTTGCTTGGGGGGCAAGGCGCACTCACATGCACTTATGCACATACACATGTGCACACAAAAGCCCTATTAAGTATCTCCATCACGCTGTCATATGAAATGAAAATCCTCATTTCAATGCAACATGTTTTTGGTCTGCGTTTGAGGCAGTGCGCTACAGTCACTTCATTGTCCCTTACTCTACTTAAAGTACGCGCCCTGACTGTTTTCATGACATTCCCGCCAATTCCCTCATAGGTAGCACTTTAATCATGATGGCAGATTCATACATCCTTCTATCTCCTCTACATGGTTCACAAGCATACACACGCACCCATTTTCTCATTTTCACACAGATCCCCTGGGAGGACAAAAGACAAGCTTTGTCTGAGAAGTAATCGCTCTCATGAGTCACTCGGTATAAGAATAATAGCAAATTCACGTTCAATTTAATGAGTGCTCATGTGGAGTGAAACCACAGAAGAATACTCGTTTCTGCCTTCTGTTCCTCTGTTGGCGATACCCCAGCGATTGGAGGAACCGCGAACATAACTTTCTTATCATTGGCAACTTGTAACTCATCATGCTTAGCTCTCCCCTGTGTTAAAAATAAAGGAAAGTACCACATTCCTTTATTTTTGTGGTTACAGCATTCCAAGACATTTTAACTCCAGAACCTTGCATGGTGAGTTAATGGAAGACAATTAAATTATGAAATGATAGTGATTTGATGCATGTCATGCATCTACCTATGGAGGACCAAATGGGACAGAATGAAATATATAAATACATCAATATACTTCATAATGTATTGACGGGACATGGGTCGCGGGGCGGCCGATTCATAGGGGGCCTATCTCCGTAAAAGCTGACCGAGTGGAAACACAGACAAAGAGCTTTTTATGATGAATTTTTTTGTGAATAAATGCTTAAATCCCTAAATTCTTTATGGATATGGATGTAAAACAGTCTCGATTCTTGGTTATGAGCAAAAAAAAAAAAAAAAAAAAACGTGCAGTTAGCATTTATTTTACGTAAATATGTCGAAGCACGATGCTAGTCTGTCAGTCAAGGTGGCAGCCGCCATATGTAAACAGAGCTTTTCCGCTGAAAATTCTTGTGAATAAATGCTCAAATTCCTGAATTCTTTAAAGATATGGACGTAATACAGTCTTGATTCTTGGTTAAAAGCAAAAAACATGTGCAATCAGCATTTATTTTGCGTAAATATGTCCAAGTATGATGCTAGTCTGTCAGTCAAGGTGGCGGCCGCCATATGTAAACAGAACTTATCCGGTGAAAATTCTTTTGAATAAATGCTCAAATCCCTGAATTCTTTATAGATATGAACATGAAGAAGTCTCGATTCTTGGTTAAAAGCAAAAAAAAATAACTTGCAGGTAGCATTTATTTTACGTAAATATTGCAAAGTATAATTCCAGTGCTGTAACGGCTAATTTCTCACATTGATTTTTTTCACAACGTTTCAAAATGCCTGCATGGTACGAAACATAATAATACCTTGAATCCTCGAACAAATCACTCCTGACACAATCCTTCCTGTTTGTATGCAGTACAGCTCTCGTACTTTTTCAACCTCAATCCGGCGTTAGATCGCTGCATGTGACCGACTGCTAATAAATGAAGCGGAGTGTGGGACGGCCCCCTTCGGGAAGACATGACGCAGTGATTGGCGAATGTTTCACGTCAATACGTTGTGAAGTGACATAGACTAACTGTTTGGCAAACGACATAGATAAGATGTAAGTAAAATGTTGTCGCGCGATGGATTAACTTTGGTATGAAGTCCTCACAGACCCTGATATTAAGTGGGTGTGGAAGAAGAACGAAGAAAGCTGGTACTTGCATAATAAGGCAAAGTGTGACATCACGCCGGGACCAATTTTTTTGTGGAACAAAGTCGCTTGCAAACGCGATTGCAATAAATAAATTTTAAAAAAACACTACTCAGATTAACCTGTCCAATCAGGGTACACTCCCATTTCGACTTATTTTATGCATGAAACAGCTTAAATATCAGTGCCTCTTTAAGAAATCAAGTTGAATACAAGTTGAATCATCTTTCACATAAAATACAGTATGTTCTGTCCCTTCAAATGGTTTAAAGAGGACTATTTAAATGAATGTTTTTCAGTGAGACAGATAAAAAAACAGGATGTAACGAGCAAAAACTGTGGGAGAGAACAAAAATACATTAATGACTCTACAAATGAAATAAAGGAATGAACTCAAGGCAAGTATTTCTGTGCCGAGTCAAAGATTGCGACGGGACTACGGTGAGATAGAAAAAGGGAGGACAAGACGCAAGTTAAATGAAGAGTGCATCAGATATTTGAGCTGGAGATTTGACTCTTTAATCGAGTCGCTGAGGATTAGAGTAGGATTATGAGGAATTGTGACATTGCAGCAAATTAGCAGTAGCTTTAATATGAGAGGAGAACGAAGCATAAGTACATGACCAGACAGGAGAATATGTGCGTGTCTGCAGAATGTTCTCAAATGTTTTTGCATTACAATTTGTATTATCGATGTGACCCATGTGATGATGAATGAATGAATTTGTATCGTTTTATTTAATTGTTGTTACTGTCCAGCCTTCTGCACCGTGTATGTGTTTCCATTTTTTCCTTTTACATGGTCAAGGATACCTGAATAGTGTTTGTTGATTCACTGTGCGACAAAGGCTACGTTTCTACGCAGCCAATATCACTTTCATAATTAAATTTTGGCAGTAGTCCTGTTTGGTCGTAATAGGTGCTGCAACGATTAATCGATTAACTCAAGTATTCGATTAGGAAAAATGATTCGAATTAAATTTTGCTGCTTCGAGTAATCGTTTAGTTAAAGTGGTGTTTTCATGGTTTGTTTTGAAAGTGTTTGCATTTAGCTGTATTGATTTGGGTGGATACACTGCCCTCTAGTCTGCCTCATTTCACATGGCTTTATCCAGCTGCTCCCTGTTAAAACCAACATAAGGTATGCTATTGTTTGACCTGAAGTTTTTTTTTAATGCATTCGTAATTTAGTTTATAGGTATATTTAGCTGTTTTTTGTGGGAATATGTGTGTGAACCATTTGTTAAGAGCATTGTAAAAAAAAAATAAAAAATAAAAAATAAAAAAAAAAACATTTCACTGCATTTAAGCTAGCAGATTTTTGCTATGTAAGTTTGCCAGTCGTTCTTTTGTTGTACTTATGCTTATGCATTTATTTTTTTTATACCCTTTGAGGGTATTTTTTTTATACCCTTTGAGGCTCAGGTATTTTAATTTTTTATGTTTCTTATCTGATTACTCGATTATTTGAACTAACTAGTTCATCGATTAATAGAGTATTAAAATAATCGATAGCTGAAGCTCTGGTAGTAATCCTGACTTTATTAGTGTTGTGATATTTTAAAGATACTTATTAGAAGTGGTATATGTTCCCATTGTCAACCATCAGTATGACTTGGCATTGCTACCTCCATTAAGTTGCCCCCCCCATCTCCCATCAGACACAAATTTCTATAAAAATGTCAGTCGTTTGTGTTACATTTGTGCTTGTTTGTGCTGAAGATATTTCCAATTCTTTTAAAGGTCAATCTGAGGTCAACCAGCCCCCATTTTAATTAAAAATGGCTAAAAATGGTGTCAATGAATTATGCTTGTTTGTGCTGTAAAAACTTTCATTTGTGCTGCTATCGTTTTTGAGATATTGGGATACTAATTTCGAGTGATGACGTCAAGCAGCCCCCGTCATCACTCAAAATTAATATTTCGGTATCACAAAAACGATAACAGCACAAACGAAAAAAAATTTACGGAACAAACGAGCACAAACATAGCACAAACGATTGACACCAATTTTAGCCATTTTCAATCAAGATGGAGGGCTGGTTTGTTGGGGGGCTTACTTCATGGAGGTTAGATCAGGCAATCACGAAAAGTGAAGGATTCCAGTCCTCAAATACATATGAAGTGTGCGCACATTAATGCAGTTATACTTGAGTTTTACAATAAACACTCGTTGATGTTATATTTCCTCACGCACTTAGAGCACATTTACTGGTGGTAAAAGTTGGAACGCTTCCCTCGGTCTGACTGACTTGCCACCTCAGTGTAGCTGTGGCAAAAAAACATCTGAGTTATGTCTTATTAATGTCTCAAATGTGTGGATTGGTGTGTATCTTTGTGCGCTTGTGGTTTTACATGGAGATGGGGGATGGTGATCACAAAGGACAGGTTGCTTACATAAGAGCTCATTTCTAGCCAGTTGTAGCACCTTAGACTTTTATCCCTGCTACATTGCTTTAAGTCGATTCACTCACAGCCCCTCAAGTCGCCCTGCGTCCCCTTGAATCACAGGACACGCACAAAGAACCGGCGCGCACGCTTCCTACCTCAGCGCTCAGCAGACCTCACTAACAGAATGGCGACATCCTCTCATATTAGCACACGGTCTGATGCACACACACTTCACCAAAGGGATTGTGTTTGTTGAAGCTCTGCCACAGCAACTTATTTACCACTAGACAAACAACTGTGTTTATTTGTTGTTCTTAACCCATTTTTCATCTTTTGCTGTGAGCTAGAAGACAGGGAAAAAGTTTGGGAAAGTTAGAAAAACATCACAGCTTCTGTTTCAAATCCTTTGGGCTGCACGAAGGCTTTGTGACTGAAAATAACTAGAATAGTCCGCTTTACTTTTTAGTTATTTAGCCAACCAGAAGATGAAATACAGTGACTATAGTGAAAAGAATGTACGCACTCCTAGACTGCCATTTTTAACATGTATTTAGAAATAAGTTTTTCCTGTACCATATTTTCCACACTATAGACAAGTTTCCTGAGCGAAAATTGGGCAGCGTCATTTTTGACATTTTCAGCTACGGATTTCTGGTTTAGACAGAACAACATGAAATGCGGCTGAAGTAAGCAGTGTGTAGACAAAGTTAAACTCAAAATCAATCCAGAGGAACCCACGGAATCTCCAAAAATTGACTCGGCACGACGTAGATGAGGCTCCGGGACTTTCTGAGCTGTGCGTGGCTGTGTCAACTCCTGGATGTGCCTACATATATGGTTAGAAGTGAAATGTTTTGATCAGCGACCAGCTGCAAAGCACCAGTGTGGATGTACCCTATCATACGCCTTAAATTGAAACCAGCAGCAGACAATAAGTTAATTTATTTGGCTCACTGCTTTAAACTTAAGGGATAAGGTCCTTGGTGGCAAGGCCCCGGGGTCGATGAGATCTGCCCAGTGTTCCTAAAGGCTCTGGATGTTGTGGGGCTGTCCTGGCTGACACACCTCTACAACATTGCGTGGACATCAGGGACAGTGCCTCTGGATTGGCAGACCGGAGTGGTGGTCCCCTTTTTAAAAAGGGGGACCAGAGAGTGTGTTCCAATTATAGAGGGCTCACACTCATCAGCCTCCCTGGTAAAGTCTATTCAGGGGTGCTGGAGAGGAGGAACCATCGGGAAGTTGAATCTCTGATTCAGCAGGAGCAGTGTGTTTTTCGTCCCGGCCGTGGAACAGTGGACCAGCTCTACACCCTCGGAAGGGACCTCGAGGGTGCATGGGTGTTCGCCCAACCAGTCTACATTTGTTTTGTAGATTTGGGGAAGTGAGGGTAGGAGGGTGTGGGAGATCGACAGGTGGATCGGTGCAGCGTCTGCAGTGATGCGGATTCTGCCCCGGTCCGTAGTGCTGAAGAAGGAGCTGAGCTGAAAGGCGAATCTACCAATCGATCCATGTTCCTACCCATACCTATGGTCACAAGCTGTGGGTCGCGACCGAAAGGACAAGATCCCGGATACAAGTGGCCGAAATGAGCTTCCTCCACAGGGTGTCTGGGCTCTCCCTTAGACATGGGGTGAGAACCTCAGACATCTGGGAAGGACTCTGTGTCGAGCCGCTGATCCTCCGCGTTGAGAAGAGCCAGTTGAAGTGGTTCAGGTTCGGATGCCTCCTGGACGCCTTGTTGGAGAGGTATTCCGGGCATGTCCTACCGGCGGGAGGCCCCGGGGATGACCCAGGACACTCTGGAGAGACCATGTCTCTCGGCTGGCCTGGGAATGCCTTGGGATCCCGCCGTAGGAGCTTGGTTGAAGTGGCCAGGGAGAGGGAAGTCTGGGCTTCATTGCTAAAGCAGCTGCACCCGCGGCCCAACCCCGGATTTAGTGGCAGATGATGGATGGATCCAATTTAAAGATTGTATATACATGTTCTTATCATTTCGTTGATTGCTCGTGGACAAAATTCTAACAATCTGTGGAGCTTGTGTTAATATGAGGTGGCCGGCCACCTTAGTGACCAAAATGATGCGAAATTACAAATAATATTACAGTTGCCAAATGCAGAAGGGCTGACATGGATTTTGTTGTTACAAGGAAATACTACGAGGTATTTTTCACCTGGATAACTATAGTTATAGTATGATGAACTCACAATCCATGTCCCATGTAAACACAAGTAATATGTTATTTTTTTTAATTGAAGACATTGATCACAATAAAACGTCTGGACAACATGATTCAATTTCTTGTTTTATTTATAACAAATTGGTGCATGTGCAAAACAAGTCACAATTTATAGATTACAAAAATATTAACATAGATGGAGAATAACTCGAGCCTTCCATCATCAAAGTCACCCACAACTTTAGGCAGTATGTGTAAAAAATAGAATGCACGTAGTCTCTATATATGTCCATCAACATACAGTAAGTTGTTGTGAGGCACATCAAGTTGTCTTCCCTTGCCTAACAACGTTTTCCCCTTGTAAATAAACCAAAAACTTGTAACATGGTTAATCAATTGAAGGTGCGCCTTAGACTCCTTATAGAGCGGAAAATACATTTTCAGTGTACATGAGGCCACCTCGAATGAATAATGGCACTTTGGCAACAATGGTAGGTCAGTTGAACATGTAATGGAAAAGAATCAACGTTAAAGTGCGGCATACAGTCATGTGAAAAAATTAGGACACCCCATGAAATATTCAATTCTTTATTAAGAAATGTTCACATATCAATGTCTGATCTTGTTTTTCTTTGTCTCTGGAAAAGAAAGTGATTTAATTGCAGGTAAACAGCAAAAATTAACATTGTTTAACTCATGAAACCAAATATATCAAAACAAATGCATATTATAACTGAGGAAAAACCCTACCACCTAATAACTAGTGTTACCAAGATCTGGGCCATTCCAGGTCTCTCCATTTTTCCCTTTTCAGCCAGTCCTTGGTGAATTTACTGGTATGTTTTGGGTCATTGTCATGTTGCAGGGTCCAGTTTCACTTCAGCTTTAATTTGTTCACAGATTATGTCATATGTTCCTCAAGCACCCTCTGATACACGATAGAATTCATAGTGGATTCTATGATGGTGATCTGGCCAGGTCCTGCTGTAGCAAAGCATCCCGAAACCATGACACTTCCACATCCATGCTTCACAGTTGGTATGAGGCTCTTTTCCTGGAATGCTGTATTGGGTTTACGCCAACCATGTCCTCTTTTATGGTGTCCAAACAATTCAAATTTCATTTCATCTGTCCAAAGAACATTATTCCAGAAATCCTGGTCTTTGTCTACATTCACTCTGGCAATTTTCAGTTGGCCTTCATGTTCTTCTTGGAGAGCAAAGATTTCCTCCTTGCACTCCTCCCATGAAGGTTAAACTTGGGAAGTCTCTTTCTGATTGTAGAGGCATGCACATTCACATCAACAGTAGCAAATGCCTGATGTAGGTCCTGTGATGACATTCTAGGGTTTTTGGAGACTTCTTTTAGCATCTTGCGGTCTGCTCTTGGGGTGAACTTGCTTGGACGGCCAGACCTGTGTATGTTGGCATATTTTGAAATCCCTTACCAGACTCATAAGCGTCTACAATCTTCTTTCTGAAGGCCTCAGACAGCTCCTTTGATCTCACCATGGTGTTTTCTCTCAGTTCAACAGTCAGGGACACACAAAACCAAATGTGAGGTTTAAATAAGGCAAGCCTCCTCCAAAACACTGGGTAATGATGTTCTAATCATGTTCACCTGATGTGATACCCCTGTAGGGGTGTCCTAATTTATTCCTCAACAGAAATTGCATTTATTTAAAATTAAATTTTAAAGAAAGCATAATTGTTTTTCAGTTTTGTTTAGTTCTTTTACTTGAATCTCTCTATATTGTTAAAATTGATATTGAATATCCATATGACCAAATATGTTAGAAAACACACAGGCTTCCATAGGCTGTCCTGATTTTTTCACATGACTGTATAATGTTTGGCAAGTAACTTCACTCATTTTGTTACTGATAGACACAGAGAGTCCAAGCTGACGTACTCCACGTACAATATGACATGATATGAAAATGTCATGCATTGTAAACATGACAGAAAAGATGTCGCATTTTCGTCTCGCTGTCGTCTGGTCAGACGAAAACTGCCATTCATCTCATTATGTTCTGGTCTCCCAAGCCACGTTTTTAGCTCGTCATAGTCATGAAAAAAATTGTTTGTCGACATAACATTTTTATTATTGTCATGTTGACGAAACAGTGATTATTGTTGCAATGCTATTTGTGAAAGTGGTTGTGCCACTGTGGACATCATTGACAAAAATAAATTAAAATTTACTATGTAGAATAAAGAATAAAGATAGAATTTAAATGTAACGACTCTACTGTAGCCCGAAGTAGTGCAGTAAGAGTAGTGTTTCTTCTTCACAAATTTTACTCAAGTAAATGTAAAAATATGCATGGTAAAACTACTCCTAGAGGTAAGTTTTTCTCAAAAAGTTACTCAGGTAAATGTAACGGAGTAAATGTAACCCACCCCTGCCCAAAACGTAGCGATGCCCCTGGCTAAACCTTACCGACCTCATCCGTAATCTTTTTCTTTTAAGCCACTACCTGAAGTTGGTGGCCAAAGGTGATCCATTCATCATTAAAAACTTCTCTGGCTCATCTTTTTTTAATCACAACCTATAGTTAATGTGCAGGACCATATTACTGCTGATGTGAGATCCTTGATCTTTATCTAATGCTCATTTCACTTTGGCTGCATTTTTGTGTCAAAGGAGCAATTATTTCACTCTAATAGTAAGCTTTTGCCTTCTGCCACCAACTCTGCATTGTTTCCCCAGTTCAATAGTATATTTATGTTGTGCTAAAAGGCTAGAGATGGAAAAAGAGAATGGCTTTATGTTGTCAGATACATATGGTGGAAAACACAGACAAGACTGAAAAAGCAGTTTCTGCTCTTGCACTCTTCTTTAAAAGAAACTGCAGTATTTTAAGCCAAAACAACTGTTGTGTTTGATAGAACAATATGTCTATATGCTGCCATAGCAGATTCATGGCGCAATAAGCCTCCGAACTATTTTTAATTTGTCCGTTTTACCCTGAAAACCCCCGTTTACAGACGTCGCGCAACTGCTTTTGTTTCAACCTAGCCATAAAAAGAAGGTAAGTAATTATATTTATTATTCAAGATGTCTGTCATTTTTAGCTTATGATCATTAATTAATGTCTAATATTTAGTTTAAAAAAAGAAAAAGATTTAAAAAAAAATATTTACTCGCATATTTTAAACTTTTAAACAAATTACGCCACAATGAAAAATTTGGCGTCTGTAAAAAAAGTCACGGATATCTACCTCATAACTATCGCTTAATTGTATTTTTTTTTAGTGATGCACGATAATACATTTTTCAACCGATACCGATAACCGATAATTTCCTCCTCATTCCAACCGATAACCGATAATGTCAAGCCGATAATTCTATTTAAAGATTTATGTAAAATTTTAAAGTATACACAAAAGAAAATATTATTGTGCAAAAATATAATTTATTGCTATTTTTTTCAACATAAAATATGAACAAGTCGTCAATTCCAACATCTAAATAATGACAGATTGTCTGACATTGTGTAATGGTAAACTTTTGGCAACAATTACTTACAGAGTAAATACCTAAATTGCACAAAAATGCCTTTAAAAGTATGCCATTCCTAACATATATAACATTAATACACTGCAAAACACACCTCCTTAAAACTATTCAGTTTTAAGTGTAAATCTATTGGAAATAAGTGAAATTATCTGCCAGCGATTCAAGTGTATTTCTCTCAGATTTCTTGGAAGAAAAATAGCTAGCTGAAAATAATCTTAACAGCCTTATTTTAAGCAATATATTATTATACTTCATCCTAAAAAAAAAAAAAAAAACTTGGAAGAAGAAAAGATTTTGAATAATATTTGTGGCTACAGAATATTATTGTTATTTCATTACAACAGGAATGTGCATATTTAAATTGATACGTGTTAATAAGTGCCAATAATTTTTGATTATCTACTGTGACTGCAATTGAGCAGACAAATAAATTAGATTAATTTGAAAAGTGATTACTAATGTTATATGCTTTGTTGCACACTGTGAAAATGATTAACTCAAAAGAGCGAGATGTCATGTACCCATTCTGCAGCGCTTTGTTTACATTTGCGGCACTAACGACATGTGCTTTACAGCAGCTAAACTGATACACGGCAGTACTATTTGGATGGAGTTGGAGCTCGCATCTCCGTGCGTGTTGTTTTGTGCCTGAGTTTTGTTAAGCCGAAAATAAAGGCAGCGTTACAAAGTCATCTGACCGCTCGTCATTTTACATACTGAATGCATTATTGGCTGGCTGACTTCATTTTCTCCATGTTTAAATTATCATCTAACCACTGTGCCGTCATGATAAGCTTGCTTACTGGACATCACTTCTCCAAATGTACATGGTGAAAATGTGATTGGCATGTTTTTCATGAAGAATGGTGGTCGTATAAACTGCATTATTTTTTTATCCAGGGCTTTGGCTCTCGGGTCATTTCGGTAAAAAAAAAAAATCGTATCTCGTCTCGGCGGCGGCTACGTTCCTACCAGATAATCCGCCCGCACCGGCCGGTTCGCCGCGGCGTATTCGGGGGCTGGCTCTGCTCGCACGCCGTGAGGGAACGCTCGAGAAACCGACGTGTTCGCCGGCGGTCCTGAAGCCGTGGAACCGGGCTCTGCCCGGCGCGGCGGCCTGCCAGACCAGCCAGAGTGGCGGGCTCCGTCGGAGGACGGCTACTTGCCGACTATCGGTCTCCAGTCGTGCCGGTGTTTAGCCTTAGATGCGAGTTTACCACCCGCCTTGGGCTGCTTTCCCAAACAACCCGACTCTGTATCGTCACAAGCCCCGTAGTTTAACTTAGTGTTTACAATAGCTTTAGCATTCCTGCTAGCAGCAGCAGGCTCGTATTCGTTCCAAAAATCTTTGTGATGCAGTTTTAAATGGATGCTGGGTTAGTGGTTTTGAATGAGGACGCTTTCTTTCGGTCTCGTGGAACTTCTGCGGTACATGTTTCGAAGATGGCGAGAGCGTCGTTTTTTTAGTAACAGCCGCCATAATATTCAACTATTTCTTGTCGTGTAACTCCGCCTCCTCAACCCCTCCTCCCTCAGGGGCTTCAGAGAGAGGAGGGGTTGAGGAGGCAGCATGCTGAATTCTTCGGTTGTGCACATTTGGAGGCTAAATCAAGTATATAATTATCGGATTGCATTATCGGTTGAATTTTTTTATTATCTGGATTATCTGTGTGACGTCATAATTGCCATTATCGGCCGATAATTATCGGCGACCGATATTATCGTGTATCTTTATTTTTTTTGTTACTGTCGCATTTTCCCCGATATGTTAGATGATAAATAATCGATCCAAACAAAGAAAAATGGAAAATTAACGTTTAAAAGGGTAACTACTGTATATGAAAAAGAAAATCTCAACCGCTCCTTGTTGTCTGCGATTTCTGCATCGAGACCCTTGTTATATCACCATGTTTCACCCATAAAATTCATAAAAAATCTGGCTGTGGCCATTCACAGCTGTGTCTTGACACTCGGTGATACATGCTACATGGAGTTTTTGAATCGAAACAAGGGAGGTACGCGATAATATCTCGTTAAAATCGTGGCGTCTTTAATTCTGCTCTCGCGTGCTCTCGCCTCCAGTTAGGGTTTAGCCGTTTAAAAAAATATATATTAAAAAAAAAAAATATATATATATATATATATATATAATATATATTTAAATATATATATATAAATATATATATATTTTTTTAAATGCCCTCCTGTTCAAAATTTTTCTTCCCCCAGAAAATTGAGATTTTAAGCTTTCCAATGATGTATCACACAAGCATATGGGACAATTTTGAAATTTGGCCAAATTGGGGGTCTCAGAGCGGAACTTCAAGTCACCTGAGTGTTTTTCGCCATATGTAAACATGTGCAATAGACCTCTTGCCTACTGTCATGACAGTCTACAAATTAAAAGAAGACCTCATTAGTGTGACTTACAGTTGCTCTACTGTAGTGCTGCAACGATTAATCGAGTAATTCGATTAGAATAAAGCTTCGAATCAAATTTTGCTGCTTCGAGTATTCATTTAATTACAATGGCGATGTAATGGTTTGTTTTTAAAGTGTTTGCATTTAGTTTTATTGATTTGGGTGGATATCTCTAGTGGCAGCAGTTAATATGACATAACTCGTTTAACATGGCTGAATCCAGCTGCTCCCTGTTAAGACTAACATTAGGTAAATTTTTGTTTGAGCTAATGTTTCTTGATGCATTCCTAATTTAGTTTTTAGGTATATTTAGTCATTTTTTGTGGGAACATGTGTTTGAACGATTTGTTAATGTGCGGAATGGAGGGGATCCTTTGAGAGTTTGTGATGAGTAAAATTATTTATTTGTTTGAGACTAGGTGTGTGCCGGTAATATATTTTGACGGTATGATAACCTTTAGCCAAAATACCACGGTTTCACGGTATTGCAATTACAGCTCTACAGCTCTAAAATGTGTTTCTTTAAGATATCTGGGTTTTAAGAAAAAAAAAAAAAAAAAAAAACACTTTTCCATTGAAAAGGATTTTTTAAAACATAGCAAATTGGAACATAAGTAGAATGTTACGTTAAAGTAAATTGAAAAAATATACTGTATATATTCTAAATAAAATTATAATAAATTACCTTTAGGTGACCCTAAACCCACAGCTCAAGATTATTCACCTCCGAACAAAAATAATTAAAATTTTCCTTAAAAAGCACATGTGTATGACTCGTATCATGTTTACACTATACACACACACTCTTTCTCAAATCCAACAGTTGCCAGAGAGAGAAAAAAAAAACATGTTTTACCAACGCTAGACGCACTAAACACACGGGAGTTAGCTCTTGTAGCTGGTGGGAAACGTTCATGACAGTGTTTACTAACCTTTAAATGGAGGTATTGCCTCCTCGGCAGCCACCCTCCTCCGCAAACATGTTTTACATATCGGTTGGCACTCCTCTAAGCCGCGACCGTGGGTATTTTTTCTGTAGCCAAAGTATTACCATCCGAACAATTTTGTTTTCGTTTTCAGGAGTTTCACCTCCTCCAGCAATTGTGTAGCACAGCTAACTCACTGACACTGAGCAACAACCGGTGGGGGAGGGTTGAGCCTTGCAGCTGCAAGTTAGGGATTTCTCCATGCATTTTGGGACATAAAAAATAGGCCATGCCTTATGGACGGTATGATGTTTGCAGTTTTGAAACATTGACGTTTTCATACAACGGTATACCTTGAAACCAGAGAACCTGAACCTGAATCCAGAGCCAAAGCAGTGGGCGAGTAGACCGCTGCAAGGTGTGTGGAGCTTTCCACTCTAGGTAGTTGAGCCAGTGTGAATCAATGAGACTCTGGAAGGTGGCAGGCGTAGTAATCCGACAAGAGGCTCGCTAAAACAGGTCCCGGGGTAAGAGCAAAAAAGGTCACGACCCGGTGATCACAGAGAATAATCAAATGAATGCAAGAAACAACTGACGGAGGAACCAGTTAAGTTGATTGGGGTGACAAGGTGGTGGCGTCCACTGGCTTTTAAAGATGGCTGATTGTCATCGCCAGCACCTGTGGCCACTCTACCCATCTGATATTCAACCAATCAGATTAAAACCATGCACACCTGCTTAAGGTGGGCCAGGTCTCAGAAGGGAGGGGCAGAGACCCAAACAGTTAAGGGCATTGTAAAAAAAGAAAGTTACCATTTTATAGCATTTAAGCTAGCGGACTTTCGCTATGCAAGTTAGCCAATTGTTTACTTGTTGTACTTAGATTCTCATGTATTTATTTTTTTATATCATTTCAGGCTAAGCTTACAGTGCTGGCCAAAAATATTGGCACCCGTGAAATTTTGTCAGCTCATGCTCAATTTCTTCCAGAAAATGATTGCAATTACAAATGCTTTGGTATTAATATCTTCATTTATTTTGTTTGCAGTGAAAAACACAAAAGAGAAAGAAAAAAATAAATTAAATCATTATCATTTTACACAAAATTCCAAAAATGAGCCGGACAAAAGTATTGGCACCCTCAGCCTAATACTTGGTGGCACAACCTTTAGACAAAATAACTGCGAGCAACTGCTTCCGGTATACATCAATGAGTTTTCTTAGAATGCTCTGCTGGAATTTTAGACCATTCTTCTTTGGCCAACTGCTCCAGATCTCTGAGATTTGAAGGGTGCCTTATCCAAACTGCCATTTTCAGATCTCTCCACAGGTGTTCCATGGGATTCAGGTCTGGACTCATTGCTGGCCACTTTAGAAGTCTCCAGTGCTTTCTCTCAAACCATTTTCCAGTGCTTTTTGAAGTGTGTTTTGGGTCATTGTCCTGCTGGAACACCCATGACCTCTGAGGGAGACCCAGCTTTCTTACACTGGGCCCTACATTATGCTGCAAAATTTGTTGGTAGTCTTGAGACTTCATAATGCCATGCACACGGTCAAGTAGTCCATTGACAGAGGTAGCAAAGCAACCCCAAAACATCAGGGAACCTCCGCCATGTTTGACTGTGGGGACAGTGTTCTTTCCCTATAAACTCTATGTTGCTATCTTTTCCCAAAAAGCTCTACTTATGTCTCATCTGACCAGAGAACATTCTTCCAAAACGTTTTTGGCTTTCTCAGGTAAATTTGGGCAAACTCCAAACGCCAACGGATAGTACGGGTAGACACTATTGTACCCTCGGACTGCAGGAAAGCTTTAACTTGTTTGGATGTTAGTTAAGGTTCATAATCCACCATCCGCACAATCTTTCATTGAAATTTCTCGTCAATTTTTCTTTTTCGTCCACATCTAGGGAGGTTAGGCACAGTGCTATGGACTTTACACTTATGATGACACTGCGCACGGTAGACACAGGAACATTCAGGTCTGTGGAGATGGACTTGTAGCCTTGAGATTGCCCATGCTTCCTCACAATTTTGCTTCTCGAGTTCTCAGACAGTTATTTGGTCGTCTTTCTTTTCACCATACTCAATGTGGTACACACAAGGACACAGAACAGAGGTTGAGTCAACTTTAATCCATTTTAACTGGCTGCAAGTGTGATTTAGTTATTGCCACCATCTATTATGTGCCACAGGTAAGTAACAGGTGCTGTTAATTGCACAAATTAGAGAAGCATCACATGATTTTTCAAAGGTTGCCAATACTTTTGTCCGGCCCATTTTTGGAGTTTTGTGTAAAATGATCATGATTTTTTTTTTTCTCCATTCTGTTTTGTGTTTTTTTCATTTCAAGCAAAATAAATGAAGATATTTCTATCAAAGCATTTGTAATTGCAATCATTTTTTGGGAGAAATTGAGCATTATCTGACAGAATTGCAGGGGTGCCAATACTTTTGGCCAGCTGTGGAGGTATTTTAATTTATTTTTAAATGACAGTGCAATTCTGCATAGTTTGAAGAAACACTAGGGAATTTTATTCTGTATGTGCATTTAATGCTCTGTTGAAAGTGAAATCTTAGCAAGCGTTTGTTTTACATCGCCTAAAATTCATTCTGCAACGTATTAAATCTTCCTAATTCGATGACTCGATTATTCGACCTAACTAGTTGATGGCTTAATCGACTACTAAAATAATCTGCCGCCCTACTTTACTGAAAGCTTTAATCGTTCTATGCGCATCAAATAAATTCCTTTTGAGGTCTTTTTCAACATCAACATCATTTAGTTGTTTAATGTCTCTTCAATTCATCCTGTCTCAAGGGATCACTGGGCAGATCAAGTGCAAGAACCCTCCGAGACCAAAACAGGATATCACTATCATCATTTCCCGTCATGTTTGTTCACACAATTCTCTCATGGGATGCACATGGCTGTTTGGCCACTGATAATTTTGAAGGGACATGAGCAAACAGTAAAGGCCTTATTGGAAAGGGAGGGACGGTAATTCCTTGGAAGGACAGGAGCACCAACTTCAGTAGAGGGATATAGTCTTGCATTATGCATGGTGGTTGTTATTTTCATCACAGGAGGCTGCTAGGCGTCATTGTCGTTCCTGCCCTGTCAGCACATATTGCAATGTTCACAGATTGCTATCTGTGCCCCTTCTAACCTTATTCCCCCCATTTCCACTAAAGCCAACCTGAGCTATACTTCATCCCACTGGAAATGGACTGAGAAGACCCACTGGATTCCATTAGTTGGACCTGTCCCCAAAGTACTATGGATCCTGTTCTGATGGTGACTTGAGTTGAGATGGTTGTTGTTGCCACTTGCCATTAGGCCACTCAGGAAAATGAGAGTGAGAAAGTGGCCCTACTCGGGAGTCTATGCATTATTTCACACTGCAAGTGACAGGCCAGCACATGGACAGAAATGCTAACAGACACTTGGGGTGTCAGCTATGAAGGACCAAAGTTGTTAAAATTCAAAATAAATACAAGTATAAAAATGGAATGAAATGTCAACAGATAAATGCGCTTTCCTCTCGTATCTATTATATTTATTGTCAGTGTGAACATACAGAAGAACATTTTATTCAAATGAGGGAGCGGTCCTAAATACAGTATGCTGAACTACTCACCTATGTCGATTGACATGCAAATTCAGTGATCGACTAGGTAATGCCTGCCTGTACACGACTAAATAAAACAGAACAAGTAATGAGTAGTAAAAAAAAAAAAAAAAAGTTTTGCTCATGACTATTAGCATTAGCAGTTAGCATTTGCAGTTATTGCCAGGAGTAAATAGCGTCCAGGTTAGCAAGGCAAGGCAAGGCAAGGCAAATTTATTTATATAGCACAATTCAACACAAGGCAATTCAAAGTGCTTTACATCACATGAAGACCATAAAAATAACATTTAAATCAGCACAACGTAAAAACCAAGACAAATGATCGCATTTAATCACAGAATAAAAATAAATAAATAAAAATAAAACAAAAATAAAAATAAAGCAAAAACTACTACTACTAATAATCTTTTTTTTTTTTTTTTTTTTTTTTTTTTTTTTAAACCTGTCCTGTTCAGCTGTTTGACACAGAGAATGGAAGTCTAAGTGCCCGGATTCTGAACAGTTTTAATGTTTCACATTGAGAGTCTGACATACTCCCATTGTGATCATTCAAAATACCTTTTTATTATGACAAAGCAGCGAACAGGGAGGGATTTTGGGGGGACAGAAGAAAAGAAATACAAGAGAAGAAGGAAAAGAAACACATACACAAACAACAACTAGAAATACATTGAACATCTAAACTAGTTACTAACATGCTGGTGCTATTGTCAGCGAGATGTATTTCCGGTTTACACCATGTGGGGGCCTATTGGCCAGTGAAAGAGGAGAATGGGGGTGGGGGTGTCTATAAGCTAGGTGATTGAAAGGGGTAGAGTGTACACAAATCAGTTCTGTGATCTAGAACCCAGTAATCGTGTGAATCTCTTATGAGTGTAAGCCCGTTGGCGACCAACCCTACGCCGCTGCATCGCCAATCCCGGCACCGGGACCCCCAACCAGAGCATGCCCTACCACATCCAGCAGCACGCAGGCCCCACCGGGCGTGCGACAGCCACGCTGTAATAATCATTTAAATCAGCAATGGAGATAAGCACAAGAGGAATAGAAGGCAGGTAGGTTGAAATATATAGACAGTTATGGATATGCAGTGCCAAACAAAAGCGTTTTTAGCCCTGATTTAAAGGAGCTAACAGTTTGAGCATACTTCAGACGTTCGGGTAACTTGTTCCAGAGGTGAGGAGCATAATAACTAAATGCTGCCTCACCCTGCTTGGTTCTTGCTCTTGGAACATGCATAAGACCCATTCCAGACGACCTTAGGGGTCTAGATGTCTCATAGGAATCTAACAAGTCAAGCATGTATTTTGGTCCAAGGCCATTAAGTGTTTTGTAGACGAGCAGTAGTATTTTATAGTCTATCCTTTGACTCACTGGAAGCCAGTGTAGCGATTTCAAAACCGGTGTAATGTGGTCCAGCTTCCTTGTATTTGTGAGGACTCTGGCTGCAGCATTCTGTACTAGCTGCAGCTTCCTGACTGATTTTTTATCAAGACCTGTAAATATACCGTTGCAATAGTCCAATCTGCTGAAAATGAATGCATGCACAAGTTTTTCCATGTCTTGTTGAGTCAGAAGCCCCTTAATTCTGGTTATATTTTTTAGGTGGTAATAAGCGGATTTAGTGACGGACTTTAGATGGCTATCAAATTTTAGGTCTGAGTCAATAATTACGCCAAGGTTTCTGACTTGATTTGTAGCTGTAAGTGACATTGTGCTAAGTTGGCTGCTTATCTTTGACCTTTCCTTTTTTGGCCCAAAAATGATCACCTCTGTCTTCTCCACATTTAACTGGAGAAAATTCTGGCACATCCATTCATTGATTTGACGAATGCATTTACTCAGGGAGACTAAGGGACTATAATCATGTGGGGACACAGAAATGTACAGTTGTGTGTCATCTGCATAGGCGTGATAGGAGATGTAGCATAGCGCAGGACGTTAACATCTATGTAGCATTAGCATCGACATAACCAATCAATAGGCGAACAGTTCAACCAAGGCACACATAGGACCACCCCCTCATTTGTAATTTTTGAAACTTATTTTTGTATTTATATTTGTATTCATCTGTATTTTTACTTTTCTTTACTCATGTTTTGCAAATATGTTATTTCTTTTGAGAAGTTTCCTGAGCGAAATATGGGCGGCACCATCTTTGGTAATTTCTGCTCCGAACTTAACAGTTTAGACAGAACAACATGAAGTGTGTTTGAAGTAAGCAGTGTGTTGACAAGGTTAAAACTGCAAAAATCAAACCAGAGCAACCCCAGGAATCTCCAAAAATGGATTCAGCATGATGTAGATGAGACTCTGAGACTTTCTGAACTGTGTGTGAACTCCTGGAAGCACCTATATACATGGATGGAAGTGGATTTTTTTGATGCGTGACCAGCTAGTAGATACAATGCACCAGTGTGGGTCTACCTCGCCATACACATTAAATGGAAACCAGCTGCAGACAATAAGTCAAGAATGTGCTTTAAGGCTGCAGCTATCAAATATTATAGTAATCGAGTAATCGACTGAAAATTATCGATTAATCGAGTGATCGGATAAACTTTTTTTAGATAAAGAGCAATTATAAATATACATGAGCAAACAAGACATTTCATCTAATATTGAACCATTTTCAGTCAATCAATGTCTATATTTTCGATGTCCATCGTTGAAAAAGCCAACAATTGCATCTCAGATGTGACTAGAAAAAAAAAACAACTAAATCACTGCTTTCACTCAAAAAACTTCTAGATCTTATATTTAAAAAAAAAAAAATCTTATTTCTTACCTTAAAATGTCATTACACTTGATAACACACATCACTTAAAAATTAGGTGTTTTTCCCACGTGTTTCAATTCAATTTCCATTTGTGTCAAGCTATTTGTAAGTTCTAGTTAAGTTTTAAGTTAGTCTAAACTGTAAGTCCTGATAGGATTTTGAGGTTTTAGCAATTTTCAAAATAGATGTTTGATACCTGCTGTATTGGAGCAAATTAAGGACCAGTGCTACTTGGTGTTTTATCCAGCAATGACTACTGATCTAAAATTGACAGTTAGCATTATTAAATTTTTATTTTAAACCCTCATCATTCTGCAGTGCTGTTTTCACAGATCAAATAAAGCCTGTATGTAAGACACGTTCGCCACGCATCGACAGTGGTCATAATTAATAGAAACCTAGCCCTCTGCAGGGCTAACGTTAAGTGAGCAAGTTACAGTAATGTAAATCTTATTTATTAACGCTGAGAACTACTGCTTTAAGATGGCGGATCTTTACTAACACCTCCGAGTCTGTCATTTCGCATGTAGTTCTACGTACATGTGATATCCATGAGACGTATCATACGCTACCTGCTATCACCGTAGCATCATGCGGGCTTAGTTTTTAGCAACGTCGGGGTAGTTTGTAGCGGCTGTTGGCTGTAGTGACGTTTTTTTTTTTTTTTTCCCGCATTAAAAGTAGTCCGGGCAAAACGTGATGCTTAAAGCTGTCAAAATTAAACGATTCCTCGAGGTGAATAAAATTACCTGGATCAGTTTTTAACTCGAGTTACTTGAGTATTTGTTTCAGCTCTAATGTGCTTTAAACCAAAAGATCTTCCTAAAATATTGTATGTTTGTTCTTATCACTTCGTTATCATTCATGGACAAAATTATAACATTGTGGCCAGCATGTATTAACATGGGGTGGCCGGCCACTGGAGTGACCAAAATGAGGTGAAATTACAAATAATATTACAGTTGCCGAATGCAGAAGGGCTGACATGGATTTTGTTGTTACAAGGAAATAATACAAGGTATGTACATACAGTGGGGAGAACAAGTATTTGATACACTGCCAATGGGTTTTCCCATTGGCAGTGTATCAAATACTTGTTCTCCCCACTGCATAAACAAAAATAGTATGTCATTCTTTTTTATTGCAGATATTGATTGCAATAAAACATTTGGACAATATGATTCCATTTCTTGTTTTTTTAAAGCAATTGGTGCATGTGCAAAACTTGTCAATAAATCACAATTTACAAAATTATTAGAAAGATATTAACGAAGGTGAAGCATACGAGGAATGTGTTATCAGACAGCAAAGCTTAAGGTAGCTTCTCCAAACTTTCACCCGACATCACGGAGTCCCTCGGTGGGATCCAGACAGACTTTATCCCGCTGTCCTCGGTAATTCCAGCTCCAATAGAATATCTTAAAGTTGGTGCAGTTAAAAAGCTCATAGTTGGATCTCGGGATCGAGCTGACGGTCCGCTTCGAGGCGGGCCACCGCCTCCAGCCCCAGCCTCTCGCCGCCCCCCCACCCCCCCACCCCCCCGAGGTAGAAAGACGTAGTCTTGATATATGTCCATCAACGTACAGTAAGTGTTGCTGTGAGGCACATAAACTAATATTCCCTTGCTTAAAAGTGCTTTCCACCTGTAAACAAACGAACAAAAAACTTGTAACACTTGCTTTTATGGGGAGTCATCCAACACGTACTGATTAGCAACAGGCTAGCAGCAGTAGTTGTAGTAAATAATATTAAAGATCATAATTACAATCATCATCGTAATACCAATAGCAAAGGTAACAAGTCGTTTCATGCGCCAGATTTTAGGTTTCTAATTTTTGGAGCACATACCTTCCATGAGACAGCGGCAGCATGACTACATGAACACCCGTGATACATGTACAGCCTGCAGTTTGGACGTATCCCTCTGGTGTTACCAGCACCCATGGTTAAAGGCACGGAGCACTCAGGCACTGGCTTGGTTCTACATCCGCTTTCATGAAGACAAAATTCCTGTGTTCATGTATGAGGACACATCCAACTTTGTGGAATGCCTCCGAGCTTCCTGATGGCGTTTCCATCCACTGCCGCAGAGTTAATAAAATACGATAATATTTTACTTACGGTCACCCTCGGCCATTTCTTTATGTTGTCTTTCAATGTCGAGATAGCAGAAGGATGCAGTATTTCCAAATCGTGTTTTTTCAGGGTTTTTAATGAGTGAAGCCACTCCAGCGGGATTAAGGTCAATGGTAAAAACATTGAAAACAGAAGTTGTAGGCAGACGTACGGAAGTAAAGCGGAAGTACCTCGGAAACTTGTCTATATGGCACTTTCAGGAGTTGACGCACAGCAGAGAAAGTCTCGGAGTGTCATCTACGTCGTGCTGAATCAATTTTTGGAGATTCCGTGGGATCATCTGGTTTGATTTTGCAGTTTTGACTTTGTCAACACACTGCTTACTTCAACCGCAATTAGGGTTGCCACCTTTCAGAAATAGAAATAAGGGACGCCCCCCTCGCGCCCAAAGCCTTACGGGCAAAAAAAAAGGGGCATCCCCAAAACTCCTAAAATGCATAGAAATGTATCTATTTTTAGATGAGAAAACTTTATTGTGCACTATGTGGGCATGGCAGTTTCCTTGCAGCAGATTGTTTTTTTTTTTTTTTCTGCAGCTTAGTGAAAACAAAGTTGTGAATATCGTAATTAACATTTGTGTTGTTGGCACTGAATCCGGTCACGTGATCCATTGACAAGCCAAATTTCTTAAGGGAATGTTCCAGGAGAGCTGCTATTCCAGCAGCTGACTCGTCTGCATTCTCTATGAAGTCCAGCATTTTGTTGGTGAGCCCAGACTCTGGACTGAAGTACTGGACAGCAAGGGGAACATCTTCCTGCTCAATTTATACGAGGCATCAGTCTGTATGGAGAATGGGATGGGTGACGTTAAGATCTTAAGCACATCACCCTCTGCCTTTGGACCCACGACTTGTTTAACAGTGCCTCTTGCTTGTTCTCCCCAAAGTCATTTTCTTCACCATTTTGGAATCACATTAAAATCTTCTGATTGAGCCTGTGTCCACAGTCAGCACTATTGTAGCTCTGGCTGGCTACGTTTTACTGTGTGGTATACATGTGTCACCTCAGCTGCAGTAATTTAGAGGGTAGGAGTGGGATGATGTCAAATTCACTATCAATCAATCAATAGATAGTATATATCAGCAGTAGACTATTTATTCAGTGTTTATTTGGCGTTAATCTATTAGGAATAATTCCAAATGAGGAGCATTAGTTAGCGTAACAAAATAAGATGTTCTTTATGGGTACATAAATTCATTCCATATTGATTGATAATAAATGCATGTTTCAAAAAAAAAAAAACTCTCATTTCTGAAAATAGTCAACCATAGTAGCAACTGAAATAGCCTAGCTATGTTCTTATCAATGCAAGATGTATGAAGGTAAATATAGATATAGCCTATATGTTATCCATATACAAGAGCATAATAACATACCAAATTAAGCTCAGGGGGATGTTTCAGGTACAAAGAATTGTGACGAAGGCTCTTCTGGGATCTTATATTCCGTTTGTGGAGGTCCCCTGCAGCATGCTGTTTTACACCTCCGTGAGACGCTGCAAAAACTTTCCTTTCTGCCTTGCAGTTCGCTTTATAATCATCATCAGTGACTTTATCGAGCCACGGGTTCTCCTCTTCCCACTCCACTCTATTTTTCGGAGACGTTTCTCCTTTTGAGGATGAGGTGGGGTGAGCAGAGGTTGCGCTAGACTTTTTCGTTGTCTGTCATTTTGACTGACAGGGTCATAAAAATCCGGTCATAATCTATTTTTACCCGTCACTTAATTTTTTAAAAATGATAATAATGACATAGTGGTGACCCTTTGTTTAGCATAATTCACTTTCCGTACTTGTGTGTCCATTTGGCCGAGCGCGTTACCGGGTCACGTGACAGAGACACGGCTGGACACAGCAATTCGAGCCAACAAGACTCTTAACATTGCATACCGCTTCAACATATTCAATAGTATTTAGTTTTCATTCATTTTAAATTAATATTCTTTCCGAACAAGCTTAACAGAGAATCCACACCGTGCCATCACACATCAAGCAGATGAATATGTACCTTTTTCTCCGCAGTGACAAAAACAGCTGACTGTGGCCCCAGTAGGTACTAGGCTACATATGGAACAATGAAATTAACAGTTCACCTGCTGTGGCATGAACGCAGTCTCACACTTTCCTCCTGGTGCACATGGACTTGAATTGAGTGCCCGCTTGTGCAGTCCCTCTATTTTCACCTCTTTTATCAACACCATCGTCGTTTTGGGGCTTTTTGAAGAAACTTAGGACACTCAGTTGCCTTGACATTTTTCCGAGTAAGGCCAACAACGTCATGCATCAAGAGAGACAATAGCTAATTAATATGCTCACTCGCCACCCTGTGGTCTGGGGTGTGAATTGCAACCTGTCAAAATGACGGATGGACTTCAGTTTTTTCCGTCACCGTTTTAAAAAATCGGTCAACGACGGAAAATATTCGGTTAACGCGACCCCTGGTCCTGAGCTTCTGCTGTTGAAGAAGACATTTTTGTTTTGAAAACGCGCGGGGCGGTGCGCTGAACAGAGCGAGTGATGTAACTAGGCAACGAACCCGGAAGTGGAGCGCAGTGCAGGGCAGACAGCAGCGGGTAGGCAGATAACTATCTTGCTGTCTTTAATATCTCCTGCCCTTCTGTTCATTATTATTGGCTCAGTGGTCACTCTTGAGCGCAGGAGGCGTGTGTTTGTGTGTGACAGACGATCAGGGGCTGGGCGCACCGCCGCCCGCCAATCGCCAACACCGGAGCCGCGGGTCGCACGGGGTCGCCCCATGGGACAGTTGTGAAATACGGAATAAACTATATTCGCAACGCAACTTTTAATTCCCAATTACGGAACAATTCCGTATTTCAATGGACGGGTGGCAAGCCTAACTGCAATTCATGTAGTTCTTTCTTAACCGGAAGTTCGGAGCAGACATTTTCCAAGATGGTGCCGCCCATGTTTCGCTCAGGAAACATGTCGATGTTTGAAAAAAGTTTTAAAATATTGTAGACCATTCGTTGAAGGTGCGGCTTATAATCTGGTGCGTCTTATAATGCAGAAAATTTATTCATTTATCTATTTAGCATTTTGGCAGCTTTGTTCCTCCATAGTCAGCTAGGTGTATGTGTGTATTGGGTTTTTTTCCGTCTTTGTCACTGGGCTGTGAAAACCCAAGAGCTTACAGCATGCTTTGCTGCCAAATGATACAAATTTGGACAGTATACGATTTACTGTGGTCATTAAAATAAGTGCTTTGAGGGTTATTGTCTGGATGAAATGAGTGGATTTCCAATAAGTGGGTGCCAGGTTGCTTGTTTAGCACAGCCTAAAAATCTGAAGAAAGCAGAGAATATTGTTCTTAGAATGTTTGTTATTGATTGAAATACAATAGGCACATGCATCAGCATGCTGCACCTCTCGACGTTTTCAACAAAATAGCTTTCAGGCTTGATATTGTTTAGCGCCTGGCCACTATAGCGAAGCACTTTCGTTATTGCCATCCATTCCCGCTCTTCTGTCGAAAACTTGATGATAAAGACAAATGAGAATAAGAATAGAATACGTGATGGAAAAAACACATAGAGGAAAACAAAATCACTCAGACAGGGGGAAGATGGGATCTCTCTTATCAACATTCCAGATAAGGTAACATCTATATGCTGTTGTGTGCTTACTCAGATGTGTGAATTCATGCATGCTAGCCTTTGTGTGTGTTTGCGTGTTACATCCCAGCCTACTTCCTCTTTCCTTCCTGACGTTCCACTTCCCGTCTCAGCAGTCTGGTGGACTCAGATAAGGCCTTCCAGAATATTCCTTCTTCCTGGTGATTCTCTCGCCTACTTTCAACGGCACTCAATCCCGCTGATACTGTTTTCCTACAAAATCTGTCTTGTGTACATCTCGGTGTACAGGCAATCTGAGAATCGTAGTCGTAGGAGAGGTGATAGAAAGGGAACGTTGATTGGGTAGGGAGAAATGTGACTATCACAGCTCAATATTTAATAACCTTCTCCAAGTGTTGGCTACATTAAGAAACTTGTTAACCTGAACATAAGCTCCGTTTTAAAACTTTCATGTTTGGATGGTCAATTGAGCCATGCATGTAACTGGCACCCCACTCAGCCATCCTGCAATTTGATCCCCACAATATAATTGGTGGCGAAGGAGCAGAGGGGGGTCTGAACTCATAAAGAGAATGTCTTTGACAGGTAGCTTTTCTGCTTGGTAACATGAGTCTGAACGTATTGTTCATTGGCCACTAGGATTCAGGAAGTCAGGTAAACAACACACAATGACTGGATTGAGGAAAATGAGGGAAGCTCCCAAAACAAAACACCCGTCTTTCTCTCCAAAACCACAACAGTCAGGTGCATTACTGTATTTTTAAGACTATAAGTCACACTTTTTTCCACAGTTTGAATGGTCTTATATACTTATGTTCATATGCGACTCATATAGTTTGTTGAAATAAGCACAACCCCTTTCAAAAAGTATGGAATCACCAGTCTCGGACGAGCACTCACTCAGACATTTTATCATGTTGAACAAACTCTGATAAAAAGCTTGAAAAAAATAATGAATTAGTTCAAAAGTGGAGCTCTTTAGCATTCAGAAACACAAAAAGAAATGAATAAAAAACATTGTTGTGGTCAGTAAATGTTAATTTTATAGAGCAAGTGCAGGGAAATATGGAATCATGAGAAACAAACAAACAAATAACAATCAAAACACATCTCTAGTATTTAGTAGCACCACCGCTGGCTTTTATGACAGCTTGCAGCCTCTGAGGCATGGACTTGATGAGTATTCTTCATCAATTTGGTGCCAACTCTCTTTGATTGCAGTTGCCAGATCATCCTTGCAGGTAGACCATTTTTTTCAATTTCCACCACAAGTTATCAATAGGGTTGAGATCTGGGCTATTTGCAGGCCATGGCATTGATTGGATGAGTCTTTCTCCAAGGAATGCTTTTAACATTTTTATGCTGTGGCATGATGCATCTCTGATGAGATCTTGGAAAATGACAAACTTCTTCAATTGAACGGATAAGAAAGCTGTCTGAAATTTCACTGTAAACTTGTGCATTTATTGAATATTTAACCACAACCATCTCCCCAGTGCCTTTGCCTGACATGCAGCCCCATATCATCAAGGACTGAAGGAATTTTGATGTCTTCTTCAGGCAGTCATCTTTGTAAATCTCACTGGAACAGCACCAAACAAAAGTTCCAGCATCATCACCTTGTCAAGGGTCAAGAATCTGCATTGGACAAGGTGCCAAGAGTTAAGAATCTGCATTGGACTGGTGCTACTAAATACTATAGATGTGTTTTGATTAGGGGTGGGCCATCTTAGGCACCCCACATTTCGATTCGATTACGATTCAGGGTGCTACGATTCGATTTTTGAACGGTGATCACGGTATTGACTATAATCATGGTTATCGCGATTTTCATGATTAGCAAGCTTATCGATGCATCGTACATGACTGATTAATAAAGTAGCCAAACAAATGTATGTCCATTATTTATTTAAAATATCCTTATGATTCAACAGGAAAGATGGAAACATGCCCTTACAACAAAAATATGCCCTTAAGCTGCTTTATTATTTATTTATTTTTTTACAAGAAAGTGAAGGGAGTACTTATTTCTCTCAACAATACAATAAAATTTACACTGGTGGAATGAATTCCACATTTTCTGGACACAAAGTGTCTTTAGAAATAAGACTTGTATTAACCAATATACTTTGTTTTCACAGTGTTACCTCCCTTGTATAACTCTTGGAGTGACAGGTGGAAATCACAACTGCTCTTGATCACTTTTAACGTGGGGTTTATTGCCGAGCACATAAAAAAGTCAGGCCACCACCAACATCGCCACTCACAAACTCATATCAGCGGTGCACTTTCTTCTCTCCCTGCCCGCCCACACGCACACACGCCTGTCGGCTCCCAGGCAGGACTTGCAACAACAGATTTCTTGTAATTTTTTAAATTATCCTTTAGTAGCAGTTGGGGGTTTTTGCGGTAAATAAATTTACATCCCTTGTTATTCGGGGTATTTGTAGCCCAAAAGGTTATCAATATGCTCCGACCAAAAAATGACATATGAAAGGTGACATTGTTTTAAAAAAAAAAAAAAAAAAAAAAAAAGGAACCAACAGGTTACTCCCAAAACCTTCCATTAGAGTTGTGTCTACATTAGTTCACTGGCTGCCATTCACAGCGCAAGACATCCAATTCATTTTGACTTGATTGTAAGGCCAGTCTTTTGTGTGCATTTACAGCTCCCTTCTGGTTCATTTTAGGGCTTTTACATGTTGCTTCCTGTTGATTTTTAGTTACTTTCTTTTCATTTGTGGACAATCATGAGTCACTTCCTTTTCAGTAACCTAAAATCAATGGGAAGTGATCCGTGAATGCCCCAATATCAACAGGAAGTGACGCGTAAATGCCCATAAGGAAAAGGAAGCGGACGAAAATCAACAGGAAAATGACGTAAATTGGCCATATTAACTCGCTGCCTGGCATTAGCTGCCACTGACGACCATAAACATCCAATACATTTGAAGTGGGAGGGAGTTCATTCACTGCCAGCCTCCCAGTTAAAACGGATTGGACGTCTCCCAGTGATAAAATCATTCCAATTCACAGCAGAAGGATAAAAAGAACTTGTTTTTTCTGTCTATTAGTTGTTTTGGAGAACATCTGTGAATGATTTCCTGATCATTGTTATCGTGAGCCTTGTATCACAAATCATATCGTATCGTGAGGTACCCAGAGGTTCCCACTTCTACTTGTTATTCCATCTTGCAATATGAATCCCAGTCCTTCTGGTTGTCTGCCCTACCAACAGCTGTTCTTGTCTCTTTGGGAAGCCATACCTTTAGTGCTGCTGTTGAACACTTGATAGGATTAGTAGTGTTGAGGCTTATAGCAGAGAGCCCTTGCAGCTTTGTCGTCCAACCCAATCAAGTCTGAGTGCAGTGAAGATGAGAGATAACACTGCTATGCCATCAACTTTGTCTGCTCACTGTATTATCCAGAGTACACACATAAAGTACGGTTTGTTCTCCTCCACTCAGTTCTCAGTTAAAACAATAGAGAAAGAAGCATGTAAAATATACATTTACTGTAATTCTGTTTTAATACATATTATAATTAATGATTATTACAGTAGATTTTGTGAAATGTTACCAACAAATGATGTATGCCATTTTTTTTATTTTTATTGTGCATCTTTTGCATTTTTGTAATTTACGAACATTCGCATTTAAAGCATTAGGTGCCAGAGTGATGCATGTTTTTAGTGCATTGAAATCCATCAGGGGCTCAATTAATCATTTGGGGCCCATAGCACATCCAACTACAAATATTTGGATCAATAATATTGATCAATATCTGAAAAGTGTGAATTTGAGAACATCCTACTTAAAATGTTTTTTTTTTTTTTTTTTTTCCAAATTTCTCACAAACAATGTTACCTTCGGCAGTGCAAGGGTTCAAAATTTTTTTTGAGTGAAAATAGTCCTGATGAGCGCCTTGAAAGTTTTTATTTCCCATGTAATAATTTCTGAACGGATACCCTTGTGTCCTCACCTTTTGCTTTGATGAAAGTGTTGAACCAGTATGCTTTTGCCTCACTCCAATTGTTATATTTCCAATATAACCCTTCACTGTAGCCTCAAACTGGATGATGTTGCATTGGTATTGCTCCAAAATAAATCATTTGAAACACTCCGCTATGCATCTGCCTACAATGGCTTGTGCCGTTAAAGTGATGAAGCTTGTCGGCTTAGCAACTGTAACTAAGGGGAGTGGGGTGGGGTCAGTTACACTTTATTCTAACAGAAAAAAAAAAAAAGAATAAATGGCGTCCTCCTGTCCGAATGCATTCTTGAAATCTGCTGCCGACATTTTTTGCTTGCTCAAGGTCACTGTCTCGCAGTGCTGCCAATTGCTCATGTCTGCCAATACGCGAAATGTTTTTCAACAATGGTCAACAGCAAATTTAAAAAATGCATGCATGTTGAGGATGCAATTTAAAGGACATCTAGTTACTATGAATAACATATTTTTTTCCAATCACTGTTTTATCGGATTTTTAAAAAGTTCCCTGTTATTTGGGGTTAAGTTGTACAAGAACCAAAGTTAGCCTGCCCATCAAGGCTGAAGGGGGGAGACAGACATGTAAGACTTCATGAAGACAACGATAGTCAAGGGAAACGTGGGAAATGTAGTGCAGGGTGATGGAAACATAAAGAGCCGTGATATAATCTTAGCTCCCGGTTTGCAAAATCTACATAAAAAGACACACATCATCTATCGTATTGGCCCGAATATAAGATGGTGTTTTTTGCATTGAAGTAAGACTGAAAAAGTGGGGGTCGTCTTATATTCGCTGTCTAGACGTTATACCCATTCACAACGCTAGATGGCACCAGATATCATTGAAGCGATGTTCTGTCATGACAGATCTCAGCTACTCTCAAGTTTAACCAGTTTGCATTATTTTATTGCAATGTTTTTCCTTATTCAGATTTGTTTCAAGACTACAGTTACAGTTAGACTTCACTTTGATGGTTAATGCAGTTATTGCAATTTTGTTGTTTTATCAGAATAGATTGGTTTATTTACATTTCAAAAACCAGAAGCCATTCATTTACGAATGTGATTGCACTTTAGTTTACATATTTAAATGTTCAGATATTAAGATTTGAATGAGGCAAAATAACATGCTTTTTCTCTCAAATATATTGTTATAATCATTTGTTTTGGATGTACTGTAATTATTTTCTGTATAAAAATAAATTTGGCGTTCAAATTGTCTTTTTTCAAACTTGAGTCTTGAAAAAGAGGGGGTCATCTTATAATCAGGGCCGTCTTATATTCGGGCCAATACGGTATTATAAATGGCCTCAGTGTTAAAGACGGTTACCCAAAGTACTTGAGTATTCAAATATCAAATTTCTTAGACTACTAAAGAAGGAGAAAATCATGTTTGATTGTTCCTAATCAGTGTTGTTTTTGGCAGCCATTTTAATTTTCGCCTTAGTCTTAGTCTTCTAGACGAAAATACTTTTTAGTCTCAGTCATATTTTAGTCATTTCAAAATGTGTTCGTCTTCGTCTAGTTTTTATAGTCAACGAAAACTCGGACAAATTTTGTCTAGTTTTAGTCGACAATTCTCCAAATGTTTTAGTCCATGAATAAAATGAATGAAGAAAAAAGGTTTCCAACAATTTCAAATGAACATGACAGACGAGCACATAATTGTAGAGTCTACATGGACATTACCATGTTCATAATGATAATACACACTCAGCGGGAAAAGAGCAATTTTTTCAATTAATCAAACTCACCTGGACACCACGAACTGTATGTAAAATGTTTTCCAAGAGTTTAAGAAGACACTGACTCACCGCGCTAAATGCTAATGCTAACGCTATGCTAATACGAATGCTATGCTAAGGTTACAAGTTTAGTGAGTGATTATCACTCAGCACAGACCTTTAAAGGCTAAAGCAACATAGTATAGCCAAGAAACGAAAATAAACCCTACCAGGCAGAACCTGACACATGTTTCACAAAAGGAGCCTGGAATTGGCACACGCTTAAGTCTCTGTGTGGGGCGACACGTCACATGAGTGACATGACCAAACACGGCTAAATTTGTTCTAACTACGCATACAATAAGAAAATATCACACATTGTGAGTTTATGATGGAAACTATGGTAAATATTTATCTCGTTCTCGTGTCGTCCGACAACTGGCATCCATCTCATCATATTTTAGTTTCCTAAGACACGTTTTCAGCGTGCCATCGTGACATCAATGTCATGACAAAAATTCTTCGTTGACGAAATATTTTCGTTATCGTCATCGTTGACGAAAACAACATTGTTCCCAATTGTACATTTTTATGTTCATATGATCATTGTATTTTAATCCAATTAATTCTGCAGTATTCGACGCATATTCGTCTAGCATAGCAAGCATTCCCACGCAATTTCTGTAGGAAGAGCTCATTTTTTTCCGGTTATTGTTGTTGTCATTACCATAGTTATTATTTGCAAATGGACATCAATGACAATACAATGTTCATGGCTGAACAAACGTGGTGTTTTGTTTTGGTTTTTTTTTTTTTTTGCTGCAAAGTCAGGGTGTTGGAGATGCAAGGATTCGATCTTGAATTCCATGCCGGGTGCCGTTTGCACTAACTAAAGAGGTGTCAAGTAGATTATTATTAGTCATAGTGATAACGATTGTTGGTTCAGTTCATAAAGCACTTTATTCACAAAAATCTAACAGAGGGATTTGGCTTACGTAGGTAAGAGTAAGAGGTAAGCAACATACACTAATGATACAGAGAAAGACCAAGTGTTTGTTTTTTAGGGGGAGATGAAAGGTTTTATTTGGCAGTCAAGGTGCCGACCAATCCATAATGACACTCTCTGGTCCGCCCATTGAGCAATGCACATCTTGAATAAGGCTTGCCTCTTTTCACTTAGAAGTTGCAAGCACAGATGCTGGTATTTTCAACCCCACACTGCATCTGTGTGACTGTGTTCAGGGGAGTCACTTGCCTCATTAGTGGAGAAGAAAAACAAATCACATTTGGCTATCTCAGCTAGGTTTTCACTCTAGTTAAATAATTCAAAGACTAGGACTGAAGAAGAGCAAAGGATAAACACCTATTTTGTTTTAACAGAACTGCTGATAACACACTGTTGAGGAAACCTGAAGTTTTATGTTGCTTTTATGTTAGCGCTTTTGTTGTAAAACAATGGAAATGATTCAGCTACAAACAAACTTGGTTTGACCATAAATTACAACGGTTGACAGTGCTACCTCAAGATACAAAATCAATTAGTTCCAGAGTGGCTTTCGTATTTTGTATTTATTTCATATGATTGTTTTCATTTAATGAACAGGGTTTTACATGTAAATCGCCTAATTTGTTCCAAACACGACTAAAACACCACATTAGATTTTATAATGAAGCTAAAACCAGATTGAAATAAGAGCCAAATACATTTCAATTTCAACCTAACCTACTAACTGTTAATACAGTACGTGTAATGAAGTAGATATTACAACATAATGCTAAAAAAAAAAAAAAAAAAAAAAAGGAAAATGTGGAAGCTTACCTTTCGAATGAGGTGATGTCCGAAAGCCAAAGTGATACTCATGTAGTCATGTAGACCGTGTGTGGGCGTAAAAGCAATCTTTGTGAAGCAAAAACGAAACGAAACACTTGCTTTTTTGGAGAAGACATCGTCACCATTGTTTTTATTGTGGCGCAAGCAGCTTAGAGTAAGCAGTGCTTTAAACTTGTGCATGTGAAGAAGAAAGCATTTACACACTCGCGTAAATTTGTTCTTCTTCGTGTCCACACGTAGCCGAGTGAATGAGAAAGAAGTTCCAAGCCTACGCATGCGTTTTGATGATTGTAAAACATCTATAGAGGCAACGCCTCTATGTACCATGTATTATATTGTTTATTGTCTGTTTTTACATGTAATTGGACACTTAAATTGCCTGTGACAGCAGAACAAAATCTTAAATAGCATTATTATGTGAATTAGAATTATATTTTGAGACGATTCGACTATAAAGCGCAGATGACAAGAAATTAGTCTTTTAATCTGCCGTTTAGACCTGCCTGTCAGTATGGCGCTTTAGCGTCTCTAGCGGGATGATGACGTTGGCAGGGTCACGATTTCATCTGATTTAGAATTCAGCCCATTGAGTGGGGAAGATTCAGAACGAGGAAAATATGACAGAGAGGAGCAAAATGTCATGAATGTTAGTCTCTCTACTCCAATATTTTTACTAGTGTTGCACCGATACCATTTTTTGGCCCCAATACCGATACCTGGCTGTGCAGTATCTGCCGATACCGATACCATACCGATACCACCCCGTTTATATATAGATATTTTTTTTTTTTTCCCCCAAAGAGCTACATAAATGGATGTGAAATCATTGCTATCAAGGTTTTGTCAGGCTGTTGCTTACCTTTGCAAAATAGGAAAAAGACTAGTACAAAGTATAATACTAGCCCAACAGTAAGAAAGTAAAAATAAGTTAATAATAATAAACTCTGAAGGAACTGAGCAAACTTTTTTAAACCTGTCAAAGGCCAAACAGTGCAACTTTCATGAAATTATTGTCACATTCTGCTGCTGGTTAGATTGTGTTTTGTTGCTGGGCTGTTAGTGGGGGCGTTCCTGACGTCGCACCTGAATCCAATGCAGGCTCATCAACGCAGCATTTAAGCACGGGTGAGCTCAGCGAAGGCTGCCGAGATATTTGCTTTGCTGATTGCCATTTGACATCTCGCACTATAGTCTCGCTACATTTGCTTGTTACGCCCCTGCATTGGGGTTTTTCTGTTAGTGTGCTGCACTCGTTTGTAACCTCTACCCTGTGCAGGTATTTGAGTGTTTTTATTTTGGCTTTTTGGCTCGCTGCCTATCGTCTTAGTTAACCTTCGAGTTTGTAGTATTGAGCTCCGTCGACCTGCTGTCACGGACTCCTTTTGTTATTTGTACTATCCTGCGATCACGTGTTATTTTTTGTTTGCATTCATTAAACCCTTGTACGTATCCCCCGCTTGTTGTCCGCTTCGAGGTCCAACCTTGTTTCCGCATTTGCGGACGCTAACAATTATAAGTAATAATAATTGACCACAGCATCCCGTCTCTCGATTAGCCTCCTTTTTTCGGGAGGGGGGGGAATCCCTTAATTTCTATTTCTGAAAGGTGGCAACCCTACTTTGGAAACCGTTCCCAAATTACTGCAGCATTTCTTTAAGTAAAAGACAAAGTAAAGTTGACATTGTGAACTGACCAGAGATTGTTGCACCGGTCCAGCGCCCTTCCTCTGGATAGCAGTCCTGCTCTTGCAGGCTCAAACTCGTTGTGTTCGTTCACGTTTCGTCTTCAAATGTTTTATCAGGTTCGAGGTATTGAAACTGGCCGATTTAACTCCACATCTCGAAAATTTCAGGCCGCAAATCTTGCATTGATTTTAATTGACGGGATTTCTATTTTGAAATATTTCCCGACCGCCGCCATGTTGGCGCCGCCAAGCGGCCTTGTCATTGGTCAGGAGTGGCTATTGGCCCGTTCTCATTGGTCTGGAGCAGGCCAATAGCGACAACTGCTTGGTGTTCACATGTCATCACACAACACAGGGACAGAGTGTAGTGAGCGCCAGGAGAAAGAAAAAGGCTGCGGTCAAATGTTATAATAATGGACTGGTAAATGGTATCGGCACCGTCTTTGTTGGTACTCGCCGATACCACCATTTCGGGCCGGATCGGCGCCCCCTGCCGATACTAGTATCGGTATCGGTGCATCTTTAATTTTTACAGGATATTCTTTTTATCTCAGTATTTTCCCCAATTGCTAAATAAATGGTATGGTCATGACAAATAACAGTCTTGTGCTAAATAGAATATGAAATATTAAAAATGCATTTATTCAGTACGACATGGCAAAATTACTCTATAATGGTCAAAACTGTCAACTTCTTCCTCTCCTGAACGGTATTTTATGCCACAGGAGTTAGTCCAACTTTTGTCATTTCCCTGCCCCGGCTTCGGATATGGAGGTAAGAGCGTAGTTCTGCTGCGGCCACGGCAGTGCTCGTCGCTGGGAATGAACGCCGAAAATAGCCCTTTCTCGGCGGACAAACCGGCCGACGTCGGAACGGGCCGCTGCTTGTGGCCAAGCCGAGAAAAGCGCATTCTCGGTGGACACGCCTTTATCGGCTGGCGACCATGGTGTGGGACAAGCCGCCGGTCGTCGGCCGTGTGGCCTTCTCGGTGGACAGGGAGTATTTTCAATTCACCTACAAAATGCAAGCCACCTCCTTATTAAAATGTGCCATGATCCCAGTATTTGACATCATATAAAACACGTAGCTTACTCACCTCACAATGGTCCCCCAGTTGACAGACTTGTTTTGGCCATTATCTGTGGTGAAGGAAACTTTTTGAAACTCAACCTCACACCTCTCCCTGGTGCAGCTACAAAAGCCTGAAGCACACTGGGCTGGCGTGATTCGAAAAATAAACGAAATATTCCGCAAAATCAGCTGAATCCGCAGTCGTTCTGCATACTGTAGTATTGGCTGTATACTGAAGTTGTTCATCTTGCTGGCGTCACATTGGCTTTTATCGTAAATCCAGGAAGTCACTCGATTTCATGGTGCGGGATTTAAACAATTGAATAAATATATCGATCGCTTTCGCACACATCCAAGTGGTCCATTTCGTTCTTGAGCATAAAATACCGCGTGAAATATGAAATAAACATGCTTTTTGCTTTCATAGGCACTTTAAAGCAAGCTATGTAGTCATTTTGGACGATGTGCGTATGCCAGCTAATGCATGCTAAGTGTTTGTATAGGTGTTATTGCTGTATTAGCCAGTGTTGTTTTTGGATGCCCTTTTCTTTATTGTCTTAGTTTTAGTCTTTTGGATGAATATACTTGTTAGTCTTAGTCATATTTTAGCCATTTCAAAATGTTTTCGTCTTCGTCTAGTTTTAATCAACAGTTCGTCAAAATGTTTTCATGAGTAAAATTAAAAAGTTTTAGTCCAATATTTTGTAAGCGGAAGCATTTTTCGGAATTGGAAATGAAAAAGCTTCTAAAAAGTTTTCGTAAAATACAATTTTCTTGTACCGAAGCTTTTGTATCTCAAGGTATCACTGTATTTTTCTAATGTAGAGTGTGTATTGTAAACATTACATTACATTTAAATTGATACAGTGTGTTGGCTTCAATGTTGTTTTTGGAAGCCATTTTAATTTTTGTCTAAGTCTTAAGTCTTCTGGACGAAAATACTTAATTGTCTTAGTCTAGTTTTAGTCGACGAAATAACATACAAATTTCGTCTAGTTTTAGTCAAAAATTCATCAGTAGAATTCCAAGTTTTAGTCCAAAAATAAAGGTTTCCAACAATTTTGAAAGAAAATAAAGCACAAATAAAGGACAAATTGTAGCTTCTACAAGGACAACGCCAATTTTGTGATGATAATACACACTCAGCAGGAAAAGCAGTACATTATTTTCAGTTAACCCTACCTATAAGCCATTAACTGTATGTAAAAAAAAAAAAAAGTCTTGCAATTAATATCCTCTAGACTTACTGACCAGAAAAGCCAAGTGGTTCTGCTTTAGACTGTCCAGTGTTATAAGAGGATGCTTACCATTCAGAAGCTAATGCTAATGCGAATGCTACGCTAACTATGCTTACTTTTAGCAACTCAGCACACACCTAAAGGCTAAAGCAACATGCATATTTTCATCAAGACAAGAAAACAAATCTTAACGTGTTTCCAAACAAGCAAGATAGAGCGCAGCCTAGCTTGAGACACATCTTAAACTCCGTGTGGAGAGTGAGGGAGAGGCACAGCACATTTCACATGAGTGACACGACCCAAACACTACCACAATGCATGCTGACATACTCCGCGTACAATATGAAAATGTCTAACATTGTGAACATATGAAAGAAACAATGTCACATTTTCGTCTCAACAGATGAAAACTGGCATTTGTACGGTCATGTTCTAGTCTCCCAAGCCACGTTTTTAGCTCTTCATCGTCATTGAAAAAAAACTGTTCATCAACGAAATATTTTAGTTTTCGTCATTGTTGACGAAAACGATAATAGTTGGCTTTAAACATTGTAAAATGATGAGCCAGACCAATACCAACGATTAAATGTTACACACAATGAAACATCAAGCTCTTGGATAGGAACCTGAACTTTTTACTAAAGTACTACTAGTCCTTCTCAAAAAATTTTATGCCCCTGAATGATATGGGCCGCTTGGATGTGTGTGGAAGCGATCGCTATTTTTATTTAGTTTTTTGAATCCCGTGCCATGAAAATGAGTGACTTCCGGCTTCGGTCTTGCATTGAGGAGGAGGGCGCTGTGACGTGTATGGTAGAAGACCTCCTCTTCACGCTACAGTGTACTGTTGTGTATGAGGAAGAAGGATTCAGCTGATTTTGCGGATTAATACGTTTATTTTTTGCATCACGCCAGCCAAACGGCTGCAGAAAAATCATTCTGTATGAGGGAGAGGCGTATGCGCCTTTTTGGAGTTTCAAAAGGTTCCCATTCCCAGTGGATATTTACTGTGGGACCATTGGACTTACGAGGAAGTGAGTAAACATCTTGTTTTGTATTATGTCAAATACGAATACAGCGATTACAGAGTAAACACGACAAACTTTCTTTAAATGAAGGACTAGTTACGTTTGATCATTGATAGGCATGTAAAAAGCTCTCCTAATGCATTAGCAGCAGCACGTTAGCTGCACAACAACTCCAGCCACCCTCCTCCGGGGAACGAACTGTAAATTGGTCTCCGCCGGGCGGTTTGCCGATCCGCGATGACAATCGACAGCCGGGTCGTCATGTCAAATAATCCAGGATAGTTATGTGTGATTTTCCGCTTCGAAGACTTTGAAACATCACTCAGTTCGGGTTAGCATGTCGGCTAGCTGTCACGCCTTCTGGTTTGTTTACATTCTCCGAAGCCGGGGAAGGGAAATGACATATGTCCGATTTAAGTGTCATAAAATATCGTTCGGGAGGTGCGACAGTAAAGGTGAAGTCGACAGTTTTGACCATTATGGAGTAATTTTGCCATGTCGTCCTGAATAAATGCATTTTTATTTTTTCATATTCCATTCAGCACAAGACTTATTTGTCATGACCATGCCATTTATTTAGCAATTGGGGAAAATACTTGGATAAAAAGAATATCCTGTAAAAATATTGAAGTAAAGAGACAGAAACAATGACATTTTGCCGCTCTCTTCGTCGCGTTTTCCTCGTTGTGAATAGTTCCCCCTCGACGGGCTGACTGGTCCTTCTCAAGCCATTTATATAGCTATTGGGGAAAATACTTGGATAAAAAGAATATCCTGTAAAAATATTGAAGTAAAGAGACAGAAACAATGACATTTTGCCGCGCTCTTCGTTGCGTTTTCCTCGTTGTGAATAGTTCCCCCTCGACCGGCTGACTGGTCCTTCTCAAGCCATTTATATAGCTATTGGGGAAAAATACTTGGATAAAAAGAATATCCTGTAAAAATATTGGAGTAGAGAGACTGAAACAATGACATTTTGCGGCTCTCTTCGTCGCGTTTTCCTCGTTCTGAATAATTCCCCCTCAATGGGCTGAATAGTAAAACCGATGAGCCCAGTCTACCGCTGACATCATCCACCTGTTGGGGACGCTAAAGCCCTATAATGGTAGGCGTGGCTGACCGGCAGATTAAAAGACTAATTTCTCGTCATCTGTGCTTTGCTAAATTGTTGTATATAGTCGAATCGTCTCAAAATATGATTCTAATTCACATAATAATGCCATTTAAGACTTTTTTTCTCATGTCATATGCTCTTTAAGCTCATCCACAGTGTTGGGTCTGGTGTCTCTCAACTTCCTCTTCACAATATCCCACAGATTCTCTATGGGGTTCAGGTCAGGAGAGTTGGCAGGCCAATTGAGCACAGTAATGCCATGGTCAGGAAACCATTTACCAGTGGTTTTGGCACTGTGAGCAGGTGCCAGGTCGTGCTGAAAAATGAAATCTTCATCTCCATAAAGCTTTTCAGCAGATGGAAGCATGAAGTGCTCCAAAATCTCCTGATAGCTAGCTGCATTGACCCTCCCCTTGATAAAAACACAGTAGACCAACACCAGCAGTTGACATGGCACCCCAGACCATCACTCACTGTGGGTACTTGACATTGGACTTCAGGCATTTTGGCAATTCCTTCTCCCCAATCTTCCTCCAAACTCTTGCACCTTGATTTCCGAATGATATGCAAAATTTGCTTTCATCTGAAAAAAGTACTTTGGACCACTGAGCAACAGTCCAGTGCTACTTCTCTGTAGCCCAGGTCAGGCGCTTCTGCCGCTATTTCAGGTTCAAAAGTGGCTTGACCTGGGGAATGCGGCACCTGTAGCCTATTTCCAGCACACGCCTGTGCACGGTGGCTCTGGATGTTTCTACTCCAGACTCAGTCCACTGTTTCTGGAATCAGCCCTTCTCCACAATCTTTCTCAGGGTGCGGTCACCTCTTCTGGTTGTGCAGCATTTCCTCCCACACTTTTTCCTTCCCACAGACTTCCCAGTGAGGTGCCTTGATACAGCACTCTGGGAACAGCCTATTCGCTCAGAAAATTTTTTCTGTGTCTTAGCCTCTTGCTTGAGGGTGTCAATGATGGCTTTCTGGACAGCAGTCAGGTCGCCAGTCTTGCCCATGTTTGCGGTTTTGAGTAATGAACTAGGCTGGGAGTTTTTAAAAGCCTCAGGAAACTTTCACAGGGGTTTTGAGTTAATTCGTTGATTCAGATGATTAGGTTAGAGTACCCTTTCATGATATGATTTTTTGAGATAGGGATTTTTGGTTTTTCTTGACTTTTTTGCCAGAATCATCAATATTAAAACAATAAAAGACTTGAACTACTTCAGCTGTGTGTAATGAATCTAAAATATATGAAAGTCTAATTAGTTTATCAGTACATTACAGAAAATAATGAACTTTATTACACTATGCTAATTTTTTTAGAAGGACCAGTATATATGTTGATCAGGAACATTAGATCAAATCGCAAATATGATCAATAAACTTATTCAGTATTCATCTAAAAGACAAGAATGGTATGTACAGTAATCATTTGGTGGGGATCATTTTAAATATTGTATTATGTCATGTTTTTTTTCCAAAGAGAATACTACAACTAAGGATATAATTTGTCATTTACGAAATAACAATCACATACTGTAACCCCCAGATGTGAATATGTGAGGATAAGTACTTCACAACAAATAAGATGCATCAGACTGGAAAGGACAAGCAAAGTTCACTGTCACCAATGGAAAAAGTTACACGTTTTATGACAAGCTGCTAAATTTCACTTGTGGGTGGATTATTTGGAGGGACATCCCTCTCTAATAACACTAAACATCTCACTCGGGAATTGTTTATGGAGAGCAGATTTGGTCAGTATAAGCTCTCTGTTGGCAGAAAGACAGGAAAGGCCTCTTGGAACAAAAATAGCAGCACTAAGAGGGTCTTTATTTAAAGAAGCATCAGTTACAATGCAAACTGTAAGATTATTTGCATGTCGTAAAGTAAATGTTACGGCTTGAATGATATTTTTATTTAAGTTTGACATTAGAGTCATAAACAAACAAACAAACGTGTTTTGTGTTTATTTTCTGTGTGCCAAATCTTAAAAACGAATGTGTGTTTTTTTTTTTTTTTTTGGTGGAATGGAAGGAATGGGAGAATCCGCATTAAGTTTCAAATTCTAATAGTTAAAGTTTTATTTGAGGGTTTCAACTTTTTGTTCACACAAAAATGTAAATTAAACAACAAAATCTGCAGCACTTAAATACACTGAAATTTGACTACGACAGAATAACATTATAGCTGATAGCTAAGGTTATGACAACACGCTTTAACGACCTTTGAACCCAGTGTAATTATAATGATTATATATCTGTTATTATATATAATGATTATAAGAGCATTTGCTCGTAGTGCGTATTTATAAGAACTCATATTGTATGGAAAATAAAAATCCAATTACAACTTAGTGATTATGTGGATGCATATAACTGTGACTTATTGCAGGTTCAGCAACAGTATAATATGTTTCTTTGAATACATTGCAGAATGAACCCCTGAGTACACAACACTGTAATTATTGTTGTTGTGGATGTAATTATCTTTCTGCCAAGTTCTTAGCTAGAATAAGGTTGGATATTGTAGCACAAATACGACTGTGGATTTTAATAACATGAGATGATGATGTAAGCCTCAATATTTGCAATATCTAAAACTGATTTACAGTTTGGTTGTTGATGAGTATGCAGTAAGTAAAAACACTGAAGTCCAAAACATTTGGTTAGTTGCCACATTCATAAATCAAGGTACTGTCTGGTAAATTGCCCTAATAGAAGGGACAAGCTCTTCCACAAAGGGCCGCATATTGTGCAGTTTTTCATTCCAAGAAGAGTTCACAGATGGTTGTGAAATCCATCAATCTCAACTCTTTTTTTTTTTTTTTTTTTTTTGTGATGTTAAATATCTTAAAGTGAAAGCTTACGCATTCTAAACCAGATAGCGATGGACAATTTCTAATAACCAATGTCTTTTTTTTTTTTTAAGAGTTTGAGCTTAAATAAATAAATAAAAAAAGCCGAAAATGACGTTTTTTTTTTTTTTTTTGTACATATTTGTATATAGAGTAGTATTACTTTAGTTAAATTTTACATTTATGTTTTAATGTTTGCGCCCTGTTTTCTCCATTTCAGTTCCAAAACCCTTTACTGAGCATGTTTATGGTTGTTGTTGTAATTTAAATACCAGTAGCATACAGTATGTTTTTCAATTCAGATTAGATGATTTTTGGCTAATTTGGGGGTCAATATAGTCATAAAGTAGGTTAGAGTTAGGCCTGTCATGAAAACAATTTTTAGTAGGCGATATATTGTCTCATAAAATTATTGCAAATATGTGATATTATTGTCAGATTAGTTAGTTTTTTTTTTTTTTTTTAATCACAGACATTGTCAATTACTTTTAACCAATTCAACCACTAATGTAATGACAGACACAGTACATCCTGATAAATCACCCGTTCAAATGCATTAACCCTAATAAATATTAAAAAAACAACAACAAAAAAAAGGGGAAAAAAATGCAATGGACAGCGAGTCATTTGAAAGCTCGTTAAGTGCATGAATATGAAAGGGGTAAGAAACCCAGCGTCATTTCAAGTGCGCATGTCAACAAATTTGAAGCCAAATTAATCATTGCCAAACTGATTTTTCGTAATTGGGGTCATTCTATAGTTATTTTTAGCGTAGAATATCAAATTAACTCCAGAAATTTTTAATCACATGTTGAACATGATATGCTTTTATTTCGAGATGTTCACCGGAAGTTTGTCCGCTAAGCCGCTAACAGTAAACTTTAAAATCCATCATGCGTGTCGTATCATTAATATTTTTCACATTGTTTGAAAATGCTGTAAACCAGCAAGATTTCATGTTTGAAGTGTCACCTTTTAACCGCAAGTTTGCGTTTTGGAGAAGACTACCAATGTTTTATAGCAGGCTAAAGTGGTTAGGACATTGTCTTTTCTCCCATTAGCCTCAATGTAGCAATGCTAACTTTTTACAGTATTTAATATACAGTGGTATGAAAAAGTATCTGAACCTTTCGGAATTTCTCACATTTCTGCAGAAAATCAACATCAAATTTGATCCGATCTTTGTCATAATCACACAGATGAAAAAAACAGTGTCGTCTTTAACTAAAATCACCGAAGCATTGATAGGTTTTCATATTTTAATAAGGATAGTCTGCAAACAATGACAGAAGGGGGAAAACATAATTAAGTGTACCATCACATTGAATATTTTGTGCCCCCCACCCTCTTTGGCAGCAATAACTTCAACCAGACGCTTCCTGTAGCTGCAGGTCAGTCTGGCACATCGATCAAGACTAATCTGGGCCCATTCTTCTCTACAAAACAGCTGTAGTTCAGTCAGATTCCTGGGATGTCTGGCATGAATCGCTGTCTTTCGGTCATGCCACACTATTTCAATGGGGTTGAAGTCTGGACTTTGACTTGGCCACTCCAAAACGTGTATTTTGTTCTTCTGAAACCATTCTGAAGTTGATTTACTTCTGTGTTTTGGATCATTGTCTTATTGCAGCATCTATCCTCTTTTTAGCTTCAACTGTCTGAGCGATGGCCTGAGGTTTTCCTGCAAAACATCGTGATAAACTTATGAATTCAATCTTCCATTAATGATTGCAAGTGTTCCAGGCCCTGAGGTAGCAAAACAGCCCCAAATCATGATGCTACCTCCACCATGCTTCACGGTGGGGATGGAATGTTGATTTTGGTGAGCTGTTCCATTTTTCCTCCACACATGACGTTGTGTGTTACTCCCAAATTCTCCTCCCAACTCCCAATTCAACTTTGGTTTCATCAGTCCACAATATATTATACCTTTTTTGGGAACATTATAGCCATAGTTTACATATAGTCAACTATTTGCACAGAGATATTGGACTGTGCCAGTGATTTCTGTGTCTTTTTTACCTCTCTGAGTATTCTGCGCTGAACTCTTGGTGTCATCTTTGGTGGACGGCCACTCCTTGGGAGAGAAGCAACAGTGCCAAACTTTCTCCATTTCTAGACAACTTCTCTGACTGTCGATTGATGAACATCCAGATTTTTAGAGATGGTTTTGAATCCTTTCCCAGGTTTATACAAATCAATAATACTTGATCACAAGTCATCAGACAGCTCTTTTGACCAAGCAATGATGCACATCAGACAATGCTTCTCATCAAGACAATCCTTACCAGGTGTGTGTTTTATAGTGGGTAGGGCAGCTTTAAACCATTGATCAGTGATTGGGCATACACCTGACTTTAGTTGTTTGGTGAAAATTGGTTTCAATTGCTCTTTAAGTCTCCCTAGGCATAGGGTTCACTTATTTTCCCCCCCCTTCTGTCATTGTTTGCATTCTATCCTCATTAAAATATGAAAACCTATAAATGTTTGGATGGTTTTAGTTCCAGCAGACACCGTTTTATACATCTGTGTGATTTTGACAAAGATCAGATCACATTTGATTGTGATTTTATGCAGAAATGTGAGAAATTCCAAAAAAGTTTACTTTTTCATAGCACTGTAGATGTGCTTCCTTATTCTATATGTCTGAACTTTAATTCTACGGTGTGTTGATGACCAATAAACATCTGTGAAAGGAACTGGAGTCTCATGCAAACAACACGCATTGTGTGCCGAGTGCGCGGAGCACACGCAAATACACGCGGTGATAAATCGCAGCTGGGAAAATTACAAACCTCATTTTTATTTACTGTGCGATAAATTGACTAATTGCATATCGCAACAGGCTTAGTTACTGTCTAAAGTAAAACTATTTGTTCATATAGCTGAAGATGTGCTGTGTTGAAAAAAAATGATACCAAGTAATGGGAAACTTTTTTTTTTACATGGTTTAGAGACAAAACAAACATTTTGTTGTTTAAATAAAAGGCTATAAGCTTCAATTGCTAAGTAGAAACCAAGTGAAAATGTGGCGCAATTGAATGTTATTGGTCTTGCAATGCAGCGTTGTAAGATTCAAATACAGTGTGAAGAAGTAAACATGTTGCACAAATTGATGGATTAAAAGGTAAATGTTTGAGTGATTGTAAATAATGCTGATCGAAGTAAAATAAATGTATCTTGGGTTAAGCAGGATTTGAACCCTGACTGTCTGAGTAATATCCGTTCAATTGATGCAGGATCCGTTATTGAAATAAACGGCTATTTTTCCTGGAGGGAGGGCTCATGGTCGGGCTCATTTTCTACTACTTAGGACACAAACTGAAATTGCTACTCCTCTATTGTTTGAGGACATGCCAGAATGGAATTACTAAGTACAGAATATACAATACTAAGGATGTACAGTGGGGCAAATAGGTATTTAGTCAACCACTAATTGTGCAAGTTCTCCCACTTGAAAATATTTGAGAGGCCTGTCATTGTCAACATGGGTAAACCTCAACCATGAGAGACAGAATGTGAAAAAAAAAAAAAAAAAAACAGAAAATCACATTGTTTGATTTTTAAAGAATGTATTTGTAAATCATGGTGGAAAATAAGTATTTGTTCAATATTTGGTCAATACCAAAAGTTCATCTCAATACTTTGTTAAGTACTAGGGCTGTCAAAATTATCGTGTTAACGGGCGGTAATTAATTTTTTTAATTAATCACGTTAAAATATTTGACGCAATTGACGCACATGCCCCGCTCAAACAGATTAAAATGACAGCAAAGTTCGATGTCCACTTGTTACTTGTGTTTTTTGGAGTATTGTCGCCCTCTGCTGGCGCGTTGGTGCGACTGATTTTATAGGCTTAAGCACCCATGAGCATTGTGTAATTATTGACATCAACAATGGCGGGCTACTAGTTTATTTTATGATTGAAAATTTTACAAATTTTATTAAAACGAAAACATTAAGAGGGGCTTTAATATAACATTTCTATAACTTGTACTAACATTTATCTTTTAAGAACTACAAGTCTTTCTATCCATGTATCGCTTTAACAGAATGTTAATAATGTTAATGCCATCTTGTTGATTTATTGTTATAATAAACAAATACAGTACTTATGTACCGTATGTTGAATGTATATATCCATCTTGTGTCTTATCTTTCCATTCCATTACAACAATAATTTACAGAAAAATATGGCATATTTTATAAATGGTTCGAATTGCGATTAATTAAGATTAATTATTTTTTCAAGCAGTAATTAACTCGATTAAAAAATTTAATCGTTTGGCAGCCCTATTATGTACCCTTTGTTGGCAATCAAGGAGGCCTAACGTTTCTGTAACTCTTCATAAGCTTTTCACACACCGTTGCTGGTATTTTGGCCCATTCCTCCATGCTGATCTCCTCTAGAGCAGTGATGTTTTGGGGCTGTCATTGGGCAACACAGAATTTCTGTGAGGTTGAGATCTGGAGACTGGCTAGGCCACTTTGAAATGCTTCTTACGAAGCCACTCCTTTGTTGCCCTGGCTGTGTGGGGAACATTTTATAATAACTATCCGTTTTACTAGTTAAAAGATTAGTAAACTGTTGATAAATGATTTATTGTTGATTTGTGAAGTATTTGTTGACAGTTTTTTAAGCATTTACAGGGTTTTCCAATATGGTTGACCCCATTCTAAATGCCCATGCTAGTTGATGGATCTTAATAAAACTATAGACCCTACCCACCGACGTCACAAAATCACGTGATCGCTGAATTGTTCCGCCCCCTTGTCCGTCATTTTGTGTCTGTATTATCAATGGTCTCAATTGATCGAGCAATTTATAATGCATTTCAAGGAAGACCCGGTGCTTTCGGATGCCGTAAACCAGGGGTGGGCAATTATTTTTCCCCAGGGGCCAAATGAGAAGCAGAAAATATTGTGGAGGGCCGGACCAAAATTTGAAATCTACTCGTTATTAATTTTATTTCAACATTGAAATAAGTAAATTGTATTGTTTACAGAAGCTGGTAAGAGTATGTGTTATTGTTAGATAATGAGAGAATGAGGTTGTTTTACAAAAAACCTGAATTTATTCAGTGAAAACAGAGGTAAGTTTGCTACATTTTTGACTGCTTTTCAGTCACATTACCACAATGCTTTATTTTTAACTTTCTATAACGATACCACAATAATGTAACATAACTCAACATTTTTATCAAACTGCCAAACAGTGCAGAACAAACATGTTTCAGTATTTTTTTTTCTTCAGCGAGAGAAATCTAGCCTCTGTTGAGCTTTAACAAGAGCATCAAGGTCAGGTTGAATGTTTGAGGTGGAGATGTGAAGCACATCTGACAGATGGTCTTCAGTCAGAGAGGACCTGTACCTGGATTTGGTAAACTTCATTACTGAGAATGTTTGCTCACATGTGTAGGTAGAAAAACACCAAATAAACACCAATTTATGCTCAGCGTCAAGTTCAGTCACTTTATCTTGCATCCGTTTCAAAAGTCCTACTATTTCCCGGTCAGATTGGGACAACCATCAGTAGTGACTCCTACCAGTTTGTCCCATTTCAGTTCAAGCTTGTCCATGCATGCGTTTACCTTGAACAAATCACTCCCCGTGGTTGTTCCTTTCATTGATCTCACTGCTGCCAGCTCCTCCGTAATCGTGAAATCCTGTGTTATTCCTCGGAGAAACACGAGTAACCGCGCCGTGTCGCGGACGTCACAGCTCTCGTCCAAAGCCAAGGAGAAAAAGTCAAAACTTGCTACTCCACTTTTTAGCTGAAGTCGGAGATTCTCCGCGATGTCGTCCACCCTTCTGGTCACCGTTCGCCTGGACAGCGGGACTTTCTCAAATGCTTCTTTTTTCTCCGGATATATTAGTGCTGCAGAGTCCACCAAGCACTCTTTCACAAACTCTCCCTCCGAAAACGGCTTACAGTTTTTAGCGATTTTATGAGATATCACAAAGCTGGTCTCTGTTGCAGTATCCCGGGCTGCATATAGCTTGGTAAAATAGCCTTGTTGTTTTTCTAGCTTGCTAGCAAATCTTCAGATAACCGCGCTCTTCCAGCCTCAGTCAGATGTCCGTATTTTTCTGCATGCTTCGTCTCGTAATGCCTACTCACGTTGTATTCCTTAAACACGGCGACCTGCTCACCACAAAGTAAACACACGGGTTTACCACCGACGTCTGTAAATAAATATTTAGTTGTCCATATTTTTTTTAAAACCACGAACTTTAGCGTCCACGTTTCTTTTTTTGGCGTATGCAGACATTTTAGGGTTACCATTGAGTTGCTGCTAGTCACATGCACTCAGACTTGTTTCAGTACCTGGACGTAAATGACGTACGCATGCCGTAAACAGGTTTCAAAGTAAAAGCCCTGCTGTTTTAGTCCACGCATTACGCACAATTTTAAAAGTAGGTTTTATTTTCTTAAGTCCAAGCAACCTTTCGCGGGCCAGTCAGAGTGGGTCCGCGGGCCGTATTTGGCCCGCGGGCCGTAAAATGCCCGGGTCTGCCGTAAACTCACTGGATGCGTTGCATAAAAGGCGTTATGTGGAAAAGCTTCAGTTTATCCATTGGCCAGATCCATATTTGATGCCTAAGTCGATGTTTTTCGACCCGCTGTCTTCGCCTGACATCTGCTAGCTACCCTGATATTTACATCTTGTCCACACAAAATCAGCCTATTCTCACGAAAGTTTGAAAAACTTTAAGAGCTTGGAGGCTTATAAATACTTCGTTGCTGGTTGGGTGAAACAGGTCCTCGTCCACGAAAATTCGGCAGGAATCTATCTTGTGCTTGGAAAGGTGAGTTACGAAATTTTCAATTCAAAATCTTTCGTTCTTGCTAACATCCACTGTCAGGTCTAATGTATTTCATGTCATTTGTCAATGGAGCTAGGGCTTTTAATGTTTATATGGTTTAGCGATAGCACTCTCACTACGTACATACGTGTATGTTGTCGGCGATTAGACTAGCAATGATCTTAATTGTGGTTGTCAGCCCAAAACCCTCTAAATATATATTAAATGCATCTTACCAGATATAAAATGACTACTACATAATCTGTGGTAATCGTTTGGAGCCAGTTTTCTCGTCGAATTGCAGCAGCCCATCTCGCTCTCTCCTCTCCGGGTCTCTCGGAATCCGGTAGAACTTCAAGTCTCTCCGTCTATCTTCTCTGTTATTGCAACCGACCGCCACACACGCCTTCACCATTTTGATTATTAATGTTAACGAGCAGGAAAACACGCCGTAAATAGGAGGAATGTACGTAGCCGTAACAGGTAAACACGATGTGTTGACGGACAATTGGGCGGCACCAGTCAGGAGGCCGGAGTTGTGACGTCACGTGGGTAGGGTCTATATACACTTTATGATGAAGGTCGTAAGTTTTATTGGTTAAATATACAAAGAAAAGTACAAATATTTGTCGGTTCTATGGCAGATTTTCATAAATGTGCAACATGAGCACTGCCTGCAAAATGCCTTATCAAAATGCCTTTTCTTTTGAGGTGAACGGCATTTCTTAGCCTGAAAAGATAGAAATGCCAAACGTTACACACAAAAACTTGAAACGTTTCTACACAAACTGTGTTTCAGGTTAAGAACACCCTGTAAATGCTTAACAAACTGTTAACAAATACTTCACAAATCAACAATAAATCATTTATCAACAGTTTACTAATGATCTATTAACTAGTAAAACGGATAGTTATTATAAAGTGTTCCCGCTGTGTGTTTGGGATCATTGTCATGCTGAAAGACCCAGCCACGTCTCATCTTCAATGCCCTTGCTGATGGAAGGAGATTTTCACTCAAAATCTCTCGATACATTGCCCCATTCATTCTTTCCTTTACGCAGATCAGTCATCCTGGTCCCTTTGCAGAAAAACAGCCCTAAAGCATGATGTCTCCGCCCCCATGCTTCACAGTGGGTATGGTGTTCTTCGGATGCAATTCCATATTCTTTCTCCTCCAAACACGAGAACCTGTGTTTTTATCAAAAAGTTCTATTTTGGTTTCATCTGACCATAACACATTCTCCCAGTCCTCTTCTGGATCATCCAAATGCTCTCTAGCGAACCGCAGACGGGCCTGGACGTGTACTTTCTTTAGCAGGGGGACACGTCTGGCAGTGCAAGATTTGAGTCCCTGGCGGCGCATTGTGTTACTGATAGTAGCCTTTGTTACTGTGGTCCTAGCTCTCTGTATGTCATTCACTAGGTCCCCCCGTGTGGTTCTGCCATGGGGTGAGATCTTGCATGGAGCCCCAGATCGAGGGAGATTATCAGTGGTCTTGTATGTCTTCCATTTTCTAATAATTGATCCCAAGGTTGATTTCTTTACACCAAGTGTTTTACCTATTGCAGATTCAGTGTTCCCAGCCTGGTGCAGGTCTACAATTTTGTCTCTGGTGTCCTTCGACAGCTCTTTGGTCTTGGCCATACTGGAGTTTGGAGTGTGACTGACTGAGGTTGTAGACAGGTGTCCTTTATACCGATAATGCGTTAATACAGGTGCCATTAATACAGGTAATGAGTGGAGCCTCGTTAGACCTCGTTAGAAGTTAGACCTCTTTGACAGCCAAAAATCTTGCTTGTTTGTAGGTGACCAAATACTTATTTTCCACTCTAATTTGGAAATACATTCTTTAAAAATCAAACAATGTGATTTTCTGTTTTTTTCCCCACATTCTCTCATTAACAATTACAGGCCTCTCTAATCTTTTCAAGTAGGAGAACTTGCACAATTGGTGGTTTACTAAATACTTATTTGCCCCAGTGTATATGCATCCGTCCTCGAACCTTATTTTTATTTTTTTGTGTCAGTACTGATAATTAGATCAATGAATTGCAGACTTATTTTTGCCTGCATGTTCCGATGGACCCAATAGAGGGCATGCGTTCTCTAAGGATGTGCCTATCATGGGTTGATAAAACGTTTAGAGAGAGAGCCGGGAGGTCCTATTCAAGTTGTTCAATTAAAAAATGTAAACTTGTGGGAGGTGTACAAATGTTATTAAAGTGAAAAGTAATGACATGCATCGTATGAGCGTGACAAGTAGAATAAAGTTTAAATGGTATAAATTGGATCTAAAAAGGAAGTTGTAGTGTCAAAAAATGGAGTGGAAAAACTATAACATGAAAAAGAAAAAGGTTAAAAGTAGAATAACGTGGGAAGCATTCCCCACAAAAATAGAATTGACACTGTCTTCTTGCCTATCTACTGATGATGTAATCACAAGGTTGGGAGATCAAACACACAACCTTTGAGTTGAAAAATGTCTACCCTACCACCTGAACCATGATGCCCCATAATCATTAGTGTCACTGAGCCACCTGCCATCATATTGTTTTATGGAACCATTGCCATAGGGTTCACATGGCTCAGGTGGCGGATTTGACTGTCTAGTAGTTTGAAGACTGCTGGTTTAACCATGTGCGCCTCCTGAGACTCTCAGTTTGGCCGTACCCTCAAGCAAAGTACGGTACTGAAACCCTTATCACTCCTCAGACCAGGAATCAATGAGTGAAAGAGCTATGTAGTTACTCTCCGTAGCAATCGGCATTGATTCTGGTCCTCATTGAATACGTACAAAGCCACTCTCTTTCTGATCCAGACATACACAAATCCACCTGTCAGGCTCTTGTACAAATAAGAAAGGGAGGATGGAGTGGGGTGACATTTTACATAATTTTCTTGTGGCTTGCTATTTCTCTATAAATTGCAACCTGGATGATTTTATCGTGTGCTCTGTATGTGTGTGGTGTGGTTGGTTGGATTTTAAATTAATGCTGAACATACTGCATGGTTGTGCCATTTCCAAAATGAAACAGATTAACCCAGTGGATACTACAGGATACAGGTCAGACCAAGGTTGCATACAGTATTTATCTCTTAATGTTCCACATACCAGTTTTTTTTTTTTTTTTTTTTTTTTTTTAAGAATGTGATGCACATTGTTAGATTACTGTCAGTTTATTTACACATTGTATGCAGAAGTGGTTCAGGTTCAATCTTACCTGTAAACAAACTGATTCAAGAATAAAAATCACAGCCATCTTATGAGAGTATGTCACCCAGGGGTTGGCAATTTGAGCCAGATCTTGCTGGAACAAGATCCGGCACCTCTTGATTTTGGCCTCCCTGTGTTCCGGGACTTATTTGGGCAGATCTGGCACCTCTCGTGCATATAAAATAATATTAATAATATAAAAACGTTGGTGGGAAAGAAGGAGACGAGTCGTTGATGGCTTTCTCCACTTTATTGTGGCAACAATAAGAAAACAATAAACAAAATAATAGCGGACTGCCGCCACATTCGACCGCAAACTTTTGCTTCTCGCTCATTTACTCCTCGCTTCCTACTACTCACAGCTCTCCAGTCCCAGCGTCGCTTAAACGGATCGTGCATAGTGTCTTGTTTTAAGCTTTTTGTTGACAAAGGTATCGAACACACGACGTGCTGACAACTTTGTTTCTTTATTAATACATGTAGCTAACAGTATGAACACAGCTTGGGGCTCTCGGCCGGCTGTGCCTCTCACTCCAGCATCACGTGACCTAAACAGTAATGTTGCGTGCACTTCAGGCTGCCTCGGAAAACATATCAGACTATTACACACAAACTAAAATTTTATTAAAATATTACTTACAAACTAAAATAATAGGCATAAATTCATTTACACAACAAATCCCAAAAATTGGATGTTGTTTATAAAAATTTAACGTCATTTGAAAGAGTCGGAGATTTGTTGATGCACTGAAAAGCTGGACCAACAAATCACGCCCCTGACGTTAAAGAAAAAAAAAAAAACTTTTGAAAATTGCGGCATCTGGGGCAAGCAGCCAGGATCAAACGGTATTTCAACATGCCAAAAAGACAGTTGCATTTACTGTCTTTTTCCAAATAGAAGGTCAGAAAAGCACAGAGTTACAGTTATGATTTTTGTTGAACTGTAAATCCAAAATTCAGAATAAGTACTGGACAAGCTTAGTGAATATTAGTAGTGGACCTCTCTGTGTGGCTTGCTGGTCGGCTTCCAACACAGTCCATGAAGTGGCCAGGTCATTCAATGACTCCCCCTGCTCGGAAGGCGTACCCACAAGTCTTTGCGTCATTCACAGGCACAAAGAATATTTGAAGAATATATACAGTATATTTACATCACATCAGAATCAGGTTTCAAAGGCACTGCAGTAACATAGCATTAACATAACACTGTTAACCTATGTAGTTCATGGTTGTTGTTCATTATTCATCTGCATTTAAATATTTGTATGGAAATGTGTGCAATCTTTCATGATAAACAGAACCAACTGTCACCAAGACCGATAATTTACTTACAATAGCTAATTAATATGCTCACTCGCCACCCTGTGGTCTGGGGTGTGAATTGCAACTTCTCAAAATGACAGATGGACTTCAGTTTTTTCCGTCACCGTTTAAAAAAATCGGTCAACGACGGAAAATATTCGGTTAACGCGACCCCTGCTCTGGAGCGACTTATGTGTGATTATTTACGGTCGGGTCGGGCCGACTTCTCTCTCTCTTCTTTTTTTTGAATAAATATATATTCATATATTTATATATATTCATATATTTATACTAAAATGATGTATGGATGATAAATAAACAATTTGGATAAACCAGAGAAGGAGCTGTGCATGCCTGCGTACGTGAAAGCAGTGGCCTCGCTCTCTTTTCAATCTTCCCCTCCCGCGCCGTGGCGCCCTCCGCGAGCATCCTGGTATTTCCTTTTCGATATGGAGCAGCTATAGGAGTGAAAAACAAACTTAAGACAGGGGAATTGAAAAGCAAACAACTGCGGAAGGAGTGGGATATGGAAAGGATTCAAATTGATTGTTGAAAATGCTATACGGAAAGCTGTGTAGGCTTCGCGGAATGTAAACGAATGTGGCGTTTTGGTCTCATACGAGAAATATATTTGACAAACTTTTCTAGCGTTATTTCGTTGTGTAAATGCATTTCTAATGATCATAAAAATAAATAGACTATTTAAACATTGAGAAAAGCGTTTTTTTTTTTGTTTGTTTTTTTTCTGCTAACTCGAGGGGATTAAAATAAATGTCAAATCCACTATCCACCTGTTAGAACAGACACGCAAATAGAAAAGATATAAATGTTTATTGAATATCCATCTTACAGTTTTGTTTAACTGGGAGAATTTGTTACAAAAGATAGGCTTTAATTTGTTATTATGCATATATGCACCGGCATTGTCACAAACGTGGTCACACAAAACGCAACCACGCATCGCATTCCCGCTTTTCCTCCTTCTCCTGAGTCCTCACAAATAAAACATAACATTTCGGGTTTTTTTTCGGCCTTGGTCCTACAAATAAAACATAACATTTCAGGTTTTATCGGGCTCTGGCAAGCAAATCAAGGTAATTGATCGGGCTCGGGCCACGTCGGGTTTTAATACCCGCACCGGTCAAGTCGAGCTGGATTTTTAGGTACGATCTAACTTCTAGCGTCATGTAATGTTAGCATACCGTACACCTATTCAGCCTGTTGTTCTCTATTGTATTTTAAATCACCTTTCAAGATGACATGTCTGTTCTTGGTGCTGGATTCTATCAAATAATTTTCCCCCTAAAAATGAGACTCTGGTGCGACTTATATATGTTTTTTTCCTTTTCATTACGCATTTTTTGGCTGGTGCGACTTATACTCAGGTGCGACGTATAGTCCGAAAAATACGGTAATCAGTTTCCAGGGTGAATTTAGATTTTGCAGCATAAATCCCAATCTTCTAAAAGAGAGGGTGAGCGAGATATTTAAAAAAAAAAAAAAAAAAATCACCAGTGATTTGTACCACTAGATAAATTTATCCATAAACATGAACAGCCTTCATAATAGAGATGGACGATACCAGTGTTTTTGGATTTGATCCGATACCAAGTAATACCAAGGCCAAATATTGCGATCCCGATCCGATATCGATACCGGAAGTTCATATTATATATATAACAACCCTGCAGTGTTCTCAGCCATTCTGATGATATCTAATGTACAACTACATCAAGCACTCAAAAACTATTAAGTCTCTTTGTGTCAAATTTGCTTTGCAATGGAAAACTGCTGCTTTTAATAACTAGCAAAGCAGTTTCCCTCAAACTCACAAACCAATCCATCAACAACAAACTCTGATTAGTCAGTCTCACTCTTTAACCATGACCCTTAAATTCATATGCACAGAACATTTCCCTGCTACACGTTGTATTTGATCAAATTTTAATCTACCTAAATTAAATATTTTTGATCTAATTAATGAATGAATTAATAGTAGCATGTTACCGCACTCAAATGATAGATCACTAAAAACAAATCCAATAATCAATAGTCACTTGCCGTTTTTGAATTTTATTTTACCAACACAATTTTCAAACAGATTTTGAAATAAAAAAATAAAAATAAAAATAAATAAATAAATAAAAAAACTGATCTTGAAATAATTGAAACAGACCTTTAACAAAATAAAAATAAGTAGCAACAAAACATATGAAATCAAGCATTTAATTGTTTGTATCAAAAAATATGGAAAAACATTTCATGAAAAAATAAAAATATGAAACATAAATTCACAAGAAATAATAATAAATGAATAAAAAATAATAATAAGGTTAAGTAAGAAATTAGGCGTGAGAGGGGCGGAGGAAAAGCATGCTGTTCGACACAGGATAGGGACGTGAATGGGGGCGGGAGCACACGCCGGTGCACTGCTTATGTGTGTGCACTGCTTACGTGCGTGTAGAATGCGAAAGGGAAAAGTAGTACAAAAAGTGTGCTCAAAAATATACCCAAAAATTGACAAAGAAAATGTAATATATTAATTCCAGATATCGATACTTTTGCTTGGGGATCGATACCTAAAATTTAACGTGCTGGATCGAAATATCGATATTTTGGTATCGATCCGCCCATCCCTACTTTATAACACAGACATCTGCGTCTAAAATCACTAACACCCACACCAGTAAAATCGTTGTCCCACAACTGCTTCACCACCCTCCACCCTCTTAGTTTGGTTTAGTTCCCATTTCATGAATTCTTATCTCTCAGATAGCTGCAGCTCTTTCTCTCCTTTAATTATAATAGAAGGAATGCAATCGCATAGTTATCAGATGATGAGTTCTGTCTTGGTTTCCAGCCCGGAAAACATTTGTGCTCAAGTGTGTTGTACAGTATTGCATAGGTCGTGATGACAAAAAAAAAAAAAAAAAAAAAACATTTTGAGAAGCATCTGAAGCGATCAGTCACTGTAATGAGATTAATTCTGCATCATCTCTCTGTATGTGAGGAACCATTGTTTGGAAAAGTTGGGTCACGAACAGAGACCACGCTCGTTTTAGCTTTAAGAGCAGCAATGGTAAGATCTAGAAAAGGCCCCACATTTAATTATGGTCCCTGAAGTGTTACATACAGATAGTTATAAAAGCTGCATTGCTGCCAGCTGCTTCGCATGATGTAAAAAGACGATAGGGACTGGATTGCTCAACACCCTCAGTGCTGCCTTATGATGAAATATTTTTGTCCTGGCTATGTGAATGTGTTGGAATAAATGCACTTTTAAAAAGTCTCGGGTTTAGCAGTAATAAGCAGCTGCAAGGCAGAATGAACAGTACAATCATTCATAATTTGCAGAAATTGCACTGATGTGTTAGCTACTAGCTAGAGCAGTGGTCTTTAAATACAATGTCTAAATCAAGTAAATTTGAAAATATAGTTATGATCTATGTAGCCTGTTTGTCTGCATCTTTGCGTACTCAACACCTCAAACGTGCATATCATATAAGAACCACACTGAGTAACTATGCAACAAATATGCTAACAGCTTCCTCAGAGGAAGTGATACACCCACTCCACCCATATTTTGCTTACCAAAAAGTGGGACTATCAAACCACTCAAATAATGCCTTATCTGCAGTAAAGCGCAAGAAGTAAACAGGGTCAATCCAATGTCGTTCTTGTAATCATGAGATTGTGGATGAAGAAATGCCCACACCCAAAAAAAAAAAAGACTTTGATCAAAGGGAAAAGCACTTTGTTGTGCCTTCTTTGCACCACATAGGAGCACTGAGAAATTTGTGTGTACAGAACACACTTGACTCTGAAGTTAATTTGCCCAACAGAGAACTGTGATGACAGTTTAATCTCATTCTCAGCGCTGATGTGCCTCTCCATGTCCTCTCGCAAGAACTGTACTGTCCCCATTATCAACACATACAGTATAACTGCATTCAATTTACTGACCACTGCTGCTGTAATTTAAGGCTCATGTCTTCTTTCCCAACACCATAGTATAGTAGGGGTGGGAACCTTTTTGTAGCCCACAATCTCTGTTGTCAGTAACGAGCAATCTAACGTGATCATTTTTCCAAATCAGTAATCTGACTAAAGTTAGTTTCCTTAGTGTCCGTACGTTATTATATTGTTATTGCCTAAAATGTATGTAGAATGAAGAATATTGTAGTCATGCACTGAAGGAATCTGACCTTTTAGCCAGATTGCCGGAACCACGCCAGCCGAACTGCCAACGACCCGGACCTCGACAACCTGGCCAAAGGGCCAAACTTGTTTACCTTAGTCTTAACTCCCTTGTACTGACTCCATTTTGAAAGCTGGAAAAAGGCTTCGAAACACAAGTTGACAATTTATTCAGGTCGACAGCGATCAAACGGCAAGGCAAAACAGCGACAGACTCAGGCTCATTCAGGGTGACAATATCAAGTAGGGGTGCACGATATCCATTTTTTGAAACCAATATCGATAACTTCCTAAAAAGCCGATACCGATATCGATAACTATAATAAATATATAAATTTTTAAAGTTTTTGAACACCTGCACGTTTAAAAAAAAAAAAAACAGTGGTGGATTCAACATAGATTTGCCTTTGATCTCACCAAATTTTTCATAATGACATGAACAAAACAGTGCGTTTCACTTCTGCACTGCCCGACAGCCAGCTAAGAATGAATGCACTTCCATAAACCACTAGGCTTGGTCTTTTCTTGCTTTTATGGGAAGATACTCGTCTTAATATTGTGAAAGTACAACAGAAAAATACACATACACAGTACTCAATATACAACAAACTGCACAATACTTATATACACAACTATTATATGTATAGCATAGCACACTAGCTTGAGCTAATAAAGCATTGGCTGGCTTCTATAACACAACAACTTATGAAGTTCTGTACATATGACCCTTCACCACAGAAGTAAACATATATTGCACATCCATATGTTATAGAAACATAAAATACTTACATATACTGTATTTCCGAGACGGAAACGTAACAGAAAGCATTCACGATTGTCAGTGCTACCGCTAGACACCGCAATGTGTAAGTGAATGAACCAAACTACTTCATCAAAAAATAGATGCAGCGAATTATTCTGACCAGCAGGTGGCAGCAATGCCCCGCAAATGGTCAACTGATTTCCCATACTAGTGTGTAAACTGTAAAGCCAGCACAGTACATATTATTGGTCCTATTAATAATGTTATTGGATGTAACGGGATGATGTCATAATTCCTATTATCGGACTGATAATTATCGGACCAATAATTATCGTGCACCAGTAATCACAAGTCAACAAAAGGTTCCGGAGAAAAAATTACAGCGATTAGTTAAACATTGTCTTTTAGAAAGCTTTCGCAGAACGGGCTGTGGGCAGAAGGGTGTGCTTGGGCGTTGTTTTGGATTATTTTCTGTTTGTGGATTGGACAGGAGGCTTCGGGAGTTACTTCTGTCAGGGCAACAAGGGTTGTGGATTTTGCCACCTCAGCGCCGCATGAGTGCTGAGAGTTCACTTCTCGGTCACGGGTTCCTCCTTATCAGATGTTCTTTGTCAAGACAAGCTGTCCCGCCATTTGTTCTGGACTGTCCAGAAGAACTGATTGCGGGAGTTGGTGGTGCAGACGTGGGCTTGTAGATGTCTTGCCTATCACCTGGTAGTCAGCATCAATCTTGCTCAGTCAGCTGCATGACGCGTTGGGCTTCCGTGGTCAGAAGGCGTCCTTATCTGCACGTTGTCTTGGCGCTGCAATTTCTATTCATTCCAAGTGCAACTGTTCATAATATCAAATATATTCTGACTGTGTTCCTTAAACTATGATATAAATAGCATTTATTTTATATTAGGTGCGTTAGAGTAATACAAACAGTCGAACGGTAAATACGAGAAAAGATACTATTCCCTTCAGTACGAAGAGCATTTTGAATTCAAAATGTTCGTTCATTCGTTTCCATGGTAACCGCTCATTATTACTTCCTGTTTTGATCTCGAGTCACACGCGCCAAGTGTTTTGGGACTGAGAAAGGCATGATGAACGCAGGTGGACATTCGAGCTGAGCGCAGCCAACTGTTGAGATGTGCGAGGGAATGTTGGTATGTGTGCGTCCATGAAAGAATGGAGTATTTTTCCTTCATTCTGGAGGGTTCCAGAGATAGGTTGGAGCCGCTACATGCGCGGCTGTTTCATAGCTTTGCCGTTGCAACGGTTGGTAGTCATCGCTCCAAGTCGGCAAGCATTGTTTACATCATATTCGTGTTGCACGTTTATGCCGTGAGGGGATGTGTTCGTTTAGCATCTTTGGGATGTGTTGTAAGTCCGATTGAGTGTAAAGTGCTTCGTTGTCGCCACGTTGTGTGACCAAATTGACCGCGTGTGTGTACTCCGTACTTTCGAGTTGTGCTGTTGCACTGTTTATTGCACAATTCATTTGTGTGTTGTTGTTTATTGTGCAGTTAATTTGCATTGTTTTACATTGGCACTGATATGCTATTAATCCTAAACCCTAACCCAAAATTCAGAATTTTTTACATCAGGCTTAATCTTGGAGTTAGTGGGGGTTTAATTAGTCAGTGGAGTTGATTTCAACAAATTCCATGCAGTTTGTCAGTTATTTGTTAGTTTCAGGGCTTCTGAGTGGCTAAGCCACCACGAGTCAGTATTGGTTGAAATCAACTCCATCGACTAATTAAACCCCTACTAACTCAAAGATGAAGCCTTATGTGAAAAATTCATATATTCCCCATTAAATTCAATTATTGGAAAGTAAATTTACATGTGATGTCATTTTTCTGTTATTTCTATGTTGAAGCAGCAAAGGGACAAAAATTAGTAAAAAGTAACTGATTACTTGGGCTTGGTACCCCGTACTCCCAGAGCACTCCCCACAGGACTCCCCGAGGCACACGGTCAAACGCCTTCTCCAGATCCAAAAAACACATGTAGACTGTTTGGGGAAACTCCCATGCTCCTCCGTGAGTCATCACCTTATCGTGGTGGAGGGGTTTGCGTCTCCCAATGATCCTAGGAGCTATGTTGTCTGGGGCTTTAAGCCCGTGGCAGGGTCGCCCATGGCAGACAGGTCCTAGGTGAGGGGCCAGAGAAAGCATGGCTCAATATGACCCCTTATGACGAGTAAAAGTAATGGACTCAAGTTTCCCTTGCACGGATGCAGGTTACTGGGGCCCCTTTCTGGAGCCACGCCTGGGAGGGCTCGAAGGCAAGTGTCTTGTGGCCGGGCCTGTCCCCATGGGGCCCGGCCAGGCACAGCCCGAAAAGGCAACGTGGGTTCCCCTTCCTGTGGGATGGGCCAAAGGGGTTGGGTGTGTAGGGAGTTGGGCGGCAGCCAAAGGCAGGGGCCTTGGCGGTCCAACCTCCAGCTGCAGAAGCTAACTCTTCTTTTTCATGCCATTTATTAATGGTAACATATTAATGCAACATACATATTAATGCAACATACAACAACATAACATTATAACATTTTTTAACAAAATATTTTAATATATTAATATTTTAAGCAACTCAACGTTAAAGATGACCCCATTTTAGGCTGTAAACAACATATTGTATTTGTTAAGGTGCTGAGGGTATCGGGGGACCTAATTCATTGACGATGAGAGGGAGTGGTAGATAGTGTCCGAAGAATCCGGTGGGCAGTTTGGTGATAGAACAGGTGAATGGGCAGGCAGGTGTTTTACCAGACAAGCAGTCCAGGATATACGGGGGAAAAACACAACAATGAGCTCAGTATCAGTATTGCAAGATTCTTTGTGAGCTGAAAGTCACATGCCTGTAGCTGAGTTGTTGATCTGGCGATGATGTGAGGCCAAGGACCGGTTTAAGGTGCCACTGACGATGTTCAGCGGCACCTGGTCCCAGAATCACCAAATGTACAATCAAGGCGACAATTAACGCAAAACTGTCATAGTGCTGATCCGGGGCACATCTGGCACCAGTGACGTTAAGCGGGGGTTTGAGCAAGTCCGGTGTGCAAAGTCCGCCCCAGAACAGTGTGTAACCTATCATTTGGACTGTCAAAGTGCTGATCTGGCGCACTGACGTTAAGCAGGTGTGATTGCTATGCAGATCTGGCGAGCTGAGGCCGGATCGCAGTCGCCTGCTATTGGGGGTGAATCTGGCGAGCTGAGGCTGGATCCAGCACGGAGTTACCTGCTATTGGGGTTGATATTTAGTTGTTTGTTTTTTGTGTATATGTGTTAAAAAGATTGAAAATCCTGTACAAAGTATGGCTAAACCATACGAGTCAATATGTACAGTGGGGCAAATAAGTATTTAGTCAACCACCAATTGTGCAACTTCTCCTACATGAAAATATTAGAGAGGCCTGTAATTGTCAACATCAGTAAACCTCAACCATGAGAGACAATGTGTAAAAAAACAGAAAATCACATTATTTGATTTTTAAAGATTTCCAAATTAGAGTGGAAAATAAGTATTTGGTCACCTACAAACAAGCAAGATTTCTGGCTGTCAAAGAGGTCTAACTTCTACTAACGAGGTCTAACGAGGCTCCACTCGTTACCTTTATTAATGGCACCTGTTTTAACTCATTATTGGTATAATAGACACCTGTCCACAATCTCAGTCAGTCACATTCCAAACTCGACTATGGCCAAGAAGGAAGACTGAATCTGCAATAGATAAAACGCTTGGTGTAAAGAAATCAAATGTGGTAGCAATTATTAGAAAAATGGAAGACATACAAAAATAAAACAAAATAGAACTTTCTGATAGAAACACAGGTTCTCGTGTATGGAGGAGAAAGAATACTGAATTGCATCCGAAGAACACCATACTCACTGTGAAGCATGGGGGTGGAAACATCATGCTTTGGGACTGTTTTTTCTGCAAAGGGACCAGGACGACTGATCTGTGTAAAGGAAAGAATGAATGAACAGGGCCATGTATCGAGAGATTTTGAGTGAAAATCTCCTTCCGTCAGCAAGGGCATTGAAGATGAGACGTGGCTGGGTCTTTCAGCATGACAATGATCCCAAACACACAGCCAGGGCAACAAAGGAGTGGCTTCATAAGAACCATTTCAAGGTCCTGGAGTGGCCTAGCCAGTCTCCAGATCTCAACTCCATAGAAAATCTGTGGAGGGAGTTGGAAGTCCATGTTGCCCAACGACAGCCCCAAAACATCACTGCTCCAGAGGAGATCTACATGGAGGGATGGGCCAAAATACCAGCGACAGTGTGTGAAAAGCTTGTGAAGAGTTACAGAAAATGTTTGGCCTCCGTTATTGCCAACAAAGGGTACATAACAAAGTATTGAGATTAACTTCTGGTATTGACCAAATACTTTTTGTCGACCATGATTTGCAAATTAATTCTTTAAAAATCAAACAATGTGATTTTCTGTTTTTTTTTTCCCCACATTCTGTTTCTCATGGTTGAGGTTTACCCATGTTGACAATTACAGGCATCTCTCATATTTTCAAGTGGGAGAACATGCACAATTAGTGGTTGACTAAATACTTATTTGCCCTACTGTATGTTGTAACCGGCTTGAGTGAGCAAATGCTCATATTTGATATCGTCTGGTGTGTCGGAGATATTTTCGTTATAGATGAATACCGGTTTTCACCGTTTGGGACATTCATGTGGGTGAGCGTTTTGTGGCGGTGGAGTTATTATATGGGTAGGCATACGTTATGGGCAATGAACACAGGCACATTTTATCAATGGAATTTTGAATGCATATATTCAAGATCCCGAGGCCTTTTTTGTTGTGCATTTATCCATGACCAACACTTCATGTTCTAGCATGATAATGCATTGCCCCTCATTGCAAGGGTCCATACATCATTCCTGGAAGCCGAAAAGATCTCAGTACTTGCATGGCCGGCATACTCGACCATCAGCTGGTTGAAACTATATTTAGACTGATTCATAAGCCCGATGCAGTTAAAACTGATTATCCAATTCAGCCCTTTTACAGGGTTTGCAAAAGAATTTCTGTTGAAAACAAGAAGTACAATTTTGATCAGATTTGAGCTCATGATTCTTTTATGCTTTCAGTACTCTACCCCCTGCTGCTAAACAACTATCGTCAGTTATAATTCATCAAGTTATACCGAAAACAGTCCAGCTCTCATGTCTGTCAGCGCTTGCAATTTACTCGTTATGTACTCTATTCAGATGGCAACGTTGTGTCACATCAAATTTCCAACAGATTCCTAGAACAGAAGATGTAACAGGGGTAGTGAATGCTTTTACAGAGAAAGTCATACACTGTAATGTTTTTCGCTTTTAGCTTTTTTGGGGGGAAACCAGATCCCTTCTGCCTGGGCCTACATTTGGGAAATTATGACAAAAACTCTAGCCCCATTTGAAAAATCACGTGATGCTTCTCTAATATGTGTGATTAACAGCACCTGTTACTTACCTGTGGCACATAACAGGTGGTGGCAGGGGCGCTGCCAGGGATTTTGGGCCCCATGAAAAGATATCACTTTGGGCCCCACCACCAGTGCCGGGACACACACACACATTTAGAGTATCAACTACGTGATTTCCTGCATTCTGGTGAATCTTTACACACTACTTTGTGCATTTTCTGCATTAATTAAAGATGGAAATATATTTATGTAAACATACAGCGTATAGAGCAATAATGAATAGACTGATAATCTTTAAGAAATGTACTGAAGGCCATCTTTTACAATCTAAATATATTTTTATTAGAAATATTCTCAAAGCAAATACCATAATGAATGACTTATAAATGTTTTGTTTTAACGATACTAAAGTATACATTACAGTATACAGTTTACAACTGTTTTAGTATGAAAAGATTACTAAGGGTTTGTCTGCTGTACTGATTAAATGTATGCTAGAAGTGGAGCAAACACTAGCTAGCAAACAATTACAGTATTTCATTATGGAGTAGGCTTAGCCCATCTGGAAACTCGCGATCTCCACTATAGGCTACAGGTCCGAAGCGAGGTCCCTTGTTAACAAACTAAATTCAATTGATGACAAACTAAATTCAATAAATTCTTGACAAACTGGATTCAAGCCAATTTTAAATGAGAAAATTTCCACACCAACTTTCAACATCTGTAGGATACCAAAAAATGCCGTCATTATGTGGAATTCATGTTTTTGAATAGGTGAATGTCGCTTATTGAGGCCGGGAGAATCCAATATTTCTTATGGAGTGACTGGGACCTCGCTTCGGAGCTTTGTAATAGACATCGTGAGGTTCCAGATGGGGCTGGAGTGGGCTAAGATAACAGGTTAATTCTCAGCACTACACCGACACAAGACGCCAGCCTTCCTTTGTGAAGTACTTTGTCACATCCTGTTGGCCTTTTTTACCCCTCTCCTGTTTTGCTTTCTTTTCTTTCCTCTTTTGATAACCCGATTTATGTTTTGGAAACATTTCTACAGTACCGCGCACTCAGAGTCATTGACTGGTGTAAATGCGCACCGCTGCTCCTGGTCTGATCGATGGAAGGGGGGACCAATCCATTTAATGAACATACAGGGGATGGTGGTGGGGTATTACTGGCAATACATATGCTCTCTGGGTATTTAATTTTTGCCAAAAACAAAACAACAAAAAGAAACCCTTCGTTTTATTAAAATTATAATGAATATTATAAAATATTCATAAAATATTCAAAATATTGTAAAATTATAATGAATAATATTTAAATTTGCAAACGATTACTTCATGTTCTAATTTTCTTTGTGGGCCCCATCAGGGCATGGACCCTTAGAATCAATATCACTTTTCACCCCTATACGGCGCCCCTGGGTGGTGACAATAACTAAATCACACTTCCAGCTAGTTAAAATGGATTCAAGTTGACTCAACCTCCGTCCTACGTCCTTGTGTGTACCACATTTACCGGAAGCGGTTGTTCGTAGTTATTTTGTCTAAAGGTTGTGCTACCAAGTATTAGGCTGAGGGTGCCAATACTTTTGTCGGGCCTGTTTTTGGAGTGACGATAATGACTTAATTGTCTTTTGTATTTTTCCATTGCAAGCAAAATAAACTAAACTATGACTACCAAAGCATTTGTAATTGCAATTATTTCTGGGAGAAATTGAGAATTACAGGTGTGCCAATACTTTTGGCCAGAAGTGTAATTGTCAGTCGACATATTATCACAAATGTAATGAAAATATTTCTTAAAGGTTGAAAAATTACCTTTAACAGTATGTGCTGAGAAAAAAAAACTGCAAAAGCAAGTTTCATTAAAAAATAATGAGAATTTTAGTTTGCTGATCTCACATAGCAGCATCAAATATTTTTAATTACAGAAGTCTCTTGCTTCTCTACCACTGAAGCCCCCTCAGAAATCAAGCAAAGCAATTAACTAGCTCATTTAAGTGGTGTGCTTATTGATTGGCAGGAGAAGATAACACGCAAACATAATGAGCTCTTAAGTTAATCATATTAGTTGCTATATCTGGGAGCATTCATTACAGCTTTTGACATAATGGTTGATGGTGTCGAGATTATCATTCTTGTCACCTAATCCATCATGTAGCCACTCTAACGTAAAGACATACCAGCCTTACTGTAAACGTTATTCCGCTGTCACGCATGATATTTATGATGAAGCCCCTCTGTCATGTTTGCATTGCCACTGGTTTGAACGTGAAGCTTCACGTCCATCAATCAACACCAATGTTATTACTCACAAGGCACATAAAGTACGGTACAGAACAACCATTCACAATCACACATAATGTGCTGTATGAATAATTTACATTCTTAAATTAACCTAGCACACCTTGATTGGGGCTGTGGGAAGAAATGAAAGTGAGCCTACAAGGAGAAAACCCATGTAAGCATGCAGAGAACATGCAAACTCGACACAAAGATACATGTTTCAACAGAGATTCAAACCTGGATATCCTCACTGCGAGGCAGCTAATTTGACTTCCTTGCAAAATGTCTTATTCTACATGCTCTATATTGTTGACACTTGCTCAGCACTTAATTAATGCAATTATCTAGGGAGTTCGGCCTACACATCGACTCTCCACTCTCACTGATCTGCTTCATTTATCTCCACAGTGGCAGTGAAACCGATACCTACACCTACTCACTTCAGATCTCTTTCCATGGGGCATTGTTGCACTTCTATTCACTTGGCCTTCATCAAGCTTTATACAGTACGGAAGCATTTGATACAGTATGTTGGGGCAACCTAAATTTCCTTTAATCCTGAAGAGGAATTACTGTAAAGGGTGCCATCTCCCTGAAAACAAAAGGGACGTCTTATTGGTAGAGCCGGCTGGCCCGATAACTGTCACTCTTTAATTATTTTTTTTGTATGTGAAAAGTAGAGCTGTCAAACGATTAAAATTTTTAATCGAGTTAATCACCTCTTAAAAATTAATTAATCGTAATTAATCACAATTCAAACCATCTCTAAAATATGCCATATTTTTCTGTAAATTATTGTTGGAATGGAAAAATAAGACACAAGATGTATATATTCACGGGTGCACATATTTTATTTGCCCAGGTTCTCAGAGGAGGACCTGGAGATGTGTCTTGGTCCTCATTGAGCTTGAGAGCCGACCCGCCTGATGCGATAAAATTATGACACGCTTTACTTAGAGCCAATTACCTTAAATTAATTATATTAACAATTAATGCTTGATTAACATCAACTGGCGCAACAAAATTGCCATTACTTTGAAGTGAAATGTAAAGAAATAAACATGAAAGCACTAATTCAAAATAAAGGGCATTATGCGGCTCCCACATTAAATCCAAGCCTTTGTAAAAGTGGGATGTCCTCCTCATAAGAGCTCATTGAACGTGCATGTTTAGCTTTGTGAAATGCGAACAAAAACACGTTTGTCAGTGCACGGCGCTGTTCTTCATTAACTTTATTTCACCACTTGTCCATAGGGCGAGTGGGTCCTGTCTGACATCGATAGTTTGCTTAATTGCCACATGGTCTGTTTTTTTTCGTGCTTTTCAAAGTTTGGATGGCTGAAATTCTTTGACCGTACATAAAATGCGCTCCTCTTATCAGCGACATTGGGATTCTCACGGCAAATTTTGTACCACATTTCCGTGCGACCATCATTTGCTTCTAGCCATGGTACCTCCTGCAGCCACTTTTCAGCTAAAGTCCTTTTTTTCGGTCGCGCCGGTGACGTCTTTGTCGTCCTTCTGTCTTTTTTTTTTTCTCTCTCAAAATTATTTGTTTATATCCCAAATTAATTCAAGATTGATTCTATTCATTTTGTTCATATAAACAAAGAATCACATCAGTATTGATACAGTTTAAATACATTTCATATCACACAATATTAAAGCTCCTAAGTGAGAACCTCTCACTCAAATTGCATTTATTTGCCATTGTATTCGTAGCCAGTTAGCTAAAAGACGGCAGCTAATCTGCTACTTTAATTTGAGACCAGAGTAGTTTACTGCAGTGAACTACCTGATAAATAAAGAGTGAATTTGAACCATTTAAATTCATGGCAATACACGGCCTAACAGATATTAACAGGAAGGTAAAAAACAACAAGGATGGACAGTTTATCTGGCACTAACTTGTAAGGTTCTACTCATGAGCCCATCACAGCCAAAGTTTGGTGCATAAATGACCATATTAAGGAGCCATGTTCAGGTTGTATATACGGAGTGAATAGAGTAATATGACAATATTAAATAGCTGCATTCTGTAGATTAAAACTTAAAAGTATTTTATTATTTATTTTTACTACTGAAATTTATACGGGGCACTGCAGATCAATACTGGGGCATGTGCCCCAGTGAAATATGTCGACACCCATGTTTGGAACATTCCAATAATTACATTCATAATTACCTCTTGTCAATTGTACTGCTAATAACAACTGCCACCTACAGACACTTGCACAACTATCACCTTATTAACACTGTAGCCTATTGTTGTCATGCCTGCAAACCTACCATTTTTGTGAAGCCTTATGTGGAAATACATTCAATATAAGGGGAGCGAAAATGTGTATGTTGCTTCACATTTGTCGACAGTTTTTTTTTCTTTTTTCTAATGCAATAGGCTGTCAACCAGATTAGGGTGTACTGAGCCTCGTTCCCCAAATCAACTGGGAGGCTCCAGCACCTCAACAAACCTCGTGGAAATTTCTACTGACTTAAAACCACAATTAAATCTTTAAAATCAAAATAGACATCTGTACTAAACTCATTCACAAGCTCAAAACAAACCTTTGTATTTGTTATTCCTTTTGTATTTTATGCATTTATGACTTACCTTGAGTATTTTGTAACTCTGTGCTGCCCCTTTCTGGTCATCATTTTAAACTACACAGCAATAAATATGCGTTTATGTCAAATGGTCATGTAAAATGTTTTCTATGGGTTTCTATCAGTTTACCAGTGACCCACAACCCTAATGAAAACAGGAGTTATCCCAAAAGATTGACCTTGTCTTAATGATCATCTAATCAGTTAAGCAGTTTCCTCAGCACATTAACATTAATGTTGATTAATCATGTGATAAAAATCACTAAGATATACTCGCAGGTACATGCAGTTGTTCAAATGAACATGAAGCCCAGTGCTAATCAGTATACTTATTTATATAAATAGAATAACATTTAATGTACTCAATACGAGTACACCCCAATAAAGAATCAGTTTTCCTATGCCATATGAGTAGAGGTGAAACGTTAAGCCACGGTTCAGTACAACAGGATTTTTTTTTTTTTTTTTTTTTTTTAATCACAGCATTTAAAAGCTAAAGTTTGTTCAATTGGCCATAACTAAAAAGCAGCTATTATTAAAGAGCAAAACAAATGGAGGATAACATCAAACTTGTGAAAATAGAGGAAAACATTAAAACTTTGAATTTGTGTTTTTATTGTCTTTCTTGTAATTCTTTAATCCACAGTTTGTGTGCAAAAATAGACAACACACCCTTTTTTTGTAAGGATCGGCTGAGGTAACAATTAAAGTCAGGCAGCACTCGCCAGCTGGCAGCTTTATTTTTTCTTTTTTTCTTTTTTTTTTTGTTTAAATAAAAGTAAAATACTACCATTATCAATTTTGGATTACACACAGTTAACCGTAAATGTATCAGTGAACGTACACTTCTGCATACGATATATTTTTATATTAGTTAAAATTAAAAAGAGTGCAAATACAGTAGTTCCAAAACTGAAAAAGCATCTGTTGATATTAGTGCAAAAATACTGTTTCAATGTCTTCAACCTAGCGCTAGAGCAAAGTAAATACTGTATACTGCTCACATAAATCAAAGGAGCACATTAAGCCAAATAAATATCTACTTATATATATAAATCATTAAACTAGAGAGGGGGAAAAAAACAGTAATGAAGCATTATTTGTTCAAAGAGCATGAGTGCCCTGCCCTCTAGTGGAAAAATAGTTCCTAGTTTGAATAGTGAAAACTGTAGTTCCTTCATAGTTGCTATTATGAAGTTAAAAGGATCATCCCTCTGGTTTTCCGTGGTCAATGGGTGTCAAATAAAAAGTGGAAGAGAGTTTTAAATTCTTGCTTTGGATTCATGTTGAGGGCAACGCTCTAGGTCAAATACTTCATTTGTTACAGTGCTTTAAAAACACCACGTGATTGAACAGGCCTGCGTTACCATAGAACAGCAAGCTTGCGTCTGATTGGTGTAATCGAGTCATGTGATAATTGTTGCGACATCTCATGGGTGAAATTAGTAGCGCCACTCTCGGCAATAGCATCGCTAGCAGAAAAAAAATACATTTAATATGTAGAATAAAGAGGAAAAATGTAACGACGCTTGTGTAGCCCAAAGTAGAAGTGGAAGAGTAGAGTTTTTTTCTTCACAAATCTACTCAAGTAAAAAGTATGGCTTAATAAAACTACTCCTAGAAATACATTTTTCTCAAAAAGTTACTCAAGTAAATGTAACTGAGTACACGCTAGTGATGGGTCCAGTGATACTAATGCGCTGGCGCACGCGCCGAGCTCATGGAGCAACCCATGCGTCGGTGCGCGTATCGCTACAAGAAAATTTGTGGCCGATGCATGAACTCATTGAACTGTGTCGACACAGTCATGACGCGGCAAACTGGTTCAAAAGGAAGCGCGTCTGTCAACGCGATGGAGCTGCTGAAACAATCCACATCTCACGGTTACTTCCTCGTTGTCTACATGCTGTGGAAATGGACGTAAGACAGGGAAAACGCACTTGTCATCTTCCATTCAAAATACAATTAATTTTAAGGTAAAACTTTTTATTAGTGTGACGGGTGCACGCGGTTCCGTCGTTTGCGGTGCCTTGTCTTTAAGAATAAGTAACAGCATTTGACCTGCCAGCTTAGTGGTCAGAGCAAACGCCATTCATCCCCGATGCGTCGTGCGCGCGTGTTCGACTTTTGATTTTACTATTAAAGTTATTTTTTTTGCAGGTGAAATGCCGCATTTGTACTTTGTATATGACTAACCGGTCATATAAAAATAGTTGCCACCTCCTCAATGCTGAAGCATTATTGGACCAAGCATGAGAATGAAGTTTCTGATAATCCCAAAATAAACACAGGTATAGAACCATTCCTTTACTTTCACACAGTCACTTTTTTGGTAATTTATTAGAAATTTGCAATTAAGCTGTAATTTATTTTTTGTCCACTTCAATTTCTTTCTGATGGGCTATGGTAGCACTTAGATGACAAAGTGGGGAGTCAAGGAGAAAATGCAACTGTAGATGAAATTCCAAAAGTGCAACGATGCATGGCTGAGCCGAACATGGCACGCAATGCCGATTTTCTTCAATACTGGAGGAGCCAATGGACATCTTATCCAAACCTCTTTCAACTGGAAATTCTTGCGCATTGTTGGTTCCATGTGAGTGTGTTGTCCACAGCAGGCTTGTTAAAAAAAAAAAAAAAAAAGTAACCAACTAAATTTTAAACATTAAAAAAAAGCTATGTTTTTGGATAAAATTTTATCAGAACAAAAAATCCACAGGCATTCCTTATCACCCATTATTACTTACATTTTCACATTATAATATATGTTCACATAATTTAAAGATATGGAATAATGCAATATGAACGCAAAGACTTAAATGATTTGATTTTACATGCTATGTCATTAATTCAGTGTCAGTCTGTCAAGAGGGTTGCCTGTAGGGATTTTTTTATGTCCAGCAGGTGTCAGTATTCAATGACACAGTATCCACACTGCGTCAACACAATGTGTCACTGTGTCGACACGCTTCATGAGGTCTCACGGACCCATCACTAGTACACGCAATGTATTACTACCCACCTCTGACTACTACAAGTGTCCAAACATTCAAACCGGTGAGTCCAGCCATGTGCTAATGGCTGCCGCTGGAACATATCATCTTTAAGTTCTGCTGCTTACCGGCTGCCTCTCTGGTTATTTTTTTGCAAATGTCCCCAGCTGCACAGTACTGCAAGTGACAATAGCCAAAACAGGCTGCCACCTTCCTTTTCTGCTTTTATGGATCCAGATTGATCATTGGTTGATTGGCCAATCCCTTCCAGCTGTGCGTCGTTTCCATGTTGCTTGCATGTGGGTGATTTTTAGTGATGGCCAATGAAGCTTCTTGTGAAGCTCCGAACCACTTGGCCAAATTGATTCGAAAATAGGTTCAGTTCATGAAGCTTCATTACCAGGGACATCTCCTGGCAAAAGCTGGAACTGCAGGCACTTACAAAGTGCCTTTCCTTTGAAGTGTGATGCACACAGGAAAGCTGATTTTGATGTGCTATTTCGTCATCCTCTGACAATAATCGCCTAAGTCACTTTATTTTATTTTTTTTGTAGAAAACATGAAATACTGAACCAAATTCTTACTACACTATATTGATTATTAATTCTATTCAGGGGTAGAATTTTAGCAATTTTTGCCAAATTTAGCAGAGGTGGCCAGTATTCTGAGGAAATGTTCAAAGGGAAAATAATAAATAATCGTACAAATATGGCTTAGGCGAATATTTTAAGAGGGTGACTATTTACAAATAAAGACTTATGAATGTGTTTTGTGTCACTGATGTGAGCGATGTTGGGGGGGGGATTGCAGTGTGCTTATGTAACTATGGTCATTATGTGGGATGGGAAACAAGATTTTTATTGAGGTACATTATTGCACAGTTTTTAAATTGAGTCGATTTCTTTTTTTGCTTATAACTTCTCTACATTTAGAAAATACTCCCTCACTGTGAACAGATGATGCTTGTGTGCATAAAAAATGTTTTGCTAACTGGAACAGATGAGGGTACATATTTTGACGCTTCTGTCAGTAAATGAGTGGGTTTTTGGCTCTTCCCAGTGGTGGATCAGTAAAGTATGGCTGCACTTCCTTTGTTGCATATGCTGAGGCATTCCTTGACCTCCCGGTATCAGTCAAGCCAGTCTTTTGTAAGAATCGTGACAGCCAGTGTCTGTGACCCATCTGATTAGATTATGATCCGATAGGGGTGTTTCATTCAAGAAACGAAACCGTTTTTATACGTCATAAGTCACGTGATTTGAAGCAGGCGTCGGAGCGGTGGTTCAATATAAATATACGTCATCGATTCGGAGCACGTTTCGAAGATTCAGTTTCAAGCTGCCATCACTAGTGATTTTCCAGTTCCCGCCTTGGTTGTGTTGGAGGCAGTCTTTCAGGTCCTCCGCATGGTCGTTTTCAATGCAGGTGAGACGGCTAGACTGAATTTGCAAAATAAAAGACTGGAGTCAAGAGATCATTACTGCTGAGTTTTAATTTCATAAATGTCTGGGTGCACTTAGCTACAAGACAGGCTGTATAGAAAATGCACACTGATCAAGAAACCCGGCCTTCTTTAAATACAAATAAGGACGTGAGATTGAAACACTGGGTGATTAATTCTTCCTGTGGATCTTGCAAAATAAGTCATGAGCCTTGTTGTGTTGGTAGTTAAAAGTCCATGATTATCTGAGGCAAAACTAACTGTCAGCGGTTTTCTGTGAAAAACAACTTCATTTATGGACATGATTGCATTAGATGAGATGTATACTGACTTCAGCTCACTCCTTTTTTGTAGATGTTTGTCAGAGCTTCAATTTGACTTACAGTGATAGTTCGGGACGAATACAAATACTGTTACACTCTTACATATGAGACAAATAACATCTTGACAAAGTAAGGTGCACATGTTCCTCCACCTAACAGTTCTGATATCAAGGGTTTAAATTATGAGCTGTTGATTACGGTGCAAAATTTTCATGTTATCCCACGTGCCTTTGTGGGTTTGCTCCAGATACTCTGTTTTTTTTGCCCATCCTACAAACATCTGACTTGGTCTATAAATAAACAAAACTCATATAGCGGAATATACAGTAAGTCCGTACGGTAAAAGAATATTGAGGAGATGACATATTCACTCGTGTTACTTTTTCCTCATTGTGCGTCCAGGAATTTGGGCAGAGATCCTGATGCCCCTAACCCATGTGGATGTACTCAAGGGTCAGTTGGTGGTTCTGAAGGCTTCATACAATCCAGTGCCTGGTAGTGACCTGAGCACAAACACCATCATCTGGAGTCTTGTATCTAATAACTCTCAACTGGTAAGAAATGATATTTGACAATAAACATTTAATGTTTTTTTTTCTTCAGCACAACGTCATTTTTATGAACCGTTATAATTATAGCACAGTGTTTTTCAACCTTTTCTGAGTCATGGTACGTTTTTACATTGGAAAAAATCTTGCGGCACACCACAAACTAAAAATGTTCCAAAATGACTTTCTGTACAATATATTTATTTTAGGGCTGTCAAACGATTAAAATTTTTAATCGAGTTAATTACAGCTTAAAATTAATTAATTGTAATTAATCGTAATTCAAACATCTATAAAATATGCCATATTTTTCTGTAAATTATATATACAGTATATTCTGTAAAATAAATTGTTGCAATGGAAAGATAAGACACAAGATGGATATATACATTCAACATACATAGTGGGCATTTCACTCTACTGTCATTTAAATCTGTCTATGCTGTCCTCACTCCGAAGCGTCTACTTTTTCCAAAGCTAGACAGCTAGTGAACGACGCCTTAATAATCAGACTTCTTCCTTTTTCATCTGATTTATTAATAAAATGGCCTAAAACCATTGTCTTCTTTAGACCGTCGTAAAACTACAAAAAAAAGTACACAAGCATTGCATTAGCAACAACGTTAGCTTAGCACGCTATACAGGTTCACTAAACATAAACAAAAAGCGTCTCATACAAAAAATATAACATTTCGCTTACTAACATAATATGTACATTCTTTACAACAACCATACTTACGGACAAATCTTGTCCAAGGATCATATAAGCACAACATTACAACATAGGCGTCAGCCCGAGACGTCGTCCAGCCATATTGAACTGGCAAGAAAACAATAAACCATGTCGCAAAGCGACCACAAGAATTCACTGTTAGACAGCACAAAAAGCCTTGCTGTAAAACTTACCAAACGGCAGAATAATGTCTGAGCGGGACATGTGCGTTAATTGCGTCAAATATTTTGACGTGATTAATTGAAAAAATTAATTACCGCGCGTTAACGCAATAATTTTGACAGCCCTAATTCATTTATAATATAATTTCTCAATATTTATGCTTACTCAGTGGGATATTATATGGAACATGAAACATAATGAAGTTTGTTTCGTTTCATTCCCGGTGAAAGTAAATCCGAACGAAACATAGCTTTCACTGTATTGCCTTGTCTTTGAGCGCTCCGTCTTCACTGTTTTTCCCCACGACTCATAGTAGAACCCTCATCTGGGTCAGAATCTTGTCCAGATGTCAGTTTGGATTTCGAAGTTGTCCTTTTTAAAAACTTATCCATGGCTAAATGTCCTTCAAAATACCGTCTGGGGCCACCCTAATAAAATGTTATAAATTTTAAATGTGGCCGGGTAGATTGACAGATTAGACCAACGCAAAAATCTTTTTACGTGGGTTTTATTCCCGACTGCACTTGTACAGCATGAACTGAGTAAAAAATTATATTTTAAATCAAATCATACTGCAATATGGTCCACTTATCTTCACAGTAAAACAATTCTCTTTAAAAATAGATAATAAACTGGCATTATTGTCTTATTCTCAATAACTGCCTCATAACTGACATACAGTGGTGGCCAAAAGTATTAGAACCCCTGCAGTTCTGTCAGATAATGCTCAATTTCTCCCAGAAAATGATTGCAATTACAAATGCTTTGGTAGTAATATCATCCTTTGTTTTGCTTGTAATGAAAAAAGAGACTGGGAAAAAAAAATCATTATCATTTTACACAAAACTCAAAAAATGGGCCTGACAAAAGTATTGTAGTAGAGTAGTCTTCTTTACAAATCTACTTAAGTGCAGTACAAGTAAAAAGTACATGCGGCAAAATTACTTTTAGAAGTACATTTTTCTCCAAAATTGCAATTCAACTCTTCAAGTTCTCGCCATTTTGTTTCTTTTTGCAAATTTATTTAAACTTTTACTCTGCTGTTTTCTATTGCGGTTACAAGGTGCTTCCTTGCATTTTGAGTGACGTGAGTGTATCTGAAGGACGATATCATGTTTATCACCTTGTCATAAAATGAACACATAAGTTACAAATATACTCAAAATTGCCACTCTTTTCGTGCGCAGGTAATCTCTTACACTAAGAGCTCAGTAAGTGTGGGGAGTTCCCAGTTTCGGGGCCGAGTTGGGTTCACCTCTCGCATGCCCTCTAGTGACATATCTCTGTACATCAACAACACCCAAGAGTCGGATTCAGGACGTTACCTCTGCCAAGTCATCATCCCAGATAACCAAGGCCTCACTGCTGACCTCACCCTGGATGTCAAAGGTCTTTCACGGACTATGAACGAACAATTCAACAGTTCAATGTTTTAATAAAGTTTGTATTTATGCTGTCCTTCGCCCCTCAGTGCCCCCTGCTGTTCCAAAGTGCACTTTATCGGGGAAAGCTGTGCTGAAAGGAAACGTGACGCTGAGCTGCAAGTCAAGCAGTGGGAAGCCTATCCCAATGTACAAGTGGAGGAGAACCAGTCCAACCTCAGAGGTTTTCTTCTCACCCATGCTCAGTGAGTGAAGCCCACACATGTCCATCCAGATACAAAACATACCACTAAATATTTCAACATTTAATTTAAAATAATATTTGAATCAGACAGTGTTCTTTCTGGGAGCACTTTTAATTTTCATCTTAGTCTTTTGGACGAAAAAACTTAGTAGTCTTAGTCATATTTTAATTATTTCAAAATGTGTTCATCTTCGTCTAGTTTTAGTCGACGATTACTCAAAAATGTCTTAGTCAAGTTCAAATGTTTTTACCCAAAAATAAATAAAGGTTCCCTACAATTTCAAATGAACCATAGACTTCATAATGTATTGATAGGATTCATAGGGGGCCTATCTCCGTCAAGGCTGACCGAGTAGAAACACAAAGAGCTTTTTCCATTGAAAATTCTTGTGAACAATGCGTAAATCCCTGAAGTCTTTATAGACATCGCCGTAAAACAGTCTTGATTCTTGCTTAAAAGCAAAAAATAATAATAATAATAATACCGTGCAGGTAGCATTTATTTTACGTAATTATTGCCAACAGTAAGAAAATTAGCTACCGCCATATGTAAACAAAGACCTTTTTCCGTTGAAAATTCTGGTGAATAATGCTTAAATCCCTGAATTCTTTATAGATATGGGCGTAAAACAGTCTCGATTCTTGGTTAAAAGCAAAAAACCGTGCAATTAGCAGTTATTTTACGTAAATATTGCGAACTATGAGGCTAGTCACTAAGGACATTAGTGGCCGCCATATGTAAACAAAGAGCTTTTTCCGTTGAAAATGCTTGTCAATAATGCTTAAATCCCTGAATTCTTTATAGATATCGACGTAAAACAGTCCCGATTCTTGCTTGAAAGTAAAAAAAAAAAAAAGTAAAAAAAAAAAAAAAACATGTAGGTAGCATTTATTTATTTTACAAAAATATTGCGAACTATGAGGCTAGTCAGTAAGGAAATTAGCAGCCGCCATATGTAAACAAAGAGCTTTTTCTGTTGAAAATTCTTGTCAATAATGCTTAAATTCCTGAATGCTTTATAGATAGCGACGTAAAACAGTCTTGATTCTTACTTAAAAGCAAAACAAAAAAAAAACTTGCAGGTAGCATTTATTTTACATAAATATTGCAAACTATGAGGCTAGTCAGTAAGGAAATTAGCAGCCGCCATATGTAAACAAAGTGCTTTTTCTGTTGAAAATTCTTGTGAATAAATGCTTAAATCCCTGAATTCTTTATAGATATGAACGTAAAAGAGTTTTGATTCTTAGTGAAAAGCAAAAAAAATGTGCAGGTAGCATTTATTTTACCTAAATTTTGCGAGTGTTGACAGCAGGTGGCACCAGAGGTTGACTGTCTCCCCCATGAGAGCAGTGATAGCAAAATTAAGCTTCTTGAAGCAATGAGGCTTTGCAGGCAATTAGTTCAAAACTTCATGGTGGTTCATTTGGTCTTATGATAGTGTTATGGTGCCACTGTCAAAAAAATGTATTATCAGTTAATATCTTTTGGTGTAAATATCCCCTTACACAGTGAGGACAGATGTGTCTTGTAGTCAACGCGGCTTATCTATGAACAAATGCCGTTTTCGTATCAAATTTGGTGAGTGGCGACCTAATATCAGGTCCGAAAATTACGGTACCCAGTCCCAATTTGGACATCTATCACAGTCAATGGCAGCCAATGAGTTAATACATTAAAAAAATAATAATAATAAATACTTTTTAAAAACCCAATCTTTTTCCCCCAATTCAGATCGTTTTAAAAATAACGTAATCAGGCTTAATTTCCAATCCCATGATTAAAATTACATTTTCAACAAAAACAACTCAAGATGTTTCAACTAGTTTTAATAGTTAACAGTTGTCAATTCTCTACCCATTTCACTCTTTTGTCTTATCTTGATACAGTGAATAGCTTTAGTGCATAAGTTTGAATAAATGCTTGCATGATTGTCATCTTATTTCTTGTCATTTTAGATGAGAAGACAGGCAGCCTGAAGCTGAGTAACCTGAGCAGCAACATGTCAGGGAAGTACGTGTGCACTGCTAGCAACACAGCCGGATCGGAAAGCTGCTTCATCAACCTGGAGGTTTCCAACTGTACGTAAAATCTTCACCTGTCCTGTTATCATCACTTTTTTCAGACGACAAATTTGACCGTTAGTTTCTATGATCTGGTAACACGGCTGTAGGAAAGGATCGGTATGATTCCTACGTTATACATGGTGACCCAAAAAAAAGTTTACACTCAGTTGACTGTTTGTTTAAAAGCCATTGAAACATATCTAAATAGGTTGTCATGCTTAAGTGATTAATTAAGGTACCTCAATGCAGCTGGTAATCTCTCGTCTCTACAATTCCTGTGCTTCTGCTGAAAATGAAGAAAACTTTAGCTGTACCTGAATTGCTGCGTGCCGGTCTGACACCTACTGAGATTGCAGCAAATCTGAGAATATCCAGATGTGCAGTCTACAAAGTTAAAAAGAAGCTGAAAGATACTGGAACAGCCTCACGAAAACCTGGGTCTGGAAAACCTGATCTGTGCGGACTAAAAAGTTGATTGACAAGGTGATATGTGGCCACCCCAGAGTCCAGATCTCAATCCCCTGGATTATAGCATATGGGCAACTGTGGAGGACAGTGCCTGTAAGAAGCCTTGGAGAGGTCCATTGTTAGATCTTAGGAAAAGATGACAGCATCCTACATAAAGAAGACCTGTCAAGCGTTCCGCAGCCGCCTGGAGGCTGTTGTGACACTTAAGGGAGGACACATTGAAAAATAGAGTGTACTGTGCATGTTCTTTACAATAATGTATAATTTGTGATTAAATTCTAATTCTAAGCTGAATAAACATGGCATTAAAGTTGTATTATGGCAGTGTAAACTTTTTTTGGGGTCACCCTGTACAGTATTACAAGGGCTGGCCATCGATTAAAATTTTTGATCACAGTTAATTTCATTATTAACTCATGACTATTCACCCATTTTGTATCTGATTTAAATGAACAAAAATATTCTATTTTGAAGCATTTAACACAAACTTTCATGATTATATTTCGATGGGTAAGGTTTCATCCAATCATCTCCTAGAAGTAACTAAATTCAGCGTATTTTTTGGTTCTGACACGCAAACGCGTCATGTCTTTCAGCGGCATGCTTAGGTCTGAAGGGGTTAAAGCCAAATATTGTAAATGCCAATGAAATCTTGAAAAAAAATCATAATGTAAGCCTTTGATAGTTTGATAGTTTATTGCCTATCATAGATCAATACGTAGCCGAAAATCAGGAAAATGAAAACTTAAACCTCAAATGTCGTCCAATTCTTGAGTAACCCATATAATACATATATTATACCAGGAGCCTCCAACCTATTCCACAAAGGCCCGCTGTGGGTGTAGGATTTCATTCCAACCAAACAGGATGACAATACCTTTTCACCCATCTGGTGTTTTACAAGTGCAATCAGTTGATTGCAGTCAGGTGTGGCTTGTTTTAGTAGAAGCCTCATAGGTTCAATTGTCTGTGCTGGATTGGCTGGAACAAAAAACAGGACCCACAGCAGGCCTTGAGGACTGGGTTGCAGACCTCTGTAAATTATACAATGAAGTTTCCAGTCAAGAAACTGCCGAAACATGGCAGCAGCCCCAAGGACTTCACCCCACTGAATCAGTCTACTCCACCTGGATTCACCTACACGTGCCAACCACGTAACTCTGGTCGTGGTGGTGGTATTGCATCCATTTACCGTGATAACTGGAGGTTGCTCCCTGTACCTGCTAGCCCCATTCTCACTTCTTTTGAATACTCCGCCTCACTCTTGCCTGGTCGTTCTCCCACAACAATTACCACTATATATCGGCCGCCTAAACCTAACAAGGATTTTCTAATTGATTTTTCACAACTGGTCATCCATCTTTCTTCCCTCTGTCAAACTATTATCATCCTTGGCGACTTCAACATTCATCTTGACAATCAAAATAATCCCTTCACAAAAGATTTCATCTCCTGCCTTGATAGCCTCGGTTTAACACAATGCATCAACTTTCCCACTCACAACAAAGGACAACATGCTCCCCACATGGTGTCGACCGGAAATACAGACGATAGCACCAACATATTCATAGTTAGTGTAGACGTTCAATGTATTTCTTGTTGTTGTTAGTGTTTCTTTTCCTTATTTTCTTGTGGGGTTTTTTCTCTTCTGTTCCCCCATAACCCCTTCCTGTTCACCGCTTTATCATAATAAACGAGGTATGTTGAAGGATCACAATGGGAGTATGTCATACTCTCAATGTGAAACATTAAAACTGTTCAGACCAACCGGACACTTAGACTTCCATTCTCGTGTCAAACAGCTGAACAGGACAGGTTTAAAAAAAAAAAAAAAAAAAAAACTCCCCTTGCAAAAGTATTTTCTGTTTTCTTTAACACGCAGAAATCATTTTATTCAGTGAAATTATTGTTTGTCGTTGTTACCATTTAACGGTTGTATTCACTGCTTTTATCTGCAGCCAATAACGCTGGGGTTATCGCTGGTGCAACTGTGGGCACAGTGGTTGGCTTCCTCTGCCTTTTACTCATTTGCATCTTTTTCTTGATGAAGAGGAAACGAGACAACGAAGACGACATGGCAAATGAAATCAAGTGAGTTGGATGAGTTTACTTCACAGAAGGAAAATTGGATTTAATTTTTTACTTTGACTGAAATCTCTGTTCAAGAAGAAAATGGAGCATGGCTCAATTACAATTAGAATCTCAAACCCTAAGGTTGTCAGCAGAGCCCACGTAGAAACATTTTTGACATAAAAAGTCAACACTCAGTTGCAATTGTAAATCATTAGCTCGTTAGAATGAATTTATATTCCACTAAGCATGGTCTGACTGAGTGAAAAAGTTCTTAATTGTATCGTACGTCAAACCAAATGAAGCCCAACTAGAATTTACTTGTAAATTGTTTGAAAGAGTTTATAACAATGTGTTTTGACTAGGACTGTCAAACGATTAAAATTTTTAATCGAGTTAATTACAGCTTAAAAATTAATTAACCGTAATTAATCGCAATTAATCGCAATTCAAACCATCTCTAAAATATGCCATATTTTTCTGTAAATTATTGTTGGAATGGAAAGATAAGACACAAGATGGATATACACATTCAATATATGGTACATAAGGACTGTATATGTTTATTATAACAATAAATCAACAAGATGGCATTAACATTATTAACATTCTGTTAAAGCGATCCATGGATAGAAAGACTTGTAGTTCTTAAAAGATAAATATTAGTTCAAGTTAGAGAAATTTTATATTAAAACTAGGGCTGTCAAACGATTAAAATTTTTAATCGAGTTAATTACAGCTTAAAAATTAATTAATGGTAATTAATCGCAATTAATCGCAATTCAAACCATCTATAAAATATGCCATATTTTTCTGTAAATTATTGTTGGAATGAAAAGATAAGACACAAGACGGATCTATACATTCAACATACGGTACATAAGTACTGTATTTGTTTAGCCTTCGGTTGCATTGCAAAGCAGCGAAAACAAAAAGCAGGCCTTATCCACATCGGGGCAGACCAGAGCGCAGCATACACACTTGCCTGTATTTGCCAGCAGATTGAATTTGGTGAGTAATGGTTTCAATCGTTTTCACGTTTTGCGATATAAAAAAGTTACTAGCCAAATCTCCCATGACAAAAAAATAGCTCCCGTTAAATTGGCGTCAAGCTTGTGTATTTAGCGGTAATATAAACGAAGAAACACACTGTTGAGTCAAATTAAGCGGCATTCTCTCGGATGGAGGGGGCGCCTCACATCGCTCCCGTCGTCCGCCGGAGACGCGTTATTTTCGGCTTGGATTTGAGCTGACGGCCGGTGTCGGCACAACAGCGGCCCGACGAGTGGTGGGAATGAGTCCTGCTTCTTAAAGCTTTTCAGAAATACAGGGATCCCTCATTTTTCGCGGTTAATGGGGACCAGAACCCGCCGCAATAAGTGAAAACCGCGAAGTAGCGCCCCCCCCCCCCCACCCCATTTTTTTGTGCGTGTTCAATGCATTTATTCAGATTTTACATTGGAAAAAAGATACATATATATGACATGTTTTTTCACTTTTTTCATCAAAGTATCATTTATAAATGGTTTTCAAGCACTTCAAAATGTAAGAATTATGATAAGTTTTAAACATGTTACTGCCCCACCGAATTATTTTTAAACAAGAATAAAGTAGTTAGAAAATGCTTGGCTTTATTAAAAGCTTCATAGTGAGTCTACTCAAACCCTCTCAGGCTTTGGTAAACGGTGATTGGCACATGTGCAAAGTTTTTCTTTTTATATACAGTATATTTTTTTGTTTGAAGCAACTTATTTGATTGAATAATAAAGACACAAATGTCCTAGCCAAAATGTGGCCCAAACGCAAAACATTACTTAAATGGAAAAATTTGTTTCAATCAAGAAAAATAGTTTTCAAATGCTTTTTTTGGTCTCAGATTATTGCAATCAAAAACATTTTTTTTTTATTGAAGCTACTTTTTGGGATTAAAAGTATATACTGTATTTTGATTGAAGCAACTTTGTTTTTGATAGAAGTAACTTTGTTTTTTGATTGAATAACAAAAACACAAATCTAACTCCATCGTTATTGAGTGAGAAAGAAATTAAGAAAGCTTTAAAACTAAAAGCCACCGGGGAGTCTGTTTTTTTAAATATTTATATTTCATTACATAGACATGCGTCGTAGGGAAGGGAGATTGAGGGATAAAAAAAGGAGTTAGATGAGGCTGCTAAAGGCAGTGGATACCTCATCAGCTGGGTGAATAGCAGACCTGGTAAGAACAAGTTTGCAAGGATAGTCGGGTATTAAATCCAATTATAAACACAATTACAATGTTATTTTTCTTTTAGATTTTTATGTCATTGCTTTATTAATCATTAGGTGCTAGAGTTGTTAAGTATGGATAATAATGAAATAATAGTTTTAAGAAAACTGTGCTGTTGGTGGCTCAGTGACCATCTGATGTGGTTTGTTCTCAGATGAACAAGTTGAGGAAGGAAGTTTTGATGCAGAGGTTGAAGGAAGAAAAGAGGCAGACTGACTGAGTCACAGCCAGAAAGTGTTGATGACAGTTTTGATTTCTATTCACTGTTGCCCCCTCCCAATTAAAGTATGTCACAGTCGCAGCCAATTATTATCTAAAGCTGGTTAAAATTTAAGTTATGTTGTTTTAAGGTGTATTCAATACTTGTTCATGTGCCCCTTTTGATCTACGAGCACCCAGCCCTCCACCGGTCTCTGCATGGCCCTGCTGAAACACAGTGTGGGTCGACAGAGCTCAATATTTTGTTGGGGTGTACAATACAGTGTACTGGAACATATTTCCTCCACACCCTTCTCAACTTTTTAACCCCTGACCCATTTTCATGCCTGTTAATTCATCGAATAATCGAGTCATCGGATAAGGGAGATTTAATGCGTTGCCGAATTTAAGAAATGTAAAACAAAGGCTTGCTAAGATTGCACTTAAATTGACTTTACTTTAAAAAAATAAATAAATAAAAAAAAAGCAAACTTGCCGCCTTAGAAATAGTAAATTATGTTATTTATATTAATTAAATGCAAGTTACTTCATTATTTCAAGTTTTAACGACTCAAATTAACCAGTATAATTAGATTACAGTAAATTGTTTGAGTTTGCAGTACTCAAATTAACTTGAATGAATTGCAGTAAATGCTTTGAGTTTGCAGTACTCAAAACAACTTCAGTTAGATTAGAGTAACTCATTAATTTTGAGCCACCACTACTATAGTGATATCTTAGTTATCTTTAGTGCTGCAATATTTTTACCTTAAATAATTCTTCACTATAAACACCACATGCTAATTTAATTAATAACACATTTTCAAACAGTAATGACCCGATTCCAAACCTAATGGATTAACTCAGGGCAATTAAACTATTTTAAAATGCTCAACAATGCATTTAAGGCAAGAGATGTTGCCTCCTGACATGCTGCTGAATGCTTCGTTAATACTTGTTGTGAAGAGAACAGTCAGTAGTATAACCTTATATAGACCCTACTCACCAACGTCACAGAATGACGTGTCGCTGTATCCGGCCGCCATATTGTCCGTCAGTGTTTATCCGTATTCTCAATGGTTTCAATTTGTCATGCAATTTATAGTGCAATTCATGGAAGCCCCGGTGCTTTCAGACGCTGTAAACTCATTGGATGCGTTGCATAAAAGGCGTTACATGGAAAAGCTTCAGTCTATCCATTCGCCAGATCCATATTTGATGCCTAAATCGATATTTTTCAACCCGCTGTCTTCGCCCTCTCTGCCTGACATCTGCTACCCTGATATCTACAACTATCTTGTCCACACAAAATCAGCCTATTCTCACGAAAATTTGAAAAACTTTAACGAGCACTCTAAGCAACATTACCCCGTGTGACCCTTTACTTCCAATTTTCTAAAATGGCGACAAAAAAAAAAAAAAGTTGGCTGCGATGGCCGACACTTCAAGGATAGGTGGATATTGGACTATTTCTTCAATAAAACACGCAAAAACTGTGTCTGCCTCGTTTGCAAAGAGACAGTCGCTGTTTTCAAAGAGTTCATTGTGACACGATAATGATATTACCGAACAAGACACGCTGACATGTACGACAACATTACAGGGAAGATACGCAGCGAGAAATTATAGCAACTTGAAGCTAGTTTAATTTCACAGCAGCAGTATTTCGCAAGAGCCCGAGTGTCGAAAGAGAACGCCACAAAGGCGAGATTGTTGAAATTATGAATTAAAAAAATTATAAAGCAAATGTTACACACAGAAGGGCTTGCTAAAATTGGTTTAAATATATTGTTCTATATAAATCAGCCAAGGTAGCACCACACAAAATCTGGCCCCCTTTGCAAAAGGTTTGGACAGACCTGTTTAACTTCTTTCATTTGGTACCAGCTAAATATTATTCAAAAAATTATGATGGTGGAAGAAATAAGCATCTTGAATTTGAAACTGTATGTTGTCGGCGATTAGCCTCGCAATGATCTTAACTGTGGTTGTCAGCCCAAAACCCTCTAAATATACAGTGCCTTGCAAAAGTATTCGGCCCCCTTGAATCTTGCAACCTTTCGCCGCATTTCAGGCTTCAAACATGAAGATATGAAATTTAATTTTGTTGTCAAGAATCAACAACAAGTGGGACACAATCGTGAAGTGGAACAACATTTATTGGATAATTTAAACTTTTTTAACAAATAAAAAACTGAAAAGTGTGGCGTGCAATATTATTCGGCCCCTTTACTTTCAGTGCAGCAAACTCACTCCAGAAGTTCAGTGAGGATCTCTGAATGATCCACTGTTGTTCTAAATGACCGATGATGATAAATAGAATCCAAATGTGTGTAATCAAGTCTCCGTATAAATGCACCTGCTCTGTGATAGTCTCAGGGTTCTGTTTAAAGTGCAGAGAGCATTATGAAAACCAAGGAACACACCAGGCAGGTCCGAGATACTGTTGTGGAGAAGTTTAAAGCCGGATTTGGATACAAAAAGATTTCCCAAGCTTTAAACATCTCAAGGAGCACTGTGCAAGCCATCATATTGAAATGGAAGGAGCATCAGACCACTGCAAATCTACCAAGACCCGGCCGTCCTTCCAAACTTTCTTCTCAAACAAGGAGAAAACTGATCAGAGATGCAGCCAAGAGGCCCTTGATCACTCTGGATGAACTGCAGAGATCTACAGCTGAGGTGGGAGAGTCTGTCCATAGGACAACAATCAGTCGTACACTGCACAAATCTGGCCTTTATGGAAGAGTGGCAAGAATAAAGCCATTTCTCAAAGATATCCATAAAAAGTCTCGTTTAAAGTTTGCCACAAGCCACCTGGGAGACACACCAAACATGTGTAACAAGGTGCTCTGGTCAGATGAAACCAAAATTGAACTTTTTGGCCACAATGCAAAACGATATGTTTGGCGTAAAAGCAACACAGCTCATCACCCTGAACACACCATCCCCACTTTCAAACATGGTGGTGGCAGCATCATGGTTTGGGCCTGCTTTTCTTCAGCAGGGACAGGGAAGATGGTTAAAATTGACGGGAAGATGGATGCAGCCAAATACAGAAACGTTCTGGAAGAAAACCTGTTGGTATCTGCACAAGACCTGAGACTGGGACGGAGATTTATCTTCCAACAGGACAATGATCCAAAACATAAAGCCAAATCTACAATGGAATGGTTCAAAAATAAACGTATCCAGGTGTTAGAATGGCCAAGTCAAAGTCCAGACCTGAATCCAATCGAGAATCTGTGGAAAGAGCTGAAGACTGCTGTTCACAAACACTCTCCATCCAACCTCACTGAGCTCGAGCTGTTTTGCAAGGAAGAATGGGCAAGAATGTCAGTCTCTCGATGTGCAAAACTGATACAAACTGATAGAAACATACCCCAAGCGACTTGCAGCTGTAATTGGAGCAAAAGGTGGCGCTACAAAGTATTAACGCATGGGGGCCGAATAATATTCCACGCCCCACTTTTCAGTTTTTTATTTGTTAAAAAAGTTTAAATTATCCAATAAATTTTGTTCCACTTCACGACTGTGTCCCACTTGTTGTTGATTCTTGACAAAAAAATTAAAATTTTATATCTTTATGTTTGAAGCCTGAAATGTGGCGAAAGGTTGCAAGGTTCAAGGGGGCCGAATACTTTTGCAAGGCACTGTATATTAAATGCATCTTACCAGATATAAAATGACTACTACATAATCTGTAGTGATCGTTTGGTGCCCAGTTTTCTCGTCGAATTGCAGCAGTCCATCTCGCTCTCCTCTCCGGGTCTCTCGGAATACGGTAGAACTTCAAGTCTCTCCGTCTATCTTCTCTGTTATTGCAACCAACCGCCACACACGCCTTCCCCATTTTGATTATTAATGTTAACGAGCAGAAAAACACGCCATAATAGGAGGAATTTACGTAGCAGTAATGCTTAAACCCGACGAGCTGACGGACAATATGGCGCGGAGGCGTGGTTGTGACGTCATGTGAGTAGGGTCTATAGCATAACCAGAGCTGGCTTTTGTTTGTAACACTTGCTGATCTTGTGCCCCATACACCGCACGACCCCAAGGAAAAAAAAAAAAAAAAGCACTTTACTGAACAGAACATACATGAAATAACAACAATCCCTACTCTCAGTTGTGGCTGCCACACCAACCCATCATCCATACCGGCAGAATAGATAAGAAACAGTTGCTACAATATTTTACTCTTCGATAAACAGTGTATCAAAGAGTAAAATATTTACTTACCAATTTTTTTATGAAGTAAGTTAAGGAAGTGAAAGTGCTGAAGAGAACTCTGGTTGACTGCGCGGTTCACCGTGGACGTGTGCGGGAATGTTTTGGTGTCATGGAAGCGTAAAATATACGAGATACTGTATATCTGCGCGTGTCTGAAAGAACACCCAAAGAACACTGGGCACTAACAATTATTTTTCTAATTTGACTTAACTGAGATACATCAAGTTAGACTTGTTTTCCAGCCCCAAATTAGTACTTAATAATTAAAGAATAGTGTTCACAACATGTTGATAAAAATTGAGTTTGGTTAACTTATCAGATTTAATTAAGTTGTATATTTGCATTTACAGTGTTGGCAACTGAATTAGAAATGATATATAACTGAACATTGTGGAATAAACACAGCTTTGCTTAACACCTCTATCTTGTCGACCATTCAGAGAGGACGCTCAGGCTCCCAAACGTGTGTCTTGGGCAAAAAGCGGAATGGGTTCCGACATCATCTCCAAGAACGGTACCTTGTCCTCCATCGCCTCCAGCCCGCAACACAGAGACCCCGCCCAACAACAAAACAACCACCACCACTTACAGCACTACCCCCAGCGTCCTCCCTCCGACACCGCCTCCATCATCACAGCCACCGGCAGCACGGCCGGTTACCGTCCTTCCCGTCATCACGGCGCCTCCACCCCGACGCATAATAGCTACAACAACAATAACACATTACCACGCGACCAGCCAGTCTCTTCTGACGACAACGGGGTCTCCCGACCCAGACCGGAGCGTTACACCCAACTGCCACAGGCCCCCATGCTCCCACAGACCTATAGCCATCCTCAGTTACATCTTCAAGTTACTCCGCCACCTCCGCCACTTCCCTCTTCTACACTCACAGGCGCTAACATTTCCCGCATGGGTGGGGTGCCCATTATGGTGCCTGCACAGAACCAGGCTGGATCTCTTGTTTAACAACAGCCATTACTTGCAAAAGTAACTTTGGTCGAAGGATTTATCTGCAGCTCTTATGGAAGGCTTACTTATTATTATCTAGCAATGAATTCAACTAGTTCAGATTTGAAAGATTCTATGACTCACTCTTTGTTTGAGGTATCTATATTTTATATTCTTCAAGCACTCTATAGCTATATTCCAAATTTTTGAATTGTTCATTGTTTAATCTTTTCTACTGGACACTTTTTACATTTTTTATTGTCGTTCGAATTCATGCGCTTTTGTTTGTTATTCCTTCCATGATATATATTTTTTAACTTTTGCTCATGAACATATTAAATAATTATCTTAACACATTGATTTAGCTACTTTTAAAGCGGGCACTATTTGGGGTTGCCTAATTGTATCCACGATTTTATGCATAATTATCTTTAATTGTTATTTTTAAGGCTCATGTGAAATCAGACAAACAGAAACTAAAGATGCCAAGTTATTAAATGGAAAAACATTGATAAATATAGTAAGCATCAAAACATTCCTGATATATATATTTTTTAACATGCAGCAAAATCATTTTACCCTCAATATACAGGGTGATTGCAAAGTATTTCATATAAGTATTTCAAAATAGTTATAATTTATTCAAATAATACTTTTCGTAATTTTTTGGTGTATTTTCCTTATTGTATAGCAATTAAATTAACATTTTCTTTTCCGATATGTTCATTTTTTTAAATTCAAAATTAAATGTGGGCATTTTCCACCAACTTCTCAAGCAGACAATATTTTTTAAAAATAGTTACATTTCAATCGCCCTGTACACTGCTGGCCAAAAGTATCTACACCTCTGAAATTCTATCAGATAATGCTCATTTTTTCCTAGAAAATGATTGCAACTACAAATGCTTTGGTAGTAATATCTTCATTTATTTTGCTTGCAATGAAAACACACAAAACAGAATGAAAAAAATATAAATCATGATAATTTTACATAAAACTCCAAAAATGGGCCGGACAAAAGTATTGTCACCCTCAGCCTAATACTTGGTAGCAGAACCATTAGACAAAATAACTGCGAACAACCGCTTCTGGTATCCATGAGTTTCTTACAATGTTCTGCTGGAATTTTAGACCATTCTTCTTTGGCCAACTGCTCCAGGTCTCTTTGATATGAAGGGTGCCTTCTCCAAACTGCCATTTTCAGATCTCTCCACAGGTGTTCTATGGGATTCAGGTCTGGACTCATTGCTGGCCACTTTAGAAGTCTGCAGTGCTTTCTCTCAAACCATTTTCTAGTGCTTTTTGAAGTGTGTTTTGGGTCATTGTCCTGCTGGAAGACCCATGACCTCTGAGGAAGACCCAGCTGTCTCACACGGGGGCCTACATTATGCTGCAAAATTTTTTGGTAGTCTTCAGTCCAGTGCCAGAGGGAGCAAAGCAACCCCAAAACATCAGGGAACCTCCGCCATGTTTGACTGTGAGGACAGTGTTCTTTTCTTTGAAGGCCTCGTTATTTTTTTCCTGTAAATTCTATGTCGATGTCTTTTCCCAAAAATCTCTACTTATGTCCCATCTGACCAGACAAAAATTCTCCCAAAACGTTTTTGGCTTTCTCAGGTAAGTTTTGGCAAACAAAAGCTTGGCTTTTTTTTTGTCTCTGGGTCAGAAGTGGGGTCTTCCTGCCATAGAGTCCCTTTTCATTCAGACGCCGACGGATAGTACGGGTTGACACTGTTGTAACCTCGGACTGCAGGACAGCTTAAACTTTTTGGGATGTTAGTTGAAGTTCTTTATCCACCATCCGCACAATCTTTTGTTGAAATCGTTGGTCAATTTTTCTTTTCCGTCCTTATTTAGGGAGGTTAGCCACAGTGCCATGGGCTTCACACTTATTGATGACACTGCGCATGGTAGACTCAGGAACATTCAGGTTTTAGGAGATGGACTTGTAGCCTTGAGATTGCCCATGCTTCCTCACAATTTTGCTTCTCAGACAGGTCTTCTTTCTTTTCTCCATGCTCAATGTGGTACGCACAAGGTCACAGGACAGAGGTTGAGTCACCTTTAATCCATTTTAACTGTCTGCAAGTGTGATTTAGTTATGTCCCACAGGTAAGTAACAGGTGCTGTTAATTACACAAATTAGAGAAGCATCACATGATTTTTCAAAGGGTGCCAATACTTGCGTCCGGCCCATTTTTGGAGTTTTGTGTAAAATGATAATGATTTAAAAAATTAAAAAATAAAAAGTCATTCTCTTTGGTGTTTTTTCATTGCAAGCAAAATAAATGAAGATATTACTACCAAAGCATTTGTAATTGCAATCATTTTCTGGGAGAAATTGAGCATTGGCTGACAAAATTGCAGGGGTGCCAATATTTTTTGGCCAGCAGTGTACATTAGAAGTTAAAGTTAAAAGCCACTATACTTGTTTAAATTGTATGGCTTTGAATTTGCAAGTAAGTAACAAGAAATGTAAATATGGTATTTATTTCACGTTTTATTATTGCAGTTGGCAACGTGTGACAGCCACAATATTATGTGGGTAAGTTATTTCTGCCTTTAACACTGGATAAAGAACCAAAGAAAAACAGTATGCATACATTACAATTTTTTTTAAATTTCTTTTTCTGATTGGTATAAAATAACTGACATATGCGATCTAGTAAATATGTACAGTATTAAGTAAAATGATCTAATCTGCTGTATTGTCATCTCACTGGGGTATTTTTTTTTTTTTTTTTTTTAATAATAAAGAGAATTTTAGTGCCCCCTTCAAAAAGTGAAAGCGTGAAATAACAGTAGTTACATGATTTGCGGGGTGTATCAATGACAGTATTAGAAATTTTAAAATTGTCCATTATGAGCAATGGAATCTATTTAAAATATATTTTATTTATTTTTATAAAACACAGTTCTATGTGCACCGTATATAATTTTTTTTCAATTTAAGTGCTCAGACTAAATACAGTTAATGAACTGGCAGCCAAATGTGCTTATTTCTACTGTAGGTCTCAGTTTCAGGCATAGATGTTCACTTGTATACTCCATTCTCATGTTAATAAAAATGCTTTGGATGATATTTCAAATTAAAAATTACAAAAAAAGGTGTGTGAGTGCGTTATTTGCTGTGTGCATGTTAGTTCTATAGCCACACAGTTGCTATTAGTTATATAGAAACAGTGTAGTTATATATCATAACATAGCATAGTAACTATGTTGTGATCAGGGGTGTCACTAGACCTAATACAATATTGGGTGACAAAGTAACATTTTTTGTTTTTCAGCCATCAGTATTGAAAATCAAATTTTTTGACATGCCTTGTTGATAGTCAATTCACCTCTGCTCATGCTCCACTCTCCTTCCTACACTCTGCTGTTCTACAGTGGTATGAAAAGTATCTGAACCTTTTGAAATTTCTCACATTTCTGCATAAAATCACCATCAAATGTGATGTGATCCTTCTCAAAATCACACGAATAAAAACAGTGTCTGCTTTACCTAAAACCACCCAAACATTTTAAGGTTTTCATATTTTAATGAGGATAGCATGCAAACAATGACAGAAGGGGGGAAAATAGGTAAGTCAACCATCGGCCTAAGGACACTTAAAGAGCAATTGAAACCAATTTTTATCAAACATTTTAAGTCAGGCGTGTGCCCAATCACTGATGAGTGGGTTAAAGCTGCCCTGCCCACTATAAAACACACATCTGGTAAAAAAAAAAAAATGTCTTGATGTCTGATGTGCATCATGGCTCGGTCAAAAAAGCTGTCTGAAGACGTGCGAACAAGGATTGTTGATTTGTATAAAGCTGGCAAAGGATACAAAACCATCTCCAAAAGTCTGGATGTTCATCAATCAACAGTCAGAGAAGTTGTCTACAAATGGAGAGAGTTTGGCACGGTTGCTTGTCTCCTAAGGAGTGGCCGTCCACCAATGATGACGCCAAGAGTTCAGTGCAGAATTCTCAGAGAGGTAAAAGAGAACCCTAGAGTGTCTGCTAAAGTCTTACAGAAATCACTGGCACTGTCCAATATCTCTGTGCACACATCAACTACAGTAGGGCAAATACGTATTTAGTCAACCACTAATTGTGCAAGTTCTCCCACTTGAAAATATTAGAGAGGCCTGTAATTGTCAACATGGGTAATCCTCAACCAGGAGAGACAGAATGTTGAAAAAAAAAAACAGAAAATCACATTGTTTGATTTTTAAATAATTTCTTTGCAAATCATGGTGGAAAATAAGTATTTGGTCAATACCAAAAGTTCATCTCAATACTTTGTTATGTACCCTTGTTGGCAATAACAGAAGCCAAACGTTTTCTGTATACCAAAAGTTCATCACAATACTTTGTTATGTACCCTTGTTGGCAATAACAGAAGCCAAACGTTTTCTGTAACTCTTCACAAGCTTTTCACACACTGTTGCTGGTATTTTGGCCCGATCCCCCATTCAGATCTCCTCTAGAGCAGTGATGTTTTGGGGCTCCCGTTGGGCAACACGGACTTTCAACTCCCTCCTTACCCCGTGGCGTCAAAATGATAACAAGAACGGGGAGCAAAAATCCCAGAACCACACGGAGGGACCTAGTGAATGACCTACAGAGAGCTGGGACCACAGTAACAAAGGCTACCGTCAGTAACAAGTTTATAGGTGACCAAATACTTACTTTCCACTCTAATTTGGAAATAAATTCTTTAAAAATCAAACAATGTGATTTTTTTTTGTTTTCCCCCCCCCCACATTCTATCTCTCAAGGTTGAGGTTTACCCATGTTAACAACAACAGGCCTCTCTAATCTTTTCAAGTAGGAGAACTTGCACAACTGGTGGTTGACTAAGTACTTATTTGCCCCACTTTATTTATTATTCAAAATGTCTGTCATTTTAGCTTAGAATCATTAATTGATGTCTAATATTTCATTTGAAAAAAAAAACAGCTTTAATAGATTATTCACTTGCATGGTTTTAAACTTTTTTAAACAAATTTCGTCGCAATGAAAAAATGGAGCCCGTAAAAAAGTCACGGATATCTACCTCATAACTATCGCCTAATTGTATTTTCTTTGTTACTGTCGCATTTTCTCCGATATGTTAGATGATAAATAATCGATCCAAACAAAGAAAGATTGAAAAAAAAACCTATAAAGGGTAAATATATGAAAAAGAAAATCTCGACCACTCCTTGATGTCTGCGATTTCTGCATTGCGACCCTTGTTATATTACCATGTTTCACCCATGAAATCCAGAGAAAATCCAGCTGTGGCCATTCACAGCTGTGTCTCGACACTCGGTGATACGTGCTACATGGAGTTTTTGGATCCAAACAAGGTAAGTACGCGATAATATCTCATTAAAGTCATGGCATCTTTAATTCTGCTCTTTCATGCTCTCACCTCAAAATAGGGTTTCGCTGTTTAATTTTTTTTTTTTTTCTAAATGCCTTCCTGTTCAAAATGTTTCTTTCCCCAGAAAATTGAGATTTTAAGCTTTCCAATGATGTATCAGACATGCATATCGGACAATTTTGAAAGTTGGCAAAAATTGGGGGTCTCAGAGCGGAACTTCAAGTCACCTGAGTGTTTTCTGCCATATATAAGTACAAAGCCACCCTTTGTGGACTAAAAACTGAAAATTACTTTTTAAGGGAAAACCAACTCTGAATTATTTAAATAATTTGGGAAGATCAGCACCATATAATTAGGATAGGATGTTTATTAGAATTGGCAATTTAGCAATGTAAGATTCAGTTACACGTCTCAATATGTCATAAATATGATCATATGCAAAGGTTCACACTTCCCTTTGAAAAGTTGACCTCAAAGGGCAATATCAAAGGTTAACTTTGAAACATGTCCAGTTCAACTGAATAATATGGAATAGCTTGTCACTCCGGTGTCATTAAATGAAAGTAGAAAAATCCCTTTCTATCAAATGTTCTATACAAATCAAAACAGATTGCAAAACACTGGATTCACAGAGTGAATAACAAGAAACAAGAAAAATACACTGCTCCTGAATTGTTTTTCCCTTTCACTCCGCTACGGTTGTCAGAGAACAGTGCATGGCTTGTGGACGCAATTAAATTTAAATTTCAACAATACAGAGAGGTCTGTCATTTGTGACTGCAATGTACTCTTTAGGAATTATGTCTACGATAAATACGAACGGAAACAGAGGAATAAAATGGTGTAACAATTCATAGTACTGGATGTCATGCTCCATTAGTGAAGTCCTGTAACAGCGGGGTTTGGCTGTCCCACTTTGTATATTTCAGTGACTGGCTAAAGCATGATTAAGTGCAAGGAGAGCGAGGAGAAGCTCAGCGAGAGGCAATCGTCAAAGTTGAGGTGAATACAATGATGTTGGTGGTGAGGATCCATGGCTGATAATGGCCGACAAGTAGGAAGGTCATGCTGCATGGGCCGATGGCATCAGGAGGAGTTCCAGTCAAAGCGTGGCCCCTAGCTGGTACAATACCTTAGGTAGGACACAACACTGGAGAAAGGAAACCAGAGGATATTGAATTTAATGCAATTATTTACATACTGATTAACACAATGTAAGGATTATTTTATTCAAGGGAATTTCATAAGTAGAGCTGCTTACATTACAAAAGTATTGTATTTTGTTTAATGATGGAGGATATACTGCCCTCTGCTGGCAGCGTTGGGTCTGGTTGTACTGTCCCCTTGTATGACTGACGAACAGACTCAGATGTCTTACATGGATAAACAGGGCCGGCTCAGCCTATACGCAGACTATGCAGCTGCTTAGGGCCCCTGACCACTAGGGGGCCCCCAATCTGGCAATTGTTTAATTTATATTCTGTTTTGTTTACTGCAGTTTGCTTTATTTGACTTTTGTGAGTTTTGATACTTGATTACAAGCTGAAAAAAAATAAAAGTTCATCCTTAACTTCTTTCTTTCCTCTTTTAGAAAAAGGTTTGGCGCTATCTACTGTAAGTACTGACAGTCATTTGGGGTGAGAAGTTTGAAGTATGCAGTGCAACAAAATCTGATTAATATACAAAATATGGACGTATGGGTTGGATTGCATGTATGGGTTTCACAGTACACTGTGACGAAATGATGGGCCAAAAATATATGCCTTTGCATTTTTTTGCTTAGGGCCCCCAAATGGCCTGGGCCGGCCCTGTGGATAAAAGATAGCTGCGCTCTGGTTTGGCCCACATCAGGCTGTAAGTTGTTTCAGCTAATATATTTTTGTGTATGCATTTGTGATTAGGTTTAGAGCTACAGTTTGTGGAGTTATGTGTGAGCATTTTGCTATGAGAATTGTAAATACGTTAGCATTTGTAGCATTTAAGCTATGGTTAGGGTTTTTGGATGGGAACAACTAAAAAGATCCTCAGCACCCACTGCTGTGAGTGACTTCCAGCGCCTCTGGTTCCCGGGTTACGACGTACCCTACTTACGTGATATCGACTTTACGACGCCAGAGTGTTGTCAGCCATTTTGCCTGCAGTTGTTTTTTGTTTTGTTTTGTTTTTTTATAGTCACATTTATATCCCGCTAAATTCCTGTGTAATGTTACGCTTGTAATGCCTTTCACACATCTGGAAATGTAATGGGAAATGCTCGGGTTGAACACAGTCAGATTTGTCCTTTGTTGGTGACTGGGCGCTCTCTGTGCTGGTGACAGGATTTTATAACCCGGAATTACATCATTTTTGGTAGGCATCGGGAACAAAATAAAGCACACATTTCCAAAGATGGACGATGGACTCTTCCTTGGCTCTAAGATCCAGTAGCAATGTACCATTCTTTATGTTTTCAGTTTAATTTTGCTATCTTTCCTGCTTGCCATGTTGATAATTAAGATGTTGGTTACCGATTTTCATCTTACTGCGTAGAAAGAAGAAATGATGATCGGCCCACCATAATATTTACATCATCAGTTTTCGCGCTGTCACCCGGGAATTAACCAGCTTCCATCATACATATCGCGGCCCGGTTACATCTCTGACATTGTACTAGGACGCAGTCACTGGTGTCATCTCCGTGTCAGTTGACCTGGGAAACTGCTTACAGACATAAGGGCTCCCCGTTGAAATTGCGGGACTTAAGCGTATGTCTGAAAGGGGCTTAACAGAAACTCTCAGCATTGATGTTAAGTACGGTACATTATTTCTTAATTAATTTCAATAATATGACGTATAATACATGTTTTTGGATTGTTATTTTGATTTTGGGGGTATTTAGGGTTACTTAAAGCATCTGATGAGTTGAGTAGTGATGTTCAGAAGAAAGCACTATGAGGCATTAAAGAGAACCACGGATAGAAGGACATGTAGTTCTTTAAAGCTAAATCTTACGAGTTATAATAATTTGATATTAAAACCCCTCTTAATGTTTTCGTTTCAATAAAACTTGTAAAATTATTTTAACTAGTAGGTTGCCATTGTTTTTGACGTCGCAGAGCGGTGACGTCACATGGCCACGCTGCCGGAATTCCACGTGTCATCAAAAGTGTCTCGTTTTCATTATGTAAGGTAGCCAAAAGGTGTCAATGGCGAGTTTTAAAGTAATTAGGGATCAAGCCAATGAGTGTGTTTTGTCCCTTGACTGACGCTGTAGTTTTCCTTTAATCCACAGTGGGGTGTAAGGCAGAAAGAAAGAATGGACACAGGCAGTGGCGCCCCCAGGGGGTGGCTATAAATTTGTTGGCCACCCCACTGGCCACCCCGCTTGCCAGTGTATCAAGATTGTTGTAGCATCAGTTATGCATTTCATCCCAAATGCAAATCTGCCAGCACCTGCTTTTCCCCAGTAATTATTTTGTTTTGTTAAATGCACACCTTAAGCCTAATACATACATAACACAATAAAACAGACTTGTTGTGGAACTCAAAATGTTGACTGGACAGTTATGGACTATGCACATTAAATCATTAGTAACATCAAATATTACACAATACACCAAAGTATATCAGTAGCCGTGTCCTTAAGTCTTCTGATAGTTTTCCCCTGACCTTTTTACTGCAATAATAAGATGAAAACCTGAAATTATGGCTTTTAGTCTTGGTGTGCCACCCCAAGATTTTAAGTGGCCCCATCTGGCCACCCCTATGAAAAGTTTCTGGAGGCGCCACTGGACACAGGTGTTTATTGGTATAACTTTCAGGAACTCCTTCACAACAAACATAAGTATTATATAGTGAAAATACAACAAAAATATTCATATCTCTCAAAAAATAATGTTCACAAAAAGAAAAGTGCTGAATATTATTTTTGTTGTATTTTCACTATATGACACTTATGTGTGTTGTGAAAGAGTTGCCGAAGCTTATGCCAATAAACGGCGCGGTCCGAGCAACGAATCTGAATGCCTGTGTCCACTCTCCTTTCTCTCTCCCACTGTGGAATAAAGAAACTACAGCAGCGTCAGTCAAGAGAAAAAAAAACACACTCATTGGCAAGATCCCTAATTAATGTAAAACTCACCATTGACACCTTGTGGCGTATTTAAAACACTACCTTACATAATTAAAGAGTAACACGTTTTTTTGTTGTTGTTTTTTTTTAAGAGTGACAGGTGGAATTCTGGCAGTGTGGCCCTGCGATGTCACCGCCCTGCGACGTCAACAACAATGGCGACCTAATAGTTAAAATAATTTTACAAATTGCATAGAAACGAAAACATCAAAAGGGGTTACAATATCAAATTATTAGCCTGGTACACCAGACTCACCGCTGTTCCAGCTATAAAGTCTGGCGCCCAATGAGCGGATCAAATTTCCAGGGCGGAGCAAGCCACATCAAACAGACAGCGGAGTGGACCAATCAGCGACGGGCAGACGTGACGTTGGTAAAGCAACAACTCAGGCGGCGGGAGCGGAGAATGGAGAAGTTTATTTAACATGGCTAGCGCAAGAAAGCCTGTTGTCATTGACTTGTGTCTATGTGTTTTTGTTGATTAAAAACTGATTTTACCGTGGATTGGAACATATCCTCGGCTCTCCTGTTCGTCATCTGTGCTGTTGTGGAGACGACTTCCGACGCGGAAGAGTGACGTTGCTCGTTAAGAACACGTCATGCAAATAAACGAATCTGACTGGACAGTTCATTTTGTTCTTGCTCGAGAGGCCGTTAATGGATTGGGTCCCAGACTATTCTCACAGTGTTTGAAAAATATAGGGAGAACAGTCTGGCCGAGCCAGGCAATCAAATTATAAATAACTTGTACTAACATTTATCCTTTAAGAACTTCAAGTCTTTCTATCCGTGGATCCCTTTAATAAAAACAAATACTGTAGTAATATTTACTTAAAGTAACCGGAAGAATCTGACACATTAATCTGTTAACTAGACTTTAACACTCAAAACAAGATAGAGAAAATTATTCGACTACATTTTTGAAAAATGATCAGATTTAGACGTTATACTGTAAATTTGCGGTGTGAAAGTTAGTATAAATCAATACAAACTTATTTAGCATAAATAGTTTAGCCTATGAATTAATTAGGTTCATATTGACCTCTGTTCACCCAATCTGTTTGGTTTTATTAATGTTCTGTCCCCAGCAAAAAGTGTACATGCAGGTTATGCCGTTATATCGTCCCTACCAATATTGAGACCAAACCTACGCCCTTGGATGAGAGTAACGACACGAGGAACAGGTGGGTGACACGAGAGGCAGCCGATTGGTCGACACACAAGGAGCAGGCAACAACAGGTGGAGTCAAAGGGCAATCACAAGGACAAGACATATTAAGGTAAAAAACAAAACAAAAAACAAAGAATCAAACTCAAAACCCTAACACACTTCATGTAATGCACAGTCCCCCTTGGACTCAGCACATTTGTGTTTTTGGGTCCGGTAGTCTTTCTGTGTTATAGTTGTGAAGCGTTACTACAAAGCTTTTATACTTTCTTAATTAGAAAGTACATACTTACCTAGTTTATGATATATCTAAAGTTATATTTGAAACAGCCAAATTTTTTGTGAAGGGGGTATTATACAGGAAAACCATTTGTTGTCAGTCACAGCATAGCAGCAGAACCATCTGAATCCAATTACTGTATCATCTCACACAAGTAGACTGCATTAGACAATTTTGGCTGGTTATTTTTACCTTTTAATATGTAGTCAGTTAGCAGTGTAGGCACCTTCTCGCTGTCTTCTTTCATGGCAAAAAGAACTACATGGGGGAAACAAGTATACTTGTACATGTTTGAAATAAAAACAAAGTCATTTTGAATATAAATTTTATGTTATTTTTCGCATTATTATCAGTTTACTTGAGACTTACTTTTTGTGAGCATTTGCAGGTCGTCAACAGATGGAGGACTGCCTTTCTTCTCATAAGGGATAACCGTGTTCAGATACTGTTTCTCATTTCCTGTGCTTCCAAATGTCTGTCTGATGCCTGTCTGCAGAATATTGGATAGTCCCTCCATACTAAAGCGCTGTAGGTAAAAACCAATGCACACAAATTAGACTACCGTAATTTCTGGACTATAAGGCGCACCTGATTATAAGCCGCCAGCCACCAAATATGACATGAAAACCGCATTTTTTTCATCGATAAACTGCACTGGACTTTAAGCCGCAGTTGTCCTCATTGTATTATGGGATATTTACACCAAAAGATATTAATTGGTAACACTTCCTTTGACAAAGGCATTATAAGACTGTCATGAAACCAAATGAACCACCATGAAGCTTTGAACCAATTGGCTGCAAAGCCTTATTGTTTCAAAAATCTTCATTTGGCCATCACTGCTCCCTTGGGGGAGACAGTCAACCTCTGCTGCCACCTGCTGTCAACACTGTTGTCATCCAACATTCCTCCTAGCATGCATTGCGGCACTACAGATGTAAATAATTATCAAAATTCATGTTCAGTGCTCATTACTTCTTCAGTTACTGTTCCAGTTGTTTCATTAATTGCTAGCTATTGTATTTGGTAACATTTTCTTGGATTGTGGTGCCATAATACTGTCATAATTATTACATGACACTGTCATAAGCATTATTGAATGCTTATAATAGATGTCGGTTCGTGTCATCCAGCAAATTATAATGGACGTAAAAGATCTGAGCTGGACATAAATGGAGTTAGTGACATCATATGCCACATGACACATATTGACAGCTGTCATAAGCATTCAGTAATGCTCATGATAGTGTCATGTCATAATTATGATGTTCTTATGACAGTCTTATGATGCCGCTGTCAAATAAAGTTTTACCTATTAACCCAAATAAATCATCAAATAAGCCGCACTGGACTATAAGACGTTGGATTCAAAATGAGGGAAAAAAGTAGCGGCTTATAGTCCGAAAATTAGGGTATTATAGTGTGCTACATAGTAAAGCCAACTCTAGTGATTTATTTTCTGGAAGAATCTGAGGGAATCTCGAGGGATTATGAGCAAAACTCGATTCGTACGAAATCTCCCTTCATTACTAAGCCATACTAAAAACAGTGGCGTGCACAGACAATATGGCGGACAGGTGCTTAGACGGAAAAAAAGGGCACCTTTTACAGTGTATGTAACTGCCAGCCTGGCAGCCTGGCTAATCTCACCATGGTTTATCTCGACAATATGATTAACAATATGACTAAGCCTACTTGGTAACTTTACAACACGGCACACACACTACAACTAATTTTATGTTTGGCATTAAGCAAATAAATGATACTTATAGCCTGCTTTAAACTTGTTGTCATCACAGTGTATCAGTGTGCCCATATTCAAAGAAGGGAGCCTACAGTTTTCTTGGAGTATATTATTCACTTTCTACTACACAAACTCAGTCTCACTTCCTCCAGGTGAGTTTCAAATTGTATACTGTAATGTCCGTAACAAAGTGCAGCCCCTTTGAGAGATGCATTCCTGACTCCTCTCCTTCCTCAACCTCAGCTGGGGTTATTACAGTATATTTTTTTTGTGTGTTTATTTTGATTCTTATTAGCTTTTGTTAAGCAGCAACATTCTCCCTAAGTAGCAGTACTAGCATTAAACATGCAAACCCATGACTAAACATTGAGCTGTTATATAGAGTTTTATTTATTTTTTCTACCGATAGTGGTTGTGTGCTGGTCACCACATCTATTAATTGATTTATAGTGAGTGGCTAGCCTAGCTTGGCTAACAGGTGGGGCTCGGCAGTCAGCTAATTTAGAGAGTTGCAAAGAGACAAATGCTACTTCGTGAGAAAAAAGTTAACTGAGGTTTAAGGGGCACACACATACACTCGAGATTCGACTCATTATGTGTTACCTCTGCGGAGGGGCTGCAAGGGCCAATGCCTGAGCACCACCTGGCGTCTATAAGTGCACGCCACTGACTAGAGATATTACTAATGGTAATATATACTTATCACCAGAGGAGGGTAGTGAGGAGTTACATTTACTGCATTATATTTACTTGAGAAAATGTACTTCTGAGAGTAGTTTTACATCAACATCATTTTTGCTTTACTTGCGTAAATTTGTGAAGAAACTCTGCTACTTTGAGCTCCAGTAGAGTCGTTACATTTTCCCTCTTTATTCTACATGTTAGATTTGACTTTATTTTTGCCAGCGATGTCCGCAGTGGCACTACCACCAATGAGACATCGCAAAAATAATGACTCCATTATAGTCCAGAGGTGGGTGGAGTAGCCAAAAATTTCAGTCAAGTAAAAGAAGCGTTACTTCAAAATAATGTTACTCAAGCAAAAGTGAAAGTAGTTGTCCAAAAAATGTTCTCACGTACAAGTAAAAAAGTATTTGTTGAGAAGAATAATCAAGTAATGAGTAACATTGTAAGTAACTGCTTATATTTTTGTTGGATTTTTTTTAAACAATGGTATTTTATATTAGGTTATCTATATGGACTATTGTTACATTGATACAGTACAATAACACATTACATAACCACATTAAGGTAAAAAAGTACATTAAAAAAATTTAAATCATTAAATTCCGACGAGAATTTATTTATTTATTTTTTTTTTTACAGAAGAAGTGGTCGTGCGATAAACGTATTGTACTCAACCACAGCAAATGCATAGGTACTAATATAAATAGTACTTTAATCAAGCGAACAGTATACAAATAAAGTCTAAACTATTCATTCATGTGTTCAAATGCAGTGTACTGTGACGCGGGACATCAATAGAAATCAATTTTAGAATGAGCAGCAATTAAGAAATTTTATTATATTTCACTTCATTTAATGATTGATATATTTCTTTGATACCTCAAAATACTTCCAGCCCGTGGATATATTGGCTGTGAGCCAGTAGTGTTATGCTGCATTCGAGGAAGGTGGGAAGTCTGACTTATCCCATTCGGATGGTACCAGTTGCAACCTCAAAGAATTCCGATGGAATATAAACAACAACAATGGTTGATGGCGACGTTGTTTTTTATTTTGGCCGTTCAAAGACATTTTGTCCTCCAGCAAACGTCTTCTCGTAAGCGATCAAATAGTGGAGGAAAAATGACGGCTGAGATAAATAGCAAACGCTGTAAACTGCCTTTTTTAGTTACACCCTTGCTGCAAGTCAATATAAAGTAGAAACTGCAATTTCAGGAGGAATTAATTAATTTTCTGTGGTAGATACAAATCTTAGCCCTGCACAGGTTGATTTTAGGACATTTCAGGGACACTTCCTGTTGATTTGGGGACATTTGAGGGACACGTCCTGTTGAGATCAGGTCACTTCCTGTTTATTTGGGGACATTTCTGCGACATATCCTGCTAATATCAGTTCAATGCAATGTAAATGCCATTGGAAATGAATAGGAAATTTGGATGATCATGGCCTTCAACGGCATGGACATTTATGGGCCTTTGCAAGGCAAAGCCCCATGTAAAAATATCTATAAATTCTTGAAGAAAAAAAATTCACTGTATCAGAAAAAATACATGGTGTCTGAAAGAAAATTAATTTCCTTATTGTGCCACCAATGCGTTGTTTTAAGCAGCATTTTATCGAGTGACGTCAGATTGAAGCAAGTCGTGAAGTCAGGATACTTTTTTTCCCCCGACTTTGCGACTAGGATCTCCCAGTTTGAGTGGCGTTCCAATGATATTTTTCCTGGTCGGAAATTGGAAAACTCCGAAATCCCACCTTCCTCGATTTCAGCATTAGCTTGCCGTGTTTTGATTACATCATCACAAGGGGACTAATGTTCTTCACACTTTATGGTGGTAAACCTTCAGCCTTTTAACCGAAAACCAGTTTTCGGCGCCGAATTTTCGGTCACATCTCTAATTATATACTCTTCCGGGTTTTTTTGGGCAGCGATATACTACAGAAAACTAGAGATATGATTGTTTTGATTTCATGGTAGGAAATATGTTTTCCCCATTAGACGGCACCCATCTGGACTGGTGATGTATCATTTGTGTAGATTTTTCTTGTCGGAATTCAATGATTTTTGTGTGTGAAAATTTAGTTCATATACAGTGTGGCAAATAAGTATTTAGTCAAACAACAATTGTGCAAGTTCTCCTACTTGAAAAGATTAGAGAGGCCTGTAATTTATTTCCAAATTAGAGTGGAAAATAATTATTTGGTCACCTAGAAACAAGCAAGATTTCTGGCTGTCAAAGAGGTCTAACTTCTTCTAACGAGGTCTAACGAGGTCTAACGAAGCTCCACTCGTTACCTGTATTAATGTCACCTGTTTTAACTCATTATCGGTATAAAAGACACCTGTCCACAAGCTCAGTCAGTCACACTCCAAACTCCACTATGGCCAAGACCAAAGAGCTGTCGAAGGACACCAGAGACAAAATTGTAGACCTGCACCAGGCTGGGAAGACTGAATCTGCAATAGGTAAAACGCTTGGTGTAAAGAAATCAACTGTGGGAGCAATTATTAGAAAATGGACGACATACAAGACCACTGATAATCTCCCTCGATCTGGGGCTCCATGCAAGATCTCACCCCGTGGTGTCAAAATGATAACAAGAACAGTGAGCAAAAATCCCAGAACCACACGGCGGGATCTAGTGAATGACCTACAGAGAGCTGGGACCACAGTAACAAAGGCTACTATCAGTAACACAATGCGCTGCCAGGGACTCAAATCCTGCACTGCCAGATGTGTCCCCTGCTGAAGCCAGTACACGTCCAGGCCCGTCTGTGGTTCGCTACAGAGCATTTGGATGATCTAGAAGAGGACTGGGAGAATGTGTTATGGTCAGATGAAACCAAAATAGAACTTTTTGGTATAAACACAGGTTCTCGTGTTTGGAGGAGAAAGAATACTGAATTGCATCCAAAGAACACCATACCCACTGTGAAGTATGAGGGTGGAAACATCATGCTTTGTGGCTGTTTTTCTGCAAAGGGACCAGGACGACTGATCTGTCTAAAGGAAAGAATGAATGGGGCCATGTATCAAGAGATTTTGAGTGACAATCTCCTTCCAGCAGAAAGGGCATTGAAGATGAGACGTGGCTGGGTCTTGCAGCATGACAATGATCCCAAACACACATCCAGGGTAACAAAGGAGTGGCTTCGTAAGAAGCATTTCAAGGTCCTGGAATGGCCGAGCCAGTCTCCAGGTCTCAACCCCATAGAAAATCTGTGGAGGGAGTTGAAAGTCCGTGTTGCCCAACGACAGCCCCAGAGCATCACTGCTCTAGAGGAGCTCTGCATGGAGGAATGGGCCAAAATACCAGCTACAGTGTGTGAAAAGCTTGTGAAGAGTTACAGAAAACGTTTGGCCTCCATTATTGCCAACAAATGGTACATAACAAAGTATTGAGATGAACTTTTGGTATTGACCAAATACTTATTTTCCACCATTATTTGCAAATAAATTCTTTAAAAATCAAACAATGTGATTTTCTGTTTTTTTTTTCACATTCTCTCATGGTTGAGGTTTACCCATGTTGACAATTACAGGCCTCTCTAATATTTTCAAGTGGGAGAACTTGCACAATTAGTGGTTGACTAAATACTTATTTGCCCCACTGTAGATATTGTGCTAAGAAAAACATACGATTGCTAAAAACAAATGATCAAAACATTGTAAGCAGTTACTCATTTCTTGAGTATACTTTTTGGATGGCTACTTTTACTTGAGCATTTTGAAGTAACGCTACTCTTACATGAGTAAAATATTTGGCTACTCTACCCACCGCTGCATATATGGCTGACGCACTTATAGTAATGCTTTGCATTGCACAGCAGGAAAATCCATTAGGTTGTTTTCATCTAACTGGACAAGAGTAGAGTGGAATGGGTTGTTGCTGTCTAAAGAATCATCTCCACCTGATTAAAATCATTCCAGGAAGATCCTTTAGATGCTAATGGACCTGAGAACCATTATCCCTCAAGAAGAAGAACTCAAAGGCAATCGAGTTTCCCCTTTCTCTGACATACGAAAGTATACTCTAAGAAAATTAAAGTTTACAATAACACACTTGCAACTGCCTGTTTTTGTCACGTGTAATTGTAAGCTCTTAACACATTCAAGATGAGCCTCCATTTTACCTTAACAGGCATGCTTCCTGTCTTCTCCACGCGAGCAGTGGTGCCAGTATTCCCTGCGTTCACAGACACCAAACCCACGCCTCCTTGTAGACTCAAAGCTTTGTCCCGGCGTCGGCGCTTGCTACTGTCTCGCTGCTCTTTCTGCCTGTTTTGCACTTCAATCACGGCTGTGATGAACGTGTTCTTCACCTCTTTTTCAAACTCCTGCTCATCACGCCGTGCCAGCTGACTGACCAGTTCCTCAGAGTATTCGCGGATTGCGGCTTCCACACGGTGCAGCAGTTCAAACAGTGCGGAACTAGGCATCAAACTCAGGCCTGCAGAACGGAGAACAACATTAGAGTAGAAAGGAGGATTTAGGTGGAGGTGTATTGCTAGATCAAAACTAGCCTGATTGTTGCCTAGAAATTGCAAGGATGGTTTTCATGATCTATGTTTTGCATCTTCATACACTCATGTCTTGTCGAGGTTTGGCTCACTGTCTCACAGTTCTTGCACCAAAACCAAATTAAAAAAAAAAAAAATTGTAATAGTCCACCAATAACACAAAAGAACACAACCTTACAAAAGAAACACCATATAGTGGAAAATGATATAACTATTTGATTTTTCTTATTTCATAGTGCTAGTAAATTTAAGCACAAAAAATGGTATTGCTGATTCAATTCAATTTTATTTGTATAGCCTTAAATCACAACAAGGTTGCCTCAAAGGGCTTTGCAGAGGCAATATGATACACAATCAGAAACAGCAAATGAAGCAACAAAGATGAATAAATAAAGTTCAAGTTCTGGGCATTCCCCATCCTTAGACCCTCCATGTCGGCAAGGAAAAACTCCAAAAACTCCAGAGTCTTTGGGAGAAAATGAGAAACCTTGGGGAGTACCACAGTCAGGAGAGATCCACTCCCAGGATGGAAAGACAGGAAGCACCAGCACTGCTAATGGGAATTAGCAGGCGAAGTTACAGTCTGTAAAGATGCAGTGGAGTAAAGGAACAAGAAGAGGTCCATCTAGCCAGATGACCAGGTTTGGAGGACATTATAATTGTAATTACATCGATTTGGTCTACAGTGGTAAAGTTATTTAATATTTTAGAGGGGTTTATAGGAGATTCTGAATTTTTAGTCTGTACTTTATCAGACCTAATAGTTGGAAGCAATTCATTTATTTTATTTCTAATATTTGCGATTTTATTGTTAAAAAGTTTTAGGAAGTCATCACAGCTAAGGGTGGTTGGGATATAAGGTTCTATTGAGCTGTGACTGTTTGTCAGCCTTGCTACAGTGCTGAACAGAAACCTGTGATTATTTTTGTTTTCATCTATTAAGGATGAGTAATATCTGGTTTTAGTCGTGCGCAAGGCCTGTTTATAGGTCAAAAACTGTGTTTCCAGGCAGAGAGAGTGTGTTCTGTGTTGGAACGGCGCCAAAGTCTTTCTAATTTACGTGTCGATTGTTTAAGAGAGCGTGTTTCAGCATTATACCAGGGAGAGGCTCGTCTCGGCTTGACAAACTTTAATTTGGGGGGAGCAACAACATCAAGAGTAGTTTGTAGAGTAAACGTGACACTATCAACAAACTCGTCATTAACAGCAAGGCCGTACATTATTCCTTCATAATCAGATGACGGAGGCAAATATGGGCTGAATTATCTGTTTATACTCTGAAACAGAGCGATCACATAATGTCCTTTTCATCTGAGTTCTAGTCTCAAGTGACGGATTATCTTGAAGCACAAACTGAAAGGTAATTAGAAAATGATCAGACAGTACGGGGTTGTGGGGATGGACACTAAGATCACTAATCTCCGTACCGTAGGTTAAAATCAGGTCCAGGGTGTGCTTGTGACTATGAGTTGGTTTATTTACATTTTGAATGACGCCAGTCTCATCTAGTAGGTCATTAAAAGCCTTACCAAGAGAGTCACCGTCATCATCAACATGTATATTAAAATCCCCTACAATTATAATTCTATCCCAGCTTAGCAAAATACTGGATAAATAGGGAAATCTAACAAAAACTGTGAGTAGGGACCAGGGGGACGGTAAACCACAATGAAAAGAACTGGTTTTTGGTTCTTCCAGTTAGTATCTATAATTGATAGTACTAGACTTTCAAAGGAATTATAAATGTAATTAGCTTTACTTTTTGGGCTCATACCCAAACAAGAGTGTGATATTACTGCCACCCCCGCTCCGCGGCCCGTGCTTCTAGCTGTGTGAAAATTCACGTGACTTGGGGGTGTGTATTCATTAAGTCTAACAAAGTCATCCTGCTGAGGCCAAGTTTCAGTCAGGGCCAAAATATGAAATTTATAATCCCCAATTAAGTCATTAACTAACAGAGATTTGGGCGAGATTGACCTGATGTTTAATAATCCGCATTTTATATATTTATTAAGAGTTATTTTATTTTCACTGCTATCAGGGGCTATGTGTATAAAATTCTTTTGTCTCGTTCCTATAGTACTATGTTTTCTACTGTTCACTATACGAGGCACAGACACAGTCTCTATCCTCTGCCCTGAATGTCTCATCTGAATGCTAATAATACCTTCGTAAGAGCAATTGTTGTTTGAGGCCTGGGACAGTTGTCGGATCTCTTCGAGCAGGGAAGGGTGAGTCCTGGAGGAGCAACGGCTGCTCTCCTCCTCGTCCTCTTCCTCAGTTTCACCGGGGTCTGGGGAGTTTGCCATCATCTCGGCTATTTCCTCAATGACCTTGAAGAAAAACAAAACTGATCAGTAGAAAACAAACTAAGGTGTCATCTATCCAAGGTATAGTCTATTGCTATTCAAGGGATGGCAAATAAAACACTAAAATGATTTGAACCTATACAGATGGCCGTGCTTTGTATTTTTGCCCGTCTTCTTGCTGTTGTTCAGAATCAACAATTTTAATATGCCAATACTGGAGTTCAAACTCAGAACAAAGGAAGAACAAAGTGCTGTTTTGAGGGGGTCAACTCTAGGGATGGGAATCGAGAACTGGTTCCTATATAGAACCAGTTACGTGCGTTTCTAACGATTCACTTATCGATTCCAACCAGCGCGATTTACGTCACGTAACTTATGCATGTTACACACATTTGATTCAACAAGTAAGACTACATGATTACTCAAAGGGGACAACTCTCCAAGTATAATCTGAAGAGTCGTCGCTGAGTGAGTTTGCATTGATTTTCACAGGCCAGGTCATTATTCATGAGACTACTTAAAGAAATGGGGATTTTTCCCAAAAAGTCTATCAATGGGTCTATCGTATTCCTTGTCAAATACTCTATAAGAAATATATAACATATATGCATTTAAATTAATCCTTAACGATTTTATTAGCAATTTTAATACTCCTGTTAGAAAGGTTCCTTGGGTATGCGTCCGTTCCCATGGCAACCAGTCTGTTACTTCTTGTTATTGTCCTACGTCATACGCGCTGCGTATTCTTTGACCGAGAGTAGGTGTAAGGTGCGCATTTCGAGCAGAGGACGGTCACCTGTTAGAGGAAGTATTAATCTGTGTGCGTCCATTAACAAATGTAAGTATTTCCTCTTCAAGCCATAAAGTGCTTATGATAAGTTAGAGCCGTTATCTGCGCGACAGTTTCGTGTTTTTACTGTTACGTCGGCTGGTTGCTCACGCTCGTCCTTGCTGCGTCAAGGAGGGTGTTGTTTACATTATATTCGCGTTGCACATTTGTGTTAAGAGGGAATGTGTTAGTTTAGCATCTTAAGATAATGTTGTACATCCATATGAGTGTAAAGTGCTTAGTTTTCGCCCCTTTTATGGCCAAGATCACCGCACGTGCACGCAGCGTGCTTCCGGGTTGTGCGTGTGCACTCGCACCTCCCCACCTTTGTGTTCATTATACTGTGCGAGTCATTGACTGCTTTACAGTCAATTTGCATTGTTTACTGCATCCGCACTAATATGATGTAATTTTCTTTCCTTTCAGAACCACACATATACCCACACATTCCAGTCTTCTTCCACACACAGACAACTACATCAACATCTTTCCATGCATGCTCTCATCTGCTCATTGAGTGGTTCTAATGTCAAGTGCCATTGCCTGTATATAGTTGTGCCTGTTGCCAAGTTGGATTAAAAATGCCAAAGACCAACTCTACTCTCCGCTCCTTGTGTTCTAACCGACACCCCGAAGCGAATGAACGATAAAATATATTGAACCCAGAACCTCATACAGTCCATTAGTCCAAATTAGAATTGATAAGAGAAACGATGAAGAATTGAATCATTAAGCAATATCGATAATGGAATCAGAATTGTAAAAATCGTATCAATTCCCATCCCGAGTCACCTCCCAGTTTGGATATATCTTTTGTCTCGCCAGCATTAGAACTTTTCTGACACGTGTCATAGAAAAAACAACCACTGCCATTCACACCTATGAACAGTATAAAGTCTTTAATTAATTTAGGATGCATGTTTTTGGAATGTAGGAGGAAGCTGGAGCATCTGGAGGAAACCCATACATATACAACGACAAGCAAATTCTAATGAGGAAGACGAAAAAGAAAGATGCTAGCTCCCCAAGATGTCCTTATTTTAAAATTACAATTATAAATTTAATATTCTTGTATATATCTTTTTTTCCGAGTTGTGTTTGTACAATGAAAATAATCAATATTGTTTAATGTTGAAGAGTATACATTAGGGTAACCATATTTTGATTTCCATAAAAGAGGACACTCGGCCTGAAATAATGATGAACAATAATATAATGAAGACCCATGGAAATCTAGTCCAGTCAATACACACACATAGTGGGCTATGTGCCAACTAAACATTATAAATTACTATCACAACAATTGTCATTGACAAATTGTTATTCCCCCTCAATTGTTATTCTCATTTAATGTTCTAGATTGCACGCAAAAAAATAACAGAAATAAACTGACAAACTATTCAAGCAGCATGTTTCCAAACGCGGCAGTTCAAAACTACATTTCCCATAATGCCTAGCGCATCTTAGCTTACTGATCGCCACTCTATTTAGCGAGCACTGGTAGCTGAGGCAAAATCAAACACTGGTGTAAAAGTTTACAACCATTGTCAGTGCAACGATGCGACACCAAACTGAATTTTATCACGCAAGTACAAAGCTCCGACAGAAGCCAACGGTTGCCAAAAAGTACGTTTAGCGAGTGTACCTGTAGCCTTTGTTTGTGAATGAGAATTGATGTATATATGTATATATATATAATTTTGACATTAGGGCTGTCAAAATTATCGCGTTAACGCACGGTAATTGATTTTTTAAATTAATCACGTTAAAATATTTGACGCAATTAACGCACATGTCCCGCTCAGACAGTATTCTGCCTTTTGGTAAGTTTTACAGCAAGGTTTTTTGTGCTGTCTAACAGCGAACTCTTGTGGTCGCTTTGCGACATGGTTTATTGCTTTCTTGCCAGTTCAATATGGCTGCACGACGTCTTGGGCTGACGCCTACGTTGTAATGTTGTGCTTATATGATTCTTGGACAAGATTTGTCCGTAAGTATGGTTGTTGTAAAGAATGTACATATTATGTTAGTAAGCGAAATGTTATATTTTTTGTATGAGATGCTTTTTGTTTATGTTTAGTGAACCTGTATAGCATGCTAAGCTAACGTTGTTGCTAATGCAATGCTTGTGTACTTTTTTTTGTAGTTTCACTACGGTCTAAAGAGGACAGTGGTTTGAGGCCATTTTATTAATAAATCAGATGAAAAAGGAAGAAGTCTGATTATTCAGGCGTCGTTCACTAGCTGTCTAGCTTTGGAAAAAGTAGACGCTTCAGAGTGAGGACAGCATAGACAGATTTAAATGACAGTAGAGTGAAATGCCCACTACAGTCCTTATGTACCGTATGTTGAATGTATATATCCATCTTGTGTCTTATCTTTCCATTCCAACAAATTATTTTACAGAATATATATATAATTTACAGAAAAATATGGCATATTTTATAGATGGTTTGAATTGCGATTAATTGCGATTAATTACGATTAATTAATTTTTAAGCTGTAATTAACTCGATTAAAATTTTTTATCGTTTGACAGCCCCAAAATATATATATATGTGTATATATATATGTGTATATATATATGTGTATATATATATGTATATATATATATATATATATATATATACATATATTAGGGTGGTCCATAAAAACAAATTTTTGAATTTTCCTGCTCCCTGGGTGGATTCTGTTTCCATTTTGGAAGAAAACAATGTGTGCAAAATTAGAAGCTAATCAAATGATATTTAGAGGTGGCTCAACAGTCTGCAAGTTTGAGATTCTCACTCAGAGTGCATATTGCATCATCATCATGAGGTAAATGAGAAAGAATGCAAAATTGCAATGAAGGACCTATTTGATGTGGCACATGCTAATGCAATGTCATTAATTAGCATTCAAGAAGACAAAGACTTCTTAATTGCACATCAAGAACCTGGCCACGGCGGCTCAATGGGTGCATTGGACACCTAACTTGCTGCAACTGAAGCAAAGTCACAACAGCGAGAAAATGAGCTGAAGAGGCGCAGACAAAAACACATTGATGAAGCTGAGGCGTCTACAAGTCAAGTTGTATTGGAAGAATCCTCATCAGCACATACAACTGATCTAGATGAAGAGGACTCGTCATCAACTGCGGATTTAGATATAGAACAAAGACAGAAGAAAGAAACTCCGCAGACAAAGCAGTGTCGACCAAAGAATGTTAGGGCCCCAGAGCTTACAGTAGCTCTGGATAGGACAGGTATGACAGCTAGGAATGCTCTGTTTGTAGTGGCTGGAACTGACAAAAGTTTGGAACATGCTCCCAGTGAGATTAATATCAGCCATTCGAGTGCTAAACGATACAGAGAAAAACACCGTCGCCAACAATGGATGGATCTACACAATGCATTCAAAGCTGAAGGGAAAACTTGCATTGTGCATTGGGATGGTGAATTATTGCCATCTCTCCTTTGGTCAACGAAGCTCATTGACCGTCTTCCAGTTTTGATTACAGGTGTCTCTACTGGAGAAACTCAGCTTCTTGGTGTTCCAAAACTAACTTCAGGAACTGGCGAGAACCAAGCTACAGCAGTTTATGAACTGTTACAGGAATGGTCTTTGGAAGAAAAAGTTGCAGGCTTTTGCTTTGATACAACTGCATCAAACACAGGACGTCGGGCTGGAGCGTGCATTGCTCTAGAACAGAAACTTGGACATGCAGTCCTTAATTTAGCATGCCGCCATCATATTTATGAAATACTTCTTGGTGCAGTATTCGCTACATGCTCTGGAGATTCCTAAGGTCCTGATGTCCAACTATTACTAACTCGGTTCCAAAAGAAATGGGAATCCCTTGACAAGTCCAAGTATCAAACTGGGGAGGACTTAGAGGTGCTGCAACCTGACAGGGAACATATCCTAGAGTTTGCAGAATCCAAGTTGGCACAGGGTAAGCACACAGATGATTACAAGGAATTTTTAGAGTTAGTGGTTGTTTGCCTTGGAGGAAATGTTCCTGATTTCAATTTCAAGAAACCTGGAGCTTTTCATCATGCCAGATGGATGGCAAAAGTGTTATATTGTCTCAATATTTGGATGTTCCGTGGTCAAATTAGACATCTCACTAGGGCTGAAGAGTCACGTGTTTGTGATGTATTTTCTCCATCCTCATATATGCGGAAGCATGGTTTTCTGCCACTGATGCAGCAGTTGCTCCTTGAACAGACTTAGAGACACTGAGGAAACTGCACTCTTATCATAATGACCATGTTGGAAGAGCAGCCAGAGACAAATTGCAGAATCATCTGTGGTATGTATCAGAGGAACTTGTGACATTGTCCTTGTTTAATGAAACTGTTTCAACACTGACAAAGCAGTGTATAGTGACAGCCATGATCCCTGAAGAATCAGATGAAAGCAATCAGTCTGCTGATGAAGATCCCCCAAAACGTCTCGAATTGAAAGGTGCCCTGATTCCACCACTTCAATCCTTTGCAACTCACAAGTCCATCCGGTTGCTGAAATACCTGGAAATCAACAGCGACTTACTTAATGAAAACTCTGAAGACTGGAAACATAATGCTTCATTCAAGGCAGGTCTAACAAAACTAAAAAAATCTTCCAGTTATCAATGATGTGCAGAGTGAGGGGTCAAACTCATTGAGGATTTTAATGCTCGACATACAACAAAGGAAGACCAACTACAGTTCGTTCTGGGTGATGTATCACAACACCGTAAGATATTTCCCACATCTTCAATGTCTCTTCTAGCATCTGGACAACAATGAGTGCTTGGCAAGCATGATACCCCCGTCTATGAGCGGCTAATACCCAGTTGTCTGACGAACACTGGGGGATATATATATATATATTTATATGTATATATATATATATATATATATATATGTATATATATTAGGGTGGTCCACTACCATAGGGTGAAAATTAAAAGTATGAATTTCTTTGCTCCCTGGGTTGATTCCGTTTCCATTTAGGTAGAAAACAATGTGTGTTAAGTTTGAAGTCGATCAAATAATATTTAGGGGTGGCTCAAGGTCCCGATCTATCAGGCACCTATATATATATGTATTCTGCGCAAAGTGTCGGTCAATTTCAACACACGCTAATTGGTCCTGTGAAAAATTATGAAAAACAGACACTTTCATGAATTTATAAAACCCGGCCGGATGCCTTGGACAGGACATGAAAAGTGAACATGTTTGGGTAAAAGAGGACATTTGGTCACCCTGGTATACATACCTGATCTGCTGTCATTAGAGGCTCTTCGTTGAGACAGTTAGCATTGTCATTCTTTTCATTCATTTCCTCCTCCTCTTTTTCGTGTATCTATAGAATGACAGACAAACAAATATTAAACCATGGGTCGAGTTAGACTTTTGTGGGAGTGTGTGTGTGTGGGGGGGGTAGGGGGGGGCAAATTGAATTTGTATTTTCACCTGCCTTTTTGCTGTGCAGAACACTGCAAATTTATAATATCTTAATCAGATTATTTTTCTTAAATCTAGTCAAATCATTTCACCATCTTGTTTTGAGTGTTAAAGATTAGTTAACCGAATAATGTATCAGATTATTCCACTTACTTAAAGTCAATATTATAACAAGATTGTTTTTTTTTTTTTTTTTTTTTTTTAAGATTACATATACTGTAATTATCGCACTATAAGGCACACCTGACTATAAGCCACCACCCACCAAATCCGACACGAAAACAACATTTGTTCATAGATGAGCCGCACTGGACTATAAGCCGCAGCTGTCCTCTCTCTGTTTTGGGATATTTACACCAAAAGATATTAACCAGTAACACTTTATTTGACAGCGGCATCATACGACTGTCATAAGACAAAATGAACCATCAATAAGGTTTGAACCAATTGGCTACAAAGCTTCATTGCTTCAAAAAGCTCAATTTGGCCATCACTGATACCTTGGGGGAGACAGTCAACCTCTACTGCCACCTGCTGTCAACACTGTTGTTGTCCAACATTCCTCCTAGCATGCATTGCAGCACTACAGATGTTCTGTGCTAATTATTTCTTCAGTTAAAGTTCCTGTTGTTTCATAAATTGCTAGTTATGGTATCTGTTAACACTTTATTTGACAGTGGCACCATAGACTGCCAAGGACTGTCATTAGACAATCATAATTATGACATGACACTGTCATGAGCATTAATGAATGCTTATAACAGATGTCATTAAAGAGTTATCCGGAAGATTATCTTACTTTTGAATGGATATAAAAGATCCAATCTGGACACCAATGGAGATAGTGACATAATTTGCCGGGTGACACTCAATGACATCTGTCATAATGATTAAGTAATGCCCATAATAGTGTCATGTCATAATTATGATGGTCTTATGACACCACTGTCAAATTAAGTGTTACCTATTAACCCAAATAAACAAATAAGCCGCACTGGACTATAGGCCGCAGGATTCAAAATTAATGAAAAAAAGTAGCGGCCAATAGTTCGAAAATTACGGTACTACTAATAGCTAGCTGAAAATGAGCCTATTTCAAGAAATCTAAGAGTAAAATTTACTTGAAGAACTGGCAGATAGTTTCACTTATATCTAGTACATTTACAAACAAGAGAATTTAACTAGTTTTTAAGGAGATGTGTTTTTGCAGTAAAGGTGGTACTGTGTGCTCATGAAGCTTCGAAAAATTAACCCGTTCTCGAAACGATTGGCTCAAGTGGTTCAATGCCACATGAGGCTTCACTATTCATGATTAGTAATAAATGTAACAAAAACCAGAAATTTAAATGTATATTGTTGACTACTTATATAACAAAAATGTAGCAAACTGAACAACCCCACCAAAAACTGTTAATAAAAGAAAGATAATATAACATCTGAATGTTGTCAGTACCTCTTTGCCAGAAAGGTTTCCGTTGAATCCCTCTGAGTCTGGCTCGTCCCATGCAGCTCTGTAGTTGTCGGTCAGGGCATCCCACACACTGCAATGTAATTCATATAAAAATCTCACTTCAAGTACTTTAGCTGAAAATGTGTTAACCATGCTTAAAAAAAAAAAAAAAAGAAGAAGCTTTAAACTCTAAATCAGATATTTCAAACTGCTTTGTCAAAACACATGATTAAACTGGACTGTTGCATAACAGGCTTAGACAGGATCTTAGCATGATTTTTTTTTACTAAAAGTTAATCTATTTAGCTCTGTCTCTAGTAGTGCACAAACCCATTCGTCAACATTTAAGACATTTTAATACATTTGCGTTTGAGCATAACTTAAGGTTCCAATAGAACAAAGCATATGAATAAAATAAGCATTGCAAATGGCTAAAATGGAATGCCGAGGAGAAATCCAACAAATGCTGCTCACACAAAACACTGCCTGTCGTTTCTGTTGCCCAGTGTAAGTTTTTGTTTGAGAAGGAATGACCTAAACTGGGAGAGAATTATCGTTTGTGTCAGAGCTGTCTGTTTTTTTCCCCTCCTCCACTGACAGGCTGTTTAAGGAGTTGCTTGGCACTGCCCACACTCAGTCACACAGTGGACATTATTCAACTCGGCATGGTGACATGCACCAAGTCATTTTTTTGTCTTCATGGTGCTGTTCGTGAGGCAAGGAACCATAGAAATACTTCAATCAGTATTGAATTCAATGGAATTTAATCTTCAGTGGGGTTCATGCAAACAGCTACAGCAGGGGTCGGCAACCTACAGCTCTTGAACCCTTTGATGCACTCAGTTTTATATTAAGGCAAGGCAAGTCAAGGTAAATTTATTTGTGTAGCACAATTCAAGACAAGGCAATTCAAAGTGCTTTACGTCACATGAAGATACATGAGCAGAGATAAAATGATTAGTAAAAACCAAATTAAATCAAAAGCATAGTCTTCATTACTATTGACATGGCACTTCCTATGCGTAACGCCTTTTCAGAGGGGGCCGAGCTTCATTTAGTAATAGCCGAAGATGGCACACTAGGAGTGAAAGTGGCTAGAATTAATTTTTCCCCCCTCATTTCCTCACATATTAAATGCCAAATCTCAATTTTAACTACTTAAGATCATAGGATGTATATTCAAATTTATTCATAAAGATATATGTAACATACATTCAGAAAAATAAGTACAAATGACTTATATTATGCAGAGTGAAATGAAATATATTTTGAAGATCGTGCAAACATTGACTTTTTTAAATCATAAGGAAATGAATAAGTAGCCTGACATAAATGAACAAATATAAGTCCAAAGTGCACATTGACAGCTAAGATGTTCTGAACCTCCCCATCAGAGCAAATAAGACTAAATATGATAAATAAGCCTCCTCAACTCTTTCCCTGCTCTTAAAGGTTTGATCCATTTTCTGTTGCATTGCCCTTTTTTTGACGCATCAATTCAACAAACTTTTTTTCTGTTCCAGAAAACATGCACATTTGAACCAATCAGCGCTAACTATCTCTGCTGACCACACGTCAGTATGTCAGCCAATTGAACGGATAAATGAGTCCAGGCGTTTTGCTTTGCTGCATGGATTCGCACATTGACGTGACTCATCATCGTCACACTCCGATAACTGCAGCAGCTGGGGAAACCTCCATGCCGTCCGTGGAAATAAATAATAAAATAAATATTGGCGGCAACGGATTACGCTACACAAGCACTTTATTATGTTTATTAATACTTGTGTATGTAAATCTGATGTTGTTAGATCATTTTCATCTCGGAGATTAAATGCATGTGTGGCAGTTTAGCATTTTTTTTTACATAGCGTTTTGAGAGTTGCCATCATATTTTCAGAATCAAAGCACCGTGTACCAGAACAGCATTCTGGCCCTGAATCTTATACCGGAACTTCGTTCCTGCCCTGAATCTTATACCAGAACTGCAATCCTGACCGTTCTGGCCCACTTTCACCCCTGCGGTACACGCTTTAAGCTTGGATTTTTGAAAGCTGTGCCGCATATAAATAGGAAGGATTGTCTCAGGATTGATTTGTTCAAGGATTCAAGGTAAATATATTTTTCGTACCATGTATGCGTGATTGAAGCATTTATTCGCAGGAATTTTCTTCTTTATTTACACATGGAGGCGGCTAATTTTCGCAACTGACTAGCCTCATTGTCTATTTTGAACCAAGAATGGAGACTGTTTTACGTCCTTATCTATAAAGAATTCAGGGATTTAAGCATTTATTCACAAGAATTTTTGCCAGATAAGCTCTGTTTACGCCAGATGGCTGCTAGCCTCATTCGCTAACAGAATAGCATTGTACTTCGACAATATACGTAAAATAAATGCTAACTGCACGGTTTCTTTGCTGTTAACCAAGAATCGACTGTTTTACGTCCATATCTATAAAAAATTCAGGGTATAAGCATTTATTCACAAGAATTTTCACCAGAAAAGCTCTGTTGAAACATCGTTGACACTTAAACAGAAAAGAACAAGACTTCAATAGGCTAAGGAGAGGCAATCATGGACTGTGAATGAAAGGATAAAGGTTATTTTCAGCGATGTCAAAAATCTGCATTTGACAAGGTGATGATGCTGGAACTTTTGTTTGGTTCCCTTCCAGTGAGATTTGCAAAGAAGAAAACATCAAAATTCCCTCAGTCTTTGATGATATGGGCTGCATGTCAGGCGAAGGCACTGGGGAGATGGCTGTGTGTGGTTGAATCTTCAATAAATGCACAAGTTTACATTGAAATTTTAGACAGCTTTCTTGTCCCTCCAATTGAAAATATGTTTGTCATTTTCCAAGATGACAATCATCATGCCACAGAGCTAAAACTGTTAAAACATTCCTTGGAGAAAGACTCATCCAGTCTGTGGCCACGTTTACATGCTGACTTTTATTCATACCGATTCAAATAATTCCGAATGGAAATTTCAGATCAACTGTTTACATGTCACTTCTATTCCGATCCAGCGTTTACATGTGTCTGCCTTTATTCCGAAAGGACGTTTGACAACTGCCGTCTGACATGCGCAGATTAATCAAAACAAAGCGTCACATTGCAAAACATGGAGATCGATCGTCAGATCAGCTGCTGTTTTAACTTTTCGAGTGGAAACAAAACTTCAGAATGACACGCCGTTCATTTAAAAAGTTGTGTGGGCTGGTGGAGGGATTCATGGATATAAACTTTCCGCCGGACTCCAATTAGGTGCACTGTGCGTGTGCTTGGAAGCCATGTTGCAAGTGACGTTACTTACGTCATCAAGTGACGTCACCACGTCAGTACGGAGCATGTGCAGAAAGAACGCAACCAGACACCATTCTGCTTCCCTGTTTACATGATATAATTTTACTTCTAATCGGTTTGGGAAAAGGAATATTCCACCCCTGTGAAACGGAATGAAATTCCATTCGGTTTGGGCCTGTTCATTCTGAATGAGGTGTTTATATGGAACACATTTATTCGGTTTGAACATCTAAACCGATTGCAATTGGAATATTTGGCTCCATGTAAACGTGGCTAATGTCATGGCCAGCAAATAGCCCAGATCCCAACCCTATTGAAAACCTGTGGTGGAAATGGAAAAAAATTGGTTCAAAGCAAGGCTCCAACCTGCAAGGAAGATCTGGCAACTGCATTCAAAGAAAGTTGGCACAAAATTGATGAAGTGCTTGATAGTGCTTGATAATTGAATGATAAGTCACTTTCATTTATAAATATCACAGCATTGTGCCTACAACAAGGCTATTTATAACCTGAACTGTCCACAGACGCAGGACACATGCTTGCTGGAGGAGGAGCACGTGACATGAACAGACAGAACAGCCAAAGACTAGAAAAGCACACAACACTGCACTATGAATAATTCAGCATGTAGTCTTGAAGTAAAGTGGAAAAGGGTGGGGTTGTTCTGACTCAGTGACTGACTGACTAACTGACTGATTGATTGCAATTCTCAGAAGTTTGAATGTACTATTTTGCAGAAAAGCTTGTGAGAAGTTCATACTTGTATGTATTTTATGGCAGTAATTGACCCATAATAATGGCACCTACTCTTACTTTACTAAATTTATCATCATTCTACTGTCACTAAGACATAAAAAAAATGTAAATGCATGAGTGCTGCATTGTTGAAGCTCAAAGCTACAAGGACTTGGCTAGGGACCTGGATGTGAAATAATCAATAAACGCCACAGTTTTACCCAGTTCGCTATTTTATCAAGTTTTGTGTCTAACCTCTTTATTTGCATACAAAACAAACATTTACTTTTGTTTGTATTTTTTTGTAATTTAAGTACATGACAAATGGATGCGTATCACATATACATCGCCAATCAGGTTTGGACATTTCTCATGTAGCCTATAGTTTAGCAAAAGTTTTCACATATTTTGACTCGTACTGTACATATTTGCTTTGTTTTGAAAACGTACCACATTAAAAAAAATGTTAGGACTCTAAAGGGATGGATGTGAATATAAATGGTTGTACAGTATGTTGCTATGACTCACGAACGAATGACAATATTGATACATAGAGCATTCAATTATTCGTAAACTATCTACAAGTTGACAAAAGTGATTTATAAAGTACCGTATTCACTGTTATGAAAATTATCAGTTGAGTTGAGTTTACGTGGGTGCATACATTTTCAGAGTAGTATACCCGTATAGCGATATAGCACTTTCCCACATATTAAATGGTGGTAAAACGGCTTTTTGGTACTTGTATATTATACATGTAGTTATGAACTAACCGTGTATGGGTAGACACTGTACTGCACTTGAAAAAGTGTGGACACGATCTTTTTATTGTATGAAAATGCAGATTTATGTAAGATTCATCTGATTTAAAGATGTCCCCAATCAGATCACATAAGCAGAAATCTGGCCCGGTCATGTCATTTTGATTGGAATCAGGTGAAAAAGATTGGGTTTTGAAATTTTTTATTTTTGTTTTTATTTTTAAGTACAGTGGTACCTCCAAATACGGAGTAATTCGTTCCAGGACTTTATTTGTAAGTCGAAATGGTCATATGTCGAGCAGGATTTTCCCACATGAATACATTATAGTTCCATTATTTCGTTCCACAGCCCGAAAACCTCCACTAAATCCTAAATAAATACTGCTGGTACTATTGCAAATAGCAATTACGCAAACAAATGTAAAACAAACAAATTATGAATACAAATAGGAATAATAATACAGTATAATAATAGTACTAATAACAATAATAATAATACCATCTGTAATAATGTAACGAATCGGGTTGTAATGTGGCGAATGTGTTTGCATGATGTACCTGAACGCATTGCGTGGCTGACTTGACAGAGTGAGATAGGACTTTTTACTTTCACTTTGTTCAGCTGCAGTGGACAGTAATGGTATTGTGTTGCACAAGTTGATAAAATAAATGATTAGAAACTGGGCGAAGCTTGCAAATTCTTTGGCTTTGATACCACAATAATAATTGTGACCTTAACTCATAAAGACTGGCGAACAGAGGTCGGAGGAGGAGTGTCGAGAGTAGACATCCTACGGCCGTATCGTCGAGCCAGTTCACCGATGCGCACACCACCCTCATATTTTTCTATCATTTCCATCTTCATTTCAATGGTAAGCATCACCTTTTTCCATTTTTTTCACCACCTGCACTAACGTTGTTGGAACCGATGTTAATTTCTCTCACAAGAAAATCTGCCATGCGTCCGTCTTGCGGGAAAACAAAGAAACTGCGGCGCTGTCATAAATTGTCGTATTTACAGCATGTCGTCGGTTGTAGAAACAAATGGCGAGTCAAATATTACGTCCGATGTCGAAAAGATCATGTGTAAAAGCGATCGTATGTCGAGGTACCACTGTATTAAAGAAACAATTGGTAGTTTTTCAGTTTTGGTTGATTTTAGCGATACTGGTGGACAAAAGTGGTACTGTTTTGCCTTAAGAAATACTGCATTTTCCATGAGGACCAGCGCACACCCACAAAGTGGCGTAAAATAATCAGTCAATCAAAAATCAATCTCCCGGTCACCTGCAGATGGATTAAAAAACATTTCTCTTTCCAGCGGCTGTGTGAAGGATGAAAAGTAATAAGGTAATAAATCCAGTTGTGGCTTAACAATAGCATATGACGGTTAGCAACCATGTGGCTTAGTGTGGCTAACACCCTCAACCCCACCCAAACTAGTCAGCGCTAACGAGTTCAGCTGAGGGGGGAAGGGGTTCACGCCAGCGAGTGAAAGCCGGGCCAATGTTTATTATGTATATCCTGGTAGCCTTCCTTTTTTACCTCCTCAGACAAAACTTATTGTCTCTTTTGTTGTTCTGCCATCTTTACAGAATTTGCGTGAAAGTGTTCACATTGACTTCCATCTTTATAATGAATGGAGAATGGGGGAAGTGACGTATGCTGTAAAGTAATCCCAATAATATGACTTTTGCAACTTGAAGTCTAAGAATGCTAGTGATCAAAATTTTTGAGGACCCCCTTTCCCCAATCTAAACCTTATTGCAAAAAACAAAGCACATTGTCCACAATGGTTACTCACTCTTCATCCTGCAGCTGTTCCTCATCATCTTGGTTTTGTGACTGGTTGCGTATCGGCGCCAGGCCCTCGGTCTTGGTGTTGTAATTGTGGAAGCAGACGTTGAGTTTCTCATCAAATTCGTTGACCAGGTCCTCCATTGACTTAAAGCTCATCATCTCGGAAAAGTTCTCCAGCTCAGAGAAGTCCTCTCGGGTGATGGCGACCAGTGGGACAGTGGTGGTGGTGTAAGAGGAGTGGTTGAGTGCTGGGTGTTCAAACTCATCCATACGGCAAGGCCGGAGGTCCTCAAACTCCTCATCCAAACACACAAGAGGGGCTTCCATGGTATCCCCTGTTGGGTCAGTCACTGAGCCCTGAAAAGGAAATACAGTGCAAATATCTTGATCCACTCAAGACTTACTGTAATTACCTTCGTTATTTTAAAACGATAATCGAACGACTAAGTATGTGCCATGGGCTAAGACGGCATAGGTTGTGACACAAATGTAATTTTACTACAAGAACGTGTACTTAATTGTACTTGGCTACGGTTACTTGTACGTGTACTTAAACTACAAATATGTGTACTAGTACAAAAGGTATGTGTGCTAGTACTATGAGTACATGTACTACTACTACTTGGATGTACTTGTACTACAAGTACATGTATCTGTGTGTACTTGTACAACAAGAACGTGGATTTGTGCAAAGCTACAGCCCAACAGGAAAGGGGATCATTACTTTGCTACTGGTTGCAGTACCATTAATGGCTACCAATTTGACATATTGCTCCTTTAAATTATTACTTGGGCGGCACGGTAGCCTCATAGTTCTGAGATCAAGCGTTCAATCCTGGGCTCAGGCCTTCCTGTGTTGAGTTTGCATGTTCTCCTCGTGCCTGCATGGGTTTTCCAGGGGACTCCAGTTTCCTCCCACATCCCCAAAAGATGCGTGGTAGGCTGATTGAACTCTCTAAATTGTCCGTAGGTATGAGTGTGTGCAAGAATGGTTGTACGTCTCATTGTGCCCTGCGATTGACTGGCAACCGATTCAGGGTGTATCCCGCCTACTGTCGGTAGTTAAATTACTACTAAATTGGTGTACACAGTCAGACTTTGGCAAATATCGATTGAGCAGAATTCCAGATTCAAAGCAATAATCTAAATCGTAAATTTTATGATTTGTCTCTCAACAACACGAAAACAGACCACGATTATTATTTGTCACCATATGCTATGATCAATCGAACAGTATACCACAAGGATTAAACAGACTGTCTCCTCAATCATGTCTTGCCATCGCTAATGAGGAATGGCACAGTATTGTCTAGACAAGGGGGTAATAGAAGTAGATGTACCAGAAGGGGACCATGTCCCAAGGGAGTCAAATTAATTGGCTTTAGTGCCAAACCTGAGATAATGAAGTATATTCACTTGAATTCAAATTGATATGAAGATGCAACATCAACACAATAACTGTCAAAAACAATCCACAAAGCCATTTTCTTATTTTGGAATTATTTCTGTTATTAATTATTATAGAAACGGTTAGTGTTACTGTGCATGTAAACATCCATATCCATAGCATCTGTTACTTAAGATTAGTTATCATTCCAAAAGATTTCAATTCTAATTTACAAGCGTAACTTTCCAACTTTTATAATCATATGAAATGTATGCTTTTTTTTTTTTAATTAGATTTTTTTCAATTTGATGCAGTTAAGTGCACAGAAGTCCTTTTTTCTACACATGGGGATTTGGAATTCCTCTCTGCACCACTCACTGTCTGTTCAATTAAAATTTGTAATGACTGAAAGCTGATGAATTTAAATGTTGAATCATCGATCAAGCTGCTAACATAGTACAATTTAAGTTGTGAGGATTTAGTGTTTGAGTACGAACAAGTAAATTAAATAAGACTTTCATCACATCATTCAGCATTCACCATTAAGTACTGTGATTCACCAGCATGATTTCCGCTTATTGTACTTCTGTCATCCGTCTCTTGTCTATCTTTTGTAACTCTGATGAAGTAAATATTCACCTTTATTAGTGATTTTTACCAGTGCTGGTAGAGCTTGGAAAATGTGGAATTTTTAGAGATCAAATATGTACTTTGGAGTTAAACATATTTGTCTTAATGTATAACAAAATATTTCATTCATTAAACAAAGAAAACAAATCTGGTGTACTGTAATAGATCAAATATGCTTGATGTAGTCTATAAGTGTTTAAATGCAAATGCATGCCCTTCATACTATTTACACTGGCTACGTTTGTTTACATGGAAACATTCACTCCGATTAAAAACCTGATCGGAATAGAAATGCTTCATGTAAAAAAATTCTGACCCGATCAAGCCGTTCTGAACGATAGGGATGGGCTTATGTCGATTTATAATCCGAAATCACTCATTCCAAAATTTCGGAACAAACCGTCGTTATCGTGCATCCACACATACACATACACATACAGTAGAAGTCTCTCTAAGCCAATTGGATGCCAGGAAGATGCTAGGCAATAGCCAATGGCAGAGCAGCTATAAGTGAGTTACGTTCAGTAAACTGCGAGTCTCACCTCATGCTGTATTTTTGCCTTTAATATCCTGAAATTTCTTTCGTAACAAGAGGCAATATTTTCCTGTTGAGTTATGTCATGAACTGAAAATTCTGTATGTAGAAACAACTGTGTTTATAATGGAACATGGCGGCACGGTAGTAGAGTGGCTAGCAATAGCATGAGATTGTTGGTTCAATCCCGACGTCCCTCTGTGGAGTTTGCATGCTCTCCCTTTGTCTGCGTGGGTTTTCTCTGAGTTTCCTTCCACATCCTAATATAATGCATGCATGGTAGGCTAATTGAACACTCCAAATTGTCCCTAGATGTGAACGTCTGCATGATTGGTTGTTTGTCTGTCTGTGCCCAGCGACTGGCTAGCAACCGGTTCAGGGCTGTGTTATTTTTGTCAACAATAATGATAACGAAAATACAGTGGTACCTCTACATACGAAGTTAATTCGTTCCAGGAGCTTGTTTGTAAGTCAAAATGGTCGTATGTCAAGCAGGATTTTCCCATTAGAATGCATTATAATTCCATTGATTTGTTTCACAGCCCAAAAACCTACACTAAATCCTTAATAAATACTGCTGTTACTATTGCAAATAGCAATTACAAAGAGCAAAACAGATAAATTATGAATAAAAATCAGAATAACAATAATATAATAACAGCAATAATAACAATAATACCTGTAATACTTTACCGAATCGGGTTCTAATGTGGCGGACTTTTTTTTCTGTACCTGAACGCACCACGGGGCTGACGTGATGGTGAGCAAGAGACTTTTACTTTCTGTTTCAATCCTGGCGTCAACAGCAGCGGACACTAAGCGAGTTGATGGAATAAATGATTAGAAACCTGGCAAAGCTGGCGATTTTTTTTGCGATGTTACCACAATAAGAATTGTCACCTTAACTTACAAAGACTGGCGAACGCAGGAGGCCCGCCGGCTGAGATCGACATTCTACGGCCCGATTGTCGACCCACTTCATGGATGAACACACCATGCTTATAATTTGCTATCATTCACATCTTCATTCCAATGGAATGCGTCACCTTTTCTTTTTTTTTCCTCCACCTGCACTAACCTTTTTGGATCCAGTGTTGATTTCTCTCACATGAAAATCAGCTGTGCGTCCGTCTTCCGGCATTACAAGGAAACTGCGGCGCTGTCAAGAATCGTCGTATTTCGAGCATTACGTCGGATGTAGGAACAAATGGCGAGTCAAATTTTACGTCGGATGTCGAAAAGATTGTGTGTCGAGGTACCACAGTATTTCGTTGACCAAATTTTTTTTCATGATGATAATGTCACGATGATGAGCTAAAAATGTAGCTTGGGAGACAAGGACATAACAAGACAAATGGTAGTTTTCGTTTGACAAGACGACAGCAAGATGAAGCTGTGACATCGTTTCTGTCATATATGTAACGGGTACATGCAGGTCCGCGTGTGTGAGCGGTGCCTGGAAAACCTTCTCCGATGCCTACATGTGGGTGCGCTGGCGGCTAGGCCGTCACCTCGAGCTTATGGACTGTGCGGCTAGTGTTTCTGCCTGCCGAGTGGACGTGTCGTGTGACGCAGGTTCGAGTCCTGACCGAAGCGAGGGAGATTGGAACGCGGTCGGAGTGGCACGGACACACCGGCTACATATATCTAAATGTGTGACATTTTTATATTGTATGTCGAGTATGTCAGCTTGTATCGTAGCAGTGTTTGGGTCGTGTCACTCATGTGAGATGTGCTGCAGTTTAGGATGTGTCTAAAGCTAGGTTGCGCTCCATCTTGCTTATTTGGAAACACGGTAAGATTTGTTTTCTTACCTTGACAAGAGAGAATATGCAATGCTGTTTTAGCCTGTAAAGGTCTGTGGTGAGTGATCATCAGACATTAAATGTAACTCTTAGCTTTAACGTAGCATTCACATTAGCTTTAGCTTCAGAATGGCGGCGCCATCTTAAAACACTGGCCAGTCTAAAGCAGAGCCACTTGGCTCTTCTGGTCAGTAAATCTAAAGAAGAGGCAGTTGGCGAAATGACACTTAGCTAGTAACCCACTTAAGCTTTTTTGTTTGCTAAATGAGCAATTACTGGGAAATACTGATTGCTTGCAACTTCTGACCAGACTCTAAATTGCACACAAAAAAAAAAAAAAAAATCCCAGACTTCAGTGTTAAACGCTTTTTTACATACAATCCGTGGCTTCAATGTGTGTTTAATTGAAAATGATTTACTTCTTTTCCTGCTGAGTGTGTATTATCATCATTAATTGTCCTTGTAGACACTACAATATGTGCTCATCTGTCTATCTTCATTTGAAATTGTTGGAAACCTTTATTTATTCTTGGACTAAAACTTTTGAATTTTACAGATGAAAACATTTTGAGTAACTGTCGACTAAAACTAGATAAACTGTTAACTAAAACTAGATGAAGATGAACACATTTTGCAATGACTAAAACCTGACTAAGACTAATAGGTATTTTCTTTCAAAAACCTGAAGCAAAAATTAAAAAGGGCTGCCAAAAACAACACTGGTTCAGAGTGTACCCTTCTTCCTGCCGGTTGTTAGCTAGGATAGGCTCCAGCACTGCTGTGACCCTGCAGTGGATGGGTTGTTCAGAAGATGAATGAATGAATGAATAATGCATTAATGTCGAGCGTGAATAATTTGTTGAAAATCATAAAGAAAACCTCCAGGTTGCGAGAAGAACATTTGACCAACTAAATTAAGAAGCAAATCCTTACCACTTGCTAATTGGTAATTACGAGTACTGTACTAAGTACAGACTACTGATCTGTTCATATGCGTTTGATGTGATAGCAAAAAAATAAAAATCAGAGCAGACACGGACTTCATTTTGGTTTGCTGCTTGTGCAAAACAATGAATTGGACAGTTGAATCGGTCGTTTATTCTGATAATTGACTATATTTCAAAACAAACAAAAAAATCTGCCCAAATCAGTGTATTATCAGTGTATATCACATTTGTCTGAGATATCATGCCTCCTGTGCGTGTCAGCAGATTCCTATCGAACCTTTACAAAGAAAGAATCGGATTGGTTTCACAGTGATGCGGTGATGGAAAACACCAATCACGGTTCAGCGGTTGGAGCTTGCCATCGCTTTCACATGTATTTAAATGACACGTCCTGCTTTACTATGATTTAAAAGTCAGTGTTTACCATTCAAATCATATCAATGAGCTTTTTGAAAATTTGATGTATTTGAAAATATTGGTCTAATAATTGTTTTTCCACATAACATCTAAGATGGATTCCACTTTGAATCAGCATTCATACGGGGTGTAACTTAGCGCGATTAATGGATGCCAAGCAAGTGTATGTCATCATCTCATCGGGGGAGAAAACAAGGAGTGTTGGGGGAGGGACAGAAGATAAGCTAGAATGGCATGGATACAAAGCCCAGATGAATTCATGTATAGATGATGTTGCAGAACAAGGATCATAATTATGGCATGTTGAAATGAATGGCAGACGGGCAATTACCTGCAGTGGATGTGATCTTCCTGTTTGTTGGCAGGACCTTCAGGCAAGAGTAGGCGGTGTCTTCACCTCACTTCGTTGCAAATCTAACTGATGAATAGATGTTACATTCAATCCAGAGTAAATTGAGGCAAAACTAAAGACTGAGGAGAGTATGGATAGATTTAAGCTCTTTGCGTATGACTTCCCTCACACGTTTGCCCACGGCCACCCTTATCTGTCCTCCCACAGTCCCTTGTTTTCCCATCAATAGGCAGCAAGCCCAGCCTACACAGCGCCTGCGCGCCGAGCATCCTCTGACGACATTGGCTCGGCCCCTCCCTCTTCTCTTTCCTCACCAGCATCTCTCCCCTTTGTCACCTCCTCAATGCAAGCTTTCACAGCCAAATATTCATGAGGGGGGAATTGAGTGGGAGGCTTTGGAGAAGGGGATGTTTATGCATGTCAAAATAAGACCATCAGTGCAAATCTTAAATGTAAAGAATGCAGCATTGTTTTAGCTATTCGATTGTTTAGTACCACATTCCGTTTTTATTCAGATGGACCTGAATGATTCGGAATAACGTTGCCATTCATGGTAAGGTTTAATATTTTCTGACCAGCCTTTATGATTGCTCAACTATGAATTTACCTGATATCAGGAGTGAAAGTGGCTAGCATTTCTTACAAAAACAGTGATACCGATAACCAGGTATTGAAGTGGCTAGAATTTCTTGCCGGGACTTCCTGACATAAAGTTTGCCACGGAAACAGATTTTTTTTTTTTTAATTGGGGGATAAAAAACCCTAAAACCACAGAAATGCCAAGAAAACTGCTTTTGGCACATGAAGGGAATAGTTACCTTTCTTGCACACACCATATAACTGTTTGCATTACTCCAACACACGTAATATAATCAATCAGGGATTCTCATATTTACTGTAGGACTGTTTATGTTACTCTAACACACCTAATATAAAATAAATAGCACTTACACCATAGTTTATTGAAAAGAAGCAGAATAGAAGATACACAACGCCATCTTATCACAGAAGCCCAACGCGTCATGAGCAAGATTAATGCACTGACTCTTGCAATCAGTTCTCACGGGCACTCCAGGACAAAGAGCAGGGCGCTCTGTCCTAAAACAAGAAGTATCGTCCAACCAGGATAACAAGTTGATAGCGCAGGCGCCTTGGACGTCAAGACCTGCGTCGGTTGCCGTGGAAATCACGTCCCAGCCACAAAGGATGACGCATAAAACTGACCTGCCACAGAGGGATGATCCCAAGACAACACCCAGCCACGCCTTCGGCCCGGCCTACTCCACCACAGCTTTCAAAAAGAACTGAACATTTAGATAACAACGGTCGCTGCTCGGGAACATTCCAATGTGTCCGTTGCTTTGCGGACCTTGGATCCGACACTGCCTCTCTGTCGTCTGTTTTTTTGCCTTGTTTTTGACCATTGTCTACGAATAAATTGTCAACCTGTTTTTGGTGAGCCTTCTTCAAACTTTTGGAACATGGAGGTTAACAAAGAGTTAACATGGGAGTGAATGCGTGGAATTTTGGCCCACTTTTGGCGGGAACGGTCTCAGCGTAGCACCGTTTCCATTGCCGTTGCCGCGGCTTGGCCGGGGGGGGTAGGGGGGGCGGATTCCTTCACACACAATAACAACACAATAAAACACAACAGGTTTTACACATGCATTAGGCTACTGCATTACACTTACTGTAACAAGGCATACATGAGAAACTCTTTTCATTCAAAATTTATTTTTTTTCAATGATGTGCAAAACAGTTTACAAAACACTATACAATAACCCCACCCTTTTTTTCTCATTTCCACTCATTTCTTCACATTTTAATGCAAAACCTCAATTTTAGCTACTTAAGAACATAGGATGTACAGTACGTTAAAATTGAAGATAATGTAAACATTGACATATATTATTAAAAAAAGTAACATTACATGGAAAAAATAAGTAAATGACTTACATTATGCACAGTGAAATAGAATATATTTTGAAGATAACGCAAACATTGATTTATTTTTATATTATAAGAAGAAGAAAAAATACCCTAACATAGGTACAGTGGTATGAAAAAGTATCTGGACCTTTTGGTATTTCTGCATAAAATAACCATCAAATGTGATCTGATCTGATCCTTGTCAAAATTACACAGAGGAAAAAACAGTCTCTGCTCTCACTAAAACCCCCCAAACATTTATAGGTTGTCATATTTTAATGAGGATAGCATGCAAACAATGACAGAAGGGGGAAAAATAGGTAAGTCAACCATCTGCCTAAGGACACTTAAAGAGCAATTGAAACCAATTTTTACCAAACAATTTAAGTCAGGTGTGTGCTCAATCACTGATGAGTGACTTAAAGCTGCTCTGCCCTCTATAAAACACACACCTGGTAAGAATTATCTTGATGAGAGGCATTGTCTGATGTGCTTCATGGCTCGGTCAAAAGAGCTGTCTGAAGACTTGCGATCAAAGATTGTTGATTTGTATAAAGCTGGGAAAGGATCCAAAACCATCTCTAAAAGTCTGGATGTTCATCAGTTGACAATCAGAGAAGTTGTCTACAAATGGAAAGAGTTTGGCATTGTTGTTTCTCTCCCAAGGAGTAGCCGTCCATCAAAGACGACGCCAAGAGTTCAGCGCAGTATACTCAGAGAGGTAAATAAGAACCCTAGAGTGTCGGCTAAAGACTACTTCGGGATGGCGTCACTCAGTGGTAGAGTAGTTTTCCCCCAACCTAGAGGTTGTGGGTTCGATTCCCTGCTCTGATGAACTCGCATAAGTATCATTGAGCAAGATACTGAACCCCACATTGCTCCTGATGCTGCGTCACCAGTAGGTAGATGGCGATGTAGTGTAAAGCGCTTTGAGTGCCTTGAAAGGTGGAAAAGCGCTATACAACTATAACACCATTTACAGATTTCACTGACACAGTTCAATATCTCAGTGCACACATGAGCTACTGTATATTTAAAACTATGGGCAAGAATGGTGTTGGTGGGAGGACTCCACGGAGACAGCCTCTGCTGTCTAAAAAAAATATTGTTGCTCATTTAATGTTCGCAAAAAGGCACTTGGGCACTCCACAGAAGTTTTGGCAAAATATTTTGTGGACTGATAAACCAAAGTTGAATTGTTTGAGAGTAACACACAACATCATAGGTGGAAGAAAAATGGAACAGCTCACTAACATCAACACCTCATCCCCACCGTGAAGCATGGTGGAGGGAGCAACATGATTTGGGGCTGTTTGGCTACCTCAGGGCCTGGACAACTTGCAATCATTAATGGAAGAATGAATTCAAAAGTTCGTCAGGATGTTTTGCAGGAAAACCTTAGGTCGTCCATCAGACTGTTGAAGCTAAAAGGAGGATGGATGCTGCAACAAGACAATGATCCAAAACACAGGAGTAAATCAACTTCAGAATGGTTTCAGAAAACCAAAACACACGTTCTGGAGTGGCCAAGTCAAAGTGAAGACTTCAACCCTATTGAGATGCTGTTGCATGACCTAAAGACAGCGATTCAGACATCCCAGGACTACACTGAACTACACTACAGCTACAGCTGAACTACAGCAGTTTTGTAGAGAAGAATGGTGGGCCAAGATTAGTCCTGATCGATGTGCCAGACTGATTTGCAGCTACAGGAAGCGTCTAGTTGAAGTTATTGCTGCCAAATGGGGGGGCCCACAAAATATTAAGTGTGACGGTTCATTTACTTATTTTTCCCCCTTCTGTCATTGTTTGCATACTATCCTGATTAGAATATGAAAACCTATAAATGTTTGGGGTGGTTTTAGCTAAAAGAGACAGTTTTTTCATCGGTGTGATTTTGACAAAGACCAGATCACATTTGATGGTGATTTTATGCAGGAATTCCAAAAGGTTCAGATAATTTTGTTCATTTACAGTGCCATAAAAAAGTAAGTCCAAAGTGCACAATAACTATATTGCCAAGCATTTTTGGACCTCATTGCAGTAAAAAAAAAAAAAAAGTTTAAAAACTTATTGTTTTCAATCTCACTTTAGTTATACAGTATTTGTTTTACCAAGAGAACTGAATGTAATGCTTTATCATTTATAGTACAAATTAGACACCATATCTTTGTTTAAAGAAATACCGTACTCTAAGCAGTTACTCGTATTGCTAGGTTCCTACCAAAGGTCTTAATTCACGAATCCAATTTTTTTATGTTTTTAACTTGACGGTCTGAACGGGAAAAGTCAAATAAAAGTGGGCCATTTCCAATCAGAGCTAGGTGACTTTTGCATGTGGTTCTGGGCCACATTTTTCCAGAATGTGGCTGCGATCTTAACTGGCAAATCGGAATTAATGCAGCAATAACGTCAGCAAAGAGCGTGAGAGACAGGGCGCTATGGTAGCGGTGCAGCTGTGCATTAGCATTAGTTAGTTAGTTTAGTTTGAACGCAGCTTTTGGGGAGGGGGCGGGCTTGACAACAGTCATAAAAATATAAAATGGGTTGAGGATAAGCCTGAGAAACTGTCCGCAAACTGCCCGTATGTGTGTGTGTGCGTCTACTGTAGTCATTTGTTTTGATGCTCCCGCGGCGTGATACTTGAACGGGCTCATTGGACAAAGGCAGTCTGAACGTGCACACAAAAAAAACTAACATATATGACTAAAAAACTTTTTTGTGCATTAAGAATGTATGAACGTAGCCATTGTGACTCATGACTTGAGTATTGTTTTCAACAAATACCTTTTCACTTGTACATTGTACGTTATCCTGCAAGTGTTTTTATTGTAAAGAAGGCAGCCAGTGCAACGGATGACACACTTGGTTCACGTTACGTGGATAATTATCAATCATACGTACTTATTACTTAAGTACGCGAGTAGTTGTTACTGAACTACTCGGGTACCGGTTACTTAATAATCGAGTACTCATTACTTAAGTACCTGAGTACTTATTACTTGAGTACTCACTACTTAAGTACTCGAGTACTTGTTACTTGATTACTTGAGTAATCGAGTACTATTACTTAAATACTCGAGTACTTGTTACTTCATTACATAAGTACTGGAGTAATAGTTAAGTACTCGAGTGCTCATTACCTAAGTACTGGAGTACTTGTTACTTCATTACTTTGGTACTCGAGTACTATTACTTAAATACTCAAGTACTTGTTACTTCATTACATAAGTACTCAAGTAATCGTTACTTAAGTACTCGAGTACTCATTACTTAAGTAATCAAGTACTCATTATCTAAGTACTCGAGTACTTGTTACTTCATTACTTTGGTACTCGAGTACTATTACTCAAATAATTGAGTACTTGTTACTTCATTACATGAGTACTCGTTACTTAAGTACTCGAGTACTCATTACTTAAGTAATCCAGTACTCATTACCTTTCACCTGTTTTGCCTGCTCCTGTGTGTTGACCAATCTGCTGCCTCTTGTCTCGTTACGCTTGCCTGTAGCCCTGGTTGTCTGTCATTGTGTATCCGAGCACCTAGTCGTATTAGCTGTTTTTCTAGCCCCGTTTTACATGGTAAGTTATTTTGTTTCCCAGTCCAATTTCCCATTGGGTCCACCTCCCCTCCGCTTTGTGAGAAAACTACACGAGGCGTCTCAGCCCCGCCCTCAATCCACCTCGCAGGACCTCGTCTTGTGGGGTTGAAATCGGACTGAAATCCTATAGTCTAAGTTGGGTATAACACACACCTTCACACACCAAAAATTATTCATACTGAGACCTGCAAAAATAGTATTTTAATTATTAAAAATATTATAATCTGAGATTTCTCTTCTACTGTGTCAATGACACATTTCTCAATTGTAATGGGGTCCTTGGATTTTCCAACATTCAAGGCTTTCAGGCTTCCTGAGGTTGTTTAGTGATATTCACCTACATTAATTTGTCACACTTATTTAGAATTTGTCATCTGAAAAGTTCATCAAACTTGAATCCTCCACCAGAAAAATGTGGCTTGTTGATGAGATGAGGCAGCACCAACTGTTCTCCTTTGGTTTTGGACTTGTCACTGAGATGAGACAGAACAAATACATTTCAAAAAATGTCATATAGCCAGCGCTCATAATCATCCAATCTGTTCCTGCAGGTTCTATAAAGCTTTTCTTTCAATTTCTCAGGTAATGAAAGGAGGACAGAGAACATAAATATTGACATTTGATTGGTTTGTCATGATGTAGAACAGGGGTCTGGAACCTTTTTGACCGAGCCAAAAAAAAAAAAAAAAAAAAAGCCACATTTTAAAAGTGTGATTGTAGTAGCCATACAGTATACTTGTACGTACAGTATATAGAAAATAGGGTGTACGATTATTTTCTGTTGCTAGCATCTAGCTCAGGGGTTCTCACAATTTTTAATAACTGTTGTGTTTGATAGAACAATATGTCTATATGCTGCCATAGCAGATTCATGGCGCTTTAAGTCCCCGAACTATTTTTAATTTGCCAGTTTTACCCTTAAAAAAACCCCGTTTACAGACGTCGTGCAACCACTTTTGTTTCAACCAAGCCATAAAATGAAGGTAATTAATTATATTTATTATTCAAAATGTCATTTTTAGCTTAAAATCATTAACTTGATGTCTAATATTTCGTTTAAAAAAATATAAAAAAATTCACTCGCATATCTTAAACTTTTATACAAATTATGTCACAATGAAAAAAATGATGTCAGAAAGGTGTGTGGATGAAATATGTTAGATGATAATAATCAATCCAAACAAAGAAAAATTGAAAAAAAAAAACAAAAAAAACCCAAAAACGTTTAAAAGGGTAAATATATATAAATGAAAATCTCCACCACTCCTTGATGTCTGCGATTTCTGCATCACGACCCTTCTTATATTACCATGTTTCACCCATAAAATCACCCAAAAATCCGGCTGAGGCCATTCACAGTTGTGTCTTGACACTCGGTGATACATGCTACATGGAGTTTTTGGATCGAAAAGAGGTAAGTACGCGATAATATCTCATTAAAATCGTGATGTCTTTAATTCTGCTCTCGCGTGCTCTCACCTCAGGTTAGGGTTATATATGGCGGAAAACACTCAGGTGACTTGAAGTTCCGCTGTGAGACCTTCAATTTGGCCAACTTTCAAAATTGTCCGATATGCATGTGTGATACATGATTGGAAAGCTTAAAATCTTTATTTTCTGGGGAACGAAAAATTTTGAACAGGAGGGCATTTTTAAAAAAAAAATGTTTTTTAAACAGACTTTAACGAGATATTATGGCGGACTTACTTTGTTTCGATCCAAAAACTCCATGTAGCATGTATCACTGAGTGTCAAGACACAGCTGTGAATGGCCACAGCTGGATTTTGGGGGGATTATATGGATAAAACATGGTAATATAACAAGGGTCGCGATGCAAAAATCGCAGACATCAAGGAGTGGTGGAAATGTTCTTTTTCATATATTTACCCTTTAAGACAATTTTTTTTTCAGTTTTTTTCTTTTTTGGATCGATTATTTATCTAACATATCGGAGAAAAGGCGACAGTAACAAAAAAAATACAATGAAGCAAAAGGTATGAGGTAGATATCCGTGACTTTTTTACAGACGCCATTTTTTTCGTTGTGACATAATTTGTTTAAAAGTTTAAAATATGTGATTGAAAAATTATTATTTTTTTAAACAAAAAATGAGACATCAATTAATGATTCTAAGCTAAAAACGACAGACATTTTGAATAATAAATATAATTAATTACCTTCTTTTTATGGCTGGGTTCAAACAAAAGCGGTTGCACGATATCTGTAAATGGGGGTTTTCAGTGTAAAGGGTTAGACAAATTAAAAATAGGGACAGACAAATTAAAAATAGTTCGGGGACTTAAAGCGCCATGAATCTGCTATGGCAGCATATAGACATATTGTTCTATCAAACACAACAGTTATTTTGGCTTAAAATACAGCAGTTTCTTTTAAAGAGGAGTGCAAGAGCAGAAACGGCTTTTTCAGTCTTGTCTGTGTTTTCCGCCATATGTTAGGGCAGGGGTCTGCAACCCTGGTCCTCGAGAGCCGCTATTCAGCTTGTTTTCCATGTCTCCCTCCTTTAACACACCTGAATCAAATGATCAGCTCATCAGCAAGCTCTGCAGGAGCCTGATAACGATCCTGATTATTTGATTCAGGTGTGTTAAAGGAGGGAGACATGGAAAACAAGCTGGACAGCGGCTCTCGAGGAACAGGGTTGCAGCCCCCTGTATTAGGGATTAAACAATACTCCATTTTGTATTGAACCGTTCGATACGCTGTCTTCGATTCAATATGCAAAAACATTCGATCCATATGAAAAGCTCCCAAAATGTATTTTACGGCTTTTTCTTGTGTGTTCTCACTAAAATGTCCGGGGCGCATCCAAAGCTGAGCACTCTCCCTTGAGAAGCTCAGAGAAATCTCCTCCCCACAGGGAGCCTTTCTCCCCTCTTCCCCCAAAATGCCTGGAGGGCGGGGTCAACCACGCTGCTTTTGTTTGTGCCAGGAGTGACAGACACGAGGATCATGGCTACCGAGGAACGACAAAAGTTTGAGGACGCGGCTTCAACGTTGTGCAGATCATTTGTGTGACAGCATTTTGGGTTTGCTGTTGATCACGATGATCAAGGGAAGGAAATGGTGATAAAACAAAAGATGTGCAAGACTTTTGCTTTGCAACTTGTTAGCCAATTGTTCTATTGTTGTACTTGTCATTTATCTTTTTTTTAAACCGTTTGAGGCTGAGCTCGGGTATTTTTAATAAAATGTTTTAATGCTTTTATTGCTCTTGTAAAATGAAAGGGCAAATCTGCAGAGTTTTAAAAACACTCTTGAATTAAATTTTGTATTTACATTTGATGCTTTTGTTTTACATATCCTAAAATGTATTCCGCAATGCATTAAATGTTACTAATCTGAATATTCGATTATTCGAACTAATCAATTGTTGGATCGAAGGATTATTGATAAATCAATTACTTAAATAATCGATAGCTGCAGCCCAAGTTTGAAGTGTTCAAGATCAATGCGTCAAGCAGCTCGTCCTAGCTCGTTCATGGCAGGCGAGCCAGCTGGTTCGACACTTAAGATGTCGCGTAAAGTCGGCGAAGTGTCAGATGTGTTCATCAAAAGAGCCGGATATAAATCCTGACCCCTGGTATTGATGTTTTTCCATTATTTTATCGTTTTGCGGCCTGACTTCCTGAGATGGACGGAAGTGAGTAAAGTCTCTTCCCTCCCTGTGATATTACCCCGTTTTTGTAGATAAAATCTGAGCATTATAATTATTTGTCTTTGTCAGATCCTAATCCATTCTGGTGATATCTGGTCCAAGGGGATGCAGGCTGTTGGAGTCAAACAGTCAGTTTTCTATCAACCGACTGCCATCACTGTTTAGTCAAAGGAACCACACGCAAATATAAAAGTAATTACAAATTTGATATCTTTATGTGTACTTGTATCGCCGCCAGTTTTCTACGTAGGGTTTCTCAGTTTATGACAGTGGTCCTGTTGTACAGCGGAAGTGTAACTTCAAGCTAAGAAATGGATCCTACCTTTGTAGCTTTTTCTGACTGAAGTACTTCTTCTTGAGATCTGCCATCTCATTGACCAACCTTTGATTCTCCGTTTTGTACTCATTCATTTTTGAGTCAAGCACTCTCACCTCTGCAGTCAGTGCCTGTGGAATCAGAACATTGATTTAAATTGCAAAAATTTGTTTTGAACGAGGAATCATAGTATTATATGTGTCAAATGCTGACCAGACAGAGTACTATTACAACAAAATCACATCGATACCATTAGTTTTTTGGTCCTTTCTCTTAAAGTCCATTGGCAATGCTGAAGCTGCTCAAGGGCCTCAGGACCTGGCTGCCGGGCTAAAATTTGCTGCAGCTCAACGTACAGCTTTTCCTTTTCCTATCATGACCAAGATGAAGAAAACATGTTTATATGAATAAAATGTTGAAAAATTAAAAGAATAAATACAAAATGAATGACACCACATTGAGTTCAACTATAATTATTATTAAAATGACCTCTCAAGTTACTACTGTATACCACTACCTGGGTAATTATCTCTTTACCTGATGGGTAAACCCAACATTAGTTTGCATATTTGTATTGATAAAGAGGGATTACCGTATTTTCGGACTATAAGTCGCATTTATTTTTTTCAAAGTTCGGTTGGGGGTGTGACTTATACTCTGGAGCGACTTATGTGTGAAATTATCAACACATTATTATATCATTTCATGTTCTTTATGCTATAGTTATTTGAATAACTCTTAACAGCTATGTTACGTTAACATACCGGGCACGTTCGCATTTTGTTGTTCATGCATCATGTAACATTATCATACTGTACACTTTTTCAGCAAGTTGTTCTCCATTGTATTTTTATTTTAAATTGCCTTTCAAGATGACATATCTGTTCTATTTGTTGGATTTTATCAAGTAAATTTACCCCCAAAATGCGACTTATACTCCTGTGCGACTTATATATGTTTTTTTTTCCTCTTCGTTGGGCATTTTATAGCTGGTGTGACACAGGTGCGACATATAGTCCGAAAAATACGGGAGTCATTTTTAGGTACTCACTGCTCACTCACCAGTGGTTCTTAACCTTGCTAAAGGTACTGAAGACCCTGAATTTGTGTCCCCGATATAAAATTAAGCTTTATTATCACTAAAGAACAACAAATACTCATTCAAATCATTATTATAAATTCAATAGTACATGCTCCTAAATTCTTTTTTTTTTTTTTTATTTAATTGACTCCTGGTAAAAGTTTGTTATTGTTTGTCTCCAAATATGTCCCCAGTGTTTTTAATTCAAATTCAGTCTATAAAATAACCACGATAAGTCTAAAAAAAAAAAAAAAAAAATCCAAAATAAATGTTATTATTTTTTTGTCCAGGATAAAGGATCTTTAATCGTGTTTTTTTTTTTTTTTTTAATTAAAATGTATTATTATATATATATTTTTTAAATGCTTTTTAGTTTGTTGCAAGTGCCACTGTCCACTCTTGTGTTAGTGCCCATTTAAGAAAATTCCCATTTATTAATGACATCACTCTTATGCGATAACATCACACCAGGGGCGGGAAATGCAACTGTGGTGTGGTAACAAATTCCTTCAAAAATCATGTTTCAAGTGTGATTTGGTTATTGTTACCACCTGATATGAGCCACAGGTAAGTAACAGGTGCTGTTAATTACGGTGCTGTTAATTTTTAAATTAGAGAAGCATCACATGATTTTTCAAAGGGTGCCAATACTTTTGTCCGGCCCATTTTTGGAGTTTTATGTAAAATGATGATGATTTAATTTTTCTCCCCATTCTCTTTTGTGTTTTTTCATTGCAAGCAAAGTAAATGAAGATATTACTACCAAAGCATGTGTAATTGCAATCATCTTCTGGGAGAAATTGAGCAATATCTGACAGAATTGCAGGGGTGCCAATGCTTTTGGCAAGCAGTGTAAATCATTTCAAAAGGTTTATTTGTAAAATTATAAATTTCTCATCAAGTATCCAAAGTCATGTTAGCTATTATGCTAGCAAAGATAAGCTGAGGGTGTTACACCTCACTCACCTTCACCTCCTCCCACTCCTCATTGACTCTGCTGTGCACACCTGTCATCAATCTCCACACCTGCCTCCACTTCACAATCAACAGCCTGCCACTACAAAAAGACTGGTCTGCACGTCATTCAACGCCAGAGCTTCACCTAACCTCACGTGGTAAAGCACAGGCCACTCAATCCACCAAACTTTGACTCATTGATACTCTTTTTCTTCACAGCAACTCCAAGGCATCCCAGCCTTTCCAGCACTGCCAGAAAATCCACAGAGCCACAGCTTCTCACTGCTGAGCTTTTGGGTCACATCCTCCAGCCAACATAAAAGAGGGCTAACTTTAGCACAAAATGTCCCCTCTGTTAATGTCCACTCCGTTACTTCCAAATGGCATCCTATTTAAAAACATGACCCATGTGCATTCACCGAACTCTTCGGAATTGAATAATAAAGCAATTTAAAATGCTAGCTGCTAATGCCTATTGGAATTCCCATTTAAAATTATTCAAAATTCAAAGTTACTTTAATTTTGCCTTTTGGTGTTGGAAAATGAAATGAAACTCATTCCTTTCTTTTCACGTCTGCATTACATTACACTCATTTTTATGTTGCATCCTTGCATCACATGCTATTTGCATGGCGTCAAATGAGGCAAACGTTTTATTATCTGCGCAATCCACACTGCCTGTCAGTCTGTGATACTCCTCATACCAAGTGTGAGTCAACCTTTCACTAAGCAAAACCATTTTCCCTCCACATTAGATAGAGCACTAGCAGTTGAAATGGAATAATGCATTTATTCGGTAAATGAAAATAGGGCCCTGTGTGTCTTAACGTTCGCTGAACCAATTAGACTTACTCACTGAACCCTTGGGGTTTGATTGAACCCAGGTTACGAACCACTATACTATCTATTGTATGCAGTAAATCGAGGATGAATTTGAGAGCCCAGACATGATGAGAAACTGGACTAATGTCCACTCCAGGTACAAAAGACAATTCAACCAATTCAGTAAGACAAAACCAAAAATGTCACCTGTAATAAGAATTCCTGTTCTTCAAAGTCTTCAGTCTTGTTGATGAGTCTTCTCTGTAACGTGTGCACCTTCTGGAGCAATTCATACTTGCAAGGGTCACTGCCCTGTCATTGAAAATCATTGCAGTTTGTTAATGATTTTTGAAAGCTTTGAATGAATAACGTAAGAATGATTTTTTTTATTTTTATTATTATTTTTTTATTACTTCAAATGGTAAAATATACACGATGATAAATACTGTATAATGCAGAAAAACGTATCAATTCCATCGACTGGTAAATTGCAAAACTATTTAGAAAAACAGCATTATTCTTCAACAAAACATAAAGCAGGGTGCAGGCAACGTAGGATCGATTCCAACTGGGTCACAGTATGTTTTTGAGTGCAAATGGTTGTCTGTCTCTGGATGTGCCCTGTGAATGATGGCTGACCAGTGACTAGTTAAGAGTTTAGTCCAACAGAATAGGTTCGAGTACAAGGAACGAGTGTGACTTGTCGTTTAATCATTTAACCGTCTACTCAAAATTAAACGTTTCATATTTTACTATTCAATCAAACACAGCATCGTGGTCATCTTTACAAACAGGCTGTTAAAAATGCAAGGTTGTTTGCATACTGTGTGGTTTTGGATCCCCCTGGTGGCGAGTTACCTTTTATTATTGGTTCTGATTAGGCATATTTTTGGGCACCAAAAGCTAAGACCTACGTTTATTGAGATAAAATGTTCAGGCTTCTCATCATCTAAATGTTGTCTGTGCATTCATTCGCAAGTAGATACAATAATACGTGGATTGATTGAAAGATTGAAGTTGTTCATAGCCATGTAACTTGCTATGATTCAAGGTTTTGAACATGTATGATACTGGTGTTTGGCCACAGCGTACACATCTGAGGTTGCTCACAGTGGTCCTCAGTGTGCTCAGGGAGAGTGTGTGTCTGAGAAGACACGTGAAAAATTAGAGGGAACATTGACTAAGACCTTTATGATACTGTATGTATATGTACTGTATATACCCACAACAACATATGCTATGGTTTTATGAAAAGTCCAAAAGAGCCCCAATAAGACATTGTTGCAGAAAAAAAAAACATTCTACCATTCTATTAGGTGATGGAACACTTGTTTTCATAAAATAAATTCCAACAACCTTGGATTATAGATGTAACATTTTCAACACATGGTCGGCATACTTACTTCCAGTCGCCTCCACCGGTGAATATTTACAGGGTTTAGCTGTTCCTGGAGGACACCATTCCTTGTCCTTTCTTGAGCCAATTCCCTTTGCACTGCAAACAACTCCCGTCTACAACACAACAATGACTTTGTTTCAGAAATCACACAAACAAATGAACAAACAAACAAAGTGTTTGCTATGTCGAACCAGATGGTGTTTTTTCTTTATTTTAACATGTAATTTACATTTAATAACCAAAAATAAAACAGTCATGCCATGGACCTACCATTCTCACACATTGTGGACAATATAGAAATGAAACATCAGGAAAGAAAAGTATGTTTTAGTCTCCCGTTACCAGTGTTGTGAATGAACGCATTCAATGAACTGTTGTTCATTGACACGTTCGTATATTGGGCGAATGTGTAATGAACGCATCATATTTTGTCTCATGAACATTACTGTGAACGTGCTCATTCTAATGGTTGTGAGCGGCCATCATAACCTCATTCATTGTCAAGTAGTGGTGTTGTGCAGCACAGAACAAAGGAAACTGCTGCGATATATGTGATGTCAACTCTTTTTTATGTACCGTATACCTCTCATGCACATCTCACTCGATATCATATCACAGAAAAGTCTCATCCCATTGGCTGTGTGAACCCGGGATGATCATGGGACACGTAGTCTGTATACCACATTCATGAGTTCAGAATTAGAGCCTTTCTGACAAAATTGCAGATAGCCATTGGCTAAATACACTATTTAAAAAAATAATAATAATAGCAGAAAACTATTGCAAATAGAACTTTCGAAAATATGGCAGCTTTTGCGCCCGAAGCTTTTAAAGTGGCGAATAACCATTCTTTTTACATTCAGTTGGACTTTATTTAGCATCTTTGGATAATATTTTAAAAAGTTGCATCATAAACATACTTCTGCAACATGAATACGGAATAAATAAATGCTTAATGGCACGGGGACGACGCAGTGAGAGACAACTTTCCTTCGTGTGCGTCCATGACCGAACATAAGTACATAATGCCTTTATTTATAGAAAGTTTTTGGTGTTTTTATTTTTTAATCACTGCACTCATGGCGTGTGCAGAACCGCAAAGTTGCAATATCCGATGGGTTATAAAATCTGAAAGAACACTGGCCCAGTACCAACATTTAAGTGAGTTTTACGAACGGGTCAGTACCGACGCAGATTTGAAATTGAATATGAAGATGAATCTGACACAGTTTAAGTGGATAAAATAATTGCTGTCTGTGGTTCTAATATTGACTCTGTCAATGATAGCTTGCAGCAATTATTGGGGAGAAGAAATAACTACAAAATTGAGCAACATTTTTTAAAAAGAGCTACAAAAAAATAACAAAAGTTAATTTTTTTTAACTATGAACTTGAGTTCAAAATTTTGAATTAGGTTCAACAGTTTATTTTAAATTTTTTTGAACTGCAAATTGAGCTAGTTCATGTAGAAAAATGAACTTTCTCAAAACTGCCCAAGACACGTTTTTAACTCGTTCCAGTCTTGTCATTGTCATGAACATATTGTTCGTCGACGAAATATTGTCATCATCATCGTTGACAAAAACAACACTGCCTTACGCATCGTGGATCTCTTGTCTCGTCACTCTGAGGGCTGCCACATTGAATTTAAACTACAGTTACTTAAATGAAGTCCAGTTGACTTCAATTTCACGCAGGAAGTGGATTCGGCATAAAAAATATGTGCCAAATCTACCACGTGAATCCTTTTTTTCCCTTTGTGGCGCCCCTGAGGAGATAAGCCAAAAGCGTTGGATGGATCAAAACTTGCAAAATCAAGTCAAATTGGTTGTCATGAAATTTTAAGTTCGGCCAACTGTTTTGTTGTTGCTGTTGTTAGTCTGTTTTTAATAAAGACTTATCAAACTAAAATGGTAGCTATTTTCTTACTTTAGATCATCAGTGTTTGGTACCGTCTTGTCCAAGATATGCTTTTCACGTATGAGCCTCTTGATTTCCAACTTGAGCAGGCGGATGTCTTCCATTCGCTTGTTGTGGTGAAAGTCCCTCTTGCTTATGATTGCTTGCTGGATCTTGATTTTTTCATACAGAAGAGTTCGTTCTTCATTGCGTCGTAGCAACTGCTTTCCCAAGTTGTCTCGTTCCCGGGTCACCTTGAAATTTCACAGACAAAATTCAGTTGAAGTTAAGCTATCTTTGCACACCTTGGCTGGTCTTTAATGTACTGAGGTATTACAATGTAGTACTGTTACTGCTGCACATTGCAGGTATTCTGTCGATTTGCGTTCCCAGTCCAATTTTGTTCCTCAGCGCTCCTGAGCATGTGAATGGACACCATGTCCCCAAAGGGTTATCACAGGTCAAATGTCCATCAATATGAGCTAACATTTTGACTGTGATGTAATTGTTGTTTTTGTATATTTTGTAATGTTTTTAAATTGTATTTATTTTACAGTGCGTTGTGACCACTACCCCATGGAACCAATTACGTGTGCATGAAAGATGAATAGAGTGTTGTTGATATTGCAAGATAATGGTGAATAGGAAGTTAACATTGTATGATAAGCATTGAACATGTGGGTCATTTGGGTTTTATTGGCATTTTGTTTATTGTTTAAGCTACTTATTGTAAACGGACGCCAATACTGAATTTGGAAAACAAAACAAATACCTGCATATGTAGTTCGCTAGTTATACTTTCCCTAATAGTACAGTATAGTACAATATTTTTGAAAGGGTTCTTACAAATGCTACTTATAGTGACAGTATTATGTATGTTATAAGCTTCTTGAAATACACTATACTTATGCTACTGCAATATTATTTACGGGATGTTATAAACCTGTTACACTGTCCCACCTCTACCAATAACCTTATACAGTATAAATATTAGTGTTTCGATAGTGGGAGTATCTATATAAGCGTGTCAAAATGTAGCATAGCATTTGTCAATGGGATAGCTTAGTCGAGTGGCCAAAAAATGTCATTGCATGTATTTGACTGCTATTTATTATTTTAAAATAAAGACCTAGCCGGTAAAATGTTGACTATAAAGCAATAAACAACAAAAATGAATGAAATGACTACGAATCCTATTTCATAATGGGTCATAATTATTTTTGGAACAGATCATGTGACTAGCACCTTAGAGATGGTCCTTTGCTTTGCTTAGCCCCTCCACACACACATACACACAAAAGCCAAACTCCGCCTATCCTGCTTTATACCTATACCTGAAGGTGTGCGGCTTGCCCTCGTAGTGAAACCGATATTCTCCCAGACTACAGGGAGCAGCAAAAAGTGCCTACGGCCTACGAGCCACTTTATAATATAGAGAATGGAAGATAGAGAAAATTCATTTTTCTGCTACATGGAGGAGCTCACAGCTGTCATTGAGGAGCTTGTGAACTTCTGCAATTTGTAGTTTGTCCACCATGTTTTGCCGCAGGAGGTGATGAATCCTCTCCGCCCTCTGCACTTGCCTCCGCCAATAGCAGGTTTGAAAATTTCAGCACGTACGCGATGTGGAAATCTGACAACAAGAGTCTAGCATCAAGGCTTGGAAGGCGATCCAGATGTTTCCTGTTATTCTCATGTCAGTAGTAGGTACCGACAATGTGTGTGTGCTATATAAAATCACACTGTGATTTAAATGCAACGGCTTTCTGATCCAACTGCAAAGTGTCTGCCTAATTTCTGGATTCCATGGACTTTAACTGTGTTTGTGCACCACGTGAAAAGGCGTGAGCACTGATATGACATCATTTTTCCTCCAAAAGCCAGAAGGATCACGTGGATAGAACCAGCCTTTACGTTGCTATCAAAAATCTTACTTCGATAAGGGAGCGCAAATCAACAGAACACAGGGCTAGTATACAGTTAGTCCCCAGGTAATGATGTGCACGACTTACGTGACTTTAACTTCATGACGCCAGAGTCACATCCGCCATTTTGTCTCCAATTGTTTTTGTTGTTGTTTTTTTTAAACAATTTCGTTTGTACCGCTATCATTTTTGAGAGATTGAGATATTCATTTCGAGTAATGATGTCACAAGGCCCCCTATTTATTGAAAAATGGACCAGAAATGGCGCGTTTAGGGTATATATGCTTGTTTGTGCTACAAAAAATTTTGTCTCTCGCAGCTTTTCTGTATCCAACTCCCGTGGCTGACGGAGCTTACCAACTCAATAACAGAGGGGTCTCCCAAAAATTGTCGTAAATGTAGCAGACATAAATGGCACCTCTTAGTGTCCATTTTGCAGTAAATGGGGGGCTTGAGAAATTATTTCGAGTGATGACGTGACAAAATAGACCTGAAGGGGTGCCATTTGTTTTATGCAACGTTTGCGCTAGCTTTTGGAACACCCAGTTATTGAAATTATTATCTAAATATCTATAAAACGATAGCAGCAAATGAAAATTTGTTACAGCACAAACGAGCACAAGCCTGGCACAAACAAATGACACCATTGCGGTTCCGTTCCACCCTAAATGGGGGTGTCTGCGTGACGTCATCACTCGAGATTAATATCGTGATTAATATCTCAAAAACAAAACAACACAAACCGGCACAAACATAGCAAAAATGTTTGAGACCAGTTTGGAGCGAATTGAACAGTGTGTTGGGGGGGGGCTGAAGTCATGTGATAAAAAATGAAATGTTAATATCTCAAAATCCATATTAGCGCATAGAGTAAATTTTCCGCCACAAATGTAGCCGCTCTCATTGAGGAGCTCCTGAATTTCTGCAATTAGTGGTTCGGCCACTATGTTTTGCCACAGGATTTGATTAATACTCTCCGCCCCCTCCACTTGCCTCGCCAATGGCAGGGTTAACATTTTTAGAAGGCACGCGACTCGGAAATCGCTGATTTGGTTTAATTTTTTTCTTGTAAAACCGAGCAGATCACGCGGATGCACCAGGTATCAACCAGCCTTTACCCTGCTGTCAACAACTGGGAGCTTTCTTCGATAAAGGAGTGCAAATCGGCAGAACACAGGGCTAGTATACATGCTGAGTTGGGTTATTTGTTCCTTACTTGATCCAATTGTTTTCTCTGACTCATATGCTCAATTTCGTGGTCAGCAATAACTTTCTGAAGTCTTTCTTGTTCTGCTTTTTGAAGCTCAACGCGTCGTATTTCTTCCTCAAGTTGCTGGGTGGTCAACTTCAACTCTCCCTGGAATTCGACACAGAGACATACTTTTAACACGTTCAATCTGAGGAATAAGTGTAGGAAAAACTGCTCATGTCGAGAAATAATTGGGAATGGCATGGGAAACCCAAATCTGCAAACAAACTAAAGACGTCAAGTTGTCATACCTTGAGATTGTCGTTATCTCGCACTAAGCGCTTGTGTTGCTGCTGTTCTTTGTGAATTGTCAATTCCTTTGCTTCTATCTCATCCTTCAACTGTATATTCTGGTTATTCATTGCACGCATCTTTATCTTCAACTTTGCGATGCTGTCCTGGGGTGATGACATGACAAGAATGAAATGACAACAAGTGAAGAAACTGATATTCAAGCAAATGAAAAATATCATACCTGAGCATCAACAAGATTTTTGCTGTAATTGTTTCGTTCTGTTATTACAGAATCCAGTAGTTCCTCTTTCCTTTTGAGCTTGCACTCTTCCTCTGTGACTCTCTTCTTCCAGTTATGGATTGCCATCTCATTTGTTTCAATTTCATTCATTTTTTGTTGCACCTTTTGAGAAAATCAATAAATTATTCAACATGACCAGAGCATCTTACAACAATAAATCAGAAATGTGTTGTCGAGTCCGTGGTCTCCACCAAGAAATTATTAAGCCTGTCATGTAACGAAAAAGCTTTGAAACCATTTTTATTGATAAAATGAGTCATTAATATAAATTCAAAATGAATCCGCATACAAAAATAATAAAAGATGCAGTTTCTGTTTTAGAGAAAAGAAAAGAATGCTTAAATATTTTTTTAAAATACCAAATAAGTCCTAAAGTGCCATTTCTCTATTGTTCTCCCACATGACCAAATTAATCGCAAATGTAGAGATATTTATTTCATATATTTGTTCATTTTACGTCATATATTTATTTCTACAGTCGTGAAAATTTAGGACACCTCATGAAATATTCAGTTCTTTATTAAAAAATGTTCACATATCAATGTCTGATCTTGTTCTTTATCTCTGGAAAAGAGAGTAATTTGATTGCAGGTAAAACACAAAAATTTAAATTGTTTTACTCATAAACCAAATATATCAACGAAAATGTATATTCTAACTGAGGAAAAAGTTAGGACAACCTACCACCTAATAGCTCGTGTTACCCCCTTTGGCTGAAATAACCTTAGTGAGACGCTTTTTTGTAGCCATCTACCAGTCTTTGACATCGGTCTAAAGAAAGTTTGCCCCACCCCTCAACGCAGAATACTTTCAGCTGTGAGATGTTTCTTGCATGTACAGCCCGTTTTCAGTGACGCCACAGTATCTTAATGGGATTAAGATCTGTATCTGATCTGTTTTCTTATGGGAAAATTCCGCTCGACCATTTCGACTTACAAACCAGGTCCCGTAATGTATTAAATTTCATTTGTAAAGCTACCACTGTTTATCATTTTGAGGGAGGCCCAGAATAGAAAAAGATAACGGGATGGGTGCAAAAACAAACCTCACCACAAGACGTCCTCCGAACACTTTTTGTTTTAGATGTTATATATTTGTATCATATTTGAACTATTTTGCATCATTGTTCAACTATGTCATGACCATATTATGTATAAAGCCCAAAAACGCCTATGACCATACCTGGTATTTCTGTTGAACTGTCAAATATAAAATTATTCAGTCTCATTTTCCTGTTGAATATTCATCCTTACATGTTGAATAAATGTGATCAAGCTTCAAAACAGTTCATTGAGTTGTTTGGTTGTTGTTTGGTTGACGTCAATATTACAAATTTTGACAAAGAAATATAGGATTGTTGTGTCTTTATGGACCCAAAATGTTGATATAATTGGTCAGAGTGAAGAAAACAACACTTTGCAACTGAAGGTGAAGTAAACATCGAAGATGCTTTGCCACAACACTGAAAATGGTAATGCAGATTTCTGTCTGCGGTGGTGATCGTTTTTAGCATCCACTCCCCCGGAGCCCTTCCGCATCATAAGCAGGCATCTCAGGGTCTTCAGTGTTTTGCCCCTTAACTTTAACACCTCAGCTGAGTGGGGCAGAAAAGACTAGTTAGCAGTGCAGCCAATCCCTCCTCCCGCAGCACAGCAAAGGAGCCATCGTCGCGCTCCCATCAACTGGCCCTCAGGGATGGGAAGAAGGGACGCACCACCAACGCCACACCCGCCCCCACACCAGTCTGCCCACGAACCACAGCCGCAGCCCCCCCAACCGGCACAGCACGCCATGGGACCCCCAGCGGCCCACCAAGCCCAGGGCAGAGCAGGCTGACTGTGCTCGATTGCCTTGAGCCATGTGAGGAGTTGGGCTTTGGTCGTTGTAAGATTCCCACTGTCCTTTAGGGAGCTGTCATAATGCTTCCCCAAGCATCGAATTCCTTTGTGCTAGATTGTTGGGATCTCCGCGACTTGGATACTAAAGGTGTTTCTAGTTAGTTTTCCTTTAACAACACTGAGGCTTCTAGACCTTTCAGATTTAAAATGAAGATGTGACCATGTCACCATCTTTTCTAGAGCGCCCAAGACCCACTGCGTCCCCTGGATTGATGGGTTCATCACCGTAACATCATCCATTAAAGCTCAACAGACTGGATGTCTTGTACCGTTTTCAGCTTTTCGGCCTCTACACTTTGTTTCTCCTGCCTTTAGCAGAAGATTCCTTGCTGCTATGAAAAGGGTCACTGAAATCGTGCATCCTGCCATGATGCCCTTTTCTAGTCTCTGCCATTTGGCCGTAACACTCCTCACAGTAAATCTCATCCACAGTGTTTTATGAGTGACATTACAAATCTCACTATCTCCGATGGAACCTGGTGTGCTCCAATGCTTTCTGGATTAACTGGTGGGTGACGCTTGGGTATGCTTTGACGAGGTCTATTCATACAACGGAGAGAGTGTTGTGCTTGGTCTTGCCTTCTTTGATGCGTTGACTAATCACTGCTGTATGTTCAAGGCAGCCCGGATATCCATGTATCCCTCCCTTATGAACACTGTGATCGACGAACAAGTTGACCAGCAGATATGATGTTAGCCTTTTTACGATGATTGACCAGAATATCTTTCCCTCCACATCTAGAAAGAAAATCTCTCGAAACTGGTCGAGGCCTGTAGAGTTTACCTCTTTGGGCATAAAGCAGCCCTCTGCAAGAGTCCAGACACTGGGTTCTGTGAGAGAATTTTATTCATGCGTAAAACATAACCATTATACATCATATTTTGTATGCTTTTGTTATGCTTGCATGAGAACATTGTAGCATTGAGCGTCATTGTTAATCTGTTTGAGTGTGCCTTCCCATGGCCTTGACGACTGTAGACTGTATCACAATATGTCCAAATATGGACTGTTATGTTCCTGTTTTCCAATATGCTCTGAATGAATACAATGAGCGACTGGGGCTTATCAGACTAAGCTTATCTTCGTTCTAGCCGGGACCAGCGCTCAAGGTCTCAGTTCAAAGTTGTTTTTGTCTGGAAAAATACCGAGGTTGGTGAGATGATGAGTTTCGTTTCTTAGTAAGTTTCGTTTCAAGGTGGGCTTCAGCACTGCCCTTTCAACAGTATAAATGTCCAGCCTCTATTGTACTTCTTCGTACTTCTGGGTGATTACAGCTCCTGGATGGGTCACATCATTGAACCCGAGAGCTCTTGTTCATAAAGCCTTCAAAGCAAAGCAATCCATGGTTGGGGTCGTATTCATTTCTCTAAACGAGCTATCGAGGTAACACTTGTCTTGGAGTTCAAAGTTGAATTTCCCTCACAGGTTCCAGCTTCTTCTTCCACAAAGTCCTGAGGAGCTTTGCAAGTCTCATCAGCAGCATTGGGCAGCACTTGTAGATTTTGTAAGTGGTGCCCGACGGTCCTAGAGCTGATCCAGCTTGTGCATTTTACACCACTGCCCTCACCTTGTCTATAGAGTCTACCCACGCACCACGTGTTCGCTGTAGGGTTCCGCCCACTTGTCCGTCAAAACATAGTGTTAACCTATTACGGCTACGTACATTTCTCCTATTTACAGCGTGTTTTTCTGCTCCTTAACATTAATAATCAAAATGGTGAAGGCGTGTGTGGCTGTTGGTTGCACTAACAGAGAAGATGGAAGGAGAGACTTGAAATTTTACCGTATTCCGAGGGATCCAAATAGAAGAGCGAAATGGACGGCTGCAATTCGACGTGAAAATTGGACACCAAAAAATCACCAGAGACTATGTAGTAGTCATTTTATATCCGGTAAGATGCATTTAATATATATTTAGAGGGTTTTGGCCTGACAACCACAATTAAGATCATTGCTAGGCTAATCGCCGACAACATACGACGTAGTACGACATAGTTTCAAATTCAAGATGTTTGTGACTTCCCTATCTTCCACCATCGTTATTTTTTGAATAATATTTAGCTGGTACCAAGTAAAAGAAACTGGCCTCGTCTATGGGGCTGACAAATAACCACAATTAAGATCATTGCTAGGCTAATCGCCGACAACATACACGTATGTATGTAGTGCGTGCTATCGCTAAACCATATAAACATTGAAAGCCTTAACTCCATTGACAAACGACATGAAATACATTAGACTTGACAGTGGATGTTAGCAATAACAGAAGAATTCGAATGGAAAATTTCGTAACTCACCTTTCCAAGCACAAGATAGATTCCTGCCAAACGAGGACCTGTTTCACCCAACCAGCAACGAAGTATTTATAAGCGTCCAAGCTCTTGAAGTTTTTCGTGAGAATAGGCTGATTTTGTGTGGACAAGATCATTTTAAATATCAGCGTAGCAGATGTCAGGCAGACAGGGCGAAGACATTGGGTCGAAAAACATCGATTTGGGCATCAAATATGGATCTGGCGACTGTATAGAACGAAGCTTTTCCTCATAACGCCTTTTATGCAACAGATCCAGTGAGTTTGCGGCATCAGAAAGCACCGGGTCTTCCATGAAATGCATTTTAAATTGCGCCATCAATTGAAATCAATGCAAATACAGAGTCAAAATGACGGACAAGTGGGCGGAACCCTACAGCGAACACGTGGTGCGTGGGTAGACTCTATAGTGAAGTCGGACATTTTTTTTTTTACACTTTGTTTTTATTGCGTTTTTGTTTCCAGCAGTAACAGTGTAGAGCATCAAACATAACAAAATGACCGACACAAATAAAATAAATTGGGAAGAAGGAAAAAAAAAAAAAAAGAAGAAGCGAGCCATCCAGGGTTTGTCTGTAGAGGTATGCGAACATAGGAATCCCATCCTTAAGTTAGAAAAAGTTTCCATTTCTCCCAGTATCTTTCACATTTTTAAGGACTCTTAAGGAGTTTCTTAAGGAAAACGTCATTCGCTCCATAATGTAAATCTCTTGTATTATGTCCATCCATTCCGTGACAGTAGGTGGTATTTCTTTTTACCACTTTCAAGTTATTGTTTTATTGCTTGCAGCTTGCAATATCTGTAGGAGGTACCTGTCTCGTTTTGTAAAACCATTTGGGATATTACCAAAATAAAACATATTAAAACTTGCTTCTAATTTTAAACACAAAATCTTCTCAGAAACCATCGTTACATGGCTCCAGAAAGAGGAGATCTTGGGACACTCCCAGAAGATATGGAAGTGGCCCACAGATGAACTTCCACATTTCCGCCAACATTTACCATATTCAGAGTTTTTGCTTTGGAGTTCCTTTATTCTTGGTGTAATGAAAAAACGCATAGCATTCTTCCATGTGAATTCACGCCATAAATCAGAGCTAGATGGAGTAGCCGCTGTTTTTACATATGTTTGACCAGTCCTCATTGGAAAGTTCTATTCCCGCCTCCCTCTCCCATCTGAATTTGATGTATGTAGTGGTAAGGTTTTTCATCCTGTGTAGTGCTAAGTATGTTTTAGAGATGAGTTTTTGGTGAGTGTGCCTCTTGAAGCAGCCACAAAGATAGTAGTTATTGGGTGTCTGTCACGTTCATTTAAAATGCTTGTGTTAAGATAGTGGCGTAGTTGAAGATATCGAAAAAAGTCGGTCTTCCCCAGACCACATTTGTTTACAAGTTGTTGGAAAGAGTAAAGGTTACCTCCTGATGTTAATGACCAATATGTGGTGATGCCTATGCTACACCAGTGTTTAAAAACCACCGTCAGTTTTTGCGGAAGTAAAGTCAGTGTCATATGCCGGCCACCGTAAAACCTTTGTATCCTTCTCAATAGTTTTTTTTTTTTTTTTTAAGTATACCAAGCTATACTTTTAGTGGCACTCTAGTCCAAATAGAAACTTTATCCAAATAAAAAGCCAGTAATACCTTATTCCCCAGTATAGATGAGATAGGAATGTGAATTTGTGTTGGTCCATTTCTTTCCACCTAGCATCCTACGCGGGGTCACACCATGCAATCAACGTTCTAAGTTGTGCAGCTTTATAATAATTTTCCAAGCATGGTAAAGATATGCCTCCATCCATTTTAGTCAACTGAAGAGTAGCATACTTTATTCTAGGTCTCCGATGGTTCCAAATAAAATTAGAGATTAATCTATTCCATTCGGTAAATTGTTTAGTGCTCACCTCGACTGGGAGAGCCAGAAAGAGGTATAGAAACCTGGGGAGTATAATCATTTTTATTAAATCAATTCTTTTATATAAATTCATTGGCATGATGGACCATCGGTTCAAGTCAGCTTTAATATCACCTGTAAGGGGAACAAAATTTTGCCTATAAATATCATCTAGGTTTTTAGGTAAACAGACTCCCAGGTATTTAATCTTGTCATTCCTCCAATTACCTTTTAGTAGTGTTTTAAGTTGTTTACTAGGGTTATGCAGAAATGAAAGAATTTGCGTTTTGTGGTAATTGAGTCTATAACCGGAGACAGAGCCAAACCTGTTTAAAATGGATATTAATACTGGTATGCTTTTTTCTGGTTTGGTGATGGTCACCAACACATCGTCTGCGTATAGGGAAATTTTATAATCAAGGTTATTTATGGAAACTCCTGTAATATCCTCACTTCCTCTAATAGCTTGGGCCAATGGTTCGATGAAGAGCGCAAAGAGTGCTGGGCTCAGCAGGCAGCCTTGTCGACAGCCACGCTCAAGTTTAACTGTATTGGACAGTTGGCTGTAGGTGTTTTATATAACGACCTAAGACAACTGTTTACTTGTTCCCCAAAACCCAGCCGTTTTAAAGTTAGGAATAAAAATTCCCAACCAACAGAATCGAAGGCCTTTTCCGCATCCAAGCTAAGTACAACTGATTCCATCGTTGTCATTCCATCAATAACATATAGGGCCCGGCGTACATTGTCATGAGTTTGTCTATTATTCACGAAACCTGTCTGGTCGGTGTCTATTAAAAAGGGGACGATAGTTTCCAATCGTTTAGCCATTATCGTTGCAAATATTTTATAAACTGTGTTTAGTATTGAAATAGGTCTGTATGAACCACATTCTGTCTGTTCCTTCCCTGATTTTGGTAACAAAGAAATAAGTGCATGTTGCCAAGAGGGTGGTGGAGTGCCACCTCCTAAAACGTGATTAAAACATGATTTTAGCAAAGGTGTAATAGAGTGTTTTAGACATTTGTACCATTCAGAAGGATAGTCGTCTGGCCCCGCCGTTTTATTCCCCTTCGAGCTCGACAAAGTTTTTTTAATTTCCTCCTCTGTTATCTGTCGTATTAACATCGCATTCTGCTCCGTACCAATTGAAGGTAAATCAAGAGAGGTCAGGAAACTTTCTAACCTAGTTGCATCCATTGGGGGCTGAGTATATAATCTGGAATAATAAATCACAAAAGACTATTGAATTTTTCCTAAAATATGTTCCAATTTGTCAGTTTCAGGGTTTTTAATTTTGTAAATGTGCCTATCCGCCTGTTGTTTACGTGACCTCCAGGCGAGGAGCCTTCTGGCCTTGGGTCTGTTCTCGTAATAAGTTAGTTTAAGAAATTTGGCAGATTTTTCAAGCTGGTTTCCATATAGTTCATTTAGGTCCCGTTTCGTATTATGTATTAATTCCAAAGTCTTTTCATCATTATTTTTCATATGTTCTTCTTCCAGAATTTTGAGCTTCATAACCATATTCTTAATTTGTTTTTCTTTTTTCCTATGGGAAGCCCAAGAAATGATTTTACCTCTGAGAACTGCTTTAGCCGCATCCCACAACACCGCTGGTATGTTTTCCAGAAAAAAGGGTCCCAACCAGGCCATTGTGAACATTTTCTTGTTTGAAATATAAAGGCAACATCAAACCCATGCAAAATCAGACAAAAAGGGCCCGAACCTTAAAGTGATAAAAAATGTATTTTACCTAGGTGATTATTGCATTCTTTTTGTTCCTTAATTTTGTGTCGTCATCTCATGTCAATTAAGGGAATTGGTAAAAGAGAAAATTAACTTTTTTCTTCTTCCCAAATCAAACCGTGAAAATGAAGTTGAAATTTCACATTTTTGTGGGGATGATTTGTTTCTTTGCTGTCTCTTGCCATTATGGGATATTTGTTTTAATACATATTTAAAATATTCATTGTTATTTGTGGAACTGGCATCCTATAACATGCAAGCAAATACAGATTAGTGTATTCATTGTTGACAAAAAAGCAACGAGAAAATAGATTCACTTGTGTGGTCTTTGTATGATATTAAAAAACAAACAAAATATCTGAAATTAGGAAGAGGCACATATTTTTTTCCCAGCAATATTGTTCCATTGCCTATTTTCAAAACAAGATAAATTCATTTTCTACTCTTTCCTTTTTAGTGTCAGTTAGAGTTGCCACCTTTCAGAAATAGAAATAAGGGACGCCCCCCTCGCGCCCAAAGCCTTACGGGCGAAAAAAAAAAGGGGCATCCCCAAAACTCCTAAAATGCATAGAAATGCCTCTATTTTTAGATGAGAAAACTGTATTGTGCACTATGTGGGCATGGCAGTTTCCTTGCGGCAGATTGTTTTGTTTTGTTTTGTTTTTTTCCCGCAGGTTAGTGAAAACGAAGTTGTGAATATCGTAATTAACATTCGTGTTGTTGGCACTGATCACGTGATCCATTGACAAGCCAAAATTCTTAAGGGAATGTTCCAGGAGAGCTACAATTCCAGCAGCTGACTCGTCTGCATTCTCTATGAAGTTCAACATTTTGTTGGTGAGCCCAGACTCTGGACTGAAGTACTGGACAGCAAGGGGAAGCATCTTCCTGCTCAATTTATTTGAGGCATCGGTCTGTATGGAGAATCGGATGGGTGACGTTAAGATCTTGAGCACATCGCCCACTGCCTTTGGACCCAGCACTTGTTTCAACAGTGCTTCTTGCTTTGTTCTCTCCAAAGTCATTTTCCTCACCATTTTGGAATCACATAAAAATCTTCTGATTGAGCCTGTGTCCACAGTCAGCACTATTGTAGCTCTGGCTGGCTACGTTTTACTGTGTGGTATACATGTGTCACCTCAGCTGCAGTAATTTAGAGGGTAGGAGTGGGATGATGTCAAATTCACTATCAATCAATCAATAGATAGTATATATCCGCAGTAGGACTATTTACTCAGTGTTTATTTGCTGTTAATGACGAGCATTAGTTAGCGTAAAAATAAAATGTTCTTCATGGGTACATAAATTCATTCCATATTGATGGATAATAAATGCTTGTTTCAAAAAAAAAAAAAAAAATCAACATTCCTGAAAATAATCAACAATTGTAGCAACTGAAATAGCTTAGCTATTCCTATCAATGCAAGATGTATGAAGGTAAATATAAATATAGCCTATATATTATCCATATACAAGAGCATAATAACATACCAAATCAAGCTCAGGGGACGTTTCAGGTACAAATAATTGTGACGAAGGCTCTTCTGGGATCTTATATTCCAATTGGGGAGGTCCCCTGCAGCAGGCTGTTTTACACCTCCGTGAGACACTGCAAAAACTTTCCTGCCTGCCTTGCAGTTCGCTTTATAATCATCATCAGTGACTCTATCGAGCCACGGGTTCTTCCCACTCCACTCTATTTTTTGGTGAAGTTTCTCCTATTGAGGATGAGATGGGGTGTCCTGAGCGTCTGCTGCTGAAGAAGACATTTTTGTTTTGAAAACACGCGGGGCGGTGCGTTGAACAGAGCGAGCGAGGTAACTGGAAAACGAACCCGGAAGTGGAGCGCAGTGCAGGGCAGACAGATAACTATCTTGCTGTCTTTAATATCTCCTGCCCTTTTTGTTCATTATTGTTGGCTCAGTGGTCACTCATGAGCGCAAGAGGTGTGTGTTTGTGTGTGACAGACGTGCATGGGCTGGGCGCACCGCCGCCCGCCACTCCCCACCACCGGAGCCGCGGGTCGCGCGGGGTCGCCCCATGGGACAATTGTGAAATATTGGTTCAATACGGAACGCAAATTTTAATTCCCAATTACGGAACAATTCCGTATTTCAAGGGACGGGTGGCAAGCGTAGTGTCAGTGTCAATCAACTGTTGCCATACATGACCTGCCTTTTGCAAAAGATTGTTGTTTTCATTAACGAAGCGGTCCCGGTCCTTTTCCAGATCCGAGATGAACTTGCGCAGCTTCCCAGCATCGATGCAGTGGCAGTTGATCTCTTGTTGCAATACCCTTTTGTCGTTCTCGAGTTCCATCACATGGCACTGTTGCGTCTCCAATGACTCCGCAACTTTGGCCACTTCCTTTTGATTGGGATCACCGGAACATGTAAAAGGGCATGATTAACTGTAAACAAGGTTTAAAAGGCTCAGTGGCAAGAATGATGTTATAGGAAAAAAATAGGTTGGTACCTTAGTTAACATGTCACGTTCTCTGGTTAGGTCGTTAATTGATTTCTTGTCAGCATCCCCTTGCTTTTTTGCAGCTTCATACTCTGTAGAAGGACAAGTTGTTTATACAGTTTTTTTAACCTGTCCTTTTCAGCTGCTTAGACACGCCCATTAGGAATTTGGGTGTCCTTATGGTCTGAACAGTTTTAATGTATCACATAAGAGTTTGATAGTTTGATCCACTCCCGTTGTGGTTGTTCATTAGATTATATTTATTAGGAGAGAGCAGCGAACAGGGAAGGGCTTATAGGCATAATCGAATTTTAAGGGCAGAAAGGACCCTGGTGGCCAAAAGTGTCATTGCATGAAATTGACTTTCCTATATATATAAAAGTTGTAAAGCAATAAAACTGCAACAAAAATGAATGGAATGAACAAAAAAAAAATATTTCTATAATGGGTCAAAATAATTTTTTTAACAGATCATGTGACTAGCACCTTAGACAGTCATTTGCTTTATATATAATTTCAACAACAACAAAAAAAATAGCGGAGGGCAATTTTATTTTTCAAATGATTTTTTTCTTTGATAGAAAAATTTCTTTGATTGAAGCAACTTTTTTGGGGATTTAATGATTTACACACAATGTCCTACCCATAATATGGCCCAAACACAAAAAGGATTGCTTCAATCAAAGAAAACTTTTTCACAAGTGTTTAAATGCAAATCTCAAATATTTTTTCGCATTCAAAAATGTCTTCTACGATTAAAAATATTTGTTTTTTGATTGAAGTGATTTTTCTTTTTGAAAATACATACATACATATATATATATATATATATATATATATATATATATTTTAAGCAACTTATTTTTTGATTGAATAATAAAGACAAACACGTCTTTTTTTTGCATTCAAACGCATTTTTTTAATTGAAACAACTTTTTTTTGACTGAAAATATATATTTTGATTGAGGCAACTTTTTTTTTTACTGAAGCAACTTTTTTTTGATTGAATAATGAAGACACAAATCTACCTCCATATGGCTCTGCCCAGGGGATACTATTTTTGACTGGGGTAACTACATTGGCACGACACCGGCAGGTGTACCATAATCAGTGGATGACGATCTTGGCGAAAAGTATTGCTTAAGCAGCCTGATTTACAATTGCCCTCAAGAATAATGGGGGGGGGGGGGGGGGCGTTCATTGTCAACTTATTATAAATATTCTTGTAAGTTAATTTTATTGCTGACACTGCGTTTTGGGGTCATCAGCATGTTGTGCCCCCCCGCCCCAAAAGTCAAACTCCGCCTATGCTTATAGGGGACTATGTGGGAGGCCTGGTAACTGACGAGAAAGAGGAGGAAAGGTTAAGTCGAATGGAGACGTGATTAGATGGGTTGGAGCCAGGGGTCGCGTTAACCGAATATTTTCCGTCGCTGACCGGTTTTTTAAAACGGTGACGGAAAAAACTGAAGTCCATCTGTCATTTAGACAGGTTGCAATCCACACCCCAGACCACAGGGTGGCGAGTGAGCATATTAATTAGCTATTATCTCTCTTAATGCATGACGTCGTTGGCCTTACTCGGAAAAATGTCAAGGCAACTGAGTGTCCGAGCTAAGTCGTCTGTCCGAGGCAGAAGTCCAAAACCTCATGACAATAGCCTCTGAAGGAATCCCACTTGAGACATTTGATTATGCACAAGCGGGCACGCAATGACAAGGTTTCACTAAGGACCCAAATGCACGAATGTTCCGTTTAAACAAAAATATTTATTTTCAGTTCATGGGAGTTCAAAAACAGCCAACAAAAAATCACAGCACATGCTGGACACCAAACATCTGGGCAAAGTCAACGAAAAATCACAGCGCTTGCTGGATACCAAAAATCTGAGCAAAGTCAACAAAGTAACAAAAAGGGCATTTGAACCCAACATAACTCTTGGTCAAGAAAAGGCTTACATGAGCTGGTAACATGGAACATGGCAGGATACAAGACGAGCCGACACAGGGCAAGGTTAGATGCAGACTATATATACACAATGGATCACAGGTGGATGTGATCAGCCTGATTGGGTAGAGCAGGAAGTAAAGCTGGAACCAGGCAGAATGCCATTACCACAATAAAAGCAGGAAATTCTGCACCAACAAACAAAACACTAACATGACTTCCTAGACATGACACGCAATTCAAGTCCATGCGCACCAGGAGGAAGACTGCGTTCAGGCCACAGCAGGTGAACTGTTAATTTCATTGTTCCATATGTAGCCTACCTACTGGGGCCACAGTCAGCTGTTTTTGTCACTGCGGAGAAAAAGTTACATATTCATATGCTTGATGGCACGGTGTGGATTCTGTTAAGCTTGTTCGGACAGAATATTGTAGCATCACCGGGGTCTGGCGGCGGCACCGTGATTGACACATCAACGCGAGGTTCTTATTGGTGCACCCGGTGTGCCAGCGCGTCATCCAATTGGTGGACTAGATTGCCGCCTGTGTACATAGTTGCCTCTTTTTCTTTGGGGGCGGAGTTGTTGTTTTGTTGGTGTTGCTGGCGGTAAGCAGAGTAAAAAGAGGGAGAAAAATACCACGACTTCCGTGTCTAATTTTTCGCCGCCAAGCAAGCATTACAATATTAATTAAAAAGGAATGAAAACAAAATACTATTGAATATGTCATTATTATCATTTTAAAAATTTAAGTGACGGGTAAAAATAGATTATGACCGGATTTTTATGACCCTGTCAGTCAAAATGACAGACAACTAAAAAGTCTAGCGCAACCTCTGGTTGGAGCGTACACAATTCAGCAATGTGAGGTGGGGAACCCAGTGCAGTGGTACTTTTACACAAGAAGTTCTCTCCATACAGAATTTTCAGGTTAAGACACGCTACGATGGGAAAATATTGCCTCTTGTCAAGAAAATAAATTTCAGGATACAAAAGGCAAAAATACAGTATGGCCGATGCTCACAGCTCCTAGAGTTTACTGAACGTAACAAACTTATAGCTGCTCTGCCATTGGCTATTGCCTAGCATTCCTGGAATCCAATTGGCTAAGAGGCACCGCTACTGTATGTGTATATCACAGCGTCCTCTTCATTCACGTGTTCTGACAGCTTTACATGAGTGTTTTACCTTTTATTCTTTACTCTAGTCTAGGTTTATTACATTATGCACAACTCAGATTTTATGTTTATTGTCAATAATCTAATTGTGACATGCGTTTGTTAGATCTTTTGATGCATTTAAAAATTATGTCTGATTTTGGGGGGCTCGCAACAGATTAGGGCATTTACATGGAAAACGCGTTTCTACTTAGAAAGAAACTACTTCCAGAAGCAGTTAATTCGTGAGTAGATTTACCACTGTATTATGTAAGTCACCGGTCAGTGTGGATATGTTGACATCCTATTCTATGCTACCTGATTGCTAATCCTGGCACCGACAATCTCAATCACCTGAGGTGTGTCTAATAGCCCAAAAGTGCAGAAAAGTGGAGATGCTGCGCAGGGTCTGTCCCCAATCCGACAAAAAGGCTGGGGAGTGAGCGCAGCACACCCTTCCCCCTGAAGCTTTGGCAAAGCGACCATTATCGCTTATTATAATATTTCTGCATAAAATCATTATCAAATGTGATCTGATCTTTGTCAAAATCACACAGAAGAAAAAACTGTGTATGCTTCAGTCATTCATCTACTGCGTTTTTTTTTTTTTTGTAACTAAACGTTTTAGCAAACACTTGCTTACATTTTTTTTTTTTTTTTTTTTTTTAGAAATGTGTACACTACGTTATTATTCTGGAGTAAAAACAAAAAAATAGATGCAAATAGACGATAAGTCTTCTGAACAAACTTTAGAGTTTCTGAAAATTCACAACTTCTTGTTCAATCTTTGCCATTTTGAAAAGTAAAAGGTCGTCCAAGCTCAGAAACCCGCGTATCATAATAAAATCCCACGAAAATTCGACTTGAGGGGGCGGTCACATGCATTTTTCGACTCAACAAGTTGAATTTACCATAATGACGACACCAGATGAAGATAGCTCTAAGGAAGCTAGCTTACCTCTCTCTAGACCAGCAATCCGAGTTTTTAGAATCCCTCTCTGTACTTCCACTTCAGCTTTCTGATCCTCTATTACACGTAACCTCTTTTGGATGGCTTCTTTCATCTTTCTTTCTTTGGAATTGTCCTGACGCATTTGATTTATAACATCTTCTTTTATCTGACAAGTGGTAGGGGGAGAATTTTATGGAGAATTACACCAGTGACCAGTATGGCAGATAATATGAGTTAACTATTGTGTAGGTTGTGAAATATTTATTCATTTTAGTCTACTTTTTATGATGAATCATTCTTATTGTATTTGAGTAACTTCAAATACGCACCTTTATCTCATTTAAATTCTTCTGATTCTCCAAATAGAGACATTCCCTGACCGATACGAGATGATCTCGGTCGCGCTGCAGTTTGTTAGTCTTAACTTGCAAATGCTCCAGGTCTTTGGCAATTTTCTCCATTCCAAGCTGTTAGAAGAGAAAAGTGCGATCATTAATGCAGTCCTTGAAATCAAGCCACTTACATATGCTATTTCATCAATCCACCATTACAATAACAGAATAGTGACTTTATAGTCCATAAGCCAGTGGTGGAATGTTCGTTAATGTATTTAAGTACATTTTTGTATATCTGTACTCATGTACAGATATACAAAAATGTACTTAAATAATGTACTTAAACCGGTATGGCACGGTGCTTTTTACTTTTACTTCACTACATTTAACAGTACGTATCTGTGCTTTTACTCCACTACTTTTCAAATTGTTGCCTGCGTCACTCATTACTTTTGTTTTTTTGTTTCTCAATGTGAAATGATAAGTTTTGTTTTCATGCCTCCGGCACAATCGATAAGCCCAACAACTACACCGTAATTGAAGCAGCAACACGAGAAAAAGCAAGATTAAGCAGGTGAATATCCGTAGAAATTACAGTAAGAAAAACGTAAAATAACGACAGTAAAAGTCTGTAAAATCCCAAATAGTATAGGCACATAATTGTTACATCCAATAACTGTAAATCAAGAAACAGCATATGACTATAATTTTCACAGGTCTAACATGTAGAAACAACACAATTTGACTGTGAAAAGTCAAAACAGAGATAAAATTAGGGGGGAAATCCATTAATACTTCGAGCAGAAAATTATTGTAAAATGAATAGTATTCGTCTAAATTATAGATTTTGGTGATGCACTGTTTAAAAAATTTGTTAGATTTTTAAACAGTAAAATACTGGCAACTGTGGTTGCCAGTAGTTCATCGTTAAATATACGGTGACAATGCTACTGTAGAAAGTACGGTGACAATGTAAAAATCATTCTGATAATGTAATTCCATATTATTGCAACCCAATGGATAATTGAGTAAATATTTTCAATTGAATAACTTGTTGGAATTTAATATTTTTAATATTATATTTGCATTTCAATTATTTTAGTTAATAAATGATCTAATTCTCAAAAGGTGAATTATAGATGAAACGGGTCTCCACCCCTCTGCTGTAGCACAGGGCCAGTGGAAAATTACCAGCAACGCGACAAGACCGACCCTTTTTTTCAATTGACCGCATTGTGAGCTGCTCCAGCAGAGAAATGCTGCATACGAGAGCCACTGAGCAGTGGCGCCTCCAGAAATTTTTCATAGGGGTGGCCAGATGGGGCCACATAAAATCTTGGGGTGGCACACCAAAACTAAAAGCCATAATTTTAGGTTTTCATTATATTGTTGGAGTAAAAACGTCAGGGGAAAACTATCAGAAAGACTTAAAGACACGGCTACTGACATACTTTGGTGTATTGTGTAATATTTGATGTTACTAATGATTTAATATGCATAGTCCATAACTGTCCAGTCAACATTTTGAGTTCCACAACAATTCAGTTTTATTGCGTTATGTATATATTAGGCATAAGGTGTACATTTAACAAAGCAAAATAATTACTGGGGAAAAGCAGGTGCTGGCAGATTTGCATTTGGGATGAAATGCATAACTGATGCTACAACAATCTAACGATATAGACCCTACCCACCGACGTCACAAAACCACGTGCTCGCTGTATGGTTCCGCCCCCTTGTCCGTCATTTTGTCTCTGTATTAGCATTGGTTTCAATTGATCGAGGAATTTAAAATGCATTTCATGGAAGACCCGGTGCTTTCGGATGCCGTAAACTCACTGGATGTGTTGCATAAAAGGCGTTATGTGGAAAAGCTTCGTTCTATATAGTCGCCAGATCCATATTTGATGCCCAAATCGATGTTTTTCGACCCACTGTCTTCGCCCTGTCTGCCTGACATCTGCTACGCTGATATTTACAACTATTTTGTCCACACAAAATCAGCCTATTCTCACGAAAATTTGAAAAACTTCAAGAGCTTGGAGGCTTATAAATACTTCGTTGCTGGTTGGGTGAAACAGGTCCTCGTCCACGAAAATTTGGCAGGAATCTATCTTGTGCTTGGAAAGGTGAGTTACGAAATTTTCAATTCAAAATCTTTTATTCTCGCTAACATCCACTGTCAAGTCTAATTTATTTCATGTCATTTGTCAATGCAGTTAGGGCTTTTTATGTTTATATGGTTTAGCGATAGCACTCTCACTACATACATATGTGTATGTTGTCGGCGATTAGCCTAGCAATGATCTTAATTGTGGTTATTTGTCAGCCCAAAACCCTCTAAGTATATCTTAAATGCATCTTACCGGATATAAAATGACTACTACATAGTCTGTGGTGATTTTTTGGTGCCCAGTTTTCACGTCGAATTGCAGCCGTCCATTTCGCTCTCCTCTTTGGATCCCTCGGAATACGGTAAAACTTCAAGTCTCTCCTTCCATCTTCTCTGTTAGTGCAACCAACAGCCACACACGCCTTCAACATTTTGATTATTAATGTTAAGGAGCAGAAAAACACGCCGTAAATAGGAGGAATGTACGTAGCCGTAACAGGTTAACACTATGTTTTGACGGACAATTGGGCGGTACCATTCAGGAGAGCGGAGTTGTGACGTCACGTGGGTAGGGTCTATACTTGGCATGCGGGGTGGCCAGTGGGGTGGCCAACAAATTTATATGGGTGGCCGTGGCCACCCCTGACCACCCCCTGGGGGCGCCACTGCCACTGAGAGAATTTATTCGACATTTTTCTGTTAATATCCCTCCAAAAAGCGAGTTAAACTTTACTGGTACTTCCTTATAAGCGTGGGCTGAGTTGGAGACGGTGTGCGTGAGGCAAAAGTGCAGTTTACTCGTCCTTGGTAAGTTTAGCCTATCGAGCTAATTGGAGCTAACGCTAGCATTAGCTGGCCAGTATGGCCGTTAATAAGAATTTGTCGACTCATTGTTGACTTAAGTTAGTAAAATAATTGTCATCCTATATGTTGAGGAATATAGGATGACAATTATTTTACTGAGGCTGGAGTTTGTGAAGCTCTTTGAAAGCATCTTGGTGAGTTACTTCAAATGTGCTAACTACAGTCAAGTGCAAAAATGTTGTCACAGCAGTTGAACCATATGCACTCCTATTGTCTGTGATACTAAATTGTTGACAATGACACATTTATTTTTCTTTTCCATGTTGAATGTAATTTTTGTATTTGTGTTTAAATGAGAACAGACTCAACTCACTGCAGTTAATGTTGTTAAAAATAACATTGGTTGGGAATTAGAAAAATATTTAGATTTTAATAGCCTTGTTTTATACAGGCTAGGTTTTTGGATGACCTTTGAATTACACTGGATTTGGACTCTGTATTCTCCCTGAAGAGGGGGATGGCGAGCTAACCCTTGATTGACGGACCTGCCTGCTTCCTTTTCCCAAGGAGCACAATCTTCACTTCCTACCTCTCCAGTGTGATAGGATTGCGAACTGCTTCTGCAGTGGATAGGATAAAAAACTGAACAGTGCACTTTTATTTTCATATAAATTGGGACACTCTTCACTTATTTTGAAGGGACACTTTAATTTATTATTTTTCTGGCACCAATCTGAACTGTTGTATATTAGAGAGCCGGCTCTAATAGGCAGTCACTGTGAATATATTGTAAATGTTTGTACATAGTTTTCTCTTTTAATTATAATTTTAAATTTTTACCCTTTCGTGGCTCCAGTTATTTATTGTGTGCTAAATTTCTTCTTGTTACACCAAAATTTTCCTTCAAGAGACGAACCTAAGCGCACGTGCCCAATTGGAAACATTCCTGTTGACTCTACAGGGGTTACATTATTTAGGGGGAAATTCCTTCAACTGTTGCTGCCGGCAAGGTTAAAGACATTACGGTAATGGAAAAAAACAAAACCTGCAACCTTGACTGTTTCTTCAAACGATGCATGATTACACTTTCATTTCACAAGAGCAATAAATGCATTTAAAACTAAATGAAAATACCTAAGCTTAGTCTCAAACGATATGAAAACAATAAATAAATGAGGATCTAAGTACAACAAAAGAACAATTGGCAAATTTGCATAGCAAAAATCCGCTAGCTTAAATGCTATAAACTGCAATTTTTGTTTTTTACAATGCTCTTAACAAATCTTTCAAAAACATTCCAACAAAAAACTGTCAAATATACTTGTAAACTAAATAACGAACGCATAAACCAACATACAGTGATATCCATCCATCCACGCATTGCAAATGAGATGTTTATCTTTTTTTCCCTTTTTTTTCCAGCTAGCAGCAGCCTAGTGTGAAGAAGATTTAAAGATACATTGTAATTTGTATAATTTAACAATACGTCTAAATGAATATATATAGCTCATTATTTACATACTATTTGCTAGAAGTCGTCTGAAATAGCATGTCAAATACAAATTGCTCCTTTACATGCTTTATTTTGAAAATCTTATCAGTTCTCCTGTTGCCAAGCATGTGCCTGACCGCGTTGACGCGTAGTTGGAAATCGGGAAAAAAAATCCACAGAAAGGTATTTCACGTTAATGAATGTAATTCTGGTTTAAGCCTGTTAAAACAACCTGAATATTGACATTGACATAATGTCTAAGTTCAGTATGGTTCATGTTTAACCCGAATCAACGTGTCCTAGCTTGGCATGCTGATGTCGCTGGTGGTAATTTTAAATGAGTATTTTGAAGCATTTAGAAAAGATTGAAGATGTCAACGGACGAGGGTCCATTAACAGAAGGACTATTATTGTTGTGGTAATGTACGTATTAGGGCCAAATAAAAGGAAAAAGAAGGACTATGAGATGGAGGTCGTACTATTGCTACGAGAAAAAAGTCGTATTATTACGTAGGGGTAATGTAGCCGTAATCAGCTATGCATTTTACGTACATGTACCGTGGCTGAGAGCTACGATATTAGCCTGGCTAATGAAATATTTCAAATAGATCTTTGTTGTGGTTCTTCTTGTATAAAAAATGTGTTGTTTTTTTTCCCCCCATTTGTCATGGTTTGAAGCAATTTCGCCGTGGCACTACATGGTGAGGCTGTCCGACTCCGATGCAGCGCGCCACAACAGCTTAAAAAAATCCTAGGTGAAACCCTGTTTATTGTGCAATAATCTAATTGTAACATGTATTTGTTGGATGTTTTGATGCATTTTTATGCATTATAAAAGATTTGTCTCAGAATTGGGACTCTGAATCTGGGGCTCAGAATGGATAAGGGCATTTACATGGAAAACACATCTCTACTTACAGAATTTCAAGTTACAAAACTACTTCCAGAACCAATTAATTTTGTAAGTAGAGGTACCACTATTTTAGCTCAAACAAAAACATACCTGATATTGGTCTTAACAGGGAGCAGCTGGATTCAGCCATGTTGGACGAGTTATGGCATATTCACTGCTGCCATTAGAGGGCAGTGTATCCACCCAAATTAATAAAACTAAACGCAACACTTTCAAAACAAACCATTACAATGTCACTCTAATTAAACAAATCCTAGAAGCAGCAAAATTTGTTTTGAAGGTCTTTTTCTAATCAAATTACTTGAGTTAATCGATTAATCGTTGCAGCACTACTCCATACAAAAAGGGGACCTGAGGCACATTGGACAGGCTCGAAAGCCACACAAGCGGCTCAACAACATGGTGACAATCATGTATTTGAACGTGGAATCTGTGATCATTACCTTCATGGATTTCAGTTGCTGCGCTAATCTCATTTGCTCGTCTTTGGACATTTGGTAATCCTTTTTCAGAGTTTGGATCTCTCTGACCTTTGTTTCTACGTCGATGGTCATCTCATTCAACTCCTTTTCAAGTTTTTCTTTTAACCTCTGCTCACGGGAAATGTCATTCTGGTTTAGCTGAATTTCATGTTGGAGCTGGATGGAGAAAAAGTGCAAGATTTCATTTATCGGTATGTTCCAAATTGCCAGAATACGATTTTAAAGTTGCAAGATTCAGTAGATGTCATGACACATATTTTTGCTTTTCATTCAGTACCTGTGCAATGTTATTCAAGGCATCCTCCCTTTGAGTCTCTGCCTTTTGCTTGCTTGCACTGGTGATGTCCAGCTGTTCTCTTAGACTCTCCACTGTTGTCATCAAGCGATCGCGTTCATTCGTCAAGTCTTCAATCATTTTCAGTAAATCACTGCAAACACATTTTGGGACTCAGCCACAAATGGCACATAGGTGTTTTGGTGAATTTGCAGTGTCTGGTGGCTGGGCTCACCTCTGATCTTGGTTCGCAGAGGCCAAACTTTGTTGTTCTATTACCTGTGTTAGAGTGCTAACTTCTTCTTGTAAGTTTTTGATCGTCTCTATATTGGCTTGCTCTTTATTGTAAGCACTATCAACCATTTGCCAAGCTTTTTCTAATTCCTGCGGATGTAAAATGAACATTTTCAGTTAGCTGATTAAAAATATAAATGCACATTTAAACCCTGTGACATCTGTACTAGGGGTGTGACAAATTATCGAAATGATATATCGTTTGTATCCCAAAAGGTTTTCGATATGCTCCTGACAAGAATCGATACATTGTTTTAACAAGGTGTGACTGTTGTAAAATAAATAAAGAAATAAAAATCCATTTAGACTGGGAGGGGTGCATAAACATTCATTCATCCGAAACCAGAGCATTTGCAGACAGTTTTTCCGATTTCCAAAGCATTTACAGGTCACTTTCTGTTCATTTTAGGCCAATGACAAGTTACTTTCCTTTTGAGTTTGGGTGACTGCCTCACAGTGTTTTTTCCGTCAATGATAACAACAACAAAAATATTTGGTCGACAAACAATTTTTTTCATAATGATGAAGAAACAATGAAGAACTTAAAACGTGTCATGGGAGAGTAAAACCTAAAACCCTGTCTATATATTTCAATCTACTTGCTTTCTATTCCTCTTGTGCTTATCTCCATTGCTGATTTCAATTATTATTATTAGTAGTAGTTGTTTTTGTTTTAATATTTATTTTTATTCTATTTGTGATTAAATGCGATTTTTATGTATAATTTTATTTCCTATTTTGATTGTCTTGGTTTTTACGTTGTATTGATTTAAATGTGATTTTTTAAAATCTTCATGTGATGTAAAGCACTTTGAATTGCCTTGTGTTGAATTGTGCTATATAAATAAATTTGCCTTGCCTTGCCTAAAACGTCTGGCGAGACGAAATTTTGCCATAGTTTCAGTTATAAGCAGAGGTGGGTAGTAACGTGTTAAACACACTCAGTTACATTTACATGAGTAACTTTTTGAGAAAAATGTACTTCTAAAAGTAGTTTTACGAAGCCATACTTTTTACTTATACTTGAGTAGATTTGTGAAGAAAAAACACTACTCTTACTCCGCTACTTTGGGCTACACAAGACGTAACATTTTTCGTCTTTATTCTACACACTAGATTATTTTTTGTTAGCAATGCTATTGCCAAGAGTAGCACTACTAATTTCACCAATGAGACATCGCAACAACAATCACATGACTCAACTACACCAGACGCAAACTTGCCATTCTATGATCATGCCAGCCTGTTCAATCACATGGCGTCTTTAAAGCACCGTAACAAATGAAGTATGTGACATAGAGTGCTGCCCTCAACATGAATCCAAAGCACGGATTTAAAACTGTCTCCCAGTTTTTATTTGGCAACGATTGACCATGGAAAACCGGAGATATGATCCTTTTAATTTTATAATAGCATCTATGCTTCAGTACTCTTTTTTTCTCTCTCTTGCCAGAATTTAATGATATATATATTTTAAGCCTTTGGCTTAATTTGATTTTGTAATGGGTTATTGTACAGTATCATAACAACAACAGTTCATATACACTGCTGGCCAAAAGTATTGGCTGCAATTCTGTCAGATAATGCTCAATTTCTCCCAAAAAATGATTGCCATCACAAATGCTGTGGTAGTAATATCTTCATTTATTTTGCTTGCAATGAAAAAAACACAAAATAGAATGGGAAAAAATTAAATCATTGTCATTTTACACAAAACTCCAAAAATGGGTCGGACAAAAGTATTGGCATTCTTTGGAAAATCATGTAATGCTTCTCTAATTTGTGTAATTAACAGCACATGTTACTTGCCTGTGGCACATAACAGGTGGTGGAAGTAACTAAATCACACGCATAGCCAGTTAAAATGGATTAAAGTTCTCAACCTGTGTCCTTGTGTGTACCACACTGAGCATGGACAAAAAAAAAGAAGACCAAAGAACTGTTTGAGGACTTGAGAAGCAAAATTGTGAGGAAGCATGAGTAATGTCAAGGCTAAAAGTCCACTTCCAAAGACCTGAATGTTCCTGTGTCGACCGTGCGCTGTGTAATCAATAAGTGTGAAGCTCATCATGGCACTGTGGCTAACCTCCCTTGATGTGGACGGAAAAGAAAAATTGTCGAGAGATTTCAACGAAAGATTGTGTGGATGGTGGGTAAAGACCTTCGACTAACATCCAAATAAGTTCAAGCTGTCCTTTAGTCCGAGGGTACAACTGTGTCAACATGTACTATCCATCGGCTTCTGAATGAAAAGGGACTCTATGGTAGGCAAGGGCGTAGGTTTGGTCTCAACATTGGTAGGGACAATATAACAAATAACCTGCATGTACACTTTTTTCTGGGGACAGATAATTAATAAGACCAAACAGATTATTGAACGGGGGTCAGGGCTACATTTCTCACGAATATGAACATAATCAATTGCTAGGCTGATCAATGAAAAAATAAATCTGTATTGGCTTAAATTAACTTTTATGTCTGTTGGTTCAGGTGATGCAACGTTTAATTCAAACCTTTGTTTTCAAAAACTACTAAAACATTTTGAAGTGCAAACGGGGAACTATCTAAGAATGGGTCCACTCCTGGGGGACACTGGAGCACCCCTAGACTCAAACTAAAGTACTGTCTTGTAATATAAAAGGGATTTGGGAAAAAAATAATGGAAAAAAAACCTGAGATATCTATGGACTGATCTACATCTAAGGCATACTAGACTACCCCAAGACTCGAACCAAAGTACTCTCATGAAGTTCTGATGTGTGATTTCATTTCAGAATTTTTTTTTTCAAGTCAGTTCATGTTCATGTCAGTATCCACCTGAAGTGGACCCATTCTTGGATGGATAGCTCCCCATTTTTTTTTCTTTTAATAATGGGACTTCAAGGGCACATAATGCAAACAATGGTCCGAATGAGGGATGGCTAGCTTGACTTCATTGTTCCTTGTGGAGGCTGGCCTGATTGCAATAGTTTTGCAGGTTAGCAAGTTCACATTGTTTAATGTTATGCTCACTCTGATATAGGGTGGACTTTCAGTAGTAAAGTTTGTGGTGTTTGTCGCCTCCACAACATTGACGTATTTTTACATTACTTACAGTGGCTGCTGCTAGCTGAAAAAAAAACTAATATCCCTCCTCTTCAAAGGGGCGGCATGTTGTCGAAATAAATTTGTCGGGGCTGTGTGAGTGAGTGTGTGTGTCTGTGTAGTTTGGAAGAGTCAAATCATCAGACAATGGTAAATGGTGTTATACTTACTGTATATAGCGCTTATCATAGCGCTTTTCCACCTTTCAAGGCGCTCAAAGCGCTTTACACTATCTCGCTATCTACCTCAAACGTGCGTTTAGGTGGACCGGCACATTCAGCAAGTGAAAAGGGAGTCTATAAGGCTGAACAATGAAAATAATTAACTTAATAATTGCAGGGTCAACTCTATCCTTACAACATATGGGAAGACATTCTGAATTGCATATACAACTGAACTAATTACATAATGCACAACAGGTTGCTTAAAAGTTGGTGGCAATAATTTGAGCATCCTGAAAAGTTGGTAGTGTTATATCCCTACCGTCCCTATGCAAACCTATGCCCTTGATGGTAGGATACAAAGGAAGATCCCACTGTATGACCCAGAGACATAAAAAAGGCAGGCTGTAGTTTGCCAAAACTTACCTGAGAAAGCCAAAAACGTTTTGGAAAAATGTTCTCTGGTCAGATGAGACAAAAGTAAAGCTTTTTGGGAAAAGGCATCAACATAGAGTTTACAGGGGAAAAAAACCCAGACCTTAAAAGAAAAGAACACAGTCCCCACAGTCAAACATGGCGGAGTTTTGCTCATGTTTTGGGGTTGCTTGCTGCCTCTGGCACTGGACTGCTTGACCGTGTGCATGGCAATATGAAGTCTGAATACTACCAACTAATTTTGCAGCATAATGTAGGGCCCAGTGTGAGAAAGCTAGGTCTCCCTCAGAGCTCATGGGTCTTCCAGCAGGACAATGAACCAAAACACACTTCAAAAAGCACTAGGAAATGGTTAGAGAGAAAGCACTGGAGACTTCTAAAGTGGCCAGCAATGAATCCAGACCTGAATTCCATAGAACACCTGTGGAGAAATCTGAAAATGGCAGTTTGGAGAAGGCAACCTTCGAATCTCAGAGACCCGGAGCAGTTGGCCAAAGCAGAATGCTCTAAGATTCCAGCAGATCATTGTAATAAACTCATTAATTTATATCGGAAGCGGTTGTTCACAGTTATTTTGTCTAAAAGTTGTGCTACCAAGTATTAGGCTGAGAGTGCCAATACTTTGTCCGGCCCATTTTTGGAGTTTTGTATAAAATGACTATGATGTTGACTATGATATATTTTTTTTCATTCTTTTTTTCATTGCATGCAACATAAATGAAGATATTACCACCAAAGCATTTGTAATAGCAATCATTTTCTGGGAGAAATTGAGCATTATCTGACACAATTACCAATACCAATACTTTGGCCACCACTGTAGCTAAGTTTGTGCAGAGAGAAAAAAAATACCATTGTTTAAAAAAAAAAAAAAAATCTAACAAAAATACGCAGTTACTCAAATGGTTACCCATTACTTGAGTATTCTTTTCACTGGATATTTTTTTTTACCTGTACTTGAGTACATTTTTTGGATGACTAAATTTACTAAATTTACATTTGTTCATTCGCTGCCACCCTCCCACTTCAAACGAATTGGACGTCCTCGAGTGATAAACTCAATTCATATCATATCGTCTCGTTCCCACCCCAAATCTTTACCGTCTTTAGTGCAGACATTGTTGCGTCGTCATCCTGAGACATTTTGCGTGCAGCGTCAAATCTGGTTGAGGCGGCCGCCATCTCTGCGCTAAGTTCCTTGCATTTCGACATGAGCTTTTTCTCGTTGTTGTGGGACTTGGTGAGCGCATTGAGGAGTTTCTCATATTCATCACGGATCTTGGTCATATTTGGCTCATCTTGGTCCTCTGCGAGCTCACGGAGGACCGAGTGGAATTCCTCCAATGGATCAGCCATGTTCGCCCTCGTTTTATTTGCCCAGCTACTGTGAAAACACATTTACATCAGACAACAAACAGATCTGGCATTACAGTACATTTACTCCCATAAATAAGGACTACAATTTGAATAATAACTAATAATAACACAATTTAATTAATGGTGTTATGGAGGTTGGACTTACTGTATAATTGCAGTTTTTTTTTGCATTGATACAAATACTTATTTCATAATATTGTGGTGCTGAATCCAAACCTTACCCAGTTTTTTTAGAACTTGTAAAAATGAACCCTTTCCTGCTCAAATTGTTTTGTTTTGAAAATACTCCCTGTCCACCGAGAAGGCCACATGGCCAACGATAAAGGCATGCCCGCCGGGAATGCGGTTTCCTCGGCTTGGCCACGAGCAGCGCCCAGCTCTGACATCGGCCGGTTTGTCCGGCGGTCATTCTCCAGCTGCTTCCCCGGCAGATGAGCTCTCCTGCCCGCAGCAGGGGAATGACGAGCTATAACTTGCTTGCCGCCTGGGGAGGGGGGGTTTGCTGATCGGTGAAGACAATCGACAACCCCACCGCCGTGTGATATGACCCGGGGTAGTTTTGAGTGATTTTTCGCGTCGAAAGGTGAGAATAAAGACTTGGAAAACGAGATTCCGGCAGTCTGGCCAGAAGGTCAGATTCCTTCAACATGCATGCGCACATCGGTTAAACTAAAAGCTGCGAGAACTCACCATTTTTGTTTTTATTGAGTTTTTTTTACCTTTTCATTACCTCAAAAAATACTTTTTGCATGTATTTCCCTCTCATACTTTTAACCAGTGTTTTTTGGTGGTAACTTTAAAGCAGTTAACCACATTCGTCACGTAGCATATTTAAACCGTCCTTATTTGATATAAATAGATTTAAGTATTTTCTTAAGGCATTTTTTTTCGTACGTTCTGCCTGTTAAGGCATTTTTTTTGTATGTTCTGCCTGTATGCATCTAAACAAAACACGTTGAGAGTGCACGGTGGTACTTTGGGTGTCAAATTCGCCTCGTGGCATTTTGGCAGAAAACCAGCAGCGTAACCCAGTGATCCCTGCAAAGTCAAAAACAATGACGACCTGCTAGTTTTACAAATTGTATAAAAACGAAAACATTAAGAGGGATTTTAATATCAAATTATTTTAACTCATAATAAAGTTTATCTTTAAAGAACTACAAGTCTTTCTATCCGTGGTTCCCTTTAACAGGGTGGACACCGACACTGCGGATGAACAGACAACCTTTTGTATTCATTTTAAATTAATATATTTTAATTTAAAAACACCACATGATTTAGATTGTTTATCCAGGACAATAAAATCCTAAAAAAATATTTTTGATTTTTTTTCTACTAATATTAGTTATTTTAAAGACTGTATTTGAATGAAACACATAGCAAAATTCCATAACAACCTTTTACCAGAAGTAAATTAAATATATATATATATATAGTAGCATGTACCCTTGGATTTATAATTGACAGCAATTTATATTACAGCCAAAATACATGAGTAAATAAGTTGAATGAGTATTTGTCCAACTTTAAAGTACAACTTAATTTATACTTGGGACACAAATGGCACCCTGTGGAAAAAAAAATGACCCACAGGGAAAGAAAGATAATAGGAGATTTGAAATCAGCAACCAAAATATGTAGTAAATAAAAATAAACAAATATGCAACAGAAAATTAGGGAGAAATGTTCGCCCGTACAACTGCAAACCAGAATCACCTATTAAACTCCTCAAACTACAAGACTTACCGCAACGTATGATTCAAGCAACGAAAATCAAGTATTGTACGACCAAACGCTGTTGTTGGCCAGAGTTTATGCTGGTTGCCAGTCAACGGCCAATCTCGCGAGAGAAAGTTGGCTCCGCTGGCTCATAGGAAGTATGACGTCATACCGCCTGAATAAATGACGTCTCTACATTGTATCACTGTTATGCTAAAATTACACTACTTAGCGCAATTCAGTAAGCTATCAGCGTTAAATCAACCAACGTAAATTCAAGTAAGTGACCATGTAACGGTCTTATTTATATTAGCATGGCAATTACAAGGTAATTAAAAAACAATGCTTGTCGAGGAAAAACTTGCCTACCATACTGTTTTATAATTATTTTGTTAGTGGAAAGTTAAATTATTGAAGACGTGCGTATCAACGTGTTGACTAACGTGACTGTACACGCCCGTCAAGAGCTGCATAGTGCGATCACGTGCACTTAGTACATGTTACCATGGTGAAAAGACGTGACGTGTTGTTTGAGACATTTTGGCCTTGTTGCTAAAGGTAAACAACGCATTATTTCTTTTAGTGCTTGCTGTGCATCTATCTTATCAACCTAATCATCCATTCAAGTTTAACATGAAAATCCAAAGGCTTTCAGACAGGGGTGTCACTAGGTTTTAAGAACAGGGGGGCAAAGACCCCAGGAGTTACACAGGATGTAAGTGAACGTAGCGTACAAGCACAAAACTTCACAAACAGCTAACAAAGACTGATAATTCGCAGTATATAGAATGTATACACACATATATATACAGTGGGGAGAACAAGTATTTGATACATTGACAGTGTATCAAATAGTTGTTCTCCCCACTGTACATACATACATATACATGTGTATAAAGAATATATACACACATATATATATTTATTAGGGCTGTCAAACAATTAAAATTTTTGATCAAGTTAATCACAGCTTAAAAATTAATTAATCGTAATTAATCGCAATTCAAACCATCTATAAAATATGCCGTATTTTTTTTGCCCAGGTTCTCAGAGGAGGACCTGGAGATGTGACTTGGTCCTCATTGAGCTTGAGAGCCGACCCGCCTGATGCGATAAAATTATGACAAGCTTTAGTTAGAGCCAAATACCTTTTATTAATTATATTAACAATTAATGCCTGATTAACATCAACTGGCACAACAAAATTGCCATTACTTTGAAGTGAAATGTAAAGAAATAAACATAAAAGCAGTACTAATTCAAAATAAAGGGCATTATGCGGCTCCCACATTAACTCCAAGCCTTTGTAAAAGTGGGATGTCCTCCTCCTCATAAGAGCTCATTGAACGTGCATGTTTAGCTTTGTGAAATGCGAGCAAAAACACGTTTGTCAGTGCATGGCGCTGCTCTTCATTAACTTTATTCCGCCACTTGTCCATAGGGCGAGTGGGGTGCTGCCTGACATCGATAGTTTGTTTAATTGCCACATGCTCTGTTTTTCTCGTGCATTTCAAAGTTTGGATGGCTGAAATTCTTGGACCCAACATCAAATGCGCTGCCGTTATCAGCGATTCTCACGGCAAATTTTGTACCACATATCCGTGCGAGCATCATTTGCTTTTAGCTATGGTACCTCCTGCAGCCACTTTTCAGCAAAAGTCCTTTTTTCGGTAGCTCCGGTGACGTCTCTGTCGTCTGTCTGTCCTTTGACGGGGGTGGGGGAACACGGAAATAATTACTCAGTGGGGCCTGCCTCCGACATTTTGAGAAGTGATTATCTCGTGTCCGCCGCAAATACAGTGGTCAGCCATCGGTACGCAAAAGCGTATGGAAACCGTTGAGGGCCAGCGCGTTTGTATACGTCCAGTACGCATGCGCGCATGCGGACCACTTATGTGCACCCCTGATTATAACAATAAATCAACAAGATGGCATTAAAATTATTAGCGATCCATGGATAGAAAGACTTGTAGTTCTTAAACGATAAATGTTAGTACGAGTTATAGAAATTTTATATTAAAACCCCTCTTAATATTTTCGTTTTAATAAAATTTGTAAAATTTTCAAAAAATAAACTAGTAGCTCGCCATTGTTGATGTCAATAATTACACAACGATATATATGGCGGAAAACACAGACAAGGTTGAAAAAGCAGTATCTGCTCTCGCACCACTCTATAAAATAAACTGCTGTATTTTAAGCCAAAAGAACTGTTGTGTCTGATAGAACAATATGTCTATATGTTGCCATAGCAGATTCATGGCACATTAAGTCCCCGAACTATTTTTAATTTTTCCGTTTTACCCTGAAAACCCCTGTTTACAGACGTCACCCAACCGCTTTTGTTTCAACCCAGCCATAAAAAGAAGGTAATTATATTTATTATTCAAAATGTCTGTCATTTTTAGCTTAGAATCATTAATTGAAGTCTAATATTCCGTTTATTAAAAAAAAAAAAAAAAAAAACGACTTAAAAAAATTATTTACTCACATATTTTAAAGTTTTAAACAAATTACGTCACAATGAAAAAATTGGCGTCTGTAAAAAAGTCGCGGATATCTACCTCATAACTATCACCTAATTGTATTTTTTTCGTTACTGTCGCATCCCCAATATTTTGGATGACAAATAATTGATCCAAATGAAAAAAATTGAAAAAAAAAAAAAAAAAAAAAAAAGTTTAAAAGGGTAAATATATGAAAATGAAAATCTCGATTACACCTTGATGTCTCCGTTTTCTACATCGCGACCCTTGTTATATTACTATGTTTCACCCATAAAATCCGGAAAAAATCCAGCTGTGGCCATTCACATCTGTGTCTTGACACTCGATGATGCATGCTATATGGAGTTTTTGGATCGAAACAAGGTAAGTACGAGATAATATCTCGTTAAAATCACTGCGTCTTTAATTCTGCTCTCGTGTGTTCTCACCTCCAGTTAGGGTTTTGCTGTTTTAAAAAAAAAAAAATTTTTTTTTTTTAAATGCCCTCCTGTTCAAAATGTTTTCTTCCCCCAATATTGAGATTTTAAGCTTTCCAATGATGTATCACACGTGCAAATCGGACAATTTTGAAATTTGGACAAATTGGGGGTCTCAGAGCGGAACTTCAAGTCACAGAAGAAACAAATATATTTGTTTCACAGAAAAAAGATTGATCATTTAATGGAGACATAAAGGTCAAATTTTGGCAAGACAAAAGTTTTGTCGCCTACAGAAAGTAGTGAAAAAATTGAACAGAAAATGTACTTCAAATACAAAAATATGTTACATAACATAAGCGAATTGACTAGTGGTGCTATGAGATCCAAATTTAATATTTCGAATGTCTTCCATGGGCTTGAAGGACTACATTCATGCGGTTTGGTAAGGATTCATACAATTAATTGATGAAGTCATCAGGAACATCTAAGAAAGCAGTCTTGCATGCCTCCCAGAGTTCATGAACATTCTTGGGTTTCGTCTTCCATGCTTCCTCTATCATCCTACCCCAGAAATGCTCAATGATGTTCATGTCTGGTGACTGAGCTGGCCAGTCCTGAAGGATCTTGATCTTCTTTGCCTTGAGGAACTGTGAGGTAGAGGTCCTGCTGCAGAATTTGTCCCTTTTTATGTTTAGGAATGTAAGAGGCAGCTAAGATTTGTTGATATTTCAAAGATTTATGTCAAATCGTCTCAAAATATGATTTTAATTCACATAATAAATCTATTTAAGACTTTTTTCATTCTGCTGGACGTATTTCAGACTAACTAGCTAGTAGCAGCTAAGTAGAAGCATTATTTTAGAGCTAGTAAGTAACTTTTGACCGCAAAACAACAAAGGTAAAACGTGCACAGAGACCAACTGCGAAAAAAAAGGTAGTGCCGACTGCTCGCAGTGTCCAGGGAAAAAGTGGGCTGGGTTTTCACGTAGGGCTGTCCCAAACGACTAATTTTCTCCCGATTAGTCAGCCGGCTATTTTTACGATTAGTCGACTAATCTAATAATTTAAAAAAAAAATTTTTTTTTTTTTTTTGGTTTACTAATTTAGCAATGAAATTTTTGTTGACACTTATCAATTCACAGAAAACATATTGGAACACTTAAATTATTTATTAAAGTACAATTAAACACGTAAATAACAATAATAAATCACAAATAAACAATGAGTTCAAATGCTGATAGAATTAACTAGTGTAGCATCCCGATTGAAAAGATGGTCTCTTAAACTGATGGTTTACAACTTTTATTCCATCCTTGATGTAATCACACCGTAAGAGCTACGGTGCACACAAATAAAACAACACAATTAGAAATTAACGAAAACTTTTCACCTTTTTCCTTTTAAACCTTATTTATATATCAATGAATTGCCTATATGAATTGCCTTTACCTTAATTTATTACCTTATCATTGACAATCTCTCCCTTGAGTGCAATCACTGTATATACTGTATATATTTATGACCTTTTAACCTTATATAATTTTCTATACCATAAAATAAACCATAACATGAAATAAACCTTTCAGTTAGCATTAAGAACAACAATAGCACTTATAGGCCCATTGTCAATGAAACATTATTATTTAGTAAGGCGACAGCACCCTCTGGTGTACAAAAAATGAAAAAAAAAAAAATTACAAACGGTGACGGCGCTTGAGGTGTTTATTCACGTCCGACGTGCAGCCAAGCTTTTTTGGCTTTGGGCCGCTTTCCCCGCTTGCATACAGAGCATCCGACATTCTGAACTTTCCGCGCATATATTTTTTTAACCCTTCATTAACCGCCGACGGGATGTTGTGCTCGTCAACGGATTTACGTCATCGATGACGTCGACTATGTCGACTAGTCGGGACAGCTCTAGTTTTCAGAGTTCTCTTTATGAAAAAGTGGAATGGATTGGATAGCAAAGCATTGAAGGGGCTCTCGACCTTACTCTATGAAGTAAGGGGGAACTGACAGATTTATGATCATATTTAAGCTAATATTGACAGGTTATATGATTAGTGATTTAAACTAATCATAGACTTTATAATGTATTGACGGGACACGCGCCCCATGTCCTGTCAATCAACAGTCTCAATTCTTGGTTAGAAGCAAAAAAAATCGTGCAGTTAGCATTTATTTTACGTAAATAAGTACAATGCTAGTCTGTATAGTTATATATAGTCTAGTATAGTCTGTGTAGTTTGTCTTTGAATGTAGCTAGCGGCCACTTGATGTAAACACAGCTTTTCCGGTGATAATTCTTTTGAATAAATGCTTAAATCCCCAAAGTCGTTATGGATAAAAGTCTCGATTCTTGGTTAAAAGCAAAAAAAAAAACAAAAAAAACCCTGCAGTTAGCATTTAATTTACGTAAATATTGCAAACTATGATGCCAATGCAGTAGCGACTAATTTCTCCCATTGATTTTTCTGGTACGAAAAATATAATAATTACCTTGAATCCTCAAACAAATCACACCTGAGACGATCCTTCCTGTTTGTATGCGGTACAGCTTTCGTACTTTTTCAATAGAAATCCGGCGTTAGATCGTGTGTTTGTGAATAGCTCCACTTGATGTGGGCGGCCCCCTCCTTGAATGCGAGGCACAGTGTATGACCGATCTGACCCCCTAAAATAGGCCTAAACACGCTACTGGCAAAAATGCTAGCCAAACCAAAGACATCACACCGATTCGTTCAATAACAGACGTCTTGAAAAATGAAACTTTTTTTTTTTTAATAAATAAAAACTGATGTAATATACACCATTATGAATTTACAACTACAGTACAAGCATACCAATACATTTGAAAATACAAAAAAACCTACTAACATTTCATTCGAGTAGTTTTGCAAATCAACAATTTAATATTGGGGTAAAGAGGAATCATATGCATTATTTCTGCGTAAGAATACGTATAAAACAAAAAGAATAAGCAACAATTTCTCACAGAAAGTGACACTGGAGTAGATTGTTACATTTCAGGATGAAAATATATAGTGCAATGCATGAAGAGCAATTTTGAGGTACTGAATTGTTTGATTAACTTAACAAAAAAAAAATCACAAATCCAGTGTTCAGTGATGAGTTTTGTTTGTAGTTTCCAGGATATTGAATATGGTTAGCTTCATTAAACTTTTATTTGGAAACTTTAGGATTTCACTCCACCCTCGAGAATTCCAATAATATTTGCACAATACTTTGTATACTAATAAGATGCACTATAACTCATCCAACTTGAAAACGTCACATTTCACTAGAATAGCATATCCACCTGTTTCAAACAAGCGTTTTTTTTAATTTTATTTTAATTGAATCTGTGTAATATACATTTATAAGTCTTACCCCCTCAATTTAATAGTTTTTAAATGCACGTGTATAAAATTTTCTATCTATATCGATGAAAGCGAAATGTCGGATTTTTTTCATTTTCACCGTTTATGCTTTTCATAAGCCTCTGTCTCCATCTTGTGGTGAGTTTTGGATTCGTAGCGGTGACAACTTCAATTGTTTCATTGAACTCATCAAACTGCATAAGATTGACATGTCTTATAAACAGCATATCGAACGGTATATGGTAAGCACAAATGACTTGCCAAACATCACATATACAATATTATTTTAAAAAATGATAAATAAAATGAATTAATTAAAAACCTCAAGGCAAATGGTCATGAAGATGCATTCAAATCCAATATTTGCCCCCTTTTGACTATTGTCATGTCCCTGAAACATTAGCAAAGACCAACACATGGTCAGCTCCTCCATTATGACATGCACGTGTGGAGCTACATTTTTGTTTGAAGCGAAGAAATACAATTAAAAAATAAATAAATAAAAGCACCACAGCTGTTTGGAAATAGCACCAGTTGTCAGAATGATCAGGTATATGATGCGTGTGTGTTTTTGGCAACGTAGAGCACTGGATTGAGTCCCTTAGGAGCAGCAGAAATGCTCGATTAACAGTTGACAGAACAACATATGATCAAGCAAGCGATCTTGCTTCAACAAAAATAAAAATAAAGTCATTTGGAAGTATTTTCATGAATCATTGTGATAAATATGGTGAATACATGCATGTCAAATCATTCCAGTTGTACGTCTTTTGAACCAAGCAATGGCGCACCATAGTATGGTTAAGCGTGCCATCATTCCCGTAAATGTGGATACGATAAAAACATTTTACAGTGGAACCTCTACTTACAAAGTAAATCGGTTCTGGAAGTAGTTTCATAACTTGAAAATTCTGGAAGTTGAGACACATTTTCCATGTAAATTCCCTAATCTGTTCCAAGCAGCCCAAAATTCAGACATAAATCTATTATAATGCAAACATGTAACAAATACATGTTACAATTAAATAATTGCACAATAAACATAAAACCAAAGTTTTGAATAATGTAAATAAACCAAGAATAAAGGATAAAAGTTAATACACTCATGTATATGGGCGCTGTTTGTAAAGCGGCAAATGCCGTAAATTAAGTCAACATTTTGTCACATTTAGAGCCACACGGTATCTAAAATGTGGGGTGAAAATTTAAGTCACTCTTTTTTGCACTTTTACAACAATATTTAGCAACTTACATATTTATCTCTAAACAATAAGGGTTACACTCAAATGTTGCAATCCAGAACTTAATGTTTAATTTTAAATGTTAAATCCAAATCTTAAATCTAAATATTAAATATAAATCCTAAATCTGAAATCTAAGCCGTAAATCTAAATCTTAAATATTAAATCTAAATCTTAAATATTAATCTTGAATGTTAAATATAAATAATACATTTATATTTAAATCTTATATCTACTGTACAGTAAATCCTAAACGTAGAAACCGGTGAAACTAAATATTTAGCTAATATGCCAATTCAAATGTAAGTAACAAAATTAAAAGCCAGCATGAGCTCAGACTGTTGTTTGTGAAAAAAAAAAAACAACGTAACCAACAGCGGCAGTCACTGATCATTGTGACAATAACAGTATCTAGGTACGATTACATGTTTGGAGATGCTTTGTTTAAAAGGTAATTTGTGTTTTTTGTTTTACTTTTACGTAAGTCCGTAGAAAGTGGGTCAACATAGAAGCGCCCTCGCATACAACCGATGCTAGTGCTGCTTGTTTTCTGCTGGTAATCTTTCAGAAAAGAACATGCCAAGTAAACACTGCTGCTATGGAACTTGGAGAAACGACTCTAGAATTACGACACATGAAGCATGTTTTCTTCATACGTTTCCCGATGCCAAAAAAGAGGAAAAAATGTGAACAATGGATCAACTTGTGCAGATTTCCAAAAGACCAGTTTAATGCCAGCAATCATAAAGCCATTCACCTTCATGTGCAGTAAACATTTTGTTGGGGGCCATAGTCCTACAGAGGACAAAGAGGTAAGCCATTTTGATATTTTTACTTATTTTTTAGCGTGGCGTTTTGCCGGGCTGCTGCTTCTGTCTGACAACGAATGACCTGAAAAAAAATATAATGGTATCTGACTGCCACTGTTGTTACCTTTTTTGTTGTAAAAAAAAAAAACAACTTTAGTAAGGGGGAAGTGTAAATAAATTATAGAATTAAGATTTGTTATTAATGAAAAAATTAATTTGACACTCAAGCCATCTCTTTAACTGAACATTTGTATGTTCTTCCACATCTTTACCAGTGAATTTGGCACCAGGGACATCATTTTTGGACAGAATTGGTAAGTTTAGCTCAGTAAACATCTCGTTCGTACACCATTTACATGCATTTAGCACTAGGGACAAATGCGAGCTTGACCTGCCTAGCAAAAGTTGCTAACGTCATGAATATTTATGAGCAAAAGTGACTAGTTGCGTGTGGTATGCCATTGAGGCCAGTATTGACTAATCTGAGGAGAGATCTGTGTACGTCGCCCTCGAGTGTTGGCCGCTATTACAGGGGTGTTTACACCTCAGCAGCAACCCAGCGTCAGTCAATGTAACAGTAACGTTAGCTGGTGGTGGTGGTGTGCTGTGCATCACAAACACAAAATACCCTTTAAATAATGTCTCAAAATGTGTATTTGTACTTAGACATTGTTATTATCACAATGACCCATGATTTCCGCCAATAAGTATTTTTTTTTCCCCCACTAACAACAGTCTGAGCTCAGCAAGCTTTTATTTTGTTACTTCCGTTCACTGGTCATTTGAGTTTGCATATTTATACATATAAATATATGATTTAGATCAGGGGTGGCCAACCCTGGTCCTCGAGAGCCGCAATCCAGCTTGTTTTCCATGTCTCCCTCCTCCAACACACCTGATTCAAATGATCATGATTGTTATCAGGCAACTGCAGAGCTTGCTGATGAGCTGATCATTTGATTCAGGTGTGTTCAAGGAGGGAGACATGGAAAACAAGCTGGATTGCGGCTCTCGAAGACCAGGGTTGGCCACCCCTGATTTAGTTTCAACATTTAAGACTTAAATTTACGATTGATATTGAAAATCTCGATCTAGGATATACATTTCATATTTAGATTCAAGAATTAGATTAAGATTTACCATTTAGATTTAAAAATTCTGGATTTCAAAATTTAGATTTAAATATATGATTTAGATTTAACATTTAAGATTTGAATTTAGGATTTATATTTAAAATCTCGATTTAGGACACAAATTTCATATTTACATTCAAGCATTAGATTTAAGATTTAGATTCAAGATTTAGATTTAACATTTAGATTTAAATATTTAGTTTTGGATCTTAACATCTAGGTATAAATATAATATTTAGATTTAACATTGAAGATTCAAATTTATGATTTATATGTAAAATCTCGATTGAGGATATATATTTCATATTTAGATTTAAGAATTACATTTCAGATTTAGATTCAGGATTTAGATTTAACATTTACATTTAAATGTTTAGTTCTTGATTTTAACATTTAAGTTTAACTCTTATTATTTAGAAATAAATATTTAACTAGCTAAATATTGTTGTAAATATGCAAAGAAGAGTGACTGAAATTTTCCCACCACATTTCAAACACTGTGGCGCTAAATCTGACAAAATGCTGCTGTAATTTTCAGCATGTGCTTTACAAACGGCTCCCCATACATGTAAAGCAGTCGGAACACGAAGGAGGAATGAAGAGGACGCTGCGATACACACATACACATACAGTAGAAGTCCCTGTAAGCCAATTGGATGCTAGGCAATAGCCAATAACAGAGCAACTATAAGTATGTTATGTTCAGTAAACTCTGGGAGCTTCGAGTACCAGTCAAACTGGATTTTTTCCTTTCGTATCCTGAAATTTCTTTGCTAACAAGAAGCAATATTTTCCCGTTGAGACGTGTCTTAACCTGCAAATTCTGTATGTAGAGACGTTCGTAAGTAAAGGTTACCACTGTATACCCCAAGTATTAAATAAAAATGACCGTCAAACTTATATTTCATGGCAAGCAGACATTGCTATAAAAATAGGTTGCTGTGTTCTTATACAGTACAGTGAAATCCATTACAGTGCACCATTTTCTTTTGTTAGATTTTTTTTTCCTACAGCACTGCTACCATAGAAAGCACAGATGGATATAAAAATAAATATAGACTCGTACATTCTTTTAAAACATGAACTGTCCTCAAATATATATCCCGCACGTACATGTGTATATTTGTATAGCGATTGTTTATATTTCTCGGCTCTATAATATTGAACTAATTTCTATCGTTGTCTTTTACTCACATTTTTTGACATGTTGATAATGCGTCACTGGACCTACACTACTCAGTCCCCACTTAAGTTTTCAACATGTGCGTTATACACTCTTTTAAAAAAAAAAAAAAAGAAAAGAAAAGAAAACAACACAAGGTATGCTAATTTAAGATATATACAAATTGTAAGATAAGAATGTATTTTTCATCTCTGTACACCGAAACATAAAGGGATACTTCATTTGTCAATACTTTTCCTCAGTTCCTTTCATCAGTGCACAGATGTAAGTTCATGTTTTGGTGTGAAGATTATGATTTTCATCTCAACAAAATAATAGAGCATATCACAACATACTTCTGCTCTATCTTGACATTGAATTGGAAGAAGCTTGCTAAAGAAAACACACAAATTAGGATGTCATTTGTAAGATACGTATGTTTTACTTGTGCAGCATCTGTTAGCACCAGGTTGTCTACGTGTTGTTGTGCACATGGCTCAAGGCTGTAAAGCATGTTTGACATAAGCAGAAGTCTGTGTAGACTATATGCATGTATAAAACCTCCCGAGTAGGATCAAACTCAAAAGAGGGTTTTTTACGTCTGTTAGGTCAAGCCCCAAGTGATACAGTACTGAGATTTTGTTTGAAGATGTCAGATTGAAAGTCAATGGATGGAAGATGTAGAATGGTCAGATACAAAAAATAAAAACTTTAAAACAATAAAGCCAGCTCAGATACCATTTCTAAAACTTTTCTTCTCTGGTTGGTCTTCTTCTCTGGTTGGGCTTCGAAAAGCTTGAGAAATGTTATTTATACCAAGCACAGCTCTCACAACTGTGTTGATATACTGTATGTACTAGCTCATTCAAATAAGTACAACTTATATACAGTCATGTGAAAAAATTAGGACACCCTATGGAAGCCTGTGTATTTTCTAACATATTTAGTCGTGTGGATATTTAATATCAATTTTAACAATCTTGAGAGATTCAAGTAATAGAACTAAGCAATTAAAACTGAAAAAAAGATTTTTTTTATACCTTTCTGTAAAATGTCATTTTAAATAAATGCAATTTCTGTTGAGGAATATGTAAATCAGGACACCCCCACATTCAATCCCAATTACAATGGCTAAAATCACACACAGGGGTATCACATGAGGTGCACATAATTAGCATATCATTACCCAGTGTTTTGAAGGAGGCTTGCCTTTTTTTTAACCTCACATTTAGTTTGGTGTGCCCCTGACTGTTGAAGTGAGAAAAAAACACCATGGTGAGATCAAAGGAGCTGTCTGAGGCTTTCAGAAAGAAGATTGTAGACACTTATAAGTCTGGTAAGTAAAGGGAATAGGTGCCGTTCTCGCACACACCATATAAATGTTTGCATTAGTCTAAAACACTCATTATAGTAAAGCATCTAACTATAGCTTAGGCAGACTTCACTCCATGCCCTTTGACACAGTAAAGTGAATCACCTTATCAGCCACGTCGGGGCTCATGAGGGGGAATGAAAAAGATGGTACCGTTTCTCGTAGGCACCGTCTAACTGTTTGTATTACTCTAACACACGTAATACAATCAATCAGGTAATAGTATCATTTCTCATATGTACTGTAGGACTGTTTGTACTACTCTAACACACCTAATATAAAATAAATAGCACTTACACCATAGTTTAATGAAAAGAAGCAGAATAGATACACAACGCCATCTTATCACAGAAGCCCAACGTGTGCGTCACGAGCAAGATTGATGCACCAACTCTCGCAATCAGTTCTCCCGGCCACTCCAGGACAAAGAGCAGGGCGCTCTGTCCTAAAACAAGTAGCATCTCGCCTAGCCAGGATAACGCGTTGGTAGTGGGCGCTTGGGACGTCAAGACCGGCGTCAGTTGCTGTGGCAACCACGTCCCAGCCACGAAGGATGATGCACGAACCTAACTTCCCAAAACCAGCCACAGAGGGATGATCCCAAGACAACACCCAGCCACACCTTCGGCCCGCCCCACTCTACCGCAGCTTTCAATAAGACTGGACACTGAAATAACAAACTGTCGCTGCTCGGGAACATTTCTATCTAGCCTTTTTTTGCCCATTTTTGACCATTGTCGACCAATAAATTGTCAACCTGTTTTCGAAGTGAACCTTCTTCAAACTTTTGGAACATGGAGTCAGTACAAAGGGTTAACATGGGAGTGAACGCACGGAATGTTGGTCCCACCAGTCAGCTCACGGGAGCGGTCTCAGCGGAGCACCGTTTTCGTTCGGCCGTCGCCGTTTCCACGCCTTTTGGGGAGGGGGGGTGATGTGTTAGACTAATGCAAACAATTATATGGTGTGTGCGAGAACGGTACCTATTCCCTTCATGAGGGATTTCAAAAGATCTCAGAAGAATACAAAATCAGCCATTCCAATGTCCGGAAAAGTGTCTACAAGTGGAGGACATTCAAAACTGCCACCAACATGCCCAGGTCTGGACATCCAAGCAGGTTCACCACAAGAGCAGACCGCAAGATGCTAAAAGAAGTCTCCAAAAACCCTAAAATGTCATCACGGGACCTACATCAGGCTCTTGCTACTGTTGATGTGAAAGTGCATGCCTCGACAATCAGAAAGAGATTTCACAAGTTTAACTTTCATGGAAGGTGTTCAAGGAGGAAACCTTTGCTCTCCAAGAAGAACATGAAGGCCAGACTAAAGTTTGCCAGAGTGAATGTAGACAAAGACCAGGACTTCTGGAATAATGTGCTTTGGACAGATGAATCTTAAATTGAATTATTTGGACACCAGAACTGAGGACATATTTGGCGTTAACCCAATACAGCATTCTAGGAAAAGAACCTCATACCAACTGTGAAGCACGGAGGCGGAAGTGTCATTGTTTGGGGATGCTTTGCTAGAGCAGGACCTGGCCAGCTCACCATCATAGAATCCACCATGAATTCTATTGTGTATCAGAGGGTGCTTGACGAACATGTAACATAATCTGTGAAAAAAATTCATGCTTAAGCGAAACTGTACCCTGCAACATCACCCAAAAATTGTCCAAACAATGTCAATTTTTGTTGTTTACCTGCAATTAAATCACTTTCTTTTCCAGAGATAATGAAAAACAAGATCAGACTTTGATATGTGAACATTTCTTAATAAAGACCTGAATGTTTAATGGAGTGTCCTCATTTTTTTCTTACATGCCTGTAATACTATTTACACACAAACATAATCAAATTAGAAAAAGCCATGTCTGGGGAAATTGCGGTGGTAGCTTTGATGAGGCAGCCCTTCCTTTTCATAAAAGGTCACTTCCTGTGGATTTGGAGGCGTATGGCGTCACTTCCTGTTGATACAAGTTGATTTTCTGTTGATATGGGTGAATTTCGGGGTCACTTCTTGTTGAACTCAGTTCACTTGCTGTTGATATCTTTTCAGTGCCGTGGGAAGTGGGGTGCTGAGGGTGCTGCAGCACCCCCTGGTGTTTGGAAAAAAAAAAGTTTTTGTATGATTTTGGGGTGCGTAGAAATAAAAGAATAAATAAAACATTGAAACAATAGCCTATTTAACCTTCGGGATTAAACGTATACTGTATATATGATGAACATTTTTTTTTTTTTTTTTTTTTTTTAATAACATGGGTTAGCCTTGCTTGCTACCGGATCACGTTGAATAAGGTGCTATTTGTGAAAAGGAGGCATTTAACCAAGGCTTGTTGGACCTTTTAGTTTTCAAACGTGTTTGTGTGTCATTGCACCTTCATGCTGTAGGGAATTACATTATAATACACGGGCACTTTTATTTCCAGTACAAAAACTCCAACACACGCTGTAGATGAAATAGAACGCTGTCTTTGTAGTAGGCTAGTAGTAGTAAACTATTCAGCATGTGTGTGTACTACCATTGTGCACGCCTTGTATGGAGAAAATGCGCGAGCATGACAAATTTGGACCGAAACGGCCGTTTTTGGATGGGAAAAACAAAATAAGATTCTCAGCACTCCCTGCTGTGAGTGACTTCCAGGGCCCCTGTATCTGGTCTCTTTCTGATGATTTGGGGGCATTTCGGGGGCACTTCCTGTTGATTTCAGTTCACTTCCTGTTGATTTGGGGGCATTTCAGAGTCACTTCCCGTTGATAATGGGTTACTTGGGTTGGAAATTACCATGCATGGATGAATGTTTTTGTGCCTTTGAAATTAATTTTGAATAGCGCCATCGGAACTTAATGGGAAATGTTCGCCATTAGAAATAAATGGGTATGTTTTTGGTAAATTTGGGCCAAACCATACATTTTTAGCAGAAACTGAATACTTGAGAACATGTGTGATGTGATTTGGACAAAAATTGTAGGACAAGTAGCCTTTTGAAATGTCACTCTTTTTCATCAAGGAACCCACATTTTTGGGGCGTCAGATGAAAGAGAGCCTGCGTCATATCAGAATTCCGGTTATTTTGGTCTATGAACAGTGTCGGTGGGTCAAACGGTTTTGGCCAAGCGACGTAACGAAAAAAGTGAGGAGAATAAGATTAAAAAGAAGAGTAAAATACAGAAAAACATTAATGGTAGCTTAAGCTTGGCATGCAAAGCTACCATCCATCCATTATCTACCACTTAATCTGTGGTCAGGTCGTGGGGGGCAGCAGCTTTAGCAGGAAAGCCCAGACTTCCCTCCCCCAGCCACTTCAACCAGCTCCTCCGACAGGATCCCAAGGCGTTCCCAGGTTTGCTGAGAGACATAGTCTCTCCATCGTGACCTGGGTCATCCCCGGTGTCTCCTGCCGGTGGGACATGCCCTGAACACTTCTCCAGGGTGGCGTCCAGGAGGCATCTGACCCAGATGCCCAAGCCACCTCACCTGGCTTCTTTCAAAGTGGAGGAGAAGACCCTGAGTCCCTCCCGGATGACCGAGCTTCTCACCCTAAGGGAGAGCCTGGACACTCTGCGGAGGAAAATCATTTAGGCAGCTCGTATCCGAGATCTTGTTCTTTCGGTCACAACCATATCGCTCATTACCATAGGTGAGGGTAGGAACATTGATCAACTGGTAAATCGAGAGATTAGCCTTTTGGCTCAGTTCCTTCTTTACCACTATGTACCGGATCATTGCAGACATTGCACCAATCAACATGTCGATCTCCTGCTCCCTCCTGCCTTCACCCGTGAACAAGACCCCAAGATATTTGAACTTCTCCACTTGGGGCAGGAACTTATCCCCGTCCCGGAGAGGGCACCCTTTTCCGACTGAGGATCACTGTCTCCAGTTTGGAGGTGCTGATCTTCATCTTCATCTCGACCGCTTCACACTTAGCTGCAAAATGCTCTAGTGAGAGTTGGAGATCACGGCTTGGTAAAGCCAACAGCACCACATCATCTGCTAAAAGCAGAGATGGAATGCTGAAGCCACCAAACCGGAACCCCTCAACACTTCGGCTGTGCCTAGAAATTTTGTCCATAAAGGTTATGAACAGAACTGGTGACATAGAGCAAGCAACCTTGGTGGAGTCCAACCGTCACTGGGAACGAATTCGACTTACTGCCAGCAATGTGGACCAAACTCTGACACTGGTCGTACAGTAACCAAACAGCCTTACCAAGGGGCTCAGTATCCCATAGTCCCGAAGCACCCCCCATAGGACTCCCCGGGGACACGGTCGAACGCCTTCTCCAAATTCAGAAAACACATGTAGAGCGGTTGGGCCAACTCCCATGCACCCTCAAGGATCCTGCCGAGGATGTCAAACTGGTCCACTGCTCCACGGCCAGCAGGAGAAAAAAAACACTGCTCCTCCTGAATCCGAGATTCAACTTCCCGACTCTCCTTTTCAGCATCCCTGAATACTTGGGAGGCTGAGGAGTGTGATCCCTCTATAGTTGGAACACAATCTTATATAATGAATTAAATAAATAGTAATTAATTATTTTTGTGTATATAAAATGTTGCACTTATTTGAATGAGCTAGTTACAGTAAATATAACGTCACCAGCCACGACTTGTACAATTGCAACACAAAAGCAACACTAGTTAACTTTTCAGTTTTGGTTGATTTTAGCGATGCAGCTAGACAAAAGCGGTGGTGTTTTGCCTTAAGGAAGACTGCATTTCAAATGAGGACCAGCGCACAGTGTCGTAAAATTCTGATCTACCGGTCGCCGGCAGATGAATTACACGACATTTCTGTTTCCAGCGGCTGTGTGAAGGATAAATAGTAATGAGATAATTAATCCAGTTGTGGCTAAACAATGGCATATGGTGATGTAGAAAATAGAAACGTTTGATTTTCTACCATATTTTCCTTCCAGCCTCTCCCCCCAACTCGTCAGCACTGACAAGTTAGGTTGAGAGAGCGGGGGGGGGGGGGGGGGGTCACACCAACGAGTGAAATCCGGGCCAATGTTTGTTTTTGAGTGCCCTTTTATCCTGGTAGCCTCTCTTCTTCGTTTTCTTTTTGTCTCCTCAGATAAAAACTTTTTGTCTCTTGGTGCTCTTCCATCTTTGCAGAATTCGTGCAAAGGTGTTTGCATCAATGAAAGAGGGAAGTGATGTATGCCGCAAAGCAGTCATCACATTTGTAGTTTTTTTTTTGTGCGGCAGGGTTCCAGCCACCCTACTCAAAGTTAATTAGTACCCCCTCAAAATATAAAAGAGGTGTCATTCAAGTCGTTGGCAATCGATGTATCATCACAAACGTTATGAAAATATTTAATAAAGGTTATGAAAATATTTTATAAAGGTTGAAAAGGTACCTAGTGTTGCTTTAGTTGACATTCTGTTTTGAATTCCTAATATTTATAATGACTTTCTTTCGGAGCTAGCACAGCTTTAATTCTTTTAGGAAGGTTTTCCACAAGGTGTTTTTATGGATATCTTTAAACCTTCATCCAGCAAGTTTACACGCTGATTTTTTAAAAGGGAAGCGCTGGCTTCTAAAGCAGACTCAATTAATTTAATATTTAAACCAAGGCAGTGCGTGCTTTTTTTTTTTTTTTTTTTTTTTTTTTTTTTTTTTTTTTTTTTTTTTTTTTTTTTTTACTGAGCACCTTTTAAAAAATCTGATGAAGGAATAAGAAGTGTATGAAGATGCTCAACTGTAACACAAAAACACGAATGGTAACAAAATCCCACGATAGAATGACTCTTCCTGATCTTCACTAAAGTGTTCTCTCCTTTGTCTACTGAATGATCAGATTTAAACATCAAAACAAGACTTCCAAAATGAAAAAGAGGAAGAAACAAAATCACTATAAGACTGAAAATATAGCTGCCTCTAATTTTGCATCCTATTTCTTGATAAGTGACTTCTGATTCTTATTTTTAGCATGAGACCACATAGAAAGGCTAGCAAAATTGAAAAATACATTCATACTACGAGAAGCAAAATGGCTAAGTAGAAATTACATTGGAAGTGAAGCAGGCAGGATGTCACTCATGGTGCAGTGATTCATTTGTCTGACTCAAGTTCAGGCAACGTGCGTTCAGTCTTCAGTGGTTTCTAGATGACGGTGTAAAGGTTGTCTTATTCTGTGTTTGTACTGTGGTTGACTGGCGACCAAGTGTAAATTGCCTTTCCCCTCAAGCTCAGTTCAGATAGTAGGATAGGCAACAGCTCCCTGCAAGCTTAACTAGACAAAGTCAATGAATAGATAGAAATCTGGGCAACCAGAGATAAATATTAATCTCAGTTACAGTATATTTCCTATGTTGGTAAATCCAGCGCAAAATCTGTATATATTCTTTACTAAAATGTTTTTGTATTGATATTTGATTCAGATTTAGAGCTCTCTAGACTACCTGCAGTAAATTAACAGGAGACAGTAGCATAAAACCAGACACAAAAAAAGAGGTGGGTAGTAACGTGTTACATTTACTTGAGTAACTTTTGGAGAAAAACATACTTCTCCACTCCACTACTTTGGGCTACACGAGAGTCGTTACATTTTTCCTCTTTATTCTACATATTAAATTTTACTTTATTTATGCATTTACAGTGGCTCTACCAGTTTCACCAATGAGACGTCGCAACAATAATCACGGTTTTATTTCCTTATTTTGTAAGTAATTTTTTAACTTCTGAATTCCATGGCGTGTTGATGGCCAGTAAACATCTGTGGAAGCTACTGGAGTCTCATATGTAATCAACATGCACGTGTGCTGAGTGCACGCAGCACACGCACGCCCATATGTACAGTGTATCACAAAAGTGAGTACACCCCTCGCATTTCTGCAGATATTTATGTATATCTTTTCATGGGACAACACTGACAAAATGAAACTTTGACACAATTAAAAGTAGTCTGTGTGCAGCATATATAATAGAGTTAATTCATTTCCCCCTCAAAATAACTCAAAATATAGCCATTAATATCCAAACCCATGGCAACAAAAGTGAGTGCACCCCTTTGAAAAAACATACAGTACATCCGTAAATGTCAAAATTGAGTACTGCTTGTCATTTACCCTTCAAAATGTCCTGTGACTCGTTACAGGACATTGCTGCAGAGATTGAAGAGGTGGGGGGGTCAGCCTGTTAGTGCTCAGACCATACGCCGCACTCTACATCAAATTGGTGTGCTGGCTGTCACCCCAGGAGGAAGCCTCTTCTGAAGACAAGAAAGCCCGCAAACAGTTTGCTGAAGACATGTCAACAAAGCACATGGATTACTGGAACCATGTCCTATGGTCTGATGAGACGGGCGGACTTAAATATCTGCAGAAATGCGAGGGGTTGAAGGAATTTGCAATGAGTCTGTGAGTGAGTGCACTGGGCAAATTTTGGGCTATTCTACCCACCTCTGCAAGAAAAAAAAAAAAAAAAAAAAAAAAAAAAAAAAGAATGGGCATGGGAATATTTTGCTCCAGTGCATGTCTCAGAAGGGAGAAATTAAAGCGTTTGGACCAAGGGCGTAGGTTTGGTCTTAATATTGGTAGGGACGATATAACAGCATAACCTGCATGTACACTTTTTGCTGGGGACGGGACATTAATAAGACCAAACATATTTGGTGAATGGGGGTCAGGGCTACATTTCTCACCAATATAAACCTAATTAATTGAAAGGCTAAATGATTAATGCAAAATTAATCTGTATTGACGTATACTTTCACACTGCAAATTTTATAACGTCTTAGTCTAATAATTTTTTAAAAATCTAGTCAAAATCTTTTTTTTAAGTGTTAAAGGCTACTTAACAGATTAATGTGTCAGATTCTTCCACTTATTTTAAGTAAATATTATGTTTTGTTTGTATTGAGCCCATACATTTAAAAGTTGGTCATCTTTCACCTAAATCAAGAAAAAAAAAATCATTCCAATAATGCTTTGAACAATATTCTTGAATTAAGAACATTTCTGACAAACAAGTTTTTCTTTTAAGATTAAATATACAAACCTTTTGCTAAAATATGTCTGTTAAGCATATTTTCAGCTAGCTGTTTTTATTTTTAGTGGCGTGTTCCCCACCTCCACAACATTGACGTCTTTTTACATTACTAGCAGTGGCTGCTGCTGGCGGAAAAAAACTTCTAATATCCCTCGTCTTTGAAGGGGGCAGGGGAGGCGGCTTGTTGTATTTCTGTCGGGCTGTGAATGGGCGTGTGTGTTTCAAGTCATCAGCCAATCAAGCATGCGTTTCAAGGGAAAAATGGACTGGCACATTCAGCAAGTGAAAAAGGGTCAGTGTAAGTCTGAACATAATGAAAGTACTGTAATTCACTTAATAATGGTAGGATCAATTCTATCCTTATAACATATAGGAAGACAATCTAAATGACATATATAACTGAAGTCATTAAATAATGCAAATAAGGTCGCTTAAAAGTAGGTGGGGATAATTTGAGCATCCTGAAAAGTTGGTAGTGTTGTCCCTAACGTCCCTATGCAAACCTACGCCCTTGATTTGGACCTTGACTTAATCTACTCATTTCTTGTTATCCAAGCTCACCTAGCCTGATTTTTTTCCGATGAATATATTAAACCTAAATTACAATGGTGAGGAAAGCCAGCAGTGAATTCATTTAGGTAGAGTTGGTCTTGTGTGGTCCCAGCTCCTGTGATCTGAGGTTTTAGGGTTTTCACTAAAATGAAAGAGGTGTTTGACAGAAAATGTGTGGCTGTCAAGAGACACCTGCACTACTTTCTAAGGTGCTGTTTTCATTTAGGCAACATGATGTAAGCCTGAAATGCGTTCTAATTGGCTAACTAAATTAGAGGAAAATTTGGATCTTACAGAAAATGTTAATCAATCAATCTGCCCAAATGCCTTTTTAAACTGGAGGAGAACTGCCAGCTATCATTCTGGTTTCATTTGCTGGAAATGTAAACACATTTAGAAACACACTAAATGTGTCAATGGGGAGAAGATAGAGGTAAGCAAATGAATTCCAGACATACAAACAGTATGTCATAACCCATTTTTTTTCATATTTTGAAGGGATTGTCATCAGGTTGAAATAAATGTTAATATGATTAAATTCTCAAACGTCATACTAACTGTATAAAACCATCATTAATGGTTGAACTGAGCTCTGGTTGAACAAAATGTTGCACCAAATTGAAACGCTTAATGAAGTGCTCCTCCCCTAAGTAGATAATAGATTACAAAGGGAAAGAGTTATTGTGATGATCTTGATTTGTGTGGGTTTTCAGAGGAAGGTAGCGTGGTCTAGTTCTACGTTGTCCATACAAGCCAAAATAGCCTTCTGGTCTTCTCGAAGGGGACGTCGGTACAGCAGAGCAGAGAAGCGAGTGTATGGATCGTGAAGAAGGAGCCGTTTCTTCTTCCTGTGGAGGTAGAGCGCTTCTTCGGGCTGAAGTACCTGAGTGATGTGAGCCTGTTGGGTCTGAGAGGCAGAGACACCTGAAAGAGGAAAGGTAATGGATAAGTTTACAGCCACAGCATATGAGGCCAAAAATGTATCCATTTTCATGGATTGAAAAAAATACCTCAAACATTTAAAAAAAATTTTTCTTAACATTGCCAAGACTAAACATTGGGTGGGTAGGGTGGTGTAAAATGTACTATGACATTAAAATGATAGGAGACCAAGGGTTAATTTGTGCTGGATCCTGCCAGAACAAGATCCAGGACCTCTTGATTTTGGCCTCCCTGTGACTTATTTGGGCAGATCTGGCACCTCTCGTGTATAGAAAAAAATATATATAAAGACGTTTAAAAAATGTGTAAAATAAAATAATAATATGCATAAATTCAGATTTGTTGATGCACTGTAAAGCTGGACCAACAAATCACTACCCTGCCATTGAAAAAAAAAGAAAAAGAAAAAAAGAAACTTTGGAAATTTGCGGCATCTGGGGAGCAAGCAGCCAGGATCGAATGGTATTTCAACATGTCAAAGAGACAGTTGCATTTACTGTCTGTTTTCAAAAAGAAGGAAGATGGTTCAAAACGAGTCAGAAAAGTGACAACTGGCGATGAGGGCAGCTGCAGCGATCATGCTAACGGTCAGGACCGGGTGTTGCAGGAGGCTAGCACCGCAGCAGCTAGCCAGGTTCACGGACAGCCAGCCAAGCCGGGGCAGGAGGCTGCTACCGTGGCAGCAGCTGGTCAGGTTCAGCGCCACCTGGAGTGGGGGCCAGCTACAGCGCCAGCTGTCAGCCAGGTGGACCACCAACAACTGGAGCAACTGGCCAGTTCCCTTATGGGAAATACGGGTTTGGGCTGCACAATTTATAAGGCGGTGGAAACTTTGGACACAGAGAAGACGGGAGGGAATGAAACTCAGAAAAGAATGGGTTTTTGTTATTTATTGTAATCTCAGGTTATTTTGTTTTATGTTTTACAAGTTACACCTGTTGAAAAACTAATTGCTGACTGTGTACAGTAAGTCCCACCAGTGATATGTGGGCAATTCCCTGTGCTGTGCAGAGTATAGCCGAAATAATTTTAAATTGTTGTCATAACATTTATACTATTGATATTATCTGTAATTGAGGCTTTTAAATCCCACAGCATGGCAAATAGGCTTTCCCGTGTTGTTTCCAGCACCATTTTCTGCATATGTTCCGGGACCTGTGCCCGTCTCGTCATCCCTGCGCTGTTATATGTACTTTGCGTTCCGGCACCTTATGATTTACAAATTAAGGAGACCATATTTTGGACACAAATTCATTCAATTTTTTTTTTTTTTTTTTTTTTTTTTTTTTTTTTTTTAAATCTGTTAAGATTAGCTGATAACAAGTAAAAAAAAATCTGCCAATAGAACAAGCAATTTTTTTCTTGGAAAGATTTCTTAAAATAAGACATCCATTCAAGAGATCTTGAAACTACAGTGGTACCTCGACATACGAAGTTAATTCGTTCCAGGACCTTGTTTGTAAGTCGAACTGGTCGTATGTCGAGCAGGATACCTCCATAAGAATATATTATAATTCCATTAATTTGTTCCACAGCCTGAAAACCTACACTAAATTCTTAATAAACACTGCTGTTACTTTAGCAAATAGAAATTACACAGAGCAAAACGAATAAATTATGAAAATAGAGATAATAATAATAATAATAATACCTTTGGTTTCTAATGCGGTGAATGTGTTTTACGAGGTGTACCTGAACGCAACGTGTGGCTGACGTGACAGAGAGAGGACTTTTTACGTTCACTTTTCATGTTCAGCTGCGACAGACAGTTGGCATGTTGTGTTGCACAACTTCTGAAATAAATGATTAAAAACCGAAGCTGGCGATATTTGGGGCGATGTTACAATCATAATAATAGTCACCTTAACATAACTAAGACTGGCGAATGGAGGTCAGAGGAGGACAGTCGAGATCGTAGACATTCTACAGCGGCATGTCGAGACAGTTCAAGGACACGCACACCACGCTCACATTTTTCTATGATTTTCATCTTTATTTCAATGCTTAGCCTCTCCTTTTTTCACCACCTGCACTAACATTCATGTTTATTTCTCTCTCAAGAAAATCCGCCGTGCATCCGTCATGCGGGAAAACAAACTGCGGCGCTGTCTTAAATTGTATTTCGAGCGTGTCGTCGGATATAGAAACAAATGGCGAGTCAAATTTTACGTTGGATGTCATAAAGATCGTGTGTCGAAGCAATCGTATGTCAAGGTACCACTGTAGTTATATTTAACTTGCTTTAGGAAGTCAAGCCTTTGAGCCAAAAAATAAGTATTACCTACTCATTTTAAGTCCTATAACAAGCCAATAATGCTTAAAAATAGTATTTCAGGCTTATTATGAGACTCACAAAAAATCTCATAAGATTATGATACTTACTAGTACATTCAGAATTACAGGCTTATTATGGGCCTCTTAACAAGCCTGTAATACTATTTTTTAGCTTCGAAGACCTAATATTAGACTCATAATAGTCATATTACTGCTGTTTATACTAATTTTAATGCTACATGTACTTGTAGTACAGGCAAGTAGATGTACTTGTACTACAAATACGAAGTACTTGCAGTACAAGTACAATACACTGTATTTTTACTTAAAATGTATAGTCTAAAAATAAGACAATATTTCTTGCTCAAATTTTACTTGTTAAGGGACTTTGTCCCATTTTAAGAGGGATTAGATGTTAGAAATTATAGACAGTATAGATACTAGATAGTAGTAGTTAGAAATTAGACAGATATTCTTGCTAAGATTTTGAGTTTTTTGCAGTGTACTTCTACTTACGAACATCTGTATAAATATTATTTTGAGGTTACGACACATTACAAAGAAATAAATTTCAGGTTATGAGAGGCAAAAATACAATACAATACAGGTAGTCCCCGCGTTACGACGTACTCAATTTACGCAATTTCGACTATAACACACCGGAGTCTTGTCCGCCATTTTGTCTTCAGTCACTTTTTTTCTGCTGTTTTTTTGGTCACATTAACAGTACCTTATTGTACCTCACAGTATTTTATTCTTTACTTGACTTTATTAAGATGACATGTTCTGTCCTCACTAAACGTTGTTCAGCTTCACAGACAGCAAACAAAGCAATTCTGCTTTTTGAAGATTTTTACTACCTTTAATTTTGACAATTTGTAAAGCTGTACCACACATATGTTCATTTATGGACTAGAAATACGGGAAGCGATCCAAGAATTGGGACACTGACATGAATATGAACTGACATGAAATCGCACATCAAGAATTTCATGAGAGCTTGGTTCGAGTCTTGGGGTAGTCTACGATGCCTCAGATGTCGATCGGTCCTTGGATATCTCACATTGTTTTTCATGAATTTTTTTCCCAAATCACTTTTAGATTACAATACTTTAGTTTGGATAGCTCCCCGCTTTTTTTAATAATTGTACTTGCACTTCAAAATGTTTTTGAAAACAAAGGTTTGAATTGAACGTTGAATCACCAGAACAAAGACACATGAAAGTTAGTGCATGATAGATGTTTTTTTTGCATTGATCATTTAGCCTATCAATTAATTTGGTTTAGTAATCCCTCCCCATTTCATTTCATCTCAGTACATCGCCGATTTCTTTTCAATTAAATAAATAATAATAAAACAGATGAGCTGTCCTGAGCTGATTGCCGATAGTCTCACTATCGCTCCCTCTCCCATCTCTTTGTTCATCAGGCAGTGCAAGTGCACTTGAGTTGCTTATTAAAGTTAATGATGATTGACAGATATTTCTGTTTGATCTTGCCAGAGTCACGACCTTCAAAAGCGCCACATGTGTCAATCATTGTTTAACTTGTTGAACAGTTGCTGTGACAACTCATTGTGTGTAAGTGAGCAGCTTGAGCAGATTTGAGTGGACTCACTCAATGAAGCATTTAATAAAATACTACTGTACTAAAATTAAGTTTGTCTTTTACATATTTTAAGTTAATAAACATAGCATATGCTTTTGATGTTGAAGTGTAACAAATAATGTTGAATATTTGTCACCAACATACCTGCTTTCCTCCGAGTCTTGGAATTATTGTTATTCATTGTCATCTTCTTAGCCTTTCTAATGCGTTGGTATCTCAGAGCATCAAACCTCTCAGACCCCGAAAGGACACTCGGCGCGCCTCGACGTTTTCTAAATTAGAAAAACAGAGAGGGAAAAGAGGTAACTCCATGCCAAACATGGAAAGTTTTTTTTTTTTTTTTTTTTTTTTTTAATATTTGGTAGTACCTCAATCCTGCTTGATTAATTGTGCAAAATGTGCAACATGAGCCTTTTTGTTTTCCCTGTTGTACCGAACACGTACCGAACCATGACCCCCGTACCAAAGTACGTACCGGATCGACTTGTGTGTACTGTTGCACTCCTATCCAAAATGTGCACTTTGCTAGGTCTGATATTGATACCTGCTGTAGAGGAATTCTATTTTTATTTTCGTTTTCTCTCTCTTAATTTTGGCACATATAATTAGATAGAAATACATCTAAAATTTAAATGGATGTAAAATTTGAGAATGAGTTGCAATCACAAACTGAAAATGTATTGCTTTTACGAAATCCCATTTTCACTGAAGTTGGGACAATGTGTAAATACAAACAGAATACAGTGATTTACAAATGTTTCAACCTAATTAAGACACGTTTTAGTAAATACTCTATTCATTCCCAAAAAGCCAGACAGGGTAAATAAAAGCCTAGGCAAGCTAAAGAACTCTAAAACAAACCCCAAAAAACCCTGCTTGGAACATTAACATAAACAGGTTAATTGGAAACTGTTGAGTGTCAAGATTGGGTATAAAACAAAACTCCTAGTTGTTCACAAATAAGTATGCAGTGAGTTTCACCACTTTGTGAACAACTGTATAATCAAATAGTCCATTAGTTCAAGAACATTTATCAATGCCCGTTTGAAAGGAATTTAGGGGTTTCAGCATCTGTGGTCCATAATATATTGTCAAAAGACCTGGAGAATCTGTAGTAATTTCAGTGTGGAAGCAGCAAGGCTGAAAACCTAAACTGAATGCCCATGACCGTCAATCCCTTGGGTACTACTGCAAACCGACATCACTCCGTCAAGAATATTGCCAAGTGGGCTCGTGAACACTCCAGAAACAATTGTAAGTTACCACTATTTGTCATAATTGAAAATCAAGCCTAAACTTAACCATACAATGCATAAAGATCTCTGTGAAGTTGGCCCTCCATCTGATACAAATTTATACAACCCCTAGCCAAAAGTATGGATTCACTAGTCTCGGATGAGTGAATACTGAGTGTCCATATCTCCAACATGGCCACAAAGATAGGCAAGCAGTAGCACATTCCAAGTAGAGATAATTGCTGAAGTGCCCTGCAATCCGGTGATTCTCATAAGGCTAACCTTAACTATGTCTTTAAAGATTTTAGGAATATCATCATGAAAATCTAAAATAGTTCATTTTTGAGCGTGAATGGTTGTATGTGTCCTTGTGCCCTGCGATTGGCTGGCAACCAGTTCAGGGTGTCCCCTGCCTACTGCCCATAGTTAGCTGGGATAGGCTCCAGCACTTCCGCGACCCTCGTGAGGAAAAAAAAGCGGCATGGAAAATGAATGAATGATAGTTAAAAGATGTCTAAAAACCCCAGCAAAAGGTATGGAATCGCCAGTCTCTGATGAGCACTAACTCAGACATTTTATCATGTAGAACAAACTCAGATAAAAAGCTTGAAAAAAAATAATGAATTAGTTCACAAGTGCAACTCTTTAGCATTCAAAACACTAAAAGAAATGAATAAAAAACATTGTGGTGGTCAGTAAATGTTACTTTTATGGAGCAAGCGCAGGGAAACATATGGAATCGCTCCATTCTGAGGAAAAACATAAGGAATCATAAGAAACAAACAAAGAAATACTGTAACAATCAAAACACATCTCCAGTATTTAGTAGCACCACCTCTGGCTTTTATTACCGCTTGCAGTCTCCGAGGCATGGACTTGATGAGTACCGTAATTTCCCGAATATAACGCGCACTTTTTTTCCCCAAAATCAACTTGTAAACTCATGGTGCGCATTATAAACGGGTACATGGATGGAGACATAAATATATATGTATTACATATATATATAAACCGATTTTTTTTCATTGACACGGCCACGGTGTGTTGAAGAAACGTATGCGGCGACCTGTTGCCGACCGTTGCGGTACGTGACGTCACCGTTTTGTTTCCGTAATACTTCACTCTAATCGGCCGAATGATTTCGTCTGTGTTAAATTCTGCTTTTTTCACTCTTCATAAAGCACAGAATTTAGTTTCTTGAACTCATTTGAGTCGACGTTTATTGCAGCTCCGCAATTCGGACCATAACAAATGTAAGGACACACACTTCCTGTGTCCGTCAACTATATCGGTCCCTCGGGAAACTCAAACCCAAATAACAATAGTTCCTTTTGTTACTGTCGAGTTGACAGCTATGAGCTCTCACGGATTTCCGACTTACGTTCTCACTTTCATTTTACCGTATCAATCCATGGAAGAAACATTTATTCATCATGAGGAAACGAGCAAGTTATACAGCAGCCTTTAAAAGAAAAGTCACATCTGTTTTGTTTTCTCCTAGATTCTGGTAAGTTGGAGAAGTTGTCAAATCATATTATTACCGTAAATATTGTCATTTTACGGTAATGTTTTGAACTACCAATGTGCTATGCTTGTGCTGTGTTTCACCAGTCAGTAAAATGACATCTCTGTATCTGTACACAAGCTCTGTTTTCTTCTAAAATTAGGGTGCGCGTTATAAACAGGTACAATAATTTTCCCTAGATTTTACAAGTAAATTTGGGGTGCGCGTTATACACGGGTGCGCCTTATATTCGGGAAATTACGGTATTCTTCACCAATTTGGTGCCAACTCTCTTTGATTGCAGTTGCCAGATCATCCTTGCAGGTCGGAGCCTTGCTGTGGACCTTTCCACCACAGATTTTCAATAGGGTTAAGATCTGGGCTATTTGCAGGCCATGACATTGACTGGATGAGTCTTTCTCCAAGGAATGCTTTAACAGTTTTAGCTCTTTGGCAAGATGCATTGTCATTTTGACAAACATATTTTTAATTGAAGGGATAAGAAAGCTGTCTAAAATTTAAATGTAAACTTGCATTTATTGAAGAGTTAACCACAGCCATCTCCCCTGTGCCTTTGCCTGACATGCAGCCCCTTATCATCAAGGACTGAGGGAATTTTAATGTTTTCTTCAGGCAGTCATCTTTGTAAATCTCACTGGAACAGCACCAAACCAAAGTTCCAGCATTATCACCTTGTCAAGAGTCAAGAATCTGCATTGGACCCAAAATTGATCATGAAAAACCGACGTCGATATAATCTAATTTCATTTTAATATGCGTTAATCAGTTGATATTATCGGAGAGTTGATAGTCTCGGCTCCCTTGTCCTGTAATGATTTAATCTTATGTTCTCTTATCCCGGCAAATCGATAAAATCAGACAACTCTCATAAATAACATAAACAAAGTTTTCTTTAACCGTCAAGTTTTCTTTTAAGGGCAGAATTTTGACAAAATCCATATTACGACTTTTCATGTGTTTTGATGACCTGCATAAACCCTGATTCAGTTCTACTATTGTATATACATTTATATAGAGAGTGTTTCAATGGCGTACCGCAAGCAACACGTCACTTCCGCTCATTAATGTTCATGACATTAGCTACTGTTGCTAAGTAGGGACAAGCCACCGTTTGTCCCTAATAGGAAATGAATGGAAATCGTGTACGAAGGAGATGTTTACAGAGCTAAACCTACCAATTCTCTCCGAAAATGATGTGCCTGGTGCCAAATTGACTGGCAAAGATGTGGAAGAACATAAAAATGTTCAGTTAAAGAGATGGCTTTAGTGTCGAAGGCTGAAAAAGACGAAAAAAACGAGCCGACCTAAGCATAGCTTTGGCTTTTTTATCGACGCGACTGACAATGACATTCTCCAGTTTCAACAAGCTATCCTTTACAATCAGCCCTGTCTTTCTTATATATCCTCTGGTTGTCCTACGTCTCTTACCGTTCTTGGGGTAATTTAGTTAGCTTTGTGTAGCGATCGCAAATGCTACTCAGTGACAGCCAACGAACACTTTTAATTTTTTCATTGATAACACATCTTAATCCTATAATTTATTTACACTTCCCCCTTACTAAAGTTGTTTTATATATATATATATATATATATGTGTGTGTGTGTGTGTGTGTATATATATATATATATATATATATATATATATATATATACATATATATATATATATATATATATATATATATATATATATATAACAGAAACGGTAACAGTGGCAGTCAGATACCATTGTAATTCTTTTCAGGTCATTCATTGTCAGACAGAAGCAGTACGGCACAACGTTACGCTAAAAAAATAAGTTAAAATATAAAAATGGCTTACCTCTTTGTCCTCTGAAAGACCATGCCAACCCAACATAATGTTTACTGCATATGAAATGTGAATGGATTCGCCGAGCTGGTGTTAAAGTCCGCACAAGTTGATTTGGTCTTTTTCCTCCCGAGTTTTTGGTTTCCGGAAACGTATGAAGAAAACATCCTTCATGTGTCGTAATGTCTAGAGTCGTTTCTACAAGTTCCAAAAAAGCAATGCGTGATCGGCATGTTCGTTTTTGAAAGATTAGCGGAGAAAAGTAGCACTAGTTACGTTGGGTCTATGCGAGGGCGGGTCTATAATGTCCCACTTCGGCTTTACTTCCGCTTTACGATGCGACGTCACGGTCTAAAAATATCCTGCGTGCGGTACGCCATTGCCTTTCATAATCAAACATCGGCTTACAAAATTGGCTTTAGGGGCCGACGTTGCTCGCGTTCAATACATTTTCTATGGAACGAGCGCTATGAGGCGAAAATCGCCAGTCATTTTGCAGCGAAGCGACACGCGATGTTCGTGCACGTAAAATTTCACACGTGTATACGTTCTCACCAGCGACGCGATATAAGAAAATAGGAAGTAGTTGTATTTCTGTCGCCAGGCACTTCAACCAATCAGCAACGGATTGATTGATCGACAAATCACCTGAGAGGACACTGGCCACCCCGGAAATTGACATCCATACGCCACACTTTGTCAACATGGGAAAAAATAACCGTCAACATGGATATTTCATTTTTGTCTTGTATTTCAATGATTGTATAACATTGCTCATCATTAAAAAAAAAAAAAAAAGTGTCAACATGGAGGAGTGTGTCATTTTAGCAGATTATGTACGATCAGCACATAGTTTATGTTGCGTCTTGCGTGATTCCAGGACAAAAACAAAAAAAGCAGCAGTATGGGAAGTTGTTGGTGCTAAGAAAAGACATTTTGAAATTTTGAAATGCCCTCCAAATTCTGAGCCGATCAGAGATGAGCAATGACGCACAGCCAGAGGGCAATATGTGTCACTGTTGCTTGCTGCTACAGTCGCATCGCGACCTACGTGTTGGCTTTCACATTTCGCCTTCGGAGCACCAAGAGGGACATCGACAAAAATAAAATAAATTTAAATCATCTGGTGCGCACCAGATAGTATGCGTTGCGCACTAGATTGTTGCTAGTGCACACCAGAAACAATCTGGTAAACATTAGCATTATATAGCATTTAAGCTAGAGAACTTTTGCTATGCAAGTTAGGCAATTGTTCTTTTGTAAGACCCTCGTTTAAATTTTTTTTTTTATATCGTTTGAGGCTAATCTCAGGTGCGCATCGGGACATCAGCAGTTTTGGTGTGCTAAAAATGATCATACAGGGTAGGGTGGCCACCTTTCAGAAATAAGAAATACCGGACGCCCCCCTCGCGCCCAAAGTTGTACAAGCAGAGAAAAAAAGGGAAACCCCAAAACCCCTAAAATGCATAAAAATGTATCTATCCATATGTATTCCGTATTAGTTCAATACGGAACGTAACATTTAATTCCCAATTTCGGATTGTTCCTTATTTCCAGGGACAGGTGGCAACACTAATACAGGGTTTAGTTGAACTTTACTTCAATCTTGGACTCAACTAGCGTCTGAGCTTAGCCTCAAACAAACAAAATAATAAATAAATGAGGATCCAAGTAGAACAAAAGAACAATTGGCTAACTTGCATAGCAAAGGTCGTCTATCTTAAATGCTATATAATGCTAATGTTTACCAGATTATTTCTGGTGCGGCTTAAATTTATTTCATTTCTGTCGATGTCCATGTAGGGGCTCCGTACTCGAGCACCTTAGACTGTGGCAATCGACTGAATTTTTCAAAAATCAGCAGACCTTTAAGAATCCCACATTGATCGACCTCAACTGAAATGGGTAACTTGAAAATCTGTTAAAGCACAATTACTGTAATTGAGCAAGGTATACATAGGTTTTATAGCAACATCCGCCTCTATCCAAGCAACAACTCTTTCAGGGACGTCCCTACTTTTTAAGCACAACAATGTCACAAAGTCACATTTTGCAGTTGTGACAGCCGTGTGGCTTCACAGTAAAAGAATGAGTACAAAATGATAGTTGTGTGCAAGGGCGGACTGCCATATGGGGTTACTGGAGATTTCCCCAGTGGGCTGGTGGACCGGCGTTGGGAGAAAAAGTACGTAGGGTTTGGTGTCACTACAAATGCGCGGACTGCGACCCTACATATTTTATATGTACAAGAGAAAAATAAGTATTCGGTGAAAAAAAAGTAGGAATTGGTGTATGTGGTAAAGCCAGCGAACGTTCGTGTTCCCGTGGTCAAATGACAGGACCTGAAAATTACTGAACTCGCGTAACCCAAGCATAACGGTAAATGCATTCCGATTGAGCGGCAAAGCAGTTGACTTCTGTGTGCTTGCGTTGTTCCCAACTCTTAAAAACACTCTCAACACTCTAAAATATATAACGCCATGAAGGAATAGTATCTTTTCTCTTATTTACTGTTTGACTGTTTGTATTACTCTAACGTACCCAATATAAAATAAGTAGCATATATCATAGTTTAGGAAAACAAGCAGAATATATTTGATGTAGGGCATAAGAGATACATGACGCCTTCTGACCACGGAAGCCCAATGCTTGCATCATGCAACTGACTGAGCAAGATTGACGCTGACTAGCAGGTGATAGGCAAGACATCTTCAACCCCACGTCTGCAACAACAAATCCCACAATCAGCTCTTCAGGGCAGTCCAGAACAAATGGCGGGACGTCCTGTACTACCACAACACCCGATAACAAAAAGTACTCTACGTTTGATAGCTCAGCGTCTCTCAGACGGTGAGGCGCGCCGAACCCCCCACCTCAGTTGCCTCATTAACCATGACCCAGCAACGGTGACACATGAACTTGATCGCCCAAATCTGCAACAGAAGAACACCCAAACACACCCTTCTTCCTGCCTGCAGCCCGCCCCGCGAGAGCCTTCAAAAAGACTGAATGTTTAACTAATCGTCATCATTTTCTCGGGAATTATTTGTTGACTTGTGATATGGTGACCCTGGAACGAGTCTGCCTCCTCGCCTGGGTCTGTTGCTGTTTTGCCTTGCTGTTTGATCACTGTCGACCTGAATAAATCGTCAACTTGTTTTTCGAAGCCTTTTTCCAGCTTTGCCAGCGCAGGAACGGCGGTTGAGCTGGCGTGATTCCGGCAATCTGGCTGAAAGGTCAGATTCCTTCAGCCACCATTGTCATCATTTAAAAAAGGAAATAAAGTTGCCTGATCTTAAAACCACTCCCTCTAAATGTGCATCATGTGCGCTGTCACGTAATGTACAATATTACGTGATTCCCAGGTTACAGTTCTCATTTTTGTGGTACTGTAAATCCACAATTCTGAATAATTTCTGGCCAAAGGTTGGTAAATATTAGTAGTGGACCTCTCTGACTACTCACAAACTCAAAACTATGCATTTTTACTCTACCAATGCAGTGGTGCCTCTACATACTAAGTTAATTCGTTCCAGGACCTTGTTTGTAAGTCGAAATGGTCGTATGTCGAGCAGGATTTTTCCATAACAATACATTAAAATTCCAATAATTCGTTCCACAGCTCAAAAACCTACACTAAATCCTTAAAAAATACTGCTGGTACGATTGCAAATAGCAAATACACATTGCAAAACAAATAAATTATGAATAAAAATCGGAAATATAATACAAAAATAATAATACCTATCATAATGTAATGAATCTGGTTATAATGTGGCACCGCGTGGCTGACTTGACAAATTGAGAGAGGGACTTTACTTTCACTTTGTTCAGCAGCGGCGGACAGTAGGCCTGTTGTGTTGCACAAGTTCTGAAATAAATTATTAAAAACCCGACAATGTTGGCGATTTTTTTGCGATTTTACAATAATACTAATTGTCACCATAACTTATAAAGACTGGCAAACGAAGGTAAGATGAGAACCGTCGACATTGTGGACATTCTACGGCCGTTTTGTCAAGCCAGTTCATGGACGCGCCTGCCAAGCTCATATTTTTCTATCATTTCCATCTTTATTTCAATGATGAGCAACATTTTCCCTTTTTTTCACCAACTGCACTAATGTTCTTGGAACCCATGTTGATTTCTCTCACAGAAAATCTGCCATGCGTCCGTCTTACGGTAAAACAAAGAAACTGCGGCACTGTCATAAATCGTCATATTTCGAGCATGTCGTCGAATGTAGAAACAAATGGCGAGTCAAATTTTACGTCGGATGTCGAAAAGATCGTGTGTCGAAGCGATCGTATGTCGAGGTCAGGGGTCGCGTTAACCGAATATTTTCCGTCGTTGACCGGTTTTTTAAAACGGTGACGGAAAAAACTGAAGTGCATCCGTCATTTTGACAGGTTGCAATTCACACCCCGGACCACAGGGTGGCGAGTGAGCATATTAATCAGCTATTGTCTCTCTTGATGCATGACGTCGTTGGCCTTACTCGGAAAAATGTCAAGGCAACTGAGTGTTTGCCTGGCACGGCCAGACTGTTCTCCCTGTATTTTTCAAACACTGAGAGAAAAGTCTGGGACACAGCCTCTCGAGTAGGTACAAAATCAATCGACAAATCAGATTTGTTTATTTGCGTGACGTGTTCTTCACGAGCAACGTCACTCTTGCGCGCCGAAAGTCGGCTCTACAACAACACGGATGACTAACGGGAGAGCTGAGAATATGCTCCAATCCGCGGTAAATTCAGTTTTAAATGAGCTAAAAGACATCGACACGAGACATTGACAACAGTCTGTCTCGCGCTAGCCATGTTGAATATACTCCGTTCTCCTCGTATGTTTACTTCCGTGCGCAAGTCCCTCGTCCTGCCCTCGTCGCTTTGCAAACGGCACGTCTGCCCGTCGCTGATTGGTGCACTCCGCTGTCTGTTTGCCTCTTGTTAAGCTTGTTCGGACAGAATATTAATTAAAAATGAATGAAAACTAAATACTATTGAATATGTCATTATTATCATTTTAAAAATGTAAGTGACGGGTAAAAATAGATTATGACCGGATTATTAAGACAGTGTCAGTCAAAATGACAGACAACGAAAAAGTCTAGCGCAACCTCTGGTCGAGGTACCACTGTATTTAGAAAATTTGAATTAAAAGTCCTACATGTGTACATTACAGTTCTCTAATGGTTTACTCATGTTATAGATTATTGTATCAATGACCTGTTTGGATTAAAATCACCACATGCTTAAAAATCGCTGTTGTAATTATGTTACTCTAAACTAATTAAGGGCTCAGGTTATTGTTTACTAGGGATGGGAATCGAGACCCGGTTTTTAAAGAGAACGGGTTCCGAGTGGTCCAATTCCATGGAATCGTTTGGCAATTTATCTAATGATTCTCTAATCGGTTCCAACCAGCACGATTTACGTTTTAACGTTTTCCATGTTACACACTTTCGAATCGGCAAGCACGGCAACATGATTACCATTGGCGAGACTTCTCATCAAGTGTAACCTGGAGAGAGTCGTCTCGGAGTGAATTTGCATTGACTTTTACAGGCCATGTCGTTATTCATGAGACTTCTTAAAGAAATGGTGATTTTTCCAAAAAAGTCTATTAATGGGTCTATCGGATTCCTCGTTGAATACTCTATATGAAAAATATATATGCATCTAATATAATCCTAAACGATTTTATTAGCAATTTTAATACTCCTGTTTAGAGCTGAAACGAATACTCGAAGTCGAGTAACTCGAGTTTAAAAACTGATCCGAGTAATTTTATTCACCTCGAGGAATCATTTAATTTAGCCAGCTCTAAGCATCACGTTTTGCCCGGACTGCTTTTAATGCGGGACAACGCACTGATGTCACGTGCGTAGAGAAAGAAGCAATTAAATAAAAAAAAAACCTTACCGTAGCCGACAGCCACTACGAACTCCGCCGACGTTGCCAAAAACTACGCCCGCATGATGCTAGTGTGGTAGCAGGTAGTGTCCGATGCATCTCATAGATATCGCATGCATTTAGAACTAGATACGAAATGACAGACTCGGCTGCGTCTGGGCGGCGTTGGTAAAAAGCCGCCATCTTTAAGCAGTAGACTTCTCAGCGCTAATAAATATAACGTTACTGTCACTCGCTCATGTAACGTTAGCCCTTCGTAGGGCGAGGTTTCTATTGATTATGACCACTGTCGATGCGTGGCTAACGTGTCTTGCATACAGGCTTTATTTAATCTGTAAAAACACAGCGCTGTAGAGTGATGAGGGTGTAAAATTAAAACATAACAAAGCTAACTGTCAGTTTTAGCTCAGTAGTCATTGCTGAATAAAACACCAAGTAGCACTGGTCCCTAATGTGGTCCAATACAGCAGGTATCATACATTTATTTTGAACACTGCAAAAACTCAAAATGCTATCAGTACTTACAGTTTAGACTAACTTAAAACTTAACTAGAACTTAAAAATAACTTGACACAGATTGAAATTCAATTGAAACACGTGGGAAAAAAACACCTAGCTTTTAAGTGATGTGTGTTATCAAGCGTAATTACATTTTTAGGTAAGAAATATGTTGTTGTTTTTTTTTTTTAATAAAATCAAGAAGTTTTTTGAGTGAAAGCAGTGATTTTTTTTTTTTCTAGTCACATCTGAGATGCAATTGTTGGCTGTTTTCAACAATGTACATCAAAAATAAAGACATTGATTGACTGAAAATGGTTCAATATTGGATTAAATGTGTTTTTTTCTCATGTATATCTATAATTGCTCTTTCCCTAAAAAAAATGTTTTATCCGATTACTCGATCAATCGATAGAATTTTCAGTCGATTACTCGATTACTAAAATATTCGATAGCTGCAGCCCTACTCCTGTTAGAAAAATTCAATGGGTATGCGTTCGTTCTCATAGCAACCAGTTAGTTCCTGTTATTGTCCTACATCATGCGCTTATCAAGATGACCGCACTTGCACGCAGCGTGCTTCCTAGTTCTGCGTGTGCGCTCGTGCCCCCCCACCTTTGTGTCATTATAATATTACGAGTCATGTATGTGTGTTATTGACTGCTTTACAGTCAATTTTCATTGTTTATTGCATCAACCTAATTTTCTTTCATTTCAGAACCACACATATACCCATACATTCCAGTCTTCTTCTACACACATACAAATACATCAACTTTACATCATCTTTCCACGCATGCTCTCATCTGCTCAATGAGTGATTGTCATATCAAGTGCAATTGCCTGTATATAGTTGTGCCCGGTGCCAAGTTGGATTAAAAGTGCCAAAGACCAACTCCACTCTCCGCTCCTTGTGTTCTAAACAACACTCCGAGGCGAATGAACCATAAACATATTGAACCCAGAACCTCACACAGTCCAAATAAGAATCGATAAGGGAATCGATAAAGAATCGAATCGTTAAGCAATATCGATAATGGAATCGGAATCGTAAAAATCTTATAAATTCCCATCCCTATTTTTTACGATAAGATTTTTGTCCAAAACAACATCGAATGCTGTTTTTCCCCCCCCATCAAGACACAGGCACAGGCACCAGTGTTGCCAACTAGCTGGATTCCAACACCGTCCATGAAGTGGGCCAGGTTTTCAATGACCGCCCCCCCGTTACATGTCCGCCCCCGATTGTGTGTCGCTAAAAGGACAGGTGATGTAACACAGTGGTAAACATGGCTTGTCTCAGCTTTTTGGGAACATGTTGCATGCATCATTTTCAAGTAATTGTAGTTGCAAAAAAATAATCTTTGTAGTGGATTCAATGAAGTATAATTAAGATTGAAAAATATTCCCAAATCATTGTATTCTGTTTTCTATTTTTGTCTAACTTCATTGAAATTGGGGTTTGTAATCTTTTCTACTCTAAAAACAGCAGAAGCAAATGTTTTTTTTTCTCTGGGTTTTTGTTCTGTGGCTGCTTGTTGCATCAAAACATCTCTGTAGCGCTCCTTTTATGAAGGCACTTATTTGGTCAGACATGTCTGCCACTCACACACCATCACACGTTTCATTTTTCTTCAAAGCACAGAAAAACAATTAGCATTAGAGTGGTGGCATCTTCCACAGTGGCTGCAGAGAAAAACCAAGGATCATTAGAACACGAAGGAAGATCACAGCTGAGCAACAAAGCATTACCGATATGTATTCATAGACATGGAAACTGTCTACAATGGGCTTCACCATGCTGACAGGGGGAGAGATGGCTGGAGGGGAAATGACTACGCGGGAACAGTCACATCATGAAAAATAAGCCAAAGAAAAGCGAAGCACTTGGACAAGAAATGTAACAAGAATTAATCAATAGAATTGTTTGTTTTTGGAAACGGAGGAGGATTTAGCAATGGCATGCATGGCAGTTTGCACATGGAACAGAACTTTAAAGGGGAATACATTCAAAAGCTTTTCATCGAGCAGGTCATTTGAGCTTTTTAATGGGCAGCACTCCTGCGTTCCAAAATCTTTGATTTTTGCCGACCGAAGCGCATGTGCTGGTACAGCGTGACATTGAGGGAAATGTTCTAAACATTTAACTGACACTGAAAGTTATGGGTGTTTTTTTTTTTTTTTTTTTAATCAACTACTGTTTCTATTCTCAGTACAGATTTTTTGTTCGATTTCCGGCAATGTGCGCAAATAAGACATATAACAAAACAAAACAAAAAAATAAGTGTCACCCCCACATCTGTTCACCCTTCACTTATCATCAAGCTAAAGTTCTTAAAGGGAACCACGGACTTAAAGGCTTGTAGGCTCTAATAGGCCACAATCAAGGGCGTAGGTTTGCATAGGGACGGTAGGGACATAACACTACCAACTTTTCAGGATGCTCACATTGTTCCCACCAACTTTTACCTTATTTGCATTATATAATGACTTTAATTATATAGATAATTTAGATTCTCTTCCCACATTGTAAGGATAGAATTAACCATACCAATATTAAGTGAATTACAGTACTTTCAATATGTTCAGACTTGCATTGACCCCTTTTCACATGCTGAATGTACTAGTCCATTCCCCACCCCCCTCAAACGCAAGTTTGATTGGCTGATGACTTGACCCCCCACACCCCTCCCCACACACACAATTTTCACCCTGATAATATTTTGCTCCCAAAGTTTTAGTGGTGGTGAATAAGCAATCTTTTACATTCGGTTGGATTCTTAATGTTATCCAAAGGTGCTAAATAAACAAGTTACATTATAAACATACACGTGAAACATGAATATGGCATAAATAAATGCTTAAAGACACGGCGAAGACGTTAAAAGTGAGAGCGGCGTTTGTGCAGCCACATGGCAGGATGTGTCTGAGGAGAACTTTTCTACATGTCCGTCCATGAAAGACGTAAGTAAATGTTCCTTTGTTTATCGAAAGTTTGTAGTGTTTACTTTGGAACCGCTGCATTCGTGACCATTTTTAAAATTACGTGCATGCACAAAGCCGTTTATTTTTTGCATTCCTGGATACTTAAAAGATGATTAACAAGTTTGTGTTTCTTGTGTATGTTAATGTAATCCCACCTCCTTAAAACTGGAGAAAAAAAACAGTGTAAATCTACGAGAAATAAGTGAAATTATCTGCCAGTGCTTCAAGTAAATTTTACATTTCTTGAAATAAGCTTATTTTCAGCTAGGTATTTTTCTTAACAGACATATTTTAAGCAAAAGGTTTGTGTATTTAATATTTTAAAAAAAAACTTGTTTTTCAGGAATGTTTTTAATTCAAGAATAGATATTGTTTAAAACATTATTTGAAAGCAATTTTTTCTTGATCTGGATGAAAAATGACCGACTTTTAGATGTACGGCCTTAATAAGAACAAATACTGTAGTAATATTTAATTAAAATAAGCGTAAGAATCTGACAAATTAATCCGTTAACTAGTCTTTAACACTCAAAACAAGATGGAGAAAATTATTTGACTAGATTTAAGAAAAAATATCAGATAAAGACGGTATAAATTTGCAGTTTGAAAGTTAGTATAAGTCAATACAGATTTATTTTGCATATTAATTTAGCCTATCAATTATTAGGTTCGTATTGGTAAGAAATGTAGCATTGAGCACCATTCACCCAATCTGTTTGGTCTTATTAATGTCCCGTTCCCAGCAAAAAGTGTACATGCAGGTTATGATGTTATATCGTCCCTACCAATATTGAGACCAAACCTACACCCTTGGCGAGAATTGTTCTCTTTTATTAAAATATGTTAATTGAAACACATAGAATATCGCCATTGATTAAAAAATAATTTAATAATATTTCGTACATGTTTTGACCTACGGAGGGCGCCATGTTTTAAGCGCGAAATACACGCTATGGGTGATGACGCGATTAGGCTGTGCTGGGAGAATAGCTGTGCTCTATTTTAGCAAAGCTAGAATGACGACTGGCATGATTTTGTAACTTTCTGCTTCTAGTCAGATTTTTTTGTCACAAAGTGTTTAAACCGATCCTAGGTGTGTTGCCGAGATATTGACTTGCTGCCATTTGGCAGTTTGTATTCTTGATCCCTTCATTGCATCCTGGCCTTGTTTTTTTTCATTTGTCTGCCACCCTGGTTTTTGGAATCCTCTACCTTGTGCAGGTATTTGAGTGCATTATTTGTTTTTATTGACCTGCTGTCAAGGAATTTTTCTTTTGTCTCCCTTTTCGCAATTGCGTGTTTTTTGTGTGTGTTCAATTAACCCTTGTACGCAATCCCTCTGTTATTGTTGTCTGCTTTGTGTTCAAGCCTAGTTTCCACATTTGCGGACCGTTTGTAGATTTTTATCAGACGACTTGAGCTACTGATTACAGCTAATAGATTGATAAACAATACACATACTATCGATGTAGAAAAAAATAACATGGTCCTTGTGGTGTTCTACCTGAATTGTGCTACTCTCGTCTCATCCCATCTTTCCTGTTCATTTTGCGTTTGCTGGTCGTTTTGTGAAATCGACAGGGCTGTGCTACTCATTAATGTTCCGTCCGGGTTCAGATTGGAAGGGCAGAACCGACAATATGTTTATGTAATTAAAGAGTGAACACTGTGGAAGCCCGGCAGCGTGGCTCAGTGACGTCATCGCCACGTCAGTGCATTGCGTTGTCAACAACGATGGCGACCTACTCGTTCAACTAATTTTACAAACTTTATCAAAACGCAAACATTAAGACGGGTTTTAATATCAAATCATTATAACTCAAACTAACAATTTATCTTTTATAAACTGTTATAAATGTCTTTCTATCTGTGGTAGCCTTTAAAATTGTCCAACTTAACTGGACATTTGTTTAAGATGACAAACCCTCCAAATGTGCATTTTGGCTCCCAGTAACAAATGTTACTTTCTGAGTTTGAATTGATTTTATTATGAGTTCATAAAATAAACATTTTGAAACTTGAGGAGAGGGTCTTAATAGCAGAGGTGGGTAGAGCAGCAAAAAATTTTACTCAAGAGCAGCGTTACATATAAATAATATCACTCAAGTAAAAGTAGTCATCCAAAATATTTACTCAAATACAAGTAACCAGCGTTGTTCTCGTCAACAATAACGATAATAAAAATATTATGTCGTCGAACAATTTTTTTCATGATGATGACGGGCTAAAAATGTGGCTTAGGAGACGTAACGAGAGGAATGCCAGTTTTCGTCTGACGAGAAAACGAGACGAAAATGCGACATCGTTTCTGTCGTATCTTCATAATATACATGGAGTACATCAGCTTGCATCGTAACGTGTTTGGGTCATTATCATATATCATATCATTCATAAATTAGTTGCCAACTAATATGATAATCAATTTTTGGTGGCTGCTATAGCAGTCCAGTTCGAGCAAGAGCAAGAGAGAAAGAGTTCACTGTTGCTGCTCCAGCTTCTGTTGGGTTGCTGAATCCGTAATATTAAAAAGTGTCGAGAGTTAGATTGTCTTTTGTGTTGTTAGATCCAGTGTGCCACTGTCAGAGGTGAGTAAATGAAGCCAATTGTATTGTTTGTATTCTTTGTTGATGAGATAGCACGGAGCGCTAAGCTAAGCTTAGCCAGTATGCTAACTGTGGTCTTAATTGTCCGTTTGTATTGTGTTTTGCAGAAGAATATTAGCACTTCAGTTATTGTTAGATAGTAAATGTGTCTCATTTCTTTTTATAAAGAAACCACACACATTCATTCGTTTAACACCTTAGTCTTCTTTCAACACAAACTCCCATTCAAACTATAAATTGTCATACATGAGAGTTTGCTTTGAAAGTAGACTTGGATTGTATTTATGAACAACTGTTTGATAAAGTAAACGGATTCATTACAGTCTCATTCAATTTTGTTGTTTAAAGAAAATAAATGAGTCATTGACACAATTAATATCAACGCTTTGCCCAGAAGAAAAAAAATGTCTGTCAGCAACACTTTTTTTTATTTGAATGAATAGGAATTTTGTCAGATTTGTGTACTGAGATATTCTTTTAACGTTTTACTCAGAACCTTTATTAAAAACTTTAACAAATTTTTTTTAACTTAAAACAGTACAGTTGTAGACGACAGTACAGTTAAATCAGGAAGCTGTCTTGAAATATTATTTCTGAAGGAAGTAGTCATCCATTTTGTCTACGTTGTTACTTACAACATGCCTAAAACAACTTCAAGTTAAATTGTGATGGTAAATGAAAAAACTGACATTTATCTGATTAATCGTTTAATTAATCGTCCGATGAATCAATAATAAGAAGTAATCGTTAGTTGCAGCCCTAATCTCTTGTAATATTTTGATATTGTAATAATAAAATGTATGACTTTATTCTTGTAATATTGTGGCTTTAATCTCTTAATGTTTTGATTATTCTTTCTTTGTTTGGACTTGTTGACTGGGTGTTGAGAAAGGTTCCGGCACTAGCAACTGAAGTCACATGAATGAGAAAACATATCTAACTGGCTACTTCCTCCTCGTCGGAAATATGTCGCAGAAATATCAACCCAGCCCTCTTCTCTATGGCCCAAAAATTAATTTTGCAACATCGTGGGGCACAGCCTCTCTAGTCAAACTGGCGACATCGCTTTGTCGCTGATGCGTCTCGCTGATCGCGAGGCTGTCTGTTGCCCTTCCATACACGTTGACTTTGTACGGGAACTCATTGCGCGACGAGAAAAAAAAACACAGCCCGTGTAAGTACACGATCCGCTCGGTGTGCACAGTCTGCTTGGGGGGCCTGTGCCTGCTGATGATGTCACAACAACGCTCGTGTAGCATTCGAGAAATGCGGGAAGCCGGACTTTTCCAACCAGGACCAACCAGGAAAATTATCATTGGAACGCCACTCGAACTCGGATATCCTAGTCTCAAAATCGAGGGAAAAAAGTACAATTTCACAAATTGCTTCAATCTGACGTCACTTGACAAAATGGCGCAAAAGACAACATATTGATGACACAATAATGAAGTTAAAATTATTTTGTTTGAGGCGCCATGTATTTTTTCTGATACAGTAAATTAACTTCGTGAATTGATATTTTTTATATTGCCTTACAGCAAGGATGTAACTAAAGAAGGCAGTTACAGTGTGTGCAATTTATCTCAACCGTAATTGTTCCTCCATTTTTCGATCGCTTATGAAAAGGCAGGTTTGCTAGAGGTCAAAATGCCGTCTTTGTTGTTTACATTGGTTTGGAACGCTTTGACGTCGCAACTGAGACCATCCGGGTGGGATAATTCCGACTTCCTCAAATGCAGCAAAATTGTTGGTTTTCTATTGTGTCAATAATGGACAATTTTTCATTTTTTAAAAGAAGGAACATACAACATCAGTACTGATGTCAAAAGCACGCTAGCAAAAAATAAATAAATAAATAAATAAAATAAAATAAATAAAAAATAAAATAAGCTACACATTAAACAGGTTGAGTCTGACGCAGGGTTAAAGGGTACCACAGATAGAAAGACATGTAGTTCTTAAAAGATAAATGTGAGTACGGGTTATAATAATTTAATATGAAAACCCCTCTTAATGTTTTCATTTTAATAACATTTTTAAATAAAAAAATAAACTAGTAGCTCGCCATTGTTGTTGACGTTGCAGGGCGGTGACGTCACATGGCCACGCTGCCGTACTTCACAGTGTCACTCTTTAACTGTGTAAGGCAGTGATTTAAATACACCACAAGGTGTCAATGGCAAGTTTTAAATTAATAAGAGATCAAGTCAATGAGTGCTTTTTGTCCCTCGACTGACGCTGCAGTTTCCTGTTTAGTGTGGGTGCATTGTGACGATCATTTGAGAGTTGTCTTTGCAACAAACAAGACACTTGATAATGGCTCCCAGCATCATAGTTTGCATATATTGTGACTAAATATTGCCGTCCAGTGTATTTGGTGAGCTAAACGAGTTGCTAAAATGTTTAAATAGAGTCTTAGTAAGTTTTATGTGTATTTTGCATATCTATTTTGATTGCGAATTTTTGAATGCCAGTTGTCTTTGCATTGTTCTTTAACTGTGTCAGAATAGGGGCTCTTTATTAAAGATTGAAGCACTTTTCTCTTTGTGAACATTATTTTTTGAGAGATATAAATATTATTTTTTTTGTCTTTTCACTATAAGATACTTTATGTTTGTTTTGAAGTTGCGTCGTCAGTCAAGGGACAAAACACACTTATTGGCTTCATCCCTAATTAATTTAAAACTTGACATTGACACCCTGTGGCGTCTTTGAATCACTACCTCACATAATTATAAAGAGTGACGCGTTTTTTTTTTTTTTTTTTTAAAGAGTGACTCGTGGTATTTCGGCAGCGTGTGGCCATGTGACGTCACTGCCTTGCGACATCAACAACAATGGTGACCTACTTGTTAAAATAATTTTATCGAAAAAAAAACATGAGGGCTTTGAATATCAAATTATTATAACTCTTCCTAAGATTTATCTTTTAAGAACTACATGCCCTTCTATCCGTGGTTACCTTTAAAAGCCAGGGAATAAAACAGATTTTTTCAAAACCAGTTTTAGAGATGGACAGTGATGGGCCCTGATATTTAATGTCTGAGAGATATGTGTGCACACACGTTTGCTCTTTTATTTAACTTTCACATTAATTGTTAATAATCATCTATCTGTGTGATATCATCAGTCACTTTACATATGCATTTTTAATCTGGCACTTTTAAGCGAACGCATTACTACGACTCTCAAGAAAAACTGTCACCCTTTTAAACAGGCATTTTACAGGAGAGCATGGCTCTGGGCGTGCATTTTGACTCTTTGGCCAATCATATTGCGAGAATAACCGAACATGACTGTCAAGCGCATGCCCACTGAGCAGATTGTGCACCCCGAACGCCGTATTAAAGCAGAGGTCAGGCCAGCTGATAATGGTAAGTAGCTCCACTCCACTGCACACCTCCGTATTTGCCATCCTCCCGTTATCTACTCTCTGTTTGTTGCTGACATAATTGCTGCATGAATTCTAAATTGGCAGACTTTCAAATTCAGATAGCGACCATATTCTGACACAAACGTAGCACAGATCGAATTTAAAACCACATACGAAAGTGGCCTGGATCTCCTTCCATGTAACTTGTCCCATTCAGACCGTGAAGATAGTGTCTAACTCGAGTCCGATAAAGGCGAAAAAATCGGAAATGGGTCACTTAAGCCTGCGATCTGAACATAACCATGGTGACCTATTATCTAAATATGTGTCAGAAGCTAAAACTGTTAATGTTACACTGAGATTTTATCAATAAGATTCCATTACGATTGCAGACTTGAGTATGAATGTTACCAAACCTTACATTGAGAAAACAGAAGAAAAAAAAAAAAGAAAGAAATACTTGAGTGACCTAGTGTTGACTGAGGGATGCAACAATTGAGCAAAGACTCAATATCTTGTATTCCCCTTTAAAGGACGAGGTGATCAAAAAAAGCCCCACCTGCTAACCCCCCCCTTTCAGACATGGATCCAACCCTTACCTATTGCGGAGTAGAGGACCTGGTCACAACAACGCTGCCCAGATAGCTGAGATCAATCAAAAACACAGTACGTAAGACTCTAGTTGCTATTAAAACCAACTTACCATAATGTCCCTAATTAATGATGAAAACATTGCAGAACATGAGAAGCGGACAGGCCCTGTGACACACTTTGCCCAACAACCTTCCCTTGGGAGTCAGACATAAGGTTGTCAAGAGGCGATTAAAGGGATCGTTGAAAAAATGTTCGAGAAACAAAAGGGAGGGTCGATCGAGAAAGGATATGAAAAGTTGGAGGGCGAGAATTGATAATGAAGTCAGGTTACTCAGGCCGAGGATGGGCCGCAGGGCCTGCCAAGATGAACTCTTCTTAAATCATCCTTCTGCATGACACAGGCATCCTCAAACGATTGGATCTAGACATAGCCATGGATATTTATCTGGGGATTCAATTAGAGTATCATTAAAGAATTCCTCCTGTAAGGTGCAAGCAAGATCATGTATGATCTAAGTGGATTAAAGGATCCTGAGTTGATGTCTGCTATTGTGTTGAATAAATCATACATACCAATAGCAATAATATGGTAAATGACTGAGGTTTCTCAAGTTCTGGCAAAAACTGTGCAGCGACTATATAGTATAGAAATCTCGATCCACTAAAAGATTCCGTCATTTTGACTATTTCTTAACCCTGCTGTAGCAATTTTTTTTTGATAAAATTAAAAAGCAGCATAGATAGAAAAAAGTTTGAAGTAGTAGTAAATCTATAAGTAGTACAGTGATCCCTCACTATTTCGCGGCTTAAATTTCAATGCATCGCGGAATTTTAAAAAAATTCATTAAAAATTCAAAATTGAGATAATATGTTGCCCGTGCACTTGCGGAAGGCAGGTGCAGCCCGTACAACTCGAAATCCACCTTTGGCTGACCAGCATCCGCCCTAAGACATCCCGCCCGACTTGGGAAACTCGCAAGCTGATTGGCCAAGATGTTTTACTCGGCTTCTCTCCCATACCCAGTGAAGGAAGACAGCATTCATTGTTTTAGTGTTGCTTCATCTCGCCGCGTGTTATTTTTTACTGTTCTCTTTTGCCTTTTTGTGTGAAATAGTTCATATGATGCCCTTAAAAATGGCTCCTAAATGTCCTCCACCCTTTAAATCTTCTAGTGAACCCAAGAAGAAGAGAAAAATGTTGAATGTTAAAAATGTGTTAAATTATTGGATATGATGATATGCATATACCTGGTTTTATATACCCTTTTTGATAATATAAACAGGTGTCCCCGGGTTACGACGTCGCTGATTTACGAAGTTTCGACACTTTGTTCGTATAGGTACCTTTATTGATAGCCAGTGTTGGGAGTAACGGCGTTATTTTTTTCAGTAACGGGATAATCTAACTAATTACTTTTTCCGCCGTTACAACGCCGTTACCGTTACTGACGGTCAAAAACGGCGCGTTACTTACTCTGAATTAATTGAAGAAACTACCAGCCGTGTCGAGTCGACTCTCTGCTCTGTTGATTTGTCATCCAAGACTTGGGGTGCGTTCAGGTTCGAGAATAGCGTACGTACTTCTGACTCCAAGCTGTTTGTCCCTGCTCATTCAATTAGACAATGCTTTCCAAAGTTTGGTAACGTTTCTGTGTTTGCTACACCTGATGCTAGCCTCGTTCCCATCTCCCACTGTCAGCCAGCAATAATTCTGCTTCCATCTTGAGGACGGCAGACGCTTTGAAGTTGACGTGAATTGTCGGGAAACGAGCCTACCTGAATGCAGCCCCTCGAGAGATGCGATGGAAGTGATTGTGATTGGCTGAGGGTTAGAGTCATGTGTCGTGGTAAGCCAATCAAGCAAAACGGAACAGCGCTTACAGCAAACACACACACGCAAAACAGATGCTCAGGGTCCGGATGGCAGAGCATTCAGAAGAAAAATTGTCCTTTAAGAGGTGGAGATATAGACACTATTTCAAGTTTGTCGAAATTAAAGGAAAGAACCTGCATGTAATGTGTAATTTATGTCCCAGGGCAAAGCTTTTGTCGACATCTGTGGTAAGCAATTCAAATCTGCTGAAGCACCTAACAAGTTAACTACCTGTCTGTTCTTCTCTATTCCACTGACTCGAATACTGCTCAGAAAATTTCAAATTCTTTGACATACAAAAAGTTTTTTTTAAAGTAACGGAAATAGTTACTTTCCCTGGTAACTAGTTACTTTTACTATAGAGTAATTCAGTTACTGACTCAGTTACTTTTTGGAAGAAGTAGTGAGTAATGTAACTAATTACTTTTTTAAAGTAACGTGCCCAACACTGTTGATAGCGCACACATGAAACTTGTCCGCTTAGAAGTAATCTCCCCCGGCTGCAATGCACTTGTTGTACAGTTCCAACAGCTTCTGGAAGGCCTCCTGGAAGTACTCTCATATGGGGCGCCGTTTTTCAAGCAGCACATGCTGAAAATTACGACAACATTTTCTCACATTTAGCGCCACACAGTGTTTGAAATTGTGTGAAATTTTTTTAGTCACTTTTTTTTTTTTTTTTTTTTTGCACATTTACAACATTATTTAGCAACTTAAATATTTATTTTTTAATAAGAAGTTTTGGACCTCAATGTTTCAATCCAGAACTAAATATTTAATTTAAATCTTAAATTTATATCCTATATCCTGAATGTTAAATCGGGAAACGGTCGGAACTAAATAATTAGTTTAATATGCAAATTCACATGACTTGAGACCAGAAGTAACAAAATAAAAGCTGGTGGAGTAGTTCAGACTGTCTGTTTACGTTGCTTGAAAATGAATAAAACCTACTCAACGGTGGCAGTCTGTTCTTAGACATGAGTCATTGTGATAATAAAAATATATAGGTAAAATACATATTTAGGAGAAACTATTTAAAGAGTATTTTGTGTGCTCCAGCTTTTATTTTGTCACTTCCGGTCTCCAGTCATGTGAATTTGCATATTAAACTAAATATTTAGTTCCAACCGTTTCCAGATTTAGCATTTAGGATATAAATTTAAGATTTAAATTAAATATTTAGTTCTGGATTTAAACATTCAGGTCCAAAACTTCTTATTTAAAAATTAATATTTAGGTTGCTAAATAATATTGTAAATGTGCAAAAAAAGGTGACTCTAAAAATTTTAACAACACGTTTTCAACACTGTGTGGCACTAAATGTGAGGAAATGTTGTAATTTACAGCATGTGCTGCTTTACAAATGGCGCCCCATACTCTTATGTGAGCGTGCCAATGACCCTCGTCACAGCCTCTCTCATCTCCTCAATTGTCTCATAACAACTGCATCTGAGGTTTTCCTTGAGCTTAAGGAATAACCAAAAGTCACAGGGAGCAAGTTCTGGGCTGTAGACCTTCCTCAAACTAAGCTATTTTCTAACGCTGATCTCTAAAGAATGGAAAAAGATATGAACTAACTTTTTTCCTGCTGGAAAAAGAAAGTCTAATGTTTCTTCTGGTGGGTTCCATGTTTATATAGCAATAGAAATGAATTTTCTGTGGGCCTTGCAAACCAGTCAAAATCCAGTAAAACGGCTGGGAGTGAAGGGGGTTGCACCGGTAAAAATGGCTGGGAGTGAATGAGTTAAAGGTTAATTCCGATTTTCGCGGAAATTCAGGTCACTTCGCCAGCGTAGGAATGGCGCTCGTTCATAACCCGGGGACTACCTGTATACACAAAATGTATGTTAGTAATGCGGGCCGGGTGTGCTTGACACTACTATGTGGTTTTTCACTATACGCGGTCGGTTCTGGAGCCCAATTAACCGAATTAGCGATAATTGAGGGATCACTGTATATATAAATGGATGTATGAAATGTTCTAAAATGATTTTTTTTTTTTTAATTGGTGGATGTTGCACACTACATTAGTAAGCAAACTTATTAAAGCGAACTCACATCAAAAGCATTATGGGTTGTGCGGATGATTCAGTCCCTACTTACATGGCTGATGCACCTACCCTGAAGCTGACAACTGGGATGGAGAGGGCTCAGCTGGAAGTACTTCCTCTTCAGTCCTCCTGTGAGACGGTATCTGGCCAAACATGTTGATGCTTTCCACGGATGGTGACGGAGATTGGGAAGCTTGATAGCTGGTTGCAGATGAAGCAAAAGCCAAATGGGAACGATAGCTAGGACTGGCTCTTCTGCTACCCTGGCCTAGCGCAGGCGAGGAAGAAGGAGAAGATCTCCTTGAGAAGGTGGCTGTGGAAGGCGGTAGAAGTGTAATCTCAGACATCTCTGGGGGTTTTGGAGCTTGAATAATGTTTGGACGGGGCCTTGGACGTACGACAATTTCAGGGGAACCCTCCTGAGAACTAAAGGGGCTTTGGGTAAGAGGGGAAAGTCGAGAGGGCTGGAGAACCACCTGATGCACACCAGAGTCCATTCTACGAGCCTGCCTTGGACTAAAATGGGGGGTAGATTCAAACCATCTGGTATCCAGGCTACTGAGGGTGCTAGGGCCAATATGGGCCATTGGATCAGTGTAAGGCAAAACTGGAGCACCCACACTGTGTTGTGGACGTCTTAGCTGCCCTAAATGTGCCTCTTGCAAAGCTATATGCCTGGCTGGAGAACCATGAGGCCTGGTCCTACTGGGAGACCTGCTAGAGTAGCTCTGCGGTGCTTCAAGTGGCAGCACAGATGGATAGGTAGGCATTGGGAGAGAGGAAGTCTGAAAAGCACTAAGGGGAAGAACAGAGGCTGGGGGTGGATAGGGAGAATCGTGGCGGAGATGCAAAGAGTGGTGTGGTGGAAAAATTAACTGGGGCCCCTCTACAGTTGAAAATGTAAAATCCATTCCCCGCCAAAATTCTGGTGAACGGGAGGAAGAAGTGAGTGTCAAAGGATAGGGGAAGCCAGAAACGGCATATTGCGTGAAATCACTCTCTGCCATTTCTTCTGGGATCATAGGGTAACCAAAAGGACCTTCAGTCAGGTATGGAGGGGAGGACATGACGGAGCTAAGCGGACTGGTATCTGTCATGTAAAAAGGAGGAGGAGGATCATGATCCCCATGGGAACCCAGGTAGCCATAGAAAGCCCTGTGATGGAGAGAGCCTCGAATTTGCCCTGTAGCCTGAAGTCGACTGCTCTCCATAATAGTCATACCTTCGAAGGGCCTCTGGAAACGAGGGCTGTAGGCTGGAGGCTGGAGGTAGGACTCATGACTTGAGATGGGTGAAATCTGATGAGGCCGAAGTGGAGCCATAACTGGCGGAAGAGGCCTAAGATCCTCGTTCTCTTCATCTGATTGGCGAAATTCAGGATACAGATCGGATTCTTCCACAAAGGGAAACCCTTCAATTCGTCGGGGCTTGACAGCAAAATCCGCATCGGTAGGATCAATCACAAAACGCCCGTCTGGGCCACGGCTGATGAGTTCAATTGGTGGTGTCGCTTCAGCGTCAGGTTTTGAGATAGTATACCTCTTGCTTGTTATTGCTCTTTTAGTCTTCTTGTATAGAGACAACTCCTCTTTCTTCCCTGGACTTGGGGGTGTTTTCTTATCATGTCGGTCAGGGCTATCCTCAGATGTTTCTGATAAGGGTGTCTTTGAACGAATGCTCTCTGGACTAGTCTTTCCTGAAGATTGCCTAAAGGAAAGAATCAAAACCATGTGAAAATGTCATTGAATCATCTGAACTAAAATACTCATCCTTAGTATATGTCTTTTTATATTTCTATTTGATATTCTGTAATCTGAGATAGAGAAGCTCTACTTGTTGTGAAATGACATTAAAGGACATTATAATTGCAGTTCTGATTCTGATTTAACGAGAACTTGATCACTGGTACAACTAAAGGTAAATAATAACATACTGTGTATGGGAATTCAATCATTTGAAGCCAGAACATTTAATTATTTGTTCATTCACTTCTTATCAAACACTTGCAGACTGTGCATTTATGGAACAGTTTTTTTCCCCCACTTGTGACAAAATCAGAAGGGGTTACACAAAAAAAGGGATTGCTCGTTGATATTCAATTCATGCATCAAAATGACAACAACAAACTTGTTTGCTTTTGCATAGAAATACCTTTTAGTCAAACTAATTATGAGAGACCCAATGCTCTATTTTTGCAAGCAGTTTAAATGTAGACCAGCGCGAGCATTTACATAGGTGTTTGCCTTTGGTAATTTTGTGGAAAGGCACAGGCTTGCACTTTGGAAATATGGTACAGATCTAGGAGTGAACACTGCAGGCTTTTTCTCAATGTAACAAAAATCCGATCGAGCTTTTGGGACAACTTATTTTGAATTACATTTGTGTCAAATAAGATTCAAACTAAGTTTCTGGGATCAAAAAAAAAAAAAAAAAAAAAATCTAAGTTGCAACCAAAAAATAAGAAAATATGAATAAGATAAATAAGTATTTTAGTACGAAAGACTAAGACAAAAATTACAAGCTGCAAAAAACAACACTACAACTACGGTAATGACTATGCATGATAAAAAGAAAATCTTTTGATAACTTTTGATTTTTAACATCTTTAGGTGAAACATCCCAAGCTTGAGGTTGATCAGATCCAATAGAGCATTTTTTTTAGGTCTTGATCTTCATACATTGAGTGTTACTGGGCCGATCACATAATCGATGAGACAAATTTTTTTTAATAAGAACATATGACTCCTACTTACTGATTTAAAGTGATCCTCTGTACTTCGCGGTTCACGTTTTGCGGCTTCAATCCATCACGGGGTTTTCATAAATTCATTATCAATCTATCACGGGGTTTTCATATATATTCATCAAAAATAGGCCTATAAAAAATGTGTCATTTCATATTGAGATGTAGAAGCAGGTTCCCTAGCATGCCAAACAAAGAGGGGAGTTACTTAGAGGCTTTGTACATAACCACGGGCACTCATACAAGGTGTGTGATTGGTTCCCAGTGCAAGATCGACCAATGGGAGCACCAATGAGAGTGGATTTATCTCATGAGCTGATTGACTTGCGCATCATGGCAGCCTCACCCAGAATCGTGATCAACCGTTGAGGGCATGTGAGGATTTATCTATCCCGTGAGCTGTTTTGCGGTTCACCTTTTGCGAGGGTGTTCTCCGTCTGAGCCTCAAATGAAGCCCACTTCACTTAGGCTAAGTTCCTACTGCAGGTCTTAATGCATGAATGTTATTTTTTTCGTGTTTTTCCGACTCGGGTGAGGCATTAACTTGACGGTCTGAACGGGACAAGTCGCATAAAAGTGGACCATTTCAAATCCAACCTGGGTCACTTTCGTATGTGGTTTAACTCTGATCTGGGCAACATTTTTCCATAATGTCGCGCGCGGTCTTAACTGTCAAGTCTCCCAAATCGGAATTGATGCAGCAATTCATACAATAGTACCGGCATTTCAAATTGTCTGACAATGGATATTTTACCCACTTCCGGGAAATACTGGGTATTATTTACATATTTCTCCTCTATTACAGATTGGAAAAATGAAATTCTGTGTCTTTTCACTTTTTAAAACTAGATTCTTTCCACTGGGATGCACATGATCAAGGTGTTGTCCGTCCCTTTAAGACATGGTAAGAAGCACAGGATTCATTGATGATAAAACCATTGATTGAAACGGTTATATACCGGAACGACTATAGACAAACAGATAAACTGATCATTACACTGCTGTTTTCATAAGGTCATAAGGAATGAATATCCTAGAGCCAAGGGGAAAACTAAAAACACAAACAGTATTGTTGTTGCCTTGTGGGTATAACCTAGAGCATGCAGTGGGTCATATATTTTCCTTGGGAATAAAACAAAAGTGCAGGGGAGGGGACACAGTTGTGAATATTTTAGGAGAAGCTGTTTGGCACTCACTGGGTACTGGACAGTTCAGGTATGTACCTACTTGCATACAGCCCCTCCCAATAATGTTCAATACTGGGAAGGAAGCTAATTGGACTCCTGTAAAATTAGGGAGATCAGAAATTAAGGTGGTATCAGAGTAAAAGGGAGGTCTTGGAAAATACTGTAGTTTTGTACTGCTTTAAAGTTAGGAAAATACTGTAGATGCAGAAGGTCTTAGTGTCAGGGTAACTGGGAATCTTGGGCAAGAGCGAGAGAAAAAAGGATGACTGGATCATGGCTTGTAACCATTGTGTGGCATCGCAAAACTGTAACACTCCCCTCCGAAGTACGCATTGGAACAAAGAGGTCAAATACTTTATTCGTACTGGAAACTGATAGCATTTGGTTGTTCAAAAGATCACTATGATAAAATATATCAACGGTTCAGGGTTTATTTCCATGTATTTATACAGTGGTACCTCGAAATACGAATTTCATTCGTTCCAGGACCTGGTTTGTAAGTCGAAATGGTCATATGTTGAGCAGGATTTTCCTGGAAGGATACATTATAATTCGTTCCACACCCCAAAATCCTACGCTAAATCCTTCATAAATACGGCACGTGCAATTACAAATAGCAATTACACATAGCTGTTGCGAACGGCAAGCCGTTGATGTGGATCCAAATCACAGTCCAAGAGAACAGAAATAGTGAATGTTTGAATTTAATAAGTACAACAAAGGGAGCACGCCAAAATTGCGGGTATAACAAAGTACAACTAAAAGAGCACACTATAAGACGCGAATATAACAGTACAAAAATCTAACTACAAAGTCCAAAACAGCATAAAAGTAAAAATGATCAAACCAGGAAACAACCGTAGATATGTCAGGAAGCATGAAGGATGATGAGGTACACACAGTGGTAAGCAAGGCAAGTAACAAGCAAACAAGCAATATTCTGACACTCGCAGACGGTGACAGGAGTCCTTAAAGGGATCCTATATTTTTAAGACAAGTAATTCTTAAAAGATAAATGTTAGTATGAGTTATAATAATTTGATATTAAAACCCCTCTTAATGTTTTTGTTTTAATAAAGTTTGGAAAATTATTTTAAGTGAAAGGTCGCCATTCTTGTTACGTCGCAGTGCGTGACGTCATCGGGCCCGTTGCCGAAATTCCAGCGCGTCACTCGTTAGCTTTCCCAAAATGTCGTCGGTTCTACCCTTTCTATTTGAACCAGATCTGAAAAGTGAGGAGCAGGACAGCACTGTCGGTCCTTCACAAGATGAGCTTCAGGGAAAAATGCGTGCAGCAAATACCTGATAAGACAAAAGTTGGGCAAAAGTCTCAATGACAACAGAGCGACAGAGCGTATGCTGTTGGGAACTCCGGTTGGGAGCGAGAGTGTATGCTTTTGGGAACTCCGGTTTTATTAGCAGATATTCAAGGTAAGCATATTGCGTTTTCAAACTTATCCCAATATAATAATGTGATTGTTAGCATCAAGAGCTGTCGTGTGCTTTACATACAGTACAGGCCAAAGAGCACACCTTGTGTAATCCATGTCTTGTACATTGTAACGCGTGGTAGGTAGGATACATGTATAAAAGTACAAAAAGGGGAGAACCTTCCACCTATGCAAATTTTATTCACAAAAAATAGTATTTCCACCTTGACTACTCTTCACTCTGGAGCTCAGCAGTACGCAAACACGCGTTCCCTGACGAACTCCAACATAGTTGTAAGGTCCATGTCAGAGTCACTGTCGTCAATGTAGCGTGCCATAGTGCTTTGATTATTTGGTATGATTTGGGGAAAACTCCCACGAAGAATAGTCCACAAAAAAGATAGCAATAGTAATTCAAATCCGCGTTTTTTACTTACTCGAAGATCCAGGAATTAGACAGATTTGGCAATGTTGCAGCCGCGATCAGGCGGTCGATTCCACAAAATAGACTGATCCGAAAAGCCGCTGAGGGACCGACGAATAAAAAAAATAGACAGATCCGAAACCAATATTGCAGACGCGGTGGGACCGTCGGATCCAGAAAATAGACGGATCCCTTACTTGATTGAGGATCCAGGAAAAATGTTCGGGCGCCAGTTGTAACGCGTGGTGGGTAGGATACGTGCATACAGGGACCAAAAAGGGTGAGAAGCTTCCACTTATGCACATTTATTCAATAAAAATAATAATTCCACCTTGACCACTCACTTCACTCCCCTTGTTTCCATTTGACTGTAAATTACATCCAAAAGCAGTACATCGTGGCATTTTACTTCGAGAGTTTAGGCAGCAATAAACAATTGTTGAACACGCTACACATTTGAAAAGATCCCAATGACGTCATCACTGCGAGCCCGCAAACCATGGCGCCAACTAACGATCAAAATATGTAGTAAATATTATAAAATATTGCCATTGATTTAACATTTTATGTGTTTCAAAAAAATATTTTAGTACAAGAGAACATTTGTGGCTTATTAGAGCCTACATGTATTTAAGGTAGAGGATCATCAAAGAATAAGCGCTCCTGACGCGCCACAGGTGTGTTGCAACGGCCCCGCCCATCCAGCTGAATCAGATGCTGGAATGAAAAAAGAACTAAGAAGGCATCCGGTGGATGGGGGCACGCCCGCGGGAGCCTGCCTCTTAACTCACGCACTTCTCACTTCGGCACTGTAAATATCATTCACCCTTGCACTTACATACTCAAACATTTGTCCGGGGAGAGTTGAGACGGGGCCATACAGTCCCGGCCCGGCTCCCCCCTGTTTTTAATGCATCACACACCAAGGTTATGAGATGGTTGGGACCTGTTGGGGGGGGGGGGTGTCTCACGGTTACCTCCTCACGACAGGCCCCGCCATCCCTGCACCTTTTTTAACGCACCAGACACGTCATACTCCACGGGAGAGCTCGGGCAAAGGGCGGTGGGACGGGCGGCTGGGTAGAAATTCAATGCTGCGGTCCCACTGCCCCAAGCCAAGCTCTCCTGTTTTAATGCATACATTGCACTTCCCTCCCCTCACAATCCCATCGCGGTGCTGGGTGATGGCTGCCAGCCGGGAACCTGGCAGCCACAGTAATAGGGTGGTAAGTGGGTCCCACATTTTTTCCCTATGGCGTGGTTCCTGGGGCGTGGCCTCCCCTCTGCCTGGGCTGCGGGCCGCGGGAGTGGCGACTCTCCCGCCTCCGCCTTCCCCCCTCTTCTCTGATTGGGTATCCCCCGTGATCTCCGTCACGGGTCGCTGCCCCCCCCCCAGGCTGGCTGGGTGGGGGCCAGGGCCCTGGGTTGACGCCCGCGAGGCGTCTCTGCTCATCTGCGTGGCTGTCGCGCGCCTGGTGGGGCTCGCGTGTGGCGGGATGTGATAGGGCGCGCTCGGGTGGGGGGTCCCGGTGCCGGGATTGGCGGTGGGGCGGGGTGGGGTCGGTCGCCAACGGGCTTACACTCACAAAGGATTCACACGATTACTGGGTTCTAGATCACAGAGCTGATTTGTGTACACTCTACCCCTTTCAATCACTTAGCTTATAGACACCCCCACCCCCGTCCCCCTCTCTCCCTGGTCAACAGGCCCCCACATGGTGTTAACCGGAAATACATCTAGCTGAAGATAGCACCAACATATTAGTAGTTAGTGTAGATGTTCAATGTATTTCGTCTTGTAATTTGTGTTTCTTTTCTTTCTTCTCTTGTGTTTCTTTTCTTCTGTCTCCCCATAACCCCTTCCTGTTCGCTGCTTTGTCATAATAAACGAGGTATGTTAAATGATCACAATGGGAGTATGTCAGACTCTCATAGTGAAACATTAAAACTGTTGAGACTATCCGGGCACTTAGACTTCCATTCTCTGTGTCAAACAGCTGAACAGGACAGGTTAAAAAGAGAGAGAAAAAAAGAAGGCTTACAAATATACAATAGCAAAACCAATAAATTATAAATACAAATTGGAATAATAATAATAATGACAATGTAATGAATCTGGTTTTAATGTGGCGGTTGTGTTTTGCATGCTGTTCCTGAATGCACCGTGTGACTGACGTGAGAGAGATGTGGAGATGAGTGCAACATTTTAACTTGCTTTTTCATGTTCTGTTGTTGGAGTCAGCTACGGCAGTCAGTAGCTGTGTTGTGTTAAACAAGCTCTGAAATGAATGATTAAAAACCTGACGGAGCTGGCGATTTCTTTGCCGATGTTACATTAATAATAATTGTCACTCTAGGTCGGAGGAGGACCGTCAAGATCATAGACATATTCTGGCCGTATTGTTGAGCCAGTTCACTGACGCGCACACCACACTCACATTTTTCTTTCATTTCCTTCTTAATTTCTTTTGGTAAGAATAATCTTTTTCCTTTAACACCAACAGCACTAATCTTTGTGGGACCCATGTTGATTTCTCTCACAAGAAAATCCGCCGTGCATCCCTCTTGTGGGAAAACAATGAAATTGCGACGCTGTCTCAAATCATTGTATTTTGAGCATGTCTTCATATGTCGAGACAAATGACGAGTCAAATTTTCAGATGTTGTTCATTTTCAGTTCAGATGTCGAAAGGATGATGTGTCGATGTGATCGTATGTAGAGGTACCACTGTATTTGTAACTTATTGCAAACAAATTTTGGATTTTTGTTTTTATTGTAGTGCATAACTCAAATGGATGTCTTGGGTGAGCCTTTTTCCAGCTTTTAAAATGGAGTCAGTACAAGGGATTAAAACTAAGGGGCCATTTACATGGTGACGCTCCATGAATACGATAAATTTCCTGTTTGCATTTACGTTGTTCCGTCTTGGTTCCATCTCCATTCAATGATGTCGCAATTTTGCATGAAAACGATGTAGTATTCATGCCAGGCCAATGATGCACTTCCTTGACAACAACCTCCTCAGCCCGGAAGACAACATACCCGCCCATTCCAAGCAATTACTTTTTTTTTTCCCCATACATTTTACTTTGCAGTTTTATTCAAGGTTCTATGCCTTTAATTTTTCTCCCATATTTATTCTCCATTTGCTGTTCTTTACAAGTTTAAATGATTGTATAATATTGCTTGTCAATAAAAAGCAATGGTGTCAATACGTTTTTTCCCTCTTGCTTCAAAAGGCACAAAAACACAAAAATAATAAATATCTAAATTAAAAATACAGTCAATTAAAGCCGCCATTACTCCATGTATGTTTGCTGATTTGAAAGTTTACTAACAGCGACTGTGCATGCCCAAAGTGACATGTGTGAGTGCTGACATCATCGGTGCAAGAGCGTTCAATTAATTTGGTATTTTTCCGCTTTGGAGCGCGGAATCAAAAGTTTGCATCCGGGCCGTCTATTTTCGCTGTCACCATATGATGGCGAGGCCATCCTGCAAACAATTGTTGCGACTTAATGTCACAGCGTCACCATGTAAACGACCCTTAAGTTGAACGAACACGTGGAATTTGGCTAACAGGCCAAATTCTAACAGCCCCGAAAGGGACACGGATTTTTTTTTTTTCCGTAAGGGCAAAAAAAAGAAAAGGAAAAAAAAAAAAGAAAAACCGGTGCCTCGGAAAAAAATGACACAGATGTATAGAAATTTTTTTTTTAAATCACATCGAAGCAAAAAAAAAAAAAAAAAAAAAAAAAAAATCTTGAAGAAAAAAAAAAGCAAAAAAAGTGCAGGGTAAATGTGCCTCCAGGTCAGTTTGGACACTACAACATCGTCACTCCTTAATGCTAATAAGCAGCAGTTTTGTAGATGCTGTCATTTCCATCTATTTTTACTTGACCACAAAAGTAAGGAATTGACCACAATGTTCCAAAATTAGTGGCGGGGAGTGTCCTGTTTATGATAAGACTTATGGTAATAGTTACGTGATGTCACTTAATATCATTCATTCATTCCTCTTCTGAACCGCTTATCCTCACGAAGGTCGCGAGGCACTTAATATCATTTATATCTTTTTTTTGTAGCCTTAATACCTAAATACAAAAAAGCTTCACAGCCAAATACTGGGTAACTGTAAACATTAAAATGATTGCTTTGATTGTAATTAATTTTAATAATATGCATTTAGGTTTATAAGGGTGGTAAGAGAAAATATGCCTAATATGATTCCTATCCTTTGTCTTGTGTATTGTGTAATAATTACGATGATTAATTATGATTGTTTCAATTGAGTGGAGCATACTTACGGTGTTGCCATACTTTTTCTTAAGTGCGTAATGGAAAGAGGGGGATCTGGAAGAAGAAGAAGAAAAAAAAGAAAATCCCACTGGTTCACATGACATTATTTCGTACAACAAACAGGATCTCGGCAGGTTTCAACAAGCCAATTTTAAGACTTTTTAAGACAATTTTTATCTTGCAAAAATTGACGTGGTTACAGTGCTGGCCGAAAGAATTGGCGCCCCTGCAATTCTGTCAGATAATGCTCAATTTCTCCCAGAAAATGATTGTAATTACAAATGCTTTGGTAATAATATCTTAATTTATTTTGACTGCAATGAAAAAACACAAAAGAGAAAGGAAAAAAAAAAAACTCATCATTTTACACAAAACTCCAAAAATGGGCCCGACAAAAGTATTGGAACCCTTTGAAATATCCTGTGATGCTTCTCTAATTTGTGTAATTAACAGCACCTGTTACCAACCTGCAGCACATAACAGGTGGTGGCAATAACTAAATTACACTTGCAGCCAGTTAAAATGGATTAAAGTGTCCTGTCCTGTGTCCTTGCGTGTACCACATTGAGCATGGAGAAAAGAAAGAAGACCAAAGAACTGTCTGAGGACTTGAGAAGCAAAATTATGAGAAAGCATGGGCAATCTTAAGGCTACAAGTCCATCTCCAAAGAACTGAATGTTCCTGTGTCTACCGTGCGCAGTATCATCAATAAGTGTAAAGCCCATGGCACTGTGGCTAACCTCCCTAGATGTGGACGGAAAAGAAAAATTGACAAGAGATTTCAACGAAAGATTGTGCGGATGGTGGATAAAGAACCTCGACTAACATCCAAACAAGTTCAAGCTGTCCCACAGTCCGAGAGTAGAACAGTATCAACCCGTACTATCCGTCGGCGTCGAAATGAAAAGGGACCGTATGGTAGGATACCCAGGAGGACCCAACTTCTGACCCAGAGACATAAAAAAGCAATGCTGAAGTTTGCCAAAACTTACCTGAGAAAGCCAAAAACGTTTTTAAAGAATGTACTCTGGTCAGATGAGACAAAAGTAGAGCTTTTTGGGAAAAGGCATCAACATACAGAATTTACAGGAAAATAAAAACAAGGCCCTCAAAGAAAAGAACATGGTCCCCACAGCTCTGGCACTGGACTGCCTGACTGTGTGCATGGCATTATGAAGTCTGAAGACTACCAACAAATTTTGCAGCATAACGTAGGGCCCAGTGTGAGAAAGCTGGGTCACCCTCAGAGGTCATGGGTCTTCCAGCAGGACAATGACCCAAAACACACTTCAAAAAGCACTAGAACATGGTTTGAGAGAAAGCACTGGAGACTTCTAAAGTGGCCAGCATTGAGTCCAGACCTAAATCCCACAGAACACCAGTGGAGAGATCTGAAAATGGCAGTTTGGAGAAGGCACCCTTCAAATCTCAGAGACCTGGAGCAGTTGGCCAAAGAAGAATGGTCTAAAATTATAGCAGAGCATTGTAAGAAACTCATTCATGGATACCGGAAGCGGATGTTCACAGTTATTTTGTTTCAAGTTTGTGCTACCAAATATTAGGCTTAGGGTGTCAATACTTTTGTCTGGCCCGTTTTTGGAGTTTTGTATAAAATGATAATGATTTAATTTTTAAATTTCATTCTCTTTATTGTGTGTGTGTGTGTGTGTGTTTTTTTCAAGTAAAATAAATAAAGATATTACTACCAAAGCATTTGTAATTGCAATCATTTTCTGAGAGAAATTGAGCATTATCTGACAGAATTGCAGGGGTGCCAATACTTTTGGCCAGCACTGTATGCCGTAAATGTATTTATAGGTATCTGGACTGTATACATCAAGGTTGCAACAAATAATCACTTAACTTGATTAAAATTGCTGAATGAATTAGTTACCAACAGTGATTAGAGCAAGAGAGGAGAGTTCACTGCTACATTCAGGTTGCGTTGCTGAATCAATAATATTACGAAGTGTCGAGAGGTAGATTTTGTGTTGTTAGATCCAGTGTGCCTCTGTCAAAGGTTAGTAAATGAAGCCATTTGTATTGTTTATATTCTTTGTTGATGTGATATTTTACAGTACTTAGAATGGAGCGCTAAGCTAGTTAGCGATTATGCTAATCATTGTCTTGAGTGTTGAGTTATTGTTAGATATAAAAGTTGTTTCATTTCTTTTTATATAGAACCCTCACACATAAAGCCATTCATACAACAGCTTAGAGTCTCCTTTCGACACAAACTCCCATTCAAACTGTTCATTGTCATACAAGAGAGTTTGCGTTGAAATTGGATTTGAACTGAATTTATGAACAACTGTTTGATGAAAAAAAAGGTTTCATCATTCATTCAGTATGTCTCCTCATTTGATTTTTTTTTTTGTTTGTTTAGTTTCTTGAAAAAAATTAAATGAATCATTAACACAATTTATATAAGCGCTTTGCCCACAAGAAAAAAAAATCAATCAGCAGCAGTTTTTTTTTATTATTTGAATGAACAGGACTTTTGGCTGATTCGTGTACAGAGAAATTATTTTCATGTTTTATACTCAGAACCTTTATTTAAAACTTTAACAAGTTTTATGTACTTAAAACAGTACAGTTGTAGACGACGGTTTAGTCAGGAAGCTGTAATAAAATATTTTTTTTCAAGGAAATAGCCATCTATTTTGTCTTCATTGTTACTTATAACAACTTCAAGTTAAATTGTGAAGGTAATTGAAAAAGGTAACATTTATATGAATAATCAATTAATTGTTTAATCATTTACTCATCCGATTAATCGAGTATAAAAATAATCGTTCGTTGCAGCCCTAGTATACTTATTTGATAAAAAAAAAAAAAAAAAAAAACGAGCTTTGCCCCACTCTGTTGCGCTGCTTGCACAGAACTGCATAGAGGTAGTAGTCAGGGAGTCAACAGGTTACAAGCTATCTACAACTATTTTCATGTATTTTACCACTACAATGGGCCCATTTACCCTTCACCTCCTTTCATTGCTTTCTTAAAGTAGCACCCGAGGTCTTGGACCTTTTCATCTTAAAAGTATTAAATGTTGTACTGATAGCAACAGAAGTGAGGCATTCATTTTTTCAATAACGCTAGCTGCTAACACAGAAATAATGCGCAACCCCTCCCTTCACCTTTCATGAGCACGAGAGGAACAAAACGAGCAACAAGATGTTCAGAGTGCCAGGTCATAATCTGACTCAGTCACAGATTCAGACCAGATGTCATTTTGTAAATAATTCATATATTTTTTATATGTAGCATATTGAAATGTACTTACATTAATTTGTTAGAAAACGTTCAGGAAGCATAGCGTGACTATTTTTTTCCCCTTATGGAAAATGAATGAATGAATAATTTGGCACCCCCTCCAGTAGATGGTGCCCTAGGCAAACGTCTAGCTCGCCTTTGCTGATCGCTGCATGTGCACACAAACTGTACACAAACACACACACACCCCTACAGGTAAAATTGTGTTCTATACTACCATGAGACGGTCATTCATTTGCTGATTACGTCACATTCTTAGATCATTTTATGATTATTATTTAATGGTTGTAGGTATAGGGGACCTGAAATCAGACATGTAGCAAAAGCTTGGGGATTGAAACAGTTCTAAATGACACGGCGAGGCAGGCAGAGCTAAAGCTGCAGGTTGATGCCAAGTGCATCACAGAATGTCCTCCAAACTTGAGAGATGAACCTTGAACAGAGATAACATTTGCATGTATGACATGTAAATGGAAGATGTGCATAATCAGCAAATTTGCGGTCTTCTTGGCTGATGGGAGTTTGCAGAGGGCAATGAAATTCGCTGCCTTTGAAAACCTGTCCATCATGATGAGTATGATGAAGACAAATCCCAGGTGATATGGAACCATTGATGACTCGGCATGGATAATGAGTGGAGGAGTCCGCTTTTGCTGTTGATATACAGGCTGGTTTTGTGCCGTCGGAAGTTCAGGATGAGTTCCTTAGTCTTGGAGACATTCAGTACTAGGTTGTTGGAGGCGAACCACTAACTGAGTCTGAGGACCTCATCTCTCGTTCCCTCACCGTTTTGTCATTCGCGAATTTCACAATTATGCTCTCAGGATGGATGGGATTCTAGTCATTCTGCAGTACTTCCGTCTGCAAGCTTGTACGTGGTCATGTGACTGTATTATTAAATGTAGTTGGTATAATGAAGTCACGGTAAAAATAAAGTAAAATCTAACATGAAGAATAAAGAGGAAAAATGTAACGACTCGCATGTAGTCCAAAGTAGTGGAGTAAGTCATGTTTTTAATTCATGAATCAATTCAAGTAAAAGTAAAAAGTATGGCGTGGTAAAACTACTGTTAGAAGTTCATTTTTTCTCAAAAAGTTACTCAAATAAATGTCATGGAGCAAATGTAATGCGTTACTACCCACCTCTGCCTAGGGCCCATTTGTATATAATATGAAATGATTCTATGTTTTTGCCATGATTTCTTAAACAGGGTATCTATGGGGTCTTAAAAAGTAATAAAAGAGTATCAAATCCAATCATTTGAATTTAAGGCTTTAAAATGTCTAAAATCCTACTAAAATCTTATAAAAGGTATTAAATACGACCTTGAAAGGTCTTGAAAATCTATTGACTTTACATTTACTTAAAAAAATGCATAAACTCCAGTCTCTGTTTTAAATGTCTCTATTTTTGGGGACTCTGTAACGTAACTACAAAGCGAAACTACCTGTGCTGCCCGGTCAGAATTTATCGAACACCACCAGTTATTGTGGCACTGCAAAAAAATACCTCCTTCAAACTAGATAATTCCCCTTGGTTTCAGCGTAAATCTACTCGAAATAAGTGAAATGATCTGCCAGTGCTTCAAGTAAATTTTACTCAGATTTCTTGAAATAAGAAAAATAGCTAGCTGAAAATAATCTTAAACCTTATTTTGAGCAATAAATTAGTATATTTAATCTTTAAAAAAAAAAAGCTTTGAAATGTCAGAAATGTTTCAAATTCAATAATATCTATTGTTTAACATATTATTTGAAAACAAATGTTTCTTGATTTAGATGAAAAATGACCAATTTTTTGGTCTTAAAAAGAAACAATAGTAATATTTACTTAAAGAAAGTGGAATAATCTGACACATTAATCTGTTAACTAGTTTATAACACTCAAAACAAGATGGAGAAAATGATTTGACTAGATTTAAGAAAAATAACCTGATTAAGACGTTATAAATTTGCAGTGTGTGCACGCGCAGTTGAGTGTTGACAATTTAGTTAGCATAGCAGCGGAAAAACTTTAAACAGAACCGAATTACAGTACTCGCATATTGCTATATGTGCTTTGTGACTATCTCTACGGACCTCAGTGAAGTTGCCCCCCCCCAATCAGAAACAAATTTGTATAAAAATGATGTCATTCGTTTGTGCTGGTAAAGTTTTGTTTGTGCTGCTTTCGTTTTAGGGATATTTACAATTCTATTATAGGTAAATCTGAGGTCAGCTAGCGTCCCATTTCGATTAAGAATTTTGTCAATCGTTTGTGCTGCAACAGTTTTGTAGATACAGTATTATGCTTTTATTGAGATATTAATTTCGAGTGGTGACGCCACTTGTAGCTTTTCCTTGGTTTAGCTCCAGCGGCTAATGGAGCGTATCAATTCGATCAATAACAGCAGGGTGTTCCAACAACTAGCACGATCATAACACAAACAAATTCTGGTCCATTTTGCAATGACGTCACTCTAAGCCCCCCAATTCACTGCAAAATGGACCCAAAGTGGTGCCATTTGTTTGTGCTACGTCCGTGCTAGTTGTTAGGACACCCCTCTGTTATTAAGAGAGTTGGTACGCTCCAAGAGCCGCGGGAGCTTAGTCAAGTAAATCTACAAGTGACATCACCACTCGAAATTAATATCGCAATAAAAGCATAAAACTATCTACTGTACAAAACCGTTGCAGCACAAACGATTGACAAAATTCTTAATCGAAATGGGGCGCTCGCTGACTTCCGATTTACCTATAAAAGAATTGTAAATATCTCTAAAACGAAAATAGCACAAACAAAACTTTACAGCACAAACGATTGACATCATTTTTATATAAATTTGCGTTTGATGGAGGAGCAACTTCACTGAGGTCCGTAGAGATGTTCACAAAGCACATATAGCAATACACAAAGTGTCGTCTTTTTTTATTTTATTTTATTTTTTTACTTCCGAGTCATCCTCTTGCTGTTGTGCTGCGGGATTTTGCTTGATTTGCTTTTGTCTTGATTCACAACAGAAAAATTTGAGAAATAAAGAGTCATCCTCTTGCTGTTGTGCTGCAGGATTTTGCTTGATTTGCTTTTGTCTTGATTCACAACAGAGAAATTTGAGAAATAAAGAGAAATGAGTTCACACACTTTGCAAGTAATTCCGGGCCTCCAGTTTCCCTTCAAGTCTTTTGTACTTTATTTTGGTATTGAAGTGAAATTGAGTGTTAAATTGTATTTATAATGATCTTATTTATATATATATATATAATGATCTATAAAGTCATTTTTTCTTTTAACCTGTCCTGTTCAGCTGCTTGACACAGAGAATGGGATTCTGAGTGTCCTATTGGTCTGAACAGTTTTGATGTGTCACATGAACGTATGATATACTCCCATAGTGATTAATCATTGTGTTTCGTTTATCAGGAGAATGCAGTGAGCAGGAAGGGGTTATGGGGGGGGGGCAAAAAGGAAAATAAAAAAGGAGAGAGAGACAGAAGACAAGAAAAACAACAAGAAGATATACATTCAAAGCCTACACTAACTATGATTATAGTAGTGCTTTCATTAGCTCATTGTATTTCTGGTTGACACCATGTCAGGGACCTGATGACAGAGGAGAAAAAGGATGGGGATAGTCAGAAAGAAATGTGATTAGGTGGAGTGGAGCATACACAAATCAGCAATGTGAGGTATAGAACCCAGTTATATGTGAATTAATTACTTGTAAGTGTGGATATGTTCACATATTATTCTAAGCAGCCTCATCGCTAATCTTGGCACTGATAGTTTTTCTACTTAATGCATAGGGCAGAACCTATAATCACGGATTTAAGGGAAACCATAAACAGTGTTGGACGTACATCCTTTAACTTTTGAAAATACAGTATTTATAAAATATACAATATTTTAAAATATACAGTATATTGTCATTTTTGCGGAGGCTCCCAGCTACACTTTCGCCTAGGGCACCTACTCACCCTCCCTGTGTGCATGTGTGTGTACGTGTCAATAAATGCTGGGAGGAGTTGCTTTTTTGTACATAAAGGCCCTTTGGACTTGCCTTTCTTTTGCATCAAAAGCACTATACAAATACACTTTGGTTGATTTATTAAATTTGCTCTCTCTTTCTGGGTTTCAAGGTTGGAGAAACCTGCCTTAAAAATTATACACATAATTAAATACCAGACATTCATCTATTCCCTCACCTTTTTTCCTTTTTAGCTTTCGCTTCCTCTGCTTATTGACAAAGCAGGCTGCCATTGTACTGAAAAGGATGGCTGCAGCCAAGAAGCAGATAGTGGCCACGATGCCAGCCACAACTGGTCGTGCCAACCCTGATTCCTCAACCATCTCAGGAGGTGGAAAGAAGTCTGCAGAGTAAGAAAAAAACGTAATTGTAAGTCAGACATTTGGCGTCAATTATCTCATTGCTTGTGTCAAACCCCTGATGACAATATCGATAGTAGGGAAGTGACAATATATCGAAAAGGTAATATATTGCGATACTTTGTAGCCTAAAAGATTATCGATATGCTCCCATAAAGAATAGAAATATTGTTTTTAAAAGGTATCACTGTTTAAAAACAAAAAAAGGTTGCTACCAAAATCTTCCATTTGAATAGTGTCTATGTTAGCTCATTGGCTGCCATTGATGGTGTAGGTACACAATCTGCTCGGGTTGCACAATCTGCTCAGGATGCCTGCCCTTGACAGTGACGTTTCGTTATTCCCGCTATGTGATTGGCCAAAGAGTATAAATGCACTCTCAGAGCCGTGCTCTGCTGTAAAATGCCTGTTTAAAAGTATGCTAATTGATCTTGAGAGTCGTGGTAATGCGTTCGCTTAAAAGTGCCCATTTAAAAATGCGGATGTAAAGTGATTGATGATATCGCACACAGAGATGATTATTCAAAATTAAAGGGATCCTCGGTCTTAAAGACTTGTACGCTCTAATAAGCCACAATTGTTCTGTTTTACGAAAATATGTTATTAGAAACACATATATTATTGTCATTGATTTAAAAATCTATAATATTTAGTACATGTGATTTTACAGAGGCCGCCATGTTTTATGCATGCTGGGGGTGATGACGTGGTTGGGCTGTACTGGGAGAATAGCTGTGCTCTATACTAGCAAAGCTAGTATGACGACTGGCATGATTTTGTCATGTTCTGCTGCTGGTCAGATTGTTTCGTTACAGAGCTGTGGGATGAGTTACCAACGTCGTACCTGCATCCAATTCCAGTTAATCAGCAGTGTCTTTAAACCGATCCGAGGCAGCTGGCCGAGAATTGACTTGACAGTTTGTATAGTGGGGCATATAAGGGGCCGTTTACATGGTGACTCTCCGAGAACACGAAAAATTTCAAATTTGCATTTGCGTCTCCATTTGAACCTCCATTCATGCCAGGCCCTAGGGGGCAGTGCAGATTTACAGGGCGACAGAGAATGATGCACTTTGACCACACCAAGCTCCCTCAGCCCGGAAAAAAATATGCCCGCCCACTCTAAGCAATGGCATTTTTCTTTTGTTCAAAAAGGCAGAAAATTTTAAACATTCAACATATTTAATTTAAAGATATTATTATAACAGTAAATTAAAGCCGACATTCCGCCATATTTGCTGTTTTTAATGTTTAGTAGTACTGCTGCGCACGCCCAATGTGACGTGTACGAGTGCTGATGTTAACGTCGCGGTCTCGCGCCGCGGGAGCCTTTGATATGCATGCCGAGGAAGCCCCCCTCAATCCCCGGCAATCGGATTCTTCCACTTTGGAGGCAAGATTCAGAATTTTTCGTCTTCGACGACACTATATGCACGTGAGGCGAGTCTGCTACGCAGTCAGTGCGTCCCCCTAAGTATTTAGTCAACCACCAATTGTGCAAGTTCTCCTACTTGAAAAGATTAGAGAGGCCTGTAATTCTCAACATGGGTAAACCTCAACCATGAGAGACAGAATGTGGAAAAAAAAAAGAAAATCACATTGTTTGATTTTTAAAGAAGAATTTATTTCCAAATTTGAGTGGAAAATAAGTATTTGGTCACCAACAAACAAGCAACATTTCTGGCTGTCAAAGAGGGCTAACTTCTTCTAACGAAATTTAACGAGGCTCCACTCGTTACCTGTATTAATGGCACCTGTTTTAACTCATTATCGGTATAAAAGACACCTGTCCACAATCTCAGTCAGCCATACTCCAAACTCCACTATGGCATAGACCAAAGAGCTGTCGAAGGACACCAGAGACAAAATTGTAGACCTGCACCAGGCTGGGAAAACTGAATGTGCAATAGGTAAAACATTTGGTGTAAAGAAATCAACTTTGGGAGCAATTATTAGAAAATGGAAGACATACAAGACCACTGATAATCTCCCTTGAGCTGGGGCTCCATGCAAGATCTCACCCCGTGGCGTCAAAATGATAACAAGAACGGTGAGCAAAAATCCCAGAACCACACGGGGGGACGTAGTAAATGACCTACAGAGAGCTGGGACCACAGTAACAAAGGCTACTATCAGTAACACAATGCGCCACCAGTGACTCAAATCCTGCACTGCCAGACGTGTCCCCCTGCTGAAGCCAGTACACGTCCAGGCCCGTCTGCGGTTCGCTAGAGAGAATTTGGATGATCCAGAAGAGGACTGGGAGAATGTGTTATGGTCAGATGAAACCAAAATAGAACATTTTGGTAGAAACACAGGTTCTCGTGTTTGGAGGAGAAAGAATACTGAATTGCATCCGAAGAACACCATACCCACTGTGAAGCATGGGGGTGGAAACATCATGCTTTGGGGCTGTTTTTCTGCAAAGGGACCAGGACGACTGATCTGTGTAAAGGAAAAAATGAATGGGGCCATGTACTGAGAGATTTTGAGTGAAAATGTCCTTCCATATGCAAGGGCATTGAAGACGAGACGTGGCTGGGTCTTTCAGCATGACAATGATCCCAAACACACAGCCAGGGCAATAAAGAAGTGGCTTCATAAGAAGCATTTCAAGGTCCTGGAGTGGCCTAGCCAGTCTCCAGATCTAAACCCCATAGAAAATCTGTGGAGGGAGTTGAAAGTCCGTGTTTCCCAACGACAGCCCCAAAACATCGCTGCTCCAGAGGACAAGCAACAGTGTGTGAAAAGCTTGTGAAGAGTTACAGAAAATGTTTGGCATCCGTTATTGCCAACAAAGGGTACATAACAAAGAATTGAGACAAACTTTTGGTATTGATCAAATAGTTATTTTCCACCATGATTTGCAAATAAATTCTTTAAAAATCAAACAATGTGATTTTCAGTTTTTTTTTTTCTCCACATTCTGTCTCTCATTGTTGAGGTTTACCCATGTTGACAATTACAGGCCTCTCTAATATTTTCAAGTGGGAGAACTTGCAGAAATTAGTTGTTGACTAAATATGCGGTCCACTTTCCTTTGTTGCACCCGGACTTTTTTACGTCACTTTCTGTTAGTTTCAAGCGTTGCTTTCACGTTGGGACGCGGGGGTGAACGCCAGTTAACATTACAAGAAGGCAGAGAAAGGGTAAACGGTGCAGGCTCCGCGATGCCCCCCGTTAGCTCGCCATTAGCCTGCTAGCTTATTGAGCAGCGTTCTTTTTCCCGATGGACCGGTGCCACTAATAGCTGTCGTTTTCCTTGTTGAATTGCCCAAGATTTTTCACCTTTTTTCCCTTGTATTATTGTACAGCCATTGAGGTATGTTTTTGTAAGCAAATGCTGTATGTCTATATTGATTTACTTCATAGCATTATTGTACGCTTTGTCATGATTGTATTTTCAATATGTGTGTTCATAGTTTGACAGTGACAAAAAATGTCAGTTGTAAGAAGGTGTGATCGACGTTAAGGGAGGGAAGAAATGATCCATCCATCCATCCATCCATCCATCCATCCATCCATCCATCCATCCATCCATCCATCCATCCATCCATCCATCCATCCATCCATCCATCCATCCATCCATCCATCCATCCATCCATCCATCCATCCATCCATCCATCCATCCATCCAATTTTTTACTTTATGCCATTAATATGATGTATAATACATGTTTTTGAATAGTTATTTTGAGATCAAGGGTACTTAAAGGTTAATCCTGATTTGCGCGGAAATTCGGGTTACATCGCCAGCGTAGGAACGGAACTTGTTCGTAAATTGGGGACTACCTGTATCACGATACTGTATATCACCTTTTCGATACATTGTCACACCCCAAATACGTAAATTATTTGTATAAATTAAAACTCTGTCTGCCTCAACATGATATGGCAAAATGCTTTACCTGTATTGGAGACACCGACTACGTTGCTCGGCTCACTAATCGTGCCATCCATGACGGCCATGACACGGAACTCATTCCAGGACTCCTGGAGAAGAGGAGCAACAATGTCAAGGTTCAATCATCAGTAAGATTCTATCAGACAGCTAAAACCAAGCCAAAAATATTATTTATTACATTTACAACAAGTCTCATCTCAGAAACATACTCTATGTTATCGCCGTCAAAGACAGCTCGCATACATTCAGTTCATCATACACAGTATTAACCCTTTTCGGGACAGTGGATACTATAGTGAACGGCTATTCAAAAGTTGACACTTAGAGGTAACAACAAACTTAAAGACTTGTAAGCTCTAATTAGCCACAATTGTTCTCTTTTACGGAAATCTGTTATTAGAAACACGTAAAATATTGCCATTGATTCAAAAATCTATAATATTTCGTAAGGAGGGCGCCATGTTTTACGCACGCAATGCACGCTGGGGGTGACGACGCGGTTGAGCGTAACTGGGAGAATAGCTGTGCTCTATACTAACGAAGCTAGTATGACGACTGGCATGATTTTGTCACATTCTGCTGCAGCCACTAATGGCGATAGATGTCCAATCCATCTTAAATGGGGGGGCTAACAGCGATGGCACTGAACCGGGATCATCTAATGCTAGCCATTAAAATGGATTTGATGTATATCGCTGTCAATGGCAGTGAATGAGATAAGAAAACTAATGATATCATTCCAATGGACAAGGAAACCAGTAGTGGGAAAGTTATTCAAGCTAGTAGTTCTGTCGTGACAGTTTTCAGGAGAGAAGTGAGTGGGCGTTTTCAGTGTGATGGAAAGAGAGATAAAAGCACCGGCATGACACTTGAGTGGTAGCTTAAAGACAGAAGATAACGCATAATGTATGACAGTTGAATTATTTGAAGCATGCAGTTGAAAAGAAATAGATTTGACATCATAAAAGAATGATAGTGTAAGGACATAATCGTGAAAAAATATTCTGATTGTATTTTTTCCCTACAAATATTTTTCAAGGAACCATTACAGTAGAAATATTTATGATATTCATAATATGTGTTGCCAAGGGTGTAGGTTTGGGCTCAACATTGGTAGGGACGATATAACAGAATAACATGCATGTACACTTTTGCTGGGGATGGGACATTAATAAGACCAAACAGATTGGGTAAACAGGGGTCAGAGATAAGTTTCTCACGAATATGAAACTAATTAATTGATAGGCTAAATCAGGGGTGTCCAAACTTTTTGCAAAGGGGGCCAGATTTGGTGTGGTAAAAATGTGGGGGGCCGACCATGGCTGACGTCCACTACGTAGAACAATATATTTTACCAAGCCATTCTGTGTGTCACATTTGCTTTTATTTGACAACAAAATCTCACGACTAGCCTTTGTGGCGTTCTCTTTCGACTCTCGGGCTCTTGCGAAATACTGCTTCCGTGAAATTAAATTAGCTTATAGTTGCTTCAATTTTTCGCTGTGTATCTTCCCTGTAATCTTGTTGTACATGTCAGCATGTCTTGTTTGGTAATATCGCCTCACATTGAACTCTTTAAAAACAGCGACTGTCTCTATGCAAATGAGGCAGACACAGTCGTTGCGTATTTTAGTGAAGAAATAGTCCGATTTCCACCTATCCTTGAAGCATCGGCCAACACAGTCAACTTTCTCTTTTTTGTTGATTATTGGCGGAAAACACAGACAAGACTGAAAAAGCAGTTTCAGCTCTGGCACTCCTCTTTAAAAGAAACTTCTGTATTTTAGCCCAAAAGAACTGTTGTGCTTGATAGAACAATACGTCTATATGCTGCCATAGCAGATTCATGGCACATTAAACCCCCGAACTATTTTTAATTTGTCCGTTTTACCCTCAAAAACCCCCGTTTACAGAAGTCGTGCAACCGCTTTTGTTTCAACCCATCCATAAAACGTACGTAATTAATAATATTTATTATTCAAAATGTCTGTCATTTTTAGCTTAGAACAAGGTTCACTAAATCCGGACCTCGGTGCCACTTTTCCTATCGTGTTTTCCATGTCTTCCTCCTCCAACACACCTGAATCAAAATAATGAGGATCATTATCAGGCTTCTGGAGAGGTTGCTGAAGACAATCATTTGATTCAGGTGTGTTAGGGGAGAGAGACGTGGAAAACACGACAGGAAAAGTGGCACCGAGGTCCGGATTTAGTGAACCCTGGCTTAGAATCATTAATTGGTGTGTAATATTTCGGTTAAAAAAAAAAAAAAAAAAAAAAAAAAAACGACTTAAAAAAAGTATTCACTCGCATATTTCAAACTTATAAACAAATTACATCACAATGAAAAAAATGGTGTGTGTAAAAAAGTCACGGATATCTACCTCAAAATTATCGCTTAATTGTATTTTTTTTTTGTTTGTTTGTATTAGCACATTTTCTCCGATATGTTAGATGATAAATAATCGATCCATACAAAGAAAAATTGAAAAACGGTTATTTAAAAGGGTAAATATATGAAAAAGAAAATCTCGACCACTCCTTGATGTCCACGATTTCTGCATCGTGACCCTTGTTATATTACCATGTTTCAACCATAAAATCTCCCAAAAATCCATTTGTGGCCATTCACAGCTGTGTCTTGACACTCAGTGATACATGCTACATGGAATTTTTGGATTGAAACAAGGTAAGTACGCGATAATATCTCATTAAAGTCATGGCGTCTTTAATTCTGCTCTCGCGTGCTCTCACCTCCAGATAGGGTTTTGCTGTTAAAATTTTTATTTTATTATTTTTTTAAATGCCCTCCTGTTCAAAATTTTTCCTGCCCCAGAAAATTGAGATTTTAAGCTTTTCAATTATGTATCACACATGCATATCGGACAATTTCGAAAGTTGGCCAAATTGGGGGTCTCAAAGCGGAACTTCAAGTCACCTGAGTGTTTTCCGCCTATTGCCATTTTAGAAAATTGGAAGTAAAGGGTCACACGGGGTAATGTTGCTTAGAGTGCTGCTGCCTTTTAGTGGGTAAATGAGGAGCAGCATTTAGTGTGTAAGCTACTTCATATGCTGGTAGCAGTACTGCTGACCAATTTATTGATTTTATGACAGAGGCTGGGGGCCGGATGAAATTTGACCACGGGCCGCATTTGGCCCCCAGGCCGGACTTTGGACATGTCTAGGCTAAATGATCGTGGCAAAATAAATCTGTATTGAGGTATACCAGTGCTTCTCAATTATTTTCTGTTACGCCCCTCATAGGAAGACACTATGCGCTCATGTGCTGGTCCTTATGGGAAACGCAGTCTTCAAAAAACTACCGCTTTTGTCCACCAGCGTTGCTAAAATCGACCAAAACAGAGTTTACCAAGTTACCAAGTGTTGCTTTAAGACCACATAAACAAAACAAATATGAAAATTGGGTAGAAGGGGGTAAACCTCGGTTCACTACATTTCTCACAGTTTAATTAATGTTAACATCAGAAAATACATACAAAAGTGGAGGACACTTCTCTCTAAGCAGCTTCCTATTCGAGTTTTGCAGGTTAGCAAATTCACATAGTTTAATGTTATGCAAACTCTGATGCAGGTTGTAGCAAAATTTCAGTAGCAAAATTAGTGGTGTGTTCCCCACCTCCATAACATTGAGGTCTTTTTACATTACTTACAGTGGCTGCTGCTGGCTGGAAAAAAACAACAACTTCTAATATCCCTCCTCTTTGAAGGGGGCGGATGAGGCGTCATGTTGGCGTCATGTTGTATTTTCGTCGGGTCAGTGCGTGTGTGTGTGGGGTGGAGGGTGGGGGGGTCAAGTCATCAGCCAATCAAACGTGAATTTGAGGGGGGGAAATGGACTAGCACATTCAGCAAGTGAAAAGGGGGTAAATATAAGTCTGAACATAATGAAAATGATTCACTTAGTAATGGTAGGTTCAATTGTATCCTTACAACATATGGGAAGGCAATCTAAATGACCTATATAACTGAACTCAATATAAAATGCAATTAAGGTTGCTTAAAAGTTGGTGGGGACAATTTGAGCATCCTGAAAAGTTGGTAGTGTTATGTCCCAATAGTCCCTGTGCAAACCTACGCCCTTGTGTGTTGCTACATCTTACCTGCAATGCAACTTGCAAATGCAGAGAAATAAGTGGGGACTTTGCAGATGATTTCACCACAAGGGGGAGTCAAAATCTTTATATATTGGACCAGCTATCAGAAAAGCCAACAGGGCTCATACCACACGCATATAACATAGTACTGCATACACTTTATAAGCAAGATAAAGTGCAGTAACTTCTTAAAAAAATAAATAAATAAATAAATAAATAAAAAAAAAAAAAAAAAAAAAACATGACTATTGTGTTTCAGTGTGTACATCATTAACATATTTCACCGCCAAGCAGAACAAACTTTCCAATATGAAAGCACAAAAAGTCGGGACATTTCTGTTTTTCAGAGGTGGTTGTAACGCGTTTAATTTACTCTGTTACATTTACTTGAGTAACTTTTTGAGAAAAATGGACTTCTAAGAGTAGTTTTACAAAGCCATACTTTTTACTTGAGTAGATTTGTGAAGAAAGGCTACTCTTACTCCGCTACTTTGAGCTACACTAGTCGTTACATTTTTCCTGTTTATGCTACATATTAATATTAGGGCTGTCAAACGATTAAATCTTTTAATTTAGTTAATTACAGCTTAAAAATTAATTAATCGTAATTAATCGCAATTCAAACCATCTATAAAATATGCCATATTTTTCTGTAGATTATTGTTGGAATGGAAAGATAAGACACAAGACGGACATATACGTTCAACATACGGTAAGTACTGTATTTGTTTATTATAACAATAAATCAACAAGATGGCATTAACATTATTAACAATCTCTTAAAGCGATCCATGGATAGAAAGACTTGTAGTTCTTAAAAGATGAATATTAGTAAAAGTTGTAGAAATTTTATATTAAAACCCCTCTTAATGTTTTCGTTTTATTAAAATTTTTAAAAATTTCAATCAAAAAAGAAACTAGTGGCTCGCCATTGTTGATGTCAATAATTACACCATGCTCACTCATGGTACTAACCCATAAAATCAGTTGGCCCCAAACGCCAGCCGAGGGCACCAAACACCAAAAAACAAGTAACAAGCGGACATTACACTGTACTGTGATTTTAGTCTGTTTGAGTGGGGCATGTGCGTTAATTGCGTCAAATCAAATATTTTCACGTGATTAATTAAAAAAATTAATTACCGCCCGTTAAAGCGATAATTTTGACAGCCCTAATTAATATTAACTTTTTTTTTTTTTTTTTTTTTTTGCCAGAGATGCCAATAGTGGCTTTACTAGTTTCCCCAATGAGATGTTGCAACAAATGCTGATTTTAACCTCAGCCCCAGTTTTCATTTGGCACCGATTGACCACGGAAAAACAGTGATATGATCCTATTAGTTTCATAATAGGAAATGTTTTCTCCACTAGAGGGCACTCATGCTCTTTGGATGAATGCTTCATTTTGTAGATTTTTCTCTCACCGGAATTCAATATTTTCTTTTTTCTTTGTTTCTATACTATACTATTACTATTGTACTATATACTATTGTTTAAAATAAAAATAAAAAATCAAACATTGTATGCAGTTACTCACAATGTTTCTCATTACTTGAGTATTCACTTCGCCAAATACTTGTTTAATTGTACTTGAGTACATTTTTTTGGATGACTACTGTTACTTGAGTAATATGAGCTACCTGTCTCATTACAGTGAAGTTGGTTACCCCGTATTGTAAATTTCAAATAAAAACTGTCTGTCGTTTGTGCTACGTTTGTGGTGGTTTGTGCTGCAAAAATTGGGGTGCAACAGTTTGGACATGAAGGTTATGGTGTCCTAAAAAAAGGGAACCAACCAGGCTATTGTGAACATTTTTTTCTTTGAAATATAAATGCGACGTCAAACGTATGCTAAATCGGACGAAATAGGCATGGACCTGAAACGGTCAAGCAGACGTCCATTCAGCACAATAGTAACATCTGGTGATATGCCCGCTCGCTGACTCCGTGAGAGAGTAAACTTTTTACCTCCTTACTGTACTGTAAAATTAGCTGAATGAACAAATGCGTAATCTGTACTTCTCCAAGATGCGCCTGGTACTTTCCACCTACAGTCAAGCTATACGTAAACGACAGTAAATTGTTCAGCTCGGTAGAAATAGCAGGTCTACAAGTCACGACGGCACCAATATTCATTGTTTCATATATAACTATGGATGAAATATCAACACGTGACCAAAATGACAATTAAAAAAATGCCAATACAACAAGGGTCAAAGATTTCTCTACGTACTGTAAATGCGATAAGATTTAAATGCTATCTTCCCTCTTGGTCTTACTTGGTGAAAGTCAACAGAATATAATCTTATCATAATACTATACTTACTTTCCTTTGTTTACCTGAATGAGGTCGCGAGCAAGCATCTCTGTCTCACTTGAAGGGATGCTGTCGTCCAGGACCTCCCATCGTTCTCCGAGGCGAAACTCCATGATATAATGCTGGATTGGTGCTGTGTGATTGGCGGGCGGAATCCAGGTAAGCAGAATTCCCTGTTGCGTGCGATTGGCTGTGAGGCACCGTGGTGGGGTAAGCAGCACCAGTGGTTCAGGGGTACTTATAGGAAATACTGGAGGAGCACATTTTGATTGAAATTCCATGAGTGAAACATGATTAAAGTGAGAAGTTTGTGGTAGCGTGACAAACAGTGAATCACTAGCCAGTTCGTATTTAGTTCTGATGGCTAAATTAATTATGAGAATGATGACACGTGATAAAAGTTTTAAACATGAACCTTCTCATGAAATATTCTCATCGTCTGACATCATCATACTTGAATATCATTGCCTAGACTTTCTCCTGTATTTCACTTATTTTGCCAAATGCTTCCATTGGTTGCGTTTATACAGGATTAAATAAACTTCTTTACAGATCCTAACCTACTAAATATGGTTCCCAAGTTAGAATGTTTATCCTTGGTGGCCCCTTCCAATGATAATTATATACTTTGCACTTAAAAAAGTCAAACAGTATCATTTTTAACATCTTTAATTTATAATATAATGTCACAAAATCGAAGATACACTGTACATTAAAACCATCTTTTTTTAAATTACTGTACTGTTCTAATAGTGAGCAAAGCATGTGAGTGACTTACTGGTGGACATTTGAAACCAAAGATAGCAACAGGTTTAATGCTATTTGACATTACTTTGAATTTTATTTAAGATTAGCTTTTCCTGGCACTGGACTCCAACCATTTCTTGGTGCTATTTGAGGTATGTTTTGGGTCATTGTCCTGTCAGAACACCCAAGACCTCTGACGCAGACCCAGTTTTCTGACACTACACCCTACATTCCGGCCTGAAACATTTTGATAGTCTCCATATTTCATGAGTCCTTGTACACTGTCAAGGCACCCGGTGGCAGAAAAAAGAATTAGGCGTACATAGAAAAGAACACCGTGCCTGTAGTCAAACATGGTGCAGGTCCAATGATACAGTGCCTTGCAAAAGTATTCGGCCCCCTTGAATCTTGCAACCTTTCGCCACATTCCAGGCTTCAAACATAAAGATATGAAATTTAATTTTTTTGTCAAGAATCAACAACAATTGGGACACAATCGTGAAGTGGAACAACATTTATTGGATAATTTAAACTTTTTTAACAAATAAAAAACTGAAAAGTGGGGCGTGCAATATTATTCCGCCCCTTTACTTTCAGTGCAGCAAACTCACTCCAGAAGTTCAGTGAGGATCTCTGAATGATCCAATGTTGTCCTAAATGACCGATGATGATAAATAGAATCCAAATGTGTGTAATCAAGTCTCCGTATAAATGCACCTGCTCTGATGTCTCAGGGTTCTGTTTAAAGTGCAGAGAGCATTATGAAAACCAAGGAACACACCAGGCAGGTCCGAGATACTGTTGTGGAGAAGTTTAAAGCCGGATTTGGATACAAAAAGATTTCCCAAGCTTTAAACATCTCAAGGAGCACTGTGCAAGCCATCATATTGAAATGGAAGGAGCATCAGACCACTGCAAATCTACCAAGACCCGGCCGTCCTTCCAAACTTTCTTCTCAAACAAGGAGAAAACTGATCAGAGATGCAGCCAAGAGGCCCATGATCACTCTGGATGAACTGCAGAGATCTACAGCTGAGGTGGGAGAGTCTGTCCATAGGACAACAATCAGTCGTACACTGCACAAATCTGGCCTTTATGGAAGAGTGGCAAGAAGAAAGCCATTTCTCAAAGATATCCATAAAAAGTCTCGTTTAAAGTTTGCCACAAGCCACCTGGGAGACACACCAAACATGTGGAAGAAGGTGCTCTGGTCAGATGAAACCAAAATTGAACTTTTTGGCCACAATGCAAAACATTATGTTTGGCGTAAAAGCAACACAGCTCATCACCCAGAACACACCATCCCCACTGTCAAACATGGTGGTGGCAGCATCATGGTTTGGGCCTGCTTTTCTTCAGCAGGGACAGGGAAGATGGTTAAAATTGACGGGAAGATGGATGCAGCCAAATACAGGAACATTCTGGAAGAAAACCTGTTGGTATCTGCACAAGACCTGAGACTGGGACGGAGATTTATCTTCCAACAGGACAATGATTCAAAACATTAAGCCAAATCTACAATGGAATGGTTCAAAAATAAACGTATCCAGGTGTTAGAATGGCCAAGTCAAAGTCCAGACCTGAATCCAATCGAGAATCTGTGGAAAGAGCTGAAGACTGCTGTTCACAAACACTCTCCATCCAACCTCACTGAGCTCGAGCTGTTTTGCAAGGAAGAATGGGCAAGAATGTCAGTCTCTCGATGTGCAAAACTGATAGAAACATACCCCAAGCGACTTGCAGCTGTAATTGGAGCAAAAGGTGACGCTACAAAGTATTAACGCAAGGGGGCCGAATAATATTGCACGCCCCACTTTTCAGTTTTTTATTTGTTAAAAAAGTTTAAATTATCCAATAAATTTTGTTCCACTTCACGATTGTGTCCCACTTGTTGTTGATTCCTGACAAAAAGTTAAAATTTTATATCTTTATGTTTGAAGCCTGAAATGTGGCGAAAGGTTGCAAGGTTCAAGGGGGCCGAATCCTTTTGCAAGGCACTGTATTTTGAGTAGTTTTGCGCCTCTGGCACTGGGTGCCTTGACAGTATGTAAGGAGTCATGAAATCTGGAGCATAGACTTCATAATGATATTGTCGGGTCAGATTCGACCTTCACTGCGCCAAGCCTTCAAGTAGGGGGCCATCCCACAATCCGCTTTAGTTATTCGCAGTAGGTTGCAGCGAAACATGCAGCGATCCAACGCCGGATTTATGTTAAAACAGTACGAAAGCTGTACCGCATACAAACAGGAAGGATTGCCTCAGGAGTGATTTGTTCAAGGATTCAAGTTAATTATTATATTTTTCGTTTTTTCACAACAATTTTCATCGTAAAAAGCTCTTTGTTGCAAGGCTGCCACCACATTGTGTAACAGACTAGCATCATTCATCGACATATTTACGTAAAATAAATGCTAACTGCACGTTTTTTTTTTTTGCTTTTAACCGAGAATCGAGACTGTTTTACGCCCATATCTAAATCAGAATTCTGGGATTTAAGCATTTATTCAAGAATTTCCAACGATAAAGCTCTTTATGATTCCACTCGGTCAGCTTTGACAGCCACGCCAACAATGCAGGCCCCCTATTAATCGGCCCCGCGCCCCATGTCCCGGCAATATCATTACGAAATCTATGTCTGGAGACTATCAAAATGTTTTGGGCCGCAATGTAGGATGTAGTGTCTGTGTCAGGGGTCATGGGTGATCCAACAGGACAATTACCCAAAACATACCTCAAATAGCACAAAGAAATGGTTGGAGACAAAGCGCTGGAGAATTTTGAGGTGACCATCGATGTGTCCGGATCTAAATCGCATTAAACACCTATGAAGAGATCTCAAAATTGCTGTTGCAAGAAGGCACCCTTCAAATCTGAGTGGCCTGGAAAAGTTCGCAAAAGAAGGGTGGTCCATAATTCCATCTGAGAGGTGCACAAAACTTGTGGTTATAGGAAGCGATTGCTTTCTGTTATTTCTTCTAAAGGGTGCGAACTAAATATTGAGTTTATCTAAAAATTTGAGTTTTGTCCAGCTGATTTTTTTTGCATTCTGGTTAAAAATTCTGTACATTTTGGCTTTTCTCTTCAGCTTTTTTCTGTTTTTCCAATGCAAATCCAAAAAATAAACACATTCATACTGAAAACATTTGTAATTGCGTTAATGTCTGGGAGAAACTATATTTTCCGGAAAAATTCAAGGGTTGCCAATAATTTTGTAATTTCGCTTATCTTTAATTCACTCCTTTTTCAATTAATCATAGTTAAAACCTCTTGACTTTCAGTTGAAATTGAGTTTATTGCAATAAATTGCTGTATAGTGTACTGCAATAGCATTGATGATATGTTACCCAAATCCCTTTGTCCAAGACAAGAAGCAACAAGTCTGCTCACCTAATGTGTTCACAGTGACAACCTCGCTGAAGGGTCCTGTGCCAAGCTTGTTTTGGGCTAGGACGCTGAACTGGTATGTTGTCTCGGGCTCCAAGCCAGGCGCCACCATCCACTCTTGGCCTCCTGGCACAGGCATTGAGAGCCAGTCATGTGGACCTAAACGCTCCCTTTTTAGCCTGCAAATGAGTCAGGGGGAGAGGTGAGTGGGACTGGCGGAGACTGTTACCTATACAGACAGGATCTAATGCATCTGGCTTTGTAAATCAATACCCATTACATATTGATTTATTCATACTGACTAATGTCATTATTTATCTTCCGAGCCACTTAACCTCACAAGGGTCGTGGGGGGTGCTGGAGCCTATCCCAGCTAACTAGGGGGAGTAGGCGGGGTACACCATGAATTAGTTGCCGGCAGATTGCAGGGCACAAGGAGACGAACAACCATTCACGCACACACTCATACATATGGACAATTTGGAGTGTTCAATCAGCTTTAGATAGCCCCTTTCAGACTTATATCCCGGTAAATTTCCGTGTAAAGTGAAGCGGGATTTACCCGCGTCATGGCTTACAGACATGGAGAGATGGCCCGGGAATACCCCGGGTTGGACTTTCACAAACTTGTCCCGTGTTGGCGACTCGACGCTGCATGTGCAGGTAGGGCGGCTGGCAGGATTTGATAACCCGGATGTTATGTCATTTTTGGTCGGTATTGGCTGTCACATTCTGTCGGTCAGATTGTGTTTTGTTACAGAGCCAGGTTGTTGGGGCGTTCCCGACGTCACACCTGCAGCTAATTCAAGCTCATCAACACTGTATTAAGCCCAGGCGATCCAAGACAAGGGTGCCAAGATAATAACTCGCTGGTTGCCATTCGAAACCTTGTACTATCGAATCTCGTGCCTTTGCTAGCTTGTTCATCTGCCGCCCTTGTTTTGAAATCCTCTACTTTGTGCAGGTATTAGAGTATGTTTATTTTGTTGTCGTATCGGCCCTCTGCCTATCGCTTAGGTTAGTATTATTGATCCCCATTGACCTACTGTTACAGACCCGTTTTGTTATCCCCTCTTTTCCACGATTGCATGCATTTTTGTTTGTTTTTAACAAAACCCTAAACGCATCCCTCGGTTGTTGTCTGCTTTGAGGTAGAACCAACCTTGTTTCCACAGTTGCGTACCGTAAAATCGGCAACAAAATAAACCACACATTTCCAAAGATGGACTGTCTTTTCCTCGGCTGTACAATCCAGTAGCAATTTAATTTTGTGGTTGTGTTCAGTTTGCCATGTTGATAATTGTGATGTTTGTTTACTGCTTTTTGTCTTGCTGCAAAGAAAGAGGAAATGACGATCGACCCACCATGATATTGACGTCATTAGCCTTTGTGCCGTAGCCCGGGAATTAGACGCCTGTTTTCACACATTCCGCATCCCGGGTAATTCTTGGACATTATACTACAACGCAACCCAATCGCAACGCAATCTCCATGTCAGTCACTTGGGAAATTGCTTTTCAAGCATAAGGGCTACCTGTTTAAATCCCAGAATTTTAACGATGTTCAGGTATGTGTGAAAGGGGCTCATGCATGTTTTTTGTGGGAATGTGGGAGGAAAACTCCCCAGATATAGGGAGAACATGCAAATCCCACACAGGAAGGCTGGAGCTCGGAATTGAACCCTGATATCAAAACTGTGAGGCACTCTTTCACCGTGCCGCACTGTTGATTATGTTTTAGTTTATTTATTCCTATTCCTCTCGTGATTTTGAAACACACATGAACGCTGTTTTTCATTTGGCCTACTTGTTAATAAAACACCTTTGACTTAACACCGTTCACTCACAGTATACAGTCATCAAATCAAGATTGAACTTTTACTTGATGGTAAGCCCATGCTGCAGCTAGCTTTGCTGTTTGCCGTATGCCCATGCCATACATTCAGGAGTTGAAACATGGTTACTAAGAGATGCACATGCAGCAGTTCCAACAATCTTGTCAAAATAATACTGAAGTTACAAATGAGATCTTTGACCTCATTTCAAATTATTTCATAACCATTTTTTTGAGCTTTTAATCATGTAATGTCATCAATCCCTTGTTAATAACACATATAGGGAGGTTTTCTCAAACATTCATGTATGTTTGTAAAATCGTCAAATCTCTCCTGTCTGCTGAAGCGCTCGGTGTTGCATAGCACCTCCTTTAATACATAGCACCTCCCCTGCTCTGATGTGTGTACTGTTCAGCTACTCCCACTGCAGCATAGCTCACCTCCCCCTCAAGAGAAGTAGCAGCTAATGTGACAGAGTTGGGGCACAACGTACACAGCTGCTTTTTAATTCAATGCAATGCTAATCGTACAGGTAAGCTGAAGTCATTGTTTGCCTCGCTTTGAAAACATTGCATTGCCATTGGTGTACACTAGCTAGTTTACACTGTAGTGTTACAGAATACCGTATTTCGTGTTTTGAAATCCCATTTGTATGTTTTTGTGTAACTCACATCCTCATAGTTGGACTGCAACAATGTTTTTTTTTTTTTTTATTAACAAAAGAGGTTTTGCGCTAAATGAATTGGATATCGAGCGCTGTCAATGGCAGTCTGTTCTAATGGAAGATTTTGGTAGCAACATGTTGGTTCCTTAATTTCTTAAACAGTGAAAGTTTTTGAAAAATGATCGATTCTTGGCGAAAGCATATCGATCACATTCTGGGCTGCAAAGTATTGCGATATATATTACCTTTTCGATATATAGTCTAGTGCTGCAACCATTAATCGACTAACTCGAGTAATTCGATTAGAAAAAAGCTTCAAATCAAATTTTGCTGGTTAGAGGATTAGTTTAATTAGAGTGATGTTGTAATTAGGGGTGTCAAACGATTAAAATTTTTAATCGAGTTAATTACAGATTAAAAATTAATTAATCATAATTAATCGCAATTGATCGCAATTCAAACCATCTATAAAATATGCCATATTTTTCTGTAAATTATTGTTGGAATGGAAAGATAAGACACAAGATGGATATATACACATTCAACATACGGAACATAAGTACTGTATTTCTTTATTATAACAATAAATCAACAAGATGGCATTAACATTATTAACATTCTGTTAAAGCGATCCATGGATAGAAAGACTTGTAGTTCTTAAAAGATAAATGTTAGTACAAGTTATAGAAATTTTATATTAAAATCCCTCTTCATGTTTTCGTTCTAATAAAATTTGTAAAATTTTCAATCAAAAAATAAACTAGTAGTCCGCCGTTGTTGATGTCAATAATTACTTACACAATGCTCATGGGTGCTGAAGCCTATAAAATCAGTCGCACCCAAGCGCCAGCAGAGGGCAGCAAAACTCCGAAAAACACAACAAGTACACCTTTCACTGTGCTGTCATTTTAATCTGATTGAGCGGGGCATTTGTGGTATAATTGTGTCAAATATTTTAACGTGATTAATTAAAATATTAATTACCGCTCGTTAACGCGATAATTTTGACAGCCCTAGTTGTAATGATTTGTTTTGAAAGTGTTGCATTTAGTTTTATTGATCGGGGTGGAAACACTGCCCTCTAGTGGCAAGAGTGAATATGCCAAAACCCGTCTAACGTGGCTGAGTCCAGCTGCTCCCTGTCAAGACCAACATAAGGTAGGTTTTTGTTTGAGCTAATATGTTTCTTTATGCGTTCGCTATTTAGTTTAGAGGTATAATTAGCAGTTTTGTGTGGGAACATGTGTTTGAATGATTTATTAAGAGCATTGTAAAAAAAAAAAAAATTGGCCTTATATAGCAAGTGGAGTGCTAGCGGACTTTTGCCATGCAAGTTAGCCAATTGTTCTTTTGTTATACTTAGATCCTCACTTATTTCTTTTTTTTTATATCGTTTGAGGCTAAGCTCAGGTATTTTTATTAATTTTTAAATGCATTGATTGCTCTTGTGAAATGAAAGTGCAATTCTACATAGTTGCACCACTCGAGAATTTTATTTTATCATATTATATATATATATATTATTTGCATTAAATCCTGTTTGGAAAGTTTCATTTTAGCGAGCTAAAATAAATATTATTGCAAGTATAAACACATGTATATTTGTTTTACATATCCTAAAATTTATTCTGCAACACATTAAATGTTCAAAATCCGATTACTCAATTATTACAACTAATTGAAAGATTAATCAATTATCTAAACAATCAATAGCTGCGGCCCTAATATTGTCACACCCCAACAGTATACACACAGTTCAGCATATAAACTGCAGTCAAGCAGAGCAAAGCAGCAACAGCAGAAGCAAGAGCAGGAGCAAGAGCAGACGTAAAGGATAAAAGGTAAGGGAATGAGTATATTAAGGGTGAAAAGTAGACATACGCAATTAACCTCTATTTCAAATCTTTAAAAGTGGAATTTTTCTGAACACAATCCCGAAGAAGACATTTTTTGAAAAAAAAAAAAAAAAGTAAGAAGTATGACGACGAGGGAAAAAAAAGCAGGAAGCAAAGCAGGCTGGGATGACTCACACATGGCCATACCAGACTGAGAATGTCTGCTGGAAGCCTCCGTCATAGCCCACATCCCATGATACATTGGCCCATGTGGAGGATGCCACCACATGGACGCTGGTAGGAGCGTGGGGGCTTGTGCCTGCAGGGAAACAAACAGTGTGACATGTGTTTTAAAGGGCATGTGAGTCATTTAAAAACTCTTTGGTATATCTGTAACAATAAAATGTCTTTTTAAGTGGTAATATAAACATTTCCCCGAATTTTTTTATGGTAAAGACAATTTGGAATTTTTTTTTTTTTTTTTTTTTTTTTTAGAAATTTAGAAATTTGTTGTCTCTCTTTATGTCAAATGTTTAGTCACCACTGTTGGGCTTCAAGACAAAATGTTGTAAGTAAATGGTTATGAGATGTGCAGAGAGACAAACTGTGTAGTAAGTACAGGGGTATGAAGAAGTATCTCAACCTTTGGAAATTTCTCACATTCCTGCATAAATTCACCATCAAATGTGATCTGATCTTTGTCAAAATCACACAGATGTAAAAACAGTGTCTGCTTTAACTAAAACCACCGAAAGATTTATAGGTTTTCCTATTTTAATGACGATAGCATGCAAAGAATGACAGAAGGGGGGGAAAATAAGTAACAAAATCCTCTGCCAAAGAAGAATTAAAGAGCAATTGATACCAATTTTTACCTAACATTTTAAGTCAGGCGTGTGCCCAATGCACTGATAAGTGGTTAAAAGCTCCCCTGACCACTATAAAACACACACCTGGTAACAAATGTCTTGCAGAGAAGCATTGTCTGATGTGCATCATGTCTCAGTCAAAATAGCTGTCTGAAGACCTGCGATCAAGGATTGTTTATTTGCATAAAGCTGGGAAGTGATACAAAACCATCTCTAAAAGTCGTTCATCAATCGACAGTCAGAGAAGTTGTCTACAAATGGAAAGAGTTTGGCACTGTTGCTTCTCTCCCAAGGAGTGGCCGTCCACCAAAGATGACACCAAGAGTTCAGCGCAAAATACTCAGAGAGGTAAAAAAGAACACTAGAATGTCTGCTAGAGACTTACAGAAATCACTGGCGCAGTCCAATATCTCAGTGCACACATCAACTATATGTAAATCATGGCCAAGAACTGTGTTCACGGGAGGACTCCATTGAGGAAGCCATTGCTGTCTGAAAAAACATTGTTTCTCATTTAATGTTTACACAAAGGCACTTGGACACTCCACAGAAGTTTTGGCAAAATATTTTGTGGACTGAAGAAACCAATGTTGAATTGTTTGGGAGTAACACACAATGTCATGTGTGGAGGAAAAAAATGGAACAGCTCACCAACATCAACATCTCATCCCCACCGTGAAGCATGGTGGAGGGAGCATCATGATTTGGGACTGTTTTGTTGCCTCAGGGCCTGGACAACTTGCAATCATGAATGGAAGAATGAATTCAAAAGTTTATCAGGATGTTTTGCAGGAAAGCTTGAGGTCGTCTGTCAGAGAGTTGAAGCTAAAAAGAGGATGGGTGCCGCAACAAGACAATTATCAAAAACACAGAAGTAAATCAACTTCAGAATGGTTTCAAAAGAAGACAAATACATGTACTCGAGTTGCCAAATCAAAGTCCAGACTTGAACCCCATTGAGATGCTGTGGCATGACCAAAGAATAGCGATTCATGCCAGGATCCTACGAATCTGACTGAGCTACAGCAGTTTTGTAGAGAAAAATGGGCCAAGATTAGTCCTGATCGATAAGCCAGAGTGATCTGCAGCTACAGGAAACTGTCATTGTTTGCATACCATCATCACATTAAAATATGAAAACCTACAAATGTTTGGGTAATTTTAGTTAAAGCAGACACTATTTTTTTCATCTGTGTGATTTTGACAACGATCAGATCACATTTGATGGTGATTTTATGCAGAAATGTAATTCCAAAAGGTTCAAAGACTTTTTCATACCATTGTAAACAATTTACATCATAAACATACAGTACATATGCAACATGAAAATGACGTAAATAAATGCTCAACATTAAGTGGCGCTCAGTCGAGTTGGCTGCAGCCACACGCTAGGCATATGTGTGAGAACTTTCCTTCGTGTGCGTCCGTGACCAAACTTGAGTATAGAAATTTTGTGGTGTTTACTTTAGACTTTCAGTTTTTGGATCCTTATTGCTTAGATTAGTTATATTTTATTCTATGTGAATATGTGTGACAGGTTAGTAAACAAGTAGGCAGTCAAATGTCAGCAAACATTAATAGTTAAGTCTACGTTTTTACTACATTCTATCAAATATATATATACTGTGTATATATATATATATATATACGTATATATATATATATATATATATATATATATATATATATATATATATATATATACGTATATATATATATATATATATATATATATATATTTTTTTTTTTTTTTTTTTTTTTACAAATCGATCATGAACTTACCTTTGAGCAAGCATAAGGGTCGTTGGGTGACTGTCTTGTCATTCATTTGTTTATGTGGTCAATGACAGAGCCTGATCCATAGCTTGCATTGAGCCAGCTATCTTTTAGGCTTTTGAAGGGGCACAAAAAAAATTCTTACCCCAAATCTTTCAGGGTACTTGGTGTCGGAATTATAGGTACCCCACGCACAGTGTTAAACCATCAGGCTTTTGCAATTCTAAAGTTATAAAAAAGATGTTTTAAGTCACGAGCACATAGTATTCCTACGCAACTCTACTCTCTGTCCGACTTTTGTGATTTGGGGGCGTGGTTTTGTGATGGGCCCCTGGTCAATTAGCACTGTCAATGGCACTGAAAGAGTTCACTTCCAAAGTCACAAAGAGCCACAGCAGAAGGACAAAAGAGCCATATGTGGCTCTAGGACCGCAGACTTCAGATCCCTGATTTATTCCATTCTATTTTATTGTTACTGTAAATAGACAAGCAAAAAAAAAAAACCTTGTGTTGAACTGTAAGAAGTTTATTTTTACGCTTATATCATTGTCACATTTGTCTTTTGTTTGGTATTAGAACTTGTTGAATTCATGCAGTATGTATTACCTATGACCTGGACATGCGTGCTGGCAGTGATGCTTGTAGCGACGTTGGTGGCAACACACTCCCATTCCCCATAGTCTTCCTTTGTAAGTGACTTAAACTGTAAACTGCCTCGAGGCAGAACGTTGTGCTTGCTTTTACTGGGCTTTCCGACCTGCAGATCACACAAAGCAAAGACAATTATACAAAATGCAGATTAAATTGTAGCACTGTAAAAATGCCTGATATCTCCTTGAACCATCACACTTGTGAATTCTTGAAGTTGGCAGAAAACAGCTGGCACGTTTTTTTCTCTTTTATTCAAAAGCACCTCACCCTCTTTCTAGACAAAGTCTAGATTACAACAACCCAAATTTGCGTGACCCTGCTAACTTCAAAACCCAGTTGGTCCTTTCACCAGACACCAGACAAATGGCTTTTTCTCTTTTACCCCAGCTAACTTAAAAACAAGCTGATCTGCTCATATCAGCAGACTCCGAACACATGGTTTGTTTATCATCCAGCTAAACCTTTAATCTGAGGCTCTGGACACAGCCAGGATTTTTGACGTCACTGATGAAAATGTTGTGACCCCTCAAGAACGCAGATTTCCAGTTGTGTGAAACAGCGCAAAGACAGGACAGAGGTTAAGCAGGACTTTTTTCTACGGATCTTCGGCGTTGCTAAATGTGTGCAAACATGAACTGTACTCAGAGCTGGATATACACTTTCAAAGAGCTCTCATGGTCATAGGTGATCTGTGATACATGTAATAAGTCAAATGTTTAAGCTTGCATGCGAATGTACTATACACACAACACCACAGTGTGCTCCCACCTGCGGAAAGTAAGCAAAAGACACATTTGTTGGAACCTTCCGCTCTTAAAACACAAATAATCACTTATTGCAATCTGAAAACGTATTTCCACCAATGTGAAAAGCTCAAATGGAATGAATTGGCGGGTAGTTTTTTTTGTTCGAACAAAACATGGAAAATCTTATCCATGCATTGATTCAGTGTTGTTTTCATCAACGATAACTATAACAAAAATATTTCGTCAACAACATTTTTTTCCATGACAATGACGAGACGATAACGAGCTAAAGATGTGTCTTGGGAGACTAAAACATAACGAGATGAATGCCATTTTTTGTCTGACGAGATGAGAATGGGATTAAAATGCGCTAGAGCTGAAACGAATACTCGAGCAACTTGAGTAACTCGAGTTTAAAAACTGACCCGAGTAATTTTATTCGCCTCGATGAATTGTTTAATTTTGCCAGCTCTAAGCATCACGTTTTACCCAGACTACTTTTAATGCGGGACAACGCGCTGACGTCATGTGCATAGAGGAGAAGCAATAATACCTGACCGCAGCTCCAAACTACGCCAATGTTGCTAAAAACTACGCCCGCATGATGCTACAGTGGTAGCAGGTAACGTCTAATGTGTCTCATAGATATCACATGTATATAGAACTAAATGCAAAATGACAGATTCGGCAGCGTAAGTAAACAGCCGTCATCTTAAAGCAGTAGACTTCTCAGCGCTAATAAATACGATTAACGTTACTGTCCCTTGCTCAGGTAACATCAGTCCTGCAGAGGGCTAGGTTTCTATTAATTATGACCACTGTCGATGTGTGGCTAACATGTCTTACATACAGGCTTTATTTAATCTGTAAAACCATAGGGCTGTAGAGTGATGAGGGTGTAAAATACAAGGATCGAGGATTCAAGGTAAATATTATATTTTTCGTACCATGCATGCATGATTGAAGCATTTATTCGCAGGAATTTTCTTCGTTTACACATGGAAGCAGCTAATTTTCGTAACTGACTAGCCTCATACTTGGCAATATTTACGCGAAACAAATACTACCTGCACGCTTTTAACCAAGAATCGAAACTGTTTTACGTCCATATCTGTGAAGAATTCAGGGATTTAAGCATTTATCCACAAGAATTTTAGCCAGAAAAGCTCTGTTTACACCAGGCGCCCGCTAGCCTCATTCGCTAACAGTATATAGTGCACAATGATTATAAAGGGCTATTCTATAATAAGTTGTGATTGTATATAGAATTTATTAATAATCTATTTACATATTATTTATAATTGATTCTGCATGTTTTCCTCAAGTATTAAGTTTCTGATGTTAAATTGAGTGATTTATTAGCTGTTAAAAAACCTGCAGTACATAAAAAATAATTAAGTTGCTATTTTGGTGGAAAACTTATATTGCCGTATTGGCCCGAATATAAGAAAGTGTTTTTTTGCATTGGAATAACACTAAAAAAGAGGGGTCGTCTTATATTCGTGGTCTAGACATTACACCCATTCACGATGCTAGATGGCGCCAGATATCATTGAAGCGATGTTCTGTTATGACAGATCTCAGCTAATCTCCCCATTTACGACGCTAGATGGCGCACCAGCTCATTTGCTGGTGCACATAATGAAATGTAATCCATTACCTCAATGTCATGATCACTGATCAATTAGAAGGCCCAGCGCAGCCCATCCCTCCTCTCGCAGCCCAGCAAAGGAGCCCTCGTTAACCCCACGCGCCCATCTACCGGCCCTCGGGGATGGCAAGAGGGGACGCACCACCAACCCCACGCCCGTCCCCAACGCCGTCTGCCCACCCGGGCCACGAGCCGCGGCCGCAGCCCCCCAGCCGACATGGCACGCCACGGGGCCCCCAGCGGCCCACCAAGCCCAGGGCAGGGCAGGGTCCCCCGCCGTAGCAGCAACATCCAGCCAATACACCGGCGGCAAACCAGCGATCCACGGCGGAGCACTGGGCGGATACCCAGTTAGAGAAGAGAGGGGAAGGCGGAGGCAGGAGAAGAGACCGCGAGACCGGAGCCCCGACCTCCCCCAACTCCCGCGGCTGGCAGCCCAGGCAGAGAGGAGGCCACGCCTCGGGAGCCATGCCATAGAAAAACGTGTGGGACCCAACTACCACCCTATTACTGTGCTGGGTTATGGCTGCTGCCAGGTTCCTGGCTGGCAGCCATAACCCAGCACTGTGATGGGATTGTGAGGGGAGGGTAGTGCAATGTATGCATTAAAATAGGAGAGCTAGGCTTGGGGCAGTGGAACCGCAGCATGGAAATTCAGTCCAGCTGCCCGTCCCACCGCCCTTTGCCAGAGCTCTCCTGTAGCGTATGATGTGTGTGGTGCGTTAAAAAAAGGTGCAGGGATGGAAGGACCTGCCGTGAGGAGGTAACCGTGAGGCACTCCCCCCACCAGGTCCCAACCATCCCACAACCTTGGTGTGTGATGCATTAAAAACAGGGGAGCCAGGCCAGGACTGTATGGCCCCGTCCCAACTCTCCCCGGAGAAATGAATGAGTATGTAAGTGCCAGGGTGAAAGATATTTACAGTGCTGAAGTGAGGAGTGCGTGAGTTAAGAGGCAGGCTCCCGCAGGCGTGGCCCCGTCCACCGGAGCAACCGGCCGCAGGGCGGGAGAAGCGCCAGGGGCCCGATCAACCCCCGCCCCAGACCACCCACGGCGCACCCGCATCCGCCCACCCATCCCCCCGCCACCCGAGCACCCACCCCGCACCCTGAGCAGGTGCTACGCCAAACGGCGGAGACCAGGGGATGTCCACCTCACCAGCAAGGAACAGCAAGCCCCACCCAGGGCCCCGCAGGCCCCTCCGACGACCCCGCCGGCAGGAGGGCAGCAGCAGCCGCCGCGGCCCATGGAGGCGGACAGGGCCGGAGACAGACTAAGGGGACGGAGGCGCTAGCGCCAGCGCTAATGCTTTTGAAAGTGTCATAACCAGCTTAAGTTGAAAAATTTCAAATGCCAAATATGGAAAATCGCACACATTGCTTGATTGCTGATAAACTATAAATCTCAGTAAGGTTTTGATAACTGATCATAAAAAAATAACATCTTAGCTTTAATTTGACATAATGCACATCGAGGTTTAGCAAATGAGCATGGAGTAATTTACATTCCAAAAATGGTACTTTTTCACAATAGTTTGTAAACAATAGACAGTATTGTCATGAAACTTGAAATCCACATTTTCTATTCATTTTAATGAAATGAAACGTTATCTTTTACATCTGGGAGGGGTCTGTTCATGCCTCTGGCTCTACCTTTCGTCGAAAAGTGAAAAAAATATATATTCTATTATTAGCCAGGTCCGGATATTCAGAGTTCTGTAACCCTGTAGGCATTTTTTGGGGAAAAGTTGTCATACAGCATTTTTAGAAATTTCAGTGTCTTCTGAATACAAATCCACTGTATGTCAATGACATAACGTTCCCATTTTTTTGTAATGCTTGGTCAAAAATAGTCGTTTTCCCAGGCTGGAAATAAATGGCAATAGGCTAAATTTTTAAACTTTTACATATCACCACAAAACTTTACCAGTTTATTGCTTACATTTGTAGAAACACTTTTGTATTGCAAGTTTTCTGATACTGATACTATGTGTACATATGCAAATGAGGTGACATATTGGCATATTAGGCATAATTGGGCGTAATTGACAATTGATGAAGATCAATGGAAACTTAAAACTTTGTGCATAATTTTGTTGATAGAAACTATAAACATGTCCTAAATTGTTTTGTTACATTTGAACCTTGCTTTTTTAATGATTAAACAGTGAGCCTGGTCAACTTTTAAAAATGATGAAAAAAAAAAAAAATAGGTGTCCGTGCCATCATTGGACTTTGACTGGCATTTTGTGAGTATATCTCTGAGGACATCTTGAGTCTTAATGTCATTCCAATCAAACATTATTCATATCATTACTGTGTTTGGACCACATCTGAATCAGTGAGATTAATTGACATTCGCTGAACAGAAATTTCGACTTTTCAAACGGTTAGAAAAATCTCTCCCAGAGTCGTGCTTATTTAAACAAGCCTCTGGTCCTTTGGACTATCAGGACAATGCCGATGAGGATGCTTTATTTGCAGTCTTGCAGAGGTTTGGTCTTTTCTCTGCCACCCTGTCCAAGACACTGCAGAACATTGCAAACAAAGATGAAGTCACACTGGAGATTGAAAAAGAGCTGTTGACCGTCCCACAGAATGGGCAAAGTCAGATTCATTCGTAGAGGAGAGGCTATTGCCATCTAAAAGGAGAAGAGTCACTTTCAGGGACAAATTGAAAAAGAACAAATATTTGACTTTTTCTTCTTTGTTTGATGTCAAACGGTCAGACCCAAAAACTGGGAAGGCAAAAACAATCAAAGCAGACAGATACATTCTTCAGCGCCTCATTTCTGCATATGATGCTGGGTGGCCAGTCAATCTGAACCGTATTATGGCACATGAACTGTTTGTTGTACCATTATCTTTGGCAGAAGTAAATGGACAACTTCGTTCAGGATCGAAGGCCATACTCGCGGTGATCATAACTGCTGGTGTCGAATGCCCTGATCACCTTTATGACAAAGACTTAGACAAGGAGCCAATGCTCATAATTCATGGTCAGGCTCTGGTTATTGCCATTGCTAAGCCAGAAGGAGCAAAGACATTTGGAGACCTTGCTGGTGTCTTTGTAGAGGTTGTACTTAAAAGCGGAGCAAAATTCCAACGGATTGATGTCTTGTTCGATCTCTACCAAACACACTCAATCAAAAGTGAAACACGGAATCGCCATGGAAGAGGCTCGGTGGCAATCCGAAGACCTGTTGAAAGCACATATTTGCCTCTTCCTGCGAAGTGGGAAAATTTCTCATCAGGACAACAAGGCTGACCTTGCTTGATTCCTGTCACAACAGCTAATTCTGAGAGCACCAGTCAACAAAATCATAGTGGCAGCAGGTGGTTTTAGTGATGAAGAGGGTGTGGAAGCGTCCAATGCAATCCTGAACACAAATTGCATTGAAGCTAAGCATGAGGAAGCCGACACCAGAATTCTTCTCCATTGCATAACAAGCATGGCATCAACCATTGTTGTTTCAGCAAGAGACACTGACATATTGATCTTACTAATTTCCCACTTCCACATGATGCCATGCAAAAAATTCTGGATAAAAGCAGGTACATCAAAGGAGAGAAAGTACTTCCCAATCCATGCGATTGTGAAACATCTGAAGATGGAACCACAGGTTCTGAAACTGCTTCCAGCTTTCCATGCACTGACTGGAAGTGATTCCACATCATACATTGCAGGGCACACAAAAAAGTCATGTTGGGATTTGTTTATAATGTAACAGTTCTTGTCATGCACAGTTTTCATGGATATACATTTTCATTATCAACCTGTGGATGTATTGTTCAGTGTTATTGAATAATAGTTAAACTACACCACAAACTACGGTAAACTACATTGCTGGTTACAGTACACAACTACGTTTTGTCAAGTATGTTGTTCAGAAAAAAAAACAAAAACAAACAAAAAAAAAAAGGTTATTGCAAATCTGTCAACTCATTACAAAGATACTGCAAAAAGGAAAAATCGGCCATATTGAAAGACTTGGTTTCCAAAATAGTGTCAGTTCATTTATCTATTACAGAGTATTAGCACACAAAATTTGGTGCAAATCCATCCATCCACTTCAAAGTTATTGGACGGACAAGAAATACAGCTGCGGCCATATTTGTTTTGTCGTTTACGGCTAAACCGTAACTTTTCGTGATTGACATACGGCATAAATGGATTCAGCACCCAAAAACTATATAGAAACAACACTTGAATTACTTTTCCTCAAAAATGCCTACACCTTCTTATTTAAAGCCCTTTTTTGATTTGGGGACCTGGTTATATTTACAAATAGCCGTTTTCACACTGTATTTTTAAATTCACACAAGAGTATCATATAAAAGTAAAATATAATATTGGAATCACATAATATATCAGTGAATTTTTGGGTTTGTAATGGAATTTAGCACCTTACAAACAGAAAAAAACTATTTTTTGTCATTGTTTACATAGGCAATAATACAAGATGTTATTGATTCTGCAGTAAGGGTTCAAGGTGGTCTGGAGGGCTCAAATCTTATCTAATCTATCTTGATCTTTGATATATTTATGATAAATGGCTATACTTTTTCATTTTATTACCTTCTTTAAGTAATGGTAAGGATCAATGCCAACGTTGAGCAAATCCTCTTCCTCTGAATCCATATCCCCTCTTTATGTGGACTCATCTTTAGACTCGGCATACTTGTACTGTAATAATTGTACTGTTGTTCTACACCTTATTTTACCCCTGCCTTGTCGTTGTTCCATTTTGTTGATGTAATTGTGATTGTACAGCGCGGAGCATAAAGGGTTAATCTTTGCCCACAGTTTAGCAATGACCCGGAAACAGTCACCAGTTTGATTTGGCGGAGCCAGCAAGCAGCTACACATTGGTTGCCGCTGCCCTTGACGAATAAGTTGTTTCGAAAGGTAACCAGTTCACATTTTCTGTGGCAGCTGTGAACACTGTCACTTTCAGGTGTTATCATGTGCACATTTACTGCTGTCATGTATGTGCGTGCATAAATCAACTAGTGCTTATTTGTCAGTTAGTCCGTTAGTTGGTCTGTCGACATTTGGAGTCCCTGCCGGATTAAATTGGTGACTACTGTTTTTGAGTCATTGCTAAAATGTGGCGACATATTACTAAACTGTGGGTACAAAAAAATCAAACTGATGTTGACTAATGTCAGTCAAAAGTAGGCATGTGCCGGTTACCGGGTTCAAGATAGTGTGGTGTGAAAACGTCAAGGTTTCAAAATTGCTAAAATTTTCCGTCATACCATCCCTCTGGTATAAGCTTTTTTTTTTTTTTATGTCCCATAAATGCAGTGCTCACCCTTGCCCCTCAAGTTGTTGCTCAATGTCAGTGAGTCAGCAGTACTGCAAGTTGGCTGGAGGACATTAAACACCTGAACTTTTCCTCCCATCGAAGAAAATGAAGTAGCTGGTATGGGACTACTTCCGGTACGGGTGGTACTTAGGTGACCAACCCCCATGTAAAACATGTTTGCGGTGGCTACCAGAGAAGGCAATATCTCCAATATGATTTCGCATTTATAAAAATTAAAGGTTAGTAAACGCTGTCATGAACCTTTCCCACTAGCTATGAGAGTTAATTTCAGCGTTACATAGCGTAACATACTGTAACGTAAGCTTGTTAACAAGGCAGATAATGTGGCTAATTAGCATGACAATTTAATTTTATATAAAATATTTAATCAATATTTTTTAAAATTAATTTAACTTATCATTCTACTTATATTCCAATTTGCTAATATGTTGTTTCGAAAAATATATATATAATATTTTTTTGTAACTTAGAAATCTCAAAATAAAACATTTTAGAGCTGTAATCGCAATACCGTGCAACTGTGATATTTTTGCTTAAGGTTATTATACGGTCAGAATGTCATACCAGCCCATGCCTAGCCAAAAGTGAAAGCCAACTAATAAATGGTCACCATATGCGGTAGCAAGCATCTGAGAGAGCAGTAGTTACTTACCTTCCTCCATGTTATATTGGGAAAGGGGTCTCCTTCTGCTTCACATGGAATAACCAGCTCTCTCCCAGCCTCCTGTCTGTACTGCCCTCCAGGGACCACTGAGAATTTGGGAGGGTCCTGTCCAGGTTGAACATCAAAAAAAGGAAACAATGATGCAGTGTTGTTTCCATATTACAGAGATTCAAAACAATAACAAGCAAATGTAAACTGAAATATCATCTCATGACTACCTTGATACTAGGGGTTGGAACCACTGAGTACTCACAATACGATTTGCGGTACTAGGACCAGGATAATAATGATCACACAACAGTTATCCATAAATGGGTCAGGGAATCATTGAAGGATAATGTACAAAACAGAAGAACAAGCTCTTTTTATCCTTCTGCTGTGAATTGGAATGAGTTTATCACTAGGAGACGCTTGAAGTGGGAGGTATGGCAGCAAATTAATGACCATCAGTGGTAGCAAATGCCAGACAGTGAGTTATTTTGGGGCATTCGAAGTAATCCTGATGACTTTCAGTCACTTCCTGTTGATTTTGGGGGCATTTAGGGGCCACTTCTTGTTGATTTTTGGGCATTTACAGGTCATTTCCTGTTGATTTTGGCAGCAATAACTCCAACGACATTGATCAAGACTAATCTTGGCCCATTCTTCTCTACAAAACTGCTGTAGTTCTGTCAGATCCCTGGGATGCCTGGCATGAATCATGTCACAACATCTCAATGGGTTTCAAGTCTGGACTTTCACTTGGCCACTCCAGAAAGTGTATTTTGTTCTTCCGAAACCATTCTGAAGTTGATTTACTTCTGTGTTTTGGATCATTGTCTTGTATCAGCATCCATCCTCTTTTTAGGTTCAACTGTCTGATAGACTGCCTGAGGTTTTCCAGAAAAACACATCCTGATAAACTTTTGAATTCATTCTTCCATTAATGATTGCAAGTTGTCCAGGCCCCAACTCATGATGCTCCCTCCACCCTGCTTCACGATGGGGATGAGGTGTTGATATTGGTGAGCTGTTCCATTTTTCCTCCGCACATGACGTTGTGTGTTACTTCCAAACAAATCAACTTTGGTTTCATCAGTCCACAAAGTATTTTGCCAAAACTTCTGTGGAGTGTCCAAGTTGTTGCGAACATTAAATGAGACACAATGTTTTTTGTTTTTGGACTGTATTGGCATCCTCCATGGAGTCCTCCCAGGAACACCATTCTTGGCCATTGTTTTAGATATAGTTGATGTGTGCACAGAGATATTGGACTGTGCCAGTGATTTCTGTAAGTCTTTAGCAGACACTCTAAGGTTATTTTTTACCTCTCTGAGTATTCTGCGCTGAACTCTCGACGTCATCTTTGGTGGACGGGCACTCCTTGGAAGTTAGGCAGCAGTGCCAAACTGTCTCCATTTGTAGACAACTTCTCTGACTGTCGATTGATGAACATCCAGACTTTTAGAGATGGTTCTGTATCCTTTCCCAGCTTTATACAAATCAACAATCCTTGATCACAGGTCTTCAGACAGCTCTTTTGACCGAGCCATGATGCACATCAGACAATGCTTCTCATCAAGACAATTCTTACCAGGTGTGTGTTTTATAGTGGGCAGGGCAGCTTTAAACCACTCATCAGTGATTGGGCACACACCTGACTTAAATTGGTTTCAAATGCTCTTTCAGTCTCCTCAGGCAGAGGGTTCACTTACTTATTTTTCTCCCATCTGTCATTGTTTGCATGCTATCCTCATAAAAAATATATAAAAACTAGGGCTGTCAAAAGTATCGCGTTAACGGGCATTAATTATTTTTTAAAATTAATCACGTTAAAATATTTGACGAAATTAACGCACATGCCCCGCTCAAACAGATTAAAATGACAGCAGTGTCATGTCCACTTGTTACTTGTATTTTTTGTCCCCCTCTGCTCGCGCTTTGGTGCGACTGATTTTATGGGTTGACAAACTTGACATCAACAATGGCGAGCTACTAGTTTATTTTTTGATTGAACATTTTACAAATTTTATTAAAACGAAAACATTAAGAGGGGTTTTAATATAAAATTTCTATAACTTGTACTAACATTTATCTTTTAAGAACTACAAGACTTTCTATCCATGGATCGCTTTAACAGAATGTTAATGTTAATGCCATCTTGTTGATTTATTGTTATAATAAACAAATACAGTACTTATGTAGAGTACGTTGAATGTATATATCCATCTTGTGTCTTATCTTTCCATTCCAACAGTAATTTACAGAAAAATATGGCATATTTTATAGATGGTTTGAATTGCGATTAATTACGATTAATTAATTTTTAAGCTGTGATTAACTCGATTAAAAATTTTAATCGTTTAACAACCCTAATAAAAACCTATAAATGTTTGGGTGGTTTTAGTTAAAGCAGACACCGTTTTTACATCTGTGTGATTTTGACAAAGATCACATCACATTTGATGGTGATTTGATGCTTCCGCATCGAGCATATCGATAACCTTTTGGGCTACAAAGTATCACGATATATCACCTTTTTGATATATTGTCACACCTCTACCTGATACTGTACTTGCTAATGACATTTAAAGAGGCCCTCCACTAGTTTTGCAATATTTTGAATTGTTTCATGCATAAGATGAGAGTGTGCCCTGGTTAAAATGTTATTTTTTATTTTATTATTAAAATGAAATCGTTCTGTAAACAGTACGTTTTGAAATCGGTCACAGTGTCACGTCACACCCTGCCTCCTCAATATTATGTACAGTATATGGTATTTCCTATTACAACGGTTTACTTTTTTTTTTTTTTTTTTTTTTTACAGCAAGATTCCCCCAAAAATCCTTATGTGTAACTACATAGTCTGAAATTAATGTCACGATGCTCTCCTCCTAACAGGGGTATAAACCCACGCTATCATCGTGGCAGTTGAGCATACTGACTACTGTGCCAGTAGCCTAGTCTAGCTCGAGGTGTTACTACACTCATTTAAGTTCTCAGATTGGTTGGTTCTACATGCATAGCACTTGCTTTTAATCGTCTTCAGTAGTTTGGTAATCAGTATACTAGACTGCAAAAAGGTTAGTGTGGGTGGATGGGAGTAGGGATAAAGTGGGAAAAAAGGGATGCAGTGATGTCATCACTGCCATCAAACTATTATTATCGTGATAAAAAAAAGTGTTTACATAATTAAACCGCATTTTTTAAATTTAAAAACAAAACTGCTGATAAATGTATGGTGACCAAAGCACTAGTTTTTACTTGTATTTAATCGTTTGACTGGAAAATTCTGCTTACCACAGCTGAATTTGATCGTATATTTAATATTTATTTTTAGAGTGTTGCGTAAATGTGAAACAACAGAAAAATTGGTTCAAAAGTCAACTGCTGCATGGCCATACAGTATTAAGATACATTTTTGCATAATAATTGTTGGAATGCTTTGACTTATGTTTGACTTACAGTATATATGATTAGTGCTGTCAAATTTCTTGCGTTAATGGGGGGTAATTAATTTTTTAAATTGATCACATTAAAATATTTGACGCAATTACTGCATGCATGAATGACCCGTTCATGCCTTGCCTCAAACAGTTCACAATGTTGCCGTTTTAGCACATTGACAGCGAAAAGGCAGAGAAATGCGAGTGGACACAGTCGTTGTCAAGTATTGTGGCAAACGATGTGGGGAAGAATGACAGGAAACGATCTTTTTCTTAACACGCTTAATTGAACACAACGCAGAACACACTGTATACCATTTGCAGCCACCACTGACACTCATGGTTGCCCAACTTCCCATCATGCATTTGGGCGGAACAGTTAAGTCGCTACAGTATCATTTAGTGAAAGCACAACAAAAATAATATTCCTATCTCTCAAAAAAATAATGTTCACAAAAAGAAAAGCGCTCAATGCAAAGAGAACTGGCATTCCCAATCAAAAAAGCTATGCAAAATACACATAAAACTTACTCAGACTTTGCCTTGGCTAGATCTCTTAATTAATTTAAAACTCGCCATTGACACCTTGTGGTTTATTTTAATCACTATCTTACGTAGTCAAAGACACTGTGGAAGAACGGCAGGGAACCCATGTGACGTCCCGCTCAGCGACATCAACAATGGTGAACCATTAGTTTATTTTTTGATTGAACATTTTACAAATTTTATTAAAACGAAAACATTAAGAGGGGTTTTAATTAGGGCTGTCAAAATTATCGCGTTAACGGGCGTTAATTAATTTTTTAAATTAATCACGTTAAAATATTTGACGCAATTAACGCACAAATGCCCCGCTCAAACATATCTGCTGGCGCTTGGGTGCGACTGATTTTATAGGTTTGAGCAACCATGAGCATTGTGTAAGTAATTATTGACATCAACAATGGCGGGCTACAAGTTTATTTTTTGATTGAAAATTTTACAAATTTTATTAAAACGAAAACATGAAGAGGGGTTTTAATATAAAATTTCTATAACTTGTACTAACAGTTATCTTTTAATGACTACACGTCTTTCTATCCATGGATCGCTTTAACAGAATGTTAATAATGGTAATGCCATCTTGTTGATTTATTGTAATAATAAAGAAATACAGTACTCATGTACCGTATGTTGAAAGTTTATGTCTGTCTTGTGTCTTATCTTTCCATTCCAACAATAATTTACAGAAAAATATGGCATATTTTAGAGATGGTTTGAATTGCAATTAATTACGATTAATTAATTTTTAAGCTGTGATTAACTCAATTAAAAATTTTAATTGTTTGACAGCCCTACTTATAATATAATATAATATTATATTATATTATATTATAATTTGATTAGTAAAAATTCCGTTTGTTCGATCATTTGTACAGAAAACTAGAAATAAATGCCTGTTTTAAACCCAAGCACAAAAACATGTCATATGATCATATAATGATTTAACAGCAGCAAATGTACCTTTAGCACCAGGGGAGCAGGAGGGGACCAACCCATGGAACCCAGGGCATTGTAAGGCATGCAGGTATAGGTGCCGAGAGAGTCCTCTGTCACCTCTGCCACACGGATGCTCCCATCGTCCATTTGGCTCCAACCAGGGTACTATAAATGACATTAACACTCAATGGATTTCACGTAACTACGTCTAATCATACATATTTGTTCATTGCTGTTCTATTACTGTGTTCAAACTTATTCTCCTCCGCAAAGACGTGATAAGGTGGCATAGGAATTCATTGTTTACACTTGGTCGCTGACTAGTATTTTTCCACTGTGTACTGCACATGGATTGGCCCAGGGAAGGATATTGACTTGCTCATTTGCATTAGGACAATATACAAAACTGACCTGATGGTCGGCCCCCCGAGAGATTGATATATAATATCTTGAAATAACCACTTAAATGTGTCATTAATTAATTAAAATGAGAATTAAATACATAAAGTGTAATCAATTCATTAAAATACCAGCTCATTTAATGTCAAACCATACAAAACAATTTCACTATTAAAGCAACACTAGGTAACTTTTCAGTTTTGGTCAATTTTAGCAAGGCTGGTGGACAACAATGGAAGACGTATCCCATGAAGACCAGCGCACACCCACACAGTGTTGTAAAATCATGATCTGCCTTGGATCAAACAACATTTTTGTTTCTGAGGGACAAATAGTAATAAGTAGGGATGTACCGAAAGCAAAACTCTTGGCCGAAACCGAAAACCGAATATTGGAAACACTTAGCCAAAAAATACATATGCATATAATTCATTTTTTATTTATTTATTTATTTATTTATATTTGGCATTGGTTCTACAACCCCAGAGGCTCGAGAAATTTAGTTTGAAAGGTGCCGATTCTGGAACCTAATGGGAGGGTGCTGTGGTAATTCTAGGATTTTTCTGAAAGAAGGGCCAAGAAGGGACCACCGTGTAACGTCCGGGGCTAAGTGTTACTGCCATTTTTGGTCAGTGTTTTGTTTGGTCAACAAGGCAATACACAGATTATCCAGCATGAGGTGGTAAAAACATCTGGTAAAAACTACTACTGGTAGAAACCAGTCAAGTTTGTAATAATTTAAATTTAATCATAATGTGTGCGAGTAATGATACAATACATGCAACAATAATTGTAATCTATATGTATCTTTTTTGAAAAGCCATTTTAAACACAAAAGTAGCATTTATATAACGTGCTCTATCGACAACAATATCTCATTGTCTCTCACTTCAAATAAAAAGGATTCACCGTTTCCATGCTTTGGAATAAAATGGGAACCGGGGCACTTCAGGGGCCATTCAAATTAGAGAGGAGGCCAGTGCCCCCGTGGCACCCCCATAAAACCGCCACTAGGAGGGTGGGTTCACAGCGACAGTAAGTAAGCCATCAAGCCAGAAGTGTTAGATCTCTGTGTTTTGATTACTTCATCACAAGAGGACTAAGGTTCTTCATACTTTCAGGTAAACTTTCAGCCTTTCAACCGAAAACCGAAAATGCAATTTTAGCTATTTCAGCCAAATGTTTTCAGCGCCGATTTTCGGTTTGATCTCTAGTAAAAAGATAATGAATGTAGTTGCGGCTAAACAATAGCATATGACGTTTAGCAACCGTGTGGCTTAGTGTGGCTACTGACCTCCCTCACCCCACCCGAACTCGTCAGCCAGTGAAAGCTGGGCCAATGTTTATTCTTGAATATCCTGGTAGTCGCTCTTTTTTTTCCCTCCTCGGACAAAACTTTTTCTCTCTTTTGTTGCTCTGCCATCTCTGCAGAATTCTCGTGAAAGCGTTTACATTGACTTCCATCTTTAAAATGAATAGGGAAATTGGGAAGTGACGAATGTCCTAAAGCAGTCAGCACCTTTGTAGTTTTTTTGTGTGGCCGGGTCCCTGCCACCCTCCTCATAGTTAATTAGTGCCCGTGAACACGATACAAACCCCCTCAAGGTATAAAAGAGGTGACATTCAACCAGCTGTCAGTCGACATATATCACCACAAATGTGAAAATATTTTATAAAGGTTGAAAAGCTACCTAGTGTTGATTTAATTAATTATTTCATGGACATGTGTTGCAGCACTTCATGAATTTACTTATTTGTAGCAGCCCCTCGGAATGACGACGTGAGATCGACTGGTGTGATGTGTAAGGTTTCTTTATTCTGCATACAGTATACCCTTTACGACACCGTGAAACTAAAATTTATACAAATAATTACTATTTCACAGTGGGCAAATAAACAATTGCAAACACAAATAAGATACCTCACTGCGCTCTCCGAGGCGTGCAAACCAACCCGAAAACAGAAGAGCCACTCCAAGACAAATCGAGCGGACATCAGCTGGTCAAATCAAATTAAAACGGTTTAGATGTTAAAGAGGCGAAGGATAGATACCGTTTCAACTCAACGGGGAAGCGGTCTTATGAGATGCGGCTGTCTGGTGATTTACAACTGGATGTTACGTCGTTTAAATATTAGCGTAGGTCCAAAATAAATCCATAAACAATTTATAAAAATCGAAAAGATTGTTTCTCAAATACAATTTAAACTACACACAATCAACTATTGGCCTTTTACAACGATTATTTTTCAAACCTGTCCTGTTTATCTGCTTAGGCACGGAAAATAGGAATCTGAGAGTCTTTAATGTATCACATTTGAGTTTCATGAATGTAATCTTTTATGCATTTATATATTTCGTTCTGTCCTCTTGGGTCCTCCAAATGACTTTATAATGGGCTTTTCCTGTCTTTTGTTCGTATTATTATTATTGTATCATTTATTATACATATTATCATCTGAAATGTTTTGTCATGTCGTCTTGTTATAAACAGTGTGGTTATTTTTACTTTAAAAAAGTAATTACAAGCACATTTTACAACATCTTTCACAAAAAAAGTGTATAAACTAATTGAACTGATTTTTTTATTAAAAAAAGTAGGTCATACCTTGACTTTTTCTTTAAATTTCACTATTATAAGAGTGTAACGATATACAAACTTTCAAATGCTGTGAGAAAAAAAAGCCATTGAACCGTGACTTGTGTGCATCCTCACACCCCTAATTTACAGTGGGGCAAATAAGTATTTAGTCAACCACCAATTGTGCAGGTTCTCCTACTTGAATTGATGAGAGAGGCCTGTAATTGTCAACATGGGTTAACCTCAACCATGAGAGACAGAATGTGAAACCCCCCCCCCCAGAAATTTCATTGTTTGATTTTTAAAGAATTTATTTCCAAATTAGAATGGAAAATAAGTATTTTGTCACCTACAAACAAGCAAGATTTCTGGCTGTCAAAAAGGTCTAACTTCTAAAAAAAAAGCTCCACTCGTTACATGTATTAATGGTAACTGTTTTAACTCATTATCAGTATAAAAGACACCTGTCCACTACCTCAGTCAGTCACACTCCAAACTCCACTATGGCCAAGACCAAAGAGCTGTCAAAGGACACCAGAGAAAAAATTGTAGACCTGCACCAGGCTGGAAAGACTGAATGTGCAATAGGTAAAACGCTTGGTGTAAAGAAATCAACTGTGGGAGCAATTATTACAAAATGGAAGACATACAAGACCACTGATAATTTCCCTTGATCTGGGGCTCCATGCAAGATCTCACCCCGTGGCGTCAAAATGATAACAAGAACGGTGAGCAAAAATCGCAGAACCAAACGGGGGGACCTAGTGAACGACTTACAGAGAGCTGGGACCACAGTAACAAAGACTAATATCAGTAACACATTGCGCTGCCAGGGATTCAAATCCTGCCATGCCAGACGTGCCCCCTTGCTGAAGAAAGTACACATCCAGGCCTGTCTGCGGTTCGCTAGAGAGCATTTGGATGATCCAGAAGAGGACTGGGAGAATGTGTTATGGTCAGATGAAACCAAAATAGAACTTTTTGGTAGAAACACACGTTCTCGTGTTTGGAGGAGAAAGAATACTGAATTGCATCCGAAGAACACCATACCCACTGTGAAGCATGGGGGTGGAAACATCATGCTTTGGGGCTGTTTTTCTGCAAAGGGACCAGGACGAGTGATCTGTGTAAGGAAAGAATGAATGGGGCCATGTATCGAGAGATTTTGAGTGAAAATCTTCCATCAGCAATGGCATTGAAGATGAGACGTGGCTGGGTCTTTCAGCATGACAATGATCCCAAACACACAGCCAGGGCAACAAAGGAGTGGCTTGGTAAGAAGCATTTCAAGGTCCTGGAGTGGCTTAGCCAGTCTCCAGACCTCAACCCCATAGAAAATCTGTGGAGGGAGTTGAAAGTCCGTGTTAGCCAATGACAACTCCAAAGATCACTGCTCTAGAGGAGATCTGCCTGGAGGAATGGGCCAAAATACCAGCAACAGTGTGTGAAAAGCTTGTGAAGAGTTACAGAAAACGTTTGGCCTCTGTTATTGCCAACAAAGGGTACATAACTAAGTACTGAGATAAACTTTTGGTATTGAGCAAAAACTTATTTTCCACCATGATTTGCAAATAAATTCTTTAAAAATCAAACAACGTGATTTTCTGGGTTTTTTTCCCACATTCTGTCTCTCATGGTTGAGGTTCACCCATGTTGACAATTACAGGCCTGTCTAATATTTTCAAGTGGGAGAACTTGCAAAATTAGTGGTTGACTAAATACTTATTTGCCCCACTGTATATACTGTAGGTACAGTATATTTTTCAATATGCAGGTGAGGCTCTGAATCTCATGCCTTTGCTTTAGTTGCTTTGACTAAAAAACATCACACAAGGTTCAAGGATGCGTCTTTCAAGAAAAGTTTAGTGCAAGTGACTACTTCTGGTAATTAGAAAAAAAAAATTATTATATTGTAGCGTCTACAAGTACGCCAACTTGGTGATGATAATGCTCTCAGCAGGAAAACAGTACATTATGTTCAATGGATTGTATCCGCCTGGACGCCACGAACTGTATGTAAAAAAAGTTGATGGAAAGTTTAAGATGACGCTCACCACGCTAAATGCTAATGCTAACGGGAACACCAATGGTATGCTAACGCTCTAGGCCACCTAACCAAACATCATCGCGTTTGCAACGGTGTCACCACCCACTTCCCACCTCCCCCTCTGCACTTTCCAGGACAGGCAGGCAGGCAGGCAGGCAGATGTGTGAAAATTTTCAGAAAACTTAAAAAAAATTAAAAAAAAAAATTTGTAGTAACGCACTAACGCTCCCCTTCACATCCTCAGTAACGATAACGGCATTGTAAAGATGGGAAAAGAAATTAATTAGATTACAACTGAAAAAAATAACGCCGTTATACTCTAACGTCGTTATTAGCCACACTGGATATAAAAGGTGCACCTTCCTCTGACCTGTTGAATAAAAGATACCTGCTGTAGAGGAATGTGGCTTTGACTGATGCAGTAAATCATGTAATTTTTTTTCTCTACAAATTCTTACACATGAATGAGAGTAAAGTTGCATGAGTGCTTCTGTTTACCTTATCTATCCGAAGTGGGAGACCATCTTTTTTCCACCTAACCAAAGTTACAGGCGGGTTGGCATCTACAGGACATCGGATAAAGCCCGGCAGTCCAATGGCCACGTAGAGTACAGATGGCATGTTTACAACCCGGGCAGGATCTGCTCAAACACAAATTTAAAGAAAGCGCATGACAAAATGAAAGATTCTCTCTAATAAGGGCAAAGTAATAAAATTTCCTGAACTGTACATAGTATTATAATTATTGACATACAATGGTAATTTTAATAACTTTATGCTGAAAACATAGCCAACGCTATTGATTGCATTGGGCATCGGTGATTCTCATGCCTGCATATGTTGTTTTTTATTGGCATGCTAAGGTGGGACCATTGACTCCCACTAGCTTAGCTACTCCAGAGCCATGAAACTAACAAATAACTGACAAACTGCACGGAATTGGTTGTAATCAACTCCACCGACGAATTAACCCACCACTAACTCGAAGAATAAGCCTAATGTCAAAAATTCTGAACTTCCCCTTGAATGTGTGTGTGCGTTTATTTCAGAAAAATGCTCTGGAAAAACCTGACACCAGAAATGCTTAACTTGCTAGTCTTACTCAGTGGGAACGCAAAGGTTTTGCTCGCATTCGCGCCTACAAATAATTTGTTGCGAGTTAAGAAAGAAAAAATGGGAGAACGAGTACGAGCACAGATTTTACCCCTTCAATTTACATTTTGCTCTTATTAAATATGACAGATTTGATGATGTCTTCATCCCCGTCTTTTTTAGTTTACAATGAACCATTAGTTATTTGAGAGCTGACAATCCTTACAGGCTCCGTATTCCTCCGATAGGGCTGATGATTGGTGGCGTGACCAATAAAACGTGGGTTAAAACATAACGTTATTGACTGAGGTAAAATTCAACTGACCCTTGTCGTTTGGAGCATATGAAACAGCGGGATTACAATCGCTGTAAAGTGGAAAGGAAGAAAATTGAGTGCTATTTTCAAAAGATTTTAACCAAAAAGGGAAAGGAAATTGGCGAGAGAAATGGAGCAGGAGATGCTTTCTGGGTCTGACAGTATCGAGTCCGAAGATATGCCGACAGCCAGTGTTAGCAGCGACAATGCTAGCAAGATTTACAAATTCCAATCAGATTGGCTGAAATGCTTTTCTTGGCTAACGCTATAAGATTTTAAATTCTGTAAATAAGGCCAGCGGACGTTAGTGTTCCCGTAGTCAAATGAGCGGACCCTAAAACTAGCGTACCCGCGTAATCCAAGCATAACAGTAGATCAGGGGCAGCCAACTCCTGTCCTCAAGGGCCCCTATCCAGCTTGTTTTCCATGTCTCCCTCCACCAACACACCTGACTCAAATAATTAGAATCGTTATCAGGCTCCTGCAGCGGTTACTGATGAGCTGATCATTTGATTCAGGTGTTTTAAAGGAGGGAGACCTGCAGTACCTGCTACTCCTGCAGTAGATGCATTCGGACCGAGCGGCAAGACACATAACTACAGTGTTCTTGCGTTGTTGCAAAGTCTTAAAAAACACTCTTAACACTCTAAGACATATAGTGACACCATTGCCATCTTTTAAAAATGAAATGAAGTCGCTTGCTCTTAAATCCGCTCCATCTCCATGTGCGTTACATGTGCTGTCACGTCAATACAATTTTATGTGATGCCCCTGAGCAGATGGTAGGTTATAGTTCTCATTTATGTGACACTGTAAATCCACAAATATGTATAAGTACTGGCCAAGGTTGGTGAATCTTAGTAGTGGACCTCTCTGACTACTCATATACTATATAATTTTTTCACATGACTGTAACTCCTGCCGTAGATCGCTGGATGAATTCAACCAAGCATGCTAGGCGTCTTGACTATAAGAAATGGGACAACAATGTATTTTGCCATTAGATACCAATAGTGCATGTACTGTATATGTTCATTATTTGATGTTCATAATAAAAGTGCACTATAAGCTATTTAAAAAAAAAAAAAATCTCCAATTTTTTTTCTGTGCTCCCAATTTTTTAACCTGTGCTCCTGATGAAAAAGCTTAGTGTACAGCCCTGTGAAGTAAACACTACTTTGTTGAGTGGTCATGTCAAAACAGTCATTAATAATAAGTTGCCTGATACTCTTGTTGCCCTCTGTTTGAAGTGCACTGTTCAAGCCCTTCTTGCTGTAAGTCATTTTTTGACACTGACATCTTTGAACAGTGGCCATAGCAATATTTACAATGTTGTACAAAGTCATACAAGCCATTTCAAATTTTTATACTTAAATGCTTATTGTTCACGAGATCTTTATATACCATATTTTTCGGACTATAAGTCGCAGTTTTATTCATAGTTTGGCGTGGTTTGGTGCGACTTATACTCTGGAGCGACTTAGGTGTGAAATTATTAACACATTATTACGGTATATCATTTCACATGTTATTTTGGTGTTTTGGAGTGACACTGATGGTTTGGTAAACTTGTGAGCATGTTATTTAAGCTATAGTTATCTGAATAACTCTTGATAGCTATGTCACGTTAACATATCGGCCACGTTCGCATTTCGTTGTTCATGCATCATGTAACATTATCATACTGTACACTTATTTAGCATGTTGTTCTCTATTGTATTTTTATTCTAATTTGCCTTTCAAGATGACATATCTGTTCTATGCGTTGAATTTTCTCAAATTAATTTCCCCCAAAAATGTGACTTTACTCCAGTGCGACTTATATATATATTTTTTCCTCTTCATTGCGCATTTTTGGGCGGGTGCCGACTTATACCCAGATGCAACTTATAGTCCGAAAAATTCGGTACTTAATATTTACATTAAATGTATAATTGTTAAATTCAGTGGGGCAAATAAGTATTTAGTCAACCACTAATTGTGCAAGTTCTCCCACTTGAAAATATTAGAGAGGCCTGTAATTGTCAACATGGGTAAACCTCAACCATGAGAGACAGAATGTGGAAAAAAAAAAAAAAAAAAAAAAAAAGAAAATCACATTGTTTGATTTTTAAAGAATTTATTTGCAAATCATGGCGGAAAATAAGTATTTGGTCAATACCAAAAGTTCATCTCAATACTTTGTTATTTACCCTTTGTTGGCAATAACAGAGGCCAAACGTTTTCTGTAATTCTTCACAAGCTTTTCACACATTGTTGCTGGTATTTTGGCCCATTCCTCCATGCAGATCTCCTCTAGAGCAGTGATGTTTTGGGGCTGTCGATGGGTAACACGGACTTTCAACTCCCTCCACAGATTTTCTATGGGGTTGAGATCTGGAGACTGGCTGGGCCACTCCAGGACCTTGAAATGCTTCTTAGGAAGCCACTCCTTTGTTCATCTGGCTGTATGTTTGGGATCATTGTCATGCTGAAAGACCCAGCCACGTCTCATCTTCAATGCACTTGCTGATGGAAGGAGATTTTCACTCAAAATCTCTCGATACGTGGCCCCATTCATTCTTTCCTTTACACAGATCAGTCGTCCTGGTCCCTTTGCAGAAAAACAGCCCCAAAGCATGATGTTTCCACCCCCATGCTTCACAGTAGGTATGGTGTTCTTCGGATGCAATTCAGTATTCTTTCTCCTTCAGACACGAGAACCTGTGTTTGTACCAAAAAGTTCTATTTTGGTTTCATTTGACAATAACACATTCTCCCAGTCCTCTTCTGGATCATTCAAATGCTCTCTAGCGAACCGCAGACGGGCCTGGACGTGTACTTTCTTCAGCAGGGGGACACGTCTGGCAGTGCAGGATTTGAGTCCCTGGCGGCGCATTGTGTTACTTATAGTAGCCTTTGTTACTGTGGTCCCAGCTCTCTGTAGGTCATTCACTAGGTCCCCCCGTGTGGTTCTGGGATTTTTGCTCACCGTTGTTGTTTCATTTTGATGCCATGGGGTGAGCTCTTGCATGGAGCCCCAGATCGAGGGAGATTATCAATGGTCTTGTATGTCTTCCATTTTCTAATAATTGCTCCCACAGTTGATTTCTTTACACCAAGCGTTTACCGATGGCAGATTCACTCTTCCCAGCCTGGTGAAGGTCTACAATTTTGTCTCTGGTGTCCTTCGACAGCTCTTATTTCCTCTAATTTGAAAATAAATACTTTGAAAATCAAACAATGTAATTTTCAGTTGTTGTTTTTTTCCCCACAGTCTGTCTCTCATGGTTGAGGTTTACGCATGTTGACAATTACAGGCCTCTCTAATCTTTTCAAGTAGGAGAACTTGCACAATTGGTGGTTGACTAAATACTTATTTGCCCCACTGTATGTTAAATTGAAAGCTAGTAAATAAATAACAAGTATTATATTTTATGTATTTATTCAGATTTTCAAATTATTTAAAAGTCTGTTTGGGTGAATTTATCGTTATCAAGGTAAATCTGCTCAATATACTTAAGGCCGAATTGCCCAGCTCTAGTTTGGACAAATTTTAAATATGCACAAAGCAATGTATATCGCGATAAAGATTGTTCCCACGGAGAGAGAGCGCGAGAAAGAGAGAGATGTTGTAGATGACGTAAGGTAGAGCGACGCCAGCAGAGGAGGTAGGAGTGGAGTAGGCGGTGTGACTGTGAGCACGATAACGACATCTTCTACTGTAAAGGAGAGGAGATGTTTAAAAAAAAAAAAAAAAAAAATAGGTAGCGCTAGAGTGAAATAGAGTGAAAAAAAATATTAGCGCGATATCACCAGATTAACTTTGTAACCTCCAAAGTCCAAACCACCATTCTTGGCAGCTCTCTGGCATAAAGAACACAGAGGATCGCTGCCAGCAGCATCACAGACAAGAATATCAGCCAAGTTTCTAAAAATAGCTCACAGACACAGTTATTGCTCGCAGGCACCACTATAGCTCCCGACCTGCTGGTTCACAATGCAAAAAGCAGTTATTCACTGGAAAGGACCTTAGGGAGACAGACTGCTATTAGTAAAGGTGGGAAATTGCGGGTGAAAGATTCAGTGATAAAATGTTAAAAAAGCAAAAATAATGACCAATTTAAAGTCTGATGTGGAATTGTGAAATTGCATTACCATACATGACAAATGACAATGTTTGGTGGGAGCCCTCTGCAGTGTAACACTGAAAAAATATAGCTGCTCTAACAGCTATGATGTAATCCCATTGCTCACCCTCCCTCTTTCCCAAGATCGGTGTTTCCTGTGTCAGTTTGTCACACACAGCACATGCTAATGTATAACAATCTGAAGAGGCAGGTGAGTGAGAGAATGCAAAACATCTGTTGCCGTGACTACTGCCGATTTCAGTATTATATTGTCATTCTGCTTCCAATATGACTGCTGAAATGTCCAAATGATGTGTTTTTTTTCTGTAGTTACTTGTACACTGATGGATAATGTAGTGATTTTAGTGACGAGAACACAAAGTGGCATAATAGATATGCTTTATGTATTATCAAAGTGACAACATGGGCAATAGGCATGTGCCGATTACTGGTTTCACAGTTTAGCGTGGTATGCAAACGTCACGGTTTCAGAACCACTAAAATTATTTGTCATACCATAGTTACGGTATTAGGTATTTCTGAGGTCCAAAAAATGTAGCGAGCAGCAGCAGTGCTCACTCATCCCCTTCCAGTTGTTGTTCTGTCTTGTGTCTGTCAGTGACACTACACCTGAGCCCCCCCCCCCCCCCTCAAAAATAAACAGTCTTTAGTATGGGAGTACTTCGGCTACTGAAAACAAACAGACGGCTGCAACTTAGAAGAGGATGGACAGTGGACATGCAGGCAACACCTCCAACATGATTCCACATTAATGTGATCATCATCTATCACTTTACACAAAATTTAGGGTAAGTAAACGCTGTCATGAACGTTTCCTACCAGTTACAAGAGTTCACTCAAGCTGGTTTTGTGTGTCTAGCGATGGTAAAACAAATACCATAAGGTACAGGCAGGGCTGTCAACAGACTTGCAGGGGCCCGGGGACAAGAGACCATTATAGGGCCCCCCACCACACCCCACCCCTGCCACCGGCTTGTCACGATTTACATCATTTTGATCATTCTCTGTAAAAGATAGGTCTTCATTACTACTAATGCATGACAACATCAACAACAACAACAGCATTCGTAATGAATGCAGACTGACTGACACACGCTCCCTACCGATCTGCAGCTGCTGCGCTGAATGGGACCCGGGACGCGCCCCCTCCTCAGCTCTGACTGTGGGCTGCCTGACAGCTCCCTGTCTCTCCCTGACAGGCTCCTCTGCTGTTCCACTGCTGCTCGTTTATGCTGTTTTGGTGATGGATTCGTATTAGCGTTTGCTATAATACACAGTGGGTTGTAAACCCAAGATAAATCCAGCTGCCGGACCAGAGTCTGTTCAGCCTTGCGCACCTGCTCCCCACAGACTAACATATAACCCTGATCTCCCATCACCTTCTCTTTCCTCGGCTCAACGCGAGCAGGATGTTTTGTCATACCGCAAATAAATAGGCTACAAGCGGCCAGTGACGGACTCGAATCGGGCTTTGGTCACAGTGATCGCGAATGTATACGTTCAGTGTTAGCAGCCGTTGTTCACTTACCGACATCACCGCCCAAAGCCAACTCAAGCCCTAATTCTCTGGCTTCTTGTACCCCTTTTACATACTTCATCATTTTTTCTCGTTCACCTCTATGATCTTCATCTCTTTTTCTTTTTTCTTTTCATTTCTGCGCACCAGATTTATGATGACTTGCCATGTTTAGAGTTTGTAACAATGAAAGATTTTAATTTCCCGCTTCAGGGCACGTACAGTTGTGGTCAGAAGTTTACATACATTTGTGTCATGGCTCTCTTGAGTTTCCAGTTATTTCTACAACTCCGATTTTTCTCTGATAGAGTGATTGGAACAGATACTTCTTTGTCACAAAAAACATTCATGAAGTTTGGTTCTTTTATGACTTTATTATGGGTGAACAGAAAAAAGTGATCAAATCTGCTGGGTCAAAAATATACATACAGCAGTGCTAATATTTGATAACATGTCCCTTGGCCATTTTCACTTCAATTAGGCGCTTTTGGTAGCCATCCACAAGCTTCTGGCAAGCTTCTGGTTGAATCTTTGACCACTCCTCTTGACATAATTGGTGCAGTCCAGTTAAATTTGATGGCTTTCTGACATGGACTTGTTTCTTCAGCATTGTCCACAAGTTCTCAATGAGGTTTAAGTCAGGACTTTGGGAAGGCCATTCGAAAACCTTAATTCTAGCCTGATGTAGCCATTCCATTACCACTTTTGATGTGTGTTTGGGTCATTGTCCTGTTGGAACACCCAACCGCACCCAAGACCTAATCTTCGGGCTGATGACTTTAGGTTATCTTGAAGAATTTGAAGGTAATCATCCTTCTTCATTATTCCATTTACTCTCTGTAAAGCACCAGTTCCATTTCCATTTACTCTCTGTAAAGCACCAGTTCCATTGGCAGCAAAACAGCCCCACAGCATAATACTACCACCACCGTGCTTGACGGTAGGCATGGTGTACTTGGGGTTAAAGGCCTCACCTTTTCTCCTCCTAACATATTGCTGGGCATTGTGGCCAAACAGCTCAATTTTTGTTTCGTCTGACCACAGAACTTTCCTCCAGAAGGTCTTTGTCCATGTGATCAGCAGCAAACTTCAGTAGAGCCTAAAGGTGCCGCTTTTGGAGCAAGAGCTTCCTTCTTGCACGGCAGCCTCTCAGTCCATGGAGATGCAAAACACGCTTGACTGTGGACACTGACACCTGTGTTCCAGCAGCTTCTAATTCTTGGCAGATCTGCTTTTTGGCGATTCTCGATTGAATCTTCACCCTCCTGACCAATTTTCTCTCAGGAGCAGGTGATAGCTTGTGTTTTCTTCCTGATCGTGGCAGTGACAAAACAGTGCCATGCACTTTATACTTACAAACAATTGTTTGCACTGTTGCTCTTGGGACCTGCAGCTGCTTTGAAATGGCTCCAAGTGACTTTCCTGACTTGTTCAAGTCAATGATTCGCTTTTTCAGATCCATGTATGTATATTTTTGACCCAGCAGATTTGATCACTTTTTCTGTTAACCCATAATAAAGTCATAAAAGAACCAAACTTCATGAATGTTTTTTGTGACAAAGAAGTATCTGTTCCAATCACTCTATCGGAGAAAAAGTTGTTGTAGAAATAACTGGAAACTCAAGAGAGCCATGACATTATGTTCTTAACAAGTGTATGTAAACTTTTGACCACAACTGTACGTAGTGTAGTCTTGAGTGCACCAAAGCGGGGTTAAACCATTCTCTGCTAAGACAGCAGGGGTGGGGGGGTTGTACAAAAAAAGGAAAAAATATTAGGGCTGTCAAACGATTAAAGTTTTTAAGAGTTAATTACAACTTAAAAATTAATTAATCGTAATTAATCGCAACTCAAACCATCTATAAAATATGCCATATTTTTCTGTAAATTATTGTTGGAATGGAAAGATAAGACACAAGACGGATATATACATTCAACATACGTACATAAGTACGGTATTTGTTTATTATAACAATAAATAGACAAGACGGCATTAACATTATTAACAATCGCTTAAAGCGATCCATGGATAGGAAGACTTGCAGTTCTTAAAAGATAAATGTTAGTACAAGTTATAGAAATTTTATATTAAAACCCCTCTTCATTTTTTCGTTTTATTAAAATGTGTAAAATTTTCAATCAAAAAAATAAACTAGTAGCGTGCCATTGTTGATGTCAATAACTACACCATGCTCACTCATGGTACGAACACATAAAATCAGTTGGACCCAAGCGCCAGCAGAGGGAGCCAAACACCAAAAAAACAAGTAACAAGCGTACATTACACTGTACTGTCATTTTAGTCTGTTTGAGCGGGGCATGTGCGTTAATTGCATCAAATATTTTAACGTGGTTAATTAAAAAAAAATATATATTATTATTATTATTATTATTATTGCCAACAAAGGGTACATAAAATATTGAGATGAACTTTTGGTATTGACCAAATACTTATTTTTCACAATGATTTTCAAATAAATTCTTTAAAAATCAAACAATGCAATTTTCTGGGTTTTTTTTCCCACATTCTGTCCCTCATGGTTAAGGGTTAACCCATGCTGACAATTACAGGCCTCTCTAATATTTTCAAGTGGGAGAACTTGCACAATTAGTTATGACTAAATACTTATTTGCCCCACTGTAGTGATGATAATGCATACTGAACAGTACAGTATTTTCAATTAATTGTACCTACCTGCACGCAATGAACTGAATGCAAAAAAAGAGTTTAAGATGACGCTCGCCACACTAAACGCTAATGCTAACGAGATCGCGAATGCTATGCTAACGCTCTGAGCCACCTAGCCAAACATCACCGCATTTGCAACGGCATCACCACCCCTTTCTTTCATCTTTCCTCCCAGGCAGCTGTGACAAAATCAGAGAACTCGCAGTTCATTCAACCAAATAGTCACGCCGCTAACGCACCCCTTCACATCCTCAGTACTGGTAACGGCGTTGCAAAGATTGGAAAAGTAATTAATTAGATTACTCACGACTGAAAAAAATAACGCCGTTATAACTCTAACGCTGTGTTAACAACACTGGTCACCTGTTACTCTAATGAGGATAAGCAACATTGAAAATGGATTGATGTATTTCCTATACCATGGCTTAAGAAGAAAACAGACCCACAAAAGTGTGATGCTGAGAAGACAAACTGGGGGTTAGCTTTAAGGAGTAGGTCACTCACATTGCACAGTCAGGTAGGCTGAGGCAGTCGGTGGTAGGCCAAGGCTGTTGCTAGGAGCACAAGTATATTTCCCGGCATCCTCTGGCTTGACTTGGGCGATAATAAGGGATCCGTCAATCAAAACACTGACTCTGCGCTTCAGGTCACTGTCAAAAATAAGGACAAAATGAAAGATGTTTAACCTCTCTTCTCAGAATAAGATCCATGATGTCTAATCTACAGGGAGAAAGGAAGGCCAATTGAAATATTTGTTGTTAAATGGGAGACTTTGTTTTAGGACAACCGCTTTCTTTCTGGATGTACAGCATTTGATTTATTGGTTGGTTTCTTTTTATTAAGTTCATCCCTGTTCTCTGGTAATTTAATTATGACACAATAACCCAGGTAGATCAGTTGCCAACATAGTTGAAATCAAACTAACAAACAGATGCAGTCTTAGAGCGGAAGTTCAGAATTTTTTACATCAAGCTTAATCTTCGAGTTCGCGACGGTTTAATTAGTCGGTGAAATGGATTCTAACAAATTCTGCGTAGCTTCTTAGTCATTTGCTAGTTTCAGGGCTCCAGAATGGCTAATGTAGCGCGAGTCAATTAGGCCAACTTAGCATGCCACTAAAAAACAAGATATACACACATGAAAATCATCGATGACCCATGCAATCAATAGTGTTGGCTATGTTTTCAGGATAAAGTTATTAAAACTTACCATTGCATGTCAATATTTGCAGTATGAACAGCAACATTTGTAATCCAGAAGCTCTGCAGAGAAGCAGGGCGGAGTGATATCACATTGTTTTTTTTTCACCGCAGCAGCAGCAACTAACCAGTTTATTTTGTTCCTCGTTCTTCATAGGGAATTTGTGGAAACTTTCCTGAGCCCATTTCTTCTGTCTGTTTCCACAGCCTCTAAATGCACATTTCACCATGTTGCCAGCAGACTGATGCTGCGTTCGGGGAAGGTGGGAAGTCAGAGTTTCCAACCTTCGATCTGGAAAAATATCATTGGAAGGCCGCCACTGTTTGATCGCTCACGAGAAGGCAGGTTTTCTGGATGTCAAAATGTCTTTTGATGGCCAAAATAAAAAGCAACTTGTGGCGATCAGCCATCTTTGCTGTTTACATTCGCTTGGAACGCTTTGAGGTCGCTGAGATGTCTGATTTCCAACCTTCCTCGAATGCAGCGTGAGCACGAGTGGCCGAAGCACTCCTCTCTATTGTGGTCATATTACGCATCTAAAAAAAAAATAGTCCTGCAGTTTGAAATTAGTTACGGCAGTTTTTTGTGACATTGTTTTGGCTGTATGGGTGTTTTGGAACAATGATCTGCATTTTGAATTTATTTGACTATTTTGGATCTGTTTGTAGATCTGTATCGTTTTTTATTAGCATGCTAAATTGGTCCCATTGACTCGCGCTTAGTCACTCCGGAGCCCTGAAACTATCAAATAACTTACAAACTGCACAGAATGTGTTGAAATCAACTCCACCAACTAATCAAACCTCCGCTAATTTAAGATTAAGCCTAATGTCAAAAATTCTGAACTTCCATTTCGACTTCACGTCTTGGTAAAGCTTTGAAAAGCGAATATCACATTCATTCCTAAAAATACAAATGAACCTGCAGAACCTCGCCAAGGGATAAGAAAACACGCTTGACTGTGGATTTTCACTTTTATTGATTATATTTAGTGCAATGAAAAGCTTTTTGGACAATAAACAGAGTACTGTTACCCAGGTAGCCCACATGTACATTTGGATAGTGCTATTCATTTGAAGGACTAAGAGTAGAGCTACTGCTTATCTGCATTGAAAGCAACCAGATGAATTGGCCGGGGCATCTCGTTTAAAAAATGTTCTAGGCAAGTCCCACTTGGGAAAATCTCGAGATCCATCAGAGGGGGGCTGGAAGAAGTCTCGACATGAATGGATGTTGATTTAAAATTCTGCAAAGATAGTCTGAAATGTTTACAGCATATGAATAGTCTTCAAAAGCCACCTCTTCGTATACATTAACACTAATGTACGTAGAAAATACATTTAGTGTATTGCGTTTATGAGGAACATAACCTCCAACCTGGTCTGCCAATCGAGAGATAACGCAACCGATGTTCACTCAATGTTGGACAGGCAGTCATCCAGAAGGGGCTTGGAGAACAGCCGCAGATGAGGTTGCTTGGGCATAGGCTTGCCACCCGTCCCTTGAAATAAGGAATCGTTCCGAATTCGGAATTGAAATTTGCGTTCCGTATTGAACCAATACAGATTATATATAAATAGATACCTTTCTATGCATGTCAAGAGTTTTGGGGATTAATATTTCATATTCCATTTAGCACAAGACTGTTCTTTGTCATGACCATACCATTTATTTGGCAATTGGGGAAAATACTTTGATAAAAAGAATATCCTGTAAAAATGTTGGAGTACAGGGTGACCCAAAAAAAAGTTTACACTGCCATAATACAACTTAAATGCCATGTTTATTCAGTTTAGAATTAGAATTTAATCACAAATTATACATTATTGTAAAGAACATGTACAGTACACTCTATTTTTCAATGTGTCCTCCCTTAAGTGTCACAACAGCTTCCAGGCGCCTGCGGAACGCTTGACAGGTCTTCTTTATGTAGGATGCTGTCATCTTTTCCCAAGATCTAACAATGGACCTCTCCATGGCTGTCACAGAAGTTTGTGGCTTCTTACAGGCACTGTCCTCCACAGTTGCCCATATGCTATAATCCAGGGGATTGAGATCTGGACTCTGGGGTGGCCACATAACACCTTGTCAATCAACTTTTTGGTCCGCACAGATCTTCACTTCCAGACCCAGGTTTTCGTGAGGCTGTTCCAGTATCTTTCAGCTTCTTTTTAACTTTGTAGACTGCACATCTGGATATTCTCAGATTTGCTGCAATCTCAGTAGGTGTCAAACCGGCATGCAGCAATTCAGGTACAGCTAAAGTTTTCTTCATTTTCAACAGAAGCACAGGAATTGTAGAGACGAGAGATTACCAGCTGCATTGAGTGACCTTAATGAATCACTTAAGCATGACAACCTATTTAGATATGTTTCAATGGCTTTTAAACAAGCAGTCAACTGAGTGTAAACTTTTTTTTGGGTCACCCTGTACAGAGATTGAAACAATGAGGACATTTGTTGCTCTGTATCATTTTTTCCTCGTTCTGAATCTTCCCCCTCAATGGACTGAATTCTCAATAAGATGAAATCGTGACCCTGCCAACGTCATCATCCAGCTGGAGACACTAGAGCACGATCATGACAGGCGAGTCTAAACGGCAGATTAAAAGACTAATTTCTCGTCATCTGCGCCAAATTGTTGTATATACTGCATTCGAATCGTCTGAAAATATGATTCATGACATTCATATGAATGTCAGATTGGGTCTCGGTAGATTCTCAAAATTAAGTGACTAAGATTCGGGTGCAAAAATATGTGATCAGGATAATCCCAAGTCCCCAGCGCCACAGTTTGTGCTTATCTAGTACGTGGTGCTTGCCTGTATTTTTGGGCGGGGAGGAGCTTTGCCTTTTTCACCCCCCTTTTTTGATATTATGGTTCAAAGGAGAAAACCTGGGTCTTCTAGGTTCTGCCAAATGAATAGCAATTACCATCTTAATAAATCTTAACATCATAATAAGAAAGGAGAAAGCGTTCAGACCAAAGTTAAACTATTGCGCAAAAACGCTTTGCTTGTCGCCAATACCAGTTCTGTGTTGACACAAACCTGATGTCACTGAAAGTAGAAGTCCACGAAACTTCCAGTTCATATAACGGAAAAATGAGGACAGTCAGGTCACAAATCGTGTTGCAAGTATTACAGATGTCCCGATCCAATATTTGGATTGGATCGGACGCCGATATGGGCTAAAAAATGCGCATCGGTATTGGATCAGCCGACACGGAAAAATTCTGATCCAGACTTCCGATCCAGTTTTTTGAAAATCCGATCCCAGCGCACCGAGTTACATAATCCATTCCAGTTTTTGCTTCGGTTTCCCTAAATCCGGTCCACATTTTATTGCACACCTTCAACACACTACATTACCGTCTCCCAATTTACCGAGAGACTTCAGTAAAAATGTCAGCTGTGTAGGATCATTTCACCTTAAAGGATGACAAAGACGAAGAGGCAGAGTGCAACATATGCCAAAATAAAGTCAAGCGTGGTGGTAAAGGTGTAAGAAGTTTTAATACAACCAATCTAATCAAGCATTTAGCGAAATACTACCACAAACAATATGAGGAGTATGTTAAGAAAACCGAAGACAAAAAGAAAGGTCCTACGCAACTAACACTGGCAGAAACTTTTGCTATGCGTGACAAACTGCCAGTCGACAGTCCCAGCCCAGGGAATAACAAGAGTCATTGCCGAAGAATTCATTCTGGATGAGGAGCCATTATCTCTCGTGAGTAAAGACGCACCATCCAATACTTAGAACCACGGTACAACATGCCCAGCCGTCATTAGATCCTTAAGCGATTCGGCCGTGGGAGCTTCGAGAACGATTCACAAACATCCAAATTCCGATTATTGAAACATGTCAAGTAAAGTGGAACTAATACACAGCGCGGTCTTCAGGACGCAATGAGAAACGGATCGCGCGTCCCGAGAGTATGATGAGAGCATGCTTGTCATAGACCCGGGTAATGCCAATGCTCGACTCACGGCTATAGCTCAACTCATGCCGTTGGATAAAAAACACAAGAATACCTGACTGCTGCTGACAGCCGCTACAAACTAGGTCAACATCGTTTTACTGTAGATAATAGATATCATATGTATATAGAACTAGATGCAAAATAACAGACTCAACGGCGGTAGCAACATTAAAGTATGGACAACTAGATGCGTTAGTAAACAGCCGCCATCTTAAAGCATGAGACTTCCCTAGGCTGTTGTGAACCTTCCAAGCGACCTAATTAACTTTTTAATCTAAAATACTCCTAAATCGGCAAAATCTTGACTTGAATCTATCTTCAAAACAGTTTTAAAACTTTCACATGTCGAAAGTAGACAGAAGGGAAATTATGGAATAACGGGAGCAATTTTAACAACTTTAACAGTTGATTCGAAAAATTAAATGAATTGAATGTAGTTTAAAGCTGCTGATACAGAATGGGAACTTGAGTATTTTATTTACTTTTTTAAAATGTTAACTTGATACTGAAATAGTCGTATTTTTAAACCTGAGAGGCTTTTTATACAATTACTGTAACTAGTGTTGCACCGATACCATTTTTTTGGGCCCGATACCGATACAGATACCTGGCTGTGCAGTATCGGCCGATACCGATACCATTCCGATACCACTCTGTTAGCAAAAAAAAAAAAAAACATACATATATATATATACATACATATATATATGTATGTATTTTTTTGGGGGGTATGTACGTACAGTATAAGGGATGCAATGATACACTTAAGTCACAGTTTGGTACGATTTTCGATACAATTCAATACATTTAATGCTCTGAAACAGAAAATATAACTGCTATTATTATTATTTTTTTTTTAATTATTTGCTAACAAGCAAAAATAACAGTGCCATCATAGAAACAAGCATTTTAGTGCATAATATTTATGTGCTTACTTCTTACTGATCTGAAGAAATTTTGTATATAAGTGCTGAGAACAATCTTTACTGTTTGTAAAGTGGGGCACACTGTTGATTGCTGCAGCTCTCTTAGCAGCTATATTTACCATATAAGTAAAACATCCAATTTGTTGTCCGGGTCCATCTGTAACATGTACTGAATTAACAGTATTTGCAGCATTATCTATAGTCACTGGTATGGATTGATTTGGCCTGCTTAACTTCCATTCAGTCATGGCGGTTTCTATTTAATCAATGTCGTCGTCGGCGGCGGCGGCTTTTATATGGACTAAGCGTCGCTCTGGGCTCACGCAGCTACTGGCATGGGATCTAATGTAGCACATCTAGGATGCTATTTGATGATATCTAGTGTGTGCGCGCGAGAGTTCGCATGGGATCTAACATAGGACATCTAGGTTGCTATTTGATGATATCTAGTGTGCGCGCTGCGCCGCTTGAGTGTTTTCTGGCCACAGACGTCACTTCTGCTCATTACTGCACAACATATGACGATCGACTTTCATAAACAGGACGAGTTTGAAGTACGGCGCTCTTAATTTGCCACTCATTGTTCATCATGAAACCATGAGTTCGCTTAGTCTCCCACGGTCTTAATCTTTCTGATTCCATCAGCGCTACAATAGCAAGCGTTAGCTTATGCATGCTAATCGTTTGTGAATGCCATGTTTGATGAGCAGCAAAACATCGCGGATATGCGTTGTAGTGTACATCCGTAATATTGAAGACAAAGGTGTAAATTTCGTTTGGCAGTGTCGAAAAAAAGACACAGATGTAATGATTTGGGAAGTTAGCTCACATTGGGAGGACAGTATATTTGCGTTCAAGTGATGCCAGTAGATGGTATCGGCGCCCTAAATGTTGGTACTCGTCGATACCGATACCACCAATTCGGGCCGGATCGGCGCCCCCTGCCGATACTGGTATCGGTATCGGTGCAACTTTAATTGTAACTAATGCACGAAACATTAAAAGCATCTAATAGCTTGGGGGTTTTGTGGGATTTTCCACTGAGGTTGTTTGTGTGTTTTGCTTTTTTAAGACAGTTTACAATATTATTTGCACGTTTCACTGACTGACTATGCCATTTCTGTTTGTTATTTATAATGTTTTGTGTTTGTCACTGAATAAACAGGTCAGTGTCTTGTTACCAACTGTTGTGTGTTATTCAAACTCACCTAATTCAGCTGGCTAGTTGTTATCAAGAGTACTAAAACCCTTTTCAACATGAGTCTGACAACTAAGTAAGGAGGCTAAATAACTTTAAACTTTAACACATGCTCAAATAGGCCGGTATCGGCCAATATCGGTATCGGATCGGAAGTGCAAAACAATATCGGTATCGGATCAGAAGTGCAAAAACCTGGATCGGGACATCCCTAGCAAGAATGCTTTAGGTTGAAATGTTGATGTGTCAAGTGCTGTGTTTTCTGGGCTGTCTCTAAACGCACCTCATGTATGACTGGAGTGAGAGAGGGAAACCACTAAAAATCCACCTCTTAGTAGTAATGGTAAGCACAGCATCTGTAGAGAAATATTTCATATATTTCGCTTATATTCTTTCATTACTTTAAAACAATGTGTATTTCTATGTAGGCCATTTACTTCCAGTATTATTTAGTTTGTGACCAGAAGGCTTTAGTCTTAGTGGTTCACGACCCTCTTTGACCTTTGTAAGCAAAGTAAGCCTTTACATTTTATTAATTTGGGGGGGCAGCCCAAAGCAATGTTTGTTTCAATGACTGTTAATGAGATAAGTGACCACAGATGGACATTCTTTAACCTTCTTTGTTCTCAACAAATCTTCTCCTTTGATAGCCTTTATATGCATTTCCTGCTTTTGTTACTCCCATGGGGGGTGGGCTCACTTGTTCATTTGCATATAGACTTCAAAGTTGATGTTCCCTAAAACCGGGGCCCTCCCTTAAACCTGGAAGTAACTGAAAGATGGACAGGGAGAGGGGGACCAGACTGGTCTGTATTATGTAATCGTTTCTGTCTCATTGTAGTTTCAATATGTCTAACTGTATTATGTTCTGTTTTGTTACGCATTGTCATCTTGTGAAAAATGTTGTCCTTCTGTCTAATTGAGAGAATAAACAAATTTGCAGCTGGAGGATGCCGGCCTGGCTGTTTATTGTAGCACACAAAAAATATCATCTTTTACACATTTTATTTTTTTTTCAATGTATTTCAGTTTTTTTTTTTTTTTCTTTAATACAGAATATTTTTTATGTAAAGTGATGAAAATAAATATTTGAACACCCAGCTATTTTGCAAGTTCTCCCACTGTCATGCCACGTCGCTTCCTGTTTTATTCTGAAGGCTTCACCCTCTTCATAGTTGCGTACTTGCCCTTCCTCTTGTCATCTAATCACCTATTGTTTCCACCTGTTCCCCATTATCTTGTGTGTATATAATGCCCTAGTTCCCCTTGTCTTGTGCAGAAGTGTCATTCTTCCAAGGTCAGTCATGTCAGCCTCTTGCCATAGCCTGTCATAGTGATACTGAATATTTTTCTCCATTTGGAGCGCTTTGTGTTGGAACTTTTTTGATCTTGGCCATCCTGACTTTTTCCTCCATTTGGTGCGTTTTGTGTTTTTGCCTTTCCTCCCTTTTGGAGTGCATTTTTGTTTGAACATTGATTGTGGTTGCCCTGACTTATTGGAGAGCTTTTGGTTTGTACTTTTTTCTCATCCCAGCATGTCAGCGGAAGAACCTCTGTTTTCAAAATAAAGTTTTTGACTGAACCTCCGCAACTGAGTCCGCTTCGTCGTCTCGGCCTGACACCCACTTAGAAATCATGGAGGGGTCTGAAATTTTTATCGTAGGTGCATGTCCACTGTGAGATAATCTAAAAAGAAAAATCCAGAAATCTCAATCTCTGATTTTTTTAACAATTTATTTGTGTGATAGAGCTGCAAATAAGTGTTTGAAAACCTGAGAAAACGAATGTTAATATTTGGTACAGCAGCCTTTGTTTGTATTTACAGAGGTCAAACGTTTCCTGTAGTTTTTCCACCAGGTTTGCACACACTGCAGGAGGGATCCTGGTTCACCCATCAGTCAGGTTTCTGGGCTGTCGCTGAGAAACACAGAGTTTGAGCACCCTCCAAAGGTTTTTTTATTGGGTTTAAGTCTGGAGACTGGCTAAGCCATGCTAGAACCTTGTTATACTTCTTACGGAGTCACTCCTTGGTTTTTCCTGGGTATGTGCTTCGGGTCATTGACATGTTGGAAGACCCAGTCACGACCCATTTTCAAGTCTCTGATTGAAGGAAGGCGGTTGTGCCCCAAAATCTCACAATACAGGGCCCTAGTCATCCTTTCTTTAATACAGTGCACTGGTCCTGTCTCATGCGCAGAAAAGCACCCCCAAAGCATGATGCTACCACCCCTATGCTTCACAGTAGGGATGGTGTTTTTTTGTTTTTTTAAACCTGTCCTGGTCAGCTGTTTGACACGGAGAATGGAAGTCTAAGTGCCCGGAGGGATGTTGTTCTTGAGATAGTACTCATCATTCTTTTTCCTCCAAACACGGTCAGTGGAATTCTGACCAAAAAAGTTTTATTTTACTCTCATCTGACCACAAAATTTGCTCTCATGATTCCTCTGCATCATCCAAATGGTTATGGGCAAACTTAAGATGGGCCTTGACATGTGCTCAGTAGCCCGTTCCAGCCTTCTGGGGGTGAACAATTTTGTCTCTGGTGTCTTTGGACAGCTCTTTGGTTTTTTTACTGATTGTATGGGGTGGACAGGTGTCTTTATGCTGCTATGGAACTGAAACAACTGCATGTGATTCAGGATAATACATAGAGTGGAGGTGGACTTTAAATAGGCGGACTAACAGGTCTTTCAGGGTCAGAATTCTGGCCTATAGACAGCTGTGTCACACAAATAAATTGTTTAAAAAAATCATGTATTTTGATTTCTGGATTTTTCTTTTTAGATTATCTCTCTAGTAGTGGACATGCAATTTCAACATTTTAGCCTCCTTCATGATTTCTAAGTGGGAGAATTAGCAAAATAGCAGGGTGTTCAAATACATATTTTTTTCACTGTAAATGTCAACCTCAACTGTGAAATCCGGGTTACATCGTCAGCTTCGGAACGGAATTCCTTGGTAACTCGAGAACTCCCTGTATACAATTGTGAGCAGCTCTGTAATGTCAGGCGAGCCATTCGCTTCCACACTTAAGATGTCGAAGTCAGGGGAGAGCAAGATACTCTCATCAAAAGAGCTAGATATGGATCGTGAGCCATATGTTCCCGACCCCTGTCCTAGACGGAAGGAGAGATGCTTTGATTATACCTTTAGTTGTACAAAAGCTCTTGTGTGAAAATGAATGCTCCCAAAAGGTTTGGGTTTGGTAACATGTTCTGCAAATGCAACACAATGGGCGAATCTCCCCCTTCAAGCTTTTTTTAAACATGGAAAAGCAAGAATATGGATAATCCTTAGAAGGCAAAAATGACAGCATAAATGGGTAATGTGATGAAAAATAAAGAACTGTAAAAATAAATCATAACTTTACTTCTTAAAAAAGACATTGTCTTCCTCCCAGAACCAGGTATAGGTCAAGTTTCGGGGGTAAGCCTCCGCCTGGCATGTGAAGAAGGCGTCTTGCGAGATGTTCACTGTAATGTTGTCTGGTGGTGATACAATGAATGGAGGGCCTGGTGGAGAACACAAATGAGAAGCAATAAAGGAATCAATAGTAGTGTATCACTCAAAATGAAATGTCCAGTTCGTGTTAATACATGGTAATACATAGTAGATTTAACATTGTCACAGTGTTAGGGAAACATTCAACAATCATCAAGGATGCAACAGGAGCAGAGAGAAAGGATTTGTGGACACAAAGAGATTAACACCAGCACATGCACCATTTCTCTTCAGTGTCATCATAATTATTCTGCACTTAGAAAAGGATTATGACAATTTATCAAGTGATCCTTGCTTTGCCAGATGGATGATCTTCCTTGCAAACCATTTACTCTGTAAGTGTTAGGGGGTTACAAACCGCAGGGGTATGTGCCCAGCCCGGCCCTCTGCTCTCTGTTCACCCAGTGCTCTGCCACTTAACCCACAAGCATTGTGGTGAAGTTTGCAGAGGAAACCAACGTACCGAGCCTCACCTAAGCCTGTCACAATATGCAGTAGGTCAATTGCACAGTAAATAAAAATGAGGTCTGTAATTTTCCCGGCTGCGATTTATCACCACGTGTGTGCGTTTGCGCTCGGCACACGTGTAGGAGTGTGATAATACTGTATATCGAAAAGGTGATAAGAGTGATCCCTCGTTTTTCGCGGTTAATGAGGAACAGAACCCGCAGCGATAAGTGAAAAACACATCTACACTGAGACATGCTACATTGAGACTAATGGCGAATGACAATGTATAATTTTACTAACAACTAGCCAGCGGAAATTATGGTAAAAATGGAAAATAAACGTGCAGCTGACACAACATTTTTGAGGGAAAAAACAATTAACATATGTAAAGCTTACAGTTAGTGGCTTTACACACACACTTCAGGTGCACATTTCAAAATAAAAGCACCTCATGTTCAAAAAATGCAGATGTCTGCAGTTATTCTCACATATTTTAGATTTTAGACCAGGGGTCAGCAACCCACTGATCCGAAACCGCATGTGGCTTTTTGAACCCGCCGATGTGGCTCAGTTTTATATTGAATAATACAAAAATATTAAATTAAACTTTTCTGGCGCCTGCTAGATTTAGCAAAGAACTTTAAACTTTCCTTCCATTAGGTAAATCAGTAGTAGTTTTGTGTGTTCGGGTTTGTTAACCGAACACTCTGAAATACTTCTGTGTACGCTGTTTGAGTCACAGCCATGGCATTCACAGGCTCATAGACTTCCAAGGGGCAACCATGACTTTACATAGTTGATGAATTCATGTCTCACGTGAGTGTTCTGTGAATAAAGGTGTATAAAAAGTATTTGCGCCACTCACTCAAAGACTTGTAGTTACAGCTTCTGAGGGCAACCATGACTTTACATAGATTGTGAATTAATGTTCACAAACTACAAGGACGTTTTGTTCTAAAACAAGTAGTACCAGCCCGGATAACAAAGTTGATAGCAGGCGCTTGTGATGTCAAGACCAGCGATGGTCGCTGTGGCAACCACATCCCATCCACGCACGAACCTAAACAGCCCGAAACCGGCCAGAGAGGGATGATCCCAAAGCAACGCCCGGACACACCTTCGGCTGGCCCACAGACTTAAAAAACACTGGACACCGAGATAAGACAGATTTGCTGCTCGGAAACATTTGCTATGTAGCCTTGCTTTGGATTCAGCATTGTTCCCGCCGTCGTCTGTTTTTGCCTTGTTTTTGACCATTGTCGACGAATAAATTCTCAACCTGTTTTCGGTAAGTCTTCTTCAAACTTTTGAAACATGGAGTCAGTACAAAGGGCTAAAATAAGAAGAGAACGCGCAAAGTTCCACCTTCCGGGTTGGCGCACGCGAGGCAGCATCGCCCGAGCGGCACTTGTTTTGGCTGTCGCTGTTTCCGTGCGGCTTGACTGGGGAGGCGAATTTCAACGTCTCTTGTGAGTGTTCCGTAAATAAAAGTGAACACTTATTCTACTTACTAAAAGGTTAAACTCCTCTAATAATTCAAATATGCACCACAAAATATACAATCGAGCTGACCTAATCAATTCTAATATTTATATGTGCATGCTACCTTCTCTGTGGAAACTGGGTTGAAATGGCTGAGTATTAAAGGTTGCTGACCCCTATTCTAGACTGAAAATTCTTTCAAATGACACGTGTTATGAAGTAAATAATTTGGCTTCAAATTTGCTAATACTTGTATGCACACTTTGCTGAGAGATGCTGAAAAACATTTCATTGTACCTTGTGAAGTGACACATCTATCTATTAGGGGTGTATCGGTACACACAAGTCACAGTTCGGTATGTAACTCGGTACAAACATTTGAAAGTTAAAGTTTGTTCTATTGGCTAAAATGAAAAAACAGCTCTTATTAAAGGCAAAATAAATACAATAAACCAGCAAACTTGTGAATTTGTGATTTTATTCTTCTAAAATTCTTTATTTCACAATTTATGTGCAAAAAATAGCACACTATTTTTTTGTAGGGATCGACTGAGGTAACAGTTAAAGTCAGGTAGCACTCGCCAGCTGAAAAACTTGTTAACTTTTTTAGATAGTTGAAAGAGTTACATAGTTATAAGATACTACCGTTTTCAACGGTGGATTACACACAATCAACTGTAAACCATTACCAGTGAACATACACTCCCACATAAGATTTTTTTTTTTATATTGGCTAAAATAAAACTAACTAACTGAAAAACCATGTCTTGAAATACTGCAAAAACAAATACTTAGTGTTTAAATGACTTCAGCATTGGGCTAGAGCAAAATAATAATTTGAAAATACAACAGAAATACACTTCAAAAAGTGTTAGTAACACTGTATTTGATAGTTCCCACGCTGTACATTTGCCATAACTATCCTAGTGGTGAATTTGTCTTATTTTTCCCGTAATGTTGGTTGCTGGTTTAGGCGCATTACCTCTACGACCCCCTGGAGTGGAGGAAGACTAACTCCGAAATTGATTTTCAATTTATTTATTTATTTTTTTAAACTCAAACTTTTTGCCCTCTGACTGCATGCACCGAGCCGTTACGGTACAGGACGAACACAAATACCATGACACTCTTATTATCTACGTATCTATCTGTACACACGCACATCCACGCACACGCACACACATGCAGATTGCTAGTCCCATATGTTAGTTTTGATCTGTGGTCCACATTCTGATCCTTTAACAGGCAGAGTATTTCCATCTGCCAGCCTTTAGCCAGACAAGCAGTGTGTGTGCATGTTTGTGTGCCAACCTGCCCTATTTGGAACCAGCTGAGCGCTGGAGATTTGCTGGCACTGTAGTCTCTTGGTTGATCTGCAGCTCACTGGCTTTCCAGGAGGACCTCTATTAATCCATCTCTACTGTAAAATATACACAGCCGGTCATGGCTCATCTCAGGCCATTAGTTGTCAAACAAAAATATATTTTTCAGAGCCCAGATATCAGGGAAAAAAACTTGAACAGGTGCCTTCACTTTTGTTTTGAGTCAAAAACAACATTTACTGCGTTGAGATCAGGATACTTAGCCGCTGAATATACTTTTTATTTGACTTTTGAATTGCTTTTCACAGAAGAAAAGCTTTCAAAACATCAAAAGTCAACTTTGCTTCTAGCCTCGTCAGACCACACAGACTCCTCCACGGAGATAAGGTGACAGCTCAGAGAAGAGTATCTCTTTAGTTGTCAGAGTAAACATCTACAATCGAGAGACAACTTCAAATGTGAGCAGAAAAAGATGACAACAAGATGCAAACCACTGGTAGTACTCAAGAAGAGCCACACTAGAGAGACATATTCTGGAATCAGATTTATGAGACAGTTGAAACCAGGTCAATCTGAATGATGGAAAGACAAAAGTATAGCGACAGTGAGGAAAAGACCATGATTCAAAGCATACCAGATCACGTACAATGGTGGTAGAGGCCATTTGTGACATTGGCATGTATTTGGGATGTCCTTGATCGGGCCCGATCAAGTAATTTTCAGAGGATTGTAATCGGGTTAAAAAAGATCTGGTCCTAAAATGTATTTATTAAGCCTGTCGTGATATGCAATAATTCCATTAATCGCACGGTAAATGAAAATGAAGGCGGTAATTTCCCCGCTGCGGTTTATCGCCTCACATGCGTGCGTACGTGCGTTGGTGCGTGCGGCAGTTGTGCGGCGGACATGCTGTTAAAAGTTCGGCTTCAATGTTACCAACAGCGCAATGCGCTGTGACGAGGATTCACTCTGTTTTATTGACTTCTGGGTATGTTCGTTTAATACATTTGAGTTTGCGTGACCATCATTCAATGGGGGGAGGCGGAGTCGAGTGCAGGAAGATAAAAATGGACGGAAAATGCAGATTTCCAAGCCAAACACCACAGCCCCGGTGTGGGAGTATTTTGATTTTAAACCAAATGAAAATGGCGAGGCAACCAAAAAGGATGAACCAGCAACAAAATGTGTTTGGACGTTGTTTCAACAAAGACGGCCAACACAACAAATCTACATGCTCATTTGAAACACTATCCCTCTGTTTAGTTTTCACTGCTTCATAAGAAAAATGCATCACAACAAGCGGAGCCTTCCTCATTACGTGAATCGACAATTACAGAGGTAATCGCTTGATTTGAGAAATACAAACGAGATCCCGCTAAATGGCGTTTCCTCACGGAAAGCGTCGTCCGCTACATTGCTGAAGAAATGAGACAGTTTTACCTCTGTTTAATGTTGTTTGACACTTGGGCTAGGTTCATACTGCAGGTCTTAATGCACGAATCCGATTTTTTTCGTGTTTTTCCGACTCAAGTGAAGCATTAACTTGACGGTTTGAATGTGACAAGTCGCATAGAAGAGGAACATTTCAAATCCGATCTGCGTCACTTTCGTATGTGGTTTAAATCCGATCTGGGCCACATTTTTCCATAATGTGGCTGGCGGTTTGAACTTTCAAGTCTCACGAATCAAAATTCATGCAGCAATGACGTCAGCAAAGCGAAAGCGGCAGGCAGGACGGGAGCGATGTAGCTGTGCATTAGCTTCTAGCTTGAACTCTGCTTTTATGCAGAAGCGGGCTTGACCACAGTCATAAAAAAATAAATGAAGAAAAGGATAAGCCTGACAATTTTCGATTTTCATTCTATGCGCCGAATGAGCGTTATTTCAGTATTGCTTACATGGCCGAGACGGGGCAAATTGACACACCCACGTCACGCACACAAGTCAAGGCTTATGTGAGTGTGTTTATACGTTCTATCAATCCATATAAACTTTGAATAAAAGACTAAACAGGGATTATTAATGTCTGTTATTTGTGTCATTTTTTTGGGAAATCAAAATATGATCACCCCGGAATGACATACAGCTAGCATGTGTAATTTATTTTGAGGTTTCTGCGCATTCGGGTTACTTTGCTGACTCTCGGACTGCGAATTAGTGTGTTTGCGTGATACTTGAACGCGGTCCATGGACAAAGGCACGCCAAAAAAACAGACATGACATTCATTCATTCATTCATTTTCCATGAGCTTTTCCTCACGAGGGTCGCGGAGGTGCTGGTGCCAGCTACCAATCGGATTTATGCATTAACATATGCAGTATGAACCTAGCCTTAGTGAAGCCAAATTTTTGTTACTGCTACTTAATTAATGTATTTTTCTCTGTTGTTGTTGAAGTGCAAATGTTTGTGTTACTACAACTTTTAACCTCTGTGCCTAAATGCTTAAGTTATTTAAGTGCAATTTTATTTTTTCTTGAAAAAGGCATTTTATTTATTCTGTGTTTCTGTGCGGTATTGATTTGTTGTCTTTTACTTAAAAGAGGCATGGTGTATTGTTTTTAGTTGTGATTTCTTAAAAAGTATTTTTAAATATAAGAGTAAACGTTTATTGCGCTTAAATGGGTGTACTTAATATTGCTTAGTATTATTAATATATACTGTATTCTTACTGTGTTATTGTAAATTGGTTAAAAAAAAATTGGGGGGAGGGCACAATAATATTGCATATCGCAATAATTTATGAGAGAATTTATCGCCCACTAAAATTTATCTTCGCGACAGGCCTAGTATTTATTTATTTTTAGGTATTACCTCATTGGCTCCCAGTGACAGCAATTGAGTCAAATTGAACTGGACGTCTACCGCCGTCAATGGCAGTAAAACATTATCACTCAATGCCAGCCTTCCCAGATAAAATGAATTTGATGATTATCACTGTTAGTGGCAGTAGTTGTTTTACAAGCAACTAAATAATCCAGAGGTACAGTTTAAGAACTAAAGATTGCCCGATATATCGGGCTGATATATGGACTTTTTCAAGCTTCAAGCTTGCCTGTTTTGTAAATATTGTAAGATTTTATTTTATCCTGCATGAGAGATGCAAGTTTTCTTTAGCGTTTTAAGGCGTTTACTGAGTGATACTTACACTCTAGATGTAACTCGTAGTGTTAGCGTAGCATTTGTTTTAGCATTAGCTTTAGCATGGCCAACATCCTCTTAAACTCTCACTATCACTTGTTTAAATCTTGTCGTGACGTCCTGGTGGGTTTAATTATTTGAAAATAATGTACTGTTTTTGCTGAGTGTGTATATTAATAAAAAGAAGTGCTGCGCTCGTTGGTGGGGTAGCATTAGACTGAAATAATTATTTAAATCTCAGGTCATCATTGTAAATTTGAAGCTGTTGAAGCAATAAAAAACGTCTAATAAGTACATTGCAAAAAATATCCGAGTATATGCAGTACGTTTTATACGACATGTATATGTACACTACTGAAACAAACTGCAGAACAAAGAGGAAATGTCCAGCTACAGCAAAAAAAAAAAAATTAAAATCTCAAACAAGATTGATCACACTGGGTATGAAATGTTAATTTTTAATTTACATTTGAGTAAACCAAAATATTTAAACGTAATTTGTTTGCAACAATTTTTTGCTGCACAACTGATTTGCTAAAAACGGCTACACTAATAACTCGGATGTACCGAAAGCAAAATTTTTGGCTGAAACCGAAAACCAAATATTGGAAGCATTTGGCCAAAAAAACGAAAGGCCGAAAAATACACATACATAAAATTCATCTTTATTTATTCACTTTTATTTTATGTCATTATTGTCTGATTAATGCCCTTTACTTTGGCATTTACAACAACAACAAAAAGCCATTCCATTTTCGCCGAAACCAGAAACGTCTTTACAAGGTTATTGTCTCTCCTACTCTTTATAATAAGGCCATGTCTACAACTTGCAGGGTTTATTAAAACCGAGCATCCTGCCCTAATGCGTCGGGAAAAAAATAATAACGTCCACACCAGCACGTTTGTAGAAAAAAAAAAAAAAAAGCTCCCGGAGCCCCAATCGCATTTATTCATTTTTAAGTACATTTATAACAATGCGCGAAAAATAATTGTCCATAATACCCCCATCCATTGCATGTGTTCTTCATATGAAGTACCGCAAGAGTTTGTAAATAAATGGAAGCAAAAAAGCGCCTGTCTAATTTACTCCAAATGTAAACATTGGTCTCGTGTGTGATGTAGGGACAAAGTTTGTCGCAGACGTTTCCACAGTTAAATCTTTGGTTTTTCCTTGGACAGCGTTTTTACAAACCCTCGTTTAAATGTTTGTGTGGATGAAAAGCCAAACCGTAGAAAAAGTTCTTCTTTTTGCCAAATAAGTGGAATTAAAATGGAAGGAATTGCGGCTATGATTTTGGGATAGTTTTGCTCAAATTGAGGGGAAAAAAACATTTGGCTGTGCTTTTTTCCCCCTCCTTATTACATTTCCTAGGTATCAGATCAGACTCGGATTCTCAAAATCAGGTGACTCGAACTCAAACTCACATTCAAACTTATGTTATCAGGACGTCCCTAGTAAGGGTGCCAATGGGACAAACTTTTATTAAAACAGCAACTAGCAAAAACTTTGACGCTCACATCAAACATTCCTTTCAGTTGCATTACATGAAAAAAAAAAAATTGCTTTCACACATAAGGGCTACCCGTTTAAATCCTGTGATTTAAACAGTGTTCAGGAACTTTTATTATTATTATTTTGCCTTACCTACATCAAATTATAACCGACAGAAGGTTTTATTCTAATGCTTCATCCTACTTCCCATCTAAGGTACATGTACTTAAAGTGCGTAGCGGCTCACAGCTACATTACCCCTACGTAATTATTTGACTTTTTTTTTTTTTTTTTTTTTTTGGTGCAATAGTTCGACTTTACTCTTGTAGTCCTTTGTTTGTATTTATTTGTCCCTAAAACTCCGTTGTACCATTGTATCAATGTGAATCATTAAGATTTTTTTCACGTAATTCACTCCAGTGATAAGCGACATTTAGTTATCTACTCTGTTGGTGCTCACTCTAATGCTTAGAACAATATAGACATACCACAAAAAGGAAAAGTGGTAACACTTTACAATAAGGGTCCCTTAATTAACATTAGTTAATGCATTTTTAGACAATAACTAATGTTTAAGTAACATTACAATAATTAATATAATTGCTTATCTAACATTTATTAATACATTAATTAACATGAGTTAACCCTTGAGAGTCGAAGGACGCGCCGGCGCGTCCTCAGCGCACGTCGTCTTTGAAGCGCCCTCACGTTTCAATTACGTCACCCACATGCCGTTGGTTGGTCTCGTTTTAAAGTGCGGAAGTTGCGGTTTACTCTCGTTATTATTCGAAGTCAATCGACCAACTAAAACGTGAGATATCGTCATTTAAGTTTTATAGTTTTATTGTCCTCTCAAAAAAACATTAAAACGCTGCATGGATCATTTTTTTATGTCTATATTTCCATCATTTCTTGTCCTTTTTCAAAACGGAAGCTCCATGAAAAAAAACACAAACCAAACGAACCCTTTCGAAGTCACAGTGGAAGCACAAAATGCGTTTTTTTTCCAATAAATATAACTGCCGTGCGAGGTTCCACCGAATGAGAGGGAGGAGTGTTCTGAAGCAGCGAGGTGGCGAGCGACGGCTGTTTGGATCGAGCAGCGACTTTGTGTGACTTTGAGAATGAACGGAAAACTAAATTTAGCGCAAGCAATTGTGCTGTTTGATCAACTTGAGGAAGAGGATGGTCCAAATTCGTCATCATCGTCTTCTTCGGAAGAGTCCTCGAGTGAAGATAGTGACGGATTTGAACACGTGGGTGACGCCATCGACGAGCAGAGGTAAGCCAACTCACTTTTTTTTTTTTTTATGCTGAAAAAGTTTCTTTTGAAAGTTTCTTTTGATATTGCTAGACAAAGTTAATTTTGATGCAATATAAGTGTGTGTTTGTGTATATAATAATAAAATGTGCATATCATATCAAAGTCGTACGTGCACTGTGTGTATACCAGGCAGGAATTTATAATTTGTGGTGTTCTTCTTTCTATATGAAGATTAGGGATGTAGCACATATTCAGCTATGGTATTCTTTCTATTGTCATACATATAGATTTCCATTATTATTTATTGCTGTGTATTTTTTTAATTTATACTTTATTATTTTCATAAATACTAACTTTTTTTCATGTACATTTATAGTGACAATGAAAGTAAAGTGAAATGAAAATGGAAGGGTGGAAAGAGGACCGACACCCCATGGAAGTGTGGGCTGTGTGACGTAGCCCTGTGTCTAATTCCAGGCCGAAACTGCTTTTCGGAGTGGCATGCCTGAAAAAAAATTAACTTGTTCATTGTAAATATTTTTGAAAATACTTTTTTTTCCAATGTTATATATATATATATTTTTTTTTTTCCCACAATCAGTCTTCTCAATTTGTGTATATAAATGTATGTTCAAGAAGCTTGATTGTGTGTACATAGTTTTCATCAGGTGATTGGCCGCAATACCTAAACTCATAAAGAGATGGCCTCTAAACACTTTTTGTGTTAGATGGTATATTTTTTTTCACTGTTCTTCACTGTTTGGTCTGCTGTATATAACCTGTTTTGACTTGTATAAAGGCAAAAAACGCCTATGGCTATACCTGTTGTTTATGTTGAATTGTCAAATATAAGACTATTTATTCTAAATTTTTTTGGTTGAATGTTCATCCTAACATGTTGAATAAATATTACAAAGTTTCAAAACGGTTCGTTACGCATGTTTGGTTGTCAATTGGACATCAATATTAAAAATTTTGACAAAACGATTTTGGATTTTTTGGTCTTTTTGGGCCCAAAATGATGATTTATAATTGGTCAGCGAAGGAAACAACAGTTTGGACATTAAGTTCAAGGTGTCACAAAAAAAGGGACCAAACCAGGCCATCGTAAACAATTCTTTCTTTGAAATATAAAGGCAACTTCAAAGGCATGCAAAATCAGACAAAATAGGCCCAGACCTTAAAGGGTTAATGCATTAGCTAATGCATTAGTTAATGCATTAGGTAATGCATAACCAGACAGTAACTAATGGTTTGGTAAAATTAAATATATATATATATGTCTATATAGGGTTAGGGTTTTGGGTTGAGGGCTTGTTAACTTAACATTTATAATTTCTTAGTTAGGGGACACATGAGCTACTCTTTACAATAAGGGTCCAAAAAGCATTCAGAAATGGTTAATAAAGGTTAAGGGGGGGGGGGGGGGGGGACTTAAGCATTTATAATTTCTTAGTTAAGGGACACATGTGCTACACTTTACAATAAGGGTCCAAAAAACATTCATTAATGGTTAATTAAGGTTAAGTAATACTTATGAGGTACGTTCATGTGAAATAATACCATACTTAAGGTTAGGTTATCAGCACCCAAGGAACTCACAGAGCAATGTTTCTCATTTTAAAATAACATAATCACTTACTAGTACCAGTATACATTAATAACTATTTATTAATGCACTACGGTATATGTGAATTAATGTTAAGCAATGTATTATATATATTATATATTATAACCTAACCTAACCTATGGTATTATTTCACGTATATATATATATATATATATATATATATATATATATATATATATATATATATATATATAACATACCTCATAAGTATTACTTAACCTTAATTAACCATTACTGAATGTTTTTTTTAGACCCTTATTGTAAAGTGTAGCATATGTATCCCTTAATTAAGAAATTATAAATGATCAAATTCCCCCCTCTTAACTTTTATTAACAATTACTGGATGCTTTTTGGACCCTTATTGTAAAGTGTAGCATATGTGTCCCTTAACTAAGAAATTATAAATGCTTAAGTCCCCCCCCCCCCCCCCTTATCCTTTAATAACCATTACTGAATGCTTTTTGGACCCTTATTGTAAAATGTAGCACATGTTTCTGAGGAATTATAAATGCTTAAGTTAACAAACCCTAACCCTAAACCCTAACCCTATATAGGCCTATATATATTTTTAATTTTACCAAACTATTAGTTCCTGTCTGGTTATGCATTAACTAATGCATTAACACATGTTAATCAATATATTAATATATGTTAGATAAGCAATTATAATAATTATTGTAATGTTACTTAAACATTAGTTATTGTCTTAAAATGCATTAAGTAATGCATTAACTCAAGTTAATTAATATATTAATAAATGTTAGATGAGGGATTGAATGAATCATTGTAATGTTACTTAAACATGAGTTACTGTCTAAAAATGCATTAACTAATGGTAATTAAGGTACCCTTTTTGTAAAGTGTTACCGAAAAAGTAGTAATTGTTTTGAATCCTGTTGGAAAAGTGAAGTCATAGTGTTCTGAATCTGTATACATTCCATTCTTTTGCACGAGTTAATGCCATCAGCATTTGACCTCATTGTTTATTTTCACTGGAATGTTTTGTAGCCGAGTGGATGTAGATCAGCACCTCCAAATCAGAGACCGTGGTCCTCAGTTTGAAAAGGGTGGCGTGCCGTTTCCAGGTCAGGGATGAGATCCTGGCCCAAGGGGAGGAGTTCAAGTATCTTAGGGTCTTGTCCACGGGTTAAGGTAGGAGGGAGCGCGAGATCGACAGGCGGATCAGTGCACCGGTCTGTAGTAGTGAAGAAGGAGCTGAGCCAAAAGGTGAAGCTCTTGATTTACCAGTTGAGCTACGTTCCTACCCTCACCTATGGTCACGAGCTGTGGGTCGTGACCGAAAGAACAAGATCCCGGAGACAAGCAGCCGAAATGAGGTTCCTCTGCAGGGGATGTCCCTCAGAGATAGGGTGAGAAGGTCGGTCATCCAGGAGGGACTCGGTGTCGAGCCGCTGCTCCCTCGCGTTGAGAGGACCCAGTTAAGGTGGTTCGGGCATCTGGTTCAGATGCCTCCTGGACGCCTCCCTGTAGAGTTGTTTCGGGCATGTCTCTCGGCTGGTCTGGGACTGCCTTAGGATCTCGCCGGAGGAGCTGGTTGAAGTGGCTGGGGAGAGGGAAGTCTGCGCTCCCCTCCTAAAGCTGCTGCCCCTGCATCCGACCCCGGATTAAGCGGTAGGTAATGGATGGATGTTTATTTGTGATTTATTATTGTTATTAATGTGTTCATTTGTACTTTAATAAAGCATTTAAATGTTCCAAAATGTTTTTGTGAATTAATATTTGTCAACAAAAAATTTAATTGCAAGATTATTCATTCATCCACTTTCCATGCCACTTTTCGTCACGATGTTCATGGGGGTGCTGGAGCCTATCCCCGCTAACTCAAGGCAGTAAGCGGGGTACACCCTGAATTGGTTGCCAGCCAATCCCTGGCACAATGAGACATACAACCATTCACACACACTCATACCTGCAGACAATTTAGAGTGTTTAATCAGCCTACCACATGTTTTGGGGATGTGGGAGGAAACCGGAGTCCCCGGAGAAAATCCACGCAGGCAAGGGGAGAACATGCAAACTCCACACAGGAAGGGATTGAACCCTTGAGCTCAGAATTGTGAGGCGGAGGTGCTAACAACTCGGCCACTGTGCCGCCAATTGATACATGAATTAATAATTTATTTATTTATTTATTTTTTATCTAACTAATATTAGATTAGTTGACTAATCGTAAAAAAAAGTCTGCGGACTAATCGGGAGAAAAATAATTGCTTGGGACAGCCATAATTTTTTTTAAATACTGTTTTTAATATTAAAGGGTTCATGTTTATTGACATAGTAGGGCCATTTAATGAATAATTGAAGTGCAAATCTTACATAGTGCTCCTTTAATACTCACAGGTGATGTGACCTTATCAACTACACATTACTAAAAAGTAGGGGTGTGTAATGGTACACAAAAATCTCAGTTCGGTAAGTACCTCGGTTTTGAGGTCACGGTTCGGTTCATTTTCGGTATAGTAAGAAAACAAAATGCAAAATATAAATGTGCTAGTTGTTTATTACACACTTTTATGCTTTCAACAATAGGAACAGTAGCCTATACGAAGCTAGAATTCTGCTCAAAAAGTAGCGGGTATTTAAAAATAATAATTCAACAACAATTTGCCTCTCAGAACCCGAGTATTGGTCAGCTTTCTTTCTGAAAGAAAGAAGAAAAAAGTCCTGTGCTAAAGAGAAAAGCAATCCCCAACGACAAAGATTTTAACATGTATTTTACAAATGAAATGCCTCAATTATTTTTTTTTTCCTATGAACGGTTTTCAAAAGCTTTATTGGTGGATTTTCTCAAGTTAAAGCGCCACGCAGAAAGTAATAAATTTAATTGTGTAAGCAGGATGTGTGTATTATTCTTATTATTTAATTACAGGTGTTTGAGCTCATTTCAATTTATTTTATTTAAATGGACTATTATTTATTTTATTATGTGTTTGTATTTTACAAATGTGATGTAGTATTCATTTATATTGTATATTTTATGTTGTATAACTTTAGTTCCTATGTAAATATTAGTTCAAACTTGTTTTGTTGTGCTAGGAGGGTTTTGTATTGGACACGGGGCCGTGTTGGTTATTATTATTGCAGAGAAGACAACTGTAAATCAACAAAGACAAGTCAACTGTGCCCTGATCTACAACTCAAGAGATCTGATGGAGTCAAAAAGTGGGTTACGATTGCATATTAGTTTGAAAATCGACCGGATTCACCGTATTTTACACGAGTGACTTCCGGTCTGCTAGCTAGTAGTATTGACGTAGCAAGGCCGCGTCTCGCGTCAAATAATCAGCTCTGCCGTTCTTTTCGCGTGCATCGTGTTGAGCTGCTTCCGGGACGCGTCTAACACGCGGCCACACTGCGACTGGTGTGCATTGGCCGATTGACTTTAACGGCCGCATTTCACTGCATTCTCGCGGCAGCCACGTTGTCGCGCCGTTGACATTTCTTACTGTCCTACCGTGTTGGTCCTCATTATAGTAGAGAAGACGGAGTAAATATAATCTACACAAAGAAACTGTAACCCGATCGACTCGCAGCCTCGTTCGGTACGCCTGCGTTCCAAACCGAGCACCAAGTACCGAAACGGTTCAATACGAATACATGTACCCTTACACCCTTACTAACAAGGCTTGTGTATTCACCTTCCCCGATCACAATCTTTTCTGATCTATCGAAATTTCATTTGTGGTCTAGTGCAGGGGTGGGCAAACCGGTCCTCAAGGGCCGCAGTGGGTCCTGGTCTTTGTTACAACTGATCCAGCACAGGCAATAAGAGCTTAGGAGAAACAAGAATCAACTGATTGCACTTATAGCACACCAGATTGGGGAAAAGGTGTCTTCTTGATGGGTTGCGATGAAAAACAGCACCCACTGCGGCCCTTTATGAAAAAGTTTGCCCACCCCTGGTCAAGTAAGTCTATGCCTTTGGTGGTACAATCTAAAAATTAAAAGGTGAAACATTATCTGAATTAAAATGAGCAAATTAGTTTCAGTAAAACAATGTGGAAAAAAACCCACTGAATTTCAGTTCATTGAAATGAAAAAACACACAGTTTTGTTTGTTATTCTGTTTTGTACAAAATGAATTATTCATTGACAAAAATGCTTTTTGGGAGCGGGAGCAAATGGTGACTTGATATAGATTGCTTTACTTAGAAAAACTGACGTTTCATTTACAGCTGCAGGCAAAGCTTTCTCCCATCGATGTTTTGCTTCATTTATTTTTGTCCACAAGGCTTGCAAAAATATTGTTTGACGCTAATTCCTTTTTAGTATTGCTTATTATTTTATGGCATTCCCTCAATTGCATTAATTATTCCCAATCAAGAGCTTTTTTGGCTGTATAATAGAGGATATTAATATATAATCACCGTTTTTGCTGGCATAGATGTGTTGGCAAATTTGATAACGACAGTACAAACATTTTGATGAATATATTCTGTTTAAGATTACAGAGGAAGTTGTTCAAAAGGCAAACTCGCTTGAGGGTTCTTTAAATCTTCAAACTGCTTAGTTCTCTGTGCCCGAAAGTCAGTGTTATACTGCTGATGTGCTGAACATATTGATACAATTATAGCCAAATATTGCACATTGAGTCCTTAATCACCCAAATCCACAATTCTTAATGAAGCTACATTACACTCAAGTGGCACAAGGAGGCATTTATCATGTCTGGACATTTTTAGCATTTGCAGGAATAGGGAAAAAAGAGAAGGCTGCTATGACTTGGCAATTTTGCACTGATTAAAGTGTTCCCAAGCAGAGCTGCCTTCACTTTCCTCCGTTTCTCCTTGACGGAACAGCTAATGACAGTGACCATTCGTTTCCAAACGTTCATTGATAGTGCATTTGTTTTAACGCAATTAAAACCTACAGCGTTTTCACAGAAATTATGCGATAAAAAGCTAACTGCACTACATATTCCAGTGCCGATAGGATAATAAACCTGAACACACATTAAAGTTGAGTCACACATAAGCCTGTCGCAATATGCAATAAGTCAATTAATCACACGGTACATAAAAATGAGGGTGGTAACTTTCCCGGCTGCGATTTATCGCCGCGCGTGTGTGTGTGCTTGCATATACAGTGTAGCAAATAAGTATTTTGTCAACTACTAATTGTGCAAGTTCTCCCATTTGAAAATATTAGAGAAGCCTGTAATTGTCAACATGGGTAAACCTCAACCATGAGAGACAGAATGTGGAAAAAAAAACAGAAAATCACATTGTTTGATTTTTAAAGAATTTATTTCTAAATTAGAGTGGAAAATAAGTATTTGGTCAATACCAAAAGTTCATCTCAATACTTTGTATTGTACCCTTTGTTGGCAATAACGGAGGCCAAACGTTTTCTGTAACTCTTCACAAGCTTTTCACACACTGTTACTTGTATTTTGGCCCATTCCTCCATGCAGAGCTCCTCTAAAGCAGTGATGTTTTCGGCCTGTCGTTGGGAAACACGGACTTTCAACTCCCTCCACAGATTTTCTATGGGGTTGAGATCTGTAGACTGGCTAGGCCACTCCAGGACCTTGAAATGCTTCATACAAAGCCACTCCTTTGTGCCCTGGCTGTGGGTTTGGGATCATTGTCATGCTGAAAGACCCAGCCACGTCTCATCTTCAATGCCCTTGCTGATGGAAGGAGATTTTTACTCAAAATCTCTCGATACATGGTCCCATTCATTCTTTCCTTTACACAGATCAGTCGTCCTGGTCCCTTTACAGAAAAACAGCCCCAAAGCAGGATGTTTTCACCCCCATGCTTCACAGTGGGTATGGTGTTCTTCGGATGCAATTCAGTATTCTTTCTCCTCCAAACACGAGAACCTGTGTTTCTACCAAAAAGTTCTATTTTGGTTTCACCTGACCATAACACATTCTCCCAGTCCTCTTCTGGATCATCCAAATGCTCTCTAGCGAACCGCAGACAGGCCTGGACGAGTACTAGCTTCAGCAGGGGGACACGTCTGACAGTGCAGGATTTGAGTCCCTGGCGGCGCATTGTGTTACTGATAGTAGCCTTTGTTACTGTGGTCACAACTATCTGTAGGTCATTAACTAGGTCCCTCCGTGTGGTTCTGGGATTTTTGCTTACCGTTCTTGTTATCATTTTGACGCCACGGGGTGAGATCTTGCATGGAGCCCCAGATCGAGGGAGATTATCAGTGATCTTGTATGTCTTCCATTTTCTAATAATTGCTCCCACAGTTGATTTCTTTACACCAGGCGTTTTACCTATTGCAGATTCAGTCTTCCCAGCCTGGTGCAGGTCTACAATTTTGTCTCTGGTGTCCTTCGACAGCTCTTTGGTCTTGGCCGTAGTGGAGTTTGGAGTGTGACTGACTGAGATTGTGGACAGGTGTCTTTTATACCGATAATGAGTTAAAAAAGGTGCCATTAATAAAGGTAACGACTGGAGCCTCGTTAGACCTCGTTAGAAGAAGTTAGATCCTTTTGACAGCCAGAAGTCTTGCTTGTTTGTAGGTGAACAAATACTTATTTTCCACTCTAATTTGGAAATAAATTCTTTAAAAATCAAACAATGTGATTTTCTGTTTTTTTTTTTCCACATTCTGTCTCTCATGGTTGATGTTTACCCATGTTGACAATTACAGGTCTCTCTAATCTTTTCAAATAGGAGAACTTGCACAATTGGTGGTTGACTAAATACTTATTTGCCCCACTGTATTTGTGCGTGTCTGTGTTTGTGTGTGCTGCGTGCACTCGGCACACGTGCATGTTGATTACATATGAGACTCCTTTCACAGATGTAGAATTTCAGTTCAGATATACAAAATAAGGAAACATCTATATTAAATATTATAGAATGTTAGCATTGCTAAATTGAGGCTATTGGAAGCAAAGACAATGTACAAATCACTTTAGCCTGCTCTAAAACATTGGCAGTCTTCTCCAAAACACAAACTTCCAGTTAAAAGGTGACATTTCAAACCTGAAAACTCGTTGGTTTACCGTATTTGTGAACAATGCAACATAAAGAGGAAAAAAAAAATCTATTACTGATACCACATGCATGACGAAAAGAGAAGTGCACTTTTACATACAGAGTGTAAAGCTTACGGTAAGCATCTGTACTTCCGATGAACATTTCAAAATAAAAGGATGTCATGTTCAACATGTAAATAAAGATTTCTGGAGTTCTGTCATACTTCAAATTCTACACTAAGAATAGCTTTAAAAGGCACCCTTTCTGAAAAATCTGATTGGCAAAAAATGATTTGACTTTTTTTTGTTCCCCTACATTTATAATTTTCAATATAGTTTGTGTTTCACTTAAGAATAACAATTCATTGCATTTGAATGGGTGATTTATTAGGATGTATTGTCACTACATTAGTGGTTGAATTAGTTAAAAAAAAAAAAAAAAGAAAAAGAAAACAAGATCGCATATTGGCAATAATTTATGAGACAATACATCGCCCACTAAAATTTATCGCAACAGGCCTAGTCACACACTTTTTGGCTAGTTCATACTGCAGGTCTTAATGCGCAATTCCGATTTTTGGCCATATCTGTTTTTTTGGTGAGCCCGTTCAAGTATTACGCATGTGCACTAATTTGCAGTCTGACACACGCTGAGCAAACTGACCCGCATAAGCAGAAGCATCAAAACAAATAACTACGCATTGTGCGTGCATGTCAGTTTGCCCCGACTCTGCCATGTAAGCAATACAGTGATCCCTCGTTTTTCGCGGGATAATCAAAATCCGCGAAGTAGAGATTTTGTATTTAAATGAATTTTTAAAAAATCATTTTTTTTGTGTGTGTGTGTGTTCAATGTACTGTATTTATACAGATTTAGCATTGGAAAGAGATATGACACGATTTTTCCTTTTTTTCCCTAAAGTATTATTCTAAAATCAACTCATGCTGCTTAGAACAGCACACGACACAACACAATGAGTTCCCATAGCGACTAAAGCCAATGTTTAAAAAGTTAACGAGGCAGCAGTCTTTGAAAGGTACTTGCCTGGCCAGTTCAAAGTAGCCCCCTTGTCACTCATCGTTTACTTTAACAAGCTGCAGCTGCCTGGTAAGAAAGAAGCACTTCAGGAGGGAGAGTGAGAGGCTGTACGTGATCAGATGGGACATCTCTATGAAGTCCTGCAATTTTTTTTTTTTTCACTGAAAATGTTTTAATTGAAAAAAAAATCCGCGATGGACTGAGGACGCAATGTTTGAAGCAAAAAGTAGCGAGGGATCACTGTACTGAAATATTGCTCATTTGGCGCACAGTAAGGAAACGAGCACTATCAGGCTCATCCTTTTCGTCATTGTATTTGTGACTTGACTGTGGTCAAGCCAGCCTTCTGCGTAGTAAAAGCCGAGTTCAAGCTAGGCGCTAACGCTAATGAACAGCAACATCTTTGCCGTCTTGCGTGCCGCTCTCGCTCTTTGCTGATGTAATTGCTGCATGAATTCTGATTTGGGAGACTTGACAGTTCAGACCGCTGCCACATTCTGGAAAAATGTGACCCAGACTGGATTTAAATGGTAAGGACATACGAAAGTGACCCAGATCGGATTTGAAATGATTCACTTCTATGCGACTTGTCCCGTTCAAGTAAATGCCTCACTCAAGTCGGAAAAACGCAAGAAAATCCAATCCGTGCATTAAGACCTCCAGTATGAACCTAGCCTAAGTGAATGTCCCACCTTTGTTGCTATTGCACATGTCTTCCAACTATTGTCAGCCATTATTGAATGTTTCAGGCCTACAGTCTTCAAAATATAAGCATAGCTTGTGATAGCTTCACTAATATTGATCATTTATGTAAAGTACAGGGATGCTCTCCTGTTTCAGGAGCGTTCAAAAACAAGTAAACTAACTCTTCCTCTCTGAATGAGCGAAAAACACAATGTTATTGTATTATATGCATGTCAGTGACTAACACTGAAAAAAGAAAGAGCCACCCACCTTGAACTAGCAGCCGTGTTGTGTGAACAGCCTCTCCTTGGGGACTAAAGGCTCGACAAGTATAGGCACCACGATCCTCTCGGGCGATGGATAGCACAGTCAAACTCCCATCAAATACCTAAACACACAAATGTGTAACTGTTACAACCGTGTATTGCAGTTAACAATGGGGTATTTGGTTCCCTGTCAAATAGTGTAATGTTATCCTATGTCATGTTATAGACTGGTTTATCTAAAGTACTTCACAATGGTCAGCATAAGTGGGTGCTGGCTTGCATTCCAACCGATCAAGAGGACACCTTTTCATAAGGGGTGTAACGGTACACAAAAGTCACGGTTCAGTACTATTAGAAATTGCGCCTTTTAGGGCCCACAAGACCCCACTGGAGGTCAAGGGAAACTACATTAATTATCTTTTTGGTGCATTTGCTAATTAGTTAGTTAATACAGAGAGCAAGAGTATTTACTAATTAAATAATAGATTCAACAAAAGACTTCCAGACCTCATGCAGTAATTTGATCAGAGTATATTGATTCCAGACACATTTTAAATTACACGAATCTTGGCTGATAGTTCCCTTACCCCAAAAGTGCTCATGATAGCGGAAGTATCAGTAAAGTCCCCCAGCCACTGTGCATCCCGATATAATACAGAGGCATGGAAACATTACCATTCTGTTTCGACTCAAAGATGGGGTGATGTCTTTTGCTGGTCTCTAACGCTATATGTGTTAGTAATGTAATAAATTATACACATGTATGTGGGGTAAAAATATACAAGATCGGACACAATTTTATTCAATACCAACTAGACATTTGCTGATTACTGGTTTCAAGGTATATCGTAGTATGAAAACGTCAAGGTTTCAAAACCGCAAAAACTTTGCGTCATACCGTCCCTAAGGTATTAGCTATTTTTCATGTCCCAAAAATGCATGGAGAAATCCCTCGCTTGTCGCTACAAGGCTCAACCCACCCCCTCCAGTTGTTGCTCAGTTTCAGTGAGTCAGCTGTGCTACACAATAGCTGGAGGAGATGAAACTCCTGAACTTTCTCACCCATCAAAAAAGACGAAATCGCTGGTATGGGAATACTTCGGCTACAGACGGCAGCGGCTTAGAGGAGGAGGGCAAACCGACATGCACAACATGCTTGCGGAGGGTGACTGCCGAGGAGGCAAGACTTTCAACATGATTTCGCATTTATACAAAGTTAATGGTTAGTAAACAATATCATGAACGTTTCCCACTGGCTACGAGAGTTAACTCCAGCGTGTTTAGTGTGTCTAGCGGTGGTAAAACATGCAGTGTTTTTATGAAGGGTTCAGCTGCAACCCATGACGTCAACAACGCTTCCAGCTATGAGGGGCAGGCGTACTTATATCTGTGCTATCAGGCTGTTACGGGAGACGTATATACGCAAACCACAGCCAACGAAATCTTGATAAATGCGTTTTATTAAAGTTTCGCAAGCTCTGGGACACTCGATAAAATGACTCTCATACCTCTCCTTGCTAAGCTAAATGGTACCTCGATGTGTGTTAGTGTGGAAATGTAGTTCACGAACAACAATAAAATTATTTACCTTCTCACCGAAACTAGTAAAACTCTACACGGCTATTATAATGTCCCCTACTCCTTGAAATAGGAAAAGTCGCTGTTTTCTACAACAATGAAAAATAAACGCATTGGTGCTTGGGACTATCGTAAATATGCTTGCCGCTTTTCACTTCCAGACAGCGTCTACGTCAGGCTACGTGGCTCCTCCCCTTTTGCCCTTGCAGTGGAACTCTCTTCCCACTGGGCTGATGCTAGCTTAGCATGACTCTCATACCTCTCCTTGCTAAGCTAAATGGTACCTCGATGTGCGTTAGTGTGGAAATGTAGTTCACGAACAACAAAAAAATTATTTACCTTCTCACCGAAACTAGTAAAACTCTACACGGCTATTTTGATGTCCCCTACTCCTTGAAATAGGAAAAGTCGCTGTTTTCTACAACAATGAAAAATAAACGCATTGGTGCTTGGGACTATCGTAAATATGCTTGCCGCTTTTCACTTCCAGACAGCGTCTACGTCAGGCTAAGTGGCTCCTCCCCTTTTGCCCTTGCAGTGGAACTCTCTTCCCACTGGGCTGATGCTAGCTTGAAAAGACCTTTAGGGTTTTCAATTGTTTATTTTCAACCAAAAGCACCCAACACGACTACACGAAAACAAAACCAACTCGTCCAGCCCTCCCTCTCTCACTACAGTCAAACATGCGGTGTGTTTAGGGACAGCCCAGAAAGCACATCACTCAACACGTCAACGTTGCAATATGAAGCTAACATGCAACCTGATTCGTTACATTAGTGTCCATAGTTTTTCATTACGTGAACCGGAAGTTTTGTGGACTTAGGACGTAAGGGCTACGTAATGACGTAAAGACGTAAAGATGTGGATGGAGAGTTAGGGTTTTGAATGGTTTATTTGCAACGAAAGCATAGAACACGACTACTGAAGGCCGTAGCCAACGCCAACAACCCAATTCTCCACCCCTCCGTCTCTTACGCCAGGCAGACACATGGTGCGTTAAGGGACAGCCCAGAAAACACAGCACTCAACACATCAGCATCGAAACCTGAAGAATACATGCAGTCCGATTTGTTAAATTTATGTCCTAATTTTTCTGTTACATGAACTGGACATTTTGTGGGCTTTGTTGGCAACGTAAGGTCTATGTCAACACAAACTGTTTTAGATGACCAGCAAGGCGTTTTTGTGTGACGGTTTAACTTTGGTCTGAATGATGTTTACCGGTGTCTCTCCTGTCTCCGTTCTTTTTGTGACGTTAACTTTGCTGCCATGGTAATTGGTTTGGCTGAACCTTGAGACCCAGCTTTCTTCTTTTGGGCCAGAATGTGAAATAAATGAGGAAAATCCAGGTAAGGATCTTTCGGGAGCACAAACACAGACAAGCAATATGCACTAGCTAAGCAGAAACTATGGCACTGGAGACTAAACGGCAGCTGAGGCTCGGGCGTCATAAGTCGAAACTTCGTAGGTCAAGGACTTCGTCATCCAAGGACTTCCTGTATTCATTATTAACCACTCAATTTCAATTTAAGTTAAATGGAAGTCAGGACACAATCACCACCACCATGTCTAATTTCTCTTGTACAGCTGTTCCAATTGACCTTGCTTGATATTTCTTAACTTTGAATACACTGAAAGTTTTCTGCTCAGTTTGCGAACAATAATTAATATTTGGAAAGATGTATTATTATTGCTCAACCTTAGCTAACGCTAAAGAAAAACAGCAAAACAGTGAATAAATTCATTAATAATGTGGCATTCACCAGATGCTAATCCATTCAGATCCCTCTATGTGATTTGGATAGCCGACCAATCACAGATTCTTTTATTCAAGTAATCGGCTCCAATACAAATCACACACTATTCACTGTGATATGACTGCTAGCTGTGAATTGGAACCAAATCTATTTGCTGAGAAGAGTTGGACTATGAATACTTTGTAACTAAGCAACATTCTCATTTTTTCCGAAGCAGATGTTTGCAAATCTTGTTTAATTACCAAGTTAATCAGTCTGCTTTCATTGCGGAATACAGAAGTTGGAGAATATTTACTGTTCAGTGGCTGAAAAATGAGGATTAGGCCACTTTTGGGTAAACAATGTCTCTGAATTTAATTATCAAAATAGCTGTCAGTTAATTTGATAACATTAGTCATTTGACCCTGGCAGCCTATAATTTTATTTATTATTATTAGAAAACCTGCAGAAAAGCATAGCGGATAAGAATAGTCACACAATTAGTCTTCATTTTAACTGCTCATGAGATGGCTCACATTTATTTTTAACATCCAACAAAGCCTGATAAGGGAAAAAAGTCTATATCAGTCCATTCTCTTCCGCATGAAGACTGTTTCATCCCAGAAACTGACACTCAAACTCTTTTTCAGCCATGTTCACTACTAATCAAAGAACAGCAAAGACCGGCACAAACCAAACAAGCAAGTGTTAGGCGTTTAATGGTAAATCTAACACATAGCTAATATAGATTTATATTCCTGTTATCCAACTTCACCACTTTGTTTGGCATTTTTCCTTCTCTCTACTGTAATTTAAAGTGCCTATGACAGCAAAAAGCATGTTTATTTCATATTTCTGTGTGTTCTGCTGTTGCCAAGTCTGTAGCATGTGCCATGACATCGCACTTCACCAACAAATGACACAGATGGTGCTTCGATTCCTTTACAGATAAGTTTTGGATGAGATTGTTGCATTGTCACATCTTGTTTAGCCTGTCTTAATTTGGAATACCTTTTCTTCTTGTGTAGCGTATGTAGTTAGTTTACTTGCTGTGTTTTCCCATCTTAGTTCCTGTATCTCCTCATGTCTTTCACATGTCTTGTTTCACTCACCTCTGTGTCTACAATCCTTCTAAAAAATATCAAATTGTGATAAAGTTCATTATTTTCCATAATCTAATGATGAAAATTAAATGATTTTGGCAAAAAAGCAAAGAAAACCCAAAATCTCAATCTAAAAAAATTAGCATATTTCATCCGAAAAAGTCAACCTTCAAATAATTATGTTCAGTTATGCATTCAATACTTGGTCGGAAATTCTTTGCCAGAAATGATTGCTTCAATACGGTGTGGCATGGAGGCAGGTGTTATGGAGGCCCAGGATGCTTCGATAGCAGCCTCAAGCTCATCCAAAGTGTTGGTTCTGGTGTCTGTCAACTTCCTCTTCACAATATCCCACAGATTCTCTATGGGGTTCACATCAGCAGGCCAACTGAGCACAGTAAGTAAGTCAGTAAACCATTTACCAGTGGGTTTTAGCACTGTGAGCAGGTGCCAGGTCATGCTGAAAGATGAAATCTTTATCTTAATAAAGCTTTTCAGCAGGTAGAAGCATGAAGTGCTCAAAAATCTCCTGATAGCTAGGTGCATTGACCGTGCCCTTGATAAAACACAGTGGACCAACACCAGCAGCTGACATGGCATCCCTACATCATAACTGATTGTGGGTTTTTAACACTGGACTTCGGGTGTTTTGGCATTTCAGTCTTCCTCTAGACTCTAGCACCTTGATTCCTAAATGACATCCAAACTTTGCTGTCATCCGAAAAGAGTACTTTGGACCACTGAGAAACAGTCCAGTGCTGCTTCTCTGTAGCCCAGGTCAGGCGCTCCTGCTGCTTTTTCTGGTTCAAAAGTGGCTTGAACTGGGCAATGTGGCACCAGTAACCCATTTCCTGCACATGCCTGTGCAAGGTGTTTCTGGATGTTTCTACTCCGGACACACTCCACTGCTTCCGCAAGTCCCCCAAGATCTGGAATCAGCACTACTCCACAATCTTCCTCAGGGTCCGGTCACCTCTTGTGGTTGTGCAGCGTTTTCTGTAATACTTTTCCCTTCCCACAAACTTCCCACAGAGGTGCCTTGAAACAGCACTCTGGGAACAGCCTAAGTAAGGGTGCTACCGAAGCATCCTGGGCCTCCTTAACACCTCAGCAGTGCCATAGGCTGATTGCCTCCATGACACGTCGCATTAGAGCAGTCGTTTCTGCCAGGGGATTCCCGATCAAGTATTGAGTGCTTAATTGAACATAATTACTTGAAGGTTGATGTTTTTTATATTAAAAACCTTTTTTTTTTCATTGGCCGGATGAAATACGCAATTTTTTTGAGATAGGGATTTTTTTTACTTTTTAGCCAAAATCATCAATATTAAAACAATAAAAGGCTTGAACTACTTCAGTTGTGTGTAATGAATATAGAATATAAGAAGGTTTAATTGTAATCATGACATTATTGAAAATAATGAAGTTTATCACAATATGCTATTCTTTTTAGAAGGACTATATAGGTTTGGTTTTTATTTTAGTCTTTTTCCAAGTCTCTCTTACGCTGTTTGTTTGCTGTTTTGTTGATATGTGTGTTTTTCCTGTTAATCCTGCCTGTACAGTGAGGAAAGTAAGTATTGGAACACCCTGCGATTTTGCAAGTTCTTCCACTTAGAAATGATGGGCGGGTTTGAAATTTTCATGGTAGGTGCTTGTCCACTGTGAGAGACAATCTATAGAAAAAAAATCACAGTGTATGATTTTTTAAACAATTTATTTGTATTATACTGCTGCAAATGAGTATTTGAACACCTGTCTTTTAGCTAGAATTATGAGTCTCAAAGACCTGTTACTCGCCTTTAAAAAGTCCAATCAATAAGTGGAATGTAGGTGGACTTTTTTTCACCTGTTTGATGCGGTTAGCTGGATATAAACACCCATCCACCCCATACAATCAGGAAGAGTCCAATTCCTAACATGGTCAAGACCAAAGAGCTGTCCAAAGACACTAGAGACAAAATTGTAGACCTCTACAAGGCTGGACAGGGTTACAGGGAATTGCAAACCAGCTTGGTGATACGAGATTCACCGTTGGACCACTTATTAGAAAATGGAAGAAGCTAAACATGACTCTCAGACCGGGGCTCCATGCAAGATCTACCTCGCAGGATCCCAATGATTCTAAGAATGGTGAGGAATCAGCCAAGAACTGCACAGGAGGAGCTGGTCAATGACCTGAAAGGAGCTAGGACCACCATTTCCAAGGTTACTGTTGGTAATACACTAAGACGTCATGTTTTAAAATCATACATGGCACGGAAGTTTCCCCTGCTTAAACCAGCACATGTTCAGATCTGTTTAAAGTTTGCCAATGTCCATTTGGATGATCCAGAGGAGTCATGGGAGAAGGTTATATGGTCATATGAGATCAAAATAGGACTTTTTGGTCTTAATTCCACTCATAGTGTCACGGTGGGGAGGCATTGAGCACCCAAACGCAGGGAAACAAAGGCAGGGAGGCAAGACAGGGTGGCGGTGAACTCAAAAGCAATTTAATGTTAGTTAACAAATAAACAAAGTACAAGCAAAAGGACTGGGGATCAAAAAGGCAAGGTTCAAACAGAAATCAGGAGTACTAACGAAAACTGTGGTTCAAAACTTACTTACTCTCATCAAATCAGAGGACCAGGAAAACGGCTTCGACAGGATAGACACTTGAATTGACAATGACTGAACAAGAACAGACAACACATGGCGAATTTAAATACAGACATGGGGTAACGACACAATGAGACACAGGTGGTTGACAAGAGGTAGCGGATTGGTCAAGACACAAGGAGCAGGTGAAATCAATGGGTAATCACATGGAAAACAAATAATAGGGCAAAATCATAACAAACCTCAACTCAAAGCATGACACATAATGTTTGGAGGAAGAAGAATGATGAGTATCATCCCGAGAACACCATCCCTACTGTGAAGCATGGGGGTGGTAGCATCATGCTTTGGGGGTGTTTTTCTGCACATGGGACTGGACAACTGCACTGTATTAAGGAGAGGATGACCAGGGCCATGTATTGTGAGATTTGTGGAATAACCACCTTCTCTCAGTAAGATCATTGAAAATGGGTCATGACTGGGTCTTCCAACATGACAATGGCCCGAAGCAGACAACAGCAGACAGCTTTGTCAAAATCATATCAAGGTTATGAAGGGGCCTAGCCACTCTCCAGGCCTAAAGCCAATAGAAAATCTTTGGACGAAGCTCAAACTTCGTGTTTCTCAGTGACAGCCCAGAAGCCTGATTGATATAGAGTGTGGAGCAGTGGTGAAAAATCCCTGCTGCAGTCTGTGCAAACCTGGTGATAAGTTACCGGAAACATTTGGTCTCTGTAATTGTAACCAAAGGCTACTGTACCAGATAAAAACATTGATTTAAAAAAAAAAATTTTTAGGTGTTTAAATACATATTTGCATCAGTATAATACACATGAATTGTTTAAAAAAAAATCATATACTGTAATTTCTGGATTTTTTTTTTTTTACATTTTCTCTCACAGTAGACAAGCACCTACCATGAAAATTTCAAGGCTGCCCATCATTTCCCCAAGTGGGAGAGCTCGCAAAATCGCGGGTGTTCAAATACTTATTTTCCTCGCTGTATGTCTCTACGGAATTTTCACTACTGTGCCGCTGCAATACTGAATTTTAGGCCTCCCCCACCTATCAAATCCTTCACTTATTCCTTCCGCACAGTTCACCTAATGTCCTATTTCATTAGAGAAAATGTCGTAAATACTTATCTATAATATAGAATGCTACAAACAAGTAAAGTAAACAAGGCTATTTCGTCAAATATTTATGAAATTCAGTACATTCTGTACACTGTACCTTATACTTGGCACTGGTGACCAGAAGGTTGCCGTCCCGCAACCAGCTGACCGAGGGTTTAGGGTTGCCAAAGGCAATGCAGCTCAAAACGATGCTTCCTCCCTCTTTGGCCTCTACATATTGAGGTGGCGTATCTGTGAATGTAGGAGGAGCTGGAGAGAAAAGAATACAAATGTATAAATGTTTATAATGTGTTTTGCTCAAAATCATGACAGTAATCCTTAATAATTAATTGTAATATGAAACATTTAGTCCTCCCTCCATTTTTATTTTGTAAATTGTTGCTGAATTACAGGTTTTCCTATATATGTGCACTCTCAAGAAAAGTGTGAAGGAGCATGTTTGGTACTTTCGATTCAACCGATACGAGCATATTGATAGCAAGCGTCCCGATTGATACAAAATCCGCCAGTAATGCAGAGATACAACGATTGACGAGTTGGGCGTCGGTTATCGTGGAGATAGGAATTGGCAACCCGGAGCTTCCCATATTTTAGCAACTGTTTTTAAAACACCGTTAGCACTAGGTGTGTGCCGGTATGAGATTTTGATGGTACAATAACCGTGAGTAAAAATACCGTGGTTTCACAGTATCACGGTATTGCAATTATAGCTTCAAAATGTGTTATTTTGAGATGTATGGGTAAAAAAAAATCCATTTAGCATTTTTTTTTTTTTTTTTCAGAACAAATTTGCAAATTGCAACATTTCAATTCAATTTCAATTTCAATTTCAATTTATTCACACACACATTCATATTTACAAAGTGTACATCATATCTCAGTCAACATGAATATAATGTTAAAATAAATTAATTAACAAAAAAATATCAAATATTTTAAATAAAATTAAAATAAATAGAATTTACAGACTATAGCCACAGCTCAAGTGGCTTAAGATTAGAGCAAAAAAAAAAATAAAATAATTGCTATATTAAAGTAAAAAAACTTTTAAATAAAATAAAAAATATATATATACTGCATGACTTTTTTTTTGGGGGGGGGGGGGGGGCTCAATTGGGGTTTCGCCATTTTCAGCCACTGTGTCAACTCTAGTCTACATGTCATGGCTTTGTGTTAAAAAGACAAAGAATTCATAAGTCAATAAGTTTGTTAAAAAATGTATAAGTTAGTTAAAATGTAAATACTGTTGTGTAAAGATTATATCTAAAAAAAAAAAAAAAAAAAAAAAAAAAACATTGAGAGTAGACCTCCCCTCGTCCAGCAACCATGGATTTGTGTTTAGGGCATGATCATCTGTCGCAATTAGCGATCTTTGACGCCTAGGCTACCATTCGTCTTTGTAAGTTTTTAGTTAGTTTGTATATTGAATTTGAAAGGAAAATGTGTGTCTTGTTTTTGGCAAACTTTTTCATGGTGCTGACCTGTTGAAGCTACTCACACGTGGAAAAATACATTGTACAACTTTTTAAATGTATTCATTTTGTATATTTCACTTACCACCATTTGAGAAGAAAAGTACGCCTTGTGTTTGGAGTGTTTGTTTTTGGGTTCGCTGGCTGTTTAGCAGAATAGTGTCACTGACATGCACAGCAACAAACAGGGGAAGGGGTGAGTACTGCCGCGCCAAGCAACTTCTGGCTGCATTTTTGGCACATAAAAAATAGCGAATGCAGTACTACGGTATGATAGAACATTTTAGTGGTTTCGAAACCGCAACGTTTTTATGCCACGGTAAACCGTGAAACCGGTAACCGGCACATGCCTAGTTAGCACTTACATGACTGTTGTTAGCAATTAGCAAGAAGGAAGTAGAAATAAGGCTGCAGTCGGCACCGAAACTTAGCACACACTACTGGTGTTAATGATATTGAAATTCCTTGTCATCCCGAAAAAAACATCGCCAAAGACATGTTTAAAACACACTTGAAATATTACAAAATCTGGTTGAAATTTGTTGCTTTTTTGTTGTTGTTGTTGTTATTAAAAGGGAACCTCAGACTTGTAGGCTCTATTAAGCCACAATTGTTCTATTTTACCAAAATATGTTCTTAGAAACACATATTTTATTGCCATTGATTTAAAAATCTATATTAAGGACATGTTTTGACCTACGGAGGTCGCCATGTTTTACGCGCCCAATGCACGCTGGGAGTGATGACTCGGTTGGGCTGGACTGGAAGAATAGCTGTGCAAGTGAAGCTACCATGACAACCAGCATGATTTAGTCACATTCTGCTGCTGGTCAGATTGTTTTGTTACAGAAATGTGGAATGAGTTCACAACGTCGTACTGGCACCCAATTCCAGCTCATCAGCAGTGTCTTTAAACTGATCCTAGGCGGCTTACCGAGATATTGACTTGCTGCCTTTTGACAGTTTGTATATCCCTTCGTTGCTAGTTCCATCATTGTCTTGTTTTTTTTTTTTTTGTTTGTCTGGCTCATACCGTGGTTTTCCCTCGAGTTTTCATTTTTTTAATTGATCCCGACCTACTGTCACGGACCCTTTTTGTGTCTCCCTTTTCGCGATCACATGTTTTTTTTTTTGTTTGTGTTCAATTATTGCTTTTACGCAATCCCTATGTTACTGTTGTCTGCTTTCTGTCAGAAGTGAGCCGCATTTTTTAATTTTGTGGTCAAGCCAGCCGCCCTTCTTTTCAGTTGTCTTTCCCTTTCAGGTTTCACCGCACAGACAGACAACGCATGTGGGCTGTGATTGCTTTATAAGGAAAATAATGACTCTAATGTCATGCGGAAGTATAGTCCTGTGGTCAAGCACTTGTCTATCGCAAGGAAAAAGTGGGTTTGAATCCTGCTGGAGACCTTGTTTTAATTGATTTTGCTGCTCGTTTTGTGAAATATCGACAGTGCTGTCCTGCTCAACACTTTTGCCACCTGGGTTCAAATTGGAAGGACAGAACCGACGATATGTTTACGTAGCTAACGAGTGACATTGTGGAAGTATGGCAGCGGTACCCAGTGACTTCACCGCCCAGAGTGCATTGCGTCGTTAACAACAATGGCGACGTACTACTACTACGTACTACTAAAATTTTTATAAAAACGAAAACATTCAGAGGGGTTACAATATCAAATTATTATAACTCTTACTAACATTTATCTTTAAGAACTACAAGTATTTCTGCCGTGGTTCTTTTAAAGCAGGGATCACCAACCGCCGGGCCGGTGAGTGGTACTGTTCTGTGGGGCATTTGCTACCGGGCCGAACAAAAATAATAAATCATTTATTAACGACCGTCTGTGCCTTATGACACACAAATGCACCTGTCTACTTGGTATGTCTACTTTATAGATAGAATAATTATACTGGATAGGATGTCGTCTTAGAAATTGATTTAGCACCTTTTTTTTTTTAAATATATATATCTATGTGTGCTTGTCCTCGATAATGATGATAAAGATTTGTTCCCTGAAATAAGCCCACAAGCTAGTGAAGATGACTGAAAAACAGACGTCTTTGGACAGCTTCTCGATGGGGAAAAGGCCACCTGACGAGCCAGAAGCGAAGCCTACAACCTCCAAGAAAAAGACTTTTTTTGAACAGACATTACCAAGAATCCTACCTCAAATATGGGTGTGTTGCAACAACTGACTCTTAGGCGCGAAGACAAGTCCGCTCTGCATAATATGTGGCCTAAAGATTGTCAACGAGGCAATGAGGCCGTCAAAACAATTACTGAGGGCCACCACATCAACAAAACGAATGCGCCGACAGCATCTTACCTTGTGGTGAACCGTATTGCTAAAGCCAAGAAACCTTTCACAATCCATGTGACCAATGATATTCACCGATCTCCCATCACACCCATATGGGATCATCTTATCTCAACGAACCAAACTCGCCCCTCCCACAGATTCAGTGTATAGCAGTGTTGTTCATAATGGTGTTAGAATATAACAACGTTATTTTTTCATTAGTGAATAATCTAATTAATTACTTTTCCCATCTTTGCAATGCCGTTACCATTACTGAGGATGTGAAGGGGCGCGTTACTACAATTGTGTTGAATGGAGCGAGAGTTGTCTGATTTTGTAACACATTAGCTGCCTGCCAGGAGAGAGATGAATGGGAGGGGGGAGGAAGGAAGGGGGTGGTGACACTGTTGCAAACGCGATTGCAAAAATTTTGGGGACCCTTGTTTTGACAATTTTCAGACTGAAAATATTGCATATTTGCAACGTATTTTTCCCCCCCACCTGCAAAAGAACAAGGCTTTATTTAGGCTGAAATTTTGCACTTTTGTTACCAACAAAATATGACTGTATAGGTTTAGAATAGAATAGAATAGAATAGAATAGAATAGAATAGAATAGAATTTATTTGTCATCATTCATAGTACAATGAGATTAAAAATAGCAACCCCCTTTTAGTGCATCGCACAATGAATTAATATCATACATAAATAAATACAGTGGTACCTCTACATACGAAGTTAATCCGTTCCAGCACCTTATTTGTAAGTCGAAATGGTCGTATGTCGAGCAGGATTTTCCCATAGGAATACATTATAATTCCATTAATTCGTTCCACAGCCCAAAAACCTGCACTAAATCCTTAAAAAATACTGCTGGTGCTATTACAAATGGCAATTACACATAGCAAAACAAATAAATTATAAATCAAAATTGGAATAATATAATAAAAAGAATAATAATAATTCCTGTAATAGTGTAACGAATCGGGTTCTAATAAGGCGGACGTTTTTTTGTGTACCTGAACGCACCGCGGGGCTGACGTGCCTGGACCGGTGAGCTTGAGTTTCACTTTCACTTTGAATGTTCTCTTGAGAACACCGTCAATTGTGGCAGACAGCAGGCGTTTTGTGTTGAATAAGTTGTGAAAGAAATGATGAAAACGTGGCGAAGCTGGCGATTTCGTTGGAGATGTTACCACAATAAGAATTGTCAGCTTAACTTATAAAGACTGGCGAACGATGGTCGGAGGAGGACCGTGGAGATGTATTGTTGAGCCATTTCACGGATGCCCACCCCACGCTCATATTTTTCTGTCATTTGCATCTTCATTTAGAAGGTAAGCATCAACTTTTTCCTTGTTTCACCACCTGTACCAACCTTTTCTGAAACCTGTGTTGATTTGTCACACAAGAAAATCCGCCGTGCATTCGTCTGCGGTGCTGCCATTGTCGTCGTATTTCGAGCATGTCGTCGGATGTAGAAACAAATGGCGAGTCAAATTTTACGTCGGATGTCGAAAAGTTCGTGTGTCGAAGCGATCGTATGTAGAGGTACCACTGTAACATAAAATATATCTAAAAATTAAATAATACCACTAGTGTCCAATTCAGAAGGAGGTAGAGTGTTGTTTTGAAGTAAATAAAAAGATAGATAACCAGGAATCATAAATAGCAGCAGTCAGTGATAATCGTAGCAGCAGCGACAATAATGCAACAAGGTCAATGGTGACATGTTAGCATTGAGAGAGTTGACGGCTCTCGGCTTTTCATTTTAAAAAATCTGATCACATTCAAAGTCATTCGAGTCATGCCGTTCTTTTTTCTGTCAGTGTCATTCTTTATTTGAGATTCTGTTGCAGCAATGCTCACTTAAAAATTAAAAGTCGAAATAGACTTGTTGATTGTTATTTCAAATCCTTTGAAGCCGGATTAACACTTCTAAATTTACTGTGCACAAAGTTGGAATCGTATTGGAGAACCAAGAGCTTTTAACACTTTTGTTACTTCATACCATTTACATTATGTCTTCATGCAAACACATGCCGCTTACCATTGACGGTTAGATGCACCCAACTGCCATTGTAAAAAGTATTATACTGCTGCTCGAGCATTAGCACCTTACACTCGTACCAGCCCTGGTCATCGGAACGAACATTTTCTATCCGAAGGGAGGACTTGCCGTATAGAGTGGCCCGGCCTAAGGAGAAATTAAGACAGATAAAATCAGAAGAAATGCAAGTGGGTGGGTTGAACGTAATTAGAAAGGCAAAGGTGAGAAGTGAAACAACAACAAAGTAGAGGAACAGAAAATATCAAATACAGTGATTCCTCATTTTTCGCAGTTAATGGGGACCAGAACCCGCCGCAATAGTGAAAACTGCGAAGTAGCGCACAAGCCACCCCGCCCCATTTTTTTTTTTTTCAACATATTTATTCAGATTTAGCATTTAACAGAGATACATATAAGGCATATTTTTTTACTTTTTTTCCCAAAGAATAATTTAGGAAAGATTTTGAACAGGAGGGCATTTAGAAAAAAATAAATTAAACAGCAAAACCCTATCTGGAGGTGAGAGCACGCGAGAGCAGAATTAAAGACGTCATGACTTTAACGAGATATTATCGCGTACTTACTTTGTTTCGATCCAAAAACTCAATGTAGCATGTATCTCTGAGTGTCAAGACACAGCTGTGAATGGCCAAAGCTGGATTTTTGGGGGATTTTATAGGTGAAACATGGTCATATAACAAGGGTCGCGATGCAGAAATCGCAGACATTAAGGAGTGGCCGATATGTTCTTTTTCATATATTTACCCTTTTAAACATTTTTTTTTTTCATTTTTCTTTGCTTGGATCAGTTATTTATCATCTAACATATCAGAGAAAATGCGACAGTAACAAAAAAAAAAAAAAAATACAATTAAGCAATAGTTATAAGGTACCGGTAGATATCCGTGACTTTTTTACAGACACCATTTTTTTCAGTGTGAGTCATTTAAGTTTAAAATATGCGAGTGAAAAAAAAATTTTAAGTTGTTTTTTAAACGAAATATTAGACTTCAATTAATGATTCTAAGCTAAAAATGACAGATATTTTGAATAATAAATATAATTAATTACCTACGTTTTATGGCTGGGTTGAAACCAAAGCGGTTGTGCGACGTCTGTAAACAGGGGTTTTGAGGGTAAGACGGACAACTTAAAAATAGGTCGGGGGGTTAATGTGCCCTGAATCTGCTATGGCAGCATAGAGACATATTGTTCTTACACACAACACAACACAACACAACACAACAGTTTTTTTGGTTTAAAATACAGCAGTTTATTTTAAAGAGGGTTGCAAGAGCAGAAACTGCTTTTTCAGTCTTGTCTGTGTTTTTTATATATATATATATATATATATATATATATATATATATATATATATATATATATATATATATACATATATGTGTATGTATATATCTATATAGATATATATATATAGTTTTTAAAAAAAATAATTTTTAAGCACTTGTTAATAGTTATAACTTTTAAACATGTTACTGTCCCACCGAATTATTTTTAAACAAGAATAAAGTACTGTAGTACAAAAATGCTTGGCTTTATTAAATGCTTCTGTTGCCTCCCTTACTTGTGACTCTTGGAGTGACATGTGGTAATTACAAACAGCTCAGGATCATTTTTAATATGTGGTGTTTATTTCTGAGAACACAACACGTCCAACTGTCTCAAACGTCGCCACACACACACATCTTCATTCCGGCGCGCGCTTCCTTATCCCCCCGCCCGTGCATGCACACACAGAGCCTGTCTGTTCCAAGGCAGCACTCGCAACACTTCATTGAGTGAGTCAAAAATCCTCTCACTTACACACAGTGAGTTGCCACAGCAAATGTTTAACAACTTAAACGATGATTGACTCATGCAGCGCTTTTAATGCTTGTGACTCTGGCAAGATCAAACAAACATCTGTCAACATCATTAACTTTAATAAGCAACTTCAGTGTAGTGCTCATCTGTATTCTTTTTTTGTTTTTAATTGAAAAAAATTCCGTGGGGTATGCATTTAAATGCTATTTATATACTGCTCGCTTGATTTTTTTAATCGATGCGTTATTTTTACTGGCCCCATCGTGCCAGTGGTGGGAGCATTCTGGTGGCCCTGACGATTTTAAAATTATGTCAAGACCACCGGGTCATTTAAAACTGTCGACGCCTGACTTATTGATATAAAAGTGCCAAGCTGCTTTCCAATTGTCCCATCGCTTTTTCCAGCTTTGTGGAGCTCAACAATTCTTTCTCTGGTGTCTTTTGAAAGTTCTCTGGTCTTGCCCATGGTAGCAGTTGGTTTATGACTGACTGTGGGGTGCACAGGTGACAGTAATAAGCTTCAACGGGTGGTGGGTGGGTGTTTACTCATGGGGTAAGGGTGGATTTTTTTTTAAGGTAGATTGACAACTCTTTGAGTGTAAAAATTATTGCTGATTCTCAGGGGTACATATACTTATGAACCCCAGTAAATTACAAATATATATTTTTTTATATCACACAATGTGAGTTCTGGATTTTTTTTTAAGATTATCTCTATAAGTGGAAATGCATCTATGATTGAAATTTCCGACCTCTACCTAGTTTCTAAGTGGGTGAACTTCAAAACTGCAAAATCACAAGGTGAAAATACTTCTGTTCCTCACTCTATATATGCACAAAAAAATGTATGTCAAAAATGAGGGGCAGGGGGTGACACTGTAGTGATCCCTCGTTCTTCACTGTTAATGGGGACCAGAACCCGCCACGATAAGTGAAAAACCACAAAGTAGCGCCACCCCCCACTGAATTATTTTTAAAGAAGAAAAAAGTAGAAAAATGCTTGTCTTTATTAAATGCTTAATTGAGTGAGTCCACTCCAATCCACTTAAGCTACTGACTTTAGGCACGATGAATTGTCACAGTAACTGTTTAATACAGGTGCACGATAACTATTAGTTCGATAATTATCGGACCGATAATAGTAATTATGTGGTCATCCCAATAAATCCGATAACATTATCAATTGGCCCGATAATGTATAATATTTATGGCACAGTGTCGGTGGGTTGGGATGTGTGCGGGTGTTTACCCTCCTGTTTTGCCAGTATGCAAAGTTTTGTTACTGTTCTAGCGGCCGTATTTGTCCATCATTGAGTGATGAACCTTACTATGGCATTAGGGCTGCAGCTATCAAATATTTTAGTAATCGAGTAATCGACTGAAAATTCTATTGATTAATTGAGTAATCGGATAAAACTTTTTTTTTTTTAAGGTAAAGAGCTGCAATTATAAATATACATGAGAAAAAAATACATTTGATCCAGTATTGAACCATTTTCAGTCAATTAATGTCTTTATTTTCGATGTACATCAAAGAAAACAGCCAACAATTGCATTTCAGATGTGACTAGAAAAAAAAAAAATTACTGCTTTCACTCAAAAAACTTCTAGATCTTATAAAAAAAAATACATATTTCTTACCTGAAAATGTAATTACGCTTGATAACACACATCACTTGAAAGCTATGTGTTTTTCCCACGTGTTTCAATTTAATTTCCATTTGTGTCAAGTTATTTTTAAGTCCTAGTTAAGTTTTAAGTAAGTCTAAACTGTAAATTACTGTTGGGTTTATGTTTGTTTTAGTTCAGTGCTCATTGTTCAGGGGAACACACTGTCATTGACATTGACTGATTGATTGTGATTGACTAAAATAATATTTATTTGAAAAAATAAAATAAAATTAGGCACTTTATTTGAATACAGAACTGTTCTCGTCTTTGTTTTGTTCATTCTAATGTTTATGGCATCATAAAAGATCTAGTTAGGTCAAAGCCAAATCTAGGCTGAATCCACCACTAGAATTTTTTTACTACCAGATGTTCAAAAACTCAGGTGAATATACATTTAAAAATTATATATATATTATCGGTTATCGTATTAGTATCGTCCTTGAAAACCAGGAATTTTTTTATATCGGTTTTTAAAAATGTATATCGTGCACCCCTACTGTTAAAGAAGTTAAACGATGATTGACGCATGTAGCACTATAAAGTTTCGACTTCTGAGCATCTCTGGCAAGATCAAACCTTAACACCTGTCAATCATCGTTAACTTTGATAAGCAACTCCAGTGCACTGCCTGACCGAGAAAAGCGGCAGGAGCAAGAGTGAGAGAGACTATGTGATCGGATCGGGACAGCTCTATAAAATACTGCATTTATTCATTATTTTATTTTTTTATAGAAAAAAATCCGCGATGGACTGAGGGCGCGAAGCAGTGAGGGATCACTGGACTTTGCTTTTTTTGACTTTGAGTTTTTTGATAGTTCTGGTCCTCATTAACTGCCATAATTTATTGAGGTATCACTGTATGTTTAACATCAATTTGACTCACCTTTTTTTAAACAGCACCGGAGCAGTTACAACACCGCATCAAAGTGCAACTTTCACAACATACTAGTACATACATAGATACAAAGTGAAATCTCCCAGCCTTACTAGAGTTGAGCTGTTCTATACATGAGCATAGCATTCTGATTTTTTAGATACACTGCAAGCAACATGAACAGGACATAACTTCCTGTAATGATTTGCAAGTAGCCAAAATGTAACAACTGACAAGCTATTGTATTGCTGGATGTTCCAATCCAACAGATATAAACATTGGACTTGATGATTACAGGGGTCAGTGAAAAATGCATTTTGCTCCACGCCAGCTGGTAACTGGATCATAGCAGATGGTCTTTTGGCAATAAGGGTTAAACAAAGGATTTCTGGGAGTGTATGCCAGATCAAAAACCTCTGCACTATAAAAGCCAAGCTGGCCCTCAATAATCTACTTGCACTTTTTTATCCTTCCTACTTAGTGACTATTTCTGCCTAATTTCATAGGGCTTTCTAAATCCCCCCAAATGGCGTAGACTAAATCAGGTGTATTGCATGATACTATTATCATTGTAATATTGTAGAAAGATCTACTTCAAATTAATGAAAGCATGTTGGCATGAGAATTTTAAGTAGGATTCACTGTGTTTTTGTGTATATTTGCATATTATGTACATTTGTACACAATAAAATGCAATGAATATATTTCACCGTGGCAAAATTATGAGCTTAAATAATAAATAAATAAAACAAAGCATTGATAAACGTTAAAAATGAATAATCAATAATATGTCTGGGTATCAATTTAAAACGTTCTGCACTGGTACCAATATCTTCATTTCAATACAGGTTCCTGAACGATACGTTTTTTTAATACTAATTTTATGAGATGGATTCCAACAAAAAGAAAAGTGGATTATACTTTATAGTACAATCTTGCGTTTTATAATTCAAATCAGCATTTTTTTAAAATCCCTAAGCAAGCCCTATTTTTATACACCACCTAAATCTAAACCTGTGCAAGTCACTGCCAGGCAAAGTGGCATTTTGGACCAGGTACATCGGCATTTCGTATAGCTTTCACATAACTTTTTACAGATTCTTTGTATCACAAATACTAACAAATAGGGATGGGAACCTCTGGGTAGCTCATGATACGATTCAATTAGCGATACAAGGCTCACGATAACGATGATCTTACGATATGGCGGTACAATAATTATCGATACAAGCGTCGGGAAATGATTCAAGGATATTCTACAAAACAACTAAGTCACAGAAACACAAGCTCTTTTCATACTTCTGCTGTCAATTGAAACGAGTTCATCACTAGTACACGTCCAATCCACTAGATGTCTATGGCTATTTTTTCCTCTTTATTTATTCAAAATAAAGGTAAGCTGTGTAAATATATTCATTCAAAATCACACTTATTCCCAGACTCTAGCCTGGTCGCAATTATTTGGTCCAACATGACTTCATTCAAGAGATAAGAAAGGTTCAGTTTTTTTAAAAAAAATTTTCACAAAAAGATATATGAAGATTTTTTTCACTTTATATTAAGAAAAATAGTCAACATGCCAAAGATGCTTACTTTAATAGATACTTGCCGCTCGCAGAAAATCCTGCTGCCCTGTTTGTCATAATATTTCCCATCATGCTCAGTACAATGATCTTGCCCTCCAATAGACCAATAGTTCGTATCACTTTCGCTTTCAGATATGGCCTCACTCGAAAGGTAAGGTTCCACATTTTTTTTTTTTTTATTCATTTATTTATCTGCATTAAAATCTATTATCTACTTCATTACAAGTATTAACGGTTAGGTTGGGTTGGGTTGGGTTGTTTTGGGTTTGGTTGGGTTGGGTTGGGTTAGCTTAGCTTAGCTTAGTTTAGCTTAATTTAGCTTAGTTTAGGCATATTGAATGCTTGAAATGTATTTGGCTCTTGTTGCGTTCTGGTTTTTACCATTATTATTAAATTCTATGCTGTGTATTAGTGGCGTTTTGACCGAATTATGATTCATTATACGTAAAAATCATGATTCGAAAGACACTCCGGAACTAATTCATTTCGTATCTTGAGGTACCACTGTATCTCTGCTGGAGGTGTAAAGGTACACACAAATCACAGTTTGGTACAAGTTCGGTGCAACAGAGAAAAAAATAAACAGCTTTTTTTAATCACAGCAATAAAAAATTTGGCTTCAAATTTGCTAATATAGGTAGTCCACGGGTTACGACATACTCGACTTACGTCATTTCGACTTTTAGACGCCGGAGTGTCATCCGCCTCCAGTTGTTTTTTTCTTTCTTTTTTTTTTTCTTTTTTTGTCACGTAACTATGTAGAGTATGTGTTTGAGCTCCGTATTTTTCTCAGTGTAACAGCTGTCAAGTTTCCCTGCTAATATTTGTTTCTCCAATAAGAGGAGCTATTGTCTCACTAAGGTTAATTGAAAATTTAATGATGCGCATTTTTTTTTTGCGTGCAGTTTTTGTTTTCCTGTTGTCATTGTACAATCCTGGGGAAAATATTGTTAATATTAATTAAAATTAAAATGGTGAAATTTATAAGTTAAATTACAGTGCGCGCACACCCAATCAGGTCGCGTTCTGTTTTCTACCAAGGCAGCAAGCAACGGTGTAGCATAAGCTTCTCGACCTCGTCTAAGTTGCTAAAATCAAGCTACAAATAAGCTCCATAAGTCACATTGACCTACCTGTTTGTAAGTGTTCTACAATGTGTGTGTGTGTAAGGTTTAAAAGTATAACTACAGAACACATCAATGAAACAACAACTCTTGTGTCTCCGAGCAAGCATGCTCGGTGTGCATTGATGTATAACACATGTTTTTGGATAGTTATTTTGAGATTTAGAGGGTATTTAGGGGTACTTAAAGGGTTCAATCCGATTTACGCGGAAATTTCATCCCTGCTGACCCAGAGGTGGTACTGTAAGCACAGATTGATTACTTCGGGCATGGATCATTCTGTGCTTACAGCACTGCCTCTGGCGGTCATTTGGGATTCAAAGAACCGTAGTTACCACGTAACTTTTGTAAGGTCGCCAGCGTAGGACCCGAACTCGTTCATAACCTGTGGACTACCTGTACTTGTGTGCGCACTTTGCTGAGAGCTGCTGAAAAACATTTCTATGTACCTTGTAAAGTGAAATATCTATTAATCAAAACATTTCCTGATTTGATTTGTCAAAACTTTCCTAGTAGTGATTAGTAGTGATCAATGATAACGTCTTTGTCTGTTTTGGTTTGTCTTCTTTTCCCCGTAATGTCGTTGTTGTTTTAGGTGCATTACCTCTAGCGCCCCCTGGAGTAAAGGAATACTAATTCTGACATGGAATTTTTTCCCTTTTTTTTATTCAAACTTATTCGGCATGCACCGAACCATGATGCCCGTATTGTGAAGGTACGGGATTAATACAAATACCGTGACTCTTAATCTCTATATCAACAGTGGTAGATTCCCAGACATTGACAAAATACACAGCTCAAAATAAAAATGACTAAATAGACATATCTTACCGGCATACTCTGGGTCCACATGAGGAGGATAAAATCGAAAATTGATGAAAAAGGGGATTGGCATTCCATACTTAAACCACTCCACCACGTAGGGTTGGCCGTTTAAAGGTTGGGACACATCACATCCCAGGATGACGTTCTCTCCTGCACGTGCTGTCACAAATTGGGGCTCCTCTCGCACACCGTGGGAACCTGCAGCAACAGATATAAAACTTGTACTTTTTTTTTTTATAACCACACCAACTTTTCTAACGTGATATTTACCAATTCCCTGGCACCTGTGATTTACAAGGATGATGATGTCACAATGTAGATGGTAGCTATTGATTTCAATGGTAGAAGTTGTAATATTTGCTTGCTTTTCGATAAGATACTTGCTGACCTCAATCAATTTAAAAGTACATACAGTTGGGCAAACAAGTATTTAGTCAACCACTAATCGTGCAAGTTCTCGCACTTGAAAATATTAGAGAGGCCTGTAACTGTCAACACGGGTAAACCTCAACCATGAGAGAAAGAATGTGGAAAAAAAAAAAAAAACAGAAAATCACATTGTTTGATTTTAAAGAATGTATTTGCACATCATGGTGGAAAATAAGTATTTGGTCAATACTAAAAGTTAATCTCAATACTTTGTTATGTACCCTTTGTTGGCAATAACGGAGGCCAAATGTTTTCTGTAACTCTTCACAAGCTTTTCACACACTGTTGCTGGTATTTTGGCCCATTCCTCCATGCAGATCTCCTCTAGAGCAGTGATGTTTTGGGGCCTGGGGAACACCTTGGGGAACACCCTTGTCTTTTTGAAATAAAAATCACTTCACTCTCCATCTGCTTCCTAGTTGCACTTTGGTCCGCATCAACTTCGCCTACCCTGTCCTAACAGGCTGAAATGAAGGCCTGAGTGGTGGGATTAACAAAACTTGAATGTGAGCCATCAAGACAAAGGCTTTGGTCATTTTTTCCATCTTACTTGGAAGAATCTGCCCAACCTAAAGAAATTAAGCAAACTCCTTACAGGAAATATAATGGAAGAAAGAATGTGCTTGGGACTGAAGGATAAAGTTTTTTTTCTCCTTTCCATCTTGAAGTAGTGTCTCCATTTAAAATGTTTACAATGATCGTTTGGCTTTATAGGCATTAACTTGTTTCACAGGCATTGTAACTGTCAACGTGAAAAATCAATACTGAGTGTCCATATCTCTGGGGCCCATTCCAAGTAGAGATAATTGCTGAACTGCCTTGCAATCCGGTGATTCTCATGAAGCTGACCTTAACTATGTCTTTTAAGATTTTAGGGATATAGTCATGAAAATCTGAAATAGTTCATTTTTAGTTGAAAGATGATTAGATGATTATGTCTGTTATATGGCCCAGTCCACGATTTGTAACCAAAACAGTATTTTGTGTGCCTTGTGATTTAAGAGTCTTTAAATTCATTTCATAATGCATCCATGAAAAGCTTTGATGTTTTCATCTCAGTACAGCATCATAAATATTAAATCAATTTCATATATATTTATCTTTTAAAACTATCTAATTTAGCAGATTATGATAAAATGGCGTGCTTAGACTATTTTGAGGGCAGGTGATCAGAGCCAAGCGTATGAAACATAAAGCATAAAAAACATGGCAGATGTCTTACGTAATTACATACTGATTTATATACAGTTTCAATGAATATGAACCTATTCCAAACGAAGCAACGGTCAACATAAAACTTTAATTTTCTTATTCTTTCCTTTTGAGGCATGACTGCTGCTTCAAGTGGTAAATATAGTGGTAAATATATATTTTTTTAAAATAACACACAAAAAAAAATATGAGTAAGCCTGCTTGGTGACATTACAACAGGGCACACACTACACAGCTTATTTTATGTTTGGCATTTAGCTAATAAATCATGCTTATAGCCTGCTTTCAACCTACATTGTTTTTATAACAATGTATCTGTGTGCCCACACTCAAACGAGGGAGTCTACAGTTCTGTTGGAGCTTATTCACTTTCTACTACACACACTCAGTTTCCCTTCCTCCAGGTGTGTTTCACATAAAATGTAATTTTTGTGTGCATTTATTTTGGTTAGGTTCATACAGCAGGTCTTAATGCACAAATCCCATTTTTGGCGTGCCCGTTCAGACTGCCTTTGTCCACTGAGACCAGTGATCTCCAAACTATTCCACATAGGGCCGCAGTGGGTGCAGGATTTCATTCCAACAAAACAAGACAACACCTATGCACCAATTGGGTGTCTTACAACTGTAATCAGTTGATTGCAGTCAGGTGGTGCTTGTTTTAGCAGAAACTTCATTGGTTAAACTGTCGGTACTCGATCGGTTGGAACAAAAACCAGGACTCGCAGCGGCCCTTGAGGAGTGGTTTTGAGACACTTGATTGAGACCGTTCAAGAATTATTGCGCACTAATTCGCAGTCCAACTCGGGCTGAGCAAGAAGACCCGCATGCGCAGAAGCAAAAAAACAAATGACTACACATGCTGGCTGTCATCTGTCATTCCAGGGCGATCATAATTTGATTTCCAAAAAGAGACATAAATAATTCCCGTTTAGGCTTACTTCAAATTTTCTGTGGATCGATAGTATGCACACACTGTCCGTGCATGTCACACACATACGGGCAGATTTCCCCGACTCTCGGCTGTGTAAGCAATCTTGAAATATTGTTCATATAGAGCAGAGAGAAAACCGATAATTCTCAGGCTTACAGAGTATCACAAAAGTGAGTACACCCCTCGTGTTTCTGCAGATATTTAAGTACATATTTTCATGGGAAAGCACTGACAAAATGACAATTTGACATAAAGATACACGATAATATCGGTCATCGATAATTATCGGCCGATAATGGCAATTATGACGTCACACAGATAATCCAGATAATAAAAAAATTCAACCGATAATGCAATCCGATAATTATATACTTGAGTTAGCCTCCAAATGTGCGCAACCGAAGAATTCAGCACGCCGCCTCCTCAACCCCTCCCCTCTCTGAAGCCCCTGAGGGAGGAGGGGTTGAGGAGGCGGAGTTACACGACAAGAAGTAGTTGAATATTATGGCGGCTGTTACTAAAAAAACGACGCTCTCGCCATCTGCGAAACATGTACCGTAGAAGTTCCACGAGGCAGAAAGAAAGCGTCCTCATTCAAAACCACTAACCCAGCAGCCATTTAAAACTGCATCACAAAGATTTTTGGAACGAATACGAGTCTGCTGCTAGTGGGAATGCTAAAGCTATTGTAAACACTACCTAAGTTAAACTACAGGGCTTGTGACGGTACAGAGTCGGGCTCTTTGGGAATGCAGCCCAAGGCGGGTGGTAAATTCGCATCTAAGGCTAAACACCGGCACGACTGGAGACCGATAGTCGGCAAGTAGCCGTCTTCCGACGGAGCCCGCCACTCTGGCCGGTCCGGCAGGCCGCCGCTGCCTCGCCATAGGCGGGACCTCCGGCGAACACCCCGGTTTCTTGAGCGTTCCCCCACGGCGTGCGAGCAGAGCCAGGACCCGAATATGCCGCAGCTAACCGGGGCGGGCGGATTATTATTACGAACGTAGCTGCCGCCGAGACGAGACACGTTTTTTTTTTTTTTTTTACCTAAATGACCCGAGAACCAAAGCCCTGGATAAAAAATAATGCAGTTTATACGACGACCATTCTTCATGAAAAAGTGATGTCCAGTAAGCAAGCTTATCCCTTTAAGGTCTGGGCCTATTTTGTCTGATTTTGCATGCCTTTGAAGTTGCCTTTATATTTCAAAGAAAGAATTGTTTACGATGGCCTGGTTTGGTCCCTTTTTTTGTGACACCTTGAACTTCATGTCCAAACTGTTGTTTCCTTCACTGACCAATTATAAATCATCATTTTGGGCCCAAAAAGACCAAAAATTCCAAAATCGTTTTGTCAAAATTTTTAATATTGATGTCCAATTGACAAACAAACATGCGTAACGAACCGTTTTGAAACTTTGTAATATTTATTCAACATGTTAGGATGAACATTCAACCAAAAAAATTTAGAATAAATAGTCTTATATTTGACAATTCAACATAAACAACAGGTATAGCCATAGGCGTTTTTTGCCTTTATACATGCTCTAGTCAAAACAGGTTATATACAGCAGACCAAACAGTGAAGAACAGTGAAAAAATATATACCATCTAACACGAAAAGTGTTTAGAGGCCATCTCTTTATGAGTTTAGGTATTGCGGCCCATCACCTGATGAAAACTATGTACACACAATCAAGCTTCTTGAACACACATTTATATACACAAATTGAGAAGACTGATTGTGGGAAAATATATATATATATATATTTATATATATATAAATAAATATATATATAAAAAAATATTTTCAAAAATATTTACAATAAACAAGTTAAATTTTTTTCAGGCATGCCACTCCGAAAAGCAGTTTCGTCCTGGAATTAGACACAGGGCTACATCACACAGCCCACACTTCCATGGGGTGTCGGTCCTCTTTCCACCCTTCCAGCCTTCCATTTTCATTTCACTTTACTTTCATTGTCACTATAAATGTACATGAAAAGAAGTCAGTATTTATGAAAATAATAAAGTATAAATTAAAAATATATACAGCAATAAATAATAATGGAAATCTATATGTATGACAATAGAAAGAATACCATAGCTGAATATGTGCTACATCCCTAATCTTCATATAGAAAGAAGAACACCACAAATTATAAATTCCTGCCTGGGATACACACAGTGCACGTACGACTTTGATCTGATATGCACATTTTATTATTATATACACAAACACACACTTATATTGCATCAAAATTAACTTTGTCTTGCAATATCAAAAGAAACTTTGAAAAGAAACTTTTTCAGCATAAAAAAAAAAAAAGAGTTGGCTTACCTCTGCTCGTCGATGGCGTCACCCACGTGTTCAAATCCGTCACTATCTTCACTCGAGGACTCTTCCGAAGAAGACGATGATGACGAATTTGGACCATCCTCTTCCTCAAGTTGATCAAAAAGCACAATTGCTTGCGCTAAATTTAGTTTCCCGTTCATTCTCAAAGTCACACAAATTCGCTCGCTCGATCCAAACGGCCGTCGCTCGCCACCTCACTGCTTCAGAACACTCCTCCCTGTCGTTCGGTGGAACCTCGCACGGCAGTTATATTTATTAAAAAAAAAAAACGCATTTTGTGCTTCCACTGTGACTTCGAAAGGGTTTGTTTGATTTGTGTTTTTTTCATGGAGCTTCCGTTTTGAAAAGGGACAAGAAATGATGGAAATATAGACATAAACAAATGATCCATGCAGCGTTTCAATGTTTTTTTGAGAGGACAATAAAACTATCAAACTTAAATGACAATATCTCACGTTTTAGCTGGTCGATTGACTTCAAATAATAACGAGAGTAAACCGAAACTTCCGCACTTTAAAACGAGACCAACCAACGGCATGTGGGTGACGTAATTAAAACGTGAGGCCGCTTCAAAGACGACGTGCGCTGAGGACGCGCCGGCGCGTCCTTCGACTCTCAAGGGTTATCATGACGGCACAGTGGTTAGATGATAATTTAAACATGGAGAAAACTAAGTCAGCCAGTCAATAATGCATTCAGTATGTAAAATGACGAGCGGTCAGATGACTTTGTAACGCTGCCTTTATTTTCGGCTTAACAAAACTCAGGCACAAAACAACACGCACGCGGATGCGAGCTCCAACTCCGTCCAAATAGTACTGCCGTGTAGGAGTTTAGCTGCTGTAAAGCAAATGTCATGAAAGCCGTAAATGTAAACAAAGCGCTGCAGAATGGGTACATGACATCTCGCTTTTTTGAGGTAATCATTTTCACAGTGTGCAACAAAGCATATAACATTAGCAATCACTTTTCTAATTATTTAACTTATTTCTCTGCTCAATTACAGTCACAGTAGATAATCAAATTCTTAAATCAATATTCTGTAGCCACAAATATTATTCAAAATCTTTCCTTCTTCCAAGGTTTTTTTTTTTTTTAGGATTAAGTATAATAATGTATTGCTTAAAACAAGGCTGTTAAGATTATTTTCAGCTAGCTATTTTTCTTCCAAGAAATCTGAGAGAAATACACTTGAAGCGATGGCAGATAATTTCACTTATTGCCCATAGATTTACACTTAAAACTGACTAGTTTTAAGGAGGTGTGTTTTGCAGTGTATTAATGTTATATATGTTAGGAATGGCTTACTTTTAAAGGCATTTTTGTGCAATTATTTGTTGCACAAAAATGCACAAATTTTTTATTATAATATAATTATTATCATGCATCACTACTTTGACACAATGAAAACTAGTCTGTGTGCAGTTTATATAATAGAGTTAATTTATTTTCCCCTAAAAATAACTCAAAATATAGCCAGTAATATCTAAACCCTGGCATCAAAATTGAGTACACCCCTCTGAAAAAACGTACATCCCTAAATGTCCAAATTGAGTACTGCTTGTCATTTTCCCTTCAAAATGTCATGTGACTCGTTACAGGAGTGCTATCAGCATTGCTGCAGAGATTGAAGAGGTGGGGGGTCAGCCTGTTAGTGCTCAGATCATACGCCGCACACTACATCAAATTGGTGTGCATGACTGTCACCCCAGGAGGAAGCCTATTCTGAAGACAGTACACAAGAAAGCCCGCAAACAGCAGAAGACATGTCAAGAAAGCACATAGATCACTGGAACCATGTCCTATGGTCTAATGAGGCGGACAAGCAGTACGCAATTTGGACATTTAAGGATGGACGTAGTTTCTAAGAGATGTAATCACTTTTGTTGCCAGGGGTTTAGATATTAATGGCAATATTTTGAGGGGAAAATAAATCAACTGTATTATATAAGCTGCACACAGACTACTTTTCATTAAGGCAAAGTGTCATTTTGTCAGTGTTGTCCCATGAAAAGATATATTTCAATATCTGCAGAAATGCGAGGGTTGTACTTACTTTTGTGATACATTGTATCATCAACCCATTTTTATTTATTTATGACTGTTTTCAAGCCTGACCCTTCCCCAAAAGCAGTGTTCAAGGCAAGCTAGGCGCTAACGCACAGCTGCACCTCTACCGTAGCCCACTGTCTCTCTCGCTCTTTGATGATATAATTGCTGCATGAATTCCGGTTTGGGAGACTTGCCAGTTCAGACCGCAGCGATATTCTGGAAAAATGTGGCCCAGATCGGATTTAAACCGCATACGAAAGTGACCCAGATCGGATTTGAAATGGTCCACTTGTATGCGACTTGTCCCGTTCAGACCGTCAAATTAATGCTTCACTCGAGTCGGAAAAACACAAAAAAATCAAGATTCGTGCATTAATACCTGCAGTATGAACTTAGCCTTAGATTCTTATTAGTTGTTGTTAAGCACCGACATTCTACCGAAGTTGCAGTACTAGTACTAAACATGTAAACACTCAAGTTGATCACAGCTTAAAAATTAATTAATCAATCGTAATTAATCGCAATTCAAACCATTCTAAAATACACCATCTTTTTCTGTAAATTATTGTTGGAATGGAAAGATAAAACACAAGACGGATATATACATAAAACATACTCTACATAAGTACTGTATTTGTTTATTATAATTATAAATCCACAAGATGGCATTAACATTACTAACATTGTTTCTGTTAAAGGGATCCACGTATAGAAAGACTTGTAGTTCTTAAAAGATATATGTTAGTACAAGTTATAGTAATTTTATGTTATACATGGGCTCGCTGCCGTTCTTCCACAGTGTCTTTAACTATGTAAGATAGTGATTGAAATACATCACAAGGTGTCAATGGCGAGTTTTAAATTCATTAGAGCTCTAGCCAACGAGTGCGTTTTGCTCCTCGACTGACGTCGTTGTTTCCGGGTTCATTGTACCTTACGTTCATTTGAGTGTTAGCTTCACAGTGTACCAGACCTCTGATAGTTTTTATATTGTATCTAAATATTGCCATCAGTTTATTTGTTGAGCTAAACGAAATGTTTGAATAGAGTTTGACCAAAGTCTAAGTAAGTTTTATTTGTATTTTGCATAGCTATTTTAATTGGGAATGCCAGTTTATTTTGCATTGTTGTTTAACTGTGTGAGAATAGGGCCTCATTAATACAGATTGAAGTGCTTTTATATTTGTGAACATTATTTTTTTCGAGAGATAGGAATATTATTTCTGTTGTGCTTTCACTAAATGATACTTATGTTTGTTGTGAAGGAGTTGCCGAAGCTTATGCCAATAAACGGCATCATTGTAATCTGTTTGAGGCAATGTATGAGCGGGTCATTCCGCGCATGCGTTAAATGTGTCAAACATTTAAACGTGATTAATTTTAAAAATTAATTACCGCCCGTTAACGCGATTTGACAGCACTAGTAAACACATTACTAAATACTGAGCTAGGATAATAATAATGTCTGTAACTGTGTGCGGCCCCTTTAAGAGACGCTCTGGACATGTGGGCTATGACATAGGGGGAAGCCTGCAAGTGGAGTGAGGGGCTGAGAGCTAGTGATAGCAGTCACACTCCGCAGGAGCCCGCTGGAGTATTGTATTCGTTGTTGTCACATAAAAGTGACTGAAGCCATTCCGGACACTTTTCCTCTCTCAGCCGAGAGCATTACAGTATACAGTGGTACCTCGACATACGATTGCTTCGACACACAATCTTTTCCACATCTGACGTAAAATTTGACTCTCCATTTGTATCTACATCCGACGACATGCTCGAAATATGACAACATGACAACACCGCAGACGGACGGATGGCGGATTTTCTTGTGAGAGAAATCAACACAGCTTTCAAAAAGGTTGGTACAGGTGGTGAAACAAGGAAAAAGGTGACGCTCACCATTGAAATGAAGATGCAAATGATAGAAAAATATGAACGTGGGGTGCACATCGATGAACTGGCTCAACAATACAGCCGTAGAATTTGTCTACGATCTCCATGGTCCTCCTCCGACCACCGTTCGCCAGTCTTTATAAGTTATGGTGACAATTATTATTGTGGTAACATCACCAGCTTCGTCACGTTTTTATAATTTATTTCAGAACTTGTCCAACACAAAACGCCTACTATACGCCGCAGTTGACGGTGTTCTCAACAAAACATTAAAAGTGAAAGCTGACACTCAATCACACCGTTCCCTCTCTCCATCATGTCAGCCACGCGATGTGTTCAGGTACAGCAAAAAAGGTCCTTCACATTAGAACCTGATTCGTTACATTATTACAGGAATTATTATTATCATTCCAATTTTCATTTATAATTTATTTGTTTTGCTATGAGTAATTGCCATTTGTAATAGTAACAGCAGTATTTATTAAGGATTTAGTGTAGCTTTTTGGGCAGTAGAACGAATTAATGGAATTTTATTTAATTCTTATGGGAAAATCCTGCTCAACATACGACCATTTCGACTTACAAACAGGGTCCTGGAACGAATTAACTTCGTATGTAGAGGTACCACTGTATAGTTTGCGATGTGCCACCCCCGCCCCCCGTTAGCTCGCTATTAGCCCACTAGCTTATTATGCAGCATTTGTTATTACCACTGAACCGGTGCCACTAGCTACCACTTTCCTTGTTGAATTTCCCAAGATTTGGACCTTCTTTCCCTCGGTATTATTGTGCAGCCATTGAGGTATGTTTTTGGAAGCAAACATGTCTCGACTGATTTACCTTATAGTGTTATTGTACTCTCATTGTCATAATTAGGGCTGCAACAATTATTTTCATATTCGATTATTCTGACGATTAATTGGATGAATATAAATAAATATATGTCAAAAAATATATTTTTTCAATTACCTTTACAATTTACCTTGAAGTTGTTTTAGGCATGTTTTATGTAACAAGGAAGAAGAAATGGATGACTACAGCTTCCTAACCTAACTGTTGTCTACAACTTTATCAATTATCAAATTCGTTGAAAACTAATTAATTATTCAATTTAATCGATTAGTTGTTGTAGCCTTATTAACTAGTTTAGACACAACAAGTTCAAAAATTGGCAAAAATGTGAAATTTTTGTTGATGTCCTATTGTCATATTTGCAACTGAGAAGCTATAAATACGTTATATTTTCAAAAATTTAGACAAGTTTCAGGTGAAGAACGTCCTAATCCTAATTAAATGTTTATCAGAATAGTTGATTAATTTGCTAATCGATTAGTTGTCGATTAATCGATTAATTATTGCACCTCTAATCATGATTGTATTCTATTTTCTAATTGTGTGTCCATAATCTATCCATATATCTATCTATCCATCCATCCATCTATCTATTCTTATTTTTTACTTTAATTTAATACGTCGTATGAAACGTGTTTTTGGGTAGTTATTTTGATATTTAGGGGTACTTAAAGAGTTAATTCTGATTTACGTGGAAATTCAGGTTACGTCGCCAGTGTAGGAATGGATCTCGTTCCGTCAACCGGGGACTACCTGTATTGATCACGACTTAATAACCTTAATAAGGGCACTTGCTCGCTTAAGAGGGCAAGGGCCAGTGCTTGAGCACCACCTGGCGTCTATGTGTCCATGGCAGTGATGAGATATGATTTAAGGAAAATCTAGTATCCATGTATGCAGCTTCTACTACTGTTGCACTGTGTTCATGGTCCATCATAATCACATTTATTTAAATGAAGTTTTTCTGACCCATAATGCACCACAAAGAAGGCAAGCCAAAAAGATGGCCACAATATACTAGATTGTTTGGCCTTTTTAAAATATTGTTGGGAGTTGTTATGTTTATATATTGCTGCTAGAGGCGTGCGAAATTTCCGATTCATAGATTATTCGCGATTCAGCCGTGGAAGATTCGAGAACGATTCACAAACATCCAAATTCCAATTATTGAATTATACCAGGTAAAGAGGAAATAAAACACAGTCAGCGCTGTTTTCAGGACGCAGTGAGGAACGGACCAAGAGTATCATGTTCAATTCATGCCGCTTGATAAAAAAAAAAAAAAAAAAAAAAAAAACATGACTGCGGCCGTCAGCCGCTACAAACAGCGCCCATTTGCTAGTTGCTACAAACATACGGCAACATACGACTATGGTAGATATCACATACATCTAGAACTAGATGTGAAATGACAGACGACGGCCGTGTTAAATCATATACCAAGAACTAGATGCGAAATGACAGACTTTCCCGCGCTAGTAAACAAGCGCCATCTTAAAGCAGTAGACTTCTCTAGAAGGCTCTGTTGTAGCGAACCTAATTACTTTTTATCTGAAAAAAAAAAAAAAATCGGCAAAATCTTGACTTGAATCTATTTTTAAATGATGAAACAGTTTTAAAACTTTCACGTCGAAAGTAGACAGAAGGGAAGTTATGGAATAACGGGAGCAATTTTAACAACTTTAACGGTTGATTCACAACATTAAATTAACTGAACGTAGTTTAAAGCTGCCGATACAGAATGGGGACTTGAGTATTTTATTTACTGTTTTTAACGGTTAACTTGATACTGAAACAGTAGTTTGTTTAGCCTGAGAGGATTTTTGAACAATTTTGGAACTAGTGTACAAAAAATTAAAAGCGGGGGGGTGCATCATTAATCAATTTATAATCAAATCGGAGCCTCTGAATTATAATCGTAATCGAATCGTTAGGTGCCCAAATTTCCAAGTGCCCCAGATTCCCACCTCTAATGGCTACTTCCCCACCAAAAGTGATCATTACCTCCGTGGCGTCCGTAGCTAGTCTGTGGTGATAAATGCACCACGGACCGGTAATGGTCCCTGGTCTGAAATTTGGGGATCACTGCATTACAGTAATGAAGGACTTTTAACAAAGCTAGCTTAAAATAACAGAATTCTATAATGACGCAGTAATAATTTTTCATCAACAGTCTGATCTCCCTTATATTTTATTGACAGTAAAATATCAAATTGATTCATGTCTAAAAACATAATATCACCCATTATGGTAATTATCACTTTTTTTTTTTTTTCTTTTTTTTTTTTTTTTAAACCTGTCTTGTTCAGCTGTTTGACACGGAGAATGGAAGTATATGTGCCCGGTTGGTCTGAACAGTTTTAATGTTTCCCATTGAGATAATGACATACTCCCATTGTGATCATTCAACATACCAACATACCTCGTTTATTATGACAAAAGCAGTGAACAGGACGGGTTATGGGGGAACAGAAGTAAAGGAACACGAGAGAAGAAAGAAAAGAAACACAAAAAACAACAAGAAATAGGTTAGGGTTAGGGCGACTCAAATAATCAGGATCATTATCAGGCTCCTGCAGAGCTTGCTGATGAGCTGATCATTTGATTCAGGTGTGTTCAAGGAGGGAGACATGGAAAACAAGCTGGATAGGGGCTCTCGAGGACCGGACTTGGGCACCCCGATCTAACATATTGGAGAAAATGCGACAGTAACAAAAAAATAAATGAATACAGTGCCTTGCAAAAGTATTTGGCCCCCTTGAACCTTGCAACCTTTCGCCACATTTCAGGCTTCAAACATAAAGATATAAAATTTTAATTTTTTGTCAAGAATCAACAACAAGTGGGACACAATCGTGAAGTGGAACAACATTTATTGGATAATTTAAACTTTTTTAACAAATAAAAAACTGAAAAGTGGGGCGTGCAATATTATTCGGCCCCTTTACTTTCAGTGCAGCAAACTCACTCCAGAAGTTCAGTGAGGATCTCTGAATGATCCAATGTTGTCCTAAATGACCGTTGATGATAAATAGAATCCACCTGTGTGTAATCAAGTCTCTGTATAAATGCACCTGCTCTGTGATAGTCTCAGGGTTCTGTTTAAAGTGCAGAGAGCATTATGAAAACCAAGGAACACACCAGGCAGGTCCGAGATACTGTTGTGGAGAAGTTTAAAGCCGGATTTGGATACAAAAAGATTTCCCAAGCTTTAAACATCTCAAGGAGCACTGTGCAAGCCATCATATTGAAATGGAAGGAGCATCAGACCACTGCAAATCTACCAAGACCCGGCCGTCCTTCCAAACTTTCTTCTCAAACAAGGAGAAAACTGATCAGAGATGCAGCCAAGAGGCCCATGATCACTCTGGATGAACTGCTGAGATCTACAGCTGAGGTGGGAGAGTCTGTCCATAGGACAACAATCCTGCACAAATCTGGCCTTTATGGAAGAGTGGCAAGAAGAAAGCCATTTCTCAAAGATATCCATTAAAAAGTCTCGTTTAAAGTTTGCCACAAGCCACCTGGGAGACACACCAAACATGTGGAAGAAGGTGCTCTGGTCAGATGAAACAAAAATTGAACTTTTTGGCCACAATGCAAAACGATATGTTTGGCGTAAAAGCAACACAGCTCATCACCCTGAACACAACATCCCCACTGTCAAACATGGTGGTGGCAGCATCATGGTTTGGGCCTGCTTTTCTTCAGCAGGGACAGGGAAGTTGGTTAAAATTGACGGGATATACAAATACAGGAACATTCTGGAAGAAAACCTGTTGGTATCTGCACAAGACCTGAGACTGGGACGGAGATTCATCTTCCAACAGGACAATGATCCAAAACATAAAGCCAAATCTACAATGGAATGGTTAAAAAATAAACGTATCCAGGTGTTAGAATGGCCGCATATAGACATATTGTTCAAACACAGCAGCTCTTTTGGCTTAAAATACAGCAGTTTCTTTTAAAGAGCATATGACACCAGAAAAAAAGTCTTATATGGCATTATTATGTGAATTAGAATCATATTTTGAGACGATTCGACTATATACAACAATTTAGCAAAGCGCAGATGACGAGAAATTAGTCTTTTAATCTGCCGGTTAGCCACGCCTACCATTATAGGGCTTTAGCGTCCCCAACAGGTGGATGACGTCAGCGGTAGACTGGGCTCATCGGTTTTACTATTCAGCCCATTGAGGGGGAATTGTTCAGAACGAGGAAAACGCGACGAAGAGAGCTGCAAAATGTCATTGTTTCAGTCTCTCTACTCCCAATATTTTTACAGGATATTCTTTTTATCCAAGTACTTTTCCCCAATAGCTATATAAATGGCTTGAGAAGGACCAGTCAGCCCGTCGAGGGGGAACTATTCACAATGAGGAAAACGCGACGAAGAGAGCGGCAAAATGTCATTGTTTCTGTCTCTTTACTTCAATATTTTTACAGGATATTCTTTTTACCCAAGTACTTTCCCCAATTGCTAAATAAATGGCATGGTCATGACAAATAACAATCTTGTGCTAAATGGAATATAAAATAATAAAAATCCATTTATTCAAGACGAAATGGCAAAATTACTCCATAATGGTCAAAACAGTCGACTTCACCTTTACTGTCACACCTCCCGAACGATATTTTATGACACCTAAATCGGACATATGTCATTTCCCTTCCCCGGCTTCGGAGAATGTAAACAGACCAGAAGGAGTGACAGCTAGCCGACATGCTAACCCGAACCGAGGGATGTTTCAAAGTCTTCGAAGTGGAAAATCACACATAACTAGCCTGGATTATTTGACATGACGACCCGGTTGTCGAGTTTCTTTGCGGATCGGCAAACCGCCCGGCGGAGAGCAATTTACAGTTCGTTCCCTGGAGGAGGGTGGCTGGAGTTGTTGTGTAGCTAACGCGCTAACAGCCTACTGCTAATGAGCATGAGGATAGCTTTTTACATGCCTATCAATGATCAAACGTAAGTAGTCCTTTATTTAAAGGAATTTTATAGTGTTTACTTTGTAATCACTGTATTCGTATTTGACATAATACAAAACAAGATGTTTACTCACTTCCTTGTAAGTCCAATGGTCCCACAGTAAATATCCACGGTGAATGGGAACCTTTTGAAACTCCAAAAAGGCGCATACGCCTCTCCCGCATACAGAATGATTTTTCTGCAGCCGTTTGGCTGGCGTGATGCAAAAAATAAAAGTATTAATCCGCAAAATCAGCTGAATCCTTCGTCCTCATACACAACAGTACACTGTATAGTGAAGAGAACGTCTTCTACCGTACACGTCACAGTGCCCTCCTCCTCAATGCAAGACCGAAGCCGGAAGTCACTCATTTTCATGGCGCGGGATTCAAAAATCTAAATAAATATAGCGATCGCTTCCACACACATCCAAGCGGTCCATATCATTCAGGGGTATAAAATACCGCGTGTATTATGAAATAAACATGCTTTTTTGTGTCACAGGCACTTTAAAGAGGAGTGCAAGAGCAGAAACTGCTTTTTCGGTCTTGTCTGTGTTTTCCACCATATATTTTTATTCCTAGGTCAATGTTCATTTAACAATTTTTCTCCTCTGAATTCAACCCAGGTTTCTTATATAGACCATGTATGTGAGGTATCAATACATTCAACTAGTGCATATTTATTAACATCATCATCATCGTCTTTTTAATGTACTGTCCCCAGCAAAAAGTGTACATGCAGGTATACACTGTACAGTATGTGTGCTATTATATCGTCCCTACCAATGTTGAGACCAAACCTACGCCCTTGGTTTTACACTTTTTTTTTTTACAAAACAACAGTGGAGCTGGACTAACATTACTCATCAAAATCCATCAAAAGGACAATGCCATCATCATGACATGGGAGGACAACATGTTCATTGAAGCAGATGTGGAACCAAGCCCGTGCCACAACAAAGACCGGTGTTTGTGTAGCCATGTTGCCGCTGGTGTTATGGAAGGTATGTTCTTCCTGTCCCTGCATTTTCATGTGTCCAGTGCTGAAAACATACTAAAATCCTAAAAATACTAAAATCTTGTGCATGAAATGACTTGTTGTTGATGATGATTGTAATTAGGGTGATGTTTAATATTATTAACTTCAACTACTGTACTGCCGTGGCTGCAACGCATGCAACACATGCTATCTGCTGCTAGCCTGTTGCTAAACAGTACGTGTAGGAGGGCACAATTATGTAAACCAGGGGTGCCCAAGTCCAATCCTCGAGAGCCCCTATCCAGCTTGTTTTCCATTTGCCCCTCCTCCAACACACCTGACTCAAATAATCAGGATCATTATCAGGCTCGTACGGAGTTTGCTGATGAGCTGATCATTTGATTCAGGTGTGTTCAAGAAGGGAGACATGGAAAACAAGCCGGATAGGGGCTCTCGAGGACGGGACTTGGGCACCCATGATGTAGAATAAAGAGGAGAAATGTAACACCTCTATTTAGCCAAAAGTATCGGAGTAAGCGTAGCGTTTTTTTTTTTCTCCAAAAGTTACTCGAGTAAATGTAATGGAGTAAATGTAACGCATTACTACCTACCTCTGATCATATCATAATTGGCCCATTTCAGTTTGCATAATGGGCTAGTCAAACGTTTTTTCATTCAAATTTATGTTATATTATCTCAGTTCCAGTAAAGCACAAAACAAAAAGTGTACCCCTGATATTTCGAAGTAATTTATAACGATGAAAAACGTGTTGAAGTGCAGACAGATTCGGCAGACAATACAAAGAACACACAAATAATGAGATTAATGAAATCCACAGAGATAAACATCACAGTTCATTTCATGATGTTATGCTTTGTTTCCATGGTATTTGTTATTCTTTTGGCTAAACCTGAAAAAAACGGCTTTCTTCTTTGGTGCCACAATGTGAAAAAAGGAGGGGGTAAAAGGCAAATATACTCCTGGCTAGGGATGGGAATTGATAGGATTTTTACGATTCCGATTCCATTATCGATATTGCTTAACAATTCGATTCTTTATCGATTCTCTTATCGATTCTAATTTGGGGGGAAAGAACAAACGTTTTAATTGGCATCGAGTTTGTTTAATCAGAAGTCACAACGTTACAAACTCACAAGGTCAAAAGCGGCCCAAAGCCTCAGTGCTAACTGTGGCAATAAGTGGCAAATGCACAAGAATGTGTAACATTTTACTGAAACATTTTTCTAATAGAAATAAAAAATATTGGTAAATATTGGCATATAGGTTGTTGTTCTGCCTTTGGCAATATGTGTTACAGCAGGGGTCTACAAACTTTTTCCTGTGAGGGCAACATAACTTTTCCCTTCTCTGATGATGAGCCGGGGTCAGTTTTTAACAGAAAAAGTGTGACGATTGCAGGAGTGCCTAAATGTAAAAAAATGTTTTTCAAAAAGCCACAATCAAATAACCCTTTCTCGATTCTTCACAGAACAAAAGTAAATACAATAAAAATAATAACAAATATAATAATAAAAAATAATAATAACACTATTAATTAAATGGACAATAACCAAATAACCCTCTCTGAGTTCTTCACAAATAATGGCCAGGAAATAAATAACACTATTGAGGAAAAAAAAAAAAAAATCAAAATGCTCTCTGGTTTTGTTCAGGGGGCCGGACCAAATGTGGAGGCCGGTCGGCCGTATCCGTAGTTTGGGGAAATAATACACTTTAACAGTTAAAGTGTATTATTTACCATTATATTGAAATGCATGCCTTTTAGTTTTTATGGTGCTTTCACGCTCATGTGGGGGCGCCCTTGCGCATCCTCACGTGAAGAAGAACGCGCTTACGTGAAGAAGAGCGCGCTTACACGCGAAGAAGAAATGCCGCATCCAAGCGAGTGAGCGAGTTAGTGAGAGAGGGAAATACTGCTGCGAGCCTACGTTCTTTGTTAAAGTTTGTAAAATATCTACAGAGGCAACGCCTGTATGTATCATCTTTTGTGTTGTTTGTTTCCACTCGCCTTCGGACACAATAAAATCAAGTTGTGTAGTGGTTTGATCGATATGCAAATTCTAGCAGACGCATGCTAACAGTTTGTGTTATTATTGTATTAGCAGCTAATCATCGCTGATTTACGTTGATGCAAACCTGTTTGTTATTTGGGACGAAATTGATTTGTTTCATTTCTATTTTTAGTTTCACTCTTCAAGTGATGGTTGAATAATGTCAGCAAATTATACCAACGTCTTCTGCACCGTCATTTCGGAGTTTAGCTAGCTGTATAGCCAGGGCTGAGCCTTAGCGTCTCGGTGAGGACAGTGCAGTCGCATTCCCTCCCGATGCAGTTATCTCCACCTTGCAATGACTGCAAATCGCTTTGTTGTAATTTTTCCTCGTGAAGTGAAGACACACTTTCGAACGTCATTGTTATGTTTACAGCTGCAAAGATCTTGCTAAACCATCGTAACCTTTTATTTTCACCCTATTTCCTGGTGAAGTGTAGCCAAACTTTGGAGCGAGTGGTTCTTGGCGCCATGCTAGTTTGATGCGTCTGGATAACAAGACAACGTCACGACGCAATATGCGTCTTTAAGAATCGTTAAAGGGATCGTTAAGGCTTTTTCATTGTGATGTTGAGGCCTCGAAACACTCGGAACCGGTTCGGAATTGGAATCGGATTTCGATTCCCATCCCTACTTCTGACACACAAAAACAGACAAGCACTACGCATGTCCTAAACAGAAATTATGGTGCAGGGGACTTCATGGCAGACGAGGCACGGGCGTTTTAAGTGGAAACGTTGAGACATCGTAACCCGAGGACTCCCTGTAATCTGGTTTAATGCCAAGAATCCTAAAGTATCTGTGGAACTTACACCCCACTTCCAGATTTGGGTAGTAACACGTTACTTTTACTTCGTTACATTTACTTCAGTAACGTTTTGAGAAAAAATTACTTCTTAGAGTAGTTTTACCACACAACACTTTTACTTGAGTAGATTTATGAAGAAGAAACCCTACTCTTAGTCTGCTACTTTTGGCTACACTAGAGTCGTTACATTTTTTCGAAAAAATCATTTGTTCATGACCGCCATCTGGCCTGTGCCTCTTGACTAATCCGAGTAGAAATTTGCCCACGTCGCTCTCTAGTGGTTGGTCTCCGTTACTGGAGTGTTTGCACACCTATAGCAGCCCCGCATCAGTCAATGTAAACATTAATGTTAGCTGCTGTTGACTGTGTGTCTTTAGACAGCTTTTTGACGGGGAAAAGTCCACCTGTTGAGCCAGAAGATGAGCCTACAACCAAGTCCGTTCTGCATAATATGTGGCTAAAAGCTAGCAAAAAAGGCTACATGAGCGAATGCACTGGGAGCATCGTACCTTGTGGGGAACCGTATTGCTAAAGCTAAGAAACCTTTCACAATTGGAGGAGAACTCAGTATACCTGCAATCAGAGATATTTGCAGTCAAGTTTTGGGAGAGACCGCTGTTACAGTTTTTCTCAATTGCTTTGGTACGTTTCTCAGATCAGTATTGAAATTCTCAAAACTACTTGTTCAATCCTTGCAACATTGTATGACTAGTGGACATCAAAAAAGCAGTTTCTCATTTCTTTGAACATGTTGTAGATGTTTTTGTGCATCCATGCACACGATTTTGTACCATACTCAGCTGTTTCTTACATTATCAGTTGCATCTGTCATGATGGTCAAAATGGATGATCATGGGTCTCTATTGAATAGTCTTATCACACACAACATGTAGTCATTACATCATTGCTTAAGTCTTTACATGCAAAATGCATGAACATTTCTTCAGAATATTTCAACATGGGTGTGCTTATTTCTAAGCATTTTTGTTACTTATTTTTCGTAACTTATTTTAACCTGCCAAAATTTGTGATAGTTTGAGACAGTGTAGGTTTCCACCACTCCAACATAATCAGGGAACGGTTTGCAACCCACATAAGACTGGTAATGGAGTTCCTCCCACCATACTCCTCATTCCTCAGTCCCATAGAAAACTTTTTCTCCACATGGAGATGGGAAGTGTATGATCGCTAGCCTCACATTCAAATGACTCTTCTAGATGTCATAAATGCAGCATGCAGTGACATCACAGCAAATGCCTGCACAGGCTGGATAAGGCATTCAAGAAGATTCCTGCCACGCTGCATAGCAAGAGAGAACATCCATTGTGACGTGGATGAAAATTTGTGACCCAACAGGGAGGAATGTCAAGATGTGTAGAAAGAATGGGGGAAAATCCCGACATGTAACACTCAAAGTTTGGTTGTGCTGATTGTCTTATGTTCACATTTCTAATTTTGCTGATGTTTTTTTTCTTTGTGATACTCAGTGCTATCTTTTGCTCTCTGTATTGCACTGACATGGTCTGTCAAGAATTGCAAAACAGTAGAAGAGTAAGCTGAATCTTGTCCAGTCTCTTGCAATCAATCTCCCAGACACAAAGGTGTAATTTGCAATTTCATCAAAACTTACGTACACCGTCTTCAGCATCAGAGCCTTTCACCAGAGTAACTGTTCAATTGAGAGCATGACTAAGCAATTTGACTGTCTTGGCTGAACACAATGAAACAAGGACTTGTCATTCCGACAGCACTGACATGTTCATTGACACAGAAATTTAATTCTGAGCGATAGACTAAGTATTTTGCACAAAAAAATTGCTTTTGCAGGTATACTATGTTGTTTTGCTACTTGTGTGACATGTTGTGAGGATTGAACAAGTACTTTTGAGAATTTCAATTCTAATCTGAGAAACGTACCAAAGCAAATGAGAAAAACTGTATTAAAGGTTGATTCTGTCATGTCTCGGAAGTCATGTTAGTGTTTTTTGTTTTGTTGGTGCAGAATTTCCTGCTTTTATTTTGGTAATGGCATTCCGCCTGGTTCCCAACTTTACTTCCTGCTCTTCCCAATCAGGCTGATCATATCCACCTGTGATCCATTGTATATATAGGCTGCGTTCCAATCATGGTGAGTTGCCCTCGCTCACTTTCCCTAAGCACTTGCTATGACGTCACACGGAGGCCACTTGGACGGTGGAGGGAAAGTGGGCGGAGGGGGAGCAAAAGACGTAAATGGAACACACCTGCCCTCGTTCACTTACAGGCAAGAAAGTCATGGAACAACCACAAGGTGTTGGAGTAGTGCTATACTGCTTATTCCAAATCAGTGGCTCCTCCAGAAATTCTTCAATGAGGTGGCCAAATGGGGCCACTTGAAACCTAGGGTGGCACACCAAAAAATAAAAGCAATAATTTGGTTTTTACTATGTTGCAGTAATATACAGGCCAGTAGAAAACTGTCAGAAAGACGTCAGGACACGCCTACTGATATACTTTGTTTGATTGTGTTATATTGTATATTGTATACTATTATTTTGTGTTAATGCAAATAATCCATAATAGTCCAGTCAACATTTTGAGTTCCGCAGCTGCTACAATCTGACATTATACTGGCGAGTGGGGTGACCAGTGGGCTGGCCTGGCCACCCCCTGGTGGCATTATCACACAAAATATATGGCGACTCATGTCAATAAGACGGAGACGTATTCCACGATTGATGGCAATACGTCGGTACCTGGGAATTATCAGAATTATTAGTTTTGTACGAAATTTTATTTGGGCGATTTATTACTTATTTATTTTTGTCTATACCTTATCATTTGTAGACAGATTTGTTGTTTAAACACATTTAACCTATTTGAAGTTTAGTTTCAGTCCCTCCCAACCATTTGATTAACGGACCATTCCTTTCGTTAAAAGCAAAATAGAAAAGGCAAGCGAAATAGTAAAAATCAATGACAAAAATTGTCATTGTTTTTTCCTTTTTTTTTTTTTTTTTTTAATGACAAAAGTGAAAGTCAATAAAAAAGTTGCTTTACTTTTTATTTCTTCATTTATTTCTCTTTATTTGTTGATGTGTTTTTTTTTATTTTATTTTGGCACTCCTGTGATTCCATACGTTCTGTCATAACTGTCACATACGGTCTAATTTTTAAAAAATTATTTTTTAACAACAGTGAGGAATTTACATTTTGAAAGGCAGTTTGGTATAACGTTCAAACACCGTGCTGCGGCTTAATTTATTTTCTTCTTCTTTGGTGGTAAATAGACAGCAGCCAACGGTATTTGAGCTTCGTTATCACCACCACATGGACATGTTGTCCGTGTAGCACTGCAATGCATTGTGGGATACAGGGAGCTCCGGAGTCACCATCGTTTTTCACTTGATCACTGAGCCCTCTGAGGGTCCATCTCACCAAGTTCACTTCGCTGTTTTGGAAATTGGAACGGCCCTTAAGATGGCGGCGGGAATTCCCCCGGGGGGCGGTGGCTAGGGCAAGTGAGCGAGGGCTTATTTAAACCGCGATTGAAACGCAGCCATAGTCTGCACCTAACCCTGTGTCGGTTCGTCTTGTATCCTGCTATGTTCCGTGTTACCAGTTCATGTAAGCCTTTTCTTGACTAAGATTTAAGTTGGGTTCAAATGCCCTTCTGTTTATTTGTTGACTTTGCTCAGATCTTTGGTATCCAGTAGTGATGGTGAAATGAGGCCTCATGAGGCATTGCACCACTTGAGCCAATTGGTTCGAGAAAGGGTACATTTCTCGGAGCTTCATGTGTCCACCGAACCACCTACTGGCTAAGTGTATAATCACAGTCATTTGTCTCCCAATCACATGAGTGATTCGTTAATTTTTGTGTGTGTGTCTGTTAGGAAGGTATTATTTAGCAAAATATTGTCTGTCCACATCCTTGAGGTACATAGATTATCACATAAGTATATATTTTCTTCAACTTTCTGTTCATTGTTTTCCAGCCACAGAAGTTAAATTTGGCATACATCTTCAGCAATGGGATCAAACTCATAACGTGAGTGACCAAAATGAATTGGGGGGGCGGGGGGAGGGCAGTACCCACTGAATCAAAAAGAAAACAAAACAAAAAGGACCTATAGGCTACATATGAAATTAAAACTCACACATAGACATGAACAAGTACCTGACAGTAAAAAAAATATATTATATTGTGATGTATCCTGTAGGTCGGCAGTGCCAAGCAGCTCCCCAAAAATCAATGTACAACAAATTTTACAAACTATACTGTAAACGAATGAACTTTTGGGTCCAGTAAGAGGAGTGGCCACTTAAAGTCACACGTCACTCATGGACTAAAACCGACAATATTTATTTAAAATGTAGTGTGTGTATGTGTGAAAATGATTCCATAAATGGCATTATCATAATGTTGCAGGTTGTGCAATGTTTTTTTTCCTGGAAATGACATGTGCATATGCAGCCGTTGGTGCATGTATCTGCGCCGCGAGATCCATCCCCCTTGCCAAGGACAGGACTCGAGCCCACACACACGATGCATCCAGCACAGCAGACGGATGCTCTCACCACCAAGCCAGTAGCCCAGGCTACCACTTTTACCTGCCAGCGCACCCACATGAAGGCATCGGGAGGGAGGTTTCCACACACCGCACATAACCGATCTGCATGTACCAGTTACACGTAATCAGGGAGAGGCGTGTTTGTGTAACATGAATTTTTATGCTTGTGTAATTTGTACATTGATGTAGCTACAGGATGGTGGCGATTTTCATTCTGTTTTATTCAAAAATATTTTTTTCCACAGAGAGGAGGTCCTCTTTCTTGCTAGATCCATCCTAGTATCAACTACTGTACCCTTCTCTCAACTCACTTAAACTTTTCACTCTCCAAACCACCTCTAAACCATCCAAACTCTCACCTGATCGTAACTCTCCTTCACTCACATTTTGAATGCAGCCAGAGGTGTTGATAACTGTAGCAAGCTGTCAAACCGCGCAGCAAAGCACTAGCACTCCCTGAAGCAATCACGTGGTACAGCTGGGCTGTCATCATTTTTGGAACTTCTCCTAAATGAAGCGAGCCTCGGTACGCGTTTCGCCGAAAAGTCCCTTCATTACTCGACACACACTTTGAAGGCTCGGCGCCCCTCGAGACATCACTAGTATCCAGCAAGTGCTGTGATTTTTCGTTGTCTCTTTTTGAATTCCTATGAATTGAAAATAAACCTTTTTAAACAGAACATTCGTGCATTTGGGTCCTTAGTAAATCCTTGTCAGATTCAGCGTATGGTGAGTTTCATTTACCCTGCACTTAATGTTCGTTTTTAGCCCTGTTGTGTTTTTTATATTTACTGTCATTTTCTGCCACACATTGCCAGTGTCGTGCCAATGGAGGTATCCCGGTCTGAAAGTGTTTCTCATGGCCCAGTTCCAGACATGACATATCAAAACAAGGATGTGCTTCCCAGGGTGAACTAATTAATCCGTGATAATAGAGAACATCCTAACATTATACTCCAGTATGTTACGTCATACGAAAGAAAGTGTTTTTGGTGGATGGCCATGTTGCAAAGCTTCCTAGATAACTACATTAAAACACTGAAATCAATCAAATCAAGGGCAGTGGTGTGGCTCCACCTTCCCTGAATGCATGCACGCTCCCACGGCTAGGGGAAACACTTTCTGACGGGGATACCTACATTGGCAAGACACCTGTCCATGGTGCAAAAAAGGTTGGGGGCCACTGGGCTATAAATGAAGTTGTGCTGAGGAAAAAAAAATACCATTTAAAAAAAATAAATAAATAAAAAAATCAAACATTTTAAGCAGTTACTTGCAATGCTACTCATTATTTGAGTATTCTTTTCAACGAATACTTTGCTCGTATTTGAGTAAATTTTTTATGACGACTTTTACATTTTTACTTGAGTGATATTATTTAGAAGTAATGCTACTCTTACTTGAGTATTTTTTTTTGCCTCCTCTACCCACTTATAGCTAGACTTGATAGACTTCTTCACGAACAGGTCACAGAAGTTGTTGGTCATCAAAGCACATTTTTAGACAGCCCTTTCACCAGCAAGGCTGTTTGCTCTCTATTAGTCAACATCTTTGATTCCAACCATTGCATTCTGCCAAACTGGTTCTCCCTTCTGCAAGATCATTCACTGCATTATTGCTGTGCTCTGCAGGAATTTGTGATTAGGTGTGAAAACCCCAATCTTGAGCTGATAGCTGAGGCAATACATGCAGCCGCAGGTCTGGTGACATGACACAAAGTCAATCAAACTGCGGCCTCGTGTGTCCTGGTTGCCTACACTGTGTACATACGGACACCCTTATGTTGGAATATGATGTTTATTATGGACAATCCATGATGACAACACAAGTCCAATAAAAAAAGAAGCAACCAGGTTTACATCACGGGGCTGTCACATTGCCATAGTCCATGTAAGCCTTTAATTCTCCTAGCAAAAAGAGGGAATACCCAGAGGGAGCACTCGACAGCATCCCCACTTCCCAAGGGCTCCAAAATGTGCATCCTGAGCCACATTTGAAAAGTAATCTTTTTTTTTACGCCAAAATGACAGGAAAGATGTATCATTGGCAACTTGAAAAAGCCAACACTGCATTTTTTTATTACTTCACAAAAAATCTTTAGACGCATGAATAAGAGAGCGCTCATGCTAGCAAGCAGAATCAGATAATAATTGTGTGTCTGCTGTTCCCAGCGGTGTTGAAAACACGCAATTTCAAGCGTCGCTATGTGTTGATTGGCTGTTGGTGACATCATCTGAGATCACACACCAACAGCGCGCTTGGTGCTATGACTTCACTGTTGATGATGAAAGACGGAGTGAGAGAGCTAGGATCGGTTGTGAACCAGAACAGATTTTCCTCTGCCACCCCCTCACCATGCCAATTAGTATTTAGTTCATTTACAATCAAAGACCCAGGAGAATGTGCCGTTGGAAGGTTAGCCTCAAAGGAACGTCTACTGTAGCATTATAAAACTGACAACATTGCAGCCATTATTGTATTTTGTTGTGTACAATTTTGATATCGAAAGCAAGCATAACAAATATTTGTAGGTGATATATTGTGTCATAAATTATTGCCGACATGCAATATTGTTTATTTTTTATTTTACGGCTGTCACAATATTAAAATTTTTAATCGAGTTAATCACAGCTTAAAAATTAATTGTAATTAATTGAAATTCAAACCTTCAGTAGTGTAGACAGTAGACAGTAGTGCTGCAATGATTAATTAATAGTTTTGATTGACAGTTACTCAAAATGTTTTCGTTTGGAAAATTCAAAACCTTCAGTCCAAAAATAAAGGTTTCCAACAATTTTGAATGAACATAGATGTAGTGTCTACATGGACAATGCCAACTATGTTAATGTCATACACTCAGTAGGAAAAGCAGCATACTATTTTCAATTCAACCTATCTAGAAACCACGAACTGTATGCTAAAAAAAAGTTGTATGGGATTTTACCGTCCTCTAAACCAGGGTTCGCTAAATCTGGACCTCGAGCCACTTTTCCTGTCGTGTTTTCCATGTCTCCCTCCTTCAACACACCTGAATCAAATAATCAGGATCATTATCAGGCTTCTGGAGAGGTTGCTGATGACATAATCATTTGATTCAGGTGTGTTAGGGGAGAGAGACGTGGAAAACACGACAGGATAGATGGCATCGAGGTCCAGATTTGCTGAACCCTGCTCTAGACTTATTGACCAGAAAAGCCAAGAGGCTCTGCTTTAGACTAGCCAGTGTTTTAAGAAGACATTCGCAATTCTGAAGCTAATGCTAATTTGAATGCTACGCTAATGCTAGGAGTTACATTTAGTGTCTAATGATCATTCAGCACAGACCTTTAAATGCTAAAGCAACATTGCATATTCTCTCTTGCCAAGATAAGAAAACAAATTTCACCGTGTTTCCAAACAAGCAAGATGGAGCACAGCCTAGCTTGAGATACATCCTAAACTCAGGTGAGGAGGGGGAGGTACAGCACATCTCACATGAGTGACCTGACCCAAACACTGCCATGATGCAAGCTGATGTACTCCACATACAATATGAAAATGTGACGCATTGTGAACATGACAGAAACTAATCAAACGATGTCACATTTTTGTCTCGTAGTCGTCTCATCAGACGAAAACTGGTATCCCGTCTCATTCGAGTCTCCCGCATTTTTAGCTTGTCATCGACATGAAAAAAATTGTTAGTCAGCGAAATCTTTTCCTTATCATCATTTTTGACAAAAACAACACTGGTGTGAATGCACCATCAGTTCATCACAGCTCGTTCATGTCAAGCGAGCCGACCGGTTCCACATTTAAGATTACTGGTTGGCGGACAGCCAGATGCACTCATCAAAAGAGCCAGGCATGGCTTGCGAGACATAGGTTCCTGACCCCGGTCTAAATCATACAGTATGTACTCGTCTGTCCATGTTCATTTGAAATTGTTGGAAACCTTTATTTATTCATTCATTCATTGACTAGAACTTAAGATTTTTTACTGATAAAACAGTGTGACTATTCATCGACGAAAACTAGACAAAGACTTACACATTTTGAAATTACTTAAACATGACTATTTTCGTCCAAAAGATAAAGTCCAAAATTTAAAGGGCTGCCAAAAACAACATTTGTTCAAAGAACAGGAAAATATGCTGAATTGCTCCCACTTGGGTGTGTGAAACCAGACTGTTGTGTTGCACATCCCCCGAACCTCCATCAATACCATCTAGAATACAGAATTCTTTGCCCACATTTTAATCTGAGTGTCAGGGTAGGTTCACACGACAGGTCTTAATGCACAAATACGATTTTTTCCTTTTTTTTTCCGACTCGAGTCAGACATTAACTTGACGGTCTGAACGGGACAAGGCGCATAGAAGTGGACAATTTCAAATCCGATCTGAGTCACTTTTGTATGTAGTTCAAATCCGATCTGGGCCACATTTTTTCAGAACGTGACTGGCGGTCTGAACTGTCAAGACTCCCAAATCATGAACTCCATACAGTAATTACGTCAGCAAAGAGCAAGAGGCACGGAGGATGGCAGCCACGTAGGCATTAGCGCCTAGCTTGAACTCTGCTTTTAAGCACAAAGCGGGCTTGACCACAGTCATAAAAAATAAAATGAAGAAAAGATTTTCGATTTTCATTCTGTACGTCGAATGAGCAATATTTAATTTCATGCGCACACGTCAAGGCTCATGTGTGTGCGTGTATGCGTTCTATCAGTCCATATAAACTTTGAATATAAGACTAAACGGGGATTATTAATGTCTGTTATTTGTGTCCTCTTTTTGGAAATCAAAATATGATCACTCTGGAATGACATACAGCTAGCATGTGTAATTTGTTTTGATGCTTCTGCGCATGCGGGTCTCTTTGCTGAGCGCATATCGGACTGCGAATTAGTGCGCATGTGTGATACTTGAACGGTCTCAATGGACGAAGGCAGTCTGAACGGGCACGCCAAAAAAACAGATATGGCAAAAAAATCGGATTTGTGCATTAAGACCTGTAGTATGAACCTAGCTTTAGTTAACCCAAGTCTGGAGAAGTGGAAAAATAAGGTGTTAAAGAGTCAAACCTGGCAGTACAATTAGGACAGCCTGGCTAGGGTCAGCATTGGCAAAAGTGGTAGCATTTGTCAGCTGCCAGCATGGGAAAGCAGAACTCAGCTGGAAGGATGCTGCAGGCCCTGTCTGTCTGGTGTCCTCATATCTGTGTGTACACACACTCACTGCTGCTGACTCACCCGGGGGACACCATTGACATGTTCAGGTCTACGACACATCGTGTAAACACGATACCTGAAGGCACTGTCTATGTTTAAAAAATAAAATATATTTGCATGTAGAGAATTTTGCTCTTTTCTGTGTCCCAACCACAGGTAGGTTGAGTAGCCAAATAGATTAATCACTGAAGAGTAATGTTACAATGTAATGTAATGTTAAAATAATATTACTGAAGTACAAGTAAAAGTTAAAAAATATATATATTTAGTCAAAACAATACTCATGTAATGAGTAACATTGTGAGAACTGTTTACATTGTCAAATTTTCTTAAGTAATGGTATTTTTTTTTTCTCGGCACTTCCATTATAACAACTGTTACTTTTATACTGCACTATAAACTATTACATACCCATATTAGGCCAAAAGAATAAACAGAAATAATCAAATTCCGACTAGAAAATATACAGAAATGAAGTCCACCTGTCCAAAGAACATGACTGCCCTCCAGTGCAGAGTACATATTTCCCAACATAAAATGAAAAACGATATTAGCGCCACATGGAAATTGGGAGAGAGGTTGAAATCCACGCTTTCGTGTGACTGCAGCCCCCATGTGTATTTTTTTACTGTGTTTTAAAGACACAGCGGTTTGACAAAAGTGAAAAACGTTATCATAGGACTTCCGACTGCAAGCTTGCGTGTGGTCATGTAACTGTATTGTTATGTCTGATTTGTATAATGGAGTGATATGATTATTGTTGTATCATTTCATAGGGGAAAATGGTACAGCCACTACGGGTGACTGGCAAAAATGAAATAAAATCTAATACTAGTGTGGAAAATAAAGAGGAAAAAAATTATAGTGTAGCCTAAACAGGTCTCCGGACTGCTCAAATATGTCGAAAGTCGAGTCCGTCATAACCCGGGGTATAACTGTATTGTAAGATGTTTTTCTTCGTCAAACCCTTTCTTTTATCCCAGGCAAATAGTAGGTAGTTTTATTTACCTGACATGTTTCGGCGGGCACTTCCGCCTTCGTCAGAGGGTCACTGATGTTGTTGTGACGCGTCTTTATCAGCTGATGGATGAATGAAGGCGTGACTCACCTGTCAGAGTGACAGGCGAGTCACGCCCTCTGCTGCCCATTCACTCTTCCAAGATGCTGTTCCAGGTCGTAGAGAGCATGTATGCCCCCTCGTCCCTGTTGATGGTCCTCGGGCCCCGCTTGCGGATCTCAATGGCCTCCCTGATCCAGCGCTGATGTTTGTTTTCTTCGGTGCGGATGACTCTGGCCTTTTCCCAGTCCATGATGTGGTTTTCCCTTTTGCAGTGATCGGTGATGGCTGATTTGTGATGTTCTTGTTGTGATTGTTCCTTTATTGATGTATGAGGACCATCAACAGGGACGAGGGGGCATACATGCTCTCTACGACCTGGAACAGCATCTTGGAAGAGTGAATGGGCAGCAGAGGGCGTGACTCGCCTGTCACTCTGACAGGTGAGTCACGCCTTCATTCATCCATCAGCTGATAAAGACGCGTCACAACAACATCAGTGACCCTCTGACGAAGGCGGAAGTGCCCGCCGAAACATGTCAGGTAAATAAAACTACCTACTATTTGCCTGGGATAAAAGAAAGGGTTTGACGAATATATAAGTGTAGGCAAAATGAACTCTATACAACTATTAAGAGATGTTTTTCTTATTTTGCAAGAGAGAAATGCAACGTTGCTTTAGCCTTTGAGTGATCCTTAGACTTTCAAAGTAACTCGTAGCATTAGCGTTGCATTCACGTTAGCATTACCTTTAGCATGTCGAGCATCCTCTTGAACCCTCACTTTTTTTCATCGCGTAATGCAATCCGATAATTATATAATTAATCTCCAAACGTGCGTAATTGACGTAGTTTTGTCCAATTCTCCCCCAGCGCCTCAACCCCTCCTCAGGTCATTTTTGTGTGATTATTTACTTTGTAAGTATTATTAATATGAATTAATTAATATACATTGGTTAGATTTTGAAATTTACTACTTGTTCACATTTGATGTGGAAAAGGTAGTAATAAATCATATTTTTGCACAGTACCATTTGCTCTTGTGTGTAATTTAAAAATTTCTACATTTTAATAGATTTATCAGCTTGGCATTATCGGTTATCGGCTGGAAGGAGAAGAAAATTATTGGTTATCGGCATCAGTTGAAAAATGCATTATCGTGCATCACTACCTTGGAGTTAAAAACTTGGTGATTCACTAGATAGAAGACATGATATCTGTGCAGACTTGATTATTGCTTATATTATATTTTTGGGTTTAAGATAAAGTATGAAATGAATTAGGTCAGTTATACATTACAGAGTTATATAGGTTGTAAGGTAATTTGCTGTTGTATTAATTGAGTCCCGTCTTACAGTAATATTAGTTCATATGCGTGAGGTCATTTGCTTAATGCTTGCTTGTAGTTTGAACTGAATTGAAATGAGTGATTTCGGTATCCCATTAAAACTGAATGGAGTTAGCATCTAATTCTAGGTTCGTATTTGCTGTCATGTCAGTTTCAATCTGAAGTACATTGACGTGTTCACAAAGATAAAGTATTTAAGAACATTCACTGAAAGTAGCTTATCCTGAAAGCTTCGTTCAAATAAACCATTCTATTCAACAAAATGTCACAACTAAAAGAAGGTGATGTTCTTGGCTCTTTTGCATTTTGATTTATTCAGTTGAACTGCAGCTTTATAAATGTTTACGATCCAAATCGATGTAACATTACAACACTAAAGGCTGTCCAAAATTCAGCAGCCTAAGTACATGTTGGTCTTTTTAATGCTGCTTATAAAGTGAAGAAAGAAAGCCTGAACAGCCACATTCCCTGTCTGTCTGTCATTACTCTGTACTTGACACTAATCATGACAAATCCTGATTAAAAATAAACAAAAACCCTAAATGCAAACAGAAGTTAGATATTTTCGAGTTTCACACCACCACATGACTACAATTATCACTAATCAATATCGTTGGGCATCGAGCATCAATGGGATCCGGGATTAACACTCCAATTGTCCTGGAACCGTTGGAATTTTTTTATTTCGATTCCAAGTTTCGATGCCCTGACCGCCAACTAGAAAATATAGCTGCCGAACACCACGAAGAAAAAGCCACATGAAGCGTGTGTTAGTGCATTGCAACTTGATTTCAATCGTGGACACTGTGCACTGGCGCTGAAAAGTTTGTCTCAACTTCACAAAGAAAAATGACAAGTCAGCTCAATGCAACATTTGCAACACAGGTATGTCATGTCAAGGTGGCTGAACGACCAATATGATTTAACACCTTCGGCTTCATGGAATTGAAGATTTCTCGTAGGCACCATCTGTTTGCATTACTCTAACACACCTAATATAGTCAATCAGGGAATAGTATCGTTTCTCCTATTTATTGTTTGACTGTGTGTATTACTCTAACACAGGGGTTCCCAACCTATTCCACTAAGGCACACTGTGGGTGCAGGATTTCATTCTTACCAAACAAGATGACAACACTTTTTCCCCAATCTGGTGTTTTACAAGTGCAATCAGTTGATTGCAGTCAGGTGTGGCTTGTTTTAGCAGAAGCCTCATTGGTTCAACTGTCTCTGCTGGATCGGCTGGAACAAAAACCAGGACCCACAGTGTGCCTTGAGGACTGGGTTGAAAACCCCTGCTCTAACACACCCAATATAAAATAAATAGCACTTCTACAATAGTTTAAGGAAAACAAGCAGAATATAGGGCATACAAGATACACGACGCCTTCTTATCCCGGAAGCCCAACGTGTGTATTATGAGCAAGATTGACGCACCAACTCTCGCAATCAGTTCTCCCGGACAGTCCAGAACAAATGGCGGGACGGTCTGTCCCAACACAAGGAGCTCCGGAGAACGCCCGATATCCAACTGATAACACGACTGACAAGACCCCAAGAGCCCCTTTGACGCTGAGGTGGCAAGATCCACAACTCCTGAATCCTCCTGTCCAATCCACAAACAGCCCACAGCCTGCCCCGCGAGACCCTTCAAAAGACTGAATGTTTAACTAAGCGTTTTCATTTTTTTCTCAGGAACCTTTTGTTAACTTCTGATGTGGTGACCTTGGAACGAGTTTGCCTCCTCGCCTCAGTCTGAGCCTGTTTCGACTTTCTGTTTGATCACTGTCGATCCGAGTAAATTGTCAACTTGTTCTCGGTGAGCCTTCTTTAGATCTTTCAAAATAGAGTCAGTACAACGGGTTAAGACTGAGGTGAACGCGCTGAGTTCGGCTTTCTAGCTGGATTGCCGGGATCCTGCCGGCCCGGCTCGTTGGTTCTGTGCCAGCGCGGGTCCAGCTGGCCCGATTCCAACGGTCTGGCTAGAAGGTCAGATTCCCTCAGAATACAAGTGCCAAGTAGTGCATAGCTGAGTGCCGCATATTTGACATACATGTATCCTCTAACCAGTGAGAACCAGGTTAGTAAAACAACAAATTACATCTGTTTTCTGCTGACCCTGCGACCCGACCCTGGATTAAGCAGTGGATGGATGAATGAATGGATGGAATAGTATGAGAATAAGTCGCACGTAGCGCGTTGCCACCTCCATTAAAATCAACAGTATTAAGAGCATCTTTTGTTTTAGAATCGGTTTTACAGATAAGGAAATACTTATTATTTTGCCTCATCTACATCAAATTATAATCAATAGAAGAATTTATCCTTATGCTTCGTCGTAGCTCCCAGCTAAGGTACATGGTGTGTAGCGGCTCACAGCTACGTTAACCCTATGTAATATTTACTACTTTAATACTTTTACTTGCTTTCTCTCAGCTACCTTACCCCTTCGTAATATTTGTGACTTTTTTTCTCGTAGCAATAGTAGGATTAATCTCGTAGTCCTTTTTTAAAATTGAATAATTTGGACCTAATACTCTGTCGTATCAATGTGCATCATTAAAAGTTTTTTTTTTTTTTTTCACATACTTCACTACAGTGATACGTGACATTTATTTACCTACTCTGCTGTGAGCACCAGCCACCAGCTGTTTTGTCTGAGGTCCCTGCTGCATTGTGGTGGAATGAAAGACAGACTTATCCTTTGCTGTCAGATCTCGCTTTCTCATATTTATGCGTTCAAGCTTCTTCTACACGCAGTGAATGTGTGTTCTCCACTGCAGGAGACACTATCTGTCCAGAACGCTCACGCGTACTGCCTGAGAAGGTAGATATGATCATTTTCCTCAACAAAAATTGTTTATGATTTTATACTGTACCCACTGCTAATCTGGACTGGGTTTTACAAGTTGTTTTTTTGTTTGAAAGTCTGCACCGAGTTAGCCCATTAGTAGGAGCTCAATAACATGTAAAAATGCCTGCAGCATAAGACACTCTAAAACACAGGCAAAAGAATGTGTCAATGTTTTCTCCTTGAGCTTTTAAAAATAAACATTAGAGATGTCCCGATCGGCGGGCGGTACGGTGGCTTAGTGGTTAGCACATCTGCCTCACAGTTCTGAGATCAAGGGTTCAATCCCGGGCTTCGGCCTTCCTGTGTGGAGTTTGCATGTTCTCCCCGTGCCTGCGTGGGTTTCCTCCGGGAAAAAACATGCATGGTAGGCTGATTGAACACTCTAAATTGTCCGTAGGTATGAGTGTGTACGTGAATGGTTGTATGTCTCCTTGTGCCCTGCGATTGGCTGGCAACCAGTTCAGGGTGTCCCCTGCCTACTGCCCGTAGTTGGCTGGGATAGGCTCCAGCACCTCCGCGACCCTCGTGAGGAAAAGCGGCATGGAAAACGAATGAATGACAGGATGTCCCGATCGACCGATCGATCAGGTCTGATCACGTCATTTTCAAAGTATCGGAATCGGCAAAAAAATATCGGCCATGCCTTTTTTTAATATATATATATATATATATATATATGTATATTGAAGCGGGATGCTTTGCTAAGAGTCTTTATTGCTCGCTGTGAACTCTCGTACACACTCTCTAATGAGCCGGAACGCGCGCGGCTCTTTATAAGGTCTGTCACGTGACTGACGCAGCCGGTAACGCGTTCAGCCAATCAGACACACAATTACGGTGGGTGAATTATGTCCAACAAAGAGTCACCACAATATATATATATATATATATATATATATATATATATATATATATATAGATCATGGAAGCTTCCACTTGGGGAAAATATATACATACAGTATATCCTGTATGTACATAATATAATAAAAATGTACAGTGCTGTACTGTATATATATGTACTGTATATATATATATATATATATATATACATATATTTATATCTTATTTATATCTTAATCTTAATTAAATAAATTTTCTAATTGTATTTAACGTTACAGACATAATATCTTACACTCATCCAGAGTCTTTAGTTTAGGCTTAAGGTAGGGTTATCAAATTTATCCCGATAACGGCGGCAATTAATTTTTTTAAATAATGTGTCACGTTAAAATATTTATCGCAATTAATGCATGCGCTGCACGACCCTCTCACTCATTGCCACGCTCAATCTGTAATGACGCCGTTTTACCTATATAGAGAGATAAAACGCAGCGCAAAATGAGTAGACTGAATTTTGGCAGCCTTTGGAGCCTTTTTTTAATTGGCTAAAGCCTTGCAATCCCTCTCCCTATGATTAGAAATATCATGGGAAGTAATGTGGGGAAGCAAGGTGACAATTGATCTTTGTCTTAACACCTTATATTATTTCCCAACGCAGAGAAGGTATATCATTTGGTAGCACTACACACAGTCATGGTTCCACTTTCCATCATGCATTGGGGCATGGCTACAGTATCATTTACTGAAAGCTCAACAAATACACTAGATGGCAATATTTAGTCACAATATACAAAGTCACAAGTCTTTCTATCCGTGGATCCCTCTCACAGACAGAATGTTAATAATGTAAATGCCATCTTGAGGATTTATTGTCATAATAAACAAATACAGTACGTATGTACTGTATGTTGAATGTATATATTCGTCCGAGTTTTATTCATTTTTTTCTTAATGCATTGCCAAAATGTATATGATCGGGAAAAATTATCGGGAATGATTGGAATTGAATCGGGAGCAAAAAAAAGCAATCGGATCGGAAAATATCGGGATCGGCAGATACTCAAACTAAAACGATCGGATCGGGAGCAAAAAAAACATGATCGGAACAACCCTAATAAACATCTTTGCGAAAGTGCACTCTTTTGAAAGAAACTTCATCATTTTCAAGTTCAAAGACTGACATTTATATACAAGTTAAAAATAGCCCTGTGAGAAATTCATTACAAAATTAATTGAAAGTTCATATAAATTAAAAAATAATCGAGTTGTGAAGTTATGAAATTAATATAAACAATTTTTGGCCCTGCCTATTGAAAACTAATCGGAATCGAGGATCAAATCGGGACAAGGTATTGGCAGATTCTCAAAAAAAGGTGACTCGGAAAAACATGCGATCGGGAGATCTCTTGCATTAGCATGTTGGTATACTGTGAATTCAAAGCAAAGATATATTTCAGGTTTGGGACACTATTGGTTACTACATTTTAGACACATTTCTCAATTGACCTATCGCAAAAGCTACGACCCCCCCCTTTTGTTACGGTTCCAAAGCCAACAACCTTCGTCACTCCAAAAGACATGTGCCATTTACTGGTTTCAAGTGGTATGAAAACATCAAGGTTTTAAAACCACAAAAATTTTCCATCATACTGTCCCTAAAGTATTAGCTATTTTTTTATGTTCAATACATGGAGAAATCCCTCGCTTGCAGCTGCAATGCTCAACCCTCCCGTACCGGTTGTTGCTCAGTGTCAGTGAGTCAGCTGTGCTACACGATGGCTGGAGGAGGTGAAACTCCTGACCTTTTTCCCCCTTTGAAGAAAACTAAATCGCTGGTATGGCAATACTTCGGCTACAGAAAAGTTACAGCTTAGAGGAGGCCAAACCGATATGTAGACCATGTTTGCGGAGGGTGGCTGCCATGGAAGCAACACCTCCAATGTGATTTCGTATTTATACAAAATTAAAAGTTAGTAAACAGTGTCATGAACGTTTCCCACCAGCAGTGTTGTTAATCTTACTTTTAAAAAGTAATTAATTCCAGTTACAAATTACTTCTCCCAAAAAGTAATTGAGTTGGTAACTCAGTTACCTGAATGTAAGAGTAATTAATTACTTGCAAAGTAACTAGTGTTACTTTTAATGTTTTTTTTTTCTTTCATTCAATAAAAAAAAATATAGGTCACACTATGTGAAGTTCAAAGGGTTTTGGGGACAATTGGCCCAAGCCCGATTCTTTACCCTAAACTTAACAAGACACAGGGGTATTGTGGATATTGTGATAACTAGATAGTAACCTTTGCTATGTTTGGAAGTCATTTAATGTTGTGAATCAACTGTTAAAGTTGTTAAAATTGCTCCTATTGTTGCATTAGTTCCCTTCGGTCTACTTTCAACATCTGAAAGAGTTAAAACTGTTTCATCATTTAAAGATAGATTCAAGCCAAGATTTTGCTGATTTAGGAGTATTTTAGACAAAAAGTTACTTAGGCCCGCTAGCAAGGTTCTCTAGAGCAGAGCCTTCTTAAGAAGTCTGCTGTTGTAAGATGGTGGCTGTTTACTAACGCCGGTGAGTCTATAAATTTCGCGTTCTATATACATGTGATATCTAATGTAGCACCATGTGAGCGTAGTTTGTAGGCTGTCGGCTAAAGTCAAGTATCATTGGAGCCACCTAGCATTGCGTTTGCAACGGCGTCACAACTCCCTTCCCTTCTCCCCACTCCCGCTCTGCTCTCTCTGTGAGAAAATTAATTAATTAGATTACTCACTACTGAAAAAATTAACGCTGTTTGTAATGCCGTTATACTCTAACGCCGTTATTAACAACACTGCCCACCAGCTACAAGAGTTAACTCCAGCATGTCTAGTGTGTCTAGCGGTGGTAAAATGTGGTGTTTTTTGCTCTCTGACAACTGTCTGTGTTGAGACCGAGAGTGTGTGTATAATGTAAACATGATAGTCATACACCAGTGCTTTTTATGGAAAATAATTAAATTATTTTTGTTCTGATGGTAATAATGTTGAGCTATGGCTGTGGGTTTAGGCTCACCTAAATGATTGCATTTATTTTAATTTTATTTAGATTTTTTTTTAAACTTAACATTACTTATGTTCCAATTTGCTAATATGTTTTGGCAAATAAAAATCCTATTTAATGGATTTTTTTTTAACCCCAGATATCTCAAAGTAACAAATTTTAGAGCTGTAATTGCAATACCGTGATATTTTGGCTTAAGGTTGTCATACCCTCAGAATATCATACCAGCAATTGCATAGACTCCAACAGCAAAAGACATTGCAGGCAGAAGTATACCTGCAATTAATTAACGCAAAGTGAAATTTGAAACTAGAACTATTATTCATATACAAAAGTTCTATTATTTGTTTGAATGAAACCAGAGTACCAGAGAAAACCCACACATGCACAGAGAGAACTTGCAAAATACAGAGGAAGGCTAAAGCCCGGGATTGAAACCTTGAACTCAGAACTATGAGACGGATGTACTAACCACTCAACAACCATGCCTAGGAGAAAACAACTTTTTAAAAAGAAAAACATCTCAGTTGAATAATAAACTGTAGTATGCGCCCTGCAATCGGCTGGGAATTAGTTCAGGGCAATCTTTGCTTCTTACCCGAGGTGACCTTAGATAGTCTCTTGAACACGCACCACCCCAATGAGGATAAACTGCATAGAGGATGGCTGCAAGAAAATTATTCGACCTATTGAGAATATCTTTGTGCTGGAATGCTTGCAATTAATAAATGAATAACCACCATATTGTTACCCCCTTTTACACTACCTCGATTTCCAAGGAGAGTGTCTGAGTAGTGCAATGACACAATAAACAATGCCCTGTCTGGTACAGACTGGCTGGATCACACTTTGAAGGGAGACAGCTGGTGTCAGCCTTGGCCAGATTTGTAAATTGATTGGCCTCACATAAATGTGTTTTAAAAACACTGGGGTGCTTTCGAGTGACAGTGACAACTCACAATCGTGTGACTTTCATTCAGAAAGCTTATCTAGAGCAGATTGTTTTTAGTCAATCACCTTGCAAACGCTAGGTCAGAGATCAGGGTCAAATGTTTGATTGAAAGGCCTTTCAACTATCGTAAAACATGAAGCTAAATTTAACAAAGTGCAACATCAAGTTTGACATAAAAAACAATGCATTGGTGACCTAACTTAGAGAAGCAGTAGTTTGAACAGTAGTGAGTGGTGGAATGTAATTAAGTAAACATACTTTGTTACTGTACTCAAGCACATTTTTGTGTATTTGTACTTTACTTGAGTACAAATATAAAGTGGTACTTTTTACTTTTACTTCCACTACCTTTCACAGCAGATATCTCTACTTTTTACTCCACTACTTTTTAAATTGTCGCCTGCATGACACGCTACTTTTGGTTGTTTTCTTTTTTAGTAATTGTCAATTAATGGTTTCGTTTTCATGCCTCCGGCGCATTCGATAAGCCCCGTGCAACTACACCGTAACTGAGCACTAGAAGCAGTAACAAGAGTATAAGCAAAATTTGGCAGGTGAACAAGATATTGACCAATAAAACCACCACAATCTTGTACAGTAGGTGGCGGTATGCACCTGATACTTGCTTGCCATCCGTTTTGGAGTTATAGACATTGTTAAGCTTCCGTTTACAGTTCGGTCAATTCTATTGCTTGTTTTTTCCATTCTGAAGTTTTAAAGAAAATTGAGCAGTCAATGATTTTTCTGGTTCTTTCTTTGAATATTGACTCAGATCTTTGTATGTATGTGTGTATGTATGTATGTATGTATATATTAGGGGTGTGAACCTCTGGGTACCTCATGATACGATATGATACAATTTGTGATACAAGGCTCTCGATAACGATGATCTCACGAGATGGTGATACAGCAATTACCGATGCATGGGTCAGGAAATCATTCTACAAAACAACTAATAAACAGGAAAAACATCTATTTTCATCCTTCTGCTGTGAATTGGAATGAGTTTATCACAAGTAGACGTCCAATCTGTTTGAAGTGGGAGGGATGGCAGCAAATGAACGAATGCTCACGAGTGCCATGGCGGTCAATCTCAACAATGAGTTTAATTTCGCGGCATTTCATGTCACTTGCTGTTGATTTTCAGTCACTTCCTGTTGATTTTGGGGCATTCCCGGATCACTTCCTGTTGATTTTGGGGCATTTATGGGTCACTTCCCGTTGATTTTGGTGTCAGAACACGAACTGACCCGAGCCTCTCCTCAAATGAATAGGCAGTGACTTAAGCTTAACAGGAAGTGACCTGTAAATGCAAGGGCGTAGGTTTGGTCTCAACATTGGTAGGGGTGATATAACAGCATAACTTGCATGTACACTTTTTGCCCGGAAGGGCTACTGTACATTTCTCACGAATGTGAACCTAATTAATTGATATGCTAAATAAGAGGTGATCATTTCGTCGATGACGCTCGACCAGGCGATCGCAACGAGAGTGTGGGTAGCTCGCGGCATCCCACCGACCCCCAATTTTTTTTTTTTAATGTACACAGTTAATTATGACTTCGTTGTGTGTATGTTGTGTTGTGTGAGCAACATATGAGGTTATGCAGCACACCTCTCTCTCTAAGCAGCTTCTTGCTCACGTTTTTCTAGTTCTATAGGTTCCAGCGGAGTTCACTACATATCTCACATTTTAATTAACGTAAACATTAGAAAACGCAGACAGAAGGACACATCTCTCTAAGCAGCTTCCAATTCGAGTTTTGCAGGTTGGCGAGTTCACACAGTTTAATGTTATGCTAACTCTGATGCAGGTCGGACTTTCAGTAGCAAAATTAGTGGTGTGTTTCCCACCTCCACAACATCAATGTCTTTTTAAAGTGCATGTGACACGAAAAAGCATGTTTATTTCATAATACACGTGGTATTTTATGCTCCTGAATGATATGGACCGCTTGGATGTGTGTGGAAGCGATCGCTATATTTATTTAGTTTTTTGAATCCCGCGCCATAAAAATGAGTGACTTCCGGCAACAGTCTCGAGTTGAGAAAGAGGGCGCTGTGACGTGTACGGTAGAAGGAGTCATCTTCACTATACAGCCGTACTGTTGTATGAGAAGAACTAAGGATTCACCTGATTTTGCGGATTAATACGTTTATTTTTCGCATCAAACCAGAAAAATCTTGCTGTATGAGAGCGAGGCGTGTGCACCTTTTAGGAGTTTCAAAAGGTTCCCATTCACCGTGAATATTGGCCAACACAAGCCCTACTACTGTGGGACCATAGGACTTACGAGGAAGTGAGTAAACATCTTGTTTTGTAGTATGTCAAATACTGGGATCATTTTAATATGGAGGTGGCTTGCATTTTGTGGCTGACATGCTCCTTGTCGCAAATACCCCCGCCGGGCGAGCACTATACTCGGCTTTTGCACTTTGTGCCCGATGTTCAGTCAAATTTTCCACCCGATCAGAAATTGCAACTTTGTGTTAAAAATAGCCGCGAATACAGCGATTACAAAGTAAACACTACAAACTTTCTTTAAATAAAGGGCTACTTACGTTTGATCATTGATATGCATGTAAAAAGTATGCATGCACATTAGCTGCACGTGAGCTGCACAACAACTGCAGCCGCCCTCCTCCGGGGAACGAACTGTAAATTGCTCTCCGCCGGGCGGTTTGCCGATCCGCGAAGACTATCGACAACCCAGTCGTCATGTCAAAAGTTCCGGGCTAGTAATGTGTGATTTTCCGCTTCGAAGACTTTGAAACATCACTCTGTTTGGGTTAGCATGTCAGCTAGTTGTCACGCTTCTTGGTTTGTGTACATTCTCCGAAGACGGGGAAGGGAAATGACAAAAGCCCGATTTAGGTGTCATAAAATATCGTTCGGGAGGTGTGCCAGTAAAGGTGAAGTCGACAGTTTTGACCATTATGGAGTAATTTTGCCATGTCGTCCTGAATAAGTGCATTTTTATTATTTCATATTCCATTTAGCACACGACTGTTATTTGTCATGACCATGCCATTTATTTAGCAACTGGGGAAAAATACTTGGATAAAAATGATATCCTGTAAAAATATTGAAGCAGAGAGACACAAACAATGACATTTTGCAGCTCTCTTCGTCGCGTTTTCCTCGTTGTGAATAATTCCCCCTTGACGGGCTAACTGGTCCTTCTCAAGCCATTTATTTAGCTATTGGGGAAAAATACTTGGATAAAAAGAATATCCTGTAAAAATATTGGAGAAGAGAGACTGAAACAATGACAACAATGACAAAACCAATGAGCCCATTCTCCCGCTGACATCATCCACCTGTTGGGGACGCTAGAGCCCTATAATGGTTGGCGTGGCTAACCGGCAGATTAAAAAACTAATTTCTCGTCATCTGCGCTTTGCTACATTGTTATATATGGTAAAATCGTCTCAAACTATGATTCTAATTCACATAATAATGCTATTTAAGACTTTTTTTCTCATGTCGTATGCTCTTTAAATTACATACAGTGGCTGTTGCTGGTCAAAAACAAACTTCTAATATCACTCCTCTTCGAAGGAGGCGGCATGTTGTCGAGGCTGTGTGAGTGTGAGCCGTGTGGTGGCCGAAAATGTCATTGCATGTAATTGGCTTTCCTATATATGAATTTAAAATTAAGACATTACCGGGACAAAATGCTGTCAATAAAAGTTGTAAAGCAATAAAACAAACAACAAAAATAAATGAAATGAACATAAAAATATTTTTATAATATATAATTTCATAACATTTGCTTTGCTTAACCAAAACCACCTGAGGACAGAAGATACAAGATGGATATATATAATTTTTTAAAAACCTAAGCTTTCAAAAGCGACAACAACTACTGAAGAGAGCCAAGAGTTGAAGATGTAAACCATGAAACGCCGAAGAGCACGGTCAAAATGGTGAGTGGACGTTAATTGTACAACAGAGCCACCATCAGGCGTACCATATTCAATAGACAACGATTGTGGCCAAGAGCATAGCTGTCCTTAAGAGCTTGATTTAGAATTCCCCTCAAAAATGATGGTAGGTAGGGAAAAAAAAAAACGCAATTTTCAACATCTTATAAATATTCCTGGCTGAAATATTCAGTCAAAAAGGATGCAGCATGTACTTCTCCACTAGGTAGGACAGAAAAACGCACTCAGATAAAGAGTTGGGATGCCTGTATGTACGAGAATGGGCTAAGCTACTATCTACGGAAGCGTATTGCATTCACTTGAAAAATAAAAAAATGGGAGGCTGTTTTTTGAAATAATTTTTTTTTCAACCCTCTGTTTTTCTGAGTAATTTATTTTTGGGGCTGTTTTTTTAATTAATTTTTTTCAACCCTCCGTTTTTCTAATTAATTTATTTTTGGGTTTGTTTTTTTAATTAATTTTTTTCCCTCAACATCGTTTTTCTAATTAATTTATTTTTGGGTTTGTTTTCTGAATTAATTTTTTTTCCAACTTTGTTTTTCAAAATAATTTATTTCCGTCGTAATTTTTGGGTTTGTTTTTTGATTTTTTTTTTTCCCTAACTACGTTTTTCAAAGTAATTTATTTTTGGGTTTGTTTTTTGAATTATTTTTTTTCCCTGAGCTTGGCTACCGAGGAAAAAATATTTATTCAAAAATTCAAGCACTTGGAAGTCTCGCACGAACTGCATCCTGCAAGTCCAATACTGGAAGACACGTCTCGCGACACCTTCAAGCGGCCGTTTTTCAAATAAATATTTTTTCCTGAGCTTGCTAATGCTAATGCTAAAAAAAAAATTAATTCAAAATTCAAGCACTCGTGAGTTATCGAGGTACTTGGAAGTCTCGCGCGAACTGCGTCCTGCAAGTTCAAGACTGGAGAGAGGAGTCTGTAGGACAGGACACCTGTCGCCTACACCTTCAAACGTCTTCTATTTTCGTTCAGTTAAGGTAAGTCATCAATATGAGTCATGCTAAAACTGTCCTTCTGTGTTAAGCCTTTATATTCTGATAAAGCAGTACTAGGTAAATTAAAGAGTTACGGACTAAGATATGCGATTGGCTGGAAACTGTTCGAAGTGCATTCGTTTTTTAGACTAGCAAACTTCGTCGGTCAAAGTAACTTACCCGAATAGTTATTTTAGCGCCTTTCCACACATAAAAATAAAATGGAATGGTTTTATAATGCCATTGCCTATACCGTAATACAGTACTGTATTTGTGTAAAATAGATATTATCCACGCCACGTGGACATGTGTCGTCCATTGAACTGGCTGCCTTCTTTACAATGAAAACACGATTGCACAAGTATGAGGTTTCTCCTACGACGGGTATGTTGATGTGTCTGAACTCGAGATTGGGAAAAATAAACTATGTAGAAAAAGAATGGATGGATTTGCGTTATTTATGTTGTTGTTGGCGGCTTACTAGACACGAATTTTCTTGGCACAGGAAAAACAAAGCCCAAAACGTATCTTACAGCAATCAATTCATGTTTATCATGGGACATGTAAGCAATTAAATAATACTACCGGTACACACAGTAACTTACTATATATTAGTGCACAATGATGAGTTGCCCAGGTTACAGCACAGAAGGACACCAACCAAACCAATTTTGGCAGTAATTTGAATAAGCACATTTTCTCGGTTGACAGTTAAATGATTGTATTCCTCCTTTTTCTCTCATTTGCCATGCCAGCATTGCAATGACAACCGCTGCTGATGTTCTACGCAGAATATGTGTTTCGGAGGAGAACTACAAGATTGCATAAGTCAAAAGAAAAATTCCAGGGTAGGTTTGTCAAAAATATGAAAAAGTGTCAAAGTATTGTTTTGGAAATTTTGTATACTGTTACGATATTTGATCACAAAAGTACGATATTCAGCCTAATATTCAGCCTATCAATAGCTGGATAGTTTTCAACAGTTGCTGCTGCTAATACAGCATTGCAATGTGTATGTTCTGATGTTAACTGGTTGGCAACTTGTTTTATTGTCATATAGTTTTAGCAAAATATGAACGGTTTGGTTAATTTTTCCAATGTTTTTTTTCAGCCAGTTAACATTTGAGTGTATTGCACAGCATTGACCCTAAAATATTGTCTCATTGGAGACATTTGTTTTACTCGTTTTTGCATTTGTTGTCATGCGGAAATGATTTGCACTACTCTTAATTTCAATTGAATTTTTTTCTTATTAGTAAAAAAAAATCTGGCTTTTTAATGTATCATTTTTTAAGGATATAGAGCTGAAAATGTATTTTGACAACCCTACTGCATGGCATATTAAATATAAGCTGATCTTTTCTACTGTAATATATATAATTGTTTACTAAGAAATTTTCACATTTTACTCCCTTAAATTGAGCTTGTGTATGTCTAATGCATACTTTTTAATTTTTGTTATAGATTGAAAGCACAATAAATGGACAATTAGATGCTGCTGCTCTGTCGTCATATATTCCAGCCTGGTGGAGATCAATCAAAAAAAAAAGACTTTCCCTGTTCCCTAAACTTGGGGGGGGTGAGCAACAAAGATTCTGATCAAGGTTTGAGGGCAATCCGTTAGACGTTGGTGGGCAGGCAGGGATCATTCACTGCTTTATTGCCCAGCAACATTCAGGCAAAATACATTGCATGAACATTTGTTTTGGAGTTGAGAATGTATTGAATAAATACTTTGGTGTATTTCTCTGTTCTTTTCCTTTCGGCTTTTCCCTTCAGGGGTGCCCACAACGAATCAGTTGTCTCCATCTAACCCGGTCCTCTAATAAATTTTAGTATTGGAAGTTCTACCTCATGTGAAATTAATTCCAAAAGTGTTTGTAAATGTTTTTCTTTTTCAAAAGGTACATTAATTTTTGCCAACTGATCGTGTCTTTACTGCTGAGTCAGGTAGTTCAGTACTGCTCTGCATGATGCATTTCTCTGTACTGTCACTGTCAGTTGAGCCAATGAGGCAAACTTATGAATATTTCTGCCAGTTCTTGCATGTTAGCAGTCTACAATGTGTGAAATAATGATAATACCAAGTTTCACAGTTTTTATTTGCCATTTGCTATTAAATTTAGAAATAGTTTACATATGTGTTACAATACAATGTGTAATATATAGATTAATTTGTTTTTGATTGAGAGACTGCTTGATAAAATATTAGTATTCAAAAATTATTGTTACTATTAATTGTTTGGCTGCAATTTAAAGAAAACAAGTTGACAGTAAATGTTTCAGTCAACATACGATTATGGGCATTGCTGTAATTTTTCCATAGTTATTGCACTGTCAGCACATGTCGTTGTACATTAAGACAACGTATAGCTTGTGCAGTTTATTACACTTATCAGAAATGGTATGTAAGAATGTAAAAACATAAAAAGGTCAATGGCTTCCTCTGGAAAAGTGAGTGGATGAAGACCATTTTTTTGTCATGGCAAGGCAACAAATCGGAAAAAAAAAAATTCATCACAGGGATAGGGTCCTCTCTGCAGTCAATCTTCTCTGTAGGTTATCTTTATATGAGATTCCTCTTTTAGATACTCTTTGGCACCAAAAAGATGGGGTAATGGAGGTACTAGATTCCCAGCCGGAAGTACAGCATTCCTGCTTGGTAAAATTCTGGTTGTTCCAGCGGTGAAGAACTTCCTGCAGTTCTTTCTAAAATAAAATGGACACAACACGAGAGAAAAATTCAGAAATTAAAGACATCTGTGGAAAAATATTTTGATGCGTTTAAGCACTGCAGTATAACTTTGCTCGTACTTATAAACATGCAATAAAAGGCGAATTTGCTTCCTGAATTCAAAATTTGTATTTGACAAGAAACGTGTTGGTATTTGTGAGTGTAAATTATTTTTTTCGAGTTAAATAAGGCGAATCAATGCCATTTGCTAGCGCCTGAATAGCGCATTCCATTGTAGGTTTGCATTAAGCTAGCGGGACACATCAATATATCCAGTGGAAGAGGAGATGCCTCACGTTTGTGCAAAAGTATATTCTTCGAAAAAGAATGCAGCCACTGCAATGAAACCCGCTGCTGTAAGCATTCGGTTATGTTACTCGGACAGAAGAACTTTGATGTTCTAAAAAACGGGGACGCTTCGAGCAGTTTCCACACAATTCCAGCTCCTAGCTGGTTACGTTACAACTAGGACAGAATAAGAATAACTCATATCGATATCTTACCTTAATTGAGCCAGTAGTGTGACCGTCATAAGTAGTTTGGGGTGTACGCGACAGGTGTCCCACTGTCCGCCAGTCTTGAACTTGCAGGACGCAGTTCGCGCAAGACTTCCAAGTACCTCGATAACTCACGAGTGCTTGAATTTTGATTTTTTTTTTTTTTTTTTTTTTAGCATTAGCATTAGCAAGCTCAGGAAAAAATATTTATTTGAAAAACGGCCGCTTGAAGGTGTCGCGAGACGTGTCGTCCAGCATTGGACTTGCAGGATGCAGTTCGCGCGAGACTTCCAAGTGCTTGAATTTTGAATAAATATTTTTTCCTCGGTAACCAAGCTCGGGAAAAAAAAAAAAAAATTCAAAAAACAAACCCAGAAATAAATTATTTTGAAAAACAAGGTTGGAAAAAAAAATTAATTCAAAAAACAAACCCGAAAATAAATTATTTTGAAAAACAAGGTTGGAAAAAAAATTAATTCAAAAAACAAACCCAAAAATAAATTAATTAGAAAAACGGAGGGTTGAAAAAAGATTAATTCAAAAAACAAACCCAAAAATAAATTAATTAGAAAAACGGAGGGTTGAAAAAAAATTAATTCAAAAAACAGCCTCCCATTTTTTTATTTTTCAAGTGAATGCAATACGCTTCCGTAACTATCCGAGCATAAATCTTGGAAGTTAGTTTTATTGGTGACACTGCATTTTGGGGTCATCAAAATGTTTTGCCCCCCCTGCCACAAAGGTCAAACATGCGTTTGTGTGTGTGCGTCAGGGGTGGGTCAAGTCATGAGCCAATCAAACGTGCGTTTTTTGGGCGAATGGACTGGCACTTTCGGCAAGTGAAAAGGGGTAAAAATAAGTTTGAACATAATGAAAAGAATTCCTTTCATAATGGTAGGGTCAATTCTATCCTTACAACATATGGGAAGACAATTCAAATGACCTATATAACTGAACTCAATATATCATGCATATAAGGTCACTTAAAAGTTGGTGGGGACCAGAGGTTGCGCTAGACTTTTTGGTTGTCTGTCATTTTGACTGACAGGGTCATAAAAATCCGGTCATAATCTATTTTTACCTGTCACTTACATTTTTAAAATTATAATAATGACATATTCAATAGTATTTAGTTTTCATTCATTTTTAATTAATATTCTGTCCGAACAAGCTTAACAGAGAATCCACACCGTGCCATCACACATCAAGCAGATGAATATGTAACTTTTTCTCCGCAGTGACAAAAACAGCTGACTGTGGCTAGGCTACATATGGAACATATGGAACAATGAAATTGACAGTTCACCTGCTGTGGCCTGAACGCAGTCTCACACTTTCCACCTGGTGCGCATGGACTTGAATTGCGTGCCCACTTGTGCATAATCAAATGTCTCAAAATGAAACTTTTTTGAAGAAACTCCGAGTAAGGCCAACGACGTCATGCATCAAGATAGAAAATAGCTAATTAATATACTCACTCGCCACCCTGTGGTTTGGGGTGTGAATTGCAACCTGTCAAAATGACAGATGGACTTCAGTTTTTTCCATCACCGTTTTAAAAAACCGGTCAACGACGGAAAATATTCGGTTAACGCGACCCCTGGTGGGGACATCCTGAAAAGTTGGTCGTGTTATGTCCCTACGGTCCCTATGCAAACTTATGCCCTTGTGTAAATGCCTTAAAACGAACAGAAAGACAGTGACCCCTTTTTATAACGATATAACGATTCTTGGCAGGGGCATATCGATAATCTTTTGGGATCCAAAATGGAACGATATGACACCATTTTGATTTTGTCACACTCCTAGCATATATACTGTATATAATATATATGTGGCGGAAAACACAGACAAGGCTGAAAAAGCAGTTATTTAGTTAAAACAGTATTTTAAGCCAAAAGAATTGTTGTGCTTGATAGAACAATATGTCTGTATGCTGCCATAGCAGATTCATGGCGCATTAAGCCCCCGAACTATTATTAATTTGTCCGTTTTACCATGAAGACCCCCGTTTACAGAACCTAGCCATAAAAAGAAGGTAAGTAATTATATTTATTATTCAAAATGTCTGTCATTTTTAGCTTACAATCATTAACTGATGTCTAATATTGTTTAAAAAAAATATATATATATATATAACTTATTCACTTGCATTTTTTAAACTTTTAAACAAATTACGTCACAATGAAAAAAATAGTGTCTGTAAAGAAGTCATGGATATCTACCTCGTAACTATAGCTAAATTTATTTATTTTTTGTTCCGGTCGCATTTTCCCTAATATTTTAGATGATAATCGATCCAAACAAAGAAAAACTGGATTAAAAAAGTTTAAAAGGGTAAATATATGAAAAAGAAAATCTCGACCACCACGCATAGCCACCCTTGTTATATTACCATGTTTCACCCATAAAATCCCCCCAATTCACAGCTGTGTCTTAACACTCGGTGATATATGCTACATGGAGTTTTGGGATCGAAAAGAGGTAAGTAAGCAATAATATCTCTTTAAAATCATGGCGTCTTTAATTATGCTCTCTCATGCTCTCACCTCCAGTTGGGGTTTTGCTGTTTAATTTGTTTTTTTTGTGGGTTTTTTTTAATATGCTGTAATTTAAAAAAAACAAAAAAAAACAATTCCTCCAGAAAATAGAGATTTTAAGCTTTCCAATGATGTATCACACATGCATATAGGACAATTTTGAAATTTGGCCAAATGGGGGGTCTCCGAGCGGAACTTCAAGTCACCTGAGTGTTTTCTGCCATATCATATATATATTAAGGGTGCAACGGTACACGTAATAGTATTGAACCGTTTCGGTTCGTGGTGCTCGGTTCGGAACAGACGCGTACCGAACGAGTTTCTGACATAATGTAACCCTTACTTTTCGAGGCTGTGAGTCGATCGGGTAACAGTTTCTTTGTGTAGATTATATGTACTTCGTCTTCTCTCCCATAATAAGGACCAACACAGTAGGACAGTATAACCCAGAAACGTCAACGGCGCGACAACGTGGCCGCCGCGACAACGCAGTGAAACGCGCGCGTTAGAGTCAATCTGCCTATGCACACCAGTCGCAGTGTTAGATGCGTCCCACGCACGCGAAAAGAACGGCAGGGTTTATTATTTGACGCGCGACGCGGCCCTCCTGCGTCAATACTACTACCGGTAGCTAGGCTCAGGCCGGAAGTCACTCGTGTAAAAATACGGTGGATCCGGTCGATTTTCAAACTAATATGCAATCGGTCATAATCTATCTATCTATGCACACCAGTCGCAGTGTAAGATGCGTCCCACGCACGCGAAAAGAACGGCAGGGTTTATTATTTGACGCGCGACGCGGCCCTCCTGCGTCAATACTACTACCGGTAGCTAGGCTCAGGCCGGAAGTCACTCGTGTAAAAATACGGTGGATCCGGTCGATTTTCAAACTAATATGCAATCGTAACCTACTTTTTGAGTCCATCAGATCTCTTGAGTGGTAGATCGGGGCACAGTTGACTTGTCTTAGTTGATTTACTGCTGTCTTCTCTGCTATAATAATAACCAACACGGCCCCATGTTCAATACAAAACCCTCCTACCACAACAAAACAAGTAGGAACTAATATTCACATAGCAACTAAAGTTATACAACATAAAATATACAATATGAATGAATACTGCATCAGATTTGTAAAATATCAACACATAATAAATAATAGCCCATTTAAATAAAATAAATTGAAATGAGCTAAAACAACTGTAATTAAATAATAAGAATAATACACACACCCTGCTTACACAATTAAATTTATTAATTTCTGTGTGGCGCTTTAACTTGAGAAAATCCACCAATAAATCTTTTGAAAACCGTTCATTAGGAAAAAAATGTTTTTAAATACCTGCTACTTTTTGAGCAGAATTCTAGCTTTGTATAGCCTAATGTTCCTATTGCTGAAAGCACAAAAGTGTGTAATAAAAAACTAGCACATTTATATTTTGCTTTTTGTTTTCTTACTGTTTCGAAAATTAACCGAACTGTGACCTCAAAACCAAGGTACGTACCGAACCGAGATTTTTGTGTACCGGTACACCCCTAATATATATACCTGTACATATATATATATTTGACATTTTTTGCATCGGGAGAAAATACTTTTACTTTTTACTTGTATAGTATATTTTAAAGCAAGTACTTTTGTCCTTAAATACTTGTACTTTTACTTAAGTACTTTTTGCATCTGGATATTTACTTTTACTTAAATTAAAAAAGTGAGTACTTCATCCACCACTGACAGTTGTACGTCCGTCTACACATACACAAACAGAAAGTGCTCTCTCTGGCGGGCAAAAGTGGTATGACTTGAGCGACTCATAATGCAATTATATTCCAGCACATACCACTACTAGTCTGGGAAAGCAGGTAGATGCTGCCTGCAACCGCTGGCTCACCTTCCACTTTGCTGAGCTAACTGTCTAAGCACCCCAAAAAAGTAAAACGCTCCATCTGAATTTAATTGAGTTTCTTTCGCGATAAAATGCAGTCTGTCAGCATTTAGCCCAATTGTGTATTGCAGTCAGCAAAATGATTTTTTTTTAACCACTCACTCTCCCTAAAGAATGAAGACACCTTGTTATAATGAACTGCTGAATGGACAGGTCTATTCCAACCACAGGTGCAGACATGAACCAACTTTGCCTTGTAAAGTAAGACATTTCACAATCAAACAGCAGTCAAGAGATGTTCGAATAAGCACATATTTTTAAATGAAGGCATTTCATGGGTTAAACTTTGGCAGAAGTCGCCGGTAGTTAAAAGCTAATGTGCTTCGACTCACCTTGAGCGGCCGTTCCTCGGGTGCTGAATACACTTGCTATCAAAGTGGCCACATACCAAATCATACTATTCCCGACCGGAAATAAACCTCATCATATCTCAAAGTGCCCCTTTCGGTGAAACTCTCATCGTCGAGTGTTCCGGTGGAGGTTGAAGGTGGCCGGTACCCTTTTTTAATTCAAACCTAGCCCTGGACACTTCTCCATCACAGCTTTCCCCTCTCTTCCCCTCTCCGCCACTCTCCACTCTCATCCCGAGACGGATCACCTGCGCCAATGGGACTACAGCAAACGACTCTTGGAGACCGAGCAACAATCGTTAGGTCACCGGGAGCCCGCCTCCTCTCGTGTTTCATTGGTGAATTACGGAATAATCCAATCACTGATTGGTTATCTACTATGCCCGTTCCTGTGCCGGTAGGATGCGTTCAAATGTCTTATATTGACTCAGAGTTTCTATATTGCAACCTGAAGAAATTACGTCAACGCTAACAAAACCTGAACTACTCTTTTAACGCACTTTAAAGGTATAATTCCTAACAGTCATCGTGTCCGCATGTAAAATATGATTATACTATTCTCATTATCACATACAGTGTATTTTACATCCCCAAGTAAAAGACATTTGACTTATCCTGTACAATAAGGACAAACTATCAATTGTTAAACATTACTAACTAATGAATGCTTATACATCAATAAATAGGAAACGATGTCATTATTTATTTAGGACCGCACATGAAGAAACAGTTTGCTGTCCTGAGATTTCGTTTCATTCTCGATGTCCATGAGACTGTTAACGCAACACCAGAGGAAACCGTTTCAAGGTGGGTTGGCTTGTGAAGCCATTGCGGAGCTGCAGCATCATCCTGCGCAATAATATGAGAGGAAACCTCTGCCTGTTAATCATTGCTCATTGAAATCAATTTGTTGACGTGTTTTATTTAGTCAAAGCTTCATTGGGCATTAATGAAATATTCCGTTTTGTGCAGACAATGACTTTGCAGCGCAGCAACTATGTTGATGCTTTATGATTCATGCTGTTTGATGCACTTCAAAAACGGCGTCAGCTATGTAACCCAGATATGTCTAAATATGGACAGTTTGAAATCCAACTGAGTCAGTCGACGTTCTCATCACTAATGGGCCATCAGACAGCCTGTTTGTGCATCATAACCTTCTGCCTCTGCTCTGCATGTCTCCCGGGGGGGTTCTGCTGTTTGGGCAGTGCACAGGAATTGCACTAAAATATCAATGATTATGTGTAGACGAATTCAGTATAAGCACTTATTTAATTGATTTGTATTCTTCACAGAATATCTTTTTTTAAAAAAAAAAAAAATATATATATATATATATATATATATATATATATATATATATATATATATATATATATATATATACAGTACTGTGCAAAAGTCTTAGGCAGGACACCTGCCTAAAACTTTTGCACAGTACTGTATATATATTTTTTTAATTATTAAATTTATTAGGATCATGGAAGCTTCCACTTGGAGAAAATATATACATACAGTACATCTTGTATATACATAATATAATAAAAATATACAGTACTGTGCAAAAGTTTTAGGCAGGTGTCCTGCCTAAGACTTTTGCACAGTACTGTATATTGGGAGGTTGTGTGTGTATTGACAGTTTAAAATTTGTAGGGACTGGAGCCTCCATCAGAAATGAAGAATTGACTAATTATTAACACAATAGGCGTTGAGTGGTTGGGAGATCCTCCTTGCAGTGCTGAGATCATTGGTTCAATTCCAGGGTCTGGCCTTCTCGTTTGGAGTTTGCATGTTTTCTCAGGGTACTCCGGTTTCCTCTCACATCCCAAAAACATGCATGGTACGCTGATTGAACAGTCCAAATTGTACTTATAGGTGTGAGTGTGTGTGTGAATCCTTGTTTGTCTACCTGAGCCCTGTGATTGCCTGGTACCCAATCCATAGTTAGCTGGGATAGGCTCCAGCATCCCTGTGACCAGTGTTGTTAATCTTACTTTAAAAAAGTAATTAATTACAGTTACAAATTACTTCTTCCAAGAAGTAATTGCGTTAGTAACTCAGTTACCTGAATGTAAGAGTAATTAGTTACTTGGCAAAGTAGCTGGTGATAATTTTCTTTTTTTTTTTTTCTCAAAAAAAAAATTTTTTTTTAAAAACAGGTCACACAATGTAAAGTTTAAAGGGTTTTTGGGACAATTGGCCCTAGCCCAATTCTTTATCATAAACTTAACTAGACACAGGGGTATTGCGGATATTGCGATAACTAGATAGTAACCTTTGCTATGTGCGCGGAAGTCATTTAATGTTGTCAATCAACCATTAAAGTTGTTAAAATTGCTCCCGTTATTACATTAGTTCCCTTCTGTCCATTTTCAACATGTGTAAGTTTTAAAACGGTGTCATCATTTAAAGATAGATTTAAGTTAAGTTTTGCCAATTTAGAAGCATTTATGATAAAAAAGTTACTTAGGTTTGTTAGGAAGGTTCTCTACAACAGAGCCTTCCTGCGAATTCTACTGCTTTAAGATGGCGGCTGTTTACTAACGCATCTAGTTCTTTGTTATACATGTTGCTAATGCCGCTGTGTCTGTCATTTGCATCTAGTTCTGTATATATGTGATATCTATTGAAGCATGTGGGCGTAGTTTGTAGGCTATCGGCTACAGTCAGGTATTATTGGAGCCACCTAGCATTGTAGCATCGCGTTTGCAACGGCGTCACACTCCCTTGGCTCCTCCCCACTCCCGCTCTGTTCTCGTCTCTGTGAGTCAGTCTTTTTCAGACTTAGTGATCGCTTGTGCACGTAGAACTCGCGTATATTTCAAGGTTCATCATTGAAATGCCTACTACAGGCCACAATATTTATTCAAAAATTAAGTGCAGGTACAGCTTTGATATCATTGTTAAAACCATAAACTTTGATGAAATTTACTTTCTTCATGGCTCAGCTCCACATTCAGTATACACATATTTGTCATAGGTTTAGCCACATTTAATTGCTTTCAATAACAACAACCCATTCAATGCCCGGTATGGCGCACGCAGGACTGGATTACACATCATGCACTGCCATGGGTCGATGTTGCTTGTCTGGGTGCTCACAAACATATATTACGGTTCTTCCTAATGTAACTTTTTTTCCATGGACCCCAGGAGAGCTAGAGTCCAGCTGGCATTCAGCCCGGGAAATGCCTCCACCCACTTAGACCACCACGACAGGCAGTGAACAAAAATGAATCACAAACATATTCAGGTCAGCAAGCACTATATTGAGTCACACTGAAAACAGTAGAACCCTCAATTATGGAAAACTGGTTCATGTCTAATATTTAGTAGAAACTTAAGATTTTTTTTCTTTTTTTTTTTTTTTTTTACTTGATTTGATGATAATCAACTGGAGAATGCAATGTCTGGAGAAATTGCGATGGTAGCTATGATGTGATGGTTGAAATATTGGGTCACTTCCTGTTGATTTTGAGGCATTCCAGGTTCATTTCCCGTAGTTGTCAGGTCACTTCCTGCTGATTGTGGAACATTTCGGGGTCACTTCTTGTTGATTTTGAGGCATTCCAGGTTCAGTTCCCGTAGATACTGAGTCACTTCCTGTTGATTTTGGGGCAGTTTGAGAAGTGTCTGACTGCAGCCCAGAGCCAAGCGACTGCCACTACAAACCAAGCCTCATATAAAACAAGCCCCCCCGAAACCATGCCTGCTGTTGGTACTGTGGCAAGACAAGGCAAGGCAAATTTATTTATATAGCACAATTCAACACAAGGCAATTCAAAGTGCTTTACATCACATGAAGACCATAAAAATCACATTTAAATCAACACAACGTAAAAACCAAGACAAATGATCGCATTTAATCACAGAATAAAAATGAATAAATAAAAATAAAACAAATAAAAATAAAGCAAAAACTACTACTACTAATAATCATTGAAATCAGCAATGGAGATAAGCACAAGAGGAATAGAAGGCAGGTAGGTTGAAATATATAGACAGTTATGGATATGCAGTGCCAAACAAAAGCGTTTTTAGCCCTGATTTAAAGGAGCTAACAGTTTGAGCATACTTCAGACGTTCGGGTAACTTGTTCCAGAGGTGAGGAGCATAATAACTAAATGCTGCCTCACCCTGCTTGGTTCTTGTTCTTGGAACATGCATAAGACCCGTTCCAGACGACCTTAGGGGTCTAGATGTCTCATAGGAATCTAACAAGTCAAGCATGTATTTTGGTCCAAGGCCATTAAGTGTTTTGTAGACGAGCAGTAGTATTTTATAGTCTATCCTTTGACTCACTGGAAGCCAGTGTAGCGATTTCAAAACCGGTGTAATGTGGTCCAGCTTCCTTGTATTTGTGAGGACTCTGGCTGCAGCATTCTGTACTAGCTGCAGCTTCCTGACTGATTTTTTATCAAGACCTGTAAATATACCATTGCAGTAGTCCAATCTGCTGAAAATGAATGCATGCATAAGTTTTTCCATGTCTTGTTGAGTCAGAAGCCCCTTAATTCTGGTTTTATTTTTTAGGTGGTAATAAGCGGATTTAGTGATGGACATTAGATGGCTATCAAATTTTAAGTCTGAGTCAATAATTACGCCAAGGTTTCTGACTTGATTTGTAGCTGTAAGTGACATTGTGCTAAGTTGGCTGCTTATCTTTGACCTTTCCTTTTTTGGCCCAAAAATGAACACCTCTGTCTTCTCCACATTTAACTGGAGAAAATTCTGGCACATCCATTCATTGATTTGACGAATGCATTTACTCAGGGAGACTAAGGGACTATAATCATGTGGGGACACAGAAATATATAGTTGTGTGTCATCTGCATAGGCGTGATAGGAGATGTCATACTGTTCCATTATCTGAGCTAACGGAAGCATATAGATGTTAAATAAGAGTGGTCCAAGAATTGACCCTTGAGGGACTCCACACGTGAATTTGGTTCGTTCTGACTGATAGTTTCCAATTGACACAAAGAAATCTCTATCATGTAAATAGGATGTGAACAACTGAAGAATAGTGTCAGTAAGCCCAACCCACTGTTCCAATCTGCTGAGTAGTATGTTGTGATCAACCGTGTCAAATGCGGCGCTGAGATCCAATAGTAGCAGAACAGATGATTTGCCTGCATCGGTATTCTGACGAATATCATTTAGGACTTTGATAAGCACGGTCTCGGTGCTGTGTTGTGGCCGAAATCCAGACTGAAATGAGTTAAAAAGATTGTTTTGCATCATAAAAGTCTGGATCTGTTCAAACACAACCCTTTCGATAATTTTCCCCAGGAATGTCAGATTTGATATTGGCCTGTAATTACTAATGGTTGAGGCATCCAGATTAGGTTTTTTTAGGAGAGGTTTTATTACTGCAGTTTTTAAAGTCTGAGGAAACTCTCCTGTTTGGAGGGAAGTATTTATAATCTGAAGTATGTCTGGGGCTATGCAATGAAAAACAGTTTTGAAAAAGTTTGAAGGAAGGATGTGGCGCGAAGAATTTGTTTACTCTGTGAAGTTCAAAGGATTTTTGGGACACAGGCCCTAGCCCAATTCCTTACCCTAAACCAGGGGTCAGCAACCTTTAACACTCAAAGAGCCATTTCAACCATTTTTCCACAGAAAAGACAATACTGGGAGCCGCACAAACATTTTGACACTTGAAATGATTGCGTCAACTTGACTGTGTGTGTGTTTATATGTATATATGCAGTCATGGACAAAATTATTGGCACCCCTGGAATTTTTCCAGAAAATACAGTTTCTCCCAGACATTAACGCAATTACAAATGTTTTAAGAATGAATGTATTTCATTTTTGGATTTGCAAAAACACAAAAAAACTGAAGAGAAAAAAGCAAAATGTACACAATTTTACACAGAATGCTAAAAAAGGGCTGGACAAAATTGTTGGCACCCTCAACTCATTATTTGGTTATGCATCCTTTTGAAGAAATAACAGAGAGCAATCGCTTCCCATAATCATCAACACATTTCGTGCACCTCTCAGATGGAATTTTGGATTAGTCTTCTTTTGCGAACTGTTCCAGGTCTCTCAGATTTGACGTGTGCCTTCTTGCAACAATGATTTTGAGATCTCTCCATAGATGTTCAATGGGATTTAGATCCTAACTCATCGATGGCCACCTCAGAATTCTCCAGCGCTTTGTCTCCAACCATTTCTTGGTGCTATTTGAGAAATGTTTTGTGTCATTGTCCTGTTGGAACACCAATGACCTCTGACGCAGACCCAGTTTTCTGACACTACACCCTACATTGCGGCCCAAAACATTTTGATAGTCTCCAGATTTCATGATTCCTTGCACACTGTCAAAGCACCCAGTGCCAGAGGTATCAAAACAACCCCTAAACATCATTGGACCTCCACCATGTTTGACTATAGGCACTGTGTTCTGTTCTTTGTAGGCCACATTCTGTTTTCTGGCACTGGGTGGCCAATAATTTCGACCATGACTGTATACAGTATATGTTCGCGGTTTCTCACTTATCGTGGTGTGTTCTGGTCCCCATTAACCCAAAATGAGGCCTCACTATATTCTTTGTTGATGAGACAGACGTCACTACTTAGCATGGAGCGCTACGCTAGTTAGCGGTAATGCTCATCTGTGTTGTCAGTATCTGCTTGTATTGTGTTTTAGAGAAGCACATTAGCAGTTGAGTTGTTGTTAGATCATAATGTTGTCTCATTTCTTTTTATGCAGAAACCAGTGCAGCGCACACAGACTTGCATAGTAGGCACTACACTGAAAAAACACACCTCCTTAAAACTAGTTAAATTTCCTTGTTTTCAGTGTAAATCTACTAGAAATAAATGAAATTATCTGCCAGTGTTTCAAGTAAATTTTACTCACTTAGATTTCTTGAAATAAGCTTAGTTTCAGCCACCGTATTTTTCGGACTACAAGTCGCACCTGAGTATAAGTCGCACCAGCCATAAAATGCCCAACGAAGAGAAAAAAAACATATACAAGTCGCACCGGAGTATAAATCGCATTTATGGGGGAAATTTATTTGATAAAATCCAACACGTAGAACACATATGTCATCTTGAAAGGCAATTTAATATAAAAATACAATAGAGAACAACATGCTGAATAAGTGTACAGTGCATGAACAACGAAATGCGAATATACTGTCCTCACCAGGACCTTACGGGTCGGTCCTGGCTATTCAGCGGGCTAAACTCCCAAATGACGATGCTGGACGTCAGTATAATTTGCTGAATCAATTTCGTCCTCGATACCAAACAGGTTCACATCGACGTAAATAAATGATAATTAGGTGCTTTTACAGCAATGACATGACACAAACGGTTAGCATGCGTTCGCGAGCATTAGCGCATCATTCAAACAACCACACAACTGGCTCTAAGTGTCCGATCGCGGGTGGAAAACACACAACAACAACAGAAAAGATGATACACACAGGCGTTGCCTCTGGAGAGATATTTTACAAGCATAAACAATGAACGTAGGTTCGCAGCCGTGTTTCTCTCTTGCTAACTCGTCCACTCACTCAGAGCTACGTAGCTGTCGGCCTTCTTCTGGCGTGTGAGCCCTCTTCTTCACGTAAACAAGTGCAAGTGCGCCCCCACGTGGGCCTGAAAGCGCCACAAACTAAAAGCATGCATTTCAATATAAAAAAGTCAATAATACAATTGAACACACATTGCCAAAGGCAGAACGCGAACGTTGCCATAGCTATTAAGTTATTCAGATAACTATAGCATAAAGAACTTGCTAACAAGTTTACCAAACCATCAGTGTCACTCCAAAACACCAAAATAACATGTGAAATGATATCATAATGTGTTAACAATTTCACACATAAGTCGCTACTGAGTATAAGTCACACCCCCAGCCAAACTATGAAAAAAACTGCGACTTATAGTCCGAAAAATACGGTAATTATTTTTCTTAACAGACTTATTTTCAGCAAAAGTATATTTCATTTAAAAAAAAAAATCTTGTTTGTCAGAAATGTTCTTAATTCAAGAATAGATATTGTTCAAAACATTTTTTTAATAAACATTTTTGGATTTATTTTTTTGGACTTTTAGATGTATAGGTTGAATAAGAACAAATAGTAATATTTACTTCAAGTAAGTGGAATAATCTGACGCATTAATCTTTTAACTAGTCTTTAACACACAAAACAAGATGGAGAAAATTATTCAACTGGATTTCAGAAAAATTATCCGATTAGGACCTTATAAATTTGCAATGTAGAATTAAATATGTTTGAATGAGTATGTTCAAATTTAATTCCGGGCCACTTTCCTACTTGCACTGTCTGGTATACAGTATATTTACACCTGATTTATGTAAAACAGAGGTCCATCAACAGTGCTGACTCACAGTCAACATGCAGCTTAACTTGTCTTTAATGTGTGGGCTTCAACTATGAATAATTATGACTAATGTTACTGACCTTTCTGGTCTAGTCTACTTCACACAGTGTGAGGTGAAATTGTACCCAGCGTCCTCTGACATCACTTGTTCTGCAGCCACCCACGCGCACCTGATGCAAACAAGTGTCATATCAATGTCGTCATCAACAAATGACTCCCGGTCAGTTGCTCAAATTGCATGGCCTCCATAGAAAAAGATGAAGTGAGTCAACCAATATTATCTACTCCTACTTGTCATGTTTCATGAGGTGAAGCAGAGCCTTTTTTACCTAACACTCACCCTTGCATACACTCCAAAAAAGATTTTTTTATCAACTATTAATTTTTTTCATTGGCGTCACTCCGACATTGTTCATACACCAAACGACCGGAATTCCCTTATGACGCAGATTCCCTTTCGTGTGACACCCCCAAAATGATCGTTTACCAAAGAACGTGGGTAGAAATTTCAAAATGCAGCTTGTCCTACAAGCTAAGTGACACCATAGACTTCAATGATATTTACAGGGCGCGGGGTCTTTTAATAGGGGGCCTGCATTGTTGGTATGGCCGTCAAAGCTGACCTAGTAATATCACAGAAAAAGAGCTTTTTTTCGTTGAAAATTCTTGTGAATAAATTCCTAAATACCTGAATTATTTATACAGTGGGGCAAATAAGTATTTAGTCAACCACTAATTGTGCAAGTTCTACCCCTTGAAAATATTAGAGAGGCCTGTAATTGTCAACATGGGTAAACCTCAACCAGTAGAGAATGTGGGAAAAAAAACAGAAAATGACATTGTTTGATTTTTATAGAATTTATTTGCAAATCATGGTGGAAAATAAGTATTTGGTCAATACCAAAAGTTCATCTCAATACTTTTTATGTACCCTTTGTTGGCAATAACGGATGCAAAACGTTTTCTGTAACACTTCACAAGCTTTTTACACACCGTTGCTGGCATTTTGGCCCATTCCTCCATGCAGATCTCCTCTAGAGCAGTGATGTTTTGGGGCTGTCGTTGAGCAACACGGACTTTCAACTCCCTCCACAGATTTTCTATAGGGTTGAGATCTGGAGACTGGCTAGGCCACTCCAGGACCTTGAAATGCTTCTTACGAAGCCACTCCTTTATTGCCCTGGCTGTGTAATTGGGATCATTGTCATGCTGAAAGACCCAGCCACGTCTCATCTTCAATGCCCTTAATGATGGAGGGAGATTTTCACTCAAAATCTCTCGATACATGGCCCCATTTATTCTTTCCTTTACACAGATCAGTCCTCCTGGTACCTTTGCAGAAAAACAGCCCCAAAGCATGATATTTCCACCCCCATGCTTCACAGTGGGTATGAAGTTCTTCGGATGCAATTCAGTATTCTTTCTCCCCCAAACACGAGAACCTGTGTTTCTACGAAAAAGTTCTATTTTGTTTTCATCTGACCATAACACATCCTCCCAGTCCTCTTCTGGATCATCCAAATGTTCTCTAGCGAACCGCAGACGGGCCTGGACGTCTACTTTCTTCAGCAGGGGGACACGTCTGACAGTGCAGGATTTGAGTCCCTGGTAGCGCATTGTGTTACTGATAGTAGCCTTTGTTACTGTGGTCCCAGCTCTCTGTAGGTCATTCACTAGGTCCCCCCGTGTGGTTCTGGGATTTTTGCTCACCGTTCTTGTTATCATTTTGACGCCACAGGGTGAGCTCTTGCATGGAGCCCGAGATCGAGGGAGATTATCAGTGGTCTTGTATGTCTTCCATTTTCTAATAATTGCTCCCACAGATGATTTCTTTACACCAAGCGTTTTACCTATTGCAGATTCCATCTTCCCAGCCTGGTGCAGGTCTACAATTTTGTCTCTGGTGTCGTTCGACAGCTCTTTGGTCTTGAGCATAGTGGAGTTTGGAGTGTGACTGACAGAGGTTGTGGACAGGTGTCTTTTATACCGATAATGAGTTAAAACAGATGCCATTAATAAAGGTAAAGAGTGGAGCCTCGTTAGACCTCGTTAGAAGAAATTACACCTCTTTGAAAGCCAGAAATCTTGCTTGTTTTTAGGTGACCAAATACTTATTTTCTACTCTGACGAAATACTTATTTTCCACTCTAATTTGGAAATAAATTCTTTAAAAATCAAACAATGTTATTTTCGGTTTTTTTTTTAACCCATGTTGACAATTACAGGCCTCTGTAATCTTTTCAAGTAGGAGAACTTGCACAATTGGTGGTTGACTAAATACTTACTTGCCCCATTGAATAAATGCTTAAATCCTGAAGTCTTTATAGATATGGACTTAAAACAGTGTCGATTCTTGGTTAAAAGCAAAAAAAAAAAAAAACGTGCTATTAGCATTTATCTTACGAAAATATGTCGAAGTACGATGCTAGTCTGTCAGTCAATGTGGCGGCCGCCATATATAAACAGAGCTTTTCCGGTGAAAATTCTTGTGAATAATGCTTACAGCCCTGAGTTGTTCTTTATAGATATGGATGTAAAACAGTCTCGATTCTTGGTTAAAAGTAAAAAAAAAAAAACGTGCAGTTAGCATTTATTTTATGTAAATATGTCGAAGTACGATGCTAGTGTGTCAGTCAATCTGGCGGCTGCCATATGTAAACAGAGCTTTTCCGGTGAAAATTATTGTGAATAAATGCTTAAATCCCTGAATTCTTTTTAGTTTTGGACGTAAAACAGTCTCGATTCTTGGTTAAAAGCAAAAAGAAAAAGAAAAAAAAAACGTGCAATGCAGATCTGTTAGTCAATGTGGTGGCAACCTTACATTAAAAAGCTTTTTATTTTGAAATTTCTGATGAAAAAAACGAAAAATATAATAATTACCTTGATTCCTCGAACAAATCACTCCTGAGACAATCCTTCCTGTTTGTATGCGGTACAGCTTTCGTACTTTTTCAACCTAAATCCGGCGTTTGATTCCTGCATGTGTCGCTGTGACCGACTGCGAATAACTGAAGCGGATTGTGGAATGGCCCCCTCCTAGAAGGCGTGGCGCAGTAAAAGTCGAATCTGACCAGTCAATATCATTATGAAGTCTATGGGGGCACAAAATTGTTATACAGTTTTTTCTAAAAATGTCGTACGGTTCGGTCAAAATTTGCTATAAACATACCCATTCATTTCTAATGGCCAAAATTTACTATTAATTTCCAATGGCCCAATTGGCCATTCATTTCAATGGCACAAAAACTTCCATTCACCTTGATTGATTTCCAACCCAAGTGACCCGATATCAACAGGAAGTGACCCTGATATGCCCCCAAATGAACAGGAAGTAGCTCAATAGGAACAGGAAGTGAGCCTGAAATGTCCCCAAATCAACAGGACGTGACCCTGAAATGCCCCACAAAATTAACAGAACTGACGCGATATCTAAAGGAAGTGACCCTGGAATGCCCTAAAATCACCAAGAAGTGACCCTGTATTGCCTCAAAATAAACAGGAAGTGATCCTGGAATACCTCAAAATCAACAAGAAGTGACCCAATAATATAATAAGTGAAGTAATCTGATCTTTTAGCCAGGTTGCTGGAATCACGCCATCTGAACCGCTGGAACCGCGCTCACGCAATTCCAATGAGCCAGGCCGGCGGAAACCCAACAACCCAGCCAAAAGGCCAAACTCTGCGCGTTCACCTTAGTCTTAACCCCTTGTACTGACTCCATTTTAAAAGCTGGAAAAAGGCATCGAAACAGAAGTTGACAATTTATTCCAATTTGGCAGCAATCATACAGCACTGAGGCCCAGGCAAGGAGGCAAACAGGATCCAGGGTCACCATATCACAAGTCGACAAAAGATTCCAGAGAAAAATGATGATTATTTAAACATTCAGTCTTTCTGAAGCCTCTCGCGGGGTGGGCTGTGGGTGTTGTTTTGTGCGTCTCAGTTGCGGAGCCAATGTTCCTGAGGCAACCGGAGTAGGAGGTTTTGTCTGCCTCAGCGCCAAAGAGGAACTGAGTGTTTAAGTTCTCAGCCTTGGTTTTTTTGTGTTATCAGTTGGATATCAGGTGTTCCTTGTGGTAAGGCAGCATGTCTCGCCTTTGTTCTTGACAGTCCATAGTTGGCCCCACAGAAGTGCTGATGGCAGCGTTTTGGTGGTCCAGACGTGGGCTTGTAGATTTCTTGCCTATCACCTGCTTGTCAGCGTCAATCTCGCTCAGTCAGCTGCACGACGCACGCGTTGGGCTTCCGTGATCAGAAGGTGTCCTGTATCTGTTATGCCCTTATCTGCCTGTTGTCTTGGCGCTGCAATTTCCAATTATTCCAAGTACATAACATCAAATATATTATGTTTGTTTTTCCGAAACAATGATATAAATGCTATTTATTTTATATTTGGCTTGTTAGAGTAATACAAACAGTCAAACAGTAATTATGAGAAAAGGTACCATTCCCTTCAAAAGGAAGTGAAACCGAAATACCCCAAAATCAACAGGAAGTGACCCGATCTACCACCAACCATCACAGCAAAGCTACCATCGCAATTTCTCCAGAAATAGCTATTTCTACAACAATTTACTACTTTAAGAATAATTCAAATAATCACCATTTTCTTTTAGCTGTTGTATGGTTTCATTTTCATAGATTAACTACTACTCTTATCTTTATATCTATATATAAATGACACTATTTCATGTCATGTTAGGTGAGTAGTGGTGTAGAAGATTCACTTAAATGTAGGCAAAAATTAACTATGCATGACACTCCTGAGTAAAAAAAATCTCAGATAAAATCTTAATTTAATCAAAATCAAATATGCAGTACTTGAGGTCTAATTCAGTCTCACAGCACGAGAGCACCATAAATAAAGCTGCGGAGTGTGGGTACAGAAACCTTAACTTGGATAATAACTTGAGTTGATGGCAGGTGTGGGCACTGAATTTGCACCTGGGCCTTCAGTAAGGGCCTAAAGTGACATAGTATGAATTATATAATACTCAATATGTAAGACACAATATAATTATGTTTGGCATAACAACTAGAGAGAAATTTTGTGTATTTCGTAATGGGGAATGATTTTTTGAGCCCATTGCTCATGGAGACTCATATATGCCTGTTTTCATCGCTGGCATCTTTGGTTTTGAAAATATTTTAAGTTTTTTAAAATAGGCCTCCTATGAATCGGCCCCGTGCCTTGTGCCTCTCAACTAATTGTGAAGTCTATGACCCCCCCTCTGGTTGTCGAATATTGTGGTCAGTGGCGTTCCTAGACTACATGTTGCCTGGGTGACAAGAAGCTTTGCCCCCCCCCCCAAAAAAGTATACATATATATACATATACATATACATATACATATATATATGCAATGGCGGGAACCACGCTAGCGCAATTCCAACAACCCGGCCAGCGCACTTCCAACAACCCAGCCAGCGCAACACCAACATTCCAGCCAAAAGGCCAAAGTCCACGCAGTCACCTTAGTTTTAACCCCTCGTACAGACTCCATTTTAAAAGCTGGAAAAAGGCTTCCAAACACAAGTTGACAATTTATTCCAATTAGGCAGCAATCATACAGCACTGAGGCCCAGGCAAGGAGGCAAACAGGATCCAGGGTCACCATATCACAAGTCAACAAAAGATTTCCGATAAAAATGATGATTAGTTAAACATGCAGTCTTTTTGAAGCCTCTGGTGGGGGGGGCTGTGGGCTGGAAGGAGTGTGTTGTCTAGGATGATCTTCTGTGCGTCTCATTTGCGGAGTCACCGTTCCTGAGGCAACTGGAGTAGGAGGTTTTGTCCACCTTAGCGCCAAAGACTAGTGCCCCTCAACTAATGGTGAAGTTTACCTCTGGTTGTCGAATATTGTGGCCAGTAGCGTTCATAGCCTACATGGTGCCCTGGGTGACAAGAAGCTCTGCCCCCCCCCCCCCCAAAAAAAAACAATCGCAAAAAAACAACAACGGTTGACCAACAAAATACAGCGCATGAAGTATACGTAGCACAACTTGTTGCCATTTAGCCTCTTACCCAAACCGCTGGAATTACGCCAGCCAAATCGTGGGAACCACGCTAGCGTAATTCCAACAACCCGGCCAGCACAACCCAACAACCCGGTCAAAAGGCCAAAGTCCACACGTTCATCTTAGTTTTAACACCTCGTACGGACTCCATTTTAAAAGCTGGAAAAAGGCTTCCAAACACAAGTTGACAATTTATTGCAAGTTGACATCAATCGGAAAGCAAAGCAAAAACGGCAAACACACCCTGACGAAGAGGAATACTGAATCTAGGGTCAACAATCAACAGGTAAAAATGGATCCCGAGAAGTGACAGCTGCTAACTAAAAAAAAAAATCAGTCTTATGAAGGAGTTTGTGAGTCGGGCTGTGGGACGGAAAAGGGTGTGTTCAGGTGTTGTTTAGTGTAATTGTCTGTTGTGGATTGGGCAGTAGAGTTTCTGCGTTACTGTTTCCAGGGCAACGAGATTTGAGGATTTTGTCAGCCTCAGCGCAACATGAGTGCTGAGTGTCCAACGGGTTCCTCCGTTATCACATGTTCCTTGTGGAAGGAGAGGATGTCCTTCCATTGCTGGTCACCAGAAGAGCTGATGGTGGGATTTGGTGGTCATACCAGACTTGTAGGTGAGATGTCTTAGCCATTCCCTGCTTGTCTCGCTCAGTCAGCGTCAATCTCTCAGTTAGCTGTATGGCGCGCGCGTTTGGCTACTCAGTCAGCGTGGCTGTTATCTCCTTGGATCACTGACTGGCCTGCGGAAGCTGACCACTTGAGGAATGCCTGTTGTCTTCGGGAGTTATCCTGACTTTGCAACTCTCAGTCATTCACACCTGAGCTCTTTTGTCTGCCCAAAAGCATTCATTCAACACACTCATACTTCAAATATAGTATACTTGTTTTCCTAAACAATAATTAAATGCCTTTTTATTATATAATAACAGTAAATTTGGGAAAAGGAACTATTTACTACAGGGCAGTGACGTGCGGTGAGGTTCATGGTTGGTGAGGCACTGACTCCTTTAGTGTCAGATTTACAAATATATAAACCAAAAAGCGTAGCTTATTCAATTGGCTACTGGTTATTTCATATCTCATCAGCATTCTTCACAAAATACGCACACACGGTACATATTACAGATACGTAAAGGTACGAAAATAATGTGTATTTGCTCTACACCCTGCATGTGTTGGCTGTCACAATTCTATAATTCATACAACATAAATGAGAGTATAGAGTGGTGTACAAAACCACAGATTTCAATTTTGACCTTTGGTGAAATATTCAGTTGTTTTTGAAACTTTTAATTCTGATACTTTAATCAATTTAATACAAATTGCTCAACAAAAAGCATGAAAACAAAAACAAAGAATATTTTATTTAAGGCCAAAATTTAGTTTTTAAATAATCTATTGTATTTTTCTTAGTGTAATCTCTTTTTTATAAGAATGAAATGAAAACTGTTTGTGAAATTCATGCGCCTCTCCTTCGTCACAAAACCCTCTGTCACTTTGTTGTAAAAGTCCTCCTTATTTTCCTTTAGTTTTAAAAGTCCCTCCGCTTCAATGGAGATGATCACCAGTCGTCCTGAATCGGTCCTATTCCAACTGCATGTTTTTAGTCTTTTCAATGCAGAGAACGAACTTTTCACGGATTCTGTTGTAGCTGGTACAGTGAGCACCAGTTGGAGTAATTTTGTCGCCTCAAAAACAGTCTGTAGCAGATCCTTCTGGGCCAAAAAGCTGAGAAGCTGTCCAGGAGATTTACATTCATTCCTCCCCGTTTGTAAGCTGTACAGTCCAATGAGATCTGCCTTTAGTCTGACAAAATCAAAACACTGCATAGGCCTATGTATTTTGACAGGCTCTGCAGTTTGGTGTCATCAAAATTTTGTGACATCTCATTAAATTTTGTACAGTCGATCAAACCGAGGAGAGCTAGCTCACCAAAATGAACAAATCTAGCTTTTATTCGAACACTGATGTTGGCTATAGACCAAGGGTGGGCAAACTATTCCATAAAGGGCCGCTGTGGGTGCGGGTTTTTGCTGCAACCCATCAAGAGGACACCTTTTCACCAATCTGGTGTGTTATAAGTGCAATCAGTTGATTGCAGTCAGGTGCTTCTTGTTTCCATTGAAACCTCATTGGTTAAAAGCTCTGTGCTGGATCAGTTGAACCAAAGACCAGGACCCACTGTGGCCCTCGAGGACCGGTTTGCCCACCCCTGCTATAGACCCTACCCACTGACGTCACAAAATCACGTGCTCGCTGTATGGTTCCGCCCCCTTGTCCGTCATTTTGTGTCTGTATTATCAATGGTCTCAATTGATCGAGCAATTTATAATGCATTTCATGGAAGACCCGGTGCTTTCGGATGCCGTAAACTCACTTGATGCGTTGCATAAAAGGCGTTATGTGGAAAAGCTTCAGTTTATCCATTCGCCAGATCCATATTTGATGCCTAAATCGATGTTTTTCGACCCGCTGTCTCCGCCGTATTTGCCTGACATCTGCTAGCTACCCTGATATGTACAACTATCTTGTCCACACAATATCAGCCTATTCTCACGAAAGTTTGAAAAACTTTAAGAGCTTGGAGGCTTATAAATACTTCGTTGCTGGTTGGGTGAAACAGGTCCTCGTCCACGAAAATTCGGCAGGAATCTATCTTGTGCTTGGAAAGGTGAGTTATGAAATTTTCAATTCAAAATCTTTTGTTATTGCTAACATCCACTGTCAAGTCTAATGTATTTCATGTCGTTTGTCAATGGAGTTAGGGCTTTTAATGTTTATATGGTTTAGCGATAGCACTCTCACTACATACATATGTGTATGTTGTCGGCGATTAGCCTAGCAATGATCTTAATTGTGGTTGTCAGCCCAAAACCCTCTAAATATATATTAAATGCATCTTACCAGATATAAAATGACTACTACATAATCCGTGGTAATCGTTTGGTGTCAGGGTCCGCGAACGTGGAAACAAGGTTGGACTCACAACAGACACAAAAGGACTGAGGAAAGCGTACAAGGGTTTATTAAATACAAAACAAAAACACACGCGATCGCGGTAAAAGGGAACAACAAAAGGGGTCCGTGACAAATAGGTCGACGGGGATCAAACACGCGAAAACCTAGCGGAGGGCAGAGAGCCAAAAAGACAAACAAAAATACACTCAATACCTGCACAAGGTAGAGGATCACAAAACTAAGACATCCGACAAACTCGAAGGCAATTACAAAGCGACTCGAAAGCAGTACGTGTTAATGGCGACCAGCAAGGGAAATATCTCGGCGTCCTTCCAGTGGATCGCCTACGTCTTTATACTGTTGTTGATGAGCAGTGATTAGATGCAGGTGCGACGTCGGGAACACCCCACAGCTGGCTCTGCAACAACACAAAATCTGACCAGGAGCAGAATATGACAGTACCCCCCCCCCTCAAAGGGAGCCCCTTGGCGACCCACCTGGCTTCCCGGGACAGCGCGTGTGAAAGTCCCGGATGACAGAGGGATCCAGGAGCAGGGGACCCATTGGCGTTCTTCAGGACCATAGCCCTCCCAGTCGACCAGATATTGAACCCCCCTGCCCCTCCTCCTGGAGTCTAAAATGGACCTCACGGTGTAAACTGGGTCACCATCGATCAAGCGTGGAGGTGGAGGAGGAGTTTCTGGGGGGCAAAGTGGACTGGAGGAGACAGGCTTCAGCAGGGAGACGTGGAACACTGGATGGATCTTAAGGGATGGAGGGAGCCTGAGTCTCACGGCCACCGGGTTGATCACCTTGTCCACCTCATATGGTCCAATGAAACGGGGACCCAGCTTCTTTGTAACCCCGGCAATGGTCAAGTCCCTGGTCGAGAGCCATACCTTTTGGCCGGGTCTGTACTGAGGGGCCGGTCTTCTGTAGCGATCAGCCAACTGCTGGTTGCGCACTGCCGTTCTCGAAAGCGCCGCTCGAGCGTCACGCCAGACCTTGTGGGCTCGTCGCAGGTGATGTTGCACGGAAGGAATGGAGATGCACGACTCCTGAGTAGGGAACACAGGAGGCTGGTAGCCATATGCAGTCTTAAATGGGGACATACCTGTGGCCGTGCTGACGAGCGTGTTGTGTGCATACTCCACCCAAGGGATATGGGAGGACCAGGAAGTCGGGTGCTTGTGGCAGACACACCGAAGAGCAGCTGCTAGATCCTGATTGGCCCGCTCGGTCTGGCCATTCGTCTGAGGGTGGTACGCTGACGACAAGCTCGCAGTAGCCCCCATGGCTTTGCAGAAAGCCTTCCATACTCGCGACACGAATTGAGGACCCCTGTCTGACACCAGGTCCGTGGGAATGCCATGGATGCGAAAGACGTGACTCACGAGCAGGTTTGCAGTCTCTAGAGCAGTCGGCAGCTTGGGCAGAGGAATGAAGTGGGCCACCTTTGAAAACCTGTCGACAACTGACAGCACCACCATTTTCCCCCGGGAGACAGGAAGACCAGAGACGAAATCCAAGGCTATGTGAGACCAAGGACGAGACGGGATCGGTAGTGGACGCAGGAGGCCAGAGGGAGACTGATGGGACGACTTGTTGCGGGCACACACTGAGCAGGCCAGAACAAATGCTCGGATGTCCTCTCTCATCCCAGGCCACCAGAACTTCTGGGAGATCAGGAACAGTGTCTGTGAGACCCCTGGGTGGCAGGCCACCTTTGAGGTGTGTCCCCATTGCAGTACCTCTGCCCTGTGTTCCTGGGAAACAAATAGTCTGTCCTTGGGGCACCCGACTGGTACTTTCCCATCCTGCAAGGAGCTGGCGACCTTCCTCTCCACTTCCCAAAAAAGTGCCCCCACCACACGGACCGCAGGCACAATGGGCTCCGGAACAGACTCCTGGTGGACTGGGCTGAAGATCCTAGACAAGGCATCCGGCTTTGTGTTGCGAGACCCAGGACGGTAAGTTATGGTATAGTTGAAGCGGGTGAGGAAAAGCGCCCAGCGTGCTTGACGGGAGTTCAGTCGTTGAGCTGCCCTGATGTATGCCAGGTTCTTGTGGTCAGTGAAGATTTCAAATGGCTCTGACGTCCCCTCCAGCCAATGCCTCCACACCTGCAACGCCAGAACGATGGCTAGCAGCTCTCTGTTACCAACATCATAGTTTTGTTCAGCAGGACTGAGGCGACGCGAGAAGAAGGCGCAAGGGTGAACCTTCTGGTCGACTGGGGATCGCTGTGACAGGACTGCCCCCACTCCTGAATCCGAGGCATCCACCTCTACAATAAACAGCAAATCATTATCTGGGTGAGTGAGGACCGGTGCACGAGTGAAAGCTTGTTTTAGCGCTACAAAAGCAGCCTCAGTTTCGGGGGTCCATTTGAATGGAATTTTTATGGATGTAAGCCTTGTCAGAGGTTCTGCCTTCTGGCTATAGTTGCGAATGAAGCGCCTATAGAAGTTGGCAAATCCAAGGAACCTCTGCAAGGGCTTCCTTGATGTTGGAGAAGGCCACTCGACCACAGCCTGTATCTTGGCTGGATCTGCTCTCAACTGGCCCTTCTCCACAACGAACCCCAGAAACTGGACCGACTGGGCGTGGAATTTGCACTTCTTTGCCTTGACATACAACCGGTTCGCGAGCAGCCTCTGTAGAACCAGCCGAACGTGCTGCCTGTGCTCATCGAGGTCTCTGGAAAAAATAAGGATGTCATCCAGGTAAATAAAACAAAACTGGCCGATCATGTCTCTAAGCACATCATTAATCAAATTTTGGAACACCGCAGGCGCATTAGTGAGTCCGAATGGCATAACCAAGTACTCGAAATGGCCAATGGGGGTGTTAAAAGCCGTCTTCCACTCATCCCCTTCCTTTATCCGTACCAAATGGTAAGCGCTGCGCAAGTCAAGTATGGTAAATACGGACGCGGACTGCAAAGGCGCGAACGCAGAGTCCAGGAGAGGTAGGGGGTACTTGTTCTTAACAGTGATATCGTTCAGGCCCCTATAATCGACACATGGGCGAAGTGTTTTATCTTTCTTTTTGATGAAAAAGAACCCTGCTCCGACAGGAGATTTGGAAGGTCTGATTAGCCCGGCCGCAAGGGATGACGTAATGTACTCATTCAGGGCCTCCTGCTCCGGTTTGGACACCTGATAGAGTTTGGAAGAGGGCAATTTAGAATTGGGAACCAGATCAATCGAACAATCGTAGGGGCGATGTGGTGGAAGCGACTATGCAAGGTCCTTACTAAAAACCAACTTGAGGTCATGGTATTCACGGGGTACTAAAGACAAGTCAATCGGTTCTGGTTTACGTGTTACAAACTCTCCAGGAGAAGCTGAGGCCACGCGCAAGCAATGCGAGTGACACTGAACACTCCAATTAATTATTCTGGGGACCTCCCAGTCAATGTCCGGGTTGTGCTGCTTTAGCCACGTTAAACCGAGAACAACCGGAGCTAACTTGGTTGGCATTACAAAAAACGTTCGACGCTCGCAATGGTTACCAGATACAACCAACGTGAGAGCTTCAGTTTCATGCGTTATGGTGGAAATTAAGTCTCCATTAAGGTCCCGTACCTCCCGGGGCTCCTTCAGTTCGATTAAGGAACCACCAAGTGAGTCTACAACCGAATAATCCACAAAGCAGTCGTCAGCTCCCGGATCAACTAAATCAGTTACCTTACAACTGCGATTGTACCCCGTAACAATCCCAGGTAATTGCAGTCTTGTGCTCTTGAGTGGTCTTGCCGTCCTAGCGGTCGTGGGTTGGTACTCACACTGTTGTGGTGGCGTACACCTTGGAGGGGACTGCCCTGCTGCCGTCCGAAGTCTGTACCTGGACCAGACGACCTCCTGAGCTTGCACGGAGGTTCGCTGGACAGGAGGCGACGCGATGGCCGGGCTCAGCGCAGTACAGACAGAGTCGCGACAACATGCGTCTGGAGCGCTCTCTTGCATCGAGGGTCTTTCCGCCGAGCTGCATGGGCTCCTCCTGTGTCGATGACTGCCAATCGCGGCCGGGCGAGGGAAGAGCAGCTGGAAGAGAGGTCGCCGTGCGCGCCGCTGAAGTACCTCTCCCGATGTCTGCACTCGCCGGTCGGCCCCGCCACTCCACAACTCTCTCGCATTCTCGTTCTCGAAGTCGATTGTCCAAATTTATAGCCAGTCCAATAAGATTCTCCAAATCCGCCGTTTCATCGCGGGCTGCCAGTTCGTCTTTCACCACCGGATTTAGCCCCCTCCGGAATATACAGCGTAAAGCCGCATCGTCAAAACCGCTCTCTGCTGCTACAATGCGAAAGGAGACTGAATAGTCAGCGACGGACATTTCGCCCTGATTTATGTCTAGCAGGCGACTCCCAGCCTCTTTGCCCCGAATGGGGTGATCGAAAACCCTCCTCATTTCCTCAATGAAATCAGGAAATGAATTACGAAACTCAGGGTACTGGTTGCTGATCGCCATGGACCATGCTGCCGCTTTACCGGTGAGGAGGCTCATGACGAACGCGACCCGGGATCTATCGGAGGAATATGTGAAGGGTTGTTGGTCAAAGACTAATGAGCACTGATGCAAAAACTGCCCGCACAAGCCGGGTTCCCCACCGTAGCGTGGTGGATGCGGAATATCTGGCTCACGCCAAGGAGCGGAAGCCTGGGCGGAAGGTGTGGTGAGGGGAACGTGCATTGGCGCCGCGGGTGAAGCGGGACCGTGAGCGCAAACCCGGTCTACCCTGGTCTCAAGAGAGCGCATATTAACGGTAAGCGCATTAATCGCTGACATTATCTCATGGAGAACGCGATCGTGCGGGTTAGTATGCTGCCTCGTGTCCGAAGACGCCTGGGCTATGTGCTCGTTGTCTGCGGAGTCCATTATTGTGGCCGAGATATTCTGTCAGGGTCCGCGAACGCGGAAACAAGGTTGGACTCACAACAGACACAAAAGGACTGAGGAAAGCGTACAAGGGTTTATTAAATACAAAACAAAAACACACACGATCGCGGTAAAAGGGAATAACAAAAGGGGTCCGTGACAAATAGGTCGACGGGGATCAAACACGCGAAAACCTAGCGGAGGGCAGAGAGCCAAAAAGACAAACAAAAATACACTCAATACCTGCACAAGGTAGAGGATCACAAAACTAAGACGTCCGACAAACTCGAAGGCAATTACAAAGCGACTCGAAAGCAGTACGTGTTAATGGCGACCAGCAAGGGAAATATCTCGGCGTCCTTCCAGTGGATCGCCTACGTCTTTATACTGTTGTTGATGAGCAGTGATTAGATGCAGGTGCGACGTCGGGAACACCCCACAGCTGGCTCTGCAACAACACAAAATCTGACCAGGAGCAGAACATGACATTTGGAGCCCAGTTTTCTCGTCGAATTGCAGCAGCCCATCTCGCTCTCTTCTCTCCGGGTCTCTCGGAATCCGGTAGAACTTCAAGTCTCTCCGTCTTCTCCGTCTATCTTCTCTGTTATTGCAACCGACCGCCACACACGCCTTCACCATTTTGATTATTAATGTTAACGAGCAGAAAAACATGTCGTAAATAGGAGTAATGTACGTAGCCGTAACAGGTAAACATGATGTGTTGACGGACAATTGGGCGGCACCAGTCAGGAGGAAGGAGTTGTGACGTCACGTGGGTAGGGTCTATAATGTTGTAGAACATTTGTTTTCTCTCATCTGTGACTGACGGATTTCTTCCGCTGTTGTTTTGGCCAAGTGTGCTGCATTTCTGCTCAAATCGCTTATACAGTGTGTTAAAGTCCTGTCTCATGCGTTCAACAACTCCGATGGTGTCGTAAAATTCGCACACAACAATATCCAAAGTCCATGACTTTGTTTTGCAGCACTCTAAAAAGAGCATCAGTTTCACTTGAAAATGCCCTCATATGCCATAATTAAAAAGCATGTCGATGCTTTTAATAGCCATCGATCAAACCCAGTGGCCATCATTTGAGTGTCATTATCCCAGCTGTCAGGATTTTCAATCATGCAGCACGTAGATCAGATTGGTACATGCTTGTTGTCTGCAGCAACCAAGAATTTGAGCTCCATCTTGTGGCCGCTGCTCTTGGTAAGCGCCGTTTCACAACATCATCCAGTAAGTGGGTGCGCTTCGTAGACTTGCTAAAAAATGACGCTTGTCACTCAAGTGTTGTAAAAAAACGTTCTAGTCTCAGGCATACATTTTGCTAAATGCAACAGCACAACATTCAGTTTTTGTGCATAACAGTGTGGAAACATTTCTTTAATTTTGGCCTGCACCTCATTAAGCTCTGATACCATCACAGCAGCTCCATCATATGTTTGAGCTACTAGTTTTTGAACACAGCTGTTTTTCTCCAACACTTCCAAGACGTTTGTAGCTACAGCAGGGGCTCGTCCATCATCAATCACGTCATCAAATCCTAAAACACCTTCTTCACTTCACAGTCCACTTCACTTTTGGTTATATAGCGCAAAATAACAGAGATCTGTGCTTTGTTTGTGATATCCGTTGTCTCGTCTACCTCTACAGCAACAAATGGGACAGCATTAATCTCCCTTTTAATATCATTTCTCATCACATTACCGATTGCTTCAGTTAGATCGTTCTGTATTCTATTTGGCAAGCCAGAAAACACAGTGGATGTGTCCAAATGTCGAGCTAACCTCATCTTTCTCAACAAAAGCATATAATAGTTTTACATAATTGCCACGATTAGAAGAGCTTGCCCTCTCATCGTTACCACGAAATGCTAACTCCTGTTTAGCCTTAATGAGGTATTTCAAAATCTCTTGGTTTTCCTTTACCTTAGAATTGTAGATGCTAGCCTTGAGCCTCCGCTGTTCGTTCAAAGCCAAATCGATCCTTGAGCTTCCAAAAGTGGGTAACATGGTTGGTGTGTTTTGTAATGGAAATGAACCTGTTGCACATCAGCAGGGCAAGGGTTTCATCGGACCTTCTACTCAAGTTATCTGGTGTGTCGGTTTCCATAGTTAATAATAATAATAATAATAATAATAATAATAATACATTTTATTCATAACGCACTTTACATTTGAAAAACAAATCTTAAAGTGCACATTACCATGTAAAAAAATACTAAAAAAAAACTAAGAATAAAAGAATAAAATCAAAACAGACAAAAACATACAACTGATAAAATCAGATACAAATCAGATAAATATAAGATAATAAGATAAAATTAGCCAGAGTAAGCTTTTCGAAAAAGATAAGTTTTTAGTCCTTTTTTTAAACTCTTCCACTGTCTGCGGGGCTGCGGTTATCACGTTTGCCTCACACGCAAAAGGTCCCCAGTTTGAAAATGCAAAATGCATCTCCATTCCAGGTCCAGTAAAAAATAGTGCCGGAGCCAATCGTTCCCATTATATCCTATTGTTCAACGTATACCGGCCGCGTCAGTGCTCCTGATTCACTGCGGATCATCTCCGGCTTGCCGGTGTTGTTGACGTGTGGGCACTCCCGTCAGGGGTGACATTTCACGCAGGGCGGCTATTTTTTGGCACATAACCGGATATTTGAGTGGCACATTAAGAGCGCTGTTCTTCAAACTCATCCTGTTTATGAAAGTCGATTGTCATATGCTGGTGTTGTGCAGTAATGAGCAGACGTGACTTCTGTGGCGTTTGCTAACTTTTTTAATGCGCGCACACACTAGATATCATGAAATAGCCAACTAGATGTGCTAGAGTTTGGTCGGACCTTCTACTGAAATGTTGTTGTATGTAGGTTTTCATAGTGCAGCGGTTATCAGTTTTGCCTAACACACAAAAGGTCCCCAGTTCGAAACTGGGTGGACACATGTTGGGTTTGTTTCTGTGATGGAAATGACTCTGTTGCTGATCAGTGGGGCAAGAGATTGGTTGTACCTTCTACCCAAATTTTCCTACATGTAGGTTTCCATAATGTAGTGGTTGTCACGTTTGCCTCACACGCAAAAGGTTCCCAGTTCGAAACTGGGTGGAAACATTGTTGGTGTGTTTTTGTAATGGAAATTAACATGTTGCACATAAGCGGGGCAGGAGTTTGGTCGGACTTTCTACCGAAATATTGTTTTATGTAGGTTTTCATAGTGTAGCGGTTGTCAGGTTTGTCAAACACGCAAAAGGTCTCCAGTTCGAAACTGGGCGGAAACATGGTTGGTGTGTTTCTGTAATGGAAATTAACCTATCAGCGGGGCAAGAGTTTGGTCGGTCCTTCTACCAAAAGGAATGGATAATTAGGTTTCCATAGTGTAGCAGTGATCACGTTTTTCCTTACATGCAAAAGGTCCCCAGTTGGAAACTTTGTGGAAACATGTTTGGTGTGTTTCTGTAATGGAAATGAACATGTTGCACATCAGCGGGGCAGGGGTTTGGTCGGTCCTTCAACCAAAAGGATTGGAAAATTCGGTTTCCATAGTGTAGACGTTATCACGCTTGCCTAACACGCAAAAGGTCCCTAGTTTGAAACTGGGTGGAAACATGTTGGGTTTGTTTCTGTGATGGAAATGACTCTGTTGCTGAGCAGTGGGGCAAGAGTTTGGTTGTACCTTCCACCCAAATTTTCCTACGTGTAGGTTTCCATGGTGTAGCGGTTATCACGTTTGCCTCACACGCAAAAGGTCCCCAGTTCAAAAGTGGGTGGAAACATGGTTGGTGTGTTTTTGTAATGGAAATTAGCATGTTGCACATAAGCGGGGCAAGACTTTGGTCGGACGTTCTACCGAAATATTGTTGTATGTAGGTTTTCATAGTGTAGCGGTTATCAGGTCTGCCTTACGTGAAAATAGTCCAGATTTCGAAACTGGGTGGAAATATGTTGGGTGTGTTTCTGTGATAGAAACTGACCTGTTGCAGATTAGTGTGTCAAATGTTTGGTCGGACCTTCTACCCAAACTTTTCCTCTATGTTGTTTTCCATAGTGTAGTGGTGATCACGTTTGCCTCACACGCAAAAGGTCCCCAGTTGGAAACATGGGTGTTGTGTTTTTGTAATGGAAATTAACATGTTGCACATAAGCGGGACAAGAGTTTGGTCGGACCTTCAACCAAAATATTTTTGTATGTAGGTTTTCGTAGTGTAGCGGTCATCAGGTTTGTCGAACACGCAAAAGGTCTCCAGTTCGAAACTGGGCGGAAACATGGTTGGTGTGTTTCTGTAATGGAAATTAACCTGTTGCACATCAGCGGCGCAAGGGTTTGGTCGGACCTTCTACCCAAAATTTCCTACGTGTAGGCTTCCATGGTGGAGCAGTTATCATGTTTGCCTCACACGCAAAAGGTCCCCAGTTCGAAACATGGTTGGTGTGTTTTTGTAATGGAAATTAACATGTTGCACATAAGCGGGGCAAGAGTTTGGTCGGATGTGCTACTGAAATATTGTTGTATGTAGGTTTTCATAGTGTAGCAGTTATCAGGTCTGCCTTACGCGCAAAGAGCCCAGAGTTCGAAACTGGGTGGAAACAAGTTGGGTGTGTTCCTGTGATAGAAATGGACCTCTTGCAGATCAGTGTGTCAAATGTTTGGTTGGACCTTCTACCCAAACTTTTCTTCTGTTTTGTTTTCCATAGTGTAGTGGTTATCACGTTTGCCTCACACGCAAACCGTTCCCAGTTTGAAACTGGGTGGAAACATGGGTGTTGTGTTTTTGTAATGGAAATTAACATGTTGCAGATCAGTGGGGCAAGAGTTTGGTCGGACCTTCGACCGAAATATTGTTGTATGTAGGTTTTCATAGTGTAGCAGTTATCAGGTTTGTCAAACACGCAAAAGGTCCCCTTTTTGAAATTGGGTGGAAACATGTTGGGTGTGTTTCTGTGATAGAAATGGACCTATTGCACATCAGTGGGTTATGGGTTTGGTCTGTCCTTCTACCAAAAGGATTGGATAATTCCGTTTCCATGGTGTAGCAGTTATCACGTTTGCCTTACGCGCAAAAGGTCCCCACTTCGAAACTGGGTGGAAACAGGTTGGGTGTGTTTCTGTGATGGAAATGGACCTGTTGCACATCAGCGGGGCAAGAGTTTGGTCGGACCTTCTACCCAAATTTTCCTACGTGTAGGTTTCCATGGTGTAGCGGTTATCACGTTTACCTCACACGCAAAAGGTCTCCAGTTCGAAACTGGGCGGAAACGTGGTTTGTGTGTTTCTGTTATGGAAATTAACCTGTTGCACATCAGCGGGGCAAGAGTTTGTTCGGTCCTTCTACCAAAAGGATTGGATAATTAGGTTTCCATAGTGTAGCGGTTGTCACGCTTTTCCTTACATGCAAAAGGTCCCCAGTTGGAACCTTTGTGGAAATTATGTTTGATGTGTTTCTGTAATTGAAATTAACATGTTGCACATCAGCGGGGCAGGGGTTTGGTCGGTCCTTCTATCCATAGCGTAGCGGCTATCACGTTTGCCTAACACGCAAAAGGTCCCCAGTTTGAAACTAGGTGGAAACATGTTGGGTTTGTTTCTGTGATGGAAATTACTCTGTTGCTGATCAGTGGGGCAAGAATTTGTTTGTACCTTCTACCCAAATATTCCTACGTTTAGGGTTCCGTGGTGTAGCGGTTATCACGTTCGCCTCACACGCAAAAGGTCCCCAGGTGGAAACATGGTTGATATGTTTTTGTAATGGAAATTAACATGTTGCACATAAGCGGGGCAAGAGTTTGGTCGGACCTTCAACCCAAATTTTCCTACGCGTAGGCTTCCATGGTGTAGCAGTTATCACGTTTGCCTAACACGCGAAAGGTCACCAGTTCGAAACTGGGTGGAAACATGGTTGATGTGTTTTTGTAATGGAAATTAACATGTTGCACATTAGCGGGGCAAGAGTTTGGTCGGACGTGCTACCAAAATATTGTTGTATGTAGGTTTTATTAGTGTAGCGGTTATCAGGTCTGCCTTACGCGCAAATAGCCCGGAGTTCGAAACTGGGTGGAAACATTTTGGGTGTGTTTCTGTGATAGAAACGGACCTGTTGCAGATCAGCGTGTCAAATGTTTGGTCGGACCTTCTACCCAAACTTTTCTTGTGTTTTGTTTTCCATAGTGTAGTGGTTATCCCGTTTGCCTCACACGTAAAAGGTCCCCAGTTCGAAACTGGGTGGAAACGTGACGGTTTTGTTTCTGTGATACACAGGGACCTGTTGCAGATCAGTGGGGCAAGAGTTTGGTCGGACCTTCTACCCAAACTTTTCTTGCATGTCGGTTTCCATAGTGTAGTGGTTATCACGTTTGCCTCACACGTAAAAAGGTCCCCAGTTCGAAACTGGGTGGAAAGATGTTGGGTTTGTTTCTGTGATGGAAATTACACTGTTGCAGATCAGTGTGTCAAAAGTTTGGTCGGACCTTCTACCCAAAGTTTCCAATGTGTACGTTTCCATGGTGTAGCGGTTATATCGTTTACCTCACACGCGAAAGGTCACCAGTTCGAAACTGGGTGGAAACATGGTTAATATGTTTTTGTAATGGAAATTAACATGTTGCACATAAGCGGGGCAAGAGTTTGGTCGGACCTTCAACCGAAATATTTTTGTATGTAGGTTTTCATAGTGTAGCGGTCATCAAGTTTGTCGAACACGCAAAAGGTCTCCAGTTCGAAACTGGGCGGAAATATGGTTGGTGTGTTTCTGTAATGGAAATTAACCTGTTGCACATCAGCGGCGCAAGAGTTTGGTCGGACCTTCTACCCAAATTTTCCTACACATAGGCTTCCATGGTGTAGCAGTTATCACGTTTGCCTCACACGCGAAAGGTCACCAGTTCGAAACTGGGTGGAAACATGGTTGATGTGTTTTTGTAATGGAAATTAACCTGTTGCACATCAGCGGCGCAAGAGTTTGGTCGGACCTTCTACCCAAATTTTCCTACACATAGGCTTCCATGGTGTAGCAGTTATCACGTTTGCCTCACACGTGAAAGGTCACCAGTTCGAAACTGGGTGGAAACATGGTTGATGTGTTTTTGTAATGGAAATTAACATGTTGCACATAAGCGGGGCAAGAGTTTGGTCGGACGTGCTACCGAAATATTGTTGCATGTAGGTTTTCATAGTGTAGCGGTTATCAGGTCTGCCTTTCGCGCAAATAGCCCAGAGTTCGAAACTGGGTGGAAACATGTTGGGTGTGTTTCTGTGATAGAAGCGGACCTGTTGCAGATCAGTGTGTCAAATGTTTGGTCGCACCTTTTACCCAAACTTTTCTTCTGTTTTGTTTTCCATAGTGTAGTGGTTATCACGTTTGCCTCACATGTAAAAGGTCCCCAGTTCGAAACTGGGTGGAAACTTGATGGTTTTGTTTCTGTGATACACAGGGACCTGTTGCTGATCAGTGGGGCAAGAGGTTGGTTGTAACTTCTACCCAAATTCACCTCCATGTAGGTTTCCATAATGTAGTGGTTATCACGTTTGCCTCACATCAAAAGGTTCCCAGTTTGAAACTGGGTGGAAACATGGGTGTTTTTGTAATGGAAATTAACATGTTGCACATAAGCAGGGCAAGAGTTTGGTCGGACCTTCGACCGAAATATTGTTGTATGTAGGTTTTCATAGTGTAGCAGTTATCAGGTTTGTCAAACACACAAAAGGTCCCCTGTTTGAAACTGGGTGGAAACATGTTGGGTGTGTTTCTGTGATAGAAATGGACCTGTTGCACATCAGCGGGGCAGGGGTTTGGTCGGTCCTTCTACCAAAAGGATTGGATAATTCGGTTTCCATAGTGTAGCGGTATAGTCTGCCTTTCGCGCAAAAGGTCCCCAGTTCGAAACTGGGTGGAAACATGTTGGGTGTGTTTCTTTGATGGAAATGGACCTGTTGCAGATCAATGGGGCAAGAGTTTGGTTGGACCTTCTACCCAAGCTTTCTTGTATGTCGGTTTCCATAGTGTATCGATTATCACGTTTGTTTAACACGCAAAAGGTCCCCAGTTCAAAAGTGGGTGGAAACATTTTCGGTGTGTTTCTGTTGGACCTGTTGCAGATCAGTGGGGCAAGAGTTTTGTCGGACCTTCTACCCAAGCTTTTTTTGGATGTGGGTTTCCATAGTGTAGCAGTTATCATGTTTCCCTAACGCGCAAAAGTTCCCCTGTTCGAACCTGGGTGGAAACATGCTCGGTGTGTTTCTGTCATGGAAATGGACCCGTTTGCAGATCAGTGGGGCAAGTGTTTGGTCGGTCCTTCTACCAAAAGGATTCGATAATTCGGTTCCCATAGTGTAGCGGTTATCTCGTCTGCCTTTCGCGCGAAAGGTCCCCAGTTTGCAACTGGGTGGAAACATGTTGGGTGTGTTTCTTTGATGGAAATGGACGTGTTGCAGATCAGTGGGGCAAGAGTTTGGTTGGACCTTCTACCCAAGCTTTCTTGTATGTCGGTTTCCATAGTGTATCGGTTATCACATTTGTTTAACACGCAACAGGTCCCCATTTCAAAAGTGGGTGGAAACATTTTCGGTGTGTTTCTGTGATAATAATGGACCTGTTGCAGATCAGTGGGGCAAGAGTTTTGTCGGACCTTCTACCCAAGCTTTTTTTGTATGTGGGTTTCCATAGTGTAGCAGTTATCACGTTTGCCTAACACACAAAAGTTCCCCTGTTCGAACCTGGGTGGAAACATGTTCGGTGTGTTTCTGTCATGGAAATGGACCCGTTTGCAGATCAGTGGGGCAAGTGTTTGGTCGGTCCTTCTACCAAAAGGATTGGATAATTCGGTTTCCATAGTGTAGCAGTTATCTCGTCTGCCTTTCGTGCGAAAGGTCCCCAGTTCGAAACTGGGTGGAAACATGTTTGGTGTGTTTCTTTGATGGAAATGAACCTGTTCCAGATCAGTGGTGCAAGAGTTTGGTCGGACCTTCTCCCCAAGCTTTCTTGTATGTCGGTTTCCATAGTGTATTGGTTATCACGTTTGCCTCAAATGTAAAAGGTCCCCAGTTTGAAACAGGGTGGAAATTGTTGGTGTGTTTTTGTAATGGAAATTAACATGATGCACATCAGCAGGACAAGAGTTTGGTCGGACATTCTACCCAAATTTTCATATATGTCGGTTTCCATAGGGTAGCGGTTAGGAGTGGGAACCTCTTGATATCTCACGATACGATAAGATTTGCGATTCAAAGCTCAAGATAATGATGATCTGACGATATGGTGATACAACGATTATCGATACGTTGGTCAGGAAATCATTCTAGGATATTCTACAAACAACTAATAAACAGAAAAACAACTTTCTGCTGTGAAATGGAATGAGTTTCACACTAGTAAACGTCCAATCCATTTAAACTGGGAGGGTGGCAGCGAATGAACATTCGTTCATTCGCTGCCATCCCTCCCACTTCAAACGGATTGGCCGGTCTATGGCCGGTAGTGGTAGCCAATGCCAGGCAATGGGGTAATTATAGGCCATTTAATGTCATTTACCTGTTCATTTTCAGTTACTTCTTGTTGATTTTGGGGTATTTTATGGGTCTCTTCCTGTTTATTTTGAGGTACAGAACAGGAAATGACCTGGGAATCACACAAATGAATAGGCAGTGACTCAAACTCAACAGATAATGACTTGTAAATGCCCTAAAATGAAGAGCAAGTGACTTGTAAATGCCCTGAAAATCGGACAGAATGACTGTGAATACTTTGGTTTCGAATAAACAAACGCTCCGAGTCTAAATGGATTGGGCTTCGAGCACCGTCAATGTAGCCTTAGAGTTAACTGAGACACTATTATGGTGGAAGATTTATGTAGCAACTTGTTGGTTCATTTTTTTTTTTTTTTGTCACATTGACACCTTTTAAAATGATATCTTGATTCTTGGCAGGAGCATATCAATAATCTTTCGGGATACAAAGTATCACGATATATCCCCATTTCGATATTTTGTCCCACCCCTAGTAGCGGTTATGACGTTTCCCTTATGTGCAAAACGTCCCCAGTTTGAAACTGGGTGGAAACATGGTTGGTGCGTTTTTGTAATGGAAATTAACATGTTGCACAGCAGCGGGGAAAGAGTTTGGTCGGACATTCTTTCCAAATGTTGTTTTATGTAGGTTTCCATAGTGTAGAGGTTATCAGGTTTGCCAAACACGCAAAAGGTCCCCAGTTTGAAACTGGGTGGAAGCATGCGTGGGGGTTTTGTGTAATGGAAATGAAACTGTTTCACGGGGCAAGAGTTTGGTCGGTTTGGTCGGCTTCTCCCAAGAGGATTGGATATGTCGGTTTCCATAGTATAGCGGTAATTACATTTACCTCATGCAAAAGGTCCCCAGTTTGAAACTGGGTAGGAACATGGTTGGTGTATTTTTGTAATGGAAATTAACATGATGCACATCAGCAGGGCAAGACATTGGTCGGACCTTCTACCCAAAAGCATTAGATATGTCGGTTTCCATAGTGTAGCGGTTATCATGTTTACCTCACATGCAAAAAGGTCCCCAGTTTGAAACTGGGTGGAAACATGGGTGATGTGTTTTTGTAATGGAAATTAACCTGTTGCACATCAGTGGGGCAAGAGTTTGGTCGGACCTTTGACCCAAAATTTCATATATGTCGGTTTCCATAAGGTCGCGTGTAGAAAGTTGCTTGTTTCTGTGAGGGGGGAAAAAACAGCAGCAGGCAGTTCGCCGACAAAAACTCCCGGGCAAGAAGTCAGTTTCTAATCTGACACCATGTAGAAAGTTGCTTGTTTTTGTGTGAGTCAAGGATCACACTTGAGATGAGCAACAGACTGGTTTATTAACAAAACAATAAACTTGGTACGACCGATTGCCTCGCATGCACACTTCCGTGTCCGACTCATCAATACTGGCGCTACTCCCGTGATTGGCAACTTACATATGACATCGAGGGTACGGCGGCTCATGAGTGTCAAACAAAATTTAACCAAATGTTCTACATCCTTTCCCTTTAGCTTACACTCATTACACCAAACAAAATATGGGCAGAAGGACAACATAATTTTGCGTTTCTTTTGGCGAGCAAATTACTTATTGCTATTAACACTCATCAATAATATTTTCACAAATCCACATCACCATAAACAATATTTTCCATCAACACGCAACATCATAAACAGTAACTATAAATCAAGATATGACTGCATTTAAACATGTAGGCAGATTCACATTTTTCCTTTTTTTATTTATTTTTTTCCTCACATATATTTTGGATTCGGCCTACAAATGCGTTCTGAGCATGTTATATATTGCGAACTGTTATCTCTCATGGGAACACTCGCTGTGGGCAGTGGCTGAGAAGGAGACGCACACTTTGGTTGGAACAGTTCCGACTCCGGTGTGGGTGGTACACAGTCCGTTGTGGAGTGGCTGGAATTCTGGCCGTCGGAACTTCCATGAAGCATAGGTGCAAGTTCCGCAACAGGAATAATGTGACGCCGGTTTCTGTTACGGCAAGGTAGGCAAAGTTGATGTGGACCAAAATGTGAGCCGGAAACACATGAAGTGTGAAGTGATATTTATTGCAAAAGGGCAAGGTGTTGAGCGGCTGGTGGGTTGAATGGTAAATGGCTGTGGCTGAGGCTGTGGCTGAGGTTCAGGCTGTGGCTGCGAGGGCTTGGAGGGTGGGTGTCCTGACGGCAAAAAACAGAATTAGCTAAGAGTTCTAAGACAGGAATCACAAACTACAGTGTTAGTTGGCCGATGTACCAATGGTGACTGGCAAAATCATCGGGCACCTGCTTGCTGCCCATTCCGCTCCTTAAAAGCAGTGTTGATTGTGATGAGCTGCAGGTGCGTTCCCAGGTCTGCCAAGGTTGAACTCATGCCACATAAAACAGGAAGTGTAACAACAATAAAAGCCAGTAGAGGGGAGTGTGGGCTAGGACCACCACAGTACCCCCCCCCCCTCAACAGACGCCACCGGGCGGCCTGCCCGGCTTACCAGGGTTAGCGGCATAGAAGTCCCGCAAGAGGGACGGGTCCAAAATGAGGCTACGGGAGATCCATGACCTCTCCTCAGGGCCATAGCCCACCCAGTCCACCAGGAACTGGAATCCACGGCCGCGAGGCCGGACATCTCCCAAGAATCTTGGAGACCGCAAACGCGGGGTGGCCATCAATGAGAAGGGGCGGGGGAGGTGCAACGGCAGGAGGACACAGGTCACTGGAGGAAACAGGCTTGAGAAGCTAAACGTGAAAGGTGGGGTGGACATTCATTGATGCCGGGAGGTCCAACCGAACGGCAGATTGGTTGATGATCTTTGTTATCTTGTAGGGGCCCACGAAGCCGGGGGCAAGTTTGCGTGACTACCTGCAGAGGGAGGTCCCGGGCGGACAACCAGACGTCCTGTCCCACCTTGTATTCTGGGGCTGGTGAACGATGAAGATCGGCCAGTCTCTTGTTCTTCTCGGCGGAGCGAGCGAGGGCAGCCCTTACGGTCTTCCAGATTTCCCTAATCCTGCCAACATGGTCCTTCACAGCAGGAACAGCTATTTCCTTTTCCTGCTCTGGGAACAACGGAGGCTCAAAGCCATTACAAGCCATGAAAGGGGACGTACCAGTGGCCGAGCAGATGAGCGAATTATGGGCGTACTCAACCCATGGAAGGAAAGTGCTCCAGGGTGGGCACAACGCAGAGCAGCTTCTAGTTCCTGGTTGGCCCTTTCCGTCTGGCCGTTGGTCTGGGGATGGTATCCCGAGGAGAGACTGGCTGTCACCCCCACCGCCTTTCAAAACTCCTTCCACACCACCGAGGAGAACTGGGGACCACGGTCTGAAACTGTCTAAAGGGAGGCCCTGAAGCCTGAAAACATGCTTGACCAAGAGATTGGAAGTTTCAAGAGCAGAGGGAAGTTTGGAAAGGGGAACATAGTGAACAGACTTGGAAAAACAATCGATAATGGTAAGGATAACTGTGTTACCTTCAGAAGGAGGCAGACCGGTTACAAAATCCACTGCGATGTGGGACCAAGGTCGACTGGGAACAGGGAGAGGGCACAACAGACCAGCGGGTGGCTGATGGGAGGCCTTCCCTCGAGCACAGACTGTGCAGGCCTTGACAAAGTTGTGGGAATCTTTAACCGTACCAGGCCACCAGAATGATTGTCGGAGGAAACCGAGGGTCCTATGCACACCAGGGTGGCAGGTTAGCTTGGACGAATGGCTCCATTCCAGGACTTGAGACCGCATGCCAGACGGGACATATAGGCGGTTTGGGGGACCGTTTCCTGGATCTGGATCGGCCTTTTGAGCTTCCCTGACCAGAGATGTGATCTCCCATCTAGCTGCACCGACCACGCAGGCTGAGCGGAGAATGGGCCCAGGGTCTTCCGTGTCCAGATTGGGAGAATGTAGCCGTGATAGTGCATCAGCTTTGCCATTGCGTGAACCTGGGCGGTATGATCGTGTAAAATTGAATCGGGCAAGAAACAGTGACCAGCGGGCTTGTCGGGGATTAAGACGCTGTGCGGATTGGATGTAGGAGAGGTTTTTGTGATCTGTCCAGATTAAAAATGGGGTCTTAGCACCTTCCAGCCAGTGACGCCATTCCTGCAGGGCCAAAACAACTGCCAGCAGTTCCCGATTTCCCTCATCATAGTTCCTCTCAGCAGGGCTGAGCCGCCGGGAGAAAAAGGCACATGGATGCAGCTTCTGGGTGGTGGGATCTCGCTGGGACAAGATGGCCCCAACTCCGGTGTCCGACACATCCACCTCCACCACAAATTGGCGTGAGGTGTCTGGGTGTTTGAGGATAGGGGCAGAGGTGAAGAGGGACTTTAGCTGAGAAAACGCCTTACCAGCAGCTTCAGGCCAGGCAAAGGGGTGTTTGGTGGAGGTGAGTTGAGTCAGTGGGAGGGGCACTTTGCTGTAGCCCCGAATGAAGCGACGATAGAAATTTGCAAAGCCCAAGAATCTCTGAAGCTCCTTACGGGTATTGGGAGTAGGCCAATCAACGACTGCCTTTATCTTAATTGGGTCTGGTTTGGGTTGCCCCTGGGCGATTATGTAACACAAAAAGCTAACCGAGGACACATGGAATTCACACTTTACCGGTTTAACAAAAAGCCTGTTCTCCAGGAGCCGCTGTAAGACCATCCTGACATGATGTTGATGTTCCTCTAAGGATCGTGAAAACACAAGTATGTCATCTAGGTAGATAAATACAAAACGGTTAAGAATATCACGAAAGATATCGTTCATGAGCCGTTGGAAAACAGCAGGAGCATTTGTGAGACCAAAGGGCATTACTAAATATTCAAAATGACCAAGGGGAGTGTTGAATGCCGTCTTCCACTCGTCCCCCTCACGGATTCGGACAAGATGATATGCAGTTCGGAGATCCAGCTTTGTGAACAACCTGGCGTGACTAAAGGGCTCAAAAGAAGGGTCAATTAGAGGCAAAGGGTACTTATCTTTTATTGTTATCTGGTTTAGGCTGTGGTAATCAATGCATGGCCGCAGGCCGCCATCCTTCTTACCCACAAAGAAGAAGCCTGCGCCGACAGGGGAGGAGGAGGGACTGATGATACCAGAAGCCAAGGAGTCTCTGAGGTAGTCTTCCATAGCCGTTCTCTCAGGACCGGATATGTTGTAAAGTCTGCTTTTTCGGAAGGGGAACCCCGGTAGGAGGTTAATGGCACAATCATAGGGGCTATGGGGAGGCAGAGTGTGGGCGAGGTCCTCGCTAAACACCGTCGCCAAGTCGTGGTATTCAGGGGGCACATTGGTGAGGTCAGGAGGCACTGGTGGACAGGTTTGCTTTCTTACCGGTCTACCACGTGGGTGCACCGAGCCAAGACATTCCAAGTGGCAGCGATTGCTCCATCCCACGATCTTTCCCTCCGTCCAGTTGATGTTTGGGTTGTGGTGTTTAAGCCAGGGGAGACCAAGGATGACCAATGCTACTGGTGAGGAGATAATGAACAATTTTATTAATTCATGATGATTTCCTGAGACCTTGAGCATGAGAGGGATGGTGCGATGGGTTACCGAAAAGAGTTTTCTACCATCCACTGCTTCCACTACCTTGGGGGCCTTAAGGGGTTCGAGAGGGATTTTAGCTAGATTCGCAAAACCTTCGTCCATAAAACTGTCGTCAGCACCAGAATCAATGAATACTTGTAGTGGCATAGCGTCCAAACCATGGGAGATGCTAGCAGGGAGTATGAGTCGCGACTGAGAGACAGAGTTGGAGGAGGTTTTGCTCACCAGGGTGCTCCTTTTTATCTGGTTAGTCTGGACTTTCGGCTGAGCAGGGCAGGTGAATGCTAAGTGTCCGGTTTGCCCTAGTTCCATGGGATCTTCCAACAGAAGAGGGGATGTCGGTCGCCGAGTGTCGCGAGGGGATGGTTTGATGGCATCGGCAGTGGGTGACATGAATGGCGGAGACAGACGTGGCTTAATAGACCCTACCCACGTGACGTCACAGCTCCGCTCTCCTGAATGGTACCGCCCACTTGTCCGTCAAAACATAGTGTTAACCTGTTACGGCTACGTACATTTCTCCTATTTACGGCGTGTTTTTCTGCTCCTTAACATTAATAATCAAAATGGTGAAGGCGTGTGTGGCTGTTGGTTGCACTAACAGAGAAGATGGAAGGAGAGACTTGAAGTTTTACCGTATTCCGAGGGATCCAAAGAGGAGAGCGAAATGGACGGCTGCAATTCGACGTGAAAACTGGGCACCAAAAAATCACCACAGACTATGTAGTAGTCATTTTATATCCGGTAAGATGCATTTAAGATATACTTAGGGGGTTTTGGGCTGACAAATAACCACAATTAAGATCATTGCTAGGCTAATCGCCGACAACATACGACGTAGTACGACATAGTTTCAAATTCAAGATGTTTGTGACTTCCCTTTCTTCCACCATCGTTATTTTTTTGAATAATATTTAGCTGGTACCAAGTGAAAGAAACTGGCCTTGTCTACGGGGCTGACAAATAACCACAATTAAGATCATTGCGAGGCTAATCGCCGACAACATACGACGTAGTACGACATAGTTTCAAATTCAAGATGTTTGTGACTTCCCTTTCTTCCACCATCGTTATTTTTTTGAATAATATTTAGCTGGTACCAAGTGAAAGAAACTGGCCTCGTCTACGGGGCTGACAAATAACCACAATTAAGATCATTGCTAGGCTAATCGCCGACAACATTATTACAATTAGCTCCTCCAGGGTGGAAGGCTCATCCCGTGTTGCTAATTCGTCCTTTATTTCCTCCGCCAAATTACGCGAAAAGACAGAAATCAAAGCCAGCTCACCCCAGCCACTTTCGGCAGCCAAAATACAAAAAGCGATTGAAAACTCCGCCACTGATTTAGAACCTTGCTGAAGGGAAAAAAGGCGATTTCTGGCATCTCGCCCATGAACAGGGTTATCAAACACTCTGCGCAATTCTCCAGAAAATGCCTCATAAGAATTTAGCACTGGTAAATTCTTCTACCAAAGTGCTGTTGCCCATTGACCCGCTTTTCCCCTCAACAGGTTAATACAGAAAGCAACTCTAGCGGCATCAGAGTAATAACTATAAGGCTGCAAATTAAACTCTAGATTGCAATTGAGTATAAAACGGCTGCAAGAGCCTAACTCCCCGGAGTAACATTCAGGAGTTGGAATGAACACGTCTGGCCGAGGGGGGGGGCGGTAGGCCACCAGTAGTACTACTCACAGATATAGTAGGGCCGGCCCTGGAAATGGGGGATTGCGAGAGCTGTGTCTTGACCCGGTGTAAGTCCATCGAAATTCTCCGGAGAGTCTCTCCAAGGCTACCTAGCGTCTGCTCATGCTTGCCTAGCATGACTCTCTGGTGTCTGAGGGCCTCTTGGAGGGTGTCAGCGGTCGCTTGGTCCATTTTTTTTGTGGCCAGATGATTATGTTACGGCAAGGTAGGCAAAGTTGATGTGGACCAAAATGCGAGCAGGAAACACATGAAGTGTGAAGAGATATTTATTGCAAAAGGGCAAGGTGTTGAGCGGCTGGTAGGTTGAATGGTAAATGGCTGTGGCTGAGGCTGTGGCTGTGGCTGTGGCTGCGAGGGCTTGGAGGGTGGGTGTCCTGATGGCAAAAAACAGAATTAGTTAAGAGTTCTAAGACAGGAATCACAAACTACAGTGTTAGTTGGCCAATGTACCAATGGTGACTGGCAAAATCATCTGGCACCTGCTTGCTGCCCATGCCGCTCCCTTAAAAGCAGTGTTGAATGTGATGAGCTGCAGGTGTGCTCCCAGGTCTGCCAAGGTTGAACTCATGCCACATAAAACAGGAAGTGTAACAACAATAAAAGCCAGTAGAGGGGAGTGTGGGCTAGGACCACCACAGGTTTCTCCTGTATGATCCTCCATTCGATTGGATGACGTAGGAACGCGGCTCTTTGCAGATCTCCATTACACAGTCCTTTTGGGGTTTGCATGCGGACTACTTGTTCTTCTGTCAAGCTTTGTAACGGGCGACTTGACTTGTCGTAGTGTTGCTTCAGAGTGAGCCTTTTGCTGAGAAGTTGGAAATTGACCTGTTCGGCATCTTTCGGAGTTGGTTTCAGTAGTTTGTTGTTCACCGGAATGGCTGCGCGTGTTTGTCGCGACATCAGACGTCCAGATGGGGAACCAAGAGTTGAATCACGGGGAATGTTTCTGAGGTTCAACAGGTTCAGGAACACGTCAGTTCCATCACAGTGAGACTTCTCCATCAACTGCTTAGCAATGCGAACCGCTCTTTCTGCAAGTCCGTTAGACTGAGGATATTCAAGGCTACTTGTAGCAATGATGAAATCCCATTGTTTGGCGAATTCTCGGAAACGCTGACTGGCATATTGTCTAGCATTGACAAAAAAGAGGGTGTGCGGCGTGCCATGAACTGCAAAATATCTTTTCAGTTTGGTAATCACAGCCGATGATATCAGTTCACGCAGAAGGTCAATTTCAAACCATCCAGAATATGAGTCCACCAGCACTTGGTAACTTTTTCCACGGCATTCAAAAATGTCAGTTGCCACTGTGGACCATGGCAAAGTTGGAACAGGGTGAAGTACCAATGGCTGTCTCTGCTGGTCAGATCTGGTACTGTTGAATACAGAGCAGGATAGCAACACGTCGCTAATATCTTTTGACATGGTTGGCCAGAAAATGATGCTTCTGGCTATGCGCTTGGTTGCTTCAATACCTGGATGACCTTTGTGAACAATGTTTATGTATTCCTTTTGCAGAGACTGGGGGTGATTGTTTTGTGGCCTTTCATTACAATTCCATCCTCCACTGTGAGCTCGTCTCTGTAAGGGAAAAACGGTTTAGCCTCTCAAAATTGTACAAAATTGAGTATGTGATTGGAAGTTCTTCAAGTTTGTCACTAAACAGGTCTCTATATTGCGAGAGAATTTGTGCACTAAAATCTGTGTTATTCTCAGTGGTGAGGAGATGTACGTCTGGACTCATTTTGACAATTCCCATGGCTACACATGCCCGGAATCCGAGTAGTGCTTGCACCTTTCTGTCCACAATATGAAATGATAATGAGTGGTACTGACCTCTTAAACAGCATGACAGTGTTATTGTGCCACTCGTTTCAATTTTGGTGCCTCACTCAAAAAAATGAATCAGGCAGGTTGTAAATTTTACTAAAAGAAAGTGTGCATTTTCAGCAAGAAACCATCATGTTTCCAAGGTGAGCATGATTGAATCATGCAGTCTCTACATAAACATGAACAGTGAATGAGGAGCTTGATTAGATATTGTTGACGCAACATAATGTTAATGTGTCTTTCCAACTAATTGCAATAGTCTCGTGATTTCTCGCGAGATTTAAAAGTAGGATTGCCAACTCCCTGAAAAAGTAAGGGACACCTCATTGGTACCGTCACCATTTAATTATTATTTTGTTTGTGAAAAGTGATTTTTTTTTTTATTAGATGGGGCTTTGCAAGGCACAGGCCCAGCTAGTAAAATTCCTTAACTTTATTTTTATTTCTTTCTTTCATAATCTTATTATCCACATTTTTTCGGCACACTGGAGACTCCAAACCGTTTGACCGACCGGCACCGTTTAAATATCAAAATGACCGGAATTCCATTCATTTTTAATGGCAAACATTTTCCCTTCATTTTCAATGACAGGAAAACATAGGTGGTTGTGATTTTTGACCACTTACCATTACAGCCCATTGACATTGAAGTGGTGCCTAAGTAAGTCAATACCACTGACAGCTATGTACGTCCATGCCATTGACTATCATGAATGTCGCTACTATTGATGCCAATGTACTGGATTCCAGTTGAGGCATATATAAATTGATGCCATTGACGGCCTTTTACGTTAAAATTAGGGCTGTCAAACGATTAATATTTTTAATCGAGTTAATCACAGCTTCGAAATTAATTCATCGTAATTAATCGCAATTCAAACCATCTCTAAAATATGCCATATTTTTCTGTAAATTATTGTTGGAATGGAAAGATAAGACAATATGGATGTATACATTCAACATACTGTACAAGTACTGTATTTGTTTATTATAACAATAAAGCCACAAGTTGGCATTAACATTATTAACATTCTTTCTGTGAAAGGGATCCACGGATAGATTGTTAAAGGATAAATGTGAGTTTGTATATTGTGACTAAATATTGCCATGTACTGTATTTGTTGAGCGTTCAGTAAAAGATAATGTAGTGACAAAACTGTTCTGCCCAAATGCATGATGGGAAGTGGGTAACCATGACTGTGTGTAGTGTTTGCAAATACTATATCGTCTCTGTGTTGTGTACAATGTAGGGTGTTAAGAAAAAGAGCAATTCCTGTTAGTCTTCCCCACGTTGCTCGCCTCAATAATTAGTATTGTTGTGGAAGACATGTCAAAGCTTTAGATAAATAAAAGCATGGTCCAAATGAATGCCTGCATCCACTCTACTCACCTCTCACTGCCTCTTAACTCTATATATGCGTAGAATGGCGCCATTGTAGTCTGTTTGCGGCAATGCATGAGTGGGTCGTTCCGTGCATGCATTAAATATTTTAACGCGATTAATTAAAAAAATTAATTACCGCCCATTAACGCGATAAATTTGACAGTCCTAGTTGTGCCTTATGTTGGTTCAACATGTGTGCTTTATGTTAAAAGAACACAATTGCTTAATACTGAAGGAAACCAATTTAATCAGGTGCAAATTATGTATTTCTTTAATGTCGGTTCAACATGTATTTTGGGGTGAACATGAGTGCCTTATGTTGGCTCAACAAGAGTGCGTTATGTTCGCGCCACATACAGTTGTGGTCAAAAGTTTACATACACTTGTGAACTCTGATTTTTCTTTGATAGAGTGATTGGAACAGATACTTCTTTGTCACAAAAAACATTCATGAAGTTTGGTTCTTTTATGACTTTATTATGGGTTAACAGAAAAAGTGATCAAATCTGCTGGGTCAAAAATATACATACATGGATCTGAAAAAGCGAATCATTGACTTGAACAAGTCAGGAAAGTCACTTGGAGCCATTTCAAAGCAGCTGCAGGTCCCAAGAGCAACAGTGCAAACAATTGTTTGTAAGTATAAAGTGCATGGCACTGTTTTGTCATTGCCACGATCAGGAAGAAAACGCAAGCTATCACCTGCTGCTGAGAGAAAATTGGTCAGGAGGGTGAAGATTCAACCGAGAATCACCAAAAAGCAGATCTGCCAAGAATTAGAAGCTGCTGGAACACAGGTGTCAGTGTCCACAGTCAAGCGTGTTTTGCATCTCCATGGACTGAGAGGCTGCCGTGCAAGAAGGAAGCCCTTGCTCCAAAAGCGGCACCTTAAGGCTCGACTGAAGTTTGCTGCTGATCACATGGACAAAGATAAGACCTTCTGGCGGAAAGTTCTGCGGTCAGACGAAACAAAAATTGAGCTGTTTGGCCACAATGCCCAGCAATATGTTTGGAGGAGAAAAGGTGAGGCCTTTAACCCCAAGTACACCATGCCTACCGTCAAGCACGGTGGTGGTAGTATTATGCTGTGGGGCTGTTTTGCTGCCAATGGAACTGGTGCTTTACAGAGAGTAAATGGAATAATGAAGAAGGATGATTACCTTCAAATTCTTCAAGATAACCTAACGTCATCAGCCCGAAGAGTGGGTCTTGGGCGCAGTTGGGTGTTCCAACAGGACAATGACCCCATACACACATCAAAAGTGGTAATGGAATGGCTAAATCAGGCTAGAATTAAGGTTTTCGAATGGCCTTCCCAAAGTCCTGACTTAAACCCCATTGAGAACTCGTGGACAATGCTGAAGAAACAAGTCCATGTCAGAAAGCCATCAAATTTAACTGAACTGCACCAATTCTGTCAAGAGGAGTGGTCAAAGATTCAACCAGAAGCTTGCCAGAAGCTTGCGGATGGGTACCAAAAGCGCCTCATTGAAGTGAAAATGGCCAAGGGACATGTTACCAAATATTAGCGCTACTGTATGTATATTTTTGACCCAGCAGATTTGATCACTTTTTTCTGTTCACCCATAATAAAGTCATAAAAGAACTAAAAAACTTCATGAATGTTTTTTGTGACAAAGAAGTATCTGTTCCAATCACTCTATCAGAGAAAAATCAGAGTTGTAGAAATAACTGGAAACTCAAGAGAGCCATGACATTAGGTTCTTCACAAGTGTATGTAAACTTTTGACCACAACTGTAAGTGCCTAATGTTGGCGAGACATGTGTGCTTTATGTTAAAAGGACACAAATGCTAAATGCTGAAGGAAAGCAATATTATCAGATGCAAATTCTTTCCATAATTTTTTTATGTCAATTCAACACCCCATTTTTTTGAGTGCATACGCTATTAGGTTTGCAGCTTTTTTCTGTTTTACAATCTGTTCACCATTAGACACATATTTTAGAGTCTCCTGCGACATCACATTGCATTTTGCCCCTGTGTCGACTTTCATTTCAATTGTTTTGTCATTAATGTGGATTGTGACAAATCCTTCATCTTTCTGCTCAGCAACAGAGAATACACAGTCATCATCAACTTTTATACCGTCCACACAAAATGTCTCCCCTTCACACGATGTGGGTTGGTCTACCTCCATTTCATGCATGAAACGCCAAACCTCTTAAACTACTGAATGCAAAGAAAACTGTTTTAGCACAGTTATTTCTATAACACATACAAAAAATGATTTTCATACAAAATTGTATTTTTTTCAATGATTTGCAAAATAAAAACAAAAACAGCAATAACCCAACCTCCATTTTTATTTTCCCTCATTTCCTCACATACTAAATGCCATATCTCAATTGTAACTACTTAAGAACATAGGATATACAGTATATTAAGATTGAAGTTAATGTAAACATTTACTTTTTCTTTTTTTTTCTTAAAATAACAAAGATATAAGTAACATACACGTACAGTCAGAAAAATAAGTACAAATGACTTATACTTTGCAGAGTGAAATGGAATATATTTTGAAGATTGCGCAAACATTGACTTCTTTAAATCACAAGGAAATGAATAAGTAGCCTGACATAAATGAACAAATATAAGTCCAAAGCGCACATTGACAGCTAAGATGTTCTGAACCTCCCCATCAGAGCAAATAAAACTAGATATGATAATTAAGCCTCCTCAACTCTTTCGTTGCTCTTAAAGATTTGATCCCTTTTATGTTGCATTGCTTTTTTTGTCGCATCAATTCAACAACTTTTTTTTGTTGTTGCTGTTCCAGAAAACATGCACATTTGAACCAATCAGAGCTAACTATCTCTGCTGATCAGATGTCAGTATGTCCGCCAATTGAATGGATAAATGAGTCTAGGCGTTTTGCTTTGCTGCGTGCATTCGCACATTGATGTGACTCATTGTCAGACTCTGATAACTGCAGCAGCTGGGGAAACCTCCATGCCGTCCGTGAAATAAAATAAATAATAAATATTTGTGGAAACGTATTACGTTACACAAGCACTTTGTTATGCTTGTTGTTAACACTTGTGTATGTAAATCTGATGTTGGTAGATTGTTTTGTTCTTGGAGATGAAATGCATGTGTGGCAGGTTAGCATTTTTTTTTTTTTTTTAAATAGCATTTTGATAGTTGTCGTCATATTTTCGGAATCAAAGCACCATGTACCGGAACAGCATTCCAGCCCTGAATCTTATAACGGAACTGCGTTCTGACCCTTAATCATATACCGGAACTGCGTTCCTGACCGTTCAGGCCCACGTTCATCCCTGAGTATTACCGAAACAAAATGGTGACGTCACGTACGAAATATATGCGGTTGCCGCATATGTTTCTTCAACACAACGTGGCCGTGTCAATAAAAAAATAAAAAAATCGGTTTATAAATATATATATATATATATATATATATATAAATATATATATATATATATATATATATATATATATATATATATATATATATATATATATAAATATATATATATTTCTGTCTCCATCCATGTACCCATTTATAATGCGCACCATGATTTTACAAGTTGATTTTGGGGGGGGGGGAGTGCGCGTTATATTCGGGAAATTACGGTAGTTATTATAAAGTGTTACCGGGGATTTTTGTGCATCTAGTGTAAAATGTGAGAATTTCATAGCCATTTTGAATTTTTTGGTGCCGCTGATATATGCTAAGGGATATATACTCATATATGCCTAAGGGAGGCCCTGTGCCATGCCCCTGTGTCATGTCAATATATTATGAAGTCTATGGTTTTGGTAGTAATATCTTCATTTATTTTGCTTGCAATAAAAAATAAAAAAAATTTTTTTTTTTTTTTAAAACACAAAAAGAATGAAAAAATAAATAAGTCTTTATTATTTTACACAAAACTCCAAAAATGGGCTGGACAAAAGTATTGCCACCCTCAGCCTAATACTTGGTAGCACAAAGTTTTTGGCACCATCAGCCTAATACTTGGTAGCACAACCTTTAGATAAAATAACTGCAAAGAACCGCTTCCGGTATCCATCAATGAGTTTCTTACAATGCTCTGCTGGAATTTCAGACCATTCTTCTTTGGCCAAAATCTCCAGGTCTCTGAGATTTGAAGGGCGCCTTCTCCAAACTGCCATTTTGAGCAAAGCAACCCCAAAACATCAGGGAACCTCCGCCATGTTTGACTGTGAGGACCGTGTTCTTTTCTATGAAGGCCACGTTTTTTTTTCCTGTAAACTCTATGTTGATGCTCTACGTTTGTCTCATCTGACCAGAGAACATTCTTCCTAAACGTTTTGGCATTCTCAGGTAAGATTTGACAAACTCCAAACTTTCGTATGTCTCTGGTCAGAAGTGGGGTCTTCCTGGATATTCTAGATATGATAGGGATTGGATAGTCCCTTTTAATTCAGACGCCGACGGATAGTACGGGTTGACACTGTTGTATCCACAGACGGCAGCACAGCTTGAACTTGTTTGGATGTTAGTTGAGTTTTTTTAGCCACCATCCGCACAATCTTTCTTTGAAATCTCTCATCATCCGTCCACATCAAGGGAGGTTACCCACAGTGCCTTAGGCTTTACACATATTGATGACACTGCGCACGGTAGACACAGGAACATTCAGGTCTTTGGAGATGGACTTGCAGCCTTGAGATTGCCCGTGTTTCCTCACAATTTTGCTTCTCAAGTTCTTAAACACTTCTTTGGTCTTCTTTCTTTTCATGCTCAATGTGGTACAGACAAGGACACAGGACAGAGGTTGAGTCAACTTTCATCCGTGATAACTGTGTGCAAGTGTTAGTTATTGCCACCACCTGTTATGTGCCACAGGTAAGTAGCGGGTGCTGTTAATTACACAACTTAGAGAAGCATCACATGATATTTGAAAGGGTGCCAATACTTTTGTCCGGCCCATTTTTGTGTAAGTTTTGTGTAGAATGATAATGATTTATTTTTTTCCCTCTATTGTCTTTTGTGCTTTTTCAGTTATTACTACCAAAGCATTTGTAATTGCAATCATTTTCTGGGAGAAATTGAGCATTAACTGACAGAATTGCAGGGGTGCAAATACTTTGGTCAGCAGTGTAATAGTAGACAAACACTCATGTGCACCTATTTAAGATTTGAAATGTAATTCTTCTTATTAATAAGAGTTTAAAAATGATTTGTTGACTGTTGGACCTCAACTACTTCTTTACTAAGCTTTGACTTTGTCAGTTGTATGAAAAAAGTTTTCCTTTGCGGATATTTATTTTTAAATACAAGCAGGGTTTCTGGCATCAAAATGTATTTGTTTGTAAATATCTGATGTGGGCTGTCTGGCTCACTATGATTAATATTACATTAGCTTGCTCGGGAGCTGCGTATTTCATTACATTTCTATTGGCAGTCTCATTATGAAGTCAGTGTTGCAAATAATTAGTTTAAACAATCTATAACGAATTATGTGATGTGGACTTGAGTGTGTCTTTCCTTTACAGAATAAACACACATTATGATTTGGTGTTTGTACATTTACAGTTACAAATTAATTTGACAACACATGCAAATTTACCCATGGAAATAAATTATGGCCCTGTGATAGATAAAGGACCATTCTAGGCAGGACTGGCACAAAGTCAACTGTGAGATGTCTTATTTACAAAGTTTCAAAAATATGCATGTTAGGTTATTGGGAGGAGTGTTTGCGTTGATTTTGTTGGTGGAAAGTAAATGTTTCAGGGACTGACTTGTGTACAGATTTTTCCAAAACAGATTGCTGTTATTGAAATTTTTATCAGACGCCATAGGCTTCGAGCGCCCCACTACCATTGTGGTGACCCGGGTTCGATTCCCACTTGTGGGTTGTGTCTACAGGGCAGAGAGGGGTCTGACTTCACTGGCAATTTTGCGGTGTCATGTGAGATGGGGTGTAGCGTGTTCTATCGCTAATCCAATTCATACCCTAGCCTCAAGCATGGCCCCCTCCGGCAAGTCCCGCCCAAGGCCGACTCAGATATGGGCATACCGGGGATTTCCCCAGTGGGCCCATGGTGGGCACGTTGTCAAATGAGCGGACCCTAAAATTCGCACACCCTAATCCAAGTATTTCGCCAAATGAAGCGAGCGGCAAGGCATTTGACTTACGTGTGCTCGCGTTTTCCCTCTTAAAAACACTCTCAACATTCTAAAATATATAATGCCACTATTGTCATCATTTAAAAATGAAATTAAAGTCACCTGATCTTAGAACCACTCTGTCTACATGTGCTCTGTCACGTCAGTACACTATGATGCTATTCCCCTGTACAATGGGTCGTTTTAGTAGTAGGTAGGTTACAGTTCTCATTTTTGTGGCACTGTAAATCCACAAATCTGAATAGACACTGGCTAAGATTGATGAATATCAGCAGTGGATACCATACTCAAAACTATGCATTTTTATCACAGTGACATTTGGACGGTGGCAGAGTGGTTAGCATGTCTGCCTCACAGTTCTGAGATCAAGGGTTCAATCCCAGGCTCTGGCCTTCCTGTGTAGAGTTTGCATGTTATCCCTGTGCCTGCGTGAGTTTTCTCCGGGCACATCTCAAAAACACTAGCCACGTTTACATGCTGACTTTTATTCATACCGATTCAAATCATTCCGAATGGAAATTTCAGATCAGCTGTTTACATGTCATTTCATCTATTCCGATTCAGCATTTACATGTGACTGCCTTTATTCCGAAAGGACGTTTGACAACTGCCGTCTGACATGCGCAGATTAATCAAAACAAAGCGTCACGTTGCAAAACATGGAGATCGATCGTTGGAGTGCTGCTGTTTTAACTTTAACCCACTTTTTGTGTTTGTGGGGTCGTATCCGCTTCTGCTGTTTTGCTCTTTTGCCTTGTAGTAGCCGGTTTTCCACCGGTTTCTAATCTGGTCAACGCTCCAGTCTATTCCGGCTTCGTGTAACCTCTCGTGAACTTTTTTAAATAGTTCACTGTTCAGCGTTTTACACCCGTCTCAGTGAGCAATTATATTCAATTCTTTTAAAGTTTGAATTAAATACAATCTTTCCGCCGGACTCCAGGTGCGCTGTGCTTGGAAGCCATGTTGCAAGTGACATTACTTACGTCACAAAGTGACGTCACCACGTCAGTACGGAGCATGTGCAGAAAGAACGCAACCAGACACCATTCCGCTTCCCTGTTTACATGATATAATTTTACTTCTAATCAGTTTGGGAAAAGGAATATTCCACCCCTGTGAATCGGAATGAAATTCCATTCGTTTTGGGCCTGTTCATTCCGAATGAGGTGTTTATATGGAACACATTTATTCGGTTTCAACAAATATTTCGATTGTAATTGGAATATTTGGCTCCATGTAAACGTGGCAACTGATTGAACACTCTAAATTGGAACTAGGTACAAGTGTGTGCGCGAATGGTTGTTTGTCTGCTTGTGCCCTGCGATTGGCTGGCAACTGATTCAGGTTGTACCCCGCCTACTGCCCATAGTTAGCTAGCATTGGCAGCAGCTCCCGTGACCCTAGTGAGGATAAGCGGCTTGGCAGATGAATGAATGAAAAATGAATAAAAGTCCTGCATGTAAACTTTAATCTGGTTACAGTTCTCATTAATGTGGTACTGTAAATTCACTATTTTGAATAAATTCTGGCCAAGGTTGGTGAATATTAGTAGTAGACCTCTGACTACTCCTCTACTAAAAACTATGCATTTTTACCGTACCAAAAAGTCCTACTTGTATACTTTGATCAGGTTGCCGCTCTCAACTTTGTGGTCCTATAAAACCACAATTCTGAATAAGTTCTCGGGAAGGACAGTGAATAATAAAAGTGGACTTCTCTGACTACTCCAATACTCAAAACTATGCGTTTCTACGGTACAAATATATTGGAAATTTGAATTAAAAGTCCTACATGTAGACTTTGATCTGGTTCCAGGTTACAGTTCTTATTTTTGTGGAACTATAAATCCACAGTCCTGAATAGGACCTGGCCAAAATTTTTGAATGTTATGAGTGGACCTCATTGTGTTGCTGGCTGGATGACTTTCAATGACTCCCGGGCCACTCTGTCCCCCTAGTCCTCTCCTGGTCACGCTGCCACCATAAACGGAATCAAACTCGTCTCAAGTGTTGCAAGACCCACCTAGCAGCATTAGTTAGTTAAAATAGGCTCCAGTTACTCCTGACAACGGTGGCCCTGAAGTGCAAAACAAAATTACCATACCTACTGACCCTATCAGTGCAGAAACAAAAAAATGTAAGCACTGAGTGTTGGAGATATTTTAAAAACAAACCAAACATGTAAAAATGGAAATCAAACGCCAAATTTATGGACCAGTTGAGCCAAAAGTAGGTGGACAGCACTGTTGTTTTCGTCAACAATGATGATGAAGATGTTCATCAACGAACATTTTTGTCAAAACGATGACGAGACAATGACGAGCTGAAAACGTGTTTTGGGAGACTAAAACATAATGAGACGAATGCCAGTTTTCATCTGATGAGACAAGACAAAAATACGCAATAGTTTCCGTCACATGTTCATTGTAGTTATCCTACTTCATAGCAGTGCCTGATTGTGTCACTGCGCCCCCCCGTTCTCCTCCAGCCTCCATGCAGGCTTGCACACGTGGTAAGATTTGTTTTTTAGCCGGAGAAAATATGCAACGTTGCTTTAGCCTTTAAAGGTCTATACTGAGTGGTCATCACACACTAAATCTAACTCGTAGCGTTAGCGTAACATTTGCATTAGCATGAGGTTGATGCTAACGCCGAGCATCCTCTTAAACTTTTGGACAACTTTTTTTAAATTTACAATTCCTGGTATCCAGGTATGTGTAATTAATTGATAATAATCTACTGTTTTCATGCTGAGTGTGTAGTATCACCAAGTCGGCGTTGTCCTTGTAGATCAGTGCGTCTCAATTATTTTCTGTTTCGCCCCCCAAGGAAGACGTAAATGTTTCGTGTCCCCCAACTCTCTGCCGCAACTGTAAATAGTATGATTTGCCTAGAATTATTATTATTATTATAAGTACACCTCTGCATAGCACTGTGTCCTTTTTAATATTAAAGAAAAAAATATATAGATCACCTTACAATAAAATATAACTCCATCAACACTGATTTGTTCGTAGCAGAAAATACAAAGTCCATCACTTTGCCTGAATTAAAAAAAAAAAAAAGTCACATGCGAACTGTAAAAATACACTTAAGGTACATTTTTGACAAATTAATACTGAAAAATACAAATTTAATAAAATCCATAAATAATAATAAATTCAAAATTTATTAGCAACATTAACCCATTGGAACAGTATGCCAAACCATTTGACCGAGAAAAAAAAAAAAAAAATAATAATAATAATAAAACAAAAACTAGAGTGTCATTGGGGAGTTTTTATTTTTGCTTCTTTGCACTGAGCAACTTGGTATGCCACCTTATATGCTGCTAAGAGTGCTTGCTGGTTTACTGATGTACCACTGACAAAGCGGGATGATTTTTGGAAATATTCGGCAAGTCTTTGCCAAAAAAACATAATAAAATCAAGCGGCTTATCAATGTGATTTGGGTGTAATGTTTGTAAGTCACGTCTTAATTGATTTGGCTTCCTGCTGTCCATTGCCAACATTCTTACAAGTCAAAGCCAAAAGCCAAACTCTACATACGCTAGTCATATTTCCTCATCTTAACTTTTTATATCTCCAGTGCGCTTTGCTGTGTGCTCTTGTTTGGTTCAAAAATACTGCGCACACTCTGAAAATGAGAGCGCCACTGCCACGCAGAGTAGATGTGCAATTACACTTTATTCTAGTTCTGCAAAGAAGTATGTTCCCCGAAGTCACATGTGCCACGCCTTGCATCGCTCTGCGCCCCCCTGGGCCCCCCACTATTTGAGAAGTACTGTTGACTCGACAATATGCGCTAGTCTGTCAATGTTCATTCAAAATAGTTGGAAACCTTTATTTATTTACTTTGGGAGTAAAATGTTTTAATTTTACAAACAAAAACATTTTCAGTAAACGTCGACTAAAACTGGACGGAGTTAGTCTTGAGTTTTCGTCAACAAAATCAAGATAAAGACAAACACATTCTGAGATTACTAAAATATGATGAAGACTTATGAGTATTTTTGTCCAAAAGACTAAGACAGAAATTAAAAGAGCTTCCAAAAACAACACTGGTGGACAGTAAATCATAACATTTTTTTAGATATTCAAATATATACAACAATGTTAACATTAATGTTAGATTAATATTAATATTAGAAAATTAACATTAGAATGCCTTTATTGTCATTGTACAGAGTACAATGAGATTTAAAGCTTCGCCATAATGTGCACGGCATAAAACAAAAGTACAATAAGGCTTATATATCAAAACACAGGTTGCAGGGTACACAGATTGGGAAAAAAGTCAATAAGTGACTACCAGTAAGATGTGATATAGTGGTAATATAACAGTGCGTTTATGACAATTTACAGTAATCATACAAGAAGGTAAATGGCTGACCTGATATGATAGTGCAAATGACAATTTATGCATAGATGTTGATGTAACAGTACAAAAATGCACTAATGTGCAAATATTGCATATGCATTACTTAGATTATGCAGCACCCAGATTGAGACCGATGTATGAGAACATATTAGCTAGTGTGATGCATGTGACAATGTTGTGGCATTATCAGTGCAATGACAGTGACATTTCACTGCAAATTTGAGTTGAGTATGGAGACAGCTCTTGGAAAGAACTGTCTTATATTCTGTTTGTTTTTGGCTGTTAGGGCCCTGTACCGCTTGCCAGACGGCAACAGGTTGAAGAGATGAAAACTGGGGTGTGTATAGTATTTTATGATGCTTCTTGACCTTCCTGAGCTCAAAGAGTTTTAGATGGTGGACAAGGGAGGAAAGGGGAAGCATCTTTTGTGCCGTTTTGGTCACTTTCTGCAGTCTTCTGTCTGCTTCTGTGCAGTTTATGTGCCGCAATGACACAGCTTAGGCTCTCAATGGCTAACCGGTAGAAGGTCAGAAGGTAGATTTACTTTTTTTTTTTTTTTTTTTAATGAAAATGAAATTTTATTGTGGAAAAACAATAATAAAAAGAAAATCCTTTAAATTTTTATCAACACAGTTGCACAAACTGGTAAACTACAATTTGCACAACTTTGAAGTCTGTCTCTTGCGCTTTAAAAGACTTTTTGCCGATGTCTCTCTGTGTATTCCTTTCTTGAAATGCATCCGGTATGTAATTTTCAAATCACAGACATTTCCTGGTTTTCGACTATAAACTTTGTCCTTGACTACTTCCCAAATGGACTAAGGAAACAGACTAACTTAAAAAATAATTGTAGTTAGAAAAGTGTCATAATATATGAACACAATAGTAATAATATCAATGATACATAAACCTATTCCACATACTTCCCACCTACTTTTTCCTCACACAGTATATAGTCTCAGTTTGTTCCAGTTATTCAAATTGTTTTATGACGGTGATGGTTTATTTATTTTTTTCCTGGGTATTTTATACATCACAACATGATTCATTTATATTTGAAAACCAGCTTTTATCAATATTCATTTGCACATCTACAGCACACACTTTAATCATGGAATCAACAAACCAGAGTAAATCATGTCAGTGGAAACGGAAGACTATTTCAAGCAAATGCACACAACCTTAAAGATATACATCGATTAAAACGTATTTTTTATTGTGGCCTATCCTAAAATGTTTAAATTAGTAGGAGAAGCCACGCCACATTGAAAGTTATGTATCTGAACTGTCACCAGAGGACGCTGTTGCTTGATTATTATTTTTTCTCACAGTAGTCACTGGTCAGCCTAGTTGACAGTTTAAAACTACAGTACTGTGTTCCAATTGAGGGGTCTGCATCATAGACAACACTTATGAATAGACATCTTGTTGTGTTCTGAATGACTTTGATCAATTTTGAGCGAACTTTATTAATACAATACAGGCCACTTTGTAGGTTTTTGCAAAGTTAAAGGGCTGAGAAAGTGGTCCACTACTTTTATAGGCAGATGAGAAGGATTTGCGTTAATCCGTCTCCACTGATTGCCATTAGAGTGGTTGCATGATTAATATCTTACTTGACCATGGGCGTCGCCAGACATATTTCACTGGGGCACGTGCTCTAGTATTGATATGCCGTGCTCCAGTATAAATTTCACCGTTAAAAAATACTTTGGAATTTTAATATGGTCATATTACAATCTCCATATACACAATCTTCACATGGCTCCTTAATATAGTAATTTATGCACGTAACTTTGTGATAGGCATATGTGTTTGTATTTCCGCGAAACACTTTAGTATGGAGATAGAAAAGTGCCAGAAGAAGTGAAGTTGTACAATGAAAAGTTTCCCCGTATAATGACAAGTTTTAACTTGTAAAATAAACAAAATAATAACTTCTATTCCCAAATTTTACGTTGTTAAAAAAAAAAAACATGAAAAAACACAATGTAATAAATTGTTCTACAAGTTGTTTTTTTCTGTTTGCAAGGGAGTTTTTTTTTTTTTTTTTTTTTTTTTTTTTTTTTTTTTTTTTTTTTTTTTTTTTTTTGTTCTACGGATGTTTTTTCTTTGCTACGGGTTAAAATTTAGTAATTACAAGTGCACAAGTTTTGTCACATTCTTGTCGAGTTTTTGGAGTCAAAAAAGTTATCTGTAACCAAGTTGTTAAAAAAAAATCCCTGTAAAATGACCAATTTTAAGTTGTAAAACAAAAACAAAAAAAAAACAACCTGTATTTCCAAATTTTGCATTGCGAAATAAACATGAAAAAAAACACAAGTTGTTTTTTTTTCCGTTTGCAAGTGATTTTTTTGTGTTTTTGTGTGCTCTTTCGACGAAATTCGCCGTTTTGAAGTTAATAAGGACCTACGTGAATTGTGTAGATCCGAGGAGAAAATTTTTAAGGGGGGGGGGGGCGGGGTCTGGGGATATTTTTCATGTCGGACGCTTGGTATGCAAGCGGGTAAAGCCACCCAAAGCCAAAAAAGTGCACCAGAGTGGCCAAAACATTTATTTCAACAAAACAAAGTTGTTTCCTGTCTCTTCAATGTCGTGAGTGAACACCTATAGCGCCATCACACAGCTGTAATCTTGGAAGACGACAGGAGACAATTCCAAGCTAGCAGATCGTAAGTCCATTTAACTAACTAACGATATGTTTTATTGAAGTTGCTAAGCCAGTCGCAATATGCAATGTGTCCATTTATCACACGGTAAATAAAAATGAGGGTGGTAATTTTCATGGCTGCGTTTTATCGCCGCGTGCATGCATTTGTGCGTGCGTGCTAGTGGCACATGAGACTCCCGTTCCTTTAACACAGTACTTCTCAAATAGTGGGGCGCGCCCCCCTGGGGGGGCGCAGAGCGATGCCAGGGGGGGCGCATGTGACCTCGGCGAGTATGCTTTTTTTTTTTTTGTCGTACTGGAATAAAGTGTACTTGCACATCCACTCAGTGGGTGGCAGTGGCGCTCTCATTTTCAGAGTGCGCGCAGTATTTTTGAACTAAGGAAGAGCACTCAGCACACACAGAAAACAGATATGAAGAGCAGTGTGCCGCCGCCGTTTTCCGACCGGACTCACTCACGCAGCGACCCACTGTCTTGTCCGGTTCTCACGTCGCCGCCCAAGAAGTGCCATTTTCGGCTTGGGATCGTCACGATGACCGCCCTCACCTATGGTTCTACCTCGGCCGCCGAGAATGTGCTTTTTTCGTGCCGTTTGCCTTTTAGCTTTGACTTTTAATACAGTGGGTGATGGGGAAAGACCACTGTTTACTGTGTCTAAAAATAATTATAGCGGACAGCCAGAAGCCAAATCAATTAAGACGCCACTTAAAGACATTAGACCCCAATCTCATTGATAAGCCGCTTGATTGTTTTTCAGCGAAAACATGCCAAATATTGCCAACAATCGTCCTGCTTTGTCAGTGTTATATCTGTAAACTAGTGAGCATTGTTCGCATGCTCATTGCAAAAATAACTCCACACTATTGCAAAGGAGGTAATAATGTGAGCAGCAAAAATAAAAACTGTCCTTCTGTCCAAGGACACTTTTTTTTCTTTTATTCAATTTTGTTTTTTCGGTCAAATTTTTTGGCATATTGTCCTCAGGAGTGAATTTTTCTAATTAATTTTACTTTGTTATTTTTTACCGATTTTATTACATTTTATTTTTCTGTATCAAATGGTCAAAAATGTACCTTGAGTGTATTTTTGACAGTCTGGATGTGACTTTTTTTTTTTTTTAATTCAGGCAAATTGATGCGCGTCAAGTGTTCCCTGTTACAAACAAAACAATTTTAATAAAGTTATACTTTACTATAAATTGATCTATGTTACTTTTTTTCTTAAGAAGAAAAAAAGGACACAATGTTAAGCAGATGCGTATTTATAATAGTAATTTTATAGACAAATGATACTATTTACAGTGGCGGCAGAGAGTTTGGGGGGGGCGCGAAACATTTACGTCTTCCTTGGTGGGGGGGGGGGGCGTAACAGAAAATAATTGAGAAGCACTGCTTTAACAGATGTTTATTGGTCATCAACACACCGTAGAATTAAAGTTCAGACATACAAAATAAGGAAACACATCCATATTAAACATTAAACATTAGCATTGCTACATTGAGGCGAATGGGGAAAAAAAGACAACCTACTTTAGCCTGCTATAAAACATTGGAAGTCTTCTTCAAAATGCAAACTTGCGGATGAAAAGTGACAATTCAAACCTGAAAAATCGCTGGTTGATAGCATTTGCAAACAAAACAATTGAAAAAATATTGATTACTGACACCACATGCATGACAAAAAGAGCTTTTTTTGCGGAGTGTAAAGTTTATGGTTCGGTTTAGCGAACGTACTTCCGGTGGACATTTCAAAATAAAAGCACGTCTTGTTCGTCATATAAATAACTATTCCTGGAGTTAATCCCACATACTTTCGAATTCAGATTATACACAAAGAATAGCTTTAAAATGACACCCTTTATGAAAATCTGATTGACAATGAATAATTACAATAATTATTATGAATAGTAGTATGTTATAATATTAATGCTAGATATTTTTTCAAGAATTGTTGTGAATCATGTTGAAAAGGTGAAGTCAGTGTTCTGAATCTGTTTATATTCCATTCTTTTGGACTAGTTAATGCCATCAGCATATTACCTTGTTTATTTGTAATTTATTGCTGTTCTTTACGTGTTTATTTGTACTTTAAAACAAAAAAAGTGTTCCAAAAAAATTTTGTTAATTAATAAGCATGATCAAAAATTTCATTGCTAAATTAGTAAAAAAAAAATAGGGGGAAAAAAAACATTATTAGATTAGTCGACTAATCGTAAAATTAGTCGGCTGACTAATCGGCAGAAAATTTGTGGTTTGGGACAGCCCTAGCTGCACAGTGTACCGGAACATATTTCCTCCTTACCCTCCTCACCTTTTTAGCCCCTATTTTCATGCGTGTTATAGACACCATGTAATAGAGAATAATTTTTTCGATTACTCCAACAACATGTGAATGCAGCATCAATATTATAGTGTATGTGCCAAACTGCTAATCATATAGTTGAAGGTGTAAATTACATCTTCCCACCTGCTTTACACACACATCATGGCAAGATTGGGACGCCTCCAATTGCTAAGGTAAATGAGATCTCGATGTACATTTGTGGGGAACTGTAGTTCACAACAACAAAAAGCTATTCCGTTTTCGCCGAAACTAGTAAAGCTCTTTACAAGGCTATTACAATCTATCCTACTCAGTCAAATAAGACTCTGTTTTTTGTTGTGCAACAAGTGGAATCCATCTAGAGCCAGGCGAGTGGGCCAAGTTCTAGCGGTGACGAAGCCGAACGAAACTGCGACTGGCAGAGGATGTGTGGAAGTCGTGGAAATAAAGTGACAAAAAGACAAGTGGTCATGCTATAAATGTGTTGTACTAAACCACAGCAAATGCAGATGTTTGCAGTTAAATACTACTTAATTATATACTGTTCGCTTTATCAAACTCCAATCACACACGCGCGGGCTCAAATGCACTGTACTTGATGTGGCGCGGGACATCAATGGAAAGCAACTTCAGAATTAGCGTGTCGCAGCGATGAAGCAAATTTATTTTATTTTATTTCATTTAATAATTTATATATTTCTTTGATACCTCAAAATACTTCCAAACTGTGGACATGTTGGCAGTGAGCCAGTAATGTTAGCTCACCGTGTTTTGATTACGTTATCACAAAGGTACTTAGGGTTATCACACTTTTCAGTGGTCAACTTTAGGCCTTTTAACCGAAAACCGAAAATGCAATTTTAGCTATTTTCGGCCGAAAGTTTTCGGCACCAAATTTTTGGTCGCATCCCTAGTAAAAAAAAACAACATTTTTTAAGACTAGATTCACAATATGTTGCACTAGTTTATGTCCTGTGCACAGAGAAAAATAAACTGGCTTATATTGACGATATCAGACAACACTGCTCTATATTGCTAACGGCAAGGCACTGAACTGTAGTCCAAAATACTACAAACCAATTATTTTGACTTGAGTGGTGGTGTATCTGAAGATTGCTTGAAACGCACATTTTGTCACAAGATAAAACAAAATAATCGATCAAGTGTAGGCCCGTACAACGGAAATGGTGAGTGTGGGCAGTATATGTTAAGTTAATGCATAGTTTGCAATTTAAAAAGATAAACGGCATAAATATTCACTCTGTGTTTGTGTCTGTGTGAGAGGCCTCAACTTTACACACTTTGCAAAAAGGTGCTTCATGAAGGTTGATATACTTGCATGAGTGTACTGGCAGATATGCCACATTCAATACGGCGGATGCGCTGACTTATCCAAGCAATGGGGCAACCCCCTCGAGGCGGTCTCTACTATAAATGATGTATCTGGTCTGCATCCTTTGCAGACTGTATTTGCAGTGTTGTGACGCCTGTTCTCTCAAGATCAAAATAAATCTGCCTTCTATTCTTTCTCAGAGAGATTTTTAAATTAAAAATCAATACACAAACTTTAGTTATTTAAAAAAGCTATATGTAAGCTTTTCATGAAATGGCCCTAATATTTCAATAGATATTAAAGAAATATGTTTTTTGGAACACGGATGTCAATGGTGAAGCCAAGATTTTCCCATTTTAAAAGTCGATACTCAGCCCGTTTTAGTTGAATTGTTTTGATTGTTTACAGCGGATGTCCCGCTTTCCACCAATCAGCCAATTATGAGATAAGTCCTTTGTCTTCGTCCAGGTTACATGAGCTCTGTAGAGTTCATAAACTAAGGTTGCAAAAAAGAGACAAGGATGGCAAGACAAGATGTCGCGCCATTTGTTCTGGACTGTACGGACGAGCTGATCGCAGGATTTGGTGGTGCAGACGTGAGCTTGTAGATGTCTTGCCTATCACCTGGTTGTCAGCGTCAATCTTGCTTAGTCAGCTGCATGGCGCGCATGTTGGGCTTTCGTGGTCAGAAGGCGTCCTGTATCTTTCTGTCCTTATATGCCCGTTGTCTTGGCGCTGCAAGTTCTAATCATTCCAAGTCCAACTGTTTATACTATCAAATATATTATGCTTGTTTTTCTTAAACTATGATATCAATGCTATCAATTTCATATTGGGTGTGTTAAGAGTAAAACAAACAGTCAAACAGTAAATACAAGAAAAGTTACTATTTCCTGATTGAATATATTAATTATGTTAGAGTAATACAACAGTCAAACAGTAAACACGAGAAAGGTTACTATTCCCTTCAGTACTTTTATGTACTTGTACTCCAAGTATATGTACTTGTACTACAAGTACATATACTTGTGTGTACTAGTACTATAAGTAAGTGTAATTGCATTGGCTTGTACTACAAAAGCATGTACAGTACTTGCATGTACTAGCACTATAAGAAGCATGTGGACAAGTATTAAAGATACATATACTACTACTACTAACTGCTACTACTACAAGTACATGAACCTGTGTGTACTTGTACTACAAGTATGTGTACTTGCATCTACTTGTACTACAAGTATGTGTACTTGCGTGTACTGGTACTACAAGAACGCGTACTTCTGTGTACTGGCACTGTAAGTACATGTACTAGTACTGAAGATATGTGTACTACTACTTAGGGATGTCCCGATCCAGGTTTTTGCACTTCCGATCCGATATTGTTTTGCACTTCCGATCCGATACCTATACCGGCCGATACCGATACCGACCTATCTGAGCATGTGTTAAAGTTTAAAGTTATTTAGCCTCCTTACTTAGTTGTCAGACTCCTGTTGAAAAAGGTTTTAGTACTCTTGATAACGACTAGCCAGCTGAATTAGGTGAGTTTGAATAACACACAATGGTTGGTAACAAGAAACTGATCTGTTTATTCAGTGACAAACACAAAACATTATAAATAACAAACAGAAATGGCATAGTCAGTCAGTAAAATCTGCAAATAATATTGTAAACTGTCTTAAAAAAGCAAAACACACCAACAACCTCAGTGGAAAATCCCCCAAATCCCCCAAGCTATTAGATGCTTTTAATGTTTCGTGCATTAGTTACAAAAATTGTATATAAAGCCTCTCAGGTTTAAATAAACGACTATTTCAGTATCAAGTTAACATTTTAAAACAGTAAATAAAATACTCAAGTCCCCATTCTGTATCAGCAGCTTTAAATTACATTCAATTCATTTAATTTTGCGAATCAACTGTTAAAGTTGTTAAAATTGCTCCCGTTATTCCATAATTTCCCTTCTGTCTACTTTCGACATGTGAAAGTTTTAAAACTGTTTTGAAGATAGATTCAAGTCAAGATTTTGCCGATTTAGGGGTATTTTAGATAAAAAGTTGATTAGGTTCGCTTGGAAGGTTCACAACAGCCTACTAGGGAAGTCTTCTGCTTTAAGATGGCGGCTGTTTACTAACGCATCTGGTTTTCAATACTTCAATGTTGCTAACGCAGTCGAGTCTCTCGTTTTGCATCTAGTTCTATATACATATGATATCTATGATCTCCAGTAAAACGACGTTGACGTAGTTTGTAGCGGCTGTCAGCAGCAGTCAGGTATTCTTGTGTTTTTTTAAACAGCGGCATGAGTTGAGCTAAAGCCGTGAGTTGAGCATTGGCATTACCTGGGTCATTCCAGAGAAGTGGGAAGTCGGATTTATCCCACTCGGATGGTACCGGTTCCGAGCTCAAAGCGTTCCAAGCAAATGTAAACAACAAAGATGGCTGATCGCGACGAGGTGTTTTTTATTTTGGCCATCCAAAGACATTTTGACCTCCAGCGAACCTGCCTTCTTATAAGCGATCAAATTGTAGAGGAAAAACGACGGCTGCGTTATAGACCCTACCCACGTGACGTCACAAGTCCGCCCTCCTGACTGGTGCCGCCCAATTGTCCGTCAACACATCGTGTTTACCTGTTACGGCTACGTACATTCCTCCTATTTACGGCGTGTTTTTCTGCTCGTTAACATTAATAATCAAAATGGTGAAGGCGTGTGTGGCAGTCGGTTGCAATAACAGAGAAGATAGACGGAGAGACTTGAAGTTCTACCGGATTCCGAGAGACCCGGAGAGGAGAGAGCGAGATGGGCTGCTGCAATTCGACGAGAAAACTGGGCTCCAAACGATTACCACAGATTATGTAGTAGTCATTTTATATCTGGTAAGATGCATTTAATATATATTTAGAGGGTTTTGGGCTGACAACCACAATTAAGATCATTGCTAGGCTAATCGCCGACAACATACACATATGTATGTAGTGAGAGTGCTATCGCTAAACCATATAAACATTAAAAGCCCTAGCTCCATTGACAAATGACATGAAATACATTAGACTTGACAGTGGATGTTAGCAAGAACAAAAGATTTTGAATTGAAAATTTCGTAACTCACCTTTCCAAGCACAAGATAGATTCCTGCCGAATTTTCGTGGACGAGGACCTGTTTCACCCAACCAGCAACGAAGTATTTATAAGCCTCCAAGCTCTTAAAGTTTTTCAAACTTTCGTGAGAATAGGCTGATTTTGTGTGGACAAGATAGTTGTAAATATCAGGGTAGCTAGCAGATGTCAGGCAAATACGGCGAAGACAGCGGGTCGAAAAACATCGATTTAGGCATCAAATATGGATCTGGCGAATGGATAAACTGAAGCTTTTCCACATAACGCCTTTTATGCAACGCATCAAGTGAGTTTACGGCATCCGAAAGCACCGGGTCTTCCATGAAATGCATTATAAATTGCTCGATCAATTGAGACCATTGATAATACAGACACAAAATGACGGACAAGGGGGCGGAACAATACAGCGATCACGTGATTTTGTGACGTCGGTGGGTAGGGTCTATAGCCCACACTGTAAACTGCCTTTTTTAAGTTATATCCTTTGCTGATCGTCCATATAAAAACATAGCACAACATAGATGATTCACTGTATGAGAAAAAAATACATGGCGTCTCAAATAAACTTGATTTACTTCATTATTGTGTTATCATTCAATACGTTTTCATGAGCGCCATTTTGTCCAGTGACGTCAGATTGAAAAAACTTGGAAGTCGGGGTAGTTATTTTTTCTCCGACTTCGCGACTTGGACCTCCCAGTTCGAGTGGCGTTCCAATGATATTTTCCTAGTCGGAGGTCGGAAAAGTCCGACATCCCACTTTTCTGGAACGCAGCATAAGTGTTGGATGGTGCGTCTTTACTCACGAGAGATAATGGCTCGTCATCCAGAATGAATTCTTCGGCAATGACTCTTGTTATTCCCTGGGCTTTGGGACTGTCGAGTGCCAGTTTGTCACGCATAGCAAAAGTTTCTGCCAGTGTTAGTTGCGTAGGACCTTTCTTTTTGTCTTCGGTTTTCTTAACATACTCCTTATATTGTTTGTGGTGGTATTTCGGTAAATGCTTGATTAGGTTGGTTGTATTATAACTTCTTACAGCTTTACCACTACGCTTGACTTTATTGTGGCATATGTTGCACTCTGCCTCTTCGTCTTTGTCGTCCTTTAAGGTGAAATGATCCCACACAGCTGACATTTTACCGATAAAGTCTCTCGGTAAATTGGGAGACGGTAATGTAAATGTAGTGTGTTGAAGGTGTGCCGTAAAATGCGGACCGGATTTTAGGGAAACCGAAGCAAAAACTGGAATGAATTAGGTAAATCGGTGCACTGGAAAACCCGGACCGGATGTTGAAAAAAAAAAACTGGATTGGAAGTCTGGATCGGAATTTTTCCGTGTTCCGATCAGATACCGATGCGCATTTTTTTGCCCATATCGGCGTCCGATCCGATCCAAACATCGGATCGGGACATCTCTACTACTACTACAAGCATGTGATCTTATGTGTACTTGTACTACAAATGCATTTACTTGTACTAAAAAATGGGTACTTGTACTACAAGTACATGTAATTGCATATGCTTGTACTAAAAATACATGTACAGTATTTACTGTACAAGCACTATAAGAAGTATGTGTGCTAGTACTAAAGATACAGTACCTATACGACTATACGACTACAACAAGCACGTGAACCTGTGTGTACTTGTACTACAAGTACGTGAATCTACTTGTGCTACAACTATTTGTACTGGTACGACAAGAACATGTACTTCCGTGTACTAACACAGTAAGTACGTACATGTACTAAATATACGTGCAGTACTACAGTGTATCACAAAAGTGAGTGCACCCCTCGCATTTCTGCAGATTAATGAATGAATGAATGAATGAATGAATTTATTGTCATTGTCATCATCATCATCAGATCATCATAAAAGAAATCATCAAAAAAAAGGATCATCATAAACAAAAAAAATCATCAAGAAATCATTAACAGTTTCAGAGTATGGACATTATCAGAGTGTGAATTTGTTTACCCGAAGGAAAGACAAGATGAAGACAGACAAGACAAGGGAGACGGGAAAAGCAGAAGCTTATCGGAAACCCGTCCCCCTTAAAGATATTTAAGTATATCTTTTCATGGGACAACACTGACAAAATGACCCTTTGACACAATGAAAAGTAGTCTGTGTGCACCTATATAACAGAGTTAATTTATTTTCCCCTCAATATAACTCAAAATATAGCCGTTAATATCTAAACTCCTGGCAACAAAAGTGAGTACACCCCTTTGAAAAAACGTACATCCCTAAATGTCCAAATTGAGTACTGCTTGTCATTTTCCCTCCAAAATGTCATGTGACTCGTTACAGGAGTGCTGTCAGCATTGCTGCAGAGATTGAAGAGGTGGGGGGGTCAGCCTGTTAGTGTTCAGACCATACGCCGTACTCTACATCAAATTGGTGTGCATGGTTGTCATCCCAGGGGGGCGCCTCTTCTGAAGACGGTACACAAGAAAGCCCGCAAACAGTTTGCTGAAGACATGTCAACAAAGCACATGGATTACTGGAACCATGGTTCAATGAGACGACAAGCAGTACTCAATTTGGACATTTAGGGATGTACGTTTTTTCAAAGGGGTGTACTCACTTTTGTTGTCAGAGTTTTAGACATTAATGGCTATATTTTGAGTTATTTTGAGGGAAAAATAAATGAACTCTATTATATAAGCTGCATACAGACTACTTTTCATTGTGTCAAAGTGCCATTTTGTCAGTGTTGTCCCATGAAAAGATATACTTAAATATCTGCAGAAATGCAAGGGGTCTACTCACTTTAGTGATACACTGTACAACAAGCATGTGAACTTGTGTGTACTTGTAATACAAGTGCATGTACTTGTACTACATGTTTGACAGTACAGTTCTGACCAGCACAGCAAAGCTACCAACGCATTTTCTCTGGGAATTCCAGTACATTTCTGATTAAAATGGAACATTGCTGTATGATTATATTGCTCCTTTAATCTTCCTTTTATATAATTGTGACAGCAGAGTAAATGTCTGGATTTGAAAATGTTTCAGAAAACAAAATTGAGATGGCAGAAAATAGTCAATTTTACAATTACGTGTCCTAAAAGTTATTTGCCTTTGACAAAAGCAGTCTTCCGTAAATGAAAACATAAAAGTAAGAAGATGATATTTATACAGTATTCTGAACTTGTTTGCACACTGTTTACTTTTCTTTTTTCAGTTCTCACTGCTGCCTGAATGTTTATCATTACTTATTATTTATTTCCAGTCTGGTACTAATCCTCTTGAGTTCTTACACTGAGCAATGATACGTAAACATTGTGAAAGGGGTCATGTGTTCCAAGTAGCACGAGGGGGAGAGAAGTAATGAAGGTCCGTGACTGACAGTTTTTAGTGTCAGTTTGTAGTTCTGATTGTCATCTTTCTATTTGGTGCACGACAGTCAAATTGGACTCGCCACAAGCGTGTCTACAGGTGCGAAAATGGATTTTAACATATCTCGAAGAGATGATATCAGAGGTGGGTAGAGTAGCCAAAAATTTTACTCAAGTGAGACTAGCATTACTTCAAAATAATATTACTCAAGTAAGAGTAAAAGTAGTCATTCAAAAAATGTACTCAAGAACAAGTAAAAAAAAAAATATTTGGTGACAAGAATACTCATTGAGTAACATTGTGAGTAACTGTTTACGATGTTTGACATTTTTTCAAACAATGGTATTTTTTTCTCAGCTATCTATATGAACTGCTATTATTATACTGTACTATAACCTATTACATATCAGCATGAAGCCAAAGAAATACACGAAAAAATACTGAATTCCCGAGAGAGAAATTTTTTTTACAGAACTGACGCATCATTCGTCCAAAGAGCATTAGTGCCCTCAAGTGGAAAAAAATAGTTTCTAGTTTGAATAGTGAATAGTTCCTTCATAGTTCCTATTATGAAATTAAAAGGATCATATCTCCGATTTTCCTTGGTCAATCGGTGACAAATAAAAACTGGGAGAAAGGTTAAAATCCGCGCTTTTAAGTCATGTTGAGGCTGGAATACTACAACGTGGAATACTTCATTTTTTACGGTACTTTAAAGACGCCATGTGATTAAACAGGCCGGCGTGATCATAGAATAGCAAGCTTGAGTCTGATTGGTATAATGGAGTCATGTGGTTATCGTTGCAGCTAGGGATGTGACAAAATATCGAAAATGTCATATATCGTGATACCTTGTATCCCAAAACGTTATCGATATGCTCCTGCAAGAATCGAGATATTATTTTGAATAGGTATCAATGTCTTTAAAAAAAGAAAAAAAAGGAACCAACAAGTTGCGACCAAAATCCAAAATCTTCCACCATAATAGTGGGTCAGTTAACTCTAAGGCTGCCTTGACGGTGCTCGACACGCAATCCATTTAGACTGGGAACGTTGGTTAATTCGAAACCAGAGCATTCACGGTCATTCTGTCAGATTTTCAGGCCATTTATACTCCACTTGCTGTTCATTTTAGGGCATTTCCAGGTCATTTCCTGTTGAGTTTGAGTCACTGCCAATTCATTTGGGTGATTCCCAGGTCTGTCACACAAAATGAACAGGAAGTCACCCATAAAATACCCCAAAATCAACAGGAAGTAACTGAAAATCAACAGTTAAATGACCTTAAATGGCCCCAAATTACCTCATTGCCTGGAATTGGCTGCTACTGACGGCCGTAGACGTTCAATACGTTTGAACTGGGAGGGTGGCAGCGAATGAACATTCGCTGCCACCCTCCCACTTCAAACGGATTGGACGTCTACTAGTGATAAACTCATTCCAATTCACAGCAGAAGCTTGTTTTTCTGTGTATTAGTTGTTTTTAGAATATCCTAAAATTATTTCCTGACCAATGTATCGATAATCTTTGTATCGCCATATCGTAAGATCATCTTTATCATGAGCTTTGTATCGCAAACTGTATCGTATCGTGAGGTACCAAGAGGTTCCACCTCCTAGTTGCAACGTCTCATTGGTGAAACTGTAGAGCTACTGTTGGCTTCACTGGCAAAAAAAAAAAGTATGGCTTTGTAAAACTACTCTGAGAAATAAATGTTCATCAAAAAGTTACTCAAGTAAATTTAACAGAGTAAATGTAACACGTTACTACCCACCTTTGGATTATATTACATTATTTGAACAAGCAATTGAAATGTTAGTCTGGCAAGAAAACAGAAAAAGCACGTGTGACGTATGAAAGAAAGCAAAGAAATCCTGAAAAGCTTTTTTTACCCGCCAGTATTAAACCTATGAATAAATGATTGCATTCTTTCCCTACTGAGGCAAGCATCTGACCATGTGAGTGAAGAAAAAGAGTAATCCTAATGATGCACACGGTTCACCTGCCTTGGTGCGTAGCTTTAAAGTGAATCATGGCTTCTCGGACCAGGCAATAACACTTAGGAGGCCAAGAAAGAACTTGAGGCAATAAATCTCCAGGGATATTACACAGTGCCAACTGCGGCCAGTAAACTCAGCCCTAGCTCCCTTTTTTTTCATGATTCCTCATGCTGTCAGGGCCAATTTACACACACCCCCGGTGCCCTTGTTTCATATGTACTGTCGGTCTGACAGCAGTGGTTTTGCCTGTAGCTAGCAAACAGGTAGGTAGCCCATGAGGTTTAGCTGACTAGACCAAGTAATTAAATCACCTCGTCGGATCATCTCTTTGCATCCTCTAGTTACGACTGTCATCTGAACATTTAGAAAAGGAAAAGCTTGTGTTTCAATCCAAGACGGGTGGAGTGGAGAGAGCTGCTGCACGGTTTTGATCCCTGGCATTTAAGCCCGAGTCGCTCAAAACAGTGGATTAAGGGAAAGGTTATGGCCTTGCTAGTGGGATTTCTTTAGAAATATACACACCCCTCAAAAGGTATTTAAACAGTGAGGCCAATTCTTTTGTGTTTTCGATAGACTAAAAACAACTCGGGATTGACATAAAATAGACAGAAAAAGAGACAGAAAAAGTATGTTTTTAGTTCCAGACACAGGAATTACAGCTAGCTGGATTACGCATAGGGGTTGAAGTGGGCCGAGGCAAAGTTCCACCTCCTTTGACAAATAAACAAAGAATTCAATTCAAACTGGCAGTAGCTCCCATTGATGACATACAGTGGGGCAAATAAGTATTTAGTCAACCACTAATTGGCAAGTTGTCCCACTTGAAAATATTAGAGGCCTGTAATCGTCAACATGGGTAAACCTCAACCATGAGAGACAGAATGTGGACAAAAAAAAACCCAGAAAATCACATTGTTTGATTTTTATTTGGGAATCATGGTGGAAAATAAGTATTTGGTCAATACCAAAAGTTCATCTCAATACTTTGTTATGTAGCCTTTGTTGGCAATAACAGAGGCCAAACGTTTTCTGCAACTCTTCACAAGCTTTTCACACACTGTTGCTGGTATTTTGGCCCATTCCTCCATGCAGATCTCCTCTAGAGCAGTGATGTTTTCGGGCTGTCGTCGGGCAACACAGACTTTCAACTCCCTCCACAGATTTTCTATGGGGTTGAGATCTGGAGACTGGCTAGGCCACTCCAGGACCTTGAAATGCTTCTTACTAAGCCACTCCTTTGTGCGCTCTGGCTTTGTGTTTGGGATCATTGTCATGCTGAAAGACCCAGCCACGTCTCATCTTCAATACCCTTGCTGATGGAAGGAGATTTTCACTCAAAATCTCTCGATACATGGCCCCATTCATTCTTTCCTTTACACAGATCAGTCGTCCTGGTCCCTTTGCAGAAAAACAGCCCATAAGCATGATGTTTCCACCCCTATGCTTCACAGTGGGTATGGTGTTCTTCGGATGCAATTCAGTATGCTTTCTCTTCCAAACACGAGAACCTGTGTTTCTACCAAAAAGTTCTATTTTGGTTTCATCTGACCATAACACATTCTCCCAGTCCTCTTTTGGATCATCCAAATGCTCTCTAGCAGACGGCAGACAGGCCTGGACGTGTGCCTTCTTTAGCAGGGGGACACGTCTGGCAGTGCAGGATTTGAATCCCTGGCGGCGCATTGTGTTACTGATCGTAGCCTTTGTTACTGTGGTCCCAGCTCTCTGTAGGTCATTTACTAGGTCCCCCCGTGTGGTTCCGGGATTATTGCTCAACGTTCTTGTTATCATTTTGACGCCACGGGGTGAGATCTTGCATAGAGCCCCAGATCGAGGGAGATTATCAGTGGTCTTGAATGTCTTCCATTTTCTAATAATTGCTCCCACACTTGATTTCTTTACACCAAGCGTTTTACCTATTGCAGATTCAGTCTTTCCAGCCTGGTGCAGGTCTACAATTTGGTCTCTGGTGTCCTTCAACAGCTATGGTCTTGGCCATAGTGGAGTTTGGAGTGTGACTGACTGAGAGTGTGGACAGGTGTCGTTTATACCGATAATGAGTGAAAACAGGTGCCATTAATACAGGTAACAAGTGGAGCCTCATTAGACCTCGTTGGAAGAAGTTGGACCTCTTTGACAGCCAGAAATCTTGCTTGTTTGTAGGTGACTAGACATGTGCCGGTTACCGGTTTCACGGTTTACCGTGGTGTGAAAACGTCGCGGTTTCAAAACCACTAAAATTTTCCGTCAGACCGTAGTACGGTATTCGCCATTTTTCATGTGTCAAAAATCCAGCCAGAAGTGGCGTGGCGCGGCAACGCTACCCCCTCCCGTTTGTTGCTGCGTGTGAAAGTGATTATCGGCTAAACAGCCAGCGAACCCTAAACAAATACTCCAAACATAAGGCGTTCTTTTCTTCAATTTATTGAGCTCTCAAATCGTGGTAAGTGAAATATACAGAATGAATACATTTAAAACGTTGTACAATTGTATTTTTCCATGTGTGAGTAGCTAAACAGATTCGCACTATGAGTTTGCCAAAAACAAAACACATATTTTCCTTTGAAATTCGATATACAAACTAACTAAAAGCTTATAAAAGACGAATGTTAGCCTAGGCTTAGCTGGGAGAGCAACTTCGTCGAGTGTTACAGCCGCAGAGTGAGAAAACAAGCATGATTCTCTTGAATGAAGGGGAAAAAAAGGCATAGCATCAAAGATCGTTAATTGAGGAACGATGATCTTGCCCTAAGCACAAATCCACGTTCGCTGGATCAAGGAGAGGTCTCACTCCCAATTATTATTATTTTTTTTTTTTTTTTTAAAGATGAAACCTTTCCACAACAATATTTACATTTTAACTAACTTATACATTTTTAACTAACTTATTACCTTTTGAATTCTTTGTTCTTTCTAACACAAAGGCATGACATCATGTAGACTAGAGTTGACACAGTGGCTGAAAATGGCGAAACTTCACTTGAGCTTTTCAATCCTCAAAAAAAATTATGCAGTATAAATTTTTAAAAATGTTATTCAAAAGAGTTTTTACTTTTTTTATAGAAATTATTTTGTTCTTGCTCTAAACTTGAGCAACTTGAGCTATGGCTGTGGGTATAGTCTACGTTATATTTTAATTTTATTTAAAATTTGTTTTTTTTTTTAATTGATAATTTATATATTTTAACAATACATTCATATTCCAATTTGCAACTATGTTCTAAAAAAAATCCTGTTCAATGGAAAGAAGTTGTTTTTTTTTTAACCCATACATCTCAAAATAACACATTTTGGAGCTATAATTGTAATACCGTGATACCGTGAAACCGCGGTATTTTTGCTCACGGTTATCGTACCGTCAAAATCTCATACCGGCACATGCCTATAGGTGACCAAATATTTATTTTCCACTCTAATTTGGGTATAAATTCTTTAAAAATCAAACAATGTGATTTTCAGTTTTTTTTCCACATTCTGTCTCTCATGTCACATTCTGTCGCTCAACCATGTTGAAAATGACAGGTCTCCCTAATCTTGTCAGGTAGGAGAACTTGCACAATTGGTGGTTGACTAAATACTTATTTGCCCCACTGTATAAAGGTAACCGTGGTAGCCGTGGACGAGTTACCATTTTCACATGCACAGTCGGCATGGCTTTCTTATAGTATGTAAACATTGACAACAAATCAGAGTGCGGCATCATCCTTTGTTAGCGCTGCCTTCCTTAACACGCAGCATCTACCGAGTCAAACCACCAAAGTGATGCATTCAAATGCGTTCAAGAAAAAAACAGTGCTCACAAAACAGACTCGGGCACATAGGATACAGGTAGTCCCCGGTTTACGAACAACTTCCGTTCCTACGCTGGTGACGTAAACCAAATATCTGCGTTAGGAGTGGGAACCTCAGGGCACCTCACGATACGATACGATTCGCGATACAAGGCTCACGATAACGATTATCTCACGATATCACAATACAGCAATTATCAATATATTGGTTAGAAATTTGATACATGATATTCTTCGATATAACTGTTGAAACGAAAAAAAGATATTTCAAAATAGAGTACTGTTTAACTCATTTATTAAACAGTGACACCTTTTCTGTGCAACATTGCTGTAAAATATGAATCTACTACAAATTGTGTACCTGCATATATAGAGGAAACAAACCACAACCACTGATATCTCTTGGAGAGATCATGATGAATGGCACCGTTCATTTCTTTAAAGTTTAAATCTTTAAAAAAAAAAAATTAACAGTGCTGTAGGCGTCAGTCAGCAGTTGAGCTTGGAGTGGGGCAATGATAAAATTGGTGGGTCTTTTCTTCGTATATGACCTTTGTTGCCAAAAGCATTGGTTTGAGCACTTCCACCATCTCCTTCAGCATTTGAGATGTCGGACTCAGTCACAATTTTCCTCACCTTAAAAACAACAAAATAAAACAAAAAAATATGAGTTACTTAATAGCTTTTAAGTTGAAATCCTGATCTTTTGTGTTGGAAGTATTGAGTGAATTAAAACATTTTGAATTGAATGTATAGAAATTAAAAATGCAATAATTACCTATTTTTATTATGTAGGCTACATTAATTATCATGCACATCACCTTATATATCTTGGAAGCTAGTCAAACCATTTTTATAGCTTATTGCATCAAAATGGCAGTATTAACAGTTTGTGTAGTAAACTAGATGGAAAGTGGCTCTAAAATAATATCAAATAAATCAGTAAGTTCATGTATGCTTGTTCGATATTCATTTTCATCCAGTTTAGGCTCCTGGTTTATTTTATATCACTCAACACCAAATGTCATCAAAATAATACATGTAAAATAAAAAATCAATTACACTGCAAAACTTTCTTACCTCAAGTGATGAAAGTGAAGCAGTGAAGAAATCTGTGTCCACTTCGTCACAAGCTGGCAGTGAGCCTTATTTTTGTTAGACAATTCTTGCATACAGCAAAGTCCTTGTTCACCTTACTTCCTTTCTTGTTGGTGTAAAATCTAAAGTGTGTCCACATGTGTGATTTGTAGCAAAATTTTTGTCACTTTTTCCTCCACCGTTCCCACGAAGCTTTATTTTTTCAACCCACTTGGAGCTTCCTCTCTTCTTCTCTAGGCGGCTTGTGCGCACTTTACCTTCACCGCCACTCTTGAGCGCCCCTAGTGGACCTCCAAGGAATTGTTCAACAAAGACAGCAGTTTACAGCATCCAATGGCCAATATGTCAAATAAAAGTATCGATACTTGGCGGGAGCATATTGATAACCGATCGAGTTGCAAAATATCGCGATATATCGCTGTATCGAGATATTGTCACACTCTTAATCTGCGTAAATCGGAATTTACCCTTTAAGTACCCCAAAATAACTATCCAAAAAGCCCAAAAAATTGTTATTTTGTTGAATGATGGAGGATACACTGCCCTCTGGTGGCAGCTTTGGGTCTGGCTGGACTGTTGCTTTATGACTGAGGAGCAGACTCTCGTCTGACATGGATAAAGGACAGCTGCGCTCTGCTTTGGCCCACATAAGGCTGTAAGTTGTTTCAGCTAATATATGTTTGTGTATGCGTTTGTAATTCCGTTTACAGCTACAGTTTGTGGAGTTACATGAGAGTGATTTGCTATGAGAATTGTAAATACATTAGTATTTGTAGCATTTAAGCTAGCGGACTTTTGTTTGGCAAATTAGGCTAATTTAATCTTCTAAATTTAAATATTGATCAGACTAGATGGACGCTTGAACCCAATTGTTTGTGTCAAGCGTTTTATCCTTAAAATGCGTGTCATTGACATATGTGGTTTACAGCTTTACAAATTGTCAAAAGTGAAGTAAAAAGCTTCAAAAAGCACAATTGCCTTGTTTGATGTTAGGAAGCGGAGGAGAGGATCCCAGAGCAGACAAACAGGGCTTGTGATGAGCAATGATTTATTAGCAACTACAAAGAACAATGTGTTGTTTTAGATTGCTCTGCTTGGGGTAGCTGAGCCGGCGTGAGGCGAGGGAGCTCTGAAGGAGGCAGGCGTGGAATCAGACAAGGAGCGCGCAGAGAACAGTTCCTGGGGCGAGAGAAAAAACAAGTCGTGAGCCGGTGATCAGAGGAAAATGTCGAAGCAACGCTAGAAAAAACTGACGGAACCAGACGAGTTGATCGGGCGACGTGGTGGTGCGTCTGCTGGGCTTTTAAAGCTGGCTGATGTTAACCGCTCTCAGCTGTGGCTGCTCCACCCGTCTGACCTGTAATCAGCCCAACTCCCCTCACCTGAGGAAGGCCTCAGGAAGAAGGAGCGGAGGCCCTAACAGGACCCCCCCTCCTACGGGCGCCACCTGGCGCCCGACGGAGGGCATCCGGATGGAAATCACGGACAAGAGCCCGAGACAGCACCCACCGGGATGGGACCCAGGAGCGCTCCTCGGGACCATAGCCTTCCCAGTCCACAAGGTATTGAAGCCCCCTGCCCCGGCGCCGGACGTCCAACAGGCGCCGGACCCGGTACGCAGGGCCCCCATCGACCGACAGAGGTGGAGGAGGGGGCGGAACAGGGGGGGACAAAGGACTCGAGGAAACCGGTTTGACCTGGGAGACGTGGAATGTAGGATGGACACGGAAATGCCCAGGGAGTCTGAGACGCACTGCTGCAGGGTTCACCACCTTGATGATTTCGTAGGGACCGACGAACCGAGGGGAAAGCTTTGCGGACTCAGTCTTCAGTGGCAGGGACCTTGACGAGAGCCACACTTTCTGACCGACTGCGTAGACCGGAGCAGGTGTGCGGCGCCGGTCCGACTGAGCACAAGACCTTTCAGAGGCACGTATGAGTGCGGAACGTGCCTGTTGCCAGACCGTGGAGCATCGACTGACGTGGCTTTGGACGGACGAGACGGCGATCTCGCTTTCCTGTGAGGGGAACAATGGTGGCTGGTAACCCGAAGAGCAGAGGAATGGAGACATACCAGAGGAGGCGTTCGGCAGTGTGTTGTGAGCGTATTCAATCCATGGAAGCTGGTCACTCCAGGTGTTGGGACGGGATTGCGTTGTACAGCGGAGGGCCGTTTCTAGCTGCTGGTTGGTTCGCTCACATTGACCATTGGTTTGTGGATGGTACCCTGAGGACAGGCTCACCCCGATACCTAGGGCTGAGCAAAATGCCCTCCAGACTTGTGAAGTGAATTGCGGCCCTCTGTCAGAGACGATGTCAATGGGAATGCCATGTAGGCGGAATACATGGAGAGTGACGAGGTCTGCAGTTTCCTTGGCCGAAGGGAGCTTGCGGAGTGGGATGAAGTGGGCAGCCTTTGAGAACCTGTCGACAATGGTGAGAATCACTGTGTTACCTCTGGATGGAGGGAGACCGGTAACAAAATCCAGGGCAATGTGGGACCAAGGACGACTCGGGATAGGTAACGGGTGGAGGAGTCCAGAGCTGGGCTTTGTGGAGGTCTTACTGCGAGCGCAGACAGTACAGGCCATGACATAAGAACGCGTGTCTTCCTGTTGGGAAGGCCACCAGAACCGCTGGCGCAGCACGGCCATGGTCTCCTGATGCCTGGGTGGCAGGACAGGCGGGAAGAATGAGCCCACTCCAGTACCTGAGAACGAAGTGACTCGGGGACAAAAAGGTTATTTTGAGGACCCTTCCGAGGGTCCGGATGCTCACGATGGGCTTCCTTCACCTTTCCTTCTATCTCCCATTCAATGGAGGCAAGGAAGCAGGTTTCTGGAAGAGTGGGTGTGGGTTCCCCCTGCGGTTCGTTGACCTGGAACTGGCGCGAGAGGGCGTCGGGCTTGGTGTTCTTGGAACCTGGGATATATGACAATGTTAAATTGAACCTGCAGAAGAACATGGCCCACCTGGCTTGTCGGGGGTTTAGTCTCCTGGCAGACTTAAGGTATTCCAGGTTCTGGTGATCTGTTAACACTGTGAAGGGCTGTGGTGTTCCCTCAAGATGATGGCGCCATTCCTCCAGAGCCTGCTTAACTGCCAGGAGTTCCCTGTCCCCGATGCTGTAGTTTCGCTCGGCGGGAGACAACCTGCGGGAGAAAAAAAGCACACGGGTGTACCTTGCCGTCGGTGGGCCGACGTTGTGACAACACGGCCCCCACCCTGGTCTCCGAGGCGTCAACTTCCACAATGAATTGAAGTGACGGGTTGGGAGTGACGAGCACAGGCGCCGTGGTAAAACGTGTCTTTAGCTCCTTGAATGCCAACTCTGCAGCGTCGGACCAGCGGAACTGTGTGACTGTGGAGGTGAGGGCGGTAAGAGGGGCTGCGACCCGGCTGAAATTCCTGATAAACCTCCGGTAGTAGTTCGCAAAACCAAGAAAACGCTGTAGCTGTTTTCTATCAGCGGGGCGAGGCCACTCCAGTACTGCCGTGACCTTGGATGGATCCATGCGCAACTTCCCCTTGCCCACAATGTAGCCCAGAAAGGTAGTCTCAGAAACGTGGAATTGACACTTCTCAGCTTTCACAAACAGCTTGTTCTCCAGAAGTCTTTGCAGGACTTGACGTACGTGGGTCTCATGCTCGGAGGGGGTGCTAGAAAATACCAAAATGTCATCCAGGTACATTACTACGAATCTGTTGATCATGTCACCAAGAACATCGTTGACTAGGTTTTGGAAAACCGCTGGGGCGTTCGTGAGTCCAAATGGCATCACCAGATATTCAAAATGACCTAGCGGGGTATTGAAGGCGGTCTTCCACTCATCACCCTCGCGGATACGGACCAGGTGATAGGCGCTACGCAGGTGTAGTTTGGTAAATATGGGGGCACTATGGAGGGGGGTGAAGGCAGATTCGATGAGCGGAAGAGGGTATTTGTTCTTGATTGTGATGTCATTAAGGGCTCTGAAATCGATGCATGGTCTCAGGCCGCCGTCTTTCTTGCCGATAAAGAAAAACCCAGCGCCGACTGGGGATTACGAGGGACGGATAGTGCCGGTGGCCAGAGATTCGGTGATGTATTTTTCCATTGCTGCCCTCTCAGGTGGGGAGATGTAAAATAAGCGACCCTTGGGAAGCGCAGCACCAGGTAGGAGGTCAATGGCACAATCATAAGGGCGGTGCGGGGGGAGTGAAATAGCGTGTTCTTTACTAAAGACCTGTCCCAGGTCATGGTAGCACTTTGGGACAGCGGACAGATCTGGTTGTCCTAGAGCTTGGACAGGACAGGATGGCACTAGAGCAGATTTAAGACAATTGGTGTGGCAGTATTGGCTCCATGCAGTCAATTTGAGGTGGGTCCAGTCTACAGAAGGATTGTGTTTTCTGAGCCAAGGTAACCCAAGGACCAAGGGTGTGCGGGGACTATCAAAGACGAGGAACGAGCTCACCTCTTTGTGGCTGCCCGATACGAGGAGGTTGATGGGCTCCGTTTGCAGATCCACATTGAAGAGGTGCTGGCCATCTAGTGCAGTAGTACTCAGCGGCACGGGAAACGGGCGCGTTGTCAGCCCTAATTGGGTTACGAGCTCGTGGTCCATGAAGTTTTCATCAGAACCGCAATCAATGAGGGCAGTTACGGTGCGTGACTGGCCCCTTAAGGAGAGGGTAGCCGAGAGCTGGAGTTGACGTGAAGAATTATGTGAAATGTGGCTTACCAGCAGTCCCTTTACGTGTGAGCCTGGGCGCACGGGGCAGCTGCGCGATATATGCCCACTCTTCCCACAATACATGCAGAGTCGGGCCTCATACCTGCGGGATCGCTCCTCTTGGGACAGCCTGGCGCGCCCCAATTGCGTTTGCTCGCCGTCCACTGCAGGGGGCGATAACGTGGAATCAGCGTCTGTAACCTGGGCAGGAAGCGGTACGGGCCGCTGGAAGACAGAGGAGTGAGGAGGCAGCTGTTCGTTGCGTTCTCTCTGGCGTTCCTGGAGCCGATTGTCAATAAGAATCGAAAGGTTTATGAGACTGTCCAGACAATCTGGTTCATCCCGGGTGGCCAGTTCGTCTTTCATGGAGTCATTCAATGCACGGGTGAACACTTCTTGCAGCGCTTCGTCGTTAAAACGGCTTTCAGCTGCTAACGTCCGGAACTATACCGAGAACTCGGCGACGCTCCGAGTCCCCTGGCGAGCTGACATGAGCCGCTTGTCGGCCTGTTTTCCGCGGACCAGATGGTCGAAGATTTTCTGCATCTCTCCGGTGAAACGGGAGTACGTGGCACACACCAGCGAACCCCCCTCCCACACGGAGTTCGCCCAGTCAAGAGCGGCGCCGCGCAGACAGCCAATGAGGTAAGCTATTTCTGCCCTATCTCCCCCATAAGTGGCTGGTTGTTGTTCGAAAACTACACTGCATTGTACTAGAAAGGCTCGGCAGGCACCGAGATTGCCGTCGTACGGTGCCGGTGCGGGAATATAGGGCTCGCGTGCCACAAGAGTAGCAAAGCCGGAAGCATGTGGTTGCGGTGACAGGCTTGTTTGTGGCGGAGGGGGGTGAGGGAGACGAGCTTGAATGGATCGGAGGGTTTGTGTGATGTCCGTGATTGTAGAGGATTCTGATGGCATGATGGTGTTCAAGGAGTGCCTTGGGCTGCTGCTGTGAACTGGTAGTATTGTCCGCGGGATCCATTTGAGGCCCGATCAAACTGTTAGGAAGCGGAGGAGAGGATCCCAGAGCAGACAAACAGGGCTTGTGATGAGCAATGATTTATTAGCAACTACAAAGAAGAATGTGTTGTTATAGATTGCTCTGCTTGGGGTAGCTGAGCCGGCATGAGGCGAGGGAGCTCTGAAGGAGGCAGGCGTGGAATCAGACAAGGAGCGCGCAGAGAACAGGTCCTGGGGCGAGAGAAAAAACAAGTCGTGATCAGAGGAAAATGTCAAAGCAACGCTAGAAACAACTGACGGTGGAACCAGACGAGTTGATCGGGCGACGTGGTGGTGCGTCTGCTGGGCTTTTAAAGCTGGCTGATGTTAACCGCTCTCAGCTGTGGCTGCTCCACCCGTCTGACCTGTAATCAGCCCAACTCCCCTCACCTGAGGAAGGCCTCAGGAAGAAGGAGCGGAGGCCCTAACAGTTTGATGTCTGTAAAGCTGAACAACTTCACGTTTAGTGAGGACACATCACAGAACACATCATATTAATAGAGTAAAAATTAAGAAACTTTGAGGTACAATAACGTACTGTTTATGCGATTAAAATAAATAAATAAATAAAAAACCAGCTGGAGACAAAATGGCGGACGAGACTCCGGCGTCATAAAGTGGAAATCGCACAAGTCGAGTACGTCGTAACTACCTGTATATTATTCATATACATACTGTGGTACCTCGATTTGTAATTGTAATTTATTTGTTTGTCTATCGTTAATTGATATTTGTAATTGTACCAATAGTATTCATTAAGGATTTAGTGTAGGTTTTTGGGCTGTGAAACATATTCATAGAATTATAATGTATACTTATAGACAAGGTTCCGAGATACTTCTGCTTTACTTCCACATGTCTGCAAGCAACTTCCATTTTAGAATTTCTATTTCCAAAACATAAGTGGAGCTGGAGTAACATTACTCATCAAAATCCCTTAAAAAGACAATTTGGAAATATCGCATCCTTCTGCCATCATTACGACAGCGGCGGACAACATGTTCATGAAGGCAGATGTAGAACCAAGCTCGTGGCACCACAAAGACTGGGTTTTTGTAGCCATGTTGCCCCTGTGGTATGGAAGGTATGTTCTTCCTATCCCTGCATTTTCGTGTGTCCGGTGCTCAAAAAATACTAGAGCTTAAACGAATACTCGAGAAACTCTAGTAACTTGAGTTTAAAAACTGATCCGAGTAATTTTATTCACCTCGACGAATCGTTTAATTTTGCCAGCTCTAAGCATCACGTTTTACCCGGAGTACTTTTAATGTGGGACAACGCGCTACGTCACGTGCTAGAGGAAGAAGCAATAAAAATTCAAAAAAAACTTAATGCAGCCGAAAGCCGCTACAAACTATGCCGACGTTGCTAAAAACTATGTCCGCATGATGCTAGTTTGGTAGCAGGTAGTGCCCGATGAGTCTCATAGATATCGCAGGCATTTAGGACTAGATGCAAAATGACAGACTCGGCCGCGTCTGGGCAGCATTAGTAAACAGCCGCCATCTTTGAGCAGTAGACTTCTCATCGCTAACAAATATAACGTTACTGTCACTCGCTCACGTAACGTTTGCCCTTCGCAGGGCTATGTTTCTATTGATTATGACCACTGTCGATGCGTGGCAAAAGTGTCTTACATGCAGTTTAATCTGTAAAAACATAGCGGTGTAGAGTGATGAGGGTGTAAAATTAAAATATAATAAAGCTAACTGTCCGTTTTAGCTCAGTAGTCATTGCTGAATAAAACACCAAGTAGCACTGGTCCCTAATGTGCTCCAATACAGCAGGTATCATACATTTATTTTGAACACTACAAAAACTCAAAATCCTATCAGTACTTACAGTTTAAACTAACTTAAAACTTAACTAGAATTTAAAAGTAGCTTGACACAAATAGAAATTAAATTGAAACACATGGGGAAAACACGTAGCTTTCAAGTGATGTGTGTTATCAAGCGCAAATACATTTTTAGGTAAGAAATATGTTTTTTTTTTTTATAAGATCTAGAAGTTTTTTGTGTGAAAGCAGTGAATTATTTTTTTCTAGTCACATCTGAGATTACAACAGCAATTGTTGGCTGTTTTCAACAATGTACATCGAAAATAAAGACATTGATTGACTGAAAATAGTTCAGTATTGGATTACATGTCTTTTTTTTCATGTATATTTATAATGGTTCTTTACCTAAAAAATGTTTTATCTGATTACTCGATAGAATTTTCAGTCAATTACTCGATTACTAAAATATTCGATAGCTGCAGCCCTAAAAAATACTAAAGCTAAAATCTTGTGCATGAAATGAATTGTTGGCTTTGATATTGTCATTACGATGACGATTGTAATTATGATGCTCTTTAATATTGTTTACTACTGTATCAGCTGCTAGCTTGTTGCTAATCAGTACGTCTTGGATGGCACCGTTATGTTAACGCATAAATGCAAGTGTTAGGGCCCAAGTACACCAGATGCATGATCGTTGCGGTTCCGGTCCGGTTCAGTGTTGACTGCGTGCCACGCAGTACGTCAAAAACAGGCAAATCATACCGGCTGCGCACGGCTGCGGTCCGCCAACTCTGTCCCCTCGTGAGCTCTCGCGTGATCGCGTGCGATAATGTGCCATTTAAAACAACGACAAACACACAGAGTCTGTAGTATGTACTCATCAGAGAAGCAGAGAGAGAGCACATTTTTTTCCTTGCATATTGATATTGTAACGTTTGCTAAGCGGAAGTTTGGCCGCGAAAACAACACACGAGCTTCAACGCCTTTTTCCTCTTTTTCTTTATTAACTTCCCGCCACCTCATCAATGCAAAAACAACAACTACAGTATATACACTGACGCTATCTAGTCCACCAATTGGAGCGTCGCGCTGGTGCACCAGCACACCAATGACAGCGCCCCGCGTTGGTGCGTAAATTAACCCACCGATGACAGCCCCGGCGACGCTACAATATTTTAGTTGTGTCTGTCTCTTAATTCCAGATTGACTGCATCATGTTGAGCTCAGGGCTCTGTGTGTGGGGGGGAAGGGGGGCTATTATGCCCTTGGTTGTGTCGGTGGGTTTATATCTTTGTGCACATTTAAAATTTATGGCACATAACATCTCATAGAGCTGTTATAAACAACTGCTAAATAATCTGTCATATTTATGAAATGGATAGCGAATTATATACTACACGAACTAAAAAACAGCGGACTTGGAATTGGTGTCTCAACACTGCCGATTCCTGTGCCCAGCGCAAACTGTTGTTTTTTCTATGAAGAGTCAAGTGAAATTTAGGAAAGAAAGAGAAACGTCTTGAATAGACCACCAGGTCGAAACTTGTGGGTGTCTCTTAAACTTGTGGGTGTCTCTTTATTCTCTTTCGTACTTTCCCTCCGCGACTCTGTATACAAACCGGCATTGTGTGTGCGCCGGGCACGAGAATTTCTGCAGAGGAACCACTTCCAGATACGCTGCTTTTTTTTTTTTTCGCTCAAAGTTGTCAGCACATCGTGTGTTTGATATCATTGCCAGAAAAACACACATAATAGGACACCTTGCAGCTTCGCTTTTAATGCTGTCCTTATAATAACAATCTGCTGCATTGTATATTACTTTGTGACTTTCCAGTTTCCACCTCCATGATGAAGCGCTCATCTTCCATCTTCGTTCGTGTTTAAACCGTGATTAGGCACCTGGGCTTTTGACGTCAGGCCCAGCTCCGCCCATTTTGTCGGATGCGTGTCCGGCAAAATTAGAAAATAGCCTATACCATCCGGCAGGCATGCGGCACGCCGGAGGTGGTTCGCAGTCAATCCGGAGCACTGACGCGGCCGGTATACTTTGAACAATAGGATATAATGGGAACGGATTGGCTCCGGCGCTATTTTTTACCGGAGTCGGACCAGAACCGCAACGATCATGCATCTGGTGTACTTGGGCCCTAAGAAGTTTTTTGTTCTTTTGTTTACAGGTGGAAAACATTGTTAGGCAAGGAAAGACAACAACACTTACTGTACGTTGATGGATATTAATTGAGAGTACGTGCGTTCTACCCGGGGGCGGGCGAGAGACGGTGGCTCGCCTCACGGCGGACTGTGAGCTTGATCCAGAGATACACTTACAAGCTTTTTAACTGCAGCAACTTTAAGATACGCTATTGGATCTGGAATTACCGAGGACAATAGGAGAAAGCCCGTCTGGAGACAGTAGTGTCGGGTGAAAGTTTGGCGAGACTCCTGAGCTCTGCTGTCTGATATCACATTCCCAGATGCTATTTTTATGATAATTTTATAAATTGTGAGTTATTGACCTGTTTTGCCGTGCCTTTGTGGGTTTTCTCCGGGAACTCCGGTTTCCTACCGCATCCCAAAAACATGCGTGGTAGGCTGATTGAACACTCTAAATTTTCTATAGGTATGAGTGTGTGCGTGAATGGTTGTATGTCTCATTGTGCCCTGCGACTGGCTTTGCCTGGCACGGTCAGACTGTTCTCCCTGTATTTTTCAAACACTGTGAGAATAGTCTGGGACCCAACTCCTTAATGGCCTCTCGAGGTGAATGAAATTATCCGTCCAATCAGATTTGATTATTTGCGTGACGTGGCCTTAACGAGCAACGTCATTCTTGCGCGTCGGAAGTCGTCTCCACAACTACACAGATGGCGAACAGGAGAGCCGAGAATATGTTCCAATCCGCGGTAAAATCAGTTTTAAATGACCAAAAACACATCGACACAAGCCATTGACAACAGTCTGTCTCGCGCTAGCCATGTTGAATAAACTTCTCCATTCTCCGCCCGCGCTAGTTTCTTGCCGCTTTACCAACGTCACGTCCGCCCATCGCTGAATGGTCCACTCAGCTGTCTGTTTGCTGTGGCTTTCTCCGCCCTGAGAATTTGATCCGCCAGACGGTCGCCATACTCAAACACTGGAACAGTGGTGAGTTTGGAGTTCCAGGCTATGATTGGCTGGGTGTACCCTGCCTTCTGCCCGTAGTTAGCTGGAATATGCTCCAGCACCTCTGCGCTCCTTATGAGGAAAAGCGGCATGGAAAATGAATGAATAAATGACCTGTTTTGCACAAGCTCCAATCGTTTTAAATAAAACAAGAAATGGAATCATGTTGTCCAAATGTTTTATTGCGATCAATATCTGTAATAAAAAACAATGACATACTATTTTGTTTATTGTACATACCTTGGAGTATTTCCTTGTAACAACAATGTCAGCCGTTCTGCATTCGGCAAATGTAATATTATTTGTAATTTCACCTCATTTTGGTCACTCAAGTGGCCGGCGTGTCAATCTACACCTCACGTCAACACAGGCTGATAGGTTGTTATAATTTTGTCCACGAATGAGCAACGAAGTGAGAAGAACAATCATACAATCTTTTAGTTATATCCTTAGGTTCAAATCACATCCTTAACTTCTTGTCTGCAGCTGGTTTTAAGGCGTATGGCAAGGTAGATTCACACTGGCGCCTTGAAGCTGGTTGTTGATCTAAACATTCCACTTACTGTATATATGGCGCTTCCAGGAGTTGACACACAGCACAGAAAGTCTCAGAGTGTCATCTACGTCGTGCTGAATTAATTTTTGGAGTTTCCGTGGTTTCCTCTGGTTTGATTTTGCAATTTTAACTTCGTCAACACCAGTGTTGTTAATAACGGCGTTACAATATAACGGCGTTACTAACGCCGTTATTTTTTTTCAGTAATGAGTAATCTAATTAATTACTTTTCTCATCTTGGCAACGCCGTTACAGTTACTGAGGCGGGAAAGGCATGCGTTACTATGCGTTACTAAGTTGGTTGAATAAAAAAAGTCTGAGAGAGATGGACTCACGGAGACGAGAGAGCAGAGCAGGAGTGGGGAGGACGCCGTTGCAAACGCGATGCCAGGTGGCTCCAATCGGTCTTTGTCAGTCACGTGCCCAAATTAGCGGACACGCCTCCATGCGCCATTTTGAGTGTACCACGGATGTAAACAAACCAGAACAGGAGTAGCTCCGACGCCACATAACTGCTTCCAACTTCATCGCTGGATATAAAATAAACTCCCCCGTTTACCTGAGTGTAGCCATAGCCTACAAACTACGCCCACATGATACGGTAGATATCACATATTATAGAACCAGATGCAAATGACAGACACGGCTGCATTGGCAACATGTTTTAAGGACTACATGCGTTAGTAAACAGCCGCCATCTTAAAGCAGTAAACCTCGCAGGAAGGCTCTGATATAGAGATCCTTTCTTCGCAAACCTAAGTAACTTTTTTTTAATTTTATTTTAAAATGCTCCTAAATCGGCAAAATCTTGACTTAAATCTATCTTTAAATGATGAAACAGTTTTAAAACTTACACATGTTGATTGTTGAAAGTTGACAGAAGGGAACTAATGCAATAACGGGAGCAATTTTAACAACTTTAACGGTTGATTCACAACTTTAAATGACTTCCACACATAGCAAAGGTTACTACCTAGTTATCGCAAGACCCTTGTGTCTAGTTAAGTGGAGGGTAAAGAATTGGGCTAGGGCCAATTGTTCCCAAAACCCTTTAAACTTCACATTGTGTGACCTTTTTTTTTTTTTCTTTTGAGAAAGAAAAACATGAAAATTATCACTAGTTACTTTGCCAAGTAACTAATTACTCTTACATTCAGGTAGCTGAGTTACTAACGCAATTACTTTTTGGGACAAGTAATTTGTAACTGTAATTAATTACTTTTTTAAAGTAAAATTAACAACACTGGTCAACACACTGCTTACTTTAACCGCAATTCATGTTGTTCTTTCTAATAGTGATGGGCGATACCAGTGATTATGGATTCGATCCGATACCAAGTAATACCAAGGCCAAATATTGCGATCCTGATCTGATATCGATACCGGAAGTTCATAATATATACAACCCTGCAGAGTTCTCAGCCACTCTGATGATATCTAATGTACAACAACAGCAAGCACTCAAAAACCAATAAAAGTCTCTTTGTGTCAAATATTCATTGCAATGGAAAAACTGCTGCTTTTAATAACTAGCAAAGCAGTTTCCCTACAAACTCACAAACCAATCCATCAACAACAAAATCTGATTAGTCAGTCTCTCTTTAAACATGACCCTTAAATTCATATGCACAGAACATTTCCTTGCTACACGTTGTATTTGATCAAATTTTAATCTACCTAAGTTAAATATTGTGAATCTAATTAAAGAAGGAATTAATAGTAGCATTTTACCCCCCTCTAATGATAGATCATTAAAAACAAATCCAATAAACAATAGTCACTGGCAATTAAAAAAAAAAAGGAATAATAGCTAATGTTAGAAATACAGTAAGGGGAGATGTGTGTATTTAAAATGTTAAGTAATAATTCATATATTTTTATACCCAACTTGCTTGCTTGTAGTTCACTTGACTATCCTATGGAATGTGATGTGGGCTGATTTGTCCTCATTGTATCAAAAACTAATAAAATGGAGACTCACATTTAGGTTACAGTAATACTTCACTGTTGAATATGTCACTAAGGTCATTTTACTTTTTTTATATAATGCGGTATGAACTTTGCTTTACACAAACAAGATGTAGCTATAACTTTCCATTACAAAACATATTCAGTAGTGCTGCAAAGTTCTTTTTATGCGAGATGACAAAAACGCCATATTTATTGTTTCATATTGCACATCAGCCACTAATGCTTATATCGTCTTTGATTATCTATTAGCACCTACGTTACCTGGATATGTCCTGCCTTTCGCAATCGCCCCTTCTAAAGTACTTTGCTTTGCTTCGGCGGCGTGCTCGTCTTTTCTCGTGTCCTCCTCGGCTTGAGCGGCTTGTTTTTCATTCAATTCGTCATGTGCTTCGGGAGGCACGTTTCATAAGTGTTTCGTGAGGCTTTTGGTATAACCAGAATATCTGACAGTTTCGGCACAAACTGGGCACTTAGCCTCGTTGCTATTTATTAAAATGAAATATGTCCAAACCAGACTTCTTTTACGATCTGTCGTCGATGCCGCAGCCATGCTACCACTAGCTTCCAAATGTTTGCTTGTTGTGACTGTGTTGGTGCCTCGTGAGAGGGGCGGAGGAAAAGCATGCTGATCGACATATGATAGGGACGTAAATGGGGGCGGGAGCAGACACCGGTGCTCTGCTTATGTGCGTGCACTGCTTACGTGCGTGTAGAACGCAAAAGGCAAAAGTCGTATAAAAAGTGCACAAAAATATACCCAAAAAACAGACAAAGAAAATATAATATATTTATTCCAAATATCGATACTTTTGCTTGGGGATCGATACCTAAAATTTAATGCGCTGGATCGAAATATCGATATTTTGGTATCGATCCGCCCATCCTTACTTTCTAAACCGGAAGTTTGTAGCAGACATTTTCAAAGATGGCGCCGCCCATATTTCGCTAAGGAAACTTGTCTATTGGAATACAATCACTTCTACTTACAAACCAGGACTTAGAATTATATTTTTAAAATAAAGAACACGTTTGAGCCACCTGCCCCCTGCATTTATGTTTTAATGTTGTGTGATATTGTTCTCTTTGAGTTTAAAGATCAACTCCACTCATTTCTCATGGGATTTTTTTTTCTAATCCAACCAAACTTGAAGGGGACCAAAAGTGACAGTGTTTACTTTATCAACTGTATGAACAAAGCAATGCAAAGATTGAAACACTAAAGACCAACACATAAAACACATAGTTACCGATTATGTTTTTTAAATCAATCTTTCAGTGCTTGTTGGATGAACTAGTGTTCACCTTTAAATTCAAAATGCTATCAGATCCTCATGCAGCTTATATATTATATATATAGTCTGTAAGTAGAGTCTATAAGTAGTATTGTGGTGAAATGCAAAGCTGCAACATTGTATCACGTGGCACATAATCCAGGGAACTGAAATAGACATTGTAAACACATGGATCTATGTGATAGATGCATGTATGTGAAAATTTTTACTTTTTTATGAGTATAATGAAAAATTTGATTAGCTTCCCACTCAATAAAGTAAACTGTGTAAAATGTAAATTTGAGAAGTGCACATATTTGTGTGTACCTACACAACGTGCTTTACAATTCCACTATCCTGATCCACAACAGAAGCTGGCCTAGTTTGTTGGAATTCCGCAATTATCTCAATGCATGCAGGCATTCATTCACCACACGTATTATTCACATTAATGAATTGGTCCTCATTGCAACGTAATTGTTCTTTCAAAACACAAAGCAACGGAAGGACTGATTGTCATGAACGGACTGGAGCAACTCATAGAATAGAAGCAGGAACACTGATACCATATTATTCGAAAGATTACCCATCATTGGATGCTGTGCAGAGCTTTCTGGATATTAGTAACACACTGACTGTGTTGTTTGGTAACATTTAAAAGCTCAACGTAAATCCTAAATAGAAATATAATCTCCTCACAGGACTGTGACACGGAATTCTTGTATATCAATCGACTCCTGAGATTATGAATAGATGATGTCTTGCAACCTCTTCAGTTACATTCCAAACATATTCAAGTAATAATTGCAAATGAAACAAATTTTGGTTTAAAAAAAATAATACACAAATGCAATTATGGACAAGAAGAAGAATCCTCTTACTGAATATCCCAGAACAGACAACTAAATACAGAGTGCCAAATGTATTTTAGCTGGCAGGCCATATTCACCCCAGCTTGACCTCAAGTAGGGTGGACCAGAATATTCATAACCAGTGTTGTTAATAACGACGTTAGAATATAACGGCGTTACTAACGGCGTTATTTTTTTCTGTAGTGAGTAATCTAATTAATTAATTTTCTCATCTTGGCAACGCCGTTACCGTTACTGAGACGGGAAAGGCGTGCGTTACTATGTTAGCTGAATGACATGAGAAAAGTCTGAGAGAGACTCACGGAGACGAGAGAGCAGAGCAGGAGTGGGGAGGAGGCAAGGGAGTTGTGACGGCGTTGCAAACGTGATGCTACTATGCTAGGTGGCTCCAATAATACCTGACTGTAGCCGATAGCCTACAAACTACGCCCACATGATGCTACGGTAGATATCACAAAATATAGAACTAGATGCAAATGACAGACACGTTGGCATTAGCAACATGTATAAAGAACAAGATGCGTTAGTAAACAGCCGCCATCTTAAAGCAGTAGACCTCTCAGGAAGTCTTTGTTGTAGAGAAACTTCCGAGCAAACCTAAGTGTTTTTATCTAAAATGCGCCTAAATCGGCAAAATCTTGACTTAAATCTATCTTTAAATGATGAGACAGTTTTAAAACTTGTCGAAAGACACATGTTGAAAGTATGCAGAAGGGAACTAATGCAATAATGGGAGCAATTTTAAGAACTTTAACGGTTGATTCACAACATTAAATGACTTCTACACGTAGCAAAGGTTACTATCTAGTTATCGCAATATCCGCAATACCCCTGTGCCTGGTTAAGTTTAGGGTAAAGAATTGGGCTAGGGCCAATTGTCCCAAAAACCCTTTTTTTACCCTTTTTTACTCTTACATTCAGATAACTGAGTTACTAACGCAATTACTTTTTAGAGAAGTAATTTGTAACTGTAATTAATTACTTTTTTAAAGTAAGATTAACAACACTGTTCATAACTAAATAAACCTTAATACAATAAGAAATATTGAAAATGTTGCCCATTGCTCTGGTGCGCAAAATTATAAACTGTTTAGCTAGTGCTTGTCAGGTACGAGACGGGGGAACCATTTGCGTCTCGCGAACACACATATTTATTGGTGTTTGGCAGGCAATGAAAGCAATTACAATGCTATGAGGCCATGCCTTAAATGCACAGCTGGTAACAGGTTGCAGGTGGGGGTAATTAGCAATGATTGGAAGATGAGCTTTGGTGGAGTGGCAGTAGGCTGAGTTATGGCAGGGGTCCATAACCGCCGGGGCGCAGACCGGTATCGGTCTGTGGCGCATTTGGTAACTTGCCGCAAAAGAAATAATAATTTATTAACAACTGCATAATGGCCAAATTAACTTTGGCCTGTGCCCTTTAACACACCAGTATCCCTGTCTACTCTAGATATATATATTTTTAATTTATTTAATTTAATCTTTATTTTATCAGGCAGTCTCATTGAGATTAATATCTCTTTTACAAGAGATGCCTGAGCACAAAAACATTCACAAATATCAAACAACACAAAATACAATAACGGAAACAGTTCCAATAATCAGTAAAAACATCAGACAAAAGAGATTTTAAATCACCAAGATGAATGATTGACTGTAGTTTAAGAGTAGATTGCAATTCGTTCATTTAAGAGGAGCATAGTAGCTAAAGTCAGTTCTGCCAACACTATTGCGTGTGAGTGGGATGTTTAGGGTTAAGTAGTTGGATGATCGTGTTATGTAGTTACTGGATTTTTCATATTTCTCATATTTCGTTTGCAAAAAAACGACTTTAAAAAATAATTTACTCGCATATTTTAAACTTTTAAACAAATTACGTCACAAACAATGAAAAAAATGGTGTCTGCAAAAAAGTCACGGATATCTACCTCATAACTATCGCTGAATTGTTTTTTTTTTTTTTTTGTTACTGTCGCATTTTCTCCGATATGTTAGATGATAATCAATCGATCCAAAAAAAGAAAATTTGAAAAATAACATTGAAAAGGGTAAATATATGAAAAAGAAAATCTCGACCACTCCTTGATGTCTGCAATTTCGGACTGGCGACCCTTGTTATATTACCATGTTTCACCCATAAAATCCCCCCAAAATCCAGCTGTGGCCATTCACAGCTGTGTCTTGACATTCAGTGATACATGCTACATGGAGTTTTTGGATCGAAACAAGGTATGTACGCGATAATATCTCTTTAAAGTCATGGCGTCTGTAATTCTGCTCTCGCGTGCTCTCACCTCCAGATAGGGTTTTGCTGTTTAAAAAACCTTTTTTTATTTTTATTTTTTTAAATGCCCTCCTGTTCAAAAATTTTCTTCCCCCAGAAAATTGAGATTTTAAGCTTTCCAATGATGTATCACACATGCATATCGGACAATTTTGAAAGTTTCGAAGTACGTACATAATATTAATTTACAATGCATATGGCGGAAAACACTCAAGTGACTTGAAGTTCTGCTCTGAGACCCCCAATTTGGACAAATTTCAAAATTGTCCGATATGCACGTGTGATACATCGTTGGAAAGCTTAAAATCTCAATTTTCTGGGGGAAGAAAAACTTTGAACAGGAGGGCATTTTAAAAAATGAAAATAAAAAAAGTTTTTTTTAAACAGCAAAACCCTATCTGGAGGTGAGAACACGAGACAGCATAATTACAGATGCCATGATTTTAACGAGATATTATCGGGTAATTACCTTGTTTCGATCCAAAAACTCCATGTAGCATGTATCACTCACCGAGTGTCAAGGCACAGCTGTGAATAGCTACAGCCGGATGTTTTTGGGATTTCATTGGTGAAACATGGTAATATAACAAGGGTCGCGATGCAGAAATCGTAGACATCAAGGAGTGTTTTAAATGTTTTTTTTTTTTTTTTTTAATTTTTCTTTGTTTGGATCGATTATTTATCATCTAACATATCGGGGAAAATGCGAGAGTATTAAAAAAAATACAATAAAGCGATAGTTATGAGGTAGATATCTGTGACTTATTTACAGACACCATTTTCTTCATTGTAACGTAATTTATTTAAAAGTTTAAAATATGCGAATAAATCATTTTTTTAAGTTTTTTTTTTTTTTTTTTTTTTTTTTTATAAACGAGATATTAGACATCGATTAATGATTTTAAGCTAAAAATGACAGACATTATGAATAATAAATAATTACCTTCTTTTTATGGCTGGGTTGAAACAAAAGCAGTTGCGCAACGTCCGTAAAGGGGGGCTTCCAGGGTAAAACGGACAAATTAATAATAGTTCAGTGGCTTAACACGCCATGAATCTGCCATGGCAGCATATAGACATATTGTTCTATCAAACACTACAGTTCGTTTGGCTTAAAATACAGCAGTTTATTTTAAAGAGGGGTGCAAGAGCAGAAACTGCTTTTTCAGCCTTGTCTGTGTTTTCCACCATGTATACTAGTATATGGCGGAAAACACTCAGGTGACTTGAAGTTCCGCTCTAAGACCCCCAATTTGGCCAAATTTCAAAATGGTCCTATATACATTTGTGATACATTATTGGAAAGCTTAAAATCTCAATTTTCTAGGGGAAGAAATTTTTAACTGGCATTAAAAAAAAAACTTTAAACCTCCTTAACTCTAAGTGAGAACATGAGAGAGCGTAATTAAAGACACCATCATTTTAACGAAATATTATCGCGTACTTACCTTGTTTCGATCCAAAAACTCTGTGTAGCATGTCTCACCGAGTGTAAAGATTAGACCCAGCTGTGAATGGCTTGTCTGTGTTTTCCGCCATATACATTATAAGTTATATTGTCAGCTGATTTTATTGCTGACACTGGATTTCAGGGTCATCAACATGTTTTGGCCCGCACTCCCACAAAAGTCAGACTCCGCCTATGCAGCTACGATTTAATTTAGATGTTTTACTGTTCTGACAGGTTGACATTCTTTACTCATACCAAGGGTGGTGGCAGAGCCGTATCATTTTTAGCCAAATAAAGCTCACAGCTAATATCATAAAAATCATTGCGCTGCTTGTTCACGGAAGTTTTATGCAAGTTGCTTAATGGAAATTAATGGAATGCAAATTTGGCATTCCACTGCCACGCCTGGACTGTATTAAAGCTTCTGAGTCAAATCAGATGGTATGTGTGGTACTTGAAAATTATGTCAGCTCAGACAATGTTGTTCACACTTTCATGAATTTCAAATGGAGGATGAAGTACTCACTTTTTTTTTTTAACTGAAGTACAAGTATCTAATAAAAAATACTCAAGTACAAGTACAAAAGTACAGGGTGTTCCAAAATGGTTGACCCCATGCTAAATGCCCATATATCGGAAACTACTTCATGGATCTTAATGAAACTAAATACACTTTATGTTGAAGGTCATACGTTTCATTGGTTAAACTTCCAAAAAAAAGTACAAATATTTGTTGTTTCTATGACAGATTTTCATAAATGTTCAATATGAGCGCAGCCTGTGACTCTGCACACCTCGAGTCAGTATTCGAGCTCGTGCCAAACTCGAAACTCAAACTTGAGAAACAAACTTGAGACTTGGTGCCAAGTCCTCATTTGTTTTGTAGTTGGTGACTTCTTTGCAAAATTTGTGAAGAAGACGAAGCACTGTCTTCGGTGACTGAGTTCGAGCTCTAACACGCAAAATGCCTTTTCTTTTGAAGTGATTGACTGCACTGTAAACAGAAGCTTAACAAGGTCAAACACTCCAATACTTTGCTTAATGGCAGATTGTAAGCAACGATCAGGTGCATACTGCCACCTACTGTACAAGAGTGTGGTGGTTTTCATTGGTCAATATCTTGTTCACCTGCTTAACTCATTTGCTCCCAAAAACGTATAAATACGTTCTATTTTTAATTGTTTCAGTGTTTACATTTTTTTTCTACCAGGTACATTTCTGGGTTCTGATTCAATTTAGCTCCAAAGCACAAAGCTGAAAATCCATTTTAAAGCAATAAAACTGGCCATTGGAGGGCAGTAGCGCATTTGGTAAGACCCGCAACCCGATTCAACGGCAACGAACGGCGGGGCCGCACGGCCGGGACGCCGGCGGATGACGACCGAATGGAGAACAACCTAGAGGACACCCGGGATGCCAGGCGCTGGACGACCGAGCAGAACGACCGGGACCACCAGTGCAGCGGACAATGCCGTTGAGTCCGTGCTGCTCGCCAAGCAGACCCCGCAGAGACTCAAAAAAATCCATCTTTATGAGACAGGCAGCGATGAGGGAACAGGCGACAACAGTGTCATCTTGGCGACAACAGCGTCATCTCTCAGTTAGTTATGTGTAAATAAATTGTTACTTTGCTATCAAAAACTCTATTTGTCTTTTTCTTTATGATATTTTGTAAAAGGTAAACATTATTCAGATGTTTGGGATGTAACTAAAGCTAAAAATAGCTGTGTTAAACTCAGTTATGTTTGAAATGTACGCGTTCTCAAAAAGCTCAATTTCTCTGTTTTTTCTTTAGAAATTGGAAAATTGCTTAAAGTAAGCTATTTTCTAATGCTGATTTCTGAAGAATGGAAAAAGATATGAACTTACTTTTTTTCCTGCTGAAAGAAGACAGTCTAATTGTTCTTTTGGTGGGTTCCATGTTTATAGGGCAATAGAACAGAATTTTCTGTGGGCCTTGCAAAATCAGTCAAAATCCAGCAAAACGGCCGGGAGCGAAGGGGGTTGCACCGGTGAAAATGGCTGGGAGTGAATGAGTTAATCTTGATTGTACTCGTGTTGCTGCCTCTAGTGCTCATTTACGGTAAAGTTGCACGGGGCTTATTGATTGGGCCGGAAACGGGCATGAAAACGAAACTATCAATTCACAATGAGAAAAAAAGAAAACAAACAAAAGTAGCGTTCAACGCAGGCGACGATTTGAAAAGTAGTGGAGAATAAAGCATAGATACCTGCTGTATAATTTAGTAAAGTACCACTTCATATTTGTACTCAAATAAAGTACAGATGCAGAAAAATTTACTTAGGAACAGTAACAAAGTACTTTAAGTTCGTTAAGTTCCACCTCTTTGAATTTCTAAATAAATGTCACTGTCATAAAGGCGCAGATTGTTGTGGGGTTTGCTGATAAGAAATTTAGACTGTCGACTACTGTGTATAATAAATATCATGGCTGGAATTGCTGTTGTCCGTAAGACTTAATCCCTTATTTTTTTATGAGCTATATTTGTGTGGGAAAACGTCAGTAGAGTCTTGGGAATTAATTAGTTGTAAACACAACATATGCACACCCATCAAGTGTGAAATTAAATAACCAAGCACATCTTCATTATCTGCCTGTTTTCGAAAATGTGTTTGCGCGCAAGCTGGTCGCCGTGGTTACGAAAACTCATCACTGGCGAAGGGTTTAAGAAAATTACATTTTACTCTCAAAATAAACGATTAGTTATTACGCTACGCCGTCTTGGTCGATCAGGTGCTCTATCTCGCTTAAAGCCGAAACATCAAAACAAACGTGATGCCGTCGAGTCTTCATCTACGCTAATTAGCATTGGCTCAATGAGCTTCTTGCCTCATCAGGGGTAAAGAGAGGCGCAGACGGGTTGAGCGGTCGCGGTGAGGCACGTTGTTTGAAGACACTGAGACTAAGCTTTGGCAAAGCATCTGGAAGGAAGGCACAGAGCCAGTAGGTTTTCTCATTTTGCTGTTTATATTTGAAGCTGACTCATGTTTTTGCACAGATGTTTGCACATTCACAACATACAAGTGAGGCCCAAAGGCAGCTGGAGAGGACCAAAATCTGGCTCTGTGCCTCACTGAAAGTGGCAAGGGAGCATGCCGTCGCGTTGAAGTGCTCACTCAGACTTAACCAACCAGGCAATTTGTTGGCTTGGGTGTCCTCTGTAGCATGCACGCCAAGAATGTTAGGATTTGTGACAGCTGCGGGCTGGGAGTAAATGCATTCAGGCAGTTTTAAGCAACTGGAAATTAAGGACATCAAGGAGTGGACGTAATCTGAATGGGGTCACGGGTGTGTTTAAGATGTTCATTATTGTCATGATTCTCAGGTTCTCAACTCTCACACATTGGGCGTGTCGCTCACGCACTTACTGTATATTTGTCAGACCCATTCAAATATAACTTGACGACATAGGTGGAGCTTGACTTTTGGGGCGGGGGTGGGGGGGGGCACAACATGTTGATGACCCCAAAACCCAGTGTAAGCAATAAATTTAACTCACAAGAATATTTATTATAATGATAAGATGAAATGAGTGATTTTTTGTTTCCCATCATTCTTGAGGGGAATTCTAAATCAGGCTGCTTAGGACAGCTATACTTTTCGCCAAGATCGTCATCCATTGAATATGGTACGGTGGCAGTATCATGCCAATGTAGTTACCCCCTGTCAAAAATTGTATCACCTGGGCGGAACCATATGGAGGTAAATTTGTGTCTTCATTATACGATCCAAAAAAAAGTTCAATCAAAATATATATTTTCAATTTAAAAAAAAAAAAAAAAAAATCACTTCAATCAGAAAAAAATGTGTTTGAATGCAAAAATTTATTTGAAACTCTTTGAAAAAATGCATTTGAAAGCTATTTTTCTTTAGATTTTTTTAATTTTTTTGATTGAAGTCAATTTTTTTTGGTTGAAACAACTTTTTTGATTGAAGTAATGTTGTTTTGCGTTTGGGCCACATTTTGGCTAGGACATTTGTGTCTTTATTAGTCAATCAAAAAATAAGTTGTTTCAAACAAAAAAATATACAGTATATTTTCAAAAGAAAAATCACTTCAATCAAAAAAAAAGAAACATTTCAATCATAGAAAAAGTTTTTGAATGCGAAAAAATATTTGTATTTGAACACTTAATTTTTCATTAAAAATTTTTTTCTTTGATTTTAGCAATGTCTAAATCATTCAATCCCCCAAAAAGTTGCTTCAATCAAAAAAAAAATAATTTTATACAAAGAAAAACATCATTTGAAAAATAAAATTCCCCTATTACTCCCCTATTTTTTTTCCAAACAATATGCAAAGCAAATGACCGTCTAAGATGCTCATCACATGATCTGTTCGAAAAATCATTTTGACCCGTTATAAAAATATATTTTTTTGTTCATTTCATTTATTTTTGTTGTTTGTTTTATTGCTTTACAACTTATATATACTGTATTCATATATATATATATATATATATATATATATATATATATATATATACATATATAGGAAAGTCAATTACATGCAATAACACTTTTCGCCACCCGGGGGGGGGGGGGGGGGGCTGGACCCCCTGCCCCCCTTAAACTCCGCTTATGCTTGACGAGTGTGATGATGTTAAAATATCGTAAAACTGTTCCATTGAAAGTGCGATGTCTCTACAGTGTGGTTAGGGTTAGCAACTCCCTGGAAAAAAAAAAGAAAAAGGACACTAGAGCTAGCCGGTCCATTAACAGTCACCCTTTAATGTTTTTTGTATGTAAAAGGTGATTTTTAAAAATGATTGTAATTATAATATTATTATTATTTTACTCAAACCTAAATTAATTGGGTATGTACTGTATTTAACGTACGACAGGATAAAAAAAAAAAAGTCATAAATAGCATTATTATGTGAATTAAAATCATATTTTTAGACGATTCCACTATGTACAACAATTTGGTAAAGCGCAGATGACGAGAAATTAGTGTTTTAATCCGCCGTCTAGCCACGCCTACCACTATAGGGCTCTAGTGTCCCCAAAAGGTTGATGACGTCAGCGGGACAATGGTTTCATCTGATTTAGTATGCAGCCCATTGAGGGGGAATTATTCATTACGAGGAAAATGCGACGAAGACAGCCGCAAAATGTCACTGTTTCAGTCTCTCTACTCCAATATTTTTAAAGGATATCCTTTTTATTGAAGTATTTTTCCCGATTGCTAAATAAATGGTATGGTCATGACAAATTACAATTTTGTGCTAAATGGAATATGAAATAATAAAAATGCATTTATTCAGTAGGACATGGGAAAATTACTCCATAATAGTCAAAACTGTCGACCTCACCTTTACTGTTGAACCCCCCAAACGATATATTATGCCGCCGTAGTTAGTCAGACTTTTGACATTTCCCTGTCCCCCGGCTTCGGAGAATGTAAACAAATGAATAGGCGTGACAGATAGCTGACATGCTAACCCGAACCGGGTGACGTCTCAAAGTCTTATTTTTGCTTTTCCAAGCGAAAAATTACACAAAACTAGCCCGGACATGTCACACTGCCGCGGGGTTGCCGATTGTCTTCGCCGATCGGCAGCCCGCCCAGCTGAGAGCAAGTTACAGCTCGTTCCCCTGCTACTACAGAGCTCGTCGGGGAAGCAGCTGGAGAGTACCGCTGGACAAAGCGGCCCACGTCGGAGGAACGCGAATATAATGAAAAATAATTACTACACGGCGACTATGTAAACAAACAGCGGCATGCAGTGTTGTGCAGCTCACATGACAGACAGAATGTGTCTTAGGAGATCTTTTCTACCTGCCCGGCCATGATGAAACTTAAGTAAATAGTCCTTTATTTAAAGAAAGTTTGCAGTGTTTACTTTTTAATCTCTGTATTCGCGGCTATTTTTAACACAAAGTTGCAATTTCTGATCAGGTGGGAAATTTGACAAAACACCGGGCACATGAAGAGGACAATAAACCAAGTATAGTGTTCTCCCGGTGGGGGGGATGTGCGACAAGCCGCCGGTGTCGTCGGCCGAGTGGAGAAGGAGCATGTCAGCCACAAAATGCAAGGCACCTACTGTACGTATTAAAATGATCCCAGTTTTTGACATAATAGAAAACACGATGTTTACTCACTCCTTCGTAAGTTTTCGGTAGACAGCGAGCTAAGCTCCGAAATGATGATGTCAGATGTCAGTCTGGTTTGCTGACTGTATTCAGCTGCTTGATGGCATCAACATTTGCAAAATCAAACTTAAAAAAAAGAAAAATTGAATCAGTTTTAGTTTCAATAACAGCAATTCAAATGTACATGTATAACTAGCTGCTGATACAGCAAAAACAATCCACACAAACAATAAGAAGTCTTGTCACTGGACTTGCCGCCAAGTCTTGGACACTTGTGTAAAGAGAGGGGCGGAGCTGTCAACCGATCACAGCCTGGTGGTGAGTTGGCTCCGATGGTGGGGGAAGGTGTCGGTCCGGCCCAGCAGACACAAATGTTTTGTTTAGGGTTTGCTGGGAACGCCTGGCAGAGTCCCCTGTCCGGAGGAGTTTCAACTCCCATGTCCGGCAGAGCTTTGCCCCTGTCCAAGGAGAGGCGGGAGACATTGAGTCCGAATGGATCATCTTTCGCACTTCTATTGCTAAGGCTTTGACCAGAGTTGCTGCCGCTAGGTGGTCGATGCCAGTTGTGGTGGCAATCCCAGATCCTGCTGATGAACACCAGCGGTGAGGGATGCCGTCAAGCTGTAGAAGCAGTCCTATCGCTCTTTTTTGGCCTGCAGCACTCCAGAGGCAGATGATGGGTACGGGCTGGCCAAGCGGCACGTGGCTCGTGTGGTCACTGAGGCAAAAACCCGGGCATGGGAGGAGTTTGGTGAGGCCATGGAGAATGACTTCCGGACAGATTCAAAGACATTTTGGTTCACCATCTGGCGTCCCAGGAGGGGAAAGAAGTGCACCACCAACACAGTGTATAGTATGGATGTGGCGCTGCTGACCTCGATGTGGGATGTTGTGAGTCGGTGGGCTGAATACTTTGAAAACCTTCTCAACTTCACCGACATGCCTTCCCATTAGAAAGCAGAGCCTGGGGACTGCAAGGCGGTTCCTCCTATCTCTGGGGTTGAAGTCACCGAGGTCGTTAAAAAGTTCCTCGGTGGCAGGGCCCAGAGGGTGGATGAGATCTGCCTAGAGTTTTTAAAGGCCTGGATGTTGTGGGGTTATCTTGGTTGACATGTCACTGCAACATCGCGTGGACATCGGGGACAGTGCCTCTAGATTGGCAGATTGGCTGGCATGGGAGTTTGCCCAACCATTCTACATGTGTTTTGTGGGGGTCTGCGGGTTACCGGGGCCCCCCTCTGGAGCCAGGACAAGGGTGAGAAGCTCGGTCATCTGGGAGAGACTCGGTGTCGAACCGCTACTCCTGCGCATTGAGAGGAGCCAGTGGAGGTGGCTCGGGCATCTGGTTCGGATGCCTCCTGGACGCCTCCCTGGAGAGGTGTTCTGGGCATGTCCCACTGGCAGGAGGCCCCAGGGATGACCCAGGACACGCTGGAGAGACCATTTCTCTTGGCTGGCCTGGAAACGCCTTAGGTTCCCGCCTGGTTGAAATGGATGTGGGGAGGGAAGCTTGGGCTTCCCTGCTAAAGCTCCTGACCCCGCGACCAGACCCCGGATTAAGCAGCAGATGATGGATGGACAGACGGACGGATGGACGGATGGAATCCCTAATATGTGGGGTCTGATCCCTGTATAACCGGTGTCAAGAGTTTGGAAACCGAGCGTGAAGCGGTTTGGATGAGAATCAGCACCTCCAAATCCAAGAAAATTGTCCCCAGTCGGGATGAGGTGGAATGCTCTCTCTGGGTCAGGGATGAGGTCCTTCCCCAAGTGGAGGAGTTCAAGTATCTCTGAGTCTTGTTCAAGTGTGACAGAAAAGTGCTACAGACTTTGCATCGGTCTGTTGTGGTCAAGAGGGAGCTGAGCCGAAAGGTGAAGCTCTCTATTTACCGGTCGACCCACACTCCTACCCTCACCTATGATCACGAGCTGTGACCAAAAGAACAAGATCCAGGACACAAGCGGCCGAAATGAGTTTCCTCCGTAGGGTGTCCGTGTTCTCCCTTAGAGATAAAGTGAAAAGCTTTGTCATCCGGGAGGGGCTTGGAGTAGAGACGCTGCTCCTCAGCATGGAGAGGAGCCAGATGAGGTGGCTCGGGCATCTGATTAGGATGCCCTGGTGAAGTGTGCCGGGCACGTCCCACTGGGAGAAGGCCGCGGTGCCGACCCAAGACGCGCTGGGGAAACTATGTCTCCCGGCTGGCCTGGCAACAGCTTGGGATCCCCCAAGAAGAGCTGGCTGAAGTGGCTCGGGAGAGGAATGTCTGGGGTTGGCTTCCCTTCTAAAGCTGCTGCTCCCGTGACACGACCTCGGATAAGTGTGTTTTTGGTGGAAATAACAATTCAGTGGCTGCACTTCTACTCCCGTCCAGTAATTGGCAGCATGCAACACCATTGAGTTGCAGTCTGCTGAAGTAACAACAGCATTAGACGAATCCCAGTTGATATTTGTGTATTTGGCCCTCCAGTGGTTGCTCGGATTAATCCTTTTATAAGTCTGAAATTTGGGCTCATTTTGAGTTTGACTACAAAAACGGAGGCATGGAGTATTTAGAATCCTGCATTTAAGCAGGTTTGTATTAAAAAAGAGAAAATGTTATAATGAAAGCAACATGTTGTTAAACATAAAAGGAAACATTTATACTTGAGTGCTGGATGAGGCAGGAATAAATTGATATTAATGTATTTATGTCCATTTTCATTTATTTTTTCTAAAGTGATATACAAATATCACAATAATCTTTTTCCAGTGTCCAGTGTTATAATAATTATGATATGAATCGTATCGCCAGATATGAGGCAATAATACACCCCCGCAATGAATGATAAATATCTGTGGAAACGGATGATGCGACACAAGCACTTCATTATGGTTGTTGTTAACACTTGTGAATGTAACTCTGACATTAGTAGATTGTTTTCTTCTCGGAGATGCGTGTGGCAGACTGGCAGGTTTTGTTTTTTTTTTACATGGGGTTTTGACAGTTGCCATCATATTTTTGGGATTGAAGCACTGTTCTGGCCCCGAATCCTTTGCCGGTACAGCATACAATACCCTTCCAGCCCACCTTCACCTCTGAGTATACTTATCCCAGTTATGTGACATTGTATAATGTAGTTGATAGGGAGATTCTCTGACCACTCTTTTTTTTTTTTTTGCTTTACTTATATTGCTCTTATTTGATGTGTGTTGCATAAAAATGTTCTAGTTGAACTATGGTATGTGGTTCTTACTTTTTAACCAAGGGCATGCAGGGTGCAAAGTCAAACTCGTCAAAACCTAATGTGAACAACAACAAAGGGATTGCATGTGACCACTGGCCAAGTTGATGAATCAAGATTTATATCAATCAAGGATTGAGGGTAGCTCAGTCTTCTGTTAACATGTATGAGTGACTATTCTATAGACCTGCTCAATCACAAATGAACGTATTGTATGTTAATTTATTCCTGACCCTTTTTGTCAAATAAATGAGTCGCGGCGTGTGGCTGTGTTCAGAATAAAGCTGAGCATTTTGAGCTGAACATCTGCTGCCAGCTTCTCTTCAGAAAGACCACGCTGACATCTCAGAGTTTCTTCCCAATGTTTGTTGAGATGAATCTAACAGTAGTTCATATAATTTGAAAAATAAAAGAACAACTGGATCCAAGGGCGTAGGTTTGGTCTCAACATTTGTAGGGACGATATAACACTTACATGTACACTTTTTGCTGGGGACGGGACATTAATAAGACCAAACAGATTCGGTGAACGGGCTTCAGGGCTACATTTCTCATGAATATGAACCTAATTAATTGATAGGCTAAATGATCAATGCAAAATAATTCTGTATTGACTTATACTAACTTTAAGACACTGTTCGATTGTTTGATACTGTTCGATACACTGTTCGATTCAAACCTTTGTTTTCAAAAACTACTAAAAAAACTTTTGAAAACTTCCAGAATAAATGTCTGCATTTCATTTGCAAATTTAAATAGCAATATGTGAACATAAATTATATCAACATACTGTATACAATAAATGTTAATCATCTCTTAACTATCCGGTCAGGTTTCCTTCAAAACTACTCAAAGCTAATAGACAGGAGCCTGCCTTCATTAAGACAGTCATAGGAAGAATAATTATAAGAAGAGCAGAAAGGGTGAATCGTAACACATTAGCGTCCTCATACAATAACATAGAGACAATCAACAACATTAAACACTAAATACAAACAAAGATACCAAAAAAAGGGGAAAAACAAGTATTTCTCTGGAACAGGAGAATTTATAACCTAGGTATGTTGGAATTATTATATGAACTGATCAGAGTGCTTTTTAACATCGTTTTAAAGGTGGAGATGGATTTCAACACTTTTTTTTTTTTTTTTTTTTAAACCTATCCTGTTCAGCTGTTTGACACGGAGTATGGAAGTCTGAGTGTCCGATTGGTCTGACCAGTTTTAATGTTTCACATCGAAGTATGACATTCTCCCATTGTGATCATTCAACATACCTGATTTATTAAGACAAAGCAGCGAACAGGAAGGGGTTACGGGGGAACGGAAGAAAGGAAGGAGAGAGAGACAGAAGAAACGCAAACAAGAAGAAATACATTGAACGCCTACACTAACTATGAATATGTTGGTGCTACCATTAGCTAGATGTATTTCTGGTTGACACCATGTGGGGTGCCTGTTAACCAGGGAAAGAGAGGGGGTTGGGGGGAGTCTTGAAGATAAGTGATTGGGAGGGGTAGACTGTACACAAATCAGCCCTATGACCAAGAACCCAGTAATTGTGTGAATCCCTTGTGAGTGTGAGCCCGTTGCCAACCGACCCTACACCGCCTCATCGCTAATCCCGGCATCAAGGTCCCCCACCCGAGAGCACTCGATCAAATCCAGCCATGTGCGAATCCCATCAAACATGTGATAGCCACGCAGACGAGCGGAGATGCCACGCAGGTGCCACTCCAGGGCCACGGCCCCCACCCAGCAAACCCGGGGGGGAGGGGAGGGTCCAACCAGCGCAGTCCATCCCGCCTCCCGCTGCCCAGCAAAGGGGCCATTGTCACCTTCCAAGGAACCAGGGCGGTCCCTCGGGCTACCCATGCTCCCATCAACCGGCCCTCAAAGATGAGAAGAGGGGACGCACCACCAATCCCCACCCGGCCCACGAGCCACAGCCCCTCAACCGGCATGGCATGGCAGGACCCCCAATGGCCCACCAAGCCCAGGGCAGGCCCCCCACCCCGCCGGAGCAGGCGAGACCCCGCCGACACACTGGCATCCAGCCAGCGACCCGCGCTGGAGCCCAGGGCGGATACCCAGGCAGAGAAGAGAGGGGAAGGCGGAAGCAGAAGAACGCCGAGGAGCTGCCGCGGGGCGACGCAAGACCGGGGCCATCACCCACGCCCACTCCCGTGGCCGGCAGCCCAGGCAGAGGGGAGCCAAACCATAGAGAAAAAGTGTGGGACCCATCTACCACCCTATTACTGTGGCTGCCAGGTCTGAACACTTTTAACTAGTCGTCGAGCTCGTTCCAAATCTGCGGGCCTCTTGATACGATACTCAGGCTAGTGCTAGCAAGTCTTCTTTTTTTGCCACTGATGAGATCTTTGTTCCTGGTATCATGGGTATGAAGAGGAGTCTAGAGTACTGGAACGAGCTCAGACAGTCTGCTATTCATATTATTCACAATTTGGAATGCACTTTGAAATATATTCAACTTAGTGAGTCGGAGAAGACGTAAGCAATAAAAAAGGTAGTGGGTGCGGGCATCAAAACTGGACCGGGACAAGGTCCTTACCATCTTCTTTTGTAGGTTTTCTAGTTTCTTTAGGTGACTGGGGAATGTGTTACACCACAAGATGTTGCAGTGATTAATATGGGGCTCAAACAAGGTTTTGTACAGTGTGAGAAGTGCAGTTAAAAGGAGATGCTGTCTTATTTTGAAGTATAGACCAACATATTTGGCAGTATTGATATCAAGTGCTCTATATACTGTAGCTTTTGAAGTTTAGAGACTTGTTCATGAGGACACTCAGGAACTTTGTGGAATCAACTTGTAATGAATTTACGTAAATTCTCAAACTTATCTGTCCAAATAAAGAAATTAAATACAACTGAAAAAACTTTTTAGTCAGGGAATAACAAAAATCAATAAAAATAAGCACAGCCAAACTCAACAAAAAATGAAAGCTCCTTTTTGCTCTTTTAAGACCACAAAAATGAAATAAAAAGTAAATTTTGGAGAAAGGGGTAAAAAATATTATTTTTTATTCCCATTTGACTCAAACAGTGTTACTCTTGCCAATGGAAATTAGAAAGTTATTTGGTCGCAGCAAGGATAAATCAGGAATGAGGAATGAGAGAGGTAAGTTAGGTAACCCACCTAGGCAACATAAACCACTTTTAGGTCGCAACCTACATTTTGGTTCGATTATACTGTATATAGTTTAAAGTGCTATTTCTGACTTGTTATGATAGATACAGTTGTGGTCAAAAGTTTACATACACTTGTGAAGAACATAATGTCATGGCTCTCTTGATTTCCAGTTATTTCTACAACTCTGATTTTTCTCCGATAGAATGATTGGAACAGATACTTCTTTGTCACAAAAAACATTCATGAAGTTTGGTTCTTTTATGACTTTATTATGGGTTAACAGAAAAAGTGATCAAATCTGCTGAGTCAAAAATATACATACATGGATCTGAAAAAGCGAATCATTGACTTGAACAAGTCAGGAAAGTCACTTGGAGCCATTTCAAAGCAGCTGCAGGTCCCAAGAGCAACAGTGCAAACAATTGTTTGTAAGTATAAAGTGCATGGCACTGTTTTGTCATTGCCACGATCAGGAAGAAAACGCAAGCTATCACCTGCTGCTGAGAGAAAATTGGTCAGGAGGGTGAAGATTCAACCGAGAATCACCAAAAAGCAGATCTGCCAAGAATTAGAAGCTGCTGGAACACAGGTGTCAGTGTCCACAGTCAAGCGGGTTTTGCATCTCCAATGGACTGAGAGGCTGCCGTGCAAGAAGGAAGACCTTGCTCCAAAAGCGGCACCTTAAGGCTCGACTGAAGTTTGCTGCTGATCACATGGACAAAGATAAGACCTTCTGGAGGAAAGTTCTGTGGTCAGACGAAACAAAAATCGAGCTGTTTGGCCACGATGCCCAGCAATATGTTTGAAGGAGAAAAGGTGAGGCCTTTAACCCCAAGTACACCATGCCTACCGTCAAGCAAGGTGGTGGTAGTATTATGCTGTGGGGCTGTTTTGCTACCAATGGAACTGGTGCTTTACAGAGAGTAAATGGGATAATGAAGAAGGAGGACTACCTTCAAATTCTTCAAGATAACCTACCGTCATCAGCCCGAAGATGGGGTCTTTGGCGCAGTTGGGTGCTCCAACAGGACAATGACCCCAAACACACATCAAAAGTGGTAATGGAATGGCTAAATCAGGCTACAATTAAGGTTTTCGAATGGCCTCCCCAAAGTCCTGACTTAAACCCCATTGAGAACTCGTAGACAATGCTGAAGAAACAAGTCCATGTCAGAAAGCCATCAAATTTAACTGAACTGCACCAATTCTGTCAAGAGGAGTGGTCAAAGATTCAACCAGAAGCTTGCCAGAAGCTTGTGGATGGCTACCAAAAGCGCCTAATTGGAGTGAAAATGGCCAAGGGACATGTTACCAAATATTAGCGCTGCTGTATGTATATTTTTGACCCAGCAGATTTGATCACTTTTTTCTGTTCACCCATAATAAAATCATAAAAGAACCAAACTTAATGAATGTTTTTTGTGACAAAGAAGTACCTGTTCCAATCACGCTATCAGAGAAAAATCAGAGTTGTAGAAATAACTGGAAACTCAAGAGAGCCATGACATTATGTTCTTCACAAGAGTATGTAAACGTTTGACCACAACTGTAAGTGCTAAAACAAGATTTCACTCGCTTACCAGTGCCCCAGTACTGTATTATGTCCAGTGACGCCCTTGGATGTGCTATTGTATTTCCAGAAAATGGATGGGGTTAACTTTACATGCCTTTTAAACAGCTTGTGTAACAACAGCAGAGTTGTAGACTCTGCAAAAGAAACAGGAATGTACGTTCAACACAGAGCAAAGAGATTGGACAAGATGGCAAGAGGACAGATGTGCAAAATTCATCCAGCCTGAATGACTTTAATAATGAAAAGATTAGCACGCTTCTGTGTGTTTGTGTAAAGAGAGATGGAGACAGAGTGGGGAGGTTGTTTGTGCAGAATCGTTTTATATCGTTCAGGGTTTTTTTTTTTTTTTAAGCTGTGGTTGTGGCGTGCTGCATCAGAGTCGGACAGCGTACGGCGGCAAAATTGTTTCATATCATGACAATAAGAATTTTTTTAACGACATTTATCTTTTTTTCCAATAAGAACCATAACAAAACTCTATTTGCAAAGTTTGCATTATGCTTTGGAACACTTGATTTGCTTGGATTAAAAAACAACAACAACAACAATTTGAGGGCTCTTTCATCAGCAATGGGTGGTTTATGACTAAATAGTACGACTTTTATTCTTGTAGTAATAGTATGTGAAAAAAAAGTTGAACTATTCTTTAGGTAATTCTCAATATTATCCAGAGGTGCTAAATAAACAACTTACATCTTAAGCATCATGTGCAACATGAATATGACGTGAATAAATGCTCAACATTGAGAGAGCGGCGTGCATTTCAGCTGACTGCAAGAGTATGCGTAAGTAAGTTTCCTTCGTGTGCATCCGTGACCAAACGTAAGTACATCTTCCTTTTTTGTTTTCTTCTTTGTTTACTTTGGACTTTTAATGCTACGGCCTTGATAGCTTAGATTAGTTATATTTTATTCTATTTGTAGTGACAGGCTAGCAAACAAGTAGGCAGTCAAATGTTATTATTATTATTTTTTTACGAACGAGTTCCGTTCCCACAGTGCAAAAGTATTGGCACCCCTGCAATTCTGTCAGATAATGCTCAATTTCTGCCAGAAAATGATTGCAATTACAAATGCTTTTGTAATAATATCTTCATTTATTGTGCTTGCAATGAAAAAACGATTTATTTATTTTTTTATTCATTATCATTTTACGCAAAACTCCAAAAATGGGCCGGACAAAAGTATTGGCACTCTCAGCTTAATACTAAGTAGCACAACCTTTAGACAAAATAACTGCGAACAACCGCTTCCGGTATCCATCAGTTAGATTCTCACAATGCTCTGCTGGAATTTTAGGACCATTCTTCCTTGGCCAACTGCTCCAGGTCTCTGATATTTGAAGGGAGCCTTCTCCAAAATGCCATTTTCAGATCTCTCCACAGGTGTTCTATGGGATTCAGGTCTGGACTTATTGCTGGCCACTTTAGAAGTCTCCAGTGCTTTCTCTCGAACCATTTTCTAGTGCTTTTTGAAGTGTGTTTTGGGTCATTCTCCTGCTGGAAGACCCATGACCTCTAAAGGAGACCCAGCTTTCTCACACTGGGCCCTACATTATGCTGCAAAATGTTTTGGTAGTCTTCAGACTTCATAATGCCATGCACACGGTCAAGCAATCCAGTGCCAGAGGCGGCAAAGGAATCCCAAAACATCAGGGAACCTCCGCCATGTTTGACTGTGAGGACAGTGTTCTTTTTGTTTATGAAGACCTCGTTTTTTTCCCCCCTGTAAACTCTAAACTCTGCATTTTTCCAAAAAGCTGTACTTTTGTCTCATCTGACCAGATAACATTTTTCCAAAACGTTCTTGGCTTTCTCTGGTAAGTTTTGGCAAACTCCAGCCTGGCTTTTTTTATGTCTCTGGGTCAGAAGTGGGGTCTTCCCGGGTATGCTACCATTGAGTCCCTTTTCATTCAGACGCCGACGGATAGTACAGGTTGACACTGTTGTACCCCCGGACTGGGGGACAACTTGAACTTGTTTTGATGTTAGTCGCACAATTTTTCGTTGAAATCTCTCGTCAACTTTTCATTTCCATCCACATTTATGGAGGTTAGCCACAGTGCCATGGGCTTTACACTTATTGATGACACTTTGGAGATGGAGTTGTAACCTTGTGATTGCCCAAGTTTCCTCACAATTTTGCCTCTCAAGTCCTCAGACAGTTCTTTGGTCTTCTTTCTTTTCTCCATGGTCAATGTGGTACACTCAAGCACACAGGACAGAGGTTGAGTCAACTTTAATCCATTTTAACACCCTGGAAGTGTGATTTAGTTTAGAGATGTCCCGATCCGATATTTGGATCGGATCGGACGCCGATAAGGGCAAAAAAAATGCGCATCGGTATCGGATCGGCCAACACGGAAAAATTCCTTTCCAGACTTCCGATCCAGTTTTTTTTAAAGTACGGTCCGGGTTTTCCAGCGCACAGATTTACATAATCCATTCCAGTTTTTGCTTCGGTTTCCCTAAAATCCGGTCCGCATTTTACGGCACACCTTCAACACACTACGTTTACATTACCATCTCCCAATTTACCGAGAGACTTTATCTGAGAAAATGTCAGCTGTGTGGGATCATTTCACCTTAAAGGACGACAAAGACGAAGAGGCAGAGTGCAACATATGTCATGATAAAGTCAAGCGTGGTGGTAAAGCTGTAAGAAGTTTTAATACAACCAGCCTAATCAAGCATTTAGCGAAATACCGCCACAAACAACATAAGAAGTATGTTAAGAAAACCGAAGACAAAAAGAAAGGTCCTACGCAACTAACACTGGCAGAAACTTTTGCTATGTGTGACAAACTGGCACTCGACAGTCCCAAAGCCCAGGGAATAACAAGAGTCATTGCCGAAGAATTCATTCTGGATGACGAGCCATTATCTCACGTGAGTGAAGACGCACCATCCAACACGCGATTCGGCTGCTGAAGATTCGAGAACGATTCACAAACATCCAAATTCCGATTATTGAAATATGTCAAGTAAAGCGGAACTAATACACAGCGCGGTCTTCGGGACGCAATGAGAAACTGACCGCATTGCGTCCCGAAAGTAAACATAATGCTTGTCTTAGACCCGGGTAATGCCAATGCTCAACTCACGGCTTTAGCTCAACTCATGACGCTGGATAAAAGACACAAGAATACCTGACTGCTGCTGACAGCCGCTACAAACTACGTCAAAATCGTTGTACTGTAGATAATAGATATCATATGTAAATAGAACTAGATGCAAAATGACAGACTCGATGGTGTTAGCAACACTGAAGTATTGAAAACTAGTTGCGTTAGTAAACAGCAGCCATCTTAAAGCAGGAGACTTCCCTAGTAGGCTGATGTGATCCTTCCAAGTGAACCTAATTAATTTTTTATCTAAAATCGGCAAAATCATGACTTGAATCTATCTTCAAAACAGTTTTAAAACTTTCACATGTCGAAAGTAGACAGAAGGGAAATTATGGAATAACGGGAGCAATTTTAACAACTTTAACAGTTGATTCGCAAAATTAACTGAATTGAATGTGGTTTAAAGCTGCTGATACAGAATGGGTCTTGAGTATTTTATTTACTGTTTTACAATGTTAACTTGATACTGAAATAGTCGTTTATTTAAACCTGAGAGGCTTTTTATACAATTTTTGTAACTAATGCACAAAACATTAAAAGCATCTAATAGCTTAGGGGGTTTGTGGGATTTTCCACTGAGGTTGTTTTTTACTTTTTTAAGACAGTTTACAATACTGTTTGCACGTTTTACTGACTGACTATGCCATTTCTGTTTGTTATTTATAATGTTTTGTGTTTGTCACTGAATAAACAGGTCAGTTTCTTGTTACCAACCGTTGTGTGTTATTCAAACTCACCTAATTCAGCTGGCTAGTTGTTATCAAGAGTACTAAAACCTTTTTCAACATGAGTCTGACAACTAAGTAAGGAGGCTAAATAACTTTAAACTTTAACACATGCTCAGATACGTATCGGTATCGGCCAGTATCGGTATCGGATCGGAAGTGCAAAACAATATCGCTATCGGATCGGAAGTGCAAAAACCCGGATCGGGACATTTCTAATTTAGTTATTGTCAGCACCTGTTAGGTGCCACAGGTAAGTAACAGGTGCTGTTAATTACACAAATTAGAGAAGCATCACATGATTCCTCAAAGGGTGCCAATCCTTTTGTCCGGCCCATTTTTGGATTTTTTTGTGAAACGATAATGATTTGATTTTTGCCCCCATTCTCTTTTGTTTTTTTTCATTGCAAGCAAAATAAATGAGGATATTACTACCAAAGCATTTGTAATTGCAATCTATTTTCTGGGAGAAATTGAGCATTATCTGACATAATTGCAGGGGTGCCAATACTTTTGGCCAGGAGTGTACTTGCACTCACTAGTTAGTACTCTTTTCACCTAATACTTTTTTTACTTGTACTTGGGCAATTTTATTGGATGACTACTTTTACTTGAGTAATGTAATTTTGAAGTAACGCTTCTCTTACTTGAGTAAAATTTTGGCCAGTCTACCCTCCTCTGCCCAAATTGGAGTTTACCACTCATTCTTAAGGTGTAACCACCTGCCCTGGGATGTTGGATCAACGAGCCAGCGAAATGCCACTTGTAAAGATCCGTGGAGCCCCTTTCACTGGCTCAGAGTCCATGTGTGGTTCGCTCATGCCTGCTGTCAGCTCCCATTACCTAATTGGAATTGAGATGCATCTGGCCTGCATTTTTGTCTCCGCTGCATTCTGTTGGAGATACCATCTCCTCCCCCACTCGTGCTGTTTTCCATGCAATCCCACTAGGAAAGGCTTTCTCTACCCGCATCTATGGTCAAACAGCCATTTACATGACTTTGAAGGCATCGAGCAGATCACAGGCGAGCACAGAGAGGTAACTTCTGCGGTTCACTTTAGTTAATAAGCGCATTGTTTAATTCATGAGATATGTCATGCTACAGTGGTTTCATCTTCACTCTTAGTCAAATTTACAGGAGCTCCCGCTTCAAGTCTTTATCCGTCAAGATCAGTGACCCAAGCGTGTCAAGTTCAAAGATCCAGAGTGACATCTCTGCAACGAGTATATTTCCATCCGCACAGCTTTGAACGTTGTACTGTTTAGACACAAAAACCCCAGACTCGCATTATTCACAGTCATTTTCTCACCACGGCCCCGAGAGAATCGCTCCTCCTTTCTTGCAAAAAGTCGGATCATTCAGTCATATCAAATGTATTACGGTTCATTAATCGTGCTTAATTTGGCAGAGAAACTGTGAGAAAATTACTAACGTCTCAACACGGCTCAGGACATCAGAATTGGAGCACGGGAAACAAAAGACTAAATGTTCTGTTACGGTTCCCTTTTCTCGCATTAAATTGATAAAAGATATCAATTAACAATGTTAAAGGGAAGCTGGATTAACCGTTAAACTTTCTTAGCTAAGTAGGACATTTTATCAGAGGTTTTAGAGTTCATTCGCAACTACTCCTTTTCATTGCAAACACTTTCTGAAGTTCTTCTTCTCTGTCCGGTCGAAGGCTGCCCAAACTCGCACATAATTTGAGTTTGATTTTTCCACATCCCTGAGGTTGTGGCTTCAGCTGCTTCTTTTTGCATGAATGAGCCCAAAATAGCTCTACAATGCTTTAGCGTAATACAGCACGAGATTTACAGCCTCGCCTTCAATACAGAACGGTCCCGGCTCCTTGGAGTGATATGCCACGGGAGAAGAGAAGATCAGATGACTATCTGACATTCATTTTCACTGAGAAAAAATGTCACTGGATTAAAACACCACTGTAATTTATCCACTCTTGAGAGGCTGAATGTGTTTCACTCACTTCATGGGAAAAAATGGGAATTTGTGATCGGAAATCGGGCCCGATCATGGCATTTTTATAAAATCGGATTCAAGTGAAAAGGATCGGGATTTAAAAATGTATTCATTTACTTTAATTTTTAAGTATTGACTAGGCCTGTCAACAATAACGCGTTAACGACCATGATTAATCTGGAAATATCAACGCATTAAAAAAAATAAATAAATAACGCAATTTACCGCTCACACTAAGTTTGACCACAACTGCCCCCCGTAGTCCTACACGCTGATGTTCACATTCTCCGCGCAGTAATGCAGGACAAAATGCAGCCACCCACGATGAGTTAGGATGATGACCCAGGACTGCTTCACGGCAAATTCCGTTTTAAAAAGCTGCCTAATGGAAATCTGGATAAAACCAAAGTTGTCTGCACATACTGCTGTAAGAACTGTCCTTCGATCGAAGCTCAACCAGCCTAAAGTGCCACCTTCGGGCAAAGCATATCTTCGCTAGTGTTAGCAATGACGCTAACACTGCGGGAACAAGCCGCAGTCATCTAGCTACACTGGCAGCGTGCGGACTCGGACTTGTCAACAAAAAGACAACAAGTAGGTTGATTACTGCTATCGCTACTTGGGTAGCCAGAGACTGCAGAGTGTTGACCCATTATCATAGTCGAAGACGAGGGCCTTGAGAATCAAATGACAACAAACAACAACAACAACCAATGACAAACCACTAGACAGGTACAAGGCAGTGCCAGCATGGAGTTATGTCCACTACAGTGGTGATCTGCGCACAGTGGTGCCCACAGTAAGCTAGCCTACCTTGCAAAAAAAAGTATCTGGTCACACCTGCCACAACCGTTCCTTGCGAGACACTGTTTTCTTTGACAGGGCACATTGTTCAAAAGAAAAGGTCAGTGGCCTATACTACGAACCGAGTTCAACCTCCCCAGAAGTAATCCAGTTTACCAGCGGGTAACCGGAGTTGACAAAACCTGGTTGTCTAGTTTGTGATCAATCGGTGCTACGACGCTGATTATGAGGTTGATTAGTCGAACCTGTGTCAACCCAGTCAGAGTTACTGCGCGTTCACATAAAAGGGGGCGGAGAGCAGAGTCAAACACTACTTGTGACGATGGCACGGGTACCTTACTTCACAGAGGAGGAATGCGCGATGATTAAAATCCACCCTCACCGCGAAATCCAACACCGATTCGGCGAGTTGAGCGCGACGGGTCTGTTGACAGCGAATTTACAGATCGTGTGATTTGTGAATGCGTCAATATGCCAGTTTACTTATGTCCATGAAAAGAAATAAAGCCTGCTGTCAGGACAATAAAAGAAGATTTGGTACGTTAACAGTAAGAAATAATTTATCGCGCATCACCACATGAAGCAGGATGATTGTATGTTTAGTCTCCTTGACTGTATGAATACGTATGTTCTTTTTTTTAGTTTGGGCCTAAAAAATCCAGCTCGACCCGACCCGAGTCCGATCAATCAACTTGATTTGCAGGCCCAAGCCCAACCCCCCCTCCCAAAATTTTATGTTATATTTGTGAGGACTCAGGAGAAGAAGAAAATGCCGGGATGCCATGCGTTGTTGCGTAAATTAAAGCCCGTCTTTTGTAACGAATTTTCGCTGACAAACAAGACTGTAAGATGCATATTCAATAAACATTTATATCTTTTATATTTGTGCGTCTGTCCTATCAGTGGATTTGACAATTTAATCTCTTCGAGTTGGCAGAAAAAAACGCAAGTTTTCTCAATGTTTAAATAGTCTACATATTTTTTCTATGATTATTATAAATATTTACACAACGAAATAACGCTGGAAAGTCCGTTAAATATATTTCTTGTATGAGAGCAAAGCTCCGCATTCGTTTACATTCAGCGATTTCAACAATCAATTTGAAGCGTTTCCATACCCCACTCCGAATCGCACGGCATACAGTGTTCTTACGCAGATATTCAGCATCACCGATGGACTCATGGAATACATATATTGTTCCTGGCAAAAGAGCGCACGGACAGGCACACAAGCTGAGCGGTTGTGAGGGCCTGACTCGGCGGGTTACATTAGTGACGTCCGCCTCGATCAGTTGGCACAGGTAAAGAATTTCCTCACTTGAAAATATGTCTTTCATGGAGAACATCTTCCGGGTACGCCAGCGAATTTTGGCGGTCCCGAAATACCCGTGCCCTCCGGAGAGAGCCCCTCACAATCCGCGCGCCAATGTCGTATGGGTCGTCCAAGTACGCTGTCATTGTCAGGAGGACACGTCCGCGGAGGGGTGCTGTTTAAATAGAGCGTGGTTAATTGGAATCCTGATGTTAAGCAAGATCTAACTCTGACACGACCAGGTTTGGCGTGTGGCGTGTGTTGCCATGGCAACACTTCTCGGTTCCAACATATCCACCTTTCGTAGTCTCGCATAGCCGCGAACTTACGTCGCACGTGATAAAGTTACTCTCGAAGTTACCCTGCTAAGCCAGAAAACCGGCTTCGTAGTATAGGCCACTGCTCTGTTATCTGAAAATGTCAACAAGCTAGTTTGCCTGAGCAGTTGGTTAAAAAAATATAGAGTATGACTGGCTAACTCAAGCAGTGTTTGTAAACACCTTGACACACAGTTTAGTGTAATGTTTTTCAGTTAAGTGTGTGAAAATTGACTTTTTTATCTCACACAGCTTTCAGGCCATTTAGTGTAAAACTGCAAATGCTGCATTTATTTGTGTGAAATGTTCAATTTAACATACAAGTTGTTTACACATTTTTTGAAACACTGGCTATTGCTACTGTATTGTGCTTGCCTGCTCTTTAAATTGTTAGTTAATGTTGGGTAATATGCCAAACGGTACTTGAGCCACATTGTTAGTCTAAGGCACTTTAATCTGTTAATGCTCTTTGCTGTATAATACAGACAATTTATTTTATTTTTTATTTTATACAAGCTGAGTTGTTAAATGAAATTTTAAAACTCTATTTGGTCAAGTATTAATTCATTCACACATCATACATTTCATCTTAAAACAAATTTTAAGTCAATTATAGTATTTTCAAAAAAATTTTTTTACTGAAGAGCAACTTTATTCATCCCGAGGGAAATGTGATTAATCATGATTAATCACACCATTGACATATGATTAACTAGATTAAATTTTTTAATCGTTCGACAGCACTAGTATTAACCCATTGGCTGCCGTTGATCTCACATAGACTTCACTATCAGTTGACGAGAAACGGGGTGCGGGGCCGCTCCGTACAGGGCCTATTTTCAAAAACTTAAATATTTTCGAAACCAGAACCGCTAGCGACCTAAAACCAACAGACACCTCCCTTAGGTATATATGGGTCTCCATGAGCGGCGACATAAAAAAATTCAGTCGTTCCCTAATAAAATCCCGATTATTATTATTTTTTATATATACAGTAAATTTGACGTCTATAGCTTTCAATTGCAGTGAATGATTTAAGGGCTATAAGTAACATCCAAATCGAGAGATACAGTATAACGATTAGGGTTGTCCCTGATCCAGTCACGTGATCGGAGATGGGGCCTGAGCACGTCATTGTTAGAAGATCTGAATGGGTTAAAAGATTTTTTTTTTTTATAAGGCTAAAAAGCAGCAAAATAATCACAATGGATGATGATATTGCCAAAAGAAAAAAAAAAATGATATTTTGTGATAAATTCATTCATTCATCTTCCAAGCCACTAATCCATTAAAGCAACACTATGCAACTTTTTAGTTTTGATCGATTTTAGCGACGCCGGTGGACCAAAAGCTGTAATGTTCTGCCTTAAAGGGATCCTCGATCTTAAAGACAAGTAATTCTTAAAAGATAAATGTTAGTATGAGTTATAATAATTTGATATTAAAACCCCTCTTAACTCATTTGCGCCCAACAACGTATGAATACGTTCTATTTTTAATTGTTTCAGTGTCCCAAAGACGTATTTATACGTCTTTTACGTTTTTTTTTTTTTTTATAAGAGACATCTCTGGGTCCTGATTCAACTGAGCTCCAAAGCACAAAGCTGAAAATCAATTTTAAAGCAATAAAACTGGCCACTGGACAGCAGTAGCGCATTTGGTAAGACCCGATTCAACGGCACCGAATGGCCGTGCCGCATGGTCGGAGCGCCGGCGGAATGATGCCAGGCGTCGGACGACCGAGCAGAACAACCGGGACCACATGTGCAGCGGAAGATGCCGTTGAGTCCGTGCAAAAAAAAAAATCCATCTTCATGAGCAGCGATGAGGGAAAAGTTTACCCGGCTTACGTGGCGACAACAGCGTCATCTCGGCGACAACAGCGTCATCTCTCAGTTAGTTATGTGTAAATAAATTGTTACTCTGCTATCAAAAGCTCTATTTGTCTCGTTCTTTATGATATTTTGTAAAAGGAAAACATTATTCAGATGTTTGGGATGTAACTAAAGCAAAAAAGTAGCTGTGTTAAGGTCAAAGTTATGTTTGAAATGTATGCTTCCACAAAAAATTTCACCAGAAATTGGAAAATTGCTCTAACTAAGCTCATTTCAAATGCTGATTTCTAAAGAATGAAAAAAGATATGAACTTACTTTTTTCCTGCTGAAAGAAGAAAGTCTAATCTTTCTTTTGGTGGGTTCCATGTTTATATACTGTAGCTACAGTGCCTTGCAAAAGTATTCGGCCCCCTTGAACCTTGCAACCTTTCGCCACATTTCAGGCTTCAAACATAAAGATATAAAATTTTAATTTTTTGTCAAGAATCAACAACAAGTGGGACACAATCGTGAAGTGGAACAAAATTTATTGGATAATTTAAACTTTTTTAACAAATAAAAAACTGAAAAGTGGGGCGTGCAATATTATTCGGCCCCCTTGCGTTAATACTTTGTAGCGCCACCTTTTGCTCCAATTACAGCTGCAAGTCGCTTGGGGTATGTTTCTATCAGTTTTGCACATCGAGAGACTGACATTCTTGCCCATTCTTCCTTGCAAAACAGCTCGAGCTCAGTGAGGTTGGATGGAGAGTGTTTGTGAACAGCAGTCTTCAGCTCTTTCCACAGATTCTCGATTGGATTCAGGTCTGGACTTTGACTTGGCCATTCTAACACCTGGATACGTTTATTTTTTAACCATTCCATTGTAGATTTGGCTTTATGTTTTGGATCATTGTCCTGTTGGAAGATAAATCTCCGTCCCAGTCTCAGGTCTTGTGCAGATACCAACAGGTTTTCTTCCAGAATGTTCCTGTATTTGGCTGCATCCATCTTCCCGTCAATTTTAACCATCTTCCCTGTCCCTGCTGAAGAAAAGCAGGCCCAAACCATGATGCTGCCACCACCATGTTTGACAGTGGGGATGGTGTGTTCAGGGTGATGAGCTTTGTTGCTTTTATGCCAAACATATCGTTTTGCATTGTGGCCAAAAAGTTCAATTTTGGTTTCATCTGACCAGAGCACCTTCTTCCACATGTTTGGTGTGTCTCCCAGGTGGCTTGTGGCAAACTTTAAACGAGACGTTTTATGGATATCTTTGAGAAATGGCTTTCTTCTTGCCACTCTTCCATAAAGGCCAGATTTGTGCAGTGTACGACTGATTGTTGTCCTATGGACAGACTCTCCCACCTCAGCTGTAGATCTCTGCAGTTCATCCAGAGTGATCATGGGCCTCTTGGCTGCATCTCTGATCAGTTTTCTCCTTGTTTGAGAAGAAAGTTTGGAAGGACGGCCGGGTCTTGGTAGATTTGCAGTGGTCTGATGCTCCTTCCATTTCGATATGATGGCTTGCACAGTGCTCCTTGAGATGTTTAAAGCTTGGGAAATCTTTTTGTATCCAAATCCGGCTTTAAACTTCTCCACAACAGTATCTCGCACCTGCCTGGTGTGTTCCTTGGTTTTCATAATGCTCTCTGCACTTTAAACAGAACCCTGAGACTATCACAGAGCAGGTGCATTTATACGGAGACTTGATTACACACAGGTGGATTCTTTTTATCATCATCGGTCATTTAGGACAACATTGGATCATTCAGAGATCCTCACTGAACTTCTGGAGTGAGTTTGCTGCACTGAAAGTAAAGGGGCCGAATAATATTGCACGCCCCACTTTTCAGTTTTTTATTTGTTAAAAAAGTTTAAATTATCCGATAAATGTTGTTCCATTTCACGACTGTGTCCCACTTGTTGTTGATTCTTGACAAAAAAATTAAATTTCATATCTTTATGTTTGAAGCCTGAAATGTGGCGAAAGGTTGCAAGATTCTAGGGGGCCGAATACTTTTGCAAGGCACTGTATAGAACAGAATTTTCTGTGCGCCTTGCCAAATCAGTCAAAATCCAGTAAAACAGCTGGGAGCAAAGGGCCTTGCTCCAGTGAAAATGGCTGGGAGCGAATGAATTAATGTGTTCGTTTTAATAACATTTGTAAAATTATTTTAACCGATAGGTCACCATTCATGTTGAAGTCGCAGTGCGGTGACGTCACTGGGCCCGCTGCCGAACTTCCAGCGTGTCACTCGTTAGCTACCCCAACATGTCGTCGGTTCTGCCCTTCCAATTTGAACCAGAGCGGAAAAGTGAAGAGCAGGACAGCATTGTCGGTCGTTCACAAGACGAGCAACAAAGGCAAAATGCAGAGCAGGAAATAGACCCCAATCACCAACGCACACAATCACGTGATCGCTGTATTGTGCCGCCATATTGTCCGTCATTGTGTGTCCGTATTGTCAATGACTGTAGTTTCTAAAGGTTGATTCACTTGCAAATTATGGAAGCGCCGGTGCTTTCAGATGCTGTAAACTCATTGGATGAGTTGCATAAAAGCCGTTATTTTGAAAAGCTTCGGTCGATGCAGTCGCCAGATGCATATTTGTTGCCCAAATCGATGTTTCCTCCCGTCCGGTCCCGTCCCGTCCGGTCCCGTCCCGTCCCGTCCCGTCCCGTGTGTCAGAGCTCGTCCTAAAACCACAAAATTTCTAGTCATACTCCATTTTATGTCACGATAAGGAGTCGAGTACCCAAAATCGGCACCGGCACAAATATAAACCGACATTTGGGCAGCTGAGTGTCACCATTGTCACGCTTGTAAAATGAAAATTTATCGGCAGTTCGACAATGGGCCGCTGTGTGCTGAAAATAACCGCCCCGCATAAAATGTCGCCCCTGACCGGAGTGCTTATTTATAACGCTTTATTAAAGTCAGAAAAATCAAACATTTTCATGGACGCATTACAGTAATGGATTTACGACTGTAAAATCAGTTTTAAATAAATAATTAAATTACACGGTTTTGGGGTTCGTTTACTAGGCGGTGATTCCTTAGACAAGCAGAAAAACACGCAGTGATAGAAGGAATGTACGTAGCTGTAATATGAAAACACGATGAGCTGACGGACAATATGGTGGCTCAAATCAGGCGGGCGGAGTTGTGATGTCATCTGAATGGGGTCTATACCTGATAAGACAAGAGTTGGGCAAAAGTGGTGATGTTACTTGCGGCAAGTGCATCTCAATGACAACGGAGCGAGAGAGCGTATGCTGTTGAGAACTCCGGTTTTTGTTAGCAGATCTTCAAGGTGAGCTATTGCGTGATCAGACTTATTCCAAAATAAATATGTAGATTGTTGGCATCCAGAGCTGTCGTGTGCTTTACATACAGTACAGACCAAAAGTTTGAACACACCTTGTCATTCGTGCATTTTCATGACTATTGACATTATAAACTCTCACTGAAGGTAATAAAACTATGAATGCACACGTGTGATGGTCAGGATCGGAGTCGTGTCGTGGCTGACTGTCCTCATTAAATTCGTCTTCTGGATCAAGTGTCCTCCATGTCTTGTACATCCAACTCACGTTTAGCTACGTAAGGGTGATCCATATTAAGTGCTCGCACATCAGCTGGCCACTGTATCACTGCATCGGACGTGTCTGGATCAGTTTGATAGGCAGTATCACTTATATTAGGTGAATACTGAAGAGACTAGAGGTGTGCATCAGCACTGCCCTCACGATTCGATTCGATTACGATTCAGGGGGCCACGATTCGATTTGGTTCGATTCGGCAATGCATCACGATGCATTAAAGCCTGGGTTGCATTAAAATTCTAAAGCAAAGCATATTTTCCGTGAATCATGAGGCAACACAAGCGGTCAGACATTAAAAAACTTTTTATTGGATTTGTGTCACTCCTTTTGAAGTCAAATGAAAATACTTACAGTATATATATAAATATATATTCAGGGGTGCACATAAGTGGTCCGCATGCGCGCATGCGTACTGGACGTAGACAAACGCGCTGGCCCTCAACGGCTTCCATAGGCTTTTGCGTACCGATGGCTGACCACTGTATTTGCGGCGGACACGAGAAAATAACTTCTCAAAATGTCGAAGAGGCAGGCCCCACTGAGTAATTATTTCCGTGTTCCCCCACCCCCGTCAAAAGACAGACAGACGACAGAGACGTCACTGGAGCTACCGGGAAAAAAAGGACTTTTGCTGAAAAGTGGCTGCAGGAGGTACCACGGCTAGAAGTAAATGATGCTCGCACGGAAATGCGGTACAAAATGTGCCGTGAGAATCCCAATGTCGCTGATTAGAGTAGCGCATTTTATGTAGGGTCAAAGAATTTCAGCCATCCAAACTTTGAAAAGCATGAAAAAAACAGAGCATGTGGCAATTAAGCAAACTATCAAAAATCGATGTCAGATAGGACCCCACTCGCCCTGTGGACAAGTGGCGGAATAAAGGTAATGAAAACCGCCATGCACTGACGAACGTGTTTTTGTTCGCATTTTACAAAGCTTAACATGCACGTTCAATGAGGTCTTATGAGGAGGACATCCCACTTTTACAAAGGCTTGGAGTTAGTGTGGGAGCCGCATAATGCCCTTTATTTTGAATTGGAGCTTTTATGTTTATTTCTTTACATTTCACTTTAAAGTAATGGCAATTTCGTTGTGCCAGTTGATGTTAATCAAGCCTTAATTGTTAATGTAATTAATTAAAGTTAATTGGCTCAAAGTAAAGCTTGTCATAATTTTATCGCATCAGGCGGGTCGGCTCTCAAGCTCAATGAGGACCTAGTCACATCTCCAGGTCCTCCTCTGAGAACCTGGGCAAAAAAAATATGTGCACCCCTGTATATATTTAAAAAAAAAAAAAAACATCACAGCATTTAATTAGTGCTTTGAATGAGACCAGGGTTTTCTCATTTTTTTTACACACAGTAGCAGCCTTTCACACAATGCAACATCTGAACTCCTATGCAAAATCAGTAATAACAGTCACTGTATTTTAGTCACAACGACCCATCAATAAAAATATTCAAGTAAATATTAAAGAAAACGACACAGAAGATATCGTAGTGTAGCAGCATCTTTATCGCAATATCAATCCAGGGATCAGTTCAGTTGCAAACAAAACATCAACTAAATTGCAATGTAGAACAAAAGTAAAATGTAGGCCTAGCCCACTATATATGTGCAATAGAGGTTAGATCGGGCCTAAAAAATCCAGCCCGACCCGACACGGCCCGCTGATATTGAAGTGCAACCCGGCCCGAGCCCGATCAATTAACTAGATTTGCAGGCCCAGCCCGAAAAACCCGATTTATTTTTTTTTAATTTGTTGAAGTGACGCGGAAAAAAAAAACGCAGCAGCAGCAATTTATTTTCATTTCTTCGATTTGGCAGAAAAAAAACGCAAGTTTTCTTAATGTTTAAATAGTCTAAATATTTTTATGATCATTATAAAAGCATTTACACAACGAAATAACGCCGGGAAAGTTTAATATTAAAAAAAGAAAACATGCGGTTTTGCAGACACACAGAGGAGAAGATTCAAAAGGATCACATTTGCGTTGCCTTTGTGTGCATGTCTTTCGTAACGAATCGCAAGCACCACAGCGGGAGGAGAAGAAAAAGTGGGCGGCGCCACGGCGTTCATGTGCATGTACAAGCAAATGCACAATACAGAGAGCCTGCTCTCGGTTTTATCCAATTTTTTTTAATAATTTGCCCGACCCGACCCGAACGTGAATGCTTAACGGTTCGGGCACAAGATCTAACCTCTAAGAGATAGGACATAACATAACAATGGCTGAAGCGGAGAAAGAGGGAGCGAGAAAGATTATTGATGCACCTAAGACATTGAAAGCAGACATCTGGAGACATTTTGGCTTCTACGAGGTTGGTGGGAAACTTGACCAGAATTATACGTGTGTAAAAAATGAAACATGAGAATAATAATACAAATGGGGAAACCAAATCCGTTGCATCACCGGAATTACGCAGGGAAGATTTTTGAACATACTTATATATTTTAAAAAGCGCTGAATAGATTCGGCTTGTTCCCCGCATCGAATCGAGTCGTCCATGCCCCGCATCGGGATGCATCGCCGCATCGATTATTGTTGACACCACTAGAACAGACACAATTAGTGCCTGATGAACTGACAGTAGAGGTGAATTATTAGCTTCCTCTGTGACTAGCGGTGCGCCAGAAGGTTCGCCTACCTCTGTAGCGACAGGAGCGGCTTTCCTGCTTAAGAGAGCGGCCAGCATTTTCTTGTCTTTGGCACTTTATTGCGCACATTTCACTCGCTACCCAACCGCGATGAGGCTTCTTGTGAGGGAAAATAGTTGGAACAGCGTTTGATTTTAGTCTCCGCTTATATCCAACCGCTCCGGTGAGCTCTTTCATAAGTTGTCGTCGACTAAAAGCCTCGAACGCGGTAGGAGAAAAATGGCGAGAAAAAAGCCTTGGGTCTTTGGGAAGTTTTGTCAGTCTACAGGCATTTTCCCAAACCTTTCTCCTCTTCTTGTCAATATAAAATCTGTGGAGACTCACATCACTCCCCTTGTTTCCATTTGACTGGAAATTGCATCCAAAAGCAGCACATTGTGGCATTTTACTTAGCGAGTTTAGGCAGCAATTCACAATTGTTGTACACAAGTGGAAACGTCCCAATTACGTCATCACTCTGAGCCCGCAAAACATGGCGCCAACTATCAGTCAAATATGTAATAAATATTGTAGAATACTGCCATTGATTTAACATTTTTTTTGCTTTTAACAACATACTGTATTTTAGTAGAAAAGAACAATCGTGGTTTATTAAAGCTTACATGTCTTTAAGATCGAGGATCCTTTTAAGGAAGACTGCGTTTCCCATGAGGACCAGGACACACTTGCAGTGTCGTGAAATCGTCAATCAATCAAAAATCAATCTCCCGCTTAGCTGCAGATGGATTTAACAACATTTCTGTTTCCAGCAGCTGTGTGAAGGATGAATAGTAATGAGGTAATGAATCCAGTACTGGCTAAGGAATAACATATGACGTTTAGCAACCTGTGGCTTAAGGCCGAGTTACAGTGCCTTGCAAAAGTATTCGGCCCCCTTGAATCTTGCAACCTTTCGCCACATTTCAGGCTTCAAACATAAAGATATGAAATTTAATTTTTTTGTCAAGAATCAACAACAAGTGGGACACAATCGTGAAGTGGAACAACATTTATTGGATAATTTAAACTTTTTTAACAAATAAAAAACTGAAAAGTGGGGCGTGCAATATTATTCGGCCCCTTTACTTTCAGTGCAGCAAACTCACTCCAGAACTTCAGTGAGGATCTCTGAATGATCCAATATTGTCCTAAATGACCAATGATGATAAATAGAATCCATCTGTGTGTAATCAGGTCTCCGTATAAATGCACCTGCTCTGTGATAGTGTCAGGGTTCTGTTTAAAGTGCAGAGAGCATTATGAAAACCAAGGAACACACCAGGCAGGTCCGAGATACTGTTGTGGAGAAGTTTAAAGCCGGATTTGGATACAAAAAGATTTCCAGAGCTTTAAACATCTCAAGGAGCATTGTGCAAGCCATCATATTGAAATGGAAGGAGCATCAGACCACTGCAAATCTACCAAGACCCGGACGTCCTTCCAAACTTTCTTCTCAAACAAGGAGAAAACTGATCAGAGATGCAGCCAAGAGGCCCATGATCACTCTGGATGAACTGCACAGATCTACAGCCACCTGGGAGACACACCAAACATGTGGAAGAAGGTGCTCTGGTCAGATGAAACCAAAATTGAACTTTCTGGCCACAATGCAAAACGATAGGTTTGGCGTAAAAGCAACACAGCTCATCACCCTGAACACACCATCCCCACTGTCAAACATGGTGGTGGCAGCATCATGGTTTGGGCCTGCTTTTCTTCAGCAGGGACAGGGAAGATGGTTAAAATTGACAGGAAGATGGATGCAGCCAAATACAGGAACATTCTGGAAGAAAACCTGTTGGTATCTGCACAAGACCTGAGACTGGGACGGAGATTTATCTTCCAACAGGACAATGATCCAAAACATAAAGCCAAATCTACAATGGAATGGTTAAAAAATAAACGTATCCAGGTGTTAGAATTGCCAAGTCAAAGTCCAGACCTGAATCCAATCGAGAATCTGTGGAAAGAGCTGAAGACTGCTGTTCACAAACACTCTCCATCCAACCTCACTGAGCTCGATCTGTTTTGCAAGGAAGAATGGGCAAGAATGTCAGTCTCTCGATGTGCAAAACTGATAGAAACATACCCCAAGCGACTTGCAGCTGTAATTGGAGCAAAAGGTTGCGCTACAAAGTATTAACGCAAGGGGGCCGAATGATATTGCACGCCCCACTTTTCAGTTTTTTATTTGTTAAAAAAGTTTAAATTATCCAATAAATTTTGTTCCACTTCACGATTGTGTCCCACTTGTTGTTGATTCTTGACAAAAAATTAAAATTTTATATCTTTATGTTTGAAGCCTGAAATGTGGCGAAAGGTTGCAAGGTTCAAGGGGGCCGAATACTTTTGCAAGGCACTGTATGCTTCCGCGTCAGACCTGCGCCGTCAAAGAAGACCCGATTTACGACCCTACGCCGTAGTCTCTCTGGCTGCTTCCTTTTTTTCGGACTTTTTTTTCTGATGCGTGTGACGTGGTGGAAATGGACTATGATTGGTCTGCTCAGACTGTTGTTTCCGGTTCAGCGTGAAATCATTGTCAAACATTATTTTTCTACACGCAAAAATGGACCAAGCCGACGAGAGTATCAATGAGGAGCAAGTACAACAACTTCTACAATGTCTCGTCAAAACATTATGAAGAATGCCAAATGGCAAGCAATTTGTGGAGAGAGGAGATTGCTGAAAATACGGGGCTGGAGGTCAGCCAGCGATTGAATTAAAAATAGAAAGAACCACGAGACAAGTGTGTGTGTGTTCGGAATAGAGTGGCCAAAAACTGCCAGCTTTTTATCACTTTATGTCGTCTTTTTGGTTGGTGCACTTCATCATTTATTGTGTACATATGTTTGGTGTGAGTCTGTGACTTATTTTCGTGTCAAACTTCAAGTATATGAAGAATAAAGCACAGGTTTGGTCTCAAAAGAGTTGTTTTGATGTTTAATTTTCAACTAGACAGTTCACACACTTGATACGTCATCGCTGATTGAGAGTGTCTCGGTGCTTTTATGATAACGTTAACATCAAGGCTTCCAATGCAGTTTGGGAAGTTCCATAGACACCAAAAATCTGCTATGGCATCCCACTGGCTGGTAGTAGGACACGGCAAACAAATCAGGCTGGAGGGCTTTGCAGACCTCGGACAAAACGCTGGACGCAGTGCTTGACGCCAGTTTGAAGCTAGTCACCATAGCTAGCTGGTGTGCGGCATCAAAAGTTGGACAGACCGCCTCGAAACCGTCTTCTGCGTCACCTGTGCCTCAACATTTTTATGATCAATATTTATTCAATGTTGACGATGCTGAAGATCCACATTCAAGCGTTCCATCTTGCATTGTTTATTTTTTCTCCGTTAAACTAGAAAAGAGGAAGTCAACAAGCATGCCCCAAAACAGTAAAAACATAATGCCACACCCCTCTAGTGGCTTGGCGGTGAATTACAGAGCAACGTGTCACCTGGCCGGAGAACCATTAAATGTCGAATGACGCCATAGTCGCTGCGCCGTCACCGCAACGCGGGAGCATAACTTTACTGTGGCTAACCCCCCTACCCCACCTGAACTCGTCAGCGCTGACAAGTTTGGTTGGGGGTGGGGACATGCCAGCAAGTGAAATCCAGGCCAATGTTTATTCTGTTTATACTGGTAGCCTTGTTTTTTTCCCTCCTTTAGACAAAACTTTTTGTCTCTTGTTGCTCTGCCATCTTTGCAGAATTCGAGTGAAAGCATACGCATCGACTACCGTCTTTATAATGAATAGGGAAACCGTAAAGAACTCAGCACAATTGTATTGTTTTTTTGGGGGGGGGTTTGTTTTTGTATTGTATTTTTTTATTTGGCACCCTCCTCAAAGTTAATTTGTGTTCGTGAAAGCAATATAGACCCCCTCAGGCCATAACAGAGGTGTCATTGAACTAGTTATCAGTTGACATGTCATCACAAAGATTATGAACATATTTTATTAAGGTTGAAAAGTAACCTAGTGTTGCTTTAAGTAAATGATTAAATTGCCGAGGTATCGGAGCTGTAGCCTACTGGCTATCAGCAGATCCTCGAAATCAGATGACTTGAACTCAAAAAATATCTGATGGGGACTCAAAATGTTATATTTTTCATAAGAAGCAGTGTTGATTTTGGACAAATGTATAGAGACAGCCAGTCAAACACTCCAAGTACACTGCAAAACAGTAATAGTAGGTCCATTAGAGAAGAGTATGTTAAATATGCTTACTGCAGTAACTACTCTTCTTTCTGGCCACTTAAACTTCCGAGATATTTGGGGACCTCTTCTTGTTGCTGTGATAGGAATCATTTTAACCAGCCTAAGATAATCCTGAGTTTCCACTTTCTTTTCCTGCTTTTTAAGCAGTGTTGATTTATAGAGGCTGTGGACAGCAGCAACACTTGACCCTGTGGTCAGAGAGATTTACATGCCATACCTATCCTTTTTCTTCACAACTTTAAACCATTCAACCTCCAGTGGAACACGATTCCATTATTATATTTTTGGGTTCTGTCAATTTCATTTGTATTTCCACATTATATTTGGAGTGATCATTTGCAAAACTGTTATTGCTGAGGGGACTTTGAATGCACCTGATTTGTTAAAAAAATTCATTGTTCATTTAAAAAAAATTTGCCCAAAATGGCCAAACACACACAAGCACAAACAAACAAAAACGCTCAGAACCTTAATGGTTAAATTATACAGTTATAAATTTAGCATGACAGATGTTAATTTTATTCTTCTTTTTTTTTCAAGTGCTTTTAACACTCAAGTGCACTGAAGAAAATAAGTATATGAACACCCTTCTATTTTACAAGCTCTCCCACTTAGAAATCATGGAGGAGTCTGAAATTTTCATCTTAGGTGCATGTCAAATGTTGGAGAGATAATCTATAAAGAAAAATCCAAAAATCACAATGCATGATTTTTTAGCAATTTATTTGTGTGATACAGCTGCAAATAAGTAGTTGAACACCCATCTATCCGCTGGAATTCTGACCCTCAAAGACCTGTTAGTCCGCCTGTTAAAGGTCCACCTCCACTCCATGTATTATCCTGAATCAGATGCACCAGTTAAGGTTGATAGCTGCATAAAGACACCTGTCCACCCCATTCAATTCAATCAGTAAGACTCAAACTTGTAACATGGCCAAGACAAAAGAGCTGTCCAAAGACACCAGAGAATAAATTGTACACTTCCACAAGCCTGGAAAGGGCTACAGAGCAATTTCTAAGCAGCTTGGTGAAAAAACGTCCACTGTTGGGAGTAATCATCAGAAAATGGAAGAAGCTAAACATGACGGTCAGTCTCAATCGGAGTGGAGCCCCATGTAAGATATCACCTTGTGGGGAATCAATGATCTTAAGAAAAGTGACGAGTCAGCCCAGAACTACATGACAGCAGTTGGTCAATAACGTGAAATGAGCTTGTACCATCGTTTCCAAGGTTACTGTTGGAAGGACACTAAAACGTCATGGTTTGAAATCATGAATGGCACGGAAGGTTCCCCTGCTTTAACCAGCAAATGTGAAGGCCCATCTTAAGTTTGCCTATGACCATTACGATGATGCAGAGGAGTCATGGGAGCATGTTTATTGGTAAATGAGAGAAAAATAGAACTTTTTGGTCATAATTCCACTAACCGTGTTTGGAGGAAGAAGAATGATGAGTACTATCCCAAGAACACCATCCCCCCACCGTGAAGCATTGGGTGATAAGCATCATGCTTTGGGGGTGTTTTTTTCCAGCAGGGCCGAAAACCAAAAGTGGTTTTTGCCATGTGGCAAAATGTTTTTCCCATGTGGCAATTTTTTTTGCCATGTGCCAAAATGTTTTTGCCATGTGGCATTTTTTTTTTTTTTTGCCATGTGGCAATTTTTTTTGCCATGTGGCTATTTTTTTGCCATGTGGCAATTTTTTTTGCCATGTGACAAAATGTATTTTGCCATGTGGCATTTATTTGGGGTATGTGGCAAAATGCATTTTGGTTTGTGGGAGGGGTATTTGGCATTTTTGGGGGTATATGGCTGTTTTGCAGGCCATACAAGTCCATGCCATTGACGGCTATACTTGGGTGTCAGTTGAATGTCGATAAGCTGTAATGTCAAGTGCATCATCAAAAAACACAGCCACACATGTTTTTCTGCCATTTAAAATGAAAATACAATTTGGACGTGCATAGCCGTCAATGGCAGAGCCTTACTTGGGGTGCCAGTTGAACGTCGATAAGCTCTATTGTAAAGTGTACGGTCAAAAAACACAGCCACACATGTTTTTCTGCCTTTTGAAATGAAAATACAATTCGGACGTGCATAGCCGTCAATGGCATGGACTTGTATGGCCTGCAAAACAGCCATATACTCCCAAAAATGCCATATACCCCCCCACAAACCAAAATGCATTTTGCCACATACCCCAAATAAATGTCACATGGCAAAAAAAAAATTGCTACTTGGCAAAAAAATTTTGCCACATGACAAAAAAAATTGCCACGTGGCAAAAACATTTTGCCACTTGGCAAAAAAAAATTGCCACATGGCAAAAACATTTTGTCACATGGCAAAAAAATTGCCACATGGCAAAAACATTTTGCCACATGGCAAAAAAAATGCCACACGGCAAAAAAAAAAAAATGCCACATGGCAAAAAAAATGCCAGACGGCAAAAAAAAAATGCCACATGGCAAAAACATTTTGCCACATGGCAAAAAAAAAAATGCCACACGGCAAAAAAAAAAGCCACATGGCAAAACATTTTTGCCACGTGGCAAATACCACTTTTGGTTCTCGCTGTCTCTCGTTTTTTCTGCGCATGGGACAGGACGGCTGCACTCTATTATAGAGGGGATGAATGGGGCCCTGTTTTGTGAGATTTTTCGGAACAATCCCCTTCCCTCAGTCAGTTGCCTGGCGCAGCCAGACTACTCTCCCTGTATTTTTCAAACACTTTGAGAGATAGTCTGGGACCCAGCCCATTAACGGCCTCTTGAGCAAGATACAAAATCAATTGTCCAATCAAATTCGTTTATTTGCGTGACGTGTTCTTACCGAGTAACGTCACTCTTGCGCGCCGAAAGTCGTGTCTACAACAACACAGATGGCGAACGGGAGAGCCGAGAATATGTTCCAATCCGCGGTAAAACCAGTTCTAAATGACCAAACACACATCGAAACAAGTCATTGACAACAGTCAACATGGCTCGCGTTCGCTAGCCATGTTGAAAAAACTTCTCCATTCTCCGCTCACGCTAATTACTTGTCGCTTTAACAACGTCACGTCTGCTCGTCGCTGATTGGTCCCCTCCGCTGTCTGTTTGCTGTGGCTTGCTCCGCCCTCGGAATTTAATCCACCGGACGGTCGCCAGACTCAATCGCTGGAACAGCGGTGAGTCTGGTATACCAGACAATCAGTCAGAGCATTGAAGAGTCGTGGCTGGGTGTTGCACACAGCGAGGAAAATGAAAGAGTGGCTCCGTAAGAAGCATATCAAGGTTCTAGCATAGCCTAGCCGGTCTCCAGACCTAAACCCAGGGGTTAATTTGAGCCACCTCTTGATTTTGGCCTCCCTGTGTTCCGGGACTTATTTGGGCAGATCCGGCACCTCTCGTGCATATAAAATAATAATAATATAAAATGTTGGGGGTAAAGAAGGAGAGGAGTCGTTGATGGCTTTCTCCACTTTATTGTGGCAACAATAAGAAAACAATAAACAAAATAATAGCGGACTGCCGCCACATTAGATCACAAACTTTTGCTTCTCACTCGTTTCCTACTCGCTTCCTACTACTCACAGCTCTCCAGTCCCACCGTCTCGGATCGTGCATAGTGTCTTTTTTTTTAGCTTTGTGTTGACAAAGGTTTCGAACACACGATGTGCTGACAACTTTGTTTCTTTATTAACACATGGAGCTAACAGTACGAACACAGCGTGGGGCTCTCGGCAGGCTGTTCCTCTCTATCGCACTCCCGCATCAAGTGACCAAAACAACGGGAACGTTGCGTGCACTTCAGGGTGCCTCGGAAAACATATCAGAATATTACACACAGTTACGGACATTAGAGTATAAAATAAGATAATATGATGTATAATTTCATTTAAACAACAAATCCCAAGAATTGCATTTTTTTTTAAAAATAAAAATTAAACGTCATTTGAAAGAGTCCGAGTTTGTTGATGCACTGAAAAGCTGGACCAACAAATCACGCCCCTCACATTAAAAAAAAAAAAAAAAAAAAAAAAGTAAACTTTTGAAATTTGCAGCATGGCAAGTGGGAGGGCATTTGCGTTTCGTTTTCCGCACCATTTTCTGCCTATGTTCCGGAACCTGTCCCCGTGTCATCATCCCTGCACGGTCATATGTACTTTGCGTTCCGGTATCTTATGATTTCCAAATTAAGCACTGCCTAAACCCAATAGAAACCCTTTGGAGGAAGCATAAACTCAGTGTTTATCAGCGACAGCCCAGAAACCTGACTGAGTTAGAGAAGATCTGTGTGGAGCAGTGGGCCAAGATCCCAGTGTGTGGAAACCTGGTGAAAAACTACAAGAAAGGTTTGACCTCTGTAATTGCAAACAAAGGCTACTGAACCAAACATTAACATTTGTTTTCTCAGGTGTTCAAATACAATATTTGCAGCTGTATCACACCAAAAAAGATTTTAGATTATGTCTCTCACAGTTGACATGCATCTACGATTAAAGTTTCGGAACCCCATGATTTCGAAGTGGGAGAATTTGCAAAAGAGCAGGGTGTTCAAATGCTTATTTTCTTCACGGTATGGACCTAATTAATTCCGTTTTGATTGAAATTATTATAATATTTATAATTTTAAAAAAAAACACTTCCCACATACAAAAATATAAGATTGATGGTTTTCAGGCCCGTCAGCTCTACCAATGAGGTGTCCCTTAGGTTTTAGACAATGATACATTGACTTATTTTCCCCATCTTTCTGCTATGATACCAAAATACATTTCTTGAAATATACACAAAATAAGTATATATACACAAAACCACTCATCTTATCATCCGACCGATATGAAGTTAAAGAATTTTTTAATCTCTCTATAATTACATTACTCACATACATGAGTGTCGCCAGACATATTTCACTACGACCCGTGCCCCAGCATTGATCTGCAGTGCCCCTGTATAAAATTTGCCGGGAAAAAAAAACAAACTTTGGAGTCGAAATAGCATAATCTAAAAAATGTGCCCATTTAATATGGTCATATTACTCTATTCACTCCATATACACAATCTGCATATAACTCCTTAATATGGTAATTTATGCACGCAACTTTGGCTGTGATAGGCATATGAGCTGACACTTCAATGAAGCACCTTCAGGAGATATGCTGCGTTCAAGTATGTAGGGAGATCTGAGTACCGAAGTTGGAAAATCGATCTGATGTGTTGTAAAGTCATAATGTGGGATAAAAATATGGTAGGGTAGTGGATTTTAATGCTCCAACAATACAACAAAAGTTGAGTGACTGTTTGGCGCTTTTTATAGACACCATGTAATAGATATTGTTTTTTTCCGATTACTCCAACAACACAAGAATGCAGCATCAATATTACGGTGCGTGTGCCAATCTTACAGTCGACGGTGCAAATGACATCTTGCCACCTGCGCTACAGGTTAGAAACAGATAAACTGCCCATCCTTGTTCTTGATGTTTGTTCGGTTGCCTACTCCCATCAATTGGGAATTTTAATGGTTCAATTTTACTCTTTACATATCAGGCAGTTAACGGCGGTACACTACTCTGTTTGCAAATTGAAGCTGCAGATTAGCTGCCGTCTTTTAGCTGACTGGCTTTAGATACATTGACAATTAAATGAACATTTAGTGAGAGGCTCTCACTCAAGAGCTTTCTCTAATATTGCATTAATATGATATGTGGTACTTAAACTGTATCAATGTTGATGCTATTTATTGCTATTTGCTGATATGACCAAAAATAATAGAATCAATGTATATGAAATAATTGCCTATCTTTGGGATATAACAGCTAACAGTTTTGTATGTCATCATAATTTTCATCTTTATTACAAGCATTTCGTTTGTTACTGCAGTCCCTGTTATCTGTAATCTTTTTTTTTTATTTCTATTTGACTCAAGCAACATTACTCTTGCAAATGGATATTAGAAATTTGTTTGCTTGCAGCAAGGAGGAATGCGAGAGGTAAGCTAGGTAACCCACATAGGCAACCTAAACCACTTTTAGTTCACAACCTACTAGATTAATTGCATAACAGTTACAGTGATACAGTGGTACCTCTCGATACGAAGTTATTTCGTTCAAGTACCTTGTTTGTAAGTCAAAATGGTCGTATGTCGAGCAGGATTTTCCTATAAGAATGCATTATAATTGCATTAATTCGTTCCACAGCCTGAAAACCTACTCTAAATTCTTATTAATTCCTTATGTTACTATTGCAAATATCATTTACAAAGAGCAAAACTAATAAATTATAAATATAAATCGGAATAATAACATAATAATAATAATTCCTGTAATAATTTAACAAATCAGGATCAAATGTGGCGGACGTGTTTTGCGTGCTGTACCTGAACGCACCACGTGGCTGACGTGACAGAGAAAGGTGCGGGAGAGATTTTACTTTCTTTTTTAATGTTTTGTTTTTGGCGTCAACTGCGCCAGACAGTAGGCGTGTTGTGTTGCACCAGTTCTGAAATAAAGGATTAAAAACCTGACAAAAATGGCGATTTCTTTGGTTCTTGGTTTGTTGATTTTTCTCACAAGAAAATCCGCCGTGCGTCTGTCTTGCGGCAAAAGAAACTGCAGCGCTGTCATAAATCGTCGTAAGCAAACAGTGAGTCAACTTTTATGTCGGATGTCGAAAAAGATCGTGTGTCGAAGCGATCATATTTCGAGGTACCACTGTAATTTAAAGTGCTATTTCTGACTCTTTACGACAATTCCGCCCACTTGCCAGTGCCCTACTGTGCCCCAGTATTGTTTTAGGTCTAGTGACGCCCAGGGGTGAAAGTGGGCCAGAACGGTCAGGAACGCAGTTCCGGTATAAGATTCAGGGCCAGAACGCAGTTCCGGTATAAGATTCAGGGCCGGAATGCTGTTCCGGTACACGGCGCTTTGATTCAGAAAATATGACGGCAACTGTCAAAACGCTATGTATTAAAAAAAAATTTTTTTTTTAAAAAGCTAAACTGCCACACATGCATTTCATCTCCAAGAAGAAAACAATCTACCAACATCAGATTTACATAAACAAATGTTAACAAAAAGCATAATACGGTGGTTGTGTAGCGTATTCCGTTTCCACTAATATTTATTATTTATTTTATCCCACGGATGGCATGGAGGTTTCCCCAGCTGCTGAAGGTTATCTGAGTCTGACGACGAGTCACGCAAATGTGCGAATGCACGCAGCAAAGCAAAACGCCTGGACTCATTTATCCGTTCAATTGGCTGACATGCTGACATGTGATAAGCAGAGATAGCTCTGATTGGTTCAAATGTGCAAGTTTTCCGGAACAGCAAAGAAAAAAAAGGTTGAATTGATGCGACAAAAAGGGCAATGCAACAAAAATGGATCAATGGATCTTTAAGAGCAATGAAAGAGTTGAGGAGGCTTATTTATCATATTTAGTTTTATTTGCTCTGATGGGGAGGTTCAGAACACCTCAGCTGTCAATGTGCAGTTTGGACTTATATTTGTTCATTCATGTTAGGCTACTTATTCATTTTCTTATGATTTAAAAAAAGTCTTGTTTGAAAAATGTTTGCGCGAGCTTCAAAATATATTCCATTTCACTCTGCATAATACAAGTCATTTGTACTTATTTTTCTGAATGTATGTTACTTATATCTTTATTATTAAAAAACAAAAACAAAAAGTGAATGTTTACATTAACTTCAATTTTAATATACATCCTATGTCAGGGTTCACTAAATCCGGACCTCTGTGCCACTTTTCCTGTCGTGTTTTCCATGTCTCCCTCCTCCAACACACCTGAATCAAAATAATCAGGCTCATTATCAGGCTTCTGGAGAGGTTGCTGATGAAATAATCATTTGATTAAGATGTGTTAAGGGAGAGAGACGTGGAAAACACGACGGGAAAAGTGGCAGCGAGGTCCGGATTTTGTATGTGTTACAGAAATAACTGCTAAAACTGTTTACTTTGCATTTCAGTAGTTTAAGAGGTTTGACCCCCCCCCCCAAAAAAAATGAAAGACAAAAAATAAATAAATACAAGTCCTGGCTCCGTGGCGACCTTCACGTCTGGGAGTTCCGGTAAGAAATTCTAGCCACTTTCACCCCTGGTGACGCCCCTACTCACAAATTTAATTAGATCCACTGGTATGGTGCCATTTGATTGGCTGTCAGCTGAGAAAGGCAGCAGTTTACACACAACCTTAAAAAGCCATATAGAAAATGGATGAATGGGAAAGTGAGTTGAAATTAGAGGAAAGCAAGAAAACATTTTTTTGTCAAAACCACATCTTATCCAACCTACACACGGAGGAAAATGCTTCATCTGATTGTGCATTACTATCAACCAAAAGCAAACAGCATTTCTGCAACATGCAGTTTTCTCACTGTACTAGAATACTTCTGTGGCAATGACTTGTACAAGTGGATATACACGCATGGATGACGTTAAGACACCGATGGGGCTTTAACCCCTTCATCCTATAACCCCTTCATCCTCGTTGACCACCACCCACAGTGCCATCTGACCCTTTTAAGAGGAGAACACGGCTCTGTCAGTAGAGTGAAGTGTACAGCAGCTATACATGTAAACCAACCTGGAGCCTGATTTATTATTGTTATTCTCATTTTTTAGCACACAACACAACCTTGATGCTCCCGTGAGTCAGAGTGCACATTTTTCAATCTGTCACTGTATACATTCGTTGGTTTGTTTTGGTCTGTAAACTAGCACAGGGAAAGCCTCCAGCCACAAGTATATATTTGTTCTCTGTTTAAATGATGGGTTGAGGGAATCTTATATAGGGAATAAAGTCCCAACAATTATAATATCGAAACGCATACAGGGCCATTACAGCCAAATCAAACAGACTGAGTTTCTTTCCAAGAGGTGTCACCATACTCAACTCAAATTTGCACTGAAATGTCACTGTCATTGCACTGCTAATGCCACAACATTGTCACATGCATCTCAATGTTCTCAGACATCTGTCTCGATCTGTGTACTGCATATGCAATATTTGTACAGTTACATTATAACATTTTTGCACTGTTACATCAATATCTATTCAAAAACCTTATAGTTTGATCCGGCTCCCGTATGTGCTTATCTTTTTTGTTTTATTTCCCCCTCTGCTATTTTGTTCCACTTTCCCTCATTCCTTGCCCGCTCGCTTACATACACATAAAACTGCAGTGTATCACAAAAGGCAAGGCAAGGCAAATTTATCTATATAGCACAGTTCAACACAAGGCAATTCAAAGTGCTTTACATCACATGAAGATCATAAAAATCACATTAAATCAAAAACGAAGACAATCGAAACAGGAAATACAATTATACATAAAAATCGCATTTAATCATGAATTTAAAAATAAAAGAAAAAAAATACAACTACTAACAATAATAATTGAAATCAGCAATGGAGATAAAGCACAAGAGGAATAGAAAGCAAATAGATTGAAATATATAGACAGTTATGGATATGCTGTGCTAAACAAAAGCGCTTTTAGCCCTGATTTAAAGGAGCTAAAAGGTTGAGCATACTTCAGACCTTCAGGTAACTTGTTCCAGAGGTGAGGAGCATAATAACTAAATGCTGCCTCACCCTGCTTGGCTCTTGTTCTTGGAACATACAGGAGACCGGTTCCAGATTACCTTAGGTGTCTAGATGTTTCATAGTAATCTAACAAATCAAGCATGTATTTTGGTCCAAAGCCTTTAAGTGTTTTGTAGACGAGCAGTAGTATTTTATAGTCTATCCTTTGACTCACTGGAAGCTAGAGTAACGATTTCAAAACCGGTGTAATGTGGTCCAGTTTCTTTGTATTTGTGAGGACTCTGACTGCAGCATTTTGTACTAGCTGCAGCTTCCTGACTGATTTTTTAAATCAAAACCTGTAAATATATTTAATAGAGTACTGCTTGTCATTTTCCCTCCAAAATGACTCGTTAACGTGACTCGTTACAAGAGTGCTGTCAGCATTACTGCAGGGATTGAAGAGGTGGGGGGTCAGCCTGTTACGGTACACAAGAAAGCCCGCCCGTCTCATCAGACCATAGGACATGGTTCCAGTAATCCATGTGCTTTGTTGACATGTCTTCAGCAAACTGTTTGCGGGCTTTCTTGTGTACCTTCTTCAGAATAGGCTTCCATGTGGGGTGACAGCCATGCACACCAATTTGATTTTCACTCAAAATCTCTCGATACATGGCCCCATTCATTCTTTCCTTTACACGGATCAGTCGTCCTGGTCCCTTTGCAGAAAAACAGCCCCAAACGATGATGTTTCCACCCCCATGCTTCACAGTGGGTATGGTGTTCTTCAGATGCAATTCAGTATTCTTTCTCCTCCAAACACGAGAACCTGTGTTTCTACTAAAAAGTTCTATTTTAGTTTTATCTGACCATAACAGATTCTCCTAGTCCTCTTATGGATCATCCAAATGCTCTCTCGCGAACCGCAGATGGGCCTGGACGTGTACTTTCTTCAGCAGGGGGACACGTCTGGCAGTGCAGGATTTGAGTCCCTAGCGGCACATTGTGTTACTGATAGTAGCCTTTGTTACTGTGGTCCCAGCTCTCTGTAGGTCATTCACTAGGTCCCCCCGTGTGGTTCTGGGAATTTTGCTCACCGTTCTTATCATTTTGACGCCACGGGGTGAGATCTTGCATGAAGCCCCAGATCGAGGGAGATTATCATTGGTCTTGTATGGCTTCCATTTTCTAACAATTGCTCTCACAGTTGATTTCTTTACACCAAGCATTTTACCTATTGCAGATTCAGTCTTCCCAGCCTGGCGCAGGTCTACAATTTTGTCTGTGGCGTCCTTCGACAGCTCTTTGGTCTTGGCCATAGTGGAGTTTGGAGTGTGACTGAATGAGATTGTGGACAGGTGTATTTTATACCGATAGATCCACTGATAGATCCGCTGCCATTAATACAGGCAACGAATGGAGCCTCGTTAGAAGAAGGTGACCTCTTTGACAGCCAGAAATCTTGCTTGTTTGTAGGTGACCAAATACTTATTTTCCACTCTAATTTGGAAATAAATTCTTTAAAAATCAAACAATGTGATTTTCAGGGTTTTTTTTTCCGCATTCTGTCTTTCATGGTTGGGGTTTACCCATATTGACAATTACAGGCCTCTCTAACCTTTTCAAGTAGGAGAACTTCCACAATTGGTGGTTGACTAAATACTTATTTGCCCCACTTATTTGCCCCACTGTATCTGCAGAAATGCGAGGGGTGTACTTACTTTTGTGATACACTGTACCTTCAGTAGCTCGGTAGTCAACATGCTGAACCACCAAGGTAATGGTAGGGGTCTGGGGTCCCCAAACTTTTCCGCATCGGGCTGCAGTGGATGCTGGATTTCTTTCCAACAATACAGGACGACACCTTTGCATCAATCAGGTGTCTTACAATTGTAACCTGTTGATTGTAGTCAGGTGCTGCTTGTTTTACCAGAAACCTCTTTGGTCAGTGCTCAATAGTTAGGAACAAAAACCAAGACCTATAGCGGCCCTCGAGGACCGGTTTGGACACCCCTGGTGTAGGTCAAATCACAGTTGAGAGAGGAGTGAATGGGGAAAAAAAGGAGTGCAGCAACGACACTGCAATCAAAACAAATTACATGAAAAGTAATTTTCCGACAAGAAGTGGCTACTTTTTCACTTATTTTGAATCCTGGAGCAGTGCGGCTCATTTGTTGATTTATTTGCGTTAATAGCACTTTATTTGACAGCAGCGTCATAAGACTGTCATAAGACCGTCATGTTTATGACATGACACTGTCCTGGGATTTAATAAATGCTTTTGACAGTTGTCCTTAGGGACATCCAGCAAATTTTGTAACTAACTCGATTTATGTGCAGTTTGGATCCTTTATATCCATTTAAGAGTGAGATCATTTGTCGGATGACACTAATTGATGTCTGTCATAAGCGTTAATTAATGCTTTTGACAGTGTCCTGTCATGATTTTGACAGTCTTGTGATGCAGCTGTCAAATAAAGTGTTACCACTTAATATACTTTGGTGTACATATCCCATAATGCAGTGAGGACAGCTGTGGTTTATAGTCCGGTGCAGCTTATCTATGGACAAATGCAATTTTCGTGTCAAATTTTGTGGGTGGCGGCTTATAGTCAGGTGCTCCTTATAGTCTGAAAATTACGTTGACTTAAAGATATAACATATATCTAAGTGTAAAAAAATATATATTTTTTTTTAAATTTTATTGTGAGTTAGGTTTCTGTAGATTTTTAGTTTTTTTTTTTCTTTTTAAACAATTTTTTAAAATTACAGTTACCACAATGCACAATTTTTGGGTCACTGTGTCAGTATATTTTAAAAGGTAGCATTCTGTCCTTGAGATACAGTGGTATGAAAAAGTATCTGAACCTTTTGAATTTCTCATATTTCTGCAAAAAAATCACCATCAAATGTGATCTGATCGTTGTCAAAATCACACAGAAGAAAATACAGTGTGTGCTTTAACTAAAACCACCCAAACATTTATAGGTTTTCATGAACCGTGAACCCACTGGCAAAGGAACCTTAAAGAGCAACTGAAACCAATTTTTTACCAAACATTTTAATTCAGGTGCTTGCCCTATCACTGATGAGTGGTTTAAAGCTTCCCTGCACACTATAAAACACACACCTGGTAAGAAATGTCTTGATGAGAAGCATTGTCTGATGTGCATCGTGGCTCAGTCAAAAGAGCTGGCTGAAGACCTGCGTTCAAGGATTGTTGCTTTGTCTAAAGCTGGGAAAGGATACAAAACCATCTCTAAAAGTCTGGATGTTCATCAATCGACAGTCAGAGAAGTTGTCTACAAATGGAGAGATTTTGGGACTGTTTCTTCTCTTCCAAGGAGTGGCCGGCCACCAAAGATAAGTCCAAGATTTAAGCACAGAATACACATAGAGGTAAACAAGAACCCTACAGTGTCTGCTAAAGACTTAGAGAAATCACTGGCACAGTCCAATATCTGTGTGCACAAATCAACTATATGTAAATGGCCATGAATGGTGTTAATGGGAGGACTCCACTGAGGAAGCCACTGTTGTCTAAAAAGAAGTTCCTCGTTTAATGTTCAAGTTTTGGCAAAATATTTTGTGGACTGATGAAACCAAAGTTGAATTGTTTGGGAGTAATCCACAATGTCATGTGTTGAGGAAAAATGGAACAGCTCACCAACATTTACATCTCATCCCCACCGTGAAGCATGGTGGAGGGGGCATCATGATTTGGGGCTGTTTTCTGCCTCAATTATTATTGCAATCATTAATGAAAGAATGAATTGAAGGTTTATCAGGATGTTTTGCAGGGAAACCTGAGGCCGTCTGTCAGAAAGTTGAAGCTACAAAGAGGATGGTTGCTGCGACAAGACAATAATCCAAAACACAGAAGTAAATCAACTTCAGAATGGTTTCAGAAGAACAAAATACATGTTCTGGAGTGGCCATGTCAAAGTCCAGACTTGAAACCCATTGAGATGCTGTGGCATGACCTAAAGACAGCGATTCATGCCAGACATCCCAGGAATCTGACTGAACTACAGCAGTTTTGTAGAGAAAAATGGGCCAAAATTAGTCCTAATCGATGTGCCGGATTGATCTGTGGCTACAGTAAGCGTCTGTTTGAAGTTATTGCTGACAAAGGGGGCCCACAAAATATTAAATGTGATGGTTCACTTACTTATTTTTCCCCCTTCTGTCATTGTTTGCATACGATCCTCATTTAAATATAAAAAACAAATGTTTGAGTGACTTTAGTTAAAGTAGACACTGTTTTTTCATCTGTGTGATTTTGACAAAGATCAGATCACATTTGATGGTGATTTAATGTAGAAATGTGAGCAATTCCAAAAGGATGGACAGAGCAATAAGAAGGAGCATTTAAGGTCACACTTTTGATATCATTAATAAATGCATAAGAATATTAAAGTAATATTTTATAATTCTTGTCACACTGATAACACTAATGCACAAGATGTATTAAGTAGGGTAACAACTTCAGTACTGTTCTGTACACACTGCAAAGGACAAAAATATGATTTTCTAGTTTTCTCAGAACGTTAAAATGCTATTTTTGTACTATTGTGGCTAGGTTCTTGACATATCTAAATTCTATTCCTGTTTTTTTCTTTTGCGTGTAAACCACATCCATAATGTTGTCCTTCGTCATAGTCAGTGCTGTGCCTTGGAGGGTGATAGTTGAATAAATACTTCAATCGTACATAAATTCAGTAGCATCATTCCTGATCCTTCCATGACAAATATGCTGAGCATGAGAAATGATTGCTTGTGACATACTGTGTGACCTATTTATTTTCTTCTCGATCCTTTCTTTATTTTGCTTTTATTCCGTTTGCTTTTTGATTTCTCCCCTCTCAACATTATAACCCGCAGTAATATTTGCATCAAAGGGGATGGGATATTTTTAACTGATGAAAATGTCTTTATAATTGACTTCAAGTTTAGCTTTAACAGAGGGGCTGGGGCAAGAAACAAGGCTTAAGTGTGGAGAATTTTGTGTGAGAGAAGCTTTTACTTTGGTTCTCCCTTTGTAAGATATGAGACATAAATAATAGAAATAAGCTGCTTAGATACTTGTGTTTCCCTCATTCTCAAAATCTCTTTCAGTCAAACATTGGACACATGTAGAGCAGGGATGCCAAACTCATTGTGGTTCGCGGGCCACGTTTACGGCAATTAGAACTCGTGTGGACGTTACCAGTTTATTTTTGGCCAAATAAGTTGACTCACTAGCTGCCATTGATAGTGCTAGACATACAATCCATTTTGACTGAGAGGGGCGAATGAACATTTGTTTATTGTGTTTGGTTTCCGCCAAACACAACATCTTTTTTGATGGCCAAAGAGCTCAATTTTGGTCTCATCAGACCAAAGAACAATCTTCCACTTGACCATGGAGTCTCATACATGCTTTTTGGCAAACTGCAATGTAATATGACTTCTCTTCAACAGTGGTTTTCAACTTTTCACACTGCACCTAACCAAAAACACACCATCCCCACTGTGAAGCAATGTGGTGACAGCATCATGCTCTGGGGATTTTTCGCAGGAAGTCATTTGTAACTGTAACTAATTACTTTTTTAAAAGTACGATTAACAACACTGGTAATTAGAACCTCTCTAGTCGTACAGCAAACATGCCACAATGACAAATTATACATTACATTTAGACTTGATAGGGGAGCATAGCTCCATGGTAGTCATCTCGCAACCCAATAGTTATTGATTCAATTCTCCGCCCTGGTGGCCATGTCGGAGTGTCCTTTGGCAAGTTACTGAACCTCATGTTGCTCCTGGTGTTGGATCAACAGTAGATGAATGAGGTGGAAATGTCAAAGCTCTTCAAGAGAGTCTGGCTGCAGCCCGCCTCTCTCAGTACCCTGCGCCGCTCGTCTCAGTACCCATCCCGCAGACAGGAAGTGACGCAATATCGCAGCTCTCAGACCGGAAATGACAACATGAAACAGCGCTCGACCTCCGAGCTTCCGGTTTTATCGTAATAGTTAGCGTCCATTCGAACGTAAATACTAGTTTACTTTTCTTTTCGCACGTCTTTTATTTTCGGTTTCAGCATCACTCATTATTATTTAAATAATAATTTATTTCCATGCTCCTTAAATTGATTTGGTGAAATCGGGAGATTAACTCTTTAAGCGCGGTCAGTTTGTTAAAGCCTGCTGATTTTACCAAAATGAAAAACACGGTTACAGTACATCAAAATTAAAATACACACTACTGCAATAAAGGTTTAATTGGTGACTGAAAGATCGCATGTAACCTATCACAGTGTGTACTTTAGTTTGTCAATTGTAAAATATACTCCAATTGAGAATTATTAGAAATTGCTGTCATCCTTACATTTTTATGAACGGACACATTAATATAGCTTCATTACAATTTAATGTATCAAAAACGTAATATTCTCTCAATGTTGCAACCAAACCAATTTTGTCTTTCATTTTGCTACTTAAATTCATTCATGTGGGTGAAGATCCTAATTAACTAATTCAGAAACTATATTAAACTTTCTGCTCCAGGAAAGGCACCTTTATTTCAAACAGAAATGACAAAATAGTTGTCATGTGTTAGTTGTTTTTTTCTTTTATCCCAGACAATAGTTGTAGGTTGTTTTAATTACCTGACATTTTTCGGCAAGCACTCCCGCCTTTATCACAGGTAATTAAAACTACCTACAACTAACATCTGGGATAAAAGAAAAAAAACAACAAATTTATAAGTGTAGAAAAATGAACTCAATACAACCAGTTCTAATGTGGTAAACTTTATTTTTTTAGTTTTATTATTTTTTTATTATTATTGAGAGAATACCAGATTATTTTCTTTGATCAACAATCTCCTCAAAAAAGGTAAATCCATCTTCCAGATGGTTGAAACAGAACTTGAATGGCTCCAAGACATTGTAGTTCATGCTCATCCTCTTCCATCTGCAGGATGCTTGGGAACTCCTACTGCATTGACCCCCCCCAGCCCTGTCCGAGGCTTTTGTGCTGTCTGGCGCAATCCTTTTACCAAAACTGTTCATTGGAAAAGAGAAAGAAAAGAGCTATTTGAATATTACATAAGTAAAATAAAAATGATGCTTAGTTAATTTTATACTTGATTTTTCTTTTCAGGCATTGCAATAAACAATCTTACCATTTTTTCCCGCCGTATCTTTTTGGAGTGGGCCACCACTAACTTGAAGGAGCTGTGGTTGCACCTCTTCCTAAAAATAAATCAGTGAATAAAGGGGGACATGTTCAAAAGTGCGTCAGAGTAATGGACACTAAAAAGTCTTTAAAAGCTGACCTCAGCAATTATATTCAAATTTCACTTCTGTAGCTGATAGACTGGTGGCACTTCACCCTGCAGTAATGCTTTTGCCTTGTCTGTCCAATGGGCAAACTCTTTCCTGTGGCTCACCTAAGTTGAAAAAATACAAAAATAAGTATTCCACATTTTCCACCAAAGAATTAAGGTGCTGTGCACCTACTTTCCTATGAATGCCATATCAACAGTTTCAAAGACTTACCATGCACCCAAGTTTGAAATTGTCCGCTAGCAATATACACCACCACTTCCTCAGAGTTGGCATATCAGTCTAACAAAAATTAAAAACAAGTGTAAATAAAGAATAACGACAAGGATATTTTGTAGCCCAATTTGAATGATTCGGTGAACTTCATTTTACAATGGTTAAACTCAAAGAGAGCATCCAGAACAGTGCAAAGAGCATACTACAAATGGATAAATGAATACAAATATAACAGAGGACAAAATTGGACAGTTAAACTCACCTACCATCAACATGAAGATGCCACAGTCCTTCCCCTATGGCTGTCCCGAAAAACCCTAACGTAAGAATTTAACCGAGTCACTTCCTTCAAGTTTTGAATCAATGAATATACACACTTTTACAAATACCTCTATTTCACTTCCAATCCTCTCTTTCCATGTCCCCCTGTTGATTGACTGTCAACGTTTTCTGCAATTGAAAATATAGGTTTATATTAAATACAGTAGTTAAACAATTACAAACGTGTTTCCATGCATAAGAACACCAACCAGTCAGGTTTAAATGATTCATGCAAACAAAACAAGGGCGTAGGTTTGCATAGGGACGGTAGGGACATAACACGACCAACTTTTCAGGATGCTAAAGTTGTCCCCACCAACTTTTGAGCAACCTTATTTGCATTATATTCGTCCCTACCAATGTTGAGACCGGGCCAACGCCCTTGAAACAAAACATTCGCAATTTTAGAGTGGCATTTTAGAATTTTGCTTCAAATGATTGGATGAATCATCTGGAGTGCAATTCTGCTTTAATTGAAGGGGCAACATAAAAGGATCGACTGGAACATACCTTCAAAACCAAACAAGGCTATTCTGGATCATCATGGAAACGCCATGCCAATATGAATGGTTACTGAATTTCATTAGAGATAACAATAGTTCTCTGATCTCAAGATTGGATCTGTTTTTCTTCCCACAAATAATTGGAATTTGGATCATTTAATTTGTTATGATTTGACTGTTCTTTGAAAATGAACCAATGCTCCAAGTTGTAGTTGTTACTAATCAGCCTTACAGGCAAATGCATGTGTGGGTCACATCCTGTAGGCTTTCACCATGTTGCAACAACATAGGGGTCAGCCACAAATATGGTCCTTCCCTGAAAAATACATAATCTATACACACGGACATATGTTATATAAATACAAACGTACGCAGACACCTACATGAGCCCATACAAGCATTCTGTAGGCTACATAGTTAAAATAATACCCTACACAGGCCAAAAAATACTTTTTTATACCTTTGAATGAGCTACTTGTTAGACAAGTTATAAATATGCATTTCATATCTGCAAAAAAACAAACACAAAAAGTTACATTTTACTTATTTGTACAATTGACATTATGTTCTTTAGAGAAACTAAATCCTCAAAATTCACAGTTGATTCCATTTCATTGTTCAGGCCAACGTTCCAAAAGTCAGCACGTGTCAATCAAACTTTCTTTTTTTAGACAATCAACACCATTTCTGGCCTCTTTATATTCAAGATTTGCATAAGCTAATGAGAATGTTGATTGGTTAAATAAACAAAGAGTAAATAATCAATTATGTCCAATTGTTAACTAATATAAGGAATAATAAGCCTATCCAGATTTCCACTGAGCACAACATTTGTCTCAGACATAAAAACATACCAGCCGTTCCTGGGCAGGATGAGTGTGAACCGTCCATGAAGCTCGGCATGGTCTTATATTGTCACCATTGGTCCTGTCTGCACAGTGGGTTTTATTTATTTATTTATGGGTTTGTTCGATGTCTATAAAAAAAAAGTGTTCAGCACAGTCCAAAATCTAAAGTACATTACTATTTATGCTACTTACTTCCATTTGGATCTGTGTGACATCCCTGTATCTGCATGGGAAGACTACCATTTGGGGGTCGTGATTTAGTTTCTTCCCAATGGGGTGGTGATCTTGCAGCTAGTAAAAAAAAAAAACAAAATAATGAAAAAATATATAGCTAAGCAGAGTAACAATATCAAGAAAAAAATACAACCTTGTCCTATTTGGATCATGTCACAACATTCAAACTACAAAGGACCAGACAAAACAAATGAAGGCAAAACAACAATACCATACAACAACAAAAACAGCGAGCTGCGAATTGCAGGCATGTACATAATGAAAAATAAGAGTGCAATATAATGAAAACTACACAAAGAAGACTGTTCATTGTGAAAAAAAAATGTAAAAAGCATTAGCAGCATTAGCCAATTCGCTGCTGAATTCATCAGTACGTATTAAACAATATAAGTAGAACAAAGTCACATGCAGTTAGTAAAGGAAGACATTATTTAAATTACATTAAGAATACTAGATATAAGTACGGTCTTTTCAACTCAGAATAAACACTTCATATTTTCACCGCAAGTGTTGTTTAACTATTTAACATTTTTAAACATGCATACGCTTTTAAAAACTTTTTTTCAGTGCGGCCACTTACCGTGTTTTTTTCGCGAAAGGTGAAATAACGTAACTTGTTTTCGTCGCAAGGGTTGACGACATTTCCGGTCTGAGGGGACTGAGAGCTGCGGTGTTGCGTCATTTCCTGTCTGCGGGATGGGTACTGAGAAGAGCGGCGCAGGGTACTGAGAGAGGCGGGCTGCAGCCAGACTCCTCTCAAGCTCTTTGAGTGCCTTGAAGGTGGAAAAGCACTATACAAGTGAAAATCCATTGACCGTGATCATAGATCAAGAATGACAGGTTCAAACATTGCAGTTTTCTTAAGGACTGTGATGGTGGTGGAGTGCTTGAAGCAGGACAGAACTTCCAGTCATAGGTGAGGATTTGAGCTTTTTCGAGCTTTCAGTCAAGAGAAACAGAGGTCATTCAGCCCCGACACACTTTGTTTATCTTTCATTGCTTGAAAAGCTGTCAAAAGTCCTGTTACTGCACAGTCAGAAAACTTCAGTTTTTGTTGTTTTTTAAGCCATAGCATAAATATTTATAGCATAATAAATAGCATAAGTATTCGTACCCCTGAGAAAACCAGTGGTAATAGTCAATGCAGAAGCCTTTGTTCGCAATTACAGAAGTCAAACGCTTTCTGTAGTTCTTCACCAGGTTTTCACATATGGAAATGGGGATTTTCGCCCATTTCTCCACACAATTCTTGTCTAGATCTGTCAGGTTTTGGGGCTGTCATTGAGAAACATGACGTTTCAGCTCCATCAAAATATTTTCTATTGGATTGAGTTCTGGAGACTGGCTCGGCCACTGCAGAACCTTGATATGCTTTTTATGCAGCCACTCCTTTGTCAGATTGGCTGTGTGCTTCAGATCATTTTCATGTTGGAAGATCTAGCCACGACTCATCTTCAAGTCTCTGACTGAGGGAAGGAGGCTGTGGCTCAAAATCTGTCGATACATTTCACCATCTCCTCCGTGAGTCATCACCTTATCGTGGTGGAGGGGTTTGCGTGTCCCAATGATCCTAGGAGCTATGTTGTCTGGGGCTTTAAGCCCCTGGCAGGGTCACCCATGGCAAACAGGTCCTAGGTGAGGGGCCAGACTAAGCGTGGCTCAAAATGACTCCTTATGATGAAAAAAATACATGAACTCCAGTTTCCCTTGCCCGGACGCGGGTTACCGGGGCCCCCCTCTGGAGCCAGGCCTGGAGGTGGGGCTCGAAGGCAAGCGTCTGGTGGCCGGGCCTGTCCCCATGGGGCCCGGCCGGGCACAGCCCGAAAAGGCAACATGGGTTCCCCTTCCCATGGGCTCACCACCTGTGGGAGGGGCCAAAGGGGTCGGGTGCGTAGAGAGTTGGGCGGCAGCCAAAGGCGGGGGCCTTGGCGGTCCAACCCCCAGCTGCAGAAGCTAACTCTTGGGACATGGAATGTCACCTCTCTGGCAGGGAAGGAGCCTGAGCTGGTGGGTGAGGTAGAGAAGTTCCGACTAGATATAGTCGGACTCTCCTCCACACACAGCTTGGGTTCTGGTACCAATCCTCTCGAGAGGGGTTGGACTCTCTTCCACTCTGGAGTTGCCCACGGTGAGAGGCGCCGAGCAGGTGTGGGCATACTTATTGCCCCCCGGCTTGGTGCCTGTACGTTGGGGTTTACCCCGGTAGACGAGAGGGTAGCCTCCCTCCGCCTTCGGGTGGGGGGACGGGTTTTGACTGTTGTTTGCGCTTATGCACCGAACGGCAGCTCAGAATACCCACCCTTTTTGGAGTCCTTGGAGGGTGTGCTGGAGAGCGCCCCCTCTGGGGACTCCCTCGTTCTACTGGGGGACTTCAACGCTCACGTGGGCAATGACAGTGCGACCTGGAGGGGCGTGATTGGGAGGAACCCGAGTGGTGTTCTGTTATTGGACTTCTGTGCTCATCACGGTTTGTCCATAACGAACACCATGTTCAAACATAGGGGTGTCCATATGTGCACTTGGCACCAGGACACCCTAGGCCGCAGTTCAATGATCGACTTTGTAATCGTGTCATTGGATTTGCGGCCACATGTCTTGGACACTCGGGTGAAGAGAGGGGCGGAGCTGTCAACTGATCACCACCTGGTGGTGTGTTGGCTCTGATGGCGGGGGAAGTTGCTGGCCAGACCTGGCAGGCCCAAACGTATTGTGAGGGTCTGCTGGGAACGTCTGGCGGAATCCCCTGTCAGAAAGAGTTTCAACACCCACCTCCGGCAGAACTTCTCCCTTGTCCCGGGGGAGGTGGGGGACATTGAGTCCGAGTGGGCCATGTTCCGCACCTCCATTGTTGAGGCGGCCGATCGGAGCTGTGGCCTTAAGGTGGTTGGTGCCTGTCGTGGCGGCAATCCCCGAACCCGCTGGTGGACACCAGCGGTAAGGGATGCCGTCAAGCTGAAGAAGGAGGCCTATCGGGCCTTTTTGGCCTGTGGGACTCCGGAGGCAGCTGACAGGTACCGGCTGGCCAAGCGGACTGCGGCTTCGGCGGTCGCTGAGGCAAAAACTCGGACATGGGAGGAGTTCGGCGAGGCCATGGAAAACGACTTCCGGACGGCTTCGAGGAAATTCTGGTCCACCATCCGGCGTCTGAGGAGAGGAAAGCAGTGCACCATTAACACTGTGTATAGTGAAGATGGTGTACTGCTGACCTCGACTCAGGACGTCGTGAGTCGGTGGGGAGAATACTTCGAAGCCCTCCTCAATTCCACCGACACGCCTTCCTTCGAGGAAGCAGGGTCTGGGGACTCTGAGGTGGGCCCTTCGATCTCTGGGGTGGAAGTCACTGAGGCGGTTGGTAAGCTCCTCGGTGGCAAGGCCCCGGGGGTAGTTGAGATCCGCCCGGAGTTCCTAAAGGCTCTGGATGTTGTAGGGCTGTCATGGCTGACACGCCTCTACAACATCGCGTGGACATCAGGGACAGTGCCTCTGGATTGGCAGACCGGGGTGGTGGTCCCTCTTTTCAAAAAGGGGGACCGGAGGGTGTGTTCCAATTATAGAGGGATCACACTCCTCAGCCTCCCCGGTAAAGTCTATTCAGGGGTGCTGGAGAGGAGGGTCCATTCATCCTCTGCCTTATAAAGTTCCCTTTGCCGAAAAGCAGCCCCAAAGCATGAGGTTTCCACCCCCATACTTCACAGTGGGGATGGTGTTCTTGGGATGGTACTCATCTTTCTTTTTCCACCACACAAAACTAGTAAAGTTTGCACCAAAGTTTGCTCCGGCACGGTTTTGTGTGGTGCGCATTTTATACCTGAAAGCTATTCGAACTATGGACAAATGAAATCAGGTTTTGCTAAGAAATTGCTGCTGAAAGCAGATACAGTGCCCACCATACACGCGCAGCCACCATGTCCCGAGATATCAAGAAAGAGGACGATGACTGGCCCTGATGAGACCAACCCACCACCCCAGGCAAAGCAAAGGAGGGGAGCAGCCAAGCTCGAAATGCCCAGAGTGAGTACTTTTATAATAAAAAACATATCACGCATTGGATATAGGACTGGACACATGTATAAATTATTGCTCGTAAAATACATACAACAAATCCTTTAATCCCATTCATATTTGTGGCTGTTGGCAGAGCGAAAACCTATGATAGCACAATAAATGATAAGTATTCTATATTTTAGTTTTATTTTGCGGTCACTGTGTATCAGCTTTACAAAAACAAACCATTCAGTGTTTCCCACACGATCTGCTGCCGGTGTTTCATCAGTGTGATTGCTCCCCTCAATGATCGTTTCATTCGGCTGCATTGGCTTTCGTTTGGGCTCAAATTGATAACCCAAAACACCAAAGAAAGGTTCAAAACTTTCCTCGTCATTATTAGAAGAACCCTCGTTACGTCGGATTCGACGCTGCAACTAGAAACAAAATTGTCCACCATCATCGCCGCCATTCAGTACTTTGTCAGGACCCACGCTATGAGCTGGGTGTTTCCTAGTTGTGACGTCACGCACACAATATGCTAGTCTCGGGGATCTTGGGCACCAGTCGTTTTAGCTTGATAATCGATCCACATTTCTACCATTTTCTTGGTGTTCCGATGTGTGTAATTTCATGAGGTGGCATGATATGAATCCAAAACGCATGCGTTTATGGATAAATGATGGAATATTAGCACTTCCCCAGGTGTTGTAATACACCTTAATGTCTCCATAAGTGGAAATGCATCTATGATTGAAATTTTAGACCTTTACCTATTTTCTAAGTGGGTGAACTTAACTTCTGCTCCTCACTGTATATCAAGGATCAGTGTGCATGAGCAAGAGCCCCGCTGAAACAAAGGCACACTTTTTTTGGCTTACACTGACTGATCTTCCACGAATTACTGTCTGTTAGCCACCTATGCTGAGACATATATCATTTTATCAAATGGCAATATAATATGAAAATTTTACAATATTAATATGAATATGACTGATCTTACCTATCAAATCAAAACTCCACAGTGTTGTGTTATAGTGGTATGCAGTGTCACATCACATTGTGTTCACCAAAAGGCCCTGGCTACATACTGTACACACAGTATATGGAGGTGCAGTGAACCAGAACTTATGTCAGTGACCAGTGGGCAAAAAAAGCACAATGCGTGTTCAGATAAGAGCACAAAGAGCTCCGTGATCTGGCGTTGTAAAAAAAAATTTAAAAAAAAAAAAAAAAAAAAAACATTATTCCTAAGATGTTGATAGAGAAGTACAGAGAAGGTTAGAAGGAGCTGCATTACAGTGGGGCAAATAAGTATTTGGTCAACCACTAATTATGCAAGTTCTCCCACTTGAAAGTATGAGAGGCCTGTAATTGTCAACATGGGTAAACCTCAACCATGAGAGACAGAATGTAGAAAAAAAAAACAGAAAATCACATTATTTGATTTTAGAAGAATTTATTTGCAAATCATGGTGGAAAATAAGTATTTGGTCAATACCAAAAATTCATCTCAATCCTTTGTTATGTACCCTTTGTTGGCAATAACGGAGGCCAAACGTTTTCTGTAACTCTTCACAAGCTTTTCACACACTGTGGCTGGTATTTTGGCCCATTCCTCCATGCAGATCTCCTCTAGAGCAGTGATGTTTTGGGGCTGTCGTCGGGCAACACAGACTTTCAACTCCCTCCACAGATTTTCTATGGGGTTGAGGTCTGGAGACTGGCTAGGCCACTCCAGGACCTTGAAATGCTTCTTATGAAGCCACTCCTTTGTTGCCCTGGCTGTGTGTTTGGGATCATTGTCATGCTGAAAGACCCAGCCACGTCTCATCTTCAATGCCCTTGATGATGGAAGGAGATTTTCACTCAAAATCTCTCGATACATAGCCCCATTCATTCTTTCCTTTACACAGATCAGTCGTCCTGGTCCCCTTCCAGAAAAACAGCCCCAAAGCATGATGTTTCCACCCCCATGCTTCACAGTGGGTATGTTGTTCTTCGGATGCAATTGAGTATTCTTTCTCCTCCAAACACGAGAACCTGTGTTTCTACCAAAAAGTTCTATTTTGGTTTCATCTGACCGTAACACATTCTCCCAGTCCTCTTCTGGATCATCCAAATGCTCTCTAGCGAACCGCAGACGAGGCTGGACATGTACTTTCTTCAACAGGGGGACACGTCTGGCAGTGCAGGATTTGAGTCCCTGGCGGCGCATTGTGTTACTGATAGTAGCCTTTGTTTCTGCGGTCCCAGCTCTCTGTAGGTCATTCATTAGGTCTCCCCGTGTGGTTCTGGGATTTTTGCTCACCATTCTGGTTATCATTTTGACACCACGGGGTGAGATCTTGCATGGAGCCCCAGATCGAGGGAGATTATCACTGGTCTTGTATATCTTCCATTTTCTAATAATTGCTCCCACAGTTGATTTATTTACACCAAGCATTTTACCTATTGCAGATTCAGTCTACAATTTTGTCGCTGGTGTCATTCGACAGCTCTTTGGTCTTGGCCATAGTGGAGTTTGGAGTGTGACTGACTGAGATTGTGGACAGGTGTCTTTTATACCGATAATGAGTTAAATCAGGTGCCATTAATACAGGTAACGAGTGGAGCCTCGTTAGATCTCGTTAGAAGAAGTTAGACCGCTTTGACAGCCAGAAGTTTTGCTTGTTTGTAGGTGACCAAATACTTATTTTCCACTCTAATTTGGAAATAAATTCTTTAAAAATCAAACAATATGATTTTCTGTTTTTTTCCCCCACATTCTGTCTCTCATGGTTGAGGTTTACCCATGTTGACAATTACAGGCCTTTCTAATCTTTTCAAGTGGGAGAACTTGCACAATTGGTGGTTGACTAAATACTTATTTGCCCCACTGTATGTCTTTGTAGATATGGAGAAGTATTATGACAGGGTGTCCAGAGAGGAACTGTTTTTTTATGAGGACGTCTGGAGTGGCAAGGAAGTATGTTCAAGTCGTGCAGGTAATGTATGAGGACTGTAAGACAGTGGTGAGGTGTGCTGTTGGTGAGACGGAGGACTTCAAAGTGGAGGTTGGACTGCATCAGGGTTCAGCTCGGAGCCCCTTCTTGTTCGCTATGGTAATGTACAGGATGACAGACGAGGTTAGACAGGAATCTCGATGGACTGCGATGTTTGCAGATGACATTGTGATCTGTAGTGAGAGTAGGGAAGTTTTCCCCTGGAAATGAGGGAAATGAAAGTTAGCCGTAGGAAGACAGAGTATCTGTGTGTAAATGAGAGGGACCCAAGTGGAAATGTCAGGCTTCAGGGAGAAATGACAAGAAAGTGGAGGAGTTTAAGTATTTAGGCTGAACAGTCCAGAGCAATGGAGAGTGTGGAAAAGAAGTGAAGAAGCGTGTGCAAGCAGGCTGTCATCATCATCATCGGCGGTCACTCATGGTCGAGTATGACTGTCCTTCCTCTTGGTCCTTGTGGGTCTTCAGGTGCGCATAGAGGCCGATTCTGGACCCAATTATTCTGCTGCAGTGTGGGGAGGGGAAAGTAGTTGTGGTGGGTTTGGGTTGGTCCTGTTTGGAGGTTGCTCTCTCCTTCCTGAGTCTGTGTTTGTCTCGTTCAGCACGGTGTAGGTCAGCGTTGTACTGTGCAGCACCCTCACGGACGATGTTTCTGCAGGACGACCTGTCGACTGCCATGTTTTCCCAGGCTTTTACGTTAATGTGGCACTTCTTTAGGTTTGTTTTTATGTTGTCCTTAAACCTCTTCTTCTGGCTTCCAGGAGCCCGCGTCCCTTCAGCAAGCTGCGAGAAGCTGCGAGAACATGGCCAGTCCATTACAGCTGGTTTTGTGCAATGGTGGCGGTGATGGTGGAAATATTTGCTTGCTCCAAGACGCTGATGTTGGTTCGTCTGTCCACCCAGCGGATCTTAAGGATTTTCCGAAGGCATCTTTGATGGTGTGCCTCAAGTGCCTTCAAAGTGCGTATGACAGGATAAAAAAAGTCTTAAATAGCATTATTATGTGAATTAGAATAATATTTTGAGACGATTCGACTATATACAACAATTTGGCAAAGCGCAGATGACAAGAAATAAGTCTTTTAATCCGATTTTCCAAAAGCATCTTTGATGGTGTGCCTCAAGTGCCTTCAAAGTGCGTACGACAGGATAACAAAAAGTCTTAAATAGCATTACTATGTGAATTAGAATCGTATTTTAAGATGCCGTAAAATGTCACTGTTTCAATCTCTCCACTCCAATATTTTTACAGGGTATTCTTATATAACAAAATTAAATTAATCTTAAATAACAGTCTTGTGCTAAAAGGAATATGAAACAATAAAAATGCATTTATTCAGTACGACATGGCAAAATTACTCCATAATGGTCAAAACTGTCAAGTTCACCTTCACAGTCGCACTTCCCGAACGATATTTTATGCCACCGTAGTTAGTCCGGCTTTTGTCATATCCCTGCCCCGGCTAAGCCGATATGCTAACCCAAACCGGGTGACGTCTCAAAGTCTTATTTTCGCATTTCGAGGCAAAAAATCTTACAAAACTAGCCCGGACCATGTCACACGGCGGCAGGGTTGTTGATTGTCTTCGCCGATCGGCAACACGCCCGATGGCGAGCAAGTTATAGCTTGTTCCCCTGCTGCAGACAGAAGAGCTCTCCGGGGAAGCAGCTGGAGAGTACCGCCGGACAAACAGCTGACGTTGGAAGAGCGCGTAGACATGTGAAAGTAGACAGAAGGGAACTAATGCAAAAACAGGAGCATTTTTAACAATTTTAACAGTTGACATTAGTTGACAACATTATATGAGTTCCCAACATAGCAAAGGTTACTATGGTTTTTTTTGTTTGTTCTTTCTTTGAAAAAATGAAGAAAAAAAAAAACATGAACGGTAACACTAGTTACTTGACAAGTAACTAATTACGCTTACATTCAGGTAACTGAGTTACGAACTCAATTACTTTTTGGGAGAAGTCATTTGTAACTGTAATTAATTACTTTTTAAAAGTCTGCAGAATGAAAAGTGACGAAAGCGGAGAAATTATTCTGCCACTTTGTTGCCGAACACAATTTGCCCGCAACTATTGCTGATCACTTCTCAGAATTAGCAAAAGAAATGTTCCCTGACTCAAAGATTGCATCGGTAAGTTAATTTTATCAATTGACCTTTTTAATTTATAATTGTACACACTAACGAACTACCTGCAAGTCAAACTGAATTGCGGGCTGAAGTGCAGCCATCAAGACATGATAGAAATTGCCAAAAGTTCTACATACAATAATAACAGAAGTCACTGTTAAATTTTAGTATTCATGATGTAGCTGAAGATATTGATTGTTCTTTGATTGCACCAGGTTATATGTCACAATATTACCAATAAATTCATATTATTTTAAACATCGAGTTGTATTTTTGTTTCATATTGCACGCTATATACAACGTTGTAAGATTAGTCACCAATTTGTCAGGGCATTCGTCACTATTTGTAAGATTGCCAACGGCCTCGGGTTGACAGGTATGTTATTAATCATTTTAGTAATAGTTTTGACTGGTTTGATAGCGTTAATAAATGTAACATTCTGAGCAAATACTGTGTTTTTGTTGTTGGGTTGTGCAAAGTCTTGTGCTGTAATTTGTGGGTCAACCGTATTTGGTTTTTTTTTTGTGATTCTTTTTTTTGTTTTGTTTTATTCGCGCCAAAGCGTCTTGTCGCCCAGGGCACAATGTAGGCTAGGAACACCACTGCAAACAACTTCTTGTTCACGTAACATAAAATAACCAACACAACGATTTCAATCTCATAGTATTACAAGTTTTTCTCTTGAAATATTACTTCTTTAATGTTCTATTTTTTTTTCTTTCTATCTTTCTTTGGACTTTTAATGACTGGATGTTGAGAAAGTTTCCAGCTCCGGCAACTGAAGTTTAAACTGAAATTTGGCTGCAAATTATGTAATTCACCGTTTTCTTCTTCTTCTACCACGATATAAAGGATGCATGTTGTGGCACACAGTCTCTACAAATAGTAATTAATTCTGGATGCTTTATTATTTGAAACAAATGTTCCCAGTTACAATAGATATTAATGAAACAAATAATACCCCCAAAAAATTAAATTCATAGGGAGCCCCTAAAGGACATCGACAGGAATAAAATTAATTCAAGCAATCTGTTGCGCACCAGAAACTATCTAGTAAACATTAGCATTATATAGCATTTAAGCTAGCTTTGCTACACAAGTTAGCCAATTGTTGTAAGCATTACCATTAAATAACATTTGAGCTAGCCGACTTTTGCTACACAATTTAGCCAATTGTAGTAAACATTACCATTATAACACCATTTACCATTAGGGTCACCAAACGTCCTCTTTTGCCCGGACAAGTCCTCTTATCAGGGGTGCTCTCTGGAGCGTCCGGTCGGGTTTCATGAATTCATGAAAATGTCCGGTTTTTATGATTTTTCACGGGACCAATTAGAAGAGAATCCCTCCGGCCGCTAGGGGGCAGCGCCTGCTTGCGTTGAGGTGGCTCTTACTAGTAGGGCCGGGAGAAGGAGTAGATCTTCTTCTTTTATGTTGGCAGTTTACCCTTTGTTTCATGGGAATTACCATGAATTGCCATCTACTGACGGTTGACGGTTTGGAGAGAGATGAGACTATAATAAGGAGTTCTAAGACGTGGCTCCATACACCTTTCTGTAATTTTATCTCCTGTTAATGTTGATCATGTGTCTTCTGTTGTACACTGGGTTATATGTGTACACAGAGATGCAGTATATTGTATGCGTTCGTTTATTTGGTTGAATATTAGTATTCTAAGTAGCTGTGTTTCTTATGAGTTTTTTTTTTTTTTTTTTTTTTTTTTTACGATAAATATGTTTATAAAGGCAACTGTTTACTGCTGTCAGAGATTTGTACTGGTGTAATCTGCAAAATCCCGTTTGACGTCGCATCGTTGCGCTGCCGATGATTATAAACTTTTATAGCAAAGTTTAATTTTCCCTCGTCTTCCGGTACTCGCTAATATGGTAGCTATCAGTGAGCTCAGCCGCGCTAGGCATTATGGGAATTGTAGTTTTGAAATGCTGAGTTTGGAAACATGCTGGTTGAATAGCTTGTCAGTTTTGTTTTTTGTTTTTTCATTGTTTGATTTTTTTTTTTTTTTTTTTTTTAGGAAGAATAAAGCCTGTTGAGTAACCAGTTGAGTAAAAAATATTTCCATATAGTATATAATATATACTATATGATGGGCTATGTTTTTTTTGTTTGTTTTTTTTTTTGTTTTTTAAATACAACTTCATTTTTCTATCCAGACAGAGGAGGCACACTTTAAATTTATTAAAGTGATATCAGCATCTTTGTGAACTTCGAGAAAAATTCAAGTATCTCGGGGCTGGGCAGATGGTCCTCTTTTTTTTAAATCAAAATATAGTCACCCTACATTAAATAGCATTTGAGCTAGTGGACTTTTTCTATACAAGTTAGCCAACTGCAACAATGCAACAATTGGCTAACTTGCATAGGCAAAAGTCCACTAGCTTAAATGCTATATAATGCTAATGTTTACCAGATAGTTTCTGGTGCAAGTGCGCAACAGATTGGTTAAATTTATTTTATTTCTGTCGATGTCCATTTAGGGGCTCTGTAAATTCAAATGCCGTTTTAACTTTTTTATAACAGATTCACAATTTGATTATGGGGTGAAGCATTTTAGGGAGTAAAATATTTTATAGCTGGTATCAGAATACTGTGAGTAGATTTACTCAGAAATGCTTTCATATTTTGTGTGTGGATTCATTAAAATTTGAAGGCTGAGACGTAAAATGTCCTCCATTTCTAGAATGACCTTCATACTGTATGCGGTTGGTAATAAAGTACATGCAACTTTCAGCAGAAATTGACTGACTGATTTGTAAGGTGGTCGCCAAAGAATATGTCAAAATTAAATCTTGAGTGGAAATGCACTTTACAAAATGAAGGGCAGAGCAGCAGTGTTTTTGACACATTGGTACATCAAAATGATTGAATGGTCGTCTGGATGCTTTTACTTTTGTGATACTGCCAAAAGATTGGATCTTTTAACCTAGGCTGTCATGAAAATACTGTACAGTACAGTCGGCAATTGACTGGCTTGTTTTACTCTTGTGCTGGTCACTTTACTGTTCACTAATTTTCTCGCTTTTCTGGTCAGTAAGTCTGGAGGATGTTAAATGCCCGGATAACTTTTTTTTCCGTACAGTTCGTGGTTTCTAGGTAGGATTAAAGTGCCTATGATAGCAAAAAGCATGTTTATTTGATATTTTACGCGGTATTTTATGCTCCTGAATGAAATGGACCGCTTGGATGTGTGTGGACGCGATGAATGTATTCATTCAATTTTTTGAATGCGCCATGAAAATGAGTGACTTCCTGAATTGACGAAGAATGCGAATGTGACATCAGCGGGATAATCATCTTAAGGATACTGTACAGCCAATACTACAGAATACAAAACAACTGCGGATTCAGCTGATTTTGTGGATTATTTCGTTTAGTTTTCACATCACGCCAGCCCAGTGTGCTGAAGGATTTTGTTGCTGCACCAGGGAGAGGCGTGTGAGACTTAATGAGTTTCAAAATGTTCCCTTCTCTGCGGATAATGGCCAGAAAAAGTCCGACAACTGTGGGTCCATTGGACCAACAAGGAAGTGAGTAAGCTACGTGTTTTATATTATGTCAAATACTGGGATCATGGCACACGTTTTAATAAGGAGGTGGCTTGCATTTTGTGGGTGAAAATACTCCCTGTCCACACCTTGTCAAACACCATGGTCGCCGGCCAATAAAGACGTGCCCGCCGAGAATGCACTTTCTTGGTTTGGCCACGAGCAGCAACCCCCGCTCTGACGTCGGCCGGTTTGTCCACCGAGAATGGGCTATTTTCGGTGTTCATTCCCAGTGACAAGCACTGCCAGTCCACTATGAGCGCAGCAGAATGACGAGCCGTAACCTGCTCGCCGCCGGGGGTTGGCCGATCCAGCCCGCTCGTTCATCTTTGCGTGCTCGCCGAGAATAAGCTTTCCTCAACAGTCATGGCTAGAATTAGAGCAAACAGACTGCAACCAAATACAATTGGCAAACCTCCCCTTTATTAGCTCTAGTATTAAGCACCATAGCTGCTTCAAAAACCCAATGATAGCATGTACCTTGAAAGCCTGGTGGAGAGGTATGGAAATTACGCAATCACAACAAGCCCCGTGTAAATTCTCACCAATCTGGCACAACCCAGACTTTGGAGTTAATAAAATTCCTATTTATTTCAGCGCATGGGATGATACGGGAATAAACCAGTTACAGCATTTGTTTAAAGATAATACATTCATGTCATATGAAAAAATAATGCAAGATTTCCAGATCAAAGGGGTCAATTTCCTGCAATACAATAAAATCAGGGCAGCCATCAGAAGCAAATTTCCATCACTAACGGGTACGTTAGACCCAACACCTTTCGTAAATAAAATAATAAATATACATCCTCAACAAAAAAAAATACTTTCAAAAGTATATAAAGCCCTCTCATGTAACAACTCTACTTGCCTACCAATCGAAAAATGGAATAACGAACTTTCGGTAACATTAGATAATAACTATTGGTCCAACATCTGTAAAAATACATTTATAATGACAAAGAATAAGAACCTTCAGCTTATACAGTTCAAAATACTGCACAGATGGCATATTACTCAATCTAAAATGCACAAAATGGGGTTCTCCCAATCCGATAAATGTACAAACTGCAACGAAGATACTTCAGATACATACTTTCATGCTCTTTGGCAATGTAAACCAATACAAGATTTCTGGGCACAGGTAACGAAGAAACTCTCTTTCCTATTGAACTGCAGGATTCCATTGTCTCCAACTCTTTGTCTGCTTGGCGATCTGAATACAGTGAATATCTCTATCCATCAAACCCGTCCACTACTAGCAAGTCTAACGATAGCCAAAAAAACAATATTGTTGAATTGGAAAAACAAACAAAACATCAGCATTAACCAATGGCTAAATCTAATCATTGAATATATAACATTAGAGAAAATATCTGCCAAACAGACAAATAAAATGGACAAATACGAACAACAGTGGGAAACGGTCGCAAGAATGATGAACATAGAATAAGGATTCTCTCTCACCTGCGAAGGAATGCCACAAAAATAATAAAAATGTACACATAAATTGATGTATGCGGGGTGTCCAGGGAAGTTGTATGCATCCTTCTGCAGCTGGAAACAGGACATGTTTAAATCCAAACTGTTTTGTACACTCCCAACAGCATGTAATAAATACACTTTCTTCCTTCACAGTTTAGTCGGTCAATGGGCTTATTTTACAAGGATACTCATAGACAATTTGGTTTCCAGCTGCTGGGGAACATATGCAACTTTTTTTTGGAACACCCTATATATTATCAGACTTGGAACAATTAAGGAACTATGCGTAAATAATACACTTCACCGGTCCTTGGCATACATCTAATGGTGTTTGATAAACCTCTTCTTCTGTCAGCTTTACAGGTGGAGTTTGTTGGCGTCCTGCCCTGGGCCGTCCCGTCGCCGGTCTTGGCCCCCGGGATTTTCGGCCGGGGCTTGTCTGGTTACGTCTGGCTGTGCGGGGGTCCCGTCGGGCACGCGCTGGTGTCGCGGGCGGGTGGGGGGGCCGCGCGGGTGCCGGTTCCGGGGCCGCGGCCCTTCCCCGGCCGGCCGGGGTGGGGTGGGGTGGAGTTGGGGTGGGGGCCGGGGGGTGCATGCGGCAGCCATGGTTCCCTTCCAGGTCCGCCCGGCCGGAGCCGCGTCTCCCTGTACCGGGTGCCGGGGAGGTGCCCTCTGGTGTCATGCCGCGCGCCCCTCCTGGCCTGGGGGTGGGTTGTGGGGGGCGCGCTTCCGTCCCCTTGGTCTGCTTCCGGCCCTGTCCGCCTCCCTGGGCCGCGGCGGCCGCTACTGCCCCCCGACCGGCGGGGTCGTTGGCGGGGCCTCTTGGGGCCCGCGGGGCCTTGGGTGAGGCTTGCTGTCCCTTGCCGGTGGGGTGGACGTCCCCTGGTCGCCGGCGCTTGGTGTGGCGCCTGCTCGGAGTGCGGGGTGGGTGCTCGGTGGGTGGGGGGAGGGGGGCGGTCGTGGAGGCGCCGTGGGTGGTCTGGGGCGGAGATTGATCGGGGCCCTGACGCCTCTTCTGCCCTGCGGCCGGTGGTTCTGGTGGACGGGGCCACGCCCGCGGGAGCCTGCCTCTTAACTCACGCACTTCTCACTTCGGCACTGTAAATATTTTTCACCTTGGCACTTACATGCTCATACATTTCTCCGGGGAGAGTTGGGACGGGGCTTTACAGTCCCGGCCCGGCTCCCCCCTGTTTTTAATGCACCACACACCAAGGTTGTGGGATGGTTGGGACCTGTTGGGGGTGGGGGTACCTCACGGCTGCCTCCTCACCACAGGCCCCGCCATCTCTGCACCTTTTTTAAATGCACCACACATCATACTCCACAGGAGAGCTCTGGCAAAGGGCGGTGGGACGGGCGGCTGGGCAGAAGCTCCATGCTGCGGTCCCACTGCCCCAAGCCAAGCTCTCCTATTTTAATGCATACATTGCACTACCCTCCCCTCACACCCCCATCACGGTGCTGGGTGATGGCTGCCAGTCGGGAACCTGGCAGCCACAGTAATAGGGTGGTAGGTGGGTCCCACACTTTTTTATATGGCGTGGCTCCTGGGGTGTGGCCTCCCCTCTGCCTCGGCTGCCGGCCGCGGGAGTAGGTTGGGGGGTCGGGTCTCCAATCTTGCATCGCCCCGTGGCAGTTCCTGGGCGTTCTCCTGCCTCCGCCTTCCCCTCTCTTCTCTGGCTGGGCATCCGCCCTGCGCTCCGTCGCGGGTCGCTGACTGGGCGCCGGTGTATCAGCGGGGTGTCGCCTGCACCGGCGGGGGACCCTGCCTTGCCTGGGGCTTGGTGGGCCGCTGGGGGTCCCGTGGCGTGCCGTGCCGGTTGGGGGGCTGCGGCTGTGGCTCGTGGCCCGGGTGGGCGGGCGGGGGTGGGTGTAGGCGTGGGGTTGGTGATGCGTCCCCTCCTGCCATCCCTGAAGGCCGGTTGATGGGTGCGCGGGTGGCCCGGGGAACCACCCTGGGTCCCGGGGGGGGGGACGATGGCTCCTTTGCTGGGCTGCGGGAGGAGGGATGGGCTGCGCATGGCCCCCCGCCCCCGCCGCCCGCCCACCCTCCCTCCCCGGGCTGGCTGGGTGGGGGCTGTGGCCCTGGGTTGACGCCCGCGCGGCTTCTCCGCCCGTCTGCGTGGCTGTCGCGCGCCCGGTGGGGCCTGCGTGCTGCTGGATGTGGTAGGGCATTCTCGGGTCGGGGGTCCCGGTGCCGGGATTGGCGATGCGGCGGCGTAGGGTTGGTCGCCAACGGGCTTACTCATAAGAGATTCACACGATTACTGGGTTCTAGATCACAGAACTGATTTGTGTACACTCTACCCCTTTCAATCACTTAGCTTATAGGCTTATAGACACCCCCACCCCCATTCTCCTCTTTCACTGGCCAATAGGCCCCCACATGGTGTAAACCGGAAATACATCTCGCTGACGATAGCACCAGCATATTAGTAACTAGTTTAGATGTTCAATGTATTTCTAGTTGTTGTTTGTGTATGTGTTTCTTTTCCTTCTTCTCTTGTATTTCTTTTCTTCTGTCCCCCCATAATCCCTTCCTGTTCGCTGCTTTGTCATAATAAAAAGGTATTTTGAATGATCACAATGGGAATATGTCAGACTCTCAATGTGAAACATTAAAACTGTTCAGAATCTGGGCACTTAGACTTCCATTCTCTGTGTCAAACAGCTGAACAGGACAGGTTTAAAAAAAAAAAAAAAAAAAAAAAAAAAAAAGAGAGATAAGAGAATAAGCTTTCCTCGGCTTGGCCACGAGCAGCCCCCCGCTCTGACGTCGGCCGGTTTGCCCGGCAGTCATTTACCAGCTGCGTTCCTTGCACGAGCAGTAGGGGAACAACGAGTGGAAACTTGCTCACCAATGGGGGCGGGCCGATCGGTGAAGACAATCAACCCCGCCGCCGTGTGTGACATGAGTCCGAAAGGCGAGAATAAGACTTCGAAAAGCTGCTCGGTTTGGATTAACATGTCGGCTAGCTGTCACTCCTCCTGTCTTGTTTATGCCCTTTCCTCCGTTTCCGAAGCCGGGGTAGGGAAATTGCAAAAGTCAGACTAAATCCTGTGGCATAAAATACAGTTCAGGAAAAGAAAAAATTGGCAGTTTTGACCATTACGCAGGAATTTTGCCCTGTCGTACTGAATAGATGCAGTTTAAATATTTCATTTTCCTTTTAGCACAAGACTGTTATTTGTCATGACCCTACCATTTATTTAGCAATTGGGGAAAAATACTTCGATAAAAAGAATATCCTGTTAAAATATTGGAGATGAGAGATTGAAACAATGATGATATTTTGCTGCTCTGTGTCGTATTTTCCTCGTTCTGAATCTTCCCCCTCAATGGGCTGAATTCTAAATCAGATGAAATTGTGACCCTGCCGATGTCATCCAGCTGGGGACGCTAGAGCGCAATAATGACAGGCGGGTCTAAACGGCAGTTTAAAAGACTAATTTCTTGTCATCTGCGCTTTGCCAAATTGTCAAATATAGTCAAATCGTCTCAAAATATGATTCTAATTTACATGATAATGCTATTTAAGATTTTTTAATGCTGTCACTGGCACTGTAATTGAAAATAATGTACTGCTTTTTCTGCTGAGTGTGTATTACCATCACAAAGTTGGCGTTGTCCTTGTAGATGCTACAATCTGTGCTTGTCTGTCTATAGTATGTTCATTTGAAATTGTTGTAAAACTTTTTCGTTTTTGGACTAAAACTTTGAATTTTATAGACAAACATTTTGAGGAACTGTCAACTAAAAGTAGACACATTTGTATGAAATTTCGTTGACTAAAGCTAGACGAAGACGAAAAAACTTTGAAATCCCCCTTCAGTCATTGTTTGCGTGCTATCTTCATTAAAATATAAAAACCTATAAATGAAAGCAGACACTGTTTTTTCATCTGTGGGGTCACATTTAATGGTGATTTAATGCAGAAATGTTAGAAATTCTAAAAGGTTCAGATAGTTTTTCATACCACTGTATCACCATTTCGATATATTGTCACACCCCTAATACCGGCAAATATTTGTGAACAATTTTATTGTTGTGCCCAAGGACACTTTGATAGTGGACAGCTGGAGTCAGGATTCCAACCGCTGACCCTTTAGTCACTACATGACCCACTCAACCAATTGCGCCACAGCCAACACATCATTAATGTGTGTCACAAGTAAATTGTCTGTGTGGTTGAATTATTATAATCCAGTGCTTCTCAAATAGTGGGTCGCGACCGGTGCTAGGGGAGTCGCGTGTGAACCTACTTAGAGAACATGTTTATTTATTGACCGAACTAGAAAAAGAATAATTGCCCGTCCACTACAGTAGGTGGCGCTGTCATTGTTGCTACAGTTGGGGGCTTTTTGCACCATGGAAATGATATGAAGAGAGCAAGAGACGACTTTTTGCACAAAGATGAAAAGAAAGGGGCTACAGCGAGCACCAGTGAGTGCATGCCCGGTAGTGTTGAGTGTGAGCGCGTGCTCTTTGGTTGTATTGAGTTATTAGGTGACAAGGCATCTGGTTCTACTTTTCAGGCTGTGCCAAAAAGCCGTTGTAGCCATGATGCCATCCAGCAAACGCAAATGTGACCATTGTCTCCCACTAAAAACACTGTAATATGGAAGACCAGAGCTGGCAAAATTAAAGATAAATACTTGAATGAATAAAAGTGAAAATAAAAACGACTAAAATTACAAAAATAAGAAATAACATTCAAAAACTAAAAATAAATATGGAAATAAATATATCAGTAAATCAAGTAAAAAATAAAAAATGACTATGAATACAAAAATAAGATTCAGAAATTCAACATACAAAAATATATAGTAATATATAGTAATAGTATGCTTAAATTGAAATAAATATAAATAAATATATAAAAGAACATGAACACACCTCACACACAAACGTCACCTACAAAAAAGCAAGATTTCTGGCTGTCAAAGAGGTCTAACTTCTTCTAACAAGGTCCAACGAGGTCTAACAAGGCTCCACTCGTTACCTGTATTAATGGCACCTGTTTTAACTCATTATCGGTATAAAAGACACCTGTCCACAATCTCAGTCAGTCACACTCCAAACTCCACTATGGCCAAGACCAAAGAGCTGTTGAAGGACACCAGAGACAAAATTGTAGACTTGCACCAGGCTGGGAAGACTCAATCTGCAATAGGTAAAACGCTTGGTGTAAATAAATCAACTGTGGGAGCAATTATTAGAAAATGGAAGACATACAAGACCACTGATAATCTCCCTCGATCTCGGGCTCCATGCAAGATCTCACCCCGCGGCGTCAAAATCATAACAAGAACGGTGAGCAAAAATCCCAGAACCACACGGGGGGACCTAGTGAATGACCTACAGAGAGCTGGGACCACAGAAACAAAGGCTACTATCAGTAACACAATGCGCCGCCAGGGACTCAAATCCTGCACTGCCAGATGTGTCCCCCTGCTGAAGAAAGTACACGTCCAGGCCCATCTGCGGTTCACTGCAGAGCATTTGGATGATCCAGAAGAGGACTGGGAGAATGTGTTATGGTCAGATGAAACCAAAACAGAACTTTTTGGTAGAAACACAGGTTCTCGTGTTTGGAGGAGAAAGAATACTAAATTGCATCCGACGAACACCATACCCACTGTGAAGCATGGGGGTGGAAACATCATGCTTTGGGGCTGTTTTTCTGGAAAGGGACCAGGACGACTGATCTGTGTAAAGGAAAGAATAAATGGGGTCATGTATCGAGAGATTTTGAGGGAAAATCTCCTTCCATCAGCAAGGGCATTGAAGATGAGACGTGGCTGGGTCTTTCAGCGTGACAATGATCCCAAACACACAGCCAGGGCAACAAAGGCGTGGCTTCGCAAGAAGCATTTCAATGTCCTGGAGTGGCCTAGCCAGTCTCCAGATCTCAACCCCATAGAAAATCTGTCGAGGGAGTTGAAAGTCCGTGTTGCCCAACGACAGCCCCAAAACATCACTGCTCCAGAGGAGATCTGCATGGAGGAATGGGCCAAAATACCAGCAACAGTGTGTGAAAAGCTTGTGGAGAGTTACAGAAAACATTTTGCATACGTTATTGCCAACAAAGGGTACATAAAAAAGTATTGAGATGAACTTTTGGTATTGACCAAATACATATTTTCCACCATGATTTGCAAATATATATTTTTTTTAATCAAACAATGTGATTTTCTGTTTTTTTTCCCACATGCTATCTCTCATGGTTGAGGTTTACCCATGTTGACAATTACAGGCTCTCTAAGCTTTTCAAGTAGGAGAACTTGCACAATTGGTGGTTGACTAAATACTTATTTGCATATAAATATATATTAGGCCTGTCAACAATAACGCATTAACGACCATGATTGATCTGGAAATATTAAGGCATTTGAAAAAAATAACGCAATTTACCGCTCACACTGTTTGGCCACAACTGCCTCCCGTAGTCCTACACGCTGATGTTTACATTCTCCGTGCGGCAATGCAGGACAAAATGCAGCCAGCCACGATGAGTGAAGATGATGACCCAGGACTGCTTCATGGCAAATTCCGTTTTAAAAAGCTGCCTAACATACTGATGTGATGAACTGTCCTTCCATCGAAGCACAACCAGCCAAAAGTACCACCTTCGGGCAAAGCATATCTTCGCTAGTGTTAGCAATGACTCTGACACTGCGGGAACAAGCCGCAGTCATCAAGCTACACTGGCAGAGTGCGGACTCGGACTTGTCAACAAAAAGACAACAAGTAGGTTGACTACTGCTATCGCTACATGGGTAGCCAGAGCCTGTAGACCCATTAACATAGTTGAAGACGAGGGTCTTGAAAATCTCATCCAGATAGCCACAGGCGACCCAACATACGGAACACCTTCATGGGCAAATATTGTCACAAATATTCATGGGCTCATGTCCACTACAGTGGTTGGTCTGTGTAGTGTAAAACTGCAAATGCTGCATTTAATTGTGTGAAATGTTCAATTTAACAGACAAGTTTTTACACATTTTTTTTAAACACTAGTTATTGTTACTGTATTGTGCTTGTCTGGTCTTTAAGTTAGCAGTTAATTTTGGGTAATATGCCAAACGGTACTTGAGCCACATTGTTAGTCTGAGGCACTTTAATCTGTTAAAGTCCTTTGCTGTATAATACAGACAATTTATTTTATTTATTTTATTTTATACGAGCTGAGTTGTTAAATAAAATTGTAAAACTCTATTTGGCTAAGTATCAATTCATTCACACGTCATACATTTCATCTTAAAACAAATTTTAAGTAAATTATAGTATTTTCTTAGATTTTTTTTTCCTGAAGAGCAACTTTATTCATCCCGAGGGAAATGTGATTAATCATGATTAATCACAAAAGTTGACATATGATTAACTAGATTAAATTTTTTAATCATTTGACAGCACTAATATTATATATATATATATATATATATATATATATATATATATATATATATATATATATATATATATATATATATATATATATATATATATATATATATATATATATACACATATGTTCTGTAATTTGTATCATAAATGATACATTAAGCATTACATGCAGTTCTCGTGGTAAAACAAATATAACTGAAGTGGAGATTGAACACAATGAGGTTTTAAACAAAATAATGCGTGTCTAAAATGTGATACATTTGGCAATATCGTTAATTTGCACTTAGGACTTATTTTTGTTCATTTACCTATGTTAGTCTACTTATTCAGTTCCTTATAATACAATTTTTTTTTTGAAAAAGTAAATGTTGCGTTGTTAAATTCTTTTATTCCATTTCACTGTGCATAATGTAAGTCATTTGTACTTATTTTTGGTTATGTATGTTACTTTTCTAGAAAAAATAAATATATATAAGTCAATGTTTACATTATCATCAATTTTAATGGAGTGTAGAAGTTATTAAGTTTATAAAGAGGAGGTTTTCCATTTGAATGTGAGGAAATGAGGGAAAATATTAATTGGATGGAGGTTGGGGTTATTGTATGGTATTTTTGTTAACTGTTGTTTTGCACATCATTGAAAAAATACAATTTTGAATGAAAATCTGTTTTTGATGTATGCCATGTTACATACAGTAAGTGTAATGCAGTAGCATAATGCATGTTTAAAACCTGTTTTATTTTACTGCGTGTTATAGGTATAACTGCCAAAAGCAGTTTTCTTTGCGTTTCTGTGGTTTTAGGAGGTTTGTAATCTTTCCTCTATCTCTCACTCGGCTGCGCGACTTCTTCGTCGGAGCAAATGTGCTCTCGTGTGCGGTCTTCGTGTGTAAAATACATGTGCTCTTACGCGCTTGTGGAAGTACTAGCGGTTCTACGCTTCCTCCGCCAAAATAAACGTATGCATCACAAAACAATAGTCAATATTACAATCAAATACACATTTTTCCAAAAGGTAGAACAATCATATTACATAGACTTCATATTGACGGCCATCATACACTGCGCCACGCCTTCAAGTAGGGAGCCTGTCCATATCAAGAGGAGTTATTGTCAAACACACGCAGCGATCTAACGCCAGATTTAGGTTGAAAAATTACAAAAGCTGTACCGCGTACAAACAGGGAGGATTGTCTCAGGAGTGATTTGTTCTAGGATTCAAGATAATTATTATATTTTTCGTACCATGCATGCATTTTGAAACGTGAAAAAAAATCAACGGTAGAAATTAGCCGTTACAGCATTGGCACTATGCTTCGTAATATTTACGTAAAATACCTGCTAGCTGCCCATTTTTTTTGCTTTTAACCAAGAATCGAGACTGTTTTACATCCATATATATAAAGAATTCAGGGACATAAGCATTTATTCACAAGAAAAATGGAAAAAAGCTCTTTGTGGTGATAAGGCGGCACTACAGTGGCTTAAAGACTAGCAGCACATTCAACATATTTATGTAAAATAAATGCTAACTGCCCGGTTCTTTGCACTTTTAACAAAGAATCGAGACTGTTGTACATGCATGTCTATAAAGAATTCAGGGATTTAAGCATTTATTCACAAGAACTTCAACGTAAAAAGCTATTTGTTGTGGTAAGGCGGCACCACAGTGACTTAAAGACCAGCAGAGCATATTCGACATATTTACGTAAAATAAATGGTAACTGCCCGTTTTTTTTTTTTATTTTAACCAAGAATTGAGACTGTTTTATGTCCATATCTATAAAGAATTCAGGGATTTAAGCATTTATTCACAAGAATTTTCAACTTAAAAAGCTCTTTGTGTTTCCACTCAGTCAGCTTTGACGGAGATAGGCCACCTATCAATCTGACCCGCGCACTGTCAATATCATTATGAAGTCTATGCATATGAATAAAATAAAGTAGAAAATAAGACAATGTAATGTACAATAAGGTAGTGTTTACGCGACTTAAAAAAATAACGACTGGAGACAAAATGGCGGACGAGACGCCAGCGTCGTAAAGTCGAAATCACGTAATTTGGGTACGTCGTAACACGGACACTACCTGTATACCATCAGTGTCAACAAGGCATATTTTATTTAGTGATGGGTAGCGTTTGTGTGTGTGAACTGAATCATTAGATCCCATAAGTAATGTGATCTGTTCAAAAGTCTCTTTCAGCCCAGTGAGAGAAAAACATAATTTATTTTATATCTTTATCTTTATTGACTCATTCGTTTTGTTTGTAAATGTGAAGCTAAGATTGTTGTAAGATGTTTCCACTCCCTCTCCCACTGACAAGTGACACTGGCCGCTGATTGGACGCTGCACCGGTTAAGTTTCAATGCCCTCCCACTTAATCCCGACTTCTCGAAGAACCAGTCACTACATTAAGTAAGGCGTGCGGTCTCGTTAAGTTTCGTTCTTTTGAAAAGACAAAACAACAAAACACTATTTCGAATGTATTTTTAGCGTTGTAACTAACGCTGTGGCAAAATGAGTTTCTCCATTTGAAATGGCCTCTTTCTGTAGGAAATGTTCTGTTTTGTTTGGACAGCTCTGTCATCCCAAAAGGGTCATAAGCATCTTGGTGGTCCCTGCTGGAGGGGTTTGCATCTTCCTCTGGATGGAGGGTGACTTTGTGGTTTAAAAGTCAGTATTCACAGCTTCAGTTTTTCCCTCCATGGCCAAATATTTTCCCCTGTGATGAATGTGGTCCTAGGTAAATTGACTAAACCAATGGTCCGCAATCCGCAGCTCCGGAGCCGAATGCAGCTCTATAAACCTTTTGATGTGGCTCAGTTTTATATTAAATAAATAAATATTTCATTAGAATTTATTCAGGCTCTTTTGAGAATTAACAAAGAAGATTAAGAAGATTTTAGACAGCATTTTAAGTCATGCTCACTGTTTTGTGTTTGGTAATGTATTAAATGGAATGTAAAGAAGCCCGCTGATTGAGGAGTTGATGGTGCGCAAGCCCATCACCGATGCAACCCACCCTCGAGCAAAAGCAGATGCTTGTGCAGTTTTTTTCTAATTTTTTTGCTGTTGTTGTTTGTTTTTTACCTGTTCTGTCAGATGCTAACACACAGAGAATAGGAATCTGAGTGTTCTAATGGTCTGAACACTTTTAATGTATCACATGGGAGTTTGATATACGACCATATTGGTTGTTCATTGTGTTTCATTTATTAGGAGAAAGCATCGAACAGGAAGGGTTTATAGGGGGACAGAAAGGAAGGAAGCAGACAGAAGAGGAGAAGAATAAACAACAATAAAAAAAAAATTCCGAGGTCCTTCTGCTTTACTTCCTGCTTAATACTCACGACTCCCGTTTTCACATTATTTTACATTAACAGCAATTGTGCTGGAGTGGCAATGTATTTTATTGACTCTGTGGCAGCGGATAGAAACACCATCAGGAACCTGAAATGCTCAGAGGCATTCCAGTACCTGTACAGCCACAAAGTTGGATGTGTCCTCATACACAAACACAGAAATTTTGTCATCATGGCGGATGTTGAACTAAGCCAGTGCCTCAATGTGCCGTACCACAAAGCATAGGTACTGGTATCGAAGGAGGGAGATGTTGAAACTGCAGGCTGTACATGTATCGCGGGTCCCGGGCGTTCGTGTAGTCATGCTGCTGCTGTGTTATGGAAGGTACGTTCTCCAAAAATACGAAACCTAAAATCTGGCGCGTGAAACGACCTGATGCTTTTACTATTGAAATTATGATGATGAATCTAATTAGGATTTTTTTATCATTTTTTACGACAAGGACTGTTGCTGCTGCTGGTACTACAACAACACAACCAAAGCCAGTGCAGCCCATACCTCCGCATGGAAATTCTACGCAACCGCCGGACCCACCGCCCCTTGCTAAAGCTCTGCCGATGTATGTAGTGCGTTAAAAGAGGTGCGGTAATGGAGGGGCCTGCCGTGATGTCACCCCCACCCCCAACTGGTCCCATCCATCCCAACCTCAGTGTGTGATGCATTAAAATCAAGGGGGAGCCGGCTCGGGACTGAACGGCCCCGTTCCAACTCTCCTTGGAGGCATGAGTGAGTATGTAGGTGCCAGGGTGAACAATATTTACAGTGCAAAGTGAAGAGTGCGTGAATTAAGAGGCAGGCTCCCGCAGGCGTGGGACCGTCTGCCAGAACCACAGGGAGCCACAGGGACACCAACCCCAGACCAAACAACCCCCAGCGCCCCAAACACCCACCCACCGCCACCCGGGCAACCACCCCGCACACTGAATGCCGGAGACCAGGGGATACCCACCACATCGGCAGGGGACAACAGGCCCCACCCCAGGCACCATGGGCCCCGGAAGGCCCCGCTGACGACCCCACCAACAAAAGGGCAGCGGCAGCCGCCGCGGCCCCAGAGAGACGGACAGGGCCGGAGACTGGCCAAGGGGACGGAGGCGCAACCCCCCCACCCTACCCCCAGGCTTGGAGGGGCGCGCAGTATGACGCCAGGGAGCACTTCCCTAGCACCCAGTACGAGGAGACGTGGCCCAGGCCGGGCCAACCTGGGAGGGCACTGTGGCAGCCACCCCAAACTGCCCCTGCCCTCGACCACCCACCCCGCACCCCAGACAGGCGCACACCGAGCACCCGAGAACAGGGGATACCTACCACACTGGCAGGGGACAACAATCCACACCCCAGGGTCCAGGAGGCCACGCCGACGACCCTGCTGATAGAAGGGCAGCGGCCGCGGCCCTGGAGACGCGGATGGGGCCGGAGACAGGCCAAGAGGACGGAGGCGCAAAACCCCCCCACCCCACCCCCGGGCCAGGAGGGGCACGCAGTATGACCCAAGGGAGCACCTACCCGGTACCTAGTACGAGGAGACGTGGCCCAGGCCGGGCCGAACCGGGAGGGCACTGTGGCCGCCGCCCCAACCCAATGGAGAGGGGAGCAGGCCCAACCCGAAGGGGCACCCACACAGCACCTGTGAAGCTGACAGAAGAAGAGATAGCTGTAACGAGTACCCAAGGATGCGTGCCGAGGACCAGTGAACGGTATTATTTAAAATTAGTTCCTTATTTGTTATTAATCTGATTATTTATAATCATGTATGTATACATTTTTATTGTTGTCATGGCATTCTTTCGCAGGCGAGAGAGAATCCTTATTCTATGTTCATCATTCTAGCAACTGTTTCCCATTGTTGTTCATAGCTGTCCATTTTATTTGTCTGTTTTGCAGATATTTTCACCCTATTATGATCACCAAGCAGACAAGGATTTGGAGAGAATAGAATCCTGCGGTTCAAAAGGGACAAGAGTTTCTTCGTTACCTGCAACCAGAAATGTTGTACCAATTTACATTGCCAAAAAGTGTGCAAGTATGTATCTAGAGTATCTTTGTTACAGATTGTACATTTATCGGATTAGGAAAACCCCATTTTGTACGTATTAGAATGGGTAATATGCCATCTGTGCAGTATTTTAAACTGCATAAATTGAAGATTCTTATTCTTAGTCATAGTGACAGGAGTGTTTAAATAATAAGCGCTCCTAATGCGCCACAGGTGTGTTGCAAGGCCCCACCCATCCAGCTGAATGATGTGCTGGAACGAGAAAAAGAACTGAGGAGACACACAGACATGGCACTTTTAAGGTAACATGCCTGGCTACAGAATCAATAATACTATAGAACTAGAATACCTAGCTCCTTATAAAATGCAATAACAATATATAAAATATAAAATATATTTTCTGTGTTTAGATTGCATGCTTATAATATGATATCAAAATGCATTCTTTAATAAGAAGGGATGAAGCATTACTGGAGCCTGCAAAAGTGGCTGTCGGTCCATCTGGTATTTGCCAAGTTGTGCATTCTTGTTGTGGCTGTAGTCACAATATTACAATGTGTTCGATAACTGTGGTGGGAATAATTACAAGTGGTAACGGGAGATGTATGCTAGTGTCAGAGGAATGACAAATGGCTTGCCTGAGGAGAGAACGCAGCAGAAGGCTTTACTCATGTGCAGTCTGGTGGCACACATGCCATGGTTTTGCTGTAATGAGGACACCACTGTGCCACAGTTCACATTGTTTACGGTGGCTGGTCCCCCTCAAGGTCTCGCATACAGTCCCACACAAAAGTTTTGGAACAGTCAGGCAAAATACTGTACATTATTTTTTGCTGTAGACTGAAAGTTTTAAGATGAAACACTAGATCAGCTGTTAAGCTTTTATTTGCATGTACAGTGGTACCTTGACTTACGAAATTAATTGGTTCTGGAAGTAATTTCGTGACTGACTAGAGACCCATTTTCCATGTAAATGCCCCCCCAAACATAAATACATAAATATTTTTCATAAAGCAAAAAAAAAAAAAAATGCATCAAAATTTGTAACAGACACAGTGCATGTTACAATTAGATCATTGCACAATAAACACAAAATCTGAGTTGTGTATAATGTAAAAAATCTAGAGTAAAGAATTAAAGTTAATACACTCATGTAAAGCTGTCAGAACACGAGGGGCGAATGAAGAGGACACTGGGATACACACACACACATACACACACCCACAGAAGCTGTCCCTCTTAGCTATTTGGATGCAAGGAGTGCTAGGCAATAGCCAATGGCCGAGCAGCGACAAGTATGTTACGTTCAGTAAACTCTTGGAACTGCGAGTACCAGCCATATTGTATTTTTGCCTTTCGTATCCTGAAATTTATTTCATAACAAGAGGCAATATTTTCCCGTTGAAGCATGTCTTAACCTGAAAATTCAATAATCAACATAAACAACCCAATTTTCTATGTGAGCAAAACAGGGGTGAAAGTGGCTAGAATTTCTTGCAGCAACTCCCCGACGAGAAGGTTGCCACGGAGCCAGAAATTTTGTGTATTTATTTTTTTTAATTTTCTCTTTTTTTGGGGGGTGGGGGGGTTCAAACCTCCTAAAAAATACTGAAATGCAAAGAAAATTGTTTTGGCAGTTATTTCTATAACATACAAAAACTGATTTTCATTCAAAATTGTATTTTTTCAATGATTTGCAAACTAAAAGTTAACAAAAACAGCAATAACCCCAACCTCCATCTCCTAATTTTTATTTTCCCTCATTTCCTCACATACTAAATGCCAAATCTAAATTTTAACTACTTAAGAACACATGATGTATATCAAAATTGAAGTTAATGTCAACATTTACTTTTGCTTTCTTTTTTTTTTCTTCTTTTTTTTTTAATAATAAAGATATAAGTCACGTACATTTAGAAAAATACAATTGACTTATTTTATGCAGAGTGAAATGGAATGTATTTTGAAGATCGCGCAAACATTGACTTTTTTAAATCATAAGGAAACGGATAAGTAGCCTAACATAAATGAACAAATATAAGTCCAAAGTGCACATTGACAGCTAAGCTGTTCTGAACCTCCCCATCAGAGCAAATAAAACTAAATATGATAAATAAGCCTCCTCAACTCTTTCCTTGCTCTTAAAGATTTGATCCATTTTCTGTTGCATCGCCCTTTTTTTGTCGCATCAATTCAAAAAACTTTTTTTGTTGTTGTTGCTGTTCCAGAAAACATGCACTAGCTGGCTAACTACCTCTGCTGACCACATGTCAGTATGTCAGCCAATTGAACGGATAAATGAGTCCAGGCGTTTTGCTTTGCTGTGTGCATTCGCACATTGACGTGACTCATCATCATCAGAATCTGATAACTGCAGCAGCTAGGGAAACCTCCATAGCCTCCGTGGAATAAAATTAATAATAAATATAGGTGGAAACTGATTACGCTACACAAGCACTTTATTATGCTTGTTATTAACACTTGTGCATGTAAATCTGATGTTAGAAGATTGTTTTCTTCTTGGGGATGAAATGCATGTGTGGCAGCTCAGAATTAAAAAAACATTTTTTACATAATGTTTTGACAGTTGCTGTCATATTTTTGGAATCGAAGCACCGTGTACCGGAACAGCATTCCGACCATGAATCTTATACCGGAACTGCGTTCCTGCCCTGAATCTTATACCGCAACTGTGTTCCTGACTGTTCTGGCCCACTTTCACCCCTGGAGCAAAAGCATTGTTCTTCATTAGTTTGTCACCGACAGGTCTGTTTTGTTGCACAGGTATGTTGCCATATTTTTGCAAACCAAAAAATTGCTGATTTTCCCCTTCAAATTGTAAACATAAAAAGCACAGACATGTTGTTGAGTGGAAAAAGTAAACATTTTGAAATCAGTGCAACTATTTGGTTTGTCTCACAGAAGAAAAATAAATTCGTAATATTTAAGGTTGAAAACTGTTAGGGTTAGGGTTAGGCCGCTGCCCCTACTTCCTGTGACCTGGACCATCTTGAGGGAGGTGTGCATGTTTTTAATCTGAGGCAATAACAATCGGCCACCTTTAAAAGCTAGTGGACGCCCCAGCCTCGTCACCCGATCAACTTGCCTCCGTCCGTTGCATCTCAATTTTGTTTGCAAATTCTGTCTAATCACCGGCTTGTGAACTTTTTTGTTCTTGCCCAAGGACCTGATTTTGCGCGCCTCTTGTCGGATTACTTCGCCTGCCCCTTTCCCGAGTTTCATTGCCTCACGCTGGCTCGACTACCCCGAGCAGAAAGCTCTACATCACACCCTTCGTCTTTCAGCAGTCTACTCTGCCTTGGCTCTGGCATCAGTCTGCTCACGTTTTTCCCAGTCTCAAACAAAATAGGGCCCAAAACAACTCTTATTGATGCCAGTACACAGCCACAGTCACACTGTGAAAGGCACAAAGGCATGCAGGTACACCTTCCCGAGTGGCACCATGACTTTACATAGCAGAATTCATGGGCTGCGTGAGTGTTCTGTTAGAATAGAATAGAATAGAATAGAATAGAATAGAATAGAATAGAATAGAATAGAATAGAATAGAATAGAATAGAATAGAATAGAATAGACCCTTTATTGTCATTGTAAGAGAGTACAAGATTTAAAGCTTTGCCATAACACATAAAGCAAAAGTACAACAAGGTTAATGTAAAATATACAGGTTACAATGTACACCGATTGTGAATAAAGTAAATATTTGACTAGCATCAAGCGGTGATGTTGTTGTAATGTAACATATAATGGATAGATATTGCTGTAACACTGCAAAAATGCTAGGAATGTTCCGATCGCGTATTTTTGTATCCGAGTCCGAGTCACCTGATTTTGATAATCCACCGAAACACAAACCCGATCCAATACTCTATTTTTTTATTTTTTTTTGAACAAAAGTTTTAAACATGTTACAATACTGTACTGTAACATTGTGATATACATTTCCAAGGCAACACACTTTCTTAAGGTGCACCAACCCAAAATGTTGGCACACCCACATTTTTCATTGCATCACCTTTTACGACATGCTTTTAATCACTCTCCATAACATTCATATAATACATTCATTCATCTTCTGAACTGCTTATCTTTAAGAGGGTCGCAGGGGTGCTGGAGCCCATCACAGCCTACTCTAGGCAGAAAGCAGGTTGTACCCAAAACAAGTTGCCAGCCAGTCGCAAGGCATATATAAACACACAACCATTCATGCACACACAATTTTGCTGTGTTCAATTAGCATACCATGCAGTTTTTTGGAATGTGGCAGGAATCCTCGAGAAAACTCATGCAGGCAATGGAAGAACATGCAAACTCCACATAGGAAGGATCCAAGATTGAACCCACAATCACAGAACTATGAGGTGGACGTGCTAACCACTGTCCCACCGTGCGGCCTTCATGATGTGAATTTTTTTTTTAAAATAATAACGTAGAAAAATGCTTGTCTTTATTAAATGCTTCATTGAGTCCACTCAAATCCATTCACGCTGCCAAGAACACACATTCTCTCAAAAAATTAGTTGCCACAGCACACTTAAGACTGGGCTGCAAGTTTAACGATGATTAACACATTTGTGCCTTTGATCATAGAGCTACCGAATCTTCTCTGGCAAGATCAAAGCTACAAACCTATCAAGCATCATTAACTCTAAAGTGCGTACGACAGGATTAAAAAAAAAAAAGTCTTAAATAGCATTATTATGTGAATTAGAAACATATTTTGAGACGATTCGACTATATACATCAATTTGGCAAAGCGCAGATCACGAGAAACTAAGTCTTTTAATCCGCAGTTTAACCACGCTTACCATTACAGGGCTCTAGCGTCCCCAACAGGAGGATGACGTCGGCAGGGTCATGGTGTCATCTGATTTAGAATTCAGCCCATTGAGGGGGAATTATTCAGAATGAGGAAAATGCGACGAAGAGAGCAGCAAAATGTCATTGTTTCAATCTCTCTACTCCAATATTTTTACAAAATATTCTTTTTATCCAAGTATTTTACCCCAAATGCTAGATAAATGGTATGGTCATGACAAATAGCAGTCTTGTGCTAAAATGAATATGAAATAATAAAAAAGCATTTATTCAGTACGACATGGCAAAATTACTCCATAATGGTCAAAACTGTCGACTTCACCGTTACGTCGCACCTTCCGAATGATATTTTATGCCACCGTAGTTAGTCAGGCTTTTGTCATTTCCCTGCCCTGGCTTCGGAGAATGTAAAAACCGCGGTGAATGGGAACCTTTTGAAACCCAAAAAGGCTCACACGCCTCTCCCTGGTGCAGCAACAATTAACCAGAAATAAACGAATTAATCCGCAAAATCAGCTGAATCCGCAGTCCATCTGCATGCTATGAATCAATACTGTATTGTGAGATGCTGACCCGGGTGACGTCACATTCGCGTTCGTCCTAAACCCGAGACTGAAGCCGGAAGTCACTCATTTTCATGGCGCAGTATCCAAAAATTGAATATATAAAACGATCGCTTCCACACACATCCAATCAGTCCATTTCATTCAGTTTCATTCCAACATGCTTTTTGGTGTCATACACACTATAAGTTAAACGCTTATAATTGGTTAAAACAAATTTTGTCCTTAAAAGCGCGAGAGCAGCATGCTTTTTTACTCATCAGCCCACATAATGTTTTTTAAAAAGTCTTGAGGAAAATCAAGATGTTTTTTTGAGAGATAAGCATTTAAGTTATTTGTTGACATTGTTGACAGCAGTGGTTTTCGCCCGGGAACCTTCCCATTTATGACAATTTTGGCCAGTGTGTTTCTTATGTTGGAGTTAACATGTAGGCACACGCTTAGCAGCAATCACGGTTTCAGAGGAATACAAATAAACAGTGTTGTTAATTTTACTTTAAAAAAGTAATTAATTACAGTTACAAATTACTTCTCCCAAAAAGTAATTGCGTTAGTAACTCAGTTACCTGAATGTAAGAGTAATTAGTCACTTGGCAAAGTAACTAGTGATTATTTTCATGGGTTTTTTTTCTCAAAAAATAAAAATAAAACAAACAGGTCACACAATGTGAAGTTTAAAGGGTTTTTGGGACAACTGGCCCTAGCCCAATTCTTTACCCTCCACTTAACTCGACACAAGGGTATTGTGATAACTAGATAGTAACTTTTGCTATGTGTGGAAGTCATTTAAAGTTGTTAAAATTGCTCCCGTTATTGCATTAGTTCCCTTCTGTCTACTTTCAACATGTGTAAGTTTTAAAACTGTTTCATAATTTAAATATAGATTTAAGTCAAGATTTTGCCGATTTAGGAGCATTTTAGATTAAAAGTTACTTAGGTTCGCGAGGAAGGATCTCTACAACAGAGCCTTACTGAGAGGTCTACTGCTTTAAGAGGGCGGCTGTTTACTAACGCATGTAGTCCTTAAACATGTTGCCAATGCAGCTGTGTCTGTCATTTGGATCTAGTACTATAATATGTTATATCTACCATATCATGTGGGCGTAGTTTGTAGGCTATCGGCTACAGTCAGGTATTATTGGAGCAACCTAGCATCGCGTTTGCAACGGCGTCTTCTCCACTCCTGCTCTGCTCTCTTGTCTCCGTGAGTCCGTCTCTCTCAGACTTTTTTTATTCAACCAACTTAGTAACGCACGCCTTTCCCGCCTCAGTAACGGTAACGGCGTTGCCAAGATGAGAAAAGTAATTAATTAGATTACTCACTACTGAAAAAAGACAACGCCGTTAGTAACGCTGTTATTAACAACACTGCAAATGAAAACCTTGGTTGGACGCAGTGTTGTTTTTGGCAACCCTTTTCATTTTTGTTTTAGTCTTAGTCTTTTGGACAAAAATACTTATTTGTCTTAGTCATATTTTAGTCATTTTAAAATGTATTAATCTTCGTCTAGTTTTAGTCGACAGTTACTCAAAATTCGTCTGTAAAATTTTAAAGTTTTAGTCCAAAAAAAAATAAAGTTTTCCAACAACTTCAAATGAACATAGACAGACATAGCCTGGAAATCCAGACTCACCGCTGTTCCAGCTATAGAGTCTCACGACTGTTCAGCGGATAAAATTCCCAGGGCGGAGTCAGCAACAGCAAACAGACAGCGGAGTGGACCAATCAGCGATGGGCGGACGTGACGCTGATAAAGCGACAAGAAACTCTAGTGCGAGGTCGTAAACATACGAGGAGAGCGGAGAAGTTTATTCCACATGGCTAGCACGAGACAGACTGTTGGTTTTAGAGACTCAATGTGTTTTTGTTCATTTAAAACTGAATTTACCGCGGAAAGAAACAAACTCTCAGCTCTCCTGATCGCCATCTGTGTTGTTGTGGAGACGACTTCCGGCGCGCAAGAGTGACGTTGCTTGTTAAGAACACGTCACGCAAGTAAACAAATCTGATTGCATGGACGATTTCGTTCGGGCTCGGGAGGCCAATAAGGAGCAGGGTCCCAGACTCTATTGCTGGAACAGCGGTGAGTCTGGAGTTCCAGGCTCAGACAGACGAGCACATATCGTAGAGTCTACAAGGACAACGCCAACTTGGCGATGAGAATACACACAAAGTTGGAACAGCAGTACATCATTTTCAATTAAACCCACCTGCAAGCCATGAACTGTATGTAAAAAAATGTATGTAAAAAAATTCTTAAGAGTCTAGCCTGAAGTTTCAAGCAGTGTTTCTAGTAATTGCTCATTTACCAGACAAAACAGCTGAAGTGGACTATTAGCTAAAGGCCATTTCGCCAACTGCCTCTCCTCTAGACTTACTGACGAGAAAAGCCAAGTGGCTCTGCTTTAGATTTGCCAACGTTTTAAGAGGATGCTTGCCATTCTGAAGCTAATGCTAAAGCAAGCGCTATGCTAATGCTAGGAGTAACATTTAGGGTCTGATGATCACTCCGCACAGACATCTAAAGGCTAAAGCTAAAGCGGCATTGCATATTCTCTGTTGCCAAGTTTAGAAAAAAAATCTTACCGTGTTTCCAAGCAAGTAAGATGGAGCCTAGCATTAGACACATCCTAGACTCTGTTGACGAAATTGAGGGAGAGTGCAGCACATCTCACACGAGTGACACGACCCAAACACTGCTACGATGCAAGCTGGCGTACTCCACGTATAGTATGAAAATGTCACACGTGATGAACATATGACAGAAATTATGTTGCATTTTCGTCTCGTCAGGCGATAACTGGCGTTCGTCTCGTTATGTTGTAGTCCCCCAGGATACGTTTTTAGCCCGCCATAGTGACGTCATCGTCATGAAAAAAATGTTCGTCAAGGAAATAATATTGTTATCCTAATTGTTGACGAAAACAACACTGGTTGGATAGGGGTAGAAATGCAGTGTACAGTTTATATGATGTGAAGATGTTTTTTTTCACAAAAAACACCCATAGCAAAGCAAAATTGAAGATGAGATCTTGTTCATGTCTCATTTACATCTCTGAGAAATAAATCAGCAATAATCGAAACGAGAGTGGTTCTCTCAGTTTTCTTAAATTCGTCTCATGAGAAGTAAGTCTCATAGTGAGCATTGCATGAGAAGGTCTTGAGAATAGTTCTACTGGCGCAATTTTTCAATAAGTCTCACAGCTGTCTCCTTTCAAGATCTCACCAAGAGACAACTATGAGTACTTGTGTCAGTCTCAAATGTGTCTCAATTTTATCTCCTTACTTGGAGTCACGATCTCAGTAATGTCTCAGTAAAAGATATGGATGAGCAAAGTATTTTATTTCTTCAACTTGCCTCAAAGCTGCCTCTTTTACTGATCTCGCGGAGCAACGTTATATTATGCCACAGTCACAAATATTTTTCAATTTGATCTCCTTCCAGTGTGCAACTGCTCATTTTGGGTTTTCAAGATTCTTTCATTGTAAGAAAGAGTAGTCTGCTCTGACATATCCAATCACATCTTAATTCATCTCATGCCAAAATCTGAGAAAATATTAGAATTGGTAAAATAATCAAATAACATCTGGTTCATTTGGTTCATCTTGTTCAATGTAAAACTTGATGTGACCGAAAATTTGGCGCCGAAAACTATCGGCCGCCACAAATGCATTATCGGTTTTTGGTTTTGAAGACTGAAAGTTTACCACAAAATAGTGTGAAGAACCTTATTCCTCTTGTTGATGACGTAATCAAAACAGGCAACACACTGGCTGACTATGTCTCACTAAAACTACCGGCTCACAGGCAACATGTCTGCGATTTGGAAATTTTTTTTGAAAAAGCAAATAAATATATAAATTATTAAATAAACCAAAATATAATACATTTTCTTCATCGCTGCTGCATACTCTTTCTGAAGTTGCTTTCCAATGATGTGTCGCGTCACATCGAGCGCAATGCATCCGTGCGTGGCTCAGTGTCGTTCCTCAACCATCATTTGTTTTGCTTAGCCCCCCCCCCCCCCCCCCCCCAAAAAAAAAAAATACCAGAAGAGGCAAGATGGATACACGTAATTTTTTCAAACCTAAGCTCAAAAGCGACAGCAACTACTGAGCGAGAACCAAGGATTGAAAGTGTGGACCATGAAACGCCAGAGAGCACCACTAAAATGGGGAGCGAAGTTTCAGTTTACCCCACTAAAGATGTTAATTGTACAAGAAACCTCCCATTTTCAACGTATTATTATAAATATTCCTGGCTGGCTCTAGGTAAGACAGAAAAACGTGCGCGCTCACACAAACAGTTGTGATGCCTGTATGTACGCGCATGGGCTAAGCTACTATCCAAGCATATATCTTGTAAGTTAATTTTAGTGCTGACACTGCGTTTTGGGGTCATCAACATTTTTGCCTGCCTTCCACAAATGTAGAACTCTGCCTATGCTCAAGGTGTATGTTATTCCACATCTGTATCTGTACTTTCTATGACTGAATGCCACAAAATAGGGAGGTTACAAAAAAAAAAATCCAAGCGCAATTTAGGCTTGAGGCCAACTGCTTTTTTTATGTTGTTGTTAGTGCTGGAAGTAAATCTGAGAATTCAATACATCTCAAGTCACTTCTATTATTTAAAAGACACAAGGAACACAATGAAAACAAGAGGCCGTGTGTGTGTGCCCGTACATGCGTATGTTTGCGTAGGTGTGCATGTGTTTGAGAGAATGTGTTTTTTTTCCCCATCAGCCTTACGAAGTAGAAAGCTTGATGCATTTGGTGCATAATTTAGTTGTGTTGTATCTGTCTATGCTCTTGGGGACATAACATTGTTCCATGGAAATAACTGAACTGCATAAAGTACATGCGCAGCTATGTTACTTGCAGGGTAGATGTCTCATTGTGTACCTGTTCACTCAACTACACTCAAAATAGAACTCATCCATGCTAACACTATCATGTTTTTATATGCTGCTAATATACTCTAAAACTATGACAAAAGTCAAGTAAAAGTAATGCAGTCATGACTATTTATAATTTTGGAGAAGGTGAAATGTTAAAGGTGCAATGAAATGGTGAACATGTCAAAAATGAATGAATTTGTGTCCACAACCTGATCTGATAATATTTTAATGTCCCTTGCTGCAGTATTTCACAGGAGGTTTGAACATTAACATCATACTGTATTTTGTAAATCTATAATGGATATTTTCTCAAAGCGTATGCTAGGGCTCCTTGATTGCAGGCTGGAGACCAGACTGGGGGAAGTGACGACAACTGCGAGCCGTTAACATCAGCCTCCTACAAAAGCCTGATTGTCGTTGCCGCTCGTCGCCAGACCAACTCTTTCGGCATTCCCGTCAGTCATGTCCAGCTCTCAGGTATTCTCGACATATGTACATCTGGCTAACCTGACCTTTGATCCGTCCCAGGATTCCTCATGCCTGCTACCTGACCTGTACCGTTGCCTGATCTCACGTCTACGCTTGCCAGCGACCACATGACGTGCACGTGTGCTGCGAAGACCCTCTACGCACTCCTGAAAATAAACCTTGTAAATAGTAACGGACTTCTCCCTTGTCTGGGGTCCAATTCCCAGCGCAGCCTAACAGTTTGGTCTGGCCTTGTGTACCCCGCGACATGGATCCGAGTTCCGCTTCCCCGTTGTCCCCCGCCCTGGACCGTCACGCTCAAGCCCTCGAGTACCTTTATCAAAAGGTAGGCGAAATCTCTCTGGCTCTCCAGTCTGTCCAGGCGCTGTTCACGCCACTTCCCATCCACCCGACATCGCTACCCCGCTGAGGCTTCGTCTCCCTACCGCCGTCGCCTCGCGAGCCACACATACCCCCACCAGCTCCCTACGATGGTGACTTGGGCTCTTGTCGTGCCTTTTTGATACAGCGCAGTTTCGTTTTCGAAAGCCACATACATACAGCAGAGAGCGGGCCAAAATTTCATACCTGATTGGCTGCCTCCGTGGCTCGGCCCTGACCTGGGCGACAGCGGAGTGGGAGAAGGGCTCAGCAGCAGGCGGCTTCACAGCGGAGATGCTCAATTTTTGACCACCCGGTTCGTGGTATGGAAGCCGCCAAACTCCTGATGTCCATCCGTCAGGGGGGCCGGAGCATCGCAATTTTCAGTGGAGTTTCAACGGGTTGCGGCGGAGAGCAATTTCAATGACGCCGCGCTTCAAGAGGTCTTCACCAGCGCTCTCAGCAAATCCCTCAAAGACGAGCTGGCTTCCAGGGACGAGCCAGGTAATCTCGATCAGTTTATTAATCTTTCGATTAAAATCAATAATCGACTCCTCGAAAGACGAGGTCAACGCCGCGAGCCGCCGTCTTCCCCATTTCACCGAGTATGACCCTTCCTTCGGGGTTTTCCCTACATGTCGTCGCCTCTACACTGCCCTCTGGTGAGAGCCCGGAGCCCATGCAGCTTGGACGAGCCAGGCTCACTGTGGAGGAACGCACATGTCGTCTCATAACCCAGTTACGTTTTTACTATGGCCAAGAGGGGCATTTTCTACGCCAATGTCCGGTACGTCCAGGTTCGTCTATAATTGAGGAAATACTGGTGAGTCATGAGTCCAATAAATCTTCAGTGCGGCTCCAGCTCTCAGCCACTCTTTCATGGAAGGATCAGACCCGCATGGTGATGGCCTTAGTTGTTTGTGGAGTTGATGAGAGCGTTATTGATCTCAGGTTGGCAGCTCAGCTGGGTGTTGGAACCCGCTCATTACAGTTTCCCTTCAGGACCACCGCACTCAATGGACAGGTTCTGTTTAGTGTGGAGGAGCAGACGGAGCCTCTCCCCCTCCTCCTTTCTGGTAATCAGTCTGTTTGTCATAGATTGTCCTCGCACACCATTGGTCCTGGGGCTACCCTGACTCAAGAAATACAACCCTGGGGTGGATTGGACCCAGCCTAAGCTCACCACATTGAGTGACCACTGTCACCATAACTGTTTAAAATCGGCCTTAGTTCCTGCCTATCCTGTCCGGGACTCAGTCCAGCCTGATCTGTCTTCAGTCCCGGATTGCTACCACGACCTTGGTCTGGTTTTCAGTGATGAAACCGTGGGGTAGCTCTGCCCTCCCACCGCCCATATGACTGTGCCATAGACCTCCTTCCTGGCACCACCCTGCCTAAAGGGCGCATTTATAAGATATCTGAGCCTGAAAGGGAGGCGCTGCAGTCATACATCACGAAGTCCTTGGCCACAGGTATAATCTGTCCGTCCTCCTCCCCTGTTGGCGCCGGCCTCTTCTTTGTGGGAAAGAAGGATGACACATTGAGGCCCATCATTGATTTCCGTGGCCTTAACAAGATCACCATTAGGAACACGTACCCACTCCCCTTCATGGGCTCTGTGTTCACGCCCCTCCATAGCGCGCGTATCTTTACCAAGCTAGACCTACGCAGCGCTTATCATCTGGACCGTGTCAGGGAGGGAGACGTGTGGAAGACCATGTTCAACACTCCCCTGGGCCATTTTAAGTATCTTTTCATGCCTTTTGGACTCGTCATTTCCCCCGCGGTTTTCCACAACCTAGTCAGTGACGTGCTGAGTGACATGATCAACAGGTTTGTTTTCGTTTATCTTGATGACATCCTGATTTTCTCCCCTAACCCCACAGAGCATGAGCAGCATGTGCGCCAGGTTCTCCAAAGACTCCTGGAAAACGTCTGTTTGTAAAGGCTGAGAAGTGCTAGTTCCACGTCCCCGAAACCTCTTTCCTCGGCTACGTCATTGCCAAGGTCGAACTCCGCATGGACCCTGGTAAGCTAACCGCAGTGGTAGAGTGGCCACGGCCCACAAATCGGAAAAAACTCTAATGTTTCCTCGGGTTCACCAACTTTTATCGGAGGTTCATCAGGAATTACAGCAGAGTCGCAGCTCCACTCACGGCCCTCACATCGACCACTTCACAGTTTCGCTGGTCTGCCTCTGCTGACGCTGCCTTCAAGGACCATAAACGGCGCTTTACTTCTGCCCCCCGCGCTGGCACATCCCGATCTTTCATTACAGTTCATCATGGAAGCAGATGCCTTGGAAGTAGGGATGGGAGCAGTATTATCTCAGATGTTATTTTTCTATAAGATTTTATGTCAGTGCTTTATTAATAGGTGCTAGAGTTGTCAAATATGGATAATAATGAAATAATAGTTTTGAGAAAACTATGCTGTTGGTGGCTCAGTGACAATCTGATGTGGTTTGTTCTCAGATGAACAACAAGTTGTAAAAGGAAGTTTTGATGTAGAGGTTGAAGGAAGAAAAGAGGCAGTGACTGAGTCGCAGCCAGAAAGTGTTGATGACAGTGTTGATTTCTATTCACTGTTGCCCCCTCCCAATTAAAGTATGTCACAGTCACAGCCAATTATAATCTAAAGCTGGTTAAAATTGAAGTTATTTTGTTGTAAGGTGTATACTTAAATACTTGTTCATGTGCCCCTTTTTATCTATGAGCACCTGCCACTCCACCGGTGTCTGCATGGCCCTGCTGAAACACAGTGTGGGTCGACAGAGCTCAATATTTTGATGGGTTGTACAGTGTACCGGAACATATTTCCTCCACACCCTTCTCACTTTTTTCACCCCTGACCCATTTTCATGCCTGTGAACTGTACCGTTGCCTGATCTCACGTCTACGCTTGCCAGTGACCACACGACATGCACATGTGCTGCTACGACCCTCTACGCCACTGTTCTCCAAACTATTCCACGTAGGGCTGCAGTGGGTGCAGAATTTCACTCCAACAAAACCACACCTTTTCACCAATCTGGTGTTTTATAAGTGTTATTAGTTGATTGCAGTCAGGTACTGCTTGTTTTAGTACAAACCACATTGGTTAAAAGGTCTGTGCTTGATCAGTATGAACAAAAACAAGGACCCACAGCGTCCCTTGAGGACCGGTTTGGAGACCCCTGGTCTACGCGCTCCTGAAAATAAACCTTGTAATTACCGGTAATAACGGAATTCTCCCTTTTCTGCTTTGGGGTCCAATTCCCAGCGCAGACAACAGAGTACAATTATCTCAGAAGGGAAAACGTGATGTTGACCAAGGAACTTGATCTGTCTGCTGCTCAATGAAATAAACTTGTTTGATAAACACTTATTAAAAAAATAAGTAAATAAATAAAATAAAGAGTTGACACACACACAAAAAACTGCACCCAACCTTAGCGGATTGATCCGTTGCATGATTGATCGTTTGGTGTACTCACTTTACATCTAACTCCACAACAAGTCAACAGTAAAAATCAAAGAACAATGGAATGTATACTGCTAAGTGAACCATGTTTATTTAAGGCAATCGTATCCTTCTCCCTCCTTCTATCCGCATCACTGCATTTGACACACATCATCAAAGATGTGGGTGAGTACGCATTTGATTTATATGATGTATGATATAACTTTTTATTTACATAACATTCATAGATGTGTTTACATGGGTTAAAAACGCTTTCATGTGACTAAAACAAATGCATGTATTGCGAGGTTTTAAAATGCAACTTTATTTGTGTGGCTGATGTATGCATCTTCTGGAAATAATGCTAGGTTTCTGTGCTTTTAAAAATGTAACATTTGTGTTTTGCAGTTTTAGTACCATTTCAGGTCAATTACACCTCAGACGTCAAACTCAAGGTCCACTACATCGTTTTGTCTGGCCCATGTGCGTTTTGCACTTTGGGTTTTTTGTGGATGAAAAAGAAAAAACAACATTGCAGAAACTTGTAGGCCTTTTTTTTTTTTTTAATCAGGTTCCATTTGTGTCTCCACTATAAGTTCAGCTGTATTTTCACTAAAGTTGGACAAATACCCATTCAACTAATTTATTTATTTATTTTGATGAGTTCTATGATAAATTCAAGCATACAGGCTCCTAAAGTATGTTGGTTAAATTCAACTGATTTCTAGTAAAAGTGGTGGAATTTTGCCATGTTCACACTCGGTTTCATTCAGATTCAGTCTATAAAATAACTAATATAAGTAACCAAAAAATCCAAAATAATTGTTATGATTTTATTGTCCTTGATGAACTATCTTTAATTGTTTTTTTTGTTTTTTTTTTTACTTAAAATATATTGTTGAGTTGAAAAAAAAGAGAAAAAGTGTGTTAGTGTCCCTTTGAGTAAATTCATTTTTATTGGCATCACTCTTCTGTGATAAAAATCACACCAGTGGCGGGATTTTTTTTTTTTTACATCCTTTTAAATCAGATTTTGCAGTTTTATATAGTTGATCGTCACGTGTCTACTCTGTTAAAGCTACATATCAAAATAATTGATTAATTTGAATAATTTCAAAACGTTTATTTGTAAAATTATATATTTCTCATCAAGTATCCAGTCATGTAAGCTATTATGCTAGCAAAGCTAGGCTCAGGGCTAACTTTAACACAAAATGCGCCCTCTGTTAGTGTCCAATCTGTTACGTCCAAATGGCATCCTATTATATATATATATCCTAAAAAAAAAAAAAAAAAAAAGGCCCTTGTCACATTAAAACATTGCAAGTATTTTTTGTATGTAATTCCCAATTTATAATTGATCAATTGTTGAACAAACATTTTTTTACCGGCTTCTGGTTTCAAATGGCTTTCAATTTGTTACATATTTAATAATATGAGGCAGTCATATTGGTTTCCAGTTTTGGTGGCTGTCTAAGGGAAATCGCAATATGTACACTACTGTCCAAAAGTATTGGCACCCCTGTAATTCTGTCAGATAATGCTGAATTTCTCCCAGAAAATGATGGCAATTACAAATGCTTTGGTAGTAATATCTTCATTTATTTTGCTTGCAATGAAAAAACACAAAAGATAATTGGGAAAAAAATTAAATCATGATCATTTTACACAAAACTCTGAAAATGGGCCCGACAAAAGTATTGGCACCCTTTGAAAAATCATGTGATGCTTCTCGAGGATTAATGAAGGGTTAAGGTCTCACAATCTCTGTTGTCAGTGCACAGTGTTATCAGCAGTGTTGTTAATCTTAATTTAAAAAAGTAATTAATCACAGTTGCAAATTACTTGTCCCAAAACGTAATTGCATTAGTAACTCAGTTACCTGAATGTAAGAGTAATTATTTAGTTGGCAAAGTAGCTGGTGATAATTTTCATGTTTTTTTTTTCTCAAAAGGAAAAAAAGTCACAAAATGTGGAGTATAAAGGGTTTCTGGGACAATTGGCCCTAGCCCAATTCTTTACCCTAAACTTAACTAGACACAGGGGTATTGCGGATATTGCGATAACTAGATAGTAACCTTTGCTATGTGTGGAAGTTATTTAATGTTTTGAATCAACCGTTAACGTTGTTAAAATTGCTCCCGTTATTGCATTAGTTTCCTTCTGTCTACCTTTGACATGTGTAAGTTTTAAAACTGTTTCATCATTTAAAGATAGATTTAAGTCAAGATTTTGCCGATTTAAGAGCATTTTAGATAAAAAGTTAATTAGGTTCGCTCGGAAGGTTCTCTACAACAAAACCATCCTGAGAAGTCTACTGCCTTAAAATGACGGCTGTTTACTAACGCATCTAGTTCTTTATACATGTTCCTAATGCCGCCGTCTCTGTTATTTGCATCTAGTTCTATATATATTTGATATCTACCGTAGCATCATGTGGGCGTACTTTGTAGGCAATTGGCTACAGTCAGGTATTATTGGAGCCACCTAGCATCGCGTTTGCAATGGCGTCCCAACTCCCTTGCCTCCTCCCCACTCCTGCTCTGCTCTCTCGTCTCTGTGAGTCCGTCTCTCTTGCGTCATTCAACCAACATAGTAACGCATAGTAAAGCACGCCTTTCCCACCACAGTAACGGTAACGGCGTTGCCAAGATGAGAAAAGTAATTAATTAGATTACTCAGTACTGAAAAAAATAACGCCGTTAGTAACGCCGTTATATTCTAATGCCGTCATTAACAACACTGGTTGTCAACTGGCTGTTGGTTTATCAATATGACCGACATTACAAATATAGCGCAAAAGAAGAAATTGGGCAGAGCAAAATAGAAAGAGAAGCAGGTGTTCAGCGGAGTTTCGCGGGAGCACCGTGTTGAATGGTTGTGTGTCCACTGCTAGTTTTGTTTTGTTAATAAAATTCTCCACTGAAAAACACATCCGACGCATTTGTGTTTTTATACACTTCGCCATCCACTCGAAGGAAGAACCGGACGAAGGAACAACAAACAAGCCACAAGAATTCGGTCCACTCCTTACCATGGTTCGGAGTTGAGAGCACCGCTTTACCAAAAGTGCAGATTGGTATCAACAGCATGCAACTTGGATATGTTAGAATGACGAATGCACCTGCTTGGAGGAAAAAAAAATTAAAAAGAAAAAAAAATGGAAACAGTCTCCTGCACTAATCACACTTACTTTATACTGTATTATTATATTATGACGTCTGATTATTAGGGCTGTCAAATTTATCGCGTTAACGGGAATTAATTCTTTTAATTAATCGCCTTAAAATATTTGACGCAATTAATGAATGACCCGTTCATGCGTTGCCTCAAACAGTTTACAATGATGCCGTTTCAGCACATTGACAGCGAAAAGGCAGAGAAATGCGAGTGGACACAGGCATTCATTGGACCGCGCCTTTTATTGGCTTAAGCTTCAGCAGCCACTACTAACAGTCATATTTGCCCAACTTCCCATCATGCATTTGTGCGGAGCTAGAATCGATCTTTTTCTTAACGCGCTTAATAGAGCACAACGCAGAACATATTACATACCATTTGCAGCCACCACTGAAAGTCATGGTTGCCCAACTTCCCATCATGAATTTGGGCGGGACAGTTAAGTCGCTACAGTATTATTTAGTGAAAGCACAACAAAAATAATATTCCTATCGCTCTAAAAAATATAAAATTACTATAACTTGTGCACAAATTTATCTTTTAAGAACTACAAGTCTTTCTATCTGTTGATCCCTTTAACAGAAGGAATGTTAATAATGGTAATGCCATCTTTTGTATATATAATATAATATATAACATATAATTATATAAACAATAATAATAAATTGTAAATAAATTAAATTTATAATAAACAAATACAGTACTTATATACATTATGTTGAATGCTTATGTCAGTCTTGTGTCTTATCTTTCCATTCCAACAATAATTTACAGAAAAATATGGCATATTTTAGAGATGGTTTGAAATGCGATTAATAACGATTAATTAATTTTTCAGCTGTGATTAACTCGATTAAAATTTTTAATCGTTAGACAGCCCTAATTATTATGTATATAGCGGAAAACACTCAGGTGACTTGTCTTGAAGTTCCACTCTGAGACCCCCAATTTGGCCAAATTTCAAAATTGTCTGATATGCATATTTGATATATCACTGGAAAGCTTAAAATCTCAATTTTCTGGGGGAAGAAAATTTTGGACAGGAAGGCATTTAAAAATAAATAAATAAATCAACAGCAAAACCCTATCTGGAGGTGAGAGCATGAGAGAGCATAATTAAAGACACCACGATTTTAACTATATATTATCGCGTACTAACCTCTTTTCGATTCAAAAACTCAATGTACCATGTGTCACTGAGTGTCAAGACACAATTGTGAATGGCCACAACCGGATTTTGGGGGGATTTTATGGGTGAAACATGGTAATATAACAAGGGTCGCGATGCAGAAATCGCAGACATCAAGGAGTGGTCGAGATTTTCCTTTTCATATATTTACCCTTTTAAATGTTTTTTGTTTTTTTTTTTCATTTTTCTTTGTTTGGATCATTTATCATCTAAAATATTGGGGAAAATGCGACCGTAACAAAAAAAAAAAAAAAAATCTGATTAAGCGATAGTTATGAGGTAGATATCTGTTACTTATTTACAGATACCATAATTTTCATTGTGACGAAATTTGTTTAAAAGTTTAAAAAAAAAATTTAAGTATTATTTTTTTAAACAATATTAGACATCAATTAATGATTCGAAGCTAAAAATGACGAATATTTCGAAGAATAAATATAATTACTTACCTTCTTTTTATGGCTGGATTGAAACAGAAGCGGTTGCGCGACATCTGTAAATAGGGGGTTCCAGGGTAAAATGGACAAATTAAAAATAGTTTGGGGGCTTAATGCGCCATGAATCTGCTATGTCAGCATATAGACGTATTGTTCAATCAAACACAACAGTTGTTTTGGCTTATAATACAGCAGTTCATTTTAAAGAGGGGTGCAAGAGCAGAAACTGCTTTTTCAGTCTTGTCTGTGTTTTCCGCCATATACATATAGAAGTATTTTATAATATTAATGCTACATAGTACATATTTTTAATTTGTAGTTTGTTTTTGACAGAATTGTTTTCAATCATGTTGAAAGGGGAAGTCACACTGTTCTGAATATGTTTACGTTCCTTTTTTTTTTTTTTTTTTGCACTAGTTAATGCTATGAGCATTTGAACTAATTATTTGTGATTTGTTATTGTTTTGTATGTGCTTATTTATACTTAAATAAAGAATTTAGGTGTTCCAAACTGTTTATTGTGAATTAATAAGCATAATTTTTTTTTTTAATTCTACGTTCAAAAAAAAAAAAAAAAAAAAGGAAAAAAATTATTAGATTAGTCGACTTATCATTCAAAAAGTCTGTTGATTAGTCGGGAGAAAAATAGTCGTTTGGGACAGCCCTAGTTGACACATTTTAACCTTTGATCGTAGAGCTACTGAGCCTTCTCTCACTAGATCAAAGCTACAAACCTGTCAATCACCATTAACTTAAAGTACCAAACACCAGCTCTTGACTAAGAAAAAAAAACAAGCTTGGTCGCACTGCATAGCTAGCAGGAGCGAGGTGAGAGGCTATACGAGCATGAAGCCGAAAAACAAATATATTTTTTAAATTAAAAACCCGATACTTTTCATCTGATTCCGAACCGCACGATCAGCCCGATTTTCGATCACGTGATAGGATCGGGACATCCCTACTAATTATGATGTATTTTCCTCATTAAGACTTTTCTGTCACTTTTTGGAATTGATTTGTTTCCAAAATATGCTCTGCTATAATTTTAACGTCACTTTAGCAGCATTTCTTAGCACCTTTAAAATCCGTCAAATATACTGACCTTCGTGTCATACTTTTTCATCTGTCATCCCAAAGTAGACAAGTTTATGCTGCCTTTAATTTCACAGTAAAAACACTTTGTATGGATGACAATTACTTCTCATTTCAAGAAGGGGGTGGTTTATAACAAACCATATGGACAAATCATCAGTGTTCTAAACTAATCTGAGTCCAGTATACAAATAATCTCCTTATCTGTTATCTGTTTTTTTTTTCATGAAATCAGTGAGGTTGGAAAGCTTTAATACATCTTCTTGTAAGATTATAACCCTATACAGTACACGTAGTATATACATGAGGACAGATGTTGAAAAAGGCTGCTATAATGATAGTACTTTCACTGATGGTGTTGTGGCTTCAGAATAGGCATCTCGGGTTCAATTCCCACTCATTGACAGTGTGAATGACAGTGCAAATATTTGCAGATCAGAGTTTAGTTCACTTTTCGCCCAAAGTCACCTGTACAGCCCAGTTTAAATTTGAATGCACCACTCCAAGGATGTTACTGAAATTTCTGGAATATTGTTTTAAATGATCAGGAGAACATTCTGAAGCAATTCCGTTCATTATATAGTCGCGTGATTGTATAATTTCTTGCTATAAAAATGTTTTTACATGTAAGCTTCATCATGAAAAATATAATTAGTCCGGCCTGAGGCAAGGATGCATTCGAGTCTCTGACCTTTAGCACGCAAATAACCTGAGGGTGTTCATGCTTCACAGAATTGTTTGATACATCTTTTTAAATTAAAAAATATTCTATATAAATGATACAGTTAAAAAAAAAAAAAAAAAAAACTGGCATATTTTTGCATCTCATAAATGTAAGTTTTAGGCAGTTGACATGCGGTACCAGGTAGGTCTGAGCTGTTTTGATGCTGATGAAGGATTATCTTGGCATGACAGCAACAGCAGACAAGGCTGGAATTCCACGTCCGTTGGGATGCCATCGCCTAATGCCATCTGGCTGGTTGATCCATGAATGCCTCGTGCATAAAGACTATCCTAATATCAGCCATTCAAGCTATAATAGTAATAACAAACGTCCACAGTACACATGCAACTGTCCGCTCCTTAGTATTTCATTATCATAGGCATTGTTGATATTTTAAATGTAAAAAAAATGTTTTGAGTGTCATTATTTAAACCTTAGCTCAGAAAATTGCACATGTTTATTATAAGTTCAGCCACGATTTTAACTCAAACGCTTAGTCTAAAGCGATTGAGGAAATTTTCAATAGTACATCAGCAATAACAGCAAACAGATGAAATAGATTAAAGCTCAACAAAGAGTAATCACATCTCTTAACTCTGCCCTAGAATCCTTCAAAATTATTTGAGACTCACACACATACAGTATTTTCTATTGTATAACTCTTACCACATTACCCATGAGAGCAGAGTACATGAAAGCCCTTTGGTCCAAGCCCTTCGGTCAAATTCTATTTCCTTTTTAACAAGATGACCACACACTTTTTGTGCAATAACACAGAGAACAAATAAACCTCTGTCTCGAAGAAGAACTCTTAAATTTACACACTAAATAGGTTAAGAGTACCTAGTGTCAAAGCTAAACCAAGATGTTAGATAATCAGGCACACTCACATTAGGCTACTTTACTACCGTAATTTTCAGACTATAAGCCGCTACTTTTCCAGTGTGGCTTAATTGGTGACTTATTTGGGAGAATAGGTAACACTATTTGACAGTAGTGTCATAAGCCCGTCATTATAATGACATGACACTGTCATGGGCATTACTGAATGCTAATGACAGATGTCATTGAGTGTCTCCATTTTATGTCCAGCTCGGATCTTTTACATCCATTCAAAAGTGGGATAATTTGCTGGATAACACTAAATACGTATGTTATAAGCATTTATTATTGCTCATGACAGTGTCATGCAGAGGTTGCGCTAGACTTTTTCGTTGTCTGTCATTTTGACTGACAGGGTCATAAAAATCCGGTCATGATCTATTTTTACCCGTCACTTAAATTTTTTAAATAATGATAATGACATTGTGGTGACCCTTTGTTTGGCATAATTCCCCTTCCGTACTTGTGTGTCCATTTGGCCGAGTGCGTTACCGGTGTAGGTTCAAGCGCCTACACCAACTATGACAGTCACGTGACAGAGACACTTAAGAGCCGCGCGCGGTCCCCTCACTATCCACTCGCTCTCGCTATATGATTGGCCGAAGAGTCGAAATGCTCTCCCGTGAAATGCCTGTTTAAAAATGTTCCCGTTGTTACTTCTTGCGTTCGCTTATAAGTGCCCATTTAAAAATGAAAAGCGATGGATGATACTACACACAGAGCGTATTATTAACAAATGTTAAAGTTGTATAATCATATAGCGAGAATAAGAAACGTCACTGAGGCCCCAGTAGGTAGGTAGCCTACCATATGTAGCATATGGAACAATGAAATTAACAGTTCACCTCCTGTGGCCTGAACGTAGTCTCACACTTTCCTCCTGGTGCGCATGGACTTGAATTGTGTGCCCGCTTGTGCAGTCCCTGTTTTTTCACCTCTTTTATCAACACCATCGTCGTTTTGGGGCTTTTTGAAGAAACTTCGGACACTCAGTTGCCTTGACATTTTTTCAGAGTAAGGCCAACGACGTCATGCATCAAGAGAGACAATAGCTAATTAATATGCTCACTCGCCACCCTGTGGTCTGGGGTGTGAATTGCAACCGGTCAAAATGACGGATGGACTTCAGTTTTTTCCGTCACCGTTTTAAAAAATCGGTCAACGACGGAAAATATTCGGTTAACGCGACCCCTGGTGTCATGTCATAACTATGATTGTCTAATGACAGTCCTATGGTGCCACTGTCAAAAAAGTATTACCAAATACCATAACTAGCAATTAATGAAACAACTGGAACAGTAACTGAAGAAATAATTAGCACAGAACATGAATTTTGATTGTTATTGACATCTGTAGCACTGCAATGCATGCTAGGAGGCATGTTTGACAACAACAGTGTTGACAGCAGGTGTCAGCAGAGGTTGACTGTCTCCCCCAAGAGAGCAGTGATGGCCAAATGAAGCTTCTTGAAGCAATGATGGTTCATGGTGGTTCATTTGGTCTTATGACAGTCGTATGATGCCACTGTCAAATAAAATTATACCGGTTAAAATCTTTTAGTGTAAATATCTCATAATACAGTGAGGACATCTGCGGCTTATAGTCCAGTGCGGCTTATCTATGAATAAACGTCGTTTTACTGTTAAATTTGGTGGGTGGCGGCTTATAGTCAGGTGCGCTTTATAGTGCGAAAATTATGGTAGTTTGGCACCTCTGAATGAAAGAGAAAGACAACACCTGTTATTATTGACATTCATGTTGCGCAAAGTACAGTGATTCCTCGTTTTTCGCGGTTAATGAAGACCAGAACCCGCTGCGATACGTGAAAAAACGCGTAGTAGCACACCCCCCCTTTTTTTTTTCTTTTTTGTGTGTTCAATGTATTCATTCAGATTTAGAGCATTAGAAAAGGATACATATACATACGTTTTTCACTTTTTTTCCCCCAAAATATCATTAAAAAAAATATATGTATATTTCAATAAATGGTTTTCCAGCACTTCAAATCCTCCAAGTCCGAGACCATGGTCCTCAGTCGGAAAAGGGTGGAGTGCCTTCTTCGGGTCGGGGATGAGACCCTGCCCCAAGTGGAGGAGTTCAAGTATTTTGGGGTCTTATTCACGAGTTAGGGTAAGAGGGGGAGGGGGATCGACAGGCGGATCGTTGAAGCATCTGCGGTAATGCGAACTCTGCACCGGTCCGTAGTGTTGAAGAAGGAACTGAGCTGAAAGGCGGTGCTCTCGATTTACCAGTCGATCTTCGTTCCTACCGTCACCTATGGTCACGAGCTGTGGGTCGTGACCAATAGAACAAGATACCGGATTGAGCGTCGAGCGGTCGAAATGAGTTTCCTCCGCAGGGTGTCCGGGCTCTCCCTTAGAGATAGAGTGAGAAGCTCGATCATCCGGGAGGGAGTCGGCGTCGCTCAAGCTGCTACTCCTCCGTGTTGAGAGGAGCCGGCTGAGGTGGCTCGCGCATCTGGTTCGGATGCCTCCTGGACCCCTCCATGGAGAGGTGTTCTGGGCATGTTCCACTAGCGGGAGGCCCGGGGATGACCCAGGACATGCTGGAGAGACTGTGTCTCTCGGCTGGCCTGGGAATCCTTGGGATCCCACCTGAGGAGCTGGTTAAAGGGGATGGGGAGGGGGAAGTCTGGGATTCCCTGTTAAAGTTGCTGCCCCTGCGACCCAACCCCGGAGCAAGCGGAAGATAATGGATGGATGGATGGATGGATGGATGGATGGATGGATGGATGGATGGATGGATGGATGGATGGATGGATGGATGGATGGATGGATGGATGGATGGATGGATGGATGGATGGATGGATGGATGGATGGATGGATGGATGGATGGATGGATGGATGGATGGATGGATCATAATCGATATCAGACAACTGGGTTTGAGTGAAAATATTTTTGATTTTCTTGTTTGGCAAAATCGAACAGCCCGTGTACAAATCAGAAACGGCACACAGTTCAAAGCTTCATGCGCTGTGAGGTGCTAAAATGACAGATGTAATTAGAGCAATTGGGATGCTGCTATAAGAAAGTGGGAAGCTCAATTTCAAGGTGTACAATTGCAAGTTGTACTGTTGAAACTAATTAAAACGGCACCTTCTAAAACCGCCAATCCGCCAGCCAAATTTTATCAAGCCACGCAGTGCATTTTTCTTTTGCCGGGAGTCTTTGACAGTATCCCAACTGGGACCAATCCCAAAATCTGGCAAAACTGCGTTGTCATGCCTTTAAGTTGAGTTTTGTTAGGTTTTTCTTGTCCATGTGATTACCAATTGTTTTCACCTGTTGTGACCTGATCCTTGTGTCTTTACCAATCGGTTGCCTCTTGTATCAACCACCTGTGTATTACTGTTTCGTTACTTCATGTCTATATTTAAGTTCCCCATGCGCTGTCTGTTCTTGTTCGCTCATTTTCTATCCAAGTGTCTATCAGAGGGTCGATGTCTATCCCAAGGTCTGTTCATGTTCATTTCGCCGTTAATAACCTTCGTGTCCCTGCATCCTCTGTTTAAGTGAGTTTTCGGTGCCTTTTGTTTGTACTTTGTGTTTTTGTTAGTTACCATCTAAACATTTTGAGTTCACCACCAAACTGCCTCGCCTCCCCTTTGCCCGGTTTTTGGGTCCACCTTGCTCCCACGTCCTGACATGCGCGAGTTTTTCCCAAATTTATAGTACCTATTTATCAGTCAATGAAGATCAAGATAGCGTCATTTCAACTATACAGCATTTTTAAAAATATTGTAATTTCTGTGGGTTATGTTGTGTAATGTACAAATGACATACACAATGATAAACACCTCAATATAAAAAAAGGCTGCCATCACTGACTTGTAATGCAAACCTAAATCGTGCAGCCTTAAGGGAACAGCACCTGATTCATTTCAGGGTCTTACTTGAATAACAGATTAACATGTATTATGCAATACAGTACTGTTCAAATGCATGCAAGCATAATTAGAGATACATCTATATTTAAACATACAATTATCACAGTATTTTTGAAGAGTGCAATGGACATGGCAACCATCTCAGATGCCGCTGAAAATATTGACAAATTGACAGATGGATGCATTACATGCATGGGTGGAGATAATGATGCATATTGTGAAAATATGTGAAGCTGTATATCCTACAAGGACTTGGTGTCAACAAATTGTTCGATGGGAGGATGTAATAAGATCTGTGAGTAAAATGTTTTTGATTTATAAGTCACAGAAATGGGAATCCTATTGAATAGATGCCCACAAATAGTCTATTATGACAAAAGAGGAAGTGTGCAGCACTTTTAATGCTGTCTTTGAGAATCAGGACAGGAAAGCTGTGAGAGGAATCAGATATAGCGCCTGTCAGAGAGTCCAATATGAGTGGGCTCACAATCCTTACCAGGACCATGAATCACATCCATGAAAATGGTAAAGCGACTGTTTTATAGACAGTCTGTAATACACTCCTAGAGCCTATAGTATAAGAGATCGCCAGTTTAACCATTTAATTTGAAAGTTCAAAAATAGAGTGTTTCTCGAAAATAAATGAAAAAAAGTAAATGAAAAAGTCCAAAATGCATATTGACTACTCTGACATTCACATACATTAGCAGAGCTAAGTAATAACACGTCACATTTACTCCGTTACATTTTCTTGAGTAACCTTTGAGAAAAATGTACTTCTAAGAGTAGTTTTACATAAGGGTGTGAAAAGATATCGAAATGGTGTCATATCATGATAGTTTGTATCCCAATAGATTATCAATATGCTCCTGCCAAAAATCGATAGCTCAAGATACCAAATACTTCCACTAGAATAGTCTCTCTGTTAATTCATTGGCTGCCATTGATGGCACTAGACATCAAACTCTATCTAGCACCATCAATTGCACTGAAACCTGAAGCATTTACAGCAGGTCTTTTGTGGGCATCTACAGATCAATTCCTGTTCAATTTAGGGCATCAACAGGATGATTTTGAGTCATTTCCAATTCATTTGGGGACATCCCCTGGTCACTTCCTGTTCAGTAACCCAAAATCAACAGGAAATTGAACCTGAATGCCCCAAAATTCAACTCATTGGTTGTTATTGACTGACATAGACGCGGTCCAATCTGTTTGAAGTGGGAGGGAAGAACAAAAAAAAACGATGTTCATTCGCTGCCACAACTCCCTTTTCAAATGAATTGGACGTCTACTTGTGATACTCACAGAAGGATGAAAAAAGCTGGTTTATCTGTATGTTGTGAAGAATATCCTAGAATGTTATTCTGACCCATGTATCGATAACTGTTAAATCGCTATATCGTGAGATCATTGCTATCGCAAGCCTCGTATCACAAATCGTATCATATCATAAGCTACCCAGAGGTTCCCACCTCTAGTTTTTCAACGCCATACTTTTTACTTTTACTTGACTAGATTTGTAGAGAATAAACTCAACTCGGCACTACAATTTTTTCCTCTTTCTTCTACATATTAGATTTTACTTTATTTTTGCCAGATATGCCCATAAAGGCTCTACCAGTTTCACCAATGAGACGTTGAAACAATAATCACATGGCTCCATTATACCATTCAGATGTAACAACACAGTCACATGACCACACACAAGCTTGCAGATGAAAGTTCTATAATCACGCCGGCCTGTTCAATCTTGTTGCGTCTTTAAAGTGGAAGTTCAGTACTTTTTACATTAGGCTTAATCTTGGAGTTAGCGGGGGTTTCGTTAGTTGGTGGAGTTGATTTCAACAAATTCAGTTTTGTTTGCAAGTTATTTATTAGTTTCAGTGCTCTGGAGTGGCTAAGCTAGCGCGAGTCAATGGCACCATTATAGCCAATAAAAAACAACATACTGTATGCACACGTGAAAATCATCGGTGACCCATGCAATCAATAGTGTTGGGTATGTTTTCAGGACAAAGTTATTAAAACTTACCATAGAATGTGAATAATTGCAGTGTGACCAGCAACATTTGTAATACAGAAGCTCTGCAGAGGAGCAAGGCGGAGTGATATCACATCGTTTGTTTTTTGGGTTTTTTTTAACCACTGATTTTTTATGTCGTGCCAAGTGACCAGTTTATATTTTTCCGCGTTCTTCATAGGGAATTTGTGGAAAATTTTGCCCGTTTCTTCTGTATGATTCCACAGCCTCTAAATGCACATTTCGCCATGTTGCCAGCCGTCCGGCAGTTAACTCAGCAGACTGATGCTGCATTCGAGGAAGGTGGGAAGTCAAGTTTCCAACCTCTGATCTGAAAAAAATCTATTAGTACGCCTCCACTATTTGATTGCTTATGAGAAGTCGGGTTTGCTGGAGGTCAAAATGTCTTTTGAAGGCCAAAATAAAAAACAAATTGTGGCGATCAGCCATCTTTGCTGTTTACATTCGCTTGGAATGCTTTAAGGTCGCAACTGGTACCCTAAGTCCGACTTCCCACCTCCCTCGAATGCAGTGTGAGAACGAGTGACCGAAGCACTCCTCTTTATTGGAGTCGTATTACGCATCTATAAAAAGAGTCCTGCAGAATGAAATAAATTACGGCAGTTTGGTGTGACTATGTTTTGGCCGCATGCGTGTTTTGAAACAATAATCTGTGTTTTGAATTTATTTGACTTCGTTCGATCTGTTCGTAGATTTGTGTCGTTTTTTTATTGGCATGCTTTAATGGTGCCATTGACTCGAATTAGCTTAGCCACTCCGGAGCCCTGAAACTAACGAATGACGAAACAGAATTTGTTGAAATCAACTCCGCCAACTAACTAAACCCCTGCTAACTCAAAGATTAAGCCTAATGTCAAAAATCCTGAACTTCTGCTGTAAGCGGCATAAAAAATAAACTATTTCACATAGAGCACTTCCGTCAACATTACTCAGAATCAAGGGCGTAGGATATAATAGACCCTTCCATTGTTACGTGAATTATGTTCAGACTTACATTTATCCCTTTTCACTTGCAGAATGTGCCAGTCCATTTTCCCCCCCTTAAATGCACGTTTGATTGGCTGATGACTTGACCCCCCCAGTCCGCCACACCTACACACACTCACACAGCCCCAAAAGATTCATGTCAACAACATGCTGCCTCCTTCGCCCCTTCGAAGAGGAGGGATAGTAGAAGTTTTTTTGGGCCAGCAGCAATCACTGTAAGTAATGTAAAAAGATGCTAAAGTAATGGAGGTGGGGAAAACAACACTAATTTTGTTACTGAAAGTCCGACTTGCATCAAAATTAGCATCACATTAAACTGTGTGAACTTGCTAACCTGCAAAACTACTGTGGTCAGGCCAGCCTCCACAAGGTCAAAGTCCAGCTAGCCATCCCTCATTTGGATCATTGTTTGCATTATGTGCACAAGGTGGCTTCAGAGTGCAAGTCCCCTTTTAAAAAAAAATTAAAACATTAAAAAAAATGGGGAGCTATCCAAGAATGGATCCACTTCAGGGGGACACTGGCATGAACATGAACTGACATGATAAATAAATCTGTGGAATTAAATCACATATCAGAATTCCATCGGAGTACTTTGGTTCAAGTCTTGCCTTTGCTCAAAAGCATGGATTTCAATCTCTCTCCCAGTTTTTATTAGGCACATATGGACCACGGAAAACTTCAGCTCATTTCATCTCATTTCATTTACATTAGGAATTATTTTCCCACTGGAGGGCACTCATGCTGGTTGGACGGATGATGTTTCATTTCTGTAGCTTTTTCTAGTCTGAATTTGATGATTGATGATTTTCGTCTGTTTTAATGGCCTAATGTGGTCATGTGATAGTTTATCATAGAGTATAATAATGACAGTTCACATAGATGACGTGCTGAGGAAAATAATATACCCGTCCTCAGCAAAATGTGTACATGCTTATACTGTTATATCGCCAAGGGCGTAGGTTTGCAGAGGTACGGTAGGGACAAAACACTACCAACTTTTAAGGATGCTCAAATTGGCCCCACCAACTTTAAAGCAACTTTATTTGCGTTATATAATTTAGGGCTGCAGCTATCGAATAGTTTAGTAATCGAGTAATCGACTGAAAATTCTATTGATTAATCGAGTAATCGGATAAAACAAATATATTTTTAGGTGAAGAGCAATTATAAATATACATGAGAAAACAAGACATTTCATCTAATCTTGAACCATTTTCAGTCCATCAGTGTCTTTATTTTCGATGTATATTGTTGAAAACAGCCAACAATTGAATCTCAGATGTAACTAGAATTAAAAAAAAAAAAAAAAGACTAATTCACTGCTTTCACTCAAAAAACGTTTAGATCTTATTAAAAAAAAAAAAAAAATATATATATATATATATATATATATATATATATATATATATACATATATATATATATTTTACCTAAAAATGCCGTTACGCTTGATAACACACATCATTTAAAAGTTTTCCCACGTTTCAATTTAATTTCTCTTTGTGTCAAGCCATTTTTAAGTTCTAGTTAAGTTTTAAGTTAGTCTAAACTGTAAGTCCTGATAAGATTTTGAGTTTTTGCAGTGTTCAAAATAAATGTATGATACAGGCTGTATTGGAGCACATTAGGGACCAGTGCTACTTGGTGTTTTATCCAGCAATGACTACTGAGCTAAAATTGATAGTTAGCATGATTAAGTTTTTATTTTACACCCTCTTCACTCCACAATGCTATGTTATGTTAAAGCCTGTATGTAAGACACGTTAGCCACGCATCGACAGTGGTCATAATTAATAGAAACCTAGCCCTCCGCAGGGCTAATGTTACGTGAGCTAGTAGCGACAGTAACGTTAATCTTATTTATTAGCGCTTAGCGCTCTTTATTAGCGCTTAGCGCTCTACTGCTTTAAGATGGCGGCTGTTTACTAACGCTGCCCAGACGCGGCCGAGTCTGTCATTTCGAATCTAGTTCAACATACATGTGATCTCTATGAGACGCATCAGACGCTACCTGTACCAACGTAGCATTGTGCGGGCTAGTATTTAGCAACGTCGGCGTCGTTTGTGGCAGCTGTCGGCTGCAGTAAGTTTTTTTTTTTTTTCCTTCTTCCTCTCTGCACGTGACAGCGCGTTGTCCCGCATTAAAAGTAGTCCGAGCAAAACGTGATGCTTACAGCTGTCAAAATAAACGATTACTCCAGGTGAATAAAATTACTCGGATCAGTTTTTAAACCCGAGTTACTCGAGTTGCTCGAGTACTCGTTTCAGCTCTAATATAATTACTTCAGCTGTATAGTTCATTTAGATTGTCTTTCCATATGTTTTAATTGTTGTAATTGACACCACCAATATTAAGTGAATTATTTTCATTATGTTCAGACTTACATCTACCTCTTTTCCTAAATGCACATTTGATTGGCTGATGACTTGAACACACACGCGCACACCCACACACACACACACACAGACATTAGATATTAGGGATATTGAACAGTTTTTTTTTTTTCCAGCCAGCAGCAGCCACTGTAAGAAATCTAACAAGAGTCGACGTCAGTGTTGTGCAAGTGGGGAACACACCACTAATTTTGCTTCTGAAAGGCCGACCTCCATCAGAGTTAGCATAAAATTAAACTGTGTGAACTTCCTAACCTGCAAAACTCGAGGAGGTAGCTGCTTAGAGAGAAGGTTCACTCCCTACTCCCCAATTTTACTTTTTATTTTATTTATGTGGTCTTAAAGGGGCTCACTGGAGCTTTCTTTCTTTCTTCTTATTTTTTTTTTCTGTTTAGTTTGGTTGTGGACAAAAGCAGTAGGCTTTTTTTTTTACCTGAAGGACGGCTTCATTTTTATTTTTTGTTATTCCCTGACAAAGAAGTTTTTTCACTTATATGTTATTTCTTTATTTAGACTATGTGGAGTGGTCTTAAGACAAATGTTCATTTTTTTTTGCATTCCTGGATCGTTAAGAGATTATTAACAAGCTTGTATTTATTGTGTATGTTAATATAATTTATGTTCAAATAATGCAATTAAATTTGCTCGTAAAATACGGACATTTGTCCTGAAGTTTTTAAAATGTTTCTTTTGTAATTTTTGAAAACAAACGTTTGAATTGAACGGTGTAGGCTGAACCAGAACACATAAAAGTTAGTATAGGTCAATACAGATTTATTTTGCATTGATCATTAAGAAAGTCCCGTCCCTAGCAAAAAGTGAACATGCAGGTTATGCCATATCGTCCCTACCAATGTTGAGACCAAACCTATGGCCTTATTGAGACCAAATCTACGGCCTTGATATGAAAACATTTGGTTATTATACTGTACTGTATTTGTGTAATTTGACTTACTGTATTGTCTGACTTGCGTTTACATTCCGCTGAGTTATGTCTCTTTGGATGACTAACAGTAACTGGCCTGCGTCGGGGGCAGTCATGTCCTGAGTTCTTCCAGTCGCCTTTTTTCCACTTGGATCTGCTTACTCTCCAGTTCAACCTCATGCCTCAACCTCAGCACAAGGCCACAGTAGTAAACCAAAACAAAAGCCTCCAACGCTGTATCAACAATAAATCACGACAACTTGACGGATGCTTTCGGTAGCCATGGATACCTAATAGAATCCCGCCCCCAGCCTCCCACCTCTCTCTCTCTTTCTCTCTCTCTATGTAGTCAATCCCATGCCAAATCTGTTTAGGCTACTTTGCGCATGTACTGCCGGTCAGAGTAAGCATTGCATCGACTCCAAGATGGCGAGAGCACGTCTGGCTTGCCTTCTGACTCTCCTCTCAACTCACTGTAAGTACAAAAATCAATACAGAAGGCTCACATTTGTTCCATTTTTCCACCGAGGAGCACGTCAGTTAAGTAGAGTTTACTTCTATTTCTGTTTGGTCGTGAATCAGCGGTGGACATTTTAGAAGTGAGGTCCGTTAAACACGCACCCACGCACACTCAAACTAAGCAGACTGACTGGTTTTAAAAGACAGACCTATGTTTTTTACAATTATCTTACAAATACAGGAAAGATATGGTTGTAATTTACTATTAGAATACCAAGAAAGCGGGGTCGAGTAGTTCTAAGCAGCTTTGTTTTGCCGTATTGACGTAAATCCGCGTTCGCATCGCTGTCATCGGGTTTTGTGAGCACGCTATTATGTTTTGCCGTGCTTACTTTTTTGAAAAAGTTTGTCTTTTAAGTTGTAAAGACGCCTCGGTGCTTGTGAATTAAACATGACTGTTAACTATTTAGCGTGGCTGTGGGGATGTTCGAAGTACTGATGCGAGATAACGGTTTTTCCTGCCGGCTGAATAAAGCAGCCTGGTCCGCGGGAGGAGTCAGGCCAGTGTCCTCTGCCCCCATTTCTGCCCCTTTTTTACTGCAAGAACTCTTTCAAAGCGCACCGGTAGCGAACGAGCAAGCAAAGCAGGCTCTGTTAACACCATTTTTATCCGAATAAGGCTTGAAGTGATGAGCAAACACCTGTGGAGGCGAGCACTGATTTAAGTGATGAGCACACACGTGTGGAGACGAGAACTAAATTCATAAAGTATCCCTTATTAACATGAGCTGCTATATACGTCGATAGACATGGATTGGATGTCTTTCGCCTTCAGTAACAGCCATTGCACAACATAAGATCATCGACCATCATGGAAGAAATCATAGCCAAGAAAGTCTCGATAGGCTCATGGCTTAGATGACTCATTGTTACATGAGCAACTTGTTGCTGAGGTGTCTGGAAAAAGGCACCCTTTTTTTTTTTTTGAGTCTATTTTTAATCAATCAATCAAATTCTTTAGCCCTTTACGAAAACCCTAAAGGTCCTCAAAGTGCTTTACAACAAAGACAAACATGGTCCATGATATATAAAAGTCAGGAAAGTAGTATACTATGACATTAAAGGGGAAAAATAACGCATCGCGATAAAAGTCAATAACAGCAAATAAAACAGTAAAACGGATGAAATCCGAAAACACGTAAACCCTTAAAGCGATCCTCTATTTTTCAGACAAATAATTCTCAATAGATAAATGTTAGTATGAGTTATAATAATTTGATATTAAAACCCCTCTTAATGTTTTTGTTTTAATAAAGTTTGTAAAATTATTTTAAGTGATAGGTCGCCATTCTTGTTACGTCGCAGTGCGTGACGTCACTGGTCCCGTTGGCGAAATTCCAGCGCGTCACTCGTTAGCTTTCCCAACATGTCGTCACTTCTACCCTTCCTATTTGAACCAGATCTGAAAAGTGAAGAGCAGGACAGCACTGTCGGTCATTCACAAGACGAGCTTCAGGGAAAAATGCGTGCAGCAAATACCTGATAAGACAAAAGTTGGGCAAAACTGGTGATGCGAGAGAGTCCTGTTGGGAACTCCGGTTGGGAGCAAGAGTGCATGCTGTTGGGATTCGGGAACTCCGTTTTTTTTTTAGCAGATATTCAAGGTAAGCATATTGCGTTTCAAACTTATCCCAACATAATTATGTAGATTGTTAGCATCCAGAGCTGTCGTGTGCTTTACATACAGTACAGGCCAAAGAGCATACCTTGTGTAAACCAGGTCTTGTGCATTGTAACGCAGGGTAGCTAGGATATGTGTATAAAAGTACCAGAAAGGGGAGAAGCTTCCACTTATGCACATTTATTCACAAAAAATAATATTTCCACCTTGACCACTCTTCACTCGGGAGCTCAGCAGTACGAAAACACGCATTCCCTGACGAACCAACATTGTTGTAAGGTCCACGTCAGAGTCACTGTAGCGTGCCATAGTGCTTTAATCATTTAGTTTGATTTGGAGAAAACTCCCACGAAGAATTGTCAACAAAAAAGATAGCAATAGTAATCCAAATCCACGTTTTTTACTCACTCGAAGATCCAGAAATTAGACCGATCTCATGGCAATATCGCACCCGCGATCAGGCCGTCGATTCCACAAAATAGACTGATCCGAAAGGCTGCTGTGGGACCGACGAATATAAAAAAAAAAAAAGGACAGATCCAAAACCATTATTGCAGACGCGATGGGACCGTCGGATCCAGAAAATAGATGGATCCCTTATTTGACTGAGGATCCAGGAAAAATGTTCGGGCGCCAGTTGTAACGCGTGGTGGGTAGGATACGTGCATACAGGGACCAAAAAGGGGGAGAAGCTTCCACTTATGCACATTTATTCACTAAAAATAATAATTCCACCTTGACCACTCACTTAACTCCCCTTGTTTCCATTTGACTGGAAATTGCATCCAAAAGCAGCACATCATGGCATTTTACTTCGCGAGTTTAGGCAGCAATAAGCAATTTTTGAACATGCTACACATTTGGAAAGATAAGCAATTGTTGAACATGCTACACATTTGGAAAGATACCAATTACGTCATCACTGCGAGCCCGCAAACCATGGCGCCAACTAACGGTCAAAATATGGACAAAATATTATAAAATATTGCCATTGATTTAACATTTTATGTGTTTCTAACAACATATTTTAGTACAAGAGAACAATTGTGGTTTATTAGAGCCTACATGTATTTAAGTCAGAGGATTCCTTTAAGAAATAAAACCAGGCTACCCTAGTCTGGGGAAAAAGCAAGTCTAAAAAAGTGTCTTTAAAAAGGCCTAGATTCGTAATGGTGCTGATTTCACGGGGTAGGCTATTCCGCAACCTGGGGCAGCAACTGCAACAGATCGGTCTCCCGCTGTTTAAGGGGCTGTTTACATGGTGACTCTCCGAGAAGACGAAAAATGTCAAGTTTGCATCTACAGCATATGGTTCCATTTCCATTCGACCAATGTCGCACATCTGCTTCAAAACGATGTAGGATTCATGCCAGGCCTTAGGGGGCAGTGCAGATTTACAAGGCGACAGCAAATGATGAACTTTGACCCCAACAACCTCCTCAGCCCGGAAGACAACATGCCCCCCACTCCAAGCAATGGCATTTTTCTTTTGCTCCAAAATGCGCAAAAATGGAAACATTCAACATATTTAAATTAAAAATATTATTAAAACAGTAAATTAAAGCCGACATTCCGCCATTTGCTGTTTTTAATGTTTAGTAGCACCACTGCGCACGCCCAATGTGACGTGTGCGAGTGCTGACTTTATCGGCGCGGGAGCTTGCCATTGATATGGATGCAGAGCAAGCCCACGCAATCGAATCCTTCAACTTTGGAGGTAGGATTCCAAGGTTTGCGTCCTTGCCTTCCGTCTTCGCCGACACCATATAAAGGCAGGGCAATTCCGCAACACAGTCATTGCTTCTTGGTGTCATAGTCGCCATGTAAACTGCCCCTTAATCTCGACCTAGGAACTTGCAGAAGAAGCTGGCCGGTAGAACAAAAAGCTATAGACTTCATAATGTATTGACGGGACACAGGGCTGATAAATAGTGGGCCTGAATTGTTGGCTAGGCCATCAAAGCTGAGTGGAATCACAGACAGAGCTTTTTTCGTTGGAACTAATTGTGAATAAATGCTTAAATCCCTGAATTCTTTATAGTTATGGACGTAAAACTGTCTCAATTCTTGGTTGAAAGCAAAAAAAATAAAACAAAAACGTGTAGTTAGCATGTATTTCACGAAAATATGTCGAAGTACGAGGCTTGTCTGTTACTGAATGTAGCTAGCGGCCGCCTGATGTAAACAGTGCTTTTCAGGTGAAAAGACAGACAGAGCTTTTTTCGTTGGAACTAATTGTGAATAAATGCTTAAATCCCCAAATTCTTTATTGATATGGACGTAGAACAGTCTCGATTCTTGCCTAAAGGCAAAAAAAAACCAAAAACGTGCGGTTAGCATTTATTTTACGTAAATATGTCGAGGTAAGATGCTAGTCTGTTAGTGAATGTTGCTAGCGGCCGCCGGATGTAAACTGAGCTTTTCCAGTGAAAATTCTTGTGAATAAATGCTTAAATCCCCGAATTCTTTATAGATATGGACGTAAAACAGTCTCGATTCTTGGTTAAAAGCAACAACAAAAAAACGTGCAGTTAGCATTTATTTTACATAAATATTGCGAACTATTATGCCAATGCGGTAGCGGCTAATTTCTCCAATTGATTTTTTTCACAACATTTAATAATGCATGCATGGTACGAAAAATATAATAATTACAATACCTTGAATCCTCGAACAAATCACTCCCGAGACAATCCTTCCTGTTTGTATGCGGTACAGCTTTCGTACTTTTTCAACAGAAATCCAGCATTAGATCACTGTGTGCGTGTGTTTGTGAATAGCTCCGCTTGATGTGGGTGGCCCCCTACTTGAATGCGAGGCACAGTGTATGACCGATCTGACCTGTCAATACATTATGAAGTCGATGGAAGAGCCCTGCCAGAGTTACGGAGGGTTAAAATCTCCAATAAATAAGGAGGAGCTCGGCCATTAATAGAATTCAAAACAAACAGTTAAAGTTTTAAATGAATTCTAAAATGGATTGGAAGCCAGTGGAGCGATAATAGCACGGGGGTAATATGTTCATGTTTAGGTGTACCAGTTAAAAATGGAGCAGAAGCATTTTGAACAAGTTGCAGACGAGAAATAGAGGACTTGGGTATTGATTTAATAAATTCAATCGAGTTCTTCTGTTTTAGAATGCACAACAATTAAGGCTGCAACAACTAATTGATTAAAATAAATTAATAAATTTGTTGCCATCAAATTTGGTAATCGATTATAGCCCGCAGCTATGAGCAGTTCTGTTTGGGTCCTTGTTTGTGTGTAATGTGAGGCTGCACGCACGTGCCAGTGATTAGAGCAAGAGAGAGAGAGAGTTCACTGCTACACTCAGGTTGGGTTGCTGAATCAATACTACAAAGTGTCGAGAGTTAGATTCTTTTATGTTGTTAGATCCAGTGTGCCTCTGTCGGAGGCGAGTAAATGAAGCAAATTGTATTGTTTGTATTCTTTGTTGATACAGTGGGGAGAACAAGTATTTGATACACTGTCAATGGGAAAACCCATTGGCAGTGTATCAAATACTTGTTCTACTTGTTCTACTTACTACTTCGCATGAAGCGCTAAGCTAGTTTGCAAATATGCTAATCAGTGTCTTACGTGTCCATTTGTATTGTGTTTTGGAGAAGCATATTAGCAGTTGAGTTATTGTTAGATAGTAAAGTTGTCTCATTTCTTTTTATTAAAAAAACAAAAACAAAAACACAGATAAACCCAGTTTAGAGTCTCCTTTCAACACAAACTCCCATTCAAACTGTTAATTGTCATACAAGAGATTGTGCTTTGAAATTGGATTGTAGTTGTGAACAACTGCTTGATAAAGAAAACTGATTCATTACAGACTGCCTCCTCCTTATTAGATTTTGTTGTTTAGTTTGTTTATAGAAAATAAATGATTCATTGACACAATTTATATAACTTTGATCTGATTTGTGTTCTGAGAAATTAGTTTTGTTTCATTCTCAGAACGTTTATTTAAAAATAAGTTTTATGTACTTAAATCAATACGGTTGTAGACTACAGTTAAGTCAGGAAGTTGTAATAAAACATTATTTTGAAAGGAAATACAAATATCTAAGTTGTTTTTGTTACAGCATGCCTAAAACAACTTCAAGTTAAATTGTGAAGGTAATTGAAAAAACTGACATTTATCCGATTAATCGTTTAATTAATCGTCCGATTAATCAATTATATAAAAAAATAGTCGTGAGTTGCGGCCCTAACAGCAATGTACCTTCTACAAAACAATGACCACATGTGATTATTGTAACAGTTTTAAATAAAACAATTTGCCTAGTTTCCGTTTCAAGCACCACCAATATGCTTTGAAACGAATTGTATCTCTTCCTTACCCTTGGACGCAGGTTCAGAGGCATGAGTATGACTAAAATAGCCAAGTACAGACATGAGAACCTCCAGAGATCGTTCACGTGTATAAATGGTTTAATCCTAATTCCAGTGCACCCTTTTAAAGTTTTGTTTTTCTACCCTAAATACTATTTACAGTATACTTTTCTTACCATTTTAGACTATGGGTTGTTAGTCAGTACTTTTAATCGTGTTTCCCCCAAGTAAATCTGTGACACGGCATGGCAGGAGCACAATTGACATTTTCAGAGGGAGCAGTGAGCTGGTGAAGATTTAAGAATTTCTTTTGTCTTGCTCGGACAGAGGCTTAGCCATGTGGTCGACTGGCTCTGAGCCAGCAATGCTTGCGTCTTTAGAATCAGCATAAATCTGGCTCGATTGAAGCTGGCTAAAGGCTGTGTTGTGAAATACTAATAGGCACTGATAGGCCATGATAATACGACTAATTGAAATACGTTTATTTTTGGAGCCAAGCTGCTTCAAATTTGCTTTGCTTGCTTTTTCTTAAAGGGGCAGATGTGTGAAAAAAATTTCTTTGATTGCACAAAGAATCTAGATATGCAAATAATGAATTTCATACAACTATGATAAGAGATATTATGATTATCCACATAAATTGACACTTATTGTGTGACACACACATAAACGCTGATACATTCGAAATAGGTAAAAAGTAACTTAGAAAACACACTTATTTCTGTACCTTTGCAATATGTCTCTGTCTCGCTTCTTTCTCTGTGTGAGACCCAGAAGAAGCCGCGGGTAGGCCATTGACGGCGCATAGCACAGTGGTTAGCCAATGCATGATGAGACGATACTCACATTTGATTGGCTAAAATAGTCCTGGCATTTGAAAATGTCTGAAAAAGGCTATTTTGCCTACTTCTGTGAAATATTATTATTTTCATTTTTTTTCTATCAAAAATTCTGTTTTTCTTAAACAATATTTTTTCTGCTGGGGTGCACTTCATCAAAACCTCATCTGATCCTTTAAGGCCACACAAGTTTGTTCTATATTGGTTTGTTAAAATTGTTGAACTTTTCAAAGTGCTTTTTACTTGTACAGGGTGACCCAAAAAAGTTTACACTGCCATAATACAATTTAAATGCCATGTTTATTCAGCTTAGAATTAGAATTTAATCACGTATTATACATTATTGTAAAGAACATGTACAGTACACTCTATTTTTCAATGTGTCCTGCCTTAAGTGTCACAACAGCCTCCAGGCGCCTGCGGAACGCTTGACAGGTCTCATCTTTTCCCAAGATCTAACAATGGACCTCTCCAAGGCTGCCACAGAAGTTTGTGGCTTCTTACAGGCACTGTCCTCCACAGTTGCCCATATGTTATAATCCAGGGGATTGAGATCTGGACTCTGGGTGGCCACATATCACCTTGTCAAACAACTTTTTGGTCCGCACAGATCGGGCACTTCCAGACCCAGGTTTTCGTGAGGCTGTTGCAGTATCTGTCAGCTTCTTTTTAACTTTGTAGACTGCACATCTGGATATTCTCAGATTTGCGGCAATCTCAGTACGTGTCAGACCGGCACGCAGCAATTCAGGTACAGCTAAAGTTTTCTTCATTTTCAGCAGAAGCACAGGAATTGTAGAGACGAGAGATTACCAGCTGCATTGAGTGACCTTAATGAATCACTTAAGCATGACAACCTATTTAGATATGTTTCAATGGCTTTTAAACAAGCCGTCAACTGAGTGTAAACTTTTTTTTGGGTCACCCTGTACTATGTAATTCGCGATCATATTCTATGGGCTGCCATCTTCTTAATGGCCATATAACATCAGCTATTCCAAGTAACGGCTAAAGTCAACGTGACTGAACATAGCTGCAAATATCATCCTAGTCATCTGTCAGCGGAGCCGAAGACACAAGCCATTGTTATTTTAAGTGCAGACTTTCCAATCTGACCTAATGGAATGCATTGACATTTTACATTGTTGGCTTCATTTGAGCTGTTCCATTGCCGTTATTCAAAAGAAACATATCGGCTGGAACTATCCTTGCCAAGTAGTGAAACAAATATGTGGGACCTGTAAAGATGCTTAAAGTGGATTAGTATTTACGAGGGTTGTCATGATCACATATTTTTGGTCAAACCCGAATCACCTGATTTTGAGGATCTGCCTATGTCGAGTACCAATCCGATACCTCGATAATTTATTGAGTGGAAGAAAAAAAACATGTCCAAATGTAAAATATTTATATACTTCAGACATGATCATGCTTGCACTTTGCTATTTTAATTAAAGGTCAACCGATAGATCGGGCCGATATATGCACTTAAAAAATTGGCCGATTAACAAATGAAAAAAATAAGCCGATATTAAAAGTATTTTGATCAGACATCTGTGTGAGCAACTGTGGCCGCCGCTGACTGATGATAGGACCCTGGAAGGACCCCGCAGCAGCTTGAAGGCAGGCTGCTACAGGAAGCTTCAGGCTTGCCTGTTTTGTAAAAATTGTAAGATTTTTTTTTATCTTGCTTGAGAGAATATGCAATGCTGCAGTAGCCTTGTAAAGTGTTTATTGAGTGATCCTTTCACTCTAAATGTAACTTGTAGTAGCATAGCATTCACGTAAGCATTAACTTTAGCATGGCGAGCATCCTCTTAAACTCTCACATGTATACATCTCGTCGTGACGTCCTGCTGGGTTTGATTATTTGAAAATAATGTACTGTTCTTGCTGAGTGTATAATAATAAAAAGTGCTGCATTCGTTGGTTTGGTAGCATTAGGCTGAATTATTCATTTAAGTCTCAGGTCATCATTGTAAATTTGAAGTTGTTGAAGCAATTTTTTAAAAAATGCCTTTATAATCTACGTGCTTTAAAAAAAGTTTCAATATAGACTTACAAAATCAGCTGTGGATATCGGCAATTGGCTGAAAATGTTTTAGATATCGGTATCAGCATTAGCATTTGAAAATCCCATATCGGTTGACTTCTAATTTTAATGTTAGCGCCCCATGACAGCTAGCATAGCATTTATTTTCACTTCCGCATTTTCCAGAGGTGTTGTAATGTTGCGAAGTACAAAACCATTTTTTTTGTTGGTTTCTTTTGACGATGTCCTTGTAAGTCTTGATTATTTTGTTGCTTTGCAGTCCCTATTTTTTATTTTAGAACCTGATCTTTTTAAACCGATTCTGATCTTCTAAAAATGACGTGATAATGCCTGATTTCCGATCATGGGATCGGATCGGGGACATCCCTTGTTATGACCAAAACGCAAAAGTTAAGTGCACTATTTTGACTTTGACTATTGGAAACACCTCTACATATCAACTGATTTGGTTTTCATTTTGCTGTGCAATATTTAAGATGGTTTGATTCAAGAAGTTGGGAAGAGCATGGTTAGGCATAATTCAACACTAGCATTTGAGATTGTATTCCCAGACAATTGCTACAAGCATGACTCCACTTTATCTTTGTTTTCTCTCACAGTTGACAGCTAATTACAATTGGAGCCATCTCTTTATCTTAGTGATAAGATAATTGAGAGAGTGGTCTACCGGATGGTTGTTTTTATGTGCTTCACTGATAAACTATTTCATCACTTACCAGGGCTCGGAACCCTCTCAAACATACACATAACATTGGTTCTCGTTGGATGCTTCTACCCGGCACGCTCTTAAAACATTTGTCGGAAATAGAGCCTAGGGTCAATGCTTCTGTCATTGTTTGGCATGTGCGGTGCAGCCTTTTTGCGAGACAAGAGTCAATATACACCACGATAACTGCTGATAGTCCTTCCCTTAGGAGCTGTACGTTGTCAGATGTTTCCTGACCCACCCAAAGCATGTGAGCAAATGTTTGGAGAACATTCTGAATGGCACGTAATGCCAGCTATGGGCATACAGCCTGACATTTTACTTCAAGAGAGTAAACGGACAAGAACAGCCGACAAACAGTGAGAAGTCCCTTGATGCTCTATACTTGTTTGTTACAAGTCAGGAGTTGTTCACATCACAAACCTCTGAGTGAGAGTCAGCTCTGGCATATTGACATATTGCTCTCGGCTCAGATGTCACAGTGAGAAGGGAATGTCTCGTTTCGGAGTACCGTTCTCTCAAATTTTCCCTAAAGTTGCCGATTGATCATTTGTGATTGATCACATAAATGATCCCATTTTGTTCTATTGTGGCCCTGACACAGTATAACGTCAATGTGGCACGTAGCTGCTTACTCTGGAATTACATGAAACAGCTGAGCAGGAGTGGGTGGAGGTGTTTTCAGGCAGTGGCGCAGGCAGGCGTCACCCGAAATATCTACAGCGTTCCTCCCAAACCTGAGTGTCCATGCAAGCAAATGCAACATTCCAAATCGAAAACACATGGAGCCTAAAAAACCTCCTCCATTATATGCAACAATCTTAGCCACCTGTTTGCTTGAAAGATAAAAGGGAGCCCTGTTGATGAGCTTGCTTATGTAGGAGAAAGGAGGGGCACGACCAGATGAAGGCATTTGAAAACCAAGCTTGAGTTATCATGAACATCCTGACACAAAAATCATATTTAACTTGACACAGAAAGGGATGATTTTATCATTATATTTATTCCCGTCATATACAGCAGACAATGTTGAAAAGAAACTGTTACATGTTTCATTAAGACCCGTGGCTCTGGAGCAGCATGACCCTTTGATCCCTCTTATTCGGCTCACTTTTGAAATTAAATAAATCAATATTTGGGTAAAATTTATTCTGGCGCTTGAGGGAGTTAACAAAGAAGTTGAACTTTCCTTTTGTAGGCAGCTCAAGGGAGACTCTATGGTCAAAGGTAATAGATTCTATACTATATACAGTAGCTATAGTTTTCGCTAAGATCGTCATCCACTTAAGATGGTACGCCCCCCAGTGTTGAGCCAATGTAGTTACCTCTGTCAAAAATTGTATCCCCTGGGTGGAGTCACTGTGCTGCTCTGATTTGTCGGATTTTCGTGTTTTGGTGATGTAGTTATCTACGAGGTTATAAAACATGGCCCTTTTTTTTTTTTTTTTTTTTTATCGTATAGCGTAACATACGTACTGAACGTAAAAAAAGGCAATGTTTTACTGTTTTACTCGAAGGATGACCTATGACTGTTATTACTGTAATTCAAATCATTTATGGAGTTTTCTCCTGTGGTTCTTGTCTGGCTTCAATTAATTGTTTAAGTCGACATAATGCATAACTAATGTGTGTGTGTGTGTGCGCGCTCCTGCGGCCAGGGGATACAATTTTTGACGGGGGTAACTACATTGGTAAGACATCGGTGGTGGCTGTGTTGTACAATTAGCATCTTTAGTGGGGCAAATTGAAACTCCGCTCACCATTTTGGCGGTGCTCTCTGGTGTTTCATGGTCCACATTTTCTACTTGCTCAGTAGTTGTTGTCGCTTTTGAAAGCTTAGGTTTGAAAAAAATTCCGTACATCCATCTTGCCTCTTCGTCCTCGGGTGGTTTTGGCTAAGCAAAGCAAATGGCCGTCTACAGTGCTAGTCACATGATTTGTTCAAAAAATAATTTTGACCAATTATAAAAATTTCTTTTTCTGTTAATTTGTCATTTTTGTTGTTTGTTTTATTGCTTTGCAACTTATATTGACAATATTTTACCGGAAAACTCTTTTAAAATTTTAAAATCATAAATAGGAAAGTCAATTACATGCAATGACACTTTTTGGCCACCAGGCCCCCCCCCCTTAAACTCTGCGTATGATTAGGGGTGCCCAAACTGGTTCTCAAAGGCCGCTGTGAGTCCTGGTTTTTGTTTCTCCCAATCGAGCACAGACCTGATTACACTTGTAAGACACCAGACTGGCGCAAAGGTGTAGTCCTGTTTAGTTAGAAGGAAATCCAGCACACACTGCAGTCCCATGTGGAATAGTTTGGGCAGCCCTGCTTTACATAGTTGGTGAATTCATGAGCTGTGTGAGTGTTCTGTGAATAAAAGTGTGTAAAAAGTGAGCACTTACTCTGCTTACAAAAAGGAGGCTAAACTCCTTTGATAATTGAAATATGCACGACAGAATATGTATTTATATATTTACTAGAAATGTGATCGAAAATGCTTCCAATACATCTCTATTATTTCATATATACAGTCGAGGTGACGTAATCATTTTAAAAGTCAATATGTGCGTGCATCCGGCCCCCATGGTGGCTTTTCTGCGGAATCTGGGTCGAAATGGCTCTTTGAGTGTTGAAGGTTGCCTGACCCGTACTTTAGATCCACCATAATAACTGATAGCCAATTGCCCTCCTAGAGAAGGCTCCGTTTCTTTTCCCCCTCACTGTCATGTTTCAATTGGTTTTGGTGTTGTTGATTTTGTTGTTTTGTTTTATCTTTGACCGGGCCAATCACAGCACTTGCAAATGTGCCAATGAAATCTTTGTGACTGAATTTTTCGCATTGGGATTTTATTGCTAACATTGTGAAATGTGTCTGTGTTGGTTTTCCAGTTAGTGTTCTCTTACCCTCGTACAGTATGTTGTAGGCCTGAACGATATATCGTTTAAACATCGCCATCGCGATGTGCGCATGTGCAATAGTCCCATCGCAAGGACGTGCGATAGTTTTTTAATTTCATTTTTTTTAATCCACAAACGTTTGTTTTGAGGAAGGAGAGGGGAAAAAAGCGCACAGTTTCTCTTTCTCTCCAGCAAGTCATCGGCTCCTCCCCCTCCCCCTGCAACAGCGGAGTGGAGGGAGGAGGGGCCGAACAGCAGAGCGGAGGGAGGAGGGCCCGTTCTCAAAGTGAAAGCAAGCAATCAACACGTTGGAGGAGCAAGGAAGACTGTATCCAAAAGGAGTTTTGGAAGTATTTTGGCAAGAACAAGACTATAAGGGACAAAAAACAGCCCTGTCGACAGTGCCTCGCCATGGTTGCCTCAACAAGAAGTAATCTGTCAAACATGTGGGACCATTTAAAACGCAGGTATCTATGCATTCCTTCTACGAGCTCCCCATCAGAGGCTTTTTAGCACAGGTGGGAACATTGTTAAATGCCAACGTTCTTGTCTCAAGCCTGCTATAGTGGATAAACTAATAGTCTTGGCCAAAAACCTATGAGACCCAGTTGAGAATTGCTGAGCAAGGAAGGTGGACGATATGCAGACAAATACATAACACAGCTGAAGGAATGTCTTTTCTTTCTATTCATGTGACAGCTATCTGGAAGGCAGGAAATTTGGGAGTTAAAATGGTTCTGTTATTCATCACAGTTATTTGCAGTTATTCAGTTCAATTATTTACAAGTTCAATTGAGTTTATTTCTTTTATATTTAAATTTATTGTAAACCGTATTTTTCAAATAACTAGTACAGCTGCACATAAAGTTTTGATACTTAATATTTTTGTTGAAATATTTTTACAACTTTGTTGCCGTTTTGCAGTTTTATATTGTTATATTTTGTGTAAACAACTCAGGGGACTAATGCACTTGCACTTTTATTAGTCAGATTTAATATTTAAGTTCAAATATGTTGACAACTTTGTTGTTTAACTGAGGTTTTTATGTATTGTTATAGTTTGTGAACTCTTTTGTCATATTTAATATTTTTGTTCAAATATGTTGACAACTTTGTTGTTTTACTGAGGTTTTTATTTATTGTTATAGTTCGTGAACAGCTTTTTTATTTGTCATATTTAATATTTTTGTTCAAATATGTTGACAACTTTGTTGTTATTTTACAGAAGTTTTTATTTATTGTTATATTTTGTCAAAAACTTAGGGGACTAATGCACCTGCTCTTTTATTTATCATTTAATTTATTTGCTGCTGTTGAAGTGTAAAATATTGTATTCAATAAATGATCTATTTTGTGCAGACATGACTTCCTGGATACCTTCATACAGAAATCTTCATCATTCACAAATTAAACGGTATTATATGAATACACTGTGGTCACGGTGTGTTATGTAAAGTATTTCCAAACAGCTATTCAAGTCATTTAGTGAAAATTTCTTTAAAAAAGATCTTTTTTTTTTTTTTAATATCGCAATATAATATCGCAATATATTGCAAACCTAAAAAAAATCGCAACAATAGTTTTTTCCAATATCGTTCAGGCCTAGTATGTTGTTAATTTACTAACGAGGGATTTTTGCTCTGTATTGTTAATGTAATTCAAAATATTTCCAGTAGTCAGTCATACTCACGTATTCACGTTTGACCTAAACGCAGTCATGTTCCATAAATGGCACAAGCCAGTTCCTGTTTCAAATTTCAAGAAGAGCAATGTGTCAAAAAACCATAAACAACAAAATTAAAATAACTGGTGAATATCAGTGGTTCTGACGAAACAGGATTAAAATTGCTTTCTTTAGGATAAGGATTTGGACTGATTGCTCTTTTCTAAGAGTCGGCAGGGGCTATTTATTTATTTATTTTGACAGAACATAATCGATATGTAGGCCACAATCAATATGTAGGCCACAGTTGCGAAAGGACAATATGGAAGATTCCCCAGCACACAAACGAATTCCTGTTTGATGATTGTGAAGGCAATTATTCTGCTTGTGTGTTTACCAAATAGACATCATCAATAGGTCAAACGAGGCCACCATTGATAAAACATTGGGAAGCTGTCAGTTAGTAAACCAATTAGCTGTCTCATTAACAACAACGCTGTGACAATAAACTACAAAGACGTTAGCCAGTGTTGTCCCGAAGTCTTTCACACTGACACAGTCATAACCAGACAATGCTCAGGAGTCATCTTTAGTTCACTAGGCTGTAAAGAAAGGGGCAATTACTGTCTAGAAATAGCTACAAAGCTGACCTCTGACAAGCTCAGGTGTTTGTCATATGTTTATTCCAAACCATTGGGTCACCTGGAAAAGGAATCTTTTGTTAATTTTTCTGGACAAAGATTCTCCACACAAACTATATTTTTCCCTATCCATTCATTCTCTATTTTGCTTTTTCTCATAGCGTCTCAGACAAAAGGTTGGTAGTAACACGTTTTTTTTCCACTCAGTTATATTTACTTGAGTAACTTTTGGAGAAAAATGTACTTCTAGTAGTTTTACCACGCTATACCTTTTACTTTTACTTGAGTAAATTTGTGAAGTAGAAAGGCTACTCTTACTCCGATATTTTGGGCGACACTATAGAGGCATTAAATTTTTTTTAGGGCTGTCAAACGATTAAAATTTTTAATCGAGTTAGTTACAGCTTAAAAATTAATCGTAATTAATCGCAATTAATCGCAATTCAAACAATCTATACAATATGCCATATTTTTCTGTCAATTATTGTTGGAATTGAAAGATAAGACACAAGGCGGATATATACATACAACATACTGTACATAAGTACTGTATTTGTTTATTGTAACAATAAGTCCACAAATGCCATTATTAACATTCTTTCTGTTAAAGTGATCCACGGATAGAAAGACTTGTAGTTCTTAAAAGATAATTGTTATAGTTACAAGTTATAGTAATTTAACATTAAAACCCCTCTTCATGTTTTTGTTTTAATAAAATTTGTAAAATTTTCAATCAAAAGTAGAGTTAATATAATAATAAGAATAAAAATAACAATAACAATAATAAAAATAGTGACCAAAGTCTAGGTTTTACGTGTATTTTGCATAACTATTTTGACATGGAATGCAAGTTCATTTTGCATTGCTGTTTAACTGTGTGTCAGAATAGGGCCTCATTATTATAGACTGAAGTGCTTTTCTTTTTGTGAACATTATTTTTTTTGGGGAGAGATAGGAATATTTTTTTTTTGTGCTTTCACTAAACGATACTTATGTTTGTTGTGAAGGAGAAGCTTATGCCAATAAACGGCGCGGTCCAAAGAACGCCTGTGTCCACTCGCCTTTACTGTATAACATATATCTGTACATATCTTACCCAAAATACAACAAGAGACACATAATTGCCACTAAAAGAAAGAAAACTTACCGAAATATGTGTGGAGCACAAATAGCAATTTGCATTGCATTGTGAATACAGCATAAACGTCTCACAACCACTAATTCTCCCAAGTTTAGAAGCGATAACATGAGTATGGAACGGCGCTGCCCCCAAGCGGCCGGTGGCATTCTCTTCACTCTTAATGTCCATAAACGGCCTCATTGTAATCTGTTTGAGGCAATGTGCGAGCGGGTCATTTAGTGCATGCGTTAATTGCGTCAAATATTTTAACGTGATTAATTTAAAAAATTAATTAACGCCCGTTAACGCGATAATTTTGACAACCCTAATTTTTTTTAAATGTACATATTAGATTTGACTATATTTTTGTCAGCACAGGGACTTTACCAGCTTCACCAATGACACATCACAACAGTAACCACAAGACAGTCACATGACCACACACAAACTTGCAGTCAGAAGTCATACCAGCCTGTTCAATCACGTGGCGTCTTGAAAGCGCCATAAATATAAACTGTTACAACTTACCCGACTTAGGTGATTTCGTCTTTGTCTCCAATGTTTTGTTGTTGTTTTTTAAGTTGCATAGCTACCTGTTTTTTGCACCACCGACCGGTATGACGTGGGCCTTTTTTCCATGGAACGGCAATATGTGGCAGAAAATTACAGTAAATGTAAAATAGCACGACGGGGCTAAAAACGAACATTAAGTGCAGGAAAAATGTAACCCGCCAAACCCTGAGGTATGATGCTCTCAGTGCATTCACTTTTATCGTCTAGTTTGCTTGCTTTTAGCCACTTATTATGCAGAATGCACTTAGTGGTAGGCTCCTCTTCTGGCTCAGCAGGTGGCCTTTTCTCCGTAAAAAAGCTATCTAAAGATGTCGCCACCCACAACACAAAGCCAACAGTAGCTAACGTTACTGTTTACAGCTTTACATTGACTTACGTTGGGCTGCAAACACCCCAGTAATGGCGACCAACCACTAGAGGGCAACATACACAAATATCTACTCGGATTAGCATTGATATGTCAAGAGGCAGAGGCTAGATTGTGGTCGTTACCAAATTATTATTTCTAGCAAATGTGCCACAGACTGGTACTGGTCCCCGGCCTGGTGTTTGGTGTAAACAGTACCTTATTGTACCTCACAGTATCTTGTTTTCTACTTTATTTTATTAATGCAAAGAGCTGTCCTGCTCTTTGGCGAAATGTGTATTGATTATAATAATCACTTTTGTGTTGCATGCTTTTATTCTGGCGCAGGAAGCATAGAGCAGATAGTACTTTCGCAGCAAGTAAGAGCGCATGTACACACGAAAAAGAACATATTTGCGCACACGAAAAAGAGCGCACTTGCACACACGAGGAAGAGCACATTTGCCCCCATGAAAAAGTCGCGCAGCCGAGTGAGAGAGAGAGGGGGAAAATTATAGTTTAACTTCGATGTCTAGCTTGGACTTAACTCCAACGTCTTGGCGAGGACAGTACAGTACGTATCTTACATGTTTCTGGATAGTTATTTTGAGATTTAGGGGTTATTTAGGGGTGTTTAAAGGATAAATTTTGATTTACGTGGAAATTCAGGTTACTCGCTAGAGTCGGAACAAAACTCGTTTGTAACCAGGGGACTACCTGTAAAGCGCTGCCGTCAACATTACTCGAGAGTGCAGATTTTGACCTCGCTCCCCCACAACGGAAAACTTAATTTCTACTAATTTCATTTCACTTCATTTAAATCTAATGGGGATTTTTTTTCTCCACCTAATATGGTCATATGCATGTAGTCCCCGGGTTACGAATGAGTTCCGTTCCTATGCTTGCGACGTAACCCGAATTTCCATGTAAGTCGGAATTAACCCTTTAAGTAGCCCTAAATACCCCCTAAATCCCCAAATAACTATACAAAAGCATGTATTATATGTCATATTACCAAAATAAAAATAAGATACTGTACTTACCATCACTGCTGAGAGGTGGCTGGAGATGATGTTGAAGGTCCTGGTTCCACTTCTACACACACTCTACAAGAAATTATAGCGTCATAAAGTTGAAATCAATTAAGTCTTTAATAGGTTATACAGTGATCCCACGCTACTTTGCGCTCCACACTTCACACCCTCAATCCATCGCAGATTTTTTTCAATTAAAAATAAATGAATAAATACAGTATTTGAGTATTTATTTTAAAATTTTAAGATATAGGCATTCATGTACAAATGTACAAATCATTGCTTTCTTTTAGCTATATCTCCTATATATCATAATTTTTGCATTTGCAGTGCCTAAAAAAACAATTTATAAAAATATACATATACATATAAGGTAAGCTCCGATTCTACTTACTGTAGTACAGTACAGTGGTACCTCTACATACGAAGTTAATCCGTTCCAGGAGCTTGTTTGTAAGTCGAAATGGTCGTATGTCGAGCAGGATTTTCCCATAGGAATACATTATAATTCCATTAATTCGTTCCACAGCCCAAAAACCTGCACTAAATCCTTAAAAAATACTGCTGGTACTATTACAAATGGCAATTACATATAGCAAAACAAATAAATAATAAATAAAAATCGGATTAATAATGTAATAATAATAATAATTCCTGTAATAGTGTAACGAAACGGGTTCTAATAAGGCGGACGTTTTTTTCTGTACCTGAAGGCACCGCGGCGCTGACGTGACAAAGAGGGAGGGGAGCGGGTGAAAGTTTACTTTCGCTTTCAATGCTTTCTTGAGAACATCGTCAATTGCGGCAGACAGCAGGCGTTTTGTGTTGAATAAGTTGTGAAAGAAATGATGAAAACGTGGCGAAGCTGGCGATTTCTCTGGAGATGTTACCACAATAAGAATTGTCAGCTTAACTTATAAAGACTGGCGAACGATGGTCGGAGGAGGACCGTGGAGATGTATTGTTGAGCCATTTCACGGATGCCCACCCTACGCTCATATTTTTCTGTCATTTGCATCTTCATTTAGAAGGTAAGCGTCAACTTTTTCCTTGTTTCACCACCTGTACCAACCTTTTCTGAAACCTGTGTTGATTTGTCACACAAGAAAATCCGCCGTGCATTCGTCTGCGGTGCTGCCATTGTCGTCGTATTTCGAGCATGTCGTCGGATGTAGAAACAAATGGCGAGTCAAATTTTACGTCGGATATCGAAAAGTTCGTGTGTCGAAGCGATCGTATGTAGAGGTACCACTGTATATTCATAAAAGCACATTTAGATGACGTGCTGAGAAAAAATGTTTTTAAAAAAAGTCATACTTTGTAAGGAGTTACTCATTATATTTTCAACAAATATTTTCTTACTTGCATTTGAGGTGATTTTTTTTTATTTTTTTATGACTACTACTTTTACTTTTAATTGAGTAATATTATTAGTCTTAGTTGAGTAAAATGTTTGGCTAGTTCACCCACCTCTAGTCGCGGCTGTTCTGTAGGTGAATTAAGGTGAAAGGCAGAGTACAGCCTGCTCTGAAAGCCAACCAGTCGAACACCGCTGATGGCATAAACCGACAACATGACCATTTCCAGCTAAACACACACATTTTGCTTTTAATATATTAATAATTTTTATTGAAAAAAAAGGCATTTAAAGGAAAAAAAACACACAGCCTGATGTTTTTGTAATGCCCTTCGATCTTAAATGTGAAACATTTAGTGCATGCTGTGACAACCATCAAAGTAATTTTTTAGCAAATCAATTGAAATCCATAGAATCAATCACTTCTTTGCAACATAATTAAGCTACAAATTTCATAACAGTATTGCCAGAGAAATCCTTAGAGGCAGAAATTATATGTTCAAAGCATCATCGCTGACTTCATTGCACAAATGAATGACTCAGTGCATCCACACTTGGCAATGACAGTGTAGTTCAGTGCTTGGGGTAAGGCATGATGCAGAAATCGCAGTGCCCATTTAAATGAGTTATTAGAGATGCGTATATTGGTGTGTGCGTGTGTCCAAGAGGCATAATAAGTCTAACACTTTGTACTATTTTATTACATCACCTCAAATTCCATATTAGTTTATAGAATTATGCATGTGTTCAAATGATAGTGTCATTGCACAGCCGAGTAGAACAAAATCAATGCCAATAATTAGAACTGTGAAAAGATTTAGTCTGCCGCGACTACCTTGCTGGACTTCGAAATGTGTTTGACAGTTTTTTCTACGTGATGGAAACCAGATGCCAGCTTCTATTTGTGGTAGAAGATGCACTGTTGAGCACTGATTCTATATGATGGAAGCAGTGAGCAAACCACTGATAGGTTTATGTAAACCAGTGATTTTCAAACAGCAAGGCACTGACTGGGAAAGTGTGTGACTGATCCTGACTTTTGTTGTTGCTTTTATTTAACGTAGAACAGGTAGAACTAATGTTTTGACATTGGATGCTCCCGAATCCTGCCTCATTTTAGTGTTTGAGTCACAACAAAAATCTTGTGAAGTGCTTGGGCAATAGTGGTAAAGGTAAAATTCTGTCAACCACAGCGAGTAAAATCTGCATTTACTTTGCTTGAAATGGGAAAAAAAATTAAATCATCATTTTACACAAACCTCCAAAAATGGGCCAGACAAAAGTATTGGCAAAAATTAAATCATTATCATTTTACACAAACCTCCAAAAATGGGCCAGACAAAAGTATTGGCACCCTCAGCCTAATACTTGGTAGCACAACCTTTAGACAAAATAACTGCGAACAACCGCTTCCGGTATTCATCATTGAGTTTCTTACAATGCTCTGCTGAAATTTTAGACCATTCTTCTTTGGCCAACTGCTCCAGGTCTCTGAGATTTGAACGATGCCTTCTCCAAACTGCCATTTTCAGATCTCTCCAAAGGTGTTCCATGGGATTCAGGTCTGGTCTCATTGCTGGCCACTTTAGATGTCTCCAGTGCTTTCTCTCAAACCATTTTCTAGTGCTTTTTCAAGAGTGTTTTGGATCATTGTCCTGCTGGAAGACACATGACCTCTAAAGGAGGCCCAGCTTTCTCACACTGGGCTTTACGTGATGATGCACCATTTGTTGGTAGTCTTCAGACTTCATAGTGCCATGCACACGGTCAAGCAGTCCAGTGCCAGAGGTAGCAAAGCAACCCCAAAACATCAGGGAACCTCTGCCATGTTTGACTTTGGGGACTGTGTTATTTTCATGGAAGGCCTCTTTTTTTTACCCTGTAAACTCTATGTTGATGCCTTTTCCCAAAAAGCTTTACTTTTGTCTCATCTGACCAGAGAACATTCTTCCAAATTTTTTATAGCTTTCTCGAGTAAGTTATGGCAAACTCCAGCCTTGCTTTTTTTTATGTCTCTGAGTCAGAAGTGGGGTCTTCCTACCATACAGTCCCTTTTCGTTCAGATGCTGACGGATACTACGGGTTGACACTGTTGTACCCTCGGACTGCAGGACAGCTTGAACTTGTTTGGATATTAGTCGAGTTTGTTTATCCACCATCCGCACAATCTTTCATTGAAATCCCTAATCAATTTTTCTTTTCCGTCCACATCTAGGGAGGTTAGTCACAGTGCCATGGGCTTTACACTTATTGAGGACACTGCGCACGGTAGACACAGGAACATTCAGGTCTTTGGAGATGGACTTGTAGCCTTGAGATTGCCCATGCTTCCTCACAATTTTGCTTCTCAAGTCCTCAGACAATTCTTTGGTCTTTCTTTTCTCCATGGTCAATATGGTACACACAAGGACACAGGACAGAGGTTGAGTCAACTTTAATCCATTTTAACTGGCTGCACGTGTGTTTTAGTTATTGCCACCGCCTGTTATGTGCCACAGGTAAGTAACAGGTGCTGTTAATTCCACAAATTAGAGAAGCATCAAATGATTTTTCAAAGGGTGGCAATACTTTTGTGCGGCCCATTTTTGGAGTTTTGAGTAAAATGATCATGATTCAATTTTCTTACATTCTCTTTTGTGTTTTTTCATTGCAAGCAAAATAAATGAAGATATTACTACCAAAGCATTTGTACTCCCAAAGCATTTGTAATTGCATTCATTTTGTGGGATAAATTGACCATTATCTGACAGAATTGTAGGGGTGCCAATACTTTTGGCCAGCAGTGAACATTTTCATCATTTTTTCTCTCTCAACAACAGATGTACATTGCACACTAAATGCTGGAGTCAGACAAGTGTAAAAATATCAGTTTAAGCAATGTGAATTATTTTGTTCCAAAAAAAGAACTGATCGCATTAGTTGTGCCTTTTTCTTTTTCAAGGGCCTGAGGAAAATAAAAATTACAGTCAAATACTGGGAGTTGGGGTTGCCAGAATTGTACCATTTAGGGAAAAAAAAGGGGGGGCAGCAAACATTTATCGTCAAATTATCTTCTAACTTACTGTAACAAGAGTTTCAATATGCAACCGGTCTCATAACGTCATTGTGCTCGCCTTTTTCTTTCTCACTCCTATCCAACTGGGGTTTGAATCCGCACTGTCATTGTGGCAGTTCAGCGTATAAATACAGCTTGCTGACGACTGAGCCAATAGGCCAGTTGAGCTTCAGCTGCCAGCACACTCATTTGAGGGAGTAATGGAATAAAGGTTTCTTTTGTGTTTAGTGTGTTTTAGTTTCATTTCATTCTTGTTTGCTCTCACATGTTGTGTTTGGCGTTTTAGCTTTCTTTGTGTTTTGTTCCTAAGTGTGTCTCGTGCTTGTGCTCTACCTTTCGTGCGAGACTGTATCTTGTCTCATGACCCTGTCAGTGTATGTACAGTAAGATCCCAGTATATGTTCACTTCTTGTTGGTTCATTGTCAATGTGAAGTTTTGTTTATTGTTCATTTGCCTTTGCTCCTATCCTTCTTCGTTTCATGTCGGTACCTGGTTCAACAGGAAGATTTTTTGTTTTCTTTGGATTCCCCTTTTTTGGTGTTTTTTTTTTCTGTACTATATGTAAATACACACTTTTTAGTATGCATCTGCTCCCGTATGTGCCTGCCTTATCTTTTTTTTTTTTTTCATTATTTGGGTCCATCCTCCCTCATTCCTTGCCCGCTAACATTCATGCACGTAATACTACCTTCAGTAGGTCGGTAGTCAACATGCTCAACTGCCAAGGTAATCGTGTGGGTCAAAATCCCAGTTGAGAGAGGACTGAATGGAAAAATGCAATTTAGCAATGTCACTGCCATTAAAACATATTACGTATAACTTAAAAGTGCCTATGACAGCAAAAAGCATGTTTATTTCATATTTTCCACAGTTTTTTATGCGCCTGAATGAAATGGACCGCTTGGATGCGTGTGGACGCGATCGATATTTATTTAGTTTTTGAATCCCGCGCCATGAAAATGAGCGACTTCCTGTTTTGACGAGGACTGCTAATGTGACATCAGCGTGATAGTCATCTTCAGTATACAGCCAATACTACAGTATGCAGAACGACTGCGGATTCAGCTGGTTTTGCGGATTAATTCATTTATTTTGCGCATCTCGCCAGCCAAATGGCTGCAGAAAAATGTTGCTGCTCCAGGGAGAGGCGTGTGAGCCTTTTTGGGGTTTCAAAAGGTTCCCATTCACCGGTAGATATTGGCCAAAACAAGCCCTACTACTGAGGGACCATTGGACTTACGAGAAAGTGAGTAAACATCGTGTTTTGTATTATGTCAAATACTGGGATCATTTTAATACGTAGGTGGCTTGCATTTTGTAGCTGACATGCTCCTTCTCCACTCGGCCGACAAATGGCGGCTTGTCGCACATCCCCCCGTCGGGAGACCACTATACTCTGTGTATTGCCCTCTTCATGTGCCCGGTGTTCTGTCAAATTTTCCACCCGATCAGAAATTGCAACTTTGTGTTAAAAATGGCTGCAAATACAGCGATTACAAAGTAAACACTACTAACTTTCTTTAAATACAGGACAATTTACTCACGTTTGATCATGGATGGGCATGTAGAAAAGCTCACTGCCAGACACATTCTGTCATGTTAGCTGCATAACAACTGCACCCCGCTCTCTGTTTATGTCGTCGCCATGTAGTAAAGCATTATTTGGCCATATTCGTATTGACCATTTGGCAGCTACGCTCTCCTCTGACGTCGGCTGGTTTGTCCGGCGGTCATTGTCCAGCTGCTTCCCCGCAAATGAGCCCTCTGCCCTCAGCAGGGGAACGACAAGCTCTAACTTGCTCGCCGCTGAGCGGATTGCCGATCAGTGAAGACAATCGACAACCCCGCCACCGTGTGAAGTGATCTGGGCTGGTTGTGTGTGATTTTCCGCTTCGAAGACTTTGAAACATCACTCGGTTCGGGTTAACATGTCGGCTAGCTGTCACGCCTCTTGGTTTGTTTACATTCTCAAAAGCCGGCAGGGAAATGATAAAAGCCCGGCTAACAACGGTGGCATGAAATATTGTTTGGGAGGTGCGACAGTAAAGGTGAAGTCGACAGTTTTGACCATTATGGAGTAATTTTGCCATGTCGTTCTGAATAAATGCATTTTTATTATTTCATATTCCATTTAGCACAAGACTGTTATTTGTGATGACCATACCATTTATTTAGCTATTGGGGAATAATACTTGGATAAAAAGTATATCCTGTAAAAATATTGGAGTAGAGCGACTAAAACAATGACATTTTGCGGCTCTCTTCATCGCATTTTCCTCGTTCTGAATAATTCCCCCTCAGTGGGTTGAATAGTAAAACAGATGAAACCATTCTCCTGCCGACATCATCCACCTGTTGGGGATGCTAGAGCCCTATAATAGTAGGCAGGCTAACCGGCAGATTAAAAGACTAATTTCTCGTCATCTGCGCTTTGCCAAATTGTTATATATAGTCGAATCGTCTCAAAATATTATTCTAATTCACATAATAATGCTATTTAAGGCATTTTTTTCTCCTGTCGTACGCACTTTAAAACAACATATTTAAAGTAAGAAAAAAATTACATCATGATTTATGAGTGTTTTTTAAAAAATCTACGAAAAGCAACCATAAAATGTACAGTTAGCGCACTATACCGTTTTTGTGTCACTGTGTCAGTGAAATTTAGAGGTAAAATTCTGTCAACCACAGTTGGTAGTATTTTACCGTTTACAGTGTTACACTTTATACAGTGATAACTCATTTTTCGTAGTTAATGGGGAGCCCAACGAAAATGTAAAATACGCGAAGTCTATTTACATTAAAGGAAAACAATTGTGTTTTCAATGTATTTTAATGTAATTCAAATTATTCAAATTTAGGCATGTGCCGGTTACCGGTTTCACGGTTTACCGTGGTGTGAAAACGTTGCGGTTTCAAAACCACTAAAATTTTCCGTCAGACCGTAGGACGGTATTCGCTATTTTTTTTGTGTCAAAAATGCAGCCAGAAGCGGCTTGGCGCAGCAGCGCTCACCCCCTCCCGTTTGTTGCTGTGTGTGAGAGTGACGCTATCGGCTACACAGCCAGCTAACACAAAAACAATTACTCCAAACATAAGGCGTACTGTTCTTCAATTTATTGAGCTCTCAAATCGTGGTAAGTTTATTATACAAAATGAATACATTTAAAATGTTGTACAATTAGATTTTTCCATGTGAGTAGCTTCTACAGATTAGCACCATGGAAAAAGTTCGCCAAAAACAAAACACACATTTTCCTTTCAAATTCAATATACAAACCAAGTAAAAGCTTACAAAGATGAATGTTAGCCTAGGCTCAGCTGGGAGAGCAACTTCGTTGAGTGTTACAGCCGCAGAGTGAGAAAACAACCTTGATTCGCTTGAATGAAGGGGAAAAAGTGATAGCATCAAAGATCGCTAATTGCGAACGATGATCTTGCCCTAAGCACAAATCCACGTTCGCTGGATCAAGGTGAGGTCTCACTCCCAATGTGTTTTTTTTTATTTTATTTTATTTTTTTAGATGAAACCTTTCCACAACAATATTGACATTTTAACTAACTTATACATTTTTACCTAACTTATGAATTCCTTATGTTCTTTTTAACACAAAGGCATGACATCATGTAGACTAGAGTTGACACAGTGGCTGAAAATGGCGAAACTTCACTTAAGCTTTTCCACCCTCAAAAAAAAGTCATGCAGTATAAATTTTTAAAAATTTTTATTCAGAAGTGTTTTTACTTTATAGAAATTATTTTGTTCTTGCTGTAATCTTGTGCAACTTGAGCTGTGGCTGTGAGTATAGTCTATAAGTTATATTTATTTAAATTTTATTTCAAATATTTTTTATTGCTAATTTATTTATTTTAACAATACATTCATGTTCCAATTTGCAACTATTGTCTGAAAAAAAAAAATCCTGTTCAATGGAAATTTTTTTTTTTTTTTAACCCATACATCTAAAAATTTTTGGGAGCTATAATTGCAATACCGTGATACCGTGAAACCACGGTATTTTTGCTCACGGTTATCGTACCGTCAAAATCTCATACCGGCACATGCCTATTCAAATTTAACAACATTGGAAAGCGATACTTATAAGGTATGTTTTTCTCTTTTTTCCCAAATTATAATTTTAAAAATAAATAAAAATATAAACATATATATACAGTGGGGAGAACAAATATTTGATACACAGTCAATGGGAAAACCCATTGGCAGTGTATCAAATACTTGTTCTCCCCACTGTTATACACATCTATATTTTAATTTTTTTAAGCACTGCAAATGTAATATATATGATATAAATCTGAGATATATAAAGAAAACAATTTGTACATGTATACATGCATATATCTTAACATTTTAAGATAAAATAACACATTTAGACTCTAGTGGCTCCTTCCTTGCCTGACAATGATGATGGTGATGAAATACCTGTGCACTTTGATGAAATTGATGAAGATGACACAATGCACAGGTGTCAAGGCAGTCTCATACAGTACCTAAAAAATCAGATAATACCTGAAACAGCAAATTTCGGAGCGCAAATTAGTGAGGGATTGCTGTATATTTTTTGCAGAGATGTCCTTGTACCACTGTTTTTTGTTTCGAATGATTGATCTTTTCTACAAAATAAGACCATGTAGGAATATCTTTGCATATAATCACGTATAAGGTCACTGAAATATCACTGTCATTGCACTGCTAATGCCACAACATTGTCACATGCATCCCACTATGTAGTATGTTCAGACATATTATTTGCATAGTTACATTATAACATTTTTGTACTGTTAGACCAATATTTTTGCACAAACTGTCATGTGTACTTTCATATCAAGTCAGCCATCTGTCTCCTAGTCTGAGAACTTCAAATCGTCATACTAGTATACTAGTATATACACACTTGCTGTTAGTCACTTATTCACGTTATTCCAAATGTATGTATACTGTGAACTATGATTTTCCATTAGCCTTATTGTACTTTTGCTTTTTTTTTTGTGGTGCACGTAATGGGAAAGCTTTAAATCCCGTTGTACTCTGTACAATGACAATAAAAGCTTTCATTTCTATTCTAATCATTCATTGCTGTTGTTCTACTGTGTTCAAGCTTATTCACCAAGCGTCTGCTCACTGTTTTGCAAAAATATGAATTCTCCTCAAAGCCGTGATACGATGACATAGGAATTTATTATTTACTCTTTGCCGCTTGCTAAAATGTTCTACTGTGTACAGCCCATGGCTCGGCCCAGGGGTGATATGAACTTGCTCATTTGCATAAGAACAATCTATGCTCTGACCCGATGGTCGCTCGGGGCCGGCCCATGAGGAGAGAACTTTTTTAACCACCTCCGAGTCTTGTCTTGTTTGTGTTTCTTTTGTACTTTATTTTATGTTATATTTCTTGCTCTGATTATCGTTTGTTATGTTTTGTCGTGTCGTCTTGTGACAAAACGTGCACCTTCGTCTTTCCTATAGAATAAAAGATACCTGTTGTAGAGGGCTTTGGCCCTGAACGTGGTTGCAGTATTTTTTTTTTTTTTTCTACTACCATTGGCCAATCAAACTGTTGTTTCCTTGGAACATCTTCTATTCTAAGGAGTTCTAAAAAAAATACTTTCATTCTTAGACTTGTTGAATGGAACAGAAATAAATTCTTAAGCACAGCTGAAATGGTTAATAGCTAACAACATTAATGGACTTTCCTAATTCTGTCAGAAAACATCACCTGTATCCTGAATGGTCTGTGCCTTTTAGGCTGTGCTGGAACTCATGCATGAGTAGAAGCTCAGATGCCGCTCACACACACAGATCTGTTGCCACGTGTGTGTGCGCGTACGTGTGTGCGTGAGCGCATACTTTGGGGTAAGTAAGTGCCTCAAATAGTTGTCAGGATGCCAGACATAGGCAGTGCGTTTGTAGCATGGTGGCTGGCCTCTGTCTGAGCTCCAATAGAATGTGGGGCTTTGCATGTGGGTCTGCTTGCTTTCTGTCATAGAAACCAAAAGTGAAAAGGGAAGCTATTTGGGTGGGTTTCACCAGCCTGTGTTTATCAGTTTATCATGTGTCATCACTGTAATAAATTAGATTAATGGACTGAAGAGAATTTGACTGAAAAGACCAGAAGAGTAAAGAGAACCCCTGAATTCATTTCATCTTGTATGTTTTCTGTAAATGCCGTAATAGCGGTTGTTACAAAACAATTCCAAACATTATACTTCATATCCTGTAATCCTGAGTAATTGTCCAAATGTCCATGTTATCAAGTAAGTCATTTCCTCTCACAAGACATTGAGGCATCAACATAAATTCCACGGTCATTAGCAAAGCATAAATATAGGACCTTAAAAATTGGTCCAGAGCAGGGAGATGATTCCTCTGAGAGCCATAATTATCACAGCAGATTATTATCATGGACCTCCCATGACCTAAAATATTCATAAAGTAGGGATACAACATCAAATTTAATTAACTAATGACCAAACTCCAGAGACAAGTATTTTATTTTAGATTTTATTCATGTGTATGTCAGTAACAGAGGTTATTTTTTTTTAAAATCTAATCTTATATTATGTTGATTTTCAGAAATTCTGGATAAATCTTATTATCGCTCACGCCTTCATTGTATTGTGGTGTGTGCCAAATCTATTCCCCAAGACCACTCGAAAGTGTTTCAAAACTCCTACTCTTGATGAAACAGCTCCCTTTTGATTACGTTTGCCAAACATATGTTAGGTGCTATCAGCTAAGCAAAGACTAGAAATTGAAAAAATTGAGAACTTTTTCTGCTTATTTTTTTGTACTGGAGCACATACCATATTTATCGGACTATAAGTCGCACCTGAGCATAAGTCGCACCAAAGTATTAAGTCGCACCAGCCATAAAATGCCCAACGAAGAGGAAAAAAACATATATAAGTCGCAATGGAGTATAAGTTGCATTTTTGGGGGAAGTTTACTTGATAAAATCCAACACATAGAACAGATATGTCATCTTGAAAGGCAATTTAAAATAAAAATACTATAGAAAACAACATGCTGAAAAAGTGTACAGTAGTGTTACATGATGCATGAACAACGAAATGCAAACGTGGCTGGTATGGTAATGTAACATAGCTATTGAGTGTTATTCAGATAACTATAGCATAAACAACATGCTAACAAGTTTACCAAACCATCAGTGTCACTCCAAAACACGAAAATAACATGTGAAATGTTATAATAATGTGTTAATAATTTCACACATAAGTCGCTTCAGAGTATAAGTCGCACCCCCAGCCAAACTATGAAAAAAAAACTCGACTTATAATCAGAAAAATATGCTTTGTCAAAATGAGTCTGGAACCGGGTTTAAGTGTGAGTTTTGAGATCCGTTGATTGTACCGTAATTTTCGGACTATAAACTGCTCCGTTTTTCCCTCATTTTTGAATCCTGGGGCTTATTTGTTGATCTATTTGGGTTAATAGCTAACACTTTATTTGACAGAGGTGTCATAAGACTGCCATAAGACTGTCATAATTATGACATGACACTATCATGGGCATTAAAAAATGCTTATAACAGATGTCATTAAGTGTCATCCAGCAAATTATGTCCCTAAATCCATTCATGTCCAACAGTGTTTTTGGCAGCCCTTTTAATTTTCGTCTTGGTCTTTTGGACGAAAATAATTAATTATGGGTTAAACCCTAACCCATTAGTCTTAGTCATATTTTAGTAATTTCAAAATGTCTTCGTCTAGTTTTAGTCAATGAAAACTCAACTTTCGTCTAGAACCTTCAAAGGTTTTAGTCCATAAATAAATAACTAATTTTCTATGCCGCTTATCCTCATGAGGGTCTTGGAGGTGCTGGAGCCTATCTTGGCTAACAACGGGCAGTAGGCAGGGCACAGTGAGACAAACAAGCAATCACGCACACCTATGACAATTTAGAGTGGTCAATCAGCCTACCACGCATGTTTTCGGGATGTGGGAGGAAACCGGAGTCCCCGGAGAAAACATGCAAAATCCACACAGGAAGGCCGGAGCCCGGGATTGAACCCTTGATCGCAGAACTGTGAGGCAGATGTGCTAACCGCTCTGCCATCGTGCCACCTGAATAAATAACGACATAAATAGAAGGTTTCCAAAAATTTTGAATGAACCTTGACAGACAAGCACATAATTGTAGCGTCTACAAGGACATCTTTGTGATATTACACACTCAGCAGGAAAAACTCACCCAGATGCCACAACCTGTATGTCAAAAGTTTACCGAGTCGCCGCTCTAAATGCTAATGTTAACCCGAACGAAATGCTAACGCTGCAAGTTAGTTTAATGTGTGGTGATCACCCAGCACAGACCGTTAAAGGTGGCATAGTGGGGTTTGGGTGGAGGCTCAGCACGTCACATGAATAACACCCAAACACTTCTAAGATGCGTGCTAACTAAACATACATTAAGAAAATACAACACATTGTGAAACTATGGTGAATTTTAATCTCGTCTTCTCAGATGAAAACTGGCATCCATCTCGTTTTGTTTTAATCTCGCAAGACGCGTTTTTAGCGCGTCATCGTGATGTCATTGTCATGAAAAAAATTCTTCGTTGACGAAATATTTTCATTATCGTCATCGTTGATCCAGTTCGGATTTTTTACATCCATTCAAAAGTAAGATAATTTGCTGGATGACACAAAATGACATCTGTCATAAGCATTAATGCTCATGGCAGTGTCATGTCATAATTATGACGGTACATGATATTCACCCGAAAGCATAGTGGCCAAAAACATGTCACTAAATATGCGCTTTTGGTCCAAAATACCTTTTTCACTGAAATAACTTGCACTAGACAGAAACTCAAAATGTGTTTCCCTTTAGACTTTTGTACAGCTGTGGTGTCTACAGTAATAGTGGCTGGTTTTGGCATTGGCTGGTTTTGGCAATCCATTTTAAGTGGTATGGTTGGCAGTAAATGATCAAGTTTTGCTGCAATTGATGGCAATCAACATCCAATTTATTCAGGAAATTGACGTTTTTTCATGTGATAACGCACGCGAGATTTGTATCTTAGACGATTTGTTTCAAGATCGGTGCTGGAACAAATTTTTGGTGTGTGCTCTATTGTTGAGATTATTGGACCACACCTCATATTATATGACCGAAGCTGTTAAATTCCTGATTTTTTCTTAATCTTCATGTGTTGCGCCTGTAAGTGATGAACAATAACCCTTTGTGTGAAGCAGGCCTTAGAGTATGAATCAGAGGAAAAAAACAACCTGCTGCCAATGCAAACACTCTTATGTTTACGACACCAATGTTGAAGCCTGTGTTTCCTCACAATTATTCCATGACCATACTGTTTAGAGTTAGAACAATTACCGTCGGCTTCATAAGCTTCCCTGCCTCACTTTCTCTGGGAGTCTATCTCAGTGATGCTGATGGGTGTCTCTAAAAGCCCTCCCATTCAGCAATTGTAATGAATCCTCCACCATTGACCGTCAGCCAGCAATCCGCCCTTCACTCCCCAAGGCTTACTCATGCAAAACTGAGCAACTGTACAGTTTTATCTCTGATGAAAGCAGAGATCATTTTTCTCCACACCTGTGGACAACTTGCTTTGGCTGCGCGTGATTGTGTCCGGCGGGTGGGAGGAGCTGTTACAATCTTCTGGGATCCAAACAAATGGTTGAACTCACAAGTGAGTCGATTAAGATTGAGAGCATATTTTTAACATTTAGTATTAGTCATGGCTTATTAGAGTTGGGCGTGTTGAGCACACACTGAAAGAATTCCATGCAGTCAGAATACTCCATGCAGGCCCATCCCGTTGCCGAATGACACGTTAGCAATTGATGAATCATTCTATACCCTCTGACGAATGCACACTCAATAATTGTCTATTCCTCAATATAAATGTTTTTCTTCCTACAATGTCATTTAGTAGTGCTGCAACGATTAATCAATTAACTCGATTAATTTGATCAGAAAATCAATTAACTCGAGTAATTCGATTAGAAAACAAGATTCAAATTAAATTTTGCTGCTTCGAGTTTTCGTTTAAAGTGGCATTGTAATGGTTTGTTTTGAAAGTGTTTGCATTTAGTGTCATTGAAATTGGTGGATACACTGCCCTCTAGTGGTGACAGTGAATATGACATAAATCATTTCACATGGCTGAATCCAACTGCTCCCTGTTTAGACCAACATAAGTTTTTGTTTTGAGTTAAATTTTTTTTTAATGCATTCATAATTTAGTTGATAGGTATATTTAGCCATTTTTTGTGGGAATGTGTTTTAACCATTTGTTCAAATAAATAAATGAGGAGTCAAGTACAACAAAAGAACAATTGGCTAACTTATATAGTCTGCTTGCTTAAATGCAATAAAATGCCAACTTTGTTTGCTGAAAGTCACAACAACTCACTGTAGGTGAGTTGTTGATCTGGAAATGATGTGAGGCCAAGGACCGGTTTAAGTAAGCTGCTGACGATGATCAGCGGCACCTGGTCCCAGGCTCACCCATTTGTGCAATCAAAGCAACAATTAAGGCAAAGTGACACGAATATACTAACACAAGGAGTAGGGGCTCAGTTTGAATAATAGTATATAAATATTGAAACATTTACAGCAACACAGTGAAAATGCTTTCTCCCTCCATATGTTGTTATGCAACAAATTTTGAATTACAGACATGGCAGATCACTTGAATACGTCGACCATTTTATTTAAGCTCGATTGAATATCTTGTTTAGCAGTCAAGCAGTGACTTCAAAACGCGATTAAAACTTTAAATAAAGCACTTACTATACAAATTTGCCGTCCGCTGATGTGTCGTGACTTGGTCTTCTGTTTAACTGCCTTTCAGGTGCGCGCTGACAGTGAAGTCACATGTCAACCGTTAAATTTTAGAGTTTGAGCACATCCGGTCTGCCCCAGAACAGTGCGTAACTTATCATTTGGACTGTCATTTTGCTGATCCAGGCCACATCTGGCGCACTGACGTGAAGAGGGTTTGATTGCTATGCGGATCTGGCGAGCTGAGGCCGGATCCGGCACGCTGTCTGTCGCCTGCTATTTCGGTTATTTCTTTTTTGTATTCACAACTATTAGTCACTTTTTTATAAGGAGTCTTTCAGTTCACATACTTAAAATTCATTAAGTTCAAAGTCAGCATGGCAGGACAGCAATTCACTCCAGTTGACAGCTGTCGCATAATTCAAATGTCAATTGTTTACCACACCAATTTGTACAGTATAATCCTGTGAAACTATACATGAAAGCATTATTCAGATTGCACTTGCAGCTGGAAAACTGACTGTGTGGCACGCTATGGCAGGTTGGCTGTCCAATACTCTAGTCTGGTATTTCCCACGGAAACCTGTCAAGGATTCCACTCTGAGCAGGTGATGGAAGCACAGCTTCAGAAAGCGTGTGTTCTCGGGGGTGGCTGTGCATCACCAGAAGCCTCAGATGGTTTCCCTTCCCAGCTGTTGCTGAAGTTACATTCCCTATTCCCCAACTCAGCAAGCCTTTACAAACTATTTACTATTTAAGTCCTTGTGTGCACATTTGTTGTTTAAGGGGGCTGTGTTTTGAAATGAGTAACAGACTTGATTCCTTCCAGTTGTTTCCTTAACAACGAAGTTGGCATCCCTTTTTTCCTGTTGAAAGTATTCCAACCTGAATAAGTGTATCCATCAGTATGTATTTGCCCTTTCATTATTTTCATTCATTATAGTCTAAGCTCAAAATGATCCTCACCGCATGCTTTTTAATCAGAGTTCACATCACCTGTGGCCTGTCATTCCATTGCGTCGCTCATTAACGGCAACCTCACGTACTCTTGTCAGGGGGGCGGTGACACTAAATTGCATACGCTTGCATGAGGAGAAAGTTAATGATGGGATATTTTGACTTTAAATCATGGGAGAGTGAGTTGAGTTGTGCCAGTTGTTACTTAAATTGCCTTTAAAGCAAGACGGCATGGACAATCACTTTGTACCATAAATCAATAATCTGTAGAATAGAGCTTTAGGGGGGAAAAGTGGTATTGTGGCTAGAAGTGGAGCCCTAGCCCTAATTCTCTGGCTTCATGTCCCCCTTTTAAAAACGTCATCATTTTTTCACGTTCACCTCTATGATCTTCATCTCTTTTTCTTTTTTTTTTTCCCTTCTATTTTCTTTTCTTTTCTGCGCACCCGATTTATGACGACTCGCCATGTTTAGAGTTTATAACAATGACAGATTTTAATTTCCCACTTCAGGGCATGTACGCAGTGTAGCCTTGAGTGCGCCAGAGCGGGGTCAAACCTTCTCTGCTAAGACAGAGGGGGTGGGGGTAGGGGTTAATCAGACAATAATTTGAATAAAAAAGAAATATGTGAATGTAAAGTAAAATAAATTAAGGGTCATTCAGGGGATAACATACCCGGTTGCCTCCCCTGTCGACGGGCTTGGACACACCCCTAATAGTGGCACAACATCTGAAGTGAAGACAACCAACGACAACTAATGATTGGAATAATATGGAACTGTGGTGTCGCGACCGTGTAAACACCTTGCGTGACATTCCATTCAAGGCCCAATGCGTCTGTTGTGTGTTCAACTCTTTGACAGACTGGGACTAATGTTTGCTAGTATGTTTCTGTTGATTACAGTTTGGGCTAAAAAAATAGATTTCACCATTTAGTCTGGAGGGGCACTTGAGATTTTTCAATCTGTTGTATTCTGTAATTACCAATGATGTTAAATTAGGGTGGACATGACATAACTTTACGCTGGATGCAATATATCTTTGAAACACCTTACATTCATTGTTAATTTACTTTCAGTTTTTCAAAGCTATGTATTTGAAAATAAAACCTAAGAACATTGAAAATATACTGTATATAAACAGTATATCAATGTAGTCAATATTTTGTATGATCAGTGGAGTTTTACTGTTGCCATGAATGCATTTTAGTTTAAATGCAATGACATGTCTGCTCTTTTCAAGTAAATTGAATCAGTGATCTACAACTGTAATACAGCCGGAATGCACAACTAATGAAAACAGATTTAAAAGTCAGCACACTTTTGTGAAGTTTTTGTGTGCCCATTGGCTGCGTGACCAAAAAAAAAAAAAAAAAAGCACCCTTTCAATTTAGCTCTCAACGGACGTCCGTTAACCGTACAGGAAGTAAGGCAGATTAAGCATTTTGTACCTGCTAAATCAACATGTTTCTGTTGTGTGCTTTTGAGTGTATTGTCCCGTGGTCAATCGAGTATTAGCTCATGGTGGCAGAGCAGCATGGTGTTGCCCTTTGAAATCTTGAAAAGCGTGGTGGAAGAGAAGCACACCGCTGGCCTACTATACTGTATGTTTTTGGAAAATAAAGATTTTTAAAAATGTTAAAAGGAGTAGTACCATATTTTCCACACTATAAGGTGCATCTACAAGCCTTCAATCCTCTCAAAAGCTGCCAGTGTGCCTTATGTATGGATCAATGTTGGTTAATCATGGCATGATATTCCCCTTAGCTTAGCTACATTAAGTGGATGCATAACGCAACCCAAACCACTACTACAACTACTAATACTAGTACTACTCCTTATAATGCGGTGCGCCCTATATATGATAAGAGTTACAAAATAGGCCATTCATTGAAGGTGCGCCTTGCAGTCCGATGCGCATTATAGTGTGGAAAATACAGGAGTTCGTAGTTGTAAGATAAACGTTTAAGTGTAATGTTTAAAACTCCTCATGATGTTTTCGTTTTTTATAAAATTTGTAAAATTAAGTTAACTATTAGGTCACCATTGTTGTTGACATCGCAATGCACTCTGGGTGGGGACGTATTCCCAACCTATCTGCATCACCACCCTTAATGGCCATTGCACGCGTAAAACATGGCGTCCTCCGTTGGTCAAAATATGTATTAAATATAATAGATTTTTAAACTAATGCCAATGTTTTATGTGTTTCTAAGAACATATTTGAGTAAAAGAGAACAATTGTGGCTTATTAGGGAATACAAGTCGTTATGCCAGCGTATCCTTTTAAGTTCACATGAATTTTAAAGTTAAGACTATTATTTGTGTTCATTATAAGCCATTTATTACATGTAGAATCGTCCAAAAAGTAGAGTTTTGAAATACAATTTTAGCAACAAAATACAGTGGTACCTTGACATACGATCGCTTCGACACGCGAGCTTTTCAACATCTGACGTAAAACTTGACTCGCCATTTTTTTCTACATCCGACAGCATGCTCGAAATACGACGATTTATGACAGCGCCGCAGTTTCTTTGTTTTCCCGCAAGACGGACCCACGGTGGATTTTCTTGTGAGAGAAATCAACATAGGTTCCAAGAATGTTAATGCAGGTGCTGCAAAAAGGATAAAATGAGGCTTACTATTGAAATGAAGATGGAAATGATAGAAAAATATGAGTGTTGTCCGTGAACTGGCTCGACAATACGGCCGTACGTACGATATCGACGGTGCTCCTTTGAACCCTGTTCACCTTCTTCGACCTCCGTTCACCAGTCTTTATAAGTTAAGGTGACAATTATTATGATTGCAACATCGCTAAAAAAATCGCCAGCTTCGTCAGGTTTTTAATCCTTTAGTTCAGAACTTGTGAAACACAACATGCCTACTGTCTGCAATTTAGTGAATTAGCAAAGAGTTGGGACAGGTTTGTTTATATATCGACCAAAGATGTCGCCATTTTGCTTTTAAACGTATGACCGACATGGTTAAAATGGGTTAACCCCTTCAGACCCGCCTTTTTTTTTTTGTTGATTCTTCGCTGATTTTTACTCTTCTCAAATACCAGAACAAAGTGAAATTTTTTTTGGTTGGGGATATTTCATCCTTTTATCGTTATTTTTAATGTTAGAGTTACCTTGTTTTTAATGAGAAATGAGCACTTATGTTTGCCTTTTTGAAGTTGCGTTTTGTCTTAGCCATTTTCAAAAAGCCAAAAATGGCAAAGAGGCCATGCTAAACCTCATGAATTGATTTCGATGGGTGAAGTTCTGTCCAATCATCTCCCAGAAGTGGCAATAGCAACTAAATTCAGTGTATTTATTGATTTAGAAACGCGAACGCGTCATGTCATTCAGCAGCATGCTCAGTTCTGAAGGGGTTAAAATATGCATACTTTATATTGCATCTTTTGGTGCCTGGTGGTATGACGAACATATTTGCAATTGAAAAGCCCCAAAAACAAGATTTGTATAATTTTGAGGTCTTAACAATGAATCACATATCAAAATCATTGTTGATTAATCTGATAATTTATTAGTTGTCAGTTGGTAGTGACAGTCCTAGTTAGCTAACATATTGGCCCTACAAGGGAAGCCATAATATAATGAGTTTGACATCCCTCTACTATGGGATTTTTACATTAGCCTCATTAGCCTGGAAAAGTCCGTAAATTTTCCACACCAGACAAAATATATAGGTTCAAAGCAGTTTATTTTAAGAAGATTTGAGCATTTCCTGTGATGGAGTGAGACTGAGATTTAGGTAAGGATTCATATTTCAATGAAAGATTATGTTATTGTCAGAGGTGGATAGAGCAGCCAAAAATTTTACTCAAATAAGAGTAGCGTTACTTTGGAATAACTTTGAACTTTATTCTGAATTACTCAAGTAAAAGTAGTCAACCGTACTCAGAGGTAAAAACGTATTAGTAAAAAAAAAAAAACATTTTATTTTTTTATGTTGTCATTTTTGATTATGGTCTATTTTTATGTCTTCTTCTACATAAACCAGGGTTCACTAAATCCTGACCTCGGTGCCACTTTTCCTGTCGTTTTCCATGTCTCCCTCCTCCAACACACCTGATTCAAAATAATCAGGATCATTATCAGGCTTCTGGAGAGGTTGCTGATGACATAATCATTTGATTCAGGTGAGTTAGGGGAGAGAGACGTGGAAAACACAACAGGAAAAGTGGCACCGAGGTCCGGATTTGGTGAACCCTGATATAAACTGTTATCGTTATATTGTACGATAACCTATTATATGACCATATTAGGCCAAAAAGATGACACAATCATCAAACTTAGACCAGAACAACACTGAAACATCGCCCGTCCTAAGAGCATGAGTGCCTTCTAGTGGAGAAAAAGCATTGTTACCTCTTATTGGTTTAATGGAGCCATGCGGATATTGTTTTGACGTCTCATTGGTGAACCTGAGACAGCCACTGTTGATATCTTTGGCAAAAATAAAGTCAGTATGCAGAATAAAGAGGAAAAATGTCACGACTCTAGTGTAGCCCAAAGTAGCAGAGTAAAACCCCTTTCACACACATATCCCGGAAAATTGCCGTGTAAAGTGACGCGGGATTTACTCGCATTATTGTTTTCAGGCATGGAGAGCTATTCCAGTAATGACGCTGGTTGGACACTTTTACAGACTTGTCCCATGTTGCCCACTGGCACTCTGTGCGGGGAGGGCTGCTGGCGCGATTTTATAACCTGGACATTACGCCATTTTTGGTCGGCATCAGCTGTCACGATGTTGGTCAAATCGTGTATTTTTTACTGAGTTGTTTGTGGGAGCGTTCCTGGCATCGTCAGTTCAAGCTTATCAAGACTGTATTTAACCCCAGGCGATCCAAAAAGGGTGTCGAGTTATTTACTTGCTGGGCGCCATTCGACACCTCTGCCTACCTTATTTCGAAATCCCCTAGGTTGTGCTGGCATTTGAGTGTATTTGTTTTGTTGTCTTATCGACTCTCTGCGTACCGCTTACGTTAGTATTATTGATCCCCGTCGACCTACTGTCACGGACCCATAGTGTTATTACCCCTTTTCCGCGATAGTGTATATTTGTTTGTATTTTATAAACCCTTGAACGCATCCCTCTGTTTTGTGCTTTGAGGTACAACCTTATTTCCACAGTAGCGGACCCGAACATCGGCAACAGAATAAACCACACATTTCCAAAGATGGTTTTCAGTTTATTTTAGCTATTTCCAGTTTGCTATGTTAATAATTGCGATGTTTGTTTATCACTTTTCGTCTTCCTGCGAAGAAAGAGGTAGTGACGATCGGCCCACCATGATATTTACCTCATCAGCCATCCTGCTTTGACCTGGGAATTTAACGCTTGCTTTCACATAAGCCCCGTCCCAGGACTTTCCCGGGAACTATACTAAGACGCGACCCGTGAAATTGCGTAATTTTCTGTCAGTCGACCCGAGAAATTGTGTTCACATACAAGGGCTGCCCGTTTAAATCCCTGGATTTTCCCGGTGTTTTGGCATGTGTGAAAGGGGCTTGAGAGTAGTATTTCCGCTTCACAAATCTACTCAAGTAAAAGTAAAAAGTACTGTGTTGTAAAACTACTCTAAGAAGTGCATTTTTCTCGAAAAGTTACTCAAGTAAATGTAACGGAGTAAATCTAACGTGTTACTTCCCACCTCCGGTTATTGTTACCTAAAGATTCTTAGCAGCAGAATGTTACCTATTTTATAACTGAAGTTTCAAACTTTGGAGTGATGCAATTACTCCCATCATGCAATGCTGCATTCATACAAATGTATGTTCATCATGCTGAAAAGAGGCCTGCTTGGAAATTGCATTCCTAATTAGGATTAAGAAAGGGGTCGGGCAGCCCGGACTAGAATGTGAAGCATTTGTAATGAGCGCGAGTGAGGCCATCTGTGCAGTATGGTGAGGAGCTAATTCTGGCACTGAGGTGGTGTGATTGAGCACAAATTTTTGTGATAGCAGCGACGAATCAAGCGTGGCATTTGACTACAGATGAAAAACTATTGCTGTGAGTTGAATTATCCTACACCCAAACTCAGCCCATGGGTATAAGATCATCCTGAATCTGATGCCGCGGAGCTTCCCAATTCATTCGGACATCCAACATGTGTGGCATGTCAGATTGTTCGCATAACTGAATTGCTGCGCCAGGGGAGGCCTGCTCACCCTGTTGGCCTTGTGCCCGAATGTGTTATGACAAGGCTTTCGCTGTCTCCTTCAAGTGTCAGACTTGAGTTCAAAATGATCAGCTATTTATTTCATCATTAAATGTGTCAGAAACACTTTGAAAGGCTAAAAACTTTGTACTTCCTACAGACTCTAATTAGAAGGCTGTGGGGGCTCACACTGGTGCTGATAGTCTATATATAGAAGCGACCTGCTCTCGTAAGAGTTCTTTAGTTATCCTTATCAGCAATAATAACAGGGCTTGCAAAGACCGGACTGACACAGAAGAAATTGTGTTGTTGATGTTGAAATAATAACAACTAGGCAACGCTCCAGCTGAAGGACAGATTTATGTGAGTGCATTACTCTTGTTGAATAAATAAGTTAAATATAATTCAATGCATCATATTTTCTAAGAGGCAGTCTTGGTCAGGGTGTTTTTTATCATGGTTCAGACGGTCACAATACTAGCAACCATTGTGTTGTTTAATTTAGCATTTATTCACTTCTGAAGTCTAAAACTGTGTCACAAAACAAAGGTCTCCATTGGTCCTTTCTGCTGCCGGGACCATGTGAAGCAGCAGCGTGACAACGCTGCTATTCTTATACAGCATCCAGAATCTGATAAGCGCCGCACCAGGACACTTCACATGACTTGATGAATGAATCATTTTAATTCATTATAAGTCTGTGAAAATCAATTATTTTAAAATACTTGTGTGGAAAATGTGTGTTACTTGGGCTTGTGGAAGCCTCATGTTTGAAAAATACACACTCTTTGAAGATCTGATATTTATTATGAGAACATGTTTTTAAACTGGTGGGTAGAGTAGCCGAAAAATTTTACTCAAGTAAGAGTAACGTTACTTTAAAATAATACTACCGTAATTTTTGGACTATAAGCTGCCACCCACCAAATTTGACATGAAAACGCCATTTGTTCACTGGACAATAAGCCGCAGCTGTTCTCACTGTATTATGGGATATTTACATCAAAAGACATTCATGGTAACATTTTATTCAACAGCGGCATCATAAGACTGTCGTAAGATCAAATGAAACACCATGAAGCTCCATTGCTTCAGAAAGCTTCATTTGGCCATTACTGCTCCCTTGGGAGAGACAATCAACCTCTGCTGCCACCTACTGTCAACACTTTTGTTCTCCAACATGCCTCGTAGCATGCATGGCAACGCGACAGAAGTAAATAGCAATCAAAATTCATGTTCTGTGCTAATTATTTCTTCAGTTACTGTTCCAGTTGTTTCATTAATTGCTAATTACGGTATCTGGTAACACTTTATTTGACAGTGGCACCATAAGACCATTATAATTAAGACATGACACTGCCATGAGCATTAATGAATGCTTATGACGGATGTCATTTTGTGTCTTCCGTCAAATAATCTCACTTTTGAATGGATGTAAAAGATCCCAGCTGGACATAAATGGAGTTAGCGACATAATTTGCATCATTTCTTTCAGTGCTTTAAAGATGTCATGTGATTGAGCAGGCCAGCTTGATCATAGCAAGCTTGAGTCTGATTGGTATAATGGAGTTATGTGATTATTGTTGTGACGTCTTATTGGTGATACTGGTAGAGCCATTGTTGGCATCACTGGCAAAAAAATAAATAATGAGGGAAAATGTGTAACGACTAGTGTAACCCAAAGTAGCAGAGTAAGAGTAGTGTTTCTTCTTCGAAATCTACCCAAGTAAAAGTAAAAATTATGGCTTAATAAAACTACATTTAAAAATTCATTTTTCTCAAAATGTCACTCAGGTAAATGTAACCGAGTGCATGTAACACGTTACTACCCACCGCTGCTTCTGATTGTGGCAGTGTGTAAAGTGCTCTTGCGTTTACCTATCTGAAAATTATGGCTTCCTTTATTTATATATATTTTTTCCTTTTAACATCCAGGACGTAACGGAGTAACTTTAACGATTTTTCAAAATAACCACACACGAAGCACAAGCAGTTGTCTGCAAATACAGACAAAAAGCAGGATGTTTTAACTTCCTGAAATAGTTTTTTTTTTCAAACTGATTTACACCACCCAGAAGGCTAATTTAGATCAGCAATCTTCCTAGGCAGACTTGGCTTTTCTGGATTTGGTCTGTTGCAGAAGATTTCCCATCACAGTTTTATAGTCTTTGACAATATGTCCAGAGCTGACTGTAGTAATAAAAAAGTCTCGCCGATTTATAAGTTTTTAGTTAACTGCTGAGTTGCTTGTTTGCTGTTAGCCATAATGCTAACGCGTCATTGCGCCAAATTTAGCGAAGTACATTAGTTGAAAAAGCCAATAGACAATATGAAGGCTTTTGATGATGATGATGATGAAGCATTTTTATTTCGAGCACGCACACAAAAAAACAAAACAGTATAATTCATATAATTGCTTTTCAAAGGCAGGCCATCCATTCAATCTGTCGCTCACGGCATGTGTACATCCTTAAATACTTTATTTTGCCATGAATTTCCATACCTATTTGTTGTTTATGCTGGCTCATAAAATTTAATCTACTGTTCATATTTTAAGAACTGAGTTAGCAGCAAAGTCACTGTATGCTTGATTTTTTTTTCCTGCCGAAATCAAAGAACGCAATATTCTGTTGGGCATGAAACATCCCTAAGTGTTGTAAAACGGCTGACACCTCTCATAAGGAATGGCAGTGAATGAGTTCGTTATTTCATTGAATGCACAGTATATATGCAGGTCTCCAGGCTAATATTTTCTACTAAAGTGGCCCCTAACTTAAAATTTTAGGGGCGGAAGCAGAAGATTCAGGGGCGCACACTGTAAATAGACATGCAAGTTTTCCCTCTAATTTTCACTTTTTAAAGCAACACTAGGTAACTTTTCAACCTTTATCAAATTAGTGATATGTCGACTGACAACTAGTTGAATGACACCTTTTATATCTTCAGAGGGTCTGTATTGCTTTCACCGGCACTAATTAATTTGAGGAGGGTGGCAGGAACCCTGCCACACAAAAATAAACTACAAATTAGCTAACTACTTCATAGCATACTTCACTTCCCCTTTTCCCCATTCATTTTAAACACGGCTGTGAACGCTTTCGCTTGAATTCTGCTAAGATGGCAGAGCAGCAAACGTGACAAAAACTTTTATCTGAGGAGGGGAAAAAAAGCCCGGCTATCATTTGCTGGCATGACGCCAACCCCCCACCCCCTGTCAACCGAATTTGTCAGCGCTGACGAGTACGGAATGGGTGGGGGAGGGGGTTAGCCACACTAAGCCACATGGTTGCTAAGTCATATGCTATTGTTTAGCCACAACTAGATTCATTACCTTATTACTATTCATCTCTCACAAAGCCACTGGAAACAAAAATGTTGTTTAATCCATCTGCAGGTGACCAGGAGATTGATTTTTGATTGAGTGAGGATTTTACGACACTTTACGGGTGTGCGCTGGTCTTCATTGGAAACGCAGTCTTCCTTAAGGCAAAACACTACCACTTTTGTCCACCGGCGTCGCTAAAATCAACCAAAACTGAAAAATTACCAATTGTTTCTGTAGCAAATAAATATTTTCGTAATAAATGCACTAAAGCTACAAACTTATGAATCTATATTTCTTTCTCTATCAGTTTTTACATCAACCTGTATACTTCTTAGAATTACGGTTAGCATTGGAATTTTGTTTATTTCACTGTCACCTGGCACTACAACCAATCAGCAATGGATTTATTGATCGGCAAATCACTTGCCACCTGGAACACACGCCACACTTTGTCAACATGGAAGAGCGTATCATTTTAGCAGTGCGCCACCAGCACATTCTTTATATCTCTCGACATGATTTCCGGGACATAAATATAAAAGCAGCAGTATAGGAAGCTGTTGGCGCTCAGAAAAGACTGGAAATTTTAAAATGCCCTCCAAATTCCTACCTAATCCGAGACAAGCGATGATGTCGCTGCCACTTGCCGTTGCAGTCGCATCGCGCCCCGTGTGTTGGCTTTTCAGCTCAATGACTTTCACATTTCGCCATTGCTCATCGCCTCCCCTTTGTCAAGCCCCTGATATGGTCCCACCGTCAGCCTCCTTTGAAACAGTGCCGGCGGGTGTGTTGGAAAGTAGTCAACTATTCTCCTTTTAATCATTGTTTGCAAGTGCTGTCAGGTTTTTGCGTTACCACAATTGTAACCCACTCCACAGAGTCCAAACATCGCCCGCCTCAACCTTCTTTTTCTTCTGTTGTAATTTCCTTTGGCAAACCAGTGTGTTACATTACTGCAAACTTGCGGATTAACCATGAAGGCAGCATTAAAAAAAAAAAAAAAAAAAAAAAAACACAATGTTACTGGTCACGCATGTGATGAAAAAAAAATACTCGCACAAGCTCTAATTTTAGTTGCAAAATGCTACCATTTGGTTGCAGTCTGGAGCCCTGTGTACGGTAAACATTTCTATCTGAAGGGAAAGGCACTTTTTGCAAAGTGAAAGAGTAATAGAAGTTGCCTACCCTTAAACCACCCCTGTGAGCTTGTTGTAATTGTTGGAAGTCAAAGTGGGAGCAGTCCACATGCAGTCACTAACACTGACACAAAGTGACATGTTCCTAGGCACTCAGTGACACCATCGCCTCCCCCCCAACGTTCCTCATTGGCTTTAGCGGAGTATTTGACTCTGGCGCGATCAGAGCTCACCAGCACAAAGGCATATGCCCTGGCCTAAATTGGCTCCCAAATAAGGGCCAGCAGCAACATATGTAAATGCAGCATAAATGAATACACAAGGAGACCTTGTGGCTGAAAACTGCACTTTGTTAGTTGACACCTGTATAACGCAAAATAAATTTTAATTACCTCCTGGTACTAAGATCCATCTGTTGCAAAGGCTTGTCTTTTTTTTTTTTTAACCCTGTTTTGTCTGCCTTCAATTCCCAGTAATGTATATTTAAAAGGCAGGGAAAATGAGATAATCCTTGATTGAAAACAAGTGAGGAAATTCACATAGTAGTACATCAGATTGGCAGAAATATTCATATACAGTATATTAGGGGTATAAATCACCAATTTCATTTCACAGTACAATATTGATTCTTTGGACAATAATATGATATTTGATGTGTTACAAATTTCCCCAATTTGTTTCATTTTTATTTGATTTGAGGACCTTTAATTATTTAACACAATATTGTGTACATATTTAACACAGTAAGTTAAATTTCACCTAAAAGCAATAAAACCACACGCAATGTTCGTTTTGTGTTTTTTACTTGAGTAGATTTGTGGAGAAGAAACACTACCGGGGATGGCGTGGCTCAGTGGTAGAGTCGTTGTCCACAACCCAGAGGTTGTGGGTTCAGTTCTCTTCCCTGATGAACTCGCCTAAGTATCCTTGAGCAAGATACTGAACTCCGCGTTGCTCCTGGTGCTGCATCACCAGTAGGTAGATGGCAATGTAGTGTAAAGTTCCTTGAAAGGTGGAAAAGCACTATATAAGTATAACACCATTTACCATTACTCATACTCCACTACTTGGGCTACACTCGTCGTTACATTTTTCCTCTTGAATTCTACATTTTACCTTTTCGTTTTTTTCTCCAGCGATGCCAACAGTCGCTCTACCAGTTTCACCAATGAGATGTGGCAGCAATAATCGCATGACTCTATTATACCAATCAGACTCAAGCTTGCCATTCTATGATCACGCCGGCCTGTTCAATCACATGGCGTCTTTAAAGCGCCGTAAAAAAATAAGTATTTGACATAGGATTTTAACCTCTCTACCAATTTTTATTTGGCTACCCTACCCACCTATGATTGTTTTATTCTTACACTCCTAATATATCATACATATGTATGTGTATGGTTGTCTTGATGTACAGTATATATAAATAATAGTGCTGTCAAATTTATCGCGATAACGGGCAGTAATTAATTTTTTAAATTAATCACGTTAAAATATTTGACGCATGTATCAAACAGATTACAATGATGCCCTTTTTTGCCTATTGAGAGTTAAGAGGCAGAGAAATGCGAGTGGACACAGGCGTTCATTGGACCGCGCCATTTAATGGCATAAGCTTTGGCAACTCTTTCACAACAAACATAACTATTGTAACGAGCGACATGGGGAACAATGGCAGGAGATGATCTTTTTCTTAACACGCGTTATTGCACACAATGCAGAACATATACCATTTGCAGCCACCACTGACAATCATGGTTGCCCAACGTCCCATCATGCATTTGGGTGGAACAGTTAAGAAGCTACTGTATCATTTAGTGAAAGTACAACAAAAATAACATTCCTATCTCAAAAAACAATGTTCACAAAAAGAAAAAGCCCTCAATGCGCACTCAACTTACTCAGACTTTGCCTTGGCTAGATCTCTAATTTAAAACTCGCCACCACTACCTTATGTAGTTAAAGACACTGTGGAAGCACGGCAGGGAGCCCATGTGACATCCCGCTCGGCGACGTCAAGAATGGCGAGCTATTAGTTTGTTTTTTGATTGAAAATTTTACAAATTTTATTAAAACGAAAACATTAAGTGGGGTTTTAATATAAAATTACTATAACTTGTCTTTCTATCCATGGATCCCTTTCACAGAATGTTAATAATGTTAATGCCATCTTGTGGATTTATTGTTATAATAAACAAATATAGTACTTATGTACAGTATGTTGAATGTTTATATCCGTCTTGAGTCTTATCTTTCAATTCCAACAATAATTTACTGAAAAATATGGCGTATTTTAGAGATGGTTTGAATTGTGATTAATTACGATTAATTAATTTTTAAGCTGCGATTAACTCGATTAAAAATTTTAATCGTTTCACAGCCCTAATATATAAATATTACACCAACTTCTTTGTTTGGATGGATATTATTGTTGTCAATTTTTATAAAATTACATTCACAATTCAATTACATTTCTCCCAGTTAGTCAGCCGACATTTTTTACGATTAGTCAACTAATCTAATTATTTCTTTTTTTTTTTTTTTTTTTTTTTTTTTACTACTTTAGCAATTTTTGTTGATGCTTATTAATTTACAAAAACATTTTGGAACACTTAAATTCTTTATTAAAGTACAAATAAACACGTAAATAACAATAAAAAAAATCATAAATAAAGTCAAATGCTGATAGCATTAACCAGTGTAAGAGAACACTGACTTAGCCTTTCCAACATGATTCAAAACAAATCTTTAAAAAATTAAAATAAAATCTAGCATTAATAATTAAAGTATACTACTATATATAATAGAGTTATAATATTTATAATAATTATTCATTGCCATTCAGATTTTTCATAGACGGTGTCATTTTGAAGCTATTCTTAATATAGAATCTGAATTCTGAAGTATATGGGATTAACTTCAGAAATAGTTATTTATGTGACGAACATGACATGCTTTTATTTTGAAAGGTTCACCGGAAGTACGTTCGCTAAACCGCTAACCGTAAACTTTACACTCCGCTAAAAAAAGTACTTTTCGTCATTGCATGTGGTGTCAGTAATAGATTTTTTTTTCCATTTGCAAATGCTGTTAACCAGATACTTTTCATGTTTGAAGTGTCACCTTTTGACCACAAGTTTGCATTTTGGAGAAGACTGCCAATGTTTTATAGCAGGCTAAAGTAGGTTGTCTTTTTCCCCATTAGCCTCAATGTAGCAATGCTAACGTTTAAAGTGTTTAATATAGATGTGTTTCCTTATTTTGTATGTCTGAACTTTAATTCTACGGCGTGTTGATGACCAATAAACGTCTGTGAAAGGAACTGGAGGCTCATATGCCATCAACACACACACACAAATGTATGCATGCATGCACGCAGGCGTCGATAAAACTCAGCCGTGAAAATTACCGCCCTCACTTTTGTTTAACGTGTGATAAATGGACTCATTGGAAATCGCAACAGACTTAGCAACTTCAATAAAACATGTTGTTGGTTACTTAGATGTCCATCTACGATCTGCCAGCTTGTTGTGTCCTATCGTCTTCCAAAGGTACAACTGGGTGATGGTGAATTAGGTGTTCATTCACAGCCCACGTGCACCCTGATATGTAAGCTTGGCATTGAAGGGACAGGACACAACAGTGTACCCACCTTTGTTCCATTTAAATAAGTCTATGCTTTAGCCCTTCTGGGGCGCTTTTTTGGCTTTTTTTGGCTTTCCTCGCTTGCATACTGAGGGTCCGACATTCTCCACTTTCCAAGCATGTTTTTTTTTTAACCCTTTATTAACCGTCGACGGGATGTTGTGCTCGTCGACGCATTTACATCATCGATGATGTCGACTACGTCAACTAGTCGGGAAAGCTCTAGTTTGTACTATCTTGTATTAATTAATTGTACCGGGCCCGAGCAGGTCATATTTAGAACATTGGCCTCTCGTGAAAAAGATTGGGTTTTAAAGATATTTTTAAGGGCTACAGAGCAACAAAATAAGATGTAATAGATATCATCCCCAAAAAATTGTTTTGTACTACGCATTATTTTTGTGTTTTAAAGGTTTTTTTATTGACTACAAAGCAACAAAATGAAGATGGACAAGAATATTGTTAAAAGAAACCAAAAACGTATGTTTTGTAATAAACTAAAAAATAAAATAACAATTTACATAGGAATAGGCTCATTACTCGTCAAATCAGTTGACTTGGACTCGAACTTAGTGCAAAAAATATTTGATCAGGACATGACGCTCATTAGGATTGGTTATCATTTACATAAGTGTAAAGAAGGTGTGAGCTGGTTAAAGACATACTTATGTTGGGAAGAAGACCACAGCTGTGACAAATCAACCTCCAGGCAATACTCGCTGGGGTCATCGGCTTTGCAAGCTCAGAGCTCAAACCTTCTCCGAGCTGTTGTCGTGTCCCTAGGTTGCTATTTAAATAAGAGAAAAGTGGTGTCCCTCTCACTTTCCCCCACATTTTACATGAACAGGTGGGATCCTGCCGTGTCACTCACCGGTGGGCGCAATCTGTGGAATGTAGTACTTTGTATTTTAATTTGACCGGTGGGCGCAATCTGTGGAATGTAGTACTTTGTATTTTAATTTGTCATCTAAATACATTTTGGATATGATTTCATGAAATTTCAACCAATTGACTTTGATGAGATTTTATAAAGACTCAAAGCATTCACTTGCTTTGAATGCAGTTTGCCTTTGATGTGTTTTTTTAGGGTCAGTACGATAAAATTATCACTCGCACTAACTGTTGAAGTGCTGACAGCGATGTGACTGTCTTGTTAATGCTGCCTGCAAACAGGTTTGTCCTACCCTCGTTCCTACTTTGGTCATGCATTTGCTTGAGGCCTGTGTTCACCTTTTGTGTTCCATGAAATGGGCAGTCATGTATGCAGTGCCAAAAAGTGTAACTTGTCTTGAAACCTACAGAACGTGGAGGTTATGTATTCGGTCTGTTTGTCTTTGTATATTTGTGTTATAAATAACTCAAGAATGAATAAAGGGATTATCATCAAACTTGCAGGACATGTTTGTAATATGAAACGGAATAGGTGATTTAATTTTGAGGTAATGAGGTTAAAGGTCAAAAGTCAAAGAGGTCAGAAAAGGAACTTCACGATAACTCGATAACGGATTAGCCGATTTAACTCGTTTGCAGGGTAGGTGATATGATGAGAAGAGAGAGTGATGACATTTTGGGGCATAAGGGGTAAAGTACAAGAGGTCCTAAATGTACATGATGGTTGGGTGCCATAAGGTTTAATTTAGCTGCTTTGGCAGAAGAGTGCTTGTCTAGAATTTTCTTCTGTCAAACTTTTGATTTATGCTTCTGATAGCAATGATGCTAAATGCTAACTCATGCTACAATTCCATAGACTGTATAAGCTGCATGATTGGATTGGGAAGTGTTGTTTTGTTCCATCTGTTGGTGAAACAGACAGAAGGCAGAGTGTACTAACCAAGCTCTGTACCGAGTCAAGTACTGGTTGCTAAGTGGAAGTTTGTTTTGACATGCGACCAGTGCCTTTTAACCTGAATAATAAACAGCAAGTCACATTCCTTAGATCTGAAATATTTGTTTATTTTTTAAGGAGACAACAAATGACTAATCTCATAAAGAATATTGTCCACGGCACAATCAGCACCGGCACATTAAACTCAGGCGCAGTCAAAAACGGTTTTGCCTCCTCCCTCGTGACACCTGTGTCTTCATTAATCAATGATTGATGGATTGATAATTATCAAGCCTATAGTGCTGACTCCAGGTCAGCGGAAAGATACATCTCACAGCCCCTAGTGGCAAGGAGTAAAATTTAACAAATTAGCAATATGGCTCATACACAGAGGTTGCGTTGGTTCTATATGTCTATTTGTCCTCATGTTTGTGTTTAAGATAACTCAAGAACGAATAAAGGGATTATCACCAAACACGCAGAATATGTTTGTAATATGAAACGGAAGAGGTGATCAAATTTGGAGTTCATGAGGTCAGGAAAGGCATTTCGTGAGATCTCAATAACAGATTAACCTATTTAAATCAGAGTAAGTGATATGATGAGAAGGGAAAAGGTCAAAGGTCACAGAGGTCAGAAATATGACGTTGCTTTGAATTTGGTCGCTTAGGCAGAAGTCTGCTCTGTGAGTGCTTTTCTAGTTTTAAGAATATAAACTTGTGATTCAAAGGTATTGCATTTACTTTTATACCAAATTTATTAAATGGATTCATTGTTGTCATTGAACCCCATGAAACCCATAGCAACACTAACTTTTCACAAAACCGATGGTGAAATATCATTTCAGTTGAAGACTTTCTACATATTAGTGTTCCATATTAAATATTCAACAGATTTTGGTGGCCACTGATGTTAATTTAGGAATGCTTACATGGTGTTGAAAAAAAGATGGTTAGACAATAAGGGAAATTAGCCACTGGCCCTCTGGCTTTTTGTGTAGCTTTAGAAGTTCACTGGCCCAGGTCAACGCATCAGTTGTTGATCCCAATAATTACGAGAAAGAACAATTTGCTTGAATAACATTTTTTTTAGGTAGATTAAATCAAAAGTGCAGCAAAACGGTACAAAAACATGAATTTAATGTAAATAATCCTATCCTAATTTGGTAATCAAAAATAAGGTATAATGTACAAACAGTGGAGTGCTGTCATCCCAGACAGATTTTGAGTACATTGGGCACAAGACAAGTGTTTTTGTGCTAAAATTATGTCTATATTTTGCACTATATTTGTGTAATGTCGGCGTGAAACAAACCGGCGTGTGGCGTCAACATTTACCCGTTTTTCTACTTTACGGCGTGCACGAAACCGGAACACTTATAACTCAACCAGAAACATGAATAAACCCAAATCGACTACCCTGACCACTTAAACATATCTGAATGATTTGGGGAAACACACACCCAAAAAACTTTTTTTTTCTTGGGAGCTCTAAGGGGAGGCGGGCCCATGGGGGAGCCCCGTGCCTGAGCGAAGCTTTCGTGTCTTCTTCCCCTTACCGCCCTTTGGAAGTCTCCCGCTCAGTTGTCGTAGCAACAATTTAGAAGTCGAAGAGATGACTACGCCAATTATGGCTAATGATTTTCAAGCTAAACCGTCGTAAAGACGACATTAGGTTCTCCATAGTCACATAGATGAATTATCACGTTATGTTCATACCAAAGGTTTCATACTCGTTAACTTTTCTCGAACTTACCTGTCTGCATATGTAGGCATATTTCTGCACACCCACAGTAAACCTTGTTTTTTTTTCGTCTCATCTTAACCAAGCCAATTCCATTTGTCTCGCCACTGGAGCTGAAACTTTCCCTCCCTTTTCTTCTTATGTTGGATTTTTCTTTACCTCAACTACTCCGGTGACTTTCTCTTTCTTGAAGGGTCTTTTGTCCCTGTTACTTGGCAAGGAGCTGATGGTTTCAGAAACATGTCATCTTGTAGTATAATGTAAGGTAGGTACTGAGATACTGACAATCAATCAGCAGCAGTAATCATGTGGGAGCGAGCTAGTGAGCGAGTGAACGAGGTGTGTTTACGCCTACGGAGTTCAAAAGCTGCTGCATAAATTGTAAAGGTTGTTTTTCATCGTAACATCAATAAAACACATAACTACTGCATTGTCAACCCGTTTTCCACTTATTTGTGTTTCATGTTTATTTAAAATAAAATATTCGAAAGATTTTGGTGGTCACCTCTGTTGATTTCGGAATGCTTTTGCATGTTTAATACAAAAACAAAAGTCCATCTGTCATTTTGACAGGTTGCAATTCACACCCCAGACCACGAGGTGGCGAGTGAGCATATTAATTAGCTATTGTCTCTCTTGATGCATGACGTCGTTGGCCTTACTCGGAAAAATGTCAAGGCAACTGAGTGTTTGCCTGGCACGGCCAGACTGTTCTCCCTGTATTTTTCAAACACTGAGAGAAAAGTCTGGGACATAGCCTCTCGAGTGGGTACAAAATCAATCGACAAATCAGATTTGTTTATTTGCGTGACGTGTTCTTCACGATCAACGTCACTCTTGCGCGCCGAAAGTCGTCTCTACAACAGCACGGATGGCGAACGGGAGAGCCGAAAATATGTTCCAATCCGCGGTAAATTCAGTTTAAAATGAGCTAAAATACATCGACACGAGTCATTGACCATAGTCTGTCTCGCGCTAGCCATGCTGAATAAACTCCGTTCTCCTCGTATGTTTACTTCCGCGCACAAGTCCCTCGTCCTGCCCTCGTCCCTTTGCTAACGGCACGTCTGCCCGTCGCTGATTGGTGCACTCCGCTGTCTGTTTACCTCTTGTTAAGCTTGTTCGACAGAATATTAATTAAAAATGAATGAAAACTAAATACTATTGAATATGTCATTATTATCATTTTAAAAATGTAAGTGACGGGTAAAAATAGATTATGACCGGATTTTTTGACAGACAACGAAAAAGTCTAGCGCAACCTGTATATATTAATATATATATATATAATATATAATATATATATATATATATATATTAATATAATATATATATAATATATATATATATATATATATATATATATATATATATATATATATATATATATATATATATATATATATATATATATATATATAAAATATGGCGGAAAACACAGACAAGACTGAAAAAGCAGTTTCTGCTCTTGCACCCCTCTTTAAAATAAACTGCTGTATTTAAAGCCAAAAGAACTGTTGTGTTTGATAGAACCATGTCTATATGCTGCCATAGCAGATTCATGGTGCACGAAGCCTCCCAACTATTTTAATTTGTCCGTTTTACCCTGAAAACCCCCATTTACAGACGTCGCGCAACCGCTTTTGTTTCAATCAAGCCATAAAAAGAAAGTAAGTAATTATATTTATTATTCAAAATGTCTGTCATTTTTAGCTTACAATCATTAGTTGATGTCTAAATTTTAGTAAAAAAAAAAAAAAAAAAAAAAAAACACGACTTTAAAAAATGATTCACTCACATATTTTAAACTTTTAAACGAATTACTTCACAATGAAAAATTTGGCGTCTGTAAAAAAGTAATGGATATTTACCTCATAACTATAGCTTAATTGTATTTTTTTTGTTACTGTCACATTTCCTCCGATATGTTAGATGATAATCAATCCAAAAAAAAAAAAAAAAATGAAAAATAAGGTTTAAAAGGATAACTATGTGAAAAAGAAAATCTCAACCACTCCTTGTTGTCTGCGATTTCTGCATCGCGACCCTTGTTATATCACCATGTTTCACCCATAAAATCCCCCAAAAATCCAGCTGTGGTCATTCACAGCTGTGTCTTGACACTTGGTGATACATTCTACATGGAGTTTTTGGATCGAAACAAGGTAATTACGCGATAGTATCTCGTTAAAATCGTAGCATCTTTAATTCTGCTCTTGTGTGCTCTCGCCTCCAATTAGGGTTTTGCTGTTTAAAAAATGTCTTCTTTTTTTTTTTTTTAAATGCCGTCCTGTTCAAAATGTTTGTTCCCCCTGACAATTGAGATTTCAAGCTTTCCAATGATGTATCACACATGCATCTGGGACAATTTTGAAAGTTGGCCAAATTGAGGGTCTCAGAGCGGAACTTCAAGTTATGTATATATATATACATATATACGGTATATATACTACGGCTGTCAAAATTACCGCGTTAACAGGCAGTAATTAATTTTTTTAATTAATCACGTTAAAATATTTGACGCGTTTAACGCACATGCCCCACTCAAACAGATTAAAATGACAGCACAGTGTAATGTCCACTTGTTACTTGTGTTTTTCGGTGTTTTGTCGCCCTCTGCTGCCGCTTGGGTGTGACTGATTTTATGGGTTTCAGCACCACATGAGCATTGTGTAAATATTGACATCAACAATGGCGAGCTACCAGTTTATTTTTTGATTGAAGATTTTACTATGAATAATTTATTATAATTTTATAATAATTTTATTCCTATATTCTATATAATCTATAATTTTATTAAAATGAAAACATTTTTAATATAAAATTTCTATAACTTCTACTAACATTTATCATATAAATAGCACATATAACTACAAGTCTTTCTATCCATGGGTCGCTTTAAGAGAATGATAATAATGTTAATGCCATCTTGTTGATTTATTGTTATAATAAACAAATACTGTACTTATGTACCGTATGTTGAATGTATATATCCGTCTTGTGTCTTATCTTTCCATTCAAACAATAATTTACAGAAAAATATGGCATATTTTATAGATGGTTTGAATTGCGATTAATTACGATTAATGAATTTTTAGGCTGGAATTAACTCGATTAAAAATTTTGACAGCCCTAATATATACAAAAGATTTTGGTGGCCACTGCTGTTAATTTAGGAATGCTTACATGTTGTTGAAATAAAGTATTTATAAGCAGTGACTCTAGATAATATTTTATTCAAATAAAAAAGCCACTTGTTAACAGTTAATGTTGGATCAATATTTTGGACTAAAAATAATACTGTTGCGTGCAGCAGGTCGACACGGAAAGTCATGCTTCATTTGAGTTAAGAACAGCACACCTAGTGATCTAAAGAACATTTTCAAATGAACACCCATCCATTGTGTTGAACAGACTGCGTCCAAAAATGTGTCCATGATCTGTGGTTTGCATATTTAAATACTGTTATTTGCCTGTTTAGCTGTGTTAAATTGGGAGTGTGGCACTTAATAAATATCAGTTATACAGGGCATGTGCTGCGTGATGCACATGGAGAGCAACGTGGGGCTGGATGCACATGCTCCCTTTACCTCTCATGTTAAAAGGTGGTAAAACCTCTGCTGCACTTTGATAACCTCCAACAAGGTCAGACATTTTTAGATACGTGCTGTATTTCATGTTGTCATTTTTTATAAACTGTTAGAAAATATATCAGTTGGAGGACACAACCTTGGATGTGTGAGTGCGTATTCTGACAGGGTGGACAGCAGCAGTGTTCATTTGGAATGGACAGTTTTTTGTGTGTGTGTGTGTGGGGGGGGGGGGGACTAGTAGAGAAAATTAATCTTCTGTGTACATTTATTGAACTGACTGTACTCAGCTGGATGAATAATATAGTGGATTAAAACATAAAATCCCAAACTGCTCCATATTTGGGCATGACAACAGCTCATTTCATTGTAGATGAGCAGTGCTCACATGGGGAGTTAGAAAACAGCAACTGGTTGATACAAGCGAATGTGTGTGTGTGTCTACTTTGATGTTCATGCTTCAGAGAGGGCGTGGGAATAGTCTTTGCATGCGCAAGGCAGAGATGCTTCACAGGGAATATCACTAGGTTGCTTAATTGAACCTTTCTATTTATGATACCAACCTCACCTCTCTGGATTCAACACATAACGCTGCAGTGAATAACAGGACAAGGAGGGATTTATTACCCAGTGCAGGAATCAAGAAGCTCAGCTCATTGTATTATTCAGTGATGTCAAACCTGCAGGAAGGGGAGTTTAGAAAGGAATTAGACAAGAAGATTACAAAGAAAATGCTGTGCTAGGGGTGGGGTCAGCAAGAAGGATTAAAAAAAAACAACTTTGACACACGTGCTGACTGCCACATCACACTCAGCAGAGCGAAGATAAGTGATCACAAATAAAGACCACTAAAAGTAGTGACGCTTTACATTTGCGCCGTTAATTACCGTATTTTCCACACTAAGTTTCCTGAGTGAAACACGGGCGGTGCCATCTTGGAAAATTTCTGCTCTGAACTTGAACATGAATTGCGGTTGAATTAAGCTGTGTGTTGGCAAAGTGAAAACTGCAAAATTAAGCCAGAGGAATCCATGGAATCTCCAAAAATAGATTCAGCACGACGTAAATGAGAATCCGAGATTTTCTGTGCTGTGCATGAACTCCTGGATGCGCCTATATATATATTTATATAGTTTGAAGTGGAATGTTTTGAACAGCGTCCAGCTTCGAAGCGCGAGTATGGATCCACCTCGCCATAAGCCTTAAATCGAAACCATCTGCAGACAAGAAGTTAAGGATGTGATTTAAAGCTAAGGATATACCTAAAAGACTGTATGATTGTTTTTATCACTTCGTTGATCATTCGTGAACAAAATTATAACGTGACGTGAGGTGTAGATTGATACGCCGGCCACTTGAGTGACCAAAATGAGGTGAAATTAAAAATAATATTACATTTGCCAAATGCAGAAGGGCTGACATGGATTTTGTTGTTACAAGGAAATACTACAAGGTATCTACATGTAAACAAAAATAGTATGTTTTCTTTTTTTTCTGCAGATATCGATCACAATAAAACATTTTGACTACATGATTCCATTTGCTGTTTAATTCTAAACGATTGGTAAATGTGCAAAACAGGTCAATAAATCGCAATTTATAAAATTATTAGAAAAATACTAATGAAGGTTGAGCATACGAGGAATTTGTTATCAGACAGCAGAGCTCAAAGGAGCCTCGCCAAACTTTCACCCGACATTATGGAGACCCTCAGCGGCCTCCAGACGGGCTTTCTCCCGCTGTCCTCGGTAATTCCAGCTCCAATAGTGTATCTTAAAGTTACTGCAGTTAAAAAGCTCGTAGTTGGTCCTCAGTAAAACACACGTACTCTCGATAAATGTACATCATTGTACAGTAAGTGTTGTTGTGAGGCACATCAACTTATCTTCCTTTGCCTAACAGTGTTTTCCACCTGTAAACAAAAAAACAAAAAACTTGTAACACTTGCATTTATGCATTGACATAATTGTGCTATCCTACATGTACTGATTAGCAACACGCTAGCAGCCACAGCAGTACAGTAGTTGTTGTAAATATTATTAAAGATCATCATAATTACAATCATCATCGTAATAATATCGAAAGCAACAAGTCGTTTCATGTGCAAGATTTTCGCTCTAGTATTTTTTGAGCACCGGACACATGAAAAATGCAGGGATAGGAAGAACATACCCTCCATAACACAGCAGCAACATGGCTACAAAAACACCCGGTCTTTGTGGTGGCACGAGCTTGGTTCCACATCTGCCTTCAAGAACATGTCCTAATGATGGCAGATGGATGCGGCATTTCCAAATTGTCTTTTTTTTTAAGGTATTTTGATGAGTAAGCAACTCGGAGCGCAGCTCCATCTAATGGATGCATAACGTAACTCCAGCCTCTATTGTAGCATCTATTCTATGCGCCTTATAATGCGGTGCGCCTTATATATGAAAAAAATATCTAAAATAGGTCATTCGTTGAAGGTGCGCCTTATAGTGCGGAAATTACGGGACTATTTACTTTCGTAAATTTTTGACAAAAAATGTACTTCCAAAAGTAGTTTTACCACAACATACTTTTTACTTTTAGATTCGTGAAGAAGAAACAGTTCTCTTACTCCGCTACTTTGGGCTACACTGGAGTCGTTTTTCTTCTTTATTCTTCTTTATTATTTCTGTATTATTTTGCCTGTGATGCTAACAGTGGCTCAATCATTTTTACCAATGTGAAGTCGCCACAATAATCACACAACTCCCATAATACTAATCAGACGTAACAATACAACAGTGCTTTCAGTCGGAAGTCATATGATCACAGCGGCCTTTTCAATCACGTGTCTTCTTAAAGCGCTGTATTAAAAAAAAAAGAACTATTTGACATAGAGTTGCTGCTGTCTACTGTACCCGAAAGCTTGGATTTGTCTGTTTTTATTTTGCACCGATAGAACACGGAAAAACATATATCATCGTTTAAATTTCATGGCAGGAAATATTCTTTCTCCCCTCGAGGGCACTAATGATATTTGGACCGTTGTTATATTCATTTTTCTTGTCAGAATTAGATGAATTTTTTGTAGGGATGTCCCGATCGAGTCCCGAGCCCATAGCGAAAAAATGATGTTTTAAAAAAAAAAAGTTTTAAACATGTTACTGTCCCACTGTGCCGCCTTCATAATATTTTTAATAACGTAAAAAAAAACACACACAAAAAACCTTGTCTTTATTAAATGCTCCATGCTGCATTTGATGCTAACGCTGCTATGAACAGCCTCTCACTTACACAATGAGTTGCCACAGCACACTACCGCTTGTGTTTAACCCTTAAAAGTTGCAGGACCCGTCGACGCTAAAGACCCATGTTGCTACAGACTGACAATTATTGGTATTTCGGCTGCAAAATGTTAAGTTTACTTTGCCCGGTCGCATAATGTCATGCCATGTAATACTGTTGTATGAAAAAGTCAAATCTGCAGGGTGCTGATGAAAATATGGAGTTAACACATTTGGAGTGTGAAATTGTAACACTATTCTGGAGAGATGTGTGTTGTGGGAATGCTGTCTATTCACCCAGAAGAATATTTTTTGACTTAAAGCACCTGACTCACAAGCACTCCAAAAGGTGTTTGATGGGGTCAAGGTGCAGAATGTGTACTCGCTAGTTCTTTCACACCTAACATATCTACCCATGCTTTTAGAGTCCCATGTAGGGCTGGGCGATCTTGCTATAAAAAGCCCCCCCCCCCCCCCCCCCCCCCCAATATCCATTCCACCCCTCACCTGCATATCATCCAGTTTCCATTGTTTTCTTTTTTTGTTTGTTAGTTTGTTAAACTTGGGATAGCTCATGTTTTGTTTGTTTGTCTAAATTGGTAGTTTTAAGGAATCTGCAATGAAAACATTGATGAAGAAAATAGAGGTAGCTGAAGGTTTTATTCAGATATGAAGTAAATACTTTTACATTAGCAGCTGCTCCTTTAGGGATAGACATTTTCCAGTTAAAATGGCTGAAAAATCTTTAAAAATATGCATCTTCTTCAATAACTATTGTAGCTGGGCACTCGTCTTGCCTCACCTTTAGTTGTCATGATGACACAAAACCAGTAGTCTTTGTTTAAATTTATTATTTTATATTATATTGTTTTTTTTATTTCTACTCTCTTTGCCTATGCTTTCTATTGAATGTTGGTATAATTTGTTATTCTTTGAGAACTTTGGGAACAGTTACTTCCGGTTGAGGTCACATATGTGAATGGCGCAAATGAGAGCTAAGTAGAGAGAGAATTCAACAGAGAGAAGCCGGAGAGAATTTTTTTGTCAGCAATCTGTTTTGATCGAAGATTTGTCTAATTAAAACAATTGTGGACATAAGTATACTAACACACAATATCAATAGCAGAACAGGGAAATTTTTAACAAGTTAGTCAATTAAAGTTTTCGTCAGCTTTCTTTGCGCCCCTGCTGCAAGGTATAAATTCATTTCCATAAAGTAATCCAGGACCTCAGGCCGAAGCAGAATTGTTGAAAACAAAGAAACATTCCTGAAACCAGGTAATTTGGTAGCAAATGCACCTCCAGAACATCAGCCTTCCCCATCTCACTTCTTCTCTTCTTCTTCAATAGCTACGTTTACGGTGGGGAAAGTACGTATTTAGTCAACCACTAATTGGCTTGAAAATATTAGAGAGGCCTTTAATTGTCAACATGGGTAAACCTCAACCATGAGAGACAGAATGTGGGAAAAAAAAAAAAAAAAAAAGAAAATCACATCAATTTTTAAAGAATTTATTTGCAAATCATGGTGGGAAATAAGTATTTGGTCAATACAAGTTCATCTCAATACTTTATGTACCCGTTGTTGGCAATAACGGAGGCCAAACGTATTCTGTAACTCTTCACAAGCTTTTCACACACTGTTGCTGTTATTTTGGCCCATTTCTCCATGCAGATCTCCTCTAGAGCAGTGATGTTTTGGGGCTGTCGTTGGGCAACACGGACTTTCAACTCCCTCCACAGATTTTCTATGGGGTTGAGATCTGGAGACTGGCCAGGCCACTCCAGGACCTTGAAATGCTTCTTACGAAGCCACTCCTTTGTTGCCCTGGCTGTGTGTTTGGTATCATTGTCATGCTAAAAGACCCAGCCACATCTCATCTTCAATGCCCTTGCTGATGGAAGGAGATTTTCACTCAAAATCTCTCGATACATGGCCCCATTTATTCTTTCCTTTACACAGATCATTCGTCCTGGTCCCTTTGCAGAAAAACAGCCCCAAAGCATGATGTTTCCACCCCCATGCTTCACAGTGGGTATGGTGTTCTTCGGATGCGATTCAGTATTCTTTCTCCTCCAAGCACGAGAACCTGTGTTTCTACCAAAAAAATCTATTTTGGTTTCATTTGACCATAACACATTCTCCCAGTCCTCTTCTGGATCATCCAAATGCTCTCTAGCGAACTGCAGACGGGCCTGGACTTGTACTTTCTTCAGCAGGGGGACCATATCTGGCAGTGCAGGATTTGAGTCCCTGGCAGCGCATTGTGTTACTGATAGTAGCCTTTGTTACTGTGGTACCAGCTCTCTCCAGGTCATTCACCAGGTCCCCCAAAGTGGTTCTGGGATTTTTGCTCACCGTTCTTGTTATCAATTTGACGCCACGGGGTGAGATGTTGCATGGAGCCCCAGATCGAGGGAGATTATCAGTGGTCTTGTATGTCTTCCATTTTCTAATAATTGCTCCCAGAGTTGATTTCTTTACACCAAGCGTTTTACCTATTGCAGTTTCAGTCTCCCTAGCCTGGTGCAGGTCTACAATTTTGTCTCTGGTGGTGTCCTTCGACAGCTCTTTGGTCTTGGCCATAGTGGAGTTTGGAGTGTGACCGACTGAGATTGTGGACAGGTGTCTTTTATACCGATAATGAGTTAAAACGGGTGCCATTATATAACAGGTGGAGCCTCGTCAGACCCCATTAGAAGAAGTTAGACCTTTTTGACAGCCAGAAATCTTGCTTGTTTGTAGGTGACCAAATACTTATTTTCTACTCTAATTTGGAAATAAATTCTTTAAAAATTCTTTTTTTTTCCACATTCTGTCTCTCATGGTTGAGGTTGACAATTACAGGCCTCTCATCTTTTCAAGTAGGAGAACTTGCACAATTGGTGGTTGACTAAATACTTATTTGCCCCACTGTACATGGTCAAAATTTCCTTAATCTGATACGTTTTTGGACTAAAATTATGATTGGATGCTCTGTTTTCATCGGATATAGTAATAGTAGAACAAGAAGCAGTACTGGCTTCCGTGTCAACAAAACATTGCTTCCCCCATTTCTACATTAAACGTTAGCGTTATTTTGTGTTTTTTTTTTTTATTTTCCATTGTCTTTCAACGATTTTAAGATCTTCCAATATCTCCAGCAATGTGTTCGTCTCAGGTACAGACCAGTTTAGTCTTTCGCCTACACTGTTTTCCGCTCGCTCTGCTTCTTCTAGCTTCCACGAAAGAGACACATTTACATCAATAAACAAACATGTGGTAAATACGGATTTTTTATTCAAAATTTTGGAATAAAATGTTTTCATGATCAGATTATCAATCAACATAAACTACCCCGCTTGTTCAGAGTAGAATCTTGATCAGAATGGGTTGGATCAGGTTTGAATACAGTGATCCCTTGTTTTTTGCAATTAATGAGGACACCCCAAGCCCCTACTCATGAAAATCAAAAATCCGCATAGTAGAGGCGGAGGTTATTTTCATTAACAAATGTTGGTGTGTTCAATGTATTTATTCAGATTTAACAGCATTGGAAAGAGATAAATATAACACGTGTTTTTTTTATCCTATTTGTACAGTGGGGAGAAAAAGTATTTGATACACTGCCAATGGGAAAATCCATTGGCAGTGTATCAAATACTTGTTCTCCCCACTGTATAAATAAAAAAAATAATTAAAAAAAAAACAACAAAATAATCAAAATAATAACCTTCAATGTATATGTGTATTTTTATAAATGCACCAGTATTTTAAGCACTGTAAATGTAATAATTATGATATAAATGAAATATATATATAAACGAAAACAATGATTTGTACATGTCTACATGCATATATATCAACTAGAGATCGACCGATTATCGGCCAGGCCGATTATCACAGCCGATATTTGAAAATTCAACGTATATCAGTGTCAGCCTTTTTTAATTCGACTGGCCGGTATGAACAGATCATTTTAAAACTGGGTTAAAGTTGAATTATTTCAGTTATATTGAATTTTCTTTTTATTTATTGTGAAAACATGCAGGGAGCTATTATCCATTAGTTTTTATTAACTTTACAAGACGTGCTGCTGAGCCTGACAACTCCCTGTATTTTTGTTATATCATATTTTCTGTGGAAACATTTCAGAGAGCTATTTATTTAACCTATTATTTAACCTTACAAGCGATGTTTTTAAGTCTAGGAAATTCAGGCACTTCTGGGGCTATTATTTTCTATTTGTGTGATTTAATAAACATGCTTTAGGCATTTCAAAGAAGTTCAATGTTTGCATTATGCAATTTTCTTGCACTTATTTTTACACTTTTACTGCAAATGAATGTCGGCTCCAAAAAACGGTTATCGGCCCATCTAACAACTAGTAATTGGTATCGGTCCTGAAAAACCTTTATGGTTCGATCTCAACTTTTCATATCTCCAGCAACATATTGGTCTCGGATACAAACCAGTTCAGACCTGTGCCTACCCTGTTTACCGCTCACTTTGCTTCTACTACCTTCTGGGAAAAACTGAATCACATATAGGACTGTCCCAAATGACTGTTTTTCTCACGATTACTCAGCAGACTTTTTTAACGATTAGTCGACTAATCTATTTTTTTTTAAACTAATCTAGCAATTAAGTTTTTGTTGACACTTATTAATAAAAAAAAAACATTTTTGAACTCTAAATTCTTTATTGAAGTACAAATAAACACGTAAATAACAATAATAAATCACAAATAAACAATAAGGTCAAATGCTGATAGCAAAAACTAGTGCAAAAGAATGTAATGTAAACAGATTCAGAACACTTCGCCTTTCCAACATGATTCAAAACAATTAAAAAATAAATAAATTCAACAAATTATGTAGCATTAATATCACAGTACACTACTATATATGATAGTATTATAATTATAATGATATATTTATTCTTTGCCGATAAGATTTTTCATAAAAAGTGTCATTTTAAAGCTATTCTTAGTGTAGAATTTGAATTAACTGTGGAAATCGTTATTTATATGTTGAACATGACATGCTTTTATTTTGAAATGTTCACCAGAAGTACGTTCGCTAAACCGCTATCTGTAAGCTTTACACTCCGCAAAAAAAGTGTTCTTTTCGTCATTGCATCTGGTGTCAGTAACAGATTTTTTTTTCATTTTATCGTTTATAAATGATGGTAACCAGCGATCTTTCATATTTGAAGTGTCACCTTTCAACCGCAAGCTTGCGTTTTGAAGAAGACTGCCAATGTTTTATAGCAGCCTAAAGTGGTTAATACGTTGTCTTTTTTCCCCATTAGCTTCAATGTAGCAACGCTAACGTTTACAGTGTTTAATGTAGATGTGTTTCCTTATTTTGTATGTCTGACCTTTAATTCTAAGGCGTGTTGATGACCAATAAACATCTGTGAAAGGAACTGGAGTTTCAAATGCCATCAACACGCAAATGTACACACAAGCACAAATGTATACACGCACGCACACGGCGATAAAACGCAGCCGTGAAAATTACTGCCCTCATTTTTATTTAACGTGCGATAAATGGACATATTGCATATATCGACAGGCTTAACAATTTCAATAAAAAAATGTCATTAGTTATTTAGATGGACTTACGATCTGCCAGCGTGTTGCCTGTCTCCTGTCGTCTTCCAAAATTACAGCTGGGTGACGGCACTAGGTGTTCATTCACGTGGGTTCATTCACACCCCATGTGCAGCCTGGTATGCAAGCTCGGCATTGAAGAGACAGGACACAACAGTGCACCCTCCTTTGTTTCGTTCAAATTAGTCCATGCTTTGGCCACTCTGGTGTGCTTTTTTGGCTTTGTACTGCTTTTCCCGCTTGCATACCGAGCGTCCCAAATTCTCAACATTCCACGCGTATATTTTTCTAACGCTTCATTCACTGTCGGCGGGATGGTGTACTGGTCGACGCATTTACGTCATCAATGACGTCGACTAGTTGGGACAGCTGTAATCACATAATCTGACGTCACAGGCATGCGCTGTAAAGATGGTTTGTTCCGAAATTTTGGAATAAATGAATCTGATTATCAATCGACTTAAACCACCACTCTCGTTCGGAATAGAGTCTTGACTCTTGATCAGAATCGGCTGGCTCGGGGTCGACTTTTCCGAATGGGGTGTATGCATTAAAGGGTATTAAAACACCTGGGGAAATGCTAATATTCTATCATTTATCCATAAACGCATGCCTTTTGGATTCATTCCATGCCACTTTGTGTAATTACACACATCGCAACACCAAGAAAATGATAGAAATTTGGATCGATTGTCAAGCTAAAACGACTGGCGCTCGAGATCCCCAAAACTAGCATATTGTGTGCGTGACGTCACAACTAGGAAACACCCGACTCAGTGCTTGGGTCCTGACAAAGTACTGAATGGCGGCGATGTTAGCGGACAATTTTGTTTCTAGTTGCAGCGACGAATCGGACGTAACGAACGTTCTTCTAAAAGTGACGAGGAGAGTTATGAACCTTTCTTTGGTGTTTTGGGTTATCAATTTGAGCCCAAATGAAAGCCAATGCAGCCTAATGAAATGATCATTGAGGGGAGCAATCACACTGATGAAACACCGGCAACAGATCGTGTGGGAAACACCGAATGGTTTGTTTTGCATTTCTATATGTAAAGCTGATACACCGTGACCGCAAAATAAAGTAATATATGGATAATTATCATTTATTTTGCTATCATAGGTTTTCGCTCTTCCAACAGACACAAATATGAATGGGATTACAGGATTTGTTGTATATATTTTACGAGCGATAATTTATACATGTGTCCAGTCCTAAATCCAATGCGTGATATTTTTTTTTTATTATAAAAGAGTACTCACTCTGGCCATTTCGAGCTTGGCTGCTGCCCTCCTTTGCTTTGCCTGGGGTGGTCTCATCAGTGCCAGTCATCGTCCTCTTTCTTGATATCTCGGGACATTTAGGTGGCTGCGCGTGTATGGTGGGCACTGCATCTGCTTTCAGCATCAAGTTCTTAGCAAAACCTGATTTCATTTGTCCATAATTCGAATAGCTTTCAGGTGTAAAATGCACACCACACAAAACCGTGCCGGAGGCTGGGTCTGCAAAATTAGCCCTCTTTGCACGGACGAACTTTACCCATTGTCTGCGTAGTCCAGCTCTTTTTCTCGCATTCGGGAACTCATGGTTCCTTTGCGACAAATGGCTATTTGTACACCACATAGCACGACAGGTTTGAACCATTTTAGCGATTTTTTGATAAAACACGAACGCAACTCTCTCGTCGATAAACAACGATGGCACCTGCCTCGAACTTTTGTTTCCTGGCTGTGACGTCACAGCCCCATTCGGCTGTTTCCGGGCTGCATTCGGAAATGTTCGTAATTTTCGTTTTTTTTTTTTTTTTTCGATAATTGGTCATGAATGTGATTTATTTTTTGTTAACTTTATTAATATTTGTTATCTTGCCACATAACGGTTCTATTGATATCTCACAGCCCCTTAGTGTTATAATTCTCTTTAAGCATTTTCTATCTATCAGATTTTCAATCTGAGTAAAATTGTCCATGGAAACATAGCCAATGTTTCAATTGACCTACATGACTTTGGAAATTTCAGTGACTAAGTGGGATCTAGTAGGAGGGCTATGCTGGGCCCTCTTGACCTGTCTTTGGCATGGTTAGTATGGAAAATGAGGGTGTTAGATTTCCTTTCAAGGAGACAATACAGGACGATTCCGCTACGACCATGGAAGTATACATCACACACGCGAGCGTGATGGGCAACACCTCACCCATTAAAAACAACAGTGTTAGAACATTTTTAGCCTTCGTCAAGTTTCGTGGGAGTCATCTAATCCCACCTGAGTCAGCGATTGTCAACTTATCTCAGTTTCCGAAGAAACGGCCATAAATATTGACTAGTGTTGTCTATAGTTAGAAAGTTTTCCTCCCTTCCTTCCCCCTGCTCCCCTACTGTAAATCAAGACTAAAAGTAATGAGGACTGCACATCATTAAATCAGCAGCAGAGTAAGTGGTCGTTTTACCTTAAAATAACCTCATTGAGATCATTGGGTAAGTACAGGGCACAGCTTGTAATGAAAGGAGTAATATCTCCTTTGAATCACTTAATATGGAGATCAAAAAGAACTGTGAAACTACCTGTGCACAAATCATGGCACCATTATAACTTCTCACAACGACGCTTGTCGAGATTTTGCTTTAGGCTCTGCAGTGCATTTGAATTAGATGTGTGATTTATTGCTGGTTATAATTACTTTCTCACATTTGTGATGTTGGCAGTCTAATTTATTATTTATAGTATATTAGTGTTATTCAGAACTGGAGACACACAAAAAATAAACACATATTTATCATCTTTAAATAATCATACTCAAAACCTGTTTATATGTCCTTTTTATTGGCCTCCATGTATCAGTTCAGTCATCTTATCCTTTTGGCTGGGCTCTCATGTGTTTTCCTGGACAGCTGTTTTCATGGTAGCGCTCTCAAGCTTTTTATCTCCGCGTCAAACTCACATAGGCACCTAATCTGTACTAATACCCGCCGAATTAGGGTTGAGGACAGGGGGTCAACTCACAACACTTTTTTTAGCCCAAAGAGGAAACCAAATTTCTGCATTTTGCCACTCTTTCCAGCATGCATCTGTTAGATACAGCCCGCCAAATAAATGTATGATACCTGCTGTATTGGAGCATATCACACACCCAAGTTTTATCCAGCAATAACAACTGAGCTAAAATTGACATTTAGCTTTATTATGCTTTTATTTTACACCCTCATCACTCTACAGCGCTGTGTTTTTACAGATTAAATAAAGCCTGTATGTAAGACACGTTAGCCACGCATCGACAGTAGTCATAACTAATAGAAATCTAGCCCTCAGCAGGGCTAATATTACATTAGCAAGGTACAGCAACTTTAACCTTATTAGCGCTGAGAAGTCTACTGCCTTAAGATGGCGGCTGTTTACTAACGCCGGCAAGTCTGTCATTTCGCATCGTGACTTGAAGTTACACTCTGAGACCCCAATTTGGCCAAATTTCAAAATTGTCTGATATGCACATGTGATACATCATTGGAGAGTTTAAAATCTCAATTTTCTGGGGGAAGAAAAATTTTGAACCGGAGGGCATTTATTTTAAATAAATAAATAAATAAATCAACAGCAAAACCCTAACTGGAGGTGAGAGCATGAGAGAGCACAATTAAAGACGACATCATTTTAACGAGATATTATCGCATACTTAACTTGTTTTGATCCAAAAACTCCAAGTAGCATGTATCACTGAGTGTCAAGACACAGATGTGAATGGGGATTTTATGGGTGAACCATTGTACCGCATTGGCCCGAATATAAGACAGCCCTGATTATAAGACGACCCCCTCTTTTTTAAGACTGAAGTTTGAAAAAATACTTTTTGAAATAATTACAGTACATCCGAAACAAATGATTATAACAATATATTTGAGAGAAAAAGCATGTTATTTTGCCTCATTCAAATCTTAATATCTGAACATTTAAATATGTAAACTAAAGTTCAATCACATTCGTAAATGAATGGCCTCTGGTTTTTGAAATGTAAATAAACCAATCTATTGTGATAAAACAACAAAATTGCAATAACTGCATTAATCATCAAAGTGAGGTCTAACTGTATCTGTAGTCTTAACACAAATCTGAATAAGGAAAAACATTGCAATAAAATAATGCAAACTGGTTAAACTTGAGAGTAGCTGATATCTGTCATGACAGAACATTCCTCCTCAAGTTCAGTATTCGCTTCAATGATATCTGGCGCCATCTAGCGCCGTGAAGGGGTATAATGTTTAGACCCCGAATATAAGACGGCTCCCATTTTTTGAGTCTTATTTCAATGCAAAAAACACCGTCTTATCATCGGGCCAATACGGTAATAAAACAAGGGTCGCGATGCAGAAATCGCAGACATCAAGAAGTGGTCAAGATGTTCTTTTGCATATATTTACCCTTTTGAACGTTTTTAGTTGTTTTGTTTTTTTTTCCAATTTTTCTTTGTTTAGAGCTAATATTTATAATCTGACATATTGGGAAAATGTGACAGTAACAAAAAAAATACTACATAGGTAAACCTACTAATTCTGTCCGAAAATTATGTCCCTAGTGCCAAATTCACTGGTAAAGATGTGGAATAACATACAAATGTTCAGTTAAAGAGATGGCTTGAGTGTAGAGGGCTGAAAAAGACGGGGGGGAAAGCTGTTCTGATCCAGAGGTAGCTTTTTATCGAAACCATATTTTTGTGTTTTTTATTCTTTCTAACATTGCCTTACGCCACTGACAGTAACATTCTCCTGTTTCAAAGAGCTATACTTTACCACTATATGCCCTACAAATGCACTGTACTTGATAAATTTGAACAAATGTACTGTACTTGATGAATTTGAATTCAAGTGGGACTTTGCAAGGAATTAGCTTGAAATATGCTATGTTGTTATTATAACAGCATATTTCAAGCTAATTCCTTATCTAGTCCACTTAAATGCGAATGAAATATGCTTTATTCACTGACGTTTTAACTTCTTTGGCCATAAAATTTGTGATTACTAAAATGTACAGTGCTTCACTACACCTGCCAATTTATTAATACTCCCGATTTGTTGTTTGACAGAACAAATATTCAAACATCAAAATAGTGTAACGTCGCTTACTATAATATATAAGACAATCAGATTTACACTACATCATCAAACAATAAACAAGATGTTTGCTGCGTCGAGAACAGTATTTGCCGAGTCCACCACTTTCCTTCTTTTTGACATTGGACTGCTAGCCTGTAATAGCATACACATGCTTCTTTTTTCATCAATCCAGCACTGTCGCCTGAAACAATGCAAATTTCCCAATTGTTGCAAGAAATGACAGCATTGTTCTAAATTATTACATGGGATTGTCATCTTTTAGAGTCTATATTCGTATTCTTATATGTTGGACTTGTAAGCATGCCGAGCCCTATTGCGTGTGGTATAATGTTACACAGTATATGTACAGTCGTGTATTTGATACTCAATCTAAGAATAAGCAGTCATGCGTCACACGGGTTTAGTGAAAATTCCAAAATGTATCATTTCTTTGAAACGTCAAATATAGGGGTCATTCCAGAATTGGAGGATTTTCTGCCACATTTTCAGCAATAACAGGTAGTAAAGTATCAAAGGCTTGATTTGCTCAGATTACAGATAAATGATGAAATTTTCTATTGTAAATATCAAATACTTGGCATACCAAAGGCTTGATTTGCTCAGATTACAGATAAATGATGAAATTTTCTATTGTAAATATCAAATACTTGGCATAGTCACAGCAACGGGGTCGCAGGTCACAGGGCTATCAAATTGGATGAATGTTTGCTTTTTCTGGGTCAATGCTAGCAGTTTATCAAGCTGTTATTGCAACAGGACAAAGTTACCTATTTAAACTAGTGACGTACTCCAAGAGAACAGACCTCCACCTAAGCTGCAATAGTCACAGGCAGATTTGTCACTAGCGCATAACTAAGTAACGCGTTACTGTAATCTGATTACTGTCTTCAGTAACGAGTAATCTAAAGCGTTCATTTTTCAAAACCAGTAATCTGATTAAAGTTAGTGTCATAGTGTCTGTGTATTAGTATTTTGTTATTGCCTCATAATGTATGTAAATTGAAGAATATTGTAGTCATGTACAAAGAGCATTTTGAATAGAAAATGCTAGAAAGGTGTCCACTACGTGTTGGTTTCCATGGTAACTGCTCACAGTTACTCGAGTCACTCGGGTGTGTTGGGACTGAGAAAGGCGTGTGCCAACACGGGTGCACATTCAAGCCGAGTGTAGCCACCTATTGAAATGTGCGAGGGAATGTTTATCTGTGTACGTCCATGAATGTACATGAGTATTTTTCCTTCATTATGGAGGGTTCCAGCGATAGGTTGGACCCCCTACATGCGCGGCCGTTTCGAAGCTTTGCCACTGCAACGCTGGATAGTCATCGCTCCAAGTTGGCAAACATTGTTAAAATTATATTCGTGTTGCACATTTATGCTGTGAGGTGACGTGTTCGTTTAACCTCCGTGAAGTTGGCCCCCCATCAGACGCAAATTTATATAAAAATTATGTCAATCGTTTGTGCTATGATTGTGCTGGTTTGTGCTGCAAAAAGTTTCGTTTGTGCCATCATCGTTTTGCAGTTATTAAACATTGTTTTTTAGGTCATCCAGAGTTCACCCAGCCCCCCATCTGTGGCAGAATGGAACCCCGGTGGTGTCATTTGATTCTGCCTCGTTAGTGCTGGATTGTGCTGAAAAAAGTTTTGTTTGAACTGCTACGGTTTTCGAGATATTCATAAAAATGTACAGTGATGACGTCACGCGCAGCCCCCCATCAGACGCAAATTTATATAAAAATTATGTCAATCGTTTGTGCTATGATTGTGCTGGTTTGTGCTGCAAAAAGTTTCGTTTGTGCCATCATCGTTTTGCAGTTATTAAACATTGTTTTTTAGGTCATCCAGAGTTCACCCAGCCCCCCATCTGTGGCGGAATGGAACCCCGGTGGTGTCATTTGATTCTGCCTCGTTAGTGCTGGATTGTGCTGAAAAAAGATTTGTTTGAACTGCTACGGTTTTCGAGATATTCATAAAAATGTATAGTGATGACGTCACTCGCAGCCCCCCATCAGACGCAAATTTATATAAAAATTATGTCAATCGTTTGTGCTATGATTGTGCTGGTTTGTGCTGCAAAAAGTTTCGTTTGTGCCATCATCGTTTTGCAGTTATTAAACATTGTTTTTTAGGTCATCCAGAGTTCACCCAGCCCCCCATCTGTGGCGGAATGGAACCCCGGTGGTGTCATTTGATTCTGCCTCGTTAGTGCTGGATTGTGCTGAAAAAAGTTTTGTTTAAACTGCTACGGTTTTTGAGATATTCATAAAAATGTCTAGTGATGACGTCACGCGCAGCCCCCCATCTGCGGCGGAATGGAACGGCGATGATGCCATTTTTTTCTTCATCGTTAGTGCTGGTTTGTGCTGCAAAAAGTTTCGTTTGTGCCATCATCGTTTTGCAGTTATTAAACATTGTTTTTTTAGGTCATCCAGAGTTCACCCAGCCCCCCATCTGCGGCGGAATGGAACCCCAGTGGTGTCATTTGATTCTGCCTCGTTAGTGCTGGATTGTGCTGCAAAAAGTTTTGTTTGAACTGCTACGGTTTTCGAGATATTCATAAAAATGTCTAGTGATGACGTCACGCGCAGCCCCCCATCTGCGGCGGAATGGAACGGTGATGATGCCATTTTTTTCTTCGTCGTTAGTGCTGGATTGTGCTGCAAAAAGTTTTGTTTGAACTGCTACGGTTTTCGAGATATTCATAAAAATGTCTAGTGATGACGTCACGCGCAGCCCCCCATCTGCGGCGGAATGGAACGGCGATGATGCCATTTTTTTCTTCGTCGTTAGTGCTGGATTGTGCTGCAAAAAGTTTTGTTTGAACTGCTACGGTTTTCGAGATATTAATAATAATGTGAAGTGATGACCTCAGTTTTCAGCGCTGCGGGCCGCACAATAGATCAGGAATAAGATTGCGTCCACTGACAGGTTTCAGTGACGTTCTCCGCTGATCTATCGGTTGTTGTCTCCTACGTCATCACGACCACCTGAGCCGCCATCTTTCGTGTATCTCAGTGACCTGGACTACATCCGCCGCAGTCACGTTTGTTTTGTTGAGTTTTGCGGGGAAGCAGCCACGCGAATGTCACATCAAAATGGAAAAAAGCCTGAAGAACGACAAGACTCCTTATGTGGAGAAGCTTGAAAAGGAAGCGAGAGATACCTCCGTGAAGTTGGCCCCCCATCAGACGCAAATTTATATAAAAATTATGTCAATCGTTTGTGCTATGATTGTGCTGGTTTGTGCTGCAAAAAGTTTCGTTTGTGCCATCATCGTTTTGCAGTTATTAAACATTGTTTTTTAGGTCATCCAGAGTTCACCCAGCCCCCCATCTGTGGCAGAATGGAACCCCAGTGGTGTCATTTGATTCTGCCTCGTTAGTGCTGGATTGTGCTGAAAAAAGTTTTGTTTGAACTGCTACGGTTTTCGAGATATTCATAAAAATGTACAGTGATGACGTCACGCGCAGCCCCCCATCAGACGCAAATTTATATAAAAATTATGTCAATCGTTTGTGCTATGATTGTGCTGGTTTGTGCTGCAAAAAGTTTCGTTTGTGCCATCATCGTTTTGCAGTTATTAAACATTGTTTTTTAGGTCATCCAGAGTTCACCCAGCCCCCCATCTGTGGCGGAATGGAACCCCGGTGGTGTCATTTGATTCTGCCTCGTTAGTGCTGGATTGTGCTGAAAAAAGATTTGTTTGAACTGCTACGGTTTTCGAGATATTCATAAAAATGTATAGTGATGACGTCACTCGCAGCCCCCCATCAGACGCAAATTTATATAAAAATTATGTCAATCGTTTGTGCTATGATTGTGCTGGTTTGTGCTGCAAAAAGTTTCGTTTGTGCCATCATCGTTTTGCAGTTATTAAACATTGTTTTTTAGGTCATCCAGAGTTCACCCAGCCCCCCATCTGTGGCGGAATGGAACCCCGGTGGTGTCATTTGATTCTGCCTCGTTAGTGCTGGATTGTGCTGAAAAAAGTTTTGTTTAAACTGCTACGGTTTTTGAGATATTCATAAAAATGTCTAGTGATGACGTCACGCGCAGCCCCCCATCTGCGGCGGAATGGAACGGCGATGATGCCATTTTTTTCTTCATCGTTAGTGCTGGTTTGTGCTGCAAAAAGTTTCGTTTGTGCCATCATCGTTTTGCAGTTATTAAACATTGTTTTTTTAGGTCATCCAGAGTTCACCCAGCCCCCCATCTGCGGCGGAATGGAACCCCAGTGGTGTCATTTGATTCTGCCTCGTTAGTGCTGGATTGTGCTGCAAAAAGTTTTGTTTGAACTGCTACGGTTTTCGAGATATTCATAAAAATGTCTAGTGATGACGTCACGCGCAGCCCCCCATCTGCGGCGGAATGGAACGGTGATGATGCCATTTTTTTCTTCGTCGTTAGTGCTGGATTGTGCTGCAAAAAGTTTTGTTTGAACTGCTACGGTTTTCGAGATATTCATAAAAATGTCTAGTGATGACGTCACGCGCAGCCCCCCATCTGCGGCGGAATGGAACGGCGATGATGCCATTTTTTTCTTCGTCGTTAGTGCTGGATTGTGCTGCAAAAAGTTTTGTTTGAACTGCTACGGTTTTCGAGATATTCATAATAATGTGAAGTGATGACCTCAGTTTTCAGCGCTGCGGGCCGCACAATAGATCAGGAATAAGATTGCGTCCACTGACAGGTTTCAGTGACGTTCTCCGCTGATCTATCGGTTGTTGTCTCCTACGTCATCACGACCACCTGAGCCGCCATCTTTCGTGTATCTCAGTGACCTGGACTACATCCGCCGCAGTCACGTTTGTTTTGTTGAGTTTTGCGGGGAAGCAGCCACGCGAATGTCACATCAAAATGGAAAAAAGCCTGAAGAACGACAAGACTCCTTATGTGGAGAAGCTTGAAAAGGAAGCGAGAGATCGGTATTTGTCAGTTATGGTGCTTCTGCCGTGGTCTGAAGACCAAAGATGACTTGTTGCGTGTGATAATGAGAACTGCCCCATTATTATTTAACCTGTGTTGGTCTACACAACATGACACAGCTAAAGACATATGTCAGTTCTGCTCTCTGTGCTCCACTTAAGTTAGTGGTGATTGGTAGTTTGTGATTTGCTTTAACTGACAATTTGGCAACATTAAAAGTACTTGGCCAAAGTAGTAAACTGTCGTCCTTTGTATAAACATTATTATGCGTGTGTGTGTGTGTATATATATACATATATATATATACATACATACATAAAATACAGTATTGACACAAATGCTGTACTTACAAAGAATAGGATTCAAGATGACAATGTTTTATTAAGTACAATCAAGTCACAACAAAATACAAAAAATCAACAACAGCTAAATTTGAAAGGCTGAAACTGTTAGCATACTAAATGGTACCTTTCACGTATAACAGTACAAACTACAAAACAGTTGGGCAAAGGTTTGTAAGGGCACCGCAAACATAAAACAATCTTTACAACAATGTGCAATCTTCGCCATCACATGGCAGAACCACGTTAATAGGTATAGTTCCTGTTAGGATCTTATACTTCTGGCAAAGATTACCAATTACCTGTTCAACATGGATCCTCAAATGTGCCATCTTCCTAGTCTCCTCCACATCTCTACCAGCTAACTGACAGCGACCGTTTGTGAACGCAGGGAGTTGGACCTCTGCACATAACATACCCACGTGTTCTTGAATATCAAAACCTCTGTCAGCCAAGACAATGTCCCCAGGCAAAAGGTTATTGAGCAAAGCACTGTTCAAGGTGATATGTTTGTCACTTGTGCAACCACCCCAACCTTTTGACATGAAACAAATTCCCCACTTTGGTGTGATTCCAATTAGGTATTTCATGGTGTAGTTATGCTTATAACTAGAAAACATTTGCGCACGGGCCTTAATATTTGATGGTTTCTCTGTAATTTTATTTTATTTTTTTTTAAATCAATAATCACTGCAACTCTGCGTCTGAAGGACTCAACAAACTCGTGAGGCATTGTTTTATAGAGTGTTTCTCTGTTGGGCCAAACAATTGCTCGTCTCAAATTAGCATGTACAAAGGGCACCATGTCATTGAATACTCAGTACACAGTCTTACGGGAAACATGGAATATGTGTGCAATGTGTAGTGCAGACAGGTCCTAACGCAGGCGCATGAAGGTCAGAAGGAGCATCTGAAGGGCGCTGAAGGCTCCTCCTGTAGCGCACCAACGTCCTCCTCCATCCTCAATTTCTCATGCCTACTTCGTCTAGAAGAGCGGTCCACGTTGGTGGGTTGAACACATGTGTGTCCCAGGCGTAAGGATGGTGCCCAGTCAGGGTCTGCCTCATTTCTTTCATATGCTGGTTTTCCTGCAATTACAAAAGTCGTATCAGTCATACAACAGGTTAACATTAGTTACTTAAATTGGATTTTAAAGCTCTGTAGTGTGTCTAAACTGGTGGGAACTGCCTTCATATGGCACTGATGTGTATGCAACAGATTTTTTTAAATTTATTAATTATTTATTTTTTAAGTTTAACTGATCATTAGGCATAACAAACAAGCAGAAGATTTCTTCTGGTGATTTAGTAGATCTGTAGTCTCCTCCACAGACTGCTTGGTCAAGCATATCAGTAGCCTAAGCGGGAGGTAAATATAGCATTTTTTTCTAACACATCTCCCATACTTATAATCATTCATGGTGTGCTGTTACATCTTCATTAATACCCTTACTTTGTTACCTTTGAACTGTTTTTTTGTGTACTAGTATCATACGGTGAACGCCTGTGGTTTATGCACAGTTAGCCAGTAGGGCTACAGTTAGCCTCTCTTAGACACTAGCGTGGTTAGCCAAAGCAAGCAACACAACCACACGCCATAAGCGTTTAAATGCAGTCAGTATCAGCGTCCGAAGAACATTAACACTTCCAGTTACTTACCTTTATGGAAATGTAGGGAACAGACCGACATGTTTTCAGTTGATGAATGAAAAGCGATGGCCTTTCTTCTCACCGCTGCAACCATTCAAGCCTCTTGGTCAACTCATCGGAGTTCCATATTTTCTCTTCCAGGCGGGAATGCTAAAAAAAAAAAACGTATCCCATCCTTTTTGCATTCGTTTCTATCATGGGACCTAGAATGGCAGTCTTTCAAACAACACGAGTGTACCATTTTCAACGATTACCACGCAGAATGGATGCCGAGCAAAGGATCGCGTCACGGGCTTGTTGTTGTTGTACAATACACGAAAACCCACAATGCATTGCGCCAGAAACGTCACGAGACAAGAACCGATTGTGCGGCCCGCAGCGCTGAAAACAGGTCATCACTTTACATTATTATGAATATCTCGAAAACCGTAGCAGTTCAAACAAAACTTTTTGCAGCACAATCCAGCACTAACGACGAAGAAAAAAATGGCATCATCGCCGTTCCATTCCGCCGCAGATGGGGGGCTGCGCGTGACGTCATCACTAGACATTTTTATGAATATCTCGAAAACCGTAGCAGTTCAAACAAAACTTTTTGCAGCACAATCCAGCACTAACGACGAAGAAAAAAATGGCATCATCGCCGTTTCATTCCGCCGCAGATGGGGGGCTGCGCGTGACGTCATCACTAGACATTTTTATGAATATCTCGAAAACCGTAGCAGTTCAAACAAAACTTTTTGCAGCACAATCCAGCACTAACGACGAAGAAAAAAATGGCATCATCGCCGTTCCATTCCGCCGCAGATGGGGGGCTGCGCGTGACGTCATCACTAGACATTTTTATGAATATCTCGAAAACCGTAGCAGTTCAAACAAAACTTTTTGCAGCACAATCCAGCACTAACGACGAAGAAAAAAATGGCATCATCGCCGTTCCATTCCGCCGCAGATGGGGGGCTGCGCGTGACGTCATCACTAGACATTTTTATGAATATCTCGAAAACCGTAGCAGTTCAAACAAAACTTTTTGCAGCACAATCCAGCACTAACGAGGCAGAATCAAATGACACCACTGGGGTTCCATTCCGCCACAGATGGGGGGCTGGGTGAACTCTGGATGACCTAAAAAAACAATGTTTAATAACTGCAAAACGATGATGGCACAAACGAAACTTTTTGCAGCACAAACCAGCACAATCATAGCACAAACGATTGACATAATTTTTATATAAATTTGCGTCTGATGGGGGGCTGCGCGTGACGTCATCAATGTACATTTTTATGAATATCTCGAAAACCGTAGCAGTTCAAACAAAACTTTTTTCAGCACAATCCAGCACTAACGAGGCAGAATCAAATGACACCACCGGGGTTCCATTCTGCCACAGATGGGGGGCTGGGTGAACTCTGGATGACCTAAAAAACAATGTTTAATAACTGCAAAACGATGATGGCACAAACGAAACTTTTTGCAGCACAAACCAGCACAATCATAGCACAAACGATTGACATAATTTTTATATAAATTTGCGTCTGATGGGGGGCCAACTTCACGGAGGTGTTCGTTTAGCATTTTTGGGATGTGTTGTAAGTCCGATTGAGTGTAAAGTTCTTGGTTGCCCCCACGTTTTGTGGCCAAATTGACCGCGTGTGTGTACAGCATACTCCCAGGTTGTGCGCGCCCGCCCCCACCTTTGTGTTTGTTGCACTATGCAATTAATTTTTGTGTTGTTGATTATAGTGCAGTCAATTTGTATTGTTTTACATTGCCACTGATATGCTGTTAACCCCTAAACCCTAACCCAAAGTTGAGAATTTTTGATATTAGGCTTAATCTTCGAGTTAGCGGGGGTTTTGGAGTGGAGTTGATTTCAACAAATTCCATGCAGTTTGTCAGTTATTTGTGAGTTTCAGGGCCTCGGAGTGTCTAATCTAGCGCGAGTCTATGGTGGTTGAAATAACTCCATCGCAGGAAGTAAGAGTGAGACACTCAGTCTAGATCAGAAAATACTTTTTGCATGTATTACACTCTCATACTTTTAACCATTGTGTTTTATTGTGTTAGCTTTGAAGCAAGCAGTTGACCACATTAGTCACGTAGCGTATTTAAACCGTCCTTATTTGGTATAACTGCATTTAAGTATTTTTTAAAGGCATTTTTAGTGCGTTCTGCCTGTATGCATCCAAACAAAACAAGTTTAGCGCGCACGGTAGTACTTTGTAGAGGTGTGCAAAATTTCCGATTCTTAGATTATTCGCGATTCGGCCGTGGAAGATTCGAGAACGATTCACAAACATCCAAATTCCGATTTTTGAAATATGCCAAGTAAAGCGGAAGTACAACACACTCAGCGCGCTGCGCAGTCTTCGGGACAATGAGGAACGGAGCGAGAGTAGCTAAACATCATGCTTCTCATTACCCGGCCCCTCGGGTAATGCTAATGCTCAACTCACGGCTCTAGCTCAACTCATGCCACAAGATAAAAAAAAAAAAACACAACAACATACCTGACTGCTGCCGAAAAGCTGCTACAAAGTACATCCACATAATGTTACGGTAGATATCATTACATAGGACTTAGATGCATTATAGATTTGGTAGCGTTATCAGCACAGCCACAAAAAGCTAGATGCGGGCGTAGTAAAAGGCCGCCATCTTAAAGCAGTACACTTCCCTGCAAGGCTGTTGTAGCGAACCTTCCAAGCATACCTAATTAACTTTTTATCTAAAATACTCCAAAATCGGTAAAATATTGACTTAGATCTTTAAAATAGTTTTAAAACCTTCACATGTCGAAAGTAGACAAAAGGGAAATTATGGAATAACGGGGGCAATTTTACCAACTTTAACGGTTGATTCACAACATTAAATTCATTGAATGTAGTTTAAAGCTGCTGATAAAGAATGGGGACTGGAGTTTTTTATTTACTGTTATTTTTGTATATTTTTTACTGCTATATGTTAACTTGATACTGAAATAGTAGTTTGGTTTAGCCTGAGAGTATTTTTGAACAATTTTTGAAACTAACGTACAAAACATTTTAAAAAATAAAATAAAAAAAGGAGGGGGGTGCATCAATAATCGTTTTATAATCGAATCGGATCCTCTGAATCGTAATCGAATCGTTAGGTGCCCAAAGGTCCCAGCTCTAGTACTTTGGGTGTCAAAAACTTCAAAACCAAAGGAAAACAGGTTTGGACGCACTGCTAATCTAGCAGGAGAGAGATGAGAGGCTGTACGAGCATGAAGCAGAAAAACAAATATATTTTTTTAAATTAAAAACCTTTTTACCTGATTCCGATCCTCTGAAAAATGTCACGATCGATCGATTTCCGATCACGTAATCGGATCGGGACATCGCAATTCTGGAACGATACTCAGGCAGTACATTTTCAACACTTTAAATGGTCTGTGAGTGCTTGTCTTTCTCCTTCTGCCTTGTGATTGACTGGCAACCAATTCAGTGAGGATGTACACCACCTTCTGCCCATAGTTAGCTTGGATAGACTCCAGAACCCCTGTGGCCCTTGTGAGGATCACGATGTGAAAAATGAATAATTGAATGGAATTCAAGTTTTTTTTTTCTCTGTATTACTATGCATAAAAAATGCTTATCCTTCAGTTGTTTCGCATTCAGGGGAATTGTTGGTTCTAATTTTTACATTGCTTTTTGGAAGGTATTTGTTTTACATAGAAAACATAAAATTGCACCTACTGCAAGGCCTTGAAGTTATATAGCAAGCTGAAAGAGGGTTTCGAATTTTCTAATGATAATCTCAAAGTGGCTCTATTGTTTTCAACAAGTGTGACCTACTTTTTAATGTTGTTGCTGCCTGTCCTAAACAAGCTGTTGTCTTGTCATGATCTCCAAAAAGACAGTGGGCTAATCAGCTTAGATTGTCTGCTTTAGCAGGTTAGCCTAGCATATCCATGTGTCCATAGGTCGAGGTCAGGTCATCCAATCTTTTTTTTTAATGGTGATAACATAAATGGCAGCATTGCAGATTGTACTTGTTATCTCAAAGGAGCAATATATAAAAGATTTGCACTTCAAATCATTAAGTGGCCTTAATATTTCAATAGACATTAATGAAACATGTTTTTTTTTTTAAAATACTTATACACGGTTCTCAGCGGTTAAGCCATTTCCCCATTTTAAAAGTCAATTTTCAGCCCGTAAAATTTATTGTTTTGATGGGTGTCCCACCCTCCACCAATCATCCAATTATAGATAAGTTCTTTGTCTTCGTCCAGGTTGCCAGAGCTCTTTAGGCTTCGTAAATTAACGTTACAGAAATAAGACATGGTTATGTATTTACGTTGTGCACTTGTGCTACAAGTACGTTTACTCATATTACATAGGGTGACCATATTTTGATTTCCAAAAAAGAGGACACTGAGCCCGGCCTCGAGATACTTGAATTTTAGTCGAATATCACTTTAATATATTTAAAGTGTGCCTCCTCCGTCTCGATAGAAAAATTCAGTTTAAAAAAAAAAACAAAAAACAACAAAAAAACATAGGCCTATTGCCATATAGTATATATTATATAGTGCTGTATATGGAAATATTTTTTTACTCAACTGGTTACTCAACAGGCTTTATTCTTCCAAAAAAAATAATCAAACTGTTAAAAATAAATAAATAAAATAAAAACAATAATGATTTGAAAAAATAATACTAGTATAATGCAGAGCCATGGAAATGTAGTTCAGTCAATACACACACACAGTAGGCTATGTGCCAACTCAACATTTTTATAAATCACTATCACGACAATTGTCGTTGACAAATTGTTATACCCACTCAATTTTTATTCTCATTCAATGTTCTAGATTGTACGCAAACAATACCCGAAATAAAATGACAAGCTTTTCAAACATGTTTCCAAACGCAGCAGTTCACATTAAACTACATTGCCCATAATGCCTAGCGCACCTATAAAAGTTTACAATCATCGGCAGCGCAACGATGCGATACCAAACGAGATTTTACAGATTACGCTAGTACAAATCTCCGACAAAAGTCAACAGTTGCAATTATATACGTATTTAAAAAAAAAAAAAAAAAAAAAAAAAAACATAAGACACACAGCTACTTAGAATAAAATACGAACATTCAAACAAATAAACAAACGCAGAACAATTACAAGACTCATAGAATATACTGCATCTCTGTGTACACATACAACCCACTATACAACAGAAGACACGTGATCGACATTACCAGAAGATAAACTTACAGAAAGGTGTATGGAGCCATGTCTTAAAACTCCATATTGAACTCCTTACTGTAGTCTGAACTCTCGCCAAACCGTCAACCGGCAGTTGATGGTGGTAATTCCCCATGAAATAATGGGTAAACTGCCAACAAAAAACAAGATCATCTACTCTTTCTCCCGCCCCTACTAGTAGGAGCCACGTCAATACAGGCAGGTGCTGCCCCCTAGCGGCCGGAGAGAACCTGTTCAAATTGGTCCCGTGAAAAATCATAATAACCGGACAATTTCAGAAATTTATGAAACCCGGCCGGATGCTCCAGAGAACACGTAATAAGAGGACTTGTCCGGGCAAAAGAGGACGTTTGGTCACCCTAATATGATAAGAACTTGTACTTAATTTTACTGATTTATGGTTACTTATACTAAAGAACATGTACTTAATTTTACTGACTTATGGTTACTTAAGTGGTTACAAGTATGTGTACTTGCATCTACTTGTTCTACAAGTGCAAGTACTTGTGTGTATTGTTCTACAAATGCATGTACTTGCATGTGCTTATACTAAAAGTATGCGTACTTGTGTGTAGTTGAACTAAAAGTGCGTGTACTTTAGTTGTACTACAAGTACATGTACCTAAGTGTACTTGTACTAGAAGTACATGTAGTTGCGTGTAATTGTACTACAAGAATATGTACTTGCCTTTACTTGTACCATAAGCAAGTTTGTGCGCGTGCTTAAACCACAAGTGCGTGTACATTAAAAGTGTGAAATTTCTGATTCTTACATTATTCGCGATTCGGCCGGGGAAGATTTGATAAAGATTCACAAACATCCAAATTCCGATTATATAAATATGCCAGGTAAAGCGAAACTAAAACACAGCGCGGTCTTCGGGACACTATGGGGAACGGACCAAGAGTACACATCCACAATTTACGCTTCCTATATACAAAACAGCAACAAGCATGGCTGACCTAACCAACCAACTTCTCCTTGAGATCTGACCTGCTCCCAAAAATTTTAAAGCAGACATGTGGAATTATTTTGGATTCGACAAGAAAATCTTTTTCTAGAAAATATGGGATTTCGAAGAATGTTGAAAGCAATAGAGCCGAGGTACATCATCCCATCCTGTCTCTATTTCACCGAAACATCACACCGGCTTTCTACAAGCAGACAAAAGTATCGTTGCCGAATGTAGACCAACTCGCCGTTACGTGTAATGCATGAAAACCACAAGGATGCTAATATGGCTGAGCTGCTAAGCGGTGCTATAGATTAATGGAACATCGCAAAAAAATAAGTTTTTGTTGTTACAGACAACGCAGTTAATATGGTTGTCGCTGCCCAACTGGGTAACTTTAGCCATCTGACTTGCTACTCCCACAGCGCAGCATGTGGATCAACTCTTGTTCTTATACGAGAACATGAAATTTTCTCAGTAGCTAATCACACTTGACCTGTCCTGCATATTGTTGAGCTTCGAATGCAAAAGGAAGTTAATGTTTACATGTTCATGTTTACACGACTTAAAAAGCAGAAAAGTTCTTTTTGAGCCATTTGTATTGAAGTAGTAGTACACATTGTCTTTCATTAATACCTGAGTATTTTACTTACTGTTTTGAACTGTTAACATGATACTGAAATAGTAGTTTGTTTCAGCTCGAGAGGATTTCTGTTCTATTTTTGTAACTAATGTACAAAACATTAAAAGCATCTAAAAGCACCATCATATGTGATGTTTGGATCTTCTCACTGTGAGGTAGGAGCACTAACCACTCCGCCACTCTGCTGCCGGGGGGGGGGAGGGATTGTGAATAAATAATAGAATCGTGGCCTCTGAATCGTCATCGAAATCGAATCGAGAGGTGCCCCGAGATTCCCACTTCTAGTGTACATGTACTACAAATATATGTACTTGCGTGTATTTTTTCTATAATTATGTGTACTTGTGTGTACTTGTACTACAAGTATGTGTACTTGCATAAATTTGTAGTAAAAGTATATGCAAGTACTTGTATGTACTTGTTCTACAGGTGCGTGTACTTGTACTACAACCCCATGTACTTGCATGGGCTTGTACTACAAGTATGTGTAATTGTGTGTACTTGCACTAAAAGTACGTGAACTTGCGTGTACTTGTACAGGCATGTGCCATTATGAGATTCTGACGGTATGATAACCTTAAGCCAAAATATCCTGGTATCACGGTATTCCAATCGCAGCTCTAAAGTGTGTAACGTTGAGATATTTGGGTTAAAACAATAAATCCATTAAACAGGATTTTTTTTTTCCCAAAAAATTAGCAAATTGGAACATAAATATGTTACGTTAAAAAAAATAATAATAATAATAATCTAAATATAAGTAAAATACATGCTGTCCTTTAGACGAGCCTAAACCCACAGCCACAGCTCAACATTACCATTAGAACAAAAATAATTGAATTATTTTCCATAAAAAGCACGTGGGTATGACTGGTATCATGTTGACATTATACACACACTCTCATTCTCAACACAAACAGTTGCCAGAGAGAAAAAAACACCACATGTTTGACCACTGCTAGACACTAAACACGCTGGAGTTAACTCCCATAGCTGGTGGGAAACGTTCATGACAGTGTTTACTAACCTTTAATTTTGTATAAATGGAAATCATATTGGAGGTATAGCCTCCTCGGCAGCCACCCTCCGCAAACATGTTTCACATGTCGATTAGCCTTTCTCCTCTAAGCCGCAGCTGTCTATCTTCTCTGTAGCCGAAGTTTTCCCATACCAGCGATTTTGTTTTCTTCGATGTGGGAAAAAAGTTAACACTATCGTGACTCACTGACACTGAGCAACAACCGGTGGTGAAGGATTGAGCCTTGCAGGTGCAAGCTAGGGATTTCTCCCTGCATTTTTGGGACATAAAAAATAGCTAATAACGTAGGGACGGTATGACGGAAAAACCGTGACGTTTTCATAACATGGTATATCTTAAAACCAGTAATCGGCACATGTCTACTTGTAATAAAAGTGCGTGTGCTTGTACTGCAATTGCGTGCGCTTGTACTACAAGTATGCAATCCAGCATGGCAAAGCTACCAGCGCCGTTTCTCCAGAAATTGTATTTCTAGTTTCTGATTGAAATGCAACATTGGTATGATAACGCAGCTTGATACTCTTCATTGTGAAGCACTTATCTGGCAGCCCTAAGGGGAATGCAATGGATGTTGTGCGCTTCAATATTTTGATCCTGGTTGCAGTACCATTTTTGGGCCACATAGCTTACATACAGTTTTTAAATTCAATCTCCAGTCTGTCCAATAGATTAGCAGTATTGACCTTGAGATCTGTGAGAGGTCAGACGGCCGTCTTTGAACGCGTCATAACTTTTGAGTGTGTTCCTTGATTCCAATTATGGTGGAAGGGATTTTTCATGAATTTTTATGTGGACTAAAAGCTGTCAGGATGACTCAGTTGGTGCTCCCTACCCAGGCCAGTGTTTTTGAACCGTCAGGCCCGCGCAGGCAATAGCATCAGGCTCAGAGAGAGAGAGGGAGAGAAAAAAAGGGCTCGGCAGCCAGTTGAACTACTGGCATGGTGAGCTTGCCCTAAAAGAGCACATGCCTCCGTGCACAATTATCCACGGCATGGAAACAACTCCCCCACCCTTAACACACACAGACAATAGTTTGACCAACACAACTAAAAATGGAAGATGAACAAAAACAAAAACTAGGCCAGAACGTAACCTCGTGTCACTGATACGGGATTGACATTTATCTCATCCAACTGAGTTTATGATATTTTAGATGAGCATATGCTCAAGTGTCCCGAAGGAGAGGCTTAAAATGAACACGGCACATCGGCGCATGTCAGCTGGTATTGTGCAAATTAGCGTGAGATCATCACTATCACGAAAATTAATGCAGCGGAAATTCTTATTTTTGCATCGCCTCGTCTCTGTTTTGCAGGCTACTTCAGCGTGTTGGCTGTTGTACTGAGGACAGACAATAACTCGCCGTGGACGGATGAGTTTGACAGTAAGTGCTTGATAAAAATGAATTGTCTTGTATTATCTGTTTGGTCTGACATTGACTCTTTTTGTTTTCTCTGTAGAAATTGAATTGTCGTGTTTGATCGACTCGATTTCCACGAACAACCCGAGGATTGAGTGGAAAAAGATTAAAGCGGAGGGACCAAGCTATGTGTACTTTAACCGTAAAGTTTCAGGTAAAAAATTAATACACAAACAAAACTACTTGACTGTCTCATGGGATACATGTATCTTTTAGCTGTTTGTTTTCTCGACTAATTTTGAAAAATGGAAAAGGAGCCTATTTCTGTTTTTTTGCTTTGTGTCAACAAAAAACGAGAAAAGAATCATCTTCCATTTCCGAATCATAATTGGTAATAGAAACATGAATAGCAAGCCTTTATCTGTTGTTTGGTTATTATTTAACATAAGTAAGGGAATAAAATAGGTTCATTAATTTTTTGTTGTTTGTATTGCTGTGAGCTGGGAGGCCTTCTTCTTCTACTGCATCTTATATTGCGCCAAATAGTGCTAATGCTGTGTTAGGTTTTGATTAGCGAGTGAGATGATTTCTAGGCTTCTAAATTTAGAAACTATGGAGGAGATCCAAAGATGAAAAATAAACAAGGAAATAAATACATAAATAAATCAAAGTAAAAATAAAAATGAATATAAATTCAAAAATTGAAAATAAATCACCTTGTGTTGAACTGAATTTAGAAACTATGGAAGAGATACAAAGTTGAAAAATAAAAAAGGAAATAAATAAATAAATAAATCAAAGTAAAAATAAAAATGAATATAAATTCAAAAGTCAAAATTAATCACCTTGGGTTGAACTGTTTGCCTATTGGTTATTCATGTAGATGTTAATGCTAGGTAGAACCTAATGGCTTGCGCTACGCTAAAGTGGACCCATCACCCTAATGCTGTGTTAGGTATTAATAACCAAACTATGGAGGACCAAAGCTGCCAAAATTGATAACAAATAAATAAAAGTGAACAACTTACAACGATAATTGCAAAAATAACAAATACGATTGAAAAATTAAAAATACATCGCCATGGGTTCATTGTTCATGTAGATGCTAAAGCTAGGTAGATCCTAATGGCTTGCGCTATGCTAACATGGACGCTGCTTACCGGTGTTGTTTTTGGTAGCCCTGTTTTTGTCTTGGTCTTAGTTTTTTGGATGAAAATATTTTTCAGTCGTAGTCATAATTTGGTCAATTCAAAAATGCTTGTCTTCGTCTAGTTTTAGTCGACAGTCACACAAAATATTTTCATCTATAAAATGCAAATTCAAAGTTTTAGTCCAAAAATAAATGTTTCCAACAATTTCAAATGAACATAGACGTGCACATATTGTAGCCAACTTCGTGATGATAATACACACTAAGCAGGAAAAGCCGTACATTATTTTCAATTAAACCTACCTAGAAGCCAAAAAAAGAAGAAAAAAAAGTTGTCCGAGCATTTAACATCCTCTAGACTTGCTGAACAGAAAAGCCAAGTGGCTCTACTTTAGACTGTCCAGAGTTTTAAGAGGACGCTCGCCATTCTGAAGCTAATGCTAACGCGAATGCTACACTAACGCTCAGATTGCATTTAACGTCTGATGATCACTCAGCACAGACCTCTAAAGGCTACAGGAACATTGCATATTCTCTCTTGCCAAAATAAAACAAATCTTACCGTGTTTCAAAACAACCAAGATGGAGGGCAGCCTAGCTTGACACACATCCTAAACTCCGGAGGGAGAGGCGCAGGGCATCTCACATGAGTGACACAGCCCAAACACTGCCACGATGCAAGCTGACTTAATCCACGTACAATATGAAAACTTCACGCATTATGAAAATATGACAAAAACAATGTCGCATTTTTGTCGTCATGTCAGGCAAAAACTGGCATTCATCTCGTTAGGTTCTAGTCTCCTAATATTTTTGTTATCATCATCGTTGACGAAAACAACCCTGCTGTTTATTTATGGTATTCGCTAATATTAACTGTAAATGCTAACCACCATCACTTATCGTCATGTCCAACAGCTGGCATTGGCTACCCACTGGATTTTGTGATGACTTGCTCATTACCCATTCTGTACTCGTTGTTTTTACTTGGTCGTGCGCAGGCATTGAATAGTCGATCGCTGCACCTGCATGTCCATTGACCAAATAGTGAATGGTTCACTTAGGACTAGGGGTGTGGCAATATATCGAAATACATTGTCTCCCAAAAGGTTATCGATATTCTCCTGCCAATAATCAATATATCGTTTTAAAAATTTGTCAGTTTAAACAATTTTAACAATTTGCTACCAAAATCTTCCACAAGGGTAGTGTCTCCGTTAACATTGACGGGTTGAGACGCCTAATGAATTCAGACCGCAAGGGGCGAATGAATGTTTGTTCATTGGAAACCAGAGCATTCGCAGCCAGTCTTTCTGACTTTCGGGGCATTTACAGGTCACTTTATGTTCATTTTAGGGCATTTACAGGTCACTTCCTGTTGATTTTGATTCACTGCCAATTCTATTTGGGGAGATTCCCAGGTCATTACCCGTTCTATAACCCAAAATCAACAGGAAGTGGCCCAGAAATGCCACAAAATCAACAGAAAATGATGAAAAAATGTACTGCAAATGACCTGAAATGCCCCAAAATTACCTTATTGGCTGCTATTGACTGCTATAGACGTACAATCCCTTTGAGTGGAAGGGATGGGAGTTTAAATGAATTGGACGTGTACTAGTGATAAATTTAATTTGATTCAACACAGAAGGATGAAAAGAGCTTGTTTTTCTGTTTATTACTTGCATAGTAAAATATCGTAGAATTATTTCATGATCCTTGTATCAACCGAGATGATCGTTATAGTGAGCCTTGTATCACAAATCATATCGTGAGGTACCCAATCGTTTCCACCCCTACTTAGGACCGGCCACTCATTTCCATAGTATTTCCTATTGTATTTTTACGCTGACAATGTAATGATTATGAGAGCAAAGCGCTTTTATTCATATTCTGAACCGAGTATCCTCAAGAGGGTCGTGGGGGGTGCTGGAGCTTATCCTAGCTAGGAGGTGGGGTGTATAAAAAAGCGCTTTGATTTATTGATTAATATTTAATTGAATTTATATATTTATTTTTGTATTTATTTCCACATTTCTTTTTGTAAACTAAAAAAGTATTAGACCCTACTGCAGCAACAGAATAAAAAGCAATAGAATAAGGTCTTTCAGATCACGGAAACGTGAACTTGGGTGATTTTATTTTCTGAATTGTGTTAGTTTAAACTAATAACTAAACATTGGATAAAGGCTCGCTATTCAATATCCAATTATCAATTGGGAACTGAATAATTTTATTATTTCTTTTTCCGAAATGACACATATAAATATGTATGCACTACAAGTAAGTTTACTTATACTACAAAAACATGTACTGAATTTTACTGAAGTATAGTTTATTTATACTATTTATATTTATACTACAAGCATGTGTACATATGTGTGCGTGTACGTGTACTACAAGTAAATTTCTAGTTTCTGATTGAAATGCAACATTGGTATGATAACGCAGCTTGATTCTCCACTGAGAAGCACCTATTGTTGTGCGACTCAATATTTTGATCCTGGTTGCAGTAACATTTTTGGCCACCAAGTTTACATATTGCTCCTATAACACAGTTTTTAAATTCAATCTGGTTGCAGTACCACTTACGGCCACCAAGCTTACATATGCTCCAGTCAGTCCAATCGATTAGCAGTGTTGACCATAACCTCGTAAAACGAAAAAAAAAAAAAAGCTCAAATTTGGTTTTTATTTTCCCAAAATTAGAGGGGGAAAAAAGGCCAAAAGGTACACAGACTTGTTTTTTTCATCAAATTCATCTTGTTGCGTGTCATTCCGCAGGTGACTTGGAGAACCGGGCAGAGATCAGAGAGCCTGCCACATTAGTGATAACCAATGCAACTCGACTGGACACGGCAAAATATCGTTGTGAGGTCACAGCTGCCGATGACCAGAAGTCCTTTGACGAGATTGTGATTGACCTTGTTGTTAGAGGTACAGTACTCAGACCTTTCAAATTTTGTGTTCTAGGCTTTTAAGGATAGACTGAAGTTCAGGCTAATAATAATGACATAATTATTTTGCCCTTAAAAGAGAGACCTTGCCTTTTCATTTCGCACTTTGGTTGCCGTAAGATGACACCGTGTTGTAGGTCACACCAAGCCTTTGGCATACATGTGAGGATGTGTTGTGACCAGACTAGACCTACCCAGCTGCAAAGGCATGTTCTGGGCTAAAAGGGGAAACCTCTGAAACTGCATCTACTCTGAATCGCAGTGCTAAAGAAAGCAAGCGCCACATGTTTCGCTAGCATTTTTTGGCATCGATCAAAAATCACGTTCCCACCCGAACCGTGAACGATAAGTACTGTATGTACCAGAAAGGTATGACATGAAAGCCTCCTACTTGTTCATATGGTCCAGCAGCATATGCTTCTACAGAGCATACCAGCCATTTCATTGAATAGTGCAGTATTTTTACCAGAGGTGGGTAGTCACGCATCACTTTTTACTCTGCTACATTTACTATGTTGTAGCTTTTTGAGAAAAATGTACTTCTAAGAGTAGTTGGGCTACACTACAGTTGTTACATTTTTTTCACTTTATTCTCCGTCGTTTGACGTAATTTCTTCCAGCAATGCTCACAGGGACTCTACCAGTTTCACCAATGAGACATCGCAACCAGGGCCAGCCCTGGGCATAGGCGAGCAAGCAGGTTGCCTAGGCGCCATATATTTTCGGGGGGAAAAAAAGAATACCCTGAAAAAATCTCTCACGCTACGCTTGCTGAAGTTTTTCTAACATATCAAGTACATTTTATTTTTTTAATAGGCTACATATACCGTAATTTCTGGACTATAAGGCGCACCTGACTATAAGCCGCCACCCACTAAATTTGACACGTAAACAGCATTTGTTCATAGATAAGCCGCACTGGACAATAAGCTCCAGCTGTCCTCACCGTATTATGGGATATTTACACCAAAATATATTAACCGTTAACACTTTATTTGACAGCGGCATCATAAGACTGTTATAAGACCAAATGAGCCACCATAATGCTTCGAACCTATTGGCTGCAAAGAGTCATTGCTTCAAAAATCACTGCTCCCTTGGGGGAGAGGGTCAACCTCTGCTGCCACCTGCTGTCAACACTGTTTTCGTCCAACGTGCCTCCTAGCATGCATTGTAGCCCTACAAATATTAAATAACAATCAAAATTCATGTTACGTGCTAATTTTTTCTTAGTTCTTGGAAGTTACTCTTCCAGTTGTTTCATAAATTGCTAGCTCTGGTATTTGGTAAAACTTTATTTGAAAATGGCACCATAAAACTGTCATAAGACCATCATAATTATGACATGACACTGCCATGAGCATTAATGACATCATGACAGATGTCATTTTGTGTCATCCGGCAAATTATCTCACTTTTGAATAGATGCAAAAGATCCAAGCTGGACTTAAATAGAGTGTTGGTGACATAATTTGCCAGATGATACTTAATGACATCTGTCATAAGCATTCATTAACGGCCATGATGGTGTCATAATCATGTCATAATTATGACGGTCTTATAGCAGTCTTATGACACCATTGTCAAAGTGTTACCTATTAACCCAAATAAGTAAAGAGATAAGCCGCACTGGACTATTAGCTGCAGGATTCAAAATGTTGGAAAAAAGTAGCGGCTTATAGTCCGAAAATTACGGTATATAAAAAAAAAAGCCATTTCCAACCTGGATTGTGTCAGCCACCTCGAATTTTATGGCATTCACGAGGCAGGGAGGAACTATTCATGCCTATAGATCATAGATCCATTTCATGAAAAATGACAAATATTGGCAGGTGATTAAATCAAAGGTCATTCAAACTCATGGTTTCAGAACGAAACTAAAATTATCACATAACAACAAACTAAATAGCATAACCTGCACTTAATGAAACGACTCGAACAGTAGCTAAATAATTAGCACAGAACTTAAAGTTTGTTATTTACACCGTAGTGCTGCATGCTGGAAGGCATGAGGCATGTTGTACGACATCAGTGTTGACAGCAGGTGGCAGGGAATTGAGGATTACAGTATATTGAGCAGTGATGGTCAAATGAAGCTTCTTGAAGCAATGAAGCTTTGCAGCCAATTGATCCAAAGATTCATGATGGTTCATTTGCTCTACGGCACTATCAAGTGGTCATGAAGCTGAAGAGGCGAACAGTGTTTGTAATTCTATTTGTTTAAAGGGAACCACAGATAGAAAGACTTGTAGTTTTTAAAATATAAACATTGATTTCAAATAATTTGATATGAAAAACCCTCTTGATGTTTTGGTTTTTATACAATTTACAAAATTAGTATAACTAGCAGGTCGCCAATGTTGTTGACGTCGCAGGGCGGTGGCGTCACTGGGTTATGCTACTGGGCTTCCAGAGTGTGACTCTAGCGACACAAGCATGTCATCTGTTCAGCCCTTTCAATTTGAATCCAAGAGGAACATTAATGAGCTTGACAGCACTGACAATATTTCACGAACTGAGCAGCAAAGGCAAAATGAACAAGAAAGATGGGATGAGACGACAGTAGGACAAAACTGGTGTTCTGCCGAAATGTGCTACACCGGCGAAACGTCTACAACTGGCGAATTTAACACCCAAAGTACCGCTGTGCGCTTTCAGCCTGTTTTGTTCAGATGCATACTGACAGAACATACTAAAGATGCTTTTAAGAAAATACTTAAACGTAGTAATATCAAATAAGGGTGGTTTAAATACGCTACGTGACTAAAGTGTTCAACAGATCAACAATTTGCTTTAATGCTAACACAAGAAAACACAATGCTTCAAAGTATGAGAGGGAAACACATGCAAAAAGTATTTTGAGGCAATGAAATGGTAATATTATTATTAAAAACACAAATAGTAGGTATTCGCCGTTTTTAACCAATGTGCGCATGTGTTGAATGTCTCGTCGCATAAGGATTTGCAGAGCACCGATAGCGTTCGTCTGGTGACAGTGGAAAACTACGTCATCACCCTGAGCGTCCATTGCGCACATAAAACACAGCGCCCTCCGTAGGTCAAAATATGTACTAAATATTATAGATTTTTAAGTTTTTAATGGCAATATTTTATGTGGTTTTAATAACATATTCTAGTAAAAGACAACAGTTGCGGCTTATTAGAGCCTACAAGTCTTTAAGTCCAAGAAAACGATATGAATGTGCTTGTGTTGCTGTATAAACAAAATCCAACAAGTACTATAAGGATAATTTGCTATTCATTTTTGTTTAGAAACGATAGCTTTTCCACAGTTTTTTGGCAAAATATAAAATATTCAATATACAGTGGTATAAAAAGTATCAGAACCTTTTGGAATTTCTCACATTTGCGCTTAAAATCATCAAATGTGATCTGATCTTTGTCAACATCACACAGTTGAAAAAACAGTGTCTGCTTCAACTAAAACCCTCCAAAGATTTATAGGTTTTTACATTTTAATGAGGATAGCATGCTAACAATGTCCTTAGGCAGAGGACAGAAAATCCTCTGCCTAAGGAGACTTAAAGAGCATTTGAAACAATTTTTTACCAAACAATTTAAGTCAGGTGTGTGCCCAATCACTGATGAGTGGTTTAAAGTTGCCCTGCCCGCTCTAAAACACACACCTGGTAAGAATTATCTTAATGAGAAGCATTGTCTGATGTGCATCATGGCTCGGTCAAAAGAGCTTTCTGAAGACTTGCGATCAAGGATTGTTCATTTGTATAAAGCTGGGAAAAGATACAAAACCATCTCTAAAAGTCTGGATGTTCATCAATGAGAGTCAGAGAAGTCTCCAAATGGAGAGAGTTTGGCACTGTTGCTTCTCTCCCAAAGAGAGGCCGTCTACCAAAGATGACGCCAAGAGTTCAGCGCAGAATACTCAGAGAGGTAAAAAAGAACCCTAGAGTGTCTGCTAAAGACTTAAAGAAATCACTGGCACAGTCCAGTATCTCTGTGCACACATCAACTATATGTAAAACTATATAGCCAAGAATGGTGTTCATGGGAGGAGTCCAAGGAGGAAGCCACTGCTGTCTAAAAAAAATTGTATCTCGTTAAATGACTGCAAAAAGGCACTTGCACTCTCATAGAAGTTTTGGCAAAAATATTTTGTGGACTGATGAAACCAAAGTTGAATTGTTTGGGAGTAACACACGTCAAGTGTGGAGGAAAAATGGAACAGCTTACCAACATCAACACCTCATCTCACCGTGAAGCATGGTGGAGGAGCAACATGATTTGGGACTGTTTTGCTGCCTCAGGGCCTGGACAATGTGCAATCATTAATGGAAGAATGAATTCAAAAGTTTATCAGGATGTTTCGCAGGAAAACCATAGGCTGTCTATCAGACAGTTGCAGCTAAAAAAAAAAAGGATGGATGCTGCAACAAGACAATGATCCAAAACACACAAGTAAATCAACTTCAGAATGGTTTCAGAAGAACAAAAATACACGTTCTGGAGTGGCCAAGTCAAATTCCAGACTTGAACCCCATTGAGATACTGTGGCATGAGCGAAAGACAGCGATTCATGCGAGAAATCCCAGAAATCTGAATGAACTACAGCAGTTTTGTTTAGAAGATTGGGCCAAGATGAGTCCTGATCGATGTGCCAGACTGATCTGCAGCTATAGGAAGTTTCTGGTTGAAGTTATTGGTGGCAACGGGGGGGGCACAAAATATTAAATGTGATGGTTCACTTATTTATATTTCTCCCATCTGTCATTGTTTGCATAGTATTCTCATTAAAATATGAAAACCTATAAATGTTTGGGTGTTTTTTTTTTTTTTTGTCAAAGCAGACACTGTTTTTTCATCTGTGTGATTTTGACAAAGATCAAATCACATTTGATGATTTTATGCAGAAATGTGAGAAATTCCAAAAGGTTTCATATCACTGTGTATATACTGGACTGTCTCAGGAAATTAGAATACACAATATTCTAATTTTCTGAGACAGTCCTGTATATTGTTCTATGTAAAGGACGTCAGCCAAGGTCGGCCCCCCACATTTTTACCGCGCCAAATCTGGTCCCCTTTGCAAAAAGTTTGGACACCCCTGCTTTAAATGGTGGATTAATGTACAGGACTGTCTCAGAAAATTAGAATATTGTGTATTCTAATTTTCTGAGACAGTCCAGTATACTGTTATTGGGGTGAGGGGGGCTCCTAGCTACACATTCGCCTAGGGCACCTAGTCACCCAGGGCTGGCCCTGGCCACAACAATAATCTCATGGAACCATTATACAAATCTGACGTAACAATACAGCCACATGAACACACGCATGCTTGCAGTCGGAAGTCTTATGATTACACCGGCCTATTCAATTAAGTGGCGTCTTTAAAGCGTTTATGTATAAAGATTTAACCATTTTTACATAGCGTCAACATTACTCGAAAGCGTGGATTTCAAACTCTCCCATATGATCAATTTGATTTCATTTTTCTCCAATAGAGGGCACTCATGCTCTTTGTACGGGTGATGTTTCAGTTCTGTCGATTTTTTTTGTGTTGGAATTCGATGATTTTTGTGAATTATTTTGGCCTAAAAATATGTAATAGGTTATAGTACAGTATTATAATAACAGTTCTGATAGATGCCGTTGAGCTGAGAAAAGAAAACACACCATTTTTACCAAAGAAAGATCAGACATTGTAAGCAGTTACTTATCGTGAAGTATTCTTGTATATTCTGTTTTCACAGAATATTTTTTAAGTTTGTCCTTGAATAATGTTTTTTGGGATGATTACTTTTACTTAAGTAATATTATTTTGAAGTAATGCTACTCTTACTTGAATAAAATCTTTGGCTACTCTACTCTTCCAATTTTTATCCTATATCTTTTTTTTATTTTTTTTTATGACACCATAGTAAAGCCAGTCGTTCCAAAATGCAACGTCCCCAAATCGGTGCCTTTTGGGAAGTCGGCAGAGCTGAGTTGTTTGGAGGAAGAGGGCTTCCCCAAGTCTCAGTACCAGTGGTTCAAGAACAGAGAAGAAATTCCCGACGACCCAAAGAGCAGCATGAAGTTCTTCAACTCCTCATACACCCTCAACTCGGAAACTGGAATTCTGGTTAGTATGTGTGTGTGCATGTGTTAGGACAAGGACACGCATGAGCTATGAGGGTGGGGCAGGGACGGTGGCCGGACGCCCAGGGGTGGGGGCAGATATTTTGGGTAGACAGTTGATGGCGTAGGAGGGTTCGAGCCACAAGGGGAATCTGCTGTCCTCACTTGCACATTCCTCAATGGAGTTGCTCAGTTCGCAAACTCTCCTCCTCTGCTGGCCTCTAGGATGTGAAATATCACACCGTAATGCAGTCGCCTCCTTTGTGTGGAAACCCAGAGCAAGTTTAGACTGCATTTGAAAGTACCAGCTATAAACTAATGAGGTTGGAGGATGTTATGACTTTGCCCCCTACGCCACACCATTTGACTGCTATTTTGATGTCCTATTTTATTGCCCCACCTGTGGGAAAAAAAAACTCTATTGTAGTCGCTGGTAGATGGATACAGTGGACCTAGCTAGCTGTATGTCGGATAGGATTGCATCAATAGGAATTCTTATTAAACACTAACTAGAGCTCCGACTCCCACCCTAAATTCTGATTTCGTGAATTTTATTCAGATGGATGCAAACTTTCTCCTTCCTTCTGTTAAAACGGACTAAGACCGCCCGGTCAGAGCCATGTGGGAAGAGAGTTGCAACACTCTCTGAACTCGCCGCGGGTGGTCACATGGTTTATGTAGGCGTGAATAGTTCCGGGCCCAAGCAGCGCTGTATATTGGTTTTCTATTGAACTGACAGCAGTGATTGCAACATTTTTGGGGAATGAATGTATAAAATCGCGTATCTAAGTATTTGTTTGATTATGTCATTGCATTAAAACATATTTGTAAATGCTAGTTTTACATTTATAGTGGTATGGCAACAACTGAAAAATATGTAAACTGTTACACAGAAGGTAACTTTCCTATGTTGTGGAGGGAAAGATTCATGTTTGTGTTAGAATTCGCATGGGGAACCAGCTTTTGCATTGAAATGCAAGATGAGTTAGGTTTTTCTTTTTTCCGGAGAATGTCTAGATATACTTGATTCACTTATCTGTGGTAATGTATTAAATACAATGTATAGCAATAACTACTCATTACCCTTTGATGAAAAAAATCTCATTTTTTATTGACGAATTTGTGAAATTGTGTCATGGTTCATTGCTTACACCAAACATTTTATTGTCAGTGGGCAGTGGACCAGTCTGTCCGAAAAGGATTATCTATCGTACATATGGTTTCTCCAAGGACCTAGAGCAGCAGAAAAAAATGGATAGCAATGGTGAGCCGTCAAAACATGTATTTGCTGTTTGCTGTTCAAAAAGGGGCTCAGTGGCTACAGCGAGCAGTCACCAACAGCTACCCTAGCACAAGCTACAGCATGATGTGCATCATGAAAATGTAACGTCTGACCTAAAAAACATACAGGTATATATTAAATTATAGTATTTTGATTAAAATTATAATTTTGTGCCCTTGTTTGTTGACATCACTTTTCAATCTAGACACATCTCTAAAATATAGTATATCTTCAACATTTTGATTAAAAAATACAGGTTGTCATGCATTAACTTGGTACTCTACGATGAGGGTGATACCTTCAAAGCTTAAAAAATCGAGCTAACAAGTACATGAAAGCCGGCCGTCTACCAATACTGTCAAATAAAGATAAGTATGCATCACTAAACCCTAAAAGTGTTGACTAAGAGAAAATCACTCGTCAACCGAGATAAAATAAAAATATATTTCTGTATAATTACGCCATGCACATACAAATAAAGGTCAACATAAACATAAAGTGCCTCTGATAATATACAGATTAAAATTTGAAAAGAGGTCGTTATTTAATAACTTACCTCCGAATATACTTTGCAGCCAGCCATTCAAATGAATGGGGTTCGCCCTCGTCGAAGCGATGTTTGGAACTATTCGAGGCTACATTACCTGGAAGTAAAATCTTATAATGGATTCCTTTCGGAGGGTCGCAACTCTCTTTCTACATGGCTCTGCACCTGTTGGATTGTGCATTTAAGCAAAGTTTTCATGATCAGCATTACGCCGCCACCCTACTCCAATCCTTAGGGGTGGAAGTATATTCAAGAGAGTTACAGTGCCTTGCAAAAGTATTCGGCTCCCTTGAATCTTGCAACCTTTCGCCACATTTCAGGCTTCAAACATAAAGATATGAAATTTAATTTTTTTGTCAAGAATCAACAACAAGTGGGACACAATCGTGAAGTGGAACAACATTTATTGGATAATTTAAACTTTTTTAACAAATAAAAAACTGAAAAGTGGGGCGTGCAATATTATTCGGCCCCCTTGCGTTAATACTTTGTAGCGCCACCTTTTGCTCCAATTACAGCTGCAAGTCGCTTGGGGTATGTTTCTATCAGTTTTGCACATCGAGAGACTGACATTCTTGCCCATTCTTCCTTGCAAAACAGCTCGAGCTCAGTGAGGTTGGATGGAGAGTGTTTGTGAACAGCAGTCTTCAGCTCTTTCCACAGATTCTCGATTGGATTCAGGTCTGGACTTTGACTTGGCCATTCTAACACCTGGATACGTTTATTTTTTAACCATTCCATTGTAGATTTGGCTTTATGTTTTAGATCATTGTCCTGTTGGAAGATAAATCTCCATCCCAGTCTCAGGTCTTGTGCAGATACCAACAGGTTTTCTTCCAGAATGTTACTGTATTTGGCTGCATCCATCTTCCCGTCAATTTTAACCATCTTCCCTGTCCCTGCTGAAGAAAAGCAGGCCCAAACCATGATGCTGCCACCACCATGTTTGACAGTGGGGGTGGTGTGTTCAGGGTGATGAGCTGTGTTGCTTTTACGCCAAACATATCGTTTTGCATTGTGGCCAAAAAGTTCAATTTTGGTTTCATCTGACCAGAGCACCTTCTTCCACATGTTTGGTGTGTCTCCCAGGTGGCTTGTGGCAAACTTTAAACGAGACTTTTTATGGATATCTTTTGAGAAATGCCTTTCTTCTTGCCACTCTTCCATAAAGGCCAGATTTGTGCAGTGTTCGACTGATTGTTGTCCTATGGACAGACTCTCCCACCTCAGCTGTAGATCTCTGCAGTTCATCCAGAGTGATCATGGGCCTCTTGGCTGCATCTCTGATCAGTTTTCTCATTGTTTGAGAAGAAAGTTTGGAAGGACGGCCGGGTCTTGGTAGATTTGCAGTGGTCTGATGCTCCTTCCATTTCAATATGATGGCTTGCACAGTGCTCCTTGAGATGTTTAAAGCTTGGGAAATCTTTTTGGATCCAAATCCGGCTTTAAACTTCTCCACAACAGTATCTCGGACCTGCCTGGTATGTTCCTTGGTTTTCATAATGCTCTCTGCACTTTAAACAGAACCCTGAGACTATCACAGAGCAGGTGCATTTATACGGAGACTTGGTTACACATAAGTGGATTCTATTTATCATCATCGGTCATTTAGGACAACACTTGACACTTGACAAAAAAATAAAATTTCATATCTTTATGTTTGAAGCCTGAAATGTGGCGAAAGGTTGTAAGATTCAAGGGGGCCGAATACTTTTGCAAGGCACTGTACATACAGTGGTACCTCGAAATATGATCGCTTTGACACACAATCTTTTCGACATCCAACGGAAAATTTGACTTGCCATTTGTTTCTACATCCAACGACATGCTCGAAATACAGCCATTTATGACAGCACGGCAGTTTCTTTGTTATCCAGCAAGACAGGCACATGGCTGATTTTGTGACAGAAATCCACATGGGTTCCAAGAATGTTAGTCCAGATGGTGAAAAAGGGAAAAGGTGACGCTTACCATTGAAATGAAGAAAAGTATGAGTATGGTGTGCGCGCCCGTAAACTGGCTTGACAATACGGCGGTAGAATGTCTACGATCTCGACGGTGGTCCTCTCAACCCTGTTCACCATTCTTTATGAGTAAACGTGACATTTATTATTATTGTAACATCGCCAAAGAAATCGCCATTTTCGTCAGGTTTTTAATCATTTTAGAACTTGTGCAAGACAACACGCCTCCTGTCTGCCGCAGCTGACGTCCAACAACAGAACATAAAAGTGAAAGTTAAAACTCTAATGCACCTTCTCTTACTTTGTCGTCAGCCACACGGTGCTTTCAGGTACACCACGCATAACACATCCGCCACATTAGAACCCAGTTTGGTATATTATTACAGGTATCATTATAATTATTACTATTATTACATTATTATTCCTTTTTTTTTTTCCAGAATTTGTTTTGATCTGTGTAATTGCAATAGTACCAGCAGTATTCATTAAAGATTTAGTGTAGGTTTTCGGGCTGTGGTACGAATTAATGGAATTATAATGCATTCTTATGGAAAACTCCTGCTCGACATTCAACCATTTCAACTTAAAAACAAGGTCCTGGAACAAATTAACTTCGTATGTAGAGGTACCACTGAATATGGTTTTTGTCCTGGGTCCTCCACTGGCAGCTATGGAAGACCATATAGGACCGAATTTAATATTACAGCTTTAAAAACTCATTCACTCGCAGCCATTTTCACCGGAGCAACGCCCTTCACTCCCGACCGTTTTACTGGATTTTGACTGATTTTGCAAGGCCCACAGAAAATTCTTTCTATTGCTATATATACATGGAGCTCAAAAGATCTCTTCTTTCAGCAGAAAAAAATAGTTAGTTCATATCTTTTTCCATTCTTTAGAAATCAGCATTAGAAAATAGCTTAGTTTAAGCAATTTTCCAATTTCTGATTAAAAAAAGACAAACGGAGCTTTTTGTAAAAGCATACATTTCCAACATAACTTTGACTTTAACACAGCTATTTTTCGCTGTTGTGACATCCCAAACATCTGAATAATGTTTTCGTTCTACAAAATAACATAAACAACAAGACAAATAGAGCTTTTGGTCTTTTCAAAACACTCCTCCAGTGTCGTTTGCCATTTTTTTCCGATCGTTCTCCACATTTTTCTCACGCGTCTTCACAAGATCCCTCCAACTTCCTATTCCTTCATTTCCTTTTTTGGCCCGAGATGAGTTCTTACAAAATGCGGTACTGCCCTCCAGTGGCCAGTTTTATTGCTTTAAAATGAGTTTTGAGCATTGTGCATTGCAGTTTAGGTGCATAACAACCTAGAGATGCCTCTTGTATAAAAAAATAAATAAAAAATAACGTAAAAGATGTATAAATACGTTTTTGGGACATTGAAACAATTAAAAATAGAACATATTTATATGCTTTTAGGAACAAATGAGTTAAAATGGGAATTGAATAATTAAAACTGCCATTAAATGTATCATTGATTCATTAAAATAAAAATAAAATAATGTAATTGTTTAGCTTATTAATGAATTATTTAATTGACACATGTTGCAGCACTTTATGAATTTATCTGTCTAACGCACCCATCAAAGTCAGTGGGCTTGACTAACGCTGATCTAAGTTTAATAGATTACTGTCTTCTGAAGTCTTTCAAAAAATGATGTCTATGGAGAATATACTATAACTTTCTCGGGAGTATATTTTAGACCTTGCTAGATTACTGTCTTCTGAAGTCTTTCAAAAAATGGTGTCTATGGAGAATATACTATAACTTTCTCGGGAGTATATTTTAGACCTTGCTGATTATGTGGAAGCCAATGTAGTGTGCAAAGCAGAGGGGTTTATCAAAGTTTTTGGCGTCATTTCGACTCTTCGTTGCAGCACTCTGTGAATTTATGAGCAAAACCTGCTGTCACTAGTTCTTCACTTGTTTGACCAGAGTAAAGGAAGCACCACCTAGGTTGTCAGAATATGTTTACCGGCTCTGCATTGCTCGTTTATCTAAAATTGAGTCATCTTAGCTTCATGTGCTGGGTAACCAATCAGGTGTTAGTCCCGCCCGCTGACTTTGAGGAGTGAGTAAATTTAATAAAATAGTGAAATAATATGTTAATATGTAAATATGTATGTATATAGGTTTTTTACATTAAATTGGCTAATTTATTATTAGTCATTTAATGACACTTTTATTTACTGTATTTTCTGCACTATAAAGCGCATCAGAGTATAAGGCGCACCTTCAAAGAATGGCCTTTTTAAAAGTTATCATGTATAGGGCGCACCGCATTATAAGGCGCAGTAGTAGTGGGTTGGGGTTGCGTTATGCATCCACTAGATGGAGCTGCGCTAAAGGGACTGTCATGCCATGATTACCAATATAGACCCTACCCACGTGACGTCACAACTCCGCTCTCCTGAATGGTACCGCCCAATTGTCCGTCAAAACATAGTGTTAACCTGTTACGGCTACGTACATTCCTCCTATTTACGGCGTGTTTTTCTGCTCCTTAACATTAATAATCAAAATGGTGAAGGCGTGTGTGGCTGTTGGTTGCACTAACAGAGAAGATGGAAGGAGAGACGTGAAGTTTTACCGTATTCCGAGGGATCCAAAGAGGAGAGCGAAATGGACGGCTGCAATTCGACGTGAAAACTGGGCACCAAAAAATCACCACAGACTATGTAGTAGTCATTTTATATCCGGTAAGATGCATTTAAGATATACTTAGAGGGTTTGGGGCTGACAAATAACCACAATTAAGATCATTGCTAGGCTAATCGCCGACAACATACACGTATGTATGTAGTGAAAGTGCTATCGCTAAACCATATAAACATTAAAAGCATTGACAAACGACATCAAATACATTAGACTTGACAGTGGATGTTAGCAATAACAAAAGATTTTGAATTGAAAATTTCGTAACTCACCTTTCCAAGCACAAGATAGATTCCTGCCGAATTTTCGTGGACGAGGACCTGTTTCACCCAACCAGCAACGAAGTATTTATAAGCCTCCAAGCTCTTGAAGTTTTTCAAATTTTCGTGAGAATAGGCTGATTTTGTGTGGACAAGATAATTGTAAATATCAGCGTAGCAGATGTCAGGCAGACAGGGCGAAGACAGTGGGTCGAAAAACATCGATTTGGGCATCAAATATGGATCTGGCGACTGTATAGAACGAAGCTTTTCCACATAACGCCTTTTATGCAACACATCCAGTGAGTTAACGGCATCAGAAAGCACCGGGTCTTCCATGAAATGCATTTTAAATTACTCGATCAATTGAAACCAATGCTAATACAGAGACAAAATGACGGACAAGTGGGCGGAACCATACAGCGAGCACGTGGTTTTGTGACGTCGGTGGGTAGGGTCTATAAAAGGTGCATCGGATTATAAGGCACACTGTTGGCTTTTGAGAAAATTAAAGGCTTTTAGGTGCGCCTTACAGTAAAGAAAATACGGTACCTAATTCTCCTTTTAATTAATTAATGACACATTTAAGTATTTCTTTTAAGATGTATTTATATATTTCATTCTGTCCCATTTGGACCTCCATAGGCGGCAACGCCCATTCTATTGTGTAAAGCGTTATTTTTTAATAAAGAAGGTTTCATTTTGAAACAGAAAAAAAAAATATTATGGGCCTCAATTACAATATTATTATTTTATTATTTATTTTTAATATATTTAGCGGAAAACACTTAGGTGACTTGAAGTTTTGCTCTGAGACTCCCAATTTGTCCAAATTTCAAAATTGTCCGATTTTGAACAGAAGGGCTTTTTTTTTTTTTTTTTTTTTTTTTTTTTTTTAAACAGCAAAACCCTAACTGGAGTTGAGAGCATGCGAGAGCAGAATTAAAGACGCCATGATTTTAACGAGATATTATCGCGTACTTTTCTTGTTTATATCCAAAAACTCCATATAGCATGTATCATCACAGATGTGAATGGCCATGGCTGGATTATCTCGGGATTTTATGGGTGAAACATGGTAATATAACTAGGGATGCAGAAATGCAGAAATCGCAGACGTCAAGGAGTGGTCGAGATGTTCTTTCTCATATATTTACCCTTTTAAACATTTCTTTTTCAATTTTTCTTTGTTTGGATCGATTATTTATAATCTAAAATATTGGGGAAAATGCGACTGTAACGAAAAAATACAATGAAATGATAGTTATGAGGTAGGTAGCCGAGACTTTTTATCAGACACCAATTTTTTCATTGTGACGTAATTTGTTCAAAACTTTCAAATATGCGTGTCAAGAATTTTTTTAAGTTTTTTTTTTTTTTTTAACGAAATATTGGACGTCAATTAATGATTCTAAGCTAAAAACAGACGTTTTGAATAATAAATATAATTACTTACCTTCTTTTTATGGCTGGGTTGAAACAATAGTGGTTGTGCAACATCTGTAAATGGGGGTTTTCAGGGTAAAACGGACAAATTAAAAATAGTTTGGGGACTCAATGCGGCATGAATCTGCTATGGCAGCATATAGACATATCCTTCTATAAGACACAACAGTTCTTTTGGCTTAAAATACAGCAGTTTATTTTATAGAGGGGTGCGAGAGCAGAAACTGCTTTTTCAGCCTTGTCTGTGTTTTCCGCCATAAATAATTGCCATGGCCAGGTCCTTATCTCCACACATAGCATATATACGGTATGTATATAAAAATAGCCAATTTATGCACAAGTGATAGCAAGAAAATAAGAACATAAAATAATCGCAATACATATAGAATTGCTATAGCCAAGTCCTTATCCCCACTTGTCGTGAGCTCCATTGTATTCTATATTTAAAAATATATATATTCACACATAGTATATATGTATATAAAAATAGCCGATTTATGCACGATTGAAAGCAAGAAAATAAGAACATAAAATAATCGTAACGTATACATTGTTTGGAAACATTGAATTAAATCATGACATTCGGTATTTACAATGTGAACTTGAGTACTTTTATTAAAAGGCCGGTGTAGAATGGAGCCCCAAGGTTGGTATGTCAGTTTAAAGGTTGACTGCTCCACAAATGGAGTACACTTTGATGGGATATGCGGACAGAAATGAGCATAAACCAAGTAGGACATCATAATCACATACACATTTCAGAATCAAACCTGAATGAAGTTGACTTCAATTTATTCTCAGTCAAGAGATTTCCCTCCTGGTTATGTGCTCGTCAGTAATATCTGACCAGTAATGACGATTGTCTTAAGTAAGTTTGACAAGTGAGATAAGTATACACAAAAAATATAAGGCTGACTGGTCACTTTTGTTTCCCAATGCAGAAGTTTATCACAGTCAGAAAAGAAGATGCCGGCGAGTACTACTGCCGAGCAAGAAACGACGCAGGTTACGCCGAGTGCGCGCCGCAGAAGATGGAAGTCTGTAAGTGCTGCATCAACACCTCTTTTAAATAGACATCCCAAGAGTTCATGCGGGTTCACAGACAACATAGAACAGGGGTTGGCAACCTATACCACTTAAAGAGCCATTTCAACCCAGTTACCTCATAAAAGCCGCACGTATATAATGATATTTGACATAATTGCGTCATCCCAATTGTTTTATATAAATGCACATATATATATATATATATATATATATATATATATATATATATATATATATATATATACAGTGTATATATATATATGTAATGAAGATATTACTTCCAAGTGCTTTGGAAGTAATATCTTCATTTATTTTGCTTGCAATGAAAAAAACTCAAAACAGAATGGGGGGGGGGGGGGGGGAATTAGATCATTATCCTTTTATACAAAACTCCAAAAATTGGCCGGACAAAAGTATTGGCAACCTTTGAAAAATCATGTGATGCTTCTCTAATTTGTGTAATTAACAGCTATTGTTACCTACCTGTGGCACATAACAGGTGGTGGCAATAACTAAATCACACTTGCAGTTAGTTAAAAGGGATTAAAGTTGACTCAACCTCTGTCCTGTGTCCTTGTGTGTACCATATTGAGAATGGAGAAAAGAAAGAAGACCAAAGAACTGTCTGAGGATTTGAGAAGCAAAATTGTGAGGAAGCATAGGCAATGGCAAGGCTACAAGTCCATCTCCAGCGCAGTGTCATCAATAAGTGTAAAGCCCATTACTGTGGCTAACCTCCCTAGATTTGGACGGAAAAGAAAAATTGACGAGAGATTTCGAAATCTCACAAGCGCCAGAATAAATTTTCATCAAATATTCCCTGATTTAATATAAAACTGAGCCCCATCAGAGGGTTCAAAGAGACATGGGTTGCCGACCCCTGACATAGAACTACTGTATTTATCGAATACAGCATACTGTATATGGATCATTCCAAAATTGAAGTACATTTTACGTCCCTCCCTTCTAAATTTACAGAATCCAAATAGTAAAACATGCCGTTTCTGACTAAATGTATGTGTTCTGAGATCTAAGAAAAACTAAAAGAAAAGAATGCTAAAAATACTTCTCAAAATATTAAATAAGTCTGGAGTAATCCCTAAATGGACATTTTTCTTTTGTCCCCCTGATGACCAAAATGAATCGCAATTAAAACTGTTAAAATGACATTTCAGTCTCTTTTTTTATTATTAGCTTCAATGCCATCTCTTAACTGTGGGAACATTTGTTTTAATGAAATTAATATTTCAAATATGAATTATTCTCAGTGGAAAGTGTGTCCCAGATCACGCACGCAAGCCTGTTACCATCACCTTTTTATCAGGGTAGAGGAAGATAGCAGGGAATCCAATGATACACTGGATATGGCATCATCAGTTTTTCAAAAGAATGGCTTCATCATCTTGGTGAGGACATTACCTAAAATAGATACTCCTCCGTTATTTATGGATGTATCATAATGAAATTTGCTAGGTATATTCTAGGTATGTAGAGGTAGTCCCCGGGTTACAAACGACTTCCGTTCTACGCCGGCTATGAAACCTGAATTTCCGCGTAAATCAGAAGGAACTCTTTAAGTACCCTTAAATACCCCTTGAATATTAAAAATAACTATCCAAAAACATGTATCATACATCACATTAATAAAAATGAAGTGAAAAAAAAAAAAGATATTGTACTTAAAATCAATGCTGAGCGGTGTAACTGTTAAGCCCCTTCCAGACATCGCTAAATTCCGGTTAAGTCCCAGGATTTAAACAGGTACCCCTTATGTCTGATAGCAAATTCCCGGGTGGACTGACACTAGGATGACACGGACATTAACCGGGTTGCTTCCCAGTATAATGTCTGGGATTTAACAGGGATGAGGCATGTATAAAAGCAGCCGTTTAATTCTTGGGTCACAGCGCAAAGCCTGATGACGTAAATATTACGGCGGGCCGATCGTCATTTCCTCTTCCTTTACAGTGAGACTAAAATCAGTGAAAAAAACATTACCACTATCAACATGGCAAACTGGAAAGATTGCGAAATTAAACTGAAAACATAACAAAATTAAAATTGCTACTGGATTTTAGGATCTTTGGAAATATGTGGTTTATTTTGTTGCCGACCAAAAATGACGGAATGTCCGGGTTATAAAATCCCATCCCCCGCCCTACCCGCACAGAGAGCGCTAGTGGCCAACACAGGACAAATCTGAAAGTGTCCAATCCAAGTACAGTGATCCCTCGTTTTGCGTGGTTAATGGGGACCTTAACCCGCCACGATAAGTGAAAAAACGCAAAATAGCAAAAAAAAAAGCTTAAAAAAAAAACTTTTTTTTTAAGTAGAAAAATGCTTCATTGAGTTAGTCCACTTGAATCTTATCAAGCTGCTCACTTACAAACAATGAGTTTCCACAGCAACTGTTTAACAAGTGAAACGATGTTTGATTTAAGCGCTTTGAAGCTTTGGCTTATAAGCATCTGTGGAATGATCAAACCCAAACATCCGTCAACATCGTTAACTTAAATAAGCAACTCCAGTGCAGTACCTAACGAACAAAGAGCAGGGAGAGGGAGCGAATGAGACTATGGGATCAGCTCGGGACTGCTCATCTGTATTTTTTTTTTTTTTTTTAATTGGAAAAAAAACCCGCAATAGACTGATGGCGCGAAGTTTGAAGCGCGAAGTAGCGAGATATCACTGTAATTCCTGGTACATCTCCCCATGTCTGAAAGCCATCATAGGGTAAATCCTGCGTTGCATTACACAGGAATTTAGCGGAATATTACTCTGAAAAGCGGTTTTACGTGACCAAAAAAAAAAAAAAAAAAAAACAATTTGAGACAATATGGAAGACAAGACTCCAGCGTCGTAAAGTCCAAATCACAAGTCGGGTACGTTGTAACCCGGGGACTACCTGTATACGATTTTTATCTCTGAGCTGATTGATTAATTGCAGTCTCGTTATGTAGTTACTCCAGTTATCCAAAAGATGGCAGCGTTCATTTGAAGTTCATTTTAAGAGTTCATTTGAACATACGGTATTTATTTACCGATTTACGTTAATGAGTTTTTCTTCTTGGTCAGCGCTAAAAGCTAGCTAAACAGCTAGCGTCCATTCCTAAAATGAGTAAAGCCTGAGTTATGCCTCTGCATTGCGGTGACGGCGAAGCTACTACGGCGTCAATGAGCATTCGATAGTTCTGCGGCAAGGGAACGCGTTGCTATGTAATTCACCGCCAAGCCATTAGAGGTGTGTGGCGTTGTGTTTGTACGGTTTGAGGGGACTCCTGTCGACTTCCTCTAGTTTTCTTCCGGTTACACAATAATGCCAACAGAGATGGAACGCTTGAATGCGGATCTTCAGCTCATCGACAGTGAAAAACAAATGTTGATCATACTGTAATGTTCGTAACTAGGCGCGAGTCCTTTAAGAGGCGATCAGACTACGGAGCGGCAACGTAGCGGGAAGCGAGTGAAAAGAACGGGAGGAAGCAAAACTTAGCGGTTGCATGTTGAGGCAGCCCGCTATTATTTTTAAATTTATTTTATTGTTGCCACAGTAAAGTGGAGAAGATATTATCGACTCCTCTCCTTCTTCCCCCCAGCCGTTCTCATAAAAGCACTGAGGAACTTTCAATCAGTGATGATGTATCAAGCATCAAAACAACTCTTTTGACACCAAACCTGTGCTTTCTTTGTCATATACTTGAAGTGTGAAATGTAAATAAGTCACAGACTCACAGCAAACTTATGTACACAGCAAACTTATGTACACAATAAATGATGAAGGGCACCAACCACAAATATGACATAAAGTGATAAAAAGCTGGCAGATTTTCGCCGACTGTGTCACCGCTTCGGGTGGCCATTCGCTTCCGAACCTTGCCATTTGCCAATCTTTATAATGTCTTGACTAGACATTGTAGAAGTTGTCGTACTTGCTCTTCGATGATACTCTCGTCAGCTTGGTCTATTTTTGCGTGTAAAACAATGTTTGAAAATGGCGGTGAGTTCGCGCTGAACCGGAAACAAGAGTGTGAGCGGGCCAATCACAGTCCATTTGCGCCACGTCACCGCGCGTTGATGTGTCAACCAGTCAGAAAATTGTGGAGATGCACGTAAGCTACGGCGAAGGGTCGTAAATCGGGTCTGCCTTAGCAGCGTAGGTCTGCCGCAGACGCATAACTCAGCCTTAACAGTGCAGATTTTCTACCAAACAAAAGTGAAGCCTGTTTTAAAACTTTGACCATGGGTCTGTCAACTGAGCTAATCCAGCCTTTAACAGTTTATTACTTATTATTGATGGATACATAGCAGAAAGTTAGAAACGTTAGGCTTATTTTTTAAGAAAATTCAAGCCGAAATGTACTCCAATTCTGGAATGATCCATAATATACTTCATTGTCTTTCATAACCAAACATCATTGTTGCACTACTGTTTTATCTTCCCAGATGATATTGACGTCGTAGGGATTATACTGGGAGTTGCTGTGGTGGTCGTTGTACTTATATGTATATCAGCCGGGATCTGCTGTGCATATAAGCGAGGTTATTTCGCAAGTCAAAACCAGGCCGGGAACAAGTAAGACATCGGCCCATCCTCTTGCAATGACAACACGTTGTACTTGTATTGACCTCCTTATGCTCTTTGTGTTGTAGTTACAAGGTTCCAGCAAAAGGAGATGGGGTAGACTATGTCAGGACAGAGGATGAGGTACGTATCTGTCAAATAATGGATATTATAAGGCTCCAGCCTACATGTGTGTATTTTTCTAATACTGGAGAGATTTTAAATAGTTTTTCCCCCAGAGAAAGTATATCAATGCCAGATATACATATATTAACTTCAAGATTAAGGGGCCTTTTACATGTTGACTCTCCGCGAATACGAAAAATTTCAAATTTACATTTATATGGTTCCGTCTCCATATGAACAATGTTGCAATTTTGTGCGAAACCGATGTAGTATTAATGACACGCCCCACGGGCCAGTGCAGATTTACAAGGTGACAGCCAATGATGCACTTTGACCCCAACAACCTCCTCAGCCAGGAAGACAACATACCCGCCCACTCCAAGCAATGGTATTTTTTTTTCTTTTGCTACTAAAGGCACAAAAATGGAGATATTCAGCATATTTAAATTAAAAATATTGGAAAAACAGTAAGCCGACTTTCCGCCATATTTGCTGTTTTGAATGTTTAGTACCACCGCTGCGCACCTCCAACGTGACGTGTGGGAGTGCTGATGTTATCGGCACGGGAGCTTTCCATTGATATTGATGCGGAGCAAGCCCCCGCAATGGCGTACCGCACGCAGGCTATTTTTAGACTCTGACGTCGCATCGTAAAGCGGAAGTAAAGCCGAAGTGGGACATTATAGACCCGCCATCGCATAGACACAACGTAATTTGTGATACTTTTCGCCGGTATCTTTCAAAAACGAACATGCCGATCACGCATTGCTTTTTTGGAACTTGTAGAAACGACTGTAGACATTACGACACATGAAGGATGTTTTCTTCATACGTTTCCGGAAACCAAAAACTCGGGAGGAAAAAATGTAAAGACCAAATCAACTTGCGCGGACTTTAACACCAGCTCGGTGAATCCATTCACATTTCATATGCCGTAAACATGATGTTGGGTTGGCATGGTCTTTCAGAGGACAAAGAGGTAAGCCATTTTTATATTTTTAACTTATTTTTTTAGCGTAACGTTGTGCTGTACTGCTTCTGTCTGACAATTAATGACCTGAAAAGAATTACAATGGTATCTGACTGCCACTGTTACCGTTTCTGTTATGTGTATATATATATATATATATATATATATATATATATATATATATCATTGTCAGTCGCGTCGATAAAAAAGCTAAAGCTATGATTAGGTCGGCTCGTTTTTTTCGTCTTCTTCAGCCTTCGACACTAAAGCCATCTCTTTAACTGAACATATTTATGTTCTTCTACATCTTTGCCAGTTAATTTGGCACCAGGCACATAATTTTCAGAGAGAATTGATAGGTTTAGCTCTGTAAACATCTCCTTCGTACACGATTTCCATTCATTTCCTTTTAGGGACAACCGGTGGCTTGTCCCTACTTAGCAACAGTAGCTAATGTCATGAATATTAATGAGCGGGAGTGACGTGTTGCTTGCGGTACGCCATTGAATCCTTCCACTTTGGAGCCCGGATTCAATGGTTTGCGTCTTCGCTTTCCGCTTTCGCTGACACCATATAAAGGCGGGACCATTCCGCAACACAGTCATTGCGTCTTGGTGTTGCAGAGTCATCATGTAAACTGCCCCTAACATCATCTACAGCTTAATCCGGGGTCAGGTTACAGGGGCAGCAGCTTTAGCAGAGAAACCCAAACTTCCCTCTTCCCAGCCACTTTAAGCAGCTCCTCGGACGTGATCACAAGACGTCCCCAGGCCAGCCGAGAGACTTAATCTCTCCAGTGCATCCTGGGTCGTCCCCGGGGCTTCCCGCCAGTGGGACATGCCCGCAGAAAACCTCTTCAGGGAGGCGTCTAGGAGGTATCCGAACCCTATGCCCTAGCCACCTCAGCTGGCTCCTCTCAATGCAGAGTAGCAACTCGACAATGAGTCTCTCCTGGATGGCCGAGCTTCTCACCCTCTCATAAAGGAAACCTTAAAGACTTGTAGGCTTTAATAAGCCACAATTTTTTTGTTTTACTAAAATATGTTATTAGAAACATATATATTATTGCCATTGATTTAAAACTCTATAATATTTAGTACTTGTTTTGACCTACGGAGGGCGCCATGTTTTACGCGCGTAATGCACGCTGGGGGTTGGGCTGAACCGGGAGAATAGCTGTGCTAGCTAGCAACCTAAGCTAGTATGATGACTGGCATGATTTTGTCACATTCTCCTGCTGTTCAGATTGTTTTATTACAGCAGCGGGATGAGTTCCCAACGTCGTACCTGCATCCAATTCCAGCTCATCAGCAGTGCCGTTTAACAGATCCTAGGCGGCTTGCCAAGATATTGACTTGCTGCTATTTGACAATTTGTTATCCCTTCGTTCCTAGTTCCTTCATTCATTTTCTTAGTCTGCCTCTCACCGGGGTTTTTCCTGTTTTGTTTTTTTTTAAATTGATCCCGACCTGCTGTCGCACGGGAAACGCGGGTTCCAATCCCACTACAGATGCTCATTTAATTGCTTTTTCTGCTAGTTTTGTGAAATATCGACAGTGCAGTCCTGCTCATCACTTTTCCGCTCGTGTCCAAATTGGAAGGGGCGAACAGACAACATGTTTATGTAGCTAACGAGTGACACTGTGGAAGTACGGCAGCACTGCCCATTGACGTCACCGCCCTTAGTGCATTGCGTTGTCAACAACCTATGAAAACGAAAACATAAAGATGGGTTTGAATATCAAATTATTATAACTCATACTAACTAGGGTTGTTCCGATCATGTTTTTTTGCTCCCGATCCGATTGCTTTTTTTTGCTCCCGATTCAATTCCAATCATTCCCGATAATTTTTCCCAATCATATACATTGTGGCAATGCATTAAGAAAAAAATGAATAAAACTCGGACTAATATATACATTCAACATACAGTACATAAGTACTGTATTTGTTTATTATGACAATAAATCCTCAAGATGGCATTTACATTATTAACATTCTTTCTGTGAGAGGGATCCACGGATAGAAAGACTTGTGACTTTGTATATTGTGACTAAGTATTGCCATCTAGTGTATTTGTTGAGCTTTCAGTAAATGATACTGCACCATGCCCCAATGCATGATGGGAAGTGGAACCATGACTGTGCGTAGTGCTAGCAATTGATATATCTTCTCTGCGTTGGGAAAGAAAATAAGGTGTTAAGAAAAAGATCAAATGCGACCTTGCTTCCCACATTGCTTCCCATGATATTTCTAATTGCAGGGAGAGGGATTGTAAGGCTTTATCCAATTTAAATAAGCCTCCAAAGGCTGCCAAATTTCACTTTACTTATTTTATGCTGCCTTTTATCTCTCTATATAGGTAAAATGGCGTCATTACAGATTGAGCGCGATAATGTGTGAGTGGGTCGTGCAACGCATGCATTAATTGCGTTAAATTTTTTAACCTGATACATTTAAAAAAAACTTATTACCGCCGTTATTGGGATAGATTTGATAACGCTACCTTAAGCCTAAACTTAAGACTCTGGATGAGTGTAACATATTATGTCTGTAACGTTAAATACAATTAGAAAACGATTTAATTAAAAAATATACAGTATATATATATTAAAAATAGGCATGGCCAATATTTTTTTGCCGATTCCGATACTTTGAAAATGACGTGATCGGTCGATCGGGACATCTCTGATTCTAACATTTATCTTTTAAGAACTACAAGTCTTTCTGCCCGTGGTTCCCTTCAAGAGAGAGCCCGGACACCCTTCAGAGGAAACTCATTTTGGCCACTTGTATGCGGGATCTTGTTCGTTTGGTCACGACCCACTGCTCGTGACCATAGGTGAGGGTAGGAACATAGATCGATTGGTAAATTGAGAGCTCCGCCTTTTGGCTCAGCTCCTTCTTCACACCGCCCGCCCCCACTCGTGTTCAAGGCCCCAAGATACTTGAGCTCCTCTTCTTGGGGCAGGATCTCGTCCCCGACCCGTAGAGGGCACACCACCCTTTTCCGACTGAGGACCATGGTCTCGGATTTGGAAATGCTGAACTTCATCACAACAGCTTCGGCTGCAAAAAGGCAACGTGGGTCCCCCCTTCCCAAAGGGGACTTGGCGGTCCGAGCCCCACCTACAGAATCTAACTTTTGGGGTTCTCAAAAAGTTTAAATGCAGAAGTGGTTAGAGTAGCCCAAAAAAATTTCTGGAGTAAGAGTAGTGTTACTTTAAAATAATATTACTCAAGTAAGAGAAAAAGTATTCATCCAAAAAATGTACTCGTGTACAAGTTTTTTTTTAATTAAACATTGGTATTTTTTTTTCTCTCAGCACAAACTATGAACTGTTGTTATAATGATACTGTACAATAACCTGTTACATAACCACATTAAGCCAAAGAAAAAAATATATATTTTTCGTCCAAAGAGCATGTGTGTCCTGCCCTCTAGTGGAGAAAATATTTCCAAGTTTGAATAGTGAATACTGCAGTTTCTTCATAGTTACTCTTATGAAATTAAAAGAATCATATCTCCGGTTTTCCGTGGTCAATCGGTGCCAAATAGAAGTTTAAATCAGGACTTTCGAATCATGTTGAGGTCAGCGCTCTATGTCAAACACTTCATTTTTTACGGTGCTTTAAAGACACCACGTGATTGAAGATGCTGGCGTGATCATACAACAGCAAGCTTGCTTCTGATTGGTGTAATGGAATCGTGATTATTGCTGCCACGTCTCATTGGTGAAATTAGTAGGGCTACTCTTGGCAATGGCATCGTTGGCAAAAAAATAATCTAATCTGTAGAATAGAGATAAAAATGTAACAACTCTGGTGTAGCCCAAAGTAGCGGAGTAAGTAGCGTTTTTTTTTTCTACATGAATCTTCTCAAGTAAATGTAAAAAGTATGGCTTAGTAAAACTATTCTTAGAATCTTTGGGCACCTAACGATTCGATTACGATTCAGAGGCTCCGATTCGATTATAAATCGATTATTGATTTTACCCCCCAAGCGACCCCACGCGCCTTTAATGTGTTGTACATTAGTTCCAAAATTGTTCAAAAATCCTCTCAGGCTAAACCACACTAATATTTCATTATCAAGTTAACAGAAACAGGAAATAAAATACTCAAGTCCCCATTCTGTATCAGCAGCTTTAAACTACATTCAATTAATTTAATGATGTGAATCAACCGTTAAAGTTTTTAAAATTGCTATTGTTATTCCATAATTTCTCTTCTGTCTACTTTCGACATGTGAAAGTTTTAAAACTGTTTCTTCATTTAAAGATAGATTCAAGTCAAGATTTTGTCAATTTAGGAGTATTTTAGATAAAAAGTTATTTAGGTTCGCTGCAAGAGCCTTGGCAACTACTAAACGGCAAGTCTGTCATTTCGCATCTAGTTCTCTTTATATGTTTTAACACCGCCGTCATCTGTCATATTGCATCTAGTTCTACATATATGTGATATCTATTATAGCCGTATGTTTTTAGCAACTAGCAACTGGGCCGTTGTTTGAAGCAGCTGTCGGCCGCAGTCAGGTACGAGGGGTATTCAAAAAGTAATGCACCCGACTTCATTATGTACAAACAAATTATAATAGGAACATGTATTATACATCAAAAGAAAGGTACAAGTGTGAGGATTACATTTTTACTTCTCCACATAGTCTCCTCCACATTGTCTCCATCCCTCTCAAGAGCTACAGTCCACCCATGAACTAGGGGGCATGTATACCAGTGTTGTAGAGCTCAGCTGGTTGATCTCTAAACTAGGGCTGTCAAACGATTAAAATTTTTAATCGAGTTAATTACAGCTTAAAAATTAATTAATCGCAATTAATCACAATTCAAACCATCTATAAAATATGCCATATTTTTCTGTAAATTATATATATATTCTGTAAAATGTTGGAATGGAAAGATGAGACACAAGATGGATATATACATTCAACATTCGGTACAGAAGGACTGTAGTGGGCATTTCACTCTACTGTCATTTAAATCTGTCTATGCTGTCCTCACTCCGAAGCGTCTACTTTTTCCAAAGCTAGACAGCTAGTGAATGACGCCTTAATAATCAGACTTCTTCCTTTTTCATCTGATTTTTTAATAAAATGGCCTCAAAACATTGTCCTCTTTAGACCGTAGTAAAACTACAAAAAAAACAGTACACAAGCATTGCATTAGCAACAACGTTAGCTTAGCACGCTATACAGGTTCACTAAACATAAACAAAAAGCGTCTCATACAAAAAATATAACATTTCGCTTACTAACATAATATGTACATTCTTTACAACAACCATACTTACGGACAAATCTTGTCCAAGGATCATATAAGCACAACATTACAACTTAGGCGTCAGCCCGAGACGCCGTACAGCCATATTGAACTGGCCAGAAAGCAATAAACCATGTCGCAAAGCGACCACAAGAGTTCGCTGTTAGACAGCACAATAAACCTTGCTGTAAAACATACCAAAAGGCAGAATACTGTCTGAGCGGGACATGTGTGTTAATTGCGTCAAATATTTTAACGAGATTAATTGAAAAAATTAATTACCGCGCGTTAACGCGATAATTTTGACAGCCCTACTCTAAACTAATTCTTGACAGCAGTTTTCACTTCGTCATTGGCATATCGGTTGCCCCGGAGTCCTTCTTTCATTGGACCAAAGAGGTGGTGGTCTGATGGTGCCAAATCGGGAGAATATGGCGGTTGTGGTATCACTGTCCATCCAAATGAAGTGATGACCTCCATGGTCCTGATGCTTGTGTGAGGACGTGCATTGTCATGCTATAGGAGCACATTTGTCATGTCCAAGTTGGGCCGAACATGTCGAATTCTTGCTTTGAGCTTCCTAAGAGTCTTAATGTATACCTCAGAGTTAATGTTTCACCATTCGGCAAAAAATCCACAATGATTACACCTTGAAAATCCCTTACACCTTGAAAATCCCAAAAAACGATGGCCATAATTTTGACAGCTGATTTTTGGGCCTTGAACTTTTTGGGCTTATTGGCTATGCTGGTTTTATCCACCTTTTCGTGGTCTTCAGTACTGTTTTTAAATCGCAGCACCCATCTGTTTACAGTACTATAGTCTATGGTATCATCCTTGTAGACATTTTTCAGCCGGTTGTGAATCCTCAGAGGGGTTTCTCCCTTCTGCAACAAGGAATTCTTTTACAGCTCTTTGTTTCTGACAAGCTTCAAGAGGGGCAGCCATTTGGGAAGCTAGTTTAAGCTTTAAAAATCTGAAAATAAGAAAAAAACATATAACAATCACAAGAAGGTGTGTCCTGTCATGTTTGTGCCAAATATAAACAAGATTGGTAAAATCCTGTACGAGCAATGCACTTGAGTGCATTACTTTTTGAATGCCGCTCGTATTATTGTTTTTTTGTATTTAGCGGCATGAGTTGTACATGATATTTACTCTCGGTCCGTTCCTCATTGCGTCCCAAAGACCGCGCTGACTGTGTTTTAGTTCAGCTTTACCTGGTATAATTCAATAATCGGAATTTGGATGTTTGTGAATCGTTCTCGAATCTTCCGCAAATAATCTAAGAATCGAAAATTTCGCACGCCTCTACCTCTGAGTAAATGTAACGCATTACTACCCACGTCTGACTAGGGATGGGAATTGATACGATTTTTACGATTCCATTTCCATTATCGATATTGCTTAACGATTCGATTCTTTATCGATTCTCTTATCGATTCTAATTTCGGGAAAAAGAAGAACAAACATTTTGATTGGCATCAAGTTTGTTTAATCAGAAGTCACAACCTTACAAACTCACAACGAGGTCAAAAGAGGCCCAAAGCCTCAATGTTAACTGTGGCAATAAGTGGCAAATGCACAAGAATGTGTAACATTTTACTGAAACATTTTTCTAATAGAAATAAAAAAATATTGGTATATTTTGGCATATAGGTCGTTGTTCTGCCTTTGGCAATGTCCCCAAACTTTTTCCTGTGAGGGCCAAATAACTTTTCCCTTCTCTGATGAGAGGCCGGGGTCAGTTTGTAACAGAAAAAGTGTGACGATTGCAGGAGTGCAAAATGTTAAAAACAATTATTGTTTTTCTTTTTTTTTTTTTTTTTTTTTTTTTTTTTAAACCTGTCCTGTTCAGCTGTTTGGCACAGAGAATGGAAGTCTAAGTGCCCGGATTCTGAACAGTTTTAATGTTTCACATTGAGAGTCTGACATACTCCCATTGTGATCATTCAAAATACCTTTTTATTATGACAAAGCAGCGAACAGGAAGGGATTATGGGGGGACAGAAGAAAAGAAATACAAGAGAAGAAAGAAAAGAAACACATACACAAACAACAACAAGAAATACATTGAACATCTAAACTAGTTACTAATATGCTGGTGCTATCGTCAGCGAGATGTATTTCCGGTTTACACCATGTGGGGGCCTATTGGCCAGTGAAAGAGGAGAATGGGGGTGGGGGTGTCTATAAGACTATAAGCTAAGTGATTGAAAGGGGTAGAGTGTACACAAATCAGTTCTGTGATCTAGAACCCAGTAATCGTGTGAATCTCTTATGAGTGTAAGCCCGTTGGCGACCAACCCTACGCCGCCGCATCGCCAATCCCGGCACCGGAACCCCCAACCCGAGCATGCCCTACCACATCCAGCAGCACGCAAGCCCCACCGGGCGCGCAACAGCCACGCAGACGGGTGGAGAAACCGCGCGGGCGCCAACCCAGGGCCACGGCCCCCACCCAGCCAGCCCGGGGAGGGAGGGCGGGCGGGGGGGTGGGGGGGCAATGCGCAGCCCATCCCTCCTCCCGCCGCCCAGCAAAGGAGACATCGCCCCCCCCCCCCCGGGACCCAGGGTGGTCCCTCAGGCCACCCGCGTGCCCATCAACCGGCCTTCAGGGATGGCAGGAGGGGACGCATCACCAACCCCACGCCTACACCCACCCTCGCCCGCCCACCCGGGCCACGAGCCACAGCCCCCCAACCGGCACGGCACGCCACGGGACCCCCAGCGGCCCACCAAGCCCCAGGCAAGGCAGGGTCCCCCGCCGGTGCAGGCGACACCCCGCTGATACACCGGCGCCCAGCCAGCGACCCGCGACGGAGCGCAGGGCGGATGCCCAGCCAGAGAAGAGAGGGGAAGGCGGAGGCAGGAGAACGCCCAGGAACTGCCACGGGGCGATGCAAGATTGGAGACCCGACCCCCCAACCCACTCCCGCGGCCGACAGCCGAGGCAGAGGGGAGGCCACACCCCGGGAGCCACGCCATATAGAAAAAGTGTGGGACCCACCTACCACCCTATTACTGTGGCTGCCAGGTTCCCGACTGGCAGCCATCACCCAGCACCGTGATGGGGGTGTGAGGGGAGGGTAGTGCAATGTATGCATTAAAATAGGAGAGCTTGGCTTGGGGCAGTGGGACCGCAGCATGGAGTTTCTGCCCAGCCGCCCGTCCCACCGCCCTTTGCCGGAGCTCTCCTGTGGAGTATGATGTGTGTGGTGCATTTAAAAAAGGTGCAGGGATGGCGGGGCCTGTGGTGAGGAGGCAGCCGTGAGGCTCCCCCCCAGCCCCCCCAACAGGTCCCAACCATCCCACAACCTTGGTGTGTGGTGCATTAAAAAACAGGGGGGAGTCGGGCTGGGACTGTAAAGCCCCGTCCCAACTCTCCCCGGAGAAATGTATGAGCATGTAAGTGCCAGGGTGAAAAATATTTACAGTGCCAAAGTGAGAAGTGCGTGAGTTAAGAGGCAGGTATTGAGGAGAGGTATTGTTTTTCAGAAAGCCACAATCAAATAACCCTCTGTGGATTCTTCACGGAACAAAAGTAAATAAAATAAAAATAATAATATAATATAATAATAAATAATAATAGCACTATTAATTAAATAGATAATAACCAAATAACCCTCTCTGAGTTCTTCACTGAAAAAGGCCAGGAAATAAATAACACTACTGAGGGAGAAAAAAAGCAAAAAAAAATTCAAATTGCTCTCTGGAATTGTTCAGGGGGGCAGACCAAATATGGAGCCGCGGGCCGTAGTTTGGGGACCCCTGTTTTTATTTACCAGTATATTGAAATGCATGCCTTTTAGTTTTTATGGCGCTTTCACGCTCAAGTGGTGGCGCCCTTGCGCTTCCTCACGCGAAGAAGAGCGCGAAGAGGAAGAAATGCCGCATCCAAGCCAGTGAGCGATTTAGTGAGAAAGGGAAACTGCCACGAGCCTACGTTCTTTGTTCATGTTTGTAAAATATCCACAGAGCCAACGCCTGTATGTATCATCTTCTGTGTTGTTGTTGTGTGTTTCCACTCGCGATCGGACACTTAAATCCAGTTGTGTAGTGGTTTAAACGATGTGCTAATGCTAGCGAACGCATGCTAACTGTTTGTTATGACTGTGTTAGCAGCTAATCATCGCTGATTTACGTTGATGCGAACCTGTTTGTTATTGGGGACGAAATTGATTTGTTTCATTTCTATTTTTAGTTTCAAGTGATGGTTGAATAAAGTCAGCAAATTATACCAACGTCTTCTGCATCGTCATTTGGGTCATATGCGTCTTTAGGGATCGTTAAGGCTTTTTCAGTGTGATGTCGAGGCCTCGAAACACTCGGAACCGGTTCTGAATTGGAATCAGATTTCGATTCCCATCCCTACATCTGACTATTATTTCTGTATTACCAAATGAGCTGTAATCTCCGAAAAGTGCTTCTCACCACTCATTTTGCACCAGTATTAGAAAACATGGACATATTCTCAGCATGTTTACGTTGATGTACTTCAATGTTCAGATGGCCAATGACAGACATAGGTGGGACTAGTGCAGTCTGAACCAAGTTTTTCAATATTGTCTTTTTTGCTTCTGCTCTTTATAGGGAGACTTCCGACATAAGTCATCATTCGTGATCTGAAAACGGCGCATTGAAAAACGGTGGGCAAAGTGCCAAGTGAAAAAGTGACATGTGTGGCTGCCGTCGTAGCGGTCTCATCACGGAGCTGCTGCAGTTCATGCTCTGAGCGCTCGGCATGACTCAAATACATCTTTTGCCAAAGGTGACAAGAATTCACACTACAGGAGAAGCGTTTTCAAAACTCTTCTCATTTACAGTACATGAGGACTCTTTAATTGGATTGCTCAACTAAACGTAGAAAATCTACATGAAGAAATACGACCTTGTCCCACCAAAATCTGTTAAACATGACACATTTCTGCATACATGACGCTTCAAACCGTTTGTCATTTGTATAATTTTTTTTTTTTTCTACTGTTGAAATTTGTCAAACTATTTTTGATGGGATATATTTTAAATGCCTATAGATAAAGGTTTACTTTTTTAAATATTTGTAAAATACTAACTGTGTTTTTTTTTAATTGTAATTATTATTCGGTTATGGGCTTACATATTTTACTTTAACCACTTTGCATCAACCTGTAAGCATTTATACATTTGCCATCGGAAAGAAAGAACGACTAACCAAAGCAGACTTGTGTCAGCATATCAACATGCGGTTCATGATCAGCGGTCTTGGAGATTGAACTCTTTCCGCTGGGATAGCCCGGGTTCTGTTGTACGGAAGAAAAAACAACAACAAAAAAACCTCTGTTTTGTTTGTAGTCTTAGAAAGAGGTTTTAAAGAGTGCCAGTCAAATGCTGTGAAACACTGTACGCAATCAGTGCTGCGTTTTCTTGATTTTAAAGTGTCCTTCTTTGCTTGCTGTTCATCTTGTACTGTATATATTGAATTTTACTGTCCTGTTGCTGTCATACATACCGTGCGTTCAGTATTACACTATCACGATACAATTTGGCAGGGTGTGTGAGTTAGCCGAGTTAGCCTTCCAGACCCCCTCGCTCCTAACAAAACATGCTGCAAGTTCATTTAAAACAGACTGTTAGAGCACCTGACATTTAACTGGCCCTCACATAACAAAAGGTACTTCAGCCACAGTATTTTGCAGTGGCATCAACCGGATTATAAACTTGGATTTTACAAATAAAATGTTAACCTAATATTTTTCGCATTCAATGTTTGAAGTAGGGCTGGCAATCTGACCCCCCAAAAAAATGGATCACAATTCTTATTTTCTTTATGTAGTATTTTTTTTTTTTTTTTTGAACTGGAAGTTTTTATCCAATGGCATCTATTGTTGTATAGTAGCATTAGGCTAGTAGGTGTTTGAAAAATGAATTTTTTTTTTATTTTTATTTTAGTGCACAATATGTTTTATTTTCTTTGTGTGTTTTTAGCCTCACAATTCACCACCCATAACCACATGAAAATCATCAATATACAGGTAGTCTCCGGGTTACGACGTACCCAACTTACATGATTTCGACGCCAAGAGTCTCATCCGCAATTTTGTCTCCCATCGTTTTTTTTTTTGTTGTTGGTTTTTTTAACCCCTGCTAGCCTAGTGTATCACAATTGATACACTCAGAATTTCATTATTTTGAGACTAATGTAGAATTTTGACATTTAAAAAAAAATGATGGATGCAAGTCAAAACACGCATCTGCAGGTTCCATGAGGGAAAAAAATCTGGATTTAGCTAATGTTATAGATATTAAAACGCTTATTACACATATTCATTTTGATTTTTCTTTTTCTAAAAATTTGAAAAAATTACTATTAGGACCTTATTTTTTTAAGTTTTGGGATTCACTGACAATTGCTTCATGTTGCAGGCATTAAGGGTTAAGTCATGGAAACAGTACAGGTAGTCCTCTGGTTACGACGTACCCAACTTACGTGATTTCAACTTTATGACGCCGGAGTCTCGTTTTTTTTTTTTTTTTTTTTTTTTTTTTTTTGTTTTTAAAATGTTGACTTTTTTTTTTGTGATGCATGCTTTGATGCCTCAAAAAATGCCTCAACAGCAAAAGCGCGTTTCAACTTTGTCCATGATGCTCACTGGGGTTCCTAAAAAATAAACACAAAATAAATAATGCACGTTAAGAACCAAACTTTAAGCCCCACCCGCTCAAATAAGTCCATCCCTACCATCCTCAGATCAACCATCGCTTCAGAGTGCCAAATTTAAATAAGCAAGTTGCTCTGCCCCACCCAGTATCTCAAAAACAATAGCACAAAACAAAACAAAATTTCCAGCACAAAAAAAATGACATAATTTTTCTATGAATTTACGTTTGATAGGTAGTACCCTTGAATTTATTTAGACGGCAACTGATGATCCACAAAAAAAATCAGTTGAATAAGTATTTTCCCAACTTTGGTGAAAATACAGCTTAATTAATAGTGAGGACACAAATGGCACCATGTAAAAAAATATGACCCATTTGCTTTTTTTTCTACACAATTAAAATGAATGAATGAAACTAGCCAGCAAATTTGTGATTACCGTAAAACCATTTTTTGCTAAGGGTTGTGGTAATCTGTCAGAAAGCTCAACAGTAAATAACTAAAGGCTATCAAAAAGGCATTAAATTCACATGAAATATTTTTATTTATTTATTTTTTTAATTTAGAAACTAGGTCTTATTTAACAAGTCATAGATTTAATTGCAAGTAGAAATCATTTTAGATGGTAAATTCATTCCTCTTTGGGCTCTGGAAGGTTAACATTGTTACTGATTGTACATAAGTGTTGTTTGATTCCTTTCAAGATTATGAAAAAAACAGATTCTATTAAAAGGTGACATGAAACTCTTTCCAAATGTAAGACGGATAAAAAGGTAACATTAAACCATTACATTCGTAGGATGTTGGCAGCTTGGCAAAATGTGACACCGTGTCCCCCACACTGAGCCATGTGACTGTTCTGGAACAGCTGAGCAATTCGCTTTCTTCATTTAGTCATTTTTCTTGTCATACTTTTGACACGTGTAAATTCCGGACATTCTTCACCTTTTCCTTAAATACGTGTGGAAATCAAATGATAATCAAATATCAATCACGGTAGGGATGCTCTGCCCCAACCATTATTTTTCTTCATTTAAAACTAATAGGACAGTCAACATGCTCATCAAAATGTAAGTTCATTTATACAAATTTCATTCCTCCCAAGTGCCTTCTGCCATTAAAATAGATCCGTTTCTCACCCACTTCTGTTATTCTGCCTGAGGTTTTGTTTTTCATTTATTTATCCACAAGCATGGCGTTTGAGAGGAATGACGTAACCGCCAAGTTCTGCTTTCCGTCTTTACATATCTGAAGATTTGTATATATTTTTTTCCTTTAGATTTCACTAGACATGCTGAAATAGAGGTATATTACTGTAGTGCCTAAACATAGTGGGAAATATTTTTGGTAATGACACTATTAGGCAAAAGAATACGATTGATCTGTTTTGGTTTGTGAAACTTTTTGTTGTTGCAATGATAGCTCTTTAAATTCTGCATTTGGCAAACGGCGAGCCACGTCTGCATGAAACGGCAAATCGCGTATGGCGGTTAGTTGTTTCACGCAGAAGGTAACAGTATTAAGGATTCCATTTACACGCAGCTGCCGCGTGGTGGTGGTGGTTGTTTTTTTTTTTACTATATTCAAGGGCAATCTAAACTGAGCTGTCATGGAGCACTGTCTTTAGTATTCACTCTATGCCATGAAAAAAATGTCGTCGAAAGACTCACGTACTTCGAGGGCTTGCTTTGGGTATTTATCCATTCTAGAACCACTCAATTGTGATGAATAAAACTCACTTGGAATATGAATTGTGTTGTTGTTTCTTTGTGTGCATGTGCTTGTGTGTGTTAAGCCATTACTTAACACAGAAAGTAGCTTTATAAGGCGCTCATTTAAAGGAGCAATATGTAAAATTTGCACTTGGATTATTCATGAAATGCCCCAAATATTTCATTAGACATTAAAGAAACATGTTTTTTGGAAATACTTCAAGCACAGCGCTCAATGGTTATGCCCAGATTTTCACATTTTAAAAGTTGATTGTCAGCCCGTAAAAGTTTGTATTCTGTGTCGGCAACTGATTCCACCCACCCACCAGATGTTTTTTGTCTTTGTCCTGGTTGCGAGAGATTCTTAGGCTTTGTAAAGGCTGCAGAAATTAGACAAGGATATATTAGGACTAGGGCTGTCAAACGATTAAAATTTTTAATCGAGTTTAATCGTAATTAATCGCAATTCAAACCATCTATAAAATATGCCATATTTTTCTGTAAATTATATATATTCTGTAAAATAAATTGTTGGAATGGAAAGATAAGACACAAGATGAATATATATACATTCAACATACGGTACATAAGGACTATAGTGGGCATTTCACTGTAATGTCATTTAAATCTGTCTATGCTGTCCTCACTCCGAAGCGTCTACTTTTCCCAAAGCTAGACAGCTAGTGCACGACGCCTTAATAATTAGACTTCTTCCTTTTTCATCTGATTTATTAATAAAATGGCCTCAAACCATTGTCCTCTTTAGACTGTCGTAAAACTACAAAAAAAAGTACACAAGCATTGCATTAGCAACAGCGTTAGCTTAGCACGCTATACAGGCACTAAACATAAACAAAAAGCGTCTCATACAAAAAATATAACATTTCAGTTACTAACATAATATGTACATTCTTTACAACAACCATACTTACGGACAAATCTTGTCCAAGGATCATATAAGCACAACATTATCAGCCCGAGACGTCGTGCAGCCATAATGAACTGGCAAGAAAACAATAAACCATGTCGCAAAGCGACCAAAAGAGTTCGCTGTTGGACAGCACAAAAAGCCTTGCTGTAAAACTTACCAAAAGGCAGAATACTTTCTGAGCGGGACATGTGCGTTAATTGCGTCAAATATTTTAACGTGATTAATTTAAAAAATTAATTACCGCGCGTTAACGCGATAATTTTGACAGCCCTAATATACGTCACATATATAAACATATACGTCATTCACTTGCACTATAAGTACGTTAACTTATACTACAGGAACATATGCTTAATTGTACTCAACTATAGTTACTTGTACCACGAGTACATGTACTTGTGTGTACTTGTACCACAAGTATGTGTACTTGAGTGTACTTGTACTATGAACACATGTACTTGCATATACTTGTACCATAAGTACATATACTTGTGTATACTTATACCACAAGTATGTGTACTTGCGTATACTTATACTACATGTACTAGTACTAAAAATCTGTGTACTAATACTTCAAGCACCTGCATCTGCGTGTATTTGTACTACAAACATTTACTTGTACTACAAACACATGTACGTACTGGCATATACTTGTAATACAATTACACGTACTTACGTGTACTCGTCCTACAATACATGTACTTATACCACAAGTACACTACCATTCAAAAGTTTGGGGTCTAAGCAACCCCAAACTTTTGAACCGTAATGTACATAATAAAAAGGGTGTCCCCTGCCTACTGCCCATAGTTAGCTGAGATAGGCTCCAGCACCTCCGCGACCCTCGTGAAGAAAAGCGGCATGGAAAATGAATGAATAAATGAAAAAATCCCGTATGATACACTACGGTTCAAAATTTGGGGGTCGCTTAGACCCCCAACTTTTGAACGGTAGTGTATATGTACTTGCATATACTTGTACTACATATACATGTACTGAAAGTATATGTACTAATATTACAAGCACCTGTACATAAGTGTACATGCTCTACAAACTGATTTACTTGCGTGTACTTGTGCTGCAGACACATGTACTTGTACCTCAAGTTTGTGTACCTATGTGTACCACAAGTAAATGTACTTGCATATAATTGTACTACATGTACTAGTACTAAAAGTTGAAGGGAAAAGTTACCTTTCTCGCACACACCATATAACTGCATTAGTCTAACACATTCATTATAGTAAAGCATTTAACCACAGTTTGAGGGACGTCACTCCATGCCCTTTGACACAGTAAAGTGGATCACCTTATCAGCCCTCGCCTGATAAGCGAAGGAAAGGACGTCAACCGCTCTTCGGTGGGTCAGGGCGCCCTCGCCCTACCAAGACAACAAATTGATAGCGTGGCGTCTTAGAGGTCAAGACATGCCTCAGTTGCCGTGGCAACCACGTCCCAGCCACGAAGGATGACGCACGAACTTGACCGCCCAAACCTGCCACAGAGGGGTGTTCCCAAGACAACACCCAGGCACACCTTCCCCCCGGCCCACTCCACCTCAGCTTTCAAAAGACTCAACATTTTATCGAACAACTGTCTCTTCTCTGGGACATTTCGATGTATCCGTTGTTTTGCGGACCTTGAATCTAACATTGCCTACCCATCGTCTGTTTTGCCTTGTTTTTTGACCATTGTCGACGAATAAATTGTAAACCTGCTTTCGGTGGGCCTTCTTTAAACCGTTCAAAATGGAGTCAGTACAAAGGGTTAACGCCGGAGTGGACGGGCGGGATTTGCCCTCCCGGCCGACTTGCTGGGGCTGCGCCAGCAGAACGCCATCTGGTTCAGCTGTCACTGTTCTGGTGGTTTGGCCGGGGGGCCGAATTCCTTCAAATTATATGTTCTAATACTACAAGCACCTGCATTTGCGTGTACCTGTACTACAAACACATGTACTTGCATATACTTGTACTACAAGTACGTGTACTTATGTGTACTTGTACTACAATACGTGTGTTTATACCAAAAGTATGTGTACTTGCGTATACTTGTACTACATGTACTAGTACTAAAAGTAGGTGTATTAATACTACAAGCATCTGTTTTTGCGGGTACTTGTACTCCAAACACATTTACTTGTGTGTACTCGTACTACAAATTTATGTATGCAAGAAATTCCTATTCTTCTTGGAGGATTCTTCTCACAGAACGAGCAGACAACCCAAGAGCAGACCCCAATGACCCCAAATCAACAATATGCACACTACATTTAAACCTAAACCAACACGAAGTGACCCAAAATGATTATCAAGTGACCCAAACAAAAGGAAGTGAACCAAAATTAATAGGGGGTTACCCATAAATCCCCCAAAACCAACAGGAAGAGTTCTAGTACTAAACGTATGTGTACTAATACTACAAGCACCTGTGCTTAAGCTTACCTCTACAACAAACACATACAGTGCCTTGCAAAAGTATTCGGCCCCCTTGAACCTTGCAACCTTTCGCCACATTTCAGGCTTCAAACATAAAGATATAAAATTTTTATTTTTTGTCAAGAATCGACAACAAGTGGGACACAATCGTGAAGTGGAACAAAATTTATTGGATAATTTAAACTTTTTTAACAAATAAAAACCTGAAAAGTGGGGCGTGCAATATTATTCGGCCCCCTTGCGTTAATACTTTGTAGCGCCACTTTTTGCTCCAATTACAGCTGCAAGTCGCTTGGGGTATGTTTCTATCAGTTTTGCACATCGAGAGACTGACATTCTTGCCCATTCTTCCTTGCAAAACAGCTCGAGCTCAGTGAGGTTGGATGGAGAGTGTTTGTGAACAGCAGTCTTCAGCTCTTTCCACAGATTCTCGATTGGATTCAGGTCTGGACTTTGACTTGGCCATTCTAACACCTGGATACGTTTATTTTTGAACCATTCCATTGTAGATTTGGCTTTATGTTTTGGATCATTGTCCTGTTGGAAGATAAATCTCCGTCCCAGTCTCAGGTCTTGTGCAGATACCAACAGGTTTTCTTCCAGAATGTTCCTGTATTTGGCTGCATCCATCTTCCCGTCAATTTTAACCATCTTCCCTGTCCCTGCTGAAGAAAAGCAGACCCAAACCATGATGCTGCCACCACCATGTTTGACAGTGGGGATGGTGTGTTCAGGGTGATGAGCTGTGTTGCTTTTACGCCAAACATATCGTTTTGCATTGTGGCCAAAAAGTTCAATTTTGGTTTCATCTGACCAGAGCACCTTCTTCCACATGTTTGGTGTGTCTCCCAGGTGGCTCGTGGCAAACTTTAAACGAGACTTTTTATGGATATCTTTGAGAAATGGCTTTCTTCTTGCCACTCTTCCATAAAGGCCAGATTTGTGCAGTGTACGACTGATTGTTGTCCTATGGACAGACTCTCCCACCTCAGCTGTAGATCTCTGCAGTTCATCCAGAGTGATCATGGGCCTCTTGGCTGCATCTCTGATCAGTTTTCTCCTTGTTTGAGAAGAAAGTTTGGTAGGACGGCCGGGTCTTGGTAGATTTGCAGTGGTCTGATGCTCCTTCCATTTCAATATGATGGCTTGCACAGTGCTCCTTGAGATGTTTAAAGCTTGGGAAATCTTTTTGTATCCAAATCCGGCTTTAAACTTCTCCACAACAGTATCTCGGACCTGCCTGGTGTGTTCCTTGGTTTTCATAATGCTCTCTGCACTTTAAACAGAACCCTGAGACTATCACAGAGCAGGTGCATTCATACGGAGACTTGATTACACACAGGTGGATTCTATTTATCATCATCGGTCATTTAGGACAACATTGGATCATTCAGAGATCCTCACTGAACTTCTGGAGTGAGTTTGCTGCGCTGAAAGTAAAGGGGCCGAATAATATTGCACGCCCCACTTTTCAGTTTTTTATTTGTTAAAAAAGTTTAAATTATCCAATAAATGTTGTTTCACTTCACGATTGTGTCCCACTTGTTGTTGATTCTTGACAAAAAAATTAAATTTCATATCTTTATGTTTGAAGCCTGAAATGTGGCGAAAGGTTGCAAGATTCAAGGGGGCCGAATACTTTTGCAAGGCACTGTGTGGGGATATATATATATATATATATATATATATATATATATATATATATATATATATATATATATATATATATATATATATATATATATATATATATATATATATATATATATACATGGTTTTTAAGCAAGTTTGAAACATGTTACTGTCCCACCGAATTATTTTTAAACAAGAATAAAGTAGCAGGAAAATGCTTGGCTTTATTAAATGCTTCATAGTGAGTCTACTTAAATCCTCTCAAGCTGCTCACTTACACACAATGAGTTGCCACAGCAACTGTTTAACAACTTAAACGATGACTGACGCATGCGGCGCTTTTGATGTCCGTGACTGGCAAAATCAAACACAAAAATCTGTAGACGTTAACTTTAATAAGCAACTCAAGTGCAATGCCTGACGATCAAAGAGCAGGGAGAGGGAGCAAGAGTGAATTTTAATTGAAACAAAATCCGCGATGGGGGGGGGGGGGGTAGCGAGGGATCACTGTAATATATGGGAAGCAAGTTCTAATATTCCAGAAATTTGTTCATTTCATTTCTTTTTTTTAATTAGGACAATACACACTGATCAATACATAAGTAGAATATCTATATATATGTGTCAAATAAACATCACTATAACTACTAAATTATGTATAAACTCAAAATATCACTTCAATTCTGAGGTGTTATCACAAATGTAAGTCAATGCCATCGACAGCCATGTACGTCCAATTTTCTCATTCATTTCCAATGGCATTAGCAATCCACTGACGCCCATGCAGCCAATATATCTCCATTCTACTGATATGACTGAACTGAGGAATTTTATTTCTTTAAAGAATCTTTTACAGGACTTTCAACCCCATCTGTAAGATCTCAATTGCGTGAGTGGGAGGAGAGCAAATAAAGATGGAAAACTGATGGGAGAAAATCGCACTTGACATAAGGATGAAACCTATTTGCAAAATATCACAGCATGACATGACGAACTGACACATTGACAAGATGTGTCCACTGCTTGCATCCATCATGAAAAAAATCCCAACTGCTAGAGGGCTCTTTCAACTCAAGGCTGACTTCCACCACAGCCGCATTACACTGTGATATGGCGTGAGGGCATCTAATCGAAGATATTTTACTGTAATGATGAAACAACACTCACGAACTGCCAAGTGTCGTTATCTGGGAATACATACTAAACTAGGCTCCTCAGGGCCTGTTAAAACAGCTTGAATTTAGGAGGACCCCCATGTTGTGATACATTGGCTGTTCAAGTTGGACCTCTACCGGAGTAACTTCGCAATTACATCCCAGTTCTAAAGTGGAATGTGTTTAATTATCCTTAGGAGATAGTACCTCTTCTGTTACTTCCAAATAATATCACTCAAGTAGAAGTAGCCATCCAAAAATTTCCTAAAGTACAAGTAAAAATTTATTCGTTGAAAAGAATACTCAAGTAATGAGTAACATTGTGAGTGACTGCTTATAATGTCTGATTTAAAAAAATAACAAAGGTGTATTTTTTTCTCAGCACAACATCATCCAAATAAACTGTTATTATTATACTGTACTAAACGATATTACAGGACAATATTTGGCCGAAAAGATGACCCAAAAAAATCATCAAATTCAGACCAGAACAACATTATGAAACATCACCCGTCCAAAGAGCATGCGTGCCCTCTAGTGGAGAAAAAAAACACTGTTACCTCTGACTGGTACAGTATAATGGAGTCATGTGGTTATTGTTGCCACGTCACATTGTTGAAACTGAGACGGTCACTGTCAGCATGTCTTGTAAAGATCAAGTCAATATGTAGAATAAAGACGAAAAATGTAACGACTCAAGTGTAGCCCAAAGTAGTGGAGTAAGAGTAATGTTTCTTTACAAATTTACTGACGTAAAAGTTTTGTGGGGTAAAAGTACTCTAAGAAGTACAATTTTTCTCAAAAAGTTACCCAAGTAAATGTAACGGAGTAAATGTAACACGTTACTACCCACCTCTGGTCCTAACATCGGAAACTTTTCCACTTTTGATATATGGCGGAAAACACTGGTGACTTAAAGTTCTGCTCTGAGACTCCCAATTTGGCCAAATTTCAAAATTGTCTTATATGCAATTTTGGCACATCATTGGAAAGCTTAAAATCTCAAATTTCTGGGAGAAGAAAAAATTTTGAACAGAAGGGCATTAAAAAAAAAAAAAAAAAAAAAACAGCAAAACCCTGTCTGCAGGTGAGAGCATGAAAGAGCAGAATTAAAGACGCCATGACTTTAACGAGATATTATCGCTTACTTACTTCGTTTCGATCCCAAAACTCTCTCATGTAGCATGTATCACTGACAGCTATGAATGGCCACACCTGGATTTTGGGGGGATTTTATGGGTAAAACATCAAGGGTCGCGATGCAGAAATCGCAGACATCAAGGAGTGGTCGAGATTTTCTTTTTCATATATTTACCCCTTTAAACGTTTTTTTTTTTTTTTTTTCTTTAAATTGTTCTTTGGATCGATAATTTATCATCTAAAATATCAGAGATAATGCGACTAATAAAAAAAAATACAATTAAGCGATAGTTATGAGGTAGATATCCGTGACTTTTTTACAGACACCATTTTTTTCATTGTGACGTCATTTGTTTAAAAGTTTAAAATATGCGCGTGAATAATTTTTTTAAGTCGTTTTTTTTGTTTATTTTATGAAATATTAAAAATCAATTAATGATTCTAAGCTAAAAATGACGTGTCATAACAACGCGAGAGCTAACAAAACCACTGTAACGCACGCTCCTTAGCGTTTTCTTCACAGTCCAAAACTAAAATAATAGTGGCAGCGAAACAACATGCTAAAACAATGCACAGTTTGCGCACCACGCCAGCGACGTGCAGCGATTGATTTTCAACGCACCCAGGAAAACAAAAGTCGGACTTTGAAGTGACGAAGGCAGCTAGATCTGTTCGCATGGGACAGTGCTAGTGTGAAGCGGTACAGAGATCGTGAATTTTTAACCCTGAAAAATAACCCACTACAATAGTGGAAAGGGGGCACATTGTTTTCACGAAACGCAGTCTACTTAAACATGAACATATGGATCAGTTGATCTTCCTCAAGAAAAATCTGCCCTTCAAAAAAGATATAGACAGTGATGAGGAAAAAAAATAATGTGGAAGCACAGGCATAAGTGAATGACTTTGCTGTGTATAAGGTTAAAGTAATGATTATAAACCCGTCTGTCTAAAATGCCATGTTTTTATTCCCCCAGTTATACCAGTGTTAAAGCGTAATTTATCTTTTATTGATGATAACACTAGCAGGTTTAATTCTTTTTTTCGAGAGCTGCTGCATATAATTTTTTTTACTTGTAAGATGTTTACGTTGAAAGTTTGCACTTAAATTACTTACCTATTGTGTTCAAAACACCAGGAAATACAGTAATTAAATTACTGCTCTTTATTATTGTCTGTCACTGGAGTTTTATTTTATTATCAATCCCGTCCAACAAAATGACCGTCATATAGTAAGCTTTTTTTTTTTTTCATGAAAAAAAAATAAAACATAGCATTGTATGAAATGTTGTTGTTTAATTACATCTTTAATCTTTTTTCATATGTTTAAAATACTGTACGACTACACACAACAAATGTTTACTATCGTATCGTTTTCACTCTGTATCAAACCGTATCGTTCTTAAACTGTATCGAATCGTATCGAATCGCTCGGCCTTAAAAATGTATCGTTTTTTTAATCGAATCGTAATCTGTGCATCTAGATCGAATCGGCTTCATGCCAGAGATTCCCAACCCTAGTAAAAACCAGCTCAAGTTACAACCTCCCATTCAAGATAAGATGTTTCGCTTAAGAACTCAATGTATTTTCGTATTATAACCAGGAAAATATATGTCAGCGGTGGGGGAGTCTTGTAGTGGCACCATTGCTGTTTCCTTAATAAGCATCATGGGAGATGTAGTTTTCAGACTTTAGTGTTATGTTCGCTTCAATAAACACAATAATTAAGTGTGTATCTATTCATTATTAAATGTCAAAAGTACATGTTTTTCTAAAGAAATAAAGTACAACTTCAACCATATTTTCCAGAAAAGTGTATTTATTGAGATCAAAAACAGAAGTGACTCCCCCTTTCACGAAGAAATGATTGAAAACACACCACAAAAACATAAAAAAATAGAGTGTTTAATCTTTTTTCTTATCAATTTGTTGACCTTTGTATCTGCAAATCAAAGGAATTGTATGCAGTTCATTCTTCCATGCGCTGCGAGGCGCTAAAATGCCAGATAAAATTACCGATAAGAAGCTGCTGTGATTAAGCAATGTAGATAACTTTCAAGGTGTACCGGAACTGTTAAAACTGATCAAAACAGTTCCTTACAAAACCAACTTTCTGGCTTTAAGAGTAGCAAAAATAAATTGATAAAATCAGTTGTAGTCAGTAACATTTGCTTTTTCTGAACAAGCAGAAGGAAAAAATAATAGAATTATTTAATTCTAAGGGGGAAAAAATATTTAATGATCAAGCACATCTAGTGTATTACACACATCTAATACTTAGCACAGCCTTGTGATGATTCCGCAACAGATGTTCAATTAGATTAGGACTTGGACTATTTGCTTGCAATGACATTGACTTTACTTGTGTGTTTTCACAGCTTTCTCTCAATGACAAAATGCATTATCATCTTGAAGAATTATGTCCTCATCATCCTCTAACGTCCTTTCTACTGATGGGATAAGACATGTCCAAAATGCCAGCTTTTCTGTTTATGATGTCTTTCACTGGGCTTTTTCTTTATGTAAACCCCATTTCCTGTAGGCGGTTTCTCACAGTTGGGTCATATACTGTATACGTTGTCTTCAGTTTCCTCCCATTTGTTCCTCATTTGTTGTTGAAGCAGAAAAACAATGGCATTAACGAATTTTAGTTTACATGTACACAGGGGTGAAAGTGGTCAGAATTTCTTGCCGGAACTCCCCGACGTGAAGGTCTATAACCCCAACCTCCATCTCCTAATTTTCCCTCATTTCCTCACATACTACATGCCAAATCTCAATTTTAACTACTTAAGAACATAGGATGTATATTAAAATTGAAGTTAATGTAAACATTTACTTTTTGTTGTGTTTTTTAATAATAAAAATATAAGTAACATACATTCAGAAAAAATAAGTACAAATGACTTAAATCATGCAGAGTGAATATATATTATAATATATAATATATTATATATTATAATTATATATATATTTTGAAGATCGCGCAAACATTTACTTTTTTAAATCATAAGGAAATGAATAGGTAGCCTAACACAAATTAACAAATATAAGCCCAAAGTGCACATTGACAGCTAAGATGTTCCGAACCTCCCCATTAGAGCAAATAAAAAGAAATATGATAAATAAGCCACCTTAGCTCTTTCCTTGCTCTTAAAGATTTGATCCATTTTCTGTTGCATTGCCCTATTTTTTTTTTTTTTTTTTTTCTGTTTCAGAAAAATTGCACATCTGAACCAATCAGAGCTAACTGTCTCTAGTGATCACATGTCAGTATGTCAGCCAATTGAACGGATAAATGAGTCCAGGCGTTTTGCTTTGCCTCGTGGATTCGTCAGACTCAGATAACTGCAGCAGCTGGGGAAACCTCCTATGCCATCCGTGGAATAAAATAAATAATAAATATCGGTGGAAACGGATTACCCTACACAGCACTTTATTATGCTTGTTGTTAACACTTGTGTATGTAAATTTGATGTTGGTAGATTGTTTTCTTCTTGGAGATGAAATGCATTTTTTGTATTTTTCTTTTTTTACATAGCGTTTTACAGTTGTCGTCATATTTTCGGAATCAAAGCACCGTATACCGGAACTGCTTTCCAGCCCTGAATCTTATAACGGAACTGCGTTCCTGACCGTTCCCGCCCACTTTCACCCCTGCATGTACACTAATAGTTGAGTATTTGTAGTTTCTGGTGTACAATGAGGAAAATAAGTATTTTAACACCCTGCGATTTTGCAAGTTCTCCCATTAAGAAATGATGGGCGGGTTTGAAATTTTCATGGTAGGTGCTTATTCACTGCGAGAAACAATCTTAAAAAAAATCCAGAAATCACAGTGTATGATTTTTTAAAACAATTTATTTGTATTATACTGCTGCAAATAAGTATTTGAACACTTGAAACTTTTTTAACAAATAAAAAACTGAAAAGTGGGGCGTGCAATATTATTCGGCCCCTTTACTTTCAGTGCAGCAAACTCACTCCAGAAGTTCAGTGAGGATCTCTGAATGATCCAATGTTGTCCTAAATGACCGATGATGATAAATAGAATCCACCTGTGTGTAATCAAGTCTCCGTATAAATGCACCTGCTCTGTGATAGTCTCAGGGTTCTGTTTAAAGTGCAGAGAGCATTATGAAAACCAAGGAACACACCAGGCAGGTCCGAGATACTGTTGTGGAGAAGTTTAAAGCCGGATTTGGATACAAAAAGATTTCCCAAGCTTTAAACATCTCAAAGAGCACTGTGCAAGCCATCATATTGAAATGGAAGGAGCATCAGACCACTGCAAATCTACCAAGACCCTGCCGTCCTTCCATACTTTCTTCTCAAACAAGGAGAAAACTGATCAGAGATGCAGCGAAGAGGCCCATGATCACTCTGGATGAACTGCAGAGAGCTACAGCTGAGGTGGGAGAGTCTGTCCATAGGACAACAATCAGTCGTACACTGCACAAATCTGGCCTTTATGGAAGAGTGGCAAGAAGAAAGCCATTTCTCAAAGATATCCATAAAAAGTCTCGTTTAAAGTTTGCCACAAGCCACCTGGGAGACACACCAAACATGTGGAAGAAGGTGCTCTGGTCAGATGAAACCAAAATTGAACTTTTTGGCCACAATGCAAAACGATATGTTTGGCGTAAAAGCAACACAGCTCATCACCCTGAACACACCATCCCCACTGTCAAACATGGTGGTGGCAGCATCATGATTTGGGCCTGCTTTTCTTCAGCAGGGACAGGGAAGATGGTTAAAATTGACGGGAAGATGGATGCAGCCAAATACAGGAACATTCTGGAAGAAAACCTGTTGGTATCTGCACAAGACCTGAGACTGGGACGGAGATTTATCTTCCAACAGGACAATGATCCAAAACATAAAGCCAAATCTACAATGGAATGGTTAAAAAATAAATGTATCCAGGTGTTAGAATGGCCAAGTCAAAGTCCAGACCTGAATCCAATCGAGAATCTGTGGAAAGAGCTGAAGACTGCTGTTCACAAACACTCTCCATCCAACCTCACTGAGCTCGAGCTGTTTTGCAAGGAAGAATGGGCAAGAATGTCAGTCTCTCGATGTGCAAAACTAATAGAAACATACCCCAAGCGACTTGCAGCTGTAATTGGAGCAAAAGGTGGCGCTACAAAGTATTAACGCAAGGGGGCCGAATAATATTGCACGCCCCACTTTTCAGTTTTTTATTTGTTAAAAAAGTTTAAATTATCCAATAAATTTTGTTCCACTTCACGATTGTGTCCCACTTGTTGTTGATTCTTGACAAAAAATTAAAATTTTATATCTTTATGTTTGAAGCCTGAAATGTGGCGAAAGGTTGCAAGGTTCAAGGGGGCCGAATACTTTTGCAACGCACTGTAAATAAAACAAGTTCAAATGAACTACAACTGCCCAGAGCGCTCCCTAAACGTCTCAGGCTGGATACTTGAAAAGCATAGGCGGGTTTGACTTTTGGGGCAGAGGGGGCACAACATGTTGATGAACCTGAAACTCAGTTTCAGCAATAAAATTAACTTATATGAATAATTATCATAATAAGTTGAAAATAAGTGTTTTTTGTTTCCCATCGTTTTTGAGGCGAATTCTAAATCAGGCTGCTTAGGACAGCTATACTTTTCGCCAAGTTCGGCATCCATTGAATATGGTATGCTCGCTGGTGTTCTGTCAAATTTTGCACCCCATCAGAAATTGCAACTTTTTGTTAAAAACTGCTTTGAAAACAGCGGTTACAAAGTAAACCCTACAGACTTTTTTTAAATAAAGGACTATTTACTTACGTTTGATCATGGACGGACATGTAGAAAAGTTCTCCTCAGACACATTAGGCCATGTTAGCTGGACACAACAATTACACGCCGCTCTCTCACTGTTTACGTCTTCGCCGTGTAGTTAAGCATTTAGTTACGCCCAATTCGTGTGGAACATGTATGTTTACAATTTTACTTGTTTATTTAGCACCTGTGGATAAGATTGCAAATCCAATTGAATGTAAAATAGGGCCTATTCACCGCCACAACAGCTTTGGGGGGGAAATATTATAAGGGTGCAAAATTTGTTGTACAATTAGTGTCTTTAGTGGGGCAAATTAAAACTCCGCTCACCATTTTGGCGGTGCTCTCTGGCTTTTCATGGTCCACATTTTCAATCCTTGGTTCTTGCTCATTAGTTGTTGTCGCTTTTGAAAGCTTAGGTTTGAAAAATGTAAGTATATCCATCTTGCCTCTTCATTCCTCAGGTGGTTTTGGCTAAGCAAAGCAAATGACCGTCTAAGGTGCTAGTTGTGTTACTTTGTATTTGTGGGTTTCTTGAATAAAACAACTTACTGAACGGGTTGACATTTTTTACTGACAGATCTTTAATTACAGAACAGAAGAGAGGCATCATAAACATTAACTGTCCACTGGGGGGGGCTTTTTATCAACTGTCTTGAGCTCGCTGCGTATCTCTGACTTCCGTGTGCTGTGACGAGCAGACATTACTAATCGAACATGCAGATACGATTTGCTTATATCATTACAATAGTCACATGATCTGTTCGGAAATTTTTTTTGACCCATTATAAAAATGTTTTTGTTTATTTCATTCATTTTTGTTGTTTGTTTTATCGCTTTACAACTTTTATAGACAATATTTTACCGGGGAAAAAAATAATTTTTAAGTCATATATGGGAAAGACATGCAATGACACTTTTACACCACCAGGGGGGCCTCCTTAAAATCCGCTAATGTTGAAAAGTACAACCGAAGCATGCGTATCCTCTCGACTGGCTAACCCAGAACCTACAGGTTAAAAAAAGCCTGCAATTGATTATTGTCAATGTAAAACATAAAGTTAAAGCTCTGAGGATCGACGCAAAAACATCCCTAGAATATACCTAACAAATTTCATTGTGATCTATCTTCGAACAATGGACGATCACAATTTTAAATCCGCAATTGATTATTATTCGTAATGATCCCTGAGACCATTTTTATTATTTTTTTTTAAATACTACTTTAATTGGATCAATGACTACACATCCCTAAAATATACTTACCAAATTTCGTTCTGATCTGTTCTTTCTTCCTCCATGCTCAATGTGGTACACACAAGGAAACAGGACAGCGGTTGAGTCAACTTTAATCCCTTTTAACTGACTGCAAGTGTGATTTAGTTATGAATAAATGAATGAATGAATGAATGAATGAATGAATGAATGAATGAATGCTTTATTTTGGACATGAGAAAAAAAATAAAAAAAATAATAGACAAACAAAACAAACGAAAAACAAAATGAATTTTTAAAAAAATCAGACAGAACCAATGATATTCTTGAGATAACAGAAACAATAGTTAAGACAATAATAATAATGATAATAATAAACAAGATCAGAATTTATTCATTGTGTCCAAAAAGGAGTAGGATGAAGCATTTGCTTATTAAAACCTACCCCCCATTTCTATTCCTTAATTATATCTGTCCGCCCTATGTAACTAGTCCTCATATTGACAATGAAATAAACTAAATAACCATATACATAAGATGCAAGATAAACAAAATTATTGCAATTATTATTGTTATTGTCACCACCTGTTATGTGCCACAGGTAGGTAACATGAGCGGTTACCAAGTGTAAAGGGGGAGAATGGGTTTTAACTAGTTTCCTCACCCAGATAAGAAGATCAACACAGTGAGTTGTATTCACATATTATTCAATCAAGATACCTGTCAGGCAAAATTCCGGGCATATAAATAAGTAATTTAAATTCAATTGATGCTGCGTAAAAATGCGCAACACAAGCAAACCTTTTCGAATAAGTACATTAAATATTGTTCAATTAATTAGTAAATGTATTTGACGACGTAAGGTAAAATATTAAGAGTAGCGGGACTACTCGTTTAAATGATAATACAGTACTCCACATGACTTTCGACGCATGCGCAGTTATTAGGTAGAAACTCCGGTAGTCAACTCACTGGGAAGCTACTTCTCTGTTAAACACCATTACTTTTCTTTTGGAGTGTTTTTGTATCGAGTTTCCATTCGCTCAGAGGAGCTGACTGGCAGTGATGAGTTTTTTCGGTTTTGGACAAAGTGCGGACATCGATATAGTGCTCAATGATGCCGAGACGAGGAAGAAAGCTGAGCATAAAAGCGAGGACGGCAGGAAGGACAAATATTTCCTTTTCTACGACGGGGAAACTGTGTCGGGAAAGGTCAACGTGACACTCAAGTACCCTGGCAAGAGGCTGGAGCACAACGGAATCAAGATCGAGTTTGTTGGCCAGATTGGTAAGCGACCGGTGGGCCTGTAAATATATAAAAGCAGCCAAGTCTGATAGGCGACGTTGGACGTTTGCTAGCGATCACTCACAGAGTAACCTCGCATGAATTTACAGTGGAATTTGTAACTTTTTGGATAAGAATACCACGACGTCGCCTCCCAGGATTATCAGTACGCAGCTTTCAAAAGTGTGCTTTAGGAACAAGTGTGGGGTCTCGTGACAGACCAAGCAACGTACGTACTAGCTCGCGGGTCAGCTGACAAACAGCCATTGGCTAGCCGTCACCGCGCTGAGATGACGTGGTAATAAATAAAATTGCAAACTTTCTGGGTTTATATTTACTGTGTTGTGAAAGTAACGTTTTAGATATAGTGTACTCGTAGTTGTAGTTTTAATTGTTTAGACGAATAAGTATTTTGAGAACGCTCTTTTTATTGTGTTAAGCTATTCTCCCATCTGACAGTTAGCGTAAAGTATAGATATCTTGTATAAAAGTCTAGATGTGTGATGCGCGCTGTGAGCCAATGGCGACAAGCATCGTCTCTCGTCGGCCATTTTGCGTCGGATCCATTCGAGCAAACAAAGTCAAGGTTGCGTGTACTTTCAAGTAGCTATAGATTGCTCAGTTTTCAAATGGATTATTTTTTTTAATCAACGTCAGGAATGCTGTTAGTATATTACATGATAATTACTCAAATTTAGAAATATATTTAAAGAAAACAAACATACAAAAACATCCTGCCTGAATCATAGCCATGGTAAACAGGTTTATTATAAACCAAAATGTTCGTAAATCTATCAATAATTCAGCGAGTTAAGATTATTTTAGTGACAAAAATTAAGGGCGTAGGTTTGCATAGAGAGGATAGGGACATAACACTACTAACTTTTCAGGATGCTCAAGTTGTCCCCACCAACTTTGAAGCAACCTTATTTGCATTATATAATGACTTAAGTTATATGGGTAATTTAGATTGTTTTCCCATATGTTGTAAGGATAGAATTGACCCTACCATTATAAAATGAAGTACAGACTTACATTGATCCCTTTTCACTTGCTGAATGTGCCAGTCCATTTTCCCCCCTCAAATGCACGTTTGATTGGCAGATGACTTGCCCCCCACACACACGCACACATTCACACCCCTCCCCCCACAGAAATACAGCATGCCGCCTTGTCCTCCACCTTTAAAGACAAGGGATATTACTTTGTTTTATATATACTGTAGATATAAATATAAGAATAACTTATAAATTTTTAAGTTTAAGTTTTATCCGCCAGCAGCTGCCACTGTAAGTAATGTAAAACGATGCCAATATTGTGTAGGTGGGGAACACACCACTAATTTTGCTACTGAAAGTCCGACCTGTATCAGAGTTAGCATAACATTAATTTGTGCAAATTTCTCGAACTTGAGGAGGAAGCTGCTTTGAGAGAAATATCCTCCTAGATGTTTTCTACTGTTAACGTCAATTAAACTGGAAGAAATGTAGTGAACCTAGGTTTACCCCCGTCCCCCAGTTTTCATTTTCATTTTATTTATGTGGTCTTAAAGCAGCCCAAAGGAGCTTTCATTTTTTAATTCCCTTGTTTTCTGTGTAAATCTACTAGAAAAAGTGAAATGATCTGCCAGTACTTCAAGCCAATTTTACGCAAATTTCTTGAAATGAGAAAAATAGCTGAAAATAAGCTAAACAGAAAACAGACTTATTTTCAATTAAAAAAAGTTTGTATATTTAATCTTAAAAAAACTTTATTGTCAGAAATGTTCTTAATTCAAGAATAGATTTTTTTTCTTAGTTTAGTTTTAAAATTTACCGACTTTTAGATGTATGGGTTCATAAGAACAAAGAATCTGACGCAGTAATCTCTTAATTACCGTAGCTTTTAAAACTCAAAATGAAATGGAGAATATTATTCAACCAGATTTAGGAAAAAAATATCAGATTAGGACGTTATACTGTAAATTTGCAGTGTGAAAGTTAGTATAAATCAATACAGATTCATTTTGCGTTAATCATTTAACCTATCAATTAATTAGGTTCTTATTGGTGAGAAATGTCGCCCTGACCGCCATCCACCCAATCTGATTGGTCTTATTAATGTCCCGTCCTCAGCCAAAAAATGTGCATGCAATTCATGCTGTTATAGCATCCCTACCAATATTGGGACAAAACCTACGCTCTTGGAAAAAATAACTCTCCTTATGTACACAATAGAGCCCGCCTCGTAATCCCCTGACACAAGATTGCCACCAGTGTCTTACAGCAACACTAGGTAAATTTTCAAACTTTTTATAAAATATTTTCATAACATTTGTGATGATATGTCGACTGACAACTGGTTGCATGACACCGCTGTTATATCTTGAGGGGGTCTGTATCACTGGCACTAAGTAACTTCGATAACAAAAAAAAGCACAAATGTGCTGACTGCTTTACAGCATACGTCACATCCCCCTTTCCCCATTCATTATAAAGACGGAAATCGATGCTAGGAGTGCACGATATCTATTTTTGGAAACCGATATCGATAACTTCCTGCTCCTCAAGGCCGATACCAATACGATAACCAATAATATATATATACATATATATATAACATTTTTAAATGTAAATTCACCTGATTTTTTGAACACCTGCAGGTCAAAAATACTAGTGGTGGATTCAGCATAGATTTGCCTTTGACCTAACCAGATTCTTCATGATGACATGAACATTGCTATTATGAACAAAACAAAGACACGTACAGTTTTGACTTCAAATAAATTGCCCATATTTATTTTTTCAAAACAATATAATTTGAGTCCATCACAATCAATCAGTCAAAGTCATGGACGATGTGTTCCCCTGGACAATGAGCACTGAACTAAAACAAACAAACCCAACAGGTATTGTGCTTTGTCAGCAGATAAAACATTTGGTGCAACCGGAGAGGAGGCTGTTGTGATCTTGGTCCATGAAACAACTTTCTTAACCTGGCAATTATAGGACAGCAAGCCTATCATCAGTAACCAAAAGGCCGCTCAGTAACTTGTAAACATAACACTCTAAAATGCAAAAAAATATATATATAAAAATGGAAATACGGCCTCTAGAACAGTAACAAAACTTTGCATACTGGCAAAACAGGAGTGGAAACAAACAAACCCCTCCCAATCCACTGACACCGTGCCAAAAATATATTATCTAGGGCTGTCCCAAACGACTAATTTTCTCCCGATTAGTCAGCCGACTATTTTTACGATTAGTCGACTAATCTAATAATAATTTTTTTATTTTATTTTTATTTTTTTATTTTTATTTTTTTACTAATTTAGCAATGAAATTTTTGTTGACGCTTATCAATTCACAAAAAAAACATATTGGAACACTTAAATTATTTATTAAAGTACAAATAAACATGTAAATAACAATAACAAATCACAAATAAACAATGAGTTCAAATGCTGATAGAATTAACTAGTGTAGCATCCCGATTGAAAAGATGGTTTCTTAAACTGATGGTTTACAACTTTTATTCCATCCTTGATGTAAACACACCGTAAGAGCTACGATGCACACAAATAAAACAACACAATTAGAAATTAACAAAAACTTTTCACCTTTTTCCTTTTAAACCTTATTTATATATCAATGAATTGACTATATGAATTGCCTTTACCTTAATTTATTACCTTATCATTGACAATCTCGCCCTTGAGTGCAGTCACTGTATATTCTGTATATATTTATGACCTTTTAACCTTATATAATTTTCCATACCATAAAATAAACCATAACATGAAATAAACCTTTCAATTAGCATTAGGAACAATACTAATAGCACTTATAGGCCCATTGTCAATGAAACATTATTATTTAGTAAGGCGACAGCCCCCTCTGGTGTACAAAAAAATGAAAAAAAAAAAAATAAATTACAAACTGGTTGACGGCGCTTGAGGTGTTTATTCACGGCCGACGTGCAGCCAAGCTTGGCATTGAAGAGACAGGACAGAAGAGTGTAGCCTCCTTTGTTTCTTTGAAATAAGTCAATGTTTTGGACACTCTGGTGCGCTTTTTTTGGCTTTGTGCCGCTTTCCCCGCTTGCATACAGAGCATCCGACATTCCGAACTTTTCACGCATATATTTTTTTAACCCTTCATTAACTGTCGACGGGATGTTGTGATCGTCGACAGATTTACGTCATCGATGACGTCGACTATGTCGACTAGTCGGGACAGCTCTAATATTATCGGGCCTATTAATAATGTTATCGTATTTACTGGGATGACATCATAACTCCTATTATCAGACCAATAATTATCGTCCACCAGTAGGCGATGCTAACGCTTTTGCGCGAATTCTGCAAAGATGGCAGAGCAACAGCGATAAAAAAGTTTTGTGTCAGAAGGAAAAAGAAAGGGCGGCTACCAGAATAGGCAGAATAAACATTGGCTTTCTTTTACTCGCTGGCAGGCCCCCACCCCCGCAACCGACCTCATCAACGCTGACGAGTTCAGGTGGGTTAGGGGGTTAGCCACACGATTGCTAACCGTCATACAGTATTGTTTAGCCACAACTTTGGATTCGTTACCCTAATACATTTCATCCTTCACACAGCTGCTGGAAACAAAAATGTTGTTTAATCTATCTGCAAGCGACCGTCATGATTTTAAGACACTATGCGGGTGTGCGCTGGTCCTCATGGGAAACGCAGTCTTCCTTACGGCTAAACACTACCGCTTTTGTCCACCGGCGTTGCTAAAATGGACTAAAACTGAAAAGTTACCAAGTATTTCTCTAAGCCACCAATATTTAGCCTTATAAATGTTATAGTTATGGTTATGAAAATCAGACCAATCAAAACAGAGCCAGGCAGTCACATGTCCGTACACACGTTTTCTGATCAACCAAGCCGCCTAAAGTGTCCAGTATGGAGGCAGGGGACTATGGAGTCAACTCATGGTTGTTTGCCAAATTTACAGGACAAACATTAGGGCTGGTCATGTAAAACGGGAAAACAGGTTTTTGTTGACAAATATTTACATTTACATTAGCTGACGATCAAAATGGGGCTTTGATAAAAAGATTAGGCTATTTTGTTGGAATTCTACTGGCGTGAAACTGCATATAAGCTAATTCATTTTCATGTGGCAGCTAATTTCGCATGCATTTACACTCAAATTGGTAATATTTTATGTGTACAGTATTTTAAAGTGAACTTGTGCGTTTATCTGTTTGGCATAACAAATAGATAGTGCCTACTATTAAAATGTTTAATGTGCCTGTGACAGCATAAAAAAGTCTTAAATAGCATTATTATGTAAATTCGAATCTTATTTTGAGACGATGCGACTATAATGTATGCAACAATTTGGCAACGCGCAGATGACGAGAAATTAGTTTTTTAACCTGTCGTTTAGCCCCGCCTGTCTTTATAGCGATTTAGCTTCCCCAGCTGGACGATGATGTCGGCTAGGTTCTGATTTCATCTGATTTTGAATTCCGACCATTGAGGGGGAATCATTCAGAACGAGGAAAATGCGACGAAGACGGCCGCAAAATGTCAATGGTTCAATCGCTCCACTCCACTCCAATATTTTTACTGGATCTTTTTATATATGTATTTTTCCCCAATTGCTAAATAAATGTTATGGTCATGACAAATAACTGTCTTGTGCTAAACGGAATATGAAATATTCAAAATGCATTTATTCAGTGCGACACGGCAAAATTACTCCATGATGGTCAAAACTGTCGACTTCTTGCACCTCCCAACCGATGCCACTGGAGTTAGTCCGGCTTTTGTCATGTCCCTGTCCCGGCTTTGGAGAGCGCAAACAAACAAGGAGGCGTGACAGCTAGCTGACATGCTACCCCAAACCGAGCAGCAATTCGAAAGGAAAAATCACACAAAACTACCACGGATCATATCACACAGCAGCGGGGTTGTCGATTGTCTTCACGGATCGGCACCCCCGCCCCGGCGGCGAGCAAGTTTCAGCCAGTTGTTCCCCTGCTGCAGGCAGGAGAGCTCGTTTGCCGAGGAAGCAGATGGCGAATGACCGCCGGACAAACCGGCCAACGTCGGAGCGCGTAGCTGCCCAGGCCCAACCTGAGCATGGTGGTCTATGGCTGGGCACTAGGGGTGTAACGGTACACAAAAATCTCGGTTCGGTATGTAACTCGGTTTTGAGGTCACGCCTCGGTTCATTTTTGGTACAGTAAGAAAACAAAATGCAAAATATAAATGTGCTAGTTGTTTAATAATATTAGTTCCTACTTGTTTTGTTGTGGTAGGAGGGTTTTGTATTGAACACGGGGCCGTGTTGGTTATTATTATAGCAGAGAAGACAGCAGTAAATCAACAAAGACAAGTCAACTGTGGCCCGATCTTCCACTCAAGAGATCTGATGGACTCAAAAAGTAGGTTACGATTGCATATTAGTTTGAAAATCGACCGGATCTACCGTATTTTTACACGAGGGACTTCCGGCCCGATCCTAGCTACCGGTAGTAGTATTGATGCAGGAGGGTCGCGTCTCGCGTCAAATAATAAACTCTGCCGTTCTTTTCGCATACGTCGTGTTGAGCCGCTTCTGGGACGCGTCTAACACGTGGTCACACTCCGACTGGTGTGCATTTGCTGATTGACTTTAACGGCCGCGTTTCACTGTGTTCTCGCGGCGGCCACATTGTCGCGCCATTGACGTTTCTCACTGTCCTACCATGTTGGTCCTCATTATAGTAGAGAAGACGGAGTAAATATAATCTACACAAAGAAACTGTAACCCGATGGACTCGAAGCCTCGAAAAGTAACGGTTGCATTACGTCAGAAACCTGTTCGGTACGCCTATGTTCTGAACCGAGCACCAAGTACCAAAATGGTTCAATACGAATACATGTACCGTTACACCCTTACTGGGCACACAAGAGGGCAGAGGGGGCTGGAAGTCTGGACGATATGGAGAACCGCACAAGCATTACCCGAGTGTAGCGCTCCCGGTGGGCACGTAAAGAGGACCAAGGGGGGTGCGCAACAAGCCGCTGGTCATCAGCCGAGTTGCATTCTCGGTGGACAAGGAGCATTGTCAGCCACAAAATGCAAGCCACCTCCGTATTAAAATGTGTGCCATGATCCCAGTATTTGACATAATACAAAACACGATGTTTACTCAATTCCTCGTAAATCCAATGGTCCCACAGTTACGAACGAATTAATCCGTAAAATATGCTGAATCTGAAGTCCATCTGTATGCTATAAGGCAATGCTATATTGTGAGATGCTGACCCGGGTGACGTCACATTCGTATTCCTCTTCAATCCAGGAAGTCACTCATTTTAATGGCTTCAAAAACTGAGATATATATATATATATATATATATATATATATATACATGGCGGAAAACACTCAGGTGACTTGAAGTTCCGCTCTGTGACCCCCAATTTAGCCAACTTTCAAAATTGTCCGATATGCATGTGTGGTACATCATTGGAAAGCTTAAAATCTCAATTTTGTGGGGGAAGAAAAATTTTGAGCAGGAGGGCATTTAAAAAAAAATTTATTTTTTTTAAACAGCAAAACCCTATCTGGAAGTGAGAGCACGCGAGAACAGAATTACAGACGCCATGACTTTAACGAGATATTATCGCATACTTATCTTGTTTTGATCCAAAAACTCCACGTAGTATGTATCACTGAGTGTCAAGACACAGCTGTGAATGGCCAAAGCTGGATTTTGTGGGGGTTTTATGTGTGAAACATGGTAATATAACAAGGGTCGCGATGCAGAAATCGCAGACATCAAGGAGTGGTCGAGATTTTCTTTTTCATATATTTTCCCTTTTAAACGTTTTTTTCAACTTTTGTTTGTTTGGATCAATTATTTATCGTCCAACATATCGGAGAAAAAAAAATACAAAGAAAAAAAATACAATTAAGCGACAGTTATGAGGTAGATATCCGTGACTTTTTTACAGACGCCGTTTTTTTCATTGTGACATAATTTGTTTAAAATAATTTAATAATAATAATTTTTTTAAGTCTTTTTTTTTTTTTTTTGTAAAACGAAATATGAGACATCAATGAACGATTCTAAGCTAAAAACGACAGACATTTTGAATCATAAATGTAATGAATTACCTTTGTTTTATTGCTGGGTTAAAACAAAGCAGTTGCGCGACGTCTGTAAACGGGGGTTTTCAGGGTAAAACGGACAAATTAAAAATAGTTCGGGGGCTTAATGTGCCGTGAATCTGCTATGGCAGCATATAGACATATGGTTCTATCAAACACAACAGTTGTTTTAGCTTAAAATACAGCAGTTTCTTTTAAAGAGGAGTGCAAGAGCAGAAACTGCTTTTTCAGTCTTGTCTGTGTTTTCCGCCATATCCATCGCTTCCACACACATTCATTCAGGAGCATAAAATAACTCGTGAAATATGAAATAAACATTCCTTTTGCTGTCATAGGCACTTTAAATAATTCGTTTACAAAGGTATGCAACTTTGCATGCTTGCTAAATTCTACGATTTGTAATCACACAACTTGTCTTCTCACATCAAATCAAACCTTAGCATAAGTGAATGACAAGTTTGCACAAACTAGACTGTACAAGGATACTCCAGTGCATCTGTCTCATTATTAATTCATCTCTTCCAGAGCTTTACTACGACAGAGGAAACCACCATGAGTTTGTGTCTCTAGTGAAAGACTTGGCACGGCCCGGGGAGCTCACGCAGTCGCAGACCTTTGACTTTGAGTTCACGCATGTGGAAAAGCCCTATGAAGCTTACACTGGCCAGAATGTCAAATTACGGTGAGTTATACTTGAATGCTTAGGCTATTGCGTTGCAACAGGTATTTTAACATTATCATGATGTCTTCTGCTTCCAGCTATTTTCTGAGGGCCACAGTAAGCCGCAGACTTAGCGACATCACCAAAGAGGTGGACATTGTAGTTCACACACTCAGCACTTACCCTGATATCAACTCCTCCATCAAGATGGAAGTAGGCATCGAGGACTGCCTACACATAGAGTTCGAGTACAATAAATCCAAGTATGACTATGATTCATAACTTCTTAGATATTGAATGTTGTTAGTTAGTTGTGTGACAGGTTGCTAGCAAAATCTTGCGCTACAGTAGAATCGCGTCTAAGCCGACTCATTGGCTGCCACTGCCGGCACGAGACGTCCAGTACATTTTGACTGGGAGGTGGGTCACTTCCTGTTGATTTTAGGAAATCTACATGTCACTTCATGTTAATTTTGACTCATTTCCTAGCCATTTTGGGACATTCTTGGGTCACCTCCTGCTCAGTAACCCTAAATTAACAAGAATTGAACCGTAAACGCTCCCAAATCAACAGGAAGTGACTGAAAATCAACAGCAAACAACCTGAAATCAACTTATTGGCTTCATTTAAAGCCATAGACTTCCAATCCATTTGAAGTGGAAGTGATGTGATTAGGGCTGCATCGATCGATTATTTAACTGAAAGATTAACCTGTCAGTTAGTTACTTCAGATAGTCGAGTAATTGGATTACAAACATTTAATGCGTTGCAGAATACATTTTAGGAGCTATAACAAAATAGTGTTTATTTTGCTTTAACATTATTTTGACTTGCCAAGATTGCACTTTCAAAAGAGCATTAAATGTGAAATGAAATACTTTAGTGTTTCTTCAAGTGATGCAGAATTGCACTTTTATTTCACAAAAGCAATAAATGCATTTAAAAATAAATTACACTACCCGAGCTTAGCCTCAGTGTAAAAAAAAAAAACAAATAAATGACAATCTAAGTACAACAGAAGAACAATTGGCTAACTTGCATAGCAAAAGTCCTCTAGCTTAAATGCCATTGTTTTTTGTTTTTTTTAACACTACAATATGTTAACAAATCGTTCAAGAACATATTCCCACACACAAAAAAAAAAACAGCTAAATATACCTCGAGACTAGAATACAGTAGTATGAAAAATTACTCTTGGAATTTCGCACATTTCTGCATAAAATCTAAAGTTGCACCGATACCGATACCAGTATCGGCAGGGGGCGCCGATCCTGCCTGAATTGGTGGTATCGGTATCGACGAGTACCAACATTTAGGGCACCGATACCATCTACTGGCTTCACTTGAACGCAAATGTGCTGTCCTCCCCACGTGAGCTAACTTCCCAAATCCCGATGCATGATATCTGTATGTCTTTGTCTCGAAATTACCAAACGAAATAAAGACTTTCGTCTTCAATATTAAGGATGTTCACTACAACGCATATTCGCGATGTTACGCCACTAATCTAACATGGCATTCACAAATGATTAGCATACGTGAGCTAGCGCCTGCTGTTGCATCGCCGATGGGATCAGAAAGCTTAAGACCGTGGGAGACTAAGCAAACTCATGGTTTCATGATGAACAATGAGTGGAAAATTAAGAGCGCTGTTCTTCAAACCCGTCCTGTTTATGAAAGTAGATTCATATGCTGGTGTTGTGCAGTAATGAGCAGAAGTGACTTCTGTGGCCAGAAAACCCTCAAGCGCTTCACACGAGATATCATCAAATAGCAACCTAGATGTCATATGATAGATCCCATGCCAACTCTCGCGCGCACACACTAGATATAATCAAATAGCAACCTAGATGTGCTACATTTGATCCCATGCCATTAGCTGCGTCAGCCCAGAGTGACGCGTAGTCCATATACTACATTGATGAATTAGAAACCGCCATGACTGAATGGAAGTTAAGCAGGCCAAATCAATCCATACCAGTGACTATAGATAATGCTGCAAATACTGTTCATTCAGTACATGTTACAGATGGAATCGGACCACAAATAGCATGTTTTGCTTGTATGGTAAATATAGCTGCTAAGAGAGCTGCAGCAATCAACAGTGTGCCCCACCTCACTTAACAAACAGTAAAGATTGTTCTCAGCACTTTTATACAAAATTTCTTCAGATCAGTAAGAATTAAGCACATAAATATTATGCACTAAAATGTTTGTTTATATGATGGCACTGTTATTTTTGCTTGTTTGCAAATAAAAAAACATTAAGAAAATAATAATAATAACAGTTGTATTATCTGTTTCAGAATATTAAATGTATTGAATTGTATCGAAAATCGTACCGAACCATGACTTAACTGTATCGTTGCATCCCTTATATGTACATATATATATGTATTTTTTTTTTTTTTTTTGCAAACAGAGTGGTATCGGTATGGTGTCGGTATCGGCCGATACTGCACAGCCAGGTATCTGTATCAGTATCGGGCCCAAAAAATAGTATCGGTGCAACACTAATAAAATCGCCATCAAATGTGATCTGATCTTTGTCAGAATCACACAAATGTAAAAACAGTGTCTGCTTTAACTAAAACCACCCAAACATTTATAGGTTTTCATACTTTAAAGGGGATGTAGCGCCCTGGGAAAATTTTGATATTCCATCATTTATCCATAAACGCATGCCTTTTGTATTCATATCATGCCACTTCGTGTAATTACACACAAGAAAATGAGAGAAATTTGGCTCGATTGTCAAGCTAAAACGACCGGCGCCCGAGATCTGGCAGATTGTGTGCGTGACGTCACGTCAAGTGAAGAGAGTGCCACCGGCCACTAGGGGGGCAGCGCCTGTCTGCATCAATATAATTCCTTCTAGTGTGGGGAGAATTAGGGGTGTTTTGAGCTGTTTATGCTGATGCATTGTGTTCGTCCTGCACATATTCCAGGTTCCCTCATGAAGAAACACCGCTCGTTGTCAATAAAAGAGAATTCAGAGTTGGCAGTGAGGGCTGTTTCTTCAACAAGAAAAAGGCTCAGTGCTTTAATACTGAATGGCGGCGATGATGGCAGACAATTTCGTTTCTAGTTTCAGCGACGAATCCGACGTAGAAGGACGTAACGAATGTTCATCTAATGGTGACGAGGAGAGTTGCAAAGCTTTAATCGGTGTTATAGGTGACCAATTTGAGCCCAAACGAACGCCAATGCAGCGTAATGAAACGGTCATTGAGGGGAGCAATGACACTGATGAAACATCGGCAGCAGATCGTGTGGGAAACACCAATGATTTGTTTAGCATTTCTTTTTGTGAAGCTGATACACCGTGACTGCAAAATAAAGGAATGCATAGAATAATTATAATTTATTGCGCTATCATAGCTTTTCGCTCTGCCAATAGACACAAATATGAACGGGATCAGAGGATTTGTTCTATATATTTTACGAACGATCATTTATACATGTGTCGAGTCCTGTATCCAAAGGCGTGACATTTTTTTTTATTAATTATAAAAGAGTACTCACTCTGGCCATTTCAAGCTTGGCTGCTCCCTTCTTTGCGTAGCTTTAGCCTCCTTTAGCAGTCATCGTCTCTCTCTTGATATCTCGGGACATTTAGGTGGCTGTGCATCTATGGTCGGCACCGCATCTCCTTTGAGCAGCAATCTTTTAGCAAAACCCGATTTCTCTTGTCCATAGTTCGAGAAGCTTTCAGTTGGAAAATGCGCACCACAGAAAAGCGTGCCGGAGGCTGTGTCTAGAAAATTAGCCCTCTTTGCACGGACGAACTTTACCCATTTTCTGTGTCGTCCAGCTTTTTTTTTCGCGTTCAGGAACTCATGGATACTATATTCCGATAAACAACTATTTGTACACCACATAGCACAGCAGTTTTGAACCATTGTTGTGATGTTTTGGTCAAACAAACCCCAACGCTACTCTCTCGTCGTTAAAAAACAATGGCACCTAGCTCCGCCTCGACTTTCAATCAGTTGTCGTGACGTCGCCGCCCCATTCGGCTGTTTCCGGAACACTTTCGGTAGTGTTCGTCATTTTCGATCTATTTTCGATAATTGCTCATTAATGTGATTGATTTTTTTGTTAACTTTATCAATATTTGTTATCTTGGCGCATAACGGTTCTATTGATGTCTCACACCCCCTTTGTCGAAACATCCCCTTTAATGAGGATAGCATGCAAACAATGACAGAAGGGGGAAAATAAATCAGTGAACCCTCTGCCTAAGGACACTTAAAAAGAACAATTGAAACCAATTTTTACCAAACAATTTAAGTTAGGTGTGTGCCCAATCACTTGATGAGTGGTTTAAAGCTGCCCTGCCCGCTATAAAACACACACCTGTCGAGAATTGTCTTGATGAGAATCATTGTCTGATGTAATTCATGGCTCGGTCAAAAGAGCTGTCTGAAGACCTGCGATCAAGGATTATTGATTTGTATAAAGCTGGGAAAGGGTACAAAACTATCTCTAAAAGTCTGGATGTTCATCAATCGACAGTCAGAGAAGTTGTCTACAAATGGAGAGAGTTCGGCACTGTTGTTTCTCTCCCAAGGAGTGGCCGTCCACCAAAGATGATGCCAAGAGTTCAGCGCAGTATACTCAGAGAGGTAAATAAGAACCCTGGAGTGTCTGCTAAAGACTTACAGAAATCACTGGCACAGTCCAATAGCTCTGTGCAAACATCAGCTATACGTATGTAAAACTATGGCCAAGAATGGTGTTCTTGGGAGGACTCCACAGAGGAACCCACTGCTGTCTAAAAAATATTGTTGCTCATTTAATGTTCGCAAAAAGGCACTTGGACTCTCCACAGAAGTTTTGGAAAAATATTTTGTGGACTGATGAAACAAAAGTTGAATTGTTTGGGAGTAACACACAACATTATGTGTGATGGAAAAATGGAACAGCTCACTAACATCAACACCTCATCCCCACTGTGAAGCATGGTAGAGGGAGCATCATGATTTGGGGCTGTTTTGCTACCTAAGGGCCTGGACGGCTTGCAATAATTAATGGAAGAATCAATTCAAAAGTTTATCAGGATGTTTTGCAGGAAAACCTGTGGCTGTCTGTCAGATAGTTGAAGCTATAAAGAGGATGGATGCTACAACAAGAAAATGATCCAAAACACAGAAGTAAATCAACGTCAGAATGGTTTCAGAAGAACAAAATACTCGTTCTGGAGTGGCCAAGTCAAAGTCCAGACTTGAACCCCATTGAGATGCTGTGGCATGACCTAAAGACAGCGATTCATGCCAGACATCCCAGGAATGTGATTCTACTACAGCAGTTTTGTAGAGAAGAATGGGCCAAGATTAGTCCTGATCGATGTGCCAGACTGATCTGCAGCTACAGGAAGCGTCTGGTTGTAGTTATTTCTGCCGGGGGGGGGCACAAAATATTAAATGTGATGGTTCATTTACTTTTTCCCCCCCCTTCTGTCATTGTTTGCATACTATCCTCATTGAGATATGAAAACCTATAAATATTTGGCTGGTTTTAGTTAAAGCAGACACCGTTTTTTCATCTGCGTGATTTTGACAAAGATCAGATCAAATTTGTTGGTGATTTTATACAGAAATGTGAGGAATTCAGAAATGTTCAGATACTTTTTCACACCACTGTACGTATGCATAAACAATCATATTACCTCAAAGAAAAACTTACAAACTTATGTTGGTCTTAATAGGGAGCAGCGGGATTCAGTCATGTTAGATGAGTTATGTATTATCCACTGTTGCCACTAGAGGGCTTTGTAGCCACCCAAATCAATAAAACAAAATATAACCCATTAAAAACAAATCAATACAACACCACTCTAATTAAACAAATCCTCAAAGCAGCCAAATTTGATTCGGAGCTATTTTCTCATGGAATTGCTTTGATTAATCGTTGCAGCACTAGATCGATCATTTGCTGCCATCCTCCCACTTCAAGTGTATTGGGCGTCATTAAAAATAAAGGATGACTCAAACTTGTTTTTCTGTTGATGTCTTGTTGAATGATATCCTGACCCCGATAATTGTTTTATCGCCATATTGTGAGATGATAGATCATGAGGACTGATTATGTCCTTTACAGATATCACCTTAAAGATGTGATTGTCGGCAAGATTTACTTCTTACTGGTAAGGATTAAAATCAAGCATATGGAGATTGACATCATTAAGCGGGAGACCACTGGCACGGGGCCCAACGTCTACCACGAGAACGATACCATTGCCAAGTATGAAATTATGGACGGCGCACCAGTCAGAGGTAATGTGCAAATAGGGCTGCAGTAGCAAATGTGTCTGTTACATATGTATTTGGGGTGTGAATCTTTTACTCCAGAAAACGATTCGATTCAGATCTCGATTCACTGTCTACGGTCCGTTTCGGGGACAATTAATCATAAATAGTGATTCGAACCAATCCAATTCGGTTTGATACAAATTGACAACACAAATATTAATAATAAGACAGATTTGTAGCTGTAAATCCAGGCTATTGGACAATTGGTAGTGCTTTTTTACCGATCCGGGCCTTCACAGCCTGATACATTGGGATCTCGCACATCAGAGACCGATAAACGACTCAAATCGGTTTGTTGTTACACCTCTAATATGCATGCTATTTAAACTAGAGGTGGACAGATATGGGATTTCAAAGGCCGATACCGATATTTTAAAGCAATTCAGTCGATTGCCAATTTTGTAAGCTGACATTAATGTAATAATGTACTTATTACTTAAAAAGCACGTGGATTATGAAAGCCATCTGAAAAACTCATTATATAAATGTACAGTGCCTTGCAAAAAGTATTCGGCCCCCTTGAATCTTGCAACCTTTCAGGCTTCAAACATAAAGATATGAATTTTTTTTTTTTTTTTCAAGAATCAACAACAAGTGGGACACAATCGTGAAGTGGAACAACATTTATTGGATAATTTAAACTTTTTTAACAAATAAAAAACTGAAAAGTGGGGCGTGCAATATTATTCGGCCCCTTTACTTTCAGTGCAGCAAACTCACTCCAGAAGTTCAGTGAGGATCTCTGATTGATCCAATGTTGTCCTAAATGACCGATGATGATAAATAGAATCCACCTGTGTGTAATCAAGTCTCCGTATAAATGCACCTGCTCTGTGATAGTCTCAGGATTCTGTTTAAAATGCAGAGAGCATGATGAAAACCAAGGAACACACCAGGCAGGTCCGAGATACTGTTGTGGAGAAGTTTAAAGCCGGATTTGGATACAAAAAGATTTCCCAAGCTTTAAACATCTCAAGGAGCACTGTGCAAGCCATCATATTGAAATGGAAGGAGCATCAGACCACTGCAAATCTACCAAGACCCTGCTGTCCTTCCAAACTTTCTTCTCAAACAAGGAGAAAACTGATCAGAGATGCAGCCAAGAGGCCCATGATCACTCTGGATGAACTGCAGAGATCTACAGCTGAGGTGGGAGAGTCTGTCCATAGGACAACAATCAGTCGTACACTGCACAAATCTGGCCTTTATGGAAGAGTGGCAAGAAGAAAGCCATTCCTCAAAGATATCCATAAAAAGTCTCGTTTAAAGTTTGCCACAAGCCACCTGGGAGACACACCAAACATGTGGAAGAAGGTGCTCTGGTCAGATGAAACCAAAATTGAACTTTTTGGCCACAATGCAAAACGATATGTTTGGCGTAAAAGCAACACAGCTCATCACCCTGAACACACCATCCCCACTGTCCAACATGGTGGTGGCAGCATCATGTTTTGGGCCTGCTTTTCTTCGGCAGGGACAGGGAAGATGGTTAAAATTGACGGGAAGATGGATGCAGCCAAATACAGGAACATTCTGGAAGAAAACCTGTTGGTATCTGCACAAGACCTGAGACTGGGACGGAGATTTATCTTCCAACAGGACAATGATCCAAAACATAAAGCCAAATCTACAATGGAATGGTTAAAAAATAACCGTATCCAGGTGTTAGAATGGCCAAGTCAAAGTCCAGACCTGAATCCAATCGAGAATCTGTGGAAAGAGCTGAAGACTGCTGTTCACAAACACTCTCCATCCAACCTCACTGAGCTCGAGCTGTTTTGCAAGGAAGAATGGGCAAGAATGTCAGTCTCTCGATGTGCAAAACTGATAGAAACATACCCCAAGCGACTTGCAGCTGTAATTGGAGCAAAAGGTGGCGCTACAAAGTATTAACGCAAGGGGGCCGAATAATATTGCACACCCCACTTTTCAGTTTTTTATTTGTTAAAAAAAAGTTTCAATTATCCAATAAATTTTGTTCCACTTCACGATTGTGTCCCACTTCTTGTTGATTCTTGACAAAAAATTAAAATTTTATATCTTTGTTTGAAGCCTGAAATGTGGCGAAACGTTGCAAGGTTCAAGGGGGCCGAATACTTTTGCAAGGCACTGTATATATTGAAAGTAAATTATTCTTGAGACTTCCTTTTGTAACACTGGGCACTATGTGGTGCAAAATCATAAATAACAAAGATCACCCAAATAGTGAATATAAGTTATTCTATGGCCGATTGGCCGATCCTGAAAAATGTCCATATATCGGCCGGTCAATATATCGGTCAACCTTCTTAAGAAAGATTATCATCCAAACAGTGAATGTCACGTTTATCCTACTGGTAAGAAAATTATGGAATCACCAGTCTCGGAGAACGTTCATACAGTTGTTTATTTATGTATTTATTTATTCATTTATTTATTTAAAAAAAAAAAAAAAAAAAAAAAAAAAAAAAAAGCAGATCACAGACCTGAAATAAAACTAAAGTCGTTTTAAATGGCAACTTTCTGGCTTTAAATCAATTTTTTTTTAAATCAAGGAAAAAAAGATGGATGATGGAATTACTCAATTTTGAGGTAAAATTATGGAATAACCCTGTAAATTTTTATAATCAAGCTTCTAAAAGAAGGTAAATCATCAAGCAGTATTGCAAAAGATGTTTGTTGTTCACAGTCAGCTATCTCTAAAATCTGGACTAGGCATGTGCCAGTATGAGATTTTGACGGTATAACAGGACTTTTATTTTTCAAAACATATTTGCAAATTGGAACATAAGTATAATGTTAAGTTAAAATAGATTTCAAAGATAACTGAAATTGTCTAAATGAAATTAAAATAAATGCACAACCACAGCTCAACATTACTACCATCAGAACAAAAATAGATGAACTTTTTTCCATAAAATGCACATGCGCATGACTCGCATCATGTTTACTTTAGAAACACCCTCTCTTTCCCAACACAGTTGCCAGAGGGGAAAAAAACATGTTTTACCACCACTAGACACACTAAACACGCTTGAGTTAACGCTCGTAGCTGGTGGGAAACGTTCATGAAAATGTTGAGTAACCTTTAATTTTGTATAAATTAGGGCTGTCAAAATTATCACGTTAATTATTTTTTAAATTAATTCCGTTAAAATATTTGACGCAATTAACGCACATGCCCCTCTCAAACAGATTTAAATGACAGCAGTGTAATGTCCGCTTGTTACTTGTTTTCTGGTGTTTGGCGCCCTCTGCTGGCGCCTGCGTCCAAATGATTTTATGGGTTTAAGCAAATTTTAATTAAACGAAAACATTAAGAGGGGTTTTAATATAAAATTTCTATAACTTGTACTAACATTTATCTTTTAAGAACTACAAGTCTTTCTATCCATGGATCGCTTTAAGAGAATGTTAATAATGTTAATGCCATCTTGTGGATTTATTGTTATAATAAACAAATACAGTACTTATGTACCGTATGTTGAATGTATATATCAGTTTTGTGTCTTATCTTTCCATTCCAACAATAATTTACTGAAAAATATGGTGTATTTTAGAGATGGTTTGAATTGCGATTAATTACGATTAATTAATTTTTAAGCTGTAATTAACTCGATTAAAAATTTTAATCGTTTGACAGCCCTAGTATAAATGCAAACTCATATTGGAGGTATTGCCTCCTCAGCAGCCACCCTCCGCAAACATGTTTTACATGTCGGTTGGCACTTCTCCTCTAAGCTGTGGCCGTCTGTAACTTTTCTGCAGCCGAAGTATTCCCATACCAGCAATTTTGTTTTCTTCGATGGGGGGAAAAAGTTCAGCAGTTTCACCTCCTCCTGCTATCGTGTTGCTCAGCTGACTCACTGACACTGAGCAACAACCGGTGGGGGTTGAGCTTTGCAGCTGAAAGCGAGGGATTTCTCTGCATTTTTGGGACATAAAAAATACCTAATACAGTAGGGACAATATGACGGAAAAGTTTTGCGGTTTTGAAACAATGACGTTTTCATTCTACAGTATACCTTGAAACCAGTAATCGGCACGTCTACTTCTGAGGCTTCCTTTTGTAACACTGGCCACGAGGTAGTGCAAAATCACAATTAACAAAGATCACCTATAACAGCCGATCTTGGAAAAATGTCCATATTTCGGCAGGTCAGTATATCAACCTTCATAAGAAAGATCGTCATCATCCAAAAAGTGAATGTAGCGGTTATCCTTCTTTCCCTGGTAAGAAAATTACAAATCGTCCGTCTCGGACAACATTCATGCAGTTGTTTAATTTTAATGAGGAAAAAAAAAGCAGATCAAAGACCTGAGACAAAAAGTAATTTGAAATGGCAACTTTCCTGCTTTAAGAAACAAATGTAAAAAAATAAAAATCAAGGAAAACAATATGTGTCAGTCGGTAACAGTGACTTTTCCAGACCAAGCCGAGGGGGAAAAATTTGGGGGAATTACTTAATTTTGAGGAAAAAAATACGGAATTACCCTGGGTAAGGTAAATCAACTTGCAGTATTGTAAAAGATGTTTGTTGTTCATGGTCTCTAAAATCTGGAACATGTACTGTACAAACACGTGACGGCTAAAGGCAAGTGTACTTGGAACATGTACTGTACAAACACGTGACGGCTAAAGGCAAGCGTACTTGTACTGGACTGTCTCAGAAAATTAGAATACACAATATTCTAATTTTTTGAGACAGTCCTGTGTATATATACAGGACTGTCTCAGGAAATTAGAATACACAATATTCTAATTTCCTGAGACAGTCAGGAAATTAGAATATTGTGTATTCTGTGTATATTGTGTATTCTAATTTTCTGAGACAGTCCAGTAGACCAAGGAAGAAAAGCGTTAAGATGGAAAACTTACAGCAATATGTCTTGAAAACAAAAAAAGCACAACAAAAGAAATGAGGAAACAATGGGTGATTGGTTTCTTTTAGTGTTTCTTAGAGCCAGAAGGTTCAAGTCATTCAAAATGACTTTAGTTTTGTGCCATGTCTGTGATACGCTGGTTTTGGCTTCATTTACTCACCACTGATGGAGGCAAACTGGATCTAACAACTAACAACTCTCGACACTGCGTAACACTTGCCTGGCACAGCCAGACTGTTCTCTCTGTATTTTCAAACACTGTGAAAATAGTCTGGGACCCAGCCCATTAACGGCCTCTCGAGCAAGCACAAAATCAACCGTCCAATCAGATTTGTTTATTTGCGTGATGTGTTCTTAACGACCAACGTCACTCTTCCGCGTCGGAAGTCGTCTCCATAACAACACAAATGGCGAACAGGAGAGCCGAGAATATGTTCCAATCCACGGTAAAATCTGTTTTAAATTACCAAAAACACATCGACACAAGCCATTGACAACAGTCTGTCTCGCGCTAGCCATGTTGAATTAACTCCGCTCTCCTCGTATGTCTTCTTGCGTGCGCAAGTCCCTAGTCGCTTTACTAACGTCACGTCCACCCGTTGCTGATTGGTCCACTCCTCTGTCTGTTTGCTGTTGCTTGCTACGCCCTGGAAATTTTATCCGCTGAATGGTGGCCAGATTCAATAGCTGGAACAGCGGTGAGTCTGGTGTAGCAGGCTAGCGTAACACAGTATTATTGATTCAGCAACCCAACCTGAGTGTAGTGGTGAACTCTCTCTCTCTCCTGCACTAATCACTGGCGCGTGCGCAAGCAACCTCACATTACACACAAACAAGGACCCAAACGGGACTGCCCATAGCCACCGGCAAAAATAAATTATAAAATTACTTGACAACCAATTTATTTATTATTTATTAATCAATTTTAATCGGTTAGTTGTTGCAGCCTTAGGCCTTACGGTCAAGTCTTTAATTTAAACCACGTATGGCTTTGTCTTTTGCAGGAGAATCCATCCCGATCAGGCTGTTCCTAGCGGGCTATGAGATAACACCCACCATGAGGGACATAAACAAGAAGTTCTCAGTGCGCTACTACCTCAACCTGGTCCTCATCGATGAAGAGGAGAGGCGATATTTCAAACAGCAGGTACCCATACCACATTTGTCAACATCTAATGTAAATATTTGCCTCCAAATTCAAATCAAATGATCTAATGCTTTTCTATATAGGGTTTAGGGATGTCCCGATCCAGGTTTTTGCACTTCCGATCCGATACCGATATTGTTTTGCACTTCCGATCCGATACCGATACTGGCCGATACCGATACCGACCTATCTGAGCATGTATTAGTTATTTAGCCTCCTTACTTAGTTGTCAGACTCATGTTGAAAAAGGTTTTAGTACTCTTGATAACAACTAGTCAGCTGAATTAGGTGAGTTTGAATAACACACAACGGTTGGTAACCAGAAACTGACCTGTGTGACAAACACAAAACATTATCAATAACAAACAGAAATGGCATAGTCAGTCAGTAAAACGTGCAAATAATATTGTAAACTGTCTTAAAAAAGCAAAACACACCAACAACCTCAGTGGAAAATCCCACAAATCCCCCAAGCTATTAGATGCTTTTAATGTTTCTTGCATTAGTTACAAAAATTGTATAAAAAGCCTCTCAGGTTTAAATAAACGACTATTTCAGTATCAAGTTAACATTTTAAAACAGTAAATAAAATACTGAAGTCCCCATTCTATATCAGCAGCTTTAAACTACATTACATTCATTTAATTTTGCAAATCAACTGTTAAAGTTGTTAAAATTGCTCCCGTTATTCCATAATTTCCCTTCTGTCTACTTTCGACATGTGAAAGTTTTAAAACTGTTTTGAAGATAGATTCAAGTCAAGATTTTGCCGATTTAGGAGTATTTTAGATAAAAAGTTAATTAGGTTCGCTTGGAAGGTTCACAACATCCTACTAGGGAAGTCTTCTGCTTTAAGATGGCGGCTGTTTACTCACACATCTAGTTTTCAATACTTCAATGTTGCTAACGCAGTCGAGTCTGTCGTTTTGCATCTAGTTATGTATACATATGATATCTATTATCTCCAGTAAAACAACGTTGACGTAGTTTGTAGCGGCTGTCAGCAGCAGTCAGGTATTCTTGTGTTTTTTATCCAACCGCATGAGTTGAGCTAAAGCCGTGAGTTGAGCATTGCCATTACCCGGGCCTGTGACAAGCATTATGTTTACTTTCGGGACGCAATGAGAAACTGACCGCATTGCGTCCCAAAGACCGTGCTGTGTATTAGTTCCGCTTTACTTGACATATTTCAATAATCGGAATTTGGATGTTTGTAAATCGTTCTCGAATCTTCCACGGCCGAATCGCTCAAGGATGTAATGACGGCTGGGCATGTTGTAAGTGTTGGATGGTGCGTCTTTACTCACGAGAGATAATGGCTCGTCATCCAGAATGAATTCTTCGGCAATGACTCTTGTTATTCCCTGGGCTTTGGGACTGTCGAGTGCCAGTTTGTCACACATAGCAAAAGTTTCTGCCAGTGTTAGTTGCGTAGGACCTTTCTTTTTGTCTTCGGTTTTTTTAACATACTCCTCATATTGTTTGTGGTGGTATTTCGCTAAATGCTTGATTAGGTTGGTTGTATTAAAATTTCTTACAGCTTTACCACTACGCTTGACTTTATTGTGGTATATGTTGCACTCTGCCTCTTCGTCTTTGTCGTTCTTTTAGGTGAAATGATCCCACACAGCTGACATTTTTACCGATAAAGTCTCTCGGTAAATTGGGAGACGGTAATGTAAATGTAGTGTGTTGAAGGTGTGCCGTAAAATGCGGACCGGATTTTAGGGAAACCGAAGTAAAAACTGGAATGGATTATGTAAATCGATGTGTTGGAAAACTCGGACCGGACTTTTTAAAAAAACTGGATCGGAAGTCTGGATCGGAATTTTTCCGTGTTCCGATCCGGAAAAGGTGGTGTTCGGTGTTCCCAAGATCGGGTGGTCGTGAATTCCAAAGGCGTGTACCGCAAATGCATGTGTTTGCGTGTACCACGAGTGCAAGGACCTTTACGACAATTGCGTGTACTTGCGTGTATTTTTACGGCAAGTACACTGTGCAGCACAGCAAAGCTACCCATGTAATTTCTCCACAAATTGCATTTTCTAGTTTCTGATTGAAATGCAGCATTGGTATGATAACGCAGCTTGATTCTCCATTGCGAAGCACTTATCTGCCAGCCCAAAGGGGAAAGGGATGTTTTGCAGTTCAATATTTTCATCCTGGTTGAAGTACCATTTTTTGCCACTAGTCTAACATATTCCTTCTTGAACAAATGAAAGTAGAAGGATTTAAAGTTGGCCCTTGCATCCTTTGATTTTTCTGAGCGGCCCCCACAGGTCAAACATTTGGACACTCCTGTATTAGAAGATGACAGTACTTTATCTGGTTCTAAAAACCATGATGAATTTGAATGATGAATCAACTTTTACATATTTCTTTTTTTTTTTTTTTTTTTTTTTTTAAACATTTCTAATGTTGCAGGAAATCACCCTGTGGAGGAAAAGCGACGTTGCCAGAAAGAGCATGTCTCATCAAGCCATCCTCGCTTCTCAACGTTTCGAAAGCTCCTCCAACCCTGCGAAGAGTCAGGCCGGTGAAGGGGACGGCTAACGTTGTGAATATCAATATTTTTGCGTGTATCGGAAGAGAATGTGCTGTGCTTATTTACTGTGCAAAGTGTGTGTCAAGGGAACAGCGCGAGTTTCTTTTGTACTTGCAAGTTATTGTATTTGTTATTTTTGAACAGGTTTGATGTCCCGGCTGGATAGAGTTTATGAAATGGGGACATAGTTTACTATGATAGCAATTTTGTTTTTCAGAGAAAACAAACTATACACCAAAACCATGAAGTGGCACTTGTTTTGCAAATCTCACCATCTTGCACTTGAATTTAATTTTCATTACAGTTGGTCTCGTAGCATTCGCATAGTATTGAGATCTACGGCATTCTATGTAAATATTACAAATTACCAAAAGGATCACAAGTAATGCTAATCATGTGCGATTTTATGCTTTAGCGTGCTAGCGTATGTTTCAAACATGGCCTTAAATTAAAGCCACTTCTGTAGTCAACTTTAAATCTCACAATAACTTGTTCGGGAACCGTTTTTATTTGCGTTGAGTTAAAGAAGAAATTAAATGAACTAAAGGGAAAGACAACTAATATAATTTTTTTTTTTTTTTATGGTTGCAAATCATTAATAGACTCGAGTAGAGGTGCATGTAAACATGGGTACTAAATGATCGCATTTGATTGGCTCAATAAATTATCTGCCCCCATGTTAAACAGCCGCTACTTGAAAATACTGGTTTTTATTGACATTTTTCTCCACAACTGTCAATCTATTAATTTATTTATCAATCTATTTATGAAACTACACCATTTCCGCTGTGATGGACATGATGAAAATGTTGTCTTTCCCTTTAATTTTTTTTATACATTCCATCAGAAACTGATACATTTTTTTAACAGCATCGGATATCCTCAATGCCTTACCAAGTTTTGTCACTTCCGTGAAGTTGGCCCCCCATCAAACGCAAATTTATATAAAAATGATGTCAATCGTTTGTGCTTGTTTGTGCTGTAAAAAGTTTGGTTTTGCTGCTATCATTTTTAAGATATTTACAATTCTTTTATAGGTCAATCTGAGGTCAACCAGCCCCCCTATTTTTATTAAAATTGGCTAAAAAAAATGGTGTCAATCGTTATTGCTTAATTTGTGCTGTAAAATTTTCGTTTGAGCTGCTATCGTTTTTGAGATATTAATTTTGATGACGTTAATTGCAGCCCCTCTGTCACGGCTGATGGACAAAGGTTGGTAGAGTAGCCAAAAATTGTAGTGTTACTTCAAAATAATATTACTCTAGTAAAAGTAAAAGTAGCCATCTAAAAAATGTGCTCAAATACAAGTAAAAAAAAAAGATTTGGTGAAAAGAATACTCAAGTAATGAGTAACTTTGTGAGTACCTGCTTTCAAATTATTATTATTTTTTTTCCTCAGCAGTTATATATATGAACTCTTGTTACAATACTTAAAATAACCCATTACATAACCACATTAAGCCAAAGAAATAAAAATAAAATCATTCCGGCGGGGGAAAAAAATGAACTGAAGCATTATTCGTCCAAACAGCATGAGTGCCCTCTAGTGGCGAAAGTAGTTCTTAGTTTGAATAGTAAATAGTTCCTTCATAGTTACTATCATGAAATTAAAAAGGTTCATCTCTCCAGTTTTCCGTGGTCAATCTGTGCCAAATAAAGACCGGGAGAGTGAAAAATTAAATTCTGCGCTTTCAAGTTATGTTGAGGGTTGCGCTCTATGTCAAAAACTTCCTTTTTTACGGTGCTTTAAAGACGCCACTTGGTTGAACAGGCTGCCGTGATTACAGAAGGGCAAGCTTGTGTCTGATTGGTATAATGGAGTCATGTGTTTATTGTTGCGATGTCTCATTAGTGAAATTGGTTAAGCGACGTTTGCCATGTCTAGCAAAAAAAAAAAAAAAAAATCTAATATGAAGAATGAAGAGGAAAAATGTAACGACTCTTGTGTAGCCCAAAGTAGCGCAGTAAGAGTAGCGTTTTTTTCTTCACAAATCTACTCAAAAAGTATGGCTTAGTAAAACTACTCTGAAAAGTACATTTTTCTCAAAAAGTTACTCAAATGTAACGGAGTACATGTCACGCGTTACTACCCACCTCTGCTGATGGAGCGTACCAACTCTCGATATAACAGAGGGGTGTCCCAACAACTAGCGCAAACTTGGCATCCCTTCGGGTCCATTTTCCAGTAAATTTGAGTGATGAAGGGATTCCCAGCCCACCCCCCACCCCCCATTAAGTGCAAAATGGACCCGAAGGGGTCGTTTTTGTTACGTTTGCGCAAGTTGTTGGGACACCCCTCTGTTATTGAGAGAGTTGGTACGCTCCATCAGCAAAGGTGGGTAGTAACACATGACGTGTACTCAGTTACATTTACTTGAGCGACCTTTCGAGATAAATGTACTTCTAAGAGTAGTTTTACTAAGTCATACTTTTTACTTTGAGTAGATTTGTGAACAAAAAATGCTAATCTTACTCCGCTACTTTGGGCTACATAAGTCGTGCGAAATTAATATCTATAAAAAATTAGCAGCACAAATGAAATTTTTTTACAGCACAAATGTAGCATGAACAAATCGCATCATTTCGGGTCCATTTTGCAATAAATGGGGAGCTGCGTGACATCACTAGAAATCTATATCTCAAAAACCATAGCAGCAAACCAGCACAAACAAAGCATAAACGATTGACGATTGCAGATTTTATGAATAAATACAGATGAGTCGTCCCGAGCCGATCACGTAGTCTCACTCTCCATCCTTTTGCTCTTTGTTGGTCAGGTATTGCACTGGAGTTGCTTATTAAAGTAAAATATGATTGGCGGATGTTTAATGTTTTAATTTTGCCACAGATGCTTGAAAGCCAAAGCTTCAAAGCGCCGCATGCGTCAATCATCGTTTAACTTGTTAAACAGTTGCTGTGGCAACTCATTCTGTGTGAGCAGCTTGAGTCACTCAAGGAAACATTTAACAAAACAAGCAATTTTCTACTATATTCTTGTTTAAAAATGATTCAGTGGGGCATGTTTAAAACTTAATATACAATACATAATTATTACATTTAAAGTGCTTAAAAGAACATGTTCAAAAAGAAAGAGAGAGAGAGGTATGAAAAAGTATCAACCTTTTGGAATTTCTCACATTTCTGCATAAAATCACCATCAAATATGAGCTGATCTTTGTCAAAATCACACAGATGAAAAAAACAGCTTCTGCTTTAACTACAACCACCCAAACAGATATAGGTTTTCATATTTTAATGAGGATAGAATGCAAAAAATGACAGAAGGGGGCGGAAATAAGTTTAAGTGAACCATCACATTTAATATTTTGTGGCCCGCTTTTTGGAAGCAATAACTTCAACAAGACGCTTCCTGTAGCTGCAGATCAGTCTGGCGCATCGATCAGGACTAATCCTGGCCCATTCTTCCCTACAAAAATGCTGTAGTTCTGTCAGATTCCTGGGATGAATCACTGTCTTTAGGTCATGCCACAGCATCTCAATGGGGTTCAATTCTGGATTTTGACTTGGCCACTCCATCTTTAAACCACTCATCAGGGATTGGGCACACACCTGACTTAAAATGTTTGGTAAAAATTGGTTTCAATTGCTCCTCAATCCCAGTAGGTGTCAGACTGGCACGCAGCAATTCAGGTACAGCTAAAGTTTTCTTCATTTTTAGCAGAAGCACAGGAGTTGTAGAGACGAGAGATTACCAGCTGCATTGAGTGACCTTAATGAATCACTTAAGCATGACAACCTATTTAGATATGTTTCAATGACTTTTAAACAAGCAGTCAACTGAGTGTAAACTTTTTTTGGGGTCACCCTGTATATACATCAGTTGTTGTTGTTTTTTTTTAATGATTATACTTTGGGGGGAGGGGGGAAGTGAAAAAACATGTCTTATATATATATATTTCCAATGCTAAATCTGAATAAATACATTGAAAACACACCCCAAAAAATTTTTTTTTTGCCTGTACGACAAGCGCGCAAACATTTTTACAATTTAAAAAACATTTTTGAGGGGGGTGAGAGGCGCTACTTTGCGGGTTTGCACTTATTGCATCGGGTTTTGGTCCCATTTACTGTGAAAAACAAGGAATCACTATCTCAAAACGGTAGCGGCACAAACGAAACTTTACAGCACAAACGTAACACAAATGATTTACATCATTTTTAAATAAATCTACATCTTATTGGGGGGCCAATTTCATAGAGGTAGTTTTGTCGTTTATGAATTCAAGGCAGGAAATGACAGGCAATTTTTTTTTGACATCTCAAGGAACTACTCCCAAACCTGTTGTTTCTTAGCGTTTTATCCTTATGCCTTGGGAAAGTTTGAATACAGTCGGCAAGCATTCATATCATACTTTCATATTCGTAATTTGCGTACAAATGTCGTATACAACGTGTTAAGCAGTACCCAACACGCACAGTCTGTATTGAAAAGGTTTCAGCATCAGAAAGTGTTCTTGTAGCCGACCTCCTTTTTTCGGGTTTTAATGACCAAATTGTGTTATGTATGAAATAATCTTCTTCAAAATGAAAAATGCTTTCATTTTTAGACAAACTTAATTGCTGAATTGCTAGTTGCAGCTCCACTTTGCGTTGCTTCATGCTTTTTTCTTCTGATTTCAAACCTCTTCTGATAGCGTCCACCACCTGTGATCGATTGTAGACAATGTTATTGACTAAGCTAACCCAGACGCCTTGTAAGGCTCTGGGTTGTGCTCGTTTTGTGCCTCAGGATTGATTGCCAAAAAATGTTCTGAATGCTGTCCCAGAATACAACTGTAAATACACTGTTGACTCATCCGCTGGTGATCTTCTATAAATACAAATTTTAATTGACTTCAATTTCTGTTCCCGTTCTGAAAAAAGCACAGCCGTGAATTTAAGCTTCTTCCATTGTGTATTGTAATAAGCAGCATCTATTTTTATATTTCACTTAATTCATGAGAGTAAAAAGGCACACTGTTGTGTCTTTGTATCATCTTCTCTATGTTGAATATTCTACATCAGGGCTACCTATATTCTTAAAACCAAGTATTTTGGGGGTACTTTAAATGGAAATGTCTACTAGTTTGAGATACACTTCTGAAATGACCAATAAGTTCTGCTGGCTTCATTTCATTAGAATGCAATAGTACGGAAGCGTGCAATACGCTTGCCACTCAACAACAACAAAAATCCAGTATCACCTTTTTACATGATATCATGTACTTATGTGTGCTTGTATTACAAGCACCTGTACTTGCATGTACCTGTAGTACAAGTGTGCATACTTGTAGTACTTTTGTTACAAGTGCGTGTACTTGCATGTACTTGTACTACAAATGCATGTATTTGTATGTGCATGTACTGCAAGTGCGTGTCCTACAACTGTGCGTACTTGTATGTGCACGTACTACGAGTGCACGTACTCGGGTGTGCGCGCAAGACGAGTGTGCGTACTCGGGTGTCCCATTCTGTGTTAAAATGTGATAACATGTAAAAACGGTAATTTTTGTGTGAAAACATATCTATCGTGCAAAAATGTGACAATTATCATGTTAAAATGTAATCATGTAAAAACATGGTTACTATCGTGTAAAACGTAATTATCGTGTAAAAGCAATGTGGAAAAAGTAATCATGTGACAATTATGTAAAAATTTAATTATGTAAAAACATAACTATCATGCAAGCACGGGGTAATTATATAAAAATGTGATAACTATCATGTAAAAATGTGTAAACGTGTATCATGTAACTCGTGTAAAAAGTAATCATGTAAAAATGTGACAATTATGTAAAAATGTAATCAAATGGGGTAATTATAAAAACGTGAAAACTCATGTAAAAATGAGTTATGTAAAAATGTATTTATGTAAAAACCTGATAACTCATGCAAAAACAAGGTAATTGTATAAAAACGTGATGAGGTATGTAAAAATGTAATCATGTAAAAAAAACGGTAACTATTATATCATAACATGGTATTTATCATGTAAAAACGTGATAACTATCGTGTCAAAAGTAATCAAGTAAAAATGTGAGAATTATCATGTAATAATGTAATCATATAAAACATTGTAACTATCATGTCATAAAATGGTAATTATCGTGTCAAAACATAACTATCATGCAAAAACGGTCATTTTTATATAAAAACATGATGCCTATCGTGTAAAAAGTAATCTTGTAAAAGGTTTGACAGTTATGTAAAAATTTAATTATGTAAAAACATGGTAAATGTCATAACATGGTAATTATCATGTAAAAACGTGATAACTATCATGCAAAAATAGGGTAATTATATAAAAACGTGATAACGCGTGTAAAAATGTGACAGTTATGTAAAAATAATCATACAAACATGGTAACTTATTTCAGAACATGGTAATTATCATGTAAAAATGTGATAACTATCATGCAAAAATGGAGTAATTTCAATATAAAAACGTGATAACCTTCGTGTAGAGTAATCATGTAAAAATATTTTAACTATCATGTCATAACATGGTAATTATGTGAAAACGTGATTTGTATATACAAACGTAATAACTCATGTAAAAATACAATTATCATGTAAAAAAGTAACCATGTAAAAACGAGCTAATTATCAAATAAAAACATAACTGTCATGTAAAATGTAATCATGTAAAAACATGGTACCTATCATGTAAAAACGTGATAATTATGTAAAAAGGTGAAAATTTATCACAAAAAAATATTGAAACTGTCTGCAGAATGGCTAACGATTTGAACAATTTGTTTTCTTTTATTCTTGGGTTGAGATATGGCAACATTTTAGTGATTAAGAACCATGGATGATGTTAGAATAACTACACGTACACTCAGACGGAATTTAATATGCATGCATGTCATGCTTTTACGTGATAGTTTTCACATTTTTACAAAATTAAAAAAAAAAAAAAAGTGATGCTGGATGCGTTATTTGTGTGCGTGTGGCAGCAATACGCTTCCGTACAGTAGTGAGCTATTTTAAAATTATCACCTAGTATGATATCAAAATGTAACTTCTTTTTCTATATTTATGTGGCAGGAGGCCACCTTGTGCCCGCGCACCCCCTGTTGGTGACTCCTACTACGCATTAAGTCCTCTGTTAAAATGTGTCCTTTATTTTGCTGATTGATTCTGAGCGTTTACTGAAAATATACATTGAAAATACATTCTCAAAAATATCGATCCACTTTGCTGTGTGTATTGAATGTCTGTGTTGGTTTGGAGTTTGTCCATTTTATTTTTTCCACCCCTGATAAACAAAAATTGAAATAGAATAAATATACTATAAATGCACAATGTCTCTTTAAGATGATTTCAATAACCATTTATATTTGTGTTAAGGTTGAATTAAAGGGAGCAACCGGGAAACCTTTCATATATGTGGTTTCCCTTTCCTAAAAACGGGTAGTTTATAATTCCCCTTTGTGAACCACTAGAGGTCATGTGTGTATCAGGTGCAACAATACAATGAATCAATAACAAATTACTGCCATACGCTGTGGTGCAACATGAGTTTATAATCGAAGTAAAAGCACATGCTTTTGGAGGGTAATAATATAATTTATGGAGGTTTAATCATACCTTCTGCTTAATAATGCAGTCGTGTAGCAGGATAAGAAAAACAGGTCTTCAGGGATAAACCATTTGCAAACTGCTAAAATAGGCATATTGTCATGTTTATTATATGTTGGAAAACTGTCAAAATGCTACACAATTCATTTTTATTATATACTTGATTTTTTTATGTGTTACGCATTGCTCTTCTAAATAGTGTATGTGATGTGGTTAAATGATGAACATATCAAATTAATGTAACAAATTATTGGATTAATAAGAAGTGGTGGATGAAGGACTCACTTTTTACTTCAGTACAAGTATCTAAGAAAAAAATGTACTCAAGTAAAAAAAAAGTACAAAAGTACTTACTTTAAAATTTACAAATAAAAAGGAAAAGTATTTTCTCCCGATGCAAAAAAATTAAATACACACACATTATATATATATATATATATATATATATATATATATATATATATATATATATACACACAGTGGGGAGAACAAGTATTTGATACACTGCCAATGGGTTTTCCCATTGACTGTATCAAATACTTTTTCTCCCCACTGTATGTGTATGTATATATATATATATATATATATATATATATATATATATACACACACACACACATAGAGTGGGGCAAATAAGTATTTAGTCAGGCACTAATTGTGCAAGTTTGCCCCCTTGGAAAAAATACAGAGGCCTGTAATTGTCAACATGGGTAAACCTCAACCATGAGAAACAGAATATGGAAGAAAAAAAAAAAGAAAATCACCCCATGCTTCACAGTGGGTATGGTGTTCTTCGGATGCAATTCAGTATTCTTTCTCCTCCAAACACGAGAACCTGTGTTTCTACCAAAAAGTTCTAATTTGGTTTCATCTGACCATAACACATTCTCCCAGTCCTCTTCTGGATCATCCAAATGCTTTTTAGCGAACCGCAGACGGGCCTGGACGTGTACTGGCTTCAGCAGGGGGACACGTCTGGCAGTGCAGGATTTGAGTCCCTGGCGGCGCATTGCGGTCCCCAGCTCTCTGTAGGTCATTCACTAGGTCCCGCCGTGTGGTTCTGGGATTTTTGCTCACCGTTCTTATCATTTTGACGCCACGGGGTGAGATCTTGCATGGAGCCCCAGATTGAGGGAGATTATCAGTGGTCTTGTATGTCTTCCATTTTTTAATAATTGCTCCCACAGTTGATTTCTTTACACCAAGCGTTTTACCTATTGCAGATTCAGTCTTCCCCAGCCTGGTGCAGGTCTACGATTTTGTCTCTGGTGTCCTTCGACAGCTCTTTGGTCTTGGCCATAGTGGAGTTTGGAGAGTGACTGACTGATGTTGTGGACAGGTGTCTTTTAGGCAAGGCAAGGCAAATTTATTTATATAGCACAATTCAACACAAGGCAATTCAAAGTGCTTTACATCACATGAAAACCATAAAAATCACATTTAAATCAACACAACGTAAAAACCAAGACAAAAGATCGCATTTAATCACAGAAAAATAAATAAATAAAAATAAAACAAAAATAGAAATAAAGCAAAAAGTACTACTACTAATAATCATTGAAATCAGCAATGGAGATAAGCACAAGAGGAATAGAAGGCAGGTAGATTGAAAATATATAGACAGTTGTGGATATGCAGTGCTAAACAAAAGCGTTTTTAGCCCTGATTTAAAGGAGCTAACAGTTTGAGCATACTTCAGACGTTCGGGTAACTTGTTCCAGAGGTGAGGAGCATAATAACTAAATGCTGCTTCACCCTGCTTGGTTCTTGTTCTTGGAACATGCAGAAGACCCGTTCCAGACGACCTTAGGGGTCTAGATGTCTCATAGGAATCTAACAAGTCAAGCATGTATTTTGGTCCAAGGCCATTAAGTGTTTTGTAGACGAGCAGTAGTATTTTATAGTCTATCCTTTGACTCACTGGAAGCCAGTGTAGCGATTTCAAAACCGGTGTAATGTGGTCCAGCTTCCTTGTATTTGTGAGGACTCTGGCTGCAGCATTCTGTACTAGCTGCAGCTTCCTGACTGATTTTTTATCAAGACCTGTAAATATACCGTTGCAGTAGTCCAATCTGCTGAAAACGAATGCATGCATAAGTTTTTCCATGTCTTGTTGAGTCAGAAGCCCCCTTTTATACCAATAATGAGTTAAAACAGGTGCCATTAATACAGGTAACGAGTGGAGCCTCGTTCGACCTCGTTAGAAGTTAGACCTCTTTGACAGCCAGAAATCTTGCATGTTTGTAGGTGACTAAATACTTATTTTCCACTCTAATTTGGAAATAAATTCTTTAAAAATCAAACTGTGATTTTGGGTTTTTTTTCCACATTCTGTCTCTCATGGTTGAGGTTTACCTATGTTGACAATTACAGGCCATAATCGTATCAAGTAGGAGAACTTGCACAATTGGTGGTTGACGAAATATTTATTTGCGCCACTGTATATACATATATATATTCACATTTACGTATGGTCTGAGCACTAACAGGCTGACCCCCCCACCTCTTCAATCTCTGCAGCACAGAGCTGACACAGCACAGCTGACAGCACTCCTGTAAGGTGACATTTTGGAGGGAAAATGACAAGCAGTACTCAATTTGGACATTTAGGGATGTACGTAGTTTCCATGCGGTGTACTCACTTTTGTTGCAAGGGGTTTAGATATTAATGGCTATATTTTTATTTTGAGGGGAAAATAAATGAACTCTATCATATAAGCTCCACACAGACTACTTTTCATTGTGTCAAAAAGTGTCATTTCGTCAGTGTTGTCTCATGAAAAGATATACTTAAATATCTGCAGAAATGCGAGGGGTGTACTCACTTTTGTGATACACTGTATATACAGATATCTGAATCAATATTCAAAGAAAGAACGCGAAAATTCATTGACTGTTCAGTTTTATTTAAAACCGCAGAATGGAAAAACAAGCAATAAAATAGACTGCACTGTAAACAGAAGTTTAACAAGCTCAAAAACTCCAAAACTTAGCTTCATGGCGGATTGTAAGCAACTATCAGGTGTATACCTCCACCAAGAGAGTGGCGTGGCGAGTGCAAGAGTGTGGTGGTTTTTATTTGTCAAAGTTTCCTGAGCGAAAATTGGGTGGCGCCATGTTTGACATTTTCTGCTCTGGGCTTACGTTTTACACAGAGCATCATGAATTGCAGTTGAAGTAGACAAAGTTTTTAACTGCCAAATCAAACCAAACGAACCCACAGAATCTCCAAAAATTGATTCAGCATGACGTAGATGAGACTTTCTGTGCTCTGCGTGAACTCCTGGAAGCGCCTATATATATATGCTTGGAAGTGGAATGTTTTGAACAGCGTGCAGGTTCAAAGTGCCGGTGTGGATATTCCCCACCATACGCCCTAAACTGAAACCAGCAGCAGATTAAGGATTTGGCTCACAGTTTTAACACTAAAAGATGCACGTAAAAGATTGCATGTTTGTTCTTATCACTTTGTTTATCGTTTGCGGTCAAAATTCTAACAATCTGTGCAGCCTGTGTCAACAAGGGGTGTAGACTGTAGTGACCAAAATAAGGCGAAATTACAGTGTTACAGTTGCCGAATGCAGAAGGGCTGACACAGATTTTGTTGTAACAAGGAAATACTATAAGGTTTAAATTTCATCTAGTTAGGTTATAGGTTTGGTACTGTATTATGAGCTTATCGCACATGTAGATATAAACACAAATAGCATGTGATTCTTTTTTATTGCAGATATTTATCGCAATAAAACTTTTAAACAACATGATTCAATTTCTTGTTTTAGTTAAAACAATTGGTGCATGTGTAAACCAGGTCAATAAATCACAATTTATAAAATTATTAGAAAAATATTAACGAATATAAATCGAGCCTTCCATCATCAAGGTAGAATGCACGTCGTCTCGATATATGTCCATCAACGTGTTGTTGTGAGGCACATCAAGTTGTCTTCCTTGCCTAACAGCAATTTGCACCTGTAAAATGAACAAAAAACGTGTAACACTTGAATTTATGCATTTCGGGTTGAACGGCAGTGTATGAGTGTTTGCCATTTCTTTGTCGTTGAAACTAATGCAACGCTAATGCTGTCTCAGCTGTGACGCAACACAGAATTCTAGTCAAATTGAGCATATTTGTACAGTGGTTTGAAAAAGTTTTGAAAAACTCTTGGAATTTCTCACATGTCTGCATAAAACCACCATCAAATGTGATCTGATCTTTCTTAAAATCACACAGATGAAAAAACAGTGTCTGCTTTACCTAAAACCACCCAAACAAAAGCTCCTGAACTAAAGCTGATTATCATGGAATTTCATATACAGCGTTAGAGAAACACCATCTAAAGGCAAAAGGAAGGATTTGGCATGGGAGACCCACTGTCTGCCATCATGTGTGGGTTCTTCATTGAGGATTTGGAACAGAAAGCAGTCACAACAGCCCCGGATGAATACAGACCCACACTATGGAAACGCTACGTAGATGACATTCTGCAAAAAGTAAAAACAGGACATACACAACAACTCACAGACCACCCAACACCATAAACACCACTGGCAGCATCAAATTCACCTGTGTAGAGGGAACAGATCATTCCATAGCATTTCTGGACATAAAAATACATCACACAGACAACGGTGACATCAAAATAAAAGTACACAGGAAACCCACACACACCAATCCACAAACTGTCAGTGGTCAGAACATTACACGAACGTATGACAATGATCACGGACCCGACAGAACACAAGAGGAAAAACACATACAACATGCACTAAAAAGGTGTCAGTATCCACAGTGGGCAATAGCAAAAGGTGCAGCACAGGTTAAAAATAATCCAAAGAGAATGAAAAAATACAACATAAACACACCAGTCAAACCACACACAACACTCCGCTAGATATTGGTCCAGCCAAAGGACAATATCCACCTACAAAACAAATGTAATTCCAAATATGAAATTCCATGCAAATCATGCAATAGATCATACATCGGGGAGACAGGGAGGAGCTTAATTAGAAGAAAAACAACACAAGAAGGAGTGTGAGAAGGAGACAACAATAAGACAGACAAGGGCAATAAAAGAACAAGCACAATAGGAACATCACAAGTCAGCTATCACCGATCACTGCAAAAAGGAATACCACATTATGGACTGGGAAAAGGTCAGAGTCATCCGTCCCAAGAAAACAAACATCAGCGGTGGATCAGGAAGGCCGTTGAGATCCGCAAGCGGGGCCCGAGGACCATCAACAGGGATGAGGGGGCTTACGTGGTCTCTACTACCTGGATCAGCATCCTGGAAGAGTGACAGGTCAGCAGAGGGCGTGAATCGCCTGTCAATCTGCTATCCATCAGCTGATAAAGCATTTGGGGCCATTTGGGGGCCCTAAGCAAAATAATGCTATGGGGCCCATGTTTTTGTAACAATGTATTAAAATTGTAACTTTACGTGCATCTTTCTTGATTCTTGAGCTCATAACTATGTACACGACATTGCCAAGTATTACCTTGAATGGTACATTTGGGGAAATCATCATCTTATGAAGAGGACGACACTCCACCTCCAATTCCAAGATACTTCCCAATAGCTCCTTTGAATCATCCAAAGTACAAAATATGATTACATGGAACAAAATTAAGCCCAGGAAAATATTCATCAACAAAAACGTGTACTTAGTGGAGTGCGCAACTAATTAAGTAGATTCACCGTAGGCCCCATACATGGCATACTACTTGATAATAACGTCCGATATAAAAGAAATGGCTACATCTACACTAGGACAGATAATTTTCTCCAGGGTATTTTGCCGACTATTTTTATACCTTTCCACACTTTGTTTAAGGTGCGTTTAAGGGCCTCCCCGCTTCTGCGAGGTATGCCTGCATTTGCGCAAACTACGTATGCGTAAAAAGGAGACGCCTCATGTGTTACGTCATCGCCCATGCGGTTTATCTCTGAAACGGAAACTCATTCCTTGCCCACGGAAAATTTTGAAATTACTCCTTCTAGACTGTCATTATTTTGTGATCACTGTTTTTTTCATGATCGCAATTAAACACAAAACACAAGAGCGAGAGTGGAAGGGAGAGCACGCTCTGCTTTTATGTGCAGGCGCCGTGTTATGTTTGAAATAAATCTTTATAAAACAACGAAAGCCTGACATTACTTGGGATGTTACAATCGATGCTCAGTTGCGCTCTCACCACTTAGAAAATAACAAGTAGATGCATATGGTGTGGCGCTGAGTATATTTCCTGGAAGCAGCAACCAGGACTGGACTGCTTGTGCATTAAAGTGGCGATCCTGGAAGTGACAACAGTTTTGAGAGGCAGAAATGTCTGGGAAAAAACTGATCGCGCGCCTCTTTGACTGGGGGTACCATGCAGGTCACTTTTCGGGGTTTAATTTTCCTCGACGCATTTTTATATACAGTAATCATTTTCGGTCGGCATTGACTTGGGAGGGGCCAGCTGGCTGATCGGAGACAACTCGGGAGACGAGCTCTGTAAAGAACGCTCATCTCCACGTCTTCCGCGATGGGAGGACCCCAAATGGGCACTGAATTGAAGCATATTATTGAGACGTAGTTTGAAGGTTCAAGAAAAAAGTGTGGAAAAGAAAAGAGCAGGTATGCCACGTCGTGATTGTCCGCCTGCATTGTTTACAATGCTGTCATGCCGCATGAAAAACAGCGACGGCATGACGTCCCTTGCTGAGTATCCCAATGTTGTACGGTGACAGCAGTCCATATTAGGCGGCCCATAGGCGGCGGGTAACATTACCCGCCTACATTAGCCGTCTAACAACTAATCCAGGTAATAGGCATACTAGTGTAGCCGACTTGTGGTATAGTCCAAGTAATTACACATTTAAGGCCATTATCCGTCCTAGTGTAGACGTAGCCTATATTTACGCTCTCCAGTCCAAATGCATATTATGCCAATATTTCGTTTTACTACAATCAACAGAAGCCTTACATTTGCCATTGCCAACAGGTAACAACTTGCTCGACTTTACTTGATTCGCTCCGGGCCGTCGCCCTGCGACTACTGGCAATTACCAGTACGACATACTGACAACCTCAGCTGACAACAACGTTCAAGTCGGAGCTTTTCGGGTCCCTGATTGCGCTTCCATTCATTGTCATTAAATCAATAAAATACAAAACTATTTTGGCTGTTGCGACTTTTAGCAATTTCTCCATGTTGTCCACCCATGTCGCGATGAAGGCAGACGATGCGACATTTCCAAATTGTCTTTTTTGAGGGATTTTGATGAGTAATTCCACACCAGCTCCACTGTTGTTTTGGTTAAAGAGTGTAAAATGAAGGTCGCGAGCAGAAATGCGCAAGTACCCCGGAAACTTGTCTATACCTTGTTCACCTGTCTAATCTTGCTTGTACTCGTGTTGCTGCCTCTAGTGCTCAGTTACGGTATAGTTGCACTGGGCTTATCGTTTGCACCAGAGGTATGAAAACAAAACTATCAATTCACAATAGAAAAAAAAGAAAACAAGTAACGTGTAACGCACGCGACAATTTGAAATGTAGCGGAGTAAAAAGTATGGATACCTACCTGCTATCAAATAGTGAAGTAAAAAGTACCACTTCATATTTGTACTCAAGCAAATTACAGATACACAAAAATGTACTTAAGAACAGTAACGAAGTACTTTTACTCAGTTACATTCCCCCACTGTTAACAAGACAGAAAAAAAAATCATAATATTGAAAACCGCATGTATCCTATTGTGGTCCAACATTTTATCATGGGCTAACTAATGGAAAATCCAAGATTTTTTTTAGGTGAGGTGGGGGAGTTCATTTTTCAGGTAAATCTTTGATACAAAGAATTATTTTTTGATTTCTAAAAGTATTTAAACATATTTAGCTCTATTTGCATGTGCCAAAATATTGTTTTTGTTGGTGCATTATTTTTATGGACGCAGTGAACCAGCACGCCTCTCATTTCCCTGCAATCTGTTGAGGCCGGTGAGAGCCTTTTGAATTAGTAAAAAGGTGATGCGACCCCCTGGCATCCCTTTCAATCTCACTCATGTACTTTGTTTTGCTGTCACCTACCTCAATATATCGTGTCTACATGTCTCAATATTCTCTTCTGACTGATCCCTACACTCACTACAGATCAAAATGTCATCCAGAAAGACTTTTAGGTCAGTCAGACACTCAAGACGTTTCACCTGTCATCCAAGTAGGCTAAGTTGTTTAGGTGGAATTGGCCTCATTAATATTCTATTCAAAGGTCACAGTGCTTCTCTAGGCACCTGAAGGCTAGTAGTAGCTGTGGTTGTATATTATTTGTAGGGGTGTAACGGTACATAATATTCAAGGTTTGGTACGTATCGTGATACGGGGGGGGGGGGGGGGGGGGGGTCATTGTTCATTACAACAGGAAAAGCCAAAAGGCTTTTTATAGTTTGTTCTATTGGATAAAACTAAAAAGCAACGCTTCCTAAAGTTAAAAAATTAATGGAAGCAAACGTCAAACTTGTGTTTTTATTTTTCTCGCATTCTTTAATTTTCAGTTTATGTGCAACAATAGAAAGCACACCCTTTTTTATCGGGATCGACGGAGGTAATTGTTAAAGTCAGGTAGCACTCGCCAGCTGGCAACTTTGAGTTGATTGAATTCCAACTAGAAAATTTTACTTGAAAAATCAATCATGAGTAGCGTTGGGCATTAAGCATGAATGGGATCCAGGACTAACACTTCGATTCTCCCGGAACCGTTTGAATTTTTTAAAGTTTCGATGCCCTGACCGCCGATTGGAAAAAATAGCTGCCGAACACCAAGAAGAAGCCACATTAAGTGTGTGTTTGCATTGCAACTTGATTTCATTCATTGACACAGAAGTTTAGCTCAACTTCACAAAGAAAAATGACCAGTCAGCTCATTGCAACATTTGTAACACTGCTATATCATGCAAAGGTGGCTGCAGGACTAATATGATTAAACACCTCCTGCTTCATGGAATACAAGTGCTGAGCAATACATACAGTGGGGCAAATAAGTATTTAGTCAACCACTAATTGTGCAAGTTCTCCCACTTGAAAATATTAGAGAGGCCTGTAATTGTCAACATGGGTAAACCTCAACCCTGAGAGACAGAATGTGGGAAAAAAAAAACAGAAAATCACATTGTTTGATTTTTAAATAATTTATTTGCATATCATGGTGGAAAATAAGTATTTGGTCAATACTAAACGTTCACCTCAATACTTTGTTATGTACCCTTTGTTGGCGATAATGGAAGCCAAACGTTTTCTGTAACTCTTCACAAGCTTTTCACACCCTGTTGCTGGTATTTTGGCCCATTCCTCCATGCAGATATCCTCTAGAGCAGTGATGTTTTGGGGCTATCGTTGGGCAACACGGACTTTCAACTCCCTCCATAGATTTTCTATGGGGTTGAGATCTGGAGACTGGCTAGGCCACTCCAGGACCTTGAAATGGTTCTTACGAAGCCACTCCTTTGTTGCTCTGGCTGTGTGTTTGGGATCATTGTCATGCTGAAAGATCCAGCCATGTCTCATTTTCAATGCCTTTGCTGATGGAAGGAGATTTTCACTCAAAATCTCTCGATACATGGCCCCATTCATTCTTTCCTTTACACAGATCAGTCGTCCTGGTCCCTATGCAGAAAAATAGCCCCAAAGCACGTTTCCACCCCCATACTTCACAGTGGGTATGGTGTTCTTCGGATGCAATTCAGTATTCTTTCTCCTCCTAACACGAGAACCTGTGTTTCTACCAAAAAGTTCTATTTTGGTTTCATCTGACCATAACACATTCTCCCAGTCCTCTTCAGGATCATACAAATGCTCTCTAGCGAACCGCAGACGGGCCTGGACGTGTACTGGCTTCAGCAGGGGGACACGTCTGGCAGTGCAGGATTTGAGTCCCTGGCGGCGCATTGTGTTACTGATAGTAGCCTTTTGTTACTGTGGTCCCAGCTCTCTGTAGGTCATTGACTAGGTCCCCCCGTGTGGTTCTGGGATTTTTGCTCAACGTTCTTGTTATCATTTTGACGCCACGGGGTGAGATCTTGCATGGAGCCCCAGATGGAGGGAGATTATCAGTGGTCTTGTATGTCTTCCATTTTCTAATAATTGCTCCCACAATTTATTTCTTTACACCAAGCGTTTTACCTATTGCAGATTCAGTCTTCCCACCCTGGTGCAGGTCTACAATTTTGTCTCTGGTGTCCTTCGACGCTATTTGGTCTTGGCCATAGTGGAGTTTGTAGTGTGACTGATAGTGGAGTTTGTAGTGTGACTGATTGAGGTTGTGGACAGGTGTCGTTTATACCGATAATGAGTTAAAACAGGTGTCATTAATACAGGTAACAAGTGGAGCCTCATTACACCTTGTTTGACCTCGTTAGATGAAGTTAGACCTATTTGACAGCTAGAAATTTTGCTTGTTTGTAAGTGACCAAATACTAATTTTCCACTGTAATTTAAAAATAAATTCTTTAAAAATCAAACAATGATTTTTCTGGGTTTTTTTCCACATTCTGTCTCTCATGGTTGAGGTTTACCCATGTTGACAATTACAGGCCTCTGTAATCTTTTCAAGTAGGAGAACTTACACAATTGGTAGTTGACTAAATACTTATTTGCCCCACTGTAGCTGAGTGCTGCGCCGGTCCTCTAACCAGTCAGAACAAGGTAGGCAAAACAATAAATTATGTCTGTTTTACGCGGGCGGGCGGGCGGGCGGACGGACGGACGGATGGATAAGTATAAGCATCATTACGTCGGGCTAATGTAGCTATATAAGCTGCTACGTACTTTAGGTAGCGCGTTGCCGCCTCCATTAAAATCAACAGTATTAAAAGCATCTTTTGTTGTAGAACCGGTTTACACATAAGGAAATACTTATTATTTTGCCTCATTTACATGAATTTATAATCAATAGAAGAATTCATACTAATGCTTGTCGTACCTCCCGGCGAGGGTACATGTAATATGGAAAGTGCGTAGCGGCTCACAGCTAGCTTACCCCCTACGTAATATTTGCAACTTTTTCTCGTAGCAATAGTGCGACTAATCTTGTAGTCCTTTTTTAAAATTGATTAATTTGGCCCAAACATTCCATCGTATCAGCAGTTTTTTTTTTTTCCACTTACTTTCATAACATTTATTTACCTACTCTGCTGCGAACACCAGCCACCAGCTGTTTTGTCTGAGGAACCTGCTGCATGATGGTGGAATGAAAGAAAGACATCCTTTGCTGTCAGATCTCGCTTTCTCATATTAATGCATTCAAGCTAAACCCAGTGAACGTGTGTTCTCCACTGCAGAAGAGACACTATCTGTCTAGAATGCTCATGCTTACTGCCATAGAAGGCAGATATGATCATTTTCCTCAACAAAAACTGTTTCTGATTTTATACTGTACTTGCTGCTAATCTGGACTGGGTTTTACAAGTTGTTTGTTTGGTATCCTGCACCAGGTTAGCCCATTAGTAGAAGCTCAATAACATGTAAAAATGCCTTCAGCATAAGACACTCTAAAACTTAGGCAAAAGCATATGTGTCAATGTTTTCTCTGTGAGCTTTTGAAAAATAAACATCTTTGTGAAAGTGCACTCCTGTGGAAAGAAACGTCATCATATTAATGTTCAAAGACTGATATTTATATTCAAGTTAAAAATAGCCCTGTGAGAAATTCATAGTTAATTGAAAGTTCATCTAATTAAAAAATAAGAGGAAATTAATATAAATGATGCAATTTTTTTATCCTGCCTATTATAAGAATCGGAATCGAGAATCGTTTGTAACCGGAATCGAAACCGGAACTGTTCAAGTTCAAACGATGCCCAACCCTACTCGTGAGTGCCCTCGAGTGGAGAAAATAGTCATATCCGGTTTTCCGTGGTCTATTGATGCCCCAAAAAAACTAGGGGCGGTTAAATCTGCGCTTTCGAGTGAAATTGTTTGTTTTTACGATTCTTTACGCGATTGAACACACCGGCGTGATCGTAGGACTTCAGACCGCAAGCTTGTGTGTGGCCATGCGACTGTATTGTTACATCTGATTGGTATCATGGAGTCATGTGATGATTTTTGCGACGTCACATGTGTGAAATTGGGAAAGCCACTGTAATGGCAAAAATCTAATATGTTGAATAAAGAGGAAAAATCTAATGAATCTAGTGTAGCCCAAAGTAGCGCAGTAATAGCAGAGTTTCTTTTTCACAAATCTACTCAACTAAAAAGTATAGCATGGTAAAACTACTCTTTCAAACACAATTTTCTTCAAAAGTTAGTCAATGTAACAGAGTAAGACAGTAAGTGTTATGCGTTACTACTATTCACCTCTGGTGACGCCCCCCCAGTCATCAGGAGGCGAAGCTTTGCCTGCTGTGTCACAGAATTTAGTTTTGCTGCAGACTCATCTCCTCTGTACATGATTATTGTCTTTGCATAAGCTGCTAAACCTTTTTAAAATGGAGATTACGCAGCGGGAACAGACCACAATAGTATCTGCCGACTGCAGTTGTCGCGGCTGAATTTAATACATTCATAGTAATGACATGAAATAAGTTTAGTTGGGTCAGCCTTCCAGGCACGAAAAGGAAAAAAGAACCGAATGGTGGTAAAATGAGCACTCTAGTCAAAAAAGTGTAGGGATATTTAAGTTCATCTTGAAGTTGGCAACAAAAACAACTCCCTGTTGTCTTGGAATTGTCAAAGAACTAAACATGTTTTTCATTCAGCCAAATAAAAACAGTGGTGCACTGTATTGCTAAGAACAGAATTCAGGAAGGAGCTTCTCTTTTATCTTCAGATCGAGGCGGTCTTTCACCAGAGCCTGTAAACATGTCAAAAGAAGTAAAACAGGCCTGTCCCAATCTGCTTGTTACAAGTATCAAGTACCACTCATCCACCTTGTTTCCCTGTCAACATCATTGGGGCGATCTACAGGGATGCTCACTGTACGCTGACTGTGCAAGGAGCTATGTAATGGTAAATGGACTTTTTATTATTTGTATACAAATAGTTACCTGAAGGTCTCTGAAGCATCTGCAATGGGAAATAAGTTGTTTGCTGTTTTCAAGAGTCCATTTGTGATATGACTTAATTGGCAGCGTAGCTGGCTGAAGTTCAAGAGTCAGTTTCAACTAGGGGTGTGACAATATATCAAAAAGATGATATATCGCAATACTTTGTGCATAGACTTCACTATCAGTTGACAGGACACTGGGTTCGGGGCCACTTCATAGGAGGCCTATTTCAAAAACTTAAAATTCAAAATTCTTTTTAAAACCAAAGCAGCTAGCGACCTAGAACCAAAACAGGCACCTCCCTAAGGCGTATAAAGCTAGGTTCATACAACAGGTCTTAATGCACAAATCCGATTTTTTGTCATATCGGTTTTTTTGGCGTGTCCGTTCAGACTGCCTTTGTCCATTGAGACCATACAAGTATTATGCATGCGCACTAATTCGCATTCCGACACGCGCTGAGCAAGAGGACTCACATGCGCAGAAGCATCAAAACAAATGACAACACATGCTGGCTGCCATCCGTCATTCCAGGGATATCATATTTTGCTTTTTAAAATGAGGACACAAATAACAGACATAAATAATCCCCGTTTGGACATATATTCAAAGTTTATATGGATCGAGAGCATGCATGCACTGTCCGTGCATGTCACACACACATCCGGGCAGCTTGCCCCGACTCTCGGCCTTGTAAGCAATGTTGAAATATTGCCCACTTGGAGCAGAGAGAAAAGTGAGCATTCTCAGGCTTATCCTCAACCCAATTTAATTTTTTTATGACTGTTGTCAAGCCCAGCCCTTCCCCAAAAGCTGTGTTTAATGCAAGCTAGGTGCTAATAACGCACAGCTGCACCGCAACCGTAGCGTCTGTCTTGCTATTTGATAACGTAATTGCTGCACGAATTCCGATTCGGGAGACTGGACAGTGCAGACCGCCGCGACAGTCTGGAAAAATGTGGCCCAGATCGGATTTGAACCACATACGAAAGTGACCCAGATCAAATTTGAAATGGTCCAGTTCTGTGCGACTTGTCACGTTCAGACCGTCAAGTTAATGCCTCATTTGAGTCGGAAAAACACGAAAAAAATCGGATTCGTGCATTAAGACCTGTAGTATTAATGTAGCCTACGAGTCTCCATGAGTAGCGGCTTTAAAAAAATTCAAAGTCATTCCCTAATAAAATCCTGATTACCGTAATTATTTTTTATACACTGCTGGCCAAAAGTATTGGCACCCCTGCAATTCTGTCAGATGATGCTCAATTTTCCCAGAAAATGATTGCAATTACAAATGCTTTGGTAGTAATATCTTTATTTATTTTGCTTGCAATTGAAAAAACACGAAAGAGAATGGACAAAAAAAAAAAATCATTTCATATATATATTTCATATTATCATATACATTATATACATTTCATATATCATCAAAACTCCAAAAATCGGCCGGAAAAAAATTGGCACCCTTTGAAAAATCAAGTCATGCTTCTCTAATGTGTGTAATTAACAGCATCTATTACTTACCTGTGGCACATAACAGGTGGTGGCAATAAATAAATCACATTTGCAGCCAGTTAAAATGGGTTAAAGTTGACTCAACCTCTGTACTGTGTCCTTGTGTGTACCACATTGAGCATAGAGAAAAGAAAGAAGACCAAAGAACTGTCTGAGGACTGTCTGAGCATGGGCAATCTCAATGCTACAAGTCCATTTCAGAAGACCTGAATGTTCCTGTGTCCAGACCTGGCGGCATGGGCGGGCATTAGGGGGCCGTGCCCGCCCTGAGGGACGGCTGTGCCCGCCCTAGCTCGATTAAACTGTACTGTTTTTTTTTTTTTTAAATCTTCCACAAAAACACACACACACGGGGAGAATGAACCCTATATTCCAGTGTTTTTCAACCGATTGTGCCGCCGCCGTGAGAGATCGTCAGGTGTGCCGCGAGAAATTATCCAATGTCGCTTTTTTTTAACATCGTCGGTCAAAGTTGCAGTAGGATGGAAGGAATGGGGAAAAAAAGTTCTCGGTTGTGTGCAGATGAGTCATGTTGCGTTCAAGAACTGCTCGGATTTCTAGCCATCAGCCACCTTGCTCTCCGTAACAATGTGGACCCCAGCACTTCTACTGTTCATTATTTGACTCGTCAAGTGTCGATATATACAAAAGTGTCCTTTCCATTTTATCCATATGTGACGACCGTTAATCCTCCCTCTTTGTTTTATTCCAACACATTATCGAGGACAGCTAGGTGGGAGATGCCTAGAAATCCGAGCAGTTCTTGAACGTGACACGAGCGGCTATCTAGCGCCATGGCGCCATACAACCTTAAACGTCATCTCCAAATGAACGCCCGTCGCTTCAGAACAAATCGATGGATTATTTTGTACGCCTTCGTGAAAACAAGAGAAATGGGCAACTTTTTTGAGAAAAACTACAAAGGTAAATAAGAACGCCCTGAAAGCCAGTTACTTTGTTGCTAAATCCTAAAAGTCCCAAACTGTGGCAGAGACGTTAATACTACCTGTCTGCAAAGCCATTGTCAGCAAGACGACCAGCCCTGATGTGCTTAAATGCATTGCTCAAGTCCCCTGTCTGATAGTTTTTCAAGCCTAATTGCTAAACGTTTCACACTGAGTAAGTATAAATACTGAGAAATTATTTTATAATTAAATATACTATACAGAAAGTAATTTTGGAACATTTTGGTGTGGTGTGCCGCGAGATTTTTTCCAACGTAAAAACGTCCCGTGACTCAGAAAAGGCTGAAAAATACTGCTCTAGTCATCCTATCTTGATCTGTCGTCATTCAATTCAACCAATCAGAGCAGCGAATGTAGGCAATTTCTAGCCAATCACAGATAAGGGGGGTGGGCTGAGTAGCCGGCCATTGTGTACTGCGATTGGATAGGGATTGCTCCGGTTACAGAAATGGCGATTGAGCGGCTCCTCCGTTGCTAATTCAAATTGGAATGGACATCCGTGTTTTTTTCAACAAACTAAAGACGAACTCAAGCCATGACAAAGACGCGGCCGAAAGTCAACATGAAGGGATAGCGCTGCCACCTCTTGCAGTTTCACTGACTGACACTATCATCAGAAAATATAACGGGTAAAAACGCCACTGTTACGGCTAAATTTACATTGAAGAAGTGTGCCCCCCCCCCCAAAAAAATGTAATGCCCCCACTGTAATTTCTTTCTGCAGCCGGGTCTGCCTGTGTCTATCGTGCGCCCTGTCATCAATAAGTGTAAAGCCCATGGCGCTGTGGCTAACCTCCCTAGATTTGGGCGGAAAAGGAAACTTGACGAGAGATTTCAACAAAAGATTGGATGGTGGATAAAGAACCTCAACGAACATCCAAACAAGTTCAAGCTGTCCTCCGAGGGTATGACAGTGTCAACCTGTACTATCCGTCGACGTCTGAATGAAAAGTGACTCTGTGGTAGGATACCCAGAAAGACCCCACTTCTGACCCAGAGATATAAAAAAAGCCAGGCTGGAGTTTGCCAAAACTTACCTGAGAAAGCCAAAAACGTTTTGGAAGAATGTTCTCTGGTCAGATGAGAGCTTTTTGGGATAAGGCATCAACAGAGTTACAGGGAAAAAAACGAGGCCTTCAAAGAAAAGAACACGGTTCATACAAACACTGCGGAGGTTCCCTGATGTTTTGGGATTGCTTTGCTGCCTCTGTCACTGGACTTCTTGACCGTGTGCATGGCATTATGAAGTCAGAAGACTACCAACAAATTTTGCAGCATAATGTAAGCCCCTGTGTGAGAAAGCTGGGTCTCCCTCAGAGGTAATTGGTCTTCCAGCAGGACAATGACCCCAAAACACACTTCAAAAAGCACTAGAAAATGGTCTGAGAGAAAGCACTGGAGACTTGGAAAGTGGCCTGCAATGAGTCCACACCTGAATCCCATAGAACACCTGTGGAGAGATCTGAAAATGGCACCCTTCAAATCTTAGAGACCTGGAGCAGTTAGCCAAAGAAGAATGGTCTAAAAATCCAGCAGAGGATTGTAAGAAACTCATTGGTGGATACTGGAAGCGGTTGTTCACAGTGATTTCGTCTAAAGGTTGTGCTACCAAGTATTAGGCTGAGGGTGCCAATAGTAGTCCAGTCTATTTTTGGAGTTTTGTGTGAAATGATATTGATTTAATTTTTTTTTTTTTTCATGCAAAATAAATGAAGATATTATTACCAAAGCATTTGTAATTGCAATCATTTTCTGGGAGAAATTGAGCGTTATCTGACAGAATTGCAGGGGTGCCAAAGCATGCAGAATCATCTTAATTTTACTCAACAAAAGCAAATTTTGCATTTTTCAATATACAATCGCGACTTATTTAGGTTAAATTCCGATGTCACTATTGCCTCAGCGCATCCTGCCGGCTATCTGGCCCTCATCATTTTAGGATCGAAATGTTATATAAAATAAAACACGTAAAAGCTTATTTCTAAGGGGAGGATGGACGCGGAAATGTCTAAATCACTAGTTTTTTGCCCCAAAAAAACACGGGCAGTTGGCTGAAAATAACCTGATTATTTGAAAGTAAAGTTTACACTATTGTTAATGGATACAAAATCCAACACGGCAGCCATCACAAAACAAAGCTTTTTAATTTGAAAATTCTTGTAAATACAGGTGTAAATCCCAGAATTTCCACGGATATGAATGTAAAACAGTCTAGATACTTGGTTAAAAGCGGAAAAAACAGGCAGTTATGATTAGTTTTACGTAAATATTTCAAGCTAAAGTTATACAAATTTTTTCCATTCATTTCATTTTTTTTCACAACGTTTCAAAGTGCATGCATGGTACTATTTTATATAATAATTACCTTGAATCCTCGACTAAATCACACGAGAAACTCCTGCCTGCTTGTATGCACGAAAACTTTCGTCCTGTTTCCACCTAAATCCGCATTAGAACGCAACATGTTTTTGAGTTTATTGCAGTGAAAGCTGCCACGACACTCTGCCTGGCCCGGAGCTGTGGTGCAATATCTGTAAGAGCTGTCTCGTCAACTGATGATGAACTTTATGCTTTGTAGCTCAAAAGGTTATCGATATGCTCTCCCCAAGAATCTATATATACAGTTTTAAAAAGGTGTCACTGTTTTAAAAAAAAAAAAGGAACCAATAGGTTGCCACCAAAAACTTCCATCAAAATAGTGTCTATGTTAGATCACTGGCTGCCATTGATGGAGCTAAATATACAATTCATTTTGACTGGATTGGATGTCTAGTGCCGCCAATGCGACTGAAACCAGACCATTCATTGCCAGTCTTTTTTTAACATTTACAGGTCACATCCTGTTCATTTCAAGGCATTTACAGTATAGGTCTCTTCCTATTCATTTGGGGACATTCTTGAGTATTTCTTTTCAGTAACCTCTGAATGGTGAAAAGACTTATGGATCGAGATGAACACTATTGGAAAAAACGGACATTGCGACTTTTGGAGGGTTTGAGATATATTGAGATATACGTATATTACAATATTAAAACTAGAGGAATTTTCACTCGATGACTAGAATAGCTTTGTTTGGGAACACTTCAGTTGACTCACCATGACCACATTGTATTGTTAAATAAGTCTAATGCACTAGCCTTATGCATGTGTAAAATCTGTTATTTTTTTATTGTATGTTATAGGTACAACTATGGCAAAAGCGGTTTTCTTTGCATTCGGTGGTTTGACCAAAAAAATAAATAAAATAAAAAATCTGGTCCATGGTGCCCTTTAAAGTGTATGTGACATGACAAAAAAAAATTGTGCTGCAACGATTAATCGATTAACTCGAGTAATTCGATTAGAAAAAAGATTTGAATTAAATTTTGCTGCTTCGAATAATTGTTTAGTTAAAGTGTCGTTGTAACGGTTTGTTTTGAAAGTGTTTTAGTTTTATTGATTTAGGTGGATACACTGCCCTCTGATGGCAACAGTGAATATGAAATAACTGATTTCAAATGGCTGATTCCAATTGCTTCCTGTTAAGACCAACATAAGCCAAGTTTTTCTTTGCGCTAATGTTTTTTAATGCATTCCTAATTTAGTTAATAGGTTAATAGGTATATTTAGCTGTTTTGTGGGAATATGTGTTTGAACCATTTGTTAAGAGCATTGTTTAGAAAAATAAATAAAAAAGTTAGCATATTATAACATTTAAGCTAGCGGACTTTTGCTATGTAAGTTAGCCAATTGTTTTTTTGTTTTGCTTAGATCTTAGATCATCTTTTTTTTTTTTTTTTTTTTTTTGTAAATACCATTTGAGGTTCAGCTCAGGTATTTTAATTTTTTATGTTCCTTACCCGATTACTCGATTATTGGAACTAACTAGTTCATCAATTAATCAACTACTAAAATAATCGATTGCTGCAGCCCTACAAAAAATCTTACATAGCATTATTATTGGAATTAAAATCTTAATTTGAGACGATTCACCTATGTACAACAATTTGGCAAAGCGCAGATGATGACAAATGTGTGTTTGACATTTAGCTCCTTTTATTAGAGCACTCCGGTGCCTCCATCATGGTGATGACCTCAGGCAATGAATTATTTCAGCTGATTTAGCATTGAGCCCTATGGAAGAGGAAGCGTTTGTCTGCAATTCTGGTTCAAGTGTGGATTTTTCTAACAATATTGCCAATCCAGAGGAAGTAATGTAAGTGACATGCAGCCATACGTTTGAATCATATTTTAAAGAAGGGGGAAGATTCAAAACGAGAAAAAGGCTACTGAGACAACAAACACGAGGCTGATGACTAGAGCATACTACATGTGCAACACAAAATGTCATCATAGTTTTTATCTTTCCACTCCAATATTTTTACAGCATATTCTTTGTATCGAAGTTTTTTTTCCCCCGATTGCTGTATAAATAGTATGGCCCTGACAAATAATGATCTTGTGCTAAATGGATTATGAAATCTTGAAAATGCATTTATTCTGTACAACAGGGCTAAATTACTGAATGATGGTCAGAACTGCCGACTTTGTAAACCTCCTGAACGGTATTTTACGTCACCGTAGTTAGTCCTGCTCTTGTCATTTCCCTGCTTGCGATTCGGAGACGGAGGAAAGAGCATAAATAAAAGAGGAAGCGTGAGAGCTAGGCTGCATGCTAACTAGAACTGAGAGCCGTTCCAAGTCTCTTTTTCACCTTTCGAACACGAAAAATCACACAAAGCTACCCTGTTATTGCCTTCACCGATCGGCCACCCTCTGACGGCGAACAAATTTCGGCTCCATTAATCCGCAAAATCAGCTGAATCCGCAGTCCTTCTACATGGCTGTATGTGGAAAAGGCCTTCTTCCTCAACCCGAGACTCGGAAGTTATTTTCATGGCGCTGGATTCAAAAAGTTGAATAAATGTATCGATTTTTTCCTCACACATCCAAGCAGTCCATTTCATTCAGGAGCAGAAAATACTGCATGTACTATGAAATAAACATGCTTTCAGGTGTCACATGCACTTTAAGTCAGTGATTTCCGGCAAGAAATTTTAGCCACTTTCATCCTTGGATCAAAGCGCAAAGTTATGTAATGTAAATACTATTCTTTACTCCTGGGGTACTTTGACAAAACCATGTGGAGTCACCTGGGAACTGTTATGAATTGAGATAAAAACATTCACCATATTTTCTTTAATATATTGTGGAATGTTGCTTTTTGCAACCCTTGCTTTATGATTACTGTGCATTCCAAGTTGTTTCCTTTCTCCTTCAGTCCCAGCAGTGGGTAGTAACGCATTACGTTTACTCCGTTACATTTACTTGAGTAACTTTTTGATATAAATGTACTTCTACGAGTAGCTTTATTCAGCCATACTTTTTTCTTTTATTTGAATAGATTTGTGAAGAACAAACGCTACTCTTACTTTGCTACGTTGGGTTACTCTAGTCGTCACATTTTTCCTCTTTATTCTACAAACAGTGATCTTTCGCAACTTCGCGCTTCAAACTTCACGCCCTCAGTCAATCGCAGATTTTTTTTTTTTTTTTCAATTTAAAAAATATACACAGATGAGCTGTCCTGAGCCAATTGCACAGTCTCTTGTTAGTCACAGTCAGACTTGTTAAACAGTTGCTGTGGCAACTCATTGTAAGTGAGCAGCTGGAGCGGATTTGAGTGGACACTCATGAAGTATTTAATAAAGAAAAGCATTTTTATTTTTTATTTTTTTTTACTTTTTTAAAATGGATTGGGTGTCTACTTTTTTTCTTGTTTAAAATAATTATATGGGACAGTAACGTGCTTAAAAGTTATCATAATTATTACATTTAAAGTGCTTAAAAACATTAAAATATATACATTTTTAAAATTACACTTTGAGGAAAAAGGTAAGAAAAAAACGTTTTCCAATGATAGATCTGAATGAATACATTAACAATTTTTTTTTTTTTTTGGAGGGGGGGCGCTACCTTGCGTTTTTTTTTTACTTATCGTGGCGTGTTCTGGTCCCCATTAGTTGCATAAAATGAGGGATCATGGTATTAGATTTTACTCTTTTTTTTGCCAGAGAGACAGTGGCGCTACTAGTTCACCAATGAAAAGTCGCCACAATAATCACGACTCAATTACACCAATCAGACTCAAGTTTGTGATTGTATGATCACCCTGGCCTATATCACGTGGCGCCTTTAAAAAAAAAAATTGTGTTTGACATAGAGCGCTGCAGTCAACATGACTCAAAAGCGCAGATTTTAAACTGTCCCAGTTTTTTTTATCAGAGATATAATCCTTTTTGTTTCATAATAGGAAATGTTTTCTCCACTAGAGGGCGCTAATGCTTAATTTCTGTATTTTTTTCTCCCACCGTAAATCAATGATTTTTAAAAAAAAGTAAAATAACAGTACGTATTAGGGTTGTTCCGATCATGTTTTTTTGCTCCCGATCCGATCCCGATCGTTTTAGTTTGAGTATCTGCCGATCCCGATATTTCCCGATCCGATTGCTTTTCTTTGCTCCCGATTCAATTCCAATCATTCCCGATATTTTTTCCCAATCATATACATTTTGGCAATGCATTAAGAAAAAAATGAATAAAACTCGGACAAATATATACATTCAACATGCAGTATATAAGTACTGTATTTCTTTATTAGGACAATAAATCCTCAAGATGGCATATACATTATTAACATTCTTTCTGTGAGAGGGATCCACGGATAGAAAGACTTGTAATTCTTAAAGAATAAATGTGACTTTGTATATTGTGACTAAATATTGCCATCTATTTCTTATTAGGACAATAAATCCTCAAGATGGCATATACATTATTAACATTCTTTCTGTGAGAGGGATCCACGGATAGAAAGACTTGTAATTCTTAAAGAATAAATGTGACTTTGTATATTGTGACTAAATATTGCCATCTAGTGTATTTGTTGAGCTTTCAGTAAATGATACTGCAGCCATTTAACTTCTGCCCAAATGCATGATGGAAAGTGCAACCATGACTGTGCGTAGGGGCACTAATTGATATATCTTCTCTGCGTTGGGAAAGAACATAGGGTGTTAAAAAAACGATCAACTACTACCTTTCTTCCCCACATTGCCTCCCATGTTATTTTTAATTGCTGAGAGAGGTATTGTAAGGCTTTAGCCACATAAAAAATGGCTCCAAAGGCTGTCAAAATTCTCTTTACTCATTATATGCTGCCTTTTAGCGCTATCTATAGGTAAAACGGCGTCTTTATAGATTGAACGCGACAATGCGTGAGTGGCTCGTGCAGCGCATGCGTTAATTACGTAACGTGATTAATTTTTAGAAAATAATTACCGCCGTTAACGCAATAAATTTGATAGCCCTACTTTAAGCCAAAACTACTCTGGATGAGTATAAGACATTTTGACTGTAACGTTAAATACAATTAGAAAACGAAAAAAAAAATATATAAAAAAATTTAAAAATTAAAAAAAAATATATATATATATATATTAAAAAAAAGGCATGTCCATGATTTTTTTGCCTATTCCGATACTTTGAAAATGACGTCATCGGACCCGACATCTTTAGCACATATAGATAACATAAAGTAAATACTATTGTTCAAAAAAAAAAAAAAATCTAACATTGAAAGCAGTTACTCACAATGTCACTCATTACTTGAGTATTCTTTTCACTAATTATTTTTTTACCTGTACTTGAGTGTATTTTTGGGATGACCCCTTTTACTTTTATTATTTTGAAGTAACGGTACTCTAACCTGAGTAAAATCTTTGGCTACTTTACCCACCTGTGGTCATTCCTCTTAGGCAATACAGTTACAGATAAAAAGGTCTGTTGTGTGCCCTGTTCTTTTACCAGAATCCCAACTCACGATGATGGATTTTTGTCATCTTGAAAACAATAGATGAGTAGCTGGCTGCAGACAGTGCTGACAGTGGGTTGGGTAAGTGATTAAATTGGAAAATTCTGGGATCTCTCTAGTATCACATTGCAGAATAGCATTGTCAGCATGTGCTGTTAACAGCATTCTCAACTTATGAAAATTGTTTAGAGTGAGACTTCTGGAGTTAGGTCAGGGGCAGGGTGGAACGGGTAGGTGACAGAGTTGACACGCTTTTATTTCAGTAAGTTAGGAGAAAAAGTGAACACTTTTAGTGCTTACCCAATTGGAGCTTCGGGTTGCGGATTTGAAGGCTGTCAGGACAGTTGTTGGTGGCACCCATTTAAAACACCAGCTCCTGGCCAGCCATTTTAACTATCGTGATAGACAGGGGTGACCAAGTCCAGTCCTCAAGAGTCCCGATCCAGCTTGTTTTCCATAGCTCCCTCCTCCAACACACCTGAATCAAATAATCAGGATCGTCATCAGCCTCCTGCAGAGCTTGCTGATCAGAGTCATACAGAAAGAGAGTTGCGACACTCTCTGATCTCGCCACGAGTGGTCATGTGTGTCATTTTTTAGGTTAGAATCATTCATTTGTCTCATATTTAGTTTAAAAAAATAAAACGACTTTATAAAATTATTCACTCGCATATTTTAAACCTTTAAACAAATTACGTCACAATGAAAAAAATTGTGTCTGTAATCGGACACGGATATCTACTGTACCTCATAACTCATCGCTCTCATTGTATTATGCCCAGTAATATACCCAGTATTTTAGATGATAAATAATTGATCCAAACAAAGAAACATTGAAAAAAAAAAAAACATTTAAAAGGGCAAATATTTAAAAAAGAAAATCTCAACCACTCCTTGATGTCTGCGATTTCTGCATTGCAACCCTTGTTATATTACCTTGATTTACCCATAAAATCCCCCAAAAGTCTCGCTGTGGCCTTTCACAGCTGTGTCTTGACACTCGGTGAGACATGCTTCACTGAGTGTTTGAATCGAAACAAGGAAAGTACATGATAATATCTCATTAAAATCATGGTGTCTTTAATTATGCTCTCTCATGCTCTCACCTTGAGTTAGGGTTTTAAAAAAATTTTGTTTTTTTAAAAAAATTGCCCTCCTGTTCAAAAATTTTCTTCCCGGATAAAATTGAGATTTAAAGCTTTCCAATGAGACACATGCATATAGGATAATTTTGAAATTTGGCCAAATTGAGGGTCTTGAAGCGGAACTTCAAGTCACCTGAGTGTTTTCCGCCATATTCAAATGACCTACAACTAAAGTACAAATGAAATCTAACATTAGTACCGTATTGACCCAAATATAAGACGGCCCTGATTATAAGACGACCATCTCTTTCTCAAGACTCAAGTTTGAAAAACGACTTTTTGAACACCAAATTAATTTTTATACAGAAAATAATTACAGTACATCCGAAACAAATGATTATAACAATATATTTCTTCTGCCCTCAGCCGAGCGTATGGCTACTCGACTTTGGCAGCGAGCTAAACCGACAAAGAAAAATGGAGGCCCAAACTCCTTCCTCTCATTTATTTCTTCGCGTGAACGTGTGCGCGTGTGTGTGTGTGGCTGGTAAAACTGAAACATACATAAATAACAACAAAATAACAGAATAGACACATCAAAATTACATCTAACCCATTGTTAAAACGTACAAACTTACAGATTTTGTTTTGTCAAGGGTTCCCAACGATGTATGGTGCAGAGGAGGTGTGTAACGTCTTAACACCTCAAGGCCTCTTTTCCAACTGAAATAAAAAGTTCTTTCTGCCTGCTGCTTACAGCAAGTCGCCACTAGGGGAAGCCGAGCGCAAACAGCAATACCAAAGAAAAACTTAAGATTCTGAGTTAGAATAGCGACATCCTGTGGACGGATGAACAATGTACAATCTTAGAAAGAAATTAAACCCAAAAAGTAGTCAACATAAGACCAGAGGACATAACACTCCCCGCCTGACATCTGCAAGATGTCAGCCCTTAACTAATGAACGATACAAAACAACAACTCGTTTTACATGCTATCCTTAGACATCAAAAGCACAACTTCACGAATTGGGCGAATGTAAAACCTATTCTCGCCGTTTCGGAAAATCTTAACCTCAACTTTTCTGACATTACCGTCCTCACTTGGGAAAGATTTTGTGATCAGTCCGAGTGGCCAATTATTCCTATGTTCCAGAGACTCCCTCATTAAAACAACGTCGCCCATTTGAAGGTTCGGCTTTTTTATTTTCCACTTGCGACGAACCTGCAAGCCTGCGATGTATTCTTTCTGCCAACGACTCCAGAAAACATTAGCTAAGTACTGCACGCGCTTCCATTGGGCTTTGAATAGGTCACTGGTCTGAAACTGCCCTGGTGGAATCGGTGGTGTGCCAACCTTTTGCGTGAGTAGCATCGCAGGAGTAAGAATGACTGGGTTTTCGGGATCTGTAGAAACGGCTGTTAGCGGACGGGCATTTACAATTGCGGTAACTTCAGCTAACAATGTTACGAGTACTTCATGTGTGAGCTTCCCATATGGATGTTCAAGGAGCATTGCATTGAGGATTTTTCGGGTGACGCCGATCATGCGTTCCCAGGAACCAGCCATATGGGATGCATGTGGAGGATTAAACTGCCATTTGCACGCACTGTCTTTCAAGAATGTGCCTATTTTGTCATTGTGACAGCCTAGTTTGTCTATTTGGAGCTCTTTGCAGGCACTCACAAAATTTGTCCCACAATCAGATCTCAAGAGTTTGGCACCACCTCGGATGGCAAAGAAACGACGCAGTGCATTAATGAATGACGATGTGTCCATTGACTCAATCACTTCAATATGAATTGCACGTGTACTCATGCAGGTGAATATGACTGCCCATCTTTTAGCATCTGCATTAGCACCACGCGTTTTTCTCACTGTAACGGACCAGGGACCGAACACATCAAGGCCTACATTTGTGAAAGGAGGGTCCGTGGACAGCCTGTCTTCAGGTAGCTCAGCCATGATCTGTTCAGGTTGCCTGCCCCTTAATTTGCGGCATGTGATGCACTTGAAAATCACACTGCTTACTGCTCTTTTTCCTCCCACAATCCAAAAGCCCCCTGCTCTGACTGCTCCCTCCGTGAAATGCCTTCCCTGGTGACATAATTTTTCGTGAAAGTGTCTTATTATGAGCTGAGCAAGATGGTGCTTTCCAGGGATTAGTATGGGATTGGTTTCTTCTGCAGACAACTGTGCTTTCTTTAGTCGGCCTCCAACTTTAAGGAGCCCTTGCGTGTCAACAAATGGATTCAGTTTGCTGAGTGGACTTGAGTTTTTTAAAGCTGTGCCTTTTTCAATGCATCCAATATCTTCTGCGAAGACCTCTCTTTGAACGGTGCGAATGATCGTGGTCTTGGCTAGTTGCAGTGACTTTTCAGTTAAATGTTTGTTGCAGTTGTGCCAGCCACGACAGGAAACCTCAGAGTTGTTCTTGAATGATTGAGCTATATGTTGGAGTTTGGCAATAGCCTTTTGCAGCACCTTCCAACTTGAAAACCTTTCAAATCTGGCACTATTAAACTGGCCTTTTGATAGGGTGGTAGTGCAAGTTGTTACCTCAGGACGCAACTCACAGTCAGTCTCTGGGTCTATGAGATCGAAGGTTTGACTTCGAACTTGACTTTGGTCCAACCTGGAGAGGAAAGCTGGGCCTCTGAGCCAGGTGGAGCTGGAGAGCTGCTCAGCGGGCAACGCTCGTGTGGCATGGTCTGCCGGATTTAAGTGTGTGGGCACGTAATGCCACTGGTGAGTTTGTGCAAAGCGCCTGATGCGTTCGACTCTGTTGTGCACATAAACGTGAAAGCGTCTCTTGGTGTTTGAGATGTACCCAAGCACTACCTTTGAGTCTGTGTAAAGATTCACCTGATCGACTGTGACATCCAGCTCCTCTAGAACCAACTCTGCTACTTCCACGGCCAGGACTGCTGCACAGAGTTCAAGTCGGGGTATGGTGATGTCTGGTTTAGGAGCTAAACGTGCTTTGCCGAGGAGGAATCCCACTTCGCTGTGTCCGTCCTCATTTGTGAGTTTGAGGTAGGCTACCGCACCTACGGCTTTTGTGGAAGCATCACAAAAAACGTCAATCTCTATTCTTTGGGCTGCAGACAGCGGTATTGAAGTGTACATTCTGGGAATTTCAAGATGTTGTAGGTGTCCGAGGGAACTTTTCCACTTTTGCCACTGTTCTAATTTGTCTTTTGGCAGTTCAGTGTCCCACTCTGAAACATTTGTGGAAATGTCTCTGAGTATGGTTCTACCCCCTACGATTACTGGAATAGCAAAACCAAGTGGGTCGAACACACTGTTGATAACTGACAGAACTCCCCTTTTTGTGAACGGCCTTTCATTTACTCTTACTTGGAACTTGAATTGGTCAGTCAACAGCTCCCATCCTAAGCCCAAACTGCGCTGCATTGGTGGGGTAGTCTGCCCAATGTCAAGACCTTGCATGCCTACAGCACGATCTTCGGTTGGAAAGGCTCCTGTTATGAGAGGACAATTGGATGAGATTTTGTGCAGGCGTATGTTACACTGAGCCAGCATCTTCTGTGCCCTACTAAGAACATCAATGGCCTGCTCTATGGAAGAGAATGACTTTAGCCCATCATCTACATAGAAGTGCCGTTCAATGAATTCTTTTGCGTCACTGCCAAATTCCATTTCTCCTTCTATGGCTGTTCTTTTCAGTCCAAAGATGGCGACTGATGGGGAAGGACAATTACCAAACACATGGACAGTCATCCTAAATTCTTGCACTTTTCCATCAAGGTCATGATTTTGGAACCACAAGAAACGAAGGTAGTTACGGTGGTCTTCTCGTACTATAAAGTTGTGAAACATATGCTCCACATCTGCCATAACGGCGTATGGGTCGGACCTAAACCGCATCAGAACTCCTACGAGAGTGTTGTTAAGATCTGGTCCCTTGAGGAGCACGTCATTGAGAGAAACATTGTCAAGTTGAGCACTCGAATCAAAGACTACCCTAATTTTTTCTGGCTTTTGCGGGTGGTAAACGCCAAAACTAGGGAGATACCAGCACTCTTGATCTGGCGCCAGTGCGGGCGCTGGTTCGGCATGGCCCTTGCTGAATATTTTCTCCATAAACTCAGCGTAATGCGCTCTCATTTCAGGTTTTCTTCTCAGCGTTTTGCGGAGCGACATTAAACGATTGTAGGCCTGCTCCCGATTGTCAGGTAGGCGCCGCCTAGGTGAGCGGAATGGAAGTGGAGCTACCCAGTTATTCGCCTCATCTTTAGCAAAGTTGCTGTGCATAATGTCTAGGAACAACGCATCTTCTGCCGAAAGTGCAACTTTGTCGTCATTTGTTGTTTGTTGGAAAATATGTTGTCCTAGTTCCGCTTGTGTGTTTAGTGGATCGTTTTTGGTGTATTTCTCTTTGATAACGATTGTGTTTTCGCAAGGACTGAGGAACGTGGGACGTCCACTGTTTAGAACGTTCGTCTTAAATGAGTTCAATGTGGGTTTATGAGCTCCAGAGAGACAGACATCACCTATGACAACCCATCCTAAATCGAGACGCTGGGCATGAGGTGCATTGTTTGGCCCATTTACCTGACCACGAACTTTATGAGCCTGAATGATGTCCCTTCCCAGGAGCAGAAGAATGTCTGCCGATGGGTCGAGAGGAGGAATCTGTGAAGCGATTGATCGCAAATGAGGGTGAGCTGCTGCTACCTCAGGGCTGGGAATTTCGTCTCTATTATCTGGAATCTGATCACATTCTGTTATTGTAGGCAGCATCATGGAGACCTTACCATCTACATCTTCTACAACAAAGCCATCAGCTTTACGACCTTGTGTCTCTGATAAACCTGCACATGTTCTCATGGTGTATGGGAATATGGTACCTTGCACATTAAACATGTCAAAAAACGCAGATCTGGCTAAGGATGAATTGCTCTGATCATCCAACATGGCATATACCCTCTTTTTCTTTTCTGGAGAAGTTCGGCGATATACATTAACTAAACAGATCTTTGAGCATGATTTTCCTTTTACGCCTTGCCCACATACTTCTGTGCAACTGGCTGTGTTCACAGGATTTGGGCCCTCAGACTCCCCGCCGTGACTCTGGGTTGGGGGATTAAAGTCTTGAGGTGTCCATGGAGGTGGACCGACATGCATGGCAGACACATGAGCATCGCTATCACATTCTGAGCATTGGATAATAGCTTTACAGTCTCGAGCCCTGTGATTTGTGGACGCACAACATTTAAAACAAATGGCGTGCTCTTTGAGAATGTTCTTTCTTTCGTCTAGTGTTTTCATTCTAAACCCCCTGCATTTGACGAGTGAATGTGGTTTTTGGTGGATAGGACATCGTTTGTCTGGATCGAGTGCTGTCAATTTAGCCGGACTGATCTCTATTTTATTCACCGCCAATGGAACTCTGTATTTGTCTCGTCTTACTGATGTCTTATCAACCCTTGGATTTATTACGTTTGAACACTGTAACATAAAGCTAGGGTCTGTTCTCATTTCAGCGTAGTCATTTACGAACCGCACAAAATACGAAAAAGGTGGATAGACTGCACCGTTTTCCCTTTTGTATTTGGTACCTTGTGTAACCCATGACTCCTGGAGTCCATATGGGAGTTTTTCAACTATCGGGTTTATGCCCCTTGGTGTGTCGAGAAAGCTAAGACCCGGCAAATAACTTTCACTTTTGGCATACGATAGCTCTAACAGAAGATCAGCAAGCTCCTGCAGTAAGTGAGTGTCTTTGTTGGAGATTCTTGGAAAAGTCTGCAACCGTTGGAAGAGTGAGGATTCAATTACCTCTGGAGAGCCATAAGTCTTGTCTAGCCGCTGCCACAGACGTTGGAGACCTGCCTGTGGATTACTCACGTGGACCGCCCTGATCCTCTGAGCGTGTTGAAGAGACTCCCCGCCGAGCCACTTGGTGAGAAGGTCGAGCTCTTCGCTGGGCTTGAGATTGAGGCCTTCCGTCGCGTTGCAGAACATGGACTTCCAGGACAGGTAGGACTCTGGCCGGTTGTCGAAAACCTTGAACCCCGATGTCAGCAGATCACGCCGTGCTAGATAGGCTGCTAAATTGGACAGTTCACTTTGTGGGGTTGCTGAAGGTGTAGGCTGGTGTGAGATGTCCGTTCTCGCACGATGAGATTGGAGATGCTCTTCGTCAGCGATGTCGATGTGACGCACATGTGGAAAAGCACCAGCTGATTTTGGGCTATTTTCTGGTTGTTGAGAGTCATTGTGCCTAACCAGGTGCTCAGTGTTTGGCGTTTGTGTGCCATCTGCTTGCACACGCTGGTCGTCAAAGTGAGCATGCACATACTCTTGTGCACGCCTGATGGAGGGGGGTGTCTTGGAAAATACCCCTTGCTCGCTGAGGTCGACTTTGGCGCGCTCCTCTTCTTCGAAAGTCGCCTCCCAAACTTTAGCTGCGGCGAGCGCTGCTTCTGCTTCACCTTCCGTCTTCAGAGCGTGTAGTGTTGCCTCGATGCGTGCCTTCTCGACCTCCATGTCGATTTGGCGTTTGGCGTACCGTGCTCTGACGTAGGCAGCTTCGGCGTCTGCTCGTGCTTGTGCAGCAGCTTGACTCGTTCTGGACCGGCGTGAAGAATGAGAATGACTGGCCTCCGACCTGGTGACCACTTGGCTGATAGGTGGTGAAACTTCTTGCTGAGACATCTTGGGTGCTTGATGTGTTGAAAATCTTTTTACTCTTCTGCCCTCAGCCGAGCGTATGGCTACTCGACTTTGGCAGCGAGCTAAACCGACAAAGAAAAATGGAGGCCCAAACTCCTTCCTCTCATTTATTTCTTCGCGTGAACGTGTGCGCGTGTGTGTGTGTGGCTGGTAAAACTGAAACATACATAAATAACAACAAAATAACAGAATAGACACATCAAAATTACATCTAACCCATTGTTAAAACGTACAAACTTACAGATTTTGTTTTGTCAAGGGTTCCCAACGATGTATGGTGCAGAGGAGGTGTGTAACGTCTTAACACCTCAAGGCCTCTTTTCCAACTGAAATAAAAAGTTCTTTCTGCCTGCTGCTTACAGCAAGTCGCCACTAGGGGAAGCCGAGCGCAAACAGCAATACCAAAGAAAAACTTAAGATTCTGAGTTAGAATAGCGACATCCTGTGGACGGATGAACAATGTACAATCTTAGAAAGAAATTAAACCCAAAAAGTAGTCAACATAAGACCAGAGGACATAACAATATTGGAGAGAAAAAGCATGTTATTTTGCCTCATTCAAATCTTAATATCTGATCTTAATATCTAACCTTAATATCTGTCCATATCTATTAAGAATTCAGGGATTCAAGCATTTGTTCACAAGAATTTTCAACGAAATAAGCTCTTTGTCTGTGATTCCACTCGGTCAGATTTGACGGCCACTGCAACAATGCAAGCCCCCTATTCATCGGTCATTCGCCCCGTGTCCCGTCATTATCCTTATGAAGTCCATGGTTATCATTTTTTTGTCTGTTTAACATTCACTCACTTCAATCATGAGTGATGACCATAAAATTTGAAAAAGTTCCAAATCTGGCTCAGAAGATCAATGCGTATATATACCAAGAATATACTTACCAAATTTCATTTGAGCCGTTCATGAATAACGGACGAGGATCAGTCAAGTTTTTGCCCTAAACAAGAAGAACAAGAACAACACGAGTGACCTTTGGAGCCTGTCCTCGGGAAGTCTAAAAAGATTTGGAAACCCTGTTACTAACATCTGGCTTTTTATGTCAGTCTAAAAGGCAATATCGACCTCAGTGTTAGGCAGATGTGTTTTAGCTTGTTCTGACAGGAGGCAATTCTCTCCCAAATCCTTCTACATCAAAGGTGGCGAGGTTTTCCACCTGCCTGAGCCTCTAGGGTCTTTTGCCTATTTCCTGAAATCTTAGAATTGTAAACATCTGCTCATCAAACGGTCTTGAGCTACATTTAGCCCAGCAGGTAGCTTTCGTGTGTGGCAGGCTCAAATCCAAGAGTTAGTTACATGACATTCAAGTAGTAAGTTATACAGTTTATTAAGGCTGCACCAACTACTCGATGAAATTGATAAACATCGATTAATATGCCGGCAGCTATGAGCAGTCCTGTTTGGATCTGTGTAATGTGAGGCTGTAAGCGTGCTAGTGATTATAGCAAGAGAGACAGTTCACTGCTACACTCAAGTTGGGTTGCTAAATAAATCATATTGAATATCGAGAGTTAGATTGTTGCGAGTCGTGTTTGTTGTTAGATCTAGTGTGCCTCCGTCAGAGGTAAGTAAATGAAGCCAGTTGTATTGTTTGTATTCTTTGTTGATGAGACGGAACTACTTAGCACGGAGAGCTAAGTTAGTTAGCGATTATTCTAGCCAGTGTCTTAAGTGTCTGTTTGTATTGTGCTTTGGAGAAGCATATTAGCACTTCAGGTATTGTTCGATAGTAAAGTCTCATTTCTTTTTATAAATAAAACCACATACATAAACCCATTCATATAACAGCATAGAGTCTCCTTTCATCACAAGCGCCCATTTAAACTGTAAATTGTCAGACAAGAGAGGAAGGCTGCAGCTATGGATTATTTCAGTAGTCGATTAATCAATGAAATTTGAATAATCGAGTAATCGGATAAGGAAACTTTTTAAACTTTTAAACAAATTACGTCACATTGAAAAAAATGGCGTCTGTAAAAAAGTCACGGATATCTACCTCATAATTATCGCTTAATTGCATTTTTTTTTTTCTTACTGTCACATTTTCCCCGATATGTTAGATGATAAATATTGATCCAAACAAAGAAAAATTGAAAGAAAATGTTTAAAAGGGTAAATATATGAAAAAGAAAAACTCGACCACTCCTTGATGTTTGCGATTTCTGCATCGCGACCCTTGTTATATTACCATGTTTCACCCATAAAATCCCCCCAAAAATCTGGCTGTGGCCATTCACAGCTGTGTCTTGACACTCAGTGATACATGCTACATGGAGTTTTTGGATCAAAACAAGGTAAGTACGCGATAATATCTCGTTAAAGTCATGGCGTCTTCAATTGTGCTCTTTCATGCTCTCACCTCCAAATAGGGTTTCGCTGTTTATTTTTTTATTTTATTATTTTTTTTTAAATGTCCTCATGTTCAAATTTTTTCTTCCCCCCAGAAAATTGAGATTTTAAGCTTTCCAATGATGTATGAACGATGAATGATGTCAGAACAGAGCAGAACGGAACACATTCAAAACACAAACTAATTGTATTGTAATGTATTCTATACAAAAGTAACATTTTTTTCAATGGCTATTCACTGTCTGAAACACATTCTGGACCAATGGTTCTTAACTAAGGGTACTGAACCCCACAAGTTATACATGTGCGTACATCGAACCCTTCGTAATTATAATATAATATAATAAAGCAATATTTTTCAAATTCATAACTGATAGAGCTAAGCTATATTGGAGTGATTTCCAAATCCAATTCAAATTTCAAATATTCTACAAATAATTGTGCCTTTTGCTGTTGATTTTCATAATACTGTCATAATACTGTAATAAAACTGTCATTAGACCGTCATAATTTAGACATGCCACTGTCATGGGCATTAATGAATGTTTATGACAGATGTCGGTCTGGAAAATTTTGTCACTAACTCTATTTATATCCAGCTCAGATTATTTATATCCATTCAAAAGTGAGATCATTTGCCGCGGTTAGTTCAAAACCAGGTTAAGAACCACTGTTCTGGACATTAGGTTCGTTAAAATCAATTTAAGGCAAGGCAAATTTATTCATATAGCACAATTCAACACAAGGCAATTCAAAGTGCTTTACATCATATGAAGATCATAAAAATCACATTAAATTAATAGAACGTAAAAACAAAGACAATCGAAACAGGAAATAAAATTATACATTAAAATCACGATTAATCACGAATAGAATAAGATTTTTTTTTAAAAAACTACTACTACTACTAAAGATAATTTAAATCAGCAATGGAGATAAAGCACAAGAGGAATAAAAAACAAATAGATTGAAATATATAGATAGTTATATATATGCTGTGCTAAACAAGAGCATTTTAGCCCTGATTTAAAGGAGCTAACAGTTTGAGCATATTTCAGACCTTCAGGTAACTTGTTCCAGAGGTGAGGAGCATAATAACAAAATGCTGCCTCACCCTGCTTGGTTCTTGTTCTTGGAAGATACAGGAGACCGGTTCCAGACGACCTTAGGGGTCTCAATGTTTCATAGGAATCTAACAAATCAAGCATGTATTTTGGTCCAAGGCCATTAAGTGTTTTGTAGACGAGTAGTAGTATTTTATTGTTTATCCTTTGACTCACTGGAAGCCAGTGTAACACTTTCAAAACCGGTGTAATGTGGTCCAGTTTCCTTGTATTTGGGAGGACTCTGGTTGCAGCATTCTGTACTAGCTGCAGCTTCCTGACTGATTTTTTTTTTGATCAAGACCTGTAAATATACTGTTTCAATAGTCCAATCTGCTGAAAATGAATACATGCATAGGTTTTTCCATGTCTTGTTGAGTCAGAAGCCCCTTAATTCTGGCTATATTATTTAGGTGGTAATAAGCAGATTTAGTGACGGACTTTAGATGGCTTTCAAATTTTAGGTCTGAGTCAATAATTACGCCAAGATTTCTGACTTGATTTGTAGCTGTAAGTGACATTTTTTGGGCCGAAAATGATCACTTCTGTCTTCTCCACATTTAACTGGAGAAAATTCTGGCACATCCATTCATTGATTTGATGAATGCATTTACTCAGGGAGACTACGGGACTATAATCATGTGGGAACACAGAAATGTAGAGTTGTGTGTCATCTGCATAGGTTTAATAGGAGATGTCATACTGTTCCATAATTTGAGCTATAGGAAGCATATAGATCAGGGGTGTCCAAACCTTTTGCAAAGGGGGCCAGATTTGGTGTGGTAAAAATGTGGGGGGCCGACCTTGGCTGACGTACTTTACATAGAACAATATATTTAAGCAAATTTTAGCAAGCCATTCTGTGTGTCACATTTGCTTTATCATTTTTTTAAATTAATAATTTCAACAATCTCCCAACTAGCCTTTGTGGCGTTCTCTTTCATTTCTCGGGATCTTGCGAAATACTGCCGCTGTGAAATTAAACTAGCTTCAAGTTTATTCAATTTCTCACTGCGTATCTTCCCTTTAATCTTGTCCTATCTGTCAGCGTGTCTTGTTTGGTAATATCGCCTCACATTAAACTCTTTAAAAACAGCGACGGTTTCTTTGCAAATGAGGCAGACACAGTTGTTGCGTATTTTAGTGAAGAAATAGTCCAATTTCCACCTATCCTTGAAGTGTCGGCCGTCGCAGTCAACTTTTTGTTGTTGTTGTTGATTGTTGCCATTGTAGAAAATTGGAAGTCAAGGGTCACACAGGGTAATGTTGCTTGAAGGGCTGCTACCTTTTAGTGGGTAAATGAGGATCAGCATTTAACGTGTAAGCTACTTCATATGCTGGTAGCAGTACTGCTGACCAATTTATTAAGTCTGTGTGCAGACCAGACATTATTGATCTTATGACAGAGGCTGGGGCCCAGATGAAATTTGACCACTAGCCGCATTTGGCCACCGGACCGCACTTTGTACATGTCTGATATACTGTAGATGTTAAATAAGAGTGGTCCAAGAATTGACCCTTGAGGGACACCACACGTGAATTTGGTTCGTTCTGACTGATGGTTTCCGATTGACACAAATAAATCCCTATCATTTAAATAAGGTGTGGACCAGTGTCAGTAAGCCCTACCCACTGTTCCAATCTGCTGAGTAGTATGTTGTGATCAACCATGTGGAATACAGTGCTGAGATCCAATAGTAGCAGAACAGATGATTTGCCTGCATCGGTATTCCGACGAATCATTTAGGACTTTGATAAGCACGGTCTCGGTACTGTGTGGTGGCCAAAATCCAGACTGAAATGAGTCCGAAAGATTGTTTTGCATCATAAAAACCTGGATTTGTTCGAACACAGATAATTTTCCCCAGGAATGTCATATTTGATATTGGCCTATAATTACTAATGGTTGAGGCATCCAGATTAGGGTTTTTTAAGAAGTGGTTTAATTACCGTAATTTTCGGACTATAAGCCGCTACTTTTTTCCTTCATTTTGAATCCTGCGGCTTATAGTACAGTGCGGCTTATTTGTCTATTTATTTGGGTCAAAAGGTAACACTTTCTTTGACAGCGGTGTCATAAGACTGCCATAAGACATTCATAATTGTGACATGACACTATCATGGGCATTAATGACATTAAAAATTATGTCACTAACTCCATTTTTGTCCAGCTCGGATCTTTACATCCATTCAAAACACATAATTTGCCAGATGACACATAATGACATCTGTCGTAAGCATTCATGAATACTCATGGTAGTGTAATGTCAGGTCTTAAGACAGTATTATGGCACCTCTGTCAAATAAAGCGTTACTACATACCATAACTGGCAATTGATGAAACGACTGGAACAGTAACTGAAGAAATAATAAAGAACAGGAGTTTGTTATTTATATCTGTAGTGCTGCAATGCATGTTAGGAGGCATGTTGGACGACAACAGTGTTGACAGCAGGTGGCAGCAGAGGTTGACTGTCTCCCCCAATGGAGCAGTGATGGCCAAATGAAGCTTCTTAAAGCATTGAAGCTTTGCAGCCAATTGGTTCAAAGCTTAATGGTGTTTGATTTGATCTTATGACAGTCTTATGATGCTGCTTTCAAATACAGTGTTACCTGATAAAATATTTAGGTGTTAATATTCCATAATACAGTGAGGACAGCTGTGGTTTATAGTCCAGTGCGGCTTATCTATGAACAAATGCCATTTTCGTGTCAAATTTGGTGGTTCGCGGCTTATAGTCAGGTGCGTCTTATAGTCCATAAATTACGGGTACTGCATTTTTTGTTAAACCTAAGTAATCTCGTATAATAGATGATAGAACAAAGAAGAAAGCAAGAATAGTTTCTTGTCCACTAAGCGTGGACGTTTTATATTCAGACTGGTGGTGATTATATAGATGCTAATATTTCCGACTCTCACAAAAGCAACACTGCGACAGCGCCGCTGCTTGGCTCTGCCTTCTCAGCTAGTAATCACTTTCCTACTTGTGCTCCCGTTGACTTGCACATGGAGGGAGCAACTAGACACTCGTATAAATGTGTTAAAATAGCTACCCGTGAATCAAATGAAAGACGGTTAAATTTAATATGTCGTTTGACAAAGATATACGTTTTTTTTTTTTTTTACTACACCGGGAAATTTGACTAAACATTGCTAGTGAGCCGCTGGGGAGTTTTTTTGTTTAGTGTGGGGTTGGCGCCGTTTCTTTCAATTCGTTGGGAAACGTTGAATGAGTCTCAAAAGACGCCCTATGACCCGATTTCGGACTGAAGTTGAGATGTGGGCAGAACCGTAACCAGGTGAAGAGGAAAAGACCAGACGAAAGCGAAGGCTAAACTCTCCTCGCCGTCCGACGGTGGTCGTCAGAGCCACATGATCGACACGCTAACCTGAGGTACTTTTCATTCTGAGCACTCATGTTTGGGTTATTCATGTGGCCCGTGTGTTTATTGTGTTTATTTCAACAATATTGCATCTTATTAGTTTCAGTTCGTGTTCGGAGAGGAGACATTGGATATGCCTAAATTAAATGGCGTGCGTGCGTGTGCGAAGACAGCCTCACTCGTGGTGTTGACTAAAATCCGCCAGCAGTGGGGAGAGGATCCGCTTATTTCTCAGGCTTCTGTTTAGCTTAATGTTTCATGTTTTTCTTTTTCATGATTATATTCTGTTCGTAATGCTGTTAAACAAGTTGTCTGATGGGGCAACCTATCGTGAAGCGTGCCCTCGTCAGTAGGTGTCATATTTTCCTTTGTGTTGATAATCAAAGAGAAGATATAAATTTATCTATATTGAGCCTGGGCGATATGACAAAAGGTGAGATCATATTAATCGATATTGAGAATCCTCACGATATTTGTTTTCTTTCAAATTTGAAGTTTTGCTACTAAGTATGTTGACAAAACAAGATGCTAGTTTAACCAATCTTTGTCAGAACAAAGATGTTCGTATGCTGACAAACTACTACACAGCATTTCACAAATATGAGGAACATCACACAGCAATAAAAGTTAACAAAATGCTGAACATTTGCACAAAATCTGAGGTAGACATGCAAACCCAAAAAATTAAATAAGTATATTTAGACAAACAAATTTCAATTTACGCTCAGAAACATGTTAAAACCCTTTGTGCATGAAGTTTTGGAGTGTCTGACAAATGTCAACAAAATAACTACACAAAAGAAAATGTTCGGATTCAAAAATGTTACAGATAAACGAGAAAAATAAGTCTGTGCACTAGGGTTGTTCCGATCATGTTTTTTTTGCTCCCGATCCGATCCCGATCGTTTTAGTTTGAGTATCTGCTGATCCCGATATTTCCTGATCCGACTGCTTTTTTTTGCTCCCGATTCAATTCCAATCATTCCCGATAATTTTTCCCGATCATATACATTTTGGCAATGCATTAAGAAAAAAATGAATAAAACTCGGACGAATATATACATTCAACATACAGTACATAAGTACTGTATTTGTTTATTATGACAATAAATCCTCAAGATGGCATTTACATTATTAACATTCTTTCTGTGAGAGGGATCCACGGATAGAAAGCCTTTGACTTTGTATATTGTGACTAAATATTGCCATCTAGTCTATTTGTTGAGCTTTCAGTAAATGATACTGTGGCCATCCCAAATGCATGATGGGAAAAGGAACCATGACTGTGCAACATGCTACCAATTGCTATATCTTCTCTGCGTTGGGAAATAACATAAGGTGTTAAGACAATGATGAATTGCCACCTTGCTTCCCCACATTGCTTCCCATGATATTTCTAATCATAGGGAGAGGGATTGCAAGGCTTTAGCCAATTAATAAAAGGCTCCAATCGCTGCCAAAGTTTACTCTGCTCATTTTGCGCTGCCGTTTATCTCTCTATATAGGTAAAGCGGCGTCATTATAGATTGAGCGCGACAATGAGTGAGAGGGTCATGCAGCGCATGCATTCATTGCGTTAAATATTTTAACGTGACACATTTTTAAAAAAATAAATTGCCGCCGTTATCGGGATAAATTTGATAACCCTACCTTAAGCCTAAACTAAAGACTCTGGATGAGTGTAACATATTATGTCTGTGACGATAATACAATTAGAAAACGATTTAATTAAAATATATATATACAGTATATTAAAAAAAGGCATGGCTGATATTTTTTTGCCGATTCCGATACTTTGAAAATGACGTCATCCCGATCGATCGGGACATCTCTACTGTGCACAGTAGACGTGTGCAAAATTTCCGATTCTTAGATTATTCGCGATTCGGCCGTGGAAGATTCGAGAACGATTCACAAACATCCAAATTCCGATTATTGAAATATGCCAAGTGAAGCGGAAGTACAACACACTCAGCGCGCCGCGCGGTCAATGAGCAACGGAGCGAGAGTAGCTAAACATCATGCTTCTCATTACCCGGCACCTCGGGTAATGCCAATGCTCATGCCACGAGATAAAAAAACACAACAACATACCTGAAGCTGCTACAAAAGTATGTCATCCACATAGTGTTACGGTAGATATCATTTATATAAGACTAGATGCACTACGGTAGCGGTAGCGTTTGCTGCACATCTACAAAAAGCTAGATGCAGACGTAGTAAACGGCCGCCATCTTAAAGCAGTACACTTCTCTGCAAGGCTGTTGTAGCGCACCTTCCAAGCAAACCTAATTAACTTTTTATCTAAAATACTCCTAAATCGGTAAAATATTGACTTGAATCTATCTTTAAAATAGTTTTAAAACTTTCACATGTCGAAAGTTGACAAAAGGGAAATTATGGATTAACGGTAGCAATTTTAACAACTTTAACGGTTGATTCACAACATTAAATTAATTGAATGTAGTTTAAAGCTGCTGATACAGAATGGGGACTGGAGTTTTTTATTTACTGTTATTTTTGTATATTTGTTTACTGCTATATGTTAACTTGATACTGAAATAGTAGTTTGGTTTAGCCTGAGAGTATTTTTGAACAATTTTGGAACAAATGTACAAAATATTAAAAAAAAAAAAAAAAAAAAAAAAAAAAAGGGGGGGGTGCATCAATAATCGTTTTAGAATCGAATCGGACCATCTGAATCGTAATCGTAATCGAATCGTTAGGTGCCCAAAGATTCCCAGCTCTAGTGCACAGTATCAAGCTCTAGCGTTCACGTCACATTAGTGCCCCCTGGTGTTCAGGTGGTGTAATTACAGTTGAAATCTTATCGACTTTTATCGAATGTTTTTTAATTTCTGCTGACAAAAATTATATGACAATAGTAATTATCGTTTTAGCTCCCAGGCTGAATATACTGTATATATACATTATATAACACCATTTACCATTATATTCAGGGGTGCACATAAGTGGTCCGCATGCGCGCATGCGTACTGGACATAGACAAACGCGCTGGCCCTCAACGGCTTCCATACGCTTTTGCGTACCGATGGCTGACCACTGTATTTGCGGCGCACACGAGAAAATCCCTTCTCAAAATTTCAAAGAGGCAGGCCCCGCTGAGTAATTATTTCCATGTTCCCCAGCCCCGTCAAAGGACAGACAGACGACAGAGACGTCACCGGAGCTATCGAAAAAAAGGACTTTTGCTGAAAAGTGGCTGCAGGAGGTACCATGGCTAGAAGCAAATGATGCTCGCATGGAAATGTGGTGCAAAATTTGCCGTGAGAATCCCAATGTCACTGATAAGAGCAGCGCATTTTATATAGGGTCAAATAATTTTAGCCATCCAAACTTTGAAAAGCACGAAAAAAACAGCATGTGGCAATGTGGCGATGTCAGACAGGACCCCACTCGCCCTATGGACAAGTGGCGGAATAAAGTTAATGAAGAACAGCGCCATGCACTGACAAACGTGTTTTTGCTCGCATTTCACAAAGCTAAACATGCACGTTCAATGAGCTCTTATGAGGAGGACATCCCACTTTTACAAAGGCTAGGAGTTAATGTGGGAGCCGCATAATGCCCTTTATTTTGAATTAGTGCTTTTATGTTTATTTCTTTACATTTCACTTCAAAGTAATGGCAATTTTGTTGTGCCAGTTGATGTTAATCAAGCGTTAATTGTTAATATAATTAATTAAAGGTAATTTGTTCTAAGTAAAGCTTGTCATAATTTTACTGCATCAGGCGGGTCGGCTCTCAAGCTCAATGAGGACCAAGTCACATCTCCAGGTCCTCATCTGAGAACCTGGGCAAAAAAAATATGTGCACCCCTGTATATATTATATTAGATACGTGCCGATTACTGGTTTCAAGGTATACCGTGGTATGAATTTCTATGAAAACGTCAAGGTTTCAAAACCACGATTTTATTTCGTCATACTGTCCCTAATGTAATAGCTATTTTTATGTCCCAAAAATGCAGGGAGAATCCATCGCTCGCAGCCGCAAGGCTCAACCCTCCCCCACCGGTTGTTGCTCAGTGTCAGTTGCTGTGCTACACAATGGCTGGAGGAGGTGAAACTCTGAACTTTTTCCCACATCAAACAAAATGAAATCGCTGGTATCGGAATACTTAGGCTACAGAAAAGTTACAGACGGCCACGGCTTATAGGAGGAGGGCCTACAGACATGTCAAACACGTTTAGGGAGGGTGGCTTCCAAGAAGGCAATACCGCCAATATGATTTCGCATTTATACAAAACTAAAGGTTAGTAAACACTGTCATGAATGTTTCCAACTAGCTATGGGAGTTAACTCCAGCGTGTTTAGTGTGTCTAGCGGTGATAAAACGTGTTCTTTTCTGTGGCAACTGTCTGTGTAGCGAAAGAGCGTGCGTGTGTATAATGTAAACATGATATGAATGATACACACGTGCTTTTTATGGAAAATAATAATTTTTGTTCTGATGGTGATAATGTTGAGCTGTAGGTGTAGGTTATGGCTCACCAAAAGGACTGTATTTATTTTAATTTTATTTAGAATATGAGTTATTTTTTGTGATAAAAAACAAACAAACAAACAAACAAAAAACTTAATATTATATTTACACTACCGTTCAAAAGTTTGGGGTCCAAGCGACCCCAAACTTCTGAACGGTAGCGTATGTTCCAATTTGCTAATATGTTTTGAAAAATATAAATCCTGTTCAATGGGAAAAAGACTTTTTTTTTTTTAACCCAGATATCTCAAAGTAACACATTTTAGAGCTGTAATTGCAATACCGTGATACCGTGATATTTTGGCTAAAGGTTATCATACTGTCAGAATCTCATACCCGCACATGCCTAATATATACAGTTATTCAATTGTGTTTACTGTTTTCACATGTGACTTAAAAGTCAGAGGTGGGTAGAGTAGCCCAAAATTTTACTCAAGTAAGAGTAGCGTTACTTCAAAATAGTGATGCACGATAATGCATTTTTCAGCCGATACCGATAACCGATAATTTCCTCCTCGTTCCAACCGATAACCGCTAATGTCAAGCCGATAATTTTATTAAAGATTTATGTAAAATTTTAAAGTATACACAAGAGAAAATATTGCTGTGCAAAAATAATATTGCTCTTTTTTTTTCAACATCAAATGTGAACAAGTAGTAGTAGTAGTAAATTCCAACATCTAAATAAAGACAGATTGTCTGACATTGTGTAATGGTAAACTTTTGGCAACAATTACTTACAGAGTAAATACATAAGTTGCACAAAAATGGCTTTAAAAGTATGCCATTCCTAAAGTCAGGCATGAAATTCTCTCACCTTTCGGCGAAATTCGCCGTTTTGAAGTCAAAAAGGATGACCTACTTGAATCGTGTAGATCCGAGGAGAAAACTTTTAAGGGGGGTGGGGGGGTTCGGGTGTAGGCATGTGCCGGTTACCTTCACGGTTTACCATGCTATGAAAACGTGGCGGTTACAAAACCACTAAAATTTTCCTTCATACAGTAGTACGTATTCGTTAATTTTCATGTGTCGAAAATGCAGCCAGAAGTGGCTTGGCGCGGCAGCACTTACCCCTTCCTCTGTTTGATGGTGCGAGTGTCAGTGACGCTATTCCAGCAAACCCAAAAAGAAACACTCCAAACGCAAGGCGTAAATTCTTCAATTTATTGATCTCTCAAATCGTGGTAACTGAAATATACCAAATGAATACATTTAAAACGTTGTACAATCGTATTTTTCCACGTGTGAGTCGCTTCAACAGTTTAGCTTCATGAAAAAGTTCGCCAAAAACAAAACACACATTTTCCTTTCAAATTCAATACACAAAGTTACTAAAAACTTACAAAGACGAATGATAGGCAAGGCTTAGTTAGGAGAGCAACTTCATTGAGGTTAATCACAGCCGCTGAGAGAGAATCAAGTTTGTATGTGGGGAGGAGAAAAAGAGCGTCAAAGATCGCTAATTGCGACAGATGATCTTGTCCTAAGAACAAATTCACGTTCGCTGGACGAGGTGAGGTCTCACTCCCAATTTTTTTTTTTTAGATGAATGCATTCGCCAGCATATTGAATTTGGTGAGTAATGGTTTTAATCGTTTTCATATTTTGCGGTATGACAAAGTTACTGCCGTTTGTCGCAGCTTGCGTTGAACATGCCAGAGCGTCCAGTGAAAAATAGCTCCCGTTAAGGTAGCGTCCAGCTTGTGTATTTAACGGTAATATAAAAGCAGTGTTGTCAGTAACGCGTTATGTGAGTAATCTGTAATCTGATTACTTTCTTTCAGTAAAGAACAATCTAACGCGTTCATTTTTGTAAATCAGTAATCTGAGTAAAATTACTTTCCTTGATGCCTGTGCGTTACTATTTTGTTATTGCCCCATAATGTATGTAGAATGAAGAATACTGTAGTCATGGGAGTGACATCACATGTCACATTTTTTAATCGGGGATGGAACAAAAAGGGTCACGTGTATTACCATGATGCGTGAGCGCTGGGAGTTTGCGGCCAAAACAACATAGCCTTGCTACCTCGCCAGGATGCAATGAAATAGGCAGGAGATACACTACAAACGGCTGCATTTGCACACTGGAAACACAGCCATTACTTCACATTTTTGTCCAGTAAAGATGACAAAAATATCTCCGTGCGCTGCGAACTTTGCGCTGGCTCAAAAAGACTGTCGACCGCTATAAGCATCCAATTCAAGCACCATTTGGAATTACAGCACAACAGGTAACACGAAAGCCAGGACTTTTTGATACTGCTCGTGCTCAATCCTCAGTTCAAGCTCAGTTGTTGTTGAAAGTTTTGAAAGCTTAGGTTTAAAGAAATTCTAAATATCCATCTTGCCTCCTCAGCTGTAGTTTTGGCTAAGCAATGCAAACGGCTGTCTCTAAGGTGCTGTAGTCACATGATCTGTTCGAAAAATAATTTGGACCCATTATGAAATAGTTTGAAGGATTCTTGTTCATTTCATTCATTTTTGTTGTTTATTTTATTGCTCTAAAACTTTTATAGACAACATTTTAATGGCCATATTCAATGGTCTTTATTTTAAAGGGGAAGTTCAGAATTTTTACATTAGGCTTAATCTTTGAGTTAGCCGGGGTTTAATTAGTCGTTGGAGTTGATTTGAACAAATTCTGTGCAGTTTGCCAGTTATTTGTTAGTTTCAGGGGTCCGGAGTGGCTAAGCTAGTGCGAGTCAATGGTGGTTGAAATCAACTCCTTCAACTAATTAAACCCCCGCTCGAATATTAAGCCTTATGTGAAAAATTAAAATGGTCAAATTCGCCACATGTAGGACGTTTCGCCGACAGAGGACATTTTGGCAGAACGCCGGAACATATTTCCTCCACACCTTTCTCACCTTTTTAACCCCTGACCCATTTTCATGCCTGTAAAGTATAACATTACTACACAGCAAAAACACAGCTCCTTAAGACTAGTTAAAGTCCCTTGTTTTCAGTGTAAATCTATTGAAATAAGTTAAATTAACTTCCAGCACTTCAAGTATATTTCACTCAGATTTCTTGAAGAAAAATGGCCAGCTGAAAATAAGATTAACAGCCTTATTTTAAGCAATAAATTATTATACATAATCCTAAAAAAAAAAAAAAAAAAAAAAAAACTTGTCAGAAATGTTCTTTATTCAAGAATATGTATGGTTCAAAACATTATTTGAAAGCAATTTTTTCTTGATTTAGGTGAAAATGACCTTATTTTTTTAGATGTTTGGGCTTAATAAGAACAAATTGCAATATTTAGTTCAAGTAAGTGGAATAATCTGGCGCATTCAACTAGTCTTCAACACTCAAACAAGATGGGGAAAATTATTTGACTAGATTTAAGAAGAATGATCTGATTAAGACGTCATAAATTTAAAGCGTACTGAATGCATTACTGACTGGATGACTTCTTTGTGTCGTTTGGTGTATGTTACAATTATCAACTAACCACTGTGCCGTCATGATAAACATGGTTTGTTGACATCACCTGTGTAAATGTTCGTGGTAAAACTGATGTGATCGGCATGTCTTTCACGAAGAATCGTGGTCGTATAAACTGCATTATTTTTTCATCCAGGGATTTGGCTATCGGGTCATTTCGGGAATTTCCTCCCGCCTGTGCCCTTCAGTCCGCCCGGCTGACAAATTAACACCCGCGCCAGGCCTCTGTCTTGAACCGGAGTGGCGGCGGCGGCTAAGTTCGTACCGGATATCCGCCCGCCCCGGCCGGCTCGCTGCGGCGCATTCGGTGCATGGCTCTGCTCTCATCCTCTACCCGCCTAGGGCGAGGCGGCGGCCTGCCGGACCGGCGGGCTCCGTCGGAAGACAGCTACTTGTCAACTATCGATCTCGTGAGGTGTTTAGCCATAGATGGGAGTTTACCACTCGCTTTGGGCTGCATTCCCAAACACCCCGACTCCGGGAGGACCGCAGCGTCTCTGTATCGTCACAAGCCCCGTAGCTTCCTTTATAGTTTATTTGTTAACAATAGCTTTAGCATTCGTGCTAGCAGCAGCCTCATATTCGTTCCAAAAATCATTGTGATGCAGTTTTAAATGGCTGCTGGGTTAGTGCTAGTCGTGTTCAATGAGGACGCTTTCTTTAGGCCTTGAGGAACTGTTTTGTAGATGGCGAGAGCATCGTTTATTTCATTTCACACACGGGAAAAGCAACGCACGCTAGTGAGAGCGCCTCAACAGTGTCAACACTGATGTGTAACACCGCCTCCTCTATGATGCCGTACTCCTAAACCCCTCCTCCCACAGGGGCTTCAGAGAGGGGAGGGGTTGAGCAGGCGGCAGTGAAGAAGTGGAGAAAACTGCTTGGTTGCGCACATTTGGAGGCTAAATCAAGTATATAATTATCGGATTGCATTATCGGTTGATTTTTTTATTATCTGTATTATCTGTGTGACGTCATAATTGCCATTATCGGCCGATAATTATCGGTAGCCGATATTATCGTGTATCTTTACTTCAAAATAAAAGTAACAGTTGTTATTCTAAAAAATATAATCAAGTTCAAGTATAAAAGTGTTTGGTGAAAATACTCAAGTAATGGGTAACATTGTCGGTAACTGCTTTTGATGTTTTATTTTTTTGTGGGGGAGTATGTGCAACTAAAAGAACAAGCTGTGAAACTGAGATTTTTTTTCTTTCTTTTTTTCTTTTTATAAACTGTCCTGTATAGCTGCTTAGACACCGATAATAGGAATCTTGAGTGTCCTTATTGTCTGAACAGTTTTAATGTGGGAGTTTGACATACTCCCATTGCGGTTGCTAATTATGTTTTATTTATGAACTCATGACAACCCCATGACAAAACAGGACCTCACCCAGTCCAAAGCAAGACTTTTCCTATAGTTAAAGCATGACTCTCACATATAATCTAGTACATGTCTCATGAACTATGAGATCTTTGTCTTTTTCATGTTAAGTGGGCCAAATCTTATATCATAAATTTTAAAAGTAAACTTATGGAAATTGCTGCTGTAATTTGTAACTTGTAATTTCTTTTGAACAGGCTTTTGAATTTTCTTTTGAACAGGCATGATACTAGTGTGTGGCCACAGCGTACACATCTGATGTTGCTCACAGTGGTCCCCTATATGCTCAGGGAGCTTGTGTCTGCTCAGACACATGAAAAATTAGAGAACATTGGTTGCGACGTCTCATTGGTGAAAATAGTAGCGCCACTGTTGGTGTCTCTAGCAAGAAAAACTAAAACTAAAACTAAAAAATAAAATGTAATATGTACAATGAAGAGGAAAAATGTAATGACTATTGTAGCCCAAAGTAGCGGAGTAAGAGTACCGTTTCTTCTTTACAAGTCTACTCAAGTAAAAGTAAAAAATACTGCTTAGTAAAAGTACTCTTAGAAGTACATTTTTCTTAAAAAGTTACTCAAGTAGATGTAACGGAGTAAATGTAACTCGTGACTCCCTCTGCTACCTCTGCTTAAAGTTCACCATGAGTGTTTGCAAACTATCCCTCTGCTAAGTTAATGCATTTCTTGCCATTGTTGGTGATAGACATCCAGTCGAAATTGGATTTGACGTGAAGCGCAGTCAATATAGCAGCCAGTGAGTTAATTAACATTGACATTCTGTGTTGTACACCATAGATTAAATGTTCATAAATGACACAAAAGACAGTAATTCCTTAAACACGAATCAAATGGCAATTTCTCAATAAATTAGCTTATTCCTTTCAACAGTCAGCACTTCAAGAAAACAAATTTAGCATTAACGAGTTGAAAATATGGATTTCTATCGCTCAATATGTTTTGAAATATTCTGACTTCTAAATAAGGTCTTGGCTCCTCAGAGACTGTGGGAAAGCCCTCCCGCCCTCCACGTTATTTGATCAGAGTTCTTCAGGCTTCAGATGCTTCATGCCACATATTAGATTAGTGCTTAATCAGATATACATGGAGGACTTTAATTCCTATTTAACTAGTTAAACTACTTGAAACTTTTGGAGTACATGGTCGCACAAAATTTTCCTAAGTAGATACAGATAAAACAATGGCATCTATTATCTATCAGATTAAGTGTTTGCCAATGATTTGCTTCATGCTGCATTTCACCGCCAGCGAGGCAAATGACTTCAAACCTTCAAAACATATTGCATACCAACTCCTGTCATGATTAACAGCAATACTGTAGAGTAGTTGACAAGCCACACTTCATCGTGTTATGCTCTCAGGGTCACGGTTCAGTACATACTCAGCGCCGCAGACAGTGTTTGGGTTTTATGAATGAAAATAAATAAGTGAACTGAAAGCCATGTTAGCATTCCGAGCATGTTGGCGCTTGATTTGATGTGTCAATCACGCTCTTTAGTGTGATGTCTTACTTGGGTTTAGCCGAGTAAATCCACTTGTATTAGCTCTCTGCTTTGCTGCACCTGAGTTACTCTATCAATATTACGCAAATATGTGTACGTATGCCCAAACAAACACGAGTGATTGTTTACAACACTGCCTAATTGCTAAGTGGCCAGAATGGAGTCAACACCTTCCACAAAAACGGATGGTGCGCTAGTCACTGTTTTCTATAAAACGAGAGTTGGCGTATTTATAAATTCACCACGGATATGAACCTAAAATGCCATGCATGATGTTTTGCTGTAACTCGGGTTGCGAGTTATTTTGTCCATTTTCAGCTCCTTAAGATGAAACGGGGCAAGATTTAAGTAGGACTGGGCATTTTAAAATCAAGAACAATGTTTTCGATCAAATTAATCAACTACTTTGATAACCAATTTGGACATTCTTCACCTCAAACATGTCTAACTTCTTGAATGGCGTACCGCAAGCAATACGTCACTTTTGCTCATTAATATTCATGACGTTAGCATTTGTTGCTAGGGGGTCAACCTCTTGTTTGTCCCTAATAGTAAATGCATGGAGCTAGTGTACGAAAGAGATGTTTACTGAGCTAAACCTACCAATTCTGTCCGAAAATGATGTCCTAGGTGCCAAATTCACTGTTAAAGATGTGGAAGTAAATACAAATGTTCAGTTAAAGAGATGGCTTGAGTGTCGAGGGCTGAAAAAGACGGGAAAAAGAGCCGACCTGATCCAGAGTTAGCTTTTTTATAGACACCTTTTTCTTGTGTGCATTGCCTTACGCCACTGACGTTGACATTCTCCTGTTTTAACAATTTATCCTTTACCACCATATGCCCGGTCTTTCTCATAAATTATATCCTCTGGTTGTCTTACGTCTCTGACAGTTCTTGGGGGCAATTTATATTGCTATTTTTGTGTAGCGATCACAAATGCTACTCAGTGACAGCCAACAAACACTTTTAATTTTTTCATTAATAACATCTTAATTCGATAATTTATTTACACTTCCCCCTTATTAAGGTTGTTTTTTTTTTACAACAGAAAGGTAGCAGTGGCAGTCAGATACCATTTTAATTTTTTTTTCAGGTCATTCATTGTCAGACGGAAGCAGCACGGCAAAATGCCACGCAAAAAAATAAGAATACCAAAATTGCTTACCTCTTCGTCTTCTGTAGGACCATAGCCCCCGACAAAATGTTTATTGCATATGAAATGTTTGAATGGCTTCACCTCGCTGGCGTTAAACGGGTCTTTTAGACGTCCGCGCAAGTTGATCCATTCTTCACATTTTTTCTTCTGAGTCTTTGGTTTCTGGAAACGTCTGAAGAAAACACCCTTCATATGTCGTAATGTCTAGAGTCGTTTCTACAAGGTCCATAGCAGCAGTGTTTGATCGGCATGTTCTTTTTTGAAAGATTACTGGAGAAAACAAGCAGAAATAACATGGATTGTTTGTACGCGAGAACGTGTCTATATATACATATGACCCACTTCCGCGTTACGATGGCGACGTCACGGTCCAAAAATAGCATTCGTGCGGTACGATACTATAACATACATTAAATTCTCACTTGTAAATATGATCATATTTCATCATTATATTGTTGTTAGGTCATAGTAGAACATGAACAAAAATCAGCTTTTACTTTGGAAAACAATTCACATTTTTTCCAATTTTCAGACATCTTACTGTCCAAACTAGCTTCTTAATAAGGCTGCAACAACTAATGTATTAAATCAATTAAAGTTGATTAATAAATTAGTAGAGTTGGGCATTGAGCATCAATGGGACCCGGTTCTAACACTCCAGTTCTCCCGGAACCGTTCGAATTTTAAAATTTCGATTCCATGTTTCGATGCCCTGACCGCCGAGCGGGAAAAAAATGCTGCCGAAACCACGAAGAAGAAGCAACAAGAATCGCGTGTTTGTGCATTGCAACTTGATAACAACCATTGACATGGTGCGGCGGCGCTCAAAAGTTTGGCTTAACGTAACAAAAAAACAAAAAAGACCAGTCAGCTCAGTGCAACATTTGCAACACAAGTATATCATGAAAGGTGGCTGCACGACCAATTATGCACGACCGGCTTCATGGAATACGAGTGCCAAGTTCATAGCTAGCTGAGTGCTACGTAGTTGACACACTGCACCGTCAGAACCATATAATCTACATGCTTTTAAAAAATAAAAGTATATCGGCCTTGGCATCGACATTTGAAAATCCCATATCGGTCAACTTCTAATTATTTTCATAAGAGGCAGAGTATACAGTGCAGCTAATTTAATGTTAATATTTACTCATGCAAATGTTTAACACAATAAGCAACACCTAGTATAATTGACTTTCATGTGAAAAATGGTTGCCCAAAGTATTTAAGTACGCAAATCATGTCTTTTCTAAAGGAGAAAATAATGTGACAGAAAAAAATGTCACCGCTTACGAGGGCTACGTTTATATGATGAACGTGACGTCAATCATACCATGCGCGCACAGCACATACACGCTGTTACATTCGAAACAGTAGCTAAAAAAAATATAAGGACACACTCTTTACAGTTTTCTGTCCCAGTTTAATCTGTCACAGTCTTTCTCCTTCCTTGGTCTGAGACTCTAATGAAGTCCACTTCACTTCCTGGGTCCATTAAAGCTTGTTTCTCCAATAGCCGCATATTGCACAGGGAAATCTGACATAATCGCATTTGATTGATTAAACGGTATTGGCATTTTGTATGACAATGGCTATTTCACCTACTTACTCACCGACTCACCTAAATATTGGCAATCTTTTTAATAAATTCTTCTTTCCATTGGGATGCACATGATCAGGGTGTTTTCTGTTTTTTTAAATGAGCCACATTATCATTAAATGGCGCTAATACAGTTCTCAATGGTTAATGAGATTTTTCCATTTTAAAAGTTGATTGTCAAACTGTAAAAGTTGTTATATTTTGATTCTGTGTTTACAAAGGATTGTCCCGCCCTCCACCAATCAGCCAATTACGAGATAAGTTCTTTGTCTTCGTCCAGGTTGCCAGAGCTCTGTAACCTTCGTAAACTAAGGTAGCAGAAATAAGACTGGCCACCAATCTCACATATTGCTCCTTCAACTACCGTAATCTTCGGACTATAAGCCGCTACTTTTTCCCCTCATTTTGAAACCTGCGGCTTATAGTCCAGTGCGGCTTATTTGTTGATTTATTTGGGTTAATAGGTAACACCTTTTTTTAACAGCAGCGTCATAAGACTGCCAAAATACCGTCATAATTGTGACATGACACTATCACTGGCATTAATGAATCCTTATTAGTGATGTCATTAAATATCATCCGGCAAATTATGTCACTAACTCCATTTATGTCCAGCTCGGATGTTTTACATCCATTCAAAAGCGAGATAGTTTGTTGGATGACCCAAAATGACATCTGTTATAAGCGTTCATTAATGCTCTTGGCAGTGTCATGTCATAATTATGATGGTCTTATGACAGTTTTATGGTGCCACTGTCAAATAAAGTGTTTAATATTACCAGATCTAGCGATTAATGAAACAACTGGATGAGTAACTGAAGAAATAATTAGCGCAGAACATGAATGTTGATTGTTATATCTGTGGCGCCGCAATGCATGTTAGGAGGTATGTTGGAAGAAAACAGTGTTGACAGCAGGTTAACTGTCTCCCCCAAGGGAGCAGTGATGGCCAAATGAATCTTCTTTAAGCATCATGGTGGTTCATTTGGTCTTATGACGGTCATTTGATGCCGCTGCTACCGGTTAATATATTTTGGTGTAAATATCCCATAATACATTGAGGACAGCCGCGGCTTATAGTCCAGTGGGGCTTATCTATGAACAAATGCCGTTTGCGTGTCACATTTGGTGGGTGGCGGCTTATGGTCAGGTGCGTCCGAAAATTACGGTACTTTAGTTCAGAGGTTAGCAAACTATTCCACAAAGGGGCGCAGCGGGTAAAGGTTTCGAATAATCATGTAAACATGTAATGTCTTGCAGAATAAATTTTAAGAGAAGTAAAATGTAAGAAACAAGTGTTTATGCTTGCAATGATATTTATTTTAGCTCGCTAAGATTCCACTTTCAAAAGAGCATTAAATGTGTTTCAAACTAAATTTAAATACCTGAGCTTAGCCTCAAACAGTAGTAAAACATTAATAAATGGGGATCTAAGTACAGTACAACAAAAGAACAAATGACTAACTTGCATAGCTAAAGTTCTTTACATTAAATGCTATAAATTGCTAACTTTTTTTTTACAAAGCTCTTAACAAACGTTCAGACACATATTGCCCCCTAAGCTAAGCTAAACTAAACTAAACTAAACTAAACTAAACTAAACTAAACTAAACTAAACTAAATATACTTCCTAACTTAATAACAAGTGCAGAAACAAACATATTAGCTCAAACAAAAACGTAGCTTAAGTTGGTCTTAACAGGGAGCAGCTGGATTCAGCCATGTTAGACAAGTTATGGTATATTCACTGTTGCCACTATAGGGCAGTGTATCCACCCAAATTTATAAAACTAAATGCAACACTTTCAAAACAAATCATTACAATATCAGTTTGATTCAAAGCTTTTTTCTAATCGAATTACTCGAGGTAATCAATAAATTGTTGCAGCACTATTTCAAATGGTGTATGTTCTTTAAAAGTACCAGGAGACAAGAATTTTGAAAAGAATCAAAATGCTTTATGAAGAAAGTGTTATTTTTTGGGCCATATCACCCAGCCCTACTTTCAAGACATTTTTTTGTTCTTGTTCTAAATGTGAGATTGTCCCAAACTTTCAAAGGCTTTCTTGCTTCCCTCTGTCCTTGGAGGGCATGCACAAAGCCAGCCTTGAGCTGTGACCCAAGGCTTTGGATACTGGTGCATTGTAAAAGTCTAGGCATGCATTGTGGTTCCTTTCCTTATGTTCTTTAATTATGCGGAAGACTATCCGGGCAGTCTTCAAAAGTTCCACCATACATGCAAAGAGTTGCAGGCTTTCTAATCCTAGTGTGAAAACGCATCTCCCTTCTGGCCCCCTGTCTGCCTCGTCCACTCAAAGGGTGCCGTGACATTCCCAAAAGAGGTTCCAGTCTCCCGTAAACAATTCTTGCATTCACCCAAGCGCTGACTAGGAAGTTGACAAAGTATTCTCACAAAGGCACAGTGGTGAATAATGAGACCAGAATTGATCAAAAATGGCTTGTATTCATGACTTTTTTCTGACAATGAGTCGATTTAAAGGAAAACACTTTTCAGCTAACCATGAAGCTGGAAATAAAGCAGAAGTTAACCAGTTTTTTTTGTCTTTCTATCTGCCTAAACCAAAGAATTTATTGACTTGTAATCTTCAAAGTAGCGTTGCCTAGTTGGTCACTAGAGCTGGGAATCTTTGGGTACCTAACGATTCGATTACGATTACGATTCAGAGGCTCCGATTCGATTATAAAACGATTATTGATGCACCCCGCTCCTTTTTTTAAAAAATTTGTTTTGTATATTAGTTCCAAAATTGTTCAAAAATCCTCTCAGGCTAAACCAAACTACTATTTCAGTATCAAGTTAACATATAGCAGTAAACAAATATACAAAAATAACAGTAAATAAAAAACTCCAGTCCCCATTCTATATCAGCAGCTTTAAACTACTTTCAATTAATTTAATGTTGTGAATCAACCGTTAAAGTTGTTAAAATTGCTCGTTATTCCATAATTTCTCTTTTGTCTACTTTCAACATGTGAAAGTTTTAAAACTATTTTAAAGATAGATTCAAGTCAATATTTTACCGATTTAGGAGTATTTTAGATAAAAAGTTAATTAGGTTCGCTTGGAAGGTTCGCAACAACAGCCTTGCAGGGAAGTGTACTGCTTTAAGATGGCGGCCGTTACTAACGTCCGCATCTAGTTTTTTGTAGATGTGCTGGTAACGATACCGAAGCTATAATGCATCTAGTCCTATGTAAATGATATCTACCGTAACATAATGTGGCTTGTAGCAGCTTTTCGGCAGCAGTCAGGTATGTTGTTGTTGTTTTTTTTTATCTCGTGGCATGAGTTGAGCTAGAGCCGTGAGTTGAGCATTGGCGTTACCCGAGGGGCCGGGTAATGAGAAGCATGATGTTTAGCTACTCTCGCTCCGTCCCTAATTGCGTACCGAAGACCGCGCGGCGCGCTGAGTGTGTCGTACTTCTGCTTTACTTGGCATATTTCAATAATCGGAATTTGGATGTTTGTGAATCGTTCTCGAATCTTCCACGGCCGAATCGCGAATAATCTAAGAATCGGAAATTTTGCACACCTCTATTGGTCACACGTGCGTTCATTGGACAGCCTCTTTGTCGTGGCCCCATAACTGTTCTGTTAATTAGGCGGATGGGTGCCGTGATGGCTGGGTGCATTAGTATCATTATTTCTAATCATGTTGTACTAAAAAGTAGAGCTGGGAATCTTTGGACACCTAACGATTCGATTACGATTATGATTCAGAGGCTCCGATTCGATTATAAAACCATTATTGATGCACCCCCCCTCCCTTTTTTATTTTTATTTATTTATTTCTTTTTTATTTTTTTCAATGTTTTGTACATTAGTTCCAAAATTGTTCAAAAATACCCTTAGGCTAAACCAAACTACTATTTCAGTATCAAGTTAACATATAGCAGTAAACAAATATACAAAAATAACAGTAAATAAAAAACTCCAGTCCCCATTCTGTATCAGCAGCTTTAAATTACATTCAATTTATTTAAATCTCTACTTTCGACATGTGAAAGTTTTAAAACTATTTTAAAGATAGATTTAAGTCAATATTTTACCGATATAGGAGTATTTTAGATAAAAAGTTAGTTAGGTTCGCTTGGAAGGTTCGCTACAACAGCCTTGCAGGGAAGTGTACTGCTTTAAGATGGCGGCCGTTTACTAACGCCCGCGTCTAGCTTTTTGAAGATGTGCCGCTAACGCTACCGAATCTATATTGCATCTAGTCCTTTATAAATGTTATCTACCGCAACATTATGTGGATGTACTTTTTTAGCAGCTTTTCGGCAACAGTCAGGTATGTTGTTGTGTTTTTATATCTCGTGGCATGAGTTGAGCTAGAGCCGTGAGTTGAGCATTGGCATTACCCGAGGGGCCGGGTAATGAGAAGCATGATGTTTAGCTACTCTCTCTCCGTTCCTCATTGCGTCCCGAAGACCGCGCGGCGCGTTGAGTGTGTTGTACTTCCACTTTACTTGGCATATTTCAATAATCGGAACTTGGATGTTTGTGAATCGTTCTCGAATCTTCCACGGCCGAATCGCGAATAATCTAAGAATCGGAAATTTTGCACACCTCTACTAAAAAGTGTGAATCATTTCTTTGTATAAGGCAGTGCTTCTCAATTATTTTCTGTTACGTCCCCCCCAAGGAAGATGTAAACGTTTTGCCCCCCCCAACTCTCTGCTGCCACTGTAAATAGTATCATTTGTCTATAAAATTATACGTATACCTCTGCATAACATTGAGTCCTTGTTAACATTAAAACATACTTACAATACTTAAAATAAGTCAAGGGCGTAGGTTTGCAGAGGGACGGTAGGGACATAACATTACCAACATTTTTTAGGATGCTCAAATTGTCCTCACCAACCTTAAGGACACCCTAGCACCTAATAGCTAGTGTTACCCCATTTGGCTGAAATAACGTAAGTGAGACGCTTTTTGTAGCCATCTACCAGTCTTTGACATCGGTCTGAAGAAAGTTAACCCCACTCTTCAACGCAGAATACTTTCAGCTGTTAAATGTTTGAGGGGTTTCTTGCATGTACAGCCCGTTTTCAAGTCACCCCACAGCATCTCAATGGTATTAAGATGTAGGCTTTTAGTCGGCCATTCCAAGACTCTCCATTTTTTCCTTTTCAGCCAGTCCTTGGTTGATTTACTGGTATGCTTTGGGTCATTGTCATATTGCAGGGTCCAGTATCGCTTCAGCTTTAATTTTTTTCACAGATGATCTCACTTGTTCCTCAAGCACCCTCTGATACACAATAGAGTTCATGGTGGATTCTATGATGATGAGCTGGCCATGTCCTGCTGCAACAAAGCATCCCCAAACCATGACACTTCGACCTCCATGCTTCACAGTTTGTATGAGGTTCTTTTTCAGGAATGCTGTATTGGGTTTACGACAAACATGTCCTCTGTTCTGGTGTCCAAATAATTTTATATTAATCTGTCCAAAGAACATTCTTCCAGAAGTCCTGGTAATATTCACTCTGGCAAACTTCAGTCTAGCCTTCATGTTCTTGGAGAACAAAGGTTTCCTTCTTGTACACCTCCCATGAAAGTTTAACTTGTGAAGTCTCTTTCTGACTGTAGAGGCATACATTTTCACATCAACAGTAGCAAGAGACTGCTGTAGGTCCCATGATGATATTTTAGGGTTTGTGGAGACTTATTTTAACAGCTTGCAGTCTGCTGTTGGGGTGAACTTGCTTGGACGGCCAGACCTGAGCATGTTGGCAGTTGTTTTGAATGTCCTCCACTTGGGGACTATTTTCCGGACAGTGGAATGGCTGATTTTATATTCTTTTGAGATCTTTTGAAATCCCTTACCAAACTCGTGTCAATAATCTTCTTTCTGAAGGCCTCAGACAGCTCCTTTGATCTCAGAATGCTGTTTTCTCTCACTTCAACAGTCAGGGGCACACCAAACTAAATGTGAGGTTTAAATAAGGCAGGCCTCCTTCAAAACACTAGGTAATGATGTTCTAATCATGTTCACCTGATGTGATACCCCTGTGTGGGATTTTAGCCATTTTAAGTGGGATTGAATGTGGGGGTGTCCTAATTTATTCCTCAAAAGAAATTGCATTTATTCAAAATTACATTTTACAGAAAATTATAAAAAAAATCTTTTTGTTCAGTTTTAATTGTTAAGTTCTATTACTTGAATCCCTCAAGATTGTTAAAATTGATATTATTAAATATCCATAAGACCAAATATGTTACAAAACACACAGGCTTCTATAGGGTGTCCTAATTTTTTCACATGAATTTACGTCTGATTGGTTTAAAGGAGTCACGTGATTATTGTTGCGACATCACTTTGGTGAATCTGGCAGAGCCACTATGGGCATCTCTAGCAAAATTGAAGTAAAATCTAATGCAGTGGTACCTTTACTTAGTATACTTACGAACATCTCTACAAACTGAATTTTCAGGTTATGACATGCCACAACGGGAAAATATTGCCTCTTGTTAAAAAAGAAATTTCAGGATACGAGAGGCAAAAATGTAGTGTGGGCTGCTACTCTCAGTGCCCAGAGTTTACTGAACGTGATGTACTTGTAGTTGCTCTGCCATTGGATAATGCCAAGCATCTTCCTGGCATCCAATTGGATAAGAGGGACCTCTACTGTATATGTATGTGTGTATCTCAACGTCCTTTTCATTCGCCCCTCTGGCTATGAGGTGTTCCGACAGCTTTTTGTGAGTGTATCAACTTTTTTTTTTCTGTACTCAATTATTAGTTTTGTAAAAAACTAATAATTATGCACAACACTTACTTTGTTTATTGTGCAATAATCTAATTCTAACATGTATTTGTTGCTATTGTATGCTATATAAAAAATTTATGTCTGAATTTTGGGGGCTTGAAACGGATAAACTTGCAAGTAGTTAGGTGAACATTATGCTTCGTAATTTTGCAATATTGTATGGACAAGGCACCAGCTGACAGTAAACCAACAAATAGTAAGAGTTCTCTTAAAGTGGATGCCTTCAGCAAATTATCAACTTGTGAGACGTATTAAGTAAACAAGGCAGCAAATGGGGGATGTGTAATGACATGTTAACCGTATTTAAAAAAAAAAAAGGATAAAAACCTGTTTGGCAAGTCCTTGATCTTCTGTTTACACGATACATGGTGTTTCAGCACCATGGCTGGATTTACAAAAACATGGATCAGATGACACAATTCCTTTTTTTGCTCCCTTGTGCCAGTTTTAAAGGGAGGGGTTAAAACTACTGAATTGGATATCTTCAGTGCCTAACCAAGTCCCCTTCAAATACAGATAAATTTCCCATAGGAATCTGATACCTTCCAAAGCAACTACAGTTGAAATGGGCTGATTGAATATACTTTGAGTGTAACGTGACAAAAACAAAACAAAACAAAAAACAAAAAAAAAACTATTGCTACAACGATTAATCGATTAACTTAAGTAATTTGATAAGGAAAAAAGCTTCGAGTCCAATTTAGCTGCTTCGAGGATTCGTTTAATTAGAGTGACATTTTAATGGTTTGTTTTTGGAAGTGTTGAATAACGTTTTATTTAGTTGGGTGGCAACAGTGAATATGACACAACTCGTCTAACATGTCTGAATCCAGCTGGTCTGTGTTAAGACCAACATAAGGTATGTTTTTGTTTGAGCGAATACGTTAGTTTTATGCATTCGTTATTTAGTTTGGAAGTATATTGAGCAGTTTTTTTTTTTTTGTGGGAATAAATGTGTTTGAACGATTTGTTCAGAGCATTGTAAAAACAAAACAAAACAAAAATGTGTTTGAACGATTTGTTCAGAGCATTGTAAAAACAAAACAAAACAAAACAAAAAAGAAACCCGTTCGCAGTGTATAACATTTAATATAGCGGACTTTTGTTTTGCAAGTTAACCAATTGTCCTTTTGTTGTACATAGATCCTGATTTTTTTTTTTTTTTTTCATATCGTTTGAGACTAAGCTTAGGGATTTTAATTTACTTTTGGATGCATTTATTGCTCTTGTGAAAGTAAAGTGCAATTCTGCATGGTTTGAAGAAACACCCAGGAATTGTGATTTGTATTCGCATTTAATGCCGTTTTGAAAGTGTAATCTTAGCAAGCCAAAAATAAATATGAATTCAAGTATAAACACTTGTTTGTTTTACATAAAATGTATTCTGCAATGCATTAAATGTCTGTGATCCGATTACTCGATTATTCGAACTAATTGATCGATTAATCGTTTACCTCACTAATCGATCGGTGAACTGTATGTAAAAAAATTGCCAGAGAGTTTAAGATGACGCTCGCCACGTGAAATGCTAATGCGAACGACAAAGCAAATGCTATGCTAATACTCCGAGCCACCTAGCCAGTCATCATTGCGTTTGAAACGGCGTCACCACCCCCATCCTTCCTCTCTTGCCGCTCTGCTCTCAGAGAAAACTGTGACAAAATCAGACATTTCGCGCTTCATTCAATCAAATCGTAGTAACGCCCCCCTTCACAACCTCAGTCGCGGTAACGGTGTTGCACAGATGTGAAAAGTAGTTCATTAGAGTACTCACTAATTTCCAATTCTTAGAGTATTCGTGATTCGGCCGTGGAAGATTCGAGAACGATTGACAAACATCCAAATTCCGATCACTGAAATATGTTAAGTAAAGTGGAACTAAATCACAGTCAGTGCTGTGTTACCGGCATTCCCAAGGGGCCGCTGTCTTTTCCAGGTGTTTTTATACATATATAGAGCCGGACGTAGGAGCGACGAACGAGCCACGGAAATGGCCGGACCACTCCCTACCACGCCATTGCCAAAATGTTCAGATTGGTAATAGCGGTCTTTGGGATGCAATGAGGAACAGACCGAGAGTAAACATCATGCTCAACTCATGCCGCTAGATAAAAAAAAAAAAACAATAATACCTGACTGCGGCCGACAGCCGCTACAAACTACGGCCACATAATGCTACGGTAGATATCATATGTATATAGAAGTAGATGCGAATTGACAGACTCGGCGGCATTAGCACATGTGTATAAAACTAGATGTGAAATGACAGACTCGCCGGCGGGAATAAACAGCCGCCATCTTCCGAGCGAACCTAAGTAACTTTTTATCTAAAATACTCTTAAATCTGCAACATCCTGACTTGAATCTATCTTTAAATGATGAAACAGTTTTAAAACTTCACATGTCGAAAATAACGGGAGCAATTTGAACAACTTTAACGATTGATTCACAACATTAAATTAACTGAATGTAGTTCAAACCTGCTTATACAGAATGGGCACTTGAGTATTTTATTTACTGTTTTGAACTGTTAACTTGATACTGAAATAGTACTTTATTTAAGCCTGAGAGGATTTTTGTACAATTTTTGTAACTAATTAACGAAACATTAAAAGCAGCTAATACCGGGGGGGTGCATCAATAATTGATTTATAATCAAATCGTAGCCTCTGAATTGTAATCGTAATCAAATCGTTAGGTGCCCCAAGATTCCCACCTCTACTCACTATTGAAAAAAGTAGCGCCGTTAGAAACGCTGTTATACTCTTAACGCCGTTATTAACAATGATGACAGTAACATTAAGTCAAGATAATGCTTCGTTGCAGATTTTTAAATTTTTTTCTTTAAGCAAATCCATCGTATAACATAAAATAGTGAATCCGTTAATTTGATTATTGTATGTCCTTGCAGTTTCCTAATTTGATTTACAGTATATTCAATGAGCCTCTTACAGCTCCTAGTCATGGACAACATATACGAATGCAAATCAAATTAGTGTTTTTGCTCATGGCTACTGATCCCCCAAAACCCATATATTGTTCGTTTCTTGGAATTGATAATGACAATTCAGTTTGGATATGACTGCTCCAGACTGTGAGCAAATGGTCGCATTTTACAACTAAAATTAGAGCCAGTGCGAGTATTTTTTCATTTACTTGCCCATGCGCAACCAGTAACATTGCCTTTTTTGTGTTATTTTTTTTGTTGACAAACACCTTCACAGTTTAATCCACTAGTTGGTGGTAATGTAACTAGCTGGTTTGCCAAGGGAAAATACAGCAGGAAAAAAAGGTGGCGGCTGGCAATATGTGGACTCTGTGGAGCAAGTTATAATTGGGGTAGCGCGAAAACTTGACAGCACCTGCGAACATTGGCGAAAAGGACAATAAATGACTACTTTCTTTCCAACAAACCCGCCCACACTGTTTCAAAGTACGCTGACGTAGAGAATAAGACTCAGGTGCTCGATACACAGGAGGGGATAAGCGATGGCGAAAAGTCATTGCCGTTGAGCTGAAAGCCAGCACACGGGGCACGATGCAACTGCAGCGGCAGCGATACGCACCGCACTTTACCTGTGCGTCATCGCTCGACTCCGATTAGCTATGAATTTTGAGGGCGCTTTAAAATTTCCAGGCTTTTCTTAGTGCCAACAACTTCCATACTGCAGCCTTTTAATTTACAGTATGTCCCGGAAATTATGCCAAGATCATAAAGTAAAGTATCATAAAGTATGTGCTGGTCGCACACTGCTAAAATGATACGCTTCTCCATGTTGACAAAGTGTTATGTGTGGATGTCAACTTTCGCGTTGGCCAGTCTCCTCACAGGTGATTTGTCGATCAATAAATCCATAGCTGATTTGCTGTAGTGCCAGGTAACAGGGACAGAAATGGAACAAAATTCCCATGTTAACCATTTTTAAGCAGTATACTGGTTGATGTCGAAACTGATGGAGAATAAAATATAGATTCATAAGTTTGTAGTTTTATGCATTTATTATGAAAGTATCAGTTAAACAGTGAAAATTAGAGGAAAACTTTGTATACATACCGATTAACAGTGTGGGCCCCTGAATCTTCTGCTTGTGCCCCTAAAATTTTAAGTTAGGCCACTCATTGCGCATGAATTGTCTTTGAGAACTTCACCAAATGCAAAGACATTCACGAACAATATTCACATTCAACTGCAGTGCAGCAGTTTTCAGTTCTCTTCGGTGTGTTCATCTGGCTCTTATACCTCACACCATCCTTCTTTGTATTCATGTAATGAAGGTGAATTGAATTAACAAGGTGACTTATCTGACATTCATTCTCCAGAGAGTGAATGTTATACAGCACAGAGCGTAAATGATGACACAAATGAGATAAAAATGCAACCTCACTCATCGAACTCTGTTCCAGATTTGGATAGAAGGTATTGATGTCCTAATTTCTGGAAATCCTCAAATCATGTTGTGCACTGCCCACTTTACACATTGCAAAGGTGAATTGTAACTGTTTGTGTTGAGAAAAATATCTTCCATTCTCGCCATTCACCCCGATCCGCCGTGTGGTTGTGCCCACATATAGTACATCCCTCACAAAGCCCAGGAGGTTCGTATCTGTATTTTTATCCAAACATGCTCGAAAATGACCATTATGGGTCGTGCAAGGCGGGTTCACGCTCGTCACGCCGCGTCAACGTGCCCCACATAGTCATAGAAATTATTTCAGAGCTTTTAATATCTTTTCTTTTTATGGCAATTGGTGGAATTTCCAATATTTTTTGGGATTGTATTTATTGGATTGATCAAATATAATTTGTTTGCAATTGGTTAAACCAATGCTGAACTAACACTTTAGCCTTGGTAAAACAACATGATAAATTATTGATATCATGTTCGGATAGTTTTTCTCAAATTAAAAAAAAAAAAACATTTGGATTTTTTTCCTTTTTAATACAGTGGGGAGAACAAGTATTTGATACACTGCCAATTGGTTTTCCCATTGGCAGTGTATCAAATACTTGTTCTCCCCACTGTACATTGAAGAGGTAATGGATCACGACTCGTACTTGTAGTACAAGTATACACACTTGAAGTACAAGTACGCATGCTTGTTGAACAAGTACGCGGAAGTAAATGGTATTGTAGTACAATTATACGCAGGTACACGCCCTTGTAGAACAAGTATGCGCAAGTACACACCGTTGTAGGACAAGTATGCGCAAGTACACCCCCTTCTATGACCAGTGCGCGCAAGTACACCCCCTTCTAGGACAAGTACGCGCAAGTACACCCCCTTCTAGGACAAGTACGCGCAAGTACACCCACTTCTAGGACAAGTACGCGCAAGTAGAACCCCTTCTAGGACAAGTACGCGCAAGTAGAACCCCTTCTAGGACAAGTACGCGCAAGTAAACCCCCTTCTAGGACAAGTACGCGCAAGTAAACCCCCTTCTAGGACAAGTACATGCAAGTACACCCCCTTCTAGGACAAGTACGCGTAAGTACACCCCCTTTTAGGACAAGAACGCGCAAGTACACCCCCCTTGTAGAACAAGAACGCGCAAGTACACCCCCTTGTAGAACAAGAACGCGCAAGGACACGTCCTTGTTGAACAAGAACGCCCAAGGACACGTCCTTGTAGAACAAGAACGCCCAAGGACACGTCCTTGTAGAAAAAGAACGCCCAAGGACACGTCCTTGTAGAAAAAGAACGCCCAAGGACACGTCCTTGTAGAACAAGAACGCCCAAGGACACGTCCTTGTAGAACAAGAACGCCCAAGGACACGTCCTTGTAGAACAAGAACGGCCAAGGACACGTCCTTGTAGAACAAGAACGCCCAAGGACACGTCCTTGTAGAACAAGAACGCCCAAGGACACGTCCTTGTAGAACAAGAACGCCCAAGGACACGTCCTTGTAGAAAAAGAACGCCCAAGGACACGTCCTTGTAGAAAAAGAACGCCCAAGGACACGTCCTTGTAGAACAAGAACGCCCAAGGACACGTCCTTGTAGAACAAGAACGCCCAAGGACACGTCCTTGTAGAACAAGAACGCCCAAGGACACGTCCTTGTAGAACAAGAACGCCCAAGGACACGTCCTTGTAGAATAAGTACGCCCAAGGACACGCCTTTGTAGAACAAGTACGCCCAAGGACACGCCTTTGTAGAACAAGTACTGATTTCATTTTGTCTACACTTATAGATTAGTTGAATTTCTTTCTTATCCCAGACAATTTATTTAGGTTAATTACCTGACATGTTTTGGAAATCACTTCTGTGTTCATCAGAGAGTCTCTCGGAAGTGTTTGCCGAAACATGTCAGGTAATTCAAACAACCCAAAACAATTGTCTGGGATAGAAGAAAAATTCAAATAAAGAACACGCCATTGTAGCACAAGTACATGCAAGTTAACACAAAATCAAAACAGTCAGTTTTACAGACTGGCAGTTTACTTTTAAAACAGAAAAATCTTTGCTTTACCGTTGAGAACATGGTGTAAGAAGTATTTACAAAAACATGTTTCTTCAGTGTCAATTGATATATTAGGGTCTTTTTGGAATCATTGAAGTGCAAATCTTACAAATTGCTCTTTTAAACCAATGATTTTTTTCCTGGTAAAGGTGAAGGAAATAATTAGAATTTAGTAGTTAGGAGAAATGTTTTTGTTTTTTAACTTTTTTTTTTCATTAGAAAACTGCATGTGCAGTCAAAAAAAGTCTTGTTTCGCGGGTAATGTTGAGTCTTTTTCAATTAAATAAGATTGATTGGAATGTTATAGGTGTTTAAGCTGTTTATCATTGTTTTTGTCAGTGATGACAATAACTCATTCACTACTAAAGACGTATAAACAATGATGTTCTTCAAGTCGGCCTGGTCTCCAGGCTTGCTTGTTTTGAAAACCACGATGAGATTTGTTTTCTTATCTTGGCAAGAGAGAATATGCAACGTTGCTTTAGCCTTTAAAGGTCTTTGCCGAGTGATTATCACACACTAAATGTAACTCGTAGTGTTGGCATCGCATTTGTGTTAGCATTAGCATTAACTTGAGCATAGCGAGCGGCTTACAGAAGTAGTGCTCCGTGCTTCGGGTTGTTATAAAAGCAATGGAAAACCCTCAAGATCTTGCCGTTGTCCTGGTAGATGATGAAATATATGCTCGTCTGTTAAAGTTCATTCCAAATTGTTGGAAACAAAGAGTTATTCGATATCGGCTGATAAAAGCATTTTAAAAGAATATTGGATAGTATTTAGATCGGTTTTTCATTATCGGTTTCGTGCCAATATTCATATGGCAGTGCTGTCATGTTTACTTATTGCCCATCTGTTTTTCCAGGTGTTTTGACACCCCCTGCTGGCGCCCGGTGTAATTGGTTTAGAATAGTTCCAGCACTTTCTGCTGGCGTAATCATATGTCGGCGCAAGCTCATTGCGAATAGAGAGCTAAATGAACGAGCTAACATCTGCAGCCATTGTACCATAGCAGTTCTTGCCATCTCACCATGTTGTTTAAGCCATATACAAGCATCGCTTGTAAGTTATATTCTTCCTTTGTTTTATATTCATGAGCATTGTGTAGGTATTTGGAGGTGTGTATATTTCGTTTTGTTTGCATTTGTGATAAATTGGAGTTACGTTATTTCATTACTTGCAAGCTGTACTACCAGTTGCTATTCAAATTGACACGTGGCGTATATTTCATTTGCTATTTAAATTGACACTTGGCGTATATTTCGCTTTATTTGTGACTTTATTTCATATTGACACAGTGTTTTGTTGTTTTTGGTTTCACAAAAGTATCAGTGCTCTTGTCAAGAGAAAGATGACTACAGTAAAGCCAATTCAACTTGACTCCAGTGTCTGACTTCTCTTTAGAACCTGATTAATTCACTATCTGTCGATTTGTGTACCCACGCACACAATGAGGACAGAATAAGTGCCTTACTGGCACTTTGTACTTGCACTTGTACTTGCTCCAACAAATTGATGTTTGCATTATTTTGAGTTAAACAATAATATAGGCATGTTTTCCATAACTTTAGTTGAAAGTTTGGGCATCGCAATGAAATTTAGCCATTATATGTTAAGTCCACAACCGCAAACAGTGAGGAAAATAAGTATTTGAACACCCTGCGATTTTGCAAGTTCACCCATGTAGAAATGAAGGACAGGTTTGAAATTTTCGTGCAAGGTGCTTGTCAACTGTGAGAGACAATTAAAAAAAAAAAAAATCAATAAATCACTGTGTATTGTTTTTTTTAAGCAATTTATTTGTATTATAATGCTGCAAATGTACAAAAGTATTTGAACACCTGAGAAAATCAATGTCAATATTTGGTACAGTAACCTTAGTTTACAATTACAGAGGTCAGACATTTCCTGTAACTTGTCGCTAGGTTTTCACAGACTGCAGCAGGGATTTTGCACCACTGCTCCACACAGATCTCCTCTAGATCAATCAGGTTCCTTGACTGTCACTGAGTTTAAGCTTCCTCCCAAAATTTTGTATTGGGTTTAGTCTGGAGACTGTCTAGGCCCCTACAGAACATTGATATGCTCTTTACGAAGCCACTCCTTGGTTATTCTGGCTGTCTGGCTCTGGCCATTGTCATGTTGGAAGACCCAGTCACGACCCATTTTCAATGCTTTAACAGCGCGAAGGAGGTTATTCCCCCAAATCTCGCAATACATGGCCCTGGACATCCTCTCCTTAATACAGCGCAGTCTTCCAGTCCCATGTGCGGAAAAACACCACTAAAGCATGATGCTACCACACCCGTGCTTCACAGTAGGGATGGTGTTCTTGGGATGGTCCGAGGGAGATTGACAGTCATGTTTAGCTTCTTCCATTTTCTAATAATTGCTCAAACGGTGGATCTTATATCACCAAGCTGCTTGGCAATTGCCCCATAATTCTTTCCAGCTTTGTAGAGGTCTACAGTTCTGTCTCTGGTGTCTTTGGACAGCTCTTCGGGGTGTATGGTGTGGACATGTGTTTATATGCAGCTAACTGCCTGAAACAGGTCAAAAGTCAGACTCAAAAACTTGAAAAAAGATTGGCTAGCCAAATTTTTAAAAAATCCGTGATTGACCGCAAAATTGTGATCGATGCACCCCTTATATACTCGAGTGGGGAAAAAAAAGGAATACACTAATTTCGTGTATGATTTAAATCAAGGTTTAATATGGGTGTCAGTATGCCTCAGCGGGAGTTAATCTGCTGGAATAAAGTAACATCTAAATAATGAATGTCACTTCTTTTATCTTCAGTTCTTTTTAGATCTGTGCACACAACTACATAAAACATCGAAGTGTGAATCACATTAAAATAAGCTGACATGAAATGAAAGGTTTAAATAGGATTTTGACACCGTCACAGCCAATTGAATGTGCAGCGCTGCCACAGACACAGGAACACAAACACGGCTTGCGCTTTCAGGTGATAAATTAATTTGGGCATTGAGGAATTCCACAGTGATTTGAATTCTGTTTGATATTCAGCAAGTCTTTATTATCAGATGGGCCACTTTTTTGTCCATAAAATAACCAACGTAAATGCTTTGCTTTAGAGTTACTTTCGTCCTTTGATCTGAAAAATAAATATGTACTTTGGAAAATAATAATCAGGTTTTCAGAAGATGTTTTTCCCCTAGTGTCCCCAAAATAGGAAATGTAAATGACAGGGACATTTTCACACAAAAATCATATTTAACAACTACGGGTTTACAGAAGGCCCCAAAATTTAACACAGTGCCAGGATTTTTTCCCCCAGTAATATAGGGAAAACGATTGGAATATATACTTTGCAAGTGGATTTAAATTTGTATTTAACGTTGCTTCTATTGCTAGTTCATTAATTTTCTCATTTGTTATTGATATTTGAATTTGAATTGAATTTTTTTTAGATATGGATGTCCCCGATCTGATCACGTGATCGTAAATCTGGCCTGATCATGACATCGGCAGTCAGTTGAAAAAGATTTAGGGGTTTTTTGAAATGTATTTATTCAGGGTTTATGTGGATCATTAAAGAGCATTAAAAGTAATGAATGGATTTTGTCAAAATTTAGGCCTTAAAAAGCATTGCACTACCATAATTCTTGAAATATAAGGTGCAACTGACATTAAGCCGCCACCCATCAAATGTGACACGAAAACAGCATTTGTTCAGAGACTAGCAGCACTGGACTATAAGCCGCAGCCGTCCTCACTGTATTATGGGATATTTACACTAAAAGATATTAACCGGTAACACTTTATTTGACAGCAGCATCATAAGACTATCATACAACCAAATGAACCACCATGAAGCTTTGAACCAGTTGGCTGCAAAGCTTCAGCGCTTGAAGAAGCTTAATTTTGCCATCACTGCTCCCTTGGAGGAGACAGTCAACTTCTGCCGCCACCTGCTGTAAACACTGTTGTCGTCCAGCATGCCTCCTAGCATGCATTGCAGCGCTACAGATGTAAATATCAAACAAAATTCATTTTCCGTGCTAATTACTTCTTCAGTTACTGTTCCAGTTCTTTCATTAATTGCTAGTTATGGTATTTGGGAACACTTTATTCGGCAGTGGCACCATAAGACTGATAAAACCATCATAATTATGACATGACACTGCCATGGGCATTAATGAATGCTTATGACCAAAGTCATTTTGTGTCATCTGGCAAATTATATCACTTTTGAATGGATGTAAAACATCTGAGCCGAACATAAATGGAGTTAGTGACATAATTTGCCGGATGACACTTAACGACATCTGTCATAAGTAAAGTCGATCGGGTCCGATCACGTCATTTTCAAAGTATCGGAATCGGCAATAAAATATTGGACATGCCTTTTTTTAATATATATATACAGTGCCTTGCAAAAGTATTCGGCCCCCTTGAATCTTGCAACCTTTCGCCACATTTCAGGCTTCAAACATAAAGATATGAAATTTAATTTTTTTGTCAAGAATCAACAACAAGTGGGACACAATCGTGAAGTGGAACAACATTTATTGGATAATTTAAACTTTTTTAACAAATAAAAAACTGAAAAGTGGGGCGTGCAATATTATTCGGCCCCTTTACTTTCAGTGCAGCAAACTCACTCCAGAAGTTCAGTGAGGATCTCTGAATGATCCAATGTTGTCCTAAATGACCGATGATGATAAATAGAATCCACCTATGTGTAATCAAGTCTCCGTATAAATGCACCTGCTCTGTGATAGTCTCAGGGTTCTGTTTAAAGTGCAGAGAGCATTATGAAAACCAAGGAACACACCAGGCAGGTCCGAGATACTGTTGTGGAGAAGTTTAAAGCCGGATTTGGATACAAAAAGATTTCCCAAGCTTTAAACATCTCAAGGAGCACTGTGCAAGCCATCATATTGAAATGGAAGGAGCATCAGACCACTGCAAATCTACCAAGACCCGGCCGTCCTTCCAAACTTTCTTCTCAAACAAGGAGAAAACTGATCAGAGATGCAGCCAAGAGGCCCATGATCACTCTGGATGAACTGCAGAGATCTACAGCTGAGGTGGGAGAGTCTGTCCATAGGACAACAATCAGTCGTACACTGCACAAATCTGGCCTTTATGGAAGAGTGGCAAGAAGAAAGCCATTTCCATAAAAAGTCTCGTTTAAAGTTTGCCACAAGCCACCTGGGAGACACACCAAACATGTGGAAGAAGGTGCTCTGGTCAGATGAAACCAAAATTGAACTTTTTGGCCACAATCCAAAACGATATGTTTGGCGTAAAAGCAACACAGCTCATCATCCTGAACACACCATCCCCACTGTCAAACATGGTGGTGGCAGCATCATGGTTTGGGCCTGCTTTTCTTCAGCAGGGACAGGGAAGATGGTTAAAATTGACGGGAAGATGGATGCAGCCAAATACAGGAACATTCTGGAAGAAAACCTGTTGGTATCTGCACAAGACCTGAGACTGGGACGGAGATTTATCTTCCAACAGGACAATGATCCAAAACATAAAGCCAAATCTTCAATGGAATGGTTCAAAAATAAACGTATCCAGGTGTTAGAATGGCCAAGTCAAAGTCCAGACCTGAATCCAATCGAGAATCTGTGGAAAGAGCTGAAGACTGCTGTTCACAAACACTCTCCATCCAACCTCACTGAGCTCGAGCTGTTTTGCAAGGAAGAATGGGCAAGAATGTCAGTCTCTCGATGTGCAAAACTGATAGATACATACCCCAAGCGACTTGCAGCTGTAATTGGAGCAAAAGGTGGCGCTACAAAGTATTAACGCAAGGGGGCCGAATAATATTGCACGCCCCACTTTTCAGTGTTTTATTTGTTAAAAAAGTTTAAATTATCCAATAAATTTTGTTCCACTTCACGATTGTGTCCCACTTGTTGTTGATTCTTGACAAAAAATTAAAATTTTATATCTTTATGTTTGAAATGTGCCTGAAATGTGACGAAAGGTTGCAAGGTTCAAGGGGGCTGAATACTTTTGCAAGGCACTGTATATATATATATATATATATATATATATTTTTTTTAATTGTTTTCTAATTGTATTTAACGTTACAGACAAAATGTCTTACACTCATCCAGAGACTTTAGTTTTGGCTTAAAGTAGGGCTATCAATTTTATCGCGTTAACGGCGGTAATTAATTTTGTTAAAATGAATCACGTTAAAATATTTAACGCAATTAACGCATATGCTGCACAACCTACTCACGCATTGTCGCGTACAATCTATGATGGCGCCGTTTTACCTATATATAGAGCTAAAAGGCAGCGTATAATGAGTAGAGTGAATTTTGGCAGTCTTTGACGCCTTTTTTTATTGGCTAAAGCCTTACAATCCCTCTCTCAACAAATAGAAATATCGTGGGAAGCAATGTGGGGAAGCAAGGTAGATCTTTTTCTTAACACCCTATGTTATTTCCCAACGCAGAGAAGAATATCAATTGGTGCCACTACGCACAGTCATGGTTGCACTTCCCATCATGCATTTGGGCAGAACAGTTAAATGGCTACAGTATAATTTACTGAAAGCTCAACAAATACACTTGATGGCAATATTTAGTCACAATATACAAAGTCACATTTATCCTTTAAGAATTACAAGTCTTTCCATCCGTGGATCCCTCTCACAGAAAGAATGTTAATAATGTAAATGCCATCTTGAGGATTCATTGTCATAATAAACAAATACAGTACTTATGTACTGTATGTTGAATGTATATATTTGTTCGAGTTTTATTCATTTTTTTCTTAATGCTTTGCCAAAATGTATATGATCGGGAAAAATTATCGGGAATTATTGGAATTGAATCGGGAGCAAAAAAAGCAATCGGCTCGGGAAATATCGGGATAGCAGATACTCAAAAGCATAAACGATCGGGATCGGATCGGGAGCAAAAAAACATGATCGGAACAACCCTAGTCATAAGCATTCATTAATGCCCATGATAGTCTCTTCTTCTTTTCCTTTCGGCTTGTCATGTCATAATTATGACAGTCTTCTGATAGTCTGATGACGCCGCTGTCAAATAAAGTGCTACCTATTAACTCAATAAACCAACAAATCAGCCGCACTGGACGATAAACCGCAGGATTCAAAATGAGGGGATAAAAGTAGCGACGTATAGTCCGAAAATTACGGTAAATGTTCGAGGCATCAAAAATTATCTAAACTTGATGTTTAAAAAAACCTTTTCACACAATTTATTAGTTGTCTGATATTATCGGGTAGCCAATAATATTGGCCGTTAAAACAGTTAAATATTATCAGATAATATCGACATCAGTTTTGGGCATGTTTGCTTCAAAGTGAATGTACAGTGTATCACAAAAGTGAGTACACCCCTCGCATTTCTGCAGATATTTAAGTATATCTTTTCATGGGATAATACTGACAAAAAGACACTTTGACACAATGAAAAGTAGTCTGTGTGCAACATATATAATAGTTAATTTATTTTTCTCTCAAAATAACTCAAAATATAGCCATTAATATCCAAACCCCTGGCAACAAAAGTGAGTACACCCCTTAGTGAAAGTTGTCAATATTAACATACAACTTGTCAACTGTCAATATTTTGTGTGGCCAACACTATTATCCAGAACTGCCTTTACTCTCCTGGGCATGGAGTTGACCAGGTTGCCACTAGGATGCTCTTCCACTCCTCCATGACGACGTTGCAAAGCTGCCGGATATTTGAGACTTTGCGCACCTCCGCCTTCCGCTTGAGGATACCCCAAAGATGTTCTATTGGGTTCAAGTCTGGAGACATGCTTGGCCAATCCATCACCTTTACCCTCAGTAAAGCAGTGGCCATCTTGGAGGTGTGTTTGGGGTCAATGTCATGCTGGAACACTGCCCTGGGACCCAGTTTGTGTAGGGAGGGGAGCATGTCTGCTGCAGTACTTCGCAGTACATGTTGGAGTTCATGTTTCCCTCAATGGAATGTAACTCTCCAACACCTGCAGCACTCATGCAGCCCCAGACCATGACATTCCCACTACCATGCTTGACTGTAGGCATGACACACTTTGTACTCCTCGCCTGGTCACCGCCACACATGCTTGAGACTATCAGAACCAAACAAATTAATCTTTTTCTCATCAGACCATAGGACATGGTTCCAATAATCCACGTGCTTTGTTGACATGTCTTCAGCAAACTGTTTGCGGGCGTTCTTGTGTACCGTCTTCAGAAGAGGCTTCCTCCTGGGGTGGAAGCCATGCACACCAATTTGATGTAGAGTGCGGCGTATGGTCTGAGCACTAACAGGCTGACCCCCACCTCTTCAATCTCTGAGGCAATGCTGACAGCACACCTGTGACGAGCTTTCAAAGAAAGTATTTGGATGTTATGCTCAGCACGTGCAGTCAGCTTCTTTGGACGACCAACCCGAGGCCTGTTCTGAGTGGACCCTGTTCTTTTGAAACGCTGGATGATCTTAGCCACTGTGCTGCAGCTCAGTTTCAGGATGTTTGCAATATTTCTTGTAGCCTTGATCATCTTCATGTAGCACATTAATACGTCTTTTAAGATCCTCAGAGAGTTCTTTGCCATGTGGTGCCCTGTTGGAACTTTCACTGACCAGTATGAGAGAGTGTGATAGCTGCACTACAAATTTGAACACACCTGCTCCCAATGCACACCTGGACCTAGTAACACTAACGGGTCCCATGAAATTTGGAGGAAAAATGACAAGCAGTACTCAATTTGGACATTTAGGGATGTAGTTTCTAAGGGGTGTACTCACTTTTGTTGCCAGGGATTTAGATATTAATGGTTATATTTTGAGTTATTTTGAGGGGAAAATAAATTACTTCTATTATATAAGCTGCACACAGACTACTTTTTATTCTGTCAAAGTTTCATTTTGTCAGTGTTGTGCTATGAAAAGATATACTTAAATATTTGCAGAAATTAGAGGGGTGTGCTCACCTTTGTGATACACTGTAGAAAGAAGCCTTCTGCCTTTGTACAAGTGCTGGTACAAGCTTATTGCTTATTGACCGTTAGATGTCTCCAACTAAGATACTTGGGATTTGTTATGTGAGTAGACCATTTGCATTCATGGTGCAAAAATTAAATTAACAATAAATGACTGAAAAATAATGAATGATAAACTCATGACATACCTCATTCACTGTACTCAAGCTGTGTGCCCTGTTTTTATTTTGAGCCAGAAGCACTGTGTGAGCCATATGTGATATGGCAGTGCCTTATTGGCACTTTGCACCTGATCCCGAAAACTGATGTTTGCATTGATTTGATTTCAACAATAATTATAGTGTTGCAATATTGGCACTTTTTTTTCGTAACTTTCGTTGAAGTTGTTCCCTTCTTTTTCACAGAATGTATATTGGAAAACCTTGAAGTTGGGCATCACAATACAATTAGCCACAATATGTTAAGTCCGTGGCCGCATATATCGGTTTCGGTTTGATTTCTGTATCGGATTTTTGGAGTTGGATAATATCGGGTTATCGGTTAAAAAGTCATTATCGGTCAACTCTACTTTCAATTTGTGTGTGTGAAACTATCTGCAGTCAGGCATGGGCATTTTTTTTCTTTTAAAGTGTCATTGAAAAAGGCATTAAAGGCATTACATGAGATCTGCTGATACTTGTAGAAAACATTGTTTTTTTCTCTATTTTTAAGACTTAGATTACAATTAGACTTCCAAACTATTTTGACTTGATCATTCGACTGCTGACAATAAATCTAACCTCTATCACTGTAAATGGCAGTAAATGAGTTATGGGCAAGTGGTGTGACAATATATCGAAAAGGTAATGTATCACGGTACTTTGCAGCCCAAAAGGTTATTGATATGCTCCCTCCAAGAATCTATATATCGTTTTTAAAAGGTATCATTTTTTTTTTTTTTTAAAGGAACCAACAGGTTGCTACCAAAATCTTCCATTAGAATAATGTCTACTTGGGCTGCAGCAATTAATTATTTTGGTAATCGATTAATCTATCAATTAGTTAGTTCAAATAATGGAGTAATTGCATTACAAACATTTAATGCATTGCAGAGTAAATTTTAGGAGTTGTAAAACAAAGGCTTGCCAAGATTGGACTTTCAAAACATTTAATGTGAATACAAAATAAATTTCCCTGAGTGTTGTTTCAAACTAACTAAACTTTCACAAGGAAGAAATTCATTAAAATACCTGAGCTTTGCCTCTAAGGGTATTAAATAAATAAATGAGGATCGAAGTACAATAAAAGAACAATTTGCCAACTTGCATAGCAAAAGTCCGCTAGCTTAAATGGTATAAAATGCTTTCGTTTTATTTACAATGCTCATAACAAATCGTTTAAACATATATTCAATAAAAAAACTGCTAAATATGCCTCTAAACTAAATTCCGAATGCATCAACAATACTATTAGCGCCAACAAAAACTTGCAACCTTATGTTGGTCTTAACTGGGAGCAGCTGGATCCATCCATGTTAGACGAGTTATCTGATATTCACTGTTGCCACTGCACGGCAGTGTATGCACCCAAATCAATAAAACTAAATGCAAACACTTTTCTAAACAACGCCACTCAAATTAAACCAATCCTCGAAGCTGTAAAATTTGATTCAAAGTTTTTTTTATTCGAGTTACTCGAGTTAATCTATAAATAGCACAAATGTCTACGTTAGCTCACTGGCTGCCATTGACTGTGCTAGACATCTAATTCATTTTGACTGGATTGGACGTCAAGCGCCGTCAATGGCACTGAAACCTTTTTTCTGGGCTTTTACAAGAAAATTTTAACAATCTTTCGTTGAACTCTCTCGTCAATTTTTCTTTTCCGTCCACATCTAGAGAGGTTAGCCACAGTGCCATGGGCTTTACACTTATTGATGACACTGCGCACGGTAGACACAGAAACATTCAGGTCTTTGGAGATGGACTTTGTAGCCTTGAGATTGCCCATGCTTCCTTTTTATGCTTCTCAAGTCTTCAGACAGTTCTTTGGTCTTCTTTCTTCTCTCCATCCTCAATGTGGTACACACAAGGACACAGGACATAGGTTGAGTCAACTTTAATCCATTTTAACTGGCTGCAAGTGTGATTTGGTTATTGCCACTACCTGTTATGTGCCACAGGTAAGTTGCTGTTAATGCTCAAATTAGAGAAGCATCACTATTTTTCAAAGGGTGCCAATAGTTTTGTCCGACCCATTTTCGGAGTTTTGTGTAAAATGACAATGATTTGATTTTTTTTTTTTTTTCCCCATTCTCTTTTGTGTTTTTTCATTGCAAGCAAAATAAATGAAAATATTATTACCAAAGCATTTGTAATTGCAATCATTTTTTGAGGAAAAAAAATTAACTTTATCTGACAGAATTGCAGGGGGGTCACTACTTTTGGCCAGCAGTGTTAATGCTCCTAATGGAAAAGGAAGTGACCGAACAATCAACAGGAAATGATGTGAAATGTCCCAAAATGAACTCATTTTCTGTCATTGGCTGTCACTAAAGGCCATAGATGTCCAATCCATTTAAAGTGGGAGGGATGGCCGTGAATGCTCATTCCAATTCACAGCAGAAGGATGAAAATAGCTTGTTTTTGTATTTTTTTTTTTTTTTGTCATCAAAAGAAACAAAAAAAAGTATGTTTTGCATGAACTGTAAACGTACCCAGTGCAATCATATGGAGAATGGTGAGCTCAATGCATTTGTTGCCAATTGCGTTAAGAACTGAATAAGAAGTGTTGAGGTGACGTCATTAAGTCATTTGCATATCAATGTATTAGAAGAGTCTGCTTTCAAATGAGGTTTTGGGCTTCGACAAGATGGGCTGAGGAGGACTTGCATCCGCTGCTTGTTAGAGGTGGAGAGGAGCCAGTTGTATAACCAAAGGAGAAGGATTAAGAGAATGAACACATTGTATTTCTGCATCTGCTGCAGAACACAATATTATACAACTGAAACTCTTTTACAGCATGGTTCTTTTGGCCCGACGCATACAGAGCAATAAAGCGGAAATCGACTGAACTGTCATGCACAGTGCAAGGTTTGGCAACACGTTGTAGTGAGTGGCTTTGCTGTGCTTTAGAATTTGTATCACCAGTGAACGGTGTAACGTATGTAAAAGGCAATAAAAATTGCACAATCACTTTGACAAATAAATAAATAACTATAGTACTTAACTAGATTCATAATTTATGTGTACCTGCGGCTATAAAGTGCAGAGACACTGTCAATGAAATGAATGGGTGCAGTCTGTGAATGGGGTGATTCATTGCCAACAGCCTGTCGAATATCCACACTCTTCTTCAGTTGCCTGTTTCCTCTTTGTGGAAGTCTGCTTCCGTTTTGAACATTCAAGAAAAAAATAATACAATCAGGGTTTCCCCTGGGATTTTTTGAAGTTGTGGTGGTGGACAGCATTTGAGTCGGACAGCCCCACCATGTTGTGCTGCGGCGAAATTGCTTCATATCATGACAAATGAGATTTTTTTTTTTAAACATTTTTTCCCAGAAGAACCAAAACAAAGATCTATTTGAAATATTTCATTAGCCAGGGTAATAAAATATTGCGGAATGTCACAGTCTACATTTACAATGGGATATTAGGGCCACATAAAAATATAAAAGGACTATGAAATTAAAGTGCCTTTGACATCATAAAAAAAATCTTAAATAGCATTATTATGTGAATTAAAATCATATTTTGAGACAATTCGACTTATTACAACAATTTGGCATGGTGCAGATGACGAGAAATGCTAATCTGCCATTTAGCTACTCCTGTCCGCTCTGGCGCCGCCATCTTGGTGATGACGTCGGCAGAGTAAGGATTTCAGCTGATTTAGAATTTAGCCCAATGGAGGAGGAATATTCAGAACGAAGAAAATGCGACAGAGAGCAGCAAAATGTCATAATTTTTTTCATCTCTCCAACATTTTTACAGGATATTCTTTTTATCTAAGTATTTTTCCCCAATTGCTAAATAAATTGCATGTTCATGACGAATAACAGCTTGTTCCAAATAGAATATGAAATATTAAAAATGTGTTTATTCAGTACAACAGGGCTAAATTACTGCATAATGGTCAAAACTGCCAACTTTTTAAACCTTCCGAACGGTATTTTATGCCACCTGAGTTAGTCTGGCTTTTGTCATTTCCCTGCCCCGGCTTCCAAGACACAGGAAAGAGCTTAAACAAAACAGGAGGCGTGAGAGCTAGGCGGCATGCTAACTCGAACCAAGCGGCAATTCCAAATCTCTGTCTCGCCTTTCGAAAACGAAAAAAAAAAATCACAAAATCACCCCGACTCAGGTCACACACGGCGGCGGGGATGATTGTCTACACCAATCGGCCAGCCCCCGGCGATGAGCAAGTTTCGACTTGTTGTTCTGCTGCGGCCCCGGCAAGGCAGGCAGTGCTCGTCGCAGGGGACGCAGAAGGGAATGAATGCCAAAAATGGCGCATTATCAATGGACCAACCGGCCGACGTCTGAGCACGTGGTTGGCCCAATCCGAGGATAGCGCTCTCTAGGCGGTCACGTGAAGAAGGCCAAGGGGGCTGGAAATCGAGACACAATCGAGAACCAGAGATGAGAACGGGAGGCCTACGGGCCAAAGCCGACGATAGCGCTCTAAAGGCTGGCACGCGGAGAGGACCGAGGGGTGTTGAAGTCTGGACACAACCGTGAACCAGAGACGAGAGCGGGGGGGCTCACCGGGCCAAAGCCGAGGATAGCGCTGCAACGCCTTTATCGGCTGGCGACCATTGTGTGCGATAAGCCACTGGTCGTCGGCTGAGTGGCGTTCTTGATGGACAGGGAGCATTGTCACCCTCAAAATGCAAGCCACCTTCTTATTAAAACGTTTGCCATTATCCCAGTATTTGACATAACATAAAACACGACGCTTATTCTCTTCGTCATCCGACCAATGGTCTCTAGAATATCGGAATTGTTCCGGCCATTCTTTGCGGTAAACAGGATCATTTGGAAGTCCAAAAAGCCTCATACCACTCTCCCTGGTGTAGCAACAAAAGCCTGCAGCACATTGGGCTGGCGTGACGCAAAAAATATACGAATTAAACTGCAAAATCAGCTGAATCCGCAGTCCTTCTGCATACTGTAGTGATGGCTGTATTGTTAAAATGGTTCTAAAGTATTTCTAGGATGCAATGATTCGGGTCAAACTCGCCATAAAGAACTTAAATGTTATGTCATAGTCATAAGGTGTTAAGGTCATTTTTACAAGCTTAAACCATAGTTACATTAACAATAGCTTTCTGTGAACTTTTCTCTTGATTTCCAACTCCGCGCTAACATAGTTAGGCACAAGCTTTGAACAGGAGAACGATGTGATTTTCAAAATAAAGTGTGTAAAGCAACAATTTGTACTTTACGTGCTATTTCAGACGACTTCTGGCAAATAGTGCGTAAGAAATGAGCTATATATATATTAATTTAGACGTATTATTAAATTATACAAATTGTCAATTAGAATGTATCTTTTAAATCCTAAAAACACTAATTTGCAAGACGTGGCGGCTTTTATTTTGGTGTGTCTGTGCGCCACAATCTTTCACAGTATATTTTGGGGAAACCCTGACAATACACAATACCGTATGTGGAGTCCAATTTCTTTTCCCAGTGGTTCATGTCAGTTCATGTCAGTTCATGTCAGCTTTAGCCTGAGCAATTTAGCCAACAAGTGGATAAATTGACACAATTCGGCACAACGGGTCACCTTGGCTTTGCTTGAACAGTTGTAGCTGCGATATTTTCAGCAAACAGGGTGTTCATTACTGCCATTTAGACCATGAGATTAGTAGGGCGTAACGGTACACACAAGTCATGGTTTGGTACATCCCTCGGTACAGGAGTCATGGTTCGGTACGTGTTTGGTACAAGATGATTTTTATCACAAAAGCAGCTCTTATTAAAGAGCAAATTTGGGAATTTGTGTTATTATTGTAACATTCTTTCATTCACAGTTTATGTGTAGACAACAGACAACACACCCTTTTTTTTGAAGGGATCGACTGAGGTAACAGTTAATGTCTGTAGAACTCGCCAGCTAGGTAATTTTTTTTATAAAAATAAAATACTACAGTTTTCAATGTTGGATTCCACAGTTAGAAGTACATTAGGGATGTACCGCAAGCAACATTTTTGGCCAAAACCCAATATTGGAAACACTTGGCTGAAAAATTGAAAACCGAAATGCTGAAGAATACACATATATACAATTCATTTTTCAATTTCAATTTCATTTTTTAGCTTGTGAAACATTAGCGGTAGTGTGTTGTGTGCTGTTTTAAGCAGTGTGAGTGGATTTCAGAGGACTCACTCAACGCCATTGAAGGCACTAGATGTCCAATCCATTTTAACTGGGAGGCTCAAAGCTTGATCAGACATCTAGCGCTGTCAGTAGCACTGAATCGGAGCATTCACAGGATGTCTTTCTGGTTTTGGGAGCATTTATAGGTCACTTCTTGTTCATTTTAGGGCATATATAGGTCATTTCCTGTTGATTTTCAGTCACTTCCTACTTATTTGGGGATGTTCTTGGGTTACTTCTTGTTCAGTAACCCCCCAAAATACAGGTTGTGTTCTGTACACGCCCCAAAACCAACAAGGAATTCCTCATTAATACCCCAAAATCAAGAGGAAGTGACCAAAAGTCAATGTATTGTATATTGTAGAATGATTTCCTGACTCATGAATCGATAATTGTTGTATCGCTATATCGCAAGATAATCGTTATCGTTAGCCAAATCGTATTGTATTGTTAGGTATTTAGAGGTTCCCACCCCTAATACCAAGCAGTGAAGCCGTATGTGTCGATGAAACTGTTGATTTATGCTTGATCTTGATAGTCACTATCTTAACCATAGCTATTATCCAAAAAGCTCTTTTAGCAGCTTTTTTAATGCAGTCTGTCATTGCATTTAATGGTTTGCTTTTATTTACTCACCAAATGACAACTTGCCTGTTTTGTGTGTCGGTCACGATCCTAGACCCCCCCAGACCTCAGCATCTTTCCTCTTGCATCCATATATATGATTTATTTGATCTCATCTGTCTCTCTCTCCGTCTTCCCTTACTCTTTTTCTCTCTTGCTCCCCACCACCACCCATTTTTCTGGCAAGCTGCACATCTCTCTCCTTCTTGTTCAATCTCTCTCTCTCATTCTTTCCCTCTCTCTCCTTCGACTTCTCTGGCAGGCTACACATTGCAGTGAGTCAGTATCATGGAGGCAGGCAGCGGGGCTGCCGCAGCGGTGGGTAGTGCAGCGCTTGGACTGCTGGGAGCCACAGCCACGTCCAGCTTTGACGTCTTGGACAGGTAAGTTTACTGTAAAAAGCAACACACATATTCACAAGATAAAAGCCTTGAAATGTTACACCAGAGGGAAGCTCCGAAGGGAGATTTGTGTGCGTTAGAAGAGGACCACACCTCAGGTTATGCTTAGCTTCCCCATGCTAGTTTGTTTGTAGTCTGCAGTGTTTATAGTAGCGATTATGTGCATGTGAGGCGGCCGCTGATTGAGAGGCAGATGCTCAGGATGCGTCAGTTTGCCGTTTGTGTGAGTGTGAACACGCATGTGCTGGAGTGTCGATGACACGAGAGAGTGTTACTTGGCTTTGTATGTACATCAAGGAGAAATGTTACCGGTATATGCGTGCAGGGGAGGTGAAGGTGGAGGTGGAGGTGGAGGAGGAGGTATTGCTTGACATGCCTGAGCACAGCAGCTGAGTTAGTGAACTGAATTTGCACAGTCACCATTCCACCCCCTGATTAGTCCCCACCCACATCTCTTCAACCTGTAGTAACTAGATGACAGGTGTCAATAACTATTACCTTTTGAATAGGACTGGGAAATTTTACGAGGGAGATCATTGATCGAATTTGAGTTTGATCTAATTGATTAGCCATTTCATATTTAATTGTCTTTAGCATCGTCCTGTTGGAAACTTAGTCATTTGTTGATGGTTTTCAATAAAGGCGTGCGTAATTTCCGATTTTTGGATTATTTGCGATTCGGCCGTGGATTTTCGTGAACGATTCACAAACATCCAAATTCCGATTATTGAATTATACCAAGTAAAACGGAACTAAAACACAGTCAGCGTGGTCTTAGGGACGCAATAAGGAACGGACCGAGAGTAAATATTATGTTCAACTCATGCCGCTAGATAAAAAAACAATAATACCTGACTTTGGCCGATAGCTGCTACAGACAACAGCCAGTTGCTAGTTGTTTCAAACATACGGCAACATACGGGCTATGGTAGATATCACATATATGTAGAACTAAATGCGAAATGACAGAAAAGATGAAACAGTTTTAAACCTTTATTTGTTTTGGTCTGTGTAATTGCTATTTGCAGTAGTACCAGCAGCTTTTATTAAGGATTTAGTGTAGGTTTTCAGGCTGTGGAACAAATTAATGGGATTATAATGTATTCTTGTGGGAAAACCCTGCTCGACATACGACCATTTTGACTTACAAACAAGGTCTTGGAACGAATTAACTTCGTATGTAAAGGTACCACAGTACATTTAGAGTGAAAAGACCGCTTGGTAGACACCTTAACAGGCTAAAGCAACATTACATTTTCTCTCATGCAAGATAATTTTTTTTTTTTACAATATTTACAAAACCGGCAAACCTGAAGCTTCCTGCCTCCTAGCTGCTGCGGGGGTCCTTCTAGGTTCCTACCGTCAGTCAGTGGTGGCCACAGTTGCCCACACAGATGCCTGATCAAAATCCTTTTTTTAAATTTTTTTTTTTTTTTTTTTAATCTGCTTCTTTTTTGTTAATCGGGTGATTTAATTTTTTTTATTTTTTATTTATTTTTTTATTTTTTATTAATTGTTTTTTAATGTTGGAAAAAGTCCATATATCAGATGGCTGAAATATCGGTCGACCTCTAGTATTTATTACACTCCACTGTAACACTAAACACTAGGTCTGCACAATATATCGTTTGAACATCGCCATCGCAATGTGCGCATGCGCTATAGTCCCATCACAGGACGTGCGTTTTTTAATTTTTTGTTTTATGTAAACTTTTGTTTGTCTTCATAAAATTACTACTAATAATAAAATATTATTATTAATGTATTATAAAAGCAGCAATTGTGCAGAGACATGGCTTCCTGGATCCCTTTTATATACACCAATCTTCATCATTCAGAGATAAACTTCCTTAGCATGGATTAAACGGTATTATATATTTTTGCGTCCAAATCCAAGTCTCCTGACTGAGAATCTGCTGATACAGACTCCTGATCCAATACAGCACACTTCAGACTGTGTACCAAGCTTAACAATGTTTAACCCTTTGATCGTAGAACTACCGAGGTGTCCGTGGCCATATCAAAGCTACAAACCTGTCAATCATCATTACCTTTAAGAAACAGACGCCAGCTGCACTGGTGACCAAGGAAAAAGTTTGGTTGCACTGCTTTTCAGAAGGGAGGGTGAGAGGCTGTATGAGCATGAAGCAGAAAAACAGAAATATATCTATTCTTAATTAAAGATGCTTTTCACACAATTACTTTTACTATCCTCTGAAAAATGACACGATCGGCCCGATTTCCTATCATGTGATTGGATCAGGACATCTCTAATGAATACAATGTGGTCATCGTGAGTCAACCAAAGTGTTCCCAAACAGAGCTATTCAAGTCAGGTGAAAATTCTTCTAGTTTTGATATTGCAATATATATATATGTATATATATCGTACCCCCCCCCCCCCCCCCAAAAAAGCACAATGTCAAGTTTTTTGTAATATCGTTCAGCCCTATTTAACATAACAAAGAAAATTATACATATTGAGCATTAAAACAAAATATATTTCGTTTTCTGAACGCCCGCCCCCGTTAGCATAATACCACTATACAATAGAATGCGCAATTCAAGGGCTTACAAACATTAGCATCAATGCGCCTTATTGAACTCTCAAAGGAATCAGTTAACACACAAAAACACCACATTTCTTGTCAGGGAAAAGAAATATAACACTCACATGCACATGCTTTTTGTACACGGCCCAAAAAAGTTCGACTAAAATAAAGATGCCAAGAAAGTGGTAATATTAGATTTGTATGATTTTATTGGGTAGCTGATACGAGCACTATTGCGAATAGAGAGAGAATGGACGAGCTAACATCTGCAGCCAATGTACCATTGCAGTTCTTGCCATTTCACCACGTTGTTTGTGACTTCCGTGAAGTTGGCTCAGACGCAATTTTATATAAAAATGATGACAGTCGTTTGTTTTTGTTTATGCTGCTATCATTTTTAAGATATTCACAATTCTTTTATTGGTCAATTAGAGATTAACCAGCCCCCCCAGAGAGCGATAGGGGGGAATTAAGCGAACAAAACCACAATTATGGAGCCCAGAGTAGTAGTAAAGGAGTATTTTTTTTGCTCAATATTATATCTGCTCCAAAATGTATTATTGCTCGCTCAAAATTTTTAATTGCTCGCTCAATGTATTTTTATGCGCTCAATCTATTTTTCTGTGCTCAAAATCTAAAATTGCTCGCATAGAATAGTGGCACAAATATAACACCAGACATATTGAGATAATAATTTTGAGTGATGACGTCACTCGCAGTTTTTCCGTATCCAACTCCAGCGGCTGACGGAGCGTACCAACACTCTCAATAACAGAGGGGTGGCGCTGGGGGCTTCAAAACATGTCGTCTTGTAGTATAACATTAGGTGGGTACTGAGATACTGACAATAAACTGGCAGCGGTAATCAGGTTGCGCACGCAGGAGCGAGCGAGTGAACGAGGTGTGTTAACGTCCCACGGAGAGCAATAGCTGCAGCATAGACTGTAAGGTAGGTTGTCTTTGATCGGCATAGTGTAACGTCGTCAAAACAGAACAACTAGGAATTAATGTGAAATTAAATAATTTTTTTTTTTTTTAATTATTATTAATCGACCCATTATTTTTGCTGGCCTCACCGGGCCAGTGGTTGGAGCATTCAGGTGGCCCTGACGGTTTTACTTTAAAAGTACATCCTGGCCACCAGGCCATTTATATTGTCGAGCACTGGGAGGAACGGAACTCGCTCGTAACTTGAGAACGGCCTATATGTTTATGTTTAACAACCGGTACTCTCTAATTTCTTGTCCATTGAGGTTCCAAGTGCATTAGCCTTCAGCTTGTTACGTGATTGTTACACTCAAACCTACATATCCATACGCCGTCATCAAGCCATCCCCTCCCTCATACATTTCCGTGCACATACACACACACACAAAAAACTCAAGGGCATTTTGGGCCTCGTACAAACACTAATTCTTTATCTTTATCTCCTACATTGGAGGCTTTCTCATTTCTGACTGTGTGCACATGGGATATCACTCACTCATCACCTCAAGATTACATTTAATTGGTACAATCAGCCACTGAATTCGCACTAACCTCCTACACCTTATGTGGAACTCTCCTTGGAAATGCGCTGTGCAGGGGAAATTAAGGCTACTCCTGATTCACAGCTTTAAGTCACTCGCTGTGTATTTTAACTAATTACTGCTGCTCTTGTCACTATTAATTAGCAAGTCTATATACAGTACATACACATGTCCTTTTTACCTTTTAGCCAATAGGGTTTTATGGTACAAATAAGATTTTTTTAATTTCTCTGTTGTCTTTTTATGTAGCTCAACCCCCACCTGTGCTTACAGCACACTCTTCAAACAGTCCTGGACTAGGTCTAAATTCTGCCCCAGGGTTGCCATGGCAGCAGTAGCTTAGCATACATTAGACAGTGGTTTAGTATTACTTCAAAAAGCTAAGAAGGAATTAAGTAGAGCCTGTGTAATTGTGGGATACCTCTGTTTTGCTAATTTAAAGAAAGCCTTCAGTCACATTTGCAATGAAAAAAATCTGCATTTCACTTTTGTTAAAGTTGCCTGGTCAATCTCAATGAACGTTATCTTGGGACTTGGCCCAATTTTACTCTTAAGATTTTAATTTAAAGAATGAATTTAATTTGCTTGTAAACAAAATTCACTTTTTGGTTTTGTTTTTATTTTGACTATAGAAAATTGGATAATCTATTTCAGATTGCAATTCAAGGTCCACTTAATGTATACAGTATAGGGATGTCCCCAATCCGATCACGTGATCGGAAATCGGGTCCGATCGTGTGTTAACTCATCGGCTTCCATCAGATTGCTGCCAACCCTTCCGGTCAAAATGGATTGGACGTAGAGCTGTTCGATTTTGCCTAACAAGAAAATCCCGATTATTTTCTCTCAAACCCCATTTTCCGATATCGATTAAGATTTCTTGGCAAAATAAAAATAATGACGAATAAAATGCTCCCTCTACTTACAAAATTAATTTGTTCTGGAAGTAGTTTCGTGAACTGAATATTCTGTAAGTGGAGACTTGTTTTCTTGGATATGCCCTAATCTGTTCCAAGACCCCAAAATTCAGACATAAATCTTTCATAAAGCATAAGAGCAAATAAACAATAAATAAAATAAAAGCAAAACATGTAAACAATACATGTTACCATTAGATTATTGCACAAAAAAACATGAGAGTGTAAAACATAAAGAATAAACTCATGTAAAGATATCGGAACACGAGAGACGAATGAAGAGGACATTGGGATTAGGGGTGTGCCATCGTAGGCACCCCACGATTCGATTCGATTACGATTCAGGGTGCTACGATCCAATTATTAAACAGTGATCGCGGTATAGACAGTGATCGCGGTTATCGCGAGTATTGCGAGTATCGCTATTATCGCGATTATCGACACATCGTACATTACTACTTAATACAATAGCCAAACAAATTTATTTCCATTATTTATTTAAAATATCCTAATGATTCAACAGGAACGATGGAAACATGCCCATACAGCAAAAAGCTGCCCTTAAGCTGCTTAATTAATTTTTTTTTTTTACAAGAAAGTGCAAAAAAAATAACCATTTTATAGGGAGCACTTATTTCTCTCAACAATACAATAAAATTTACACAGGTGGAATGAATTCCACATTTTCTGTAAACAAAGTGTCTTTAGAAATAAGACTTCTGTTAACCAATATACTTTGTTTTCACAGAATTCTGTACTATTTCGCATGTTTGTAGTGTTACCGCTGTACTTGATCGTGGTTTTACATGTTCTCCATATGAAATACGTTAGCGAATTAGCTAATTAGCTTAGTGCTCAGCGCTAACTATTAACATCTCAAAAACAACAACAATAAAGGCTAAACAGTACAAGAGGGTTCGTGTACTCACTTCTTTTAGATGCACACGGGTCTCAACAACACACTCAGGACATTTTCAATTGAAAACTAGTGCTGGACATCTAAATGACAAGGAGCAACGAACTATCTCTCTTCCCCTCTTGCTCTAAAAAAATAACTTGTGCACAAAAGCGCGACCACTGGGTTGCGCTTCTGTTTCTGCCTCTCTCATACGCAAGTTTATTTTCCAGTCTTTTAAAAAGGAGTAAGTCTCTCCCTCAGTAACCAGCAGCATCCATCATAACGTGCGCGCGCCTGTTAACGGTGCCCGGCGGCAGACGTGTTTTGAATTTCGTTCTGCTGCGAGCGGCTGCCATTAAGTTATGAGGGAAAAACATCATTTTTGAACCTTTATGAATCGTAATCGAATCGTCACGTGTCGAATCGCGATGCATGTAATAATCGATTTTTTGGAACTGCTGTAGTTGGGATATACAGTGGGGAGAACAAGTATTTAATACACTGCCAATGGGTTTTCCCATTGGCAGTCTATCAAATACTTGTTCTCCCCACTGTACATATACAGTAGAGGTCCCTTTAGCTAATTGGATGCCAGGAAGATGCTAGGCAATAGCCAGTGGCAGAGCAGCCTTAATTATGTTAATTCAGTAAACTCCAGGAGCTGCGAGTAGCATCTAATACTGTATTTTAGCCTTTCGTATCCTGAAATTTATTTTGTAACAAGAGGCAATATTTTCCACTTGAGGCCTGGTTGAACCTGAAAATTCTGTATGTAGAGACATTCATAAGTAGAGGTATCACTGTATTCGGAATGTCTTCTATCTAAACTTTTTTTCTTTATTAGAACTGAAAATGCCAGTGAATTTAACAATGTTAATACACACAGAACAATCCCTTGGGATCAAGAGCATTTTATTTAGACAGCAGACTCCAGCTCTGTTCTTAATCAGAGCAATAATGTAAAAAGAAAGTGTACAGTATATATATTTTGAAACAAAGTCAAGCATGAGAAAAGGTAGTCGGTCTGTAAATCAAATAGTCTGTCAGCATGTCAGTCTGCCAACCAGCTAGCCAGCCAGCCAGCCAGCCAATCAAGTCAATCAGGTGAAGTTGGTAGGCAGCCAGGCTTATAGTGGTGTGCTGTCATATTTCTCTCTGGTCTTACTTACATAAATTAGTGATTAGTGCAAAACTGTCACTCAATAATAACAATATGCAAGGTGGCAATCACCTTGTCTAAACAAACACAAACATGCACCTCAATGAAGGTAATAGACAGAATGAGCCCTTAGGTTTATAAGCAGCTCATCTTTACAAAAGACGTCAGGTCAGACGCATTAATAGGCCAATGAACAATGTGTATGGATGTAAATATAGATTCAATTTTCAAATGTAGAACTATGCATTTTGTCAAAATATGTTATTGTGTTAAAACAAAAAGCAACAGTTAGTGACTGTAATCTAGTAGCAGCAATCTTGACAGGAAAACGAGAGAGAGGGACAGACATGCACTCTCGTATATTTTCATACTTGTGGTATGGTGCAATATACGCTCAGCCAGACATGGCACTACATTACTGTCTCGTTGTGGTGTACATGAAAGTGTGCAGATTGAAGTAAATGATGAAGTGTTGAAAATTTCAAGGCTGCATGTTTTATTTAGCAATCCACTGCAATCCTACATATATACAACAATACTTTAAGTACATCATGAGATAATACACTTACTCATGGCGTTATGCAATATGTGTCCAAAGTTGAACACGTGGGAGGAAGTGGAAATGCAGAGAAAACGACGGCGGCTTAGATAAACTGAAATGGTGCGGTTTTGAAAATGGAACGTACCGATTTGAACGTTTTAAATATCGTTTTAACCAGAAAAGTGTTTCAGTTCAAAATCGATTACTAAAACAGCCTCAATTGGATGTCTATCGCTGTTAATGGCAGTTGAAATATGATCACTCAATGCCAGCCTTCCCATTTCAAATGACTTAATGGAATACATTTTAAAATCCCAATCGATTTTGATTTTCGAATGCCAGTTTTTGTCTGACAAGACAAAAATACGCCAGTTTCCATCAGATGTTCACAATGTGAGTCTTATTGTATTTCTAGTTAGTCAGCCTTGCATCGTAGCAGTGTTTAGTTGTGTCACTAATGTGATGTGCTGCCCCCCCCCTTCCCCCACACACACATGGTAAGATTTGTTTTCCTATCTTGGCAAGAGAGAATGAGTAATGCTGCTCACGAAATGAACATTGTCCTTAAAGACGCCACAATACAGTGGTGCCTCTACATACGAAGTTAATTCGTTCCAGGACCTTGTTTGTAAGTCGAAATTGTCGTATGTCGAGCAGGATTTTCCCATAGGAATACATTATAATTCCATTAATTCGGTCCAAAGCCCAAAAACCTACACTAAATCGTTAATAAATACTGCTGGCACTATTACAAATGGGAATTACACATAGCAAAACAAATAAATTATAAAATCGGAATAATATAATAATAATAATGATAATAATAATATTTCCTGTAATAATGTAATGAATCGGGTTCTGATGTGGCGGACGTTTTTTGCGGTACCTGAACGCACTGCACCCGAGAGCGGTGAGAGTTTCACTTTCAATGTTTTCTTGAGAACACTGTCAACTTTGGCGGTCAGGAGGCGTTTTGTGTTGAATAAGTTCTGAAATAAATGATAAAAACGTGACGAAGCTAGCGATATCTTTGGCGATGTTACCACTATTATAATTGTCATCTTAACTTATAAAGACTGGCGAACGGTGGTAGGAGGAGGACCGTTGAGATGTATTGTTGAGCCAGTTCACGGATCGCGCACCCCAAGCTCATATTTTTCTATAATTTGCATCTTCATTTAGAAGTTAAGCGTCACCTTTTTCCTTGTTTCACCACCTGTACCAACCTTTTTGAAACCTGGGTTGATTTCTCACACAAGAAAATCCTCCGTGGGTTCGTCTGCGGTGCTGTCATGTCGTCGTATTTCGAGCATGTCGTCGGATGTACAAACAAATGGCGAGTCAAATTTTATGCCGGATGTCGAAAAGATCGTGTGTCGAAGTAATTGTATGTCGAGGTACCACTGTATATGCTAGTCTGTCAATTTTCATTCGAATTTGTTGGAAGACTTCATTTTTAAAATTTATTTCTGGACTAAAATTTTTTATAAAAATGAAAACATTTTAAATAATCGTCGACCAAAACTAGGCAAAATTTGTCTGAGATTTCGACATCGAAAATTAGACAAACTAGGGATGCAGCTAGCCATTATTTAACTTGTCAATTAATCTATCAACTACTTAGTTAGAATAATTGCGTAATCGGATTAGGAACATTTAATTGGTTGCAGAATCAATTTTAGGAGATGTAAAACAAAGGCGTGATTGCACTTTCAAAAGAGCATTGAATGGAAATATAAAATGTAATTCCCTAGTGTTTCATCAAGCTATGCAGAATTGCACTTTCATTTAAAAATAAGTTAAAATACTTGAGTTTAGCCTCGAGCGGTAAAAAAAATAAAAGATCAATTGGCTAACTTGCATAGCAAAAGTCCGTGACATAAATTCTATAAAATGCTTTTTTTTTTACAATGCTCTTAACAAATTGTTCAAACATATATTCCCACAAAAAACGACTAAATATACCTATAAATTACGAATGCATAAAAAACACATTACCTCATACAACATATTACCTCATACAAAAACTTACCTTATATTGGTCTTAACAGGGAGCAGCTGGATTCAGCCATATTAAATGAGTTATGTCACAGTTGCCACTAGAGGGCATGTATCCACCCAAATCAATAAAACTGAATTCAAACACTTTTAAAACCAAACATTACAACGGCACTTTAATAAAACAAATACTCAAAGTAGCATAATTTGATTCAAGCTTTTTTCTAATCGAATTACTCGAGTTAATCATTTCATCGTTGGAGCACAAAGACACATTTTGATATGTATTTTCGTCCAAAAGACTAAGACAAAAATTAAAAGGGCTGACATAAACAACTTTGGTCCATGGACAGCGAAAAAGCCAAGAAAATCACAGCCAGATCCCTATTATCTAATATTATAGTTTGAAATAGTAATATACATTACTACTCTCAAGGGGATGATAATTAATTCTGTCCTTAAACTTGTGAGCCAAAGCAAAATAGTGCTCACCTGGGTTAATGCGGCCGAAATAATTTGTAGTAAGTGTAAGACGAGGGTTTTCTGTATGCTGCAGTTCATTAGATTTAACCCAGATTACCTGGCATTGGATGAAAGTAGATGCTTTTCTGCAATATGAACTAGTTTTAAGGAAAAAGGATTAGAGGTTTTCACGGAGCTTTTTGTTTTTTGTTGATGCAGCAAAACTGCCTCAGGCAATGCTCACACAGCGCAGCCCTCTCATTCATTTTCAATGGAGCCCATCTGCTGCTGCAATAAACACAGTAGGACAGCAAAAACAAAAAAATATATACTTTTTAAGTTATAGGAAATTATAAAGCCTGCGAATGGCTGACAACTAGTTAAGTGTGTATCTTGCTTCCAGCTCCGCCGTGACAGTGTTGCCGGATTGGCCAGTTTCCACACTCATGACGGGAGAGAAATGCATTTGGCGGGTTGTTAAAATTAAAGCTACTTTTGACAAAATTCAGCAGTTTCAATCATTAGATCGTCTGCTAGCCCTCCCAGTCAAAATAGATTGGCTGTCTATCGCTGCCAATGACGGCGTACTTGACCCTCTAAGAAGTGTTTTTTTTTTTTTTGCAGACCTTATAAATTTTGTCTCTTGTTTTTTTGGACGATATTACTTATTAGTCTTAGTCATATTTTAAAATGTGTCTTCGTCTAGTTCTTTTTCTTTCTTTTTTTTTTTTTGTTTTGACAAAAACTCAAGACTTTTTCGTCTAGTTTTAGTCAACATTTACTAAAAAAGTAAAAAAAAATATACTCCAAAAATGAATAGATAAATAAAGGTTTCAAACTTTCGAATGTACATTGACAGACAACAAGGAAAATGCCAAATTGGTGATAATACACACTCAGCAGGAAAACAGTACATTATTTTCAATGAATTATACCCACCTGGACGCCACAAACTGTATGTGGGGAAAAAAAAAAAGTGGACGCTCGCCGTTAGCATAGGCTAATACGAGCACGAATGCTATGCTAACACTACGAGTTACATTTAGTGTGTGATTATCACTCAGCACAGACTTTAAAGGCTAAAGCAATATTGTATATTCTGTCTGGCCAAGATAAGAAAACAAATATTACCTTGTATGCAAGCCTTAAGAGGAGAGGACACTGGCAATCTGGGGATGGGCGCAGCACGTCAGATAAGTGACACAACCAGACACTGCTACTGTGCAGGCTAAATACATATAAAATGTCACATGTTGTGAACATGTGACGGAAACTATTGCACTTTTTCGACTCGTCAGATCATAGACTTCATAATGTATTAATGGGGCGCGGGGCAGATAAATAGGGGGCCGGCATTTTTGGTGAGGCCGTCAAAGCTGACCGAGTGGAATCACAGACAAAGAGTTTTGAAAATTATTGTGAATAAATACTTAAATCCCTGAATTCTTTATAGATATGAACATAAAGCAGTCTTGGTTAAAAGCAAAATAACCGTGCAGTTCACATTAATTTTACTTAAATATGTCGAAGTACAATGGTAGTGTGTTAGTAAAAGTAGCTAACGGCCGCCTTATGTAAACAGAGAATTTCCGGTGAAAATTCTTGTGAATAAGTGCTTAAATCCCCTGATTCTTAATAGATATAGACGTAAAACAGTCTCGATTCTTGGTTAAAAGCAAAAAAAAAAACATGCAGTTAGCATTTACTTTATGTAAATATGTCTAAGTACAATGCTAGTCTGTTAGTGAATGTAGCTAGCGGCCGCCTTAGGCCGCCTTATGTAAACAGGACTTTTCCGGTGAAAATTCTTGTGAGTAAATGCTTAAGTCCCCGAATTTTTTTATAGATATGGACGTAAAACAGTCTCGATTCTTGGTTGAAAACAAACAAACAAACAAACAAAAAAGTGCAGTTAGCATTTACTTTACGTAAATATGTAAAGTACAATGCTAGTCTGTTGGTAAATGTAGCTAGTGACCGTCTTATGTAAACAGAGCTTTTCCGGTGAAAATTCTTGGGAATAAATGCTTAAATCCCCGAATTCTTAATAGATATGGACGTAAAACAGTCTCGATTCTTGGTTAAAACAAAAGAAAAAGTGCACTTAGCATTTACTTTACGTAAATATGTCAAAGTACAATGCTAATCTGTTAGTGAATGTAGCTAGCGGCCGCCTTATGTAAACAGCTTTTGCGGTGAAAATTCTTGTGAGTAAATGCTCAAATCCCCGAATTCTTAATAGATATGGACGTAAAACAGTCTCGATTCTTGGTTAAAACAAAAAAAAAAAGTGCAGTTAGCATTTACTTAACGTAAATATGTCGAAGTACAATGCTAATCTGTTAGTGAATGTAGCCAGCGGCCGCCTTATGTAAACAGCTTTTGCGGTGAAAATTCTTGTGAGTAAATGCTCAAATCCCCAAATTCTTTATAGATTTGGACGTAAAACAGTCTAGGTTATTGGTTAAAACAAAAAAAGTGCACTTAGCATTTATTTTGCGTAAATATTGCGAACTATGATGCCAATGCAGTAGCGGCTAATTTCTCCTATTGATTTCATCATCGAGGGTGATCTCAAACAACATGGAGTTACCATGGAGGATGCAGAACAGCTGGCACAAGATCGCCAGCATTGAAAAAAACAGGCTCATTTGGTCGGCCAAACGCATAGGAACGGGACGCCCTGCCCCTAGTTGAAGCACTAATGAATGAATGCATGAATTTTGTATAAATTTCCAGAATATTTGGTGGAATTTTGGAATACAAACTCTGCTGAAAGAGTAGACCTGGCATTCCCCAATCACACAGACAGTACTGACATTAATTGTATGGCATGAAATGTTGTTCTTATTTTTGTATAACTCCTAGCTTAGGGTGAGCATATTTTGATTTCCAAAAAAGAGGACACTCAGCCCGGCCTCAAGATACTTGAGTTTTACTCGAAGTTCAATTAAAGATGTCTATATCACTTTAATATATTTAAAGTGTGTCCCCTCACTCTGGATGGGAAAATGCAGTTTGAAAATAAAAAAATAAATTATAATGACTTTAAAAAAAAAAAAAAAAAAAAAATATATATATATATATATATATATATATATATATATATATGTATATATATAATATATATATATATAAAATATAAAGGGTGTAACAGTACATGTATTTGTATTTGAATTGAACCGTTTCGGTACGTGGTCCTCGGTTCGGTACGGGGACGTACCGAACGAGTTTCTGACAGAATGTAAAGTGCTGTCAAATTTAGCGCGTTAACGGGTGGTAATTAATTTTTTGAATTAATCACGTTAAAATATTTGACACATTTAATGCAAGCGCGGAATGCCCGCTCACGCTTCCCATAATCCCACTGTTACGTCCCAGGGACTGCTGCTAAGGGCTTAGCATAAAACGAGCCACGCACACAAGTTACAAGTGGACACAAATTTATTCACACAAGTCGAACAAAATATACAAAATGCGGAAGAAGCTGGCTTCAGCGTAAGCCCAGGCCAAAACAACAAACAAAATGAAACTACACTTGAACCCCACCCGCTAAGTAAACCCTGATCGTATAAAAGAAAAAACAATACAGCCACTACTCTGGCTTCTACACTAAACAAAACGGGTTGAACGAAAACGGCAGTTTACCTCTACTGCTGCGGTGCTCTTATTTACAGTGGTGAACAAAAACAATCCAATAACGAATGAACACAAAATACCTCACCGAAAAAGCGGGAGTGTAACAAAATAGCGATAAAATGCACAGGTGAATGAATGGCGAGCAAACAGCTGTCGAGGAGGTACGCGGCACGTATGCTGTCAAATGCAAAATTGCGAACTCTGTTGACTGTAAAATGACGAGCTGTCAGATGACTTTTGTTAACGCTGCCTTTACATGGTTAACAAGACTCAGGCACAATACAACACACGCGGGTATGCAAGCTCAAACAACGTCCTAATAGTATTACCCAGAACCGTATTACCGTGTATTGTTGTTATTGCCGCAAATGTAAACAAAGCGCTGCATAATGGATACATGTCAGACTGCGGCTAGTTCGGGTGGCCCGTCAGCGGCGGTGACGTCGTCTGCCCGTCCGGCGTCAATTAGAGTATGCCACGTTGGGAGAGGAGGCAGCCAGCTGGCGGACGCGGCGATCATATGACTGACAGTCTCAAAACAGATAACAATTAAACGGCCAGGGCCGTCGCACCACTCAGAAGTGCAGTGAGCAGCGTGGGTAACGGTTAAATGTTAACATGGAAGATGGTTGGCCCTCTGGGTGGGGAATTCAATTTAAAAATGAATATAGATGGAACAACTCTTCACTTCAGTGTTGCAACTGTTCAATTTTGCACATCAGATATTTATTTTAAAGAAAAAGTCTTAGCCAAAGTTATTTTTATTTTGTTTTTCAAAATATCTACATTTCAGAATATTGTATTTTCTATTTTTGAGCAGAATTCTAGCTTTGTGTAGGCTAGGGCTGGGCGATATGGCCTTAAACATGTATCACGATAAATTGAGCAGATTTATCTCGATAACGATAAATGACGATAAATTTGCCCAAGCGTACTGTTATATAATTTGAAAATCTGAATCAATGCATGAAATACAGATTAACTGTTTCTTGTTGATTTATTTACCAGCATTCAATTTCATATACTGTATTTAACAATTGTACATGCAGTCTAAACATTAAGTTTATAAAAATGTAATGTAAGCAATAAGAATTCAAGTATGAACATTTATAACAGCGTGTATGACTTGAACAATGTACATTATCAAAATCAATATGCCTGTGCAAACATGTCATTGTAACACAAATGACTTGCAGGTTGAACAGTACACTTCAAAAAGACAACTTGTTAATGGCTGCTGTGACATAATTATTAAATACAAGTGTTTACATTATGGTTTCAGGGTCCCCCCCAGTGCATTTTTTAATAAATGCACGCACAAATGAAACCCCAAACAAACAGAGAGAGACACACACACATTAAAGCTATATTGCTCTTCTTCAAATGAAACGCTTAAGATTTTATGATAGCAATAATGACACAGAAATAAGCACATACAGAAAAATAGCTGGGGCCATTTCTCGGTCATTATAAGTTTCGCCGTTGGATTGTACTTTAAGCTGAATGCTTTACCATCACAAAAGCTATCAGAGGAATCACACACAGACAGATACAAAATAATGCCACATAGTAATTGCTAGATGCAGTCCGTGCCCAATCCACTCATTAAGTTCAGCCGTTTCGACAAGTTAGAGCCGCTATCCGACTACATCACGTTCATTTGTAGCGTTAGCCGCTAGCTAGCGTTAGCCTGGTTACCAGTAGAAAGCACTGAAAGCACCATCTCCGGAAATTGTGAGAACAGCAGGGAGGACAGCGGGTGAAAGCCCGTCTGGATGCCACCAAGAGTCTACTAAATGTCGGTTAAAAGTTTGGTGAACCTCCCTTAAGCCACACTCCATCACGTTTTGCTTGTAGCGTTAGCTGCTAGCGTTAGCTTACTAGGCTTTTGTTTGATTGGCTCCTTGATGATCACGTGACTCCCTACGTAAGTCCATTGACGGTTTCTTAAAGGGGAATGAACATAGACGGACAACACAGAATCAAAGCGGGATGAAAAGACTATATTTTCTTGTTTTATTAATTTACCGAATTTACCGACATGGTCAAAATTACGTCGGTCATCGTTAAGAATTTCGGTGACGGTAAATTTTCGGTTTACCGCCCTGCTCTAGTGTAGGCTAATGTTCCAATTGTTGAAAGCACAAAAGTGTGTAATAAACAACTAGCACATTTATATTTTGCATTTTGTTTTCTTACTGTGCCGAAAATGAACCGAACCGTGACCTCAAAACCGAGGTACGTACCGAACCGAGATTTTTGTGTACTGTTACACCCCTAATATACCATTGGCATTGGCAGTGTATCAAATACTTGTTCTCCCCACTGTATATATAATGCAGACCCATGGAAATGTAGTCCAGTCAATACACATACACACAGTAGGCTATGTGCCAACTAAACATTTTTATGAATTACTATCACGACAATTGTCCTTGACAAATTGTTATTCCCATTCAATTGATATTCTCATTCAATGTTCTAGATTGCACACAAACAATAACCGAAACTGACAAACTATTCAACCAGCATGTTTCCAGACCTAGCAGTTCAAAACTATGTTTCCCATAATGCCTATCATGGTTTAGCTTACTGATAGCTAGCTGAGGCAAAAATCAAACTTTGCTAGAAAAGTTTACAATCATCGGCAGCGCAACAATGCGGCACCAAATTGGATTTTACAGTCAAAGCTCCGACAGAAGTCAACAGTTGCCATTATTTACGTATTTATCGTTAAAAACTTAACAACTGGGCAGGCGTTCTGGCCAAATTGTCAACCCAGTAGATGGCGGTAATGCCTCATGATAGGGGTAATCTGTCAACAAAAACGAGAAGAACTACTCCTTCCTTCCCTTCTAGTAGGAGCCATGTCAACTGCTGCCACCCAGCGGCCGGAGGGATTGTCTTCAAATTGGTCCTGTGAAAAATAATGAAAACCGGATATTTTTATGAATTTATAAAACCCGCCCGGACGACGAGGATACTACGTGAAAGTAGGACTTGTCCGGGCAAAAGAGGACGTTTGGTCACCCTATTCTAGCTCACCTTTGTGGAACCTTGGCCTCAACTCCTAGGCAAAGCAATTTTCTATTAAATGCCTTCTCACTCAGGAATCCGTGGAATGTCTTGGATTCCAATACTCATGAAAATTGAGAAGGTGATAGTGGGCAGGTGACGGCACTGTTGAAATGTTGTCGCTCTCTGCTTAGCATCTGTAATTCTTAAGCATTTACTGGTGAGTGAGGCTTAAGCTTGTCAAACTGAGGAATGTCTGTCATTGCCAGGAAATGCAGCTGCTATCATGTTGAAAGCACATTAGCCCAATCTCATCTGTACTGTCCTTGTTAGAACATTCTTTTTACATCTTTTGTTACATAAGCTGTATCTATAAAAGAAGGTGCACATTGGAAAGTGAAATAGAAAAAAAGAAAAGTGATCAATGTCAATAACTAGGACACAGTTAAAAAATCCACTAAAATCCACTTTACCTTGCCTTCGAAGCTTGAAGTTGAATGGGTCCTCTTAAAAAGTCCCGCCGTAACATCTGATATACTCATTTCTAACGGCTATCAGCGCTAGCCCTAGCATAGCGGCTTTGTTGTAGCACACTATGGCAATCCATCCTATTATCAAAACAAAGTGAAAACACTGAGGGCTAACTTTGATTAAACTGATTATCCGTAACTAGATCAGGAATCGGGCAGTGTACCGGATTTCTCAATTTAGGTAGCAGTTCACTGAGCTAATAGATACACTAATTTAGTTGGCGTAGCAGAAAGCTTTCATGTCCCGAACGTAACCCGCGATTAAAATGTTAATTTTATAACCTTTAAAATCTTTTTTAATTGATGCATTAAAGTTTTGTATATACTATAATGTGTTTAGATTTGGACATACTTTATGTATGTACAGTATTCTCAGTGTTCTTCAGTATTTTCTACACATTATATCTACTTATATTGAATTAATAATATTATATAATGATTAGAGCTGAAACGAATACTCGAGCAACTCGAGTTTAAAAACTGATCCGAGTAATTTTGTTCACCTCGAGTAATCGTTTATTTTGACAGCTCTAAGCATCACGTTTTGCTTGGACTACTTTTAATGCGGGACAACGCGCTGATGTTACGTGCGTAGAGGAAGAAGCAAAAAAAAAAAAAAAAAAAAAAGAAAACTTACTGCAGCCGACAGCCACTACAAACGACGCCGACGTTGCTAAATACTAGCCCGCACGATGCTACGTTGGTAGCAGGTAGCGTCTGATGCGTCTCATAGAGATCACATGTATGTTGTACTAGATGCGAAATGACAGACTCTGCCGCTTCTGGGCGGCGTTAGTAAACAGCCGCCATCTTAAAGCAGTAGAGCGCTAAGAGCTAATAAAGAGCGCTAAGCGCTAATAAATAAGATTAACGTTACTGTCACTAGCTCACGTAACGTTAGCCCTGCGGAGGGCTAGGTTTCTATTAATTATGACCACTGTCGATGCGTGTCTTACATACAGGCTTTAACATGACATAGCGTTGTGGAGTGATGAGGGTGTAAAATAAAAACTTAATAATGCTAACTATCAATTTTAGCTGGAAAAACTCAAAATCCTATCAGGACTTACAGTTTAGACTAACTTAAAACTTAACTAGAACTTAAAAATGGCTTGACACAAATAGAATTCAATTGAAACACGTGGGAAAAAATCCTAACTTTTAAGTGATGTGTATTATCAAGCGTAACGGCATTTTTAGGTAAGATATATATATATATATCTATATATATATATATATTTTAAATAAGATCTACAAGTTTTTTGAGTGAAAGCAGTGAATTAGTCTTTTTTTTTTTTTTTTTTTAATTCCAGTTTGAGATGCAATTGTTGGCTGTTTTCAACAATATACATCGAAAATAAAGACATTGATTGACTGAAAATGGTTCAAATTAGATGAAATGTCTTGTTTTCTCATGTATATTTATAATTGCTCTTCACCTAAAAATATATTTGTTTTATCCGATTAATCGATGGAATTTTTAGTCGATTACTCGATTACTAAAATATTCGATAGCTGCAGCCCTAATAATGATTATAATTTGTTTCAGTGTTTCGGTTTTCAGTTTTTGGCCTTGTTTTTTCAGTTTCTGACAAGAATTTTCATTTTGGTGCATGCAAATGATGTCTTCAGCAAATGAGTTTTTCCATTTTTGCTTTCTTATTGTACATGTCTAGAGGAGTTCAGAAGGCACTTACAAATTTAATGTATTGTTGTTTTCTTGAGAATTTTGAGTTTAGTAATGTTATACAGTCTTCATCTTCAAGTATCACAGCTTCAAGCCTTGAATAGGGTGGGCAGAAAAAAATTGTTTTGCTGATGATTGTATTGCGTTTTTTTGTGAACACACTGTATGACTAAACTTTAGTTCAGCTATATCTCTTTGCAATTTAATCTATTTTTTATTCACCGTTTGTGTGTTGTAAACATATTAATGCCTAAGGCAGTAGTTCTTTACCTGAATTCCCTCAAGGGGTTTGGTGAATGTTAAGACACAGCTTAAATAGATACCTGATTCCAATCTTAAAATGATTGCTTTACTTTTTATTCATTTAAATCAAGAGATGCACCATAATTATCGGTTTGATATTTATCGGTCCAGTAATAGGAATTATGACGTCATCCCAATAAGTCCAATAACATTAATAATAGGCCTAATAATATACTGTGTAATGTTTAGGAGTGGGAACCTCAGGGCACCTCACGATACGATACGATTCGCGATACAAGGCTCACGATAACGATTATATCACGATACAGCGATTATCGATGTATTGGTCAGAAATTGGATACATGAAATTCTACGATACAACTGTTGAAACGAAAAAAAGATATTTGAAAATAGAAAAAAAATACTGTTTAAGTCATTTAATAAACAGTGACACCTTTTCTGTGCAACATTGCTGTAAAATATAAATCTACTGCAAATTGTGCCCCTGCACATATAGAGGAAACCAACCACGACCACTGATATCGCTTGGAGAGATAAAAAAAAAAATAAAAAGTGCCGTAGGTGTCAGCAGTTGAGCTTGGAGTGGGGCAATGATAAAATTGGTGGGTCTTTTCTTCGTATATGAACTTTGTTGCTTGGTTTGAGCACTTCCGCTATCTGCTTCAGCAATTAAGATGTCAGACTTGCTCAGTTACAGTCTTCCTCACCTTAAAAACAACAAAATAAAACAAAAAATATTAGCTACTTCATAGCGTTTGAGTTGAAATCCTGATTTTTTTTTCTGTGTTGGAAGTATTGAATTAAAAAAAATATGAATTGAATGTATAGAAATTAAAAATTCAATAATGACCTATTTTTAATATGTAGGCTACATCAATAATTACCTATTTTTAATATGTAGGCTACATTAATTATCATGCACATCACTTTATATATCTTGGAACCTATTCAAACCATTTTTATAGCTTATTGTATCAAAATGACAGTAATAACAGTTTGTGTAGTAAACTAGATGGAAATTGGTTCTCAAATAAATCGGTAAATTCATGTGGGCTTGTTCGATATTCATTTTCATCCAGTTTAGGGTCCTGGTTTATTTTATATCATTCAACACCAAATGTCATCAAAATAATACATGTAAATTAAAAAGTCAATTACATTGCAAAACTTTCTTACCTCAAGTGATGAAAGCAAAGCTCACAAACTCCAGTGTCCACTACGTCACCAGCTCCCAGTGAAACTTATTTTTCTTAGACAATTCTTGCATACAGCAAAGTCCTTGTTCACCTTGCTTCCTTTCTTGTTGGTGTAAAATCTAAAGTGTGTCCCCATGTGTGATTTGTAGCAATATTTTTCTCATTTTTTCCCTCCACCGTTCTCACGGAGCTTTTTTATTTTTTCAACCCACTTGGAGCTTCTCTTCTTCTCTAGACAACTTGTGCGCACTTTACCCTCACCGCCACTCCCGAGCGCCCCTAGTGGACCGCCAAGGAATTGCTCAACAAACATTGAGCAGTTTACAGCATCCATACTCCATTGTATGGCCAATATGTTAAATAAAAGTATCGATTCTTGGCGGGAGCATATCGATAACCCATCGGGTTGCAAAATATCGCGATATATCGCTGTATCGAGATATTGTCACACTCTTAGTAATGTTTTTGGCACGGTGTTGGTGGATTGGGATGTGTACGTGTGTTTCCACTCCTGTTTTGCCAATATGCAAAGTTTTGTTACTGTTACTGAGTGATAAACCTTATTATGGCTATTAGCAAATGTTTGCATTTTACAGTGTTATGGTTTCAAGTTATTGAGAGGCCTTTTGGTTATTGATAGGCTTGCTGTCCTATAATTGCCTGGTTAAGAAAGTTGTTTCATGGGCTACAACCACAAAAGTCTCCTCTCCTGTTGCACCAAACGTTTTATCTGCTGACAAAGCACAATACCTGTTGGCTTTGTTTGTTTTAGTTCACTGCTCATTGTTCAGGGGATCACATTGTCAATGACATTGACTGATTGTGATTGACTCAAATTATATTTATTTGAAAAAATGAATATGGACACTTTATTTGAAGTCAAAACTGTTGTTGTCTTTGTTTTGTTCATTATAATAATGTTCATGTCAATGTGAAAATTCTGGTTAGGTCAAAGGCAAATCTATGCTGAATCCACCACTAGTATTTTTGACCTACAGGTGTTCAAAAACTGAGGTGAATATACATTTACAAATTATATACAGAATATATTATCGGTTATAGTATCAGTATCCGCCTTGAGGAGCAGGACGTTATCGATACCGATATCGGTATCTGTTTGCAAAAATATCGTGCACCCCTATTTAAATCTGAAGGGTTCGGTTAATGTGCATTCAAAACATGCAGGTTTGGGTACCTTTATAAAGCAAGGTTAAAAACCAATGCCTCATGGTCTAATTAGTGTTATGCCTAGATTACGGATGTGCTGAACGCATATTTTTGCACCCGAGTCAGTCACCTCATTTTGAGAATATGCTGTTACAGAGTCGCGATCCGAGACCCCATAAAAAGTGTTGTTGAAAAATAAATAAATAAAAAACTGTCCCACCGTGCCGCCTTCAAAATGTGATTTATTTTTAAACAAGAATAACTTGAATCACTAAAAATGCTTGCTAATGCTATATTGCTAATATGTTTTTTGAATTACAAACCCGATTACCCCCCCCCTCCCCCCGATTCCTATCCTAAAAAAAATGGCGTGATCAGCCTGATTTCCGATCATGTGATCGGATCGGGACATCCCTAGCATACATGAATGAAAAAATGATCTTAAACTTTCTGTAAATGTTATTAAAGCATCAGACAAATGTGTAGTTAAAAATGTCTAGGGTTTCTCAGGATGAAATGTAAATTATCAAAATAATTACTGAATTGTGTTTGATGCATTTAGGGGCCTAAGACTCGGACGGCATCTGGAGGACGACGACTTTGTGCCTGAACTGGCTCACATACATCCCAGAGAGCGACCTGACTGGGAAGAAACCATCAGTGCCATGGTGAGACACTCAAATAGATACATGTACACTGAAATACACACTTGTAGTGATAATGTTTTTAGCTGTGGGCCTTATTTACGTACCTAAAAGAATCTCTTTTCTAGTACAGTGGTAACTCTACCTGCGTGAGTCCCTACATACAGAATTTTCAGGTTAACACACACCTCAACGGGAAAATATTGCCTCTTGTTATGACAGAAATTTCAGGTTACAAAAATACAAAATTCTCGCGGCGCCCAGAGTTTACTGAATGTAACATAATTATAGCTGCTTTGCCATTGGCTATTGCCTAGCATTCCTAGCATCCTATTGGCTAAGAGGGACCTGTACTATATGTGTATGTGTGTATCCAAGCGTCTTCTTTATTCGCCCCTTGCATTCCGACAGCTTTACATGAGAGTATTAACTTTTATTTTTCACTCGTTTTTTTTACATAATGTACTACTCTGATTTTATTTTTATTGTGCAATAATCTAATAGAAACATATATTTGTCACATATTTTGATCCATTTTTATACATTATAAAAGCTTCATGTTTATTTTGGGGGGTTTGGAACGGATTAGGGCATTTACATGGAAAACGCCTCTCTACTTAGAGAATTTTCAAGTCCCAGAATTGTTTGAGAACCAATATATTTTGTAAGTGGAGGTACCACTGTACAGTTCATGTACAGATGATGTGGATACCCTCCTGAAACAATAATACATTAAATACATTCATATAGATGGTTAACTAACTCATATATATTGCACGACTTTGCACAAATACAGGTAGTCCCCGGGTTACGAATGAGTTCCGTTCCTACGCTGGCGACGTAACCCGAATTAACGCGTAAATCAGAATTAACCCTTTAAGTACCCCCAAGTAACTCTAAATCTCAAAAATAACTATTCAAAAATATGTATTATACTTCATTGTACTGTTCTTGGCAAGATGTTGGAGCTACATCCTAGCTAGACAGCGAGCTAAGCTCTGAAATGACAACCTCAGACGTCCGTATGGTTTGCTTACTTTATTCAGCTGCTCATGACATAAACACTTGCAGAATGAAACAAAAATAAAAATGAAATTAAATCGGTTTAATCTTCAATAACTAGCTGCTGATACAACAATAACAATCTACACAAACGATTAGCATGTATCAGTTAGCGTTCGCTCATCAACAAAAACAATCACATCAACTCGCCGCAAGTTCACGACCACAATCGAAAACGCACATTAAACAGTACAAAAGAAGTTATATACAAGTGTTGCCTCTGGAGTGCTTAACAAGCAAAAAATGTGTGCGCAGGCTTTCAGCTCTTTCCCCTCTCGCTTCTCACAAATGGCTCTTCCGCGTGTTCGTGCTTGCGCTCTTCTTCGTGTGTGCAAATACATTCTTCTCTGTGTATACATGCGCTCTTAGTCCCGTGCGGAAGTACTACCTGCACTACGCTTCCTGCGCCAAAATAAAAGCATGCATCACCAGGGTTTCCCTTAGAGTTTTTTGAAGCTGTGGTGGTGGTGGGCTACATCGGAGTCAGGTAGTCCCAACATGTCGCGCCTCAGCGAAATTTGCCGAGTGTAATTGTAAATATCATTACAAATGAGAAATTTTTTTTTCACATTCATTTTTCATTTTTTCCAAGAAGAACCGTAAAAAATATCTATTTGAAATATTTCATTAGCCAGGCTAATGTCAAAGCTCTCAGCTATGGTACATGCGTAGCTGATAACAGAAACTTACATCTCATAGTCCTTTTTTTTTTCTACGTACTACATTACCACAACAATTGTAGTCTGTATGTTCAGGGACCCTCATCCGTTGACAACTTAAATCTTTTCTTAATACTTAAAAATACTCATCTGAAATAACAACCAGTGATATTAGCAACGAACAAATGCTATGCTAGTACGCCAAGATTCGGGTCAAACACACGCCATAAATAACTTAAACGTTATGTCAATGTCAATATTAAGGTCGTTTTCACAGGCAACCAGAATCACATTCTTTAACTTGAAATACCTTTCTGTGGATTTCTCTCCCAATTTCCAGCTCCGCACCAACGTAGTCAGGCACGAGCTTGCGACAGGAGAACTGAAGTGATTTTCAAAGTAAAGCGTGTAAAGGAACAATTTTTATTTAACGTGCTATTTCAAACGATATCTAGAAAATAGTACGTAAATAGTGAGCTATATATATTCATTTACACTTTTTACTGTCCAAAACAATGCAACAATTTCCTTGTGCACTGCCTGACAGCCAGCTAACACTGAATTTACTTCGATAAACCACAAGGTTCTTTCCTTTCTTGCCTTTATGTGAAGTCACTCATTTTTATATTGTGAAACTATAACACAGAAATATACACATATTCAATACTCAATAGTACAAACTGTACAACCCAATTTCATACACAACTATTATATCAGGGTACCCGCGGGTTATTAAAAGTATTAAAAAAGCATTGAATTTAGTTTTCCATTATTAAAGGTATTAAAAGTATTAAATTAGCTGTCGTAAGTCTTGAATTTTTTCACCGTTGTTTTAATTTGGAAGAATATTTCAGTGCAACCTAAATTATATCCGTGACGAAGTTTTTTGTTTTTGTTTTTTTTAATCCATAACGAAGATGACGCATAGAATTTTTACAATGCACTGCACTTCAAATAATAATGCACCTCGTGCGTGCGCGCTGTTAGCATCATTAGCATTCAGCAGGCAATCGCACAGTACTGTGTGGGTGGATTTTCTCAAGTTAAAGCGCCACACAGAAATTAATGAATTTAATTTTGTAAGCAGGATCTGTGTATTATTCTTATTATTTAATTGCAGGTGTTTTAGCTCATTTCGATTTATTTTATCTGAATGGGCTATCATTTTATTATGTGTTTATATTTTACAAATATGATGTAGTATTCATTTATATTGTATATTTCATGTTGTATAACTTTAGTTCCTATGTGAATATTAGTTCCTACTTATTTTGTTGTGGTGGGAGGGTTTTGTATTGAACACTGGGCCGTGTTGGTTATTATTATAGCAGAGAAGACAGCAGTAAATCAACAAAGACAAGTCAACTGTGCCCTGATCTACCACTCAAGAGATCTGATAGACTCAAAAAGCGGGTTACGATTGCATATTAGTTTGAAAATCGACCGGGTACACCGTATTTTTACACGAGTGACTTCCGGTCTGCTGACCCTAGCTAGTAGTATTGACGCAGTCGCGTCAAATAATAAACTCTGCCTTTTCGCGTGTGTCGCGTTGAGCTGCTTTTGGGACGCGTCTAACACGCGGCCGCACTGCGACTGGTGTGCATTGGCTGATTGACTTTAACGCCCGCGTTTCACTGCGTTCTCGTGGCGGCCACGTTGTCGCGCCGTTGACGTTTCTGGGTTATATACTGTCCGTGTTGGTCCTCATTATAGTAGAGAAGACAGAGTAAATATAATCTACACAAAGAAACTGTAACCCGATCGACTCACAGCCTCGAAAAGTAAGGGTTACATCACGTCACAAACTCATTCGGTATGCCTCCGTTCCGAACCTAGCACCCCGTATCGAAACGGTTCAATACAAATACATGTACCGTTACACCCATAGTATGGACATATTGCGCATCCATAGGTTACTGTAAACGTAAAATACTTACATATTTTTCTGAGGCGGAAACGTAGCACAAAGCGCTCACGAGCGTCAATGCCACTGATAGACACAGCACTGTGCAAATAAATGACTTGTGAGCCAAACTGTGCCACAAAGTAGATGCAGTGAATTATTTTGACCGACAGGTGGCAGCAACGCACTTCAAAAGGTGAATTGGTTACCCCACGCTGGCACGTAGACAGCACAGACATATTGTAAAATTATACAAATTAAAATGTATCTTTAGATTTTTTAAAAAATCATTTGCAAGGCACGGCGGCGCGCCACAATCTTTTATGTGTAGGGGGAACCCTGACGAGAGACTGGAGTCGTAAAATCAAAATCATGTAAGTCGGGTACGTTGTTACCCGGGGACTACCATGTACGTGTTTACGCTCCACGTTTAAAATTTTCTCCATTTTGGATTGTATTTTTTCCCAGCACCATTTATTACTTGTTCTTTAGTAACAAGGTTCTTACGGGTCTCTCCATCCATGTAAGACTGCTTTAGTTTGTTGCAAACAACAGAAAACATGTAAGATAAATAAAACCTTTCTTCTCATATACAAAGAACCTTCAATGGTATTCATTCCTTTTTAGTCTCAGGCTTGGATTTGACTTCTTGCAACAGTATGGTGAAAATGAGGCCGTCTCCATGGTAACATGAAGACGTGGTCTGTATGTTGTTGGAGTCTGATGCGGGTGCCTTCTTTGACTGGGCAGGAGGGAGAGAATCAACAAGCCCACCGTGCTAATGAATATTGAATTTAGAGGCCTTTTCTGTCTGACTTGTCTTTATTAAACATTTGATAGTGCGAGAATAGCATCCATTATTCATGTCTGGTGGTTAAAGGAAGTGACAAAAAGCGCTCTGCAACCAAGTGTAATTGTCACATCAGCCCCCTGTTGCGTATACACTGTGACAAGTGAAGGGTTGTTGTTAAAATTTTCTCAGTCTATTTTCTTCCAATGGAAATCCAAGATGCATGGACCACCCAATTTCAAGTTGTGTATTCTCGGAGATGTAACGTCATAGCAAAATGGTTGATGTGTCTTTCGAAAGCTGTGACTGGACTCTATTTGATCATGCCAAAACCTCAATTTTGAAATAAAATGGGTCAGTGTGACTCATTAGGATGTGGCCGAGTCACATTTTGCCAAGCGACCACGCTACCAGTCTCATTTTCGGTCCAATATTTGTAGCAGCTTCTTTGAAGGATAAGATTCTCTTACCTCTGTGGAGTTGGCCCCCGCCAGTTTATGTAAAAATGTCAATCGTTTGTGCTTGTTCGTGCTGTAAACATTTTTGTTTGAGCTGCTATCGGTTTTAAGTAGGGTTGTTCCGATCATGTTTTTTTGCTCCCGATCCGATCCCGATTGTTTTAGTTTGACTATCTGCCGATCCCGATATTTCCCGATCCGATTGCTTTTTTTTGCTCCCGATTCAATTCCGATCATTCCCGATAATATTTCCCGATCATATACATTTTGGCAATGCATTAAGAAAAAAATGAATAAAACTCGGACGAATATATACATTCAACATACAGTACGTAAGTACTGTATTTGTTTATTATGACAATCCTCAATATGGCATTTACATTATTAACATTCTTTCTGTGAGGGGGATCCACGGATAGAAAGACTTGTGACTTTGTATATTGTGACTAAATATTGCCATCTAGTGTATTTGTTGAGCTTTCAGTAAATGATACTGCAGCCATGCCCCAATGCATGATGGGAATTGGAACCATGATGGGAAGTGGAACCATTACTGTGCGTAGTGCTAGCAATTGATATATCTTCTCTGCGTTGGGAAATAAAATAAGGTGTTAAGAAAAAGATCCAATGCGACCTTGCTTCCCCACATTGCTTCCCATGATATTTCTAATCGTGGGGAGAGGGATTGTAAGGCTTTAGTCAATTAAAATAAGCCTCCAAAGGCTGCCAAAATTCATTCTACTTATTTAATGCCGCCTTTTATCTCTCTATATAGGTAAAACGGCGCCATTACAGATTGAGCGCGGCAATGCGTGAGTGAGTCGTGCAACGCATGCATTCATTGCGTTAAATTTTTTAACGTGATACATTTTAAAAAAAAACTTCTTACCGCCGTTATTGGGATAAAATTGATAACCCTACCTTAAGCCTAAACTAAAGACTCTGGATGAGTGTAACATATTATGTCTGTAATGTTAAATACAATTAGAAAACGATTTAATTAAAATATATATATATATATTAAAAAAAGGCGTGGCCGATATTTTTTTGCCGATTCCGATAATTTGAAAATGACGTGATCGGACCCGATCGATCAGGACATCTCTAGTTTTAAGATATTTATAATTCTTTTATAGGTCAATCTGAGGTCAACCAACAAGCCATTTTGGTTAAGAATAGCTAAAAATGGTGTCAATCGGTTATGCTTCGTTTATGCTGGTTTGCGCTGCAAAAAGTTTCGTTTGTGCTGCTATCGTTTTTGAAATACTGAGATATTAATTTCGAGTGATGTAGTCACGCAGCCTCTCCCCACCATCTACGGCGGAACAGAACTGCAATGGTGCCGTTCGTTTGTGCTACAGTGGTCTGAAAAAGTATCTGACCCTTTTGGAATTTCTCACATTTCTGCATAAAATCACCATCAAATGTGATCTGATCTTAGTGAAAATCACACAGATGAAAAAACTGTCTGGTTTAACTAAAAATTATAGGTTTTCATATTTTAATGAGGATCGTATGCAAATAATGACAGAAGGGGGAAATTAAGTTAGTAAACCACCACATTTAATATTTTGTGGACCCCCTTTGGCAGCAATAACTTCAACCAGACGCTTCCTGTAGCTGCAGATCAGTCTGGCACATCGATCAGGAGTCGGGACTAATCTTGGCCCATTCTTCTCTACAAAACTGTTTAGTCAGATTCCTGGGATGCCTGTCATGAATCACTGTCTTTAGGTCGTGCCACAGCATCTCAATGGAGTTCAAGTCTGGACTTTGACTTGGCCACTCCAGAACTTGTATTTTGTTCGTCTGAAACCATTCTGAAGTTGATTTACTTCTGTGTTTTGGATCATTGTTTTGTTGCAGCATCCATCCTCTTTTTAGCTTCAACTGTCTGACAGACGCCTCAGTTTTTCCTGTAAAACATCCTGATAAACCTTTGAATTAATTCTTCCATTAATGATTGCAAGTTGTCTAGGCCTCGAGGTAGCAAAACAGCCGGAAATCATGATGCTCCCTCCACTATGCTTCACGGTGGGGATGAGTTGTTGATGTTGGTGAGCTGTTCCATTTTTCCTCCGCACATGAAGTTGTGTGTTACTCCCAAACAATTCAACTTTGGTTTCATCAGTCCACATATATTTTGCCAAAACTTGTGTGGAGTGTCCAAGTGCCTTTTTGCGAACATTAAACGAGCCACAATGTTTTTTTGGAGTCTTGGAGTCCTCCAATGAACAGCATTCTTGGCCATAGTTTTACTTATAGTTGATGTGTGCACATAGATATTGGACTTTGCCAGTGATTTCTGTAAGTCTTTAGCAGACACTCTAGGGTTCTTTTTTACCTCACTGAGTATTCTCCGCTGAACTCTTGGCATCATGTTTGGTTGACGGTCACTCCTTTGGAAAGAAGCAACTTTGCCAAACTCTCTCCATTTGTAGACAATTTCTCTGACTGTTGATTGATTAACATCCAGACTTTTTGAAATGGTTTTGTATCCTTTTATAGCTTTATACAAATCAACACTCCATGATCGCAGGTCTTCAGACAGCTCTTTTGACCGAGCCATGATGCACATCAGACAATGCTTCTTATCAAGACACGTCTTACCAGGTGTGTGTTTTATAGTTTGCAGGGCAGCTTTAAACCACTCATCAGTGATTGGGCACACACCTGACTTAAATTGTTTGGTAAAAATTGGTATCAATTGCTCTTAGGCAGAGGGTTCACTTATTTTCCCCCCTTCTGTCATTGTTTGCATGTTATCAACGTTAAAATGTTAAAACCTATAAATGTTAAGGTGGTTTTGGTTAAAGCAGACACTGTTTTTACGTCTGTGTGATTTTTGACAAAGACAGATCACGTTTGATGGTGATTTTTTTCAGAAATTCCAAAAGGTACAGATACTTTTTCATACCACTGTAGGTTTGTGCTGCTATCAATTTATACATATTGAGATATTAATTTCGAGTAAGGACGTAAATAGCAACCCCTCCGTCGCGGCTGATGGAGTGTACCAACTTTCTCAATAACAGAGGGGTGTCCCAGCAAGTAGCGCAAGCGTAGCACAAACGAATGGCACCCCTTCGTGTTTATTTTGCAGTAAATGGAAATTAATATCTCAAGCCCTCATATGGTACAAAATGGACCAAAGGCTTGCCTTTTGTTTGTGCTACGTTTGAGCTAGTTGTTGGGACACCCCTCTGTTATTGAGAGAGTTGGTACGCTCTATCAGCTGCGGGAGTTGGATAACGAAAGGCTGCGAGTGACGTCATCAATCGAAATTAATATCTCAATATCTATCAAACAATGGAAGCACAAACAAAATTTTTACAGCACAAACGTAGCATAAACAAATGGCAAATTTCGGGTCCATTTTGGAATAAATGAGGGCATGCGTGACGTCATCACTCGAAATTAAGATTTTAAATATCTCAAAAACGATAGCACCACAAACGATAGACATTTTCAGCCATTTGTAATCAAAATAAGAGGCAGGTTGACCTCGTATTGACCTATAAAAGAATTATAAATATCTTAAATACATTTTTTACAGCACAAACATATCACAAACGATTGAAATCATTTTTATATCAATTTGTGTCTGATGGGTGATCAACTTCACGGATGTGATTTTCTTCCGTAATTTTGAAAGAAGTGTCTTCATGTGCACCGATGGGATTATAAATCAATATAAACCACCTCTCTCATTTGGAAAAAAACTCTTGATCAGAATTTTCCAATTGTGGTGTGTACATGAAGCATTTTTCATTCAGACTGGGTTTTTAATCTCAATAAATATGTCCACGTAAACGTAGCCGATATGCACAAACTGGAGCCGGAATCCATCCCCTAATCCTTGGATCAAAGGATGACCTGCTCAACCACCTGCATCACTGTCGCCCCTCAAGATACAGAAGCATATTGTTTTATTGGCATTACAAAGCGCTGACTGAAAAAAAATCAACTGCTGATCAAGCTTCGCGTCGAGTCTTTGATCAGCAACTCTTTCATGCAGTTCAATTGTCCACTGATAGTGTCTGTGGTTTTCTGTGTCTGATCTGATGATGCAAGTATTACATAGAAATGCGACTGGGCAATATACTGCCGCTTCAGAGATTTTAGAATCAAGGATGCAACATGTGTAGACATGTTTTCAATTGGGTTGAGGTCAGAGGGCAACTGGGAAGTTACAGTATTTACTGAGGGCGTTTTATGCGGCTTTTTGTCTTCTTGGATGAGCTGTATTGTTAGTGTCTTCGTGTGGCTTCTTTTTGGATGTAACATTGGTTCAGTAGTTGGTTAGATCTGTGGTATGGTTGGCATCCATCCCAGCCTGGCCATTTCTGGAAAGGGAATCCCTTCCATCTGTGGTCCCTTCTCAAGGCGTCTTATTTTTTCCCAGAATTTTAAAAAGTTTTTCCTTGCCCGTTGGGTTTCAACTTGGCGATGTCACAATTAATTGCATGAATTGCATATTATAATTTTTATTTCTTATATTCACTTATGTTTTACTTTCCTTTTTTTTTAAAATTTATATTGTAATGTTTACTGTATGCTATTAGGTATTTGTTTATTATGCCCTTTTTTGTTAATGGTTTGGAGCAATGAATAATGATTTATACTTCATAGTAGGGATGTCCCAATTGCATATTTTTGCACCCGAGTGTAAGTCACCTGATTTTGAGAATCTGCTAATGCCGAGTCCCGATCCGATACACAATTTTTTTTATTTTATTTTTTTTTAATTCCAAACATGTTACAGTACTGTCCTTTTACAGTAGTTCCTCTTCCTCTTTTCCCGGGAGTGTTGTGGAGTATAAAACGTATATATCTGTGCAACTTTTGGCAATGCCATTGTATTTCTGATTTTTTTTTTTTTTTACTTTTTACCACTTTAAAAAGTAAAAAAAATATATATATATATTTGAATTAGAGCTGAAGGATATTGGAAAAAATTAACAATATGTTTTGCCAAGGCTTCACTCTTACTTTTTGCATTGGTTGCACCTAACTTTTTTTTTTAAGGTGCATCGGTGCAAAATGTAGGCTCACCCACATTTTTTGTTGTATCACCTTTACAGCTATACGTCACTCTCCATATTATTCATATAATTAATTCATCCTCTGAACTGTGGACGTGCTAACCTAACCACTGTCCCACTGTTCCGCCTTCATAATGTGAATTATTTTTAAAGAAGAATAACGTAGAAAATTGCTTGTCTTTATTAAATGCTTCATTGAATGAGTCCACTCAAATTTACTCACGCTTTCACGCCCCTGCTGCCGAGAACAACCTCTCTACAACGAAGATTGACTAAACAATTAACACATTTGTGCCTTTGATCGTAGAGCTACCAAGCCTTATCTCACCAGATCAAAGCTACAAACCTGTCAATCATCGTGAAGTACCAAACGCCAACTGCACTGGTGACCAGCAGGAGGAATGGTTAGAGGCTATATGAGCATGAAGAAGAAAAACACAATTTTTAAAAAAAAAAATTGAAAACCCCATCCTTTTCACCAATCCTCGGAAAGAGGGCGTGATTGGCCCAATTTCCCTTCACGTGATCGGATCGAGACATCCCTACTTCATAGCTAAAGTGGCAAAATGCATTAGTGTTGTCATAGACTAAAATTATAACTTTGCTATGTTACCTCGCTTCTAGTGCCGAAACAGTACCATTTAAGAAATTAACAGTGATGGGCACGTTACTTTAAAAAAGTAATTAGTTACATTACTCACTACTTCTTCCAAAAAGTAACTGAGTTAGTAACTGAATTACTCTATAGTAAAAGTAACAAGTTACCAGGGAAAGTAACTATTTCCGTTACTTTAAAAAGAACTTGTTGTATGTCAAAGAATTTGAAAATTTCTGAGCAGTATTCGAGTCAGTGGAATAGAGAAGAACAGACAGGTAGTTAACTTGTTAGGTGCTTCAGCAGATTTGAATTGCTTACCACAGATGTCGACAAAAGCTTTGCCCGGGGACATAAATTACACATTACATGCAGGTTCTTTCCTTTAATTTCGACAAACTTGAAATAGTGTCTATATCTCCACCTCTTAAAGGACAAGTTTTCTTCTGAATGCTCTGCCATCCCGACCCTGTGCATCTGTTTTGCGTGTGTGTTTGCCGCACGCGCTGTTCCGGTTTGCTTGTGAAATCACCGGCTCTGATTGGCTTACCACGACACATGACTCTAACCCTCAGCCAATCACAATCACTTCCATCGCATCTCTCGAGGGGTCGCATTCAGGTAGGCTCGTTTCCCGACAATTCACGTCGCCTTCAAAGCGTCTGCCGTCCTCAAGATGGAAGCAGAATTATTGCTGGCTGACAGTGGGAGATGGGAACGAGGCCAGCATCAGGTGTAGCAAACACAGAAACGTTACCAAACTTTGGAAAGCATTGTCTAATTGAATGAGCAGGGACAAACAGCTTGGAGTCAGAAGTACGTGCGCTATTCTCGAACCTGAACGCACTCCAAGTCTTGGATGACAAAACAACAGAGCAGAGAGTCGACTCGACATGGCTGGTAGTTTCTTCAATTTATTCAGAGTAAGTAACGCACCGCTTTTGACCGTCAGTAACGGTAACGGCGTTGTAACGGCGGAAAAAGTAATTAGTTAGATTACCCCGTTACTGGAAAAAATAACGCCGTTACGTAACAGCGTTATTTATAACGGCGTTACTCCCAATACTGGAAATTAATAATTTTTTAAAAATCTAAACAAAAACACTTTGACTTTTTCAGGTGGAGCGGTCTATAGTCATTAGGGCTAGAGAGCGTGTAATTCTTGGCAATTAAATAGACGTAATCTTCTTTTTTTTTTTTTAAAGGGTACAATGCATAGAAAGACATGCAATTCCAAAAAGATAAATGTTAGTATGAGTTATAATAATTTGGGATTATAGCCCCTCTTGATTTTTTTGTTTCAATAAAATTTGTAAAATTAGTTTAGTAGGTCGCCATTGCTGTTGACAATGCAATGCACTCCGGGCAGTGACGTCACTGGGCGGCGCTGCCGGGCTACCACAGTGTCACTCAATAGCTACTGTATATGAACATGCCGTCTGTTCTGCCCTTCCAATTTGAGCACGAGCGGAAAAAGGATGAGCAGGACACCACTGTTGTTGATATTTAGCAAAACGAGCGGCAAAAGCAATTAAATGGAGCTCTCCAGCAGGATTCGAACCTGCGATTCTAGTGTGACAGCCGGGCTCGAAGATTACAGGACTATCTTTCCGCGTGACGTTAGGGTCCCGATTTTACTTATAAAGTAATCACAACCCGCATGCGTTGTCTGTCTCTGTGCGATAATACCTGAAAGGTAAATGCAAATGAAAAGAAAGTGCGGCTGGCTTGACCACGGAATTAGAAAACGCGGCTCACTTCAGACAGCAAGCAGACAACAATAACATGGGGATTGCGTAAAAGGGTTTAGTGAACACACAAAAAAACATGTGATCGCTAAAAAAGGAGACAAAAAAAGGGTAGGTGACAGTAGGTCGGGATCGATAAAAAACATAAACAAAAAAAAAAAAACAAGGCAATGATGGAACTAGCAATGACGGGATGTACAAACTGTCAAATGGCAGCAAGTCAATATGTCGGCAAGCCGCTTAGGATCGGTTTAAAGACACTGCTGATGAGCTGGAATGGGATAAACGTACGAAGTTGGGCACTCATCCCACAGCTCTGTAACAAAACAATCTGACGAGCAGCAGAATGTGACAAAACCATCCCAGTCGTCATACTAGCTTCGGTTGCTAGCTAGCACAGCTATTCTCCCAGTCCAGCCCATCCGCGTGATCACCCCCAGCGTCCATTGCGCGCATAAAACATAGCGCCCTCCATAAGTCAAAACATTTACCAAATATTACAGATTTTTAGATCACTGGCAATTATATATGTGTTTCTAATAACACATTTTAGTAAAACAGAACAATTATGGCTTATTAGACCCTACAAGTCTTTAAATCTGAGGTTCCCTTTAAGAAATTTTCAAATACGTCAATAGTACCAGTGACGTGCGGTCAGGGGAGGCTGTCATCATGACAAAAAAATAATTATAACATCAAATTTATATTAATATTTGTCCATTGCTCTTTATGTATGACTCATTTCAAACATTTTTTATAGTCAAAATCGCTGAATTTGCCCATTTCCTGTTCAAATAACGAAATGAAACGAGAGGTGCGGCAGCAGCGAGTAAAGCCTCACCTCTGATTGCGCAATCCATAACAAACTGGGTTGATACATGGAATTGGAGCGTGCTGGTTGCCGTACATCTGCATGTCGCCATTATAATGTTTCCAGATACGTTTATTTGACCTGATTTCCCACAGTCTGGCTAATGTCTTTAACCCTTAAAGTTTAATGTTTGTTAGCGACATATTTAGTTTTGCTGATGGGAAATAAAACCGCAGTGAAAAGGCACAGCTTACGGCAGATAGTACTCTGCCGCACTGAAAGGGGTCGTACGTGAAACTGGACTTTCCGTCAAAAGTGGACGCGATTAACAACACCGGAGCTAAAAGGTTTGCTTCAAACTACGGGACAGAAGATAACTCGCGCTTTTCAAACGGACTGGTACACCCGAAAAGACTGGCTATGTGGCTGTCCTTCGAAAAAATCGGCTTTGCTGCTTTCCCTGCCTTTTTTTCTCAACTTGTGCCAATGTCTGGACTAACACGAGATATTGTGACATTAAAAAACTACCACGAAGCCTCAGCAAACACGAGAGCTCGACTACTCACATTCAAAGCCTGATTGCTTTAAAAACTTTTGGAAGCTCAAGGATCGATTTGGCTTTGACGAACAGCGGAAGCTCAACGGTAGCATCCAGAACGCCAAGGTAAAGAGTTTGAAAGACCTCATTAATGCAACCTGCATCCTAGCTAAACAGGAGTTAACATTTCGTGGTAACGATGAGCGTGTAAGCTCTTGTAAACGTGGCATATATGTAGAATGATTACATGGTTTGCTAAGAAAGATGAAAGGTTAGCTAGACATTTGGACACATCCACTGTGTGTTCTGGCTTGTCAAATAGAACACAGCGATCTAATTGAAGCAATCCTCTCCATTGAGGCGGAGAGATTTTTTTAAGGTAAAGGAAAATAAGGAGGACTTTTACAAAAAGGGCGTAGGTTTGCATAGGGACGGTAGGGACATAACACTACCAACTTTTCAGGATGCTAAAATTGTCCCCACCAACGTTTAAGCAACCTTACCTTTTTTGCATGATATAATGTTCAGTTATATAGAGAATTTAGATCTTTCAATAGCTCCATATGTTGTAAGGATAGAATTGACCCTACCATTATTAAGTAAATTATTTTCATTATGTTTATGCTAATAAAAACCAGACATTTATTCAGGAAGTTTTCAAAATGTTTCTTTAATATTTTTTGAAAACAAAGGTTTGAATCGACCAGTGTATCATCTGAACCAATGCACATAAAAGTTATTATCAGTAGATAAGGATTTATTTTGCATTGATCATTTTGCCTATTAATTAACTAGGTTCATATACATGAGAAATGTGGCCCTTTGCCCCCTTCATCCAATCTGTTTGGTCTTATTAATGTCCCGTCCCCAGCAAAAAGTCTACCTACATGCAGGTTATGCTGTTATATCGTCCCTACGAATGTTGAGACCAAACCTATGCTCTTCCAAAGTAACGGCGGTTTTTGTGGTGAAGGACAGGTGCAAGACCACAAACAGTTTTCATTTCAATCTTATAAAAATAAAAAATAAAAAAAAGAGCTTAGACTAAGAAAAATACAATAGAATATTTAAAAACTAAATTTTGGCCTTAAATAAAATATTCTTTGTTTTTCTTTTCACACTCTTTGTTTAGCAATCTGTAATAAATTGATTAAAGTATCAGAATTGCAAGTTTTAAAAACAACTGAATATTTCACTAAAGGTCAGAATTGAATTCTGTGGTTTTGTACACCACTCTTTACTCTCATTTATGTTACATGAATTATCGCAAATGCATGTTATTTTCTTACTTTTACGTATCGATAATATGTACCGTGTGTGCGTGTTTTGTGAAGAATGCTGATGAGATATGAAATAACCAGTAGCCAATTGAATAAGCTACCCTTTTTGGTTTATATATTTGGAAATCTGACACTAAAGGAGTCAGTGCCTCACCAACCATGAACCTCACCGCACGTCACTGGTCAATACTGTATATGGTCTTGGCCAGTGTGTCAAATAAAAGCATCGATACTTGGTGGGAGCATATCGGGTTGCAAAATACTGTGATATAACGCCATATGGAGATATTGTCACACTCTTACTTATGCTACTTACTCTTACTTACTTGTGAGTAGAATTCTGAATGGAAAAATGAATTCATTCAATTTTGGGTGTAAGGTGAAAAGTCACATGACAAAATGTGGAAAAACTACAATGCCGTGAATATTTTGCAACTGCACTATATTTTACAGAGGTCGTGTTTGACGCTTTCAAACATCTTGAACGTGCATACTTTCCTGCATCAAGAGGTTTTTAGTATTTTACTGACAGAAGCAGCAGTTTCGCTTGCAATACCTACGTGTAGCTGTTCAGTGGAACAAACCTTTTTGCCCTCTGATAAACACACAAATTATTAACCAGGACATTGATATTCATGAACTAAATTTACACAGGTGTGGATGTGTGTCCAAAACACCACAAACTTCTCGGAACCAACAATATACAATGATTAGATGGTGAATCTTAGCAAGAAGAGAAGCTGAATTGCTTGCTGTTTTATCAAATTTGGGGGTAGGGAGACACCAAGCAGTGAACACCAATCTTGACCTCAATCTGAGAGTGCATGATGAGAGATGTATCCCAATCTAGTATTTATTGATGATGTGACTTCTGACAAAAGCATCAGGATGAAAAATGAAGTATTCCTGGCAAGATTATCTGCTCATATTCGGCCGAAAACCTCAGAAGTCATTGGATGGCATTTCACATTATGGATGGACAAATGACCAAAGCGTAATTCGGAAGCAGTTTTTAAAGGTAAAAAACTGGAATGTAATGCAATGGCCAAATCAATTACCAGATGTGACTCTGTTTGAGCATGCATTTTACCTGCTGTTGACAAAACTAAAGGAAAAATGCTCCAAGAACAAATGAACTGAAGACTGTGTGGAGGACATCAGAGGGTGACAATCAAGGATCTGGTACTGGCTATGTGTTCGAGACTTACTGTAATTGTAATAATTGTTAGGGCTGCAGCTATTTATTATTTAGTTCGAATAATCGAGTAATCAGATTGTGATAATGCATTGCAGAATACATTTTAGGAGATGTAAAACAAATAAACAAGTGTTTATGCTAGCAATAATATTTTGGCTAGCTAAGATTACACTTTCAAAAGAGCATTAAATGCGAATACAAAATAAAATGGCATTTTCTTCAAACTATGCAGAATTGCACTTAAAATTGCAATAAATGCTTTTAAAAATAAAACAACAAAAGAACAATTGGCTAACTTGCATAAAAAAAAGTCCGCTAGCTTAAATGCTTTAATATGCTAACTTTTTTTTTTTTTTAACAATGTTGTTAACAAATCTTTCAAACACATATTTCCACAAAAAAAATGGAAAATGCAAAAACAAGCATATTAGCTCAAACAAAAACGTACCTCTTGTTGGTCTTGACAGGGAGCCGCTGGATTCAGCCACATTAGTTTCAAAACAAACTGTGACAACGTCGCTCTAATTAAATTAATCCTCGAAGCAGCAAAATTTGATTCGAATCTTTTTTTCCATTGAATTACTCGAGTTAATCGAATAGTCGTTGCAGCACTAACAATTGGGTCTTTTTTTTTTTTTTTCTTTTTTTTTTTTTAAAATAGTGCCATTTGGAATTAACAGAGACGACATTAACGTGGACATTTTGTGCTAAAGTTAGCCCTCAGCCAAGCTTAATAGCTAACATGACTTTGGACACCAGATGAGAATCTATGATTTTACAAATAAACTTTTTGAAATTATTCAATTAATTCATTTGGTATATGTATATATATATATATATATATATATATATATATATATATATATATATATATATATGTATATAGCTTTAACAGTGTACACATTATGATCAACTACACTGAACGCGCTTCATAAAACTGCAAAATCTGATTTATTATTTCCTAAAAAATGTAATTGTTTATCACCGTTGAATTTCCCACCACTGGTGTGATGCTATTGGCGAAGAGAGATGTCATTAATAAACGAGGAATTTTCCTAAAGGGACACTAACACAACAGAGTGGAAAGTTTTTAAAATTAAAAAAAAAATTTTTAATAAATGAGACATTTTAATTAAAAATAAAACATGATTAAGGATTTGTCCAGGACAATAAAATTCTCACATTTATTTAGGATTTTTTTTCGACTTATATTAGTTGATTAGACTGAATTTGATTGAAACACTGTGGCGACATAACAAAATTTTTACAAAAACCTTTTACCAGAAGTAAATTAAATTTTTAAAAATTGTGCGAATTTAGGAGCCTGTACCCTTAAATGTACTATAGTCAGCAATCGATATTACACAAAGAAAATAACTAAGTTGAATGAGTATTTGTTCAACTTTAGAGAAAATACAGCTTCATTTATACTAGGGACACAAATGGCACCCTTTAAAAAAATGACCCAATTCAAAAAATTGCAATTCTGGGTGTGACATCACAAACAGAATGATGATCTTAGCTAGCTTGCTAGTGCTGCGCTAGCTATTACATGTTGCCAGAGGACAGGAAAGGAAGACTATTCAGGATCTCCTTTCATTATTAAGCCTTTTCTTTCACTTTTTCAGGATTTATCTGAAAAATATAGTCTGATATTATTTTAATGTCAATTTTTGTCGTGTTTCATAGCACTTTTAAGGACCTTACTGTATTCAACCAGCCTTTTGCATATTCCCTCCTTGCCTCAAGTCCTCAGCCATCATGCATGTTCCAGAAAAGTAATGTCAGGACTTTCATTATTTCTGACAAGTGACCCTCACTCCACTTGATAATGAAGTGTTTTGAAAAATGGACCTGTAGACGAATAACCCACGGACTATTGACCTCATTCCACCATCACCAGTTTGCCACATCGAGAAAACAGGTCAACTGCCAAGTCAAGTCACATGTATTTGCTATATCTAACCCTTAATGACAACAAAGTCTGAAATGGCTTGACAAAAAATGACATCACTTGATCCTAAGTGACCCAAACTGTCAAGGAAAATCTGAAAACAATGTTGTGGGGAAAAAAAAGAATAAAAATAAAAGAAGAAGCCTAAAAGTGACCACAGATGGGGGATACACCGTCCTGGATGACCACATGCATCCACTGTTCATTGAAGTATGGCAAGGGCTCGGCCGTCACGCTGTTGTGGCATCTTTTGAGGATTTTATGCTACCGAAGACATGTTTTAAACCTTGTAACTGAAAAAGCAAGTTTTAGTTTGTGTGATTTCATTTTTGTTATATTTTTTCAGCAGTTTGTTTTTATTAATTTCCCATAAGTGTTCTTTTTTTTGGCTATTATTCCCACACATTTCGAAAATTCTTACCATTAACAATCAGTGAAACTAACATGTCTGTCCTTGGGTCTGACTGATTTTCAGGCAAGAAGCGCCGAGATCCCCGAGCTGCGAACGGAGCCCCTCATGCGCTCGTGCAGCAGCAGCACAGCAAGCATGAAGGTCAAGAATGTTAAGAAGTTAGTAGACACTCTCCTACAAAGACTCAGCACTGTTCGTTCGTTTTATGTGTACACACTCCTGTTCATGTGCTTTTTCATGCCTCCTTCACCTGCTTGAAAATTTTCACCCCCATTCTACAATCTATTGCTATTTCTCTGTGCACTAATTTATGACTTTTGTTTTACTTGTGCTCCTTAAGTGTTACCATGAATTAGTGCCTAACCCCCCGCTGTATGTGTTTTTAATTTAGACTTTGCTTTACCAAGGGCCACTTTCCCAAACTGGCAGAATGTGCTCATTTTCACTATGAAAACGTGATTCAGGTAATCCACGTTTGATTTTTCTTATTACTGTCTCAATGTTATTATATGATGAAATTTGAAATATTATACAGTACGAGTGTGTATTGGCTTATATGTAGTGATACTGTTTGTAACACAATTCGATTTAATCTCGATACTACACTTAAGACAATTATTGCATATTTATCTAGATATACGTCTCAAAGGATGTTTTGCATGTTGATAACGAACAGTTACTAAAAAAAAAAAAAATGCAGGTGAAAACTAGATATTGACCGATATGAGTTTTTCCGGACTGATACCGATTATTAGTAATTAGAGGGGCCGATATTCATTTGCAATAAAAGCGTAAAAATTGGCGTATAAAGATTTAATAATGCAAACGCTGAACTTCATTGAAATGCCTAAAGCATGTTTCTTGAATCACACAAATAAAAAATAATAGCTCCAGAAGTGCCTGAATTTTCTACTCTCTTATGAAGTTGAATAAAAGGTTTAGGGCTGCAGCTATCGAATATTTTAGTAATCGAGTAATCGACTGAAAATTCTATCGATTTATCGAGTAATCGGATAAAGCATTTTTTTGGGGGGGTAAAGAGCAATTATAAATATACATGAGAAAAAAAGACATTTAACCCAATATTGAACCATTTTCAGTCAATGAGTGTCTTTATTTTCGATGTACATTGTTGAAAACAGCCAACAATTGCACCTCAGATGTGACTAGGAAAAAAAAATTCACTGCTTTCACTCAAAAAACTTCTAGATCTTATTAAATAAACATATTTCTTACCTAAAAATGCTGGATAACACACATCACTTGAGAGCAATGTGTTTTTCCCACGTGTTTCAATTGAATTTCCATTTGTGTCAAGCTATTTTTAAGTTCTAGTTAAGTTTTAAGATAGTCTAAACTGCAAGTACTGATAGGATTTTGAGTTTTTGCAGTGTTCAAAATAAATGTACAGTATGATACCTGCTGCATTGGAGCACATTAGGGACCAGTGGTACTTGGTGTTTTATTCAGCAATGACTACTGAGCTAAAACTGACAGTTAGCTTTATTATTAGAGATGTCCCAATCGATCGGCGTCCCGATCGATCACGTCCGTTCACGTTATTTTCTAAGTATCGGAATCGGCAAAAAAATATCGGCCATGCCTTTTTTTTAATATGTATATATTTTAATTAAATCGTTTTCTAATTGTATTTAACGTTACAGACATAATGTGTTACACTCATCCAGAGTCTTTAGTTTAGGCTTAATGTAGGGTTATCAAAAATATCCCGACAACGGCGGGATATTAATTTACTATAAAATGTGTCACATTAAAATATTTAACGCTATTAATATATGCGCTGTACGACCCTCTCACCCATTGTCGATCTCAATCTGTAATGACGCCGTTTTACCTATTTAGAGAGATAAAAGGCAGCGCAAAATGAGTAGATTGAATTATGGCAGCCATTGGAGCCTTTCTTCAATTGGCAAAAATTTTGCAATCCCTCTCCCTATGATTAGAAATATCATGGGAAGCAATGTGGTGAAGCAAGGTGGCAATTGCTCTTTGTAGTAACACCCTAAGTTATTTCCCAAAGCAGAGAAGATATATCCATTGGTAGCACGACGCACAGTCATGGTTTTACTTCCCATCATGGTTCCACTTCCCATCATGCATAGGGGCATGGCTGCAGTATCATTTACTGAAAGCTCAACAAATACACTAGATAGCAATATTTAGTCACAAAAGTCACAAGTCTTTCTATCCGTGGATCCCTCTCACAGAAAGAATGTTAATAATGTAAATGCCATCTTTATTCTCATAATAAACAAATACAGTACTTATGTACTGTATGTTGAATGTATATATTCGTCCGAGTTTTATTCATTTTTTTCTTAATGCATTGCCAAAATGTATATGATCGGGAAAAATTATCGGGAATGATTGGAATTGAATCGGGAGCAAAAAAAAGCAATCGGATCGGGAAATATCGGGATCGGCAGATACTCAAACTAAAACGATCGGATCGGGAGCAAAAAAACATGATCGGAACAACCCTATTTATTATGTTTTAATTTTACACCCTCATCACACTACGGTGCTGTGTTTTTACAGATTAAATAAAGCCTGTATGTAAGACGTTAGCCACGCATCGACAGTGGTCATAATCAATAGAAACCTAGCCCTCTGAAGGGCTAACGTTATGTGAGCGAGTTACAATAACGTTATATTTATTAGCTCTGAGAAGTCTACTGCTTAAAGATGGCGGCTGTTTACGAACGCTGCCCAGGCGCGGCTTAGTCTGTCAATTCGCATCTAGTTCTAAATGCATGCGATATCTATGAGACGCATCGGACACTACCTGATACCACACTAGCATCATGCGGGCGTAGTTTTTAGCAACGTCGGCGTAGTTTGTAGCGGCTGTCGGCTGCAGTAAGTTTTTTATTATTTTTTTTATTGCTTCTTCCTCTACCCTCAGCTCGTTGCCCGCATTAAAAGTAGTCCGGGCAAAACGTGATGCTTAGAGCTGGCAAAATTAAACGATTCCTCGAGGTGAATAAAATTACTCGGATCCATTTTTAAACTCGAGTTACTCGAGTTGCTCGAGTATTCGTTTCAGCTCTAAAAAGGTTATATAAATAGCTCTCCGGAAAAGAAGTGTTGTTCCCCAAAAAAATAATTAAAAAATATTTTTAAACAAGAATAACATAGAAAAATGCTTGTCTTTATCGAATGCTTCATTGAGTCCACTCAAATCCGCTCAATGCTAAGAACCGGCGCACACACGCAATGAGTTACCACAGCACACTTATGTTTAAGAAGCTAAACGATGATTGACAAATTTGGCGTCTTTGAAGGTAGCGCTGCCAAGCTTTTCGGGCAAGTTCAAAGCTTCAACGCTTGTCAGTCATCGTGAACTTTACAAAGCAAAACTCTCAGTGCACTGCTGACCAAGAAAAGCAGCAGCAGCTTAGGCTGTAGTAGCATGAAGCAAAAAAACATAAATGTGTAATTTTTAAAATTAAAAACCAGATCCTTTTCACCCGATTCCGATCCTCTGAAAAATGGCGCGATCCTTAGTCCCTATTCCTAGTTTTAAATGGAGTTTTTCATATCGGCCCATCGGTTTAAAAAAAAAAAAAAAAAAGGCTGATACCGATATATGTCAAATAGGCCTGAACGAAAATGGAAAAAACTATCATTGCAATTTTTGGGGGGTTTGCGATATATTGTGAAGCACACTTCAGACAGGGCTGCAAGTTTAACAATGATTACCACATTTATGCCTTTGATCGTAAATCTACCGAGGCTTCTCTGGCCAGATCAAAGCTACAAACCTGTCAATCATCGTTAACGTTAAGTACTAAACGCCAGCTGCACTGATGATCAAGAAAAACAGTTTGGTCGCACTGCTTAGCAAAAGAGAGGGTGAGAGGCTGTGGCGCTGTACAAGCATGAAGCAGAAAAACATTTGTTTGGCCATTTACGCTTTTATGGCGTTTTCCCCCACCGAATGGGATTCGAAAGAGAACACACTGGGTAACTCGGCTTGTGCTAACAGTTTATTGTTGGTTTTTTTATTGTTGATTTTTTTGGAGTTGCAAGCAGTAAGCACCAAGTAGGTTATAAACCTATAAATGCAAACAAAGAATGTGTATGTATGTATAAATACAAATAATAATAATGCTATGTTAATACAAATACATGCATATATATATATATATATATATATATAGATATAGATATATAGATATATATATATATATATATATATATATATATATATATATATATATATATATATATATAGATAGATATATATATGGCGGAAAACATTCAGGTGACTTGAAGTTCCGCTCTGAGACCCCCTATTTGGCCAACTTTCAAAATTGTCCAATATGCATGTGTGATACATCTTTGGAAAGCTTAAAATCTCAATTTTCTGAGGGAACAAAAATTTTGAACATGAGGGCATTTAAAAAAAAAAAAAAAAAGAAAGTTTAAACTGCAAAACCCTATCTGGAGGTGAGAGCACGCGAGAGCAGAATTACGGACGCCATGACTTTAATTATTTTCGCGTATTTAATATTATCACGTACTTACCTTTTTTCGATCCAAAAACTCCATGTAGCATGTATCACTGAGTGCCAAAACACAGCTGTGAATGGCCACAGCTGGATTTTTTGGGGATTTTATGGGTGAAACATGGTATATAACAAGGGTCGCGATTCAGAAATCGCAGACATCAAGGAGTAGTTGCGATTTTTTTACTTTTTCATATATTTACCCTTTTAAACGTTTTTTTTTTTGGGGGGATCGATTATTTATCATCTAGCATATCGGAGAAAATGCAACAGTAACAAAAAAAAAAAAATACAATTAAGCGATAGTTATAAGGTAGATATCCGCGACTTTTACATACGCCATTTTTTTCATTGTGACATAATTTGTTTAAAAGTTTAAAATATGTGAATGAATAATTATTTAGGTCTTTTTTTTTTTTTTTTAAACGAAATATGAGACATCAATTAATGATTCTAAGCTAAAAACGACAGACATTTTGAATAATAAATATAATTACCTTCGTTTTATGGCTGGTTTGAAACAAAAGCGTTTGTTCGACGTCTGTAAACGGGGGTTTTCAGCAAACGATCAAATTAAAAATAGTTCGGGGGCTTAATGAGCCATGAATCTGCTATGGCAGCATATAGACATTGTTCTATCAAACACAACAGTTATTTTGGCTTAAAATACAGCTGTTTCTTTTGAAGAGGAGTGCAATAGCAGAAACTGCTTTTTCAGTCTTGTCTGTGTTTTCTGCCATATATAAATAAAGAAATAATTGCGTGTTTAATATAAATCAATAAATAAAACATGTTGAAACAATAGAATTTTTAACTTTGTGGATTAAATATATATGTTGAATTTTTTTTTTTTTTTTTTAATAGCCTGGTCACCACCTGACACCTTGCTTGCTACCAGGTCACGTTGAATAAGGCGCTATTGGAACAGAAAAGTTAGCATGGTGCAAAAATGAATCAGCAATTTTTTAATTTACATACACAGCGAAATTTTTCAAAATTCAATTTGAGGTAAAAAATAAAGATGATTATGATAGTTTATAAAAGTGCCCAGCGAGGAAAAGTTCTGCACATTTTGACCGTGGAAAACGTATAGCTTGCATTCTAGCCATATTGTTTGTTGTTGCCGTTGAGCTGCCGCCGTGCAGAGCACTGTATTTGAGTGTTGTGAAAAGTGGGTGTTAAACTAAGGCTCATTGGAACTTTTAGTTTTCAAATGTGTTTGTCATTGCGCTGTCTAACCGCAGGGATTTGCATTTTAATACACGGGCACGTTTATTTCCAATACAAAAACTCCAACACACATTGTAGGTGAAATAGAAAGCTGTCTTTGTAGTAGCCTAGTAGTAGTACGTAAACTATCCAGACTGCGTGCATACTGTGACTGTGCACGCCTTGTATGGAGAAAAAGCGCGAATATGACAGACCGAAACGGCTGTTTTTGGATAGGGAAAAACAAAACAGCACCCCCTGCTGTGAATGACTTCCAGAGCCCCTGCTCGCAACACGAACATTTCCTAAATAGAGACGCATGTTAAATGTAAGTGCACTAATCCGTTCCAAGCACTACTGACACGCCACATTACCGTATTTTTCGGACTATAAGTCGCGTTTTTTTTCATATTTTGGCTGGGGGTGCGACTTATACTCAGGAGCGACTTATGTGTGGAATTACTAACACATTATGATATAATTTCACATGTTATTTTGGTGTTTTGCAGTGACACTGATGGTTTTGTAAAGTTTTTAGCATGTTCTTATGATATAGTTATCTGAATAACTCTTTATAGCTATGGCCACGTTCGCGTTCTGCCTTTGGCAGTGTATGTTCAATTGTATTATTGACTTTTTTATCTTGAAATGGATGCATTTAGTTTGTGGCGCTTTCACGCCCACGTGAGGGCGCACTTGCACTTGTTTACGTGAAGAAGAGTGCTCACACGCCAGAAGAAGACGTACAGCTACGTAGTTCTGAGTGAGTGAGTGAGTGGGCGAGCTAGCGAGAGAGAAAAGACGGCTGCGAACCTACTTTCATTGTTTATGCTTTTAAATGATCTCTACAGAGGCAACGCCTGCGTGTATCATCTTTTCTGTTGTTGTTGTGTGTTTTCCACCCGCGATCGGACACTTAGAGCCAGTTGTGTGGTTGTTTGAACGATGTGCTAATGATAGCGAACGCATGCTAACCTGTTACTTATTACTGTAATAGTACCTAATTATCATTTATTTACGTTGATGCGAACCTGTTTGCTATCGAGGACCAAATTGATTCAGCAAATTATACAGACGTCCAGCATTGTCTTTTGGGAGTTCGCTGGATCGCCAGGACCGAGCCGTAGCGTAGGACAGTATATTCACATTTCGTTGTTCATGCACTGTACACTGTACATTTATTTAGCATGTTGTTCTCTATTGTATTTTTATATTAAATTGCCTTTCAAGATGACATGTCTGTTCTATGTGTTGGATTTTATCAAGTAAATTTCCCCCAAAAATTCGACTTATACTCCGGTGCGACTTGTATATGTTTTTTTTCTCTTCGTTGGGCATTTTATGGCTGGATCGACTTATACTCAGGTGCGACTTGTAGTCCGAAAAATACGGTAAATTTTATAATAATATATATCATACCGTTCGAGTGAGGCAATGTTCTCTTTCACCATATCGATAATGCCTATCACCTACCTCACTCTTCGTGACACAAAAATGCGAGCAGACCTATGCTCTAATGTGCTGCTAATTCATACCAAGCCATGTCGTGACAATGTCTATTTCTCTCGCTCTCTCACACTGTCACACTCTCTCGCAATAAACATAACACAGACGTCATATCAGCTAAGTAGAAACCAAATGCTGTACTGTTTTGGTGAAGAACTAGGGTGAACACCCACATTTTGTTGGATATTTTAAGATGCATGTAAATGTTTTTTTCGCCTGCAAATCTTCAGACGTTTTATTATTTAGTGCTTCTGTTTACCTGGTTTTACACACTGATTTGATAGATGCAAAAGGCTCACCAATTGTTTTGCCATAAATTCTTGACGTGAACGTTGGATAGCCATCCTTCCTAGAATCCTCACTTCTTCTGATATGATCACCAGTAGGTGTCAGCAGTCAGCCAATTTGATAATATTGCCCTTTTGAAGTGATGAAACTTTGTTGCCCTAATTTGGGTTACTTGTTTGACAAAAATTCTATTTTAATGTGTTCATGACTCATAGAAGAGGATAGAGTAGATTAGAATAGAATAGACTTTACTTGGCATTATACATAGTACAAGGAGATTAAAAGTAGCAACTCCCTTACAGTGCATCGCAAAATGAATTAATGAAGAAATGTTCTTATTTCAAGAATAGATATTGTTCTGAACATTATTTGAAAGCATTTTTTCTTGATTTAGGTAAGAAAATGACCATTTTTTAGATGGGTATAGTATGGGTTTAATAAGAACAAAAGTAATATTTACTAAAAGTGGGAAAAATCTGACGCATTGATCTGTTAACTAGTCTTTAACGCTAAAAAAAAAGATTTGACTAGATTTAAAGAAAAATAATCTGATTAAAACATAAATTTGCTGTTTTTATTTATTTATTTGTTTTCATTTTAATGCACTGGTGTCGAGTCATTGGCTTTCGACTTGGGTATTGTCGTTAACTTGTTCATACCGCAGGGCCTAATGCACAATTCCGATTTTTTTGTCATATCTGATTTTTGGGGCGTGCCGATTCAGACTGCCGTTGTCCATTGAGCCCATTCAAGTGTTCAGCATGCACACTAATTTGCAGTCTGACACGTACTGAGCAAACCGAGCCGCATGCGCAGAAGTATCAAAACAAATGACTACACATGCTGGCTCTTCCTCATTCTAGGGTGACATATTTTGATTTTCAAAAATCGGACTCAAACTGTGCGTGCGTGCATGACGCACACACATACGGTCAGTTTGTCCCAACTCTCGGCTGTTTAAGCAATATTGAAAAATTGCTTATTTGGTGCACACAGAGAAAACAGAGCATAGTAGTAGTAATATCTTCATTTATTTTGCTTGCAATGAAAAAGTACAAAAGAGAATGAAAAAAAAAATCATTATCATTTTACACAAAACAAAACAAAAAAATGGGCAGGACAAAAGTATTGGCACCCTCAGCCTAATACTTGGTAGCACAACCTTTACACAAAATAACTGCGACCAACTGCTTCCGGTATCCATCAATGAGATTCTTACAATGCACTGCTGAAATTTTAGACGATTCTTCTTTGGCCAACTGCTCCAGGTCTCTGAGATTTGAAGGGTGCCTGCCACTGCCTTCTCCAAACTGCCAATTTCATTGCTGGCCACTTTAGAAGTCTCCAGTGCTTTCTATCAAACCATTTTGTAGTGCTTTTTGAAGTGTGTTTTGGGTCATTGCCCTGCTGGAAGACCCATGACCTCTGAGGGAGACACAGCTTTCTCACATTGGGCCCTACATTATGCTGCAAAATTTGTTGGTAGTCTTCAGACTTCATAATGCCGTGCACACGGTCAAGCAGTCCAGTGCCAGAGTCAGCAAAGCAACCCCAAAACATCAGGGAACCTCCTTTGACTGTGGGGACTGTGTTCTTTTTTTTGAAGGCCTCGTTTTTTTCCTGTAAACTCTATGTTGATGCCTTTACCCAAAAAGCTCTACTTTTGTCTCATCTGACTAGAGAACGTTCTTCCAAAACGTTTAACGGATAGTATGGGTTTACACTGTTGTACCCTCGGACAGCAGGACAGCTTGAACTTGTTTGGATGTTAGTCGAGGTTCATTATCCACCACCCGCACAATCTTTAATTGAAATCCCTCGTCAATTTTTCCTTTCTGTCCACATCTACGGATGTTAGCCACAGTTCCATGGGTTTTACACTTATTGATGACACAGCGCACGGTAGACACTGGAACATTCAAGTCTTTGGAGATGGACTTGTAGCCTTTATATTGTCTACGCTTCCTGACAATTTTGCTTCTCAATTTCTCAGTTCTTTGGTCTTCTTTCTTTTCTCCATGCACAATGTGGTACACACAAGGACACAGGACAGAGGTTGAGTCAACTGTAATCCATTTTAACTGGCTTCAAGTGTGATTTAGTAATTGCCACCACCTGTTATGTGCCACAGGTAAGTAACAGGTGCTGTTAATTACACAAATTAGAAAAGCATCACATGATTTTTCAAAGGGTGCCAATACCTTTTTCTGGGCCATTTTTTGTTTTTTTGTATAAAATGAAAATGATTTAATTTTTTTCCCCATTCTCGTTTTTTTTTTCATTGCAAGCAAAATAAATGAAGATATTACGACGAAAGCATTTGTAATTGCGAGAGGCGGACGACACTCCAGGGAAACACAGGTCTCGACGGGAGCATGTACTTCGTTCCCGTGACAAAAGAAAAGTTTCTGAGCAGGGGACCTAGACAGTGAATACACAAGGAGCGCAAGAAGCAACAGACAGCGAAACCAGACGAGTTGATCGGGCGACGAGGTGGGGCATCCACTGGCTATTATAGGTTGCTGATGAAGACTGCATGCACCTGTGGCCGCTCCACCCGTCTGATGTCCAACCTGCAATTAGAAGCAAACATGCACACCTGCCTAAGATGTGCCAGGTCTCAGGAGGATGGGGCAGGGCCCTAACAGGAAATACTAGTGCAGGGGACAGCAGGAAGGTGAGAGAGGTACGGCTGCATCTGAGTCGAAGTAACCTAGTTTTAACACTGGAAGTACCTGGGTTTTTTTTGGCTATAAAGAAAGACCAGAAGGGCGTCAAATGATCCTGATACCAAACTGACTTCTTAGCTTTGTCAAACAATAGACCACTCAAACAAGCAACCAAGCAGACAATCCCCCCCTACACTTTCCTGTGGAGTCACTGCCTAGGTGTGAAGAGGGTGTTTCACTCTGGATAGCTGCAATTAGCATCTTGAATATTTGCAAATCCAGGGCTCCCTTGGCTTTGTCAAACACGGAGGAACACGGAGATGGCCAGTCTCCACAATATGACAATATGATTGACATGGCAGGACTGAATGCATATGTGTTGTGTCAGGCATGCACCGGAAGGCAAGAGAGACAGGTGGACTTCTTGGTGGGTCTTGCAAAGGAATTGGCCCACTCTAATGTGGGGGCAGAAGGAAAAAATGCTTCGGCAACAACCTCCAACACTTAGCCCCGGGGAAAGGGCGAAGTGTCATATGCCACCACATAAAAATGTTTTGTTTTGTTTTTTTATTACACCATCCCTTTTATATAGTTTATTTTGTTGTCATTTTCACATACGTTTCTTTATTGAATAATAAGCTTTTTTTGTGCAAAAAAAATGACTTGTGTTGTGCATCATCAGCCATCCATCATCGGCAATTTGACAATTGTAGCTCCATATATACAAGGAACAGTGTAACTAAATATTCAGAGAGATTGAGACTGCTGTTTTTTCTCAATGCTGTAATGTCAGACAGTCCTACGCAACAAATCCCCATTGTCAGCGAGATGCTTTGCCCTCATGCGGATAAAGACACTGCTATGAAAAATAGAAAATAAAAACAGAGACACTGAGAGCTGCTGAAGAGGTTCGTGTGTGTCCTTCTTCAATTCCTGCCAGGATATTGGCTTTGTGTTCAGCTAAACAGGCTCAAGTGTCACACTGAGTAAGTATAAACACCGAGAGATTATTTTATAACTAAATATACTGGACAGAATGTAATTTTGGAACATTTTTAGTTTGTGCTGTGCAGTGAGTTTTTTTCCAATATAAAAAAAGTGCCGTGACTCAGAAAAGGTTGAAAAACACTGCATTAGACAACCATACTGAGCAGTTACCAAACACTAAAACATACTGTAAAAAGGTTGCCTGCCTGAGCAGTCCACTGTCCGACAATGCCAAGGCAGCCCTGCCCTGCAAACACACAAGATGCTAATTGGAGCTATCCAACCCTGTGGTTTTGCGAGTGTGAATAGTATAAAAGTGAGTTGTATTAACTGATACACCCTTGGTAGTTCTATCGGCCGGTCGGATTAAAAAAACAGGCTGATACCGATATAAGTCAAATATCTGTGCCGATAGTTGGACCGGCCGATGATCGGTCTATCTCTAGTTACTACCCACCTCTGACCATAGGATACACGCTGATATATAATGTTGAGGGCACTGAAATAATCTGAATCTGTAATAACCTTGAAAAATTGAATGGTTCACGCTGTAGCATGTGATTCAGCTGAAAAGGCTCTTGTGGAAGGTTGCTGCTTGGGAACACATGTCAACTAGTATGTTTACACATACCAGTGAAAAACGATTTGAATAACAGATGTGAACAAGTGCCTTGCTCACCTCAATAGGACTTCACAATTATTGCAGTAGTATTTTATTTTTAATGCGTGCAGTCAGCTGTCTAATTAAAACTGACACCTTGGGCAGCCTATTCTGTAGAACAGCTCACCGTTTAAGAATGGATGCCTGGTTTATGTATTAGTTGCATAGGTTCCGACGTGATCAATTTCTGTCTGTGCACTTCATTTTCTGTGTGCTTTTACTACCCATCCATCTTTCTATCGATCTTCCCCTCCATCAATTTGCCTGTCTGCCTGTATGGCTGAGCACCATGACACAATATGCTCCGACGGCTCACTCACCTCTTTCACACAAAAGCCCGAGAGTGACGCAAAGAAATGAATTCCCTTCCGTTAGTGAGATCCAATCCATCAACTGTGCAGTGATGCACAGAGGCTAGCACACAAACAGGGCCTTGAAAATTACAAACACAAGTTTAACCCACAGGTCAAACAGACTCTGATTGGATTTAACTCTTGATTGTTGAGTCTGTTCGTCTAGACAACGCACATGCTGCCCTATTGCCAGTGAAATAGGATGTAAAACCCATGTCACATGTTCTCACACAAGGGATGTGTGGATTTCTTGCTGCGGATGATGTAACTGTTTAGACCCACACTGCCCTGGTTTGATGAAACAAAAGAGCAGTTGGAGTGCACTCATTGTCTCTCTTGCACATGTGCCTCAAACATTCAGTCGATTCACCCTTCCCCTTCACTGTGTGTGCTTTTGAATTTGCTCGGGCAATTGGAAAATATTGTGGATGGATCAAGTGAAAATTGCAGGGCTGCAACTAACGATAATTTTTATAATGGACTAATCGGATTATTAAACGATTAATTGGATGATTAATTAAACGATTAATAAGATGAATATCACTTTTTTAAATTACGTTCACAATTTAACTTAGTTGTTTTAGGCATGTTATAAGTAACAATGAAGACAAAATGGATATTTTCTTCAAGAATAATATTTTAATAGTTTCCTGACTTAACTGCAGTCTACAACTGTACTGTTTTAGGTATATAAAAGTTGTTTTTTTATTCAAATAAAAAAGTGCTGCTGATTGACGTTTTTTTTTCTTGTAGGGAAAGCTCTGATATAAATTGTGTCAAAGACTAATTTCTTTAAAGAAACTACACAACAAAATCAAATAATGAGGCGGAATGTAATGAATGAGTTTCATTTATTACAGTTGTTCATAAAAACAATCCAAATCCAATTTCAAAGCACACTCTCTGATATGATAATTTACAATTTTGAAGCTTTGTGTTGAAAGCAGACTTTAAACAGGAACCTCTGACTTGGGACTTGTAGGCTCTAATACTGTAATCCACAATTATTCTCTTTTACTAATTAGAAACACATAAAATATTGCCAAAATTGGCCCGTTCTTGGTGAACAAACCGGCTGACATGGGAGCGGGGTGCTGCTCGTGGCCAAGCCGAGGAAAGCGCATTCTCGGCGGGCACGCCAATATGACTGACCGGGCTGGATCGGCCGGCCAAAACGGCTGACGTTAGAGCAGGGTCATGTTCGTGGCCAAGCTGAGGAAAGCGCTTTCTCAGCGAGCACGTGAATATGACCGAGCGGGGGTGGCGGGGTGCTGCTCGTTGCCAAGTCAAGGAAAGCGCGTTATCGGGGGGCACACGAATATGACCGACCGGGCTGGATCGGCCAGCTAAAACGGCTGGCGTCGGAGCGGGGTGCTGCTCGTGGCCAAGCCGAGAAAAGCGCATTCTCGGCGGGCACGCTTTTATCGGCCAGCCACCATGGTGTGGGACAAGCCGCTGGTCGTCGGCCGTGTGGCCTTCTCGGTGGACAGGGAGTATTTTCGGTTTACCCGCAAAATGCAAGCCACCTTCTCATTAAAACGCGTGCCATGATCCTAGTACAGTGGCACCTCGACATACAATTGCTTCGACACACGATCTTTTCGACATCTGACGTAAAATTTGACTCGTCATTTGTTTCTACATCCGACGACATGCTCGAAATACGACGACATGACATCACTGCAAACAAACGCAGGGCGGATTTTCTAGTGTGAGAAATCAACACAGGTTTCAAAAAAGTGGGTACAGTTGGTGAAACAAGGAAAAAAGTGATGCTTACCTTTGAAATGAAGATGCAAATTATAGAAAAATATGAGCTTGGGTGCGCATCCGTGAACTGGCTCAACAATACAGCTCCAAGGTCCTCTTCCGACCACCGTTCGCCAGTCTTTATAAGTTAAAGCGACAATTATTGTTGTGGTAACATCGCCAAAGAAATCGGCGGCTTCGTCACGTTTTTATCATTTATTTAAGAATTCTAACACAAACCCCATAGTCCGCCGCAGTTGACTGTGCTCTCAAGAAAATGAAAGTAATATCTCTAAAGCACCGACCTATCTCACTGTGACGTCAGCCTCGCGATGCGTTCAGTTACAGCAAAAAGTGTCTGACAAAAGCCTGCAGCACTGAATCCGCAGTCTTTCTGCATACTGTATTATTGGCTATATACTGAAGATGTTTATCCCGCTGACGTCACATTCGCATTCTTCGTAAATCCAGGAAATCACTCATTTTCATGGCGCGGGATTTAAAAAATTGAATAAATACGTATATCAACTGCTCTTTCACACACATCCAAGCGGTCCAATTCCTTCAGGAGCATAAAATAGTGCGTGAAATATGAAATAAACATGCTTTTTGCTGTCATAGGCACTTGAAAGCAGATTGTTGATCTGTTCACCACATTAGTCACGTAGCATTTTTAAACCACCCTTATTTGATATTTCTGCGTTTAAGTATTTTCTAAAGGCATCTTAACCCTTTAAGGTCTGGGCCTATTTTGTCTGATTTTGCATGCCTTTGAAGTTGCCTTTATATTTCAAAGACAGAATTGTTTACGATGGCCTGGTTTGGTCCCTTTTTTTGTGACACCTTGAACTTCATGTCCAAACTGTTGTTTCCTTCACTGACCAATTATAAATCATAATTTTGGGCCCAAAAAGACCAAAAATTCCAAAATCGTTTTGTCAAAATTTTTAATATTGATGTCCAATTGACAACCAAACATGCGTAACGAACCGTTTTGAAACTTTGTAATATTTATTCAACATGTTAGGATGAACATTCAACCAAAAAAATTTAGAATAAATAGTCTTTTATTTGACAATTCAACATAAACAACACGTATAGCCATAGGCGTTTTTTGCATTTATACATGCTCTAGTGTCTAGTCAAAACAGGTTATATACAGCAGACCAAACAGTGAAGAACAGTGAAAAAATATACCATCTAACACAAAAAGTGTTTAGAGGCCATCTCTTTATGAGTTTAGGTATTGCGGCCCATCACCTGATGAAAACTATGTACACACAATCAAGCTTCTTGAACACACATTTATATACACAAATTGAGAAGACTGATTGTGGGGAAAAAATATATATATATAACATTGGGGAAAAAAGTATTTTCAAAAATATTTACAATAAACAAGTTAAATTTTTTTCAGGCATGCCACTCCGAAAAGCAGTTTCGTCCTGGAATTAGACACAGGGCTACATCACAGTCCACACTTCCATGGGGTGTCGGTCCTCTTTCCACCCTTCCATTTTCATTTCACTTTACTTTCATTGTCACTATAAATGTACATGAAACAAAAGTCAGTATTTATGAAAATAATAAAGTATAAAATAAAAATATATACAGCAATAAATAATAATGGAAATCTATATGTATGACAATAGAAAGAATACCGTAGCTGAATATGTGCTACATCCCTAATCTTCATATAGAAAGAAGACCACAAATTATACTTTGATCTGATATGCACATTTTATTATTACATACACAAACACGCACTTATATTGCATCAAAATTAACTTTGTCTTGCAATATCAAAAGAAACTTTTACAGCATTAAAAAAAAAAAAAAGTGAGTTGGCTTACCTCTGCTCGTCGATGGCGTCACCCACGTGTTCAAATCCGTCACTATCTTCACTCGAGGACTCTTCCGAAGAAGACGATGATGACGAATTTGGACCACCCTCTTCCTCAAGTTGATCAAAAAGCACAATTGCTTGCGCTAAATTTAGTTTTCCGTTCATCCTCAAAGTCACACAAAGTCGCTCGCCCGCTTGCTTGATTCAAACGGCCGTCGCTCGCCCGTCGCTGCGTCAGAACACTCCTGCCTCTCGTTCGGTGGAACCTCGCACGGCAGTTATATTTATAAAAAAAAAAACGCATTTCGTGCTTCCACTGTGACTTCGAAAGGGTTCGTTTGATTTGTGTTTTTTTCATGGAGCTTCCGTTTTGAAAAAGGACAAGAAATTATGGAAATATAGACATAAACAAATGATCCATGCAGCGTTTTAATGTTTTTTTGAGAGGACAATAAAACTATAAAACTTAAATGACAATATCTCACGTTTTAGTTGGTCGATTGACTTCAAATAACAACGAGAGTAAACCGCAACTTCCGCACTTTAAAACGAGACCAACCAACGGCATGTGGGTGACGTAATTAAAACGCGAGGGTGCTTCAAAGACGACGTGCGCTGAGGACGCGCCGGCGCGTCCTTCGACTCTCAAGGGTTAAGTATGTTTGGTCTGTATGCATCTAAACAAAACAAGCTGAAAGCGCACTGTAGTACTTTGGGTGTCAAATTCACCTCTTGTAGGACATTTTGGCAGAACACCGTTCCCCCCAGCCCTCCCTACTGTTGTTCCGTCTCATCCCGTCTTTCCTGTTCATTTTGCTTTTGCTGCTTGTTTTGTGAAATATCGACAGTGTTGTCATGCTCATTAATATTCTTCTCGGGTTCAAATTGAATGAGTTGAAAAGATGACATGTTTATGTCGCTTGTCATACTCTGGAAGCCTGGCAGCGTAACCATGTGACGTCACCGCCCTGCGACGTCAACAACAATGGCGACATACTAGTTAAACTAAGGGGCCTTTTACACAGAGAAGACGAAAAATTTCATGTTTGCATTTATATGGTTCCGTCTCCATTCGAACAATGTCGCAATTCCGCATGAAAACGGTGTAGTATTCATGCCATGCCCTATAGGGCAGTGCAGATTTCCAAGGCAACAGCGAATGATGCACTTTGACCTCCTCAGCCCAGAAGACAAACGCCTGCCCACTCCAAGCAATGGCATTTTCTTTTGTTCAAAACGACACAAAAATGGAAACATTCAACATATTTAAATTAAAAATATTATAAAAAACAGTAAATTAAAGCCGACGTTCCACCATATTTGCTGATTTTAATGTTTAGTTGCACAGCTGCGCACGCCCAATGTGACGTGTACGAGTGCTGACGTTATTGGCGCGGTCCCGTGCCGCGGGAGCTTTTGATATGTATGCAGAGCAAGGCCCACTTCAAGCCCCCGCAATCGAATTCTTCCACTTTGGAGGCAGGATTCCAAGGTTTGCATCTTTGCCCTCCGTCTTCGCCGACACCATAAGAACGCGAGGCTACTCCGCAACACAGTCATTGCTTCTTCGTGTCGCAGAGTCGCCATGTAAACTGCCCTTAATTTTACAAATTGTATAAAAATGAAAACACAAAGAGGGGTTTCAATATTAAATTATTTTAACTCATAATAACATTTACCTTTTAAGTACTACAAGTCTTTCTATCCGTGGTTACCTTTAAGCAGTTATAGGAATAGGTTTATGTGTGTGGTTTGTTCATAAAAAAAGAGACAACTTTACTATCAAACACTCTCAAGTGCTAACATGCTTTCCAAAACACAATGCAAACAGACACTTAAGACACTGATGAGCATAATCGCTAACTAGCTTAGTGCTCCGTGCTAAGTAGTAATGTCTCACCAACAAATAATATATAGACAATACAATTGGCTTGATTTACCCCCCTCTGATGGAGAAGTAAAAGTGAAAAGTATGGCTTGGTAAAAATACTCTTAGAAGTACATTTTTCTCAAAAAGTTACTCAATTAAATGTAATGTGTTACTAACCATCTCTGCTTACACTGTCTATACTTTGTGATCGGCACCGCAGCAAAAATACTAAATTACAGCGCGGGCACAGACAACAATTCACAAATTCTGATAATTAACCTAAGGCAAAGGTTTTTGGCCTGTGGGAGGAAAACTGTACCCAAACATCCCTTGGGAGAACAGGCTGATATTTTGGTTAACAGGCTAAAGCATTTGCCGAGCAGTATCAGATATTAAAACAAAATGTATTGAATAGTGTTTATGTCCATGCTCCAAACATCTGTCTGTGTGTAGGCTATGTTTAGCCGTTGTCCTATCACCATGTTCTTCCCAGGGTATGCCTACTCCACTTACACGCAGCTAGTCAGCAAGAAACAACACCAGTGCATTCACACATTCTAGCAATTGAATTTGCAGGCGCAATACCACTTAAACTGATCTAATTTCTTTTCCTGTACTCTTTCTCACTTGACAAACATTCCTGTCCTTTACTGCCATTTTAACTGATGAGTTTTCTGCTCGAATAAATGCTTCCCAAAAAGAGTTTTGGAGGAATGTTTGGAAAACATTACTTCTCTCATAAAAGGTAGTTGAGCTTGAAAAATAAAGAAATAAATCTATTGAGAGTTTTTGGGTGGTGAAATGAGACCATTTATCAGATAGGGTTGTAAATCACCAATTTCATGATTCTATGGACAGTTATACAGTATTTGCCGATATTACAAAGTGCCTCGATTCGGTTCAATTTAAGGGCCCTTGTTCGGTTTCATACAGTATTATTAGTTACATTTTACCAAAAGCAGGATTGTCAAACTCATTTTTATTACTGACCACATTTTGTTATGGTTTGGGGGAAAGCATCATGACAGCAAATCCATATAAATATATGAGATTGATGATTAACTCGGTGGCTGCTGTTGAAAGTAATAGGCAAACCAGAACTTCTTGTCCATTGACAGCATATTACGATTTTCCAATACTAAGGAAACAGATCAATAACCTACATAGAATACTAACTGCTTTATTGTTATTTAATAATTAACACATAGGATGTCTATTACGGTCTGTGGCACTGAAAACATGATCATTCAATGCCATAAATAAAATGCATTATTATTATTACTATCCCTCCCAGTTCAAATGGATTTGACATCTATCGCTGTCAATGGCAGTAAATGAGGTAAATATACACAACAAATATAGTGATACCTGGGTGTCAAATCTGAAGCTTATATTAACTCACTTGCTCCCAAAAACATATAAAACGTTCTATTTTTAATTGTTTCAGTGTCCCAAAAACGTATTTATATGTTTTCTACGTTTTTTTTCACAAGAGACGTCTCTAGGTTCTGATGCAAGTTCGCTCCAAAGCACAACGCTCAAAATCCATTTTAAAGCAATAAAACTGGCCACTGGAGGGCAGTAGCGCATTTGGTAAGAACTCATATCGGACCATGAAAGGAAATGAATGAAGTGAAATAGTCAGTAAACGGAACAGAAACAACAAAATTGCAATAACTGCATTTACCATTAAAGTGAAGTCTAACTGTAACGGTAGTCTTGAAACAAATCTGAATAAAGAAAAACATTGCAATAGAATAATGCAAACTGGTTAAACTAGTAGCTCAGATCTGTCATGACAGAACATCGCTTCAATGATATCTGGCGCCGTCTAGCGTCGTGAATGGGGAGAGTGGCTGAGATCTGTCATGACAGAACATCGCTTCAATGATATCTGGCGCCATATAGCGTCGTGAATGGGTATAATGTCTGTACCGCGAATATAAGATGACCCCCTCTTTTTCAGTGTTATTCCAAGACAGAGCTTTTTCCGTTGAAAATTCTTGTGAATAAATGCTAAACTCCCTGAATTCTTTACAGATATGGACGTAAAACAGTCTTGATTCTTGGTTAAAAATAAAAAAAATGTGTAGGAAGCATTTATTTTACGTAAATATTGCGAACGATGATGCAAGTTTAAGGAAATTAGAGGCCGCCAAATGTAAACAAAGAGCTTTTTTTGTTTAAAATTCATGTGACTAATTGCTCAAATCCCTGAATTCTTTATAGATATAGTGGACACAGTCTCGATTCTTGGTTAAAAGCAACACAAAAAAACAAACCAAAACATGCAGGTAGCATTTATTTTACGTAAAAATGTCGAATGTGCTGCTAGTTAGGTCACTGTGGCGGCCACCTTAGTACAACAAAGAGCTTTTTCCGTTGAAAATTCTTGTGAATAAATGCTTAAATCCCTGAAATCTTGATAGATATGGACCTAAAACAGTCTTGATTCTTGGTTAAAAGCGAAAAACAAAAACAAAAAAACGTGCAGGTAGCATTTATTTTACGTAAATATGGCGAAGTATAGTGCCAATGCTCTAGCGGCTAATTTCTCCCATTGATTTTTTTTCATCATATTTCAAAATGCATGCATGGTACGAAAAATATAATACTTATCTTGAATCCTCGAACAAATCACTCTTAAGACGATTCTTCCTCATTGTATGCAATACAGCTTTCGTACTTTTTCAACATAAATCCGGCGTTAGATCGCTGAATGTGTTGCTGCAACCGACTGCAAATAACTGATGTGGATTGTGGGATGGTCCCTTGCTTGAAGGCGTCGCACACTGAAGGTCGAATCTGACCCGTCAATCATTATGAACTCTATGAACGAGTGACGTCAGAAACCGACAAATGCTATGCTAAGATGCGACTAATCCGGTCAAAGACAAGCCATAAAGAACTTAAACTTTATGTCCATGTCCATATTAAGGTCGTTTTCACAGGCCTAAACCAGAATTCCTTTCATTCAGTTTAAATACCTTTCTGCAGATTTTCCTCCCCATTTCCAACTCCGTGCCGACGAAGGTGCAAGTTAACAAGAGAATCGATGTGATTTTCAGAATAAGGCGTATAAAGGAACAATTTGTATTTGACAGGCCATTTCAGACGACTTATGGCAAATAGTGTGTAAATATTAAGATATATGGCGGAAAACACAGACAAGACTGAAAAAGGAGTTTCTGCTCTTGCATTCCTCTTTAAAATAAACTGTATTTTAAGCCAAAAGAACTGTTGTGTTTGATAGAACAATATGTCTATATGCTGCAATAGCAGATTCATGGCGCATTAAGCCCCTGAACTGTTTTTAAGATGCCCGTTACACCCTGGAAACCCCTGTTTACAGACGTCACGCAACCGCTTTTGTTTCAACCCAGCCATATAAAGAAGGTAAGTAATCATATTTATTATTCAAAATGTCATTTTTAGCTTACAATCATTAATTGATGTCTTATATTTTGTTTTAAAATTTAAAAAAAGACTGAAAAATTATTCACTCGCATATTTTAAACTTCTAAACAAATTTCGTCACAATGAAAAAAATGGTGTCTGTAAATAAGTCCCAGATATCTACCTCATAACTATCGCTTAATTGTATTTTTTTCAGTTTTTTTTTTTTTTACGGTCGCATTTTCCCCAGTATTTTAGATGATAAATAAATGATCCAAACAAAGACAAATTGAAAAAAAAAAAAAGTTTAAAAGGCTAAACATATAAAAAAGGAAATCTCAACCACTCCATGATGTCTGTGATTTCTGCATTGCGACCCTTGTTATATTACCATGTTTCACCCATTGAAATCCCCAAAAATCCGGCTTTGGCCATTCACAGCTGTGTCTTGACACTCGGTGATACATGCTACATGGAGTTTTTGAATCGAAAAGAGGTAAATACGCGATAATATCCCATTTAAATCATGGCGTCTTTAATCATGCTCTCTCATGCTTTTGACTCCAGTTAGGGTTTTGCTGTTTATAAATTTTTCATTTTAAAAAATGGCCTCATGTTGAAAAAATTTCTTCCCCCAGAAAATTGAGATTTTAAGCTTTCCAATGATGTATCATACATACATATCGGACAATTTTGAAATTTGGCCAAATTTTTCCACTATATACTGTATATTCTTTTGGACGTCGTTTTAAATTATACAAATTACAAATTAGAACCTATCTATAAATGTTTCCAAAAAAAAAAAATCTAATTTGCAATGCGTGGCTGCTTTTATTTTGGTGTGGCGGTGCGCCACAATCTTTTCTATGTAGGGGAAACCCTGGTGATCTATTAACAGACACAATTTTTTTCATTGTGAAGTAATTTGTTTAAAAGTGTAGAATATGCGAGCGAATAATTTAAAAAAGTTTTTAAAGTTTTTTTTTTTTTTTTTTTTTTTACTAAATATTGGACATCAATTAATGATTCTAAGCTAAAAGTGATAGAAAATTTAAATAATAAATGTGATTACTTACCTTGTTTTTATGGCTGAGCTAAAACAAAAGCGATGTGTCCTTAGACTGGTGCGTATTCCGCGATGAAACTGCTATGACCGCATCTAGACATATTGTTCTATCAATCACAATATTTTTTTTGTCTTAAAATACAGTAGTTTATTGAAAAGTCGGTGGCACGAGAACAAACTTTTTTCAGCCATGTGTGATTTTTCCACCCTTATTAAACAAAACAACTTCCGTCAATCACAGTTTACATATTCTGTGGCAGTGGATTTAAAATCTTCTTGAATTAACTGTTGTCTATTTGTGTTAAACAGTATTTTCTATTCTATTCTATTCTATTCTATTCTATTCCTATTCTTTCTTCATTTGACTATTGTCTCTATTTGTCTTATTTTTGCATTTACAATTTTGTACCCAGCAGCCTGCACAAGGCTGTTCAAGTTACTGACAATGTCGCTAATTTGCAAAAGAAACCGAGCTTACTCAGCGCTCCTCAAGTGCGGGGACATGACTCATTGGAAGTTGCACTAAAAATAAACACTGGCATCATTGACCCCAAAATGTTGATTCTCTGTATGGAATTTAGTGGCGAGCCTATAAATCCTTTGGCTCTTGAAGTTATCTTGTTGTAATGAGTAGAGTACAAGCTTTCTTGTTTTTCTAAAGTCTTATATTTTCTGAGCATCCGCTTACATGCTTGGCTACTATGAAAATATTTGCAATAGTATTGCTTGGCCCTTGCTTTTTCCTCATGTTTTGAACTGTGCATGCCTGCAATTTCCTTAATTCTTCAGCGTTGCCAAACTCCACTTCTAAAGAAAACATCACTGGCTAGACATAAAAAGTATACCGGATATTGCTTTATGCATCTGTTAGGAAGTCATTCTAGGATATAGGACAAAACTACTAATAAACAGAAAAAAGCAAGGCATTTTTTATCCTTCTGCTGTGAATTGGAATGTGTTTATGTCTAGTAGACGGCCAATCCGTTTGAACTGGGAGGGTGGCAGCGAATGCCATCCCTCCCACTTCAAACAGATTGGACGTCTATGGCCGTCAGTCGGAGCCCACAAAAGACGGGCTGTGAATGATTTGATGTTGTACACGTACAATTCAGTCCAAATGAATTTGGATGTTTAGCGCTGTCAATGGCAGCTAACGTAGACACTACTATACTGCAAAAACACACCTCCTTAAAACTAGTTAAATTCGCTTGTTTTCACTGTAAATCTACTAGAAATAAGTAAAATTATCTGCCAGTGCTCCAAGTAAATTTTATACAGATTTCATGAAAAAAGAAAAAGTTAACTGAAAATAAGTTTTACAGACTTATGTTACGCAATAAATTATCTTGTTTAATCTTAAGAACGTTTCTACCAAGCTTTTTTTAATTCAAGAATATACATTGTTCAAAACTTTATTTTGATTTTTCTTGATTTAGGTGAAAAATGACCAACTTTTAGACACACGGGCTTAAAAAGAACAAATAGTAATACCGTATTGGCCTGAATATAAGACAGTGTTTTTTGCATTGAAATAAGACTGAAAAAGTGGAGGTCGTCTTATATTCGCGGTCTAGACATTATACCCATTCACGACGCTAGATGGCGCCAGATATCATTGAAGCGATGTTCTGTCATGACAGATCTCAGCTACTCTCAAGTTTAACCAGTTTGCATTATTTTATTGCAATGTTATTTCTTATTCAGATTTGTTTCAAGACTACAGTTACAGTTAGACTTCACTTTGATGGTTAATGCAGTTATTGCAATTTTGTTGTTTTATCACAATAAATTGGTTTATTTACATTTCAAAAACCAGAAGCCATTCATTTACGAATGTGATTGCACTTTAGTTTACATATTTAAATGTTCAGATATTAAGATTTGAATCAGGCAAAATAATATGCTTTTTCTCTCAAATATGTTGTTATAATCATTTGTTTCAGATGTACTGTAATTCTTTTCTGTATAACAATTAATCTGGTGTTCAAAAAGTCTTTTTTTCAAACTTGAGTCTTGAAAAAGAGGGGGTCGTCTTATAATCAGGGCCGTCTTATATTCGGGCCAATACGGTAGTTACGTAAGTGGAATAATCTGACACATTAATCTGTTAATTAGTCTTTCTCAAAACAAGATGGAGAAAATTATTTGACCAAATTTATGAAAAATTATCTGAATAAATTTGCAGTGTATAATGGGGCTGAACTATATTGGTAAAAACATATATTGTATATTGCGACTGGGTTTGGGATACATATATATATATATATATATATATATATATATATATATATATATATATATATATTGCAATAAATTGAAACCCTAAACCCTAAAACTAGAAGACATTTTCACCAAATGACTTGAATAGCTCTTTTTAGGAAGACTGGTTGACTCATCATGTTTTTGTATTAGTGTATTGCATTCAGTATTTTATTAGATTGTTTTTTCTGAGTTTCCCCCTTGTTATTCCCATTTATCCTTGTATTCTTAATTTTTCCCTTTATTTTGTATTCTTTAACACTTAAGAATTTTATTTTAGTTTTTTTGTTGTTGTTGTTGCATTATAAATTTAGGGTGGTTAAATTTACTTGTATTTTTAATTTATTATTAATTTATTTAAGAACTTTAAGAGTGCAAAAAATAGCAAAACCGCGATATATGATTGTATTCATATAATACTGTTTAATCCAGGCAAAGGGGCTTTATCTGTGAATGATGAAAACTGATGTACAGTGAGGACCAGTAGTATTTGCACCCCTTGTGATTTTGCAAGTTCACCCTCTTAGAAAATAGGGAGAGGTCTGAAATTTCAATCATAGACGCATTTCCACTTATAGAGACATAATCCAAAAAGAAAAATCCAGAACTCTCATTGCATGATTTTTCAATAATTTATTTGTTATTTACTGGGGTTCATAAGTATTTGTACCCCTGAGAAAATCAGTGCTAATATTTAGTGCAGAAGCCTTTGTTTGCAATTACAGAGGTCAGACTCTTTCTGCAGTTATTCACCATGCAAACAGGGATTTTGCCCATTGCTCCACACAAATCTTCTCCAGATCTGTCAGGTTATCTGGCTGTCGTTGAGAGACACGAAGTTTCAGCTCCATCCAAAGATTTTCAATTGGATTGAGGTCTGGAGACTGGGTAGGCCACTCCAGGACCTTGATATGCTTTTTTACGCAGACACTCCTTGGTCAGCTTGGTTGTGTGCTTCAGATCATTGTCATGTTGGAAGATCCAGCCACGAATCATTTTCAAGTCTATGACTGATGAAAGGAAGTAGTGGCTCAAAATCTCGATACATTTCAATTCAATTCAATTCCTTTATTGTCATTGCAAGCAGAGCAAACAACGAAATTGGAAAGCTACTCCGTGGGACCATAAAACACAAGACTATAAAATAACACACAACTAAAATATATCACTGAATAAAAGACAAGAATAAATTATTGTGCAAAAGTCGCTACATAGCAGCATCATGAGGAATTAGTGCTGTTCAGTATGAAGAACGCGGATGGCCCTAGGAAAAAAACTATCTCTGAGTCTAGTTGTACGTGACCTCATCGCCCTATATCTCCTGCCAGAGGGCAACAGTTCAAACAGGTGATGGGCAGGATGGGAAGAGTCTTTAATAATGTTCCTAGCTCTTTTAAGGTGTCGCGCAGCAGCAATGTCCTCCAGAGGTGGCAGAGAGGAGCCAATAATTTTCTCCACTGCTTTCACCACCCTCTGCAGTGATTTTTTTGTCCGCTACCGAGCAGGTTCCATACCACGTTGGGATGCAGTAGGTGAGGATGGACTCAATAGCTGCTCGGTAGAAGGCAGTCATTAGTTCCTTGCCCGTGTTGTTCCTTCTGAGGCCCCTCAGAAAGTGGAGTCTCTGGCGAGCTTTCCTCACTATGGCCGAGGAGTTAGCTGACCAGCAGAGGTCATCAGATAGGTGTACGCCGAGGAACTTAAAGGTCTTTACACGCTCCACGCGTACTCCGTTTACCCAGAGAGGTGCCGGTTCCAAGGCAGGCACCTTCCTGTAGTCCACTATTAATTCCTTGGTCTTGGTGGAATTCAGAACCAAGTTGTTCTCCGAGCACCATGCTGACAGTCGCTGTACCTCATCTCTGTAGGCGGTTTCGTCTCCTCTGGAGATGAGACCAACAACAGTTGTGTCGTCAGCAAATTTTATGATGGTGTTTGATGAGTGGACAGGTGTACAGTCGTGGGTATACAAGGAATAGAGAAGCGGGCTCAGCACGCAGCCTTGAGGGGCTCCAGTGCTAAGTTTGATGGTATGGGATGTGTAGTGGCCGAGTTTAACATACTGTGAGCGGTTAATCAGAAAATCCTTGACCCAGGAACAAATGGAGGGGAGGAGGCCCAAGTTAAGCAGTTTGGTCACCAGGATGTCGGGGATGATGGTATTGAATGCGGAGCTGAAGTCAATGAAAAGCATCCTGACGTAGCACTGCTGTTGTTCCAAGTGGCCATTCACCATTCATCCTCTGCTTTATACAGTACAGTTAGGGATGGGAATCGAAATCCGATTCCAATTCAGAACCGGTTCCGAGTGTTTCGAGGCCTCGACATCACAATGAAAAAGCCTTAACGATCCCTTTAACGATCCCTAAAGACGCATATTGCGTCGTGACGTGTCTTGTTGTCCAGACGCATCAAACTAGCATGGCGCCAAGAACCACTCGCTCCAAAGTTTGGCTACACTTCACCAGGAAAAAGGGTGGAAATGAAAGGTTACGATAGTTTAGCACGAGCGTTGCCGCCGTAAACATAACAATGACGTAGGTTCGAACGCTCGAAAGTGTGTCTTCACTTCACGAGGAAAAATTACAACAAAGCGACTTGCAGTCTTTGCGAGATGGAAATAACTGCATCGGGAGGGAATAGACTGCACTGTCCTCACCGAGACGCTAAGGCTCAATCCTGGCTATACAGCTAGCTAAACTCCCAAATGACGATGCAGAAGACGTTGGTATGATTTGCTGACTTTATTCAACCATCACTTGAAACTAAAAATAGAAATGAAACAAATCAATTTCGTCCCCAATAACAAACAGGTTCGCATCAACGTAAATCAGCGATGATTAGCTGCTAACACAGTCATAACAAACAGTTAGCATGCGTTCGCTAGCATTAGCACATCGTTTAAACCACTACACAACTGGATTTAAGTGTCCGATCGCGAGTGGAAACACACAACAACAACACAGAAGATGATACATACAGGCGTTGGCTCTGTGGATATTTTACAAACATTAACAAAGAACGTAGGCTCGTGGCAGTGTTTCCCTTTCTCACTAACTCGCTCACTGGCTTGGATGCGGCATTTCTTCTTCTTCGCGCTCTTCTTCGCGTGAGGAAGCGCAAGGGTGCCATCACTTGAGCGTGAAAGCGCCATAAAAACTAAAAGGCATGCATTTCAATATACTGGTAAATAAAAACAGGGGTCCCCAAACTATGGCCCGCGGCTCCATATTTGGTCTGGCCCCATGAACAATTCCAGAGAGCATTTTGAATTTTTTTTGTTTTTTTCTCCCTCAGTAGTGTTATTTATTTCCTGGCCTTTTTCAGTGAATAACTCAGAGAGGGTTATTTGGTTATTATCTATTTAACTAATAGTGCTATTATTATTTGTTATTATTATATTATATTATTATTTTTATTTTATTTACTTTTGTTCCGAGAAGAATCCACAGAGGGTTATTTGATTGTGGCTTTCTGAAAAACAATAATTTTTTTACATTTCGCACTCCTGCGATTGTCACACTTTTTCTGTTACAAACTGACCCCGGCCTCTCATCAGAGAAGGGAAAAGTTATTTGGCCCTCACAGGAAAAAGTTTGGGGACATTGCCAAAGGCCGAACAACGACCTATATGCCAAAATATACCAATATTTTTTATTTCTATTAGAAAAATGTTTCAGTAAAATGTATGAAAATGCATTTGCCACTTATTGCCACAGTTAACATTGAGGCTTTGGGCCTCTTTTGACCTCGTTGTGAGTTTGTAAGGTTGTGACTTCTGATTAAACAAACTTGATGCCAATCAAAATGTTTGTTCTTCTTTTTCCCGAAATTAGAATCGATAAGAGAATCGATAAAGAATCGAATCGTTAAGCAATATCGATAATGGAATCGGAATCGTAAAAATCGTATCAATTCCCATCCCTAAGTACAGTCATCCTGTCTCCTTTGCTGAAAAGCAGCCCCAAAGCATGAGGTTTCCACCTCCATACTTCACTGTGGGGATGGTGTTCTTAGGATTGTACTCATCTTTCTTTTGCCTCCACACACGACGAGTAAAGTTTACACCAAAAAGTTCTACATTGGTCTCATCTGACCACATGACTTTCTCCCATGACCCCTCTGCATCATTCAGATGGTCCCTGGCAAACTTCGCATGTACTGGCTTCAACAGGGGAACCTTCTGAGCAATGCATGATTTTAAACCATTGCAGCAGAGTGTTCTATTGACGGTAGCCTTTGAAACTATGCATCCAGCTCTCCTCAGGTCATTGTCCAGCTAGTTCTAGGCTGAGCCCTCACTTTTCTCATCACGAGAGATGCCCCACGAGGAGAGATTTTACATAGAGCCCCAGTCTGAGGTAGATTATCAACCATGTGTAGCCTTTCCATTTTCGTACAATTGCTGCAACTGTTATTCTCACCAATGCCCTAAAATTAACTCATTGTCTGGCATTGGCGGCCACTGACGGCCATAGACGTCCGATCTGTTTGAAGTGGGAGGGATGGCAGCGAATGAACAAATGTTCATTCGCTGCCACCCTCCCAGTTCAAATGGATAGGACGTCTACAAGTGATAAACTCATTACAATATAGAGCAGAAGAATTAGAAGAGCTTGTTTTTCTGTTTGTTAGTTGTTATGTAGGGAGGTTGTTCGTAGTATTCATGAATGACTCAAGAGGGCAGTCTACTGATTTCAAATTGGAGATTTTTACTGTAGTGATGAATAAGTAAATGCTAAAAGATATCTCATGCCAAAATGGAAGGATTGCTCAATGTCCCTTTGTGGTTGACTTTCCTGGGATTTCTCGAAGGTCAAGTCACATGTTTTTTGGTATCTCTTTCACCCATCTCGGGCGTAACAGAGTGCAGTGTTGAACTAAGTGGGTCAACATTGGATTATTATTTTGATATTCATAAGCAGATTTGTGTTCAAGAATTATTTGATTCTCCTGCAACCACTCTAATCAAATGATGTTGCATTTTTCAGTGATGAAAATGCATTTCACTTTTTTTTTTTTTTTTTTTTGCAAAAAACTACTTTCAGTACAAAAAATGACCTCTGCAGGTTTCAGGCCTCTTCTGGCTCATGTGTCCTCCTCAGTGGGTGTGACCATTTGCATACATTTCCACTCAGCTCTCCAGCAATAGCTATATGTAATTAAATTCATATGTGGATGGCACAATATGTCATCACAGCTAGTGGAATGCACTGTATTCGTTTTTAGGGATTTAATTTCAACTTGAAAGCACAGTTGGGACATGTTTTGTAAGAGTTTTTTTTTTTTTTTTTTTACCACACCATAATTTGTTACTTGAGTAGATTTGTGAAGAAGAAACCCCAAAAGGTAGACAATAAGGGAAATTAGCCATTGGCTGTGGTTTTTGAAGTTCACTGGCCCAGGTCAACGAATCAGTTGTCGATCCCAATAATCACGAAAAACATTTTTTTTCGTAGATTTAATGAAGTGTGTGGCAAAACGGTGCAAAAACATGAATCTAGTGCAACTAATCCAAATCCATAATCATTCCATAATCACTCCAGGCTTGCCAGTTACCGTATTTCAACTTTACGGGGTGCACCAGCCTGGAACACAAATTACAAGGGGTGTAACGGTACACAAAAATCTCGGTTCGGTACATACCTCGCTTTTGAGGTCACGGTTCGGTTCATTTTCTGTACAGTAAGAAAACAAAATGCAAAATATAAATGTGCTAGTTGTTTATTACACACCTTTGTGCTTTCAACAATAGGAACATTAGCCAATACAATGCTAGAATTCTGCTCAAAAAGTAGCGGGTATTTAAAGATAATCCAACAACAATTTGCCTTTCAGACCCCGCGTATTGGTCAGCTTTCTTTCTGAAAAAAGAAGTCCTGTGCTAAAGAGAAAAGCAATCCCAATGACAAAGATTTTAACATGTATTTTACAAATGAAATGCCTCAAAGAATCTTTTTTTTCTTCTTATGAATGGTTTTCAAAAGCTTTATTGGTCGATTTTCTCAAGTTAAAGCGCCACACAGAAATAAATTTAATTGTTTAAGCAGGATCTGTGTATTCTTCTTCTTATTTAATTACAGGTGTTTTAGCTCATTTCAATTTAATTTATTTAAATGGCATATTATTAATTTTATTATGTGTTTATATTTTACAAATGTGATGTAGTATTCATTTATATTGTATATTTTATGTTGTATAACTTTAGTTCCTATGTGAATGTTAGTTCCTTCTTGTTTTGTTGTGGTAGGAGGGTTTTGTATTGAACACGGGACCGTGTTGCTTATTATTATAGCAGAAAAGACCGCAGTAAATCAACAAAGACAAGTCAACTGTGCCCCGATCTACCACTCAAGAGATCTGATGGACTCAAAAAGTAGGTTAAGATTGCATATAAGTTTGAAAATCGACCGGATCCACTGTATTTTTACACAAGTGACTTCTGGCCCGATCCTAGCTACCGGTAGTAGTATTGACGCAGGAATGCCGCGTTTCGCGTCAAATAATAAACTGCCGTTCTTTTCGCGTGTGTCGCATTGAGCCGCTTCTGGGACGCGGCCGCACTGCGACTGGTGTGCATTGGCTGATTGACTTTAACGCCTGCGTTTCACTGCGTTCTCGCGGGGGCCACGTTGTCGCGCCGTTGACGTTTCTGGGTTATACTGTCCTACCGTGTTGGTCCTCATTATAGGAGAGAAGGCAGAGTAAATATAATCTACACACAGAAACTGTAACCCGATCGACTCACAGCCTCGAAAAGTAAGGATTACATTACGTCAGAAAATCGTTCGGTACGCCACCGTTCCGAACCGAGCATCACGTACCGAAACGGTTCAATACAAATACATGTACCGTTACACCCTTAATGCCTATACAACACACAGCTGACCTTGAGATGCTCTTTTTCACAAGAAGGTGCGAAAACATTAGCTGTTTCAAAGGCAGTACTTATTCCTCTCAACAATACAATACAATTTACACTGCTGGAATGAATTCCACATTTTCTGGAAACAAACAAAGTGTTTTTAGAAATAAGACTTCTTTTAACCAATGTACTTTGTTTTCACAGATTTCTGTACTATTTTGCATGTTTGTAATATTACTGCTGTACTTAATCCTGGTTTTAAACGTTCTGCATCTGGAATAACTTTTGTACACCACCAGACAACGCACAACTTGACATGAAAATACGGTACATATTAGCAAAGTCGCTAATTAGCATAGTGCTCAGCGCTAACTAGTAACATCTCAAAAACAACAATAAAAGCTAAACATTGCAAGAGAGTTTGTGTATTCAATTCTGATCACACGGGACTTCGCAAAACACTAGGGGCTTTTTCCACTTAACACGACTTGAACCTACTGATGGACAACTGAAAGACAAGGAGCAACAAACGATCTCTCTTCCCCTCTCGCTCTAAAAAATAACTTGCGCACAGAAGAGGACCCGAAGCGCGACCAACGGGTCCCTGCCTGTCTCATCCACCAATTTATTTTGAACTGGAGTAATCTCTCGCTCAGTGACTTCCGCTGCAGCCATCATAACGTTTTGGGTCCGATAAATGTGTCCGGGCGGCAGATGTGTCTTGAATTTCGTTGCGCTACTAGCGGCTGTCATGAAGTTATTAGGGAAAATCATCGTTTTTGAACATTTATGAATCGTAATCGAATTGTCACGTGTCGAATCTCGTGCATCTAATAATCAATTTCTTTTTGGGCACACGGCTAGTGCTAAGTAGTAACGTCTGATCAACAAAGAATACAAACATTATAATTAGGGTTGGGCATCGTTTGAAATTGAACGATTCCGATTCCACGTTTTGATTCCGGTTCCGAACGATTTCCGATTTTCTTAAGAGGCAGGCTCAAAAAAAAAAAAAAAAAAAAAAATGCAGGGTCCAAAACATTGCATAGTTTATATTAAAGTTTTAACTTCTCGACGTTTTTTTTTTTTTTTAATTAAATGAACTTCTCACAGGGCTAATTATAACTTGTATGTGAATATCAGTCTTTAAACTCGAGCAATTTTTTAGCGCTCGGCGGTCAGGGCATCGAAACAAGGAATCGAAATTAAAACATTCGAACGATTCCGGGAGCATCGGAGTGTTAGAACCGGTTCCCATCGATGCTCGATGCCCTACCCTAACTACAATTGGCTTCATTTACTCACCTCTGATGGAGACACAATGGATCTAACAACACAAATGACAATCTAAATCTCGACACTTTGTAATATTACTATATTGATTCAGCAACCCAACCTGAGTGTAGCATTGAACTCTCTCTCTTGTCCTAATCACTGCATGTACCCTCAGCCTCACATTACACAAACACTGACCCAAATGAGACGCTCAAAGCTGCCGGCAAAAATGGGTTATCAAATTAGCTTTTATCGTCATCAAAAAACGGAAACAATGAGAATTAATGTGAAAAAGTAGGGCTGTCAAACGATTAAAATTTTTAATCGAGTTAATTACAGCTTAAAAATTAATTAATAGTAATTAATCGCAATTCAAACCATCTATAAAATATGCCATATTTTTCTGTAAATTATTGTTGGAATGGAAAGATAAGACACAAGACGGATATATACATTCAACATACGGGTATATAAGTACTGTATTTGTTTATTATAACAATAAATCAACAAGATGGCATTAACATTATTAACATTCTGTTAAAGTGATCCATGGATAGAAAGACTTGTACTTCTTAAAAGATAAATGTTAGTACAAGTTATAGAAATTTTATATTAAAACCCCTCTTAATGTTTTCGTTTTAATAAAATTTGTTACAATTTTCAATCAAAAAATAAACTAATAGCTCGCCATTGTTGATGTCAATAATTACACAATGCTCATGGTGTTGAAACCCATAAAATCAGTCGCACCCAAGCGCCAGCAGAGGGCGACAAAACACCAAAAAACACAGGTAACAAGTGGACATTATACTGTGCTGTCATTTTAATCTGTTTGATCGGGGCATGTGCGTTAAATGTGTCAAATATTTTAACGTGATTACCGCCCCTTAACGCGATGATTTTGACAGCCCTAGAAAAAAGATACTTTTTTTAAAAAAAGCATTAATGCATTAATTTTCCTGGGCTAGTGGTTGGAGCATTCTGGTGGCCCTGACGGTTTTCAAAGAATGTCCGGGCCAAAGGCGTTTATATTGTCGACCTCCGCTTGAGTATTATTTTGAAGTAATAAGACTCTTATTTGAGAACATTTTTTTGGCTACTTTACCCACTTCTGCTTGTGAGTTAAAATGGAGTGTCTTATTAGTTGCTGACATAACTAACAGCTGCACGAGATTCTGCTTCCTACATCAGTGTCAGGAATAATCAAATTTGAAGCCCTCAGTAGATATTTCGTTTTAGACTAGCACAGAGTTCCTGAACGCTCTGCAAGAGGGCAGTCAAAGGGGAGGAGTGTGTATGTGGAGCAAAAAAAGTACACCCATCCTCCCCACTTTTTTTCCTTTATTTTCACCCCATTCTCCCTGCGTGGACTTGTTCTCTCTGGCTCGCTCCATCCATCCTCGCTCTTTGTCCTGGGAATGTACAAACCAGGGAGGGAAAGATGAGGACAGAAGGGGGAGGGGTGAACTCGCATGTCAGACCCCCAGTCTGAAAGGAAGTACGGAGAGAATAGTATGCACGGTACAAAACACACGTGGTAGAATCCGCAGGAAAGAAAGCCTGGAAGTTTTTTCTTCATCGGCCAGATTTTGATTTTCAATAATGGAAATTCTTAAAGCAAATGATGAAAGAAGAATCAGGATTGGGCATCACAATAGATGGATGGCTGCCTGAGCCAAGAAGTGGACCATTTTTATATGACCTCACACTTTTTAAAGCTGCAAGTATTATTTTTTCCTTCTCTAAATGAGTCACAGAGCTCGGTCTGTCTGTGAAACAATCAGGAGAGCTAACATTTACCGGTTGGATTTGAGCTCCGGGCGGGTGAAACTAGACTCTTTGACGGGATGAGAAACAGAGACTGGAGACAGGTGTCGGGCATTAAAGGAGGGGGAAAGTGTTGGTGTGAATCGCCACTGCTTGAAGGGGAAGGAAAGTGAGGCAACTAAGACGTCAAAATCAAGTGAAACCCAAACTTGAAATTGCAGTGAGTACTAAAGTGTTCTTTTTACTATTGCTGTTATGTATGTACTCGCGCTGCAAAGATTTATCGATTAAATTGAATAAGTCAATTAGAAAAAAAAATCAAATCAAATAGTGCTGCAACAATTAATCGATTAACTTGAGTAATTTGACAAGAAAAAAAGCTTCGAATCAAAATTTGCTGCTTCGAGGATTCTTTTAACTATAGAGGCGTTGTGATGGTTTGTTTTGAAAGTGTTAGCATTTAGTTTTTGGTCTGGGCAGCCACACCGCCCTCTAGTGGCGACAAGGCATATGACATAACTCATCTAACATGGTCTGAACCAGCTGCTCCCTGTTAAGACCAACATAAGGCAAAGTTTTTGTTTAGGCTAATGTGATTGTTTATGCATTCGTAATTTAGTTTAGAGGTACATTGAGCAGGTTTTTTTGTGTGGAAATATGTGTTTGAATGATTTGTTAAGAGCACTGTTAAAAAAAAAAAAAGTTGGCATTTTATAGTATTTAAGCTAGTGGACTTTTGCTAATTAATATAGCCAACTGTTCTTTTGTTTTACTTTGATCCTCATTTATTCTTTTTTATGATTTTTTAAAACCGTTTGAGGCTTAGCTGAAGTAGTTTTAATTTAATGCAATTTTAGCGAGCCCTGGTTTTACATCTAAAATGTATTCGCCAACGCATTAAATGTTCCTAATCCCATTACTCAATTATTCAAACTATTTGCTAGATTAATGGAATACTAAAATTATCGATAGCTGTGGCCCTAGAATCACATTTTGCTGTGTCGAGGATTTGTTTATCTAGAGAGGCGTTATAATGATTTGTTTTGAAAGTGTTACAATTAGTTTTATTGATTTGGGTGGATACACTGCCCTCTAGTGGTAACATTGAATTTGACATAACTCATCGAACATAGCTGAATGTGGCTGCTCCCTGTTAAGACCAACTTAAGGTTGTAAGTTTTTGTTTAAGCTCACATGATTGTTTTTGCAATCGTAATTTAGTTAACATGTATTGTTGTTTTGTTGTGCTTAGATCACTTATTTATTCTACCGTGCCAGGTATTTTATTTTTTTTCAAATGCATTTATTGCTGTTGTGAAATGAAAATGCAATTTTCCATAGTTTATGCATAGTCACTTACAGTTGATTTTGGGTTACTGACAAGGAAGTGACAAAAGAGTGACTCAAGAATGTCCCCCAAATGAATAGGAAATGACTCAAAATCAAGAGGAGGTAACTTGTATATGTTTTCTAATGAACATGAAGTTACCTGTAAATGCCCACAAAAGACTGAATGCGAATGCTCTCATTTCAGTGCCATTGACGCTGCACACAGGCTGCTATTGGCAGCCTGTGAGCTAATGTAGACACTGTTCTAATGGAAGGTAGCAATTTGTTTTTTAAACAGTGACACCTTTATAAAATGATACATCCGATCTTGGCGGAAGCATATCGATAACCTTTTGGGCTACAAAGTATAGTGATACATCACCTTTTTGATATATTGTCACACCGCTATACATAAATAACAATTTTCTGACGTAAGATGGCGTCACTACAATATATCTTGTTGGAAGGCACAATTTCAGTGCTATTTGATCTCATTGTGATTATAATGTAGAGTAACTACTGGGCACAAGAAGGAGCACTTGCTAGCTCATAATGTTATTTCCATTGGAGATCAAATTGCTAGCAGTCTTGTGTTTATGGTTTCCTGCACCACTGGAAATGTCTGTGTATCTTTAGAGTAACTTTTAATAGTGTGTGGTGCAGCTTTGAGACAACCTGCTGGCATTTTTTTTCTCTACACTTCTAGTTGAATTATTTTTATTAGGGTTTTTCATTTTCTGTTGTTGTTTGCTTAATTTTCTTCTACTTTTAGACATATACTGCCATAGACTAAGTAAGCAATAAAATGAGTTGGACACGTTTGTATCATTCTATTGATTTAAGAGGCACTTAGCAAATTAGCTTGATCTCAGCTGTCAATGAATAGTCTTCACCCCCCAGAAAGTGCAGAGGTAAACAAATTTTGATGTATGTAATTGTTAAAGGTACAGTGAAATGCTCCAACAAGGACTTTTATAGCGATAGAAGACTATATTTTTTACACAAATCCATGAAAAAGAAAAAGTGACAGAAAACGCTTAATAATGAAATTAGATTAGGCAGCTTAGAAAGGAAGACTAATTAGGATCTAGTTCACTATTAAGTATTCTCTGGAGGGATTGATGTCCAAAATATCGTCTACAGTCATGTTAAAGCCACTTGCTATGGTATCTCATAGCACCTTTTAAGGCCAAGTCAAATCAATATGACTTTCACAGTGTTCCTTTTGCTTCGGTTTCTTTTCATTTTCCATTATGATGGCTTTGCATGGGACTCGATCCCAAATATTAAGGTTTTCTCATCATTCATAATTTCCTATGATAGCCAACGCAGCAGCAGCAGCAGCAGAAAAACTCACTCAACAAAAAACAACCAGATTAGTACAAGACATTTATTTAAGGGAGCTGTTTTGTTTGTACGAATTATTGATTGAAACTAGATGTGATATGATTGTACAACGTTTTGACATTCATACTTGTGTATTTGGAATTTGTGGCTATACCACTTTGGCAGAAAGAATGCAATGCAGTAAGGGCTGTAGCTAAAAGTTCCATCCTTGTTTTCTCAGTAGCCACATTTACATGCTGACTTTTATTCATACCGATTCAAATCATTCCGAATGGAAATTTCACATCAGCTGTTTACATGTCACTTCATCTATTCCGATCCAGCGTTTACATGTGTCTGCCTTTATTCCGAAAGGACGTTTGACAACTGCCGTCTGACATGCGCAGATTAATCAAAACAAAGCGTCACGTTGCAAAACATGGAGATCGATCGTCAGATCAGCTGCTGTTTTAACTTTTCGAGTGGAAACAAAACTTCAGAATGACACGCCGTTCATTTAAAAAGTTGTGTGGGTGCGCTGTGCGTGTGCTTGGAAGCCATGTTGCAAGTGACGTTACTTACGTCACCTAGTGACGTCACCACGTCAGTACGGAGCATGTTCAGAAAGTACGCAACCAGACACCATTCCGCTTCCCTGTTTACATGATATAATTTTACTTCTAATCGGTTTGGGAAAAGGAATATTCCACCCCTGTGAATCGGAATGAAATTCCATTCGGTTTGGGCCTGTTCATTCCGAATGAGGTGTTTATATGGAACACATTTATTCGGTTTGAACAAATATTCCGATTGTAATTGGAATATTTGGCTCCATGTAAACGTGGCAAGTGTCACATCTCATAAATGCACCTTCCTAACCAGCCCTGCTTTGTCGGACAAAAACACTCATAAAGAACATTCAAGGTACACATTGTTAATTTTTGCACAAATTTTGTTTAAATTATTTAGACTAAATCTTCAGGCTTATATTTAAGAAGAAATTATTCATCCATTCCTCCATTTTTACATTCCAAATTTGAATCTGTTCTTAAACTCTATTTAAAATTGTTCAAAATGTGTATAATTGATGTCCCATTGACAACCAAGCATGCTCAAGGAACCATTTTCAACCTTGATAATATTTATTCAACTTGTTAGTAGGTATGTGCCTGTTTGATATTCAGACTGTATGAAAAGCTTAAGCCAAAATATCACAGTATCACGTGATTGCAATTAAAATATGTTACTTTGAGATATCTTAAAAAAAAAAAAAAAAAAAATTCCATTGAACAGGATTTTTATTTTTCAAATTGGAACATAAGTACAATGTTAAGTTAAAATAATTTTTTAAAAAAATGAATAGAATATTTTAAATACAATTAAAATAAATGTAGTCCTTTAGGTGAGCCTAAAACCACAGCCACAGCTCAACATTATTACCATCAAAACAATATTTTCTTTTTTTTATTTTTTAAAAGCACGTGTGTATGACTCGTATCATGTTTGTATTATACTCGCACTCTGTTTCTCAACACAGACAGTTGCCAGAAATAAAAACCCACCACATGTTTGATTACCGCTAGACACACTAAACACGCTGGAGTTAACTCTCATAGCTGGTAGGAAACCTTCACGACAGTATTTACTGACCTTTAATTTTGTATAAATGCAAAATCATGTTGGAGATATTGCCTCCTCGGCAGCCACCCTCTGCAACATGTTTTACATGTCGGTTGGCCCTTTAGCTTTACTGTGGCCGAAGTATTCCCATACCAGCGATTTCGTTTTCTTCCATGGGGGGTAAAAAGTTCAGGAGTTTCCCCTCTTCCAGTACCATCTAACACAAAAAGTGTTTGGAGCATCTCTTTATGAGGTTAGGTTTTGCACCCATCACCTTATCAAAGCATTATACCTGCAATCAAGTTTCTTAAAAACGCATGTCTATATACGAATTGACTGATTTTGGGAAAAAAAAAACTTAAACATACAAATATTTAGAAAAATATTTACAATAAGCCAATTCAGTTCAATTTCTTCAGGGATGCCACTCAGTTTCGTCCTTGTACAAGACACGGGGCTACGTCACACAGCCCACATTTCCAGGGAAGGGGGGGGGCATCCTCCTTCCGCCCTTTGCGCACCGCTATCACTCTTCTCTCTCGCTGACTCATCTGAAGAAAACGACAACAAATCTGGCCCATCCTCTTCCTCGAGTTAAGGAAATAACGCAATTGCTTGCGCTATATTTGGTTTTCGATTCATTCCGCATATTTCACAAAGTTGCTTGTTCAATACAACCGGCCGTCGCTCGCTACCTCGGCTCCCTTTAGGTGGCGCCTCGGTCAGCAATGTATTAAAGGTTTTCAGATGACGTCCTACCTTTGTGACCGCACAATAGATCCTGGGATATGTAGTTTTTCGTTGTGCTTTGTTTTGAAAAAGGACAAGAAATGATGGAAATGTGGACATAAACACATGGTCCATGCAGCATTTTATTCTTTATTTATGAGGGAAATAAAACTATAAAACTCAAATGACATTATCTCCTGTTTTACATGGTCGATTGACTTTAAGTGAAAACTGTCAAGCGAGACCAACCAGCGGCACGTGGGTGACGTCATTACAGCGTGACGAGGCTTCAAAGATTATATGCGCACAGGACACGTCCACGCATGCGTAAACGCGTCGCCGCTGTCATGTCAGATTTGAAAGGGTTGATTGCCTTACCTGTCTAAAAGGTCAAAACAAGTTATCGCAAAATTCCTGTGCTGACCTCTGCGACCTTTAACCTCCTTACCCCAAACTTTAATCCTCTTCTATTTAACTCACTCACTCCGAGCCATTTTCACCAGAGCAAGGCCCTTCGCTTCCGGCCGTTTTACTGGATTTTGACTGATTTTGCGAGGCCCACAGAAAATTCTGTTCTATTGCTATATAAACATGGAACCCACCAAAAGAAAGATTAGACTCTCTTCTTTCAACAGAAAAAACATTTAGTTCATATCTTTTTCCATTCTTTAGAAATCAGCATTAGAAAATAGCTTAGTTTGAGCAATTTCCCAATATCTAATGGAGAAACAGAGCCATTTTCACCAGAGCAAGGCCCTTCGCTTCCGGCCGTTTTACTGGATTTTGACTGATTTTGCGAGGCCCACAGAAAATTCTGTTGCATTGCTATATAAACATGGAACCCACCAAAAGAAAGATTAGACTCTCTTCTTTCAACAGAAAAATTAGTTCATATCTTTTTCCATTCTTTAGAAATCAGCATAAGAAAATAGCTTAGTTTGAGCAATTTCCCAATATCTAATGAAGAAACAGAGAAATGTATGTTTTTTGTGAAAGCATACATTTAGAACATAACTTTGACTTTAACACAACTATTTTTTGCTTTCGTAACATCCCAAACATTTGTATAATGTTTTCCTTTTACAAAATATCATAAAGAACAAGACAAATAGAACTTTTGATAGCAAAGTAACAGTTTATTTCCACATAACTAACTGAGAGATGACGCTGTTGTCGCCGAGCAGACGCTGTTGTCGCCGCGAAAGCCGGGTAAACTTTTCCCTCATCATTGCCTGTCTCATAAAGAGGATTTTTTTGAGTCTCTGCGGGGTCTGCTCGGCGAGCAGCACGGACGGCAACGGCATCTTCTGCTGTACTGGTGGTCCCGGTCGTTCTACTCGGTCGTCTAGCGCCTGGGATGACGGGCGTCCTCTCGGTTGTTCTGCTCAGTCGTCCGCCGCCTGGCATCATTCCACCGGCGCTCCGACCGTGGTGCCCGGCCATTCATTGCTGTTGAATCGGGGTGCGGGTCTTACCAAATGGGCTACTGCCCTCCAGTGGCCAGTTTTATTGCTTTAAAATGGATTTTCAGCTTTGTGCTTTGGAGCTCAGTTGAATCAGGACCCAGAGATGTCTTTTATGAAAAAAAACGTATACGTCTTTGGGACACTGAAACAATTAAAAATAGAACATATTTATATGTTTTTGGGACCAAATGAGTTAATATTAAAATCCTATCATCCAAGTTTGATCATCCCTTTATTCATTCTTCAATTATATTAAAAACAAAATGAAAATATGTAAAATTCAGTTACGTTAAAAGAGCAACAGTAATACGGTCTCATAAAACCAGTTATACATTTTCCCATGTTTAAGAGATTTTGTTACGGTCCAATGAAACCAAGATTAGACTTTACATGGTGTCAGTTATGTGCCGACCAGAGGTTGCGCTAGACTTTTTCGTTGTCTGTCATTTTGACTGACAGGGTCATAAAAATCCGGTCATAATCTATTTTTACCCGTCACTTAAATTTTTAAAATGATGATAATGACATTGTGGTGACCCTTTGTTTGGCATAATTCACCTTCCGTACTTGTGTGTCCATTTGGCCGAGCGCGTTAGCGGCTACGACACAGTCACGTGACAGAGACACTTAAGAGCCACGCGCGTTCCGGCTTGAATAGAGAGTTCACAGAGAGCAGCAGAGCTACAGCGGCTAGACACAGCAATTCGAGCTAACAAGACTCTTAACATTGCATACCGCTTCAACATATTCAATAGTATTTAGTCTTCATTCATTTTAAATTAATATTCTGTCCAAACAAGCTTAACAGAGAATCCACACCGTGCCATCACACATCAAGCAGATGAATATGTAACTTTTTTTCCGCAGTGACAAAAACAGCTGACTGTGGCCCCAGTAGGTAGGTAGCCTACCATATGTAGCATATGGAACAATGAAATTAACAGTTCACCTGCTGTGGCCTGAACGTAGTTTCGCACCTTCCTCCTGGTGCGCATGGACTTGAATTGCGTGTCCGCTTGTGCAGTCCCTGTTTTTTCACCTCTTTTATCAACACCATCGTCGTTTTGGGGCTTTTTGAAGAAACTTCGGACACTCAGTTGCCTTGACATTTTTCCGAGTAAGGCCAACGACGTCATGCATCAAGAGAGACAATAGCTAATTAATATGCTCACTCGCCACCCTGTGGTCTGGGGTGTGAATTGCAACCTGTCAAAATGAAGGATGGACTTCAGTTTTTTCCATCACCGTTTTAAAAAATCGGTCAACGATGGAAAATATTCGGTTAACGCGACCCCTGGTGCCGACTGACATTTTACTGGAGCTGGAATGTGATTGGTCATTTGGGAACGCAGCCACATCGCAGTTCTGATGTTCATTCCTCCCTTAAAAAGATTTTTCATGATGACACACTACTTTGTTGTCTTTTGATTGAGGGTGATATAAATGATGAGGGAAATGAGCTGTTTCCTTTTGATTAAGATGTAATATTCTCAGATATGGGTTTCAAAGTGAGGGTCACTCTTAATTAATATCACAAGAGGACATTTAGTCATTTCAATCTTGTATGAAGCCAAATTCATTAAAGCTAGTCAAAAAGCAGAAAAAAATATTGCTCTTTATTTATTGATTTTACAGTATTTTCCAAATTTCAGATTCTGGGCCAAACTCTTGATTTTGATGGTTTTATAGTTTAAAGAAAATCTTACTTTCGTTACTTCAACTATATGGTGTAACAATGTATGTTAAATAACGACTGTGTTGTCTTCCAGTTGTCTCTCGGCGATGAACAGAGTGAAGTGACGCGGAACAGCCATGAGTCCAAGGAGCTCGTATACTTGGTTCATATTTACTGTCAGGTAAGACTTCATTTTCATGAGTTATCATAAAATATCACAATTATCAACATGGCAAACGAGAAATGGCAAAATTAAAACATCACAAAATTAAATCGCTACTGGATTGTAGAGCCGAGGAAGAGAGTCCATCACCCGTTTTTAGAAATATTTGGACTATTTTGTTGCCGATGCCGACCAAAAATGACATCTTGTCTGAGGTATAAAATTGCGCCAGCCGCCCGATTACCGAATCGCCAACACCAGACAAGTCTGTGAAAGTGTCCCCCGGGTTATTGCCGGGACCAGTGAAAAGTAATTAATTAACTTGATTAAAGTGATAATTTTAATGTTTTTTTTTTTTTCCCTCCAAAAAAAAAAAAAAAAAAAAAAAAAAAAAAACCACTAAAAAACAAGTCACACAATGTGAAGTTTAAAGGGTTTTTGGGACAATTGACCCTAGCCCAGTTCTTTACCCTAAACTTAACTAGACACAGGGATATTTCGTATGTTGCGATAACTAGATAGTAACCTTTGCTATGTGTGGAAGTCATTTAATGTTGTGAATCAACCGTTAGTTGTCAAAATTGCTCCCGTTATTGCATTAGTTCCCTTCTGTCTACTTTTGACATGTGTAAGTTGTAAAACTGTTTTATCATTTAAAGACAGATTTAAGTTTAGCTGATTTAAGAATATTTAGATAAAAAGTTACTTAGGTTCGCTAGGAAGGTTCTCTACAACAGAGCCTTCCTGAGAAGTCTCCTGCTTTAAGATGGCGACTGTTTACTAACGCATCTAGTTCTTTATCATACTTGTTGCTAATGCCGCCGTGTCTGTCATTTGAATCTAGTTCTGTATATATGTGATATTTACCGAAGCATCATGTGGGCGTGGTTTGTAGGCTATCAGCTACAGTCGGGTATTATTAGAGCCACCTAGCATAGTAGCATCGCATTTGCATCGGCGTCACACTCCCTTGCCTCCTCCCCACACCTGCTCTGCTCTCTCGTCTCCGTGAGTCTGTCTTTTTCAGACTTTTGTCGCGTCAGTCAACCCACATCGTAACGCATAGTAACGCACGCCTTTCCCACCTCAGTAACGGTAACGGCGTTGCCAAGATGAGAAAAGTAATTAATTAGATTACTCACTACTGAAGAAAATAACGCCGTTAGTAACGCCGTTATGTTCTAGCGCCGCTATTGACAACACTGCCCGGGACATCTCTCCATGTGTGAAAGCCATGACCCGGGTAAATCCCGCGTCACATTACGCAGGAATTTACCAGGAAAGGGGCTTAACTGTGGTCTGCAGGGGGCATCATTGCAACTCTAGGGGCGCCCATTATAATAGTTGACAATCACTCGCGTGCATGCGCCCCTGGCAATTTGCCGCCCCCGGTGACCATTCATCCGACCGTGCCAGGAACCGATATTGCTTATGAATACTTTTTAAAACCCCACGATGCACTGAGTCCACGAAACGTGAAAGAGATAACGGTACACCAAGAATCTTTCTGCATCCCGTTCTGTTCATAAGTCTTGCCAGAAAAAGGGATGCACAATTTAAATATGCAAGTTTAAAACACCACATTTTGTCTCTTTATTGTTAGTCGTTATTAAGGGTGGAAGCTCGGTAACTTAATCATACTCTGTTTTACATTCTCACATTCTTTGGCATTTACACTTTTGCATGATCTGTCAGGAACCCAAACAAACCAAGCCACTCCAGCTGCAGACTACTGTAGCTTTGCCCTAATCTCCTCATGTGACGTTTTAAGATTCCATCCGCAGAGGGTATTCCTTTTCCATGTCCTTGGCAACAGCACACAAGTATGTGTAGTTGGAAATTCCATCTACTTAGAGCCACTGGAAAAATGTTGGATCTTCCCTAGCACATTAGAAAACAAAAAGATGAAGACTCTCAAACAACTCTTTTTCTGTTTTTTTTGTTTGTTTGTTTGTAGAGGTGGGTATTTTGGGACACCTCACGATTCGATTACGATTCAGAGACTACGATTCGATTCTAAATCGATTATTGATGCACAACCCCCCCAGCTATTAGCTGCGTTTCATGCGTTATGCTGCGTTAATGTTTCATATATTAGTTAGAAAAATTGTACAAAAATCCTCTCACGCGTAAATAAACTACTATTTCAGTATCAAGTTAACGGTTCAAAACAGTAAATAAAATACTCAAGTCCCCATTCCGTCTCAGCAGCTTTAAACTACATTCACTTAAAGCAGTAGTGTGAAGTAAGGTTGGCCAACCATGTTTTTGAATAATATCAATTGCTAAACAGTTATAAGCATATTTTCGTTATTTTTTTTTAACGCAACCCTTCCAGATTCTTTGTTTAACCCATAGCAACGCCCTTGACAACGCAAATGCTTTTCTTTGGAAATCTTCGGAAATTACGTCACACCGGGAAGTGCGAGGGAAGTCCGCCATAGAACAGTATTGTTTGTTGCATTGCTTCTCGGTAAGATGCCACGGCGGTGTGTGGCGATGTTTTGTTCTCACTCAAACGAAAAGTTGTATGAGTGGCCAAAGGATAGCAGGGCACGTAAATGGACATCTTTCGTTCGCACGAAACGAATGAATTTCACGCCATCATCGAGTTGTGTTCTCTGCTGCAAACACTTCGAAGATGCCTGCTTCCTTAACCGGTCTGCTTATGATCAAGGATTTGCCAAAAAGTAAGTGTGATTTTTGGATAGATGACTGATGACTTTGTCAAAGCAGAGCTGCCAGCTGTTGTGGAATGAACAGTATAAGCTAGCGACGTGAGCCGAAAGTTAACTCGTGGCAATCCCCGATCATAGTTGTTGTTGCGTTCGCTAGGTTAAGCGTGTTTAAATTGTGCGTCATCTACGGTCTTGTCAGAAAGGGTTAATCCACTGTCAATCGGGAAAGGGGTGTGGATGTGCACATAAGCGGGTCGGCGTCGCGGTAATTCACGGTCACGTTGCCTTAAGAGACACACACCGCCATTGAGTTTGTGGACATTTATTTGTATTTGTATTATGTATTTCCACCTTCATGCTTCAAGCATCGCATTGCATTTGTACGGTTCGGTGTTTCTTTCACGGTGATCGCTTGATAGCCTTCTAGCTTGTATTTTACGTTCGAGCCGCTGACAGGTGACGTCGACAAGCATGTTGGTTTTAATGTCTGGCAGCGAATCAGCGAGCGCGCTGGTCACGCAGTGAATCATGGGAAATGTAGTCTCGGGACAACATTGAAGTGGTGCTTTGTAATCTGTTCGCTTGTGTGAAAAAACTACATTTCCTCACGCCATTAGACGCCTCTTCCTCCCGAGTGCCCCGAGCTGTGTTGTACTGTTCGCTCCTTGTGTTAATTAAGAAACAAAGTTGTCAGCACGTCGTGTGTTCGATACATTTGTAAACAAAAAGCTCATAACAAGACACTATGTACGATCCGTTAAACGCTGGAGTAGTAGGAGGCGAGGAGGAGATCAGCGAGAAGCAAAACTTTGCGGTCGAATGTGGCGGCAGTCCGCTATTATTTTGTTTTCTTATTGTTGCTACAATAAAGTGGAGAAAGCCATCAACGACTCATCTCCTTCTTTCCCCCCAACGTTTTTATATGATTATTTTATATGCAATAGAGCTGCCGGATCTGCCAAAATGAACATGAAGTCTGATTATTATTTTTTTTAACAATGTCATCAGATAGACAAAAACATAAAATTATGTGCAAATGCCTGCATCTTCAAATCATGACAATAATAATAACCAAATCTTACCAATCTTGTAATCTCGATGGGTCTTGTATCCATTCCATGTCAGGTAGTCTAGGCACATTGTTTGCATCCTGATTAGCGTCTGGCTAATACATGTTAGGTCCAACATAAAATTCCAATCTTCTCTTCTTCCTCCAACTCTTCAAAAACTTGGATCTCCTCCCTTGCGCTCGATCTATCGCTCATATCGCTGTTTGAATCATTGTTTGAAGGGCTTTGTATGGCGGCCGTATGTATGGAGCTGCCATCGCTGTTCCCGGTGTGACGTATCACTTCCGGGTTCGTCCCCTTTCAGGCTCAAACTTCGGAAACGCGATTATTTTGTCAAATGTACAACATATAAATTATTTTTTCATGCTTTATTTGTTGGACAATGTTTAATTACTTTAATTGTGACCCTATTTGGCATGTTATGAAATTACTTCACATTACTGCTTTAATTTAATGGTTTGAATCAACCGTTAAAGTTGTTGAAATTGCTCCCGTTATTGCATTAGTTCCCTTTTGTCTACTTTCGACATGTGAAAGTTTTAAAACTCTTTCATCATTTAAAGATAGATTCAAGTCAAGAGTTTGCCGATTTAGGAGTATTTTAGATCAAAACTTCGCTTAGAAGGTTCGCTACAACAGAGCCTTTCTTAGAAGTGTACTGCTTAAAGATGGCGGCTGTTTACTAACTCCGGCGAGTCTGTCATTTCGCATCTAGTTCTACACGTTCTATTCATGTGATATCTACCGTCGCATTATGTGGGCGTAGTTTGTAGCAACGTCGGTGAAGTTTGTAGCAACTGAGTGTTGTTTGTGGCGGCTGTCTGCGTTTTTATTATCTAGCGGCATGATTGGTGGATGTTTACTCTCGGTCCGTTCATCATTGCGTCCCGAAGACCACGCTGACTGTGTTTTAGTTCCGCTTTATTCGGCATATTTAAACAACCGGAATATGGATGTTTGTGAATCGTTCTCGAATCTTCAGCGGCCGAATTGCGAATAATCTAAGAAGCGGAATTTCACACACCTTTATTTGTTTGTTTTTTTAAACATCGCGTGGGCGGTAATATTGGTAGTGGTATTCGAGGTGCTTAATTCAGTTAAGGTAAATAAAGCTTTTTCATTATTTGGACATGTAACAAAGTTTTCAGTGTAAATGTATTTCACTAACTAGAATACGCAATTTCTAGAGAAATTGATCAGTGTTTACTTAACTTTATCTTCAAGTGCATCAACACAAAATGTAGGCCCACAGAACTGTGAGGTGGACGTGCTAACCACTCTCCCACCGTGCCGCCTTCATAATGTTTATTATTTTCACACAAAAATAACGTTTAGAAAAAAAAAAAAAGCTTGTCTTTATTAAATGCTTCATTGAGTGAGTCCACTCAAAATCACTCACGCTTTGACACTCATGCTGCCGAAAAGTCTCTCACTTGAATGAGTTGCCACAGGCTGGTGTGTAACAAACTAAATGATGATTGACACATATGCGCCTTTGATCGTAGCGCTACCGAGCCTTTTCTCGCTAGATCAAAGCTATAAAACTGTCAATCATAGCTATCTGTAAGGACCAAACACCAGCTGGTGACCAAGAAAAAAAACAAGTTTGGTCGCACTGCTTAGCTAGCAGGAGGGAGGTGAGAGTCTGTGAGAGCATGAAGCAGAAAAACAAATATATTTTTTAATAAAAACCCATCCTTTTCACCCTGTTCCGATACGACATCCCTAATGACAATCACTAATGCTTGTGAAATTAATCATGCACACATTTCTCTTTAGAGGATAGTAGCATCCCAACCTCGTATTTCCCTGTTTTCCCACTTATCTGCGTCAATCTTGTGATTGAGCTCTAGCGCCCGCTTCTGACGAGTTTCCATCATTACAACGGATGATTTTAAACCTTGCAAACAGTAGAGTTTAGAGTTTGAATAGAAATAATGATGCCGCTCGGTTCATTTCAACACAGCCAGACATAAAGGGTAACTGGAGTCCCAGTTTGAAAGTGGGGCAGTACAGCTTAATGTTCTGAGCCCAGAGAGACTTTTCAGCCCCGCCTGCTTCAGCCAGCACTTTAAACACCACAAGAATCAGTGGGCTGAGTAGCGTGCTGCAGTCCCTTCTCAGTACGCAGACCTTGGCCCCAGTACAGACGGAACTTTTTAGGCCAAATCAAAGCCAAAGACATTTTCCACCACAAGTTTCTCTCATTTGGTTAGGTAATTCAGAACATTTTAGGGAAAAAAAGCTGTCTTGGACAGTGTTTGACCTCACACTCATAATTGTAAATGAATAGCAAATTTAGTATAGTAGCTTGGTTTTGAAATGAAAAACTTAGTGGATTTTTCACCATGCACAAAAACAACAAATCTTTAATTCTTGAACATCAACACAATCAAATACAGGGTTCATACGGGTCCTTGAAATCCTTGAAAATGCTTGGATTTTACTGTCTTGAATTCTTGAATTTGGTGGCAATTCCTTGAAAATGCTCGGAAGTGATATGCACAAAATATTTCTTAGCACCCTGTCTAAAAATATAAATGATTACCGTAATTTTTTGACTATAAGCTGCTACTTTTTCCCCTCATTTCTAATCCTGTGGTTTATACTCCAGTGTGGCTTATTTGTTGATTTATTTTGGTTAATAGGTAACACTTTATTTGAAAAGCGGCATCATAAGATTGCCATAAGACCGCCATAATTATGACATGACATTATCATGGGCGTTAATGAATGCAGATGTCATTAAGTGTCATCCGGCAAATTATGTCACTAACTCCATTTATGTCCAGCTCGGATCTTTTACATCCATTAAACAATGAGATAATTTGCCGGATGACACAAAATGATATGTCATAAGTATTCATTATTGCTCATGGCAGTGCCATGTCATAATTATGATGGTCTTATGACAGTCTTATGGCGCTTCTGTTAAATAAAGTGTCACCAAATTCCATAACTAGCAATTAATGAAACAACTACAAAAGTAACTGAAGAAATAATTGGCACAGAACATGAATTTTGATTATGATTTACATCTGTAGCGCTGCAGTGCATGCAAGGAGGCATGTTGGACGAAAATAATGTTGACAGCAGGTGGCAGCAGGGATTGATTGTCTCCCCCAAGGGAGGAGTGATGGCCAAATGAAGCTTCTTGAAGCAATGTAGCTTTGAACCAATTGGCTGCAAAGCTTCATGGTGGTTGATTTGGTCTTATGACAGTCTTATGATGCCGCTGTCAAATATTGTTACTGCTTTATATCTTTTGGTGTAAATGTCCCATCATACACTGAGGACAGCTGCAGCTTATAGTCCAGTGCGGCTTATCTATGAACAAATGCCGTTTTCATGTCAAATTTGGTGGGTGGCGGCTAGGGGTGCAACGGTTCAGTTAGCCCACGGTTCGGTTTGAACCTCTGTTTTGGGATCACGGTTTCGGTTTGCGTTTTGCTTTTTTTTTTAAACTGCCTTTATTTTGCTTTAAAAAAAATGAAATAAACACTTAAAATGTAAACATTTTCGACTGTTAAAATGCCTCTTAGCTCTTTGGCAAGTGTAGTGACTGACTACTGAAATACACACACAGTAGTAAAAAAGTTACTTGGCAAAGTAACTGGTGATACCTTTCATGTTTTTTTTAAATTAAAACAAAAAACAAAAAAACAAAGTAACCTTTGCTATGTTTGGAGGTCATTTAATGTTGTGAATCAACCGTTAAAGTTGATAAAATTGCTCCCGTTTTTGCCTTAGTTCCCTTCTGTCTACTTTCGACATGTGAAAATTTCAAAACTGTTTCATCCTTTAAAGATAGACTCAAGTCAAGATTTTGCCGATATAGAAGTATTTTGGATAAAAAGTTTCTTAGGTTCGCTCGGAAGGTTTACTACAACAGAGCCTTTCTGAGAAGTTTACTGCTCTAAAATGGCGGCTGTTTACTAACGCTACCGTGTGTCATTTCGCATGTAGTTCTATATGCATGCGATATCTAGGCGTAGATTGTATGATGTCGGCCACAGTCAGGAAATATTGGAGCCGCCTAGCATCGCGTTTGCTACAAACCAAACGCATGACTAAATCCAAACGGATGAAAAAAAAAAAAACGCAATGCACGAAAAAGGTACAGATTTTGAACGTAACGTACGGCGTACACATTTAAAATCAGTGCTCACTTGTACAAATAACGCCGAGACCGTACAACTTGAAAGGTATGAATTATAGTGGACCGTCACAGTTAGGTAGTAGCACTCTGTAGCACGGGACGTCCAACTATCAGTGGTCAGGGCGAAACTATGTGCTTTCGCGAAATCATCTTCGATGGCTTTGCGTGCCATTTCATAAATGTCGGGGATTTTGTTGTTGGCGAAATATGTCTGCGAGGGAACAATATAACGCGGGTCAAGCGTTGCAATTAAATTAACTAAGCCCGCATCTTCAACCACGGAATATGGTTGCATGTCTTTTGCAATGCACATCCCCACTGCGTGGGTTATTTTCTTGTGTTTTTCTGACCTGATATTGTAAGGCTTTTGGAACGCCTCTTCTATAGACCCGTGTGTTTTCACTGGTGTCATCTTAGGGGTTGTCCTGCTCTGAGAAAGCGATGTCTTTGGGTGATGCCGGCTGAGGTGCCCAAGTCATGTTAGAAGTGTTGCCGTTAGCATAGGGAACAAGCGCTAAGCAATGCTTGCAAATTGTTTTATTTTTTTTCAATATTTTCTCTCCGTCTGCATTGTAGTCCACGGGGAAACTGAAATGTTGCCACACCGCAGATTTGAAAGAAGCCGGTGCCTCCTCAAAAATCAGTCTGTCGACTCCTCCGCTCGCCATAACTTTTTTTGTTTTCTTTCTTGTTTCACTTTCACATCGCTCGTAAGCGAGAGAGGGCGTTACTCGGCTCCTATTACACAGGTGCTTGACAGCGATTGGACATTTACTCGCGGGGCGGGAATTTCTCCACAGCTGCGCTTCACGTCACACACAGGCACACAGAGTTTGACCAATTCTTTCCACAAGCGTTCGGAATAAATTACTGTAATTGCAAAACCAAAAAGGCGCGGTTCATAAAGGCGTATTGAACCGTACAGGGCGAACCGTACGGTTCGGTTTTGAACCGCAAACCGTTGCACTGCTAGTGGCGGCTTATAGTCAGGTGCGCCTTTTAGTGCGAAAATTACGGTAAATGAAGGAAAATAAAATCAATTTGCTTCATTGCTGCTACATGCTTGTTCTGAAGTTGCTTTCCTCTAATGTCTCGCGTCACATCGTCTTTCCCAAGAACACAGTGCATTCTAGCAGTATTTAAAGTAGTATTTAAAGTGCATACTAGTGCATAGTGGTTTAGTACAATACAGTGGTACCTTGACACGCGATCTTTTTGACATCCGATGACATGCTCAAAATGATTTTCTTGTGAGAGAAATCAACACAGGTTCCAAGAAGGTTAGTGCATGTGGTGAAAAAAATAAAAATGTGAGGCTTACCATTGAAATGAAGATGGAAATGATAGAAAAATATGAGCGTGGGGTGCGCATCCGTGAACTGGCTCAACAATACGGCCGTAAAAAGACTACGATCTCTCCTTCGACCTTCATTCGCCAGTCTTTTTAAGTTAAGGTGGTATTTATTATTATTGTGGTTACATAGCCAAAGAAATCGCCAGCTTCGTCAGGTTTTTAATAATTTATTTCCGAACTTGTGCAACACAACATGCCTACTGTCTGCACAGCTGAACAAGTGAAGTGAAAGTAAAAACTCTGATACGTCAGCACACCACGCAAAAATACAGCTGCCACATCAGAACCCGATTCGTTGCGTTATTACAGGCATTATTATTATTACTATTATTATTATTCCAATTTTTATTTGTAATTTATTTGTTTTGCTCTGTGTAATTGCTATTTGCAATGGTACCAGCAGTATTTATTTAGGATTTAGTGTAGGTTTTCGGGCTGTGGAACATATTTATAGAATTATAATGTATTTTTATGGGAAAATCCTGCTCGACATACGACCATTTCGACTTACAAACAAGGTCCTGGAAAGAATTATCTTCATATATAGAGGTACCACTGTACTTTTATCACATGACCAGTTACTTTTTTTGTCACATTTTGTCTTCTTCATGACTTCCACACCCCCTCTGCATACATTCTTGAATCCTGCCGGTAGCCACTTCGCTCGGCTTCGTCGCCGCTAGAACTCTACTCGCCTGGTTCTAGTTCAACTTCCCTTGTTACACAAGAAAACAGCCACTTATCTTAATTTTAAGGAGCAGGAGTAGATTGTAATTGTTTTGTAAAGAGCTTTACTATTCACATAGTTTAAGCTTCCTCCAAATATTTTCTATTGGGTTTAAGTTTGGAAACTGGCTAGGCCCTTCCAGAACCTTGATATGCTTTTTACAAAGCCACTCCTTGGTTATTATGGCTGTCTGCTTCGGGCCATTGTCATGTTGGAAGACTCAGTAATGACCCATTTTTAATGCTCTAACTGAGGGAAGGTTATTCCCCAAATTCTCACAATACATGGCCCTAGTCATCCTCCCCTAATACAGTGCAGTCGTCCAGTCCCATGTGTGGAAAAACACCCTCAAAGCATGATGCTACCATCCCCATGCTTCACAGTAGGGATGGTGTTCTTGGGATAGTACTCATAATTCTTCTTCTTCCAAACATTATGAGTGCAATTAAGACCAAAAAGTTCAATTTTGATCTCATATGACCACATGACTATCTCCCATGACTCCTCTGGATCATCCAAATGGTCATTGGCAAACATAGAACAGGCCTGGACATGCGCTGGTTTAATCAGGGGAATCTTCTGTGCCCTGTGTGATTTTAAACCATTACGTCTTAGTGTATTACCAACAGTAACCTTGGAAATGGTGGTCCTAGGTTCTTTCAGGCCATTGACCAGCTCCTCCTGTGTAGTTCTTGGCTGATTCTTAGGATCCTACGAGGTAGATCTTGCATAGAGCCCCAGTCCGGGTGAGATTGACAGTCATGTATAGCTACTTTCATTTTTTTAAAGGTGGATCTTATACCTACCGTAATTTCCCGAATATAACGCACACTTTTTTTCCCAAAATTTACTCGTAAAATCATGGGTACGCATTATTCACGGGTACAGGGACGGAGACAGAAAATTTCCTCATGATTCATGTTACATTGTAAGCATGGACCAGCACAATATTACCTAATCCGAACAACAGTGATATAATAATCAAGTTTCATGTGGTAAATAATTGTTTTCGTGATATTTTTCATATCTAATAAAATTAAAATGTTTTTTTTGTACTATTCGTTTATTATTTACCGGTACAGTACATTTTTCTTACCTTATCGTTGCAACATGCCGGCACATGGTGATGTTGTCTTGAAGAGAACGTAACGGCGATCCATTTCGTATAAATGTTGACCGTGTGGCGAGCTAGGATAGGAGTCTGAGGAAGAGTGTCGAACCACTGAACCAAGCCGCGTTGTTTTATTTACATTGAAACTCACAAAGTAACAACGTACGTCTTGCACGCAAATCGCAGGACATTTGTTTACTTCCAGCTGTTCCCTTAACTAAACTCTTCACCCCGCGAACTACACAACTTGTCAACATTAGTTCCGTTGGTGAAGTCTGTTAAAACTCGCTACAACTTACTTTGTGAAAATTATTATCGTATACTGTGAGCAATTTTACCACAGAAAATGAATATTCTATTTTTGGGAAAAAATATTTGACAAAAGGATTAAAAAATGCTGCAACCGCTTACTTTATAAAAGTTCGAGACACGAGACTCATATTTATTGGTGCTAAAATTAGGGTGCGCCTTATACACGGGTACAAGAATTTTCCCTAGATTTTACAGGGAAAGTTGGGGTGCGCGTTATACACGGGTGCGCGTTATATTCGGGAAATTACGGTATCTTATACCTTATACCTACCTACCTATATCTTACACCAAATTGCTTGGCAATTGTCTACAAGATCTACAATTCTGTCTCTGGTGTCTTTGGACAGATATTTGGGGTCTATGATATGGACAGGTGTTTATATGCAGCTAACAGCCTCAAAACAGGTAAAAAGTCAGACTTATTTAGGTGAATAAGTGGAGTGGAGGTGGACTTTTTAAAGGCGACTAACAGGTCAACAGGTTCAAATACTTATTTGCAGCAGTATAATACAATTACATTGTTTAAAAAAAATCATATACTGTGATTTCTTGATTTGTTTTTTTTTAGATTGTGTTTCACAGTGGACAAGCACCTACCATGAAAATTTCAAACCCGCCCATCATTTCTAAGTTGGAGAACCTTGCAGGCAAATACTTATTTCTCTCACTCTACAGCCAAGCTGAGACCATAACGAGAAAGGGACTATAAAATCAATTTAAAAATGTTAGTGTTTTTAAATTTGAAGTCCATTTACAGGAGTGGTGTAAGATGTAGCGGTTTAGGCACTGTAATAATGTAGATATGCAAAAGTGCTACATAAGTCCTCTTCCTTTACAATTTGCAAATTATAGTTAAAGCATGGCGAATAAATGGTCTTGATGCAAATTGTTGACTCCCAAGCGTGAGCGAGGAGTGAGGACTTTTGGGTGTTGAGACCAAAATGAGACCAAGAGCTTCAAAATACCTTGAGTGTTAAAACAGGAGAATGCCCAGACGGAAGGGAGAAGCTGTTGTATATGTAAATAGGGCACCAATTCCAAATCTGATTACATTATCATTTTTTTTATATGTATTGTGACCCTGTTGCCAAAGATTTTTGTTGATGCTGCGGATTCGGTCTTGAGTTTTTTGAGAGGAATTTCACAGAAAAGTTTTATCACCCCTTTGGAACCTTTTTGGTGGAATGGGGAGAAAGTTCTGCCTTTCTGTTTACCCATCATAGAGGGAGTATCTGCTCCTGCAAAAGCTGGTTTTCCGAATGCTAGAATGCTGTACTGGGGTTGTCCTGACAAGACTTAGTACACCAGCTTCATTCCAGCAACCTCATGCAGGAGATAGTTAGCCAGAACCAGCTGTTTATGAAAGTCGGACATAATTTATTTGTCATTAAGACTAAAGGAACACAAAATTTTAACAGTAATTTTGGTCAATACATTTTCAATTCAGTCTGCAATAGCAAACTGGTCGTTTTGACTGACTTTTTTTTTTTCCTCATCAAGGGTCGAAGCTGGATTGTAAAACGTAGCTATGAGGATTTCCGTGTCTTGGACAAGCACTTGCACCTGTGCATATATGACCGCCGTTTCTCTCAGCTGCCGGAGCTGCCTAGACTCGACAGTTTGACAGATCAACCAGAGGTGAGTTTTATGTGTTAGTTAGCCCAGTCTCCAGTTTTAAAATATCTTCCCCATGTTACTTTGTGTTTGTGTCTGTGTTTATTCCTGCATGTAAACTGTAAATAATTGCTTCAAAACATTGTTGTTGGGTAGTTGATGAACAATTTTTTCATGATTTTGATAATTACATTAAAAAAATATAAAATATGTGTCTTGGGAGACTAAAACATAACAAGACAAATGCCAGTTTTCGTCTGACGAGAAACGACGAAAATGCACATAGATTCCGTCATATGTTCACAATGTAGGACATATCATAGTTTAAGGAAGACAAGCAGAATATATTTGACATAGGGCATAAGAGATACATGACGCCTTCTGACCATTGAAGCCCAATGCGTGCGTCATGCAGCGGACTGAGCAAGATTAACGCTGACCACCAGATGATAGGTCTCTAAAGTGTGATAACTTGACACCTCTCAGACGTCAAGGCAGGCCGAACTTCCCACCTCAGTTGCCTCAGTGACCACCACTATGATATAAATGCTATTTATTTTTATTGGGTACCTTAGAGTAACGTACAAACAGTCAAACAGTAAATACGAGAAAAGATACTATACCCTGATTGATTATATTAAAGTGTGTTAGAGTAATACAAGCAGTCGAGCAGTAAATACGAGAAAAGATAATATTCCCTTCACTAGCCTCTTAATAAGGCTGCAACAATTAATCGATTAAATCTATTAATGAATTAGTTGCCAATGAATTTGATAATTGATGCAGTTGTAGAATACAGTTATGTCGGGAAACTGTAGTAAAATATTATTTTTGAAGGAAATAGTCATCCATTTCGTCTTCATTGTTACTTACAACATGCCTAAAACAACTGTGAAGGTAATTGGAGAAAAAGTGACATGATTAATCGTTTACTTAACAGTCTGATTAATCGATTATGAAAATAATCATTAGTTGCAGCCCTAATTAGCATTAACTTTAGTAGTGCTGCAACAATTAATTAACTCGAATACTAGAGGTGTGCAAAATTTCCGATTCTTAGATTATTCGCAATTCGGCCGTGGAAGATTCGAGAACGATTCACAAACATCCAAATTCCGATTATTGAAATATGCCAAGTAAAGCGGAAGTACAACACACTCAGCGCGCCGCGCGGTCAATGAGCAACGGAGCGAGAGTAGCTAAACATCATGCTTCTCATTACCCGGCCCCTCGGGTAATGCCAATGCTCAACTCACGGCTCTAGCTCAACTCATGCCACGAGATAAAAAAACACAACAACATACCTGAAGCTGCTACAAAAGTACGTCATCCACATAATGTTACGGTAGATATCATTTATATAAGACTAGATGCACTACGGTAGCGGTAGCGTTTGCAGCACATCTACAAAAAGCTAGATGCAGACGTAGTAAACGGCCGCCATCTTAAAGCAGTACACTTCTCTGCAAGGCTGTTGTAGCGAACCTTCCAAGCAAACCTAATTAACTTTTTATCTAAAATACTCCTAAATCGGTAAAATATTGACTTGAATCTATCTTTAAAATAGTTTTAAAACTTTCACATGTCGAAAGTTGACAAAAGGGAAATTATGGATTAACGGGAGCAATTTTAACAACTTTAACGCTTGATTCACAACATTAAATTAATTGAATGTAGTTTAAAGCTGCTGATACAGAATGGGGACTGGAGTTTTTTATTTACTGTTATTTTTGTATATTTGTTTACTGCTATATGTTAACTTGATACTGAAATAGTAGTTTGGTTTAGCCTGAGAGTATTTTTGAACAATTTTGGAACAAATGTACAAAATATTTAAAAAAAAAAAAAAAAAAGAGGGGGGGGTGCATCAATAATCGTTTTAGAATCGAATCGGACCATCTGAATCGTAATCGAATCGTTAGGTGCCCAAAGATTCCCAGCTCTATCGAATACCGTAATTTTCGCACTATAAGCTGCAACCCACCAAATTTGACACGGAAATGGCATTTGTTCATAGATAAACCGCACTTGACTATAAGCCGCACCTGTCCTCACTGTATTATGGGATATTTACACCACAAGATATCAGCCGATAACACTTTATTTGGCCGCAGCATCATAAGACCAAATGAACCACATTGAAGCTTTAAACCAATTGGCTGCAAAGCTTCATTGATTCAAAAAGCTTCATTTGGCCATCACTGTTCTCTTGGAAGAGACAGTCAACCTTGCTGCCACCTGCTGTCAACACTGTTGTCGTCCAACATGGCTCCTAGCATGCATTACAGCGCTACAGATGTGCATAACATAAAAATTCATATTTTGTGCTAATTATTTCTTCAGTTACCGTTGTAGTTCTTTCATTAATCCATAGTTAAGGAATTTTGTTACACTTTATTTGACAGTGGCGCCATAAAAATGTCATAAGACCATCATAATTATGAGCATTAATGAATGCTTATGACAGATGAAGATGTCATTTTGTGTTATCTGGCAAATTAGCTAAACTTTTGAATGGATGTAAAAGATCCGAGCTGGACATAAATGGAGTGAGTAACATAATTTGCCGGATGACACTTAATGATATCTGTCATAAGCATTCATTAATGTCCATGATAATGTCATGTCATAATCATGACGGTCTTATGTGTTACCTATTCACCCAAATAAATCAACAAATAAGCCGCACTGTTCGAAATGGGGAGAAAAAGTAGCGGCTTATAGTCCGAAAATTACGATAATTTGATTAGAAAAAAGCTTCGAAATCAAATTTTGCTGCTTCAAGGATTCGTTTAATTAGAGTGACGCTGTAATGGTTGGTTTTGAAAGTGTTGTATTTAGTTTGATTTATTTGAGTGCATACACTGCCCTCTAGTAGCAATGGTGAATATGCCATAACTCGTCTAACATAGTTGAATCCAGCTATTCCCTGTTAAAACCAACATAAGTTTTGTTTTATTGAGCTAATATGTTTGTTTATGCGTTCGTTATTTAGTTTAGAAGTGTATTTAGCAGTTTTTGTGGGAATATGTGTTTGAACGATTTGTTAAGCGCTTTGTAAAAAAAAAAAAAAAAAAAAAGGTAGCATTTCATAGCATTTAAGCTAGCAGACTTTTGCTATGCTAGTTAGCTTTTATTGCACTTAGATCCTCATTTATTCATTTTTTGATGTCGTTTGAGGCTAAGCTCAATTCAGTTCCTTTCAATTCTGTATAGTTCAAAGAAATATCCAGGTATTTTATTTTGTATTTGCATATCATGCTCTTTTGAAAGTGCAATCTTAGCAAGTCAATATAAATATTACTGCAAGCATAAACCCTTATTTGTTTAACATATCCTAAAAATACGCTGCAACGCATTAGTGATCCGCTTACCCGATGATTTGAACTTATTGATAGATAAATAAATAATCGATAGCTCTAGCCTGAAACTTTTGCATAGCAAGCGTCCTCTTAAAGTGCCTGTGACACCATAAAAAACAATAGCATTTTTATGTGAATTAAAATCATATTTTGAGAAGATTCGACTGTATACAACAATTTGGCAAAGTGCAGATGACAAGAAATAAGTCTTTTAATTTGCCTTATAGCTACTCCTGTCATTAAAGCGCTCTGGCGCAGCCATCTGGGTGATGACGTCGGCAGAGTAATGATTTCGGCTTATTTAAAATACAGCCCAATGGAAGAGGAAGATTCAAAACAAGGAAGATTTCTAAGTATTTTTCCCCAATTGCTAAATAAATAGTATGGTCATGACTGCGGAGACGGAGGAATGAGCGTAAAAAAAAAAAACGGAGGCATGAGAGCTAGGTGACATGCTCACCCGAACCAAGTGGCTCTTCCAAGTCTCTTCCTCGCCTTTTGAAAATGAAAAATCACCCAAAACTACCCTGACTCATGTCACATACGGTGGCGGGGCGAGCAAGTTTTGGCTCGTCATTGAATGAACACCGAAAATGGCGCATTCTCAGTGGACAAACCGGCCGACGTCGGAGCGCGTGGCTGCCCGAGCCCAAGCAAGTATAGTGCTCTCTAGACGGGCACGTGAAGAGGGCTAAAAGGGGTAGAAATCTCGACACTATCAAGAACCGGAGACTAGAGCAGGGGGCTCCCGGGACCCAAGCCGAGGATAGCGCTCTATAGGCGGGCACGCCATAACAGCAGGCGACCATGATGTGCAACAAGCCTCTGGTCGTCGGTCAAGTGGCCTTCGCGGTGGACAGGGAGCATCGCACCCGCAGAATGCAAGCCACCTCCTTATTAAAACGTTTGCCATGATCCCAGTATTTGTCATAACCTAAAGCACGTAGCTTACTTACTTCGTCATCCATCCAATGGTCTCTAGATTGTCTGAGACTTGTTTAGCCCATTATTCGCGATGAACAGGGATCTTTTGGAAATCCAAAAAGCCTCACACCTCTCTCCCTAGTGTAGCAACAAAAGCTTGGGCTGGCGTGACACAAAAAAATAAACAAATTAATATGCAAAATCAGCTGAATCCGCAGTCCTTCTATAATGGTGGCTGAATTGTGAAGATGATTAGTCCGCTGACATTACATTCGCCGGAAGTCACTCATTTTCATGGCGCGGGATTAAAAAAATTGAATAAATATATCGATCGCTTCCACACACATCCAAGCGGTACATTTCATTCAGGAGCATAAAATACTGCGTGTAATATGAAATAAACATTCTTTTTTGTGTCACAGGCACTTTAAACTGTTGTTGTTGTTTTCATTTTGTTGGCGTCGGCTACGATTTACAGAAGTAGTGCTCCGTGCTTCCGGTTGCAAATAAAACCATTGGAAAACCCTCACGAAGGGGTCCTTGTAGACAGTACGTGCTCATTTGTCATGTTCATTCCTAATTGTTGGAAACCTTTAATTTTTTATTTATTTTTGGATTAAAACCTGTGAATTTTTACAGACGAAAACATTTTGAGTATTCGTCGACTAAAACTAGACGAAACGACTTAAACATGACTAACACTTGTAAATTTTTTTGTCCAAAAGACGAAAATTAAGAGGGCTACCAAAAACAACACTACTTCCAAGGATGTTTGCATGACATTGTTAAAGCTTCTCCAGAAACTACAAGGGAATAGGCTAGCTATACTTGTTTTATGCCAACCATGAAAATGTTTATTTTGATTTATTTTTTAATAACAGTATGAATACAGGGAGTCCGCGAGTTACGAACGAGTTGTGTTCCCAAGTAGGCGAGGTAAAATGAATTTCAAAGTCAAAATACTTCGGATATAAAAAACTAAAATACATTAAATTTATAAAAATAAGATGCTGTACTTACCATTGAACTTAACACAGACTTAATGTATTGATGTATCAGCAATAAAACATGGATCTATGATCACTAATCAGAGGGAAATTGGCAGATCGATCAGAGCATTTCTAATTATTGGTGTTTTCTGTCCTGTCAGTCTGTTTCCCAGATGTTGTTGGGTTACCTCTCCCGGCTTTCGGCCATTGCTGACAACAAGATCAACTGTGGGCCTGCGCTCACGTGGATGGAGGTAAGAATATACCTTGCTCATCTGCGGCGGAGTATGTGGCAGTGGAGCGAATACAGTGCTGGCCAAAAGTATTGGCACCCCTGCACTCCTGTCAGATAATGTTCAATTTCTCCCGGAAAATGATTGCAATTTCAAATGCTTTGGTAGTAATATATTCATTTATTTTGCTTGCAATTGAAAAAACAAAAGAGAATGGGGAAAAAAAGAATAATAATAAATCATAATAATTGTACACAAAACTCCCAAAATGGGCCGTACAAAGTATTGGCACCCTCAGCCTACTACTTGGTAGCACAACCTTTAGACAAAATAACTGCGAACAACCGCTTCCGGTATCCATCAATGAGATTCTTACAATGCTCTTCTGGAATTTTAGACCATTCTACTTTGACCAACTGCTCCAGGGCTCTGAGATTTGAAGGGTGCCTTCTCCAAACTGCTATTTTCAGATCTCTCCACAGGTGTTCTATGGGATTCAGGTCTGGACTCATTGCTGGCCAGTCTCCAGTGCTTTCCTGAAACCATTTTCTAGTGCTTTTTGAAGTGTGTTTTGGGTCATTGTCCTGCTGGAAGACCCATGACCTCTGAGGGAGACCCAGCTTTCTCACACTGGGCCCTACATTATGCTGCAGAATTTGTTGGTAGTCTTTAGATTTCATAATGCCATTCACACGGTCAAGCAGTCCGGTGCCAGAGGAAGCAAAGCAACCCCAAAACATCAGGGAACCTCTGCCATATTTGACTGTGGGGTAAACTCTACAGTATGTTGATGCCTTTTCCCAAAAAGCTCTACTTTTGTCTCATCTGACCAGAGAGCATTCTTTCAAATGTTTTTGGCTTTCTCAGGTAAGTCTTGGCAAACTCCAGCCTGGCTTTTTTATGTCTCTGGGTCAGAAGTGGGGTCTTACCATAGAGTCCCTTTCTATTCAGACGCGGATGGATAGTATGGGTTGACAGTGTTGCACCCTCGGACTGCAGGACAGCTTGAACTTGTTTGGATGTTAGTCGAGGTTCTTTATCCACCATCAGCACAATCTTTTGTTGAAATCTCTCGTCAATTTTTCTTTTCCGTCCACATCTAAGGAGGTTAGCCACAGCGCCATGGGCTTTACACTTATTGCTGACACTGCGCACAGTAGACACAGGAACATTCAGGTCTTTGGAGATGGACATGTAGCCTTGAGATTGCCCATGATTCCTCACAATTTTGCTTCTCAAGTCCTCAGACAGTTCTTTGGTCTTTCTTTTTTCCATGCTCAAGACAGAGGTTGAGTCAACTTTAATTCATCTTAACTGGCTGCAAGTTTGATTTAGTAATTGCCACCACCTGTTATGTGCCACAGGTAAGTAACAGGTGCTGTTAATTACACAAATTACGGAAGCATCACATATAATTTTTCAAAGGGTGTGAATATTTTTGTCTGGCCCATTTTTGGAGCTTTGTGTAAAATGATAACGATTTAATTGTTTTCCCCCATTCTCTTTTGTGTTTTGTCATTGCAAGCAAAATAAATGAAGATGTTACTACCAAAGCATTTGTAATTGCAATAATTTTCTGGGAAAAACTGAGCATTATCTGACAGAATTGCAAGGGTGCCAATACTTTTGGCCAGCATGTAAGCATTGTGTTTTCTTGTGACGTATTTAACCCTTGAGAGTCGAAGGACGCGCCGGCGCTTCCTCAGCGCACGTCGTCTTTGAAGCGCCCTCACGTTTTAATTACGTCACCCACATGCCGTTGGTTGGTCTGGTTTTAAAGTGCGGAAGTTGCGGTTTACTCTAGTTGTTATTTGAAGTCAATCGACCAACTAAAACGTGAGATATTGTCATTTAAGTTTTATAGTTTTATTGTCCTCTCAAAAAAACATTAAAACACTGCATGGATCATTTGTTTATGTCGATATTTCCATCATTTCTTGTCCTTTTTCAAAACGGAAGCGCCATGAAAAAAACCACAAATCAAACGAACCCTTTCGAAGTCACAGTGGAAGCACAAAATGCGTTTTTTTTTTTAATAAATATAACTGCCGTGCGAGGTTCCACCGAATGAGAGGGAGGAGTGTTCTGAAGCAGCGAGGTGGCGAGCGATGGCCGTTTGGATCGAGCAGCGACTTTGTGTGACTTTGAGAATGAACGGAAAACTAAATTTAGCGCAAGCAATTGTGCTTTTTGATCAACTTGAGGAAGAGGATGGTCCAAATTCGTCATCATCGTCTTCTTCGGAAGAGTCCTCGAGTGAAGGTGACGGATTTGAACACGTGAGTGACGCCATCGACGAGCAGAGGTAAGCCAACTCACTTTTTTTTTTTAATGCTGAAAAAGTTTCTTTTGATATTGCAAGACAAAGTTAATTTTGATGCAATATAAGTGTGTGTTTGTGTATATAATAATAAAATGTGCATATCAGATCAAAGTCGTACGTGCACTATGTGTATCTCAGGCAGGAATTTATCATTTGTGGTGTTCTTCTTTCTATATGAAGATTAGGGATGTAGCACATAGTCAGCTATGGTATTCTTTCTATTGTCATACATATAGATTTCCATTATTATTTATTGCTGTATATATTTTTAATTTATACTTAATTATTTTCATAAATACTGACTTTTTTTCATGTACATTTATAGTGACAATGAAAGTAAAGTGAAATGAAAATGGAAGGGTGGAAAGAGGACCGATACCCCATGGAAGTGTGGGCTGCGTGATGTAGCCCTGTGTCTAATTCCAGGACGAAACTGCTTTTCGGAGATGCATGCCTGAAAAAAATTTAACTTGTTTTTTGTAAATATTTTTGAAAATACTTTTTTCCCCCAATGTTATATATATATATTTTCCCCCACAATCAGTCTTCTCAATTTGTGTATATAAATGTGTGTTCAAGAAGCTTGATTGTGTGTACATAGTTTTCATCAGGTGATGGGCCACAATACCTAAACTCATAAAGAGATGGCCTCTAAACACTTTTTGTGTTAGATGGTATATATTTTTTCACTGTTCTTCACTGTTTGGTCTGCTGTATATAACTTGTTTTGACTAGAGCATGTATAAAGGCAAAACACGCCAATGGCTATACCTGTTGTTTATGTTGAATTGTCAAATATAAGACTATTTATTCTAAATTTTTTGGGTTGAATGTTCATCCTAACATGTTGAATAAATATTACAAAGTTTCAAAACGGTTCGTTACGCATGTTTGGTTGTCAATTGGACATCAATATTAAAATTTTGACAAAACGATTTTGGAATTTTTGGTCTTTATGGGCCCAAAATGATGATTTATCATTGGTCAGTGCAGGAAACAACAGTTTGGACAAGAAGTTCAAGGTGTCACAAAAAAAGGGACCAAACCAGGCCATCGTAAACAATTCTTTCTTTGAAATATAAAGGCAACTTCAAAGGCATGCAAAATCAGACAAAATAGGCCCAGACCTTAAAGGGTTAAACAACCCTTATTTGATAAAACTACATTTGAGTTATTTTCTTAAGGCATTTTTTTAATAGTTCTACCTGTATGCATCTAAACAAAACAGGTTGAAAATGCACGGTAATTGTTTGGGTGTCAAATTCGCCTCTTGTAGACGTTTTGGCAATGCAGGACATTTTAGCAGAACACCGGTCTGTTCTGTTTTAGGAAGAAGAACCAAGAAGGGCAAGGCAGCATGCAGTTACGATGCTCCTTAATTCTGGAACAAATTACCTGAAGCACTAAAGTGTTCTCAAACCGTTAGTGCCTTTAAATCAGAGCGTAAAACACTACTATTTACAAAAGGGTATTATTGGATTTCATGTTATAATGCTCATACAGTACCCAATGAAAATGATCATTAAACTTGTGTAATTTTTGTCTATCAAAATATTGGATATTTTAACTGAAACAAAATTCTTCTGTGGAAAACTAGGCTGAAGACCGCCTGTCGTGGGGTTAGAGAAATTACCTTATCGCATGTTTCTAATACCTCGGCTGTGAATGAATAGTGAGACACATGCAAAGAAAAAAAACCTTTTTTTTTAATTATAGTCATTTATGCGGTGAATATAATAAACCCTTACAGATGCTTGCCTAAATTTTTGCCTGACTAGCAGAGGACATTTTAACACTGCACAATTATGCGGGGGTAGTCTGACTCAGCAGTACGGTCTGTAATAGAATGTTGATTGACATGTTGAATGCCTTTCCGCAGTTCATTTGCTGAGTTATTTTGATGCTTTGTTAAAGTAGCTACAATTTTCCCTTTTTTCTCCCCACTCGTGACATTTTAGTGTAAGCATTAAAATGACTCAATAGCAGTGACATTTGTCTTTGTTTACCAGGTTGACAATAAGGGAAATCATCTTTTAGTACATGAAGAGTCATCCATCAACGTGCCAGCAATTGCAGCTGCTCATGTCATCAAGCGCTACATTGCACAGGCTTCGGACGAGCTGTCCTTTGAGGTGACCCCAATACACAACACTCGCTCGATTCTACGTCTACACTAGGATGGATAAGGTTTTAAAGGGTATTTCACACTTAACATTATACCTAGCAAGTGTGCCACACAGCGTTTGCGACCCACCCACTGCTGTCCTAAACCAAGCCCACATTTGCCCTGAGTAGGCGAAAAGTAGGCAGCCGCATATAAGTAATTATTACGTCCCCATCAGCAAAGTTTTCTGATAATCTTTGGGAGAAATTAATGCATGTCTTAAAATACTGGAATAAAAATAATGATATTCAAGGTGTGACAAAATATCAAAATTAGGACTGCAGGATTAATCTGTTATATAGTTAATCCGAATAATCGAGTAATCGATTAGGATCATATAATGTGTTCCAGAATATATTTTAGGAGATGTAAAACAGGCTTGCTAAGACTGCACTTTCCAAAGAGCATTAAATGTGAATACAAAATAAAATTCCCGAGTGTTTTTTCAAACTATGGAGAATTGCACTTTTATTTCAAAAGAGCAATAATTAAAATACCTGAGCTTAGCCTCAAACGATATAAAATATAAATAAATAAGGATCGAAGTACAACAAAAGAACAATTGGCTAACTTGCATAGCAATAGTCCGCTAGCTTAAATGCTATAAAATGCTAACGTTCTTGTACAATGCTCTTAATAAATCGTTCAAGCACATATTCCCACATAAAATGGCTAATTACACCTATAAACTAAACAATGAATTCATTACAAAAAAAAAAAAAAAACATTAGCTCAAACAAAAACTTAACTTATGTTGGTCTTAACAGGGAGCAGCTGGATTCAGTTATGAGAGTTATGTCATATTCACTGTTTCCACTAGAGGGCAGTGTATCCACCCAAACCCATAAAACTAAATGCAAACAAATTCAAAACCAACCATTACAACACCACTCAAATTAAAGGAATACTTGAAGCCGCAAAATTTGATTCACAGCTTTTTTTCCTAATCGAATTACGCGAGTTAATCGATTAATCGTTGCAGCACTAATCGAAAAGGTGATATGTCATGATAATTGATAACGTAAAAGAATTGACAAATCGTTTTAAAAAGGTGTCACTGTTTGGAGAAAAAAAAGAAAAAAAGAAAAATGGAACTAACAACTTGCTACCAAATGCCATCCCGACCGCTTCACACTCGGCTGCAAACCGTTCCAATGAGAGTTGAAGGTTATGGCATGATGAAGCCAGCAGAGCTACATCATCAGCAAAAAGCAGAGATGCAATACTGAGACCACCAAACTGGACCCCTTCAACGCCTCGGCTGCGCCTAGATATTCTGTCCATTAAAGTTATGTACAGAATCGGTGACATAGGGTAGCCTTGGCGGAGTCTGACCCTCACTGGAAACAGACCCGACTTACAACCGGCTACACGGATCAAACTCTGACGCAGGTTGTATCGGGATTCCGATACCCCATACTCCCGGAGAACCCCCCACAGGACTCCCTGGGGAACATGGTCAAAGGCCTTCTCCAAGTCTGCAAAACACATGTTGACTGGGTGGGAAAACTCCCATGACCCCCGAGAACAAGGGTATAGAGCTGATCCACTGTTCCGCGGCCACAATTAATTATTCAATTATGAATACTAGTAACATCAAAATGAATAACTTTCAACGCATCTGGCTACATGCACTCAACCGTGATGCCCATACCGTGTTGGTTCAGGACGAATACAAATATCATTACACTCTTAGTATTTTTCCATCCTAGTGTGGATGTACAGTGTATCACAAAAGTGAGTACTCTGCTCGCATTTCTGCAGATATTTTAAGTATATCTTTTCATTGGACAACACTGACAAAGTGACACTTTGACACAATGAAAAGTAGTCTGTGTGCAGCTCATATAATAGAGTTCATTTATTTTCCCCCACACAATATAGCCATTAATATCTAAACCCTTGCAACAAAAGTGAGTACACCTCTTAGAAACTACGTACATCTCTAAAAGTCCAAATTGAGTACTACTCGTCATTTTCCCTCCAAAATGTCATGTGACTCGTTACAGGAGTGCTTTCAGCATTGCTGCAGAGATTGAAGAGGTTGGGGGTCAACCTGTTAGTGCTAAGACCATACGCCGCACTCTACGGGCGGGCTTTCTTGTGTACTATCTTCAGAAGAGTCTTCCTCCTGGGGTGACAGCGATGCACACCAATTTGATGTAGAGTGCGGGGTATGGTCTGAGCACTAACAGGCTGACCCTCCACCTCTTCAGTCTCTGCAGCAATGCTGACAGCACTCCTGTAGCAAGTCACATGACATTTTGGAGGGAAAATGACAAGCAGTACTCAATTTGGACATTTTGGGATGTATGTAGTTTCTAAGGGGTGTACTCACTTTTGTTGCCAGGGGTTTAGATAGTAATGGCTATATTTTGAGGGGAAAATAAATGAACTCTATTACTGTATATAAGCTGCAGACAGACTACTTTTCATTGTGTCAAAGTGTCATTTTGTCAGTGTTGTCCCATGAAAAGTTATACTTAAATATCTGCAGAAATGCGAGGACAGTACTCACTTTTGTGATACACTGTAGCCTTAGTTCATGTGACAGTAGTCACAGAATGCATTCCATTCAACTTTACAGTGTTGGGGGGGGGGGGGGGGGGGGGCACTAGAAACTGTTTGTCTAAAATAATTTAAGTGCTGCTGAACTAAATATGTTTGCCAGATTACATGCAGTAAAATGATAGTCTTTATAGAACAATTTTTCTATATTCTGTTCTTTCCAGGTTGGTGACATTGTGTCAGTGATTGACATGCCTCCCAAAGAAGACACCACCTGGTGGAGGGGAAAGCATGGCTTTCAGGTGTGCCGTTGTTATAATCTCACCATCGTTATATACCGTATTGGCCCGAATATAAGACGGCCCTGATTGTAAGACGACCCCATCTTTTTCAAGACTCATGTTTGAAAAAAGACTTTTTGAACACCAAATTAATTTTTATACAGAAAATAATTACAGTACATCTGAAACATGATTATAACAATATATTTGAGAGAAAAGGATGTTATTTTGCCTGATTCAAATCTTAATATCTGAACATTTAAATATGTAAACTAAAGTGCAATCACATTCGTAAATGAATGGCTTCTGGTTTTTGAAACGTAAATAAACCAATCTATTGTGATAAAACAACAAAATTGCAATAACTGCATTAACCATCAAAGTGAAGTCTTAACTGTAAATGTAGTCTTGAAACAAATCTGAATAAGGAAAAACACTGTAATAAAATAATGCAAACTGGTAAAACTTGAGAGTAGCTGAGATCTGTCATGACAGAACAACGCTTCAATGATATCTGGCGCCATCTAGCGTCGTGAATATAAGACGACCCCCACTTTTTCAGTCTTGTTTGAATGCAAAAAACACTGTCTTATGTTCGGGCCAATACGGTATATCATCATTGATGTGATCAAAAGTTGATTGACATTTCAGTGTCTCACTATTGTTTTTTTGTCTTATGAGCCCATGTGGCCTGTACACCTGTAATGGTTCATGAGACCAAATAAGTAAAGTATTTTCAAGGGGTGTAATGGTACTGGGGCTCGATTATTTTAGTGGTCGATTAATCCATCAACTCGTTATTTCAAATAATGGAGTAATTGGATGAGGAACATTTATTGAGTTGCAGAATAAATTTTAGGAGATGTAAAACAAGGGCTTGCTAAGATTGCACTTCAATTTCAAAGGAGCAATAAATGTGAATAAAAAATAAAATTCCCAAATATTTCTTCAAACCATGCAGAGTTGAACTTTCATTTAAGAATAGATTAAAATACCTATGCTTAGCATCAAACGGTACAAAAAAATATATGAGGATCTAAGTACAACAAAAGAAAAATTGGCTAACTTGCATAGCCAGAGTCTGCTAGCTTACGTACTATGAAACGCTAATGTTTTTTTTTTTTTTTTGTACAATGCTCTTAACAAATCGTTCACATATTACCACAAAAACTGCCAAATACACTTCTAAACTAAATAACGAACGCCAAAAAACAAGCATATTAGCTCAAACAAAAACTTATCTCATGTTGGTCCAAACAAGGAGCAGCTGAATTGCCAATCAAACGTACGTTTGAGGGGGGTGGGGGGGGGGGTGGACCGGCACATTCAGTCACAAGGGATAAATGTCAGTCTGAACCTAATGAAAATATTTCACTTCATAATGGTAGGGTCAATTCTATCCTTACAATATATGGAAAGATAATATAAATGACGTACAGTGCTGCTCAAAAGTTTGTGAACCCCCTCAACATTTTGGAATTTTCTATTATTTCTACCTGATTTCCTAATCAATCAATTCAGTAGTTTTTTTTTGTTTTTTTAACAGTTGTGTTGTCGAGACTAAATTAAAAAGAGTTTTCATCAACTGATGTAGGTGCAAAATTGAACTGTTTGGTCACAACCAAAACCGCCATGTCTGGCGAAAAGTCAACACTGCATACCACCAAAAGAACCTTCTCCCAACAGTGAAGCATGGAGGTGGGAATGTCAAGATCTGGGCTTGCTTTTCATCCTCAGGACCTGGACAACTCCACATAGTCCAGGGAATCATGAATTCTGAGGAAAATGTCAAATCCTAGAACATAACCTGACGCCATCTGTTTTGAAGTTAAAGCTTGGCAGAAGGTGGATCATGCAACATGATAATGATCCAAAGCATTCCAGCAATACAACCAAGGAATGGCTGAAAAAGAAGAAGATTCGTGTTCTGGACTGGCCCAGTCAAAGTCCTGACCTAAATCCCATTGAAATGCTGTGGCGGGACCTGAAGCGAGCAGTTCATGCCAGACGCCCATCAAACCTCTCTCAACTGACTGCGTTCTGCAAGGAAGAATGGGCAAAAATCCCCCAAAGTAGATGTGAGAGGCTGATTAGTCACTACAGAAACCGTTTGGTTGAGGTAATCTCTGCAAAAGGAGGCGCAATATCCTATTAACTGAAGGGGTTCACATACTTTTGCACACATGATATCTGAGTTTTTCTTAAATCAACCACTTTTGTTAAATAAAGAATGACAATATAACTATTTCTTTTGTTTCAGTCCATTATTTGGAATGTCAGTATTGTGGATTTGGGTATAACTTAACATTTAATAAGGTTATTTTAGTTTTTTTTACAAAAAATCTGACCATCGCTGTGGGGTTCACAAACTTTCGAGCAGCACTGTATGTAGGTGAACTCATTATATAATGCAAATAAGGTTGCTTAAAAGTTGATGGGCACTAAATGAGCATGCTGAAAAGTTGGTAGTGTTATGTTCCTACCGTCTCTATGCAAATCTACACCCTTGCTAACATGTGACAGCCTAAGAAACAAGTCTTTGGTAATGATTTATAATATATATATAATTTCTTAGCCTGACTTAGTTGTGACATGGTAACAACACTTGCCTAAAAAAATGTCCTTAAGTAAAACTCAAATGATTATTCAAAATATAGCAAATTCTAAATACTTAATACTCATAAGAGAACACACTGTGCATTAAAAAGTATTCCTGTGCAGTATTCTTTTCAAATGAAGTCTGAACTTTTACTGACCCTCTGCACCACTTCTTTGCAATGCCCTTTTTCACACAAGAAGTAGTCTGACATTCTAGCGCACTGCCGTGGTTACAGGCATCAGGAAGTTTCTCATTAGTTCACTGCTATTTCTGAAGCGTTGTTGGTAGGCGAGAATCTCAAGAGAGACATGTCCGTCAGTTGAAAGCTCACGTGGGGGGTATGTTCGGAATACTGCTGTTGAACGTACGCAGAGCTGGAGTTATTTTGTACCTCTGCTCTACTCGCTGGAAGCTTTTTAGACATCTGGATGTGGTGTCTAAGTTAATGTCTCTGAAAGTACATTTGGTCGTAGAGAAGCCGAAATTCAATAATTGTGTGTGTATTTTTTTGGGGGGGGGGGCTCTGCTGTTGGTTTTTCAACTAGATAGTTGAAACACAAACAATAACTATAGATTAGTTAAGCAAAACATAACGCAGTATGCTTTAATTGAGTTCCAAATCTTTTGTGAGATGTAAGTTTTTGCCTCTCACTGTTACTGTTGTTAAACACCTGGAAATTATAATGAGAGCACGTACAAAATTGTTTGTGGTTATATGCCAAAGATAGGCAATTCATTCATACAGATTGATTCTATTCGTTTTGGTCAAATAAACAAATAGCAATAAATGGCATCAGTATTGATACAGTTCAAATACAACATATTATATTAACATAATATTAGACAAACCTATTGAGTGAGAGCCTCTCACTCAAATCACATTTAATTGTCATTGTATTCATAGCTAGTGAGCTTAAAGAGGGCAGCTAATCTGCGATTTCAATTTGCGACCAGTCACCAGAGTAGTTTACCGCAGTTAACTGCCTGATACGTAAAGAGTAGTGTTGAACCATTTAAATTGACAATTCGTGGGAATCTGCGACCAATCAAACATCACTACGAAGATAAAAACGATCAACAAAGATGGGCAGTAACTAACCTGTAAAGCAGGTGGGAAGATGTAATTTGCACCATCGTCTGTATGATTGGCACACGCACTGTAATATGGATGCTGCATTCACGTGTTGTTGGAGTAATTGAAATAATGATTCTCTATTACAAGGTGTCTGTAAAAAGCACCAAAAAGTCATTCAACTTATGATGTATCGTTGGAGCAATAAAATAGGCTACTCTTTTTCGTAGCAACCATCTTTTTATCCCACATTACAACTTTACAACACATCAGAAAGATTTTCCAATTTGGGAATCGGATCTCCAGACACACACGAACGCAGGATATCTCCCCAAGGTGCTTCGCGGAAGCATCAGCTCATACAGTGCTGGCCAAAAGAATTGGCACCCCTGCAATTCTGTCAGATAGTGCCCAATTTCTTCCAGAAATTAATTGCAAGTACAAATGCTTTGGTAGTAATATCTTTATTGATTTTAAATCAATTTAACAATTTACTTTTTTTTTTTAATTAAATCATTATCATTTTACGCAAAACTCCCAAAATGGGCCAGATAAAAGTATTGGCACCCTTTGAAAAACCATGTGACGCTTCTCTAATTTGTGTAATTAACAGCGATAACTAAATCACACTTGCATCCAGTTAAAATGGATTAAAGTTGACTCAACCTCTGTCCTTGTGTGCAGTGTTGTTAATCTTACTTTTAAAAAGTAATTAATTATAGTTACAAATTACTTCTCCCAAAAGCTAATTGCGTTAGTAACTCAGTTACCTGAATGTAAGAGTACCGTAATTTCCTGAATATAACGCGCATTTTTTTCCCCCAAAATTAACTTGTAAACTCATGGTGCGCATTATAAACGGGTACATGGATGGAGACAGAAATATATATGTATTACATATATATATAAACCGATTTTTTTTCATTGACACGGCCACGTTGTGTTGAAGAAACGTATGCGGCGACCCGTTGCCGACCATTTCGGTACGTGACGTCACCGTTTTGTTTCGGTAATACTTCACTCTAATCGGCCGAATGATTTCGTCTGTGTTAAATTCTGCTTTTTTCACTCTTCATAAAGCACAGAATTTAGTTTCTTAAACTCATTTGAGTCGACGTTTATTGCAGCTCCGCAATTCGGACTATAACAAATGTAAGGACACACACTTCCAATGTCCGTCAACTATATCAGTCCCTCGGGAAACTCAAACCCAAATAACAATAGTTCCTTTTGTTACTGTCGAGTTGACAGCTATGAGCTCTCACGGATTTCCGACTTACGTTCTCACTTTCATTTTACCGTATCAATCCATGGAAGAAACATTTATTCATCATGAGGAAACGAGCAAGTTATACAGCAGCATTTAAAAGAAAAGTCACATCTGTCTTGTTTTCTCCTAGATTCTGGTAAGTTGGAGAAGTTGTCAAATCATATTATTACCGTAAATATTGTCAGTTTACGGTAATGTTTTGAACTACCAATGTGCTATGCTTGTGCTGTGTTTCACCAGTCAGTAAAATGACATCTCTGTATCTGTACACAAGCTCTGTTTTCTTCTAAAATTAGGGTGCGCGTTATAAACGGGTACAATAATTTTCCCTAGATTTTACAAGTAAATTTGGGGTGCGCATTATACACGGGTGCGCCTTATATTCGGGAAATTACGGTAATTAGTTACTTGGCAAAGTAACTGGTGATCATTTTCATGGGGTTTTTTTCCCCCTCAAAAAAAAAAAAAAAAAAAAAAAAAAACTTAGGTCACACTATGTGAAGTGTAAAAGGTTTTTGGGACAGTTGGCCCTACCCCAATTATTTACCCTAATTTACCCTTCACCCTGAATCAACCGTTAAAAGTTGTTAAAATTGCTCCCATTATTGCATTAGTTCCCTTATGTCTACTTTTGACGTGTGGGAGTTTTAAAACTGTTTCATCGTTTAAAGATAGATTCAAGTCAAGATTTTGCCAATTTAGGAGTATTTTAGATAAAAAGTTAAGTTCGCTAGGAAGGTTCTCTAAAACAGATCCTTCCTAAGAAGTCTACTGCTTTAAGATGGCGGCTCTTTACTAATGCATCTAGTTCCTATACTGTACATGTTGCTAACGCCCCCATGTCTGTCATTTCGCATATAGTTCTACTTTGAGCGCCTTGAAAGGTGGAAAAGCGCTATATAAGTATAACACCATTTACCATTTACCATATGTGATATCTACCATGTCTACCATATCTACCATATCGTGTAGGTGTAGTTTGTAGGCTATCGGCTACAGTCAGGTATTATTGGAGCCACCTAGCATCGCGTTTCCTCGGCGTCACAACTTTTTTGCCTCCTCCCCACACCTGCTCTGCTCTGTCGTCTCCCTCAGACTTTTATCGTGTCATTCAACCAATATAGTAACGCACGCCTTTCCATCCTCAGTAACGGTAATGGATGATGAAAAGTACTTACTCACCACTGAAAAAGATAACGCCGTTATATTCTAATGCTGTTATTAACAACATTGCTTGTGTGTACCACATTGAGTATGGAGAAAAGAAAGAAGACCAAAGAACTGTCTGAGGACTTGAGAAGCAAAATTGTGAGGAAGCACGGGCAATCTCAAGGCTACAAGTCCATCACCAAAGACCTGAATGTTCCTGTGTCTACCATGCGCAGTGTCATCAATAACGGTAAAGCCCAGGGCACTGTGGGTAACCTCCCTAGATGTGGATGGAAAAGAAAAATTGACGAGAGATTTCAACGAAAGATTGTGCGGATGGTGGCTAAAGAACCTAGACTAGCATCCAAACAAGTCTAAGCTATGCTGTAGTCCGAGGGTACAACAGCGTCAAGCCGTACTATCCGTTGGCGTCTGAATGAAAAGGGACTCTATGGTATGATACCCAGGAAGAGCCCATCTCTGACCCAGAGATGTAAAAAAGCCAGGCTGGAGTTTACCAAAACCTACATGAGAAAGCCAAAAAACGTTTTGGAAGAATGTCCTCTGGTAAGATGAAACAAAAGTAGAGCTTTTTGGGAAAAGGCATCCACATAGAGTTTACTGGGGGGGGGAACGAGGCCTTCAAAGGCCTTCAAACACGGTCCCCACAGTCAAACATGGTGGAGGTTCCCTGATGTTTTGGGGTTGCTTTGCTGCCTCTGGCACTGGACTGCTTGACCGTGTGCATGGCATATGAAGTCTGAAGAATACCAACAAATTTTGCAGCATAATGTAGGGCCCAAAGTGAGAAAGATGGGTCTCCCTCAGAGGTCATGGGTCTCCCAGCAGGACAATGATCCAAAACACACTTCAGAAAGCACTAGAAAATGGTTTGAGAGAAAGCACTGTAGACTTCTAAAGTGGTCAGCAATGAGTCCAGACCTGAATCCCGTAGAACACCTGTGGAGATATCTGAAAATGGCAGTTTAGAAAAGGCACCCTACAAATCTCAGAGGCCTGGAGCAGTTGTCCAAAGAAGAATGGTCTAAAACCCCAACAGAGCATTGTAAGAAAGTCTTTTTTGGATATGGAAGCGATTGTTCACAGTTATTTAGTTTAAAGGTTGTGCTACGAAGTAATAGGCTGAGGGTGCCAATACTTTTGTCTGGCCCATTTTTGGAGTTTTGTGTAAAATGATGATTTAAAAAAAAAAAAAAAAAAAAAAAAATTCGTGTTTTTCATTGCAAGTAAAATAAATGAAGATATTACTACCAAAGCATTTGTAATTGCTATCATTTTCTGGGAAAAACTGAGCTGTATCTGACAGAATTGCAGGGGTGCCAAAACTTTTGGCCAGCACTGTAGGTGTTGGGCATTACCGCCATCTGTAGGTCACATGTGGTTTGCCTTAATTATTATTATCTTTATTATTATTATTTAGCCTTCATCCACACCCTGATGAATACATTCCTCTGACTTTAAATCCCAGGTCCTTACATAATGAGCTGCTTCTGTCTCAATGGCAGTCTGCAATCAATGCACTTGAACACTGATCTTATTTTGGTTTCCTTTGTTCGTATTATCACTCCTTCCAGGTTGGCTACTTTCCCAGTGAGTGCGTGGAGCTGATAAATGACAAAGTGCCACAGTCGATGACCAACTCAGTGCCCAAGCCAGGTACGCCTCCTCTTTTATTTCTAAGGAAGTGAGTGCTGGAAGGAAGTCATCGTTGATTACAGTTGAGATAGGGCGGCGTTTTCAGGAAGTCGTCAGTTTGGGAACAAGAGAGCATGTGCCCGGGTTTGCGTGAATGCACGTGTGCTTACAGTGTGTGAGTGTCAAGGGCCACCACATCATTTTTGTCCCGCAAAAATACGTAACTCATGTCTAAAAAATTAGCGTAATTTCCGGACTATAAAGCGCACCGGATTATAAACCGCACCGGCCAGATTTCACAAACTATTAGGAATAAATATATGCCATACCTGACTATAAGCCACAGGTGTCCATGTCATAACATTGGATCTTTCTAAAGATGTTACTGATTGTTGATGTTTCTGGCAAGCTTTATCGGTGCAAATGTTACACTAAGGATACGAGTTACATTTAGAGTGTAAGGAACTCAGTAAACCTCTTAAAAGGCTAGAGCACCATTGCATATTCTCTCATCCAAAATAAAAAAAAAAAATTAGGGCTGTCAAAATTATCGCGTTAACGGGCGGTAATTAATTTTTTAAATTAATCACATTAAAATATTTGACGCAATTAACGCACATGTCCCGCTCAGCCAGTATTCTGCTTTGGTAAGTTTTACAGCAAGGCTTTTTGTGCTGTCTAACAGCGAACTCCTGTGGTCGCTTTGCGACATGGTTTATTGTTTTCTTGCCAGTTCAATATGGCTGCACGTCGTCTCTGGCTGACGCCTACTGTGCTTATATGATCCTTGGACAAGATTTGTCTGTAAGTATGGTTGTTGTAAAGAATGTACATATTATGTTAGTAAGCGAAATGTTATATTTTTTGTATGAGACGCTTTTTGTTTATGTTTAGTGAACCTGTATAGCGTGCTAAGCTAACGTTGTTGCTAATGCAATGCTTGTGTACTTTTTTTGGGCGTTTTACGACGGTCTAAAGAGGACAATGGTTTGAGGCCATTTTATTAATAAATCAGATGAAAAAGGAAGTCAGATTATTAAAGCGTCGTTCACTAGCTGTCTAGCTTTGGAAAAAGTAGACGCTTCGGAGTGAGGACAGCATAGACAGATTTAAATGACAGTAGAGTGAAATGCCCACTAAAGTCCTTATGTACCGTATGTTGAATGTATATATCCATTTTGTGTCTTATCTTTCCATTCCAACAATTTATTTTACAGAATATATCTATAATTTACAGAAAAATATGGCATATTTTATAGATGGTTTGAATTGCGATTAATTGCGGTTAATTACGATTAATTAATTTTTAAGCTGTAATTAACTCGATTAAAAATTTTAATCGTTTGACAGCCCTAAAAAAATCTTATAATATTTACAAAATGGGCAACTCTGAAGCTTCCTGTGTCAGCCTGCTTTCAACTTGCTGGAGGGTCCTTCCGTCAGCTACAGTTGCCCACACAGATGCCTGATAAAAATCATTTTTTAAACTGGCTTATTTTTGTTGTTAATCGGCCAATGGCCGATGTTAGAACAAAGTTCATATATCGGTGCGATATATCGGTCGACCTCTAAGAAAAATGTCACGCGTTGTAAACATATGGCAGAAACGATGTCGTATTTTCGTCTTGTTGTCGATTCGTCAGACAAATACTGGCATTCGTCTCGTTATGTTTGCGTCTCCCAGGCCACGTTTTTAGCTCGTCATCGCCACGAAAAAAATCGTTCGTCGACGAAATATTTCCGTTATCGTCACTGTTGACGAAAACAACACTGTTAATAACAGTGTTCTGGCTGAGGTGAGCATGTGAGAACTCGTGTTTGGATTTCAACATGAAAAACGTAATCATTAATGATGAAACTCATTCATAAGAATGTGACAGGCCTTGGAATGAGACAGCCACAGCCAGATGCTAACAATCAAAAAGACTGTGATGTCAAGATAATGCGTATGCTTGAGAATGAAAACAACAAAAAAACATCACCAGTTGCTCGATTTTCTGGTCCCTTTGGAACATGAAGTGCCTGACCGACCAGATGGATTTGAAATGTATCTCATAATATTGGAATCGGTTGTAGCACACGTGGAACTCACTGGATGATATTTTAATTCATTTTCCTGCACACTTTCCAGCTTTGGTACGCAATGCTTGTTCGGCTTCACGTGCATGCATAATCCACATTTTAATTCCCACAGTTTGCCTATTATGCTGAATATTTTCATAGCAATCAAAGGTTATGTTGATTATTAATTGGTCATTGGGATAACCAATCTTTTTTGTTAAATGTTCTAAACTTTGCTGCTGTCACAAACATTTTTACGCTAAATGGACAGACCAAGGCTAAAATTCATTGCTTGCAGAGGTGGGTAGTAACACGTTACATTTACTCTGTAACATTTACTTGAGTAACTTTTGGAGAAAATGTAGCTCTAAGAGTAGTTTGATCACATCATATTTTTACTTGAGTGGATTTATGAAACATTACTGTTACTCCGCTACTTTGGGCGACACTAGAGTCATTACATTTTTCCTTTTCCTCTACATGTTACATTTGACTTTGTTTTTGCCACCACAGTGGCTCAGTTTCACCAATGAGACATTGCAACAATAATGACTCCATGATACCAATCAGACATAACAACAGTCACATAACTAGGGCTGCAGCTATCGATTATTTTAGTAATCGATTAATCGATAAACTAGTTAGTTCGAATAATCGAGTAATCGGATAAGGAACATAAATAGAATACCTGAGCTGAGCCTCAAATGGTGTTAAAAAAAAAAGGCATCAGCATAAGTACAACAAAAGAACAATTGTCTAACTTACATAGCAAAAGTCTGCTAGCTTAAATGCTATAAAATGCTAAGGTTTTTTTTTTTCTTTTTTTTTTTCTACAATGTTCTTAACAAATGGTTCAAACACATTCCCATAAAAAACAGTTAATATACCTATAAACCAAATTAATAATGCATTAAAAAACATTAGCTCAAACAATAACTTAGCTTATGTTGGTCTTAACAGAGAGCAGCTGGATTCAGCCATGTGAAATGAGCTATATAATTTTCACTGCTGCCACTAGAGGGCAGTGTATCCACCCAAATCAATAAAACTAAATACAAATACTTACAAAACCAACCATTACAACTCCGCTTTAATTCAACGAATACTCGAAGCAGCAAAATTTAATTAGAATTTTTTTTTCTAATCGAATTACTCGACTTAATCGATTAATCGTTGCAGCATTACACATGACCCCACACACAAGCTTGCAGTCGGAAGTTCTATGATAACGCCTGCTTGTTCAATCACGTGGCATCTTTAAAGCGTCATTAAAAAAAAAGACTATTTGATAGGCGAGCACAATATATCGTTTGAACATCGCCATCGTAATATGCACATGTGCAATGGTCCCATCGCAGAACGGGCGATTGTTTTTTGTTTGTTTTTTTAATGTAAACTTATGTTTTGCTTTATGAAAGCATACTTGTCAACCCGAGGCCGTTGGCAATCTTACAAAAAGTGACGTATGCCTTTACAAATTGGTGACTAATCTTACAACGTTGTATATAGCATGCAATATGAAACAAAAATAAAACTCAATTTTTTAAATAATATGAATGTATTGGTAATATTGTAACATATAACCTGCAGCAATCAAAGAACAATTAATATCTTCAGCTAGATCATGATTAGTAAAATTTAACAGGGACTTTTGTTATAATTGTACAGTGGGGAGAACAAGTATTACTAGTTACTACTAGTTACTAAGTAATACTTGTTCTCCCCACTGTATGTAGAACTTTTGGCAATTTCTATCATGTCTTTTGATGGCTGCACTTCATGGCACTTCAGCTTGCAATTCAGTTTGACTTGAAGGATATTTTTTAATGTGTCCAATTATAAATTAAAAAGGTCAATTATTCAAATTAATTTAACGATGTAATCTTTGAAGATTGTAGAGCTATCGAGCCTTATCTCGCCAGATCATACCTACAAATCGGTCAGTCATCGTTAACTTTAAGTACTAAATACCAGCTGCACTGGTGACCAAAAAAAGCAGCAGGAGGGAGAGTGAAGCCTGAATTATGCTTCTGTGTTGTGGTGACGTCAAAGCTACTATGACGTCAATGAGCATTCGATAGTTCTATGGCAAGGGAACGCGTTGCTTTGTGATTCACCGTCAAGCCACTAGAGGGGTGTGACGTTGTGTTTGTAACCTCTAGTTTTCTTCCGGTTACACAATAATGCCAACGGAAATGGAACGCTTGAATGTGGATCTTCAGCTCATCAACATTGAACAACAAATGTTGATCATACTGTAATGTCCATAACTAAGCGCGGGTCCTTTAAGAGGCGATCAGACTGGGAAGCGGTGACGTAGCGGGAAGCCAGTGCAAAGAAACAGGAAAAAGCGAAAGCGGTCGCATGTCACACGCCCGCACCGGTGCCCTACATTCGGCTTAGACTCCAACAGACTCCGATGGCTGGATGGAGCCCTGGTGGCCATTATGCTTGCTTCATACTTTTATGTCATTGGCGTAGCCACCTGCCAATCAAACACACCGGAACTAGCGTTGAAGTTGAATCTTTGTGTCAAAATGATTCAATCGAAAAAAAGTGCCTTCAAAACTTTTTCCACTTCCCAAAAAAAAAGTGTGTTCAAAACTTTTTCCACTTTGAAAAAAAAAAAAGAGTTTAAAACGTTTTGCTTTTCAAAAAAAAGTGACACTTCAATAAAAAATATATATATATTTCAAATAAAAAATATATTTAAAAAAAAAAAGTTTTTGCAAATTATTTTTTTCTTTGATTAAAAAGTTTTTTGATTAAAGCAACTTTTATTGCGATTGAATGATTCTGACACAAATGTCCTACCCCTAATATGGCTCAAACACAAAAAGGATTGCTTCAATCAAAGAAAACAATTTGAATGAAAAATAAAGTGTTCAAATGCGAATTTCTGAGTCTCAAATATTTTTTCACATTCAAACCTTTTTTTCTACGATTGATTTTTTTTTTTAAATTTGATTGAAGTGGTTTTTCTTTTGAAAATATTTTTTTTTTTGTTTGAAGCAATTTATTTTTTGATTGAATAATAAAGACACAAATGTCCTAGTCAAAATGTGGTCCAAACGCAAAATTACATAACTTCAATCAAAAATGGTGTTTAAATCAAATAAAACTTGACTTTAATCAAAAACATAAAATTCAATCAAAGAAAAATAGTTTTCAAATATATATTTTTTGAGTTTCAAATTTATTTTTGCATTCAAACACATTTTTTTGGATTGAAGTGACGTTTTCTTCGATTGAAAATATATATTTTGATTGAAGCAACTTTTTATTTGATCGAAGCAACTTTTTTTTTTTGATTGAATGATAAAGACACAAATCTACCTCCATACTTTTGCAGTATTCTTTCAATGCAAAAAACACCTAACATCCCACATCTTATATTCGGGCCAATACGGTATTTTGTTATTTAATTTATTGTTGCCACGATAAAGTGGGAAAAGCCATAATCGACTCCTCTCCTTCTTCCCCCCATCCATTATCATAAGAGCACCGAGGCACTCCCAGTCAGTGATGATGTATCAAGTGTGTGAACTGTTGTTGAAAATTAAACATCAAAACAACTCTTTTGACTACAAACCTGTGCTTTATTCTTCATATACTTGAAGTGTGAAATGTAAATAAGTCAGACTCACAGCAAACATATGTACACAATAAATGATGAAGTGCGCCAACCAAAAATATACCATAAAGTGATAAAAAAGCTGGCAGTTTTTGAGTGCTTCGGGTGGCCGTTCGCTTCCGAACACACACATACTTGTCTCTGTGATGCTTCTTTTTTTTTTTTTTTTATACAATCGCTAAGCTTGCCATTTGGCAATCTTTATAATGTCTTGACGAGACATTATAGAAGTTGTCGTACTTGCTCTTCGATGATACTCTCGTCGGCTTGGTCCATATTTGCGTGTAACAAAACAACGTTTGAAAATAGTTGCAATTTCGCGCCAAACCGGAAACAAGTCTGAGCGGACCATTCCATTTGCGCCACGTCACCACGCATTGACGTGTCAACCAGTCAGAAAGTTGGAAAGATGCACGTCAGGCTACGGTGAAGGGTCGTAAATCGGGTCTGGCTTGGCGGAGTAGGTCTGCCGCAGAAGCATAACTCAGTCTTGAGAGGCTATACGACAGGGGTATCCAACTGCTGTCTTCGAGAGCCGCTGTCCAGCTGGTTTTCCATGTCTCCCTCCTCCTCCAACACACCTGACTCAAATAATCAGGCTCGTTATCAGGCTCCTGCAGAGCTTGCTGATGATCTGATCATTTGATTCAGGTGTGTTAAATGAGGGAGGCAGACATGGAAAATAACCTGAATCGACCCTACTCACCAACGTCACAGAATGACGTGTCGCTGTATCCGGCCGCCATATTGTCCGTCTTTGTTTATCCGTATTCTCAATGGTTTCAATTTGTCGTGCAATTTATAGTGCAATTCATGGAAGCCCCGGTGCTTTCAGACGCTGTAAACTCATTGGATGCGTTGCATAAAAGGCGTTATGTGGAAAAGCTTCAGTCTATCCATTCGCCAGATCCATATTGATGCCTAAATCGATATTTTTTCGACCCGCTGTCTTCGCCCTCTCTGCCTGACATCTGCTACCCTGATATCTACAACTATCTTGTCCACACAAAATCAGCCTATTCTCACGAAAGTTTGAAAAACTTTTAAGAGCAGCACTCTAAGCAACATTACCCCGTGTGACCCTTCCAATTTTCTAAAATGGCGACAATCAAAAAAAAAAAGTTGACTGCGATGGCCGACGCTTCAAGGATAGGTGGATATTGGACTATTTCTTCAATACAATACGCAACAACTGTGTCTGCCTCATTTGCAAAGAGACAGTCGCTGTTTTCAAAGAGTTCGATGTGACGCGATAATGATATTACCGAACAAGACACGCTGACATGTACGACAACATTACAGGGAAGATACGCAGCGAGAAATTATAGCAACTTGAAGCTAGTTTAATTTCACAGCAGCAGTATTTCGCAAGAGCCCGAGTGTCGAAAGAGAACGCCACAAAGACGAGACTTTTGAAATTATGAATTTAAAAAAAAATAATGAAGCAAATGTGACACACAGAAGGGCTTGCTAAAATTTGTTTAAATACATTGTTCTATGTAAATCAGCCAAGGTAGCCCGCATTTTTACCACACCCTATCTGGCCCCCTTTGCAAAAGGTTTGGACACACCTGTTTAACTGATGATCCGTAGACGAGGCCAGCTTCTTTCACTTGGTACCAGCTAAATATTATTCAAAATGTAATGATGGTGGAAAAAATAGCGGTAATGCGTCAACACGACGAGTAGACTGACAATATGGTGCGGAGGCGTGGTTGTGACGTCATGTGAGTAGGGTCTATAGCGGCTCTCAAGGACTGAAGTTGGATACCCCTGCTGTACGAGCATGAAGCAGAAAAACATAAATATATATGTCGGAAAACACTCAGGTGACTTGAAGTTCCGCTCTGAGACCCCCAATTTGGCCAAATTTCAAAATTGTCTTGTATGCGTGTGTGATACATCATTGGAAAGCTTAAAATCTCAGTTTTCTGGGGGAAGAAAAATTTTGAACAGGAGGGCATTTAAAAAAAAAATTTAAATTTTAAACAGCAAAACCCTATCTGGGGGTAGGAGCACGCGAAAGCAGAATTACAGATGCCATGACTTTAACGAATTATTGTCGCGTACTTACCTTGTTTTGATCCAAAAACTCCATGTAGCATGTATCACCTAGTGTCAAGACACAGCTGTGAATGGCCACAGCTGGATTTTTTGGGAATTTAATGGGTGAAACATGGTAATATAACAAGGGTCGCGATGCAGAAATAGCAGACAAAAGGAGTAGTCGAGATGTTCCTTTTTCATATATTTGCCCTTTTAATTGTTTTTTTTTTTTTTTTACTCTTCTTTGTTTGGTTGGATTATTTATCATCTAACATATCAGGGAAAAAGCCAAAGTAAAAAAAAAAAAAAAAAAAACAATTAAGCGATATTTATGAGGCAGATATCTGTGACTTTTTTGACAGACAGCAATTTTTTCATTCTGACTTAATTTGTTTAAAAGTTTAAAATATGCGAGTAATTAATTTTTTAAAGTCGTTTTTTTTTTTTTTTTTTTTTTTTTTTAATTGAAATATTGGACATCGAATAACGATTCCAAGCTAAAAATGACAGACATTTTGAATGATAAATATAATTACTTACCTTCTTTTTATGGCTAGGTTGAAACAAAAGCGGTAGCACAAGGTCTGTAAACGGGGGTTTCCAGGGTAAAAGGGACAACCATGAATCTGCTATGGCAGCATATACACATATTGTTCTATCAAACACAACAGTTCTTTTGGCTTAAAATACATCAGTTTATTTTATAGAGGGTTGCAAGAGCAGAAACTGCTTTTTCAGTCTTGTCTGTGTTTTCAGCCATATATTTTTAATTAAAACCCAGATCCTTTTCGCCCAATTCCGATCCCCTAAAAAGTCAGCCCGATTTCCCATCACGTGATCGGATTGGGACATCCCTAATTTTTTATAGAGTTTTGTATTTCGAATTCGATTATTTTTGTGTATTTTTTGGGCATAATACGGTCATGTAATATGTACTGTATAATATTAACAGTTTATATAGCTATAAAAAATATACCATTGTTTAAAAAAAATATCTGACATTGTAAGAAGCTACTCATGACTTGAATATTCTTTTCACCAAATACGTAATGAATTTTGGATGACCGCTTTCACTTGAATAATATCATTCTGAGGTAGCGCTAGTCTTACTTGAGTAAAATGTTTGGCTACTCTACCCACCTCTGGTTGCTAGACTCACACTGTTACAACCTGCATTGCTTATTCTCACAGCTGTAATGCGTCTTTGATACTGTTGTCTCATCGCCACACGGTTAAACTGAATGTACTTGCATGTGTCTTGATGTGTTGCATTTGACTCTGACTCCTCTGCCTCAGCGTCGCCGTGCTCTGGCCTGCCGCCTGCCTCATGGAGTCTCTTCCCTCCCTGTGCGTGTTGGTATACAACTATATCACCTGCTCCATGCATCCCTCCCTCACTAGCGTACTTATATAATACACTATAATTTAGTTGCATTTTGTTTGTCAGTGTTGAAATGATACAAGATGCAGTTACATTGCTGTAATATTACTGTAAACATAGTTTTATTGTGGTAATAATAGACTTCAGTAAAGAATCGTTTTTTTTTTTTCTAACTTTTTTTCTCCCTATGCTGCTTCTCTCATGTCTCCATTCGTCCATCCATCCATTCATCTTTCTGTTGGCCGATCTGTCCATCCGGATGCATGCAGATTTGGAGATGGAGAGTGTAATACAGGACAGTGCATGGGTGGCCGACCCGCTTAACCACTACAGCCTAAGTTCAGGTAGAAAAAGTTTTGGTTTTGCACACCTTTTGGTGTGCTGGAGATAAAATAACTCCAAACCCACAGTAATGTTTGTATTTTGCTACTTTCAAAACAGTTTGTATGAAAGTTGGGCGGGGGAAAAAAGTGGGAACTGTATATTTGACCACAATTCATTGTATAACACTCGTTGACCTCTGAAGAATGTATTTTGAATTAGTCGGTTCTTAGCTCAGTTTCTATTATAAATTATGTTATTTACAGACATAGTTTAATTGTGGTTTTACCATGCCCGACTACTTATGAAATTAATTGGTTCTGGAAATTGTTTCGTAACTTGAAAATTCTGTAAATAGAGACGTGTTTTCCATGTAAATGCCATAATCTGTTCCAAGCCCCCCAAAATTCAGACATAAATCTTTTAGAATGCATCAAAACATGTAACAAATACATATTACAATTATATTATTGCACGATAAACATAAAATCAGAGTTGTGAATCATGTAAAAAACCAAGAAGACCGTAAAGAATAAAAGTTACTACACTCATGTAAAGTTGTCGGAACACGAAGGGCGAAAAGGGCGCCGTATGTAAACAAAGAGCTGTTTAGTTTTTACCGTTGAAAATTCTTTTGAATAAATGCTTAAAACCCTGACTTCTTTATAGATATGGAAATAAAACAGTCTTGATCCATGGTTAAAAGCAAAAAAAAAAAACCCCCCCAAAAAAAAACGTGCAGGTAGAATTTATTTTCCGTAAATATTGTGAACTATAAGGCTAGTCGGTAAGGAAATTAGCGGCCGCCATACGTAAACAAAAAGCTTTTTCCGTTGAAAATTATTGTAAATAAATGCTTACATTCCTGAATTCTTTATAAATATGGATGTAAAACAGTCTCGATTGTTGGTTAAAAGCAAAAAAACAAAAGTGTGCAGTTAGCACTTGTTTTACGTAAATATTGTGAAGTGTAATGCCAATGCTGTAGCGGCTTAATTTCTTATATTTCTTTGATTTTTTTTCACAACGTTTCAAAATGCATACATGGTACGAAAAATAGAATAATTACCTTGAATCCTCGAACAAATCACTCCTGAGACAATCATTCCTGTTTGTATGCGGGACAGCTTTCATACTTTTTCAATCTAAATCCGGCGTTGTATCCCTGCATGTGTTGACTAACTGCGACCAACTGCGAATAACTGAAGTGGACTGTAAGACAGCCCCCTACATGAAGCCGTTGCGCAGTGGCTGACCCGTCAGTACCATTATGAAGTCTATGCATTCAGTAAACTCTGGGAGCTGCGAGTGCCAGCCATAATGTATTTTTGCCTTTCGTATCCTGAAATTTCTTTTGTATTTGAGGTGTGTCTTAACCTGGAAATTCTAGACGTAGAGACATTCGTGAGTAGAAGTACCACTTTAGATGTATAAAATAGTAGAAACACTGTACAGTACAATAATAAAAAGGCAATTACCATATTTGATGGACTATACATCGCTCTAGAACAGTGGTTCTTAACCTGGGTTCGATCTAACCCCAGGGGTTCTGTGAGTAAGTCTCGGCTAAGGTAAAGAAACGCAAAGTCCTATTTTTGTACGCTGATTAAATCTAGGCAAAGTAGCTTTTTAGACCAGGTTTTGGACTGTTTTGTTTCCAATTCATAAGCTTAATCAATTTCTTTTGACTGCTTGTCCTCCATCTGATGGGATGAGGAACTAGTTTGCTCAGTGGAAGGTTGACTCGACCTGGTATGATGGAATACAACAGACCAATGGGCAGTGTGGTCTCAAATTTTGACCTGTTTATAAAACATGCTGTCAAAATGAGAAGAATTTTAAACATGAATTTGCTAGCTTCCTGGCTTAGATATATTGGTTTTAAATTTGCAAAAAAAACAACTTTTTTTTTCTAATTCCAAAGGGTTCGGTGAATCCACATGTGAAACTTGTGGGGTTCGGTACCTTTAGCAAGGCTAAGAACCACTGCTCTAGAATATAGGTCAAATTAATAAAAAAATGCCTCTTTACAACAGAAAAGCATAGATAAGTTGCCTCTTTACAACAGAAAAGCATAGATAAGTCGGATTGGACTATAAATGGAATTTTTAGGGGGAAATCATCCATGATTTGCCGCCAAGTAGCTAAAACACAGTCACTAGCATATATGTTACGCAACAAAAGAGCTGTTTAAACAAATTAAATAGTTGCCAAAACAACAGCATTGTGGCAGTGTTGCACAGTCACATATGATGCAGGGGCGAAAAAATTACTTAAAGGGAACCTCGGACTTAAAGACTTGTGGGCTGTGATAAGTTACAATTGTTCTCTTTTATGTTATTATGTTATTATTATGTTTTATGTTACAGTTTGTTATGTAAATATGTTATTAGAAACACATAAAATATTGCCATTGATTTAAAAATCTATAATATTTAGGACATGTTTTGACCTACGGAGGGCGCTATGTTTTAAGCGCGCAATGGACACTCAGGGTGATAAAATAGATTGTCACTGTCACTCAACGAATACTACTGGGTTACTGCAATTCCTTCCACGCGACAAGACGTCCAACACATGCGCTCATCGGTTAAAAGCGACAAGTACTTGCTATTTGTGTTTTTATTGAGTTTTTTATTACCTTTTCATTGCCTCAAAATACTTCTTGCATATGCTTACCTCTCATACTTATAAATATTGTGTTTTCTTGTGGTGGCTTTAAAGTAGGATTGTTGACCCCAGTAGCCATGTAGCGTATTGAAACCACCCTTACACTACGTTTAAGTATTTTCTTAAGGCATCTTTAGTATATTCTGTCCGTATGCATCTAAACAAAACAAGCTGAAAGTGCACGGTAGTACTTTGGCTCTCAAATTCGCCTCCTGTAGACGTTTCGACGGTATAGCACATTTTGGCAGAACACCGGTTTTGTCCTACGCTCTTCTCGTCTCATCCCGTCTTTCCTGTTCATTTTGCTTTTGGTGCTCGAGTTGTAAAATATCGACAGTGCTGTCATGCTCATTAATGTTCCTCTCGGGTTCAAATTAAAAGGGGTTGAACAGAAGACATTTTTATGTCGCTAGAGTCATACTCTGGAAGCCCAACAGTGTAACCATGTGACGTCGCTGCTAAGGATGCAACAATACTCGGTTTTATATTGAACCGTTCGATATGTCCACTTCGATTCAATATGCAACAACATTCGATCCAATTGAAAAAGCTCCCAAAATGTACGCATTTTCCGAACTTCTTTCTGCGGTCTCTCTTGCTATAATGTCCGGCGCATCTTTGCCTTGTTAAAAAAAAAAAAAAAAAAAAAAAAAAAAAAAGCTGTGAGAAGGCTAAACCCCGCTAGGAGCCCCCCCTCCACTCCTCCCCCAAAACCCCCAGATGATCACTCCCAGAGTGATCATAGGACGCATATACTACATAGGTAAATTAAAAACCGCCATGACTTAGTTGAAGTTAAGCAGGCCAAATCAATCCGTACCAGTGACTAGATAATGCGACAAATATTGTTAATTCAGTACCTAACACAGATGGACTTGGACAACAAATAGGATGTTTTGATCATGTGGTAAACATAGCTGCTAAGAGAGCTGTAGCAATCAACAGTGTGCCCCGCCTCACTTTACAAACAGTGAAGATTGTTCTCAGCATTTTCATACAAAATTTCTTAAGATCAGTAAGAAGAAAGCACAAAAATATTATGCATTATAATTCATGTTTATGTGATGGCATTGTTTTTTTTTTTGCTTGTTAGCAAAATAAGATAAAATAACACTTGTATTTTTTTGTTTCGGAGCATTAAATGTTTTGAATCGAATCGAAAATCGTGTCCCTCAAATCGAAAATTGTACCGAACTGTGACTTAACTGTATCATTGCATCCCTAGTCACCGCCCTGCGATGTCAACAACAATGGCGACCTACTAGTTACACTAATTTTACAAATTGTATAAAAACTAAAACATCAAGAGGGGTTTCAATATCAAATTATTTTAACTCATAATAACGTTTATCTTTCAAGAACTACAGGTCTTTCTATCCGTGGATCCCTTCTCTTGTAAAAGTACAAAAGTACTCGCTTTAAAATTTACTTTGCAAGCAAAAAGTAAAGGTATTTTTTCAAAAATGTGAAATGTATATGACGCGCACAGAGATCTGAGCCAATATTCAAAGAAACAGAAATTTCATTGACTGCACAATTTTATTTAAAACTGCAGAATGGAGAAAAAACAAGCTAAAAAAAAAAACCTCCAAAGTTTAGATTAATGGCAGATTTCAAGCAACTATCAGGTGCATACCGCCTGCACAAGAGTGTGCAGCACCAATCTGAAGGCACGGTCCTCTCACTGTTGGTTTTTATTGGTCAATATCTTGTTCATCTCCATAATATTGCCTGTACTTGTGTTGCTGCCTCTAGTGCTCAATGACGGTATAGTTGACAAATACACAAAAATGTACTTAAGTACAGCAACAAAGTACTTTTACTTTGTTACATTCCACCACTGATGCAGGTAGACAAATTATTCAGAGTCCTTCATTTCGTGACCTTCCAAACTGTTTTGTATTTAGTGCATAGTTAAGCTTGTCACTCCATCTGGTTGTTTTATAACAACCCAATACAGTATGTATATGAAAAGAGCGAAAATGTAAATATAGCCATATTTGCATTTTAGTTGCATACAAAACTGATCTCGTTTGCATAATTGTTTCAAGTTTGTCCAAGTAATTTTTCTCGGGGAGCATCAGATGGAATGCAATTTGGGGATAAGAAAAGAAAACCTTAGTGTTGCTGAATATACGGCTACAGGATTTTCACAAAAGAGAACAACCTTTTGTCTCCTGCTCGGGATTATCTTTCTTATGTTGTTCCCTAAAGGTATATGCAAATGATTGCAGGAGTGAGCCAGGTTACTGGAGCATTTCTCAGAGCTGCTCAATGTATCCTGTGTCTGGATAAGGTCCAGCTGTGTTTGTGCGTGTCTGTTTTGTCGAAAATGAAAGACCACGGGAGGGGCGTCGTCGTTCTGGGTCCTGGCTAGCCTTGATTTATTTAATCCTTTCACAACCAGGGGGGTCTGTAAACCCATCCATTGAGTGGTAAGCTTTGTCCTGCAACAGTATGAATCGCTGTCTCACTCTCCATGGCGACTAAAACAGCACATTCCTGTTGGGAAGGACACGCATTGGAAAAAAGACATACTGTCTTACTTAAATCCTATCTGCACTTTCTTAACAATTGCTATGCCCAGAGGTGGGTAGAGCAGCCTGTAGCGTTACTTCTAAAGCATATAACTCGAGTAAAAGTAGTGACTCAAAAAATTTACAAGAAAAAAAGAAAATAGTATTCTGTGAAAAGACCACTCAAGAAATGAGTAATTGCTTACAATGCCTGTTTTTTGTTGTTGTTTTTTTTGTCTCATCACGTCTCGTTTTGAACTGCATGACTGAATTAGGCCAAGAAACAACAAAAAAATCGAGTGATGACTAGAAAAATCTACAGAAATGAAACATTACCTGTCCAAAGTGCATGAGTGAGAGAGTGGAGAGAACATTTCATGGAGAGAACATGGGAGAAAGGTTGAAATCCACTTCCGAGTAATGTTGACGGCAGCTCTGTATGTGAAATAGTTTATTTTTTACGTCGCATTAAAGACGCCATGTGATTGAACAGGCCGGCCTGATCATAGGACTTCCGATTGCAAGCTTGTGTGTGTTCATTTGACCAGTGTTGTTTTTTACAGCCCTTTTAATTGTGTTTCAGTCTTTTGGACGAAAATACTTTTTACTGTAAGTCATATTTCAGTCATTTCAAAATGTTTTCGTATTTGTCTAGTTTTAGTCGACAAAATCTCACTCAAATTTCCTCTAGTTTTAGTCAACCATATATATATATAAATATTTTCGTCTGCAAAATTCAAATTCAAAGTTTTAGTCCAAAAATAAATAAAGGTTTCCAACAATTTTGAATGAACATAGGCAGACAAGCACATATAATGGCGTCTACAAGGACAACGCCAACTTTGTGGTGATAATACACACGCAACCGGAAAAGCAGTACATTATTTTCAGTTAAACCTACTTAGAAGCCACGAACTGTATGTAAAAAAAAAAAAAAAAAAGTTGTCCAAGCGTTTAACTTCCTCTAGACTTACTGACCAGAAAAGCCAAGTGGCTCTGCTTTAGACTGGCCAGTGTTTTAAGAGAATGCTCGCCATTCAGAAGCTGATGCTAACGCTAACGCTAGGATTAAATTTGGAGTCAGATAATCATTCAGCACAGACCTTTAAAGGGTACCACGGTTTGAAAGACATATAATTCTTAAAAGATAAATGTTAGTATGTGTTATAGAAAATTGATATTAAAACCCCTCTTAATGTTTTCGTTTTGATAAAATTTGTAAAATTTAACTAGTAGGTTGCCATTGTTGCTGACGACGCAATGCACTCTGTGCAGTGACGTCACTGGGTGGCACTGCTCGGCTAGCACAGAGTCAAAAAAAAAACAATACCTGTCACTTTTTAGTTACTTAAACATGTCGTCGGTTCTGCCCTTCCAGTTTGAACGCGAGTGTATAAGTGAAAGGCACTGTTGATATTTTACAAAACGAGCAGCAAAAGCAATTGAATGAAGGTCTTCAGTTGGATTTGAACCTGTGTTCCCCATGCGACAGACTAGCGCGTGGAACACAGGAGTATTCTTTCGCTTGACTTTAGTCATGATTTTCTTTATAAAGCAATCGTAACCCACATACGCTCTCTGTCTCTGTGGGGTAAAACCTGAAAGGGAAATGCAACTGAAAAGAACATGCAGCTGCCTTGACCACAGAATTAGAAAACGCGGCTCACTTCAGACAGCAAGCAGACAGCAATAACGTAAAAGGGTTTATTGAACACAAACACACTAAAAAAAAAACAAGCGATAGAGAAAAGGGAGACACAAAAAGGGCCTGTGACAGTAGGTTGGGATCAATTTAAAAACAGAAAGAAAAAAAAATATGAAAACTGCTGTGAGAGGCAGACAAACAGGAAAAAAAACAAGGCAATGATGCAACTAGCAACGAAGGGATATACAAACTGTCAAATGGCAGCAAGTCAATTCTCAGCAAGCCGCCGAGGATCGGTTGAAACACACTGCTGATGAGCTGCAATTGAATTTAGGTACGACGTTGGGAACTCATCCCACAGCTCTGTAACAAAAAAATCTGACCAGCAGCAGAATGTGATAAAATCATGCCAATCATCATACTAGCTTCGCTTGCTAGCTAGCACAGCTATTCTCCCAGTCCAGCCCAAGCGTGCATTGCTTGTGTAAAACATGGCGCCCCCCCTTAGGTCAAAACATGTACTAAATATTATAGATCTTTAAATCAATGGCAATAATATATGTTTCTAATAACATATTTTAGTAAAAGAGAACAATTGTGGCTTATTAATGCCTACAAGTCTAAAAAGTCTGAGGTTCCCTTTAAAGGCTAAAGCAACATTGCATATTCTCTCTTGTCAAGATAAGAAAACAAATCTTACAATGTTTCCAAACAAGCAAGATGGAGCGCAGCCTAGTTTAAAATTCATCTTAAACTCTGGTGATCAGGGAGAGGCGCAGCTCATCGCACATGGGTGACACGAAAATGTTATTCAAGTAAATGTAACACGTTTAGGCATGTGCCGGTTACCGGTTTCACGGTTTACCGTGGTGTGAAAACGTCGCGGTTTCAAAACCACTAAAATTTTCCGTCAGACCGTAGTACGGTATTCGCTATTTTTCATGTGTCAAAAATGCAGCCAGAGGTGGCTTGGCGCGGCAGCGCTCACCCCCTCCCATTTGTTGCTGTGTGTGAAAGTGACACTATCGGCTAGACAGCCAGTGAACCCAAAAACAAATACTCCAAACATAAGGCGTACTTTTCTTCCATTTATCGAGCTCTCAAATCGTGGTAAGTGGAATATACAAAATGAATACATTTAAAACGTTGTACAATTGTATTTTTCCATGTGCGAGTAGCTTCAACAGATTAGCATCATGAAAAAGTTCGCCAAAAACAAAACACATTTTCCTTTCAAATTCAAGCACAAATCCACGTTCGCTGGATCAAGGAGAGGTCTCACTCCCAATGTTTTATTTTTGTTTGTTTAGATGAAACCTTTCCACAAAAATATTTACACTTTAGACTAACTTATACATTTTTTACTAACCTATTAACTTATGAATTCCTTGTTTTTAACACATAGGCATGACATCATGTAGACTAGAGCTGACACAGTGGCTGAAAATGGCGAAACTTCACTTGAGCTTTTCCACCCTCAAAAAAAAGTCATGCAGTAGAATTTAAAAAATTTTTTATTCAGAAGTGTTTTTACTTTTTTATAGAAATTATTTTGTTCTTGCTCTAATCTTGAGCAACTTGAGCTGTGGCTGTGGGTACAGTCTATAAGTTATATTTATTTTAATTTTATTTAAAATATATATATTTTTTTTAATTGATAATTTGTTTTAAGCATATATTCTTGTCCCAATTTGCAACTATGTTCTGAAAAAAAAAAAAATCCTGTTCAATGGGGAAAAAAAAATTTTTTTTTAACCCATACATCTCAAAATAACACATTTTAGAGCTATAATCTCAATACCATGATACCGTGAAACCGCGGTATTTTTGCCCACGGTTATCGTACCGTCAAAATCTCATACTGGCACATGCCTAAACGCGCTACTACGCAGATCTGGCTATGTCGCAGTGAAATGAGGAAAATTAATTGTATACAAACTGTTTACTGTGTTAAAAAAGAAAATGGGTCACTGTATCCAGATTCAAATTATATATAATGAATGCTACGGTGGAATTTAACAACTTCACAGTAAAAATGCATATTATAGACCTACCTATCAGTTCCTTAGCCAGATGTAGCAACCCCCTCATTTGCACGCCCTTTTGTCATATCTAGGGACCTGTGATTTGGGCAGCTGTTTGAGCATATACTTGATGAGCTCAAACAGCTGGTTATGTGAAAGAGAGAGGAAGCGATTGGATCGAGAATGTGTGAGAGATTGAGGGTCTGATTTGTTCCTGTAGTTCCCTAGTATCCTAGCTCATTTCCTGGTGCTCTAGTTCTGGCCTGTGAAATTCTCTGAGGTCCCTTGTGTAACTTGTCTTTCCACATGAGTAGCCTTAACGACAACGTCTGTTAGGTGGAGGCCGGTATGCCATATGCCAAAGCAGGGAAGTTCTTTTTAAAGAGTTTTTGTGAGAAATAAAGAAATTGTATGATGCTTTAACACCGAATTGCACTCTGCTCATCAAGTAATGTGTTATTGGGCAACATGGCAGAAGGCTTCTTGCCCCATTTGTGTGCTGATGACGCAGTGAACACTTGTATCAAAGGTCAGCTCCACCCCTCTGCTTTACTGTCCTTACAATGTGACTTACAAGCAGACTCTCTTTGGCAAGTTCACCACATGATCTTGGCATTTTACTATTTTGAACAAGAATGAGCCAATATTGACCTTTTTGATACACAGCATACGGTGCTTATAAACCAGGGGGACCCAAACTATTCTTAAAAGGAGATGTAAGTTTTCATTCCGACTGATCAAGAGGCACTTTTTCCACCAATCTGGTGTCTTACAAGTGTTAATCAGTTGATATTGGCTTTGAACAAAAACCTGCAACCCCAGTGCCCCCTGACAACCGGTTTAGACTAGGGATAGGATGATACACTTAAACTCACAGTCCAATGCAACTTGATATGCCAGGGTCATGAGCCGATATTAAAAAATAAACTAGGTAATTAAAAGTTTTTGTTTCAGTTACTCAAAACGAAACACAATCAGGCCAAATGTACTGTATAAATGTGTATATAAATATATACTGTATATATCAGGTAGTCCCCGGGTTACGAATGAATTCCGTTCCTCGCTGGCGATGTAACCCAAATTTCAGCGTAAGAGGGAATTAACCCTTTAAGTACCCCTAAATACCTAAATATCCCAAAACGTGTTAGATGTCATACTTATAAAATGAAGTAAAAAAAATAACAGCTTGACAGACAGACACAGACAGACAGACAGATATTGCAGTGGTATAAAAAAAAGTATCTGAACCTTTTGGAATTTGTCACATTTCTGCATAAAATCTCCATCAAATGTGATTTGATCTTTGTCAAAATCCCACACATGAAAAAACTGTGCTTTAAAACCACCCAAACATTTATAGGTTTTCATATTTTAATAAGGATAGTATGAAAACAATGCCGGGGGGGCGGGGGGGCAAGTGAACCATCACATTTAATATTTTGTGGACCTCCTTTGGCAGCAATAACTTCAACCAGACACTTCCTGTAGTTACAGATCAGTCTGGCACATCAATCAGGACTAATCTTGGCCCATTCTTCTCTACAAAACTGCTGTAGTTCAGTTATGAATCACTGTCTTTAGGTCATGCCACAGCATCTCAATGGGGTTCAAATCTAGACTTTTACTAGGCCACTCCAGAATGTGTATTTTGTTCTTCTGAAACCATTCTGAAGTTGATTTACTTCTGTGTTTTGGACCATTGTCTTGTTGCAGCATCCATCCTCTTTTTAGCTCAACTGTCTAAAACACGGCCTCAGGTTTTCCTGCAAAACTTCCTGATATACTTTTGAAATTATTCTTCCGTTAATGATTCATAGACTTAATCATGTTTTTACATCTGTGTGATTTTTGACAAAGATCAGATCACATTTGATGGTGATTTTATGCAGAAATTCCAGGAGGTTCAGATACTTTTTCACACCACTGCACTTTACCTCTGGTAACACTGCTCACACCATAATTCTTCTTACAACTGACATTTATTAATTTGTCACCGTCTAACTATGAGCGCACTAGTAGAAAATAAAATACAATAATGACAAAAGCGTACAATAACACTATAAAGTCAATCAATAGACATATTTGCTTACAAAAACATACCTCAATGGCTGCACAATAATATCAAGGGAAATAAGTTCCAAATCAGAGCAATTCAACAAGGAACACGGCAGCTATTAGTGGCACCGCTACAGCCATCACTGCTCAATTTGATCTCTCGCTTCTCTTGGGGGAGACAGACAACCTCTACTGCCACTTGCTGTCAACACTGTAGTCGTCCAACAAGAGTTACTACTGTAGCCTCATGCCTTCCAGCATGCAATGCGGCGCTACAGATCTAAATACAGTAATGTTCTAAATTCATGTTCTGTCTTCAGTTATTGTTCCAGTTGTGTTATTAATTGCTATTTATGCTATTTACTATGACGTTATGTGATTGTTTTATTTTCATTTTGGAACTGAGTTTGAATGACCTATTACTACTTGTCATTTTTTCATGAAGGGGATGGATGCCTATTCTTCTGCTGACACATTATAAGTAGGAATTGTTCCTCCCTGCCTCATGAGTGCCACTAAGTGGCTCGTGACTACTCGTGGTAAAGTTGCTCGGTCAGTAAATCGAATCGACTAAAATACAAATGATTTTAGCAATATAGCCCATTGATACTTATTCTAGTCTTTATTACACAATGCGTATCATGACATTTCGTATCGCAATATATATCGTCTTATTATATTTTGTCCCAAATCTAGATTTGACACCAATTTTGTAAGCCACTGAGAAATACTCTAATGTGCCGATTGTTATGTAGTTGCTGTACATACATGAGCTACAGTACTTGTCCATTTTTGGTTGTCCGGAATGTTGGAATTTTAAAGCAATGTACAAAAGTGAACGCCTCATGAAGTGGAAGAGTCTTGACTGCAGTCTTGTGATTCTGAAGCCTCAACAAATCAGTTTAGCTTTATTTGAAGTCAACATACCTTGTTAATGACTAATTTGGTTCTTTCAGGAATTTCTGTAATTCCCACAAAACAGTGTAACCCAAACGAGGGAGAAAGTTGTACCTTTAAATGTATATGTAAATGTGTCCTGATTTGATTTAAAAAAGGATTCAGTGAAAATAAATTGCAAAAGGACATTCTGGTTGTGCAAACCTGGTAAAATTGCACAGAAGGTTATGAAAAATAATGTAAACAAAACTGTTTCGGCACTTTTAATGAACCCTTCATTGGGCACGCACACAAAAATACACACGGTCCCAGGCTTCAACTTGGACCGTGTGCTTTGGTCAGATGAGACCAAGGTTGAGCTTTTTGGCAACAAGCACTCTAAGTGGGTCTGGCGCATGCTGAAAAGCACCTCATACCCACTGTGAAGTATGGGGGTGGGTCAGTGATGCTGTTGGGCTGTTTCGCTTCCAAAGGCCCTGGGAACCTTGTTAGGGTGCATGGCATCATGAATGCTTTGAAATACCAGGACATTTTCAATCAAAATCTGTTGCCTTCTGCCCGCAAGCTGAAGATGGGTCGTCACTGGGTCTTTCAGCAAGACAATGACCCTAAACATATGGCCAAATCTACACAGAAATGGTTCTCCTGAGACAAAATCAAGCTCCTCTTCTTCTCTTCCATCTCAGTCCCCAGACCAGGGTTGTACAAAGTATTAACACCAGGGGTGCTAATAATTGTGACACACATTATTTGATGTCAAATAATTTTTTCTTTATGTGGGATTTTTTTCCCCACTGAATGAATGCACTTGTATTGAAGGTTGGATTTTTCTCTTTTTTTCCATTAAGGTCCCATATTATTTAAATAAAAAAATATATACTGTATATTAGAAGCTAAAAAACACATCTTTTTCAGGGGTGCCAATAGTTATGGAGGGCACTGTAATTAGAGCTCTAGCCAAGGCAAAGTCTGAGTAGGTTTTATTTGTATTTTGCATAGCTTTTTTGATTGGGAATGCCAGTTCTCTTTGCATTGAGCGCTTTTCATTTTGTGAACATTATTTTTTTTGAGAGATAGGAATGTTATTTTTGTTATGCTTTTACAAAATGATACTGTAGCGACTTAACTGTTTCACCCAAATACATGAAGGGAAGTTGGGCAACCATGACTGTCAGTGGTGGCTGCAAATGGTATACAGTATGTTCTGCGTTGTGTTCAATTGGGCGTGTTAAGAAAAAGAACGTCTCCTGCTCCGCCCAAATGCATGATGGGAAGTTGGGCAACCAGGACCATCAGTAGTGGCTGCAAATGGTATATAATATGTTCTGCGTTGTGTTCAATTCAGTGTGTTATGAAAAATATCGTCTCTTTCTCTGCCCAAATGCATTATAGGAGGTTGGAAAACCATGACTGTTAGTAGTCGCTGCCAAAGCTTCAGCGGCGCGGTCCAATCAACGCCTGTGTCCACTCCAATTTCTCTGCCTTTTCGCTCTCAATGTGCTAAAACGGCGTCATTGTAAACTGTTTGAGGCAACGCATGATTGGGTCATTCCGTGCATGCGTTAATTGCGTCAAATGTTTTAACATGATTAATTTAAAAAATTAATTGCCACCCGTTAACGTGATAAATTTGACAGCCCTAATATTAACATTGTGGATATAATATTTTGGGTTATGTAGGCACACTTGCATTTGTTATTGTGGCCTACATAACCCAACATTTGGAGGTCCATGCACGTATGTGGACGGAGGTTTTTTTCTTAATTACCAAAAATAGTCACTTGCCTTATACAGGGTTAAGTAATCATTGTTTTGTAAAGCATAATTATTCATTATTCAAATTGGTGTGTCTTCAGCAGTTCCTAAAGAGAAGCTGGAATAGATATAAGCTCAAAATATTTATTTTTGTTTTTACAAAGAAAATATATGTGTATGTATACATATATATTTTTTATTTAAATTTTCCTTTACTGTGCCGACTGTAAATTGCTAACTGTGACTTTCAGACCGAAGTACTATGTAATCATATAGGTTATGCATATGCACGTGTATGTAGTATGTACATTGCACTGATACACCCACAAGGTCATTCATTACTGTTATGGCAGACGAAAAAACCCAGACAGCCCTTGCACGTGGTGATTAAATGTTATTTCTGGCGTCGTTGTTCACGATAATTCAGAAATAACGTATCCCAAAGTTGAAGAGTGAAACGTCCCATACATTTTATAGTACTTGAATGCAGCACGAGTCTGTATGTAAACCAATGCTAAAGAGCAAGAGGAGGTGTGCGCGTGAGCGAAGAAGCTGACAGAGCAAAAAGTAGTCAGCTTTGCTCTTTTCTTCTCGTCTTTTCTTTTTATCACTTAATTCTCGTTTCCGTCGCCAAATATTACCTATCCGCTTCCCTTTCGATGTTTGTATTTGGAGTGGTCCACTTTGGTGCAGTTTTATGGCCGTGGAAGAAAAAGACGAGCGGACATTAGTTGGACTTTATTTGGCATATGCGCCGGGGGCGACTCATACTACTGTACAGTAAAAGCAAGGTAAGATGTCCTGGTGTGTGTTTTACCAAATATTTAGACACAAATTGTACCTCACACAGTGTCGAAGTTGGCAATAATTACCACTTTTTTTCGGCGAAAGGAAAAAGCGGTTTGGGGAATTTGACTGGTATTTCAAAATTCGGAAGGAAATGTTTTATGATTCTTCGTTGTATTGAGGCAACTAATGGAAATTACGGTTCTAGTTATTTTTTTACGCTCGAACATTATTTATTTAATCAGCAGGCCAATGGTTCCTCATATTATAACACAAACTTCTCTACCAGCCTGAGCCTCTTTTGTCCGAATTTGCATACCTTTGATGTTGGGCTCTATATTTCAAAGAAAAATGTGCTCACAATGGCCTGCTCGGGTCCCTTTTTCAGGACACAATAAACTTCATGTCCAAACTTTTGTTTTCTTCACTGACCAATTATTATCAACATTTTGGACCCAAAAAGACAACAACAAAAATTCCAAAATCTTTTGTGAAAATTTGTAATATTGATGTCCCATTGACAACCAAACATGCTCGACAAACCGTTTTCAAGCTTGATAATATTTATTCAACAGAAAAAATAAGACTGAATAGTTTTATATTTGACATTTCAACACAACCAGCAGGTATGGTCATAGGAACACCGACTCACTCCCCTTTTTTAAATTCAAACTTAAAACACACCTGTTCAAACTCGCCTATCCAAAACAATCCCTAATTTCTTTGTGTTTTATTTTTCTGCTAATTTTTATCAGAATTTTTTTTTTTTTGGTAGTATTTTAAATTTGCCTTAAAAGTTGTATACGTAATTTTTACTGTTTTCTGTCGTTAATTTGTTTTGGGGTTTTTTATCATTGTACGGCGACCTTGATTGCCAGAGAGGTGCCTTCAAATAAAATGTATTATTATTATTATAGGCATTTTAGCCTTTAAACATACCATGGTCCAAACAGGTTAAATACAGTACACTAACAGTGCAAAATAGTGAAAAAAATATATACTGTATTTAAATACATTTATATTATCTAACTAAGGCTGTCAAATTTATTGTGTTAACGGGCGGTAATTTTAAAAATTAATCACGTTAAAATATTTGACACAATTAACGCATGCACGGAATGACCCGTTCATGTGTTGTGTCAAACAGTTTACAATGACGCCGTTTTAGCACATTGGAAGCGAAAAGGCAGAGAAATGCGAGTGGACACACATGTTCATTGACGATCAGATGATCTTTTTCTTAACTAGTTTAATTGAACACAACACAGACCATCTTGTATACCATTTGCAGCCACTACTGACAGTCATGGTTGCACAACTTCCCAGCATGCATTTGGGCGGCGCAGGAGACGATCTGTTCCTTAGAATGCTTAATTAAACATAATGCAGAACATACTGTATACCATTTGCAGCCACCACTGACAGTCATGGTTGGCCAACTTCCCATCATGCATTTTGGGCAGAAAAGTTAAGTCACTACATTAGCATTTAGTGAAAGCACAACAAAAATAATATTCCTATCTCTCAAAAAGATAATGTTCACAAAAAGAAAAGCGCTCAATGCAAAGAGAACTGGCATTCCTAATCAAAATAGCTATGCAAAATACAAATCAAACTTACTCAGACTTTGCCTTGGCTAGATCTCTAATTTAAAACTCGCCATTGACACCTTGTGGTGTATTTTCAATCACTACTTTACTTATCTTTCCATTCCAACAATAATTTACAGAAAAATATGGCATATTTTAGAGATGGTTTGAATTGCGATTAATTACAATTAATTTTTAAGCTGTGATTAACGCGGTTAAAAAATTTTAATCGTTTGACAGCCCTACATCTAACACAAAAAATGGTTTGGAGGATATCTCTTTGTGAGGTTAGGTGTTGCACCCATCCCCTTATTAAAAGTACATACATACAATCAATGATCAAGTCATCAGCCAATCAAACATGCGTTTGACGAAAAAAACGGACTGGCTCATTCAGCAAATGTAAAACGGGTAAATGTAAGTCTGGAAAATAATGAACTTAATAATGGTAGGGTCAATTCTATCGGTACAACATATGGGAAGACAATCTAAATGACCTATATAACTGAACACATTATATATATATGCAAATAAAGTTGCTTAAAAGTTGGTAGGGACTATTTGAGCATCCTGAAAAGTTGGTAGTGTTTTGTCCCTACCGTCCCTATTCAAACCTTCGCCCGTAATGGGGGTAATATTGAAATGTGTTTGGAATGATCGTTGTGTTGCGATGATTCAGCGACCGCTTGTAAAAAAAAAAATGCCTCAGCAGCAAAAACGTGTTCCAACTTCGTCTACTCAATGACGCTCACTGGGGTTCCTGAAAAACAAAATTAATAATGCACGCTCAGAACCAAACTTTAAGCCCCATTCTCTCATATAAGTCCATCCCTACCATTCTCAGAGCATCCATTTCTTCAGGGCGCCAAATTTAAATAAGCAAGTTGCTCTGCCCCACCTTATACAAGTACATGTATGAAGAAAGGGAATAAATAAATACATTTTACAAACCCATTCTTTTTTTTTTTTTTACCCGATCCCTTGAAAATTACTTGATCAGATCGGGAACATCCCCAGTTAACACTATTGTTTCCAATGGTTTCTGAGGTTCCCGATGAGATAAACAAACCTTGCCCTCTCTTATTTAACTGCGGCCGAAGAATAAGTTATTATGATTTACTATTTTCGGTATTGATACAGTAGTTAAATGACAGTTGTGAAAATATTCAAATTCAGAATTCAAGTTAAAATTACCCACTCAAGCATCTTATTGGGTGTGCAGAATTGTTGAATCCAGAGGGGGTTTCAGATTAAGTGAATAGAAATAGCTCACTGAAGATGAGTGTTGTTTGCATTCAGGGTAAGGTGGTACACAGTAGGCTAGATATATCATATTACCCAGGCTCAAAGCCTTTTTTATTGCTCTATGGTGTCTGCTCCATAACATCACCGCTGTGAAGTTGGAATTTTCCTGCCCAACTGCTTCCTTTTAAAAAAAAATCCTCTGATTACATTGACAGGGCTGTGGCTTTTTGGTTGAGGCAGTGAAAAGAATGAACATTTGCCATTACGTGGATAATTGTTTTCTGCTGTAACGCTTGGCCTCTTGTCCATGTTCCCCCACCCCCTACTCATCATATCCAAGCCTCAGTGAGGAAAAAAATTGTCACATAATGCCGCAACTGAAACCTGCCAGCGGTCTTTAGGCTACAGCTCTGTTGTGCTCTATCCTGTCTGGATATTATCAGTTTTATGTTCAAATGCCAGGGCAGGGCTGCAGGCTTAAATTTCCTGAGCTATCATCATCTCGATCCCCACCCCACACCAGGAGGCCACATGTCAAAGATTTATGACTATGTTGGAAAAATACCATCTGATTAGAAACCACTTAACTGAGTTTAAAAATGAATGTCGGTTTACTTTTGGGGGGCATGTGTTTGTATTGTTTTCTGCGGGTCTGGGTGAATTGTTTCCAGCTTGAGTTTTAGCCGCGATATTGTCACATCCCAGCATTCTTGGAAATTTTTAATCAATTCTGCGGAAGGTTTTGCGTTTGTGTTAAAGCTTGAATGCAGAGGACCGCCATGAGACAAGAAGCTTCTCACTAAAGCTGTTAGAGCTTTTCATCACGGAAAATGAAACTGTTCATTTCTGTCAAAAAAAGTCAGTCTACAGTAAAGTACCGTGGTGGTTCTTGGGTTGACTCGAAGTCTTGTTCATTAAAGCTTCTTCACTGCAGAAGTCGGAGCTATAAATATTGAAGAGACAGAAGAGCAAAATAAAAAGATTGCAGTCCTCAAATGAAATGTCTTTTACACAGCTGGATGATGAAGTGTGAAACTACTACCCAACAGGCTGTCATCTATCCTGACATCAAGCAGATGGAGTCTCCGTCTGACCCCTGGAGACAGACGCTTGCTATTTGGCTTCTCTTTCTTATGTCTTTCAGCTAGTCTTGATAAATAAATGCAACATGCCTGGTGTTATTAGCTTCACTTGAGTAAACAAAGCTTCCTCAACCAACTGTTGTTTTTTTGCAGTATTGACAATTTTATTAATAAGTCACAGGTCGGTACGGGTGTCACGGTTCGGTGTGGGTTCGGTTAAAGTTTGGTCAATTGGCTAAACTAAAAAGTAAATCTTATTAAAGTGAAAACTTGTGAATTTCTGTTTTGTTATTCTTTAAGTCACAGTTTATTTGCAAAAATAGGCAACACACCCTTTTTGGTAGAGATCGACTGAGGTAACAGTTAAAAGTCAGGTAGCACTCACCAGGTGGCAACTTTGGTAACTTTTTCTAATAAAAATAAGATACTGCCATTTTCAATGTTCAACACACAGTTAACTGTAAAGGCTGAGTTATGCTTCTGCTGAAGACCAATGGCATCAAGGCGAGCCAGATTTACGAACCTCCGCCGTAGTTTTGACCTGCTCCACCATCAAATTCTCACTACGCGTCACGTCAACGCGTGGTGACATGACGCAAATGGCTGTGATTGGTCGTCTCAGACTGTTGTTTCCGGTTCAGCGCGAAATCGCTACCATTTACAATCATTTTTGTGCCACACTCAAAATTGCACCAAGCTGACGAGAGGATCATCGAAGAGGTCCGCAAGTACGACCACCTGTACAATGTTTCGTCAAGGCATTATAAAGATTGACAAATGGCAAGCAATTCGTGAAAGGAGATTGCTGAAAATACGGGGCTGGAGGTCAGCGAATGCATAAAAAAATGGAAGAACCTCCGAGGCAAGTACGTGTGTGTTCGAGTCCGAATGGCTACACAAAGTGGTGACCCAGGCGGCCAAAAACTGACAGCTTTTTTTTTTTTATCACTGTGTCGTATTTTTGTTTGGTGCACTTCATCGTTTATTTTGTACATATGTTTGATTTGAGCCTGTGACTTATTTACATTTTGCAATTCTAATATATGAAGAATAAAGCGCAGGTTTGGTGTCAAAAGAGTTGTTCTGATGTATAGTTTTCAACAACAGACAGTTTAAACACTTGATACATCATCACTGATTGAGAGTGCCTCGGTGCTTTTATGATAAACTGTTTACCATTAGCTTCCAATGCAGTTTGGGAAGTTCCATAGCCGCCAGAAATCTTTTATGGCTTCCCACCGGCTGGTTGGACGACATGGCAAAAAATCGTGCCGGAGGGCTGTCCACAATGCTTTGTAGATCTCAGACAAAATGCTGGACACATTGCTCGACGTCAGTTTGAAGAAAGCTGCCTCAGCTTGCTGGCTTCGACCTGAGGCTAGAATTCGTAATGTGACTGCCAGTCTCTGAGCAGTCGGGCAGACCACCTCCGCAACCGTCTTCAGCGTCGCCTGCGCCTCAACATTTGGATGATCAACATTTGTTGTTCAATGTTGATGAGCTGAAGATCCACATTCAAGCGTTCCATCTCCGTTGACATTGCTGCGTAACCAGGAGAAAACTAGAGGAAGTCGACATGAGTCCTCCAAAACCGTAATAACACAATGCCATAACCCTCTTGTGGCTTGGTGTTGAATTACAGAGCAACGCGTTCCATTGCCGCAGAACTATCAAATGCTCATTGATGCCGTAAGGTCTACATCGTTGCCACGCCGTCACCGCATTGCAGAAGCATAACTCAGGCTTAAGCCTTTACTAGTGAACATACACTCCCATTAGCTAATTTTTCTATATTTTCTAAGCCTAAAATGCAACATGCAAGTAGTTCCAAAACCAAGTTGAGCTTATGTACAATGTCCTCCCTGCCTTCTGTTCATAGTGTCTAAGAAGCATGGCAAGCTGATTACCTTCTTGCGCTCCTTCATGAAGTCCAGACCCACCAAGCAGAAGTTGAAACAGAGAGGCATCCTCCGGGAGAGGGTGTTTGGCTGCGACCTAGGGGAGCATCTTCTCAACTCTGGACATGACGGTGAGAGAAAATCTGAATTACATGACAGTAATGCGTATTAATTTATTCCTGCCGCAGTCATCCAGGATAAGTATGACGAACACTAGATTCCTCTCAAGTCCTTCGTACGTTTTCGAAAATATTATCATTCAAGACTAGGCAAAACTACCACTCAGTTAGCCATAGTGATGCCTAGGCCTGTTGCAACAACAAATATGAAAAACGTGAGAAACCCAACGTAATTTTTGCCGAAAAGAGCTGATCAAAATCATTGATATGATTTGATTTATTCATTTATTTATTTACCCTTCAGGCATGACAAATCCAAACAAACATGCAGCATTTATATGTGTTTACAGAATGCCATTTCACCACCTGCACTAACCTTCTTTGAGACCCATGTTAATTTCTGTCACAAGAAAATCTCCCATGCTGCTGTCTTGCGAGAAAACAAAGAAATTGCAACGCTGTCATATTTCGAGCATGTCGTCATACTGTACAGTATGTCGAGACAAATGACGAGTCAAATTTTACGTCTGAAGTCGAAAGGATCGTAGGTCGATGCGATCATATGTCGAGGTACCACTGTATTTATTTATTTTAATTGAAAAAAAATCCACGATTGACTGAGGGCGCGAAGTTTGAAGCGCGAAGTAGCAATGGATCACTGTATAATGTATTCGTATGGGAAAATCCCGCTCGACATACGACCATTTCAATTTACAAATGAGGTCTGGAACGAATTAAATTCGTATGTAGAGGTTAGAGCTGTGCGATATGGCCTAAAGTACGTTATCACGGTAAATTGAGCAGATCTACCTCGATAACGATAAATGACGATAAATTCGCCCAAGCGGACTGTTATATAATTTGAATCAATGCGTGAAATACAAATGAACTGTTTCTCGTTGATTTATTTACCAGATTTTATCGTGGCAGTAATGACAGAATGAATAAAGCACATACAGACAAATATCTGTGGCCAATAAACGGTCATATTATAGGCTTCACTGTTGCATTATAATTTATGCTGAATGCTTTACTCTCATAAAAGTAGAGCTGTCCCGACTAGTCGACATAGTCGACGTCATCGATGACGTAAATCCGTCGACGAGCACAACATCCCGTCGACGGTTAATGAAGGGTTAAAAAAATATATGCGCGGAAAGTTCAGAATGTTGGATGCTCTGTATGCAATCGGGGAAAGCGGCACAAAGCCAAAAAAGCGCACCAGAGTGTCCAAAACATTGACTTATTTCAACGAAACAAAGGAGGGTACACTCTTCTGTCCTGTCTCTTCAATGCCAAGCTTGGCTGCACGTCGGCCGTGAATAAACACCTCAAGCGCCGTCACCGTTTGTAATTTTTTTTTTTTTTTTTCATTTTTTGTACACCAGAGGGTGCTGTCGCCTTACTAAATAATAATGTTTCATTGACATTGGGCCTATAAGTGCTATTAGTATTGTTCTTAATGCTAACTGAAAGGTTTATTTCATGTTATGGTATAGAAAATTATATAAGGTTAAAAGGTCATAAATATATACAGTATATACAGTGATTGCACTCAAGGGAGAGATTGTCAATGATAAGGTAATAAATTAAGGTAAAGGCAATTCATATAGGCAATTCATTGATATATAAATAAGGTTTAAAAGGAAAAAGGTGAAAAGTTTTCGTTAATTTCTAATTGTGTTGTTTTATTTGTGTGCACCGTAGCTCTTACGGTGTGATTACATCAAGGATGGAATAAAAGTTGTAAACCATCAGTTTAAGAGACCATCTTTTCATTCGGGATGCTACACTAGTTAATTCTATCAGCATTTGAACTCATTGTTTATTTGTGATTTATTATTGTTATTTATGTGTTTATTTGTACTTTAATAAATAATTTAAGTGTTCCAGTATGTTTTTTTGTGAATTGATAAGCGTCAACAAAAATTTCATTACTAAATTAGTAAACAAAACAAAAAAATATATATATATATATTTTTTTAATTATTAGATTAGTCGACTAATCGTAAAAATAGTCGGCTGACTAATCGGGAGAAAATTAGTCGTTTGGGACAGCCCTACATAAAAGATACCAAAGAAATCACGCACACAGGCACAGATAAAAAATAACGCAACATACTAATTGCTAGATGCAGTCCGTGCCCAATCCACTCATTAATTTAAGCCGTTTTGACAAGGTGAGAGCCGCTATCCGACTCAATCACGTTCATTTTATAGCGTTAGCCTCTAATGTTACCACATGATTTCATACGTAAGCACACTGACTGCTTTCTTAAAGGGGAACGAACATAGCCGAACAACACAGAGTCAAAACAGGAGGAAAAGACTATATTTTCTTGTTTTATTAAATTACCAAATTTACCGTCATTAAGGGTGTAATGGTACATGTATTTGTACTGAACCGTTTCGGTACGTGATGCTCGGTTCGGAATGGAGGCGTACCGAACGAGTTTGACGTAATGTAACCCTTACTTTTCGAGGCTGTGAGTCGATCGGGTTACAGTTTCTTTGTGTAGATTATATTTACTCTGTCTTCTCTACTATAATGATGACCAACACGGTAGGACAGTATAACCCAGAAACGTCAGCGGCGCAACAATGTTGCCGCCGCGAGAACGCAGGCTTTAAAGTCAATCAGCCAATGCACACCAGTCGCAGTGCGGCCGCGTGTCAGTCGCGTCCTAGAAGCGGGTCAGCACGACGCACGTGAAAAGAACGGCAGAGTTTATTATTTGACGCGAGACGCGACCCTCCTGTGTCAATACTACTACCGGTAGCTAGGATCGGGCAGACCGGAAGTCACTCGTGTAAAAATACGGTGGATCCGGTCGATTTTCAAACTAATATGCAATCGTAACCCACTTTTTGAGTCCCATCAGATCTCTTGAGTGGTAGATCGGGGCACAGTTGACTTGTCTTTGTTGCTTTACTGCTGTCTTCTCTGCTATAATAATAACCAACACGGCCCCGTGTTCAATACAAAACCCTCCCACCACAACAAAACAAGTAGGAACTAATATTCACATAGGAACTCAAGTTATACAACATAAAATATACAATATAAATGAATACTACATCACATTTGTAAAATATAAACACATAATAAAATAAATAATAGCCCATTTAAATAAAATAAATTGAAATGAGCTAAAACACCTGTAATTAAATAATAAGAATAATACAGATCCTGCTTACACAATTAAATTTATTAATTTCTGTGTGGTGCTTTAACTTGAGAAAATCCACCAATAAAGCTTTTGAAAACCGTTCATAAGAAAAAAAAATGATTCATTGAGGCATTTCATTTGTAAATTAAAATACATGTTAAAATCTTTGTCATTGGGATTGCTTTTCTCTTTAGCACAGGACTTGTCTTTTTTCTTCTTTCAGAAAGAAAGTTGACCAATATGTGGGGTCTGAAAGGCAAATTGTTTTTGGATTATTATCTTTAAATACCCGCTACTTTTTGAGCAGAATCCTAGCTTTGTATAGGCTAATGTTCCTATTGTTGAAAGCACAAAAGTGTGTAATAAACAACTAGCACATTTATATTTTGCATTTTGTTTTCTTATTGTACCGAAAATGAACCGAACCGTGACCTCAAAACCGAGGTACGTACCGAACTGAGATTTTTGTGTAACACCCCTAACCGTCGTGGTCAAAATTAGGGCTGTAGCTATCGAATACTTTAGTAATCGAGTAATCGACTGAAAATTCTATCGATTAATCGAGTAATCGGATAAAACAAATATATTTTTAGGTGAAGAGCAATTATAGATATACATGAGAAAACAAGACATTTGATCATTTTCAGTCAATCAATGTCTTTATTTTTTATGTATATTGTTGAAAACAGCGAACAATTGCATCTCAGATGTAACTAGAATTTAAAAAAAAGACTAATTCACTGCTTTCACTCAAAAAACCTTTAGATCTTATTTTAAAAAAATATATATATGTATATATATATATATATATACACACACCTAAAAATGCCTTTACGCTTGATAACAGACATCACTTAAAAGTTAGGATTTTCCCCCACGTTTTTCAATTGAATTTCTATTTGTGTCAAGCCATTTTTAAGTTCTAGTTAAGGGCCTGATAGGATTTTGAGTTTTTGCACTGTTCAAAATAAATGTATGATACAGGCTGTATTGGAGCACATTAGGGACTAGTGCTACTTGGTGTTTTATCCAGCAATGACTACTGAGCTAAAATTGATAGTTAGCATTATTGAGTTTTTATTTGACACCCTTATCACTCCACAACGCTATGTTATGTTAAAGCCTGTATGTAAGACACGTTAGCCACGCATCGAAAGTGGTTTTAATTGATTGAAACCTAGCCCTCCGCAGGGCTAACGTAAGATGAGCTAGTAGTGACATTAACGTTAATCTTATATATTAGCGCTTAGCGCTCTTTATTAGCGCTTAGCGTTCTACTGCTTTAAGATGGCGGCTGTTTGCTAACGCTGCCCAGACGCGGCCTAGTCTGTCATTGCGCATCTAGTTCAACATACATGTGATCTCTATGAGACTCACCAGACGCTAGCTGCAACTAATGTAGCATGTGCGGGCTAGTATTTAGCAACGTCGGCGTCGTTTGTAGCGGTTGTCGGCTGCAGTAAGTTTTTTTTTTGCTTCTTCCTCTACGCACGTGACATCAGCGCGTTGTCCCGCATTAAAAGTAGTCCGAGCAAAACATGATGCTTAGAGCTGTCAAAATAAACGATTACTCGAGGTGAATAAAACTACTCGGATCAGTTTTTAAACTCGAGTTACTCGAGTTGCTTGAGTATTCGTTTCAGCTCTAGTCAAAATTACATGGGTCAATTTTGAAGAATTTCGGTAACGGTAAATTTTCGGTATACCGCCCGGCTCGAGTAGAGGTACCACTGTAAATCCTCCTATTGATTGTAATTTGATGTAGATGAGCCAAAAGATAAGCATTTCCTTATTTGTGATTATAAAATACAGCCTTACGAGATTCTCTCAATATTGGTGAATTTAACGAGGTGGCGAAGTGCTACGTTAAGTAAGTAGCTAATTCAGCTACATTAACCATATGTAATAATACGACTTTATTCCCGTACTAACAGTGCAACTTTTTTCTCGTACTAATAGTACAGCTTTAATATCGTAGTTTGAAGCTTGACTATAGACTATTGACTATATAGACTTTTTAATAATGCAAATAAATCTTTTCACAATTGCAAATTGCATTCATTCATTCTTGTTGTTCCTCTTTTCTACCAAGGAATGCCAGCTGGTTTCCTTAAAATACTGCTCCCCTCTCCCCCGAACCATCAGTCTTGCTATGTGTGGAATTTGTCTGAGCAGCAAGTGTCATCCTCTGAATGTTTGACCTCTGGGAGGCCTGGGAATCTTTTTATACCTTATCTTTAGTATTTACAAAACTCTGATTAATGACTTGAAGTGCAATGAAATTCACTCTCCCTCACTCATCAGTAATATCGTATTCATGGTTGTTGCTTGGGCACTGCCCAAAGAATCTGAGTGCTCCAGTTCCAAACGAGTTTTGCTCCTACGCTGGCAACGTAACCCGAATTTCCGCGTAAATCTGATTTCACTGTCAAAGTCTAAATTTACATAAAAATACTTACAGTATATATGTAGCAGAGGTGGGTGGAGTAGCCAAAAAATTTACTCAAGTAAGAGTAGCGTTACTTCAAAATAATGTTACTCAAGTACCAGTAAAAGTAGTCATCCAAAAAATCTACCCAAGTACAAGTAAAAAAAGTATTAGTAAGTAATGAGTAAAGCTAGTTTTTGTTGACGAAAACTCAAGACTTATTTCGTCTAGTTTTAGTTGATGTTTACTAAAAATGTTTTTGTCCGTAAAATAAATAAAAACACTCGAAAAATAAATTAATAAATAAATGTTTTCCAACTTTTTCGAATGAACATTGACAGATGAGCACACTTGGTGATGAGATACACTGAGCAGGAAAACAATGAATCATTTTCAATTAATTACAGTACAACAACCTGGACGCCATGAACTGAATGTAAAAAAGGTTGTTCGAGAGTTTAAGAGGACACTTGGCGTTAGCACTAGCCTAATGCTAACGCGAATGCCATGCTAAAGCTTCGAGTTACATTTAGTGTGTGATGATCACTCAGCACAGACCTTTAAAGAGCATATGACACGAGAAAAAAAGTCTTAAATGGCATTATTATGTGAATTAGAATCATATTTTGAGACGATTCGACTATATACAACAATTTAGCAAAGCATATATGACGAGAAATTTGTCTTTTAATCTGCCGGTTAGCCACGCCTACCATTATAGGGCTTTAGCGTCCCCAACAGGTGGATGACGTCAGCGGTAGACTGGGCTCATTGGTTTTACTTTTCAGCCCATTGAAGGGGAATTATTCAGAACGAGGAAAACGCGACGAAGAGAGCCGCAAAATGTCATTGTTTCAGTCTCTCTACTCCAATATTTTTACAGGATATTCTTTTTATCCAAGTATTTTTCCCCAAAAGCTATATAAATGGCTTGAGAAGGACCAGTCAGCCCATCAAGGGGGAACTATTCACAACGAGGAAAACGCGACAAAGAGAGCAGCAAAATGTCATTATTTCTGTCTCTTTACTTCAATATTTTTACAGGATATTCTTTTTATCCAAGTATTTTCCCCATTTGCTAAATAAATGGCATGGTCATGATAACAGTCTTGTGCTGAATGGAATATGAAATAATAAAAATGCATTTATTCAGGACGACATGGCAAAATTACTCCATAATGGTCAAAACTGTCCACTTCACCTTTACTGTCGCACCTCCCGAACGATATTTTATGACACCTAAATCGGACATATGTCATTTCCCATCCCAGGCTTCGGAGAATGTAAACAAACCAGAAGGCGTGACAGCTAGCCGACATGCTAACCCGAACCGAGTGATGTTTCAAAGTCTTCGAAGCAGAAAATCACACATAACTTGCTTGGATTATTTGACATGACGACCCGGTTGTCAATTGCCTTCGCGGATCGGCAAACCGCCCGGCGGAGAGCAATTTACAGTTCGTTCCCCGGAGGAGGGTGGCTGGAGTTGTTGTGCAGCTAACATGCTGCTGCTAATGAGCATTAGGAGAGCTTTTTACGTGCCTATCAATGATCAAACGTAAGTAGTCCTTTATTTAAAGGAAGTTTGTAGTGTTTACTTTGTAATCGCTGTATTCGTATTTGACATAATACAAAACAAGATGTTTACTCACTTCCTCGTAGGTCCAATGGTCCCACAGTAGTAGAGCTTGGCCAATATCCACGGTGAATGGGAACCTTTTGAAACTCCAAAAAGGCGCATACGCCTCTCCCTCATACAGAATGATTTTTCTGCAGCCGTTTGGCTGGCGTGATGCGAAAAATAAACGTATTAATCCACCAAATCAGCTGAATCCTTCGTCCTCATACACAACAGTACACTGTAGCGTGAAGAGGACGTCTTCTACCGTACACGTCACAGCGCCCTCCTCCTCAATGCAAGACCGAAGCCGGAAGTCACTCATTTTCATGGCGCGGGATTCAAAAAACTAAATAAAAATAGCGATCGCTTCCACACACATCCAAGCGGTCCATATCATTCAGGGGCATAAAATACCGCGTGTATTATGAAATAAACATGCTTTTTCGTGTCACAGGCACTTTAAAGGGTAAAGCAACATTGCATAATCTGTCCTGCCAAGAAAACAAATCTTATCATGTGTGTCTGGAGAGTAGAGAGGACACAGGTTGGGGGGGGGGGGGGGGGGGGGGGCTTCATTTGTGACGCAACCAGATACTGCTACGATGTCGGCTAACCATACATCAAATGTCACACACCGTGAACAATTGCGCATTTTCGTCTCGTTCTCGTCTGGTCTCGTCAGACGAAAACTGGCATTAGGCTCGTTATGTTTTAGTCTCCCAAAACACGATTTTAGCTCATTACTGTTTTGTCATCGTGATGAATAAAATGTTAATTGATGAAATATTTTCGTCATAGTTGACGAAAACAACACTGACTCCAAATAAACTCTTCAAAATCGCTCCTAATCCTATTTGCAGTCGCTGATACGGAAGTGTGTAACAATTGTCATTTTCGGTGTGATGTCGTAAAAGAATCCTGGGATATATAGTTCTCCACGGTGCTTTCTGATTGGAAAAAGGACAAGAAAAGACATAAAAACATGGTCCATGTAGAGTTTTAATGCTTATTTATGAAGGCTGGAAAAAATCATAATTAGCATTGCACCCCTTTTATTTGATCTATTGACATCAAGCCAAACCAGGGTGAAGCTCCACCTCAGCACTTTCGAGATGAGGGGTACCGCAAGCGCGTGGGTGACGTCATCTCCAAATTACAAGCTTGCAAGATGGCGCGCACACAAGGGGTGTGACAAAATATCGAAATGGTGATATATCGTTATATTTTGCATCCCAAAAGTTTATCGATACGCTCATGCCAAGAATCGAGATATTATTTTAAAAAGATATCATTGTTTAAAAAAAAAAAAAAAAAAAGAACCAACAAGTTGCTACCAAAATCTTCCACCATAATTGTGTCTCTGTTAACTCTATGGCTGCCATTTACGGCGCTCGACGCCCAATCCACTTAGACTGGGAAGGGCGAAGGAACGTTGGTTCATTCGAAACCAGAGCATTCACAGTCACTCTTTCCGATTTTACAGGTCACTTTCGGTTCATTTCAGGGCATTTACAGGTCACTTCCTGCTGAGTTTGAGTCACTGCCTATTCATTTTGGAGATTCCCAGGTCCTGTTCTAGAACCCAAATTCAACAGGAAGTGACTAAAAATCAACAGGTAATGACCTGAAATTGCCTCAAAATTACCTCGTTGCCTGGCATTGGCTGCCACTGACGGCCATAGACGTTCAATCCGTTTGAAGTGGGAGGGATGGCAGAGAATGAACGAATGTTCATTCGCTGCCACCCTCCCAGTTCAAATGTATTGGATGTCTACTAGTGATAAACTTACAGCAGAAGGATGAAGTTGTTTTTCTTTGTTATTCTGTTTATTAGTTGTTTTGTAAAATATCCTAGAATGATTTCCTGACCAATGTAGCGATAATCGTTGTATCGCCATTTCGTGAGATTGTTATCGTGAGCTTTGAACAGCAAATCTTATCGTATCGTGAGATACCAAGAGGTTCCCAACCCGAGCACGCACAGGACGTGCCAGTGGGCCTGACGCGATAACAAATTTTAGTGTGCGATAATTATTCTAATAAATTATTGCTATATGTGATATTATTGCGCCCCCCCCCCCATTTTATTTAACCAATTTACAATAACATAGTGAAAATACAGTATATATTAATAGATCAAGTACACCCATTTAAACGCGATAAATATTTACTCTTAAATTCAAAAATACTTTTAAGAAATCACAACTAAAAACAATAGACCATGCCTCTTAAGTAAAAAACAACAATATTGATACCGCACAGAAACACAGAATAAACAAAATGTGTTTAAAAATTTTTTAAAAATTGCACTTAATAACTTAAGCATTGAGGCAAATGAAAACTTTTCCCGTCATAGCTTCTGCAATGGTGTTCGATAGGGATGCAACAATATAGTTAAGTCATGGTTTTGTACGATTTTTGATGCGGGGGACACGATTATCGATCCGATTCAATACATTTAATGCTCTGTAAAAAAAAAAAAAAAAAAAAAAAAAAACAATTATATTTTTTGTTTCGTTTTTTTGGTTGTTTTTTTTTTTTTTTTTTTGCTAACGAACAAAAATTAAATTGCCATTATATAAACATGCATTTTAGTGCATAATATTTGTGCTTACTTCTTACTGATCTGAAAAAAAAATTGTATGAAAGTGCTGAGAACAATCTTTACTGCGAGGCGATAAATCGCAGCGGAAAAATTACCGCCTTCATATTTATTTATCGTGTGATAAATGGAATTATTGCATATTGCGACAGGCTTACGTGCCGGCGCGTCCAACAACTTTATAGGGTTAACATTCTGTGCATTCTGTGGAGACAAGGCAAATATTTACAAAATGCGTGAGTGTGTGATGACATTCTATTTTTCTGTCTGCAGTTCCCCAGGTCCTCAAGAGCTGTACCGAGTTCATCGAGAAGCACGGTGTGGTGGATGGCATCTACCGCCTCTCTGGAATCGCTTCGAACATTCAGAAATTGCGGTAGGCGCCTCATTGAATTATATAAAGCAGCACGTTGGGGTGTCTCCTCTGTTTAAATATACAATGAGGAGCAGAAGTATTTGCACCCCTTGTGATTTTGCAAGTTTATCCACTTAGAAAATAGGTAGAGGTGTGATATTTCAATCATAGATGCATTTCCACTTATAAAGACATAACCACCAAAAAAAAAATCCCGAACTCACACTGTATGATTTTTCAATAATTAATTTGTCATTTATTGGGGTTCATAAGTATTTGTACACCTGAGAAAATCAGAGCTAATATTTAGCGCAGAAGCCTTTGTTTGCAATTGCAGGGGACATTGAGACCCTACGAGGAAGATCTTGCATGGAGCCCCAGTCCGAGAGAGATTGACAGTCATGTTTAGCTTCTTCCATTTTCTAATAATTGCTCCAACGGTGGATCTTATACTAGTATGTGGATCTTAAATCACCAAGCTACTTGGCAATTGCCCCGTAACCCTCTCCAACCTTGTAGAGGTCTACAATTCTGTCTCTGATGTCTTTGGACAGCTCTTTGGTCTTGCCCATGGTAGCAGTTGGATTATGACTGACTGCAGGTTGCACAGGTGACAGTAATGACCTCGAACGGGCGGTGGGTGGGTTGTAACTCATGTTTTTTTTTTTTTTTAAGCTAGACTGACAATTCTTTGAGAGTCATAATTATTGCTGATTCTCAGGGGTACAAATACTTATGAACCCCAGTAAATTACAAAAAAAATTTTCAGAAAACCATACAGTGTGATTTTGGGATTATTTTTTAGTTTATGTCTCTATTTGTGGAAATTGATCTATGATCGAAATTTCAGAATTCTACCTATTTTCTAAGTTGGTAAAGTTGCAAAATTACAAGGGGTGCAAATACTTCTGCTCCTCACTCACTGTATGTATATCTATGGAACATGACTGGAACGTGTTGTGTATGTGTGGAATAGATAGATCACTGGTAGGGCACAACTTCCAGAGGGGGAGGCGTCAGTCGTGAACGAAATGGCTTTTTAAATTAGGTGTAGGAACCTTTGGGTATCTCACAATGCAATACAATTTTCATGATAACAATTATCTCACGATATGGCGATGCATGAGTCAGGAAATCATTTTATAATATTTGACACTACAGCTAATAAACAGAAAAGCAAGCTCTTTTCGTCCTTCTGCTGTGAATTGAAATCTCTAGTAGATGTCCAGTCCATTTGAAATGAGAGGGTGGCAGCAAATGAACATTGGTTTATTCGCTGCCATCATTCCCACTTCAAAAGGATAGGACATCTATGGTTGTCGGTGGTCGCTAATGAGTTAATTTTGGGACATTTACGTTCATTTCCTCTTGATTAGCAGTTACTGAACAGGAGGTGATCCGGGAATGTCCCAAAATGAATAGGAAGTGACCTAAATGAATTGGACATCAAAGGCAGCCATGGAATTAACATAGACACACTTTTAATGGAATATTTTGGGTTCCTGTTTTTACCAAACAGTGACACCTTTTTAAAGCGATATATCGATTCTTGGCCGGATCATATCGATTATCTTTTGGGATACAATGTATTGCGATATATTGCCAATTCGATAAGAAAATATTATATTTCTATGTAATATTTGGTGCGTGTAAATGTCAAATCCCCGAACAGACCACTACCATAAACATCATTCCCCTGTGACTTTCTGTAGTCTGAGTTCCCTTTAAAAATCTAGAGGTCGACCGATAAGGGATTTTTAAATGCTGATACCGATATCATAACATTTTTTGGGCTGATTGCCGATATCCAAAGCCGATTTTGTAAGCCAATATTTGAGGCCGATATACTTTTTTTTTTTTTTTTTTTCTTTCCAAATTGCATTTACAGCTTGAAATTTACAATGATGACCTGAAACTTAAAGGATTCATTCGGTCTAGTGCTTCCAAACCAATGACCACATGATTTTCAAATAATTAAACCCAGCAGGATGTCACGATGAGATGTAAACGAGTGAGAGTTGAAGAGGATGCTCGCCAAGCTAAAGCTAATACTAACGCGAATGCTATGCTAATGCTACAAGTTACATTTAGAGTGTAAGAATACGTCAGTGAACACTTTAAAAGGCTGAACCATTATTGCATATTCGCTCATGCAAGATAAAAAAATATTACATACCTTGAACAATAGTTACAAAACAGGCAAGCCTGAAGCTTCCTGTAGCAGCCTGCCTTCAAGCTGCTGCAGGGTCCTTCCAGAGCCCTACCGTCAGTCAGTGGCGGCTGCAGTTGCCCACACAGATGCCTTTTTAAAATACTTTTTTATTAGCTTTTTTAAAATTATTGTTAATCGACTTTTTGTCCGATGTTGGAGGGAAAAAAGTCAATATATCAGCGCGATATATCGGTTGACCTGTATAAAAATCATTTTCAGTTTATTTAAACGCAACTAATCAACAAATCTAGACACCCCTTGACGTTGCTCTGATCCAAGTTCTCTTGCTTTAGAGGACATCTACTGACTCACATGGCTCTGATGAGGCTGGGGTGCATAAAAATTTTAGAGAGAGCTGGAAGAGGTTAAGGTGTGTGTGCTGGCTGCCCCAATATTTGAAATAATCCTGTGATCTTGGAATATTGCTTACTGCCAGGTATCTTAGGACCTCAATAATTGAGTAAGCTTCAGTTGTGGTGGTTGGCCTTAGAAGAACCTCACCAGCTCCTTTTATCTTTTTGGTCACTACTCTTTGACAGTCTAAAAAGTAAATTTACGATATTAACTACTAGGAGTGTGGCAATATATCGAAATGGTGATATACTGTATCTAGATACTTTGTACCCCAAAATGTTCTTGATATGCCCCTGCCAAGAATCGATATATCGTTTTTAAAAAAAAGTGTTTGTTAAAAAGAAAAGGAACCAACACTAGGCTATCAAAATCTTCCGCGAAATAGTCTCTATGTTAGCTCTTTGGATGCCATTGACGGTGCTAGACGTTCAATTCATTCTGACGGGGAGGGGCGATTGAACGAACGTTTTTATTTTTGCCAGAGATGCCCAGAGTGGCTCTACCAGTTTCACTCATGAGACGTCGCCACATTCATCACAGGACTCCATTATACCAATCAGATGTAGCAATACAGTCACATGAAGTCGTATGATCGCACCGGCCTGCATTACGTCTTTAAACTAGAGGTCTACCTATGTAGGATTTTCAAATGCTGACGCCGATACCGATATCTTTTTTTTAAAAATTCAGCCGATTCCTGATATCCAAAGCAGAGTTTGTCAACTGTTATTTCAGCCCGATAAGCAACATTGCGTATCCTCTCATGTAAGATAAAACAAAAAATGTTAAAATATTTACAAATCAGGCAGGCTTGAAGCATCCTGTAGCAGCCTGCCTCCGAGCTGCTGCAGGGTCCTTTTGGGGTCCTTCCGTCAGTCAACGGCAGCCACAGTTGCCCACACAGATGTCTGATCAAAATCCTTTTTTTATCAGCTTATTGTTTCTTGTTAATGATGTTGGAAAAAAGTCCATATGTCAGCCTGATATATCGCACGGCCGATATATCGGTCAACCTCTACATTAAACAGCCTTAAACAATAAACTATTTCACATAGAGTGCTGCCATCAAAATTACTTGAAATCCCAGATTTCCAACTCTCTCCCAGCTTTTATGTGGCAATAATATACCACAGAAAACCAGGGATATAATTGTTTTTATTTCATAGACGGAAATATTTTCTCCATTAGAGGGCACTCATGCTCATTGGACGGGAGATGTTTTATTTCTGTAGATTTTTGTAGTCAGAATTTGGTGATTTTCGGGTATTTTTGGGCCCAATATGATCTTGTAATAAGTTATTGTATAGTATAATTCCAGTTCATATCGATGACGTTGTGCTGAGAAAATAATGATAATGGTAAAAAAAAAAAAAATCAATCAAGCAATCTGGCATTGTAAGCTGGTCCTCGCTATTCTTTTCACTGAATACTGTTTTTACTTGTAGAATTGAATAGAATTGAATAGCTCTTTATTGTCAGTATACCGTTATACAATGAAATTGTGGAGCATCTCCCTTTACAGTGCAGGACAAGTAAAAAATCTCGAAGTGGCTGTCAAGAATAAAATTATAATATAAATAAATATAAAATATGTATGAGGTAGTCCTATGTTCATGCAGTGCAAATAATTGCAGTGACGTAGCAGTAGTTGACATTGAAGGCATTGAATATTGCACAAGTAAAAATCTTGAAAGTGGCTTGCAAGAATAAAGTATAAAATTTAAATAAATATAAACTATGTATTAGGTAGTCCTATGTTCAGGCAGTGCAAATAATTGAAGTGAAGTAGCAGCAGTTGACAGTGAAGGCATGGACTATTGCAAAATAATATTGTACTTGAGTAAATTTTCTTGGATGACTACCTTTACTTGTGCTTGAGTAATATTATTTTTAAGTAACGCAACTCTCACTCGAGTAAAATTTTTGGCTACTCTACCCACCCCTAGTAGAGAGTGATTTGTTACACCGCTGTCTTGTTTATACGGAGCACATGAGGTACAGCTGCGCTGTGTGGTAAACAACTTTACCATTCACATTTCTGCTTAGCTACCAATGCCAGGAACGCGAGGCTCAATCACTCAAGTGCAAGAGAGGTCAAATGAAAATATAAATTATTAAAAACTCCATGAGGTTTGATTATCGCAGCAGTAAAAATCACAACGTCTATGCAATGTAGGTTAATCGTTCCGCTCTAACCTGTATATACCTGTTTTTATTGTAAGTTTATTTATGACCTAAATTTCATACCTCGCCCACAGTTGTGTGAGGAGGTGCTTTTATATGGGACAAACAAATGTGGCATTTAAAGTCCTCTTATTACGTCACGAGGTACTTCACAGAATTTTATTGATTGTACTTGATTGTAGATATTTACCATTCAGGAGGCCGAAATCCGATGATAATGGGAGTCCACTGGCTTCCGTGTTTAGCGCCCTCGCGCTCCCTGCCGCTTGTCCACTCGCTCACCCTCCTACTCGCTCCATGTTAGGTTGAATTTCTGCGTCAGGTTTGAACTTTTATGGTAAAAGCTCCCCGGAATCATGTTCTTCAGGACTTACTTCCTCCTCTGACCCACGTTGCATGATAAAGTAATGAGTCTCGACTGCTATTTTACATTGAGTCCAATGGAATCTGCCGGGATCCTACGTCACCGGTTTTAGCGATTCAGAAGCAAACCGTTACAAAAAATATTTTTATTGCACAATTTCAATAGTTCTGGATCTGTGTGAGTCTTGATAATTTAATTCAATTTAATACGTTTTGAATAGTCTCTCACAAGTTCAATCACTTAATTAGTGTGGTAAAAAAATATGATGGGGGACTTTGTCTTGCATAAAAGAAAATTATTAAATAACTTTTTTTAAATTGGTTTTTAATTCTAAAAGATCAAACTGGGTAAAACAGGATAAAACTGAGCTTCAGCTAGTAATAAATAGTTTTGATTTGTTTGTAGTGCTGCAACGATTTAACTATTATATAGAGTAATTGGATTAGAAAAATGCTTGGAATTCCATTATGCTGCTTCGATTAATCATTTAAGTAGAGTGACGTTGCAATGGTTTGTTTTGAAAGTGATGTACAATAGGCTCTTTTAAGTCTTTTAAGTACCCTTAAATACATGTAACATGTATTATATGTCATATTGATAAAATAAAGATATTACTTCCTTCTGGTAAAACTGATCACACTAGGGCTGCAGCTATCGAATATTTTAGTAATCGAGTAATCGACTGAAAATTCTATCGATTAATCGAGTAATCGGATAAAACAAATATATTTTTAGGTGAAGAGCAATTATAAATTTTAGGGCTGTCAAAATTATCGCGTTAACGCGTGGTAATTAATTTTTTTAATTAATCACGTTAAAATATTTGACGCAATTAACGCACATGTCCCGCTCAGAAAGTATTCTGCCTTTTGGTAAGTTTTACAGCAAGGCTTTTTATGCTGTCCAACAGCGAACTCTTGTGGCCGCTTTGCGACATGGTTTATTGTTTTCTTACCAGTTCATTATGGCTGCACGACGTCTTGGGCTGATAATGTTGTGCTTATATGATCCTTGGACAAGATTTGTCCGTAAGTATGGTTGTTGTAAAGAATGTACATATTATGTTAGTAAGCGAAATGTTATATTTTTTGTATGAGACGCTTTTTGTTTATGTTTAATGAACCTGTATAGCGTGCTAAGCTAACGTTGTTGCTAATGCAATGCTTGTGTACTTTTATTTTGTAGTTTTACGACGGTCTAAAGAGGACAATGGTTTTAGGCCATTTTATTAATAAATCTGATGAAAAAGGAAGAAGAATTATTAAGGCGTCGTTCACTAGCTGTCTAGCTTTGGAAAAAGTAGACGCTTCGGAGTGAGGACAGCATAGACAGATTTAAATGACGGTAGAGTGAAATGCCCACTACAGTCCTTATGTACCGTATGTTGAATGTATATATCCATCTTGTGTCTTATCTTTCCATTCCAACAATTTATTTTACAGAATATATCTATAATTTACAGAAAAAAATATGGCATATTTTATAGACGGTTTGAATTGCGATTAATTGCGATTAATTACGATTAATTAATTTTTAAGCTGTAATTAACTCGATTAAAAATTTCAATCGTTTGACAGCCCTAATAAATATACATGAGAAAACAAGACATTTCATCTAATCTTGAGCCATTTTCAGTCAATCAGATGTAACTAGAATTAAAAAAAGACTAATTCACTGCTTTCACTCAAAAAACCTTTCGATCTTATATATATATACCTAAAAATGCTGTTACGCTTGATAACACACATCACTTAAAAGTTAGGATTTTTTCCCACGTGTTTCAATTCAATTTCTATTTGTGTCAAGCCATTTTTAAGTTCTAATTAAGTTTTAAGTTAGTCTAAACTGTAAGTCCTGATAGGATTTTTGAGTTTTGCAGTGTTAAAAATAAATGTATGATACAGGCTGTATTGGAGCACATTAGGGACCAGGGCTACTTAGTGTTTTATCCAGCAATGACTACTGAGCTAAAATTGATAGTTAGCACTGTTGAGTTTTTATTTTACACCCTCATCACTCCACAACGCTATGTTATGTTAAAGCCTGTATGTAAGACGCGTTAGCCACGCATCGAAAGTGGTCATATTTAATAGAAACTAGTGCTGCAACGATTAATCGATTAACTCGAGTATTCGGTTAGAAAAAAAAATATTTGAATTAAATTTTTTTGCTTCGAGTATTCGTTAAATTAAAGTGGCGTTGTAATGTTTATTTTGAAAGTGTTTGTATTTAGTTTTATTGATTAGGATGGATACACTGCCCTCTGGTCTGCCTCTTTTCACATGGTTGAATCCAACTGCTCCCTGCTAAGACCAACCTAAGCTAAGTTTTTGTTTGAGCTAATGTTTTTTAATGCATTCATAATTTAGTTTATAGGTATATTTTTGTTTTTGTGGGAATATGTGTCTGAACCATTTGTTTAAGAGCATTGTAAAAGAAACTTTAGGATTTTATAGCATTTAAGATAGCGGACCTTTTCTATGTAAGTTAGCCATTTGGTCTTTTGTTGTACATAGATCCTCATTTTTAATTTTTTTTTATATACCGTTTGAGGCTCAGCTCAGGTATTTTAATTTTTCATGTTCCTTATCCGATTACTCGATTATTCGAACTAACCAGTCCATCGATTAATCGACTACTAAAATATTCGACAGCTGCGGCCCTAATAGAAACCTAGCCCTCCGCAGGGCTAACGTTACTTGAGCTAGTGAAAGTAAGGTTAATCTTATTTATTAGCGCTTAGTGCTCTTTATTAGCGCTTAGCCTAAGCTCTACTGCTTTAATATGGCGGCTGTTTACTAACGCTGCCCAGACATGGCCGAGTCTGTCAATTTGCATCTAGTTCAACATACATGTGATCTCTATGAGACTCATCAGACGCTACCTGCTACCAACGTAGCATAGTGCGGGCTAGTATTTAGCAACGTCGGCGTCGTTTGGAGCGGCTGTCGGCTGCAGTGTTTTTTTTTTTGTTTTTTTTTGCTTCTTCCTCTACGCACGTGACATCAGCGCGTTGTCCCGCATTAAAATTAGTCCGAGCAAAACGTGATGCTTAGAGCTGTCAAAATAAACGATTACTCGAGGTGAATAAAATTACTCGGATCAGTTTTTAAACTCGAGTTACTCGAGTTGCTCGAGTATTCGTTTCAGCTCTAGATCACACCATAGTCCTTCTTACAACTGACATTTATTAGTTTGTCACCATCAAACTATGAACACACTATTAGAAAATACAATACTGACAAAGAGCATACAATAATGCTATTAAGTAAATCAATAGAGATATATTTGCTTGCAAAAACATTTGTCAATGGCTGTGCATAATATCGAGAGAAATAAGGTCCAAATCTTGTGCAATGCAACAAGGAAAACAGCAGCTACTAACATATTGGCCCGAATATGAGACGGTGTTTTTTACATTGAAATAAGATTGAAAAAGTGGGGGTTGTCTTATATTCGCGGTCTAGACATTATACCCATTCATGACGTTAGATGGCGACAGATATCAGTGATGCGATGTTCTGTCATGACAGATCTCAGCTACTTTCAAATTTTTTCCTTATTCAGATTTTTTTAAAGACTACCGTTACAGTTAGACTTCACTTTGATGGTTAATGCAGTTATTGCAATTTGTTGTTTTATCACAATAGATTGGTTTATTCACATTTCAAAAACCAGAAGCCATTCATTTACGAATATGATTGCACTTTAGTTTACATATTTAAATGTTAATATTATATTAAGATTTGAATGAGGCAAAATAACATGCTTTTTCTCTCAAATACATTGTTATAATCATTTGTTTCAGATGTACTGCAATTATTTTCTGTATAAAAATTAATTTGGTGTTCAAAAAGTCTTTTTTCAAACTTGAGTCTTGAAAAAGAGGGGGTCGTCTTGTAATCAGGGCCGTTTTATATTCGGGCCAATACGGTAGTTGCACCGGTCCAGCAGTGAAAACGAATGCTGCTCAATAAATTACCGTGCTAATAGTGAGCTAACAGGGGGAGTCGGGGGCATCAAAGAGGCCACACTGTTTTACCGTTTCTCTGCCTTCTTGAAATGCTCACTGGCGTTCACCCCCGCTTCCCAACGTGGAAGCACTGCTCGAAACTGACAAAAAATTGTGGTGGTGTAACGTCAAACAAGTACGACTGCAACAAAGGAAAGCGCACCACACATATACTGTAGTGTAATGAAATACCAGATATGCATACAATAACTGAAGAGATCAACCATTTAGATTAATTAGATCCAATAAATAACAACATTAAATGACAAATAATACACTGTACATCAATGCTGAGAGGTGGCGGACGAGACACTGATAAGCGACTTCAAAGAAAAAAGAAAAAAAAAAAGGACTTGAGAAGAAACAGCTGACAAAACATGCGTCATTAAGTCGAAATCTCGTAAACCGGGTATGTAGTAACCCGTGGACTACCTGCTTTTAGTTTTATTGATTTGGGAGGATACATTTGCCCTCTGGTGGCATCTGTGAATATGACATAACTTTTGTCTGGCTGAAGAGCAGCTGCTCCCTGTTAAGGACAACATAAGGCTTAAGTTAGTTTTTTGTTCGAACCAGTATGTAATTTAGTTTAGAGGTATATTTAGCAGTTTTAGGCGGAAATGTGTTTGAACAATTTGTTAAGAGAATTAAAAATAAAATTTAACACACAAAAAAAAAGTTTGCAGACTTTTGCTATGCCAGTTATGTAAATTTAGTAGATCATGTTAACCTATCAATTTAACTAACTAGACATTTAAACTCCAAATGTTTTGTGTTAAATGTTTTATTGTTGAAATGTGTCTTTTGTGTTGTAGCTATACAAAAAATCTAAATGTGGAAAAATTAAAAATCATTAAAAAAAATTTGAATTAAGATCATTTATTTTTTTATATAGTTTTACCATTTACGCTTGGCAATTTAAACTTATTTTTTAAATCATTTATTGCTCTTGTGACATGAAAGTGGAATTCTTAAGAGTTTGAAGAAACACTCAGGTATTTTGTTTTGTTTTTGCATTTAATGCTCTTTTTGAAAGTGCAATCCTGATGCCAATGAATGCACAGCTCAAAATTAATGTTATTGCAAGCATAAACTTCTTTGTTTTCCATCTCATAAAATTATTCTGCCAAGCATTTAATGTTTGTTATCCGATTACTCGATTAATTGAACTAATTATCAATGGATTATTCGATTACTTAAATAATTGATAGCTCCAGCCCTATTTGTATGCTTTAAATCAAAACAAATAGCGTATTGATACCTGTATGAAATCACAGTGGCTTTCCTGAAGGGAAGAACTGCTCTTTAAAAGAGCTGTAATTCAGTGGATCAGTGGATTCAGATGCTCCATAAACACAGTCAGTGACAGGCAAAAACAGAAACTATACTTTTTTTCTCAATCGATAGACACCAATTGATCAATTTTAGTCCGTCTGGCTACATTAACTGAATTAGTCTCACATGAAAGCATAATTGCAAACTTGGATGGTAACCACACACAAATGTACAGACTGAATGTGTATATATATATATATATAATTTTTTTTTTACTCCTGTGTCAAACCTTGAATTGAAAGCATTGTTAATAAAATGAACTTCATTGTTTTTTTACTCTCGACCCTCCCTCTTTCTCTGTTGTTTCTGTCCCTCATTAGGCACGAGTTTGACTCTGAGCAAATTCCCGACCTGACCAAGGATGTTTACATCCAGGACATCCACTGTGTTGGCTCGCTGTGCAAGCTCTACTTCAGAGAACTGCCCAACCCCTTGCTTACCTATCAGCTCTATGAAAAATTTTCTGTAAGTTAAAAGGAAGTAAAGATTGTATATTTCTGATCTGTTTGAAATCATGAAACCTGCTCTGTCGCCCTATGGTGACAAATAACACTGGTCCACTCACTTGCGTGTGTGTTCATTGTGCAGGAGGCCGTATCAGCAGCAACAGATGAAGAACGACTTATTAAAATCCATGACGTCATCCAGCAACTTCCTCCTCCACATTACAGGTCAGAATAGTGGCACACTGCCTCCCTGTGACATAAGGAGTGCATTCCAGCACTAGTTTACATTCTGTCAAATGTATAAATCCAAATAACTGTTCCATATCACAGAGGAAGAATTTGAATATTGAGTTGTTAGTTCATTGTAGTTTTGCATCAATACCAATTTTTTGGGCTCCCGATTCTACTCCCAGTTGTGTTGTATCAGTCGGTACCTTACCAATAACAGACTATTTAAAAGCATAGACAAAAAGCATATGGCGGAAAACACAGACAAGACTGAAAAAGCAGTTTCTGCTCTTGCACTCCTCTTTAAAAGAAACTGCTGTATTTTAAGCCAAAACAACTGTTGTGGTTGACAGAACAATATGTCAATATACTGCCATAGCAGATTCATGGTGCATTAAGCCCCCAAACTATTTTTAATTTGTCCGTTTTACCCTGGAAACTCCCGTTTACAGATGTCGCGCAACCACTTTTGTTTCAACACTTCATAATAATATTGACGGGGCGCGGGGCCGATAAATAGTGTGCCTGCATTGTTGGCGAGGCCGTCAAAGCTGATTGAATGGAATCACGGACAAAGAGCTTTTTTCGTTGAAAATTCTTGTGAATAAATGCTTAAATCCCTGAATTCTTTATAGATACGGACGAAAAACAGTCTCGATTCTTGGTTAAAAGCAAAATAAAATGTGCAGTTAGCATTTATTTTACGTAAACATGTCAAAGTACAATGCTAGTCTGTTAGTAAATGTAGCTAGCGGCCGCCTTATGTTAAGTTTTTCCGGTGAAAATTCTTGTGAAAAAAATGCCTAAATCCCTGAATTCTTTATAGCTATGGACTCAAAACAGTCTCGATTCTTGGTTAAAAGCAAAAAAAAAGTGCAGATAGCATTTATTTTACGTAAATATGTCAAAGTACAATGCAGGCTTTCTTATGTAAAATTCTTGTGAATAAAAGCTTAAATCCCCGAATTCTTAATAGATATGGACGTAAAACAGTCTTGATTCTTGGTTAAAAGCAACAAAAAAAATTTGCAAATCACTCCTGAAACAATCCTTCCTGTTTGTATATGGTACAGCTGTCGTACTTTTTAAACAGGAATCCGGCGTTATTTTGCTGCATGCGTGTTTGTGAATAGCTCCTCTGGATGTGAGCGGCCCCTTACTTAAAGCAAGGCGCAGTGCATCTGACCCGTCAAAAGTCTATGGTTTGAATTTTACAGACGTAAACATTTTGAGTAGTCGACTAAAACTAAATGAAATCTTCAATGAAAACTAGACAAAGACGAACACATTTTAAAATGAGTAAAATATGATAGATATTAACATTAGAAAATAGAAATAAAGTAAGATAAGTGGTAGGTAGAGTGAGAAAAAAGGAGATAGAACTCAGTGGCTATACTTCCCCCAGCTTTATAGCTTCTAGTGCAGCTTAGACTAAACTTTGAGTCTACTCCGACTTCAACTAGCCTGACCATAAGCTTTGCTGAATAGGAATGTTTTTAATCTAATCTTAAATGTGCAGACTGTCTCGGCTTCTGTAATATTAGCTGGAAGCTGATTCCATAAAACAGGGGCTTGGTGGCTAAAGGCTCTAGCTCCGACAGTACTCTTAGAAACCCTGGGAACTACCAGTAGACCTGCATTCTGAGAGCGGCGTGTTCTGTTGGGGCGGTATGGAACCAGCGCATCAGAGATATAAGATGGCCCCAACCCATTAATGGTCTTAAATGTAAGAAGGAGGATTTTAAATTTAATTCTAAACTCGACTGGAAGCCAGTGAAGGGCCTGGAGCACAGGGGTGATGTGCTCTCTACTATTGGTTCCTGTTAAAAGTCTTGCTGCTGCATTTTGGACAAGCTGAAGACCTTTTAGGGAACTTTTAGGACAAGCTGCAAGTAGGGAGTTACAGTAATCCAATCTCGATGTAACGAACGCGTGAATTAATTTTTCTGCATCGCTTTTAGATAAAATATTTCTAATTTTGGCTATGTTTTAGAACTCTAGAGTTTCTCATGAGACACCTGTCCCGCCTGGCGGCATTCAGCTACATCACCAACATGCACAGTAAAAACCTGGCGATTGTCTGGGCCCCCAACCTGCTGAGGTGAGATTTGAAATTGCTCAAGGTTGCATTTTTGCTTGAATATTGTATCTATTATTGTGTCTTTTGTTTGTGTTCTCAGATCAAAACAGATTGAATCGGCATGCTTCAGTGGCACAGCAGCCTTCATGGAAGTTAGAATCCAGTCGGTTGTGGTTGAGTTCATTCTCAACCATGTGGATGTGCTGTTCAGCACCAAACTTAGCTCATTAATTCGTGAGGGAGCAGGTATGACCATAAAAATGCTTCAGCCTGATGCCTGAGTCAGTGTTGCCTCTACTTACACAGTAATGGTTTTCCGCATCACATCTACAGGTCATAACACATTGTCACGGCCAAAGTCCCTGCTGGTTTCATCACCATCTACTAAACTTCTAAGTTTGGAGGAGGCTCAGGCTAGAACTCAGGCTCAGATCAACTCTCCAGTTACTGAAGATAGCAAGTACATTGAGGTTGGCGAAGGTCCTGCAGCCCTGCAGGGCAAGTTCCACACCGTCATAGAGTTTCCCACAGAGAGGTTTGTCTACTAATTATTATTCTAGAATATATTATTTGTTTTAATCATGTTTTTTTTTTAAGTCAAAGATAGACAAAATTGAAAGAAACAGAAAATTGGTAATGCACACTAACTTTTCTGATAAAATGCTGGATTCCAACTGCCTTCACAGGCGAATGTTTGAAATTGACCTTTCGCAAAAGCTCCGCTCCCTTTAGTTACTTTTGCTAAGACGAGAAGCTTCATGACTCCAGACAAAGGATGTCCCAATCGCATATTTTTGCACCCAAGTCCAGTGTTTTTTGTTTTTTTTTTAAAACAAAAAGTTCCAAACATTTTACAGTACTGTTCTGTCTACAGTACTTTCTCCTCCTCTTTTTCCAGGAGTGTTGCTGAGGATCAAATATTTTTTTGTTTGTTTCTTTTGGCAATCCCAATGTATTTCTGGATTATTTTGTTACTTTTTAGCTCTTAAAAAATCTATATGTGTACCGCTCAGAACAATTTCCTTTTAAACTGCCCTATAGCCATTGTATATCCTCCAATAAAACACAAAGCTCGATCTTTTCTTGTTTTTTATATGAAGTAATTCATTTAAATATGAAACTAACAAAGAAACATTCATGCATTCGACACAACTGTGCAATACACACCGGTATACAAATACCATGTAGACACCACACCTCACTTGAGTTACAAGTTATAAGTACAGTGATCCCTTATGTTTCGCGGTTAATGGGGACCAGAACCCACCGCAATAAGTGAAAACCCGTGAACTAGTTGTAAATTACATTTTATAAGACATGTTTTTTCACTTTTTTCCCCAAAGTATAATTTAAAAACTTCAAGTGTAATAATTATGATAGGTTTTAAACATGTTACTGTTCTGCCGAATTATTTTTAAACAACAATAAAGTAGTCGTAGAAAAATGCTTGGCTTTATTAAATGCTTCACTGAGTGAGTCAACTCAAATCCGCTTGGAGCTGCTCACTTACACTCAATTAGTTGCCACAGCTACTGTTTAACAAGTTAAACGATGATTAACGCATGCGGCGCTTCAAAGTTCGTGACTCTGGCAGCAGCATGATCTGACAAACTCTCGGGTGCCCCATTGACTAATTCAGGGGTGCCCAACTCCGTTCCTCGGGAGCCCGTATCCAGCTTGTTTTCCATGTCTCCCTCCTCCAACACACCTGACTCAAATAATCAGGACCGTTATCAGGCTTCTGCAGAGCTTGCTGATTAGCTGATCATTTGATTTAGGTGTGTTGAAGGAGGGAGGGAGACATGGTAAATCAGCTGGACAGGTGCTCTCGAGGACCAAACTTGGGCACCCCTGAATTTGACAATGGGCACCCGAGATTTTGTCAGATTATGCTCCCCGAGTTAGCGAAAGGTCAATTGTACTCTATGGATTTATACAACCTTTGCATGGTTTTTGACAGATCTTTTTTAGCATTGTAAACCGGTAACTGATTTTTCTTCTTTTTTTTTTCCCTTTTCCAAAATTAATATTATTACAGGAAGAGGCCTCCTGTTAAATCGAAAAAATCTCCTGTGGGTAGTTGGCGTTCTTTTTTCAACCTTGGCAAGTCTTCCTCCCTGTCCAAGCGAAAGCTGCAACGCAACCCGAGTGAGCCCAATGAACTAAAGGCAATGGCTCTCACTGGTGTGTATTTCCTTTCGCAACAGAATTTTGTCATTAGCTTTATTATTGAGCTATATTTCCAGGCTAAATACTTTCTTGAACCAAATGTTTCAGGTGGCAGAGGAGATACGGCTACGTTGAGATCAGCTAAAAGTGAAGAGTCACTGAGTTCTCTACATAACGTTGAAGGTAAAGCTTTTTGAGATTGTCACATGATCATCATCATCTTTCTTTCGGTTGGGCCGTCGTCTCTGCCAACTAGGGCTGTTTTGACTCATCGGTGTCTCATTTTCAGAAGAAACAACTATTTTTGATAGTCGATAAATCGTTTCAAGATATTGTTGAGCTTTGTGCCTATTCATAGCAAATATTCTCACGTTTTTGTTTTATTTTTTAATATATTTAATATTCAATGAAAAAAACTAATGTAAGAAAACAAACATTGTCTGTTTTTTTTCATTTGTTTGTTTTGTACCGTATTTTCGCACTTTCAGCGCACCTAAAAGCCTTCCATTTACTCAAAAGCCCTTTATATACGGATCAGAATTGGTTACTCATGGCATGACATTCCCTTTAGCGTAGCTTCATCTAGTGGATCCATAAAGGTACTACAACAACAACTGGGTGAGCTAAAAACAACTTTTTAACAGTCCATTAAAACCAAGAGTGATTGAACAGAAATATTTTATTCATAGTAATTGGAACCTTTAAAAATGCAATTTAGGAAAAAAATATGGAATTGTCATTTAAAAAATGATGTCCTTTAGAGTACTTCCTCCTACGTGCATCAATTCTTGAAAACTGCTGTTGACCACTCAAAATTAAAAAAAAAAAAAAATGGAATTTTTGCATATTGGCAGACATGAGCATGTGGCAAAACTTGAGCAAGTAAACAATTTTCCATTTTAGTAACCATGTGAATTCAGAAATCCAGCTCAGATGAGGAATCTCTGTAGCAGATTTCAAGAATGCATTCGTACAGGAGCACGCCATTTAAAGAACATCATTTAAAAAAAAAAAAAAAAAGCAAATTCCATCACTCTCTTAATTGGCATGTTTTAAGGTTTAGATTACTATGAATAAAATATTTTTTCTTCCATCACTTTGTTTTATTGGATTGTTAAAAAGTTCCCGTTTTTTAGGTCACACTGTGTCTGAATTAATATTTGTTATTCATGGCATGACATTCCCTTTAGCGCAGCTCCATCTAATGGCTGCATAACACAACCTCAATAACTACTAATACTAATGTGCCTTATGGTGTGCCCGATATATACACTGCTGGCCAAAAGTATCGGCATCCCTGCAATTCTGTCAGATAATGCTCAATTTCTCCCACAAAATGATTGTAATTATAAACGCTTTGGTAGTAATATCTTCATTTATTTTGCTTGCAATGAAAAAAAACAAAGAGAATGAAAAAAAAAATCATTATTATTTTACACTAAACTTCAAAAATGGGTCAGACAAAAGTATTGGCGCCCTCAGCCTAATACTTGGTAGCACAACCTTTAGCGAAAATAACTGCGAACAATCGCTTCCGGTATCTATCAATGAGTTTCTTATAATGCTCTGCTGGAATTTTAGACCATTCATTTTTTGGCCAACTGCTCAAGGTCTCTGAGATTTGAAGGGTGCCTTGTCCAGACTGCAATCTTCAGATCTCTCCACAAGTGTTCTATGGGGTTCAGGTCTGGACTCATTGCTGGCCACTTTAGAAGTCTCCAGTGCTTTCTCTCAAACTATTTTCTAGTGCTTTTTGAAGTGTGTTTTGGGTCATTGTCCTGCTGGAAGACCCATGACCTCTGAGGGAGACACAGTTTTCCCGTATTGGGCCCTACATATGCTGCAAAATTTGTTGGTAGTCTTCAGACTTCATAATGCCATGCACACGGTCAAGCAGTCCAGTGCCAGAGGAAGCAAAGCAACTCCAAATAAATGAAGATATTAATACCAAACTATTTGTAATTGCAATCATTTTATGGGAGAAATTGAGCTTTATCTGACAGAATTGCAGGGGTGCCAATAGTTTTGGCCAGCAGTGTATTTGGTTAGATTGTAGCTATTGCCTTGGCAAACGCCTACTTTCTCATCTTTCTTGTCTTTTTTATTTCACCAGGAGAATCAAAAGTGTATCGTCCAAGGCGGCCACGGTCAAGCAGCGATGCCCTTTCGACTTCATTCAATGCAGAGTTGTTGGACGGTCGACAGCACTGCAACTCTTACGACAACCTAGGAGCCGCAGAGGACAGCGACGGAGACGATGGGCCCATCTGTGTACCCGCTCTGATCTCGCCTCCACGCTCCGCTGGTGAAGAAGTGGACCTCAGCCCCCCAGACATCGGCATGGCCTCCTTGGACTTTGACCCCATGTCTTTCCAGTGCAGCCTCCCTGACGCGGCTTATGCGTTTCCCCTGGTGGATCCGCATGCAGGGGCTGAAGGTTCCACATTGAAGAGGAGCCCTGGTACACTTTGGGGAAAGACTAACGGATCAGACCTCATCTCTTCCTCCTTCCTCGACAACTTGACATCATCCTTGTTGTCCACAGAGAAAGTAGAAAGTCAGAAACTCACCACTTCCTATTCATACTCTGATAAACCCACACAAGCTGTGTCGCCCATTCGGAATCTAAAGACTGTAACTTCTGTCTCTTCAGAGCTTTTATCTGTAGAGGTGCCTGACAGGATTACCAGCGAAGAGGTGGGAGCTCCAGAAATGTTATCTCCTCCCAAAGCAGGAAAAGACTCTCCTATTTCTGTAAAAGCTGAGCCATCGCTAATTGAAGCTTTTCAAATGGAGCTGCACTCCAAACTGGCAACCCTTGACAGTGCTGACTGCGAAGAATTAAACCGAGAGGACTCTTTTCAACAGGTGTCAAATGGAACCCAGAACCTTAAAGGTAACAAAATTGGTGCTTTAAACATATCATTAGGTTTCCCTGTCTCAGAGAATAGCGCATACAGTACCATTTCATATCAGCAGATGGTTAGAGTAGCCAAAAATTTTACTCCACGAAGAATAGCGTTACTTCAAAATAATATTAATCATGTAAAGTAGGGATGTACCGAAAGTTGGAAATACTTGGCCGAAAAATCGAAAGAACAAAAAATACACATGCATATAATTATTTTATTCAATTTTTTTTTTTAAAGTATTTAATTTCATTATTTTCCAATGACTGCCCTTTGCCTTGGCATTGGTTCCGATTCTGAAACCCTATGGGAGGATGCGGTGGCGGTTCTAGGATTTTTCGGAAATACGGACCCCATGTTACCTTCAGGGGCCAAGTGTCACTGCCATCTTTGTTCAGCGTTTGTTTTGGTCAACAAGGCAATTCGCAGAATATCCTGCGTGAGGCGGTAAAAAAAATCTGGTAAGACCTACTACTGGTAAAAACCAGTCAAGTTTGTAATAACAATAGAGCTGTCCCGACTAGTCGACATGGTCGACGTCATCGATGACGTAAATCCGTCGACGAGCACAACATCCCGTCGACGGCTAATGAAGGGTTAAAAAAATATATGCGTGGAAAGTTCAGAATGTCGCACGCTTGGTATGCAAGCGGGGAAAGCGGCACAAAGCCAAAAAAGCGCACTAGAGTCCAAAACATTGACTTATTTTTAAAGAAACAAAGGAGGGTACACTGTTGTGTCCTGTCTCTTCAATGCCAAGCTTGGCTGCACGTCGGCCGTGAATGATAACGACAGGACATTGTAAGTCCGTCTAACTAACTAATGATGTTTTATTGAAGTTGCTAAGCCTGTCGCGATATGCAATAAGTCCATTTATCGCGTGGTAAATAAAAATGAGGGCGGTCATTTTCATGGTTGCGTTTTATCGCTGCGTGTGTGCGTGCGTACATTTGTGCATGCGTGCTGATGGTTTTCTCTCATCAACACGCTGTAGAATTAAAGTTCAGACATACAAAATAGGAAAACACATCTATTTTAAACACTATATATGTTAGCATTGCTACTTTGAGGTGAATGGGGAAAAAAGACGACCTACTTTAGCCGGCTATAAAACAGGCAGCCTTCTCCAAAACTTGCAGTTAAAAGGTGACACTTCAAACATGAAAAATCGCTGGTTAACAGCATTTGCAAAAGGAAAAAAAATCTATTCCTGACAACACATGCAATGACAAAAAGTGCTTTTTTGCGGAGTGTAAAGCTTAAATTAGCGGTTTAGCGAACTTACTTCCGGTGAACATTTCAAAATAAAAGCTTGTAATGTTCGTCATATACGTAAATAACGATTTCTGGCGTTAATCTCACATACTTCAGATTCTACACTAAGAATACCTTTAAAATGACACCCTTTATGAAAATTCTGATTGGCAATGAATAATTATAATACTATTATATATAGTACTACAGTAAACTATAATATTAATGCTAGGTATTTTTTTAAGAATTGTTTTGAATCATTTTGGAAAGGTGAAGTCAGTGTTCTGAATCTGTTTACATTCCATTCTTTTGCACAAGTTAATTCTATCAGCATTTGAACTCATTGTTTAGTTGTGATTTATAATTGTTATTTATTTGTTTATTTGTACTTTAATCAAGAATTTAAGTGTTCCAAAATGTTGTTGTGAATTGACAAGCATAAAAAAAAAATTCATTGCTAAATTAGTTAAAAAAAAAAAATTAAAAAAAAATTATAAGATTAGTCGACTAATCGTAAAAATAGTCGGCTGACTAATCGGGAGAAAATTAAGTCGTTTGGGACAGCCCTAAATAACAATAATTTAATCATAATGTGTGCACATACAGTTGTGGTCCAAAGTTTACATACACTTGTGAAGAACATAATGTCATGGCTCTCTTGAGTTTCCAGTTATTTCTACAACTCTGATTTTTCTCTGATAGAGTGATTGGAACAGATACTTCTTTGTCACAAAAAAAATTCATGAAGTTTGGTTCTTTTTTGACTTTACTATGGGTGAACAGAAAAAAGTGATCAAATCTGCTGGGTCAAAAATATACATACAGCAGCGCTAATATTTGGTAACATGTCCTTTGGCCATTTTCACTTCAATTAGGCACTTTTGGTAGCCATCCACAAGCTTCTGGTTGAATCTTTGACCACTCCTCTTGACAGAATTGGTGCAGTTCAGTTAAATTTGATGGCTTTCTGACATGGACTTGTTTCTTCAGCATTGTCCACAAGTTCTCAATGGGGTTTAAGTCAAGGCCATTCGAAAACCTTAATTCTAGCCTGATTTAGCCATTCCATTACCACTTTTGATGTGTGTTTGGGGTCATTGTCCTGTTGGAACACTCAACTACGCCCAAGACCCAATCTTCGGGCTGATGACTTTAGGTTATCTTGAAGAATTTGAAGGTAATCCTCCTTCTTCTTTATTCCATTTACTCTCTGTAAAGCACCAGTTCCATTGGCAGCAAAACAGCCCCACAGCATAATACTACCACCACCGTGCTTGGCGGTAGGCATGGTGTACCTGGGGTTAAAGGCCTCACCTTTTCTCCTCCAAACATATTGCTGGGCATTGTGGCCAAACAGCTCGATTTTTGTTTCGTCTGACCACAGAACTTTCCTCCAGGAGGTCTTATCTTTGTCCATGTGATCAGCAGCAAACTTCAGTCGAGCCTTAAGGTGCCGCTTTTGGAGCAAGGGCTTCCTTCTTGCACGGCAGCCTCTCAGTCCATGGAGATGCAAAACACACTTGACTGTGGACACTGACACCTGTGTTCCAGCAGCTTCTAATTCTTGGCAGATCTGCTTTTTGGTGATTCTCGGTTGAATCTTCACCCTCCTGACCAATTTTCTCTCGGCAGCAGGTGATAGCTTGCGTTTTCTTCCTGATTGTGGCAGTGACAAAACAGTGCCATGCACTTTATACTTACAAACAATTGTTTGCACTGTTGCTCTTGGGACCTGCAGCTGCTTTGAAATGGCTCCAAGTGACTTTCCTGACTTGTTCAGGTCAATGATTGTTCAGGTCAATAATCACTCACAAGAAATTGCTAATTTGTGTTGCTGTACGTATATTATTGACCCAGCAGATTTGATCACTTTTTCTGTTCACCCATAATAAAGTCATAAAAGAACCAAACTTCATGAATGTTTTTTGTGACACAGTAGTATCTGTTCCAATCACTCTATCGGAGAAAAATCTGAGTTGTAGAAATAACTGGAAACTCAAGAGAGCCATGACATTATGTTCTTCACAAGTGTATGTAAACTTTTGACCACAACTGTAGACTTCATAATATATTGAAGGGGTGCAGGGCCGATTAATAGGAGGCCTATCTCCGTCAAAGCTGACCGAGTGGAAACACAAAGAGCTTTTTACGTTGAAAATTCTTGTGATTATATGCTTAAATCCCTGAATCCTTTATAGTTATGGATGTAAAGCGTTCTCGATACTTGGTTAAAAGCAACAACAACAAAAACGGGCAGTTAGCATTTATTTTATGTAAACATGTCGAATCTGCTGCTAATCTCTAAGCCACTGTGGCGCCGCCTTATCACCACAAAGAGCTTTTTACGTAGAAAATTCTTGTGAATAAATGCTTAAATCCCTGAATTCTTCATAGATATGAACGTAAAACAGTCTCGATTCTTGGTTAAAAGCAAAAAAAAAAAAATGGCAATTAGCATTTATTTTACCTAAATTTGCAAATTATGACACCAATGCCATAGCAGTTAATTTCTCCCTTTGATTTTTTTTTCACGTTTCAAAATGCATGCATAGTACGAAAATTATAATAATTACCTTGACTCCTCGAACAAATCACTCCTGAGACAATCCTTCCTGTTTGTATATGTCCTATCATATTTATATTTATACAGTTTTTGCCCAAAATAGCAACTTAGTGCAAGTTTTCAACAGCTAATAAATCACTGAATTTTCACATCAAAAAAATAAGATGGTTCTGTATTCTTTCCTCAAGTTACTAATTTTTCTCAACAAAAGCAAAATTTGCATTTTTTTTTTTATATCCAATCACAACTTGTTTAGGTTGAATTCCGATATCAGCACGGAGGCATGTCTTGTCGGCTATCTGGCCCTCGTCGTTTTTAGATTGAAATGTTACATAAAATAAAGTGCGTAAAATGCTAGGGTTTTTTTTGTATGGACGTAGGAATGTCTAAATTACTATTTTTTTTTGCCAAGAAAACAGGCAGTTGCCCGAAAATTACTTAATCGTTTGAATGTAAATTTACGCTACTATGTATAGATGGCGGCCATCACAAAACAGATATTTAAGTTGAAAATTCTTGTAAATCAATGCGTACATCCCTGAATTTCTATAGATATGAACATAGAACAGTCTAGATTCTTGGTTAAAAGCAAAAAATGGGCAGTTATCATTTTACGTGAACAGTTTGAGCTAAATTTGCGCTAATTTTTCCCATGCATTTTTTCATGTTTCAAAGTGATATGGGGCTATTTCATATAATAATTACCTTGAATCCTCGACAAAATCACTCTTTAGACACTCTTGCCTGCTTGTATGCAGTAAAACTTTTGTCCTTTTTCCACCTAAATCCGGAGTTTGAATGCAGCGTGTGTTTGAGTTTATCACAGTGAAAGCCAAATGCTCTGCCTGGGTTGCCCCCCAATAGAAGGCATGGCGCAATGTTTGTGGGAACTGTCTTGTCAACTGATGGTGAAGTCTATGTTGAAAACAATTAGATGTGAGTCTAGAAACCACAAGAATACACATTGGTTTCCAGATATCTCTTTTTGTTGTCTGTTTCTAAGAACCTTTAGGGTTCTTTTAGGAAATTTACCAGTAAACCATCACCATATTTAACTGCTGTATTTTCCAATCTTTTTCCAGATTTACACTTGCCTGCTTGCAATCTGTTTTGTTTTTCCAACTATTCCTTGTTTCTCTTCTAGGAGGAAAACATGCAGATCCAGACGCAAAAGATATGACCACACATTCCCTCAGCACTCTCGCTACCGTTTCAGCGCCGCCGCCCCCTGCTCCAAAAGAGGCGGAACGTGTCTTAGCCCTGGTTCTTGCTGAGTCAGCAGAGCAAGTCTCCGTACAGCCCCAGCAATGGTCTGCCGAGCACCTGACACCAGTGTCCCCTCTGCAGCCGCATGCTCCCGACATCCAGGTCTCACCGGGTCCGCTCTTCCAGACTTCCTATGAGGGGGGAGACAAACAAGGAAGTTCTGTGTCACAAAATATCACCGTCTCTTTCGTCACCCCCGTCCCGTGCATTCCTGCTTTGTCAAGTCTGTCAAAAGAACAGCAGGCGCTTGAGTTGACTAAAATGAAAACTAGGCCATCAGACAGTGCCAAGGCCATAAAAACTCCAGAAATTGACTCAATTTCTTCTGGTACACTTGATAAAAAGGTCTCTCAAAGTACAGTCAACCCAAATTCTCCTATCAGGAGTCCAGAAAGTCAGTCCTTTGTTGTACATGACTTGGTTTCCACCAGCATTACAGATACCAAACCACTGGCATTTGAAAGCAGTGCAGCCTTTCCCGGTAGCAGCATCAAAGACGCAAGAGGCTCACGACAACATCCTGTTGAGGTGAGTGGCCCATCTTCATCAGTTTCATCTTTATCACTAGATACCTATCTGCAAATCTGTTAGTCTTGTACGCACAACCTAAAATATGCTTGGATTTTTGTCCGACTGTGCAATTTACTTTGACACTTCTAGCCACATCCATCCAATAAAACTATAAATTATAGCGACCCTCCCTAATACTCGAATTTGATTCTTAACTCATTCACTCCCAGCCATTTTACTGGATTTTGACTGATTTTGCAAGGCCCACAGATAATTCTGTTCTATTGCTATATAAACATGGAACCCACCAAAAGAAAGATTACTCTTTTCTTTCAGCAGAAAAAACAAGTTAGTTGTTCCTTTTCCATTCTTTAGAAATCAGCATTAGAAAATAGCTGAGTTTGAGCAATTTTCCAATTTCTGATGAAAAAAACGGAGAAATTGAGCTTTTTGTGAAAGCATACATTTCAAACATAACTTTGACTTATACACAGCTATTTTTTGCTTTGTGACATCCCAAACATCTGAATAATGTAAAATAATGTAATGTAAAAATAAGTTAAACAACAAGACAAATAGAGCTTTTGATAGCAAAGTAACAATTTATTTACACATAACTAACTGAAAGATGACGCTGTTCTGGCCGCGAAAATTGGAAAAAAATAGAAAAAATTGAATCACGACCCAGAGATGTCTTTTTTGAAGGGGAAAAAAAAAACGTAAAAGACGTATAAATACGTCTTTGGGACACTGAAACGATGAAAAATAGAACTTATTTATACGTTTTTGGGAGCAAATGAGTGTGGTACCTCAACATACGATCGCAGCGACATACGATCCTACATCCGACGTAAAATTTACCGGGTGTTCCAAAATGGTTGACCCCAATCTAAATGCCCATATCTCTTAACTACTTGATGGATCTTAATGAAACTAAATACACTTTATGTTGAAGGTCATAAGTTTTATTGATCAAATTTACAAAGAAAAGTACAAATATTTGTTGGTTCTATGACCGATTTTCATAAATGTTCAGTATGAGCGCTGCCTGTGACTCTGCACACGTCGAGTGGATATTCAAGCTCGTGCCAAACTCGCTGGAAATGTTGGTGCCAAGTCCTAATTTGTTTTGTAGTTGGTGCCTTTCTATGCAAAATTTGTGAAAAAGACACGCTGCACTGTCTTCGGTGACTGAGTCCGAGCATACTCTAACACGCAAAATGCCTTTTCTTTTGAAGTGAACGGCATTTCTTAACCTGAAAAGATAGAAATGCTAAACGTTACACACAAAAACTTGAAACGTTTCTACACAAGCTGTGAAAATTTGAGGTTATTCCAACGTAAATTGTCAAAATTATTAGCCTACAAAATGGGGTCAAACATTTTGGAACACCCTGTACTTTGACATGACGACATGCTTGAAATACGATGATTTATGAAAGGGTCGCAATTTCCTTGTTTTCTCGCGAGACGGGCACAGGGCGGACTTTTTTGTTAGAGAAATCAACATGGTTCCCAAGGTGGTTAGTGCAGGTGGGGGAAAAAGGAAAAATGTGATGCTTACTATTGAAATTAAGAAAGAAATGATAGAAAAATATGAGCGTGTTGTGCATGTGAGGGAACTGGCTAGTCAACGCAGCTCACCGGTAACCCCCAACCCAACAACAACAGAACATGAAAAGCAAAAGTAAAAACTTCCTACTCTTCTGCACCTCTCACACCATCACATGAGTCACATGTAGGGTTGGGCATTGACCATCAAGCATCAATGGGATCTGGGACTAACCCGAGAACCGTTCGATTTTTTAAAATTTCTATTCCAAGTTTCGATGCCCTGACCGCCGACCAGAAAAAAATGCCTGCCGAACACCACGAAAAAGCCACATGAAGACTAGCTCAGTTATGAGCAAATCAAATGAAGTGGCTAATTTAGCTTAGCACAAAAACGTGTTGCTTCGCTTCCCATAAATGACAACAAAGTAACAGAATAAACACACTGAAATGATACCAGACCCTCTGTTAGAACGTGCAAACTTAGATTTTGTTTTATCAAGGGTTCCCAATGATGTGTAGTGCAGAGGTGTGCAATGTCTGTTCACCTCCAAGGATTCTTTTCCAACCAAAGTACTATGTTCTTTTTGCCTGCTGCTTCCAGTAAGTCACCACTAGGCGAAGCCAAGTGTACATAGCAAAACAAAAAGAAAACTGTTGAGTCCGGAGTTACAATAGTGACATCTTGTTGACGGATGAACAATATATCAGTTTAGAAAGAAATAAAACTTAAAGTGCGTACGACAGGAGAAAAAAAGTCTTAAATAGTATTATTATGTGAATTAGAATCATATTTTGAGACGATTCGACTATATACAACAATTTAGCAAAGTGCAGATGACAAGAAATTAGTTTTTTAATCTGCCGGTTAGCCACGCCTACCATTATAGGGCTGTAGCGTCCCCCACAGGTGGATGACGTCAGCGGGAGAATGGGCTCATCGGTTTTACTATTCAGCCCATTGAAGGGGAATTATTCACAACGAGGAAAACGCGACGAAGACAGCCGCCAAATGTCAGTGTTTCTGTCTCTCTACTCCAATATTTTTCCAGGATATTCTTTTTATCCAAGTATTTTTCCCCAATAGCTAAATAAATGGCATGGTCATGACAAATAACAGTCGTGTGCTAAATGGAATATGAAATAATAAAAATGCATTTATTCAGGACGACATTGCAAAATTACTCCATAATGGTCAAAAATGTTGACTCGATATTTTATGCCACCCAAGTCGGGCTTATGTCATTTCCCTTCCCCAGTTTCGGAGAATGTAAGCAGACATGCTAACCCGAACAGAGTGATGTTTCAAAGTCTTCGAAGCGGAAAATCACGCATAACTAGTCCAGATCATTTTCACGCATAACTAGCCCAGATCATTTCACATGACGACTGGGTTGTCGATTGTCTTCGTTGATCGGCAACACGCCCGGGGGCGAACAAGTTAGAGCTCGTCATTTGCCTGCTGGGGGCAGAGGGCTCGTTTGCGGGGAAGCAGCTGGACAATGACCAACGGACAAACCGGGCGACGTCGGAGGAGTGTGTGGCTGCCAAATGGTTAACACGAATAAGGCAAAATAATGCTTTACTACACGGCGAAGTCGTAAACAGCGAGGGACTCATAGGAGGGTGGCTGTAGTTATGCAGCTAACATGACAATATGTTTATGAGGAGAGCTTTTTACATGCCCATTCATGATCAAACGTAAGTAGTCCTTTATTTGGAGAAAGTTGGTAGTGTTTACTTTGTAATCGCTGTATTCGCGGGTATTTTTAACACAAAGTTGCAATTTCTCATCGGTTGGAAAATTTGACAGAACACCGGGCACATGAAAAGGGCAATAAGCCGAGTATAGTGCTCTCCCGGCGGGGGGATGTGCGACAAGCCGCCGGTCGTCAGCCAAGGGGACAGGGACCATGTCAGCCTCAAAATGCAAGCCACCTACATATTAATATGATCCCAGTATTTGACATAACACAAAACGTGATGTTTATTCACTTCCTCGTTAGTCCCATGGTCCCACAGTAGTAGGACTTGTTTTGGCCAATATCCACTGGTGAATGGGAACCTTTTGAAACCCCACAAAGGCTCACAAGCCTCTCCGTCATACAGCAAGATTTATCTGCAGCAACAACAACAAAAAAAACGCAAAATAAACAAATTATCCGCAAAATCAGCTGAATCCTTAGTCCTTCTCATACAACAGTACGGCTGTATAGTGAAGAGGACTCCTTCTCCCGTACACGTCACAGCGCCCTCTTCCTCAATGCAAGACCGAAGCCGGAAGTCTGTCATTTTCGTAGCGCGGGATTCAAAAAATTGAATAAATATATCAATCGCTTCTTCACACATCCAAGTGGTCCATTTCATTCAGGAGCATAAAATACCACATGTATTATGAAATAAACAGGTTTTTTCGTGTCACAGGCACTTTAAGAAGTAGATTTAAGATTAAGGGACAACTAACTTGTAGACCTACCACATAAAACAAATGATGCAATACAATAATGCCGGCAGCATAAGACACTGTAAAACATAGGCAGAAGAATATGTGTAAATGTTTTCTCCGTGACCTTTTCAAAAAAAAAAAAAAAAAAACATCTTTGCACTTCAGTGGAAAAAAACTTCATCATATTCAAGTTCAAAGACTAATATTTATGTGCAAGTTAAAACTGCCCTGTGAGAAATTCATAGCAAAGTTAATTGAAAATTCATATAATTTAAAAAATTGTCAAGAAGTTAAGAAATTAATATGCAATTTTTTGACACTGCTTATTTAAAGAATCAAAATCGAGAATCGTTTGGAACCGGAATCGAAACGTGGAATCTGAATCGGAACTGTTCAAACTCAAATGATGCCCAACCCTAGTCACAGCCCTAGTGACTGTTTCGTCATTCTGTCACCATGTACTAGCTAGCACAGGACTAGAAAGCTAGCCGTGATCATCAATTCTGGTTGTTATGTCATACCAGAATGTGGAGACAGAAAAGTGACACTTAGAATACAAGGTGCTTTTTTTTTTTTTTTTTTTTTTTTTAATACACGGAGAAGATGGATGAGGCATGTAATATTTGTGTAATTTGTTTTAGCCGCCCAAAAAAATGTGCTCCACAATTTACCAGATTGACAGAATTTTGTTTTTAGGTGATCATTCTTTAAAAGGATTTAGTTTCGCTAGATAGGCATGGCAACTCAACCTTTTCTGTGATTCCATGATACCAGTAATTTTTACATCACACAGTTTACAAATTCAACACTTATACTCCCAGGTTAACATTTGTGTCACTTTCTCAGGTCAAGAACAAGGAAGGCGCAAAGCCCATTTGTGTTCCAAAATCCTCATCATCGGAGCAGCAGGCTCCAGCAGTCCCAAAAGCCAAAAAACCAGGGCTACCACAATCCCAACATCCAACGCAAACTCAACGCCAATGCCAAGCCCAGAAACTGCGCCCGTCCCACACGCAAATTCCACCCCAAACTCAGTCACTGTCAAAAACCAGTTCAATAACTGCACTGACCTCCTCTGAGCATGTTGATACCTCTTACCCAGAGTTAGCTAAAATCAACCCCAATGGATCCACACCCCCAGCCCCTCCAATCCGCACTATGGAGAGCAAACTAGCCACAGCTGCACTCAGTCAGAGTGAAGCTGCGTATCAGAGCTTAGGTGAGAAATCCGCAGCTGGCCATCTAGAGGATGTGATTCCTCACCATTCTCTTTCTCCTCATAAACCTTCCACGCATCTCCACTATGTTAAAGGTGACGCAGTCCTATTCGAGCCTTCGGGAGTTGCCTATTACCACCAGAGGCCCGTTTCAATGGGTCCGCAGACCATGCCCCACCACTACAGACAAAACAGCGTCCCCTCACACCTCCCTTACGTGTCTAAGTCTGAACCGCAGATACCTTACAGTGCCCGACTTGACAATAAATACAGCACTTTAGGCCCTAGGTCCTACCACCATTCTATCAAGGCAAGAGGAAACACCCGGAGTTTTTACGGGGCTCCGGGACATCAGGGTTATAGCCATGACAGAACCCAGGGCTATCCCACCATTCGCAGAGTCCACTCGCTCCACGTTCCTACCACTATCCGCACAGTACCTATCCAAAGAACTGAAGTTCCTCCAGACGATATGTTCTATTACCATCGACCTCTGTATCCGTGCAAACCCTACCAGCAGCCCCCGCAGCAGTCCTCGCAAGCCGACTATCACGTCACTCAACTGCAGCCTTACTTTGAGAACGGCCGAGTCCAGTACCGCTACAGTCCGTACTCTGGTTCTATGCCTCTAGAGGCTCCTTACTACGATATCGACCCTTACGGCACCATCCGCGTACACCATCTCCACTCGGCCAGTAGAGATTCAGGTAGCGCGGTATGCAGACCCAACGGAAAGGCTACAGGGTACCACTACCTCGCTCGCCATGTTCTCCCACCCGGAAAGGAGCACAGTTTTGTGAGCAGGGACATGCCGCCGAGTCATTGCACCAAGGAAGTTCCTTCTTACCTCTCCTGGGACCCCGAGGAGTCGGAATGTCTACGCATGCAGTCTATCCGTAGAGAGAGCAGGGCCAGGCAGAAGATTAAAGGTCCAGTTCTCTCTCAGTATGACAATATAGGCTCGTTTACACCAGTCGATATCCCTGGCTATGACACTTTGCACTCGCGCAGTAAGTCTGATCCAGGTAAAGCTTTGCCGGGTGCAACCGAGGGCAAAGACGGTCGCTATCTACCCAGACACATGGTCTCCGACCCTAACGTCTTAGTATGTTTGGAGACGGACAAGCACTCCCAAGCTGGTCAAACAGGAGACAAATTGGACGGGCTGGCGAAGCAAAGCAGCTCTAAGAAATGCCAATCATCCCATTCCATTCCTGCGACTCTGAGCGGACTCTCCCATCAGCAGGAGAGCAGCCAGCACGAGACTTCAAGTGAAAAGCTTGTCGAAAGCGGCGGCCGGTCCAAACACTGGCAGCCGCCCCACCCGAACAAGAGGAGTTTACAGACACGTTACGAGTGCCCTGACGCCGAATACCGAGGTAAAGCTAAAACGACTGACACTCATCACGGTCCAGAAGATCAGCCGTCCGCTCTCAAGGAGCAGCTCGCCCACTGCAAACCCGAACGATCGCACAGTATGCGCGAGCAACATCTCTATAGCCACGTCAAGGATGAACCGGACGGAGACTACTTGTATCACAAACACGGCAGCAAACCCGCGCAATCCCACTACGACAACTTGGACGATTACCACCCAGTACCTCAACCCCAGGGCTCTGTTCCAAAACGCAGTGGCTGTAGTCCCTACCCGGTCCCGGGATTTGCGCACAACAGAGCGTACTCCACAGCGTTAGGCCAGGGAGCCTTCCTCCAGACTGACCTGGGTATCCAGAGGCCAGAAACGGAGATATGTACGGAATAAAAGCGTTCCATCGTGAAACGTCTTTTCGAAGAAAGACTGAGCTACGATTGAGCAGCCTCTGCAGGACAGTGGACTGTCGTACCACCAATATTTTTGCTCATCTTTATTTTCAACAAATTGTAAAGGAAAATGTAAGACTTTTTACACAAAGTCGTGAATGTACCCAAAGCTTTTTTCTTTCCAAGAGCCCATTTTTGCTGTGATTGAGTGAGAACTAGTCAGAAATATTATACAACAGATGTAAAGGTACTTTAAAACCGGAATGACAAATCTCTAATACGGTACAATACAATGTCACATATATATTTATATCTAGATATATACAGTACATATGAATCTATAATAAAAGGGGATGCTGTATTTTTGTAGATGTGGCCATCGGGTTAAAGCAAAAATGGGGATAAGGTTTGCATTTTAGAAATGCATGCACTCTCTTACAGAACAGTTCTGTGTACTTCGCTGTTCATTACATTATTGCTAAGTATTGCAGCACAAGGGAGGAGGACTGATGTTAACATATCACAGCCTCCCTCCACTAATATGCACACAGGTAGGCAGTACACTGTGTACACACTTGATTGTCTTTTGAGAAAGTTCGACAACAATCTGTTATGTCAGTTCAAATCGTTAGTCGTCATCTTTTATGTTCTTTGTGCCATTTTATTTCTGTTTGCTAAAACATTTCAGTTCATTCTAGTGGAATGTTTTGGTACTTGGGAAAGGGGGACCAGCTTTAGTTCAAGACTGTTTTGTTTCATGTTCACAATACATCGGTGAGACCTCATTTGTCATAAATAAAAGCTGGAAATGTTTTCTTCGACAACAATCCTACTTTATAGAGGGAAAAAAACGACCTGTTATTTTAACGCTAATGTAAATCTTGCCCGTATTATGCAAACAATTTATATAGTCAATGATTGAAATGTGTATTTCAGGGTGAAAACATGCAGTACATTCATTTGGTACTGAATAGTGGAGTTTCAATTCTTTTAAAAACAAATTGGATTGTATTCTGTAACTGTTTTACCCAGTATATCGCTTGCAGATGTTGCTCCTCCTGCCTTATCTAAAGTCTCTTCCTTTTCAGATGAGGCAGAAGTAAGACACCGTTGTACTTTAATGTGAAATTCTTGTCTCTAACTAATGGGTAATTAATAAGTTAGATATAAAATCAATAAAACTGTTCAGGAATAGCACTTAACAGTGTGTCCATGGTGCATATTTACTGTTGCTTGGTTTAAAGCTCTACTATCAGTAGGCGTCAGTCACGAAGGTAATCGTGACACGATCGTAAATGTGGGCCAGGAGGTCAGGGAGTGTCAGTGACGATACCTGGACTGGATTCCTTTGAACAGTCATAAACGAGAATTACAGGACATAACCAGAGGTGGGTTGTAATTAGAAGTGTGCAAAATTTCCGATTCTTAGATTATTCGCGATTCGGCCGTGGAAGATTCGAGAACGATTCACAAACATCCAAATTCCGATTATTGAAATATGCCAAGTAAAGCAGAAGTACGACACACTCAGCGCGCCGCGCGGTCTTCGGTACGCAATTAGGGACTGAGCGAGAGTAGCTAAACATCATGCTTCTCATTACCCGGCCCCTCGGGTAACGCCAATGCTCAACTCACGGCTCTAGCTCAACTCATGCCACGAGATAAAAAAAAAAAACAACAACATACCTGACTGCTGCCGAAAAGCTGCTACAAGCCACATTATGTTACGGTAGATATCATTTATATAGGACTAGATGCATTATAGCTTCGGTATCGTTACCAGCACATCTACAAAAAACTAGATGTGGGCGTTAGTAACGGCCGCCATCTTAAAGCAGTACACTTCCCTGCAAGGCTGTTGTTGCTTGCCTGGTACACCAGACTCAATGCTGTTCCAGCTATTTCTCTCAGTGTTTGAAAAATACAGGGAGAACAGTCTGGCAGAGCCAGGCAAGTTGTTGCGAACCTTCCAAGCGAACCTAATTAACTTTTTATCTAAAATACTCCTAAATCGGTAAAATATTGACTTGAATCTATCTTTAAAATAGTTTTAAAACTTTTACATGTTGAAAGTAGACAAAAGAGAAATTATGGAATAACAGGAGCAATTTTAACAGCTTTAACGGTTGATTCACAACATTAAATTAATTGAAAGTAGTTTAAAGCTGCTGATATAGAATGGGGACTGGAGTTTTTTATTTATTGTTATTTTTGTATATTTGTTTACTGCTATATGTTAACTTGATACTGAAATAGTAGTTTGGTTTAGCCTAAGAGGGTTTTTGAACAATTTTGGAACTAATGTACAAAACAAATTTTAAAAAAAAGGAGTGGGGTGCATCAATAAACGTTTTATAATCGAATCGGAGCCTCTGAATCGTAATCGTAATCGAATCGTTAGGTGCCCTAAGATTCCCAGCTCTAGTTGTAATGCGTTACATTTACTCCGCTACATTTACTTGAGTAACTTTTTGAGGAAAAATATACTTTAAGAGTAGTTTTACCATGCAGTATTTGAGTAGATTTGTGAAGAAGAAATACTACTACTACGCTAGTATGAGCTACACGAGTCGTTATATTTTTCCTCTCTATTCTACAACCCCTAGCAAAAAGTATGGAGTCACCAGTCTCGGACGAGCACTCACTCAGACATTTATCATATAGAACAAACTCAGATAAAAAGTTTGGAAAAAATAATAAATTGGTTCAAAAGTGTCAAGAATCTGCATTGGTCAAGGTGATGGGGCTGGAACTTTAGTTTGGTGCTGTTCCAGTGAGATTTACAAAGATGACTGCCTGAAGAAAACATCAAAATTCCCTCCGTCCTTGATGATATGGGGCTGCATGTCAGGCAAAGGCACTGGGGAGTTGGCTTTGATTAAATCTTCAATAAATGCACAAGTTTACGTTGAAATTTTCAACAGCTTATCCCTTCAGTTGAAAATGTCATTTTCCAAGATGACAATGCATCATGCCACAGAGCTAAAACTGTTAAAGGATTCCTTGGAGAAAGACTCATCCAGTCAATGTCATGGCCTGCAAATAGCCCAGATCTCAACTCTATTGAAAACCTGTGGTGGAAATTGGGGGGGATGGTCCACAGCAAGGGTCCGACCTGCAAGGATGAGCTGGTAACTGCAATCAAAGAGAGTTGGCACCAAATTGATGAACACTCATCAAGTCCATGCCTCAGAGACTGCAAGCTGTCATAAAAGCCAGAGGGGGTGCTACTAAATACTGAGATGTTATATTTCTGTGTTTGTTTCTCATGAGTCCATATATTTTACCTCAGAATGGAGTGATTCTATATTTCCTTGAACCTGCTGTATAAAAGTAACATTTACTGACCACCACAATGTTTTATTCATTTCTTTTAGTGTTTTTGAATGCTAAAGAGTTGCACTTTTGAACTAATTCATTACTTTTTCAAGCTTTTTATCTGAGTTTGTTCTACATGATAAAATGTCTGGGTGAGTGCTCGTCCAAGACTGGTGATTGCATACTTTTTGCAAGGGGTTGTACATATTGACTGAATTTTTGCCAGTGATGTCAAGAGAGGCTGTCTTTTTCACCAATGAGAGGTCGCAACAATAACCACAATTCTACCAATCAGAGAATGTTTTTCTGCACCAGATGACGCTCATGCTCTTAATGACGGGGGATGTTTCAAGTGTTATTGTCTGAATTCAATTATTTTTGTGTCGTCTTTTTGGCCTAATATGGTCATGTAAAGGGTTATAGTACAGTATAATAACAGTTCATATAGATCAGGGTTCCCCAAACTTTTTCCTGTGAGGGCCACATAACTTATCCCTTCTCTGATGAAGGGCCGGGGTTAGTTTGTAACAGAAAAAGTGTGATTGCAGGAGTGCCTAAATGTAAAAATTTATTGTTTTTCAGAAAGCCGCAATCAAATAACCCTTTCTGGATTCTTCACGGAACAAAAGTAAAGAAAATTTTTAAAAAATAATAAATAATAACACTATTAATTAGATAATAACCAAATAACCCTCTCTGAGTTCTTCATAGAAAAAAGCCAGGAAATAAATAACACTATTAAGAAAAAAAAAATAAAATGCTCTCTGGTATTGTTCAGGGGGCCGGATCAAATGTGGAGGCGGGCCGTATCCGGCCCGCGGGCTGTAGTTTAGGGACCCCTGATATAGATTAAGTTGTGCTAAGAAAAATATTTTAATTTTTTAAAAAAGAATTGTTTTTTCGCGGTTAATGGGGACCGCCCCAACCCGTGAAAATCATAGGCGGAGTTTGACTCTTGTGGCCGGGGGTGCAAAACATGTTCATGACCCCGAAATGCAGTGTCAGCAATAAAATTAACTTTCAAGATATATGCTTGGATAGTAGCTTAGCCCATGCTCGTACATACTGGCATCCCAGAGTCTTTATTGTAAACTAGTAAACTGTAATTTCTGGAGAAATTACTCTAGGGCTTTGCTGAGTGGACATTTCGGGGACAATCAGGTCACTTCCTGTTGAATTGAGGGACATGTCCTCGTCAAATCAGGTCATTTGGAGGGCGTGTCCTAGTCATATCAGGTCATTTGGGGACATTTGGAGGGCGTGTCCTGGTCATATCAGGTCATTTGGGGGGGCGTGTCCTGGTCATACAGGTCATTGGGGGGCGTGTCCTAGTCATATCAGGTCATTTAGGGGACACGTCCTATTGATATCCGGTCATTTCCTGTTGATAAAAATGAATATATAGGAAACTCAATTACCGTCATTTTACACCAAAAGATATAAAGCAGTAACAATATTTGACAGCGGCATCATAAGACTATCATAAAACCAAATCAACCACCATGAAGCTTTGCAGCCAATTTGTTCAAAGCTGCATTGCTTCAAGAAGCTTCATTTGGCCATCACTGCTCCCTTGGGAGAGACAATCAATCTCTGCTGCCACCTGCTGTCAACATTATTGTTGTCCAACATGCCTCCTCGCATGCACTGCAGCGCTACAGATGTAAATTGTAATCAAAATTCATGTTCTGTGCCAATTATTTCTTCGGTTACTGTTCTAGTTGTTTCATTAATTGCTAGTTATGGGATTTGGTGACACTTTATTTAACAGAAGTGCCATAAGAATGCCATAAGACCATCATAATTATGACCTGACACTGCCATGAGCAATAATGAAAGCTTATGACAGATATCATTTTGTGTCATCCAGCAAATTATCTCATTTTTGAATGGATGTAAAAGATCCCAAGCTGGACATAAATGGAGTTAGTGACATAATTTGCTGGATGTCACTTAAGGACATCTGCATTAATTAATGCCCATGATAATGTCATGTCATAATTATGGCGGTCTTATGGCAATCTTATGATGCCACTGTCAAATAAAGTGTTATCTATTAACCCAAATAAATCAACAAATAAGCCGCACTGGAGTATAAGCCACAGGATTCGAAATGAGGGGGAAAAGTAGCGGCTTATAGTCCAAAAATTACGGTACATGCAATGACATTTTAGGCCACCAGGGGGGCCAGGCCATTTTAATATGTTGTATGATATAATTGATATGTATATATATATATATATATATACATATGTATATATATATATATACATATGTATATATATATATATAAACAATAATTTGTACATTTATAACATGCATACATCTGAATATTTTTTTAAATACTGTTGTTGTTTTTTTTTTAATAGGAAAAAAATGTGATGGACTGAGGGCGCGAAGTCGCAAGGGATTACAGTAAATCATTAAAGTGAGATACTGCCTTCTAGTGGCCGATGGCATGCTCTACAATTTCAAAGTTGGAACGGTAACAATCGGTTGAAGTGCGTGGGCAACGCATCCCCACAACAAACAAATAAACGTGGGGCAGAATAGAAGTATCAAGAAAAACCCACATTCATGTGGGGAAGATGCAAAAGAAATTAAAGACTAGGAAAATTGATAAATGCTTTTATCTTAACCCCCAACTTTCGGGCAAGATGATCAATTCTAGACTCAATTTAATTTTGTGTTGAATACCTCTAAATGAGTTCTCGAATGCATTGAGTTGTGGCTCTTGCATATTAACCTTACAATGGATACAGTGGTATGAAAAAGTGTCTGAACCTTTTGGAATTTGTCACGTTTCTGCATAAAATCACCATCAAATTTGATCTGATCTTTGCCAAAATCACACAGATGAAAAAACTGTTTTAAAACCACCCAAACATTTATAGGGTTTCATATTTCAATAAGGATAGCATGCAAACAATGACAGATGGGGGGGAAATATGTAAGTGAACCCTCTGCCTAAGGAGTCTTAAATAGCAAATGAAACCTATTTTTACCAAACACTTTAAGTTAGTGCCAAGTCACTGATGAGTGCTTTAAAGCTGCCCTGCCCACTATAAAACACACCTGGTAAGAATTGTCTTGATGAGAAGCATTGTCTGATCTGCAGCATGGCTCGTTCAAAAGAGCTGTCTGAAGACCTGCGATCAAGGATTGTTGATTTGTATAAAGCTGGGAAGGATACAAAACCCTTTCTAAAAGTTGGGATGTTCATCAATCGACAGTCAGAGAAGTTGTCTACAAATGGAGAGTTTGTCACTGTTGCTATTCTCCCGAAGAGTGGCCGTCCACCAAAGATGATGCCAAGACTTCAGCGCAGAATAGTCAGAGATAAAAAATAAAAATAAAAAAACCTAGAGTATCTGCTAAAGACTTACAGAAATCCCTGGCGCAGCCAATATCGCTGTACACACACCAAAGATGACGCCAAGAGTTCGGCGCAGAATAGTCAGAGAGGTAAAAAAAAAAAAAAAAACCTAGAGTATCTGCTAAAGACTTACAGAAATCACTGGCGCAGCCAATATCGCTGTACACACATCAACTATATGTAAAACTATGATCAATAATGGTGTTCATAAGAAGGACTCCACAGAGGAAGCCAATGCTTTTTTTTAAAAAAAAAAAAAAAAAGGGGGAGTAACGCACAACGTCATTTGTGGAGGAAAAATGGAACAGCTCACCGACATCAACACCTCAGCCCCACAGTGAAGCATGGTGGAGAGAGCCTTGTGATTTGGGGCTGTTTTGCTGCCCCATGGCCTGGGCGACTTACAATCATTAATGGAAGAATGAATTCATTTAGTTTATCAGGATGTTTTGCAGAAAAACCTAAGGCTGTCTGTCAGACAGTTGAAGATAAAAAGTGGATGGATGCTGCAACAAGTCAATGATCCGAAACACAAAAGTAAATCAACTTCAGAATGGTTTCAGAAGAACAAAATACACGTTCTGGAGTGGCCAAGTCAAAGTCCAGACTTGAACCTCATTGAGATGTTGTGGCATGACCTAAAGACAGGGATTCATGACTCAACTACAGCAGTATTGTCGAAAAGAATGGACCAAGATTAGTCCTGATTGATGTGCCAGACTGATCTGCAGCTACAGGAAGCGTCTGGTTGAACTTCGTTATCTGATGGTTCACTTACTTATTTTCCCCGCTTCTGTCATTGTTTGCATTAAAATATGAAAACCTATAAATGTTAGGGTGGTTTTAGTTCAAGCAGACACTGTTTTTTCATCTGTGTGATTTTGACAAAGATCAGACACCATTTGATGGTGATTTTATGCAGAAATGTGAGAAATTCTAAAAGGTACAGAAACTGTTTCATACCACTGTATGTTCTGTTGAAGCAACATTGTAGCGTAAACTTAATCAAATTTAAATATGTTACAACGTATTCATGTTGCTGTTCCTCATTTATTAAGATAAATATATTATTTTTTAAATGATAACCAACCCCACAAATGCATAGGTCAATGGTAAAGAGATTAATGTTTAACTGGGTACAAAAGTAGCATACCCAAAAGACTTGATGGGGACGTTGTGCTCTGCCCTTTGCCCTAAGTAGGCCCAAAATGCTTTTGTATTCAATTCAAAGTGGCTTACTATATACATCAAAAAAGAAAACACTGAACAAAGTAATACATTATATATAATAATATAATAATAATAAATAATATATAATACAGTAACAAAAATAGGGGGGGGGGGTGGAATTCTGGTGGATTTTTTGGTTCGCTCTTTGAATTCTCAGATCTCGGTATCTATGTACAGTGCTCTCCATAATTATTGGCACCCCTGAAAAAATGTGTTTTTTAGCTTCTAATATTTTTTTTTATTCAAATAATATGGGACCTTAATGGAAAAAAAGAGAAAAATCCAACCTTCAATACAAGTGCATTCATTCAGTGGGGAAAAAATCCCACATAAAGAAAAAAGTATTTGACGTCAAATAATGTGTGTTACAATTATTAGCACCCCTGGTGTTAATACTTTGTACTACCCTCTTTTGCCAACAAAACAAGGTCTGGGGACTGAGATGACCATGGGAGGAGCTTGATTTTGTGTCTGGTGAACCATTTCTGTGTAGATTTTTAGGGTCATTGTCTTGCTGAAAAACCCAGTGACGACCCATCTTCAGCTTTCGGGCAGAAGGCAGCCGATTTTGGTTTTAAATGTCCTGGTATTTCAAACCATTCATGATGCCATGCACCCTAACAAGGTTCCCAGGGCCTTTGGAAGCGAAACAGCCCCACAGCATCACTGACCCACCCCCATACTTCACAGTGGGTAAGCATGCGCATCTTTCATGGCACGCCAGACCCGCTTAGAGTGTTTGTTGCTAAAAAGCTCAATCTCGGTCTCATCTGACCAAAGCACACGGTCCCAGTTGAAGCCTGGGACCGTGTGTATTTTTGTGTGTGACCAAGATTGAGCTTTTTTGAGATTGTGTTGGAAAAAAGTATTTGCACCCCTGCAATTCTGTCAGATAATGCTCAATTTCTCCCAGAAAATGATTGCAATTACAAATGCTTTGGTAGTGGTATCTTCATTTATTTTGCTTGCTGCAATGAAAAAACACAAAACAATGATTATTATTATTTTTTTTTTTAATCATTATCATTTTACACAAAATTACACATTTTCAGATCTCTCCACGGGTTTTCTATGGGATTCAGGTCAGGACTCATTACTGGCCACTTAAGAAGTCTCCAGTGCTTTCTCTCAGACCATTTTCTAGAGCTCTTTGAAGTATGTTTTGGGTCATTGTTCTGCTGGAAGACCCATGACCTCTGAGGGAGACCCAGCTTTCTTACACTGGGCCCTACATTTTGCTGCAAAATTTGTTGGTAGTCTTCAGACTTCATAATGCCATGCACACGGTCAGGCAGTCCAGTGCCAGAGGCGGCAAAGCAACCCCAAAACATGAGGGAACCTCTGCCATGTTTGACTGTGAGGACCGTGTTTTCTTTGAAGACCTTGTTTTTTTCCCTGTGAACTCTATGTTGATGCCTTTTCCCAATAAGCTCTACTTTTGTCTCATCTGACCAGAGAACATTTTTTCCAAAACGTTTTTGGCTTTCTCAGGTAAGTTTTGGCAAACTCCAGCCTGGCTTTTTTATGTCTCTGGGTCAGATGTGGGGTCTTCTTGGCTTTCCTACCATAGAGTCCCTTTTCATTCAGACGCCGATGGATAGTACAGGTTGACACTGTTGTACCCTCGGACTGCAGGACTGCTTGATCTTGTTTGGATGTTAGTCGAAGTTCTTTATCCACCATCCGCATCTTTCATTGAAATCTCTCGTTGGGCTGGGCTACGATCTGTAAAGCCACACAGGAAAGACCAGGTGTAATTTCTCCAGAAATTGCAGTTTCTAGTCACACATATTAGAGAAGCATCGCATGATTTTTCAAAGGGTGCCAATTAGGACTGCAGCTATAGATTATTTTACTCGTCCTTTAATCGATGAACTAGTTAGTTCGAATAATCGAGTAATCGGATAAAGAACATGAAAATTTTAAATACCTGAGCTGAGCCTCAAACAGTATAAAAAATAAATGAGGATCTATGTAAGACAAAATAGAAATTAATTAAATTAACATTACAAAAGTCCGCTAGCTTAAATGCTATAAAATGCTGAGTTGTTTTTTTAATGCTCTTAACAAATGGTTAACACATATTCCCACAAAAACAGCCAAATATACCTATAAACTAAATAACGAATGAATTAAAAAAAAATGAACTCAAACAAAACTTAGCTTATGTTGGTCTTAACAGGGAGCAGTTGGAATCAGCCATGTGAAATAAGGCAGACCAGAGGGCAGTGTATCCACCCTAATCAATAAAAACTTAATGCAAACTCTTTCAAAATAAACCACCACAACGCCACTTTAATTAAACGAATACTCGAAGCAACAAAATTTAATTCTAATATTTTTTTCCCCAATCTAATACTCGAGTTAATCGATTAATCGTTGGCGCACTAGTGCCAATACTTCTGTCCGGCCCATTTTTTGAGTTTTGTGTAAAATGATAATGATTTAATTTTTTCCCCATTCTCTTTTCTGTTTTTTCATTGCATGCAAAATCAATGAAGATATTACTACCAAAGCAGGGGTCCCAATACTTTTGGCCAGTACTGTAAATGCTCAATAATGTTGAGGTCTGGGGATTGTGCCATGTGCAGGCCATACGAGATGCTCAACTTCATTTGAATGTTCCTCATGCATTCTTTAACATATATGTTTAGTGATTATTTTTTGCACGTGTATCTGTACTTTTACATTTTAAAAAAGTACTTCATCCACCACTGCTTTAATTCTCATTTTCCTAATTTAAAATGGATTTGAAGTTTATCGCTGTCAATGGCAACGTAATAATAGATCAAAAAATCAAACGAGGAAAAATGTCCCCTGAGCATCAAAATTCTCAAGTCGTTTGTATAATCAGTAATGAATCACCCAGCCCGTTATTTAGGATTTTAGGTTACGCGTCCCAACATAAATCTTACATTTGACAATCCATGCTTCGAATTTGTTGACATTTCATGTACGCGAGCAAAGCTATTTTCCCAAATTTCCTCGGTTTTATTGAGCAAAACAATATTGCTTCCGTTAATATATCACCGGCGATAATAACAGCGTTTTTCGTGTTAGTTCATCGAGTGAAACGCTAATGTTTTGTTTACAATTGCTGGGTTGAGTTGCATTGTGGGAGACATGATTGACACGGGCGCCATTTTGCCTGCCTTCCATTGTGTGAGAGATAGTAAATATCTGACACTGCAACAACACGCTCCGCTTCTCTGCCAGGAAACAGCTCATTATTTACCATTGGTGAGTGAAATACAGTGATATTTTGCTCGTAAAACGATTTTGTGTGAAATTCGATGGCTTCACGTTTTACTGTGTGTTGGGATGTGGACAAATTTCGACGTTAAATATGAAGAGAAAAAGCAGTTCCCCCACCACAAGTGAGGAAACGGCTCAGCTTCTAAACGCCGATGTATTTTTTTATTTAATTTTTCCTACGGGCGATTTCTATGGAGCTGCTTTTCATCGTGTGTCGTTACACTCGACGTAATCGATACACACACATTTTGAATGTTTTGTTAAAATAATTAATTAGTCGTTACGGTCCTGCGTCTGGTTCGACGTGAGGAGTCTTCATCGTTTCTTAAGCGGCCATAAATCCTGCTCGAACGAAGAGTGATCAGTCGATGACTCCGCCCTTGTGGACCGTAAGCGAAAGCTGATTGGTTCTTGACAGCGAAAGCAAAAAACGCTGATTGGTTCTTGAACGCTAAAGCAAAATGCTGATTGGTTGGCTTCTGAGAATGTTCAGAATTGGGTTTACACAAAAAAAACGTTTATTGGACTACATAGCGAAATATAACTCAGTCCGAAACGGGCCGCGTAATGCATCGTGACGTTTAAAAAGTAGAATTGAACTATGACGATATAACATTGTGGTATAGACGGATAGATACCGTCACGGCCTTTAAAGCGTTGTCCAGTGTTTAAAAAAAAAATGAGGTTGCTATGTGACGTCATAGCAACTAAAGCTAAAATACATCTGGACCGTTGCCATAGCTTGTTGTTTGAACTAGCTAGTGTATTCAAAGTTGAATTCTTGAATTTTCAAGTTGTCAATAAACCAGTTTCTGTGAGTTTTTCTTCCCCACCATCTTAATTTTTCATTTTGTTTTGATAATACACCATCACTGTGTAAATGTAAAATTGCACATGGACATGTAATACAGTATGATGTATCATATTGATCTATATTGAATTAAACATGTCAACAAAGGAGCTAATTGATGTTTGATTGACTTCCTTTAGGTGATATTTTGTGGTCATGGCTCGTACCAAGCAAACTGCCCGTAAATCCACAGGAGGAAAAGCGCCTCGTAAGCAGCTGGCCACTAAAGCTGCTCGCAAAAGTGCCCCGTCCACTGGTGGCGTCAAAAAGCCCCATCGTTACAGGTAGGCACTTGGGGGGGATTGAGAAGTCGTGTTTTTCACAATTTTTGCTTGAATCCTACAGGGCTCACTAACACAACGATGTCATTTTTTATTTCATTGAAAAATTCCAAACAGAAAAAAAGTTACAGGGGGAAAAGTGTACTACTAATAGTCCCCATTACTTTTTGTGATCCAAATAAGGATGAAATATAATAGATTCTGAATGTTTTAAGCTATATCTCACTCATTTTTTTATAATCATTTTTTTTAGTACAAAATGTTTATGACATTTACTTGACATTTGACCTAATTAGGCACAATCCTTGACCCCTTACCAATCAAAATAAAGTTTCACAAAAAAGTCCATATTTTTGGTGTCAAATCATGTTACTTAACCTGTGACCTTACAGTGATTGACTTTTAACCAGTAGAATAGAATGGATTTCAAAACCATATATACAGTACATGCATACCCCTATTAGCCAATACGGCTAGGACGGCTAGGCATAAGGCATCATCATAGCAACTTCATATTTCATATACAAGTAATATATATTATATAGTTATATATATTATATAATATGTAATATAAAAAACAACCTAGCGGGTAAAAATCACATCTATATATAACTTTACATCATCCATTGTCACTTTGAAAAGTGCCCATGATTCAAATGTGACCTTAACTAACCTCATTGTTGTTGAAATTAGCATTGGTGGATCCACCACGTAGTCAGCATCAAAACAAGACCCTGACCTTGAATTGGGAGTAAACAAGGCTTGCCACAAGAGGGCATGCGCGGCTGCAATCACAAAAAGATGACAAATCCGGGGACGCCATTTTGTAGCTAGGGGCAGGTTTTAGCAAGTGCCCATTACGGGTAATGTTTATTATGTTGTAAGAGGATGACTATATGTAAGAAAGCGACCAGTCAGGCCAAACGGTAGATCATATTAAGCGGTTAAAAGAAATTGTGTGAAAAAGATAAGGTTTATAAAATGTTTTTATTTTAAAGTAGGTCTGCAGCTATCATTTTAGTAGTCAATAAATCTATCAAGTCTTTAGTTCGAATAACCGGGTTTTCAGATTAGGAACTTTTAATGCGTTGCATAATAAATTTCAGGAGTAAAACAAATGCTTGCTAAGAATGCACTTTCAAAAGAGCATGACATGCGAGTACAAAATAAAATTCCCAAGTGTTTTTTTAAATGATGCAGGATTGCAATTTCATTTAAAAATAAATTAAAATACCTCAGCCTAGCTACAAACTGTTTCAAAAATAAATGAACGACGATCTAAGTACAACAAAATAACAACTGGCTAACTTGCATAGCAAAAGTCCACTAGCTTAAATGCTATCAATTTTTTTCAATGCTCTTAACAAATCATTCAGACACACATTCCCACAAAAAACTGGGAAATACACCAATAAACTAAATTATAAATGCATTAAAAAAACAACCTTTTGTTGGTCTTAACAGGGAGCAGTTAGATTCAGCCATGTTAAATGAGTTAGGTCATATTCACTGCTACTAGAGGGCATCGTATCCACCCAAATCAATAAAACTAAATGCAAACCCTTTGAAAACAAATCATTACAACGCCACTCCTAATTATACGAATACTCGAAGCAGCAAAATTTCATTCCAAGCTTTTTTTCTAATCGAATTACTCAAGGTAATCGATTAATTCTTGCTGCAATATTTTTAAATATTAACTTATTGGCTGCCACTGACGGTGATAGGCATCCAATACATTTTGACTGGGTGGATCGCTTCCAGCCCCTTAGTCAAATATGATTGGGCGCCGTCTATCGCTGTCAATGGCAGTGATACATGATCGCATAATGTCAGCCTTCCACCTCCGTAAAGGTGGCCCGCCATCAGATGCAAATTTATGTTAAAATGTCATTCATTTTTGCTGAAAATATTTTCGTTTGTGCCATAACTTTTAAGATATCAACAATTCTTTTATAGGTCACTGAGGTCGACCAGCCCCCCATTTTGATTAAAAATGGTATCAATCGTTTTTGCTGGTTTGTGATGAAAAAAATTTCGTTTTTTGCTGCTACAGTTTTTTCGGTATTGAGATATTAGTTTTGAGTAATGACGTCAATTGCAGCGACTTTGTCGTGGCTGACGAAGCGTCTAAACTCCTCAATAACAGAGGGTTGTCACAACAACTAGCGCAAATGTAGCACAGACGAATGGCACCCCTTTGGGTCAATTTTGCAGGAAATGGGGGCTTGAAATATTAATTTCCAGTGATGACGTGATTCGTATAGTATAAGGTTCACCTTCAATGAATGGCCTATTTTACAACTTTGCATATATAATAGGGCTGCAGCTATCGAATATTTTAGTAGTCGATTAACCGATGGACTAGTTAGTTCGAATAATCGAGTAATCGGATAAGGAACACGAAAAATTAAATTACCTGAGTTGAGCTTCAAATGGTATAAATTTTTTTAAAGAAATGAGGATCTATGTGCAACAAAAGAACAATTGGCTAACTTACACAGAAAAAGTCCGCTACCTTAAGTGCTATAAAATGCTAAAGTTTTTTTTTTTTTTTTTTTTTTTTTTTTTTTCAAAAAACTGCTAAATATACCTATAAACTCAATTACGGATGCATTAAAAAAACATTAGCTCAAACAAAAACTTAGCTTATGTTAGTCTTAACTCGGAGCAGTTGGATTCAGCCATGTGAAAATAGGCAGACCAGATGGCAGTGTATCCACCCTAATCAATGAAACTAAATGCAAACACTTTCAAAATAAACCATTACAACGGCACTTTAATTAAACGAATACTCGAAGCAACAAAATTCGGAAAAAAAAATTTTTAATCGAATACTCGAGTTACTCGATTAATCATTGCAGCACTAATAAATAAAGTGCACGGCATTATAAGGCGCAATAGTAGTAGTGGTTGGGGTTATGTTGTGCATCCACTAGATGGAGCTGCGTTAAAGGGAATGTCATGCCATGATGAATTGATATTGATCCATATGTAAGGTGCACCGTTGGCTTTTGAGAAAATTGAAGGCTTTTAGGTGCGCCTCATAGTGCGTAAACACTGTTTGGTATCATCATTCAGGCCCGGCACCGTAGCTCTGAGAGAGATTCGTCGGTACCAGAAGTCCACAGAACTGCTGATCCGTAAGCTGCCCTTCCAACGCTTGGTCAGGGAGATTGCTCAGGACTTCAAGACCGACTTGCGTTTTCAGAGCGCCGCCATCGGTGCTCTGCAGGTGCGTTTTGTGCACATGCGCGACATGATTTTACATTTTTAACGTTTTTTTCTGTATGCACATGGGTTAATGACAGAAATCTGTCAGCAGGAAAGGCTGTGGGTGGTAATACGTGAGGGAATAGGGGCCAAGCATTAGTGATTGTTACAGTTGTTTTTGAATCATGTAGTTTGTATATTACTGTATTTTAGCGACCATACGGCGCTCCGTATTAAAAGGTGCAGGCTCATTTTCAGGTGATATTTTTGTATTTAACACATAGCAAATCGCTCACACGTAACTCCACAAAGTGTAGCTCTAAACTTCATTAAAATGCATACACAAACATATACAGTCCTGTGAAAATAATTACGACACCACATTAAATATTCAGTTGTTCACCTATCAATGTCTGATCTTGTTTGTCTTTATCTCTGGAAAAGAAAGTGATTTAATAGCAGGTAAACAACAAAAATTATCATTGTTTTACTCATGAAACCAATTTTATCAACAAAAATGCATATTCTACCTGAGGAAAAAGTTGGACACCCTACAACCTAATAGCTAGTATTACCCCCTTTGGCTGAAATAACTTTTACCAGTCATCTACCAGTCTTTAACATCAGTCTGAAGAAAGTTTGCCCCACTCCTCAATGCAGAACACTTTCAACAGTGACTGATTGTTGAAGTGAGTGAAAACACTATGGTGAGATCAAAGGAGCTGTCTGAGGCCTTCAGAAAGAAGATTGTTGATGGCTAATGAGTCTGGTAAGGGATTTCAAAAGATCTCAAAAGAATATAAAATCAGCCATTCCACTGTCCGGAAAAAACTGTACAAGTTGAGGACATTCAAAACAACTGCCTAGGTCTGGCCGTCCAAGCAAGTTCACCCTGAGAGCAGACCGCAAGATGCTAAAAGAAGTCTCCAAAAACCCTAAAATGTCATCACGGGACCTACAGCAGGCTCTTGCTACTGTTGATGTGAAAGTCCATGCCTTTAACAATCAGAAAGAGACTTCACAAGTTTACCCTTCATGGGAGGTGTGCAATGAAGAAACCTCTTCTCTCCAAGAAGAACATAAAGGCCAGACTGAAGTTTGCCAGAGTGAATGTAGACAAAGAACAACACTAATGAACTAATATTCTTTGGACAGATGAATGTAAAATTGGAATCATTGTACACCAGAACAGGGACATGTTTAGTGTAAAACCCAATACAGCATTCCAGGAAAGGAACCTCATACAAACTGTGAAGCATGGAGGTTAAATGGAAGTGTCATGGTTTAGGGATCCTTTGCTGCAGCAGGACCTGGCCACCTCCCCATCATAGATTGCACCATGAATTTAATCGTGAATCAGAGAGTGCTTGAGGAACATATGAGATCATCTGTGAAAAAATTAAAGCTGAAGCGAAACTGGACCCTGCAACATGACAATGACCCAAAACATACCAGTAAATCCACCAAGGACTGGCTGAAAAGGAAGAAATGGAGAGTCCTGGAATGGCCGAGTCAAAGCCCAGATCTTGATCCCATTGAGATTCTGTGGGGTGACTTGAAATGGGCTGTACATGCAAGAAACCCCTCAAACATCTCACAGCTGAAAGTATTCTGCGTTGAGGAGGGGGGCAAACTTTCTTCAGACCAATGTCAAAGACTGGTAGATGGCTATAACACCATTTACCATTACAAAAAGCGTCTCACTGAAGTTATTTCAGCCAAAGGGGGTAAAACTAGCTATTAGATGGTAGGGTGTCCTAACCTTTTCCTCAGTTAGAATATGCATTTTTGTTGATAAATTTGGTTTCATGAGTAAAACAATGTTAATTTCTGTTTTTTTCCTGCTATTAAATAACTTTCTTTTCAAGAGATAAAGAAAAACAAGATCAGACATTGCTAAGTGTGTTCACTTCCTTAATAAAGAGCTGAAAATTTCATGGGGTGTCCTATTTTTTTTCATATGAATGTATTAGCTGAAGCAATTTACAGCCATATGTGGCCCAAACCAGAGTGCAGCTATCCTTTATCCATGTGAGACATCTGAGTGCTCCTGTATGAAAGCATTATTTAATGGCTGTCCAGCCAGACCCAATGCTGCCGCCAGAGGGCAGTGTATCCTCCACCATTAAACAAAATACAATACTTTTGGATTTTTTGGATAGTTATTTTAATTTTTAAAGGGATCATTTCAACTTGCTTGGAAATTTGGGTTGCTTCGCCAGGGTAGGAACGGAACTCGTTTGTAACCTGGGGACTTCCTGTCCTGGGCTAAAGCAATATTGTATATTGTCTCTTGCCAAGATACACGGCTGGCCAAAAGTATTGGCATCCCTACAATTCTGTCAGATATTGCTCGATTTCTCCCAGAAAATGATTGCAATTACAAATGCTTTGGTAGTAATATCTTCATTTTTTTTGCTTGCAATGAAAAAATACAAAAGAATGGAAGAAAAAAATTAAATCATAATCATTTACAGAAAACTCCAAAAAACGGCCAGACAAAATAACTGTGAACGACCGCTTCTATTATCCATCAATGAGTTTCTTACAATGCTCTGCTGGAATTTTAGACCATTCTTCTTTGGCCAACTGCTCCAGGTCTCTGAGATTTGAAGGGTGCCATTTTCAGATCTATCCTCAGGTTTTCTATGGAATTCATGTCTGGACTCATTGCTGGCCACTTTAGAAATCTCCATTGCTTTCTCTCATACCATTTTCTAGTGCTTTTTGAAGTGAGATTGAGGTCATTGTCCTGCTGGAAGACCCATGTCCTCTGAGGGAGACCCAGCTTTCTCACGCTGGGCCCTTTACACTTAATGATGACACTGCGCACGGTAGACACAGGAACATTAAGGTCTTTGGAGATGGACTTTTAGCCTGGAGATTGCCCATGCTTCCTCAAAAGGTGTTCCAAAAATCGATTTTTAGGCATGTTTTGTCATATCTGTTTTTTTGGCGTGCCCGTTCAGACTGCCTTTGTCCATTGAGACTAGAGCTGTCCCGACTAGTTGACATAGTCGACGTCATCGATGACGTAAATCCGTCGACGAGCACAACATCCCGTCGACGGTTAATGAAGGGTTAAAAAAATATATGTGTGGAAAGTTCAGAATGTTGGATGCTCTGTATGCAAGCGGGGAAAGCGGCACAAAGCCAGAAAAAAAAGCGCACCAGTGTCCAAAACACTGACTTATTTCAAAGAAACAAAGGAGGGTACAGGCTTCTGTCCTGTCTCTTCAATGCCAAGCTTGGCTGCACGTCGGCCGTGAATAAACACCAAGCGCCGTCACCCAGTTTGTAATTTTTTTTTGTCTTTTCATTTTTTGTACACCGGAGGGTGCTGTCGCCTTACTAAATAATGATGTTTCATTGACAATGGTGGGACTATAAGTGCTATTAGTATTGTTCTTAATGCTAATTGAAAGGTTTATTTCATGTTATGGTTTATTTTATGGTATAGAAAATTATATAAGGTTAGAAGGTCATAAACATATACAGTATATACAGTGATTGCACTCAAGGGAGAGATTGTCAATGGTAAGGTAATAATAATAATAATAATAATAAGGTAATTTAAGGTAAAGGCAATTCATATAGGCAATTCATTGATATATAAAAAGGTTTCAAAGGAAAAAGGTGAAAAGTTTTTGTTAATTCCTAATTGTGTTGTTTTATTTGTGTGCACCATAGCTCTTACGGTGTGTTTACATCAAGGATGGAATAAAAGTTGTAATCCATCAGTGTAAGAGACCATCTTTCCAATCAGGATGCTACACTAGTTAAATTCTTTCAGCATTTGAAGTCATTGTTTATTTGTGATTTACTATTGTTATTTACGTGTTTATTTGTACTTTAATAAATAATTTAAGTGTTCCAATATATTTTTTGTGAATTGATAAGCGTCAACAAAAATTTCATTGTTAAATTAGTAAAAAAAAAAAAAAATTTTTTTTTAATTATTTTTTTAATTATTAGATTAGTCGACTAATCGTAAAAATAGTCGGCTGACTAATCGGGAGAAAATTAGTCGTTTGGGACAGCCCTAATTGAGACCATTTAAGTCAGACATGTCCAAAGTTCGGCCCGGGGGCCAAATGTGGCCCGTGGTCAAATTTCATCCGGCCCCCAGCCTCTGTCATAAGATCAATAACATCTGGCAGGCACACAGACTTAATAAATTGGTCAGAAAATGAAGTAGCTTAAATACTAAATGCTGCTCCTCATTTACCCACTAAAAGGCAGCAGTACTCTAAGCAACATTACCCCGTGTGACCCTTGACTTTCAATTTTCTAAAATGGCGACAATCAGCAACAACAAAATGAAAGTTGATTGCGTGTGACGGCCAACGCTTCAAGCATAGGTGGAAATTGGACTATTTTTTTCACTAAAATACGCAACATTTGTGTCTGCCTCATTTGCAAAGAGATAGTCGCTGTTTTTAGAGAAGTCAATGTGAGGCGATATTACCAAACAAGACACGCTGACATGTACGACAAGAAGCAACTTGAAGCTAGTTTAATTTCACAGCAGCAGTATTTTGCAAGAGCCCGAGAGTCGAAAGAGAACGCCACAAAGGCTAGTTGCAAGATTGTTGAAATTATTAATTCAAAAAAATTATAAAGTAAATGTGACACACAGAATGGCTTGCTAAAATTTGCTTGAATATATTGTTCTACGTAAAGGACGTCAGCCAAGGTCGGCCCCCCACATTTTTACCACACCAAATCTGGCCTTCTTTGCAAAAAGTTTGGACACCCCTGATTTAAGTATTACGCATGCGGACAAATTCGCAGTTCGACACGCGCTGAACAAGAAGACCCGCATGCGCAGAAGCATCAAAACAAATGGCCACACATGCTGGCTGTCATCCGTCATTCCAGGGATATCATATTTTGCTTTTCAAAAAAAGGACACATAACAGACATAAATAACCCCCGTTTATTCCAAGTTTATATGGATCGATAGCATACACGCAGTCTGTCCGTGCATGTCACACATACATATGGGCAGTTTGCCCTGCCTCGCGGCCGTGTAAACAATGTTGAAATATTGCTCATATAGAGCAGAGAGAAAACTGATCATTCTCAGGCTTATCCTCAATCCATTTTTATTTTTCATGACTGTTGTCAAGCCCGGCCTTTCCCCAAAAGCTGTGTTCAATGCAAGCTAGGCGCTAAAAATGCACAGCAACACCACTACTGTAGCGTCTCTCTCGCTATTTGATGACGTAATTGCTACACGAATTCCGATTTGTGAGACTGGACAGTACAGACCGCCGCGATAACCGTGATCGTCAATACCGTGACCATTGTTCAATAATCGAATCGTAGCACCCTGAATCATAATCGAATCGTGGGCTGCCCAAGATGGCACATCCCTAGCTTCCTCACAATTTTGCTTCTCAAGTCCTCATACAGTTCTTTGGTCCTCTTTCTTTTCTCCATGCTCAATGTGATGCACACAAGGACACGGGGCAGAGGATGAGTCAACTTTAATCCATTTTAACTGGCTGCAAGTGTGATTTAGTTATTGCCACCACTTGTTTTGTGCCACAGGTAAGTAACAGGTGCTGGTAATTACACAAATTAGAGGAGCATCACATGATTTTTCAAAGGGTGCCAATACTTTTGTCCGGCCGATTTTTGGAGTTTTTTTTTTTTTTTTTTGGTCCATTCTCTTTTGTGTTTTTTTTCCAATGCAAGCAAAATAAATGAAGATATTACTACCAAAGCATTTGTAATTCCAATTATTTTCTGGGAGAAATTGAGCATTATCTGACAGAATCGTGAGGGTGCCAATACTTTTGGCCAGTGTATGTGCTAGTCTCCCAAGCCACGTTTTTAGCTCGTCATCATCGATGAAATATTTTTATCAACATTGTTGATGCAAACAACAGTGAGTCTCAGGAATGGCGGGGGAAAAAACAGAAAAGTTCCAGTCAAATAATAATTTTTCACTTTCATCCATGTCTGTGTATGCAGGAGGCCAGCGAGGCATACTTGGTGGGACTATTTGAAGACACCAACCTGTGCGCCATCCACGCCAAGCGCGTCACCATTATGCCCAAGGACATCCAGCTGGCGCGCCGAATCCGTGGAGAGCGTGCTTAGAAAGCGTCTTTTCCTTTTTTTTTTCTTTCTTTACCTATCCTCACTCCCCCTTCCCCCAGCTTCACAGTAGACTTTTAAGAGGTAGAATTATCTTGATGTCTGGTCTCTGAGGTTTCTTATCGTCTTCGCCGATTGTTTTCGGGTACCTTTTATCGTGCGCATACAAGGTGTTGCGGATCAGACGAGCATTGGCACGCGCGTTCAACCATGCTGAGGATTCCCGGGTCGTAGCAAAGGGGCTAGTCTGCTTAAGGGGAGCCGCAACTTCCACAGCAGGGTGCTATTAAAACTAGCCCCGACACTTCCGCCCCGTTCGATCCCCTCTCGTTGCCCTATGCGGGCAGTCGATTTATGTGCACTTGCGAACTCTGTTCTTCTCAACCAGCTGTAATCAAGCAAAAAAAAAAAAAAAAAAAGGTAATATGATTATTGTGCATACCTTGTCTATTTGTCACAATCTTCCACTTCCATAGTCAACGCATGAAAAATACGGTGAAGGCTTGTTATTTTTTTACAGTGACGTTTTAGAAATCACAGTTGTAATTACAAATCGCAGCCACAGAGGGGCGGTGTTTCACTAGTAGCTGCCCGTTAGTTAAATCTTGTTTTTGTGGCTTTTTTTTTTTTTTTTTTTTTGCAACATCAATTGACATTCTCATTGCTGGCGTCTCTGGGCTTCTTTGTCCTTTTTCTTCAAATTTGTAATACTATAAACTCATTGCTTTCTTTTATATTTTGGGTAAATGTTCAAGATTTTCAAATGTATGAATAAGCTGATCTTTGTATTTTCCAAATTTCTCATATTATGGTAGCATTAAATAGATGTTAAAAAGACCCAAGTTGTTTGTTTGTTTTGTTTTGTTTTTTTTAAGCATTTTTCATCCCGCTGTGAATCGAAATGAGTTTTTAACTAGTAGACGTTCAATCCGTTCAGGACCAGAGGTGTGAAAAGTACCCAAAATTTTTACTCAAGTGGAGCGTTACTTCAAAATAATATTATTCAAGTAAGAGTAAAAGTCATCCAAAAGATGAACTCAAGTACAAGTAAAAAGTATTTGGTGAAAAGAACTCAGTAATGAGTGACATTGTAAGTAACAGTAACTGCTTATGATGTTAGATTTTCTTTTTTAACAATATTTTTTTTTCTCAGCAAAATGTTATCTATATGAACTGTTATTATTATACTGTACTATAACCTATGACATAACCGCATTAAGCCAAAGAAATACAAAAAAAAAAAATCCCCAAAAATCATTAAATTCCAGCATCATTCGCTGAAAAAACATGAACTTTCTAGTGGAGAAAATAATACCTAGTTCGAATAGTGAATAGTTCCTTTATGATTCCTATTATGAAATTAAATGGATCATATTTCCGGTTTTCTGTGGTCAATCGGTATAATGGAGTCACGTGATTATTGTAGCGACGTCTCATTGATGAAACTGGTAGCGCCACTGTTAACATCGCTGGCAAAGAAGAAAAAAAAGTAAAATTAATATGTAGAATGAAGAAAAAACTGGTAGAACTACTGTTAGCATCGCTGGCAAAAAGAAAAGAAAAATCTAATATGTAGAATGAAGAGAAAAATGTCGCGACTCTAGTGTAGCCCAAAGTAGCGGAGTACGTAGCGTTTTTCTTCACAAATCTCAAGTAAAAGTATGGCTTCGTAAAACTACTTTTAGAAGTACATTCTTTTCAAAAAGTTACTCGAGTAAATGTAATGGAGTAAATGTAATGTGTTACTAGCATAAGCGGATTTTAAGGGTGGACAGGCCCCTCTGGTGGCTGAAAAGTGTCATTGCATGTAATTGAATTCCCTATATAAGTTGTAAAAGCAATAAAACTGCAACAAAAATGAATGAAATGAACACACACAAAAAATTATAATGGGTCAAAATTATTTTGCGAACAGATCATATGACTAGCAACTTATTTGCTTTGCATATAATTTTTAAAAAAATTAGGGCAGGGCAATTTTATTTTTCAAATGATTTTTTTCTTTGATTAAAAATATTGTTTTGATTGAAGCAACTTCTTTTGGGATTAAACGATTTAGACACAAATGTCCTACCCATAATATGGCCCAAACACAAAAAGGATTGTTTCAATCACAGAAAACTATTTCAATGAAAAATTAAGTGTTTAAATGCAAATTTTTCAATCTCAAAATATTTTTTCGCATTCAAAAACTTTCTATTAATTATTTTATTTTATTTTATTTTTTATTGAAGTGATTTTTCTTTTAGAAAAAAATGTTTTTTTTAAAGCAACTTATTTTTTGATTGAAAAATAAAGACAAAAATGTCCTAGCCAAAATGTGGCCCAAACACAAATCAACGTTACTTCAATAAAAAAAAAACACACACACAAAAAAAAAATCAAAGAAAAATAGCTTTCACATGCATTTTTTTTTAAGTTTCAAAATTTTTGCATTCATTTTTTTTTTTTTTTTTTAATTGAAGCGACTTTTTTTTATGTTGAAAATATATATTTTGATTGAAGCAACTATTTTTTAATTGAAGCAATTTTTGGGGGGGGGATTGAATAATAAAGACACAAATCTACCTCCATATGGTTCCGCCCAGGGGATACAATTTTTGACTGGGGTAACTACATTGGCACGACACCGGCGGGTGTACCATATTCAATGGATGACGATCTTGCCAAAAAGTATTGCCTAAGCAGCCTGATTTAGAATTCCCCTCAAGAATGATGGCAAACAAAAAACGCTCATTGTCAATTTATTATTATAAATATTCTTGTAAGTTCATTTTATTGCTGACACTGCGTTCCGGGGTCATCAACATGTTGTGCCCCCCTGGCCCAAAAGTCAAACTCCGCCTATGGTCACTACTCATCTCTGGTAAGGAAGGACATAAAATGGGGTGGTTATTTTTTTTTTTTTCCCTAATAAAATTGGAAGCTTCAAAAAGTCATAGTAAGAGCATATGACGGAATTTTTATGCCATTTATTTGCAATAAGTACAGTATATTAAAACCAAATTGAGCGTTCCTGGTTTCCCGCCTCAACCCCAAAAGCTAGTTAGAAACAATGCCCTCTAGTGGATATAATCCGACACGAGCCAATGCACTAAAGTCCAAATATATTATAAATAATATCTTTTTAAGCGTATGAAACATTCAAAATATGGAAAAAACGAATAAGGGTGGGCCATACCTGTATTAATTGATTTCACAACAAACTAGTATCACTGTATCTTTTGCAATATTTATGTACACATTTTGTCGTTCATAGTTAAAGTGATGCTTTTGTGGTTTCCAGTTAGCAAACATGCTACCTTGAAGTTTTTTTTGTTTTTTTTTCTGATCTTTATTCACAGCAAAAACAAATATACAAACATGGAGTGAACGATACACACATTAAGCAAATTAATGGGAAAAAATAATTTAATAAAGTAATAAAAGGGTCAGGGTTATTCTCAACACAAGCTGTATTTATTTGTTTATTTATATATTTATTTATTTTTCATTTATTTGTCCTTATAGCCTTGGGTTTCCAAGAGAAACTTAAATCATCCAATAAAGAAAACAGTTGCAACCTACCGAATAACTTCAAATGACGTTTTTTTTTTTATTTTTAATTATTTTATTTTATTATTTTTTTTTAAAAAAAATACTGATTCATATAAAAAATCACCAGCAGGTGGCAGTGATACCTTGGTTTAGATGAGAATCTGGATTTCGAGATTTTTATTCCAATAAATCTGCCTTTTAAAAGGCTCATGATAGAAAATTGAGGCCCCTTTAATTAAAAGGAAACGTGTATGACCTATTTGTTTGATAAAAACAAAAGAGATGCAATTGGAGTTATCTAACGATTGTTGGTGAGAAAAGGAAGTTCGAATAAATATAACAAAATATATCCACATAATGTTGCGTATTGCCTATTACGGACAGCATCTTATTTAACAATAGAAAATACTTTACAAATCATTGCAGTCAGGACAGGAAAATGTATTGAAATGATAATAAAACACATTTAAACGGGGTGGGGGGAAACACGTGCAATAACATAAATGGGATTGCAACAGGAACATGAATAAATGTACTGTATGTAGCTAAACTGAAAATTTATAACGTCTTAAATCTAGTCAATAATTTTCTTCATCTTGTTTTGAGTGTTAAAGACGAGTTAAAAGAATAATGCGTCAGATTATTCCACTTGTTTTAAGTAAATATTACTATTTGTTCTTATTAAACCCATAAATCTAAAAGGTGGGCATTTTTCACCAAAATCAAGAAAATTCTGCTTTCAAATAATGTTTTGAACATTATCCACATTTGAACATTGAATTAAGAATATTTCTGACATTTCAAAGCTTTTTAAAAATTATTTTAAGCAATGAATTAGTAAATAAGTTTATTTTCAGATAGCTACTTTTCTTGTTTCAGGAAATCTGTGTAAAATTTACTTTAAGCACTAGCAGATAATTTCGCTCATTTTCCGCTCAGATTTACATTGAAAACAAGGTGATTTAACTACTTTTAGGGAGGTCTGTTTTTGCAGTGTACATATTCATTTCTTTACAATTTTGAAATGAGAATTAATTACCGACCCACACTTTTTATTTATTTCAACTCTCTCAATATCACATCTAACTCAGTCAACAAACATACAAACATAACAAAATATAGAGTTTAACATTTGAATACAACTTCTTGTCTTTTGACTCACAGTAATAATTGATTTCCTCTTAAACCGATACTACCTTTAATGATCTGCTGAAATCATGAGGAGTTATTGACATTTTCCCTGTAATTTTTGAAAAGCACAAAATTATTGATCAAATAAAAGCAAATAAAATGTTTGGGCAAATACGGATGAAAAAATAAAAGTAGTACTATGACGTGGGTAATGACACGTTACATTTAGTCTGTTACATTTACATGAGTAACTTTTGGAGAAGAACGGTACTTGTTTTACCTTACCTTACTTTTTTACTTGTGTAGATTTGTGAAGAAGAAACTACCCTTACTTCACTACTTTGTGCAACACTAGACTCCTTACATTTTTCCTCATTATTCTAGATTTTACTTTGTTTTTGCCAGAGATGCTTACAGTGGCTCTACCAGTTTCACCAATGAGACATCGCAAGAATAATTACAAGGCTCCATTACATAAGCGGAGTTTCAGGGGGGCCAGGCCCCCCTGGTGGCCAAAAAGTGTCATTGCATGTAATTGACTTTCTTATATATATAAAAGTTGCAAAGCAAGACAACAAACAACAAAAATGAATGAAATGAACAAAACAAAACAAAACGATATTTTTCTAATAGCTAAAAATTATTTTTCGAACAGATCATGTGAATAGCACCTTAGACGGTCATTTGCTTTGCATATTATTTTCCAAAAACAAAACAAAAAATAGCGGAGGGCAATTTTGTTTTTCAAATGATTTTTTTTCTTTGAGTGAAAATATATTTTTTTGATTGAAGCAACTTTTTAGGTGATTGAATGATTTAGACACAAATGTCCTACCCATAATATGGCCCAAATACAAAAAGGATTGCTCAAATCAAAGAAAACTTTTTTAAATGAAAAATTAAGTGTCCTAATGCAAATTTTTGAGTCTCAAATATTTTTTCGCATTCAAATTTTTTTTTCTTTTATTGAATTTTTTGTTTTTTTGATTGAAGTGATTTAATATATTTTTTTTGTATGAAGCAACTTATTTTTTGATTGAGCAATAAAGACAGAAATGTCCCAGCCAAAATGACGCCCAAACACAAAACAACATTACTTCAATTAAAAGGTTGCTTCAATCAAAAAAAAAAATCAAATAAAAATAGCTTTCAAATGCATTGTTTTTAGTGTCAAATGTATTTTTGCATTCAAACACTTTTTTTTGGATTGACGTGACTTTTTTTTTCATTGAAAATATATATTTTGATTGAAGCAACTTTTTTTTTTTTTTGATTGAAGCAACTTTTTTTTTTTTTTTTTTTTGGATCGAATAATGAAGACACAAGACCGAAATCGACCTCCACGTGGCTCCGCCCAGAGGATACAATTTTTGACTGAGGTAACTACATTGGCACGACACCGGTGGACATACCATATTTAATGGATGGTGATCTTGGCGAAAAGTATAGCTGTCCTGCCAGCAGCCTGATTTAGAATTCCCCTCAAGACCGATGGGAAACAAAATAACGCTAATTTTCAACTTATTATTATAAATATTCTTGTAAGTTAATTTTATTGCTGACACTGTGTTTCCGGGTCATCAACATGTTGTGCCCCCCCCCCCCCCCCCGCCCCAAAAGTCAAACTCCGCCTATGCTCCATTATACCAATCAAATTTAACATGACCACACACAAGCTTGGAGTCCGAGGTCCTATGATCACGCCGCCCTGTTCAATCACGTGGTGTTCTTAAAACGCCGTAAAAAATAAACTATTTGGCATAGAGCGCTGCTGTCAACATGATTTGAAAGAGCGTATTTCAACCTCTCTCCCAGTTTATATTCGGCACCGATAGACCATGGAAAAACGGAGATATGATTGTTTTCATTTCTTGGTCGTAAATATGTTTTCTCCATCAGATGGCAGCCGTGCTCTTTGGACGGGTAATGTTTTGTTTCTGCAGATTTTTCTTGTCGAAATTAGATGACGTTTGTAGGGCTGCATCTATCGATTATTTAATTAATCGATTAACGTATCGATTAAGTAGTTCGAATAATTGAGCAAACGGATCAACAAACATTTAATGCGTTGGAAAGTACATTTTAGGAGATAACATTTATTTTGACTTGCCAAGATTTCACTATCAAAAGAGCATTAAATGTAAAAACAAAATACAATTAAATGTTTTTTTAAACTATGTAGAATTGCACTTTTATTTCACAAGAGCAATAAATGCATTTAAAAATAAAATACCTGAGTTTAGCCTCAAACAGTGTAAAAAAAAAATGCCAGACATCCCAGGAATCTGACTGAACTACAGCAGTTTTGGGGAGAAGATTAGTCCTGATCGATGTGCCAGACTGATCTGCAGCTACAGGAAGCGTCTGGTTGAAGTTATTGCTGCCAAAGGAAGGGGCCACAAAATATTAAATGTGATGGTTCATTTACTTATTTTTTCTGCTTCTGTCATTGTTTTCATACTATCCTCATCAAAATATGAAAACCTATAAATGTTTGGGTGGTTTTAGTTAAAGCAGACACTGTTTTTTCATCTGTCTGATTTTGACAAAGATCAGATCACATTTGATGGTGATGTTATGTAGAAATGTGAGAAATTCCAAAAGGTTCAGATACTTTTTCATCCTACTGTATTTTCGTTATCGTCATTGTTGATGAAAACAACACTGGCTAAAATATTATTTTCCTAAATTGTTGCCCATTTGGAATAAATACACAACGGTGTCATGTGATTTTATTTCATTTAATGTACATTTTGGGGTTACTGCTAGCTACAGTGGGGCAAATAAGTATTTAGTCAACCACTAATTGTGCAAGTTCTCCCACTTGAAAAGATTAGAGAGGCCTGTAATTGCCAACATGGGTAAACTTCAACCATAAGACAGAATGTGGGGAAAAAAACAGAAAATCACATTGTTTGATTTTTTAAAGAATTTATTTGCAAATTATGGTGGAAAGTAAGTATTTGGTCAATACCAAAGTTCATCTCAATACTTTTTTAGGTACCCTTTGTTGGCAATAACGGAGGCCAAACGTTTTCTGTAACTCTTCACAAGCTTTTCACACACTGTTGCTGGTATTTTGGCCCATTCCTCCATGCAGATCTCCTCTAGAGCAGTGATGTTTTGGGGCTGTCGTCGGGCAACACAGACTTTCAACTCCCTCCACAGATTTTCTATGGGGTTGGGATCTGGAGACTGGCTAGGCCACTCCAGGACCTTGAAATGCTTCTTACGAAGCCACTCCTTTGTTGCCCTGGCTGTGTGTTTGGGATCATTGTCATCCTGAAAGACCCAGCCATGTCTCATCTTCAATGCCCTTGCTGATGGAAGGAGATTTTCACTCAAAATCTCTCGATACATGGCCCCATTCATTCTTCCCTTTACACAGATCAGTCGTCCTGGTCCCGTTGCAGAAAAACAGCCCCAAAGCATGATGTTTCCACCCCCATGCTTCACAGTGGGTATGGTTTTCTTCGGATGCAATTCAGTATTCTTTCTCCTCCAAACACGAGAACCTGTGTTTCTACCAAAAAGTTTATTTTGGTTTCATCTAACCATATCACATTCTCCCAGTCCTCTTCTGGATCATCCAAATGCTCTCTAGCGAACTGCAGATGGGCCTGGACATGTACTTTCTTCACCAGGGGGGACACATCTGGCAGTGCAGGGTTTGAGTCCCTGGCGGCACATTGTGTTACTGATAGTAGCCTTTGTTACTGCGGTCCCAGCTCTCTGTATGTCATTCACTAGGTCCCCCCTTGTGGTTCTGGGATTTATGCTCACCGTTCTTGTTATCATTTTGACGCCACGGGGTGAGATCTTGCATGGGGCCCCAGATCGAGGGAGATTATCAGTGGTCTTGTATGTCTTCCATTTTCTAATAATTGCTCCCATAGTTGATTTCTTTACATCAAGCGTTTTACCTATTGCAGATTCAGTCTTCCCAGTCTGGTGCAGGTCTACAATTTTGTCTCTGGTGTCCTTCGACAGCTCTTTCCTCTTGGCCATAGTGGAGTTTGGAGTGTGATTGACTGAGGTTGTGGACAGGTGTCTTTTATACCGATAATGAGTTAAAACAGGTGCCATTAATACAGGTAACGAGTGGAGCCTCGTTAGACCTCGGTAGAAGAAGTTAGACCTCTTTGACAGCCAGAAATATTGCTTGTTTGTAGGTGACCAAATACTTATTTTCCACTCTAATTAATAAATAAATTCTTTAAAAATCAAACAATGTGATTTTCTGTTTTTTTTCCCCACATTCTGTCTCTCATAGTTGAGGTTTACCCATGTTGACAATTACAGGCCTCTGTAATCTTTTCAAGTAGGAGAACTTGCACAATTGGTGGTTGACTGAATACTTATTTGCCCCACTGTATGTTCGTATTACCAATTTTAAGGTATACTGTGGTATGAGACGTCACGGTTTCAAACCACAATTTTTTTCCCGAAATACCGTCCCTACAGTATTAGCTTTTTATTTTTTTCATGTCCCATGAGAAATCCTTACATGCAAGTGCAAGGCTCAACCCTCCCCCACCAGTTTGTTGCTCAGTGTCAGTGAATCAGCTGTGCTACATGATGGCTGAAGGAGGTGAAATGTTTTACCCCATCGAAGAAAATGAAAGCACTGGTATGGGTATACTTCGGCTACAGAAAATTTAAAGGATGGAGCGGCTTAGAGGAGGAGGGCCAGTCGACATGTAAAACATGTATGCGGAGGTTGGCTGCCAAGGAGGCAATAACTCCAATATGATTTCCTATTTATACAAAATTAAAGGTTAGTAAACACTTCATGAACGTTTCCCACCAGCTACGAAACTTAACTCCAGCGTGTTTAGTGAGTCTAAAAGTGGTACTAACACGTGGTGTTTTTTTTCTCTTTGGCAACTCTCTGTGTTGAGAAAGACAGTGCGTCTGAGTGCGTATAGACCCTACCCACGTGACGTCACAACTCCGCTCTCCTGAATGGTACCGCCCAACTGTCCGTCAAAACATAGTGTTAACCTGTTACGGCTACATACATTCCTCCTATTTACGGCGTGTTTTTCTGCTCCTTAACATTAATAATCAAAATGGTGAAGGCGTCTGTGGCTGTTGGTTGCACTAACAGAGAAGATGGAAGGAGAGACTTGAAGTTTTACCGTATTCCGAGGGATCCAAAGAGGAGAGCGATATGGACGGCTGCGATTCGACGTGAAAACTGGGCACCAAAAAATCACCACAGACTATGTAGTAGTCATTTTATATCCGGTAAGATGCATTTAAGATATACTTAGAGGGTTTTGGGCTGACAAATAACCACAATTAAGATCATTGCTAGGCTAATCGCCGACAACATACACGTATGTATGTAGTGAGAGTGCTATCGCTAAACCATATAAACATTAAAAGCATTGACAAACGACATGAAATACATTAGACTTGACAGTGGATGTTAGCAATAACAAAAGATTTTGAATTGAAAATTTCGTAACTCACCTTTCCAAGCACAAGATAGATTCCTGCCGAATTTTCGTGGACGAGGACCTGTTTCACCCAACCAGCAACGAAGTATTTATAAGCCTCCAAGCTCTTGAAGTTTTTCAAATTTTCGTGAGAATAGGCTGATTTTGTGTGGACAAGATAATATCAGCGTAGCAGATGTCAGGCAGACAGGGCGAAGACAGTGGGTCGAAAAACATCGATTTGGGCATCAAATATGGATCTGGCGACTGTATAGAACGAAGCTTTTCCACATAACGCCTTTTATGCAACACATCCAGTGAGTTTACGGCATCAGAAAGCACCGGGTCTTCCATGAAATGCATTTTAAATTCCTCGATCAATTGAAACCAATGCTAATACAGAGACAAAATGACGGACAAGTGGGCGGAACCATACAGCGAGCACGTGGTTTTGTGACGTCGGTGGGTAGGGTCTATAATGTCAACATGATGCGAGTAATACACAGGTGTTTTTTTATGGAAAATAATTCAATTGTTTTTGTTCTGAATGTAATCATGTTGAGCTGTGGCTGTAGGCTCACCTAATTGACTGCATTTATTCACATTTTATTGAGAACACAGTATGTCAGTCATTTTTTATATTTTTTTAACATTTATTTTAAATTAACATTATACTTACTTGTGTTCCAATTTGCTAATATGTTTTGAAAAATAAAAATCCTGTTCAACTGATTTTTTTTTTAAACCCAGAAATGTCTAAGTAACACATTTTAGAGATTTATAATTACGATACCACGATACCATGAAACCGTGATATTTTACTATCAATTTTACTGTTGCTGATACTATTTTTTTTTTCATCTGTGTAATTTTGACAAATATCAGATCACATTTGATGGTGATTTTATGCAGAAATGTGAGAAATCCCAAAAGGTTCAGATACTTTTTCATACCACTGTAACAAAGTATTGAGATGACAGTGGGAGACCTTGCACAGTTGGTGGCTGACTAAATATGTTTTTGCCCCCCTGTAAAGTGCTACTGGTTAATATCTTTTGGTAAATGGTGTTATACTTGTGTAGCGTCTTTCCTCAAAGCACTTTACATTATCTTGCCATCCACCTACTGGTGACGCAGCACCAGGAGCAACGTGGGGTTCAGTATCTTGCTCATAGATACTTAGACGAGTTTATCTGGGCAGAGAATCGAACCCAAAGCCTCTGGGCTGGGGGACAAGTACTCTACAGCTGAGCCACACCACCACCATGTAAATATGCCATGATATAGTGAGGACAGCCTTTTTTTATTGTGCAGTGCGGCTTATCTATGAACAAATGCCGATTTCGTATCAAATTTGGTGGGTGGCGGTTTATTGTCAGGTGCGCCTTATACAGTGCTGACCAAAAGTATTGGCACCCCTGCAATTCTGTGAGATACTGCTCAATTTATCCCAGAAAATGACTGCAATTACAAATGTTTTGGTAGTAATATCTTCATTTATTTTGCTTGCAATGAAAAAACACAACAGAAAATGGACAAAAAAAAAATTCTATCATTTTACACAAAACTCCAAAAATGGGCCGGACAAAACTATTGGCATCCTGTGAAAAACATGTGATGCTTCTCTAATTTGTATAATTAACAGTACCTGTTACTTACCTGTGGCACATAATAGGTGGTGGCAATAACTAAATCACACTTGCACCCAGTTAAAATGGATTAAAGTTGACTCGACCTCTGTCCTGTGTCCTTGTGTGTACCACATTGAACATGGAGAAAAGAAAGATGACCAAAGAACTGTCTGAGGACTTGAGAAGCAAAATTGTGAGGAAGCATGGGCAAGTCCATCCCCAAAGACCTGAATGTTCCTGTTTCTACCGTGCGCTGTGTCGTCGTCTGAGTGAAAAGGGACTCTATGGCAAGATACCCAGGAGACTCCACTTTTTGCCCAGAGACATTAAAAAAAAAACCAGGCTGGAGTTTGCCCAAACTTACCTGAGAAAGACAAAAACGTTTTGGAAGAATGTTCTCTGGTCAGATAAGACAAAAGTAGAGCTTTTTGGGAAAAGGCATCAACATAGAGTTTACAGGGAAAAAGACGAGGCCTTCAAGAAAAGAACACAGTACCCCACAATCAAACATGGGAGAGGTTCCCTGATGTTTTGGGGTTGCTTTGCCGCCTCTGGCACTGGACTGCTTGACCGTTTGCATGGCATTATGAAGTCTGAAGACTACCAACAAATTTTGCAGCATAATGTAGGGCCCAGTGTGAGAAAGCTAGGTCTCCCTTAGAGGTCATGGGTCTTCCAGCAGGACAATGAACTAGAAAATGGTTTGAGAGAAAGCACTGGAGACTTCTAAAGTGGCCAGCAATGAGTCCAACCTAAATCCCATAGAACACTTGTGGAGAGATCTGAAAATGACAGTTTGGAGAAGGCACCCTTCAAATCTCAGAGCAGTTGGCCAAAGAAGAATGGTCTAAAATTCCAGCAGAGCATTGTCAGAAACTCATTGATGGATACCGGGAGCGGTTGTTCGCAGTTGTTTTTTTCTAAAGATATTAGGCTGAGGGTGCCAATACTTTTGTCTGGCCCATTTTTGGAGTTTTTTGTAAATTGATAATGATTTTTTTTCCCATCGTCATTTGTATTTTTTCATTGCAAAGCAAAATAAATGAAGATATTACTTCTAAAGCATTTGTAATTGCAATCCCTTTCTAGGAGAAATTGAGCATTATCTGACAGAATTGCAGCGCTGCCAATACTGTTGGCCAGCACTGTAGTCCGAAAATTATGGTAATATTATTTTGAAGAAACGCTCCTCTTACTTGAGTGAAATTTTTGTCTACTCTACCCACTTTAGCTCTTACCTGAGTAAAATTTTGGCTACGCTACCCATCTCTGGTCATGCTATAGGATTCCACCGTTGTTGTTTTGCAACATATTTGTGTACCCGTACACAAACGCACACACCGAAATTTATCATCCTGCTCTGTACAGTCCGTCCCTCCCCCATCACATCTGCTCCTCCCCGGGATTACAGCACAAATTGTGTGTGTGTGCGTGCGTTCAGTGGGGGTAACGCAAATGTAATGTGCTCTCTTCGAGGTTAACCAATGAGGGTGCACAGATGCAGGGATTAACCAATCACACCACAAGGGGGGGGCGGAAGAGATTATAGAGTGCACAGAGTGGGATTAGGTCATTGCTGAGTGCAAAAAAGTGCTTTGGCAGTCTCCTTGCAATTCACCATGGAAGTATTAAAGAAAATAGTCAGAGTCCACACAATGCAACAAACGCAATCTGCTTTTATTACGCGTACGAAGATTACATCCAACAACGATGCATTCGTGTCAATTTAGCGTACATCTACAATGAATGAACAACCCCTCTCTACACATCTACACAATGAAATCAAATACAAATAAATCAAGATTTCAAATTAACACGCTACAAATCCGGTAATGTCTAGTGTAAATATTGGACGGACGGCATTTGCGACATAACTTCCGCGACATTTATATGTTTTAATGTTGGCGTGCGGTAATTAGGTCACGGTGGAATTACCAAATCATTAAAGGAGGAGTGCAGCAAAGGGTTGAGCCATGTAAAATAAAGTAGAAAGTCGTATAGTAGGCATTAAAACGGAAAAAAAGGAGACAAAAGAAAAAGCTAGACAAGGAGGGAAGGAAAAAGGAAGATAGGTGAGAGACAGAAAGAGAGGAGGACAGGGCAATAATCCTAACTAATTCACTTAGGGAGACTAAGAGGATTTGGGACACTTCCAGAATCAGATCAACTAAAATAACCAAGACAGACCAAGGAAATGACGAACATGTTGCTTTGGACATGACCGCTCACCGACGTGTTCATACTGACCCGTAACTAAGTGGAACAAACTATTTCAGAGTGGACAGACTCTTGAAGAATGATTATCAGTGCACAAAAAAAGTGTACAGAGTAGAGCACTTTTAATAAAACACACAACTACAAACAGGAGATCCTAATTCTCGCCCTTCAAACTGATTGGGACGCTAAATGCAAACACTGGAGAACGCAACACAAATTCTCGAGTATATATATAGAAGTTAACAAATTACATACGAAGAAAAAAAAAAAAAAGAAAATTGTTATTGGGTTGTGAAAGGATTCTTTTTGGACTAGAAAATGACATTGCATGGGGATGTTTTGCTTAATGGGCCACTTCTTGTTATTTTGGTGGCATATTTTTGGGTCACTTCATTGTTATATTATGTTTGAGTGGGAGTGATGGAGCGAGACGTCCACACCGTCAATCCCACTCAAATATGAACAGTCACAGCCAGTCTTCCCAGTTTCACAGAACTGGAAGCTTATTGTTGTTAATAGGAGGCAATGAGTTAATTTTGGGTCATGTGTTCCGTGTTCATTTTAGGGTACTTACATGTCACTTCCTGGTGATTTTGGGGCATTACTGAGTCACTTCCAAACACATTTTGGGTACTAGTAATTTTAGTAATTTTTTGTCAAACATAGTGACCATAGAATTTGTTTTTTTTTATGCAGGTCAGAGGAGTGATTTTTGGGCATTACTGAGTCATTACCAATACATTTTGGGTCATTGTAATTTTGCGGCAATTGAGGAAGTTTTTTTGGTAAAAAATAATTACCGAAAATGGCTTTTTTTTTTTTTTTTTTTGCAGGTCACAGGAGTCAACGTAAGTGTCATTGTGGCAGTTGAACGTGCCATTGGAAATGAATGGGAGGTTTTTGTCAAATTTTGGTTAAAATTGTTATGTATGGATTACAATGAGTTAGGCTTGAGTCACTAATTAAATTTAGGGGAATTATGGAGCACTTTCTGTTGATTTTGGGTCACTTCCTGTAGATTTTGGGGCTTTTTACGGTCAAATTTTGGTGGAACCTTATACTGTTGGGTCACTTTCTTGTTAATTTTAGGGTACTTACATGTCACTTCCTGGTGATTTGGGGTCACTTCCTGATGATCTTTGGGCATTACCGAGTCATTCCCAATACATTTTGGAGCCTGGTAATCTATGTTTATTGGGTAAAAAATAATGACCAAAAATTGAGTTTTTTTTTGGGCAGATCAGAGGAGTGAACGGAAGTGTTCTTGTGGAGGCTGAATGTGCCATTGGAAATGAATACGGAGCTTTTTGTCAATTTTTGGCGAAATTATATGTATAGCTTGCATTGAGTTAAGTTTGAGTCACTTCCTAATTAAATTTAGGGTAATTATGGAGCACTTTTCATTGATTTCAGGTCACTTCCTTTTGATTTTGGGGATTTCTGGGTCCCTTCCTGTAGATTTTGAGGCTTTTTAAGGTCAAATTTGGGTGGAACCGTACGTTGGTGGCCGACACAGTATGCCATTTTGTGTGCCTTGATTTCCTGATTTTTTTCCCCCTGAATTGGATACAAAATGCAAAATGAGATACATCTTGAAATTTGAAAAGTTTAAGGTTTCTGCCATCGGAAATGAATTGGGCTTTTTTTGGGGGGCTTTTTTTGCCGCAACCATAAATGTTAGGGGGGGGGGGGGGTGTCTGCATCGTGCAAATTTTTGGAACGTTTTATAGTTGGAACGCCAAAAAAGTGAACAGGCAAAAATATACGAATATGAGAAAATGCAATATCTGGAGAAATAGCGATGGTCGCTTTGCTGTGATGGTCCGTAAATACCTATGACACTTCCTGTTAATTTGGTGCCCTTTCGGGGTCACTTCCTGTTATTATTGTGTCGGTTCCTGCAGATTTCGGGACATTTTGAGGATTTTTTGTTTGTTTTTTTTGCCAAAATGAATGACCACAAATTGGCATAACTCATTTGGGGTTAAAGAGTTTTTAAAAATTGGTCAAAAAACATTTATTCTGGACCGTAGTTAAAAATTCAACTGGATTTAATGGGAGCTTTGCTTTCAAAGCATCCCCACAAATGATTGGATATTTCTTTAAGTGGAGACTCCAGCTCGTTAGGACCAAATATAGTTCAGCAGTGGAGTTGCCACTCAGCTGTGCTGATTGCTGGACTGCTTTTATAAGGGAGTTGGAGTCAGTGGAAATTAAGATCAAGATGTCTGCAAGGCTTTTTGATCTGTTGGTTCCAAAGTATTGTTTGTACTGTCTGGCAGAACGGATTCCAAATCCGAATGGATTTAGGTGAAAAGCTTCTCTATGATGCTAGCCAGAAAATGAACTGAAACTCATATAAAAGAAAAACAGCAGCACGCCTCATGCTAAAAGATGGACGCTTTCTAGAGGACCTGGAACTTCCAGGAGTTTTGGTCCTTATGGTCCAGGCAGTCCATTGTTGTGAATCCCAGTTTCCAGGCCTGCTGGTCCTTGTAGTCCAGGCAGTCCACCGAGGTGAAGCCCAGGGAGGAGGCGGTGCTGTAGCCCTGTGAAGACAGCGAGGCCGGGGACTGGCTGAGGGAGCCCCCCATGGAGGGCACGGTGATGGGGCTGAGAGCGCCGCCGGTGCCCGAGAGCTGCGAGTGCATGGGGGACAAGTAGGCGCTGCAGTCCAAGCCCGTGAAGTAAGAGGTGGTGCTAGCGTAGCCTTGACCGTAGGCTGACGGCTGGCCGTAGCTCATCGGGTAAGGGGAGGGCCGCTGCATGCAGGGTGCCGTGGAGGAGGCCAGGGGGTCGGGGAGCGGGGAGATCGCCGGGCTCCAGATGGACACCGCCGTGTTTCCGCTACCGGAGCTCTGGACCAGGCCGGGGCCCGACTGGGCCGACGACGGGCTGAACGAGCCGGACGGGTTGGGAACGGGATCGGGGGCGCTGGTCTCCTGCACCGGGGAGGCCTTCTTCTTGGGGGGGCGGGGTTTGGACTGCCCGCTGCTCTGCTGCTGCTGCTGACGACACTTGGCACGACGGTTCTTGAACCACACCTGCGCAAGGACGGAAAGCTGTTACGTCATGGAAAAACTCGCTTTGCCTTCCAGTTGACCCAGGTCGAGTCTTAGTGCTTTTGTACACTATTGAGCCTTAAAGGCCTGTAAATATACGTTATCAGGTCGAACTTAAAATGGTCAAGTTCAGTGTCAAACTCTGCTTTGACGTGGGACACAATGTATTTTTGCTTTCCTTTAAAAGGGTATTATGTCTGCCAACTTGGGCTGCTGCAATTAATTGAAAACTAATTAATGATCAAATGTATCAACTATTTTGATGGTCAAATTTTTTAAAATCCGAACATTTTTTTTAGGCTCTACATTACAAATATTTTCTCATTAATTTTTTGGGCTGTGTTGTATTTATTTATAGTAATAAGGTAAATGGCAAATGTTTTTTTAATTTTGTAAAGTTAAACGCATACTTTTTTTTCAAATTTTATTTTTACTTCAGTTGTTGGTTTTTATAAAAAAAAAAAAAAAAAAAAAAATGGTAATAATAACGGAAAGCCAGTACTCTTTTTAAAAATGTAACATTGTAACTTTTAATTAAAAACACAACACCGCTTTTTGAATTATTTTTTTATTTGTATTTAAGGAGAAAATTGTCTTTGTTTTTTATAAATACAGTATATACATTTTTTACTTCACATTAAAAAAAAAAATTTTTTTATACTTTTTATTCAAATTATATTTTTTATTCAGTTGTTGGTTTTTATTAAATAATAATAATAATAATAACGGAAATCCAGTACTCTTTTAAAAAATGTAACATTGTAATTTTTTATTTTAAAAAAATTTATCTTTTTAATTTTTATTTAAGAAAAGAAAATGGTCTTTTTTTTTATAAATACAGTAAATATATTTTTTTTTCTTCACATTTAGAAAAAAATTAAAAATGAAGGTGAACTAATTGCAAATCTATTTTTCTTGTTATTAACATTTTTAATTGTTTTTCCATTTTGATTTTATCCGTATTTAATATTTTAAAGCTGAAACAAATCTGAAAACAAACAAAACATGAACTTACTATTTTTTAAATTGAAAAAAAAAAATCATCTTTAAAGGGAAAAAAACTGTAAATATGATCCTTCATTGAGGATAACCGAAATATTAGTTGCATTTCATTTATTTTCGCAGGCCACACAAAATGATCTGCGGGCTGGTCTCTGGCTCCTGAGCCACGGGTTTGACACCTGAGGTCCAGTTAGACAAAAATGTCTCGAAGGAAAGCTCCGAAAGGCCTTGTTGTATCTTTGTCTTTTTGGCTTGATCTCAATCAAATAATTCTCCAGCACTCACTCAGTAAAGATTAACTTTCACCTGTCCTGTTAGAAAATTGGGCAACATTTTGCCATATTTTGGATGCATGAAAATTTATTTAAAAACATTTTGTCTCACGGTGGCACTAACTCGATTATCAGAGGAAAACAGCAAGGAATGGTTTAACTCCCATTTAATTGGTGTGCACGCTGCATCACTACTGGCTATGCCATTTATAATCTAACATTTCTGTAGATTAGCATCACAACCATTCTCTTTTGGTTTTGGGTCTGGGTTTGGAATGGGGTCCACATTCCGGCAGACCGTGACTTCTGCCTTATACCACTTCACACATTGGACGGACACACTACACATCACTAACACTGCCCCGTCTAACCCTAATCTGACCTATCGTCCCGCTTTCTATCCTATTGGTTACCTGTTGTATTCCAACCCCACATGGCTTGTTCATAAGGAGCTTGCAACGCTACTTACAGCTAGGAAGCATTCGTACGTATGGTATATGCAGTATTCAATCATGTTTTGTTTATTGTTTATTTTCATCATCATCGGTATCATTGACAGTTACAAGTTAGCATTGTGATATAATTATCCCGAAGAAAAGACAAAGTTTATCTAGTCCCGTCCCCTTTGAAGCCACTCACGTTGTTCTTTTTCTTGGTGAGGACACTAACTAAAATAGCTACTCCTATATTATTCGCGGACAGATTAGGTGAAATTTGGTAGTTATGCATACACAGGACCTGGGTGACTAACTGCCTGAGGCGAAAGTGTAGCTAAAAAAAAACCCACAAAATTAAAAATATATATACACAAGTATATTTAGGAAATATTGTATTTTCATAACTTAAAGGGTGTACTTCTGTCACTGTTTATGGTTCACTTGAACGAGGTTCCACCCCTTGCATTAAAGTCCCTTTTATCGTTTACTCTACCTGCTATTCACGCCAATAGAGATTATTTTTTTGCAATAGCTATATTAATAACTTGAAAATGATATTTTTTATGATATTTTTTATATGTTTTATATGCAAAGCATTTTGTCGCCCAGGGCACCATGTAGGCTTGGAAGGCCACTGGTAGTAACCATTGTACCTGAAAGGGTTAAAATTAACATATTTTTCTTTTAAAATAATATTGAAATTTTGTCCCTTTTAGATCATTGCCTTGTTTTTTTCCCACAAATTCTATAGTGTCCAAACATTTTGAGAATTCTGGATTTTGTTTATTATTGTTTTGTTTTGCACTTTCAGCTGGTTTGATTGCGTTAATAAGTGTAACATTCCTCGCAAATACTGTGTTAAGGTTGTGCTGTAGTTCATGTGGTGTAATTTGTGGGTCAAACTTTATAGTTTTTTTGCAATTTTTTTAAAATTTTGCTTAAAGCGTCTTGTCACCCAGGGCACCATGTAGGCTTGGAACACCATGTACATATACATGCATAGACATTTATGTACATGTAAGTGTACATAAATGTTCTTAGAACTATAACAAGATACATAACTCAAATCCGCGATGCACTGAGGGCGTGAAAGTCGAGCCGCGAAGTATAGGCCCTTTAACAGCGATTGTGGTGTCTACCTGTTTTATTTATTTATTTTATTTTACTGTACCTGCACGCGTGACTCAGGCAGGTTAATCTTGAGGGCCACTTCCTCCCTCATAAAGATGTCCGGGTAGCGGGTTTTAGAGAACAGGGCCTCCAGGATGTCCAATTGCGTTCTAGTGAAGGTGGTCCTCTCCCTTCTCTGCTTTCTGGGTGTGGCTGCAGATCAAAAGGACAAAACGAGAAAAACAAAAAAATATGGGTGATGCGCCACTCCAAGGTCACGTGACTCGTTGTTTCCCCCATTGTTTTCCTGCAGCACATCGGCGTGACAACAAACAGACAGACAGTTGGGAATCTCCTGTAGTGATCTTGACTCTGCTGCAGGGAGCGTTTCGCGAGTATTTGCTCATTATACTGAAATATTCAAGTCCGTGGTGTCAGTTTCCCCCTGAGAGAGAGGAAAAACTTTACTCGCTGGAGTTTAGTTTGCTCAGTCAAAGTCCCAATTATTTGTCCTACGGGGTGCCACGGCCAAACGCCTCAGAGTATTTGTTTCAGAACGAGTCAAGTGAGGAAGACGTGGGAAGAAGGTTTTGCCCTCGCAGAGTGTCTCAGACTCACGCCAAAGCGACATTTAACTGTCTAGAAATGAACTGGAGGTGCAAATTAAGAAATAAAACGGCGTCAAACCTGATCTGATTTACGGTTTGACATAGATGATCGAATTTACTTTTCATTTTCAATAATAGCCTGAATATTTGTCTCAAGATAAACAGTCACAGCCTACCCTCCCATTTTAAATGAATTGGACGTCTATCATTGTGAATGGTTGGTTTGAGTTGAATGTTATGAAATTAGAAGTAATAAGTGTTTTATTGGGGGCCATAACCGATTTATCTGTTTTTATTCATTTAAATTGTATCAGTTTTAATTAACGTTTCGTTATTTCATCATTTTATTGATTCATAAATTAACTATATAGAAATAATAATTGATAATTAATATAATTGAGACGTGTACATCACCAATAGGCCGCACTTGTATACTAAATGTTAATATTGTGACCTACATGCATTGAAAAAAATAACTGCTGGATTTACTTGATAAAACCATTGTAACAATTTGCACCTACTTCAATTAAGTACATTTTACTGCTTGTGAACTGAACTTAATATTGCAAGCAGTAAAATTAACTTACTAAAAGTGCAAATTTTATCAACTAAATCCATCAGTTATTTTTTTTTCAGTGTGACCTAAAATGTGATGTCCACGTATGTGAAAGCCAGGTCTTTATGGGGTGAATATATATATGTTTTAATTACTAAAAATGTCATTTGCCCGATGAAGGGTTAAACATGACATTGACGATCTATTTTTATTTTATTATTATTATTATTATTTTTACTATTATTTTAATATTAGATTAACATTAACGCAGTGTTGAAAAAAGGTTGAGCACACATTGTCCAGTTCACTTTTTATTACTAAACATATTAAAAATGGTATTAATAATAACTCCAATAACCAATTGGGCCTACACTTAAATAATCATTCTGAAAACTGCACGTTCTGGACAATATATAGTATTTTGTCATGACATACTATTTGAACTGCGGTTCCACTAAAAAATAAGTCATTCAAATCACTGATTCGAATTACTTACAACTTTTAAATAAAAAAATACATTTGGAACTTCTGGTTATAGGCGAGTATTTTATCCGTTTGTGATTATTTTCATGCGGCTTTGCGTGAATGAAAGTACACTAAAAACGGTATAGAAACAAAAAAAAATTACTTACAGGGATAAGCGACGGTTGTGTGCAGCACGTCCATCCCCGGGCCGGGCAAATTTAACCCATTCATGGTGTAATGGGGTTGTTTTATGTAGGACATCATCTTGACAGCAGCCTCTTTAATCCCGACGCTCGCTCGCTTGTCTGTGTGATGGATCGACGAGGACCACTGCCGTGATTTAAAACCTGCCCTTTTGGGGGAGGCGGACAAAAAAAAGTGGACTTCTTGTAAGTCAATTTGGAGTCAAATGGATCATCATCCGAGCTGTTCTGTCTGTCTCCCGTGTCGGACAGGTGTAGCGGGCCCGAGGTGGCCTTGACAACTTGAGAACAGGACGTTCGACTGACTACGTTGCCCGCACTGGCTGCTAATTAGAGGACGTTTCGGCTGAAACCCCGCCCACCGCACGCACGCAAGCGCAGTCGCAACAGGTTGGGCATGCACAGTTGCACGCTTATGTCATTTCATGGAACTTGATGGAAATCTAGTCAACGTGAAATTACCTTGAAAATCAACGAAGAAGTAGACCAGAATTGATTGCATGAATTTGGATGGATTTCCAAATATTGTGTCAAAGCAAACTACAAAATACTAGGGTTGGGAATCTCTGGCATGAAGCCGATTCGATATTTATCTAGATACACAGGTTACGATTCGATTAAAAAAGGGCCGAGCGATTCGATACGATTTGATACAGTTTAAGAACGATACGGTTCGATACAGAATGAAAACGATACGATAGTAAACATTTGTTGTGTGTGTTCGTACAGTATTTTAAACGTATAAAAAAGACCACTTTTCTATTAGCAAAATTAAACAAAATTTCATACCAATGTTGTTGTTTTTTTTTTATTAAAAAAAAAAAAGGCTTACTATATGACCATCATTTTGTTGGATGGGATTGATAAAAAAATAAAACTCCAGTGACAGACAACAATAAAGTGCAGTAATTCAATTACTTATTTATTTTCTGGTGTTTCGACCACACAAGAAGTAAGTAATTTAAGTGCAAACCTTCAACGTAAACATCTTACAAACAAAAAATATTAATTATATGCAGCAGCGCTAGAAAAAAAAAGAATTAATCCTGTTAGTGTTATCATAAATAAATAATAAATTATGCTTTACCACTGGTATAATTGGAATAAAAACATGGCATTTTAGACACAGGTCAATAATCATTACTTTAACCTTATACACAGCAGAGTCTTTCACTTACGCCTGTGCTTCCACATTTTTTATTCCTCATCACTGTCCATATATTTTTTGAAGGGCAGATTTTTTCTTGATGAAGATCAACTAATCCACATGTTAATGTTTAAGTAGACTGTGTTTCGTGGAAAAAAAATCTCCAGAGGGTCGTGCTGCCCTTTCCACCATTGTAGTGGGTTATTTTTCAGGGTTAAAAACTCACGATCTCTGTACCGCTCCACACTTCACACTAGCTCTGTCCCATGCGAACAGATCTGGCTGCCTTCCTCACGTCAAAGTCCGACTTTTGTTTTTCCTGGGTGCGTTGAAAATCAATCGCTGCACGTCGCTGGCGTCGGTGCTCAAACTGTCCATTGTTTTAGCATGTTGCTTTGTTGCCACTACTAGTTTCGTTTTCGTTTTGGGCTGTGAAGAAAACGTTACGGAGCGTGCGTTACAGTGGTTTTGTTAGCTCTCGCGTTATTTTGACACGCCCGTGACGATCGGGTAATGACGGCGACTAGTAGCGGTTCTGCCGAAATGCATGGGAAGTTGAGGCAACCACGACCGTGAGTTGTACTTGTCCTTATTATATCATGTGGTGGAAACATCATGCTTTGGGGCTGTTTTTCTGCAACGGGACCAGGACGACTGATCTGTGTAAAGGGAAGAATGAATAGGGCCATGTATCGAGAGATTTTGAGTGAAAATCTCCTTCCATCAGCAAGGGCATTGAAGATGAGACATGGCTGGGTCTTTCAGGATGACAATGATCCCAAACACACAGCCAGGGCAACAAAGGAGTGGCTTCGTAAGAAGCATTTCAAGGTCCTGGAGTGGCCTAGCCAGTCTCCAGATCCCAACCCCATAGAAAATCTGTGGAGGGAGTTGAAAGTCTGTGTTGATTTTGAGTGAAAATCTCCTTCCATCAGCAAGGGCATTGAAGATGAGACGTGCCTGGGTACCATTTCAATATTTTGACACCTCCGTAATGTACAGTAAATGTTGATTAGGGGAGGGAACCTCTGTGTAGCTATGAATATGATATGATTTGCGATAAAAGGCTCACGGTAACAATCTCATGATATGTCGATACAACAATTATCGATACATGGGTCATGACATCATTCAAAGATATTGTACGAAACCACTAATAAACAGAAAACAAAGCTCTTCATCCTTCTACTATGAATTGGAATGAGTTTGTCATTAGTAGATGCCCCAATCGTTTGAAGTGGAACGGTGGCAGCAAATGAATTTCTCTGCCACCCTCGCCGCTTCAAATGAAATGATTGTCTATGGCTGTCAGTGGCAGCCTATGCCTGGAAATGAGTTCATTTTGGGGCATTTCACGTCATTTCCCGTTGATTTTCAGTCACTTCCTTACAAGTCACTTCCTGATGATTTTGGGGCATTTACAGGTAGGGTGACAACTTCCATAAGGTCGAAATGGACGACATATTTAAAAAAAAAAAAAAAAAATCAGATTTGCGGTGTAAAATTTTGCACGATTTATAGATCATATTTGTGTAACTAACAGGTGCGTAGGTTTGCATAGGGACGGCAGGGACATAACACTACCAACTTTTCAGGGTGCTACAATTGTCCCCACCAATTTTAAGCAACCTTATTTGCATTATCTCATGACTTCAGTTATATAAGTAATTTAGATTGTCTTCCCATATGTTGTAAGGATAGAATTGACCCTACCATTATAAAATGAATTACAGTACTTTAATTATGTTCAGACTTACATTGACCCCTTTTCACTTGCTGAATGTGGCAGTCCATTTTTCCCCCCTCAAATGCACGTTTGATTGGCTGATGACTAGTCCCCCCCCATACACGCACGCATGCATTCATTCACCCCCCCATTGAAATACAACATGCCGCCTCATCGTCCTCCTCCTTCGAAGACGAGGGATATTACTTTATATAAATTTTATATATATAGTAGATATATATTTATGTTTTTTTCCTCCAGCAGCTGCCACTGTAAGTAATATAAAAGACGTCAATCTTGTGTAGGTGGGGAACACACCACTAATTTTGCTACTGAAAGTCCCACCTGTATCAGAGTTAGCATAACATTAATCTGTGCGAATTTCTCAAACTCAAGGAGGAAGCTGCTTTGAGAGAAATATCCTCCGAGATGTTTTCTACTGTTAACGTCAATTAAACTGGAAGAAATGTAGTGAACCAAGGTTTACCCCCGTCTCCCCACTTTTTATTTTCATTTTATTTATGTGGTCTTAAAGCAGCCCAATGGAGCTTTCATTTTTTAATTACCCTTATTTTCTGTATAAATCTACTAGAAAAGGTGAAATTATCTGCCAGTACTTCAAGTCAATTTTACTCAAATTTCTTGAAATGAGAAAAATAGCTGAAAATAAGCTAAACATTAAACAGACTTATTTTCAGCAAATAAGTTTGTATATTTAATCTTTAAAAAAATAAAATAAAATAAAACTATTGTCAGAAATGTTCTTAATTCAAGAATGGATTCTTTTTTTCTTAATTTAGGTTTAAATTTTACAGACTTTTAGATGTATGGGCTTCATAAGAACAAAGAATCTGACGCAGTAATCTATTAACTAGCCTTTAACACTCAAAACAAGATGGAGGATATTATTTGACTAGATTTAAGAAAAAAAATATCAGATTCTGACGTTATACTGTAAATTTGCAGTGTGAAAGTTAGTATAAGTCAATACAGATTCATTTTGCGTTAATCATTCAGCCTATCAATTAATTAGGTTCTTATTGGTGAGAAATGTCGCCCTGACCGCCGTCCACCCAATCTGTTTGGTCTTATTAATGTCACGTCCTTAGTAAAAAGTGTACATGCAGTTTATGCTGTTATAGCGTCCCTACCAATATTGGGACCAAACCTACGCCCTTGGTAACTAAATAAGTTTTAAAAAAAACAACAACAAACAATCAAAAGTCGAACTTTTTTGTTGTTGTTGTTTTTTTTTAGTTTACAGTGCCGTGTTTTCAAATTACAACGTGCCCCAGAACAGGCAGCAGAGGTTGACTGTCTCCCCCAAGAGAGCAGTGATGGCCAAATGAAGCATGAAGCAATGAAGCTTTGCAACCAATTGGTTCAAACCTTATGACAGCCGGATGATGCCGCTGTCAAACAAAGTGTTTTTGTTTTGTTTTGAACATGTTTATATCAAATACTTAATACATAGGTACCAATAATCGATGACAATAATGAAAAGAAAAACAAAATATGAGTATTCGAAAAGGAGTGAAAAGAAGTAAAACTTTTTTACTCCCACCCCTTGTCCTTAAGTCCTGACATATCAGTTCCATTCCTTACATTTAAATATATACATTCTTGTTTAACACATAAGCAATCTCACCATGTAACCCTGCATATTACCAATACACAAATGTTGCATGGCCCAGTCCATTAATCAGCCTAGAAAACATAAATACAGTGTAAATGAATAAATAACCACAATGTCCCATATCACAAAAACCACAACACCCTTGTTGTCCATATCTCCCTCATCCTTATATTTTTTGAAAATCATATCTTTATACATTCTCTTAAATTGTCCTATATTTATACATTCTTTTAAATCCACACGAAAAGTTGTCTCACCCCACATACTGATACGCAAAAACTTTTCCTTAAGGAAAATCTCCATGTCCGAAATCTGGGTACTTTGAAGTCCTAATATCCCAGTAATTTTTAACTTTTTTCATAGTTTGTAAACAACTGCTGAATATTCTGAGGTAATAAATTTCTTATAGCTTTGAACATTATTTGTGCTGTTTGGTATTGTATGATATCAGAAAACTTGAGCAATTTTGACTTAAGAAATAGTGTGTTTGTATGATCCTGATAACCAGCTTTGTGTATGATTCGTAATGCCCTTTACAGCAGTACATTTACTGAATATAGCGAAGTTTTGTAATTATTGCCCAATACCTCGGCACTGTATTGCAAGTAAGGAGAGACTAGTGAACCGTATAGAGTGTGGAGTGATTTGGAATCCAATACCCACTTTGCTTTATTTATTATTGCAATGTTCCATGAAATTTTGCCCTGTATATATTTGATATGCTGTTTCCAGTTAAGTTTTTCATCAATAATTACCCCTAAAAACCTGATTTCATGTACTCTCTCAATTTCTATCCCATCTACTATTATCTTCAACTGTACATCATTTTTACAGTTCCCAAATAAACCGGTTAATATCTTTTGGTGTAAATATCCAATAATACAGTGAGGATAGCTGCGCCTTATAGTCAGGGGAGAAAGTGGTTAGAATTTCTTGCCGGAACCCCCCAACATGAAGGTTGCCATGGAGCCAGAAATGTTATTTATTTATTTATTTGGGGGGGTCAAAACTACTGAAATGAAAAGAAAACTGTTTTGATCAGTTATTTCTATAACACATACAAAAACAGTTTTTCATTCAAAATGTTATTTTTCCAAAGATTTGCAAAATAAAACAAAAACAGCTATTACCCCAACCTCCATCTCCTAATTTTTTATTTTCCCTCATTTCCTCACATACTAAATTCCAAATCTCAATTTTAACTACTTAAGAACATAGGATGTATATTAAAATTGAAGATAATGTGAACATATAAGTAACATATACATTCAGAAAAATAAGTACAAATTATTTATATTATACAGAGTGAAATGGAATACATTTTGAAGATCGCGCAAATATTCATTTTTTTTTTAAATCAAAAGGAAATGAATAAGTAGCCAACATAAATGAATAAATATAAGTCCAAAGTGCATATTGACAGCTAAGATGTTCTGAACCTCCCCATCAGACCAAATAAAACTAAACATGATTAATAAGCCTCTTTCCCTGCTCTTAAAGATTTGATCCATTTTCGTTTGCATTGCCTTTTTTTCTTTTTTTTTTTTCTGTTTCAGAAAACATGCACATTTGAACCAATCAGAGCTAACTATCTCTGGTGATCACATGTCAGTATGTCAGCCAATTGAACGGATAAATAAGTCCTGGTGTTTGTGGAATAAAATAAATGATAAATATCGGTGGAAACGGATTATGCTACACAAGCACTTTACTGTGCTTGTTGTTAACACTTGTGTATGTAAATCTGATGTTGGTGGATTGTTTTCTTCTTGGAGATGAAATGCATGTGTGGCAGCTGTGTATATATATTTTTTTAACATAGTGTTTTGACAGTATGTCGACATATTTTCGGAATCAAAGCACCATATACCGGAACTGCGTTCCGGCCCTGAATCTTATACCGGAACTGCGTTCCTGACCGTTCTGGCCCACTTTCACCCCTGCTTATAGTCCGGGGCGGCGTGCGCAAGGATCTATCAACAACAATGGCGGCTGCAAGCGCGAGGATTCATGGTCGCATTTTAACTGTAATAATTGCAATGCACTGTCTCCGTGGAAGACAAGTGTGGCGGCTGTGGCCACACACTTGGTGGAGAAAATACCTAGAGGGAGAGGCAACGTTAGACTGTAAAAAAAAAAAACTTCCAGAAGCTTCCAAGTAAAGTTGTCTAAGAAAAATAACACTCCCTGATAATCTAAAGTTAGTCATTCACATTTAATTTTAAGATAGAACGTGTTGGAGACGAGTCCAGTGCGTATTGAGCCAAGGAGAGGAAAGTTTCCTGGTGAGTTTCCTATATGTGCTAAGTTGAGTTAGTGTTTGATGTGCTCTAAACAATGTGGAAAAATTCACATGTAAAATTATTAAACCAGCGAGGACAATACTGTTATTAACAAAGATTTGTGATAAGTAGAGATGTCCCGATCGATCGGATCGATCGGGTCCGATCACGTCATTTTCAAAGTATCGGAATCGGCAAAAAAATATCGGCCATGCCTTTTTTTTAATATATATATATATATATATATTTCAATTAAATCGTTTTCTAATTGTATTTAACGTTACAGACATAATATGTTACACTCATCCAGAGTCTTTAGTTTAGGCTTAAGGTAGGGTTATCAAATTTATCCCGATAACGGCGGTAATTAATTTTTTAAAAAATGAATCACGTTAAAATATTTAACGCAATTAATGCATGCACTGCACGACCCACTCACACATTGTCGCGCTCAATCTGTAATGGCGCCGTTTTACCTATTTAGAGAGATAAAAGGCAGCGTAAAATGAATAGAGTGAATATTAGCAGCCTTTGGAGCCTTTTTTAATTGGCGAAAGCCTTACAATCCCTCTTCCTACGATGAGAAATATCATGGGAAGCAATGTGGGGAAGCAAGGTAGCAATTGATCTTTTTCTTAACACATCAATTGGTAGCACTACGCACAGTCATGGTTCCACTTCCCATCATGCATTTGGGCATGGCTACAGTATCATTTACTGAAAGCTCAACAAATACACTAGATGGCAATATTTAGTCACAATATACAAAGTCACAAGTCTTTCTATCCGTGGATCCCTCCCACAGACAGAATGTTAATAATGTAAATGCCATCTTGTATGTATATTATCGGGAAAAATTATCGGGAATGATTGGAATTGAATCGGGAGCACACAAAAAACCAATCGGATCGGGAAATATCGGGATCGGCAGATACTTAAACTAAAACGATCGGTTCGGGAGCAAAAAAACATGATCGGAACAACCCTAGTGATAAGAGTTCTGTTGTTATGTCAATTATGTTGAAGAGTGGTGAAAAAAAAGTGTTTTAGCGAACTTTTCAATTTAACTTTAGCACATGAGCTGTGCTTGTAATAGGAATAACAGTGTTGACTATATTCGAGTCCAATATATATTCTTTTTTTTTTTTTTTTTTTATTCAGGTAACCCATTACTGGTCTGTGTACTGTATTGTTTTGCACTTTGAGTAACAACCCTTCACGTTTTGTGCAGGCTGTTTTTTTCGCATGGGGAGAAGGGTTACACATTGCAATTCAATTTGGACTTGTTCTGAGTGGGCCAGGAGTTGCTTATTAGTTTTGTGATGTTTTACAATTTTCAGGGCTTGGCCTATTTCAATTTTCAAACATAATACGTATGAAGCTGTGTTTCCTTAAGTTCTTTATAATTTGTAAACTACAAATCTGATTCGGTTGAAGTTGGGAAATTGTGTAAAATGTAAATGAAAACAAAATACAACTATTTTAAAATCCATCTCAACCCATATTCAATTGAATACACTACAAAGACAACATATTTAATGTTCAAACTGATAAACTTAACGAGCTTAGAATTTCATGGCTGCAACACGTCCAGTAGAAGTTGGGATAGGTGGCAAAATATACTGAGAAAGCTGAGAAAAGCTCATCAAACACCTATTTGGAACATCCCACATGTGATCAGGCTAATGGCGTACTGTTACTGCTTGGTCTAAGTATTATAATTGTGGTAAGTTTTATTTGAAAGACTAGCAGTTTTCCCTCAGTAAAGACAGTAATTGCAGTGCTTTCCTATCTGCACCTTCATGACAGTTGTTATTATATTGCCACAGAGGGGAAAGAAAGGGCCCTGCAAGTTGAGTGAGGGCAGGTATTTTTATATTTTTAACTTATTTATTAGCGTAACGTTGTGCCATACAGCTTCTGTCTGACAATGAATGACCTGAAAAGAATTACAATGGTATCTGACTGCCACTGTTACCGTTTCTGTTATATACTGTACATATATATATAAAAAAAAAAAAACTTTAGTAAGGGGGAAGTGTAAATAAATTATAGAATTAAGATGTGTTATCAATGAAAAAATTAAATGTGCTCGTTGGCTGTCACTGAGTAGCATTTGCGATCGCTTCACAAAGCTAACTAAATTACCCCCAAGAACGGTAGGAGACGTAGGACAACCAGAGGATATATAAGAAAGACAGGGCTGATGGTAAAGGATAGCTTGTTGAAACAGGAGAATGTCATTGTCAGTCGCGTCAATAAAAAAGCTAAAGCTATGCTTAGGTCGGCTCGTTTTTTTCGTCTTTATCAGCCTTCGACACTCAAGCCATCTCTTTAACTCAAGATTTTTATGTTCTTCCACATCTTTGCCAGTGAATTTGGCACCAGGCACATCATTTTCGAAGAGAATTGGTAGATTTAGCTCTGTAAACATCTCCTTCGTACACGATTTCCATTCATTTCCTATTAGGGACAAACGGTGGCTTGTCCTTACTTAGCAACAGTAGCTAATGTCATGAATATTAATGAGCGGAAGTGACGTGTTGCTTGCGGTACGCCATTGGGAACAGGTGTGTACAATAAACGGAGCTTCCCCAAACATGCTCAGTCATTCACAAGCAAGAATGGGGGCGAGGTTCACCACTTTGTCCACAACTGCATGACAAGATAGTTGAACTGTTTAAGAACAACATTTCTCAAAGCAAAACTGGAAAGATTTCAGGGATTTCAACATCCACGGTCCATAATATCATCAAAAGGTTCAGAGAATCTGGTGAAATCAATGCACGTAAGCGCCACGGCCGGGAACCAAGACTGAATGACCGTGACCTCCGATCCCTCAGAAGGCACTGCCTTCAAAACCGACATGAGTGTGTAAAGGATATCACCAAATGGGCTCAGGAAAACTTCAGAAAACCACTGTCAGTAAATACAGTTCGTCACTACATCAGTAAGTGCGGGTTGAAACTCTACCATGCAAAGCAAAAGCCGTTTATGAACAACATCCAGAAACGCTGCCTGGTTCTCTGGGCCCGAGCTCATGTAAAATGGACTGATGCACAATGGAAAAGTGTTTTTTCAAATTGTTTTTGGAAACACTGGACGTCGTGTCCTCTGGACCAAAGAGGATGCGGACCATTCGGACTGTTATCAACGCAAAGTTCAAAAGCCAGCATCTGTGATGGTATGGGGGTGCATTAGTTCCCATGGCATGGGTGACTTATATTTCTCTGATGGCAACATAAATGCTGAAAAGTACATACAGATTTTGAAGCAAAATATGCTGCCATCCAAGCGACGTCTTTTTCATGAGCACCGCTGCTTATTTCAGCAAGATAATGCCAAGCCACATTCTGCACGTGTTACAACAGCGTGGCTTCGAAGTAAAAGAATCCAGGTTCTCCCCTGGCCCGCTTGCAGTCCAGACCTGTCTCCCATTGAAAATGTGTGGCACATTATGAAGCGTAAAATACGACAGAGAAGACGATGGGAAAGATGGGAAAGAATTCCACATGAGAAGCTAAGAGAATTAATCTCCTCTCTTTCAAAACATTTATTGAGTGTTATTGAAAGAAAAGGTGATGTAACAAAGCGTTAAACATGCCCTTTCGCAACTTCTACAGCATGTGTTGCAGGAATAAAATTTTAAGTTAATTATTATTTGAAAAATAAAATAAAGTTTATCAGTTTGATCGTTAAATATGTTGTCTTTGTAGTGTATTCAATTGAATATAGGTTGAAAAGGATTTTCAAATCATTGTATTTTGTTTTTATTTACATTTTACACAATTTCCCAACTTCAACCAATCTGGTTTGTACATATGACTTGTACATATTATTTTACTGTATTCGTTGTGTAAATCTCACCAAATAAAGCGAGTGTTGTGGAAAATGAGTGCTTACCTGACTGTCAATGTTCATTCGAAATTGTTGGAAACCTTTTATTTATTTATTTATTTTTACTAAAAATTTGTCTATCCGTCAACCAATACTAGTCTAATTTGTTTTGAGTTTTTTAAAACTAGACTAAAACTTGTTTGAATATTCGTCGGCTAATTTTAAAATGACTAAAATATGACTGAGACTAATAAGTATTTTTGTCCAAAAGACTAAGACTAAGATTAAAATGGCTGCCAAAAACAACACTGCTATGAACAAATGTTGTTTTCGTGTCAAATTTGGTGGGTGGCAACTTAGTCAGGTGCGCCTTATAGTGTGAAAATTACTGCTGTCAGCACTGTTGTCATCCAGCATGCCTCCTAGCATGCATTGCAGCGCTACAGTTGTAGATAGCAATCAAACTTCATCTTCTGTGCTAATTATTTCTTCAATTAATGTTTCAGTTTTTTCATTAATTGCTAGTTATGGTATTTGGTAACACTTTATTTGACAGTGGTGCCATAAGACTGTCATAAGACAATCATAATTATGACACTGTCATGAGCATTGACGAATGCTTATACCAGATGTCATGTAATGTCATGCGGCAAATTATCTCACTTTTGAATGGATGTAAAAAATCCTAGCTGGACATAAATGGAGCTAAGGATATAATTTGCTGGGTGACACTTAATTACATCCGTCATAAGCATTCGATAATGGCCATGATAGTGTCATGTCATAATTATCATAGTCTTATGTCAAATAAATTGTTACCTATTAACCCAAATAAATCAACAAAAAGGTCGCACTGGACTATAGGAGCAGGTTTCAAAATGAAGGGGAAAAAGTAGCAGCTTATCGTGTGAAAATTACACTAAGCCTAATGTGAAAAATTCTGAACTTCCCCTTTAATGTTGATTACAGAAAATCTTGATGTTTTCAGTTTTCTATGCCACAATAACTTCATGAGCTGACCTGATTTCCCCATTAAATTTCTTTACTAAACTTCATCCCTGGAGAATCTGAAATAAGAAAATGTATACAGTATTTACAAACACTACAATGAGACCACGACATCAGATCGTTTCACGTACAACAGCTGTGTTAGTATTCTCTCACTGTCGCACACGTCAACAAACACCCAGTTGTACAAAACCGGCAAAGCTCATTTGATTTATCATAATATGCTTTATCTGAAAAGTCTCTTATCACCAGATAAAGGGAGTAAAGACAGAGCAATCCGTTCAGTGGCGAAGCTGGGACGGAGGCTGAAAGGAACTATTGCCGTGCAAAGTGCAGAAAGAAAAGAATTTTGACTTAGAGATGAAAAAATGCTGTGGAAGGAAGGATGGAAGAAGGAGGATGGAAAGAGAGCACCGCAGCACAAGATGGATCTATCTTTATTGGGCAGTTTCATCTCAACTGAGAAATGGAAGAAAAACATTGGATTATTGCAGTTTTGTAAGGCTCAATAAGAATATAGTACTATATTGTTGGAGACTTATTTGAATGGATTTTCACATTTAATAATTCTTAATCTAGGCAAAAATATTTTTATTATTGAGCTAACTTTTGCATGATTGTCATAATCCTATTGTGAATTTGAGTTGTCATCACTCATGTAGATGTGGTTGAAACTATTCCCTCAATGATAAATACTCTGCATACATGTCTATTTTTCTGTGTAGCAGCATATTCCACTGCTACAGCGACAAACAAGTGTAGAAGACTGAGCTGCGCTAATCCTTGCCGGACTGTACCCGCCCCTAAAGATGGACTAAAAGCAACACACGGGCAATGATGCAAGCAAGGGCTTTAATTTATGAAAGCTCATCATACGAAGGCCAACTGCTGTTTTAAATCTCTGGAAGGCATGTATGAAAACAAGCCCGTCATATGAACGCAGATGAAGACAGGACACAGAATGGGAAGTAAACAGGTATACACGGAGAGAGGGAGGGGTCAGGATGGAGTGGAAGCAGGTGAAGGGGCAAGGAGAAGAAGGGGGGGACGCTCCCGCTTCTCGTCCCCACTGACACACTGCTGCGGTTAATCCAGATTAGAGTGTCTAAAGCAGGTCGGCTAAATCTGCAGGCCAGCCAGCAATACAGAGGCCGCTGTCAGTCCCAATCACTCACTCGACACACACACGCACACGCCGTTAATCTCCTCTCTGCAAACCAGGTGCCACCAGCAGCTCAGCATGGACTGATACCGGTCAACCCCCTCTTTTCTAGTCCTACATGAACAAACACGCAGTATGATATAGTGTACTGTAAATATATATGTTTTTACACATCTACGTTAGGAAGGCCCAATCCGCATTTTTCCCACTTCTGTTATAATCTTAATACCTGAATCGGTACAATTCGATACAATTCCGATACTCAAGCTGATTTTTCTTTTAATATTATTCAAGTCTCACTGTTTGAAAAAAACTCCTGGATATATGTAGGAGAGTAATTTACTCTATTTTTATTCCCCCATAAAACACAATCACACAAAGTAATGGAATAAATTTAAAAAGGGCTCACAGATTCAAAGTTAACCCAGTTTCCCAATGCACTGTCCAGTGTTAAAAAGCTAACCCTTTTAAAAATGTCATTTCATTAAAAAAAAAAAAATAAATAGATTAGACCTTTTTTTAAGTAAAAAAAAAAAAAAAAAGGTGATATTTGCTAATATATTTTTTATCAAGTTTGTATTCTCTATTTTTTTTTCTTATTTTCTAACTTGATTACATTTTTAATTGAAAAAAAATATGCAAAAAGAGGAAAACCCAAAAATGTTCTCATGTATTTTTTTGTATTCATGTACAAATCATTGTTTTATTTTATATATATTTCATTTGTATCATAATTATTAAATTTGCAGTGCTTTAAAACTATTTACCAAAATATACATCTAAAGGTTGTAACTTGTATTTTTTTTTTTTTTTAATTATACTTGGGGGGGTAAAGAGAAAAACATGTCTTAAATATGTCTCTTTTCAATGCTGTTAAATCTTAATAAATACATTGAACACTGTTAGGTTTTGTGTTGGGTTTTTCCTAGTGTGACTTGTCTCTGTGATTACCCATTGATTTCACCTGTGTGTGTTCTCCCAGTGTATCCTGCAATCTGCATCCACCTGTGTTACCCAGCTGTTCCTCGTCTCGTTACCCCTTGTCTGCGTGTGTATATAAAGACCCAGTTTCTTGTCACCCCTTGTTGCGTCATTGTCAATGTCAGCGTCTACGTCCGTGTCAAACCCAAGATCTGCCAAGCCCTCGTGTTCCGTGTAAGTTTTGAAAAGCAGTCTTTTGTTAGTGATACTTTTGTTTGCCTCAGTGTTAATACTTTTTGGATTCCCCGGTCGTTTTGTTGATACTTTGTTTTTTGTTGGCATTGATTAAAACGTTTTTGCACCGTCTACCTGCCTCACCTCACTTTCCCTGCATTTGGGTCCACACACCTCCTGCCTGCCCACGCACCACGTGACAAACACATACAAAAAAATTTTTTTTATTAAAAAAAAAAAAAAAAGTATATACAGTGGTATGAAAACGTATCTGAACCTTTTGCAATTTCTCACATTTCTGCATTAAATCACCATCAAATGGGATCTGATCATTGTCAAAATCACACAGATGAAAAAATGGTGTCTGCTTTGACTAAAACCAGCCAAACATTTATAGGTTTTCATATTTTAATGAGGATAGTATGCAAACAATGTCAGAAGGGGGAAAAATAGGTAAGTGAACCATCAGATTTAATACCCCCCATTTGGCAGCAATAACTTCAACCAGATGCTTCCTGTAGCTGCAGATCAGTCAGGCACATCGATCAGGACTAATTTTGGCCCATTCTTCTCACAAAACTGCTTTAGTTTAGTCAGATTCCTGGCATAAATCGCTGTTTTTAGGTCATGTCACAGCATCTCAATGTAGTTTAAGCCTGGACTCTTGGCCACACCAGAATGTGTATTATGTTCTTCTGACTCCATTCTGAAGTTGTTTTACTTCTGTGTTTTGGATCATTGTCTTGTTGCAGCATCCATCCTCTTTTTAGCTTCAACTGTCTCACAGACGGTCTCAGGTTTTCCTGCAAAACGTCCTGATAAACTTTTGAATTCATTCTTCCATTAATGATTGCAAGTTGTCCAGGCCCTGAGGTAGCAAAAAAGCCACAAATCATGATGCTCCCTTCACCATGCTTCACGGTGGGGATGAGGTGTTGATGTTGGTGAGCTGTTCCATTTTTTCTCCACACATGACGTTGTGTGTTACTCCCAAACAAACCAACTTTGGTTTCATCAGTCCACAAAATATTTTGCAAAAATTTCTGTGGAGTGTCCAGTGCTTTTTTGCGAACATTAACGAGCAACAATGTATTTTTTAGACAGCAGTGGCTTCCTCCGTGGAGTCCTCCCATGAACGCCATTCTTGGCCATAGTTTTACAAGTAGTTGATGTGTGCACAGAGATACTGGCCTGTGCGAGTGATTTTTGTAAGTCTTTAGCAGACACTCAAGGGTTCTTTTTTAAGTATATGGTTTGAAGGGGAATGTTCTTATCACAGACCTGCTACAAAGCACCACTGTGGATGTAACCTGCCATACGCCTTAAATCCGACCCCAGCCGCAGACAATATTTCCAAAATGTGGATCGCGTCTCTAAACTTAAAGGCTCCACCTAAAAGATTTTATGTTTGTTTTTATCACTTTGTTGATATGAAACCCACCGAAGAACATCCTTTCCTGGAACTTTTGTTGTGTTGTTGTAGTAGCAGCTACAGCAGCAGCAGTAGTTGTAGTGAAAAATTATTAAACTTCATAATTACAATCATAATCGTAATATCAATATCAAAGGCAACAGGTTGTTTCATGCACCAGATTTTAGGTTTTGTATTATTGGAGAACATAACACAGCGACAGCATGACTACATGAACGCAATACATGTAAAGCCTGCGGTTTCGACATCTCCCGCCTTTGTTTCCAGCACCCATGCTTTTTGGTACGGAGCAGTGAGTCACTGGCTTGGTTCCACATCCGTCTTCATGAAGACAAAATTCTTGTGTTCGTGTATGAGGACACATCCAACTTTGTGGCTGTGCAGGTACTGGATTACCTTGGAGCTTTTCAGGTTCCTGATGGTGTTTCCATCCACTGCCATAGAGTCAATAAAATATGATAATATTTTACTTGTGTTCACACTCGGCGATTTTTTAAAAATGTTGTCTTCCCATGTCGAGATGGCAGAAAGATATGGTATTTCCAAATAGTGTTTTTTCAGGGTTTTTAGTGAGTGATCTCACTCCAGCGCCATTGCTGTCAATGTTAAATAACATGAAAAGGGAAGTCGCGAGCTGAAAGCAGGAAGTAAAATGGAAGTATCCGGAAACTTGTCTATTTACAGTATATATACAGTGCTATGAAAAAGTATCTGAACCTTTTGGAATTTCTCACATTTCTGCATGAAATCCCCACCAATTGTGATCTGATATTTGTCAAAATCACACAGATAAAAATAGTGTCTGCTTTAAGTAAAAATAGCATGCAAACAATGACAGAACAAGGGAAAAAAGGGTAAGTGAACCCTGTGCCCAAGGAGACTTAAAGAGCAATTGAAATCAATTTTTACCGAACATTTTAAGTCAGGTCTGTTCCCAGTCACTGATGAGTAGTTTTAAGCTGCCCTGCCCACTATAAAACACACACCTGGTCAGAAATGTCTTGATGAGATGCATTGTCTGATGTGCATCATGGCTTGGTCAAAAGAGCTGTCTGAAGACCTGCGATCAAGGATGGTTGATTTTTATAAAGCTGGGAAAGGATCCCAAACCATCTCTAAAAAGTTTGGATGTTCATCAATTGCCAGTCAGAGAAGTTGTCTACAAATGGAGAGAGTTTGGCACTGTTGCTTCTCTCCCAAGGAGTGGCAGTACACCAATGATGATGCCAAGAATTCAGCCCAGAATACTCAGAGAAGTAAAAAAAGAACCCTAAAGTGTCTGCTAAGGACTTATAGAAATCACTGGTACATTCCATCATCTCTGTGCACACATCAACTATATGTAAAACTATGGCCAAAAATAGTGTTCATGGGAGGACTCCACGAAGGAAGCCACTGCTGTCTAAAAAACATTGTTGCTCGTTTAATGTTCGCGAAAAGGCACTTAGACACTCCAAAGAAATTTTGGCAAAATATTTTGTGGACTGATGAAGCCAAAGTTGAATTGTTGAACAACATCAACACCTCATCCCCAAGGTCCTGGAGTAGCCTAGCCAGTCTCCAGATCTCAACTCCATAGAAAATATGTGGAGGGAGTTGAAAGTCTGTGTTGCCCAATGACAGCCCCAAACCATTACTGCTCTAGAGGAGATCTGCATGGAGGAATGGGCCAAAATACCAGCAACAGTGTGTGAAAAACTTCTGAAGAGTTACAGAAAACGTTTGGCCTCCGTTATTGCCAACAAAGGATACATAACAAAGTATTGAGATGAACTTTTGGTATTGACCAAATACGTATTTTCTACCATGATTTGCAAATGAATTCTTTAAAAATCAAACATTGTGATTTTCTGTTTTTTTTCTCCACATTCTGTCTCTCATGGTGGAAGTTTACCCATGTTGACAATTACAGGCCACTCTAATATTTTCAAGTAGGAGAACTTGCACAATGGCGTACCGCAAGCAACACGTCACTTCCGCTCATTATTATTCATGATATTAGCTACTGTTGCTAAGAAGGGACAAGCCACCGTTTGTCCCTAATAGGAAATGAATGGAAATCATGTACGAAGGAGATGTTTACAGAGCTAAACCTTCCAATTCTTTCCTCTCCGAAAATGATGTGCTTGGTGTCAAATTCACTCGCAAAGATGTGGAAGAACATAAAAATGTTCAGTTAAAGAGATGGCTTGAGTGTCGAAGGCTGAAAAAGACGAAAAAAAACGAGCCGACCTAAGCATAGCCCTAGCTTTTTTATTGACGCGACTGACAATGACATTCTCCTGTTTCAACAAGCTATCCTTTACCATCAGCCCTGTCTTTCTTATATATCCTCTGGTTGTCCTACGACTCTTACCGTTCTTGGGGGTAATTTAGTTAGCTTTGTGTAGCGATCGCAAATGCTACTCAGTGACAGCCAACGAACACTCTAAATTTTTTCATTGATAACAAATCTTTATTCTATAATTTATTTACACTTCCCCCTTACTAAAGTTGTTTTATATATATATATATATAACAGAAACAGTGGCAGGCTTACCTCGTTGTCCTCTGAAAGACCATGCCAACCCAACAAAATGTTTACTGCATATGAAATGTGAATGGATTCACTGAGCTGGTGTTAAAGTCCGCGCAAGTTGATTCGGTCTTCACATTTTTTCCTCCCGAGTTTTTGGTTTCCGGAAACGTATGAAGAAAACATCCTTCATGTGTCGTAATGTCTAGAGTCGTTTCTACAAGTTCCAAAAAAGCAATGCATGATCGGTATGTTCGTTTTTGAAAGATTACCGGAGAAAGGTAGCACAAATTACGTTGTTTCTATGCAAGGGCGGGTCTATAATGTCCTACTTCGGCTTTACTTCCTCTTTACGATGCGACGTCACGGTCTAAAAATAGCATGTGTGCGGTACGCCATTAGTGGTTGACTAAATACTTATTTGCCCCACTGTATTTTATGTAAATAAGCTCCGCCTCTACTTAGCAGAGTTTCGATTTTCACTGAGGGTCCTCATTAACCGCGAAAAACGAGGGATCACTGTCTTCATTTTTTAAATTTAATTATTCATCTACATTTTTAAACAAAAAAGGCTCATTTCAAATGTTCTTTTATTCGTCTTAATTTCTTATTTATTTACATTTTTTTCAATTAAAGAACCAAAAAGCGATGAAAAGAGAACATCTCTATTCTTATTTCCAATTAAAAACACAACTGAGAAAAAATATTTTGATCAAATAAACTGTGTTCATTTTTTTAATAGTGGAAAAAAACAAATTCTCTAATTTGTGTAGTTCTTCAGCTTTCATTGAGGACAAGAGAAATTTTATTTAAATTTCAATTTAGCGAGAAACATGAACTTGATGCACATGATTTAATTTCACACAAAATTACATGCTAGGCCTTGAGTTTGACACCTGTGAAGTATTGGTTAGTTAGCACCAGTATTTTTTGGCAGCTCTTTTAAATTTTCTTAGTTTTAGTCTTTTGGACGATAATACTTATTAGTCGTATTGTAGTTATCTCAAAATGTGTTTGTTTTCATCTAGTTTTTGTTGACAAAAACCCAAAACTAATTTCGTCTAGTTTTAGTCGACGTTTACTAAAAATGTTTTTGTCTGTAAAATTTAAAAATTTGACTCCCAGAATAAATGAATATAGGTTTCCAAATTTGTCGAATCTCATCGTGTGTGCAAGTCTTGAGAGGACACCGGCGAGTTGGGGCTGAGGGGTGCAGCACATCAAATGAGTGACACAACCAGACACTGCTACGATGTAAGCTAACTACATATAAAATGTCACACATTGTGAACATGTGACGGAAACAATTGCACATTTCTGTGTCATTCTCGTCTTGTCAGATGAAAACTGGCATTCGTCTCATTATGTTTTAGTCTACCAAAACACATATTTAGCTTGTTATTGATTGGCCATGAATGTGAGTGTCAATGATTGTTTGTCTTTATGTGGCAGATGTCCGACTGGACCTGTACAAATTTGCCAAATATGATTTTGAAAAATTAGCACGTGAGGTGAGAATCCTTGATAATCAACCAGAACAGGAATACTACTCTAGAGTCACTATGCTAATTGATTTTCCAGTCAGGGCTGCTGAAGAAATGTAAAATGCTAAAAATGTGCAAGAATTAACCTTGTGTAATTAGAGAATCAGGTTTCTATGATTTGGAAATCGACTCAAGTGACTTGCTTAAATATCACTAAACCTGATATTTCTTGCAATGTATTATTCTGTAAGAAAGTGTGTTGAATATGATGCTTGAAAATGATTCAATATCTAATAGATTTTTTTAATAGAAATTATTTTGAATTTCATGTGAATGTTTTTCAGACATACAGTACCAACAAAGTTGCGTTACGATATGTACGTGCACGATATAAACTGCAAAACATTTTAGATTGAGCTAGGGGCAAAGTAAATATCTTCTGCTAGCTATATTTTATTTACTTGTGAGTGCATGTGAGTGTAATGAGTCAGGAGTTGCAGTGCGAGCTGAGTGAGGTGTGTCAGTGGGGAGGATGAGTGATTACAATCGACAGTAATCCTGCAGATGGATTAGCAGGTGGTATTAGGAGAAGTGGGGGTGTAGCACACTGTCACCTCTGAACTATCACAATATGGAGCAGCAGCTCGCCAAGGCCTCACCTCCGTCTGCTTTGCCCCTGCAACTACTGTATACCTGACAAATGAAATGGGCAGACAACAGTGATGGGTGATATTTTGTTGAACAGGAGTAACAAAGTCCCAAGATATGATGACAGATGTAACAAAAGTCTTAAAGCCACAGCGCTACTTTCTCAACTCTGTCAATAAACACATACAGTGGTATGAAAAAGTATCTGAACCTTTTGGAATTTCTCACATTCCTGCATAAAATCCCCATCAAATGTGATCAGATCTTTGTAAAAAATTACACAGATGAAAAAACAGTGTCTGCTTTAACTAAAACCACCCAAATATTTATAGGTTTTCAAATTTAATGAGGATAGCATGCAAACAATGACAGAAGTGTGAAAAATAAGTAAGTGAACCCTCTGCCTAAGGAGACTTAAAGACCAATGTGACCAATTTTTACCAAACATTTTAACTCAGATGTGTGGCCAATCACTGATGAGTAGTTTAAAGCTGCCCTGCTCTCTATAAAACACACACCTGGTGAGAATTGTCTTGATGAGAAGCATTGATGTGCATCGTTGCTCGGTCAAAAGAGCTGTCTGAAGACCTGCGATCAAGGATTGTTGATTTGTTTAAAGCTGGGAAAGGATACAAAACCATCTCGAAGAGTCTGGATGTTCATCAATCGACAGTCAGACAAGTTGTCTACAAATGGAGAACGTTTGGCACTGTTGCTTCTCTCCCAAGGAGTGGCCGTCCACCAAAGATGATGCCAAAAGTTCAGCACAGAATACTCAGAGAGGTAAAAAAAGAACCGTAGCGTGTCTGCTAAAGACTTACAGAAATTACTGGCACAGTCCAATACCTCTGTGCATAAATCAACTATATGTAAAACTATGGCCAAGAATAGTGTTCATGGGAGGACTCCATGGAGGAAGCCACTGCTGTCTAAAATTGTTGCTTGTTTAATGTTTGAAAAAAAGGCATTTGGACACTCCACAGAAGTTTTGGCAAAATATTTTGTGGAGTGATGAAACCAAAGTTGAATTGTTTGGGAGTAATACACAACGTTATGTATGGAGGAAAAACGCCTCATCCCGACCGTGAAGCATGGTCGAGGGAGCATTATGATTTGGGGCTGTTTTGCTACCTCAGGGCCTGGACAACTTGCAATCATTAATGGAAGAATGAATTGAAAAGTTCATCAGGATGTTTTGCAGGAAAACCTGAGGCCGTGTGTCAGACAGTTGAAGCTAAAAAGAGGATGGATGCTGCGACAAGACATTGATCCAAAACACAGAAGTCAATCAACTTCAGAATGGTTTCAGAAGAACAAAATACACGTTCTAGAGTGGCCAAGTCAAAGTCCAGACTTGAACCCTGTTGAGATGCTGTGGCACAACTTAAAAACAGCGATTCATGCCAGACATCCCAGGAATCTGACTGAACTACAGCAGTTTTGTAGAGAAGAATGGGCCAATATTAGTCCAGATCGATGGACCAGACTGATCTGCCGCTACAGGAAGCGTCTGGTGGAAGTTATTGCTGCCAAAGGGGGACACAAAATATTAAATGTGATGGTTCACTTACTTATTTTTCCCCCTTTTGTCATTGTTTGCATACTATCCTCATTAAAATATGAAAAACTATAAATGCTTGGGTGGTTTTGTTGGTTTTAGTTAAAGCAGTTTTATTCATCTGTGTGATTTTGACAAAGATCAACTCACATTTGATGGTGATTAAATGCAGAAATGTGAGAAATTCCAAAAGGTTTGGATACTTTTTCATACCACTGTATGTGGAATGTACAAATTGCCTTTACATAAAACTCAGAGAACCGCCATATACAGTACATGTATTACATCACCTTACAATGGAAGACAAGTCTTTGAATCACTTGTCCCCTCTATGTTGTAAAACAATTTCCCAGTGTTAAAGTAATCTTCTGTCAGTCCTGTCTTTGTTTGTTGATGGATATGCATCTGAGTGGTTTAGCACACATCACAATTCATCTTGTTACTTCTGTTAGCAGTAACAACATCAACAGCAGTCTGCCCACTCAGTGAGCAGTTGCATGTGCCAATGTTATAACACTGCCTTGATCTTGTTTGACACTTTAGCTCTATAAATCTAGTCTGTACCAGGCTGAGGGGCCATCAAAACTAGATTTTGGTCATTTTGTGGAAAAAAGGAGAGGGCCTGCACTTTTAAAAGAGAGTGGAATGCACTGAACATTAGTGATGTCCTCATTCGATACTCAGTATCGGCTTCCGATACACAGAATCTGTACCGGCTTCCGAAACGGCTATTTTTGGAGTAGCGGATTTGGTCACAAGATTGGATCCGATCCATTAGTCGCGGGGTTTCAGGACCATTGTGCTTTTTGGCCGCTGTAAATAAAACCACTTGGCAATATGCCTGCTTAGTGAGACTACTGCTCTTTAGAAACTAATGATAGTAACAGAGTATTGTGTAACATTTAGAAAGAAGCATTTCTTGAGGAGATACCAGCACCTCTCAGTTTAATACAAAAAAAAAAAAGAGTTGTCACCATACTCAAATTTGCATTGATCATTGTCACTGCACTGCTAATGCCACAACATTGTCATATGCACGTATCTGTTATTTTACCACTATATCGCTACTTGCTGCTAGTCACTTATTCACTTTATTGCCAATCTGTGTACACTGTAACCTGTGTTTTTATAATAGTCTTATTGTACTTTTGCTTTGATTTTATGTGGTGCACATTTTGGCTAAGCTTTAAATCTCGTTGTACTCTGTTCAATGACAATAAAGAGTTTCTATTCTGTCTATTTTTACTGGTCTAATAATATTGATATCGGCAAAATATATTTTGTAAAAACTCTGATCGGAACTAAAAAAAATCAGGAATTCCCTACTGGACATGGGAGTGAAGTCAACACTGCCGACTCTGTTGCACCCACTAATCAGCCTTCATTCCATTTCCTTCTAAAAATGGTGCGTTTGCTGGCACAGCTCATCCCCAATGGAAGCATGACTACACAGTACAGCAGACCAACTGGGCACATCACATGAATTTGGTAAGGAAAATCTACACAGTCTAATGGGATGTACTGCATATGCATGGACACACATTCTTTGTATAGATGGACCATATTGGCACAAACTGGTCAATCAAATTCCAAAACACACTGCACTGAAATGCATTCGCACTGCATTTTGCGCCAAAGCGGAGGGTTGCAGTCTTCAAAAACGGAAGCCATGATATGAAATCTTCGGCTGTTGACTTTGGACAACTTGTATCAGAATGATCCAACTCCAAATACAGGGGTAAGTATCTGCATTTTTGTTACAATTGCTCGTATATTGTCAGAATCTAGATAGTTTCTGCATCATCACCTCAGTGCGCTTAGTGTTGTTAGGAAGTTAAGATGGCTGCAGCTAAGCCTGTCGCAATATAAAATAATTCCATTTATCACACGGTAAATATAAATGAAGGTGGTAATTTTTCCACTCGATTTATCGCCTCATGTGCACGTGCGTGCGGCACACTGACTGTTAAAAGTTCGCCTTCCTTCTTTCCATCTACGCAAAATGCATCTTCGTTCCGGGTTCGGCAAAAAATAGCGCCAGAGCCAATCCGTTCCCATTATATCTTATTGTTCAACGTATACCAGCCGCGTCAGTCATCCGGATTGACTGCGGACCATCTCCGGCGTGCTAGAGCCCGCCAATGGTTTAGGGTATTTTCTATTTTTGCCGGAGACACATCCGTCAAAATGGCCGGAGCCGGGCCTGGAGTCAACAGCCCAGTTGCTTATTCATGGTTTAACCAGCGAACATGGATGAAGAACGCTCCATCATGGAGGTGGAAAGTCACAAAGTGATTTATGATGCAGCAGATCATCTTTATAAGGAAAACATTAAAAAGGAAGCTGTATGGTTTCCTATTATGTACACACGAAGTGCTGACAACTTTGTTTTTTATTAACACACAGCGCTAACAACACTTCTTCAACCTGTGGCTCTCGGCAGGTTGTGTCTGCCTCTCTCACTGCCGAGTCACATGAACAAAACAACATCACCGTTGCGTGCGCTTCAGGGTGCCTCGGAAAACATCCAATCAGAATATTACACATGAAATGCCATAACAGAAGCTGTCAGGGAAAAAGTTTTCATTTGCCTAAATGCTTAAAGTGCATGTGACACGAAAAAGCATGTTTATTTCATAATACACGTGGTATTTTATGCTCGTGAATGATATGGACTGCTTGGATGTGTGTGGAAGCGATATATATATATATATATATATATATATATATATATATATATATATATATATATATATATATATATATATATTTATTTATTTATTTAGTTTTTTAAATCCCGCGCCATGAAAATGAGTGACATCCGGCTTCGGTCTTGCATTGAGGAGGAGGGCGCTGTGACGTGTACAGGTAAAGGCATCCTCTTCAGTAAACAGCAGTACTGTTGTGTATGAGGACTCAGGATTCAGCTGATTTTGCGGAATAATACGTTTGTTTTTCGCATCACGCCAGCCAAACGGCTGCAGAAAAATCTTGCTTTATGAGGGAGAGGCGTGTGCACCTTTTTGGAGTTTCAAAAGGTTCCCATTTACCGTGGACATTGGCCAAAACAAGCCCTACTACTGTGGGACCATTGGACTTACGAGGAAGTGAGTAAACATATTGTTTTGTATCATGTCAAATACGGATACAGCGATTGCAAAGTAAACACTACAAACTTTCTTTAAATAAAGGACTACTTACGTTTGATCATTGATAGGCATATAAAAAGTTCTCCTCATGCAAATTAGCTGCACGTTAGGTGCACAACAACTGCAGCCTCCCTCCTCCGGGGAATGAAATGTAAATTGCTCTCCGCCGGTTTGCCGATCCGCGAGGACAATCGACAACCCAGTCGTCATGTCAAATAATCCGGGCTAGTTATGTGTGATTTTCCGCTTTGAAGACTTTGAAACATCACTCGGTTCGGGTTAGAATGCCGGCTAGCTGTCACCCCTCTTGGTTTGTTTACATTCTTCGAAGCCGGGGAAAGGAAATGACATATGTCTTATTTAGGTGTCATAAAATATCGTTCGGGAGGTGCGACAGTAAAGGTGAAGTCGACAGTTTTGACCATTATGGAGTAATTTTGCCATGTCGTCCTGAATAAGTGCATTTTTATTATTTCATATTCCATTTAGCACAAGACTGTTATTTGTCATGACCATGCCATTTATTTAGCAATTGGGAAAATACTTGGATAAAAAGAATATCCTTTAAAAATATTGAAGTAAAGACACAGAAACAATGACATTTTGCAGCTCTCTTTGTCGCGTTTTCCTCGTAGTGAATAGTTCCCCCTCGACGGGCTGACTGGTCCTTATCACGCCATTTATTTAGCTATTGGGGAAAAATACTTGAATAAAAAGAATATCCTGTAAAAATATTGGAGTAGAGAGACTGAAACAATGACATTTTGTGGCTCTCTTTGTCGCGTTTTCCTCGTTCTGAATAATTCCCCCTCAATGGGCTGAATAGTAAAACCGATGAGCCCAGTCTACCGCTGACGTCATCCACCTGTTAGGGACGCTAGAGCCCTATAATGGTAGGCGTGGCTAACCGGCAGTTTAAAAGACTAATTTCTCGTCATCTGCGCTTGCTAAATTGTTGTATATAGTCGTATCGTCTCAAAATATGATTCTAATTCACAAAATAATGCTATTTAAGACTTTTTTTCTCCTGTTGTATGCTCTTTAAGTTATTATGTGAAATTCAATTTTTTTTTTTTTTTTCTTGAAAAAGACATTTTATTTATTCTGTGTTTCTGTGCAGTATTAATATTGTTGTCTTTTACCTATAAGAGGCATGGTCTATTGTTTTTAGTTGTGATTTCTTAAAAAGTATTTTTGAATTAATGAGTAAACATTTATTGCGCTTAATTGGGTGTACTTGATCTATTAGTATATATTGTATTCTCACTGTGTTATTGTAAATTAGTTTTTTTTTAAATTGGGAGGGGGGCGCAATAATATCGCATATCGCAATAATTTATGAGATAAATCATCGCACACTAAAATTTGTTATTGCGACAGGCCTAGCTGCACCACTCTCCATTTGCACCAAAGAAGAACCGCGATCTGTAATCCAAGGGTGTAGGTTTGCCTAGGGATGGTAGGGACAAAACACTTCCAACTTTTTAGGATGCACAAATTGTCCCAACCAACTTTTAAGCAACCTTATTTGCATTATCTCATGACTTCAGTTATATATATAATTTCAATTGTCTTTCCATATGTTGTATAGATAGAATTGACCCTACCATTATTAAGTGAATTATTCTCATTATGTTCAGACTTACATTTACCCCTTTTTCTTGTTGAATTTGCCAGTCCATTTTCCCCCCCTCAAACGCACGTTTGATTGGGCGATGATTAGATGAGTCCCAACACAAACGCACAGACACAACCTGACAGAAATACATGTCTACATGCCGGCCCCTTTGAAGAGGAGGGATATTAGAAGTCCTTTTCAGCTACAACCAGCAGCAGCAGCAGCCGCTGTAAGTACCTGTAATGTAAAAAGATGTCAGTGTTGTGGACGGTGGGGAACATGCCACTAATTTTGCTACTCACAGTCTGACCTGCATCAGAGTTAGCATAGCATCAAACTGTGTGAACCTGCAAAACTCGAGTACACTGCAACAACACACCTCCTTAAAACGAGTTAAATTCCCTTTTTTCCAGTGTAAATCTACCAGAAATACAGTAAGTAATCTAACTTGTCGTTCCTTGCATAGGTTAAGTAGTATCATTTATTATTCTCCTGTCCCCAGCAAAAAGTGTACACGCATGTTTTGCTGCTGTGGCGTCCCTACCAATGTTGAGACCAAACCTACGCCTGTATTTTTTTTTTGTGGTCGGAGGGTGTACTGGGAGCGGAAATCAATGGAAGGATTTCAGTACAATACAGGAGAAACATTTTGGACAGTGTAGTGCTTACCAGTGATTTGAAGTCATTGAATAGTTCGAAGTTTGTAGATGCTTTAAAGTTCTGTTGTTTCACCACTGATCAACAGGTGAAAGAGGAGGTGCATACAGTACCTGGCATGCTGTCCAACCACAAACTTATTTTCTGATGGTATCAGAAAACTTAGGCAAAGATGGACCAAGCACTGAAAAAAATATTTGTTGGATTTACTTGATAAAATCGTTGTAACAATTTGCACTTACTTTTATTAAGTACATTTTACTGCTTGTAGTACAGGAGGGCATTTAATAAAAAAAAAAGAAAAAGAAAAAACATTTTTAAACAGCAAAACCCTACCTGGAGGTGAGAGAGCACAATTAAAGACGTCATGTAGCATGTATCACTGAGTGTCAAGACACAGCTGTGAATGGCCACAGCCAGATTTTTGGATGATTTTATGGGTAAAACATGGTAATATAACAACGGTCGCGATGCAGAAATTGCAGACATCAAGAAGTGGTTGAGAGTTTCATTTTCATATATTTTCGCTTTTAAAGGCTTTTATTCAATTTTTCTTTGTTTGGATCGATTATTTATCATCTAAAATATTTGGAAAAATGTGAGAGTAACGAAAAAAAATACAATTAAGGGATGGTTATGAGGTAGATATCGTGACTTTTTTTACAGACGCTATTTTTTTCATTGTGACGTAATTTGTTTAAAAGTTTAAAATATGCGAGTGAAATTTTTTTTTTAAACTAAATATTAGACATCAATTAATGATTCAAAGCTAAAAATGACAGACTTTTCGAATAATAAATACGATTACTTACCTTCTTTTTATGGCTAGGTTGAAACAAAAACGGTTGGGCGACGTCTGTAAACGGGGGTTTCCAGGGTAAAACGGACCAATTAAAAATAATTCGGGGAGTTAATGCGCCATGAATCTGCTATGGCAGCATATAAAAAAATTAAACAGCAAAACCCTAACTGGAGGTGAGAACACGCGAGAGCAGAATTACAGACGCCACGACTTTAACGAGATATTATCTTTTCGATCCAAAAACTCTATGTAGCATGTATCACCGAGTGTCAAGACACAGCTGTGAATGGCCACAACCGGATGTTTTGGGGATTTTATGGGTGAAACCTGGTAATATAACAAAGGTTGCGATGCAGAAATCGCAGACATCAAGGAGTGGTTGAGATTTTTTCTTTTAATATATTTACCCTTTTAAATGGTTTTATTTTTCAATCTTTCTTTGTTTCGATCGATTATTTATCATCTAACGGATCAGGAAAAATGTGACAGTCACAAAAAAAATCCAATTAAGCGATAGTTATGAGGTAGATATCGGTGACTTTTTTACAGACGCTAATTTTACTGCTTGTAGTAAATTGCTACAAGCAGTAAAAGCAGTAAAATTTTATTCAAAAAAGTAAGTGCAAATTGTTACAATGATTTTATCAAGTACATCCACCAAATATTTTTTCAGTGAGTGCATTGAAAAGCAGGTTGACTGTTGGAAAATTATATAACTTTTTGTTTTTGTATCAAATAATCAAAATGGAGTGCAGGTTCTTATTGACTTACCCTTGTACATTATATATACAGTGAGATAGATAGATAGAGAGATAGATAGTGTTATACTTATATAGCGCTTTTCAGAAGCAGAAGTATTTGCACCCTTTGTGATTTTGCAAGTTCACCCACTTAGAAAATAGGTAGAGGTCTGAAATTTCAATTTTAGATGCATTTGCACTCATAGAGACATAATCTAAAAAAAATCCGGAATCACATTGTATGATATTTTCAAAAATAATTGCTTTGTGATTTACTGGGGTTCATAAGTATTTGTACCCCTGAGAAATAAATCCGCAATAATTATGATACACAAAGAGTTGCCAGTCTACCTTAAAAAAAGTCAACTTTTACCCCATTAGTAACCACCCACCCACCACCCATTTTAGCTCATAATTGTCACCCGTGGACCCCACAGTTAGTCATATCCAACTGCTACCATGGGCAAGACCAGAGAGCTTTCAAAAGACACCAGAGAAAAAAATGTTGAGCTCCTCAAAGCTTGAAAAGGCTATGGGACAATTGGAAAACAGCTTGGTGAGAATAAATCAACAGTTGCAGGAATTGTTAGAAAATGGAACGGGCTAAACATGACTGATAATCTACCTCGAACTGGAGCTCTATGTAAAATCTCTCCTTGTGAGACATGACTCATGATGAGAAAAGTGAGGCTCAGCCTAGAACTACACGGCAGGAACTGATCAATGACCTGAAGAGAGCTTAATGCAGTTTCAAAGGCTACTGTCAGTAAAACACTACTGTGCAATAGTGTAAAATCATGCATTGCTGAGAAGGTTCCCCCGTTAAAGCCAGTACATGTGGAGGCCCGCCTAAAGTTTGCCAGGGAACATCTGAATGATCTAGAGGGGTCATGGGAGAAAGTCATGTGGTCAGATGAAACCAAAGTAGAACTTTTTGGTGCAAACTTTACTCGTCGTGTGCAATACAGAGACACTTTCTCCAATTGTTGCAGAAGCAATCAGGACACTTCTACAACATCCAAAATCTACGAACACTGAGATCTCTTTCACCCCTGGGGCCCTGCCTCCAAGAATGTGAAATGATGGACTGCATTTCCTCAACATTGACTGGAAATGCATCACATGGCCTTCCCAAACTCTTTTAATTAACGGGGTTTACTTCAACAAAGGCTGTATTCCACTTGGCCTGCTGCTGCTCAACTGCTACTGGATCTCCCACGGGTCAAAAAGACCTAATAGGACTCCTTCATCTTGATGCCATTCTTCACTGCCGGTGCCAACCAACTGGTTGGCAGATTGCTGCCACGACAGGCACCAAAAACCTTATTATGACCACAGCCATATTAATTTGGAGTCAAAACTCTTTGCTTGATTAGAAATGAACCAGTAAAGTTTGTAATGAATATCCTCAATGCTCGTTGGATGAATAATGCTTCATTCCTGAAGATTTTTTTTCCTCGCCATAATTCAATGATTTTTTTTTTTTTTTTGCATTTCTTTGGCTTAATGCGGTTTTGTAATAGGTTTAATACAGTGTAATAACACCAGTTCATATAGATAACTGTGTGCTGAGAAAAAAAATACAATTATTTTAAGAAAAAAAAATCAAAGCAGTCACATTGTTATTATATAATGTTAACTGAGCATTGTTTTGTTCAAATAGTTTTTTTACTTGTAATTGAGTACATTTTTTGGATGACTTCAGTCATATTATTTTTGAAGTAACGTTACTCTTACTTGAATACAATTTTTGGCTACTCTACCCACCTCTGCTCAGAACATTGTAAATACTGGACAGTTTTATTTCTCTCGACTATACTCAAATAAAGGTTAAACCTGCTGTTGAGGCGTAAAAAAGTGGATTTATGAATTGTTACTGACATCTGGTGGTCAGATTGTGATAGTTGCCAGTTATCTTTTTTTTCTTTTTTTTCTTTTTTTGACACGAGCGAGTACGGTACTTGGAAAAATAATCCTTATGAGTATTTGAATCTAGGGTGGGTGGAAGTAGGCTTCCACACAAACAAACGAGCACGAAATATTCAAATTATGTAGAACCAATGATGAGATTAAGGTTCCAAATATTTTGAACAGAAGGAGGCAGTAATGCTCCGTACAGTTGACTGCCAACTACCGTAAAAAAACGTGAAGAAGTAGTTGTAGCGGTAGTAGAAGAAGAAGAAGAAAACCTGTCTTTTTATTATTATGTTAAACAAAATATGATGTTGCAATTGAGATAACTGTTGAGAAGACGGTGGAAATTAAATGAGCTATGCAAAGTGTGAATAATTAACATCCGTGCTATGTCAGTTTGGAGACTTTCTTCATCGGTTCACCATGGACCGAGAGTTGTATCCCTTTGCTGAGGACAGTTTTAGCCGCTTCCCATCGCAAAGCAATATTTACGGACTTTGTCAAGCAGGAGAGCATGAGCTGCTAGCGGCTACACTTAAAGGGAAGGTGGTCAGCTTCACATACCAGGAACTACAGCAGAAAATAAGACCAGTAGCAAAAGAAGTTCAGTTCACCTACATACCAGGTAAACACAAACTATATCAATAACTATCTAACTAACACGAGCTATATTATTGGGAACTAAATTGTAAATACTGTATCATTGTGTGGTGTACCTTCTTCATCTGTTACAATGCACTATTTAAACTATTCAAAAAATAAATACACCCTATTAATATATTAGTCCTTCTAAAAAAAATAGCGTATTGTGATAAAGTTCATTATTTTTTGTTATGTACTGATAAACATTATACTTTCATATATTTTAGATTCATTACATACAACTGAAGTAGTTCAAGCCTTTTATTGTTTTAATGTTGATGATTTTGGCAAAAAAGAGTCAAGAAAAAATAAAAATCCCTATCTCAAAACATTAGCATATCATGAAAAGTTACTCTAAAGAAGCTACTAACCTAATCATCCGAATCAACAAATTAACTCAAAACCCTTGCGAAAGATTCCTGAGGCTTTTAAAAACTCCCAGCCTGGTTCATTACTCAAAACTGCAATCATGGGCAAGACTGTCGACCTGACTGCTTTCCAGAGGGCCATCATTGACACTCTCAAGCAAGAGTCTAAGACACATAAAGAAGTTTCTGAGCGAATAGGCTGTTTCCAGAGTGCTGCATCAAGACACCTCAGTGGGAAGTCTGTAAGAAGGAAAAAGTGTGACAGGAAACGCTGCACAACCAGAAGAAGTGAGCGCACCCTGAGAAAGATTGTGGAGAAGGGGCCAATTCCAGACCTTGGGGGACCTGCAGAAACAGTGGACTGAGTCTGGAGTAGAAACATCCAGAGCCACCGTGCACAGGCGTGTGCTGGAAATGGGCTACAGGTGCCGCATTCCCCAGGTCAAGCCACTTTTGAACCTGAAACAGCAGCAGAAGCGCCTGACCTGGGCTACAGAGAAGAGTTTGGAAGAAGACTGGGGAGAAGGAAATGCCAAAATGCCTGAAGTCCAGTGTCAAGTACCCACAGTCAGTGATGGTCTTGGGTGCCATGTCAGCTGCTGGTGTTGGTATACTGTGTTTTATCAAGGGGCAGGGTCAATGCAGCTAGCTATCAGGAAGATTTGGAGCACCTCATGCTTCCACCTGCTGAAAAGCTTTATGGAGATGAAGATTTCATTTTTCAGCATGTTCTGACACCTGCTCACAGTGCCAAAACCACTGGTAAATGGTTTACTGACCATGGCATAACTGTGCTCAATTGGCCTGCCAACTCTCCTGACCTGAACCCCATAGAGAATCTGTGGGATATTGTGAAGAGGAAGTTGAGCGACACCAGACCCAACACTCTGAATGAGCTTAAGGCCACTATCGAAGCATCCTGGGCCTCCATAACACCTCAGCAGTGCCACAGGCTTATTGCCTCCATGCCACGCTGCATTGAAGCAGTCATTTCTGCAAAAGGATTACCGACCAAGTATTGAGTGTATAGCTGATATAATTAATTGAAGGTTGACTTTTTTTGCATTAAAAAACACTTTTTTGTATTGGTCGGATGAAATATGCTAATTTTTTGAGATAGGGATTTTTGGTTTTTCTTGACTTTTTTTTCCAAAATCATCAGTATTAAAACAATAAAAGGCTTGAACTACTTCAGTTGTGTGTAATGAATCTAAAATATATGAAAGTCTAATGTTTATCATTACAGAAAATGATGAACTTTATCGCAATATGCAAATGTTTTTGAGAAGGACTGGTATACTGTACGTAGCATCTATCGTGCATCTCTCCTCTCCCTAGTTGATGCAGAGATTGTCTCAATTGATGCATTCAATAAGTCTTCACCCAAAAGTGGCCTTGTTGTCGGCATCACATTTATCAAGGTAAGCATAAAATTGACAACATATATTTTGAGTGTAACAATTTAATTATTATTACCGTCATACAGGACTCAGGTGACAAAGCCACCCCTTTCCTGAACATCTACTGTGACTATGAGCCTGGCTCAGAGTTCAACCTAGAATCTATTGCGCGTGAGTAAATACATGTTAATACTCACTCACTCAAATGATACTTTGTAAAATGATATTCATCTGCCTATCTGGACAGAAAGTTGTCTCAATCTGGAATTGCAGTTCACACCCTTCCAGCTATACCACACGGAGTAAGTTACATTTCATACTGATATGATAATTGATGTAAACATGTCAATTCTATCACATAATTGCAATGTAAAAGATTGACACATCCGCTGGTGATTTTTTTTTTCTCACTAAATACATCAGCAGGTGGGATTTATGTGGGGCTGCAGTTATCGATTATTTTAGTAGTCGATTAATCGATGAACTAGTTAGTTCAAATAATCGGATAAGTAACATGAAAAATTAAAATACCGGAGCTGAGCCTCAAACGGTTAAAAAAAAATGTTTTAAATGACGATCTATGTACAACAAAAGAACAATTGGCTAACTTACATAGCAAAAGTCCACTAGCTTAAATGCTATAAAATGCTATGTTTTTTTTTTTTTTTTTTTTTTTTTTTTTTTTAAAAACAATGCTCTAAACAAAAGGTTCAAACACATTTTCCACAAAAAACGGCTAAATATATCTATAAACGAGATTACAAATGCATTAAAAAACATGAGCTCAAACAAAAACTTAGCTTATGTTGGTCTTAACAGGGAGCAGTTGGATTCAGCCATGTGAAATGAGGCAGACCAGAGGGCAGTGCATCCACCCTAATCAATAAAACTAAATGCCAACACTTTCAAAATAAACCATTACAACGCCACTTTAATTAAACGAATACTCGAAGCAATAAAATTTAATTAGAATATTTTTTTCTAATCGAATACTCGAGTTAATCGATTAATCGTTGCAGCACTAGATTTATGTATAGAACAAAAAATATATTCCCGTTATCCTAACATTACTAGTATTGATGCAATATATTTGATTTTCTAGTCGTTGTTGTTCTATATTCAGTATTTGCAATTCAGACATGAAAATCTCTCACCTTTCGGCGAAATTTGCCATTTGGAAGTCAAAAAGGGTGACCTACGTGAATTGTGTAGATTTGAGGAGAAAATTTTTAAGGGGGGCGTCGGGAGATTTTTTTTTTGTTTTAATGTCTGACGATTGGGATGCAAACGGGGAAAGCGGCACAAAGCCCAAAAAAGCGCACTAAAGTGGCCAAAACATTGACTTATTTGAATGAAACAAAGGAGGGTACACTGTTGTGCCCCGTCGTTTCAATGCCAAGCTTGGCTGCACGTCGGCCGTGAATGAACACCTAAAGCACCGTCACGCAGTTGTAATTTTGGAAGACGACAGGGGACACTTACAAGCTGGCAGATCGTAAGTCCATCTAACTATCTAATGACATGTTTTATTGGAGTTGCTAAGCCTGTCGCGATATGCAACAAGTCCATTTATTGCACGTTAAATAAAAATGAGGGCGGTAATTTTCACGGCTGCGCTTTATTGCCGGGTGCGCGTGCATACATTTGTGCATGTGTGCTGATGGCATATGAGGCAATAGTTACTTTCACAGATGGTTATTGGTCATCAACATGCTGTAGAATTAAAGTTCAGACATATAAAATAAGGAAACACATCTATAGACCCTACTCACATGACGTCACAACTACGCCTCCGTGCCATATTGTCCGTCTACTCGTCGTGTTGATGCATTACCGCTACGTAAATTCCTCCTATTATGGCGTGTTTTTCTGCTCGTTAACATTAATAATCAAAATGGTGAAGGCGTGTGTGGCGGTTGGTTGCAATAACAGAGAAGATAGACGGAGAGACTTGAAGTTCTACCGTATTCCGAGAGACCCGGAGAGGAGAGCGAGATGGACTGCTGCAATTCGACGAGAAAACTGGGCTCCAAACGATTAACACGGATTATGTAGTAGTCATTTTATATCTGGTAAGATGCATTTAATATATATTTAGAGAGTTTTGGGCTGACAACCACAATTAAGATCATTGCGAGGCTAATCGCCGACAACATACAGTTTCAAATTCAAGATGCTTATTTCTTCCACCATCATTACATTTTGAATAATATTTAGCTGGTACCAAGTGAAAGAAGCTGGCCTCGTCTACGGATCATCAGTTAAACAGGTGTGTCCAAACCTTTTGCAAAGGGGGCCAGATTTGGTGTAGTAAAAATGCGGGGGACTACCTTGGCTGATTTACATAGAACAATATATTTAAACAAATTTTAGCAAGCCCTTCTGTGTGTCACATTTGCTTTATTATTTTTTTTAATTCATAATTTCAACAGTCTCGTCTTTTTGGCTTTCTCTTTCGACACTCGGACTCTTGCGAAATACTGCTGCTGTGAAAAAATAACCTAGCTTCAAGTTGCTATAATTTCTCGCTGCGTATCTTCCCTGTAATGTTGTCGTACATGTCAGTGTGTCTTGTTTAGTAATATTGCGTCACATCGAACTCTTTGAAAACAGCGACTGTTTCTTTGCAAATGAGGCAGACACAGTTGTTGCGTGTTTTATTGAAGAAATAGTCCAATATCCACCTATCCTTGAAGCGTCGGCCATCGCAGTCAACTTTTTTTTTTTTTGATTGTCGCCATTTTAGAAATCACACAGGGTAATGTTGCTTTGAGTGCTGCTCTTAAAGTTTTTCAAACTTTCGTGAGAATAGGCTGATTTTGTGTGGACAAGATAGTTGTAGATATCAGGGTAGCAGATGTCAGGCAGAGAGGGCGAAGACAGCGGGTCGAAAAATATCGATTTAGGCATCAAATATGGATCTGGCGAATGGATAGACTGAAGCTTTTCCACATAACGCCTTTTATGCAACGCATCCAATGAGTTTACAGCGTCTGAAAGCACCGTGGCTTCCATGAATTGCTCTATAAACTGAACGACTAATTGAAACCATTAAGAATAGGGCTAAACAGAGACGGACAATATGGCGGCCGGATACAGCGACATGTCATTCTGTGACGTTGGTGAGTAGCGTCTATATTAAACACTGTAAACGTTAGCTTAGCTACATTGAGGCTAATAGGGAAAAAGGATAACCTACTTTAGCCTGCTATAAAAACATTGACAGTCTTCTCCAAAACGCAAACTTGCGGTTAAAAGGTGACACTTCAAAAAGGAAAAATCGCTGTTTAACAGCATTTGCAAACGAAAAAAAATTGAATTTTTAAAAAAAAATTTGATCACTGACACCACATGCAATGACAAAAAGAGCTTTTTCTGCGGAGTTTAAAGCTTACGGTTAGCGGTTTAACGAACGTACTTCTGGTGAACATTTCAAAATAAAAGCATGTCATGTTTGTCATATAAATAACGATTTCTGGAGTTAATCCCACGTACTTCAGAATTCAGATTCTACACTAAGAATACCTTTAAAATGACACCCTTTATGAAAAATCTGATTGGCAATGAATAATTATTATACTACTATTATTTATAGGAGTATACTATAATATTAATGCTAGATATCTTTTTAAGAATTGTTTTGAATCATGTTGAAAAGGCGAAGTCAGTGTTCTGAATCTGTTTACATTCTATTCTTTTGCATTAGTTAATGCTATCAGCATTTGACCTCATTGTTTATTTGTGATTTATTGTTGTTATTTAGTTTTTTTGTACTTCAATAAAGAGTAAAGTGTTCCAAAATGTTTTTTGTGAATTAATAAGCGTCATCAAAAATTTCATTGCTAAATTATAAAATAATAAAAAGGGGGAAAAAATTATTAGATTAGTCGACTAATCGTAAAAATAGTTGGCTGACTAATGTGGAGAAAATTTGTCGTTTGGGACATCCCTAGTTGTACAGTGTACCGGAACATGTTTCCTCCACACCCTCCTCACCTTTTTAACCCCGACACATTTTTATGCCTGACAATGAATAACAGTGCTGTGTGATATGGAAAAAAACATCAATCACAAAACGGGTCATATATTGTGATAAAAAATAAAGGTCTCATCTAAAGAAACGCACATATGTATGTTTTGTACTTTGCAATATTTTACAGATTATCAGAGTTGGTTGAAAGACATGTTTTTAAGATTTATTTTAATGGCTACAAAGCAACAAAATGATCAAGATGGACAAATATATTGTCAAAATAAACAAAAAAATGTATGTTTTGTGATAAATTAATAAACAGCTGAGGTATCTGATATGTACTTGGTAGCGGCAGATCCTCAAAATCAAGTAACTCAGACTTGAACTCTGGTGCAAAAATATGTGTTTGGTACAACTCTATTAAAAAGACATTTTTTGGGTCTTTTTTTAGAGTGCAAAGGGATGACAGCGTCAGAGAAACTGTGTTTCTTCTCAGTGGTCACGACCAGAGAGTCCACCTGTACAAGGAGGTGTGTGTGTTTGTGTGTGTCGGTACATTTGTGTACGGTTGCTCAAATTTAGATGCTTGACAAGTGTATTAGAACTTGATGCCAATTACAACTAATTGCTGATTAAGGGATATCAACACACTAGCTTCAAGCAAGATTTTGTTTGTAACTTTAATTTCTACTATAAATTGTAATATAAAGTAATATATTGTTGACAAGTATTTTACTTGAATACGAGTTATTGTTAACATCATACAGCAATAGAAAATTTTGATTGCATAAGTCAGTCAAGTCAATCATAGCTATATTGGTTTTCGACAGAATGCATCACTGCACCAGTTTGAAGAGCAGCCGGTGGAGAGACTCTTTCCAGAGCTACAGCAATTGCCCAGCAAGTTAGTCCACCTTTAATTTTGTGGTCACGCTTATGTGAAAATGAATGAAATAATAAACTCGCTATTTTGTTCCATGTACATGCTTATCCCGTGTAGGTGTTTTGGGGTGTTTACGTTGGGACGCTCCGAGAATACGACAAATTTCATATTCGCATTCACATGGTTCCATCTCCATTCAAACGATGTCGCAATTACGTGTGAAAACGATGTAGTATTCATCTCAGGGCCTAGGGGGCAGTGTGGATTTACAAGGCAACAGCCAATGATGCACTTCCTTGACACCAACAACCTCCTGAGCCCGGAAGACAACATAGCCGCCCACTCCAAGCAATGCACAAAAATGGAAACATTTAACATATTTGAATAAAAAATATTACAAAAACAGTAAATTAAAGCCGACGTTCTGCCATGTCAGCTTTTTTTTTTATTGTTTAGTAGCTTTGGAAGTGACAAAAATGTGAAAGAAACAATCATTGTCAATAAGTCAATTCCAGTCATATTTAACTTTAGCTCTAAATCACAACAACAAAGGTTCTTTATTACTCCAACAACTGTTCAAATAATTTTCTGCGAGTGTTGACCAATAATAGTTATTATTTAGTTTGTGAATTAGAAGACAATTTTCAAAAGGGTCCTTGTTAATAAATCTGCTTACTGTACATGTTTTTTTTAAAGTTGTCTCTCCTCACTCCCTGCAGTGTGTTATGGATGGACATGTTGTGCATACCTGGAGGCCAACGACTGTCGGCATTTGGCTGTCAAAATGGCTGTGTTGGACTAGCTGTGGTCAAACAGTATCCACCAGGTGAGGAGTCCGCTAGAAATTAAACCCGCTTTGATTTGCGTTGTTTCAAGTAACAATTATTGTGATAAAATAGATGAGACTCAACAAAAAAATAACTAATTAGACGTGTCATAGTTAATCTTGATTAGGCTAAGCACAGACTTTAAAGTGTGTATGACAGGATGAAAAAAGTCTTTAATAGCATTATAATGTGAATTAGAATCATATCTTCAGACGATTCGACTATATACAACAATTTGGCAAAGCCCAGATGACGACAAATTAGTCTTTTCATCTGCCACTCCTGCCATTGTAGCGCTCTAGCGTCCCCAAATGGAGGATGACGTCGGCAGGGTCATGATTTCATCTGATTTAGAATTCGGCCCATTGAGGGGGAATTATTCAGAACGAGGAAAATGCGACGAAGAGAGCAGCAAAATGTCATTGTTTCAATCCCTCTATTGTAATATTTTTACAGGATATTATAAATTAGTCGACTAATCGTGAAAAGTTAGCTGACTAAATGGGAGAAAATTAGTCGTTTGGGACGGACCTTACTTGAACAGTGTACCGGAACATATTTCCTCCACACCCTTCTCACCTTTTTAAGGCCGGACCCATTTTCATGCCTGAATAAGTCTTGTGCTAAATGGAATATGAAATATTAAAAATGTATTTACTAAGTACGACAGGGCTAAATTATTGCATAAAGGTCAAGACTGCCGTCTTCTTAAACCTCCCGAACGGTATTTTATGCCACTGGAGTTAGTCTCTTTGTCGCCTTTCAAACACAAAAAAATCACACAAACTACCCCGACTCGTGCCACACGCGGTGGTGGGGGCGATTGCCTTCACCGATCGTCCAGCCCCCGGCGGCGAGCAAGTTTCGGCTCGTCGGTCCCTTGCTTTGGGGACGCAGCTGGGGAATGAACACTGAAAATGGCGTATTCTCAGTGGATAAACCGGCCGATGTTGGAGCGCGTGGCTGCCCGAGCCCAAGCCATGGATAGCACTATCCGGGCGGGCACGTGAAGAGGGCCAAGAGGGGTGGAAGTTTCTGGGAACAATCGAGAACCGGAGACGAGAGCGGGGGGCTCCCCGGGCCCAAGCTGAGGATAGCGCTCTCTCGGCAGGTACCCAAAGAGGGCCAAGTTGTGTGGAAGTCTCGACACAATCGAGAACCGGAGACCCCACCTTCATCGGCCGGCGACCATGGTGTGCCACAAGTCGCCAGTGGTCTGTTGAGGGAGGCAGCCACTCCTGCTTTCTCGGTGAACAGGGAGCATTGTCTCCCACAAAATGCAAGCCACCTCCTTATTAAAACGTGAGCCATGATCCCAGTATTTGATAAAATATTAAACATGTAGCTTACTCACTTCCTCGTCCCTACCAATGGTCACTCTATTGTCATACTTGTTTTGCCCATTCTTCGCGGTGAACAGGATCTTTTTGAATCCCAGAAAGGCTCACACCACTCTCCCGATGTAGCAACAAAAGCCTGCAGCACATTGGGCTGGCGTGACATGAAAAATAAACCAATTAATCTGCAAAATCAGCTGGATCCGCAGTACTTTTGTATACAATAGTACGGCTGTATAGTGGCTCATTTTTCTGGTGCGGGATTCAAAAAATTGAATAACTATATCGATCGCTTCTGCACACATCCAAGTGGTCCCTTTCATTCACAAGTTTAAAATACCGCTTGTAATATGAAATATACATGCTTTTTTGTGTCACAGGCACTTTAAATGATGTAATTAATCGTAATGAATTAAAGTTCTGCCTTTTAAAATCATTTAAAGCATGTTAAACATTCATATGTACATGCACATTTTATGACGCCAAACCAAAAGCGGCTTTGGATCTTAACTCACGCCAGCTGATTACCGTATGTCATAAGTGAAGAAACCTGGTGGGTGGGTTATTATGCAAGTCGGTCTCACACATAGAAATGCTGCGATTTCACGTGTATTGGTGTAGTATATACTGTGTTTTTACCAGAAGTTTTGCAGAGCTGGCGTGTTCAGTTCGACAGTCCCATCTCCATTGTGCTGCTATTTCCTCTCATCGGCCAAACAGAGCTGCCGAGTGGAGAAAAAGGTATCTAAAAAAACATGAATGACGATTAAAGTGATTTGACGATTGAAGTCTCTGATTTGTTTTCAGGTTTTGGTAATGAAGGCTACAATCTACTGGTGACCAGTACAATAGAAATGGCAGTTGTCTACAGGTGAGGTTTTGGTCATTCAAAGAAATTTTTAATCAGAGAAAACCCCACGGCAAAGACAGCTGGAGACATTCAGACGTTTTTTTTTTTTTTTTTTTTTTTTTTTAATCCTCTCAAATAGATGATGATTATACACAATTCATAACAAATTAAAAAAGTAATTATGAACAAAGCATGCGACAAAGTACAAGATAAAATGAGAACAAAAGAAGAAAGTCCAATTGTAAACCAACCTGGGCCTCATCCCCGCCATTGACGGAATAAGAGAAAAAGGCTCCTTCTCCATTGAATAGCCTCGAATGCCGAGCAGGGCAGAGGTTATATGCAAATGAGCAAGTTCATTCCAGACTTCAGGGTTGAACCATACATGGTGGAAAAATACAAAGTGTAAATAATACTTTCCTGTGTCCCCCTTATCATATCTTTGAGGAGGAGAGTTCAAATGTTTATAGAGATGAACACAAGAGCAATGAATGAATACGTCTAATTATTAGGGGTGTATTAGCGGTATGTTCCTCTGTATGTGGGTCAACGTTTCGGTACGGGTTCGGTACAATAGGGAAAACAAAAAGGCTTTTTTAAATCACAGCATTTGAAAGTTAAAGTTTGTTCTATTGGCTAAAACTAAACCACTAGGGAACTTTTAGTTTTGGTCGATTTAAGCGGCGCAGGTCGAGAAAAGCGCTAGTGTTTTGCCTTAAAGGGGAAGTTCAGAATTTTGACACCAGGCTTAATCTTCGCGTTAGCGAGGGTTTAATCAATTGGTAGAGTTGATTTCAACAAATTCCGTGTAGTTTGTTAGTTTCAGGGTTTCGGAGTGGCTAAGCTAGCGCGAGTCAATTAGGCTGACTTAGCATGGCAATAACAAACAATGTATGCACACATGAAAATCATCGATGACCCATGCAATCAATAGTGTTAGCTATGTTTTCAGGATAAAGTTATTAAAACTTACCATTGCCTGTCAATAATTGCAGTATGAGCAGCAACATTGTGATCCAGCAGCTCTGCAAAGGAGCAGAGCAGAGTGATATCACATCGTTTTTTTTCACCGCTGATTTTTTTATGTCTTAGCCAGCAGCAACTAACCAGTTTATATTCTTCCTCCTTCTTCGATCTTCATAAGGAATTAGTGGAAACTTGGTTTGCCCATTTCGCCTGTCTGTTTCCACAGCCTCTAAATGCACATTTTGCCATGTTGCCGGCAGTCACTTAACTCAGCAGACTGATGCTGCATTCAAGGAAGGTGGAAAGTCAGAGTCTCCAACGTCCAACCTGGAAAAATATTGTTGGAATGCATCCACTATTTGATCGCTTACGAGAAGGCAGGTTTGCTGGAAGTCAAATGTCTATTGATGGCCAAAATAAAAACCAACTTGTCGCGATCAGCCATGTTTGCTGTTTACATTCGCCTGGAACGCCTTGAGGTCGCAAATCGTACTATCCGGGGGTGATATGTCCGACTTCCTACCTTCCTCAAATGCATCTTGAGCACGATTGGCCAAAGCACTCCTCTCTATTGTGGTAGCATCTAAAGAAATACCGTAATTTCCCGAATATAAGGCGCACTCGTGTATAATGCGCACCCCAAATTTACTTGTAAAATCTTGGGAAAATTATTGTACCCGTTTATCACGCGCACCCTAATTTTAGCACCAATAAATAGAAGAATACAAGAAAACAGAGCTCGTGTACAGATACAGAAATGTCATTTTACTGACTGGTGAAACACAGCACAAGCATAGCACATTGGTAGTTCAAAACATTACCATAAACTGACAAAATGTATGGTAATAATATGATTTGACAACTTCTCCAACTTACCAGAATCTAGGAGAAAACAAAATGTGACTTTTCTTTTAAAGGTTGCTGTATAAATTGCTCGTTTCATCATGATGAATAAATGTTTTGTCCATGGATCGATACGGTAAAATGAAAGTGAGAACGTAAGTCGGAAATCCGTGAGAGCTCATCGCCGTCAACACGACAGTAACAATAGGAACTATCGTTATTTGGGTTTCAGTTTCCCGGGAACAGATATAGTAGACGGACACACACAGGAAGTCTGTAGTTATGTTTGTTATGGTCCGAGTTGCAGAGCTGCAATAAATGTTGACTCAAATGAGTTCAAGAAACTAAATTCTGTGCTTTATGAAGAGTGAAAAAAGCTGAATTTAACACAGACGAAATCATTCGGACGATTAGGGTGAAGTATTATCGAAACAAAATGGTGACATCACATACCGTAATGGTCGGCAACGGGTCGCCGCATACGTTTCTTCAACACAACGTGGCCGTGTCAATAAAAAAAATCGGTTTATATATATGTAATATATATATATTTCTGTCTTCATCCATGTACCCGTTTATAATGCGCACCATGATTTTACAAGTTGATCTTGGGGAAAAAAAGTGCACATTATATTGGGGAAATTAATGTAGTCCTGCAGAATGAATTGAATTGCCGCAGTTTGGTGTGACATTGTTGTGGCCACATGGGTGTTTTGGAACAATAATCTGCATTTTGGAATTTATTTGACTATGTTGGATCATTTTTTATTGGCATGCTAAGCAGGCACCATTGACTCGCACTAGCCTAGCTTTGGAGCCCTGAAACTGACAAAAAACTTACAAACTGCACAGAATTTGTTGAAATCAACTCCACTAACTAATTTAAACCCAGCTAACTCGTCGATTAAGCCTATTGAGAAAAAATCTGAACTTCCGCTTTAAGGAAGACTTCATTTCACCTACAGTTGGATTGAACAACATTTCTGCTTGCAGCGGCTGTGCGAAGGATGAATAGCGATGAGGTAATGAATCCAGTTAGGGCTAAACAATATCATATGACGATGTTGAAAATAAACGTTTCATTTTATACCGTATACCGCCCTCCGCCGAGTGAAAGCCGGGCCAATGTCATCCTGGTAGCCTCCCATTTTCTTGTTTTTGTCTCCTCGGACAAAACTTTTCGTCTGTTTTGTTGCTTTGCCCTGTTTGCAGAATTTGTGCGAAAGCGTTCGCATTGACTTCCGTCTTTATAACAAACGGGGAAAGGGGGAAGTGGCATATGCCGTAAAGAAGTCAACACATTTGTAGTTTTTTTGTGTGGCTGGGTTCCTGCCACCTAGAGCTGTCCCGACTAGTCGACGTAGTAGATGTCCTCGATGACGTAAATGCGTCAACGTCCCGTCGACGTTTAGTGTACGGTTAAAAAAATATATGCGTGGAAAGTTGAGAATGTTGGACACTCGCTATGCAAGCGGGGAAAATGGCACAAAGCCAAAAACGCACCAGAGTGGCAGAAACATTGAGTTATTTCAATGAAACAAAGGAGGGTACATTATTGTGACCTCTTTAATGCCAAGCTTGGCTGCACGTTGGCACCACACCTAAAGCGCTGTCACCTAGTTGTAATTTTGAAAGACGACAGGAGACAACAAGCTGGCAGATCGTAAGTACATCTAACTAACGGCTTGTTTTATTGAAGTTGCTAAGCCTGTCGCGATATGCTATGAATCCATTTACCGCACGGTAAATAAAAATGAGGGCGGTAATTTTCACGGCTGCGTTTTATCGTCGCTTGTATGCGTGCGTGCATACATTTGTAAGTGCGTGTTAATGGTATACGAGACTCCAGTTTGACAGATGTTTATTGGTCATCAACACGCCCCAGAATTAAAGTTCATATATACAAAATAAGAAAACACATCTATGTTAAACACTGTAAACGTTAGCATTGCTACATTGAGGCTAATGGGGAAAAAAGACAACCTATTTTAGCCTGCTATAAAACATTGGCAGTCTTCTCCAAAATGCAAACTTGCGGTTAAAAGGTGACACTTCAAACATGAGAAATCGCTGGTTAACAGCATTTGCAAACGAAAAAATGAAGGGGAAAAAAAGTCTATTACTAACACCACTTGCAATGACGAAAAGTGCCTTTTTTGCTGAGTGTAAAGTTTACGATTAGCGGTTTAGCAAACGTACTTCCGGTGAACATTTCAAAACAAAAGCATGACATGTTTGTCAATTGCTGGAGTTAATCCCACATACTTCAGAATTCAGATTCTACACTAAGAATAGCTTTAAAATGACACCCTTTATGAAAAATCTGATTGGCAATGAATAATTATTATATTATTATTAGGAGTGGGAGCCTCTTGGTACCTCACGATACGATACGATTTGCGATACAAATCTCACGATAACGATGATCTGGCGATATGGCGATACAACGATTATCGATACATTGGTAAGGAAATCATTCTAGGATATTCTACAAACAACTAATAAACAGAAAAACAAGCTTCCGCTGTGAATTGGAATGAGTTTCACAATTGTAGACGTCCAATCCAATTACACTGGGAGGGTGGCAGCAAATGAACATCATTCACTGCCATCCCTCCCACTTCAAACGGATTGAACATCTATGGCAGTCGGTGGCAGCCAATGCCAGGCAATGAGGTAATTTTGGGCCATTTAAGGTCATTTACCTGTTGATTTTCGGTTATTTCCTGTTGATTTTGGGGTATTTTAGGGGTCTCTTCCTGTTTATTTTGAGTTACAGAACAGGAAATGACCTGGGAATTACCCAAATGAAAAGGCAGTGACTTAAACTCAACAGGAAATGACCTGTAAATGCCCTGAAAATCTGACAGAATGACTGTGATTGTGAGTGTTTTGGTTTTCAAATGAACGAACGTTCCCAGTCTAAATGGATTGGGCGTCGATCACCGTCAATGCTGCCTTAGAGTTAACTGAGACACTATTATGGTGGAAGATTTTGGTAGCAACTTGATGGTTCATTTTTATTTTATTTTTTTAAACATTGACACCTTTTTTAAACGATATCTCGATTCTTGGCAGGAGCATATCGATAACCTTTTGGGATACAAAGTATAATGATATATCATTTCGATATTTTGTCACACCCCTAACTATTATATACTGGACTGTCTCAGAAAATTAGAATACACAATATTCTAATTTTTTGAGATAGTCCTGTGTATATATACAGGACTGTCTCAGGAAATTAGAATACACAATATTCTAATTTCCTGAGACAGTCAGGAAATTAGAATACACAATATTCTAATTTCCTGAGACAGTCAGGAAATTAGAATATTGTGTATTCTAATTTCCTGAGACAGTCCTGTATATATACACAGGACTGTCTCAAAAAATTAGAATATTGTGTATTCTAATTTTCTGAGACAGTCCAGTATACACAGTAGTAGTGATGCACGATAATGTAATGTAATGTAATGTAATTTCAACCGATATCGATAACCGATAATTTCCTCCTCATTCCAACCGATAACCCATAATGTCAAGCCAATAATTCTATTAAAAGATTTATGTAAAATTTTAAAGTATACACAAGAGAAAATATTACTGTGCAAAAATATAATTTATTGCTCTTTTTTCAACATCAAATGTGAACAAGTAGTAAATTCAACATCTAAATAATGACAGATCGTCTGACATTGTGTAATGGTAAACTTTGGGCAACAATTACTTACAGAGTAAATACCTAAGTTGCACAAAAATGCCTTTGAAAGTAAGCCATTCCTAACATATATAACATTACTACATTGCAAAAACACACCTCCTTAAAACTAGTCAATTTTAAGTGTGAATCTATTGGAAATAATTATCTGCCAGCGCTTCAGGTGTATTTCACTCAGATTTCTTGGAAGAAAAATAGCTAGCTGAAAATAAGTTTAAAAGCCTTATTTTAAGCAATAAATTATTATACTTGATCCTAAAAAAAAATGTTTGTCAGAAATGTTCTTTATTCAAGAATAGGTATGTTTCAAAACATTATTTAAAAGCATTTTTTAAATTGAGAAGTGTTAATGAGTGCCAATAAGTTTTGATTATCTACTATGACTGTTACTGAGCAGACAAATAAGTTGAATAATTTGAAAAATGATTGCTAATGTTATATGCTTTGTTGCACACTGTGAAAATGATTAACTCAAAAGAGGGAGATGTCATGTATCCATTGTACAGCGCTTTGTTTACATTTGCGGCACTCACGACACTTGCTTTACGGCAGCTCAGCTAATACACGGCAGTATTATTCGTCCGGAGTTGTAGCCCGCATCCCCGTGTGTGTGCCTGAGTTTTGTTCAGCCGAAGATAACGGCAGCGTGGCTGCATTTATCCTTGTATTGAAAAAAAAAAAATCTCCTCCCGCCTGTGCCCTTCAGTCCATCCTGGCGCCAAATTGTCACCCACGCCAGGCCTCTGTCTGGCTTGATGAGTGGAACCGGAATGGCGGCGGTAGCTACGTTCGTAACTGATATCTGCCTGCCCCGACCGGCTCGCCGCGGCATATTCGAGGCCTGGCTCTGCTCCGGGCGGAGCCGCACGCGTCACGTCCCGCACGGCGTGGGGGAACGCTCGAGAAACCCGCCCCGCCGGCCTGCAAGGACTGGCCACAGCGGCGGCCTCCGTCGGAAGACGGCTACTTGTCGACTATCGGTTTCGTGCCGGTGTTAAGCATTAGATGGAGTTTACCACCCGCTTTGGGCTGAAAGAGGACGCTTTTTTCCGCCTCGTGAAACTTCTGCAGTGCATGTTTTGCAGATGGCGAGAGCGTAATTTATTTATTTATTTATTTATTTTACACAAATCCAGCCATGCCAATGACAGCTGCCATTATCTCAAACTGCTTCTGTTGTGTAACTCCGCCTCCTCAACCCCTCCTCCCTCAGGGGCTTCAGAGAGGGGAGGGGTTGAGGAGGCAGCGGTGCTGAATTCTTCGGTTGCGCACATATGGAGGCAAAATCAAGTATATAATTATTGGATTGCATTATCGGTTGAATTTTTTAAAATCTGGATTATCTGTGTGACGTCATAATGGCCATTATCGGCCGATAAATATCGGTAACCGATATTATCGTGTACCTTTAATATATAGTACTATACTGTAATATTATTGCTAGATATTTTTTAAGAATTGATTTGTAGGTAGATGGCAATATAGTGTAAAGCGCTTTGAGCGCCTTGAAAGGTGGAAAAGCGCTATATAAGTATAACACCATTTACCATTTACCATTGAATCATATTGGAAAAGCGAAGTCAGTGTTCTGAATCTGTTTACATTACATTCTTTTGCACTAGTTAATGCTTTCAGAATTTAACCTCATTGTTTATTTGTGATTTATTTTTATTCACGTGTTTATTTGTACTTAGTCAAGAATTTAAGTGTTCCAAAATGTTTTTGTGAACTAATAAGCATCAACAAAAATTTCATTGCCAATTTAGTGATTTTTTTTTTTTTTTTTTTTTTTTAAATCATTAGATTAGTCTAAGAATAGTCTTCTAACTAATTGGGAGAAAATAAGTCGTTTGGGACAGCCCTACTGCCAGCCTCCTCAAAGTGTCATTCAACTAGTTTTCAGTGGAAATATCATCACAAATGTTATGAAAATATTTTATGAAGGTTGAAAAGTTCTTAATTTTTTATTTTATTAGACAGGTTGAGCTAAAGTTTCTAGCGTACACTCTCTTTTCAATGTTATTGCTCCAGTGCCTCTCGATGATATTACAGCTTTGTTTTTATGTTTAGAAATGTCCAGGAGAAAGGCCTGTCCCAATCGCTATTCCTCGCTGAGAGTGACCAGTGGGATGCAGTGCTTTGTGCTTTGGTTATTGATCTGGATTTTGATGGGCAGAAAGAGGTGCTGCTAGGAACATATGGGCAGGTCAGAAAGTAATAAGGCAATTTGCTATTGTCAGAAAATTCCATCTAAATAACTGCTTTTCATTCACTTGTGCAGGAGCTTCTCTGTTACAAATTCCAACACGCAGCAGCAGGAGAGGAGGGACATTTTCAGTTGTTGTGGCGACGGAGTTTCAAGAGTCCTTTGCTGTCAATCATCTACTTAGACCTGACAGGGGATGGTTTGAGAGAGCTGGCTATCCTCACGCTGAAGGGACTGCATATCTTACAGGTGTGTACAACTGTGCATGGCACCGAACCAGTCAGAGATTCGCAATTGTCATCAAAGAAGTAAAGCCAGTGTCCTGCACCTGTGTCGTAGACTCACCAACTCAGCAAAAAAAAAAAAAAAGTAGAAAAGTGTACTGCTGACCTCAAATGATCACCTGGAGAATAATATCAAGTACAATAGCGTCTCTAAGGTTTAGCACAATCTGTTCCAGGATGCTGTGTCATCTCCAAATTGTGTCTTTCCTATTAATAATGCAATGTATTCCTGGGTAAAATTGTCTGCGTCAGAGACTGCAGATGTGTGTCGCAAATGGCTCCCAAGTCAATCGCAAGGCACGTATAGAAAACCAAGCACATTCACATCAATGACAAATGTAGAGTAAAATTGACATAATGGAGTGATGCACCAAATACCATATTGGCCCGAATATACAGTGTTTTTTACATTGAAATAACACTGAAAAAGAGGAGGTCATTTTATGTTCGCGTCTAGACATTATACCTATTCACGACGCTAGATGGCGCCAGATATCATTGAAGCGATGTTCTGGCATGACAGATCTCAGCTACTCTTTTTTTTTTTTTTAACCAGTTTGCATTATTTTATTGCAATGTTTTTCTTATTCAGATTTGTTTCAAGACTACAGTTACAGTTAGACTTCACTTTGATGGTTAATGCAGTTATTGCAATTTTGTTGTTTTATCACAATAGATTGGTTTATTTACATTTCAAAAACCAGAATCCATTCATTTACGAATGTGATTGCACTTTATTTTACATATTTAAATGTTCAGATATTAAGATTTGAATGAGGCAAAATAACTTTTCTAATTTTTCTCTCAAATGTATTGTTATAATCATTTCTTTCAGATGAACTGTAATTATTTTCTGTATAAAAATTAATTTGGTGTTCAAAAAGTATTTTTTCAAACTTGAGTCTTGAAAAAGAGGGGGTCGTCTTATAATCAGGGCCGTCTTATATTCGGGCCAATATGATATATGGTGGTAGGGCTGGGCGATATGGCCTTAAGTACGTATCACGATAAATTGAGCAGATTTACCTCGATAAAGATAAATGACGATAAACTCGCCCAAGCAAACTGTTATATAATTTGAAAATTTGAATCAATGCATGGAATACAAATTAAGTTTCTCATTAAATTTATTTACCAGCTTTCAATTTAACAATTGCACATGCAGTCTAAACATTAAGTATTTAAAAAAATCTTGTAAACAATAAGAATTCTTGTGTGATCATTTATAACAGCTTGTATGACTTGAAAAATATCATCACTTGAATTTCATTAAATTCATTCCGCATTGTTATACACTAGATAGTGGCATACGTTTAGATATTTAGAATAGATACAAATACGACACATCCAACCGCCCCCCAGAAATTATACTTAATTAAAAAATAAAATGTTTCACAAACCTTTCCTTTCTTTTATTCGGCTCAATTATTTACATCTTATGATTTTGGAAATCCCTACAGTATGCAATAAATAATATTCCTGTTCCCAAGCACTGTGCTTACTGTACTGTAATTTTTACAAAAAATAAACAATACATAGTTACTCCCCGTCATCTAGGACGAGCCACTTACAAGACTAGCACTGTCGTGTATTACAAATACTGCTTTGAACACATCTTCACAGACAAAAGCAATGACACAGGCTTAAAGAGGTCAACTTTAATTGTGTAAATCACACTTAATAACGACACGATCTCCTGGTTGAAATAGACGACATCCACTTAATTCTATTGAAGATATGTAATGCTGAGGCAATTTGTCAACTTTACTTTTAAAAAGAAACGTGCACTGTTTATCCAGTAGATGGGGCTCTTGCAGTGTGTCAAACAGTGATTCAATTTAGGGCAATTGTCTTAAAAGTGGTTCATTGTTTCAGAAAGCCTCGGTTTTTCCATCCCTATCTGGAACCCGTGAAGAGTTTACTTAATGTCGGGTGAAAGTTTGGTGAAGCTAACTTAAGCCCGACTTCATCCCGTTTACTTGTAGCGTTAGCCGCTAGCGTTAGCTGCTAGCGTTAGCCTACCGGGCTTCTGTTTGATTGGCTTCCTGAAAACCATGTGACTCCAAACGTAAGCACACTGTCTGCTTTCTTAAAGGGGAATGAACATAGCCGAACAACACAGAGTCAAAGCGTGAAAAGACTATATTTTCTTCTTTTATTAAATTACCGAATTTACCGACATGGTCAAAATTATGTCGGTCATCGTGAAGAATTTCGGTAACGGTAAATTTTCGGTTTACCGCCCTGCTCTATATGGTGGCACCACTAAAAGTGTGTTTACTGTTTCAGTCCAAAATAATTTTATACCTCCTTGAAGTTGGCATCCCGTCAGATGCAAATTGAATAAAAAGGATGTCAATAGTTTGTACAATGTTTGTGCTGTAAAAATGTTTGTTTGTGGTGCTATTGTTTAATAGGTAGAGATATTAATTTCGAGTGACGACGTCAATCGCAGCCCTCCATCACAGCTGACGGAGCGTACCAACTTTCTCAATAACAGAGGGGTGTCCCAACAACTAGCGCAAACGTAGCACAAACGAATGCCACCCCATCGGGTGGGTTTTGCAGTATATCGGGGACTGCGAGTCACGTCATCACTCGAAATGAATATCTAAAGCTCCCCATTTACTGCAGTTATTTGTGTTATGTTTGCACTTGTTGTTCGGACACCCCTCTGTTATTGAGAGAGTTGGTACGCTTCGTCAACCGCAGGAGTTGGATACAGAAAAGCTGCGAGTGACGTCATCACTCGAAATTATTATCTCAATATCTATAAATAGATAGCAGCACAAACACAATTTTTTACAGCACAAACGTAGCATAAAAGAATGCCACCATTTCGGGTCAGATTTGCAATAAATGAGGGGCTGCGTGACGTCTTGGCCTGCGATAACAAATTTTAGTGTGCGATAATTTATCTCATAAATTATTGCGATATGCGTTATTATTGCGCCCCCTCTCCCAATTTTTGTTGTTTTTTTAAAACCAATTTACAATAACACAGTGAGAATACAATATATATTAATAGACCAAGTACACCCATTTAAGCGCGATAAATGTTTACTCATTAATTGAAAAATAGTTTTTAAGAAATCACAACTAAAAACATTACACCATGCCTCTTGTAAGTAAAAGACAATATTAATAGCGCACAGAAACACAGAATAAATAAAATGGCTTTTTCAGGGGGAAAAAAAAATTGCACATAATAACTTAGCATTTAGGCAAATGAAAACTTTTCCCCTCATAGCTTCTGCTATGGCGTTCCATGTGTAATATTCTAATTGGATGTTTTCCGAGGCACCCTGAAGCACACGCAATGGTGATGTTGTTTTGTTCATGTGACGCGGCAGTGAGAGAGGCAGACAGCCTGCCGAGAGCCACAGGTTGAGAAACTGTTGTTGTTGTTGTTGTGTGTTAATAAAAAACTAAGTTGTCAGCACTTCGTGTGTACACATAATAGGAAACCATACAGCTTCCTTTTTAATGTTTTCCTTATAAAGATGATCTGCTGCATCATAAATCACTTTGTGACTTTCCACCTCCATGATGGAGAGTTCTTCATCCATGTTCGCTGGTTAAACCATGAATAAGCAACTGGGCTGTTGACTCCAGGCCCGGCTCCGCCCTTTTTGACGGATGCGTCTCCGGCAAAAATAGAAAATAGCCTAAACCATCGGCTGGCTCCGGCACGCCGGAGATGGTCTGCAGTCAATCTGGAGCACTGACATGGCCGATATACGTTGAATAAATAGGATATAATTGGAACGGATTGGCTCTGGCGCTATTTTTTGCAGAACCTGGAACGAAGATGCATTTTGCGTGGATGGAAACAAGGAAGGCGAACTTTTAACAGCATGTATGCCGCACGCACGTGCACGCGAGGCGATAAATTGCAGCGGAAAAATTACCGCCTTCATTTTTATTTACCGTGCGATAAATTGAATTATTGCATATTGCGACAAGCTTAGTGACGTCATCACTTGAAATTAATATCAATATCTCGAAAACGATAGCAGCACAAATAAAAATTTTAACAGCACAAACGTAGCACAAACGATTGACACAAATTAGCCATTTTTAATCAAAATGTGGGGCTGGTTGACCTCAGATTGACCAATAAAATAATTATAATTATCTTATAAACTTTTTACAGCCAAAACGTTGCACAAACGATTGGCATCGTTTTTATATAAATTCTCATCTGATGGGGGACCAACTTCAGGGAGGTGAATTGTATCACTAAAATAACAAGGCCAAAACATAATGTTGTGATGACATAAGCAAAATTGTACACTAATTGGCTACCGAAGTCCTTTTTTCTGATATCTAAGCATCCTAGTCACAAGGAAACAGCTCACTCAGAGTGCTTGCTTTAGATTTAAGAAATCGATATATCATTTTAAAAAGGCGTCACTGTCTTTAAAAAAAGGCTGCTACCAAAATCTTCCATTAGAATACTGCAGTGCTTCTCAATTATTTTCTGTTATGGCACCCCAGGAAGACGTAAACGTTAAATCCTAACCCTATAAATACACCTCTGCATAACAGTGTGCCCTTTTCAATATTAAAGAAAAAAAGTAGTATAGACCCTACCCACGTGACGTCACAGCTCCGCTCTCCTGAATGGTACCGCCCCTTGTCCGTCAAAAAATAGTGTTAACCTGTTACGGCTACGTACATTTCTCCTATTTACGGCGTGTTTTTCTGCTCCTTAACATTAATAATCAAAATGGTGAAGGCGTGTGTGGCTGTTGGTTGCACTAACAGAGAAGATGGAAGGAGAGACTTGAAGTTTTACCGTATTCCGAGGGATCCAAAGAGGAGAGCGAAATGGACGGCTGCACTTCGACGTGAAAACTGGGCACCAAAAAATCACCACAGACTATGTAGTAGTCATTTTATATCCGGTAAGATGCATTTAAGATATACTTAGAGGGTTTTGGGCTGACAAATAACCACAATTAAGATCATTGCGAGGCTAATCGCCGACAACATACGACGTAGTACGACATAGTTTCAAATTCAAGATGTTTGTGACTTCCCTTTCTTCCACCATCGTTATTTTTTGAATAATATTTAGCTGGTACCAAGCGAAAGAAACTGGCCTCGTCTACGGGGCTGACAAATAACCACAATTAAGATCATTGCTAGGCTAATCGCCGACAACATACACGTATGTATGTAGTGAGAGTGCTATCGCTAAACCATATAAACATTAAAAGCCTTAACTCCATTGACAAACGACATGAAATACATTAGACTTGACAGTGGATGTTAGCAATAACAAAAGATTTTGAATTGAAAATTTCGTAACTCACCTTTCCAAGCACAAGATAGATTCCTGCCGAACGAGGACCTGTTTCACCCAACCAGCAACGAAGTATTTATAAGCCTCCAAGCTCTTGAAGTTTTTCAAATTTTCGTGGGAATAGGCTGATTTTGTGTGGACAAGATAATTGTAAATATCAGCGTAGCAGATGTCAGGCAGACAGGGCGAAGACAGTGGGTCGAAAAACATCGATTTGGGCATCAAATATGGATCTGGCGACTGTATAGAACGAAGCTTTTCCACATAACGCCTTTTATGCAACACATCCAGTGAGTTTACGGCATCAGAAAACACCAGGTCTTCCATGAAATGCATTTTAAATTCCTCGATCAATTGAAAACAATGCTAATACAGAGACAAAATGACGGACAAGTGGGCGGAACCACACAGCGAGCACGTGGTTTTGTGACGTCGGTGGGTAGGGTCTATAGATCAACGTGCAATAAAGTAGAACTTTATTAACATTTTTTTTGTCTGTAATAGAAAAGACATGAAGCGCATCAATTTGCCAGAATTAAAAAAAAAAAAAAAATCCAAACAGTAAAAATACACTCAAGGTACATTTTTACACCTTTTGATCCTGAAAAATAAAATTTAATAAAATCATTAAATAATAATAAATTCTAATTTATTAGAAACATTAACTCATGAGGACAAATGCCAAACAATTTGACCGAAAAAACTAAAATATATAGAACAAAAACAAGAGTGTCATTGGACCGTTGGAGAGTTTTTATTTTTGCTGCAGGTAGTATCAGCTCCTTTACTATGGTGCAGGGCTATTTTGCACTGAGCAACTACTGTAGGTATGCCACCTTATAAGATGCTAACAGTTACTGATGTAACACTCCGAAACAAAGCGGGACGATTGTTGGCAATATTTGGCACGTTTTGCCGGAAAAAAAATCAAGTGGCTCATCAATGTGATTGGGGTCTAATGTTTTTAAGTGACATCTTAATTGATTCGGCTTGCTGCTGTCGGTATCGCTGCAACTATTTTTAGACACTCCCACTGATCCCACTCACTGTTTTAAAGTCAAAACCAAACGCTACACACGCTCGGTCATATTTCCTCGTCTTAGCTCTTCATATCTCCAGTGCTCTTTGCTGTGTGAATGCGTGGTCAAATACTAATTATTCTACTGTTTGTGTTCTGTGTCATTTTAGCATAGTCTTACCAGCACTGCTGATCTGGTGCTGAAACGTCTTGCCAGGAGGGTGGAAGCTCTGACCGTTAACTCCAAGCCTGAGCCGACTGAAGATCGACAAACGCCAGGGATAATCTAAAAGACGTAATTGTGGCAGGATCAAGGAAGATGAAAGAAACAACTGTTGGGGCAAAAATGAAGACCAACACTGCATTGAAAGATGTAGAGTTCAGAAAATGTTTGTTCTTTTTAGGAGAATGAGTCATATTTGTGGAGAAGAGACAGTAACATGGGCTATACAGTATCTACAAATGAGACTACAAGCTAATTTCACCATAAAAAGGAGATGGACCAAAAATGAAAAAAATCTGCCTAATGAAGTATATCGGTTCTTTTTCTGTTGTATTGTTGAACGGAATGGAACTGGTTAAGTTATAATTAAAAACTTTATATCAGGTCACTACCTGTTAATTTTTGAGCTATCCTGGGTCACTTCTTTTTTATTTTGAAAGAATTTCTGTAAATTTCAGTTGGCTAGTCGATTTTAAGTCACTTCCTGTTGGTTTTGGGGGCATTCTGTGTCACATACTCTTAATTTCGGATCACTTTGATTTTTGGGGCAAATTTGGGTCAGTTCCTGTTGATCACAGCATTTACAGGCATGTGAAAAAATTAGGACACCCTATGGAAGCTTGTGTGCTTTCTTACATATTTGGTCATATGGATATTTAATATCAATTTTAACAATCTTGAGAGATTCAAGTCATAGAACTAAACAAAACTGAAAACAAGATTTTTTCCAACTTTATGTAAAATGTAATTTTAAATAAATGCAATTTCTGTTGAGGAATAAATTAGGACACCCCACATTCAATCCTGCTTAAAATGGCTAAAATTACACACAGGCACATCACATCAGGAGCACATGATTAGAACATCATTACCCAGTGTTTTGAGGGAGGTGTGCCTTTAAACCATATTTAGTTTGATGTGCCCCTGACTGTTGAAGTAAGTGAAAACACCATGGTGAGATCAAAGGAGCTGTCTGAGGCCTTCAGAAAGAAGATTGTAGACACTTGTTATGAGTCTGGTAAGGGATTTAAAAAGAATATAAAATCACCTTTTCCACTGTCTGGAAAATAGTCTACAAGTGGAGGACATTCAAAATAACTGCCAACATGCCCACGTCTGGCTGTCCAAGCAAGTTCACCCCGAAAGCAGACAGCGAGACGTTTAAAGAAGTCTCCAAAAACCTTAAAATGTCTTGCTACTGTTGATGTGAAAGTGCATGCCTCTACAATCAGAAAAAGACCTCACAAGTTTAACCTTAATGGGAGGTGTGCAAGGAAGAAAGTTTGCCAGAGTGAATGTAGACAAAGACCAATGACTTTTGGAATAATCTTCTCTGGACAGATGAATCTAAAATTGAATTATTTGGACACCAAAACAGAGGACATTTTTGGCATAAACCCAATACAGCAATCCAGGAAAGAACCTCATACCAACTGTGAAGCATGGAGGTGGAAGTGTCATGGTCTGGGGATGCTTTGCTAAAGAAGGACCTGGCCAGCTCAACATCATAGATTCCACCATGAATTCTATCGTGTATCAGAGGATGCTTGAGGAACATGTGAGATCGTCTGTGAAATTTTTTTAAACTGAAGCAAAACTGGACCCTGCAACATGACAATGACCCAAAACATACCAATAAATCCACCAAAGACTGGCTGAAGAGGAAGAAAGGAAGAAATTGGGAGTCCTGGAATGGCAAAACCCAGATCTTAATCCAATTGAGATGCTGTGGGGTGACTTGAAACGGGCTTTACATGCAAGAAATCCCTCAGAAATCTCACAGCTGAAAGTATTCTGCATTGAGGAGTGGTAAAAACGTTCATTAGACTGATGTCAAAGATGGCTGCAAAAAGCATCTCGTTATTTCAGCCAAAGGGGGATAACACTAGCTATTAGGTGGTAGGGTGTCCTAACTTTTTCCTCAGAATATGTATTTTTGTAGATATATTTTGTTTAATGAGTAAAACAATGTTAATTTTTGTTGTTTACCTGCCATTAAATCACTTTCTTTTCAGATTAATGAAAACAAGATCAGATATTTTTTTCCACATGACTGTAGATGAGAACATATGTGTGCGAGTATGGCGGAAAACACAGACAAGACTGAAAAAACAGTTTCTGCTCTTGCACCCCTCATTAAAATAAACTGCTGTATTTTAAGCCAAAAGAACTGTTGTGTTTGATCAAACAATATGTCTATATGCTGCCATAGCAGATTCATCGCGCATTAAGTCCCCGGACTTTTTCTGATTTGCCCATTTTACCCTGGAAACCCCAGTTTATAGACGTCGCGCAACCGCTTTTGTTTCAACCTACCATAAAAAGAAGGTAAGTCATCGTATTTATTATTCAAAATGTCTGTCATTTTTAGTTTAGAATCATTAATTGATGTCTAATATTTAGCTTAAAAAAAGACTTTCTAATATTTAGTTTAAAAAAAAGACTTTAAAGAATTATTCACTCGCATATTTTAAACTTTTAAACAAATGACGTCACAATGAAAAAATTAGCGTCTGTTAAAAAGTCACGGATCTCTACCTCATAACTATCGCTTAATTGTATTTTTTTCGTTATACTGTCGCATTTTCCCCAATATTTTAGATAGTAAATTATCGACCTGAACAAAGAAAAATTGAAAAAAAAAAAAAACATATAATAGGGTAAATATATGGAAATGTAAATCTCGACCACTCCTTGATGTCTGCAATTTCTGCATCGCGACCCCTGTTACGTTACCATGTTTCACCCAGAAAATCCCCCCATAATCCAGCTGTGGTCATTCACAGCTGTGTCTTGACACTCGGTGGTCCATGCTACATTGAGCTTTCGGGTCGAAAAGAGGTAAGTACGCGATAATATCTCGTTAAAATCGTGGCGTCTTTAATTATGCTCTCGAGTGCTCTCACCTACACTTCGGGTTTTGCTGTTGAATTTTTTTTAATGCCCTCCTGTTCAAAATTTTTCTTCCCCCAGAAAATTAGGACTTTAAGCTTTCCAATGATGTATCACACATGCATATCGGAGAATTTTGAAATTTGGCCAAATTGGGGGTCTCAGAGCGGAACTTCAAACTGACTGCAAAAGCAGTTTCTGCTCTTGCACTCCTCTTTAAGATAAACTGCTGTATTTGAAGCCAAAAGAACTGTTGTGTTTGATTGAACAATACGTCTATACGCTGCCATAGCAGATTCATGTCATAGCCCAAGCCAATTGCTTCCACAGCCAACCGCATTCATTCATTTTTAAGTACATTCATAACAATGGGCGAATAATAATTGTTAATATAATTGCTAATATCCCCATCCTTCGCTGTGCTCTTCAATATAATGCACAGCAAGAGTTTGTAAATAAATGGAAGCAACAAGCACCTAATTTACTGCAAATGTAAACACTGGTCTCATGTGTGACGTATGGACAAAGTTTGTCACAGTCAATGACATTTCCACAGTTAAATCTTCGGTTATCAGTATTCACATAATGGCGTCACAAACGCAGAATTCTTCACTTTGGCCGCAGTTTTCAAGAACCTTCATTTAAATGTACGTGTATGATAGGCTAAACCGTAGAAAAAGTTATATTTTGCCTAGGGCTGTCAAAATTATCGCGTTAACGGTAACGGGCGTTAATCTTTTTTTTTTTTTTTAATTAATCACGTTAAAATATTTGACGCAATTAACGCACATGCCCCGCTCAAACAGATTAAAATGACAGCAGTGTAATGTCCGCTTGTTATTTGTTTTTTGGTGTTTGGCGCCCTCTGCTGGCGCTTGGGTCCAAATGATTTTATGGGTTTAAGCACAATGAGTGAGCATGGTGTAATTATTGACATCAACAATGGCGAGCTACTATTTTATTTTTTGATTGAAAATTTTACAAATTTTAATAAAACGAAAACATTAAGAGGGGTTTTAATATAAAATTTCTATAACTTGTACTAACATTTATCTTTTAAGAACTACAAGTCTTTCTATCCATGGATCGCTTTAAGAGAATGTTAATAATGTTAATGCCATCTTGTTGATTTATTGTTATAATAAACAAATACAGTACTTATGTACCGTATGTTGAATGTATAGATCCATTTTATGTCTTATCTTTCCATTCCAACAATAATTTACAGAAAAATATGGCATATTTTATAGATGGTTTGAATTGCGATTAATTATGACTAATTAATTTTTAAGCTGTAATTAACTCGATTAAAAATTTTAATCGTTTGACAGCCTTAATTTTGCCAAATACCCTGCTACGTGTAGACATGGCCTAAGTGTATGCAGAGGCGTAGCAAGGGTTCCCGGGGGCCCCAGGCAACAAGCAACATGGAGCCCTTCGAGCGTGTGCAAGTAAGGGGGACAGTTAGACTTGGAGCAATAGCATATTTAATAAAAGTATAATAACGCCTCGGTCTCATAGAGCACTTTTTAGGACACTCAAAGTGCCCGGGATATACTACATTAGGACATAAAACTACAGTAACATAGTACACTCACCGCTGTCTTGCTTCCGTTTCTCCTCTTCTTTTTTTTTTCTTTCTTTTGTCACTTCCAGAAGGATAACTTCTCTTCATTTGGATATACACCAATTAACTCATTCACTCCCACCCATTTTCACAGGTGCAACCCCGTCGCTCCCAACCGTTTTACTGGATTTTGACTGATTTTGCAAGGCCCACAGAAAATGTAGTTCTATTGCTATATACTGTAAACCTGGAACCCACCCAAAAAAAGATTAGACTCTCTTCTTTCAGCAAGAAAAAAAGGAAGTGCATATCTTTTTCTATTCTTTAGAAATTAGCATTAGAAAATAGCTTTGTTTGAGCAATTTTCCAATTTCTGATGGAAAAACAGAGAAATTGAGCTTTTTGTAAAAGCATACATTTCAAATTCAATTTCAATTTTATTCAATTCAATTTTATTTGTATAGCCCTAGATCACAACAACATTGTCTCAAAGGGCTTTGCAGAGACAATATGATACACAATCAGAAACAGCAAATGAAGCAACAAAGATGAATAAATAAATTCACGTCCTGGGTTTCCCCCATCCTTAGACCCTCCATCAAACATAACTTTGACTTTACCACAGCTATTTTTTGCTTTAGTTACATCCCAAACATCTGAAAAACGTTTTCCTTTTACAAAATAACAAATAACAAGACAAATAGAGCTTTTGATAGAAAAGTAACAATTTATTTACACATAACTAACTGAGAGATGACACTGTTGTGGCCGCCGCGACAGCTGGGTAAACTTTCCCTCATCGCCGCCTGCCTCATAAAGATGTTTTTTTTTTTTTTAGTCTACGGGGTCTGTCCGGCGAGCAGCACGGACTGAACGGCATCGTCCGCTGCACTGGTGGTCCCAGTCGTTCTGCTCGGTCGTCCAGCGCCTGGCATCCCAGGCGTCCTCTAGATTGTTCTGGTCAGTCATCCGCCGCCTGGCATCCTGGACGCCATTCGGTCGTCTTCCGCCGTCGCCCCGGCCGTGCGGCTTAGCTGTTCGTTGCCGTTGAATTGGGTTGCGGGTCTTACCAAATGCACTACTGCCCTCCAGTGGTCAGTTTTATTGCTTTAAAATGGATTTTCAGCTTTGTGCTTTGGAGCTAAATTGAATCAGAAGGACAGAGATGTCCTTCGTAAAAAAAAAAAAAAAAAAAAAAAAAAACGTAAAAAACGTCTAAATATGTCTTTGGGGCACTGAAACAATTTAAAAAAAAAATATATATATATATAACGTATAAAATTGTTTTTGGGAGCAAATGAGTTTTAAAAAAGCCAAATCGCCGCTCACTCTCACTCTGAGTCACGTGAGAGTGGGGTTGTAGAGCGAGTGAAGGGGCCCCTTCAGGGAATTCAGACACAAGGCTTTCACTTGTCGCTGCGACAGTGCAGTAAAGCTGCGTCTGCTAAATCTGTTGGCCCTCTGGGGGCCCCTGCTGGCTGGGGGCCCTAGAAAATTGCCTGGTTTGCCTAATGGGACGCGACACCACTGAGTGTAAGTATACTTCATGTACTGTACTATGTGGGTCAACCCTTGTTGGTTTTTGCCAGTATTTTTTTTATTTTGCAGAGCGTCTTTTCGCCCAGAGCAACATGAAGGCTAGGAACACCACTGGTAGTAACTATTGTACCTGAAAGGGTTAAAATAATTTTTCCTTGAAAATGATATTGAAATTTGTTCCTTTTACATAATTGCATTTTTGAAAAAAAAAATCTTGTCCCAACATTTTGGGGATTATGTATTTTTTTTTTTTTAATTCTGGGGGTAATAATTACGCAGTTTAGAAGTTAAATTTGTACCCCACTAGATGTCCAATTGTGTGATCGTCCCGTTTGGCCGGTCAGTGGCACTATGGTTCTTCCTGAGCTCTCCAACTCCATTTCCCGCTCTCCAAAGACAACAATAACAACAGCTCTGCTTATCACACTCGTGGACCGGACAGAGGAAATGGCTTAAAATAGAGGTAAAACATTTTCGCAGCATCAAGACTCAGTTTTGAAGGCTGGTCCTCTCGATAGTCATTTTCTTATTTAGTTGGAGGGAGGCGACGAGTATTTTGTTATGCGCGTCAACAATAAGCTTTCAGTAGCACCTTTCACTTAATTGGGATTTATATTTAGCTCTGTGAGAGCCCCCAAAACTTGTTCATTTGGCGGTGCGCGTCATCTGGCTATGTGCTGCTGGGGGTGAGGGCGCTGTGCGGGTGTATGTGTGTGAAGGACTAGCACAAATTTATCTCCAGCTCCGGCGAAGGGAAAGATGATGGCCGGTGGTGGTGAAGCAGCAATGGACCACAACGGAATCTACTCAACGGCGAACCTCCATAACCTGCAGCAAAGCCAAATGGAGGCGGACAACTCGGACTCCCGCAAGCGGCCGCTGGAAACTCCGGCGGAGGAGGCCGGTTGTACCAAGCGCACAAACATTGGAGGTAAGAAAAAGCGGCTCCTTCCATCGAAATTCGTTCACTATCCTTTTGACGCTTTTACAATGATTTGTGGGATACAAACGCTTGTTGGTGGCGCGTTCGAAAACATTACCGCGTGAATTAACTGCAGCTGTGTTTATATCCTTGACAAGCTGCACCTGTGCACTCGGCGCTGCTTTTGGGAGGGGGACACTCGGTGTGTCATGCGGTTGTTACTTCAACACGCCTTGACACAGCGGCCCCTTTATGGCAGGTTGCTACCCTCCATTCTTGACTGGTTTATGGGCTATTCAAAGCAGACTTGATGAGCCCCATTATATGTGAAGTCTTAAGGAGAGGAGCATTTCAAGTATAACCATCTGTTTCTTTGCAAGTTTAGTTTGCAGTAGGGGTGTGACAAAATATCGAAATGGTGATATATCGTGATACTTTGTATCTCAAAAGATTATCGATATGCTCCTGCCAAGAATCGAGATATCGTTTTAAAAAGGTGTCAATGTCAACAAATAAAAAGGAACCAACAAGTTGCTACCAAAATCTTCCACCATAATAGTGTCTCAGTTAACTCTTAGGCTGCATTGACGGTGCACGACGCCCAATCCATTTAGACTGGGAACGTTTGTTCATTCGAAACCAGAGCATTCAGTCATTCTGTCTGATTTTCAGGGCATTTACAGGTCACTTGCGGTTCATTTTAGGGCATTTACAGGTCATTTCCTGTTGAATTTAAGTCACTGCCGATTTATTTGGGTGATTCCCAGGTCATTTACTGTTCTGTAACTCAAACAGGAAGAGACTCCTATAATACCCCAAAATCAACAGGAAGTAACTGAAAACCAACAGGTAAATGACCTTAAATGGCCCAAAATTACCTCAATGCCTGGCATTGGCTGCCACCGACCACCATAGACGTTCAATCCGTTTGAAGTGGGAGGGATCATTCGCTGCCACCCTCGCAGTTCAAATGGATTGGACATCTACTAGTGATAAACGTATTCCTATTCACAGCAGAAGCTTGTTTTTCTGTTTATTAGTTGTTCTGATCTTTGCAGATTTTTTTTCAGTGTTCCCCTGAAGTGGACCGATTCTTGGATAGCTCAATTTTTTTCCTTTTTTTTTTTTTTTTTTTTTTTTTAAATAAAGGGACTGGCACTCTGAAGTAGGGTTGGGCATTAAGCATCGATGGGATCCGGGACTAACACTCCCATTCTCCCGGAAACTTTCAAAAAAAAATAAAAAATTCTCAGCAAAAACTGTTTCTGATTTTATACTGTACCCACAGCTAATCTGGACTATGTTTTACAAGTTTTTTTTGTATTTTTCTTTGATATTTTGCACCAGGTTAGTCCATTAGTGGGAGCTCAATAACATGTAAAAATGCCTGCAGCATAAGACACTCTAAAACATAAGCAAATGAATGTGTAATTTTTTTGTCCGTTAGCGTATTAAAAATAAACATCTTTGTGAAAGTACGCTCCTGTGGAAAGAAACTTCATCATATTCAAGTTCAAACACAGATATTTATATACAAGTTAAAAATAGCCCTGTAAGAAATTCATAGTTAGTTGAAAGTTCATATAGTTTGAAAAATTAATCGAGAAGTTAAGAAATTAATATACATTTTTTTTACCCCACCTATTAAAAGAACCAGAATCGGAACCGTTCAAATTCAAACGATGCCCAACCCTACTCTGAAGCCACCACATTGCATTACTGTAATGCACATATGGCAAGCAATGATCCAAAAGAGGGACGGCTAGGTTGACTTCGTTGTTCCTTGTGGAGGCTGGCCTGATCGCAGTAGTTTTGCAGCTTAGCAAGTTCACACAGTTTAATGTTGTGCTAACTCTGATGCAGGTCAGACTTTCAGTAGCAAAATTAGTGGTGTTTCCCCCGCCTCCACAACATCGACGTCATTTTAAATTACTTACAGTGGCTGCTGCAGCTAACCGAAGAAAACTTCAAAGGGTTGCGAAGGAAGCGGCATGTTGTTGACATGAATGGTGGGGCTGTGTGAGTGTGCACACGCGTTCTTTTGGTGGGAGGGTCCAGTCATCAGCCAATCAAACGTGCGTTTTAGGAGGGGAACAATTGGACTGGCACATTGTGCAAGTGAAACTGATAAATGTAAGTGAACATAATGAAAATTAATCACTTTATAATGCTAGGGTCTATTCTATCCTTACAACATATGGGAAGACAATTTAAATTACCTACATTACTGAACTTATTATATAATGCAAATAAGGTTGGTTAAAAGTTGGTGGGGACAAGTTGAGCATCCTGAAAAGTTGGTAGTGTCATGTCGCTACCGTCCCTATGCAAACCTACACCCTTGCATGAGAGTCTTGATTGTACTGGGTGACCCAAAAAAACGGGAAGAAAAATATTTTATTCATAGTAATTGAAACCTTATAGCATGCCATTTAAGAAACAATGGAATTTTCATTTTAAAATGAGGTGTCCTTTTAATGGCTTCTTCGTTCAGCATAAATACGTTCTTAATGTCTGTGGGCAAATGGGGAGTTTGGTTGATGCGAGATGCTCCTATGCCCCATAGCGAGATGCCGAGACACTTGGGGAGACAAAGCGAAAGAGAGAGCTTGCATGCCACCTGGCGGGATGCCAAGGCATGGAACGTACGTTGATCTCCCCCTCCCAGTTAGAAAGGATTGGACGTTTTGCGCCTTCGTTGGCAGCCAAGGAGTTGCATGAGTGTCCTGTATGGGTTTAAAAGAAAACGTGCATGAAAGAGTTAACTAAATAAAAGAACATAAATATAAAAAGTATTTTGATAAGACTGCTATTAAATGCACTGAACTTCTATTACCCTTAAAGTGCTCAACAACACCTATTATAAATTACATATACATTACATATAAAAGACAGTTGCTCAAATTATTTAGTTATACAAATTATGAAATTCTTACACTTCTGATCATGGAGAAAATGTTTAACCAAAAAATAAATAAATAAATAAATTATGCAGATAGTCATTTTGTGACCTCAGTTATACCCACACACATGATATGATTTTAATGACATAACATGGAAGGGCGGGGAAATTAAGATACTCACATTTGATTGGCTAAAATAGTTGAGTAAACGGTAAAATGTCTGCCCCATGTCAGACGGCCACTTCCTGGAAAATACTGACTTTTACGTATGTTTTCTCCACAATTAGATATAAAAAAAAATGAAATTGTTTTTTTCAATTTATTAAATATGATTCTTCCCGCTTTGATGGACATTGAGTGGAGGTCTACGTGTATGTCATTATCACCAGTTAAAGCGCGCAATATTGCCTCAGTGTGCGGTTGTCAACACTCACATCAGCAGAGTCCTTAACCAAGTGATTAAGCTATTAATTTGCCTTTCACTAATAAGGGAGCTGGGTTACAGAAGCGAGAAAATCTCATCTTTATTCATTCTGTCGTCATGTAATTCAGTCGTACATAGGCTACTGATTCATACCAGCAAGTGCTCTTAAGGAGAAAGACAACATTTTTATCATGTGCAACCCAGTGGAAAGAATCTTTCTTCAATTTGGTGGAGAAAAAGGTCAATACAAGCCAGGAAGTGGCCCTAGTACGTGTGAGCAGACATTTTATCAATACCAATACTAATTTAGCCATTCAAATGTGAGTATCGAAGAGTTCCCGCCATTTCTTGAGACTTTATTAATACCCATTATCAGATGCACCTGTGCTCGAGTCTATCAGGGTGTATGTGCGTGGGTGTAACTGAGGTCACAAAATTTGTCTTTTGTCATTGAGTATCCTCTTTCTAACAGCTTTTCTCTGCACACCACCTCAAAAAAAGGATCTCAGTGGGAATAGAATGTCTGTTGGTTTAGGAAGGACGCCTGTTTTTTTGTTTTGTTTGTTTGTTTGTTTTTAACTAATTTTAGGCTGTGGAATCGAAAACTGATATATTTTCCCTCTATTACGTCAGATTTTTGAACTGCAGGATCACCGTTTTCTTTAAAATAATATTAAAAACACTGTAATCTATTTAACATACAGTACATTATGTGCTTGTTTTTTCCAATTACTGACATAATACATATGAAAGAAAAAGGCATGATTGCGATGCTTATTTAACACTATCATGATTTTAAAAAGGATATGGCTGCTTTTGTGCATTGTTTTGTACTGTAAGATGTGCCATCTGATGAGAGGTGGGTAGTGTGGCAAAAAATGCTCTCAATAAGCGTACTTCAAAATTATATTACTTATATATAAAAGTAGTCATCCAAAAATTTGTTCAAGTACAAGTAAAAAAATATTTGGTGAAAAGAATGAGTAGTGAGTAACTGCTTATAATATTTGATTTTTAAAAAATAATAGTATTTATTTTTTCTCTACACGTCATCTATATGAACTGTTATACTGTTGTACTATAACCGATTAGATGACCATATAAGGGCCCAAAATACAAAAAGAACATCGAATTTTGACGAGAATGCCCTTTAGTGGAGAAAACATTTTCCACTATGAAATGGAAAAAAAAAAAGACATCTAGGATATAGCAAAAACATTGCTCGTCAACGAAATATTTTCTGTCGTCATTTTTGACGAAAACAACACTGGCTTAAACACTGTTTTCTTTGAATTGTTGCTCATTTAGAATAAATACACCACTGTTTCATATGATTTTATTTCATTTAATGTACATTTTGGGGTCACTGTTAGACTTATAAGGATTACCGGTTTTAAGGTATACTGTAGTATAAAAACGTCACGGTTTCAAACCACAAACATTTTTTTGTAATACCGTCCCTATAGCATTAGCATTTTTTTTCTTTATGTCCCAGGAGAAATCCCTCGCTTGCAGCTGAAAGACTCAACCCTCACTCACCGGTTGTTGCTCAGTGTCAGTGAGTCAGCTGTCCTACACGATGGCTGGAGGAGGTGAAACTCCAGAACTTTTTCCCCCCCATCAAAGAAAATGAAATCGATGAAATGGGAATAACGTAATTTCCCGAATATAACGCGCACTTTTTCCCCCCAAAATCAACTTGTAAAATCATGTTGCGCATTATATAAACGGGTACATGGATGGAGACAGAAATATATGTATATTACATATATATATATATATATATATATATATATGTGTATATATATATATATATATATATATATATATATATATATATATATATAAACCGTTTTTTTTTTTTTTTTTTTTTTTAATTGACATGGCCACGTTGTGTTGAAGAAACGTATGCGGCGACCCGTTGCCAACCATTACGGTACGTGACGTCACCATTTTGTTTCAGTAATACTTCACTCTAATTGGCCGAATGATTTCGTCTGTGTTAAATTCTGCTTTTTTTCACTCTTTGTAAAGCACAGAATTAATTTTCTTGAACTCATTTGAGTCAACATTTATTGCAGCTCCGCAAATCGGACCATAACAAACGTAAGCACACACTTCCTGTGTCCGTCAACTATACAGTATCTGTCCCTCGGGAAACTCAAACCCAAATAACAATAGTTCCTATTGTTACTGTCGTGTTGACAGCGATGAGCGCTCACGGATTTCCGACTTGCATTCTCACTTTCATTTTACTGTATCAATCCATGGAAGAAACATTTATTCATCATAATGAAACGAGCAAGTTATAAAGCAACGTTTAATAGAAAAGTCACATCTGTTTTGTTTTCTCCTAGATTCTGGTAAATTGGAGAAGTTGTCAAATCATATTATTACCGTAAATATTGTCAGTTTATGGTAATGTTTTGAACTACCAATGTGCTATGCTTGTGCTGTGTTTCACCAGTCAGTAAAATGACATTTCTGTATCTGTTCACGAGCTCTGTTTTCTTGTATTTTTCTATTTATTGGTGCTAAAATTAGGGTGCGCGTTAGAAACGGGGACAATAATTTTCCCAAGATTTTACAAGTAAATTTGGGGTGCGCATTATACACGGGTGCGCCTTATATTCGGGAAAGTACGGAACTTCGGCTGTAGAAAAGTTAAAAGATGGCCTCGGCTTAGAGGAGGAGGGCCATTTGACAAGTAAAACATGTTTGCGGAGGGTGGCTGCCGAGGAGGCAATAGCACCAATATGATTTCGCATTTATAAAAAATTAAAGGTTAGTAAACAAAGTTGTGAATGTTGCCCAGCAGCTACGAGAGTTAACTCCAACGTGTTTAGTGGAGGCGTGCAAAATTTCCGTTTCTTAGATTATTCGCGATTCGGCCATGGAAGATTAAAAAACGATTCACATACATCCAAATTCCGATTATTGAATTATACCAGGTAAAGCGGAAATAAAACACAGTCAGCGCGGTCTTCGGGGCGCAAAGAGGAACAGACAGAGAGTAAATATCATGTTCAACTCATGCCGCTAGATTAAAAAACAAACAAAAACAAAAAAAATAATACCTGACTGCAGCCGACAGCTGTCACAAACAGCGCTCAGTTGCAGGTTGCTACAAACATATGGCAACATACGGCTATTGCAGATATCACATACAGGTATATGTAGAACTAGATGTGAAATGACAGACGACGGCGGCGTTAGAACATGTACAAAGAACTAGATGCGAAATGACAGACTTGCCGGTGCTAGTAAACAGCGGCCATCTTAAAGCAGTAGACTTCTCTAGAATGCTCTGTTGTAGTGAACCTTTTATCTAAAACACCCCTAAATCGATAAAATCTTGACTTGAATCTATCTTTAAATGATGAAACAGTTTTAAAACTTTGACATGTCGAAAGTAGACAGAAGGGAAATTATGGAATAACGGGAGCAATTTTAACAACTTTAACGGTTGATTCACAACATTAAATTAATTGAATGTACGGTACTTTAAAGCTGCTGATACAGAATGGGGACTTGAGTATTTTATTTACTGTTTTTAACTGTTAACTTAATCAATCAATAATCAATTTATAATTGAATCGGAGCCTCTGAATCGTAATCGAATCGTTAAGTGCCCAAAGATTCCCACCTCTCGTGTTTAGTGTGTCTAAAGGTGCTAAAACGTGGTGGGTTTTTTTCTCTCTGGCAACTCTCCGTGCTGGAAAGTGAGTGTGTGGATAATATAAACATGATACGAGTCATACACACGTGTTTATTATGGAAAATAATTTCATTTTTTTGTTCTGATAGTAATAATGTTGAGTTGTGGCTGTAGGGTCACCTAAATGACTGCATTTATTTTAATTTATTTAGAATATTTCAGTTATTTTTTGTTATATATTTGAAAAAAAAAAAAAAAAAAAAAAAAAAACAACATTATACTTATGTTCCAATTTGCTAATGTTTTGAAAAACAATCCAATCCTGTTCAATGGAAAAAAAGTGTTTTTTTTTTTTGTTTTTTTTTTTAAACCCAGATATGTCAAAGCAACACATTTTAGAGCTGTAATTACAATACAATGATACCGTGAAACCGTGATATTTTGGTTTAAGGTTATCGTACCGTCAGAATCTTATACAGGCACATGCCTAGTCACTGCACATACTGTGTAGAGTTTAATATAACCTAAAATTTGAGATTGCCATACTGAGCCACCGCTATAATCACAAGCTCTTGTCCACATCTGATATTGATCATGTTCCTTGTAGCCGAGTGATCATTAACATGACTGTCAGTTGTAACAAAGAAAAGAAAGCCCGTGCTCTTAGAGCTGAGCCCCCGTCGTCGTGCTCTCGAAGCTATATGGACACACTGAATGAGGCAGATCCCGCTTTTATCAGCACTGCCCTTCTGCTTTCAAACGGAACATATTTCATTCATTTCCAACAACGATTTCACCGACCCTCTGTTGCTTGGCAAAGCACGTGCTGTACAAATTTACCAAATCTTTGTGTGGCTTGATTTTAGGATTAGAGGCGGTAATCTATTGTTGCTAATGGAAGGGTTGGCACGGGAATGTGTGATGTAGTTCTTTTTTTTTTCTTTAGATTTTTGGGTGGGAAGGACACAGGTGCCCTTGCAGAGCGATGTGACGTGAGCGGACTGTGAATTTGCCAGGTGGCAGTGAAAGAGAGAATGAGAGAGGGCTAGGAAGGAAGACAGAGCAAAAGTGAGCGATAGAGTCTACGGGGAAGCTGTGTCTATATACAGTGGGTATGACACTGTTCGAACATTCTGGAAGGCTCAGAGACCAATATTAGGCCTCGATTCACGGCTTCGTGCCGGTTTCCCCGGAACGTTCTGTTAAATGACGCTCGACACGCAGGAACTTAAAAGACATGCACGTTGCAGTCTCTTAAGATACCACTCGGTGTGGGATTTATAGGCGTAGTGATTGGCTTCATCACCCCCCTCCACCATTCTGCGGCACTGCCATTTGCAATGGTTGATGAGCCCCTCCGCCCTCTCAAACATGGCCGTCTAAGGGACTGGGGGTGGGGGCGAGTGGGTGGCGTACGGCACGCCGTCTCCGATCACTCCTCCTCTACATCCTTTATCATCTGCCCATATTATCAATAGAGCGCTCGGTTCGCCTTTGAAGGTCACGCCACGTCCCCCCCCCCCCGGTTCCGTTCTCAGGCGCTCTCCCTAAATGCTTCACCTTGTCAGTTTCCACAAAAAAAGTGACTAAAGGGACTGCCATACTTTATAGTGCTGCGTCAAAAGAGGCGGAGTAGGGGAAGAAAATTCAATTTTTTGGGACCGGCTTCAGGGGGTGGGGACATGACGTGTTTCGGAAAAAAGGCGCGCCATTGGGCGAGCGGAGTGTCATTCCCGTGCGCTGCCGCAGATGGACAGGCCACTCGATGAATATGGATGAGAGCAGTGAAAAGGGTGATGCGGCAGGGAAGACCCCCCCCCTCCTCCTTCACACCGATGCAGGCTCGAACAATACGCGCCGTCTTTCACTGAAAACACTGAGAGTCTGCATTAGCATTTTCGCAGACAATTGAGGCTGTGGCCGGCTGCAGGCATGGCTCGGACGCTGCGGTGAAATCTCTTTTCTGCACCCGCCGATGAAACAGACCTCGGTGAAAAAGGTCCACTGGCCGCATTCCTCAACACTATGGTCGCACCTATGCCGAGGCTAATGTTAAGATCCCCTTTAGAGATTGCGCCCCGGCATTGATGGCCATCTGACACAGGACTCGCGAAGCAGTAGATCTCAGAATGGGTAAGCCTCGAAACTCTTTTTCACTGACTTGTTGAATTTAATCTTCTTAGGGACGTGCAGTTTTGTACACTTCGGTACCTAAGTATGCCAGTCGTTTCGCTTCTGCCGTCCTTGCCTCCCTTCAGCGGCAGGTTAATCTATTGAAATGCACATCGGGTACTTGTATAGTGGGAAGAAGCGTGGACAGTCATAAGGCATCTCTTCCTGACCCACCCCCCTTGGATGACTTAACTAAATATATTTGGCTTAGCATCTCCTCCCAGTATTGTAAAAACGGGTTTGAACTAACACCCCACTGGCTCAGCATCCCAACGTACCCCACTGTTCGACTTCCCTGGCGGATTGCAGCAACAGATTGCCGTGTTTACTCTACCACATGATGCCATTAAAACCTGTTACTGTGATCTCACACACTAGGTTGGAATTAATTATTGACTAATGACTGCAAACATGACTGCAAGGGTGACGGAGAGAAGCGTCGTGGTTTCCCCGTGGGTTTACTTGGTGCTAAACTGAAAGTTACGCAGTGGGTTTGGGCTTGTCTGTCAACAACAGGTCTTTCGACATTCGGATTCCGCCACCAGCGTAATTCAATTCAAATTCTCGGGATGCTGGGATTAGCTAATAGTCGACGGTTCAAATTGCTTGTCGGCAACCGTCAGGCAGAGCTTTATTTTTTTCATCAAGGTCATTTTATTTTTTTTCGACGTGAGGACCGCAAAGGAAGAACAGATCGCCTGTGCAAATTGTAAAAAGCCAAAGATTAGGCAATGGCCTTTGCGGAAAACTGTAGATAGTGGTTTCTCTACTGTTTCTCTCTTTGACAATGATCTTGAAGTCCCTGGTCAGTTGGAAAGGTTTTTCAATTTCATTGTCCGACATAATGTAAAGGAAATGTGCAATGTCGCCATAATTCTATGAAATGTCAAAATATTGGGCTTTCTGTTTGCTAGAACCCGTCATTAGGGGTGGTGCACTCCAAACAATTCTGTGTCTGAATGGAACATGAGTGGCATATTAATGCAAACGGGAGCGGGGCTAACATTTAGGCTGTGCGCTTCCTTTACGTTACAAGGTACTGTAAAATGCGTACAATAATGAGGCAACAGGTTGGTTTCATGCATACGGGTCCCCTTCTTATCTGTTTGACTTTCTCCTGCCACGATTCATTGTCGTTTGTCCGATTTTGCGAAAAAGAAAAATGTAATAAAGTAAAAAACAAAATGTACACGAAAACATGCCCACTGTTCCTTTACGTCTCAGCTTACTTGAGTGGCATCACCCTTGAGGCAACTGAGCAAGATTGAACATGACGTCACTGCATCGGAATCAGGATGCAGGGGTGATCATTGAAAACAGGGCTCCATATCAGGACGACCGAACCACTATACACTGTTTTGTACGACATCATCTATAGCCTCTTATAGCCTCAAACAAAAATGTTGTATGTTTTCCTAGACTCTTTTATTTACATTCAAGGTCAATACAAAATCTAGCATACTTATGATGTCATTTGCAGCAAATGCTTTGCAGTCAATTACTTACTATTAAGGCAATACTTTGCCATCTAAAAGGGAGCAACACATTTGGCAGTTGTCGAACTAAGCCCCTTTCAAAATTGAAGTAATATAAACTAATTTGTGGGCTTGGCTGCGATACATTCCTCTCACGACTGCTTATTGTGATAGATCAGTCTGTTGCTGCATTCATGGATTGGATTGAAAATGTTTTTATCCTCCTTTTACAATAAGTACGACACTGGTATGGCTTTGCATTTAGACACAGCCTGCCAAAAAAACACCCAATAGCTTAATTTAGGCTCTTGCAGTCCAAAAAGAAGGTCATCGTTTCTACAAAAAAAAAAAATGTAGGACAAGAAAAAGAACATATCACTAGGCTGGTGTAAATGTTAAAATGTGTGGTACTGAGGGTAGTGTGCCTTCCAATTAATCTTTGACTGTAGGTGTTGGTGATTAGACACAATTATGGTGTTTTTAAAATTGTCAAACATATGGCTTGTGGGCCAAAAACGGCCCCGCTGGGAGGGTTTAATCCAGACTGCATGGCAGATTTGGAAGAAAATACAGTAGCATCTAGGGATGTCTTCATCAGATCACGTGATCGGAAGTCGGGACGGTTGTGCCAGTTTTCAGAGAATAAGAATTCGGTAAAAAAAATCGAGTTTTTAATTAAAAAAATATACAATGGTACCTCGACATACGATCGCTTCAACACACGATCTTTTCGACATGCGACGTAAAATTTGACTCGCCATTTGTTTCCACGACGGACGCATGGTGGATTTTTCATGTGATAGAAATCAACACAGCTTTCAAAAAGGTTGGTATAGGTGGTGAAAAAAGAAAAAAAGGTGACGCTTACTAGTGAAATGAAGATGCAAATGATAGAAAAATATGAGCATTGGGAGCACATCCGTGAACTGGCGCAACAATACAGCTGTAGAATGTCTATGATCTCCACGGTCCTCCGACGACCTCCGTTCGCCAGTCTTTAATAAGGTGACAATTATTATTGTAACATCGCCAAAGAAATCGCCAGCTTCGTCAGGTTTTTATCATTTATTGCAGAACTTGTCCAATACAACACGCCTACTGTCTGCCGCAGTTGACGGTGTTCTCAACAAAACATTAAAAGTGAAATAAACTCTCAACCACACCGCTCCCTCTCTCTGTCACTTCAGCGGCGCGGTGCGTTCAGGTACAATACCTAAAACATTAGAACCCGATTCATTACATTATTACAGTGCTTATTATTATTAATATTTACCGTTTTTTATTAATAATGTATTTGTTTTGCTATGTGTAATTGCCATTTGTTATAGCACCGGCAGTATTTAATGAGGATTTGGTGTCGGTTTTTGTGCTGTGGAACGAATAAATGGAATTATAATGTATTCTTATGGGAAAATCCAGCTACAAAATACAACCATTTCGACTTACATACAAGGTCCTGGAACAAATTAACTTCCTAAGTAGAGGTACCACTGTATTTGTGTTTTTCTGCTTCATCCTCGTCCAGCGCCACACCCTCATGCCTGCTAAGTAGTGCAGCTCGTTTTTGGTACTTAAAGCTAATGATGATTGGTAGCTCTACGATCAAAGGCATAAATGTGTCAATCATCGTTAAACTTGCAGCCCAGTCATGAGTGTGCTGTGGCAACTCATTATGTAGGTGAGACGCTGTTCTCGGCAGAGTGAGTGGATTTCAGTGGACTCATTTAATGAAGCATTTAATAAAGACAAGCATTTTTCTACGTTATCCTTCTTTAAAAATAGTTCACATGGAACTGGGACTCAGGGTGCAAAAATGTCTTGAATAGCAATCGAGCAATTTTGGTGTGTGTCGAGTTTGAAAATTGGAAAAAAAAAAAAAAAAAAAAACAGGCTGACTTCCAAATAGATATTCATTGAGAAAGCTAACAGGCCGTGTGTTTGTCTGTGTTTGTGATTTTGACAAGCTGAGTTAAGGACGTTTCACACTCACGGTAGCTCGGTGTAAAAGTGCGCGTTGCAACCCGTTCATTGTGTATGTTGGAGGGAGCTACTTGGTGAAAGTGAGCGTTTTGGAAGGAACGGCAAGTCTTGAGCGAATTTTTGACGATGGGCGGGGCACAAAATAGTCTTGTTCTATTTTCACAGTGTTGCCGCGCTGACGTAAGCAAGGTTTCAATAGCAGAGGAGCTATCTCGCTATCTGTGCTATCAGGCTGTTTCGACAGATTGATACACACAAATCACGGCCGACGAAATGAATGTTGCTGCCACCTAATTTATCATGCTCTGAAAAACAAAATCATCGGCTGTTTTATATATTGCAGAGATAGGCAAACCGGTGTTCTGCCAAAATCTTCTACATCGGCGAAACGTCTGCATGAGTCGAATTTGATACCTAAAGTACTACCTTGCGCTCTCAACTTGTTTTGGTTAGATGCATACAGGCAGAACGTACTAAAAATGCCTTAAGAAAACACTTAAATGTAGTTATATCAAATAAGGACTGTTTAAGTACGGTATGTGACTAATGTGGTCAACTGCTTCAAAGCTAACACAAAAAAACAATGGTTAAAAGTATGAGAGGGTAATACATGCAAAAAATATTTTTGAGGCAATGAAATGGTACTAAAAAAACTAAATAAAAACAAAAACGGTGCGTACTCGCCGCATCTAACCGATGTGCGCATGCATGTGGATGCTTGCGCAAGCGCGCTGAGTATTATGTAGGACGTTTCGCCACGTAGTAAGGAATTGCCAAATACCGGTCTTCGAGGGTCGTAGTGGGTCCTGGTCTTTGTTCCCACTGATCAAGCACAGACAGTTTAACGACAGAGGTTTCAGCAGGAACCAGAAGCACCTGACTGAAATCAACTTATTGCACTTGTGAAACACCAGATTGGTGAAAAGGTGTCCTCTTACCGGTAATTGGTTTGAACAAATACCCGCACCCACTGCGGCCCTCTGTTGAATAGTTTGTGCACCCTTTATATAAGGGATGTTAAATCAGTGTAAAAATGGCCATCGATAATTTTTCCATTTCAGACAATAAATAGATATACAGCGATCCCTCGCCCATTCGCACCTTGAAATTTGCGGTTTGAGTTATTCGCAGATTTTTGAGGTACTGTATAAGGCTCCCTTGACATCTGTGCATTGTGTCATCTTCATTGAAGTGCACATGTGTTTCTTCATCAATTTCATCATCAATGTCAGTCAAGGAAGGAGAAACTGGAGTCTAATGTGTTATTTTGTCTAAAAATGATCATATCTATGCATGTATACATGTACAAATCAGTTTTCTTTCTATTTTACTAGTTTTTTTCTCTCTATTAAAATATTCATGTGTTTGTTTTTTTTTTGGTTTGTTCTTGTTTTGTTTTGATTTTATTAGACTTTGAGAAAAGAAGAGAAAAAACATGTCTTATATGCATCGGTTTCCAATGCTGTTAAATCTGAATAAATACATTTAACACACACCAACAAAAATGTTTTTTTTGTTTGTTTGTTTTTTTTTTTACATTGTAAAATAGGCTCTGCCTCTATTTCGCAAATTTTCAATTTTTTCCCCATTAACCGCGAAAAACGAGGGATCACTGTACTGTAGTAATTATTGTGACAGTAAATGCCCCCAAAACTGGAAAGACTGGCTGTGAATGCTCTGGTTTCAGTGCTATTGATGGTGGTAAAAGTCCAATTCATTTTATATGGGAGGGCCATTCATCCGCCCCTCTCAGTAAAAATAAATTGGACGTCTAGCACTGTCAGTGGCAGCCAATGAGTTGACAGACACTATTGTAGTGGAAAAGTTTGCTAGTAACCTGTCAGTTGCTCTTCTATTTTTTTCTGAGATGACTTTTTAAAACAATATATCGATTCTTGCAGAGTGATACATTACCATTTTGATACATTGTCACACCCCTAATTAGTGTTGTGAACATGCAGGAAATGGCGAGAAACAAATTCCTTGATTTTCATCAATTGATTGTAAGATGCAACGCTATATATTTACAGTTTCAAATACAATTGATATGATTTCAAGTTTTATGCTGTCATATACGATGAATGTCCTCATTTATAATACACACCTCTAGATAATAAATTTAGAGAAGAATGCACATTTGTTTTGAAATTGGAGGTGGTTCTTCATCTATGTCAATAAAATGCATGGATATTCACAATATGCTTGTTTGAAACAACAAACTTAATCATGGTTATGACAGTTATGATTTTACTGGTCTGCCCCACTTGACATCAAATTAGCCTTTACGTGGCCCCTTAAGTACAACGACTTTGACACTTGTGTATGTTATAATCACGCAGGGCAACTTTATGAGATGTGACCCTTTTTTACATTCTTTCTATCTCTCACAGAGGAGGGTGAATACTTCCTGAAGGTGCTGATTCCCAGCTATGCAGCCGGCTCTATAATTGGCAAGGGCGGCCAAACTATTGTTCAACTACAGAAAGAGACGGGTGCCACCATTAAGCTGTCGAAATCCAAAGATTTCTACCCAGGTAAGAGGTCATTCATATTTTGGGGGGAAATGTCAAAAGAAAAAAAGAAACCATGCAATTACAGGGAATACATACAGTGGTCATAAGTCTTCAGACCCCTTTTCAAATTGCCAGGTTTTTGTAATGTGAAAAGAGAGACCAAGATGATTACGAAGATAATTTCGAAACCCTCACTTGTTCAATTATGTTCAATTAGTAATTTTCTTAAAAAAATAAAATAAAATAATAAGCAGTGGTTAAAAAAAGTGAATGGCTGAATTAATAGAAAAAGTAGTTGCCCAAACGTGCACATCATTATATAAATGGGGATAATGCTGTCTTCAGAATGATCACTTTATAAAGATAGTGACTTGTTTTGATAAATTAAAAAAAAAAACAACCTTACAAATTCCTGGCGTCATTTGTAATTATATACAGGTAAACCCCGGGATTTTTAAAAAGTAATCGATTAATTTATCAATTAGTTCGAATGGTCGAGTAATCGGATTAGGAACATTTAATGCATTGCAGGAGATGTTTAACAAAGGCTTGCAAAGATGGCAGTTTCAAAACAGCCTTAAATGCGTATACAAAATGAAATTCCAGAGTGTCCCCCCCCCAAACTACGCGTATACAAAATAAAAGTTTTTTTTTTTTCAAACTATTCCGAATTACACTTTCATTTCACAAGTGCAATAAATGCATTTAATGATAAATTTAAAAATATCTTAGCCTCAAACGGTATAAAAAAAACCATAAATGAGGATAGAAGTACAACAAAATACAATTCGCTGGCGATGTAACCCTAATTTCAACGCAAGTCGGAATTAACCCTTTAAGTACCCTTAAATACCCCCTAAATCTCAAAATAACAATGCAAAAACGCATCATACGTCAGATTAATAAAATAAAGTAAAAAAAGATACTGTGGGCAATGTTCCCTCAAATTTTTCATGTGTCAGAGCAGACACACAAGCTACTTGAGAAAATGGAGGACCACTGTGAGCAACATCATATGTACACATCAGTATCACGGCTGTTCAAAAACTTGGATCATAGCAAGTTGCATAGGAATGTTCGCTACCTAAGATGCTATGAAATGCTAAACTTTTTTATTTTTTTTTTATTTTTTATAATGCTCTGAACAAATCGTTCAAACCCCCCCCACCAAAAAAACTGCAAAATTTACCTCTAAACTAAATTCCAAATGCATACACAATCATATTAGCGCAAACAAAAAAAAACTCTGTTGGTCTTAACAGGAAGCAGCTGGATCCAGTCGTTAGATGAGTGATGTTATATTCACTGTTACAACTAGAGGGCAGTGTATCCACCAAAATCAATAAAACTAAATGCAGACACTTTCAAAACAAACTGTTACAACACCACTCTAATTAAACAAATCCTCGAAGCAGCCAAATTTTCTAATCGAATTACTGGAGTTAATCGATTAATCGTTGTAGCACTAGTTCCTACGCCGGCAATGTAACCCGAATTTCATAGCATGTCGGAATTAACCCTTTAAGTACCCATAAATACCCTCTAAATCTCAAAATAACAATCCAAAAGCGTATCACATAGACTTAAAACAAATATTGGCGGGGCCGATGAATAGGGGACCATTTCCGTCAAAGCTGACCGACTGGAAACACAGAGAAAGAGCTTTTTACATTGAAAATACTTGTGAATAAATACTGAAATCCCTGAATTCTTTATAGATATGGACATAAAACAGCCTCGATTCTTGGTTAAAAGCAAAAAAAAAAAAAAAAAAAAAACGGGCAGTTGCATTTAGTTGACGTAAATATGTCGAATGTGCGGCTAGTCTTTAAGCCACTGTGGTGCTGCCTTATCACCACAAAGAGCTTTTTCCGTTGAAAATTGTTGTGGATAAATGCTTAAATTCCTGTAGTCTTTATAGATATGAATGTAAAACAGTCTCGATTCTTGGTTCAAAGCAAAAAAATGGGCAGTGAGCGTTTATTTTACGTAAATATTGCAAATTATGACGCCAATGCCATAGCGGTTAAACTCTCCGATTGATTTTTTTTTCACACCGTTTTAAAATGCATACATAGTACGAAAAATATAATAATTACTTTGAATCCTCAAACAAATCACTCCTGAGACAATCCTTCCTGTTTGTATGCGGTACAGCATTCGTACTTTTTCAACCTAGATCCGGCGTTGGATAGCTGCATGTGTTTGAGAACAACTGCGACCGACTGAAGCGGGGTGTGGGACGGCCCACTACTTGAAGGCGTGGCGCAGTGTCTGGGGAATGTGTCCCGTCAATATCATTATGAATTGTATGCGTATCATACGTCATATTAATACATTAAAGTAAAAAAAAAAAACATACTGTGATCAATGTTCCCTCGAATTTTTCATGCTTGAGAGCAGACACTCATGCTGCTTGAGCACACCGAGCACCACTGTGAGCAACATCATTTGTACACATCAGTATCACGCCTGTTCAGAACCTAGGATCCTAGAAAGTTATATGGCTTATGAAAAGAATCAAATTATGGCAGCAGTTTTTATAGTCAGCCCACATTTTCCCCTCTGAAAACTCACTTACTGCTTTGGCTTCACTGCTTGTTTTGCAGAGTAAACCTTTCTCAATCAAAAAGGAAAAAAATACTAACCAATTTCAACTTTTGTTCTTCTATTTTCCACATACTCCGACAACCATTCCATCTTAAAGAGCATATGACACGAGAAAAAAAGTCTTAAATGGCATTATTATGTGAATTAGAAAAATATTTTGAGACGATTCGACTATATACAACAATTTCGCAAAGCACAGATGACGAGAAATTAGTCTTTTAATCTGCCGTTTAGCCACGCCTACCATTATAGGGCTTTGGCGTCCCCAACAGGTGGATGACGTCAGCGGTAGACTGGGCTCATCGGTTTTACTATTCAGCCCATTGAGGGGGAATTATTCAGAACGAGGAAAACGTGACGAAGAGAGCCGCAAAATGTCATTGTTTCAGTCTCTCTACTCCAATATTTTTACAGGATATTCTTTTTATCCAAGTATTTTTCCCAAATAGCTATATAAATGGCTTGAGAAGGACCAGTGAGCCCGTCGAGGGGGAACTATTCACAACGAGGAAAACGCGACGAAGAGAGAGGCAAAATGTCATTGTTTCTGTCTCTTTACTTCAATATTTTTACAGGATATTCTTTTTATCCAAGTATTTTCCCCAATAGCTATATAAATGGCTTGAGAAGGACCAGTCAGCCCGTCGAGGGGGAACTATTCACAACGAGGAAAACGCGACGAAGAGAGCTGCAAAATGTCATTGTTTCTGTCTCTTTACTTCAATATTTTTACAGGATATTCTTTTTATCCAAGTATTTTCCCCAATTGCTAAATAAATGGCATGGTCATGACAAATAACAGTCTTGTGCTGAATGGAATATGAAATAATAAAAATGCATTCATTCAGGACGACATGGCAAAATTACTCCATAATGGTCAAAACTGTCGACTTCACCTTTACTGTCGCACCTCCCGAACGATATTTTATGACACCTAAATCGGACATATGTCATTTCCCTTCCCCGGCTTCGGAGAATGTAAACAAACCAGAAGGCGTGACAGCTAGCCGACATGCTAACCCGAACCGAGTGATGTTTCAAAGTCTTCGAAGCGGAAAATCACACATAACTATCCTGGATTATTTGACATGACGACCCGGTCGTCGATTGTCTTTGCGGATCGGCAAACCGCCCGGCGGAGAGCAATTTACAGTTCGTTCCCCGGAGGAGGGTGGCTGGAGTTGTTGTGCAGCTAACGCTTTGCTGCTAATGAGCATCAGGACAGCTTTTTACATGCCTATCAATGATCAAACGTAAGTAGTCCTTCATTTAAAGCAGTGTTTCTCAATTATTTTCTGCTACGCCCCCCCAAGGAAGACATAAATGTTTCGCGCCCCCCCCAAACTCTGCCGCCACTGTAAATAGTATCATATGTCTATAATATTACTATTATAAGTACACCTCTGCCTCACATTGTATCCTTTTTTTTCTATTAGAGAAAATAACAGAGATCAACTTATAAAGTATAACTTTATTAACATTGTTTTGTTTGTAACAGAAAACACAGAAAACGCGCATCAATTTGCCTGAATTGAAAAAATCATCCAAACTGTAAAAATACACTCAAGGTAAATTTTTGACCATTTGATACTGAAAAATAAAATCAGTAAATAATAACAAATTCAAATTGATTAGAAACATGAACTCATGAGGACAATATGCCAAAAAAAGTTGACGGGAAAAAAACTGAATAGAAGAGGGAAAAAAGGTGTCTTTGGACAGAAGGACAGTTTTTATTTTCGCTGCTCGCAGTTCACCTCCAGTTTGCAATGGTGTGGGGTTATTTTGCACCGACACTGACAAAGCGGGACGATTGTTGGCAATATTCGTCACGTTTTCGCTGAAAAACAACCAAGCGGCTTAGCAATGAGATTGGGGTCTAATATCTTTAAGTGGCGTCTTAATTGATTTGGCTTCCTGCTGTCCGCTATAATCATTTTTAGACATAGTAAACAGTGGTGTTTTCTCATCTACCACTGTATTAAATGTCAAAGCCAAAAGGCAAACGGCCCGAAAAAAGCGCATTCTCGGCGGCCGAGGGAGAACCGTAGGTGAGGGCGGTCGTCGTGACAATCCCAAGCCGAAAATGGCACCTCTCGGGCGGACACGTGATACAGTAGGTCGCTGCGTGAGTCCGGCTGGAAAACGGCTTTCGAAAACGGCGCACAGCTCTCCAGCTCTTCAAGAGTCTCTTCTGTGTGCTCTTGCTTACTTCAAAAATACTGCGCGCACTTTGAAAATGAGACCGCCACTGCCACCCACTGAGTGGATGTGCAAGTACACTTTATTCTAGTACGGCAAAAAAAAAAAAAAAAAAAAAAAAAAGCATGTTCCCCGAGGTCACACGCGCCACCCCTGGCATCGCTCTGCGCCCCCCTGGGGGGGGCGCGCCCCTCTATTTGAGAAGTACTGATTTAAAGGAAGTTTGTAGTGTTTACTTTGTAATCGCTGTATTCGTATTTGACATAATACAAAACAAGATGTTTACTCACTTCCTCGTATGTCCGATGGTCCCACAGTAAATATCCACGGTGAATGGGAACCTTTTGAAACTCCAAAAAGGCGCATACGCCTCTCCCTCATACAGAATGATTTTTCTGCAGCCGTTTGGCTGGCGTGATGCGAAAAATAAACGTATTAATCTGCAAAATCAGCTGAATCCTTCGTCCTCATACACAACAGTACACTGTAGCGTGAAAAGGACGTCTTCTACCGTACACGTCACAGCGCCCTCCTCCTCAATGCAAGACCGAAGCCGGAAGTCACTCATTTTCATGGCGCGGGATTCAAAAAACTAAATAAAAATAGCGATCGCTTCCACACACATGCGGCCCATATCATTCAGGGGCATAAATTACCGCATGTATTATGAAATAAACATGCTTTTTCATGTCACAGGCACTTTAAAAGAACCACATTTTTTAAAAACTTTTGCTTTAGTGGATGTCTCACGGCCCGTTCCTTTCGCCATGGTAAGGGGATAGCATTGGCGTCCTTAGCTAGCTATAGCTAACCTGCACGGCGCGTGTAGGCAGGGCACATACAGTATGCAGAAACTGTCAATGATTGGCTGCGTGGCATAAGTGAATTGTATCGTATTATTGGCTAGACACCTGTCACTCATTGAGTTACGTAGCAAATGATACATATAACAATATTATTTGTGTAATTACCTACATTATATCAGTTCTAAAATGAGATATTAAGGAATAAGTCTCAGGTGAATTTTATGTAGTGCACTGCATAGATTTTATTGTGTGGTGAGTATGTGCAAGCAGTGCGCGATTGCACAAGCGCGCAGCTTAGAGGCAACGTTGACTGCTAGGCAATAATATGTACAGTGTATCACAAAAGTGAGTACACCCCTCACATTTCTGCAGATATTTAAGTATATCTTTTCATGGGACAACAATGACAATTTGACACAATGAAAATTGGTCTGTGTGCAGCTTATATAATAGAGTTTATTTATTTTCCCCTTAAAATAACTCAAAATATAGCCATTAATATCTAAACCCCTGGCAAGAAAAGTGAATACATCGCATGGGAACTACGTACATCCCTAAAATTCCAAATTGAGTACTGCTTGTCATTTTCACTCCAAAATGTCACGTGACTCGTTACAGGAGTGCTGACAGCATTGTTGCAGAGATTGAAGAGGTGGGGGGGGGGGTCATTCCCACCTCCATGCTTGGCTGTAGGCATGACACACTTATCTTTGTACTCCTCAACTGGTCGCCGCCACACATGCATGAGACCATCCAAACCAAACAAATTAATCTTCGTCTCATCAGACCATAGGAAATGGTTCCAGTAATCCACGTTGTATGTTGACATGTCTTCAGCAAACTGTTTGCGGGCTTACTTGTGTACCGTCTTCAGAAGAGGCTTCCTCCTGGGGTGACAGCCATGCACACCAATTTGATGTAAAGTACGGCGTATGGTCTGAGCGCAAACAGGCTGACCCCCCAACTCTACAATCTCTGCACCAATGCTGACAGCACTCCTGTAACGAGTCACATGACGTTTTGGAGGGAAAATGACAAGCAGTACTCAATTTGGACATTTAGGGATGTACGTAGTTCCCATGCGGTGTACTCACATTTGTTGCCAGGAGTTTGGATATTAATGGCTATATTTTGAGTTATTTTGATGGGAAAATAAATGAACTCTATTATATAAGCTGCACACAGACTACTTTTCATTGTGTCAAAGTGTCATTTTGTCAGTTTTGAAAAGATATACTTAAAGGGGTGCACTCACTTTTGTGATACACTGTACATCTGTTTACGTGACAAAAATAAAAATGAATAGTAATAAGGTAATAAATCCAGTTGTGGCCAAACAATAGCATATGACAGTTGGCAACCGTGTGGTTTAGTGTGGCTAACCCTCCCACACCACCTGAACTCGTCAACGCTAACGAGTTTGAGTGATGGGGACATCGCACCAGCGAGTGAAAGCCAGGCAATGTTTATTCTTGAGTATCCTTTTATCCTGGTAGCCTCTTTTTTTTCCCTCCTGGGACAAAAGTTTTTGTCTCTTTTGTTCCTCTGCCGTCTTTACAGAATTCGCGCAAAAGCCTTCGCATCGACTTCTTTCTTTATAATGAATGGGGAAAGGGGGAAGTGACGTATGCCTTAAAGCAGTCAATATTTGTAGTTCTTTGTGTGGGAGGTTTCCTGCCACCCTCCTCAAAGACAAATCGTGCCGGTGAAATCGATACATACCCCCTGAAGAGATAAAAAAAGGTGTCATTCAACTAGTTGTCAGTCGAAGTATCATCACAAATGTTATGAAAATATTTATGAAGGTTGAAAAGATACTTAGTGTTGCTTTAAACAAGAGACAGCACACCTCAATTAAATAACAGCAGAAGCTGTAGTCCACTTTTATATACCACAAAAACTGGTATTTAAACAGGTAGTGTAGAATTTTTACATCCACTGTATGCCTACACAGTAACATACCAGTTATGTTATACAATATATCTACCAATTTGAGTTTCGCCTAAAATGCTTGGCTCAGATGCCTCTTTATTCAGTGCTTTTTATTCAGTTATCTGGGCTCCGTGGCATGAAATGAAAAAAAAAAAAAAAATTTTGAGAGACTTCGAGTATTCAGTGAATCATAGCCATTGCAACAGGTGAAGGATGCTCTATTTTTTTCCCTATACACAAATGCCTGAGAGGAGTCTGTGTTTGTCCTTCATGCCTCAGGGGATCCTTCAAACTGCAAAAAAAAAAAAAAAAAAAAAAAGAAATAACAGGTGTTGTGTATCTTGCTGCTTATTAGGACCAGATGTTTATGGAACGGATGCAATCAAAAGCATCATTCCTGTGTTGCGGTGTACTCTGTGTTGTCTATATTTGGAACACAATTATGGCTTTTAATTGAGAGTATGTGGTGCCAGACGGTCAATGAAAGATGAGTTGGACAGAAATAATATTCAGTAAGTGACTAGAGTAGTGGTTCTCAAACTTTTTGCATGAAGTATCACTCCAAATTATTTAGTGCTCGAAGTACCTTCATAAAAACTATGAAAAAACTACAGTAGTGTATGAGGTGTACAGTAAGTGCTCATTAAATAAAAGGCTGAGGTGATGTTTTATTCGTAGAGAAAAATATATATTTTTTTGTAACGAACACAAGACATTTTAACCAGGGTTGGGCAAAATTTACTCATTTTAATCATGATTAATCTCATGAGATTAATTGAAATTAAACACATTCTGTTTCGTAATGAATTCAAAACTACTACCCTTTATTTCCCGGACTATAAATCGCTCTGTAGTATAAATCGAACTAGTCAAAAAAATGTATCAGACAAAGAAAAAAAATACATAAGTCACACCGGCTTATAAATCCAATTATTGGAGGAAATAAATGTACCGTATGTTGTTCGCATTTTGTCAACAAGTAGCACAAACGCAGTAATAAGTAGGGGTGTGACAATTAGTGCTGCAACGATTAATCGATCAACTTGAGTAATTTGAGAAGAAATATAGCCTTTAATCAAATTTTGCTACTTCGGCGATGTGTTAAATTAGAGTTGCGTTGTAATGGTTTGTTTTGAAAGTGTTTGCATTTTATTTAATTGATTTGGGTGGACTCACTGCCCTCCAGTGGCAATAGTGAATATGACATAACTAGGGCTGCGGCTATCGTCGATTAATCGACGATTAGTTAGTTCGAATAATAGAGTAATCGAAAAAGAACATAAAAATTAAAATACCTGAGCTGAGTCTGAAACAGAATTAAAAAAATAAATGAGGATCTAAGTACAACAAAAGAACAATTGGCTAACTTACATAGCAAAAGTCTGCTAGCTTAAATGCTATCAAATGCTAACTGCTAACTTTTTTTTTTTTTTTACAATGCTCTTAACAAATGGTTCGAACACATATTACACATACTATATTACCAATAAACTAAATTACAAATGCATAAAAAAATACTTATAACAACTTAGCTCATGTTGGTCTTAACAGGGAGCAGCTGGATTTAGCCATTTGAAATGAGTTATGTTATAATCACTGTTGCCACTAGAAGACAGTGTATCCACCCAATCAATATAATTAAATGCAAACACTTTCGTAACAAACCATTACAACGCCACTTTAATTAAACGAATACCTGAAGCAGCAAAATTTAATTTGAATCATTTTTCTAATCGAATTACTCGAGTTAATTAATTGTTGGAGCACAAGACATAACTCATCGAACATGGGTGGATCCAGCTGCTCCCTGTTAAGATCAACCAAGTTTGTTTTTTGTTTGAGCTAATATGATTGTTTATGTATTCGTAATTTAGTTTGGAAGTATATTTAGCTGTTTTTTTGTGTGTGAACAATTATTATTAATTAATTAAATTAATTAATTTAATTAATTAAAAACAAAATATGTGTTTGAACAATTTGTTAAGAGCATTGTTTAAAAAAAAGTTAGCATTTTAAAGTAAAATTGCCTTTTGTACCACACTTGGAGCTATGTTCAGTTGTGAGTTTCCCCCCTGCAAATATTTGCTGTGATTATAATCTTTCAGTACTATACTGCTGCGTTACCAAAGATGAGTTATAGGCAATAGTGATTTATGCAGAAATTCATCATCAGGAACGAACTCCACGAGAAACCATGGACCCCCTCTACCAGTTTTGATTAGACACTTAGGAAAAATTACACCCAGCAAATAGTAATGTTATTGTACTTTGGCATACTTGATGCAAGTACCACTTGATATGGGCTTTTTAATAATCATAAATGCCACCTAGGTATAGAAATAAAGGGAACAAATAATCAGCAAAGTCAAAGCTCACGCTATGCTCACTCGTGCACAGTTCATAAGCATGTGCATAATCTAGACAAGTCATAAGAACATGATTGTTGCTTCAACAGTTGACGAATGCTAAATGCCACAATAAAGAATTTAAATAACCAGCACAACTTTAAAATAATCCATTTTCTAAATTGTACAGTACAGTGGTACCTCGACGTAAGATCGCTTCGACACACGATCTTTTCGATATCCGACGTAAAATTTGACTAGCTATTTGCTTCTCCATCTGACGACATGCTCAAAATACGACGATTTAGGACAGCGCCGCAGTTTGTTTTCCCGCAAGACGAACGCACGACTGATTTTCTTGTGAGAGAAATCAACATGGGATGTTAGTAAGAATGTTAGTGCAGGTGGTGAAAAAAGGAACAAAGTGAGGCTTACCATTGAAAAGAAGATGGTAATGATAGAAAAATATGAGTGTGGTGTGCCCGACAATATGGCCGTAGATTGCCTACGATTTCAACCTTCCTCCTCTGACCTTCGTTTGCCAGTCTTCATAAGTTAAGGTGAGAATTATTACGATTGTAAAATCGCCAGCTTCGTCAGGTTTTTAATTATTTATTTCAGAACTTGTGCCACACAACATGCCTACTGTCTGCCGCAGCTGAACATGAAAATTGAAAATAAAAAGTGCTCTCTAACTCTGTCAAATCAGCCACACAGTGCGTTCAGGTACGCCACGCAAAACTCATCCGCCACATCAGAACCCGATTCGTTACATTTTTACAGGTATTATTATTAATATTATAATACAATTATTATATTATTATTCCGCTTTTTATTCATAATTTATTTCTTTTGCTCTGCATAATTGGTATTTGCAATAGTACAAACAGCATTTATTAAGGATTTAGTGTAGGTTTTTGGGCTGTGGAAAGAATTTATGGAATTATAATGTATTTTTATGGGAAAATCCTGCTCGACATATGACCATTTCAACTTACAAACAGGGTCCTGGAACAAATTAACTTCGTATGTAGAGGTACCACTGCATATTCTGTTGGAGATTTTGGGAAACTGGTGCCTGCGTATGCCGGCTGACTTTTTCTTTTTAGCCTTTAAAAGGTTTTTAAAAAAAAAAAAAAAAAAAAGGTCTGAGTGATAGTAAATTTAACATTGTAATACTTTATATATTGCCAAGGCTCCACATTTACTTTTGGCATTGTTTGCACTGGTGTGCCTAACTTTTTTTTTTTTTTTTAATTAAGGGTGCACCAGCACAAAATGTAGGCGCACCCACATTTTTCATTGCATCACCTTTAACGCCATACTTTAAATCACTCTCCATAATACCTACAGTATATAATTCATATGAGAGAGTTAAATCACTCTCCATAATACCTCCAGTATATAATTCATATGAGAGAGTCCACTCAAATTCAGTCACGCATTGACGTTCACTCTGCCGAGAAAAGCCTCTAGACCATTGGCTGTTAACTGGGGTTCGGTGAGTAAGCCTCAGGGGTTCAGTGAAGGTTAAGAAACGCAGAGCCCTATTTTGTACGCTGACTAAATATAGGCAAAGTGGTGTTTAAGACCAGGTTTTGGTCTGGTTTGCCCTCAATTTACAGGCTTTACAGTATTCCATTTCTTTCAACTGTCTAATGGGAGGAGAAATCTGTTTGCTCAGTGGCAGGTTGACTGCGCTTGGTATGAGGAAGTATAACAGACCAACAGACAGTGTGAACTGCGTAGATAATAATATACATACAATATGTATGCTTCAGTTTAGAGCTGAAACGAATACTCGAGCAACTCGAGTAACTTGAGTTTAAAAACTGATCCGAGTAATTTTATTCACCTTGAGTAATTGTTTTTCTTGACAGCTCTAAGCATCACGTTTTGCTTGGACTACTTTTAATGCGGGACAACGCGCTAATGTCACGTGAGGAGAGGAAGAAGGGGGAAAAAAAACTTACTGCAGCCGACAGCCGCTACAAACGATGCCGACGTTGCTAAATACTAGCCCGCACGATACTATGTTGGTAGCAGGTAGCGTCTGATGCGTCTCATAGAGATCACATGTATGTTGAACTAGATGCGAAATGACAGACTCGGCCGCGTCTGGGCAGCGTTAGTAAACAGCCGCCATCTTAAAGCAGTAGAGCGCTAAGCGCTAATAAATAAGATTAACGTTACTGTCACTACTAGCTCACGTAACGTTAGCCCTGCGGAGCGCTAGGTTTCTTTTAATTATGACCACTGTCGATGCGTGGCTAACGTGTCTTACATACAGGCTTTAACATAACATAGCATTGTGGAGTGATGAGGGTGTAAAATAAAAACTTAATAATGCTAACTATCATTTTTAGCTCAGTAGTCATTGCTGGATAAAACACCAAGTAGTACTGGTCCCTAATGTGCTCCAATACAGCCTGTGTCATGCATTTATTTTGAACACTGCAAAAACTCAAAATCCTATCAGGACTTACAGTTTAGACTAACTTAAAACTTAACTAGAGCTTAAAAATGGCTTGACACAAATAGAAATTCAATTGAAACACATGGGGAAAAAATCCTAACTTTTAAGTGATGTGTGTTATCAAGCGTAATGGCATTTTTAGGTAAGATGTATATATATATATATATATATATATATATATATGTATATATTTAATAAGATCTAAAAACTTTTTGGGTGAAAGCAGTGAATTAGTCTTTTTTTTTTATTCTAGTTACATCAGAGATGCAATTGTTGGCTGTTTTCAACAATATACATCGAAAATAAAGACATTGATTGACTGAAAATGGTTCAAGATTAGATGAAATGTCTTGTTTTCTCATGTATGTTTATAATTGCTCTTCAGCTAAAAATATATTTGTTTTATCCAATTACTCGATTAATCGATAGAATTTTCAGTCGATTACTCGATTACTAAATTATTCGATAGCTGCAGCCCAACTTCAGTTTACGCCATGAAAATAGTATGTGATGCAAGAAAGCGACAATAAAATGAGAACGTAGACACGAATGAAAACAAAACAAAACAAAAAAACGAACAGTATAAAATGAAATGAGTTTTATCTTCCAATTGGAAAATCAACAGCAAAAGGCAAAATTAACTGTAGTAAATTTGAAATCTGAAAAAAAATTGAAGAGGAATTCACTTAAATGTTAGCTTGCTAGGTTTTGAATGCGTAAAAAATTGCTTTATTATGAAATTCCGAAGGGTTTGGTGAATGCTCCTGTGAAACTCATGGGGTTTGGTACCTTTAGCAAGGTTAAGAACCACTGCTCTTGACAATGAAGATTAACTAAACGATGACTGACACATTTGTGCCTTTGATTGTAGAGCCACAGAGCCTTCACTCCTCAGATCAAAGCTACAAACATTTCAATCATAGTTAACTATAAGTAGCAAACTCCAACTGCCTAAGGGACAGTGAGAGGCTGTATGAGCATGAAGCAGAAAAACATATATATATTTTTTTATTAAAAACACGATACTTTTCCCCCCAATTCCGATCCTCTGAAAAATGGCACGATCGGACATCCCTAGTAACCATTATTGAACACATGGCAACTGCAAGGAAAGTCAGCAACTTGAAATAAGATACATCATATCATATGAGTTATCCTAGAAATGGAGGACATGTTACGTTCAACCCTTCAAATTTTAAATAATGCTCATACAAAATACAGGTAGTCTCCGGGTTATGAAAGAGTTCTGTTCCTACGTTGGCGACGTTATAAGTTGTTTCAGCTAATATGTGTTTGTGTATGCATTTGTAATTAAGTTTACAGCTACAGTTTGTGGAGTTGCAGTATGTGTGAGTGATTTGCGACGAGAATTGTAAATACTGTACGTTAGCATTTGTAGCATTTAAGATAGCGGATTTTTGTTGGGCATATTAGGCTAATTTAATGTACTAAATTTACATATTAAACAGACTAGATGGACGTATGAACACGAATTGTTCTGTGTCAAATGTTTTATTGTTAAAGTGTGTATTGTTTTTAACAAAGTAAGTGTACATATATGTATTACATCTTTACAAATTGTCAAAAGTGAACTATGTCAAAGGCTTCAAAAACCACAATTGCCTTGTTTGCTGTCTATCCAGCTGAACAATTTAATGTTTATTGAGGACAGAACACATGATATTCATAAAGTAAAGTAAAATATAAAATACTGTTAGGTACAATAAGGTACTGCTTATGCGACAAAAAAAAAACAAACAAACCATAAAAACAGGCGGACAAGACTTGGCGTCGCAAAGTCAAAATCACATTAGTCGAGTACGTCATAACTACCTGTACTAAAACATTCATTCATTCATCTTCTGAACCACTTATCTTTACGAGGGTTGCGGGGGTGCTGGAGCCTATCCCAGCTAATAACAGGCAGGAGGCACGATAAAACCTAAATGCACTCACTCACACCTACTGACTGTTTGGAGTGATACTAAAACATGCAGTTTCTTAATTATTCTGAGACCAAATCTGAAAAAATAACTAAGAGAAAATAATGCTTAAAAATATATTTAATGCCATTTTTCTAGCTGCCCCCAAATGAATCTCAAATAAAATAGGTGCAATGGCATTTAAATGTCATTTTTGCCAAAAATAGAATCGTTATATTGCAGTGACGTTATACATATAATTCTGAAGCATGAAAGAGTACATACCATTGCGAGTGCTGGTTAGCATGGGAACGTGGCAGAGAGGGATAATGGCAACAAACTAGTATAAATTGGAACGGTGTAGTGTGATTACACCCCTAAAGAATAATTTTCGACATAGAAATAAGAAAGAGTCACGCGTGACAGCCTATTTCCTATTGATGGGAAAAGTACAGTGGTAAGACACTTATTGAACAGAAATATGACAACACAGCAGCAGGGTGTGGGTAGTTGTGACCCACTTTTGCCTTCATGAATGCAAATGAGTTATTTGTCTGGTTAAATGCAAGCAATCCAAAATGCATTCTCAACTACCCCTAGGGGTGAACATTTGAATATAAAAAGCATGTATAGGTGTGTTGAAATGTATTTTAATGATGACTAATTAAGAATTAAGACCCATTTATTTGGTTAAAGTAAAGAGATGAGTTTTTGGATTTCTTTCTGCATTTTAGAAATGGCCATAGGCTAACACCTGCTCTGCTCGTCTCATAATTGTGATAAGTGATATGTTGAGTTCATGGATGCGTTGCTGGCAAGGGTTTGATTGGGTGGTTGTCCCAGCCCACACAAGCAGAGGTGGGTAGAGTACATAAGAACTTTGTTCAAGTAAGTGTAGCATTGCTTCAATATAATATTGCTACAGCAAATGTAAAATTAGTCATCCAAAACATATGCACAAGTACAAGTAAAAACGTGTTCGTTGAAAAGAATACTCATGTAATGAGTAACTGCTAACAATGTCTTGAGTTTTTTTTAAACAGTGATATATATATTTTATTAATAAAATATAATATAGTTATTATTATACTGTGCTATAATTAGTAGAGGTATTCAAAATTTCCGATTCTTAGATTATTCGCGATTCAGCCGTGGAAGATTCGAGAACGATTCACAAACATCCAAATTCCGATGATTGAAATATGCCAAGTAAAGCGGAAGTACAACACACTCGGCGCGCTGCGCGGTCTTCGGGACGCATTGAGGAACGGAGCGAGAGTAGCTAAACATCATGCTTCTCATTACCCGGCCCCTCGGGTAATGCCAATGCTCAACTCACGGCTCTAGCTCAACTCATGCCACGAGATAAAAAAAACACAACAACATACCTGACTGCTGCTGAAAAGCTGCCACAAAGTACATCCACATAATGTTACGGTAGATATCATTTATATAGGACTAGATGCAATGTAGATTCGGTAGCGTTAGCAGCACATCTACAAAAAGCTAGATGCGGGCGTTAGTAAACGGCCGCCATCTTAAAGCAGTACACTTCCCTGCAAGGCTGTTGTAGCGAACCTTCCAAGTGAACCTAATTAACTTTTTATCTGAAATACTCCTAAATCGGTAAAATATTGACTTGAATCTATCTTTAAAATAGTTTTTAAACTTTCACATGTCGAAAGTAGACAAAAGGGAAATTATGGAATAACGGGAGCAATTTTAACAACTTTAACGGTTGATTCACAACATTAAATCAATTGAATGTAGTTTAAAGCTGCTGATACAGAATGGGGACTTGAGTTTTTTATTTACTGTTATTTTTGTGTATTTGTTTTCTGCTATATGTTAACTTGATACTGAAATAGTAGTTTGGTTTAGCCTGAGAGTATTTTTGAACAATTTTGGAACTAATGTACAAAACATTTAAAAAAAAAAAAAAAAAAAAAAAAAAAAAGGAGGGGGGTGCATCAATAATCGTTTTATAATCGAATTGGAGCCTCTGAATCGTAATCGAATCGTTAGGTGCCCAAAGATTCCCAGCTGTAATAATTAGATATTTGACCAAAAATTTGGCGGCGAAAATTTTCGGGCAAAAATAGCTACATTTGCACTTTCTGTTTTTGGTTAAAAGACCAAAAGTTGACCACCGAAAAGTGTGAAGAACTGTAGTCCTCTTGTGATGACGTCATCAAAACACGGCGAGAAGCAACACCACTGGATCACCGCCAACATGTCCGTGGTTTGGAAGTATTTTGAGGTATCGAAAAGTATATAAATTATTAAATGAAGGAAAATAAAATAAATTTGCTTCATCGCTGCTACACGCTCGTTCTGAAGTTGCTTTCCATTGTTGTCCCGTGTCACATAGAGTACAGTGCATTTGTGAGTAGGTTGGAGTTTAACCAAGCGAACAGTATACAAATAGTATTTAAATGCATACATGTTCACTTGCTGTGGTTTAGTACAACACCTGTATGTGGATTGACCACTTCTTCATTATGTCACATTTTTTCCCGCGACGTCCACACCCCCAATACCAGTCGCCGTTTAATCCGGCCGGGAGCGACTTCGCTCGGCTTTGTCGCCGCTAGAATTCGGGCCACTTTTTACATATACCTTGAATCCTCGAACAAATCACTCCTGAGACAACCCTTCCTGTCTGTATGCTGTACAGCTTTTGTATTTCTTCAAAGATCCAAGGTTAAATCTGACTTGAGCGTGTGCCGTCTTCGGCTGACTGTTACTAAATGAAGCTTGGCCCCCTATGGTAAGGCGTGACGCAAAGAATGATGAAGTGTCAGGTCAATAGGTTATGAAGTCTATGGTCGGGTACATCGTAACCCGGGGACTACCTGTAATGTGATTATTGTTGCAATGTCTCATTGGTGAAACTGGTAGAGCCACTGTGGGTATCTCTGGCAAAAATAAAGTCAAAACTAAAATAGGGCTGCAGCTATCGATTAATTTAGTAGTCGATTAATCGATTAACTATTTAGCTCGAATAATCAATTAATCGGATAAGGAACATAAAAAAATTACAATTCTTGAGCTGATCCTCAAACGGTATAACGATATACAAAAAATAAATAAATGAGGATCTATATACAACAAAAGAACAGTTGGCTAACTTACATAGCAAAAGTCAGCTAGCTTGAATGCTATAAAATGCTAACATTTTTTTTTTTTTTACAATGCTCTTAACAAATGGTTCAGACACGTATTCCCGCAAAAAATGTCTGAATATACCAATAAACTAAATTACGAATGCATTAAAAAAACATGAGCTTAAACAAAAAGCTTATGTTGGTCTTAACAGGGAGCAGATGGATTCAGCCATGTGATATAAGGTAGACTAGAGGGCCGTGTATCCACCCAAATCAATAAAACTAAATGCAAACACTTTCAAAACAAACCATTACAACGCCACTTTAATTAAACGAATACTCGAAGCAGCCAGATTGAATTTGAATCTTTTCTTCAAATTGAATACTCAAGTTAATCGATTAATCGTTGCAGCACTAGACTAAAATGACTCTTGTGTAGCTCATAGTAGCGGTGTAAGAGTAGAGTTTGTATAAACTACTCTTAAAAGTACATTTTTATCAATAGGTTACTCAAGTAAATGTAACGAAGTAAATATAAATCATTACCCACCTCTGCACAGAATATGAAATTGCTGCTTCTGACATGCACAGTAACGGAATAATCAATCCAGGTGAGAAAATTTGTTTGTAGTTTTGACATAACAGATGTTTCTCAGGGATTCCCCTATATTCAACAGATTGTGGCGCACCGCCACACTAAAATGAAAGCCGCCACGCCTGGCAAACGAGATGTATTTTATTTATTTATTTAAATAAAAAAATTTTTTTAAGGCCGCTTCAAACTAGCGGCAGCCGAGTGGGAGGAGTTCAGCGGACACCTATTCATTGTGTATTGTAGCCTAATGTTCGTAACTATGCAGGCCCCCCCTTAAGAGACGCAAGGGGAACGAGTAGGAAGAATGGGAGAACGAGCGAGATAGCGAGAGATAGCGGTCGCATGTTGTAGCAGCCCGCTGTTATTTTGTTATTGTTTTTCTTTATTATTGTTACCACAATAAAGTGGGTAAGCAAATACAGACTTCTCTCCTTCTTGCCCATATCCGGGGCATTACAATAATTTGGATCGGACTTTTCGGCGAAAGTGAGCGGTGGACGGCCGTCTTGGACGGAAAGCAAACTTTTGACTAACTTGCGCTGAGAGACTGCGGAGAGGCGGGGCCCAAAATAAAGCCTTGCTCTATTTTCAGAGCGTTGGTCACAGTAAACGATTTATCAGTTCAAGCAGAGTAAAATGATACATATTCACGGTACAAGAACGTCGTTTCTGTGTCCATCGATTGGTAAGAAAAGGCTGTTTGTACGAGTGACGTGTGGGCGCTCCCGTCAGGGGGGATATTTCACGTGGAGTGGCTATTTTTCGGCACAACACCGGCGCGCTTCAGACAACTTCAGACAATTACGGCTGACGAAACTTTGATAAATGCGCCCCCCCACCCAAATTTCGCGAGCTCTGGGACACTCGAAAAATGACTCTCATACCTCTCCTTGCTAAGTTAATGGTACCTCGACGTGCCTTTGTGTGGAAATTTAGTTTACGAACAACGGGGAAAAAACTATTCACCTTCTCACCGAATCAAGTAAAACTCTTTACACGGCTATTAGAATTCCCCCAGTGCTCTAAATGGGTCAGTTGACAGAAGGACTGTTATTGTTGTGGTAATGTAGTACTTATGAGGGTCAAATAAAAGGAAAAAGGAGGACTACGACGGTGGTCTGCAACCCGCGGCTCTCGGGCCGCATGCGGCTCTTTAGCGATGCTTCGGAGCTTTTTTTTTTTTTTTTAAATGGAAAAAGATGGGGGAGGGAAATATTTTTTTTTGTTTTAATAGGATTTCTAGGAGGACAAACATGACACAAACATTCTTTCAATTCATTAATATTGTAATGAAGTTAAACTTGTGGTGGCATAGTACAACAGAGTAGTCACGTGGTGCGTCATTCTCTATAGGATCCACTGCAGGGAAAACAAACATTTAATCATGAAGGCTAATTACGTATTTCTATAGTAGGCTAATATAGCTAGTATCGATAATTATAAGGCTTGTAAAAGGCTTTTAATTTTTTGTGGCTCCAGACATACTGTATCAGTTTTTTTTGTGTTTTTTGGGGGGTCAAATATGGCTCTTTCAACAGTTTGGGTTGCCAACCCTGAGTCACTACGAGATGTAAGTCGTACTATTGCCACGAGAAAAAAAGTCGCATTAGTACATCGGGTAACGTAGCTGTAATCAGCTACGCATTTTACATACATGTACTGTAGCTGAGAGGTACAACATTAGCCTGGCTAATGAAATATTTCAAATATATCTTTGTTATGGTTCTTCTTGGGGGAAAAAATGAAGAAAAAAAAATTCGCTGTGGCACGACATGGTGAGGCTGTCCGACTCCGATGCAGCCCACCACCACAGCTTCAAAAAATCCTAGGGGAAACACTGTTTCTTCCACTTGGTTTACCTTTGGTGATAAGTCACTGAACATTTTGGCTGATGTAGCATGCTAATACCATTACACACAGTTCACGCCCTCATCTGTCTTCCTGCGGCATTCTGAGCCAACACCAGCGCAATCACTCACAGAAGAAATTAAGGGACAACAACCGACGCAGCCATTTTCTCCTGCACGCCTCTCGGCGACTCCCACCGAGCTCACCTCGCGCCTTCCATCCGCGTGCGTGAGCAACATTAAAGCGAGCGTTCAAAAAGGTCCTGATGGGGACTGTAAAATTAGGCCTCGGTGTGGATGGCAAAGATGAGTGAGTAGAGATAGTGAAGAGTGGGGATGATGCATGATTGTATGTGAGAGGGGACAGGCCGGCCATTCCAGAAATAGCCTGTTTCAATCTCTCTCGGTAGACATGACCCCTCTCTCAGCTGTACTCAAGCTACTCCAACACAAGCCAAGTTTCCTCTTCCCTGTCTTTCTATAAGATTTGGCTCTTAGTAATTGAGAAGTCTCAGCCAGATGACATCACACTAAAATTTGAGTTCTTTTACTTTACTTGCTTTTTTTCTCTCCACATTTGGCTTCAAAACAAAACTTCACCTTACAGAATTTCTTAGCCCTCATTATTACAGCGCACTGTACTTTACATGCACCCACTCACAGAGCTAGCCGCGCATACACACACACACCCACTTAAACTCAGTGATTCACATCACCACATTTAAGCATCTGCAGAGACGAGAGATGTAGGAATTTAATATAAACAACAAAAAAGAAAAGATTAACCTCTTTTGCTGGAATCCGTAATAAGTTTGCTTGTTTTAAAGCTGAAGAAAACAAAAGGCTATAATATAAAAATTTACTAGGGCAGTCCCCTGTCCGACAACGTGATTGGGAATCGCACCCGATCATGTCATTTTTAGAGCCCTGTGAAGTTGGCCCACAATCAGACGCAAATTTATATAAAAATGATGTCAATCGTTTGTGCTACGTTTGTGCTTGTATGTGCTGTAAAAAGTTTTGTTTGTGCTTCTATTGTTTGTGATATATTTACAATTCTTTTGTGGGTCAATCTAAGGTCCACCAGCCCCCCATTTTGATTAAAAATTGTGTGATTCTTTTGTGCTGGTTTGTGCTGTAAATCATGCAGTATGTGCTGCCATCGTTTTATGGATACTGAGATATTACTTTTGAATGAGACGTCAATCGCAGCTTTTCCGTATCCAACTCCTGCTGCTGATGGAGCGTACCAACTTTCTCAATAACAGAGGGGTGTCCCAACAACTAGAGTTGGTACTCTCAGTCAGCCGCGACGAGGAGGGGCTGTGATTGACGTCATCACTCGAAATTAATATCTCAATATCTGAAAAACGATAGCAGCACAAACAAATTTTTTTACAGCACAAACCAGCACAAACAAGGCATAAATAATTGACACCATTTTTAGCCATTTTTAATCCAAAATAGGGGGCTGGTTGACCTCAGATTGACCTGTAAAAGAATTGTAAATATCGTAGAAACGATAGCGGCACAAACAAAACATTTTATTGCACAAACGTAGCATAAACGACTGACATCATTTCTAAATAAATTTGTGTCTGATCGGGGGCCAATTTAACGTAGGTCATATTTAGTAGATCACGACCGAATTTTTAAGTACAGAAATATGAAAAAGTATCTGAACCTTTTGGAATTTCTCACATTTCTGCATAAAATCACCATCAAATGTGATCTGATCTCTGTCAAAATCAAACAGATGAAAATACTGTGTCTGCTTTAATTAAAACCACCCAAACATTGATAGGTTTTCATATTTTAATGAGGATAGCATGCAAACAATGACAGAAGGGGGAAAATAAGTGTTTGGGTGGTTTTAGTTAAAGCAGACACTGTTTTTTCATCTGTGTGATTTTGACAAAGCTCAGATCACATTTGATGGTAATTTTATGCAGAAATGTACGAAATTCGAAACGCTTCAGATCCTTTTTCATACCACTTTATTAACTCATTGGCTGCCATTGATATCGATAGAAGTCCAATCCAATATGAGTGGGAAGGGATGACAGCGATTAAAAGACGGCATCCTGGCAAGATATAGTTATGGTTAGTGAATAATGAATATTATAACTTTGATATCCAGTTGTATGAATGTTCTAGCCACGTAGTGCAAGCTTGGCAAGACAGCTTGCTAGTTAGCCTCTGGTGTTAGCTTAATCATACCTTGAGCGAACACGTCATTTTTTTTTTTTTTTTTTCTTGAGACATTTAGCTGGGAGTGACGCCGTACATCCAGAATGTTTAATCCATTTGGAATTCAGTTGTTTTTTCGGCTTTGGGAAGGGAAAGAAACACACTCCCTCAGATAAAACTTTGTTTACCTCGTGTAAATGGATGCTATTCGTAAATGGAGCAATACTTGTATAGCGCTTTTCCACACTCAAGGCCGTCGAAGCGCTTTAAACTACATCCCCATTCACCTGCTGGTGGCACCAGGAGCAATATGGGTTTCAGTATCTAGCTCACGGATACTTAGATAAGGCGGAGAAATAGAACCCACAACCTCCAGGGTTGGAAAACGACTACTCTGCAACTGAGCCACACCACCCCTACAATATACATAAGGCCCAGTCACACCGCTTCACCATTTTGGAAATCCGCTGATGATTCTTGTTGATATGGGAGTTGGTTCTGTAAAGTTCTATGGCACTTGGCTGTCAGGTAACGCTAACAGTAACTACAAGTTGACTGATATGGGATTTTCAATATCCAAAACGATTTTGTAAGCCGATATACTTTTTTTTTTTTTTTTAAAGCACGTAGATTATGAAAGGCTATTTTTAAAAATTGCTTCAAACTCTTCAAATTTACAATGACCTGATACATAAAGGATTAATTCAGTCCAGTGCTACCAAAGAAACGAACGCAACACTTCTTTTATGAATATACACACTTAGCAAGAACAGTACATTATTTTCAAATAAACTAGAGCTGAAACGAATACTCGAGCAACTCGTGTAACTCGAGTTTAAAAATTGATCCGAGTAATTATACACCTCGAGTAATCGTTTATTTTGACAGCTCTAAGCATCACGTTTTGCTCGGACTACTTTTAATGCGGGACAACGCGCTGATGTCACGTGCGTAGAGGAAGAAGCAAAAAAAAAAAAAAAAAAAACAGTGCAGCCGACAGCCACAACAAACGACGCCGACGTTGCCTAATACTAGCCCGTACGACGCTACGTTGGTAGCAGGTAGCGTCTGATGAGTCTCATAGAGATCACATGTATGTTGAACTAGATGCGAAATGACAGACTCGGCCGTGTCTGGGCAGCGTTAGTAAACAGCCGCTAAGCGCTAATAAAGAGCGCTAAGCGCTAATAAATAAGATTAACGTTACTGTCACTAGCTCACGTAACGTTAGCCCTGTGGAGGGCTAGGTTTCTATTAATTATGACCAGTTTCGATGCGTGGCTAACGTGTCTTACATACAGGCTTTAACATAACATAGTGTTGTAGAGTGACGAGGGTGTAAAATAAAAACTCAATAATGCTAACTATCAATTTTAGCTCAGTAGTCATTGCTGGATAAAACACCAAGTAGCACTGGTCCCTAATGTGCTCCAATACAGCCTGTATCATACATTTATTTTGAACACTGCAAAAACTCAAAATCCTATCAGGACTTACAGTTTAGACTAACTTAAAACTTTACTAGAACTTAAAAATGGCTTGACACAAATAGAGATTCAATTGAAACACATGGGAAAAAATCCTAACTTTTAAGTGATGTGTGTTATCAAGCGTAACGGCATTTTATATATATATATATATATATATATATATATATATATATATATATATATATATATGTGTGTGTGAGAATTTTTTTAATAAGATCTAAAGGTTTTTTTTTTTTTGAGCGAAAGCAGTGAATTAGTTTTTTTTAAATTCTAGTTACATCTGAGATGCAATTGTTGGCTGTTTTCAACAAAATACATAGAAAATAAAGACATTGATTGACTGAAAATGGTTCAAGATTAGATGAAATGTCTTGTTTTCTCATGTATATTTATAATTGCTCTTCACCTAAAAATATATGTTTTATCCGATTACTCGATTAATCGATAGAATTTTCAGTCGATTACTCGATTAATAAAATATTCGATAGCTGCAGACCTAAATTAAACCCACCAGGACATCAAAATGAGATGTAAACAAGTGTTAGTGAGAGTTTAAGAGGATGCTTGCCATGCTAAAGCTAATACTATTGCGAATGCTACGCTAGCGCTACGAGCTACATTTAGAGTGTAAGGATCACTCACCTTAAAGGATAAAGCAACATTACATATTCTCTCATGCAAGATAAAAAAAATCTTACATTTTTACAAAACAGGCAAGCCTGAAGCTTCCTGTTCCGGGGTCCTACATTCAGTTAGCGGCGGCCACAGCTGTCCATACAGATGCCTGATCAAAATCTTTTTAACTCATTCACTCCCTGCCATTTTCACCAGAGCAAGGCCCTTCGCTCCCGGCCGTTTTTCTGGATTTTGACTGATTTTGCAAGGCCCACAGAAAATTCTGTTCTATTGCTATATAAACATGGAATCCACCTAAGGAAAGATTAGACTCTCTTCTTTCAGCAGAAAAAAAAGTAGGTTCTTATCTTTTTCCATTCTTAAGAAATCAGCATGAGAAAATAGCTTAGTTTGAGCAATTTTTACATTTCTGATGAAAAAACGGAGAAAATTAGCTTTTTGTAAACGCATACATTTCAAACATAACTTTGATTTTATGAAAGCGATTTTTTGCATTTATAACCAGGGGTGAAAGTGGCTAGAATTTCTTGCCGGAACTCCCCGACGTGAAGGTCGCCATGGAGCCAGATTTTTATTTATTTATTCAAATTTTTATTTTTTTATTTTTTCTTTTTATTTTCCCCTCATTTCCTCACATACTAAATGCCAAATCTAAATTTTAACTACGGTACTTAAGAACAAATGATGTATATTAAAATTGAAGTTAATGTAAACATTTACTTTTACTTTTTTTTTTTTTTTTTAACGATAAAGATATAAGTAACATACATTCAGAAAAATAAGTACAAATGACTTATATTATGCAGAGTGAAATGGAATATATTTTGAACATTGACTTTTTTAAATCGTAAGGAAATGAATAAGTAGCCTAACATAAATGAACAAATATAAGTTCAAAGTGCACATGGACAGCTAAGACGCTCTGAATCTCCCCATCAGAGCAAATAAAACTAAATATGATAATTAAGCCTCCACTTTCCCTGCTCTTAAAGACTTGATCCATTTTCTGTAGCATTGCCCTTTTTTGTCGCATCAATTCTTTTTTTTTATTTTTATTTTTTGCTGTTCCAGAAAACATGCACATTTGAACCAATCAGAGCTATCTCTGTTGATCACATGTCAGTATGTCAGCCAATTGAACGAAAAAAGGACTCCAGGGGTTTTGCTTTGCTGCGTGCATTCACACATTGATGTGACTCATCATCATCAAACTCGGATAACTGCAGCAGCTGGGGAAAACTCCATGCCGTCCGTGGAATAAAATCAGTAATAAATATCGGTGGAAACGGATTATGCTAAACAAGCACTTTATTATGCTGGTTGTTAACATTTGGGTTGTTAGATTGTTTTCTTTTTGGAAATGCATGTGTGGCAGCTTAGCATTTTTCTTTTTTTAACACAGCGTTTTGACAGTTGCCGTCATATTTTCGGAATAAAAGCACCGTGTTCTAGAACAGCATTCCGGCCCTGAATCTTATACCGGAACTGCAATCCTGACCGTTCTGGCCCACTTTTACCCCTGGTTATAACCCAAAACATCTGAATAATGTTTTCCTTTTACAAAATACCATGAACAACCAGACAAATAAGAGCTTTTGATAGCAAAGTCACAATTTATTTACACATGACTGCTGACAGATGACGCTTTGTCGCCGAGATGACGCATGTGGTCGCCACGTCAGCCGTGTAAACTTTTCCCTCATCGTTGTCTGTCTCACAAAGATGGATTATTTTTGCATCTCTGCGGGGTCTGCTCGGCGAGCCGCTGCACTGGGGGTCCCACTCGTTTTGCTCGGTCGTCCAGCGCCTGGCCTCCCAGGCGTCCTCTCTGTTGTTGTGTTCGGTCGGAGCGCCACCTGGCATCATGCCGCCAGCTCTCTGACCGTGCTCCCCGGCCGTTCATTGCTGTTGAATTGGGTTGTGGGTCTTATAAAATGCGCTACTGCCCTCCAGTGGCCAGTTTTATTGCTTTAAAATGGGTTTGGAGCCTTGTTTTTTGTTTCTCAGATAGATCGCAAGCAATATATGCTTCTTGTAAAAAAAAAATTAAAAAACGCAAAAGACGTATAAATACATTTTCGGGACAATGAAGCATTTAAAAATAGAACATATCACACGTTTCTGGGAGCAAATGAGTTAATCGGCTTATTTTTTTGTTAATTAGCCGATGGCCGATGTTTGGAAAAAGTCCATATATGGAACCGATATATCGGCCAGCTGATGTATTGGCGACCTCTAACAGTAACCACCAAAATAATCAGTCGGCCAATGGAGGAACTCAGATTTTGTTGGATCCTGCTCGCTTCGCAAAGTTTGCTAGGATATATAGTGGTATGAAAAAGTATCTGAACCTTTTGGAATTTCTCACATATGTGCATAAAATCACCATAAAATGTGATCTGATTTTTGTCAAAATCACACAGATGAAAAACATGTCTGCTTTAACTAAAACTACCCAAACATTTATACTGCTGCAGTTCAGTCAGATTCCTGGGATGTCTGGAATGAATCGCTGTCCTTAGGTCATGCCACAGCATCTCAATGGGGTACAAGTCTGGACTTTGACTTGGCCACTCCAGAACTTCTATTTTGTTCTTCTGAAACCATTCTGAAGTTGATTTACTTCTGTGTGTTGGATCATTGTCTTGTTGCAGCATCCATCCACTTTTTAGCTTCAACTGTCTAACAGACGGCCTCAGGTTTTCCTGCAAAACATCCTGATAAACTTTTGAATTCATTCCTCCATTAATGTTTGTAAGTTGTCCAGGCACTGAGGTAGCAAAACACACCCAAATCATGATGCTCCCTCCACCATGCTTCTCGGTGGGGATGCGGTGTTGTTGTTAGTGAGCTGTTCCATTTTTTCTCCACACATAATGTTGTCTGAACTTTGGTTTCATCAGTCCACAAAATATTTTGCCAAAACCTCTGTGGAGTTTTTCTCATAGTGGATGTGAGCACAGAGATATTGGACTGTGCCGGTGATTTCTGTAAGTCTTTAGCAGTCACTCTAGGGTTCTTTTTTACCTCTCTGAGTTGTTAGTGAGCTGTTCCATTTTTTCTCCACACATAATGTTGTCTGAACTTTGGTTTCATCAGTCCACAAAATATTTTGCCAAAACCTTTGTGGAGTTTTTCTCATAGTGGATGTGAGCACAGAGATATTGGACTGTGCCTGTGATTTCTGTAAGTCTTTAGCAGACACGCTAGGGTTCTTTTTTACCTCTCTGAGTATTCTGCGCTGAACTCTTGGCGTCATCTTTGGTGGGCGGCCATTCCTTGGGAGATAAGCAACAGTACTAAACTCTCTCCATTTGTAGACTTCTTACTGTCGATTGATGAACATAGTTTTGTATCCTTTTCCAGCTTTATACAAATCAGCAATCTTTGATCGCAGGTCTTCAGACAGCTGTTTTGACTGAGCCATGATGCCCTTCAGACAATGCTTCTCAAGAAATTTCTTACCAGGTGTGCCTTTTTATAGTAGGCAGGGCAGCTTTAAACCACTCATCAGTGATTTGGCACACACCTGACTTAAAATACTTGGTAAAAATTGGTTTCAGTTGCTCTTTAGATCTCCTTAGGCAGAGGGTTCACTTTATTATTTATTTTTCCCCCTTCTGTCATTGTTTGCATGCTATCCTCATTCAAATATGAAAACCTATAAATGTTTGGGTGGTTTTTCGTAAAAGCAGACACTGCATTTTCATCTGTGTGATTTTGACAAACGTCAGATTACATTTGATGGTGATTTAATGCAGAAATGTGGGGAATTCCAAAAGTTCCAGATACTTTTTCATACCACTGTATGATTGGTTAATGGCTGTTTTGGAGACGTAGTTTGCGAAAGGGCAATTACCATGTTATTTAATGTTTTTCATGTTAAAAAGCCAAATATTTTGAGGAGTGTTGTTAAACTTGACAATTGCTGTCTTTAGAAATTGGCAAAATATTTTGTGTGATTCAGTGCATCCTTGCAAATCCTGTGGGAAAGCACAAACAACTCCATTGAAACTGCACTTTAATTAGTTAACATTTTATTTTTCTTTCATTCCTTGAGCTTTTTTCCCCACATGATATGAAGCAAACATTCACTAATGCCCAAAACGTGTCAATTCCCTTTTGAAAGCATGATCGAAGCATGAATACCTAAACTGTTTGTAAAATGTTTCATTACCACTTCATCACTTCTCATTCATTAATTTACTGTGTAAATGTCTGACACTTGGAGTGTGATGAATCATTAAGAGTGATAGGTGGCATATCGTGAAAAAATCAAACAGTACATTTAAAGTTGAAACAGCATTAAATTCTTGGCAGTGAGGAGCTTAAGCAACTAAGCGGAAGAATTACAACTGTTCTTTCAAAATCAAGATTGGAGACCTTGAAAGTCACTGGTATCTTTTGACAAAGCTGAGGAAATGGGAGGTCTACTCCCGGGAATATTTCTGTATCGGTGCCAACAAAAGGACATGTCTGCAATTCGAAACCTGAAGTATTTCTTGGGATATTTATAGTTTAGCCTGCAGAAGTAAATGTGAAGTTACCTATAGCGAGAGTAATCGAGATTTGAGTAATTTAGGTGGTGAAATCTAAATGGTAGATGGGCAGACAGTTGTATGTCTTAAAGGCATTTCATCTATGATAATATTTGAAGCTGGTCTCTGCATGGCTTCAGATGATCACTCTCATTTGGCAGCTGCGGTATTGCTCTGAGACTAATTTGCAGATACAGGGAGTCGAACGAAGGAGTTCTGTTCCTACGCTGGTGCTGTAACCCGAATTTTTGCTGTCAGATTTAACCGTAAAAATTTACATCATAATACTTCGTACAAAAAAAACAACAACAAAAAAACATGATGATGCACTTACCATTATTGTTAAGAGGTGGATCGAGAAGAAGGACGGGAAGCCTATGTGCACTGCTGCACATACTTTTTTTGGCGTAAGAATACGAGAAAAAAGTCGAAAAACTACGAGGTTAAGTCATTGTTTTACTGTAGCTTCTACAAGGGTAACTTCGTTAGGTGTGGTTCATTTGGGACCGAAAGCATGGAACATGAACTAAAACAAAAACCAACTCGCCATCTCGTCCACTACTCCCCCTCTCACTGATCAGACACAGTGGTCAACAATAGAAATGGCCCGGTGGCCAGGACATGTATAACCGTCAGGGCCACCAGAAAGGTCCAACCACTGGCTCGAAAGAAATAAGATTTTTTTTTTTTTTAATTCCCATTGGTTCAGTGTTTTGGCGACATTACGCTATCCTAATCAAAGACAACCTAATAGTCTATGCAGCCAGCCGTGGCTCTCCGTGAGGCGTAAACACACCTCGTTCGCTCCCACGTGAACGCGCGCACTGTGATTACTGCTACTGAGTGATTGTCAGTATCTCAGTACCCACCTAATGTAATACTACAAGACATGTTTCTGAAACCCCCAGCACCCGGCCAAGCACCGGGGGGAAAGAAGACCACTCAAGAACAAGAGTCACTGGAGGAGTTGAAGGAAAGCGAAATCCAATGTAAAAAGAAAAGGGAGAGAAGGTTTCAGCCCCAGCGGCGAGATCGCTGAAATTGGCTCTGCCACGATGAGGCAAGAAACAAGGTTTACTGTGAGGTGTGCAGAACAATACCCACATATTCAGACAAGTTAGAGAAAATTTAACGAGTATGGAACCTATGGTACAAACATAACGTGATAGTTCATCTGTGTGACTACGTAGAGAATGATATTGTAATGACGACGGTCTAGCTTGAAAATCGTCAGCCATAATTGTCTTAGTCATCTCTTTTGCTTCTAAATTGTTGCTACGACAACAGAGCTGGGGGAGACAGGAAAGCTTGGCCCAGCCACGGGGCTCTCCCGTAGGCTCGCCTCCCCCTGGAGCTCCCACAGGGTACCCGCGGGTTATTAAAAGTATTAAAAAAGCGTGGAATTTAGTTTTCCATTATTAAAGGTATTAAAAGTATTAAATTAGCTGTTGTAAGTCTGGAATTTTTTTCACTGTGGTCTTAATTTTCAAGAACATCTCAGTGCAACCTAAATTATATCCGTGACGAAGTTTGTTTGTTTTTTTTAATCCATAACGAAGATGACGCATAGAATTTTTACGATGCACTGCACTGCAAATCGAAATGCAACTCGTGCGTGCCAAACCACCACAACCGGCAAAACGAAGAATCCATCCACATCTGCATCGGGAATGCGTCCGTTTGTCGGTGGAACGAAAACCCTGCAGGCAGAAGTATTGTGGATTCTGAACACCAAAACAGACCACCATTCATATACTTCAAATGAGTCCATTGGTGATCTGTTTCGGATATTACGTCATTTTTGGTCGGCATTGGCTGTCACAATGTTGGTCATATTGCGTTTTGTTCCAGAGGGAGCGTTCCCGATGTCTTAACTGTCTTTTGTAACGAATTTTCAGTTGGCAGAAAAAAACGCACATTTTCTTAATGTTTAAATAGACTACATATTTTTATGATCATTATAAATGCATTTACACAATGAAATAACGCTGGAAAAGTCTGTTAAACATAATGTTGCTCAAATCGTGTTTTTTTTTTCCGGAGGGAGCATTCCTGACTTCGTAACTGCAGCCAATTTAAGTTCATCAAGACTTTAAGATAGAGGTAAAATCGGGCCTAAAAAGTCCAGCCCGACCCGAAGTGGTCCGCGGGTATTAAAGCCCGACCCGCGTTTTGTGTGATAACATTTGTGACGATGTCTGCATAAAAGCCTGTGTTTTATAACGAATTCTAGGTTGGCAGAAAAAAAATGCACATTTTCTTAATGTTTAAATAGACTACATATTTTTATGATCATTATAAATTTATTTACACAAGGAAATAACGGTGGAAAAGTTTGTTAAATATAAATAAACAGATGCGGTTTTGCGGACTCGCAGAGGGGAAGTTTAAAAAGGGCGTATAGGCACACTCTGGCTCTGCAATGACCATACAGTGCCTTCTTGTTTTTTATCCAAATTATTATTTTTATAACAAGTATTCCTTAGTTTATCATTCATACATCGTTAATATATAGTTATTTCAAAAAGTTAGCGAGAAAGAACCCTGGCCCGGCCCGACGTAATAATTGACATTTTAATTTTGGTCATGTTTTCAGTTTAATTTAGCTGTTTCCAGCTTGCTATGTTTATAATTGCGATGTTTGTTTACCGCTTTTCCTCTTACTGCGAAGAGGGAGGAAGTTACATCGGCCGCCGCTATGATATTGAAGTCATCAGCCATCTGCTGTGTTCCGGGAATTTTACGCCTGCTTTCACGCACACTGCTTTCAGTCGACATGGGAAATTGTTTTCATACACAACTGCTGCACGGTTAAGTCCCGCGATATTCCCGTTGTTTTGGAGTATGTGATAGGGGCTCAAGTTACATCCAGATACGTTAGGTTGCAGTTTATGGGTCATGCGAAGGCAGTGGACCTGCATAAACATTTCGGTTTGCCTTTCGAATGAATGTGAATTTCGCCGTTTTAACTCGAGAGTTAGCAATGTTCACTGGGGTCTTGGCAGGTGCACTAGCGGCTAGCCTGTTACAGAAGATGGCTGGTCTTAGACCTGTCCTCCTCCTCTTTTTGTCCATAATTATTGTGTGCGTGTGTGTGTTTAAAAAAATTCTGACAGACTTTATAATGTTACTTCAAATGTGTTTTAATTGTCTCTTCAATATATGTAAATTCCGTTGTCAAACACACTTAGTAATTGAGGTTAAATTTGATGTTCAGTGCTTTATTTATTTAATATGATTCAATATGATCTAAATATTGGGTGCGAGAAAAGTATTAATTTTCAGTTGAAATGGCAAAAAAAAAAGGTCTTAAAAGTCTTGAATTTAGACTTATCAATCCTGGAAGGGCCCTGTCCCAAGAAAAATGTTGGCTATACTGGAGTGATTATGGAATAATTATGGATGTGATTACCATTCCAATTGAATAGGATTATATGCACCGATTCATGTTTTTGCACTGTTTTGCTGCACTTTTCATTAAATCTACCTAAAAAAAAAATCTTCATATTCATATCTTTTTCCATTCTTTAGAAATCAGCATTAGTTTGAGCAATTTTCCAATTTCTAATGGAAAAACAGAGAAATTGAGCTTTTTGTGAAAGCATACATTTCAAACACATCTTTGACTTCAACACAGCTATTTTTTTGCTTCAGTTACATCCCAAACATCTAATGTTTTCCCTTTACAAAATAACATAAACATCAAGACAAATAGATAGCAAAGTAACAATTTGTTTACAAATAACTAACAGAGATGACGCTGTTGTGGCTGCGACAGCCAGGTTAACTTTTCCCTCATCGCCGCCTGTCTCATAAAGATGGATTTTTTTGAGTCTCCGCGGGGTCTGCTCTGCGAGCAGCACGGACTCAATGACATCGTCCCCTGCACTGGTGGTCCCGGTCGTTCTGCTCGGTCGTCCAGCGCCTGGCATCCCGGGCGTCCTCTCGGTTGTTCTGCTCGGTCGTCCACCTGGTATCCTTCCGCCGGAGCCCCGGCCATGTGGCCCAGCCATTCGTTGCTGTTGAATCGGGTTGTGGGTCTTACCAAATGCGCTACTGCCCTCCAATGGGCAGTTTTATTGGTTTAAAATGGATTTTCAGCTTTGTGCTTTGGAGCTTAGTTGAATCAGAACCTAGAGATGTCTCTTATGGGGAAAAAAAAAAAAAAAACGTAAAATCTTTGGGACACTGAAACAATTAAAATTAGAACGTATTTATATGTTTTTGGGAGCAAATGAGTTAAGCAAGAAAAGCAGCAGGAGGGAGAGTCAGGCTACGTCTACACTAGGACAGATAATTTTCTCAAGGGTATTTTGCCGACTATTTTTCTACCTGTCCGCACTTACGTTTAAGGTGCCTTTAAGCCCCCCCCCCCCCCCCCCCCCCCCCGCTTCTGCAAACTACGCATGTGTTGAAAGGAGCAGCCTCATATGTTACATTATCGCCCGCACGGTTTACATCCGAATCGGAAACTCAGTACTCGCTGGCATGAAATTTCAAAATTACTAGACCTTCTAGACCAGGGGTCGGGAACTCCGTTCTGTAATGTTTTTTTTCCTGAACGCAATTGAACGCATCACGCTGGAGGGAGAATGAAGGGAGAGCATGCTCGGCTTTTATGAGCAGTCGCCAAGTTGTGTTTGAAATAGATCTTTACAAAACAACGAAAGCCTTACATCGTTACTTGGGACGTTACAATCGATGCTCAGATTGCTCTCACTACTTGGAAAATAACAAATAGAAGCATATGGTGTGGTGCTGCGTATATATCCTGGAAGCCGCAACCAGGAGTGCTTGTGCATAACTGGCGAGCCTGGAAGTGGCGACAGTTTTGACAGGCAGAAATGTCATGAAAAAACTGATCGCGTGCCTCTTTAACTGGGGGTACCACGCAGAGCACTTTTCGGGGTTTAATTATCCTGTACCCATTTTTATATACTCTTGTTCGGTCGACATTGAGTTGGGAGGGGCCAGATCGGAGACGACGTGGCAGAGGAGGTCTGTAAAAAACGCTCATCTCCTTGTCATCCGCGATGGGAGGACCACAAATGGGCACTGAATTGAAGCATATTATTGCGACATAGTTTGAATGTTCAAGAAGAATGTGTGGAAAAGAGGAGCAGGAATGCCACGTCATAATTGTCCGCCTCCATTGTTTACAATGCCATCATGCCGCACTAACAATAGCAACGGCATGATGTCACTTCATTAGTATCTGATTGTTGTACAGAGACGGCAGTCCATATTAAGCGGCGGGTAATGTTACCCGCTTACATTATCCATCTAACAACTAAGCGGATAATAGGCATACTAGTGTAGCCGACATGCCGTATAGTCAAACTAATTACTGTACTGAGGCTGTACTTAACCAGAAGTTGTTTTGTTTCGCGGACTTCGACTGATGGCAACGTAAGGTCTGTTTGAACACGATAGCGCATTTAGCGAGAAGCAAGGTTACCTATCTTCATCGGTGTCTTTCCTATCCCAGTTCTTTTTATGATGTTAAGCATCATTTTGCTTTTCTTTTGTGTAGACCTAAAAGATCAAGCTTTCTTCTTTGGGGCCATAATGTGGAAAAAAGGAGGGCAAAAATAAAAGATCCCCCCCCAGCGCACAAATATAGACAAGCACTATGCACTAGTTAAATAGAAAATTTGGCACTGGGGACTAAATGGTAGACGAGGAACGGGCGTCGTAAAGTCAAGTCAGGACATTGTAACCCGAGGACTCCCTGTATCTTCATGAAAAGTTACTGAAGCTATTGCCTGATTATATTATTTTTGTTTCTGTGTCAGTGTGCAAAAAGGTGATTATGGAGGTAAACCTTGTCTTTTTTAAAAAATTTTTAACCTATTAGACTTTCATTTATGTGTGTTGCATGTTTTCCCAGCTAATGGAAACATACAAACAAACAAACAAACAAAAAACGAAAAGGATTAATTGGACATTACACCTGCTGTTTATTTAGAAAAACACCCTGAATTTTACATTCCTTTGATCATGGCTATAAAGCAACATTAGTTTAAATAAAACGGTGAACTGCGCGATTTACCGTTTGGAAATTTCTACTAATAATGAAGAATTTATGAGTTGACATAAAAGCACACATTATGTTAAAAGCCTGCTTTGGCGTGCTTCCCTCTGTCACTTTATCACTTCAAAAATTACTAGCAGGTGCAACAACACCAACTGTTCGTCTCTGTGGTCCCAAACTCTTTAGACATTTCATTTGCTGCCTGCTTATTTGCCTGTCGGCATGCCTCGTGTTTGGATGGCTGCGTAAAACGACTCCTTTGTAGAGGGGCTTTATTTTGAGCGTAATGCATATTAACTACAGCCAATACTCAAATTATGTTAACATATGCAACTAATCATTGTAAGAATAGTAGAAACTTGTATTACAGTTGATCTAAAAATCAAAATAAAATACCTATAATCGACTAGTTTGCACATAATCATTAACCTGGCCTAGAGCAGGGGTCTTCAACCCATGGCTCTGGAGTCGCATGACGGGGCTCAAATTTGTATTGAAATGAATTAATAGTTTGTTCAAATTTATTCTGCTGTTTGCAAGATTCAACAAAGTTTAACTTCCCTTTAGTAGGCAGATCAAGTCAGGCTGTTTTGATAGTTTGTTAGCAGAACACTTAGGTCATGAATTCACCAACTATGTAAAGTCCCGGTTGCAACAGGGAAGGTGTACCCACAAATATTTGTGCTATTGCACCAACGAAAATGATACATTAACGATCTAAAAAAGAGAACAACTAAAGTATATCAGGTCTTTCCTTTTTCGTATTTAAATACCTTTTAATGGTGGAACAGTTTGAATGTGAGCCAAAAGTGAGGTCTCACTAAACAGGTATTATCTGACTGAATTCATTTACAAAGGAAAGACAGAGTAACAAGGCCTTCTAGTGGCTGCAAAGGAACAGCGATACAAATTTTACTCATTCCCATATTATTGTAGCACAGAGTGGCATTCATAAAAACCATAAACATTATGGTGGGGTGACCTTGGAACAGGTGGTTGAGTATGTCGTCCTTTGATTATAGGATCGGGGTTCGAATCTGGCTCTCGCTTTTGCACATGCCTCTTTACATTCAAAAATCTGCAAACAACAAAATGCCACAATAGAAATAAAGAACAGAATAAAATGGATAAAATCATTTGCATCGATCAGCCTGGAAAGGATAACGTTTAAAGAACTGTGGGTCTCAGTTAACGAAAAGACTCGGCAAAAATGGCAACCATGGCAGAAATCAAAGGTGAAAACTACTACGGAACCCCAAAACCCCTCAATGAAGAAACTTGTTTTACTACAAAAATTTTCGAAGGATATTCTATGGATTGACCAAATTAACTTTATTGTAACGTCTCTTGCAGTTCATAAAAACAAGGTAGGGATTGGCCGATAATATTATTTTAAAATAATGTCGTATAATATCGACATCGTTTTTTAATTATCGTTTTTGGCCAATGTGCATATGGCAGTGCTGTCATGTCCTCTTGTTGCCTGCCTGTGTTTCTGGTGTTTTTTTCGCACCCCCCTGCTGGCACGTAGGTGTAATTATGTATGATAATCCCAGCGCTTTATGCTGACGTATAGTGCTGCAACGATGAATCCATTAACTCGAGTAATTGATTAGAAAAAAAGATTCGAATTAGATTTTGCTGCTTCGAGTATTCGTTTGATTAAAGTGGCGTTGTAATGGTTTGTTTTGTAAGTGTTTGCATTTAGTTTTATTGATTTGGGTGGATACACTGCCCTCCAGTGGGAACAGTCAATATGACATAACCCATTTCAAATGGCTGAATCCAGCTGCTCCCTGTTAAGAGCAACATAAGTTTTTGTTTGAGCTAATGTTTTTTTAATGCACTTGTAATTTAGTTGATAGGTGTATTTAGCCCTTTTTTGTTTGAATATGTGTTCGAACCATTTGTTAAGAGCATTGTAAAAAAAAAAGTAAGCATTTTATAGCATGTAAGCTGGCGAACTTTTGCTATATAAGTTAGCCAATTGTTCTTTTGTAATTTCTTAGATCTTTCTTAGATTCTCATTTATTGATTTAAAAAAAAAAAAAAATTATATACCGTTTAAGGCTCAAATCGGGTATTTAAAAAAAAAAAAAAAAATCCTTATTCGACAACTCGATTATTTGAACTAACTAGTTCATCAATTAATCAACTACTAGAATAATCGATAACTGCAGCCTTGCTGACGAAATCATATGTCGACTTGAGCTCATTGTGAATAGAGAGAGCTAAATAGATGAGCTAACGTCTGCAGCCAATGTACCATAGCACTTCTTGCCATCCCACTACGTTGTTTGTGCCTTATAAAAGCACCGCTTGTATATGATATCATAGACTTCATAATGATATTGATGGGAAACGGTGTGCAGAGCCGATTAATAGGGGGCCTGGATTGTTGGCATGGCCGTCAAAGCTGACTGAATAGAATCACAGACAAAGAGCTTTTTTCATTTAAAATTCTTGTGAATAAATGCTAAAAGCCCTATATTCTTTATAGATATGGACGTAAAACAGTCTCGATTCTTGGTTAAAAGCAAAAAAAACCTGCAGTTGGCATTTATTTTACGAAAATATGTCAAAGTACGATGCTAGTCTGTCAGTCAATGTGGCGACCACCCTATGTAAACAGCTTTTTCGATGAAAATTCTTGTGAATAAATGCTTAAATCCGTGAATTCTTTATAGATGTGGATGTAAGACAGTCTCTATTCTTGGTTAAAAGCAAAAAAAATGTGCAGTTAGCATTTATTTTACATAGATATGTCGAAGTACAATGCTAGTCTGTCAGTCATTGTGGCGGCCGACATATGTAAACAGCTTTTCCGGTGAAAATTCTTGTGAATAAATGCTTAAATCCCTGAGTTCTTTATAGAAATGGATGTAAAACAGTCTCGATTCTTGGTTAAAAGCAAAAAAAAAAAAAAAAGTGCAGTTAGCATTTATTTGACGTAAATATGTCAAAGGATGATGATAGTCTGTTATACAATGTGGCGGCAGCCTTACAGCAAAGAGCTTTTTACGCTGAAAATTCTTGTGAAAAAACAAAAAAATTAATAATTACCTTGAATCCTCGAACAAATCACTCCCGAGACAAACCTTCCTGTTTGTATGCGGTACAGCTTTCGTACTTTTTCAACATAAATCCGGCGTTTGATCGCTTCATGTGTCGCTGCGACCGACTGTGAATAACTGAAGCGGATTGTGGAATGGCCCCCTGCATGAAGGCGTGGCACAGTGTAGGTCGAATCTGACCCGTCAATATCATTATGAAGTCTATGATTATATTCTTCCTTTGTTTTATATGTCTGAGCGCTGTGTAGTATATTGGCGAGATCTATATTTTGTTTTGTTTGCATTTGTGGTAAAATGTGGTTATATTATTTCATTGCTTGCAAGCTGTACTACCAGTTTGTAGTCCAATTGACACGTGGTGTATACTTTGCTTTATTTGTGACTTTATTTCAGATTGACTCAATGTTTTGCTGTGTTGAGTTTTACAAAAAGTGTCAGTGCTCTTGTCAAGAGAAAGCTGACCACAGTATAGCCAATTCGACTTTACTCCAGCATCTGACTTGTCTTTAGAACCTGATTTGTTCGCTATATGTCGATTTGTGTACCCATACACACATTTAGGACAGAATAAGTGCCTCATTGGCACTTTTTACTTGCACTTACTCGCACTTGATCCAAAAAACCTGCTGTTTGCACTCTTTTGATTTCAACAATAAATATAGGCACTTTTTCCATAATTTCAGATGTTTTTCACAGAATGTTTGTTCGGAAAACCTTGAAGTTGTTACATTTACCATTTTTAAAGCATCCAGTGGGGCATCACGATACAATTAGCCATAATATTTAAAGTCCACAACCGCATATATCGGTAACGGATTTTGGGAGTTGGACAATATCGGGGTATCGGTTAAAAAGTCATTATCGGACAACTCTAAAAGAAGCCATACCACCTAAAAAACCATAGTGGTAGAAATATAGTATTTTGGGGCTATTTAAATTCTTCAAGACCAGGACAACTTGAAGTGATTGATGGAAATGATATTGCTGTGGCAATATTTTAAAAGGCCGTTTCAGCTCAGAAACCCTTCAGTTTTGCTGAATTGAAAGAATTCTGCAAGGAAGTATGGACCAAAATATCTCCACAGTGACATGAAAGAGTCATTACCTGTTAAAGAGAATACTTGATTGCAGTTGTTGCTGCTGAGGACGGTCCGGCCAGTTAATAGGTTAAGGGGGCAATTACTTTTTCACACAGGGCTAGGAAGCTTTAAATAGCTTTTTTCACTTTTACATAAACTTACCTTTCCAAATGGCATTATTTTAAAAATAATGAATGTTCATTCCCAGTCAAAATGGATTGGACGTCTCGTGCCGTCAATGGCAGCCAATGAGTTCAATATTATGGGAAAAATCTACTTAATAGCGCTTTTGACGTTTCCAATATGCAGAATGACAAAAACTTTTCGTTTTTCGTGATTTTCAGGTTGTTGTTTTTTTTTTTGCTGCATTTTTTTGCGTTTTTTTATCGCACATTTTTGTGGTTTTCGCAGTTCTCGTGTTTTTATGGGTTTTAACCCAAGAGAGAATATTGTAGGTTGATTTCCCTAACCATATGCCGATAATTTTTATATCCCCATATTGATCGTTATCGTGAGCCTTGTATCGCAAATTGTATCGTATCATGAAGTTCCCACCCCTACTTTTTCAATTATATTCTTGGAAATACTTCCCCCCGCTCTACTTTTTCTGATGACCGCAACTAAACCACACACGCACACACAACAACAACAACAAAAAACACTGGGGAAACGACAGCTTGTAGAACCACTTATTTTGCCTAAGTTGCATTCTGTCTGTGGAGGTTTATCTGCCTCTGAGTTCAATTTTATTAGAATTATCATGCCACAACGGGAAAGTCATCAGAAAACTCATAGTTTTGAGATTGGAATGTGGGCTTCATCCAGCCTTCCAGTGTGGAGGTTGCATATTATCCACGAGCATGCGTAGGTTTTCTGCTGTTACTCTAGCTTCTTCCTACGTTTAAAAAATAAATATGTTTGGCTCATTGAAAACTTTTATAAACTGTCCATAGATGTGCGTGTAAATGGCTGTTTGTCTAAAGGGCCCGAGATATTTGACACATTAAAAGCCATGTATTCTGGTTTTATGTTTTACACATCTTTACTGAAATTGGATTTGTATATTGGTTGTAAATTAGTCCAAATGAAAAAAAATACCTACTGATATTTTACTACGTAAAATGTAAGGTTGTGTTATTGTAACACTGGTTTTATTTTTTTACCTAAAGTGGATAGATTACCGTGATAGTGCTGCCCCAGAGATTTTTCTTTAACAGGACATTGCTAACTTGCAGTTTTCCCTTTTGAAAAGGCTGCCTGAAATATTCCTAAGGTATTTGTTCTTCAGCAAAAACGGAATATTCTCCAGGCAAGACACTAGTGGTGTACTTGGTCTGGTTTTACCCCTGTGTAATGTATACTTGTACTTTGGAAAAAGGCACAATGCATAATAATAATATTTTACGGTATTTACGATATTTACAAAAGACCCAAGAGTCCAGCACCACCAACTACTGCCGAGTTTAACGTGGTAAGTGGCTAATCGCTAGCGTGCTAACTAGGGCTGCAGCTATCAAATATTTTAATAATCGAGTAATCTATTGAAAATTCTATTGATTAATCAAGTAATCGGATAAAACTTTTTTTTTTTTAGGTAAAGAGCAATTATAAATACACATGAGAAAAAAAGACAATTAATCCAATATTGAACCATTTTCAGTCAATCAATGTCTTTATTTCAGATGTACATTGTTGAAAACAGCCAACAATTGCATCTAAAATGTGACTAGAAAAAAAAAATTCACTGCTTTCACTCAAAAATCTTCTATATCTTATGAAAAAAAACGTATTTCTTACCTAAAAATGTAATTACGCTTGATAACACACATCACTTGAAAGCTATGTGTTTTTCCCACATGTTTCAATTTAATTTCCATTTGTGTCGAGGTATTTTAAGTTCTAGTTAAGTTTTAAGTTAGTCTAAACTGTAAGTACTGATAGGATTTTGAGTTTTTGCAGTGTTCAAAATAAATGTGTGATACCTGCTGTATTGGACCACATTAGGGACCAGTGCTACTTGGTGTTTTATTCAGCAACGAGTACTGAGCTAAAACTGACAGTTAGCTTTATTATGTTTTAATTTTACACCTTCATCACTCTACACCGCTGTGTTTTTACAGATTAAATAAAGCCTACAGTGCCTTGTAAAAGTATTCGGCCCCCTTGAACCTTGTAACCTTTCGCCACATTTCAGGCTTCAAACATAAAGATATCAAATTTTAATTTTTTGTCAAGAATCAACAACAAGTGGGACACAATCGTGAAGTGGAACAAAATTTATTGGATAATTTAAACTTTTTTAACAAATAAAAAACTGAAAAGTGGGGCGTGCAATATTATTCGGCCCCCTTGCGTTAATACTTTGTAGCGCCACCTTTTGCTCCAATTACAGCTGCAAGTCGCTTGGGGTATGTTTCTATCAGTTTTGCACATCGAGAGACTGACATTCTTGCCCATTCTTCCTTGCAAAACAGCTCGAGCTCAGTGAGGTTGGATGGAGAGTGTTTGTGAACAGCAGTCTTCAGCTCTTTCCACAGATTCTCGATTGGATTTAAGTCTGGACTTTGACTTGGCCATTCTAACACCTGGATACTTTTATTTTTGAACCATTCCATTGTAGATTTGGCTTCATGTTTTGGATCATTGTCCTGTTGGAAGATAAATCTCCGTCCCAGTCTCAGGTCTTGTGCAGATACCAACAGGTTTTCTTCCAGAATGTTCCTGTATTTGGCTGCATGCATCTTCCAGTCAATTTTAACCATCTTCCCTATCCCTGCTGAAGAAAAGCAGGCCTAAACCATGATGCTGCCACCACCATGTTTGAGAGTGGGGATGGTGTGTTCAGGGTGATGAGCTGTGTTGCTTTTACGCCAAACATATCGTTTTGCATTGTGGCCAAAAAGTTCAATTTTGGTTTCATCTGACCAGAGCACCTTCTTCCACGTTTGGTGTGTCTCCCAGGTGGCTTGTGGCAAACTTTAAACGAGACTTTTTATGGATATCTTTGAGAAATGGCTTTCTTATTGCCACTCTTCCATAAAGGCCAGATTTGTGCAGTGTACGACTGATTGTTGTCCTATGGACAGACTCTCCCACCTCAGCTGTAGATCTCTGCAGTTCATCCAGAGTGATCATGGGCCTCTTGGCTGCATCTCTGATCAGTTTTCTCCTTGTTTGAGAAGAAAGTTTGGAAGGACGGCCGGGTCTTGGTAGATTTGCAGTGGTCTGATGCTCCTTCCATTTCAATATGATGGCTTGCACAGTGCTCCTTGAGATGTTTAAAGCTTGGGAAATCTTTTTGTATCCAAATCCGGCTTTAAACTTCTCCACAACAGTATCTCGGACCTGCCTGGCGTGTTCGTTGGTTTTCATAATGCTCTCTGCACCTTAAACAGAACCCTGAGACTATCACAGAGCAGGTGCATTTATACGGAGACTTGATTACACACAGGTGGATTCTATTTATCATCATCGGTCATTTAGGACAACATTGGATCATTCAGAGATCCTCACTGAACTTCTGGAGTGAGTTTGCTGCACTGAAAGTAAAGGGGCCGAATAATACTGCACGCCCCACTTTTCAGTTTTTTATTTGTTAAAAAAGTTTAAATTATCCAATAAATGTTGCTCCACTTCACGGTTGTGTCCCACTTGTTGTTGATTCTTGACAAAAAAATTAAATTTCATATCTTTATGTTTGAAGCCTGAAATGTGGCGAAAGGTTGCAAGATTCAAGGGGGCCGAATACTTTTGCAAGGCACTGTATATGTAAGACGCTAGCCACGCATCGACAGTGGTCATAATCAATAGAAACCTAGCCCTCCGAAGGGCTAACGTTACTTGAGCGAGTGACATTAACGTTATATTTATTAGCGATGAGAAGTCTACTGCTTAAAGATGGCTGCTTTTTACTAATGCTGCCCAGACGCGGCCGAGTCTGTCATTTCGCATCTAGTCCTAAATGCTTGCGATATCTATGAGACGTATCGGACACTACCTGCTACCACACTAGCATCATGCGGTCGTAGTTTTTAGCAACGTCAGCGTAGTTTGTAGCGGCTTTCGGCTGCGGTAAGTTTTTTTCTTTTTTTATTGTTTCTTCCTCTACACACGTGATGTCAGCGCGCTGTCCCACATTATAAGTAGTCCGGGCAAAACGTGATGCTTAGAGCTGGCAAAATTAAACCATTCCTCGAGGTGAATAATATTACTCTGATCAGTTTTTAAACTCGAGTTACTCGAGTTGCTCGTGTATTCGTTTCAGCTCTAATGCTAACATAAACAACTGCAGTTGAATTAAACTCACTAATTAACCTCCTGTTAACTGTCGCATTGAGAATGGAAATGACTCATTGCATCTGTGGCGGTGGCGCCTACAAGTTGATAACATATTAGATGTTGAGGTAAAACAGCACTTTCCTTAGTGTTTGAACAATGCCTTCTTGAAGCTGCTCTCAATGCCGCATGCACTTACAAACACACTGGAGTGTGTTGGTGGTGCGACTCCAAATGGGAGAGCAAATAAGTGTCCTGCTTGAGGCTGCACCGGATGCCAGATTAAACATTTAAATTAAGATCTATGCTGAATAAAACCTTATGTATGGCCACTCTTCCAAAGACGAAGACTGTACACACCTTAGCTTCCACCTCTTCAACCTGTTACCCTCTACAGGGCCATACCAGCCAAAACATAGAGACTGAGAGACCATTACTTTCCAAGAGTTGTAACTAGAGCTGGGAATCTTTGGGCACCTAACGATTCGATTATGATTACGATTCAGAGGCTCCGATTCGATTATAAAACGATTATTGATGCACCCCACTCCTTTTTAATTTGTTTTGTACATTAGTTCCAAAATTGTTCAAAAATCCTCTCAGGCTAAACCAAACTACTATTTCGGTATCAAGTTAACATATAGCAGTAAACAAATATACAACAATAACAGTAAATAAAAAGCTCCAGTCCCCATTCTATATCAGCAGCTTTAAACTACTTTCAATTATTTTTAATGTTGTGAATCAACCGTTAAAGTTGTTAAAATTGCTCCTGTTATTCCATAATTTCTCTTTTGTCTACTTTCAACATGTAAAAGTTTTAAAACTATTTTAAAGATAGATTCAAGTCAATATTTTACCGATTTAGGAGTATTTTAGATAAAAAGTTAATTAGGTTCGCTTGGAGGGTTCGCAACAACAGCCTTGCAGGAAGTGTACTGCTTTAAGATGGCGGCCGTTACTAACGCCCGCATCTAGTTTTTTTGTAGATGTGCTGGTAACGATACCGAAGACATAATGCATCTAGTCCTATATAAATGATATCTACCGTAACATAATGTGGCTTGTAGCAGCTTTTCGGCAGCAGTCAGGTATGTTTTTGTTTTTTTTATATCTCGTGGCAGGAGTTGAGCTAGAGCCGTGAGTTGAGCATTGGCGTTACCCGAGGGGCCGGGTAATGAGAAGCATGATGTTTAGCTACTCTCGCTCCGTCCCTAACTGCGTACCAAAGACCGCGCGGCGCGCTGAGTGTGTCGTACTTCTGCTTTACTTGGCATATTTCAATAATCGGAATTTGAATGTTTGTGAATCGTTCTCGAATCTTCCACGGCCGAATCGCGAATAATCTAAGAATCGGAAATTTTGCACACCTCTAGTTGTAACCATACTCAAGTTGGCACTGAAATTTCACTGTCATTGCACTGCTAATGCCACAACATTGTCACGTGTATCTCACTGAGTAATATGTTCTCAGACATCTGTCTCAATATGGGTCCTACATATGTAATACTTGCACAGTTACATTATAGCATTTTTCCTGTTACATCAAAAGCACAAACTATCATTTGCACTCTCACGTCAAGTCAGCCATCTGCCTCCTAGTTTGAGTACTCTGTCATATACACACTGTTATATTACCACTACATCACCACTTGCTGCTAGTCACTTAGTCACTTTATTCCCAATCTGTGTACATTGTAACCTGTTTTTTTTATATTGGCCTTATTGCATTCTTGCTCTTGTTCAATGTGGTGCATGTTAATGGCAAAGCTTTAAATCTCGTACTCTGTACAATGACAATAAAGGCTTTGTATTCAATTTTATTCTTCCGCCTGCCGAATTCATTAAAAAGAACTGCTTTCATAAAAAGCCCCTGATTTTAAACATGTAGACTAAAGATCTAAATTCCAAAGTCAGGTTTGAAAGTACAGCCATGTGGAAGCCAAAGGGAGAAATATTCTTTTGGCAAGGGATGTCCCGATCCAGTCCCATCGGGCCGATCGCGAAATTTTTCAGAGGATCGGAATTGGGTGAAAAGGATCAGGTTTGTAATTTAAAAAATATATAATTTTTCTGCTTCATGCTCGTACAGCCTTTCACTGTCCCTCTTCTGCTTTTCTTGGTCAGCGGTGCCCTGAAGTTGGCTATTTAAAGTTAACGGTGATTGACAGTTTTCTAGCTTTGATCTTGCCAGAGAAGCTTGGTAACCCTACCATCAAAGGGGCCGAATGTGCCAATCATCGTTTAGCTTGTTAAACACTAGGCGGTATTGTGCTTTGGCAACTCATTGTGTAAGTGAGAAGCTGTTCTCAGCAGCGTGACAGGATTTGAGTGGACTCACTCAATAAAGCATTTAATAAAGACACATTTTTCTATGTTATTCTTGTTCTAAAAACAATTCAGTGACATGACAGTAACATGTTTAAAACTTTTTTTTTTTTTTTTTTTAACAACACTTTTTGTCGGGTACAAAAATATGTGATCGGGACATCCCTAGTTTTAGCTGTTGTTTTAACTGTATTAATTGTACACAACTATAGTTACTTGTACAAGCACTTACTTGTACTACAAGCACATGTACTTGCGTGTACTTGTACTACAAATATACCGTGCAGCACAGCAAAAGCTAACCCATGCAACTTTCCAGAAATGCATTGGCTAGTTTCTGATTGAAATGCAACAATGATGGTATGATAATACAGCTTGATTCTCCATTGTAAAGCACTTATCTGGCAGCCCAAAAGGGAAGGGATGTTGTGCGCTTCTAAATTTTGATATCAGTTGTAGTACCATTTTTGGCCACAGATCTGACATATTGCTCCTTTAACAATTGTGGTACTAAAGAATTCACTCCCTGTAAAGTCGTCATGAAGCATTTATGTTGCCATACAGCCCAAAATGAAGTTTGCATTAGTGTTGTATCATTCGCGAACGGTTCATTCTTTTTGAACAAATTGTTTGGGTGAACGAGACCGAAGTAATCACCATCTGCACTTATTCGTTCTATGAAGTTGGTGCTTGTTCGCTGCGTGGGAGGGCGTTGAGCAAGCGGCAGCGTCTTCTGACATCGCACACGACCAATTAGACGCCAGCCTCATCGCAGGCAGGGGAGGGAGCGGAAACAGAATCAGGGCGTCTGTCACTCACTTCCACGTGTGGCCAATAAGCAGCTAGCGTGCAGGCAGGGGGGGGCAAGACTGAGTTTTGTCACTTCCCGTTCAGTGATTCGGTCCTCCATTTCCTGACCTAGCTTGCTGCTAACTTGACTTTCCAGTAATGACTATGCGGTGAACGAATTAAAAAATGAAAGGAAAGGACTTTGTCACATATTTGTTAACGTGGAGCCTATCAAATGCTGCTCAAACGGACAAAAACACCACACAAATCTAGCGAGCATGGTTTAGTGTACTACTTTTCTCAACAGACTCGGGACTATCTATGACGACATACTATCAAAATTACAGTAATTTAAAACACGGGTAGCAACGAGGCAAGCAAAAGCTGAGCTGCGGTCGCGTGACAACAGTGAAGGGGGCAGAGAACTGTCACTATATGGAGGCTTCATGGCAGCGATATTTACCTCATATGTGCACAGAAAAAAATAATATTTAGTATGATCACCATAATACTGATTTGCAATGAAACTGTATATACATGTCAATTTTTTCCGAGTGTTTTATTTTTTTTCGTGTCAGAGCGTGTCGGGTGTTGGTTGGTTTGACAAATTATGTCAATCCGTCCATCATGTGCTACTCAAGCGCCCAAAAACAACGCACATGGACACGGGAGATGTCGCAATATGTCTACCTTTTTCTTAACAGACTAATGAGAGTAGATAGGCGACATCGTAAAGAGCAAACAATTATTTCTCGTCAGCATTTGACGATCTGAGATGCGGGGATGACAGGGGAGCTGACCGGATTATTTTATTTATTAATACCAGTACAAAAATTCAATACGATCATCTTAATACTGATGTGCAATTAAACTGTCAAATATAAAAATGTAATATTGTTTTTATTTCAGAGCAGCACATTTGACAACTAGCTATTTACACTTATAGTTTTAACAATAGTGACCAAAAATAATAGTGATGAGCATAAAAACAAAAATACAACAGAGCGAGAGGTAAATATGATGTGTTGGTCGTTCCATATTTAGAAATTAAACTTTCGATTTATTTTTATTTTCGTGACCGCAAGCATGCTGCGTTGGCTGGTAGCAGCAGCATTGTATATGTGATCAAGAACATGCTAAAGAAAGTCCGTGCGCCCCCGACCCCAAACCCCCACTCCACCCACGAAAGGAAAACGTTTAATCGTGTCCTAAATCGAAATGCAATCACGAGCCATGACTTTGAGCCCATAGAACTAGGACAGACGACGCAGAAGTTCTCCCTCGCTTTTGCAGCAGCGGGAGGGAGACGAGGCTGTCTGTGAAAGCAGAATGATATCGCATGTCACTCATTTCTGAAACTACGACGAGCGGTCAATGAGGAGCCTGTGTGCAAGAGAGGGAGGGACCAAGCAATGTCACTTCTCGTTCAGTTATACTGCGAAGCGGTCTTTGATGATTCGTTCGGCAACGTCACTTCCCGTTCACTAACCGAACGATTCATTTGGGCGGGGAGGGAGATGAGGGGGGTGAACGATTCGTTGAACGATTTGTTTGAACGAATCTTTCTACTGAACGAACCGGAATGGATTCGTTTACTCATTTGAACGACAGATCCCGTCACTAGTTTGCATCCGCTTTGAACAGTTTTTTTTTTCCAGGCAATTTAGAAGGGAGTTTCAATATAATCTTTTTCGGTGCCAGACAGAGCCACACCCAGTGGCGGTTGTCCAGTACTGCAGGGATTTCAAACACTTCTTGGACTTGATTTTGAATGACGGGATTGTACATGTAGGGTATTAGCTGCCACCCCTAGGACTGGAGTAAAATGGCATAATAACGTTTATGCAACAGTAAAATTTAAGAGAGGAAAGTCCATACAAAGGTTGATTGTTGTTGTTTCTTTTACTGAGTGTAACAATGTAGGCATCAAAAGAACCCCAGAGGTTGTCGAGTCTCTTCAACCTGCAAGGCAAGTAAAACTCAATGTTAGTGTGGTGAAAGAGTTACATCACTGAAGTGGAATCCCCCCTTCAACACCACCCCCTGTGGCTCACTAACCAAGCGTGCTACTTTCTTTCAGCTGTTTCTCTGTAGATTGTATAAATGGGGGGAAGGAAGGAACCGCTCAGTAATTGGTTCCCTTTGAAAAATGTCAAGGAACTCTTCATTGCCAGGAAGTCTTCATATAAATGTAGATTTAGGCAAATACCAGGAATCTTTTCGGAGCTTATTGAAGTAAATGATCACTTTTGTTTTTTCTCTACTTGTGTCATCGCAGGAACAACAGAGCGTGTCTGTCTGATACAGGGTACAGTTGAAGCCCTCAATGGCGTCCACAACTTCATCGCTGAGAAAGTCCGAGAGATGCCCCAGAGTGCACAGAAGCCGGAACCAGTCAGCATACTTCAACCACAGACCACAGTCAACCCTGACCGTATCAAACAGGTGTGTTCCTGTACGGCAAGGATCGTGGTGAAGACGTTTGTCCAAAATTGAAGGACATTTTACATTCTACCTTTCAAATTTTAAATCATCCACATACAAAATACTAAATAATGTAGTTGTCTTTAGACCGAATCTGTCATGTTTTTCAATTACCTTCACAATTTAACTTGAAGTTGTTTTAGGCATGTTATAAGTAACAATGAAAACAAAATGGCCGACTATTTCCTTAAAAAATATTTTATTACAGCTTCCTGACTTAACTGTTTTAAAGTACATAAAACTTGTTAAAGTTTTTATAAAGGTTCTAAGTATAAAACATTAAAAGAATTTCTCAGTCCACAAATTAGAAACAAGTCCTGTTCATTCAAGTGAAAAAAAAAGGGGGCTGCTGCTTGCCCTTGTTTTTTATGTGGGCAAATCGCCGATATAAATTGTGTCAATGACTTATTTATTTCCTTTAAACAATCTAAACAACAAAATCGAGTAAGGAGGAGGCAGTTTTCTTGATCAAACAGCTGTTCATAAATACAATTCAAATCTAATTTCAAAGCACACTCTCTTGTATGACAATTTACAGTTTTAATGGAAGTTTGTGTTGAAAGGTGACTATAAGATGGGTTTATATGTGTGGTTTCTTTCTAAAAAGAAATGAGACAACTTTACTGTCTAACAATAACTCAAGTGCTAACATGCTTCTCCAAAACACAATACAAAAGGACACTTAAGACACTGTTTAGCATAATCGCTAACTAGCTTAGTGCTCTGTGCTGTGTAATACAATACAAATAATACACATGGCTTCATTTACTCACCTCTGACTGACGCACACTGGATCTAACAAGACAAAAGACAATCTAACTCTCGACCCTTCGTAATACAGTATTATTGATTCAGCAACCCAACCTGAGTGTTGCAGTGAGCTCTCTCTCTCTTGTTCTAATCACTTCACGCAACCTCACATTACACACAAACAAGGATCCAAACAGGACTGCTTATAGCTGATAGCAAAAATCGATTAGCGAATTTATTGGCAACTAATTTATTAATCGCTTTTAATCGATAAAATCGATTTGTTGTCACAACCTTATCATGTAATAATATCGTAAGTGGAACTAATCAAGCTTCTGATAATCTATTGATGATTATTAAAGAACATGTACTGTAGCAGACAAGTTCACATTGAACTACGACCGCCCGACTTTCTAAATGTCTCATCAGCCCAGAGATATGATAAACACACCCCGAGAGCGTGCATGCCCTCTACTGGCCAATTCAGAACTCACAGGCAACAATAAGTCCACAATGAGTTAATCAGCCCTGAGACAAGAATCTATGTGGAAACATCTCTAGAATATACCTTCATTATGCTCCGTCCCCGAATAACAGGTTAGACATTTTAGTTGGTATCCTCACCAAGAACAGCAAAGCGAGTGAGATTTTGATGAATTTTGAAGCCAAAATGTCCTTCAATTCGGGAATGTTTTTCACGATCTCCTGTTGAAACCAAAGCAAAAATATCTCACAGAAAGGTTGCGCTCATGACTGACAGTAGATAAAAACACAGCCTGAAATATTTAATTTGTTGACGGGTCCATACGTACACAATCAGAAGTAGTTTTCAGACTGCTGAAAAGCGTGCAGTTTAAATCTAAAATCATACAATACAGGCCTCTCAACGATCTAAGATCGTTATACAATGTATATACAGTGATCCCTCGTTTTTCGCGGTTAATGGGGACCAGAACCCATCGCAATAAGTAAAAAAAAAAAAAAAAAATTCTGTATGTTCAATGTATTTATTCAGATTCAGTATTGTAAAGAGATACATATAAGACACGTTTTTCAATTTTTTTCCTAAAGTACAGTGGTATGAAAAAGCATCTGAACCTTTTGGAATTTCTCATGTTTCTGCATAAAATCCCCATCAAATGTGTCTGATCTTTGTCAAAATCACACAGATGTAAAAACAGTGTCTGCTTGAACTAAAACCAACCAAACGTTTATAGGTTTTCGTATTTTAATGAGGATAGTATGCAAACAATGACAGAAGGGGGGAAAAATAACGAAGTTAACCCTCTGCCAGAAGAGACTTAAAGAGCAATTGAAACCAATTTTTACCAAACAATTTAAGTCAGGTGTGTGCCCAATCACTGATGAGTGGTTTAAAGCAGCCCTGCTCACTGTAAAACACACACGTGGTAAGAATTGTCTTGATGAGAAGCATTGTCTGATGTGCGTCATGGCTTGGTAAAAAGCGTTGTCTGAAGACCTGCGATCAAGAATTGTTGATTTGTGTAAAGCTGGGAAAGGATTAAAAAAAAATCTCTAAAATACTGGATGTTCATCAATCGAAAGTCAGAGAAGTTGTCTACAAATGGAAAGAGTTTGGCACTCTTGCCTCTCTGCCAAGGAGTGGCCGTACACCAAAGATGACGCCAAGAGTTCAGCGCAGAATACTCGGAGAGGTAAAAAAGAACCATTGAGTGTCTGCTAAAGACTTATAGAAATCACTGGCACAGTCCAATATCTCTGTGCACACATCAACTATATGTAAAACTATGGCCAAGAATGGTGTTCATGGGAAGACTCCACGGAGGAAGCCACTGCTGTCTAAAAAAAAACATTGTTTCTCATTTAACGTTCGCAAAAAGGCACTTGTCACTCTACAAAGGTTTTGGCAAATTATTTTGTGGACTGATGAAAACAATGTTTAATTGTTTGGGAGTAACACACAACGTCAAAATCTGAATCAATGCATAAAATACAGATTAACCATTTCTTGTTAATTTATTTACCAGCTTTTAATTTAATATATTTAACAATTGTACATGCAGTCTAAACATTAATATACAAAAATTTATTGTAAACAATAAGAATTAAAGTATGAACATTTAAAACAGCTTGTATGGCTTGAACAATGTTCATTGTCAAAATCAATATGCCTGTGCAAACATGTCATTGTAACACAAATTACTTACAGCTTGAACAGTACACTTCAAAAAGACAACTTATTGTTAATGGCTGCTGTGACATAATTACTCAACACAAGTGTTTACTGCGAGGTTTCAGGTTTTTTTTTTCCCCAGTTCATTTTTAATACATACACACACACATTAAAGCTGCATTGATCTAATGACACAGAATTAAGCACATACAGAAAAAATAGCTGGGGCCATTAAAGTGCCTGTGACACGAAAAAGCATGTTTATTTCATAATACACGCGGTATTTTATGCCCCTGAATGATATGGGCCGCTTGGATGTGTGTGGAAGCGATCGCTATTTTTATTTAGTTTTTTGAATCCCGCGCCATGAAAATGAGTGACTTCCGGCTTCGGTCTTGCATTGAGCAGGAGGGCGCTGTGACGTGTACGGTAGAAGACGTCCTCTTCACGCTACAGTGTACTGTTGTGTATGAAGACGACGGAATCAGCTGATTTTGCGGATTAATACGTTTATTTTTCGCATCACGCCAGCCAAACGGCTGCAGAAAAGTCATTCTGTATGAGGGAGAGGCGTATGCGCCTTTTTGGAGTTTCAAAAGGTTCCCATTTACCGTGGATATTTACTGTGGGACCATTGGACTTATGAGGAAGTGAGTAAACGTCTTGTTTTGTATTATGTCAAATACGAATACAGCGATTACAAAGTAAACACTACAAACTTTAAATGAAGGACTGCTTACGTTTGATCATTGATAGGCATGTAAAAAGCTCTCCTAATGCTCATTAGCAGCAGCACGTTAGCTGCACAACAACTCCAGCCACCCTCCTCCGGGGAACGAACTGTAAATTGCTCTCCGCCGGGCGGTTTGCCGATCCACGAAGACAATCGACAACCGGGTCGTCATGTCAAATAATCCAGGATAGTTATGTGTGATTTTCCACTTCGAAGACTTTGAAACATCACTCGGTTCGGGTTAGCATGTCGGCTAGCTGTCACGCCTTCTGGTTTGTTTACATTCTCCGAAGCCGGGGAAGGGAAATGACATATGTCCGATTTAGGTGTCATAAAATATCGTTCGGGAGGTGCGACAGGAAAGGTGAAGTCGACAGTTTTGACCATTATGGAGTAATTTTGCCAAGTCGTCCTGAATGAATGCATTTTTATTATTTCATATTCCATTCAGCACAAGACTGTTATTTGTCATGACCATGCCATTTATTTAGCAATTGGGGAAAATACTTGGATAAAAAGAATATCCTGTAAAAATATGGAAGTAAAGAGACAGAAACAATGACATTTTGCCGCTCTCTTCGTCGCGTTTTCCTCGTTGTGAATAGTTCCCCCTCGACGGGCTGACTGGTCCTTCTCAAGCCATTTATATAGCTATTGGGGAAAATACTTGGATAAAAAGAATATCATGTAAAAATATTGAAGTAAAGAGACAGAAACAATGACATTTTGCCGCTTTCTTCGTCGCGTTTTCCTCGTTGTGAATAGTTCCCCCTCGATGGGCTGACTGGTCCTTCTCAAGCCATTTATATGGCTATTGGGGAAAATACTTGGATAAAAAGAATATCCTGTAAAAATATTGAAGTAAAGAGACTGAAACAATGACATTTTGCGGCTCTCTTCGTCACGTTTTCCTCGTTGTGAATAGTTCCCCCTCGACGGGCTGACTGGTCCTTCTCAAGCCATTTATATAGCTATTGGGGAAAAATACTTGGATAAAAAGAATATCCTGTAAAAATATTGGAGTAGAGAGACTGAAACAATGACATTTTGCGGCTCTCTTCGTTGCGTTTTCCTCGTTCTGAATAATTCCCCCTCAATGGGCTGAATAGTAAAACCGATGAGCCCAGTCTACCGCTGACGTCATCCACCTGTTGGGGACGCTAAAGCCCTATAATGGTAGGCGTGGCTAACCGGCAGATTAAAAGACTAATTTCTCGTCATCTGCGCTTTGCTAAATTGTTGTATATAGTCGAATCGTCTCAAAATATGATTCTAATTCACATAATAATGCCATTTAAGACTTTTTTTCTCGTGTCATATGCTCTTTAAACAGTTATATTATAATTTTCACTGTTAGATTGTACTTTATGCTGAATGCTTTACCATCACAAAAGCTATCAGAGAAATCACACACAGACAAGAGATACACAATAACGTGATAAACTAATGCTGCATTCCAGAGAAGTGGGAAGTCGGATTTAACCCGCTCGGATGGTACCAGTTCCGACCTCAAAGCGTTCCAAGCAAATTGTAAACAACAAAGATGGCTGATCGCAACGAGGTGTTTTTTATTTTGGCCATCCAAAGACATTTTGACCTCCAGCGAACCTGCCTTCCTATAAGCGAACAAATAGTAGAGGAAAAACGACGACTGCGTTATAGCCCACACTGTAAACTGCCTTTTTTTAGTTACATCCTTTGCTGATCGTCAATATAAAAACATAGCACAACAAAGATAATTCACTGTATGAGAAAAAAATACATGGCGTCTTAAATAAACTTGATTTACTTCATTATTGTGTTATCATTCAATACGTTTTCATGAGCGCCATTTTGTTGAGTGACGTCAGATTGAAACAACTTGGAAGTCGGGGTAGTTATTTTTTCTTCGACTTCGCGACTTAGACCTCCCAGTTCGAGTGGCGTTCCAATGATGTTTTCCGACTCGGAGGTCGGAAAAGTCCGACATCCAACTTTTCTGGAACGCAGCATAATTACTAGATGCAGTCCGAGACCAATCCACTCATTAAGTTCAGCTGTTTCGACAAGTTTAGAGCTGCTATCCGACTCCATCACGTTCATTTGTAGCGTTAACCGCTAGCGTTAGCCACTAGCGTTAGCCTGTGGCTTGGCTACCAGTAGAAAGCATTGAAAGCATCCTCTTTGGAAATCGTGAGAACAAGGGAGGACAGCGCGTGAAAGCCCGTCTGGGTGCCGCCAAGAGTCTATTTAATGTCGGGTCAAAGTTTTGCGAACCTCCCTTAAGCAACACTCCATCACGTTTGCTTGTAGCCTTAGCCACTAGCGTTAGCCTACCGGGCTCGTTTTTTTTGGCTTCCTGATAACCACGTGACTCCATACGTAAGCACACTGTCTGCTTTCTTAAAGGGGAATGAACATAGCCGAACAACACAGAGTCAAAGCGGAATGAAAAGACTATATTTTCTTGTTTTATTAAATTACCGAATTTACCGTCATGGTCAAAATGACGTTGGTCATCGTAAAGAATTTCGGTACCGGTAAATTTTCGGTTTACCGCACTGCTCTACTTGCAATCATTAATGGAAGAATGAATTCAAAAGTTTATCAGAATGTTTTGCAAGAAAACCTGAGGCCATCTGTCAGACAGTTGAAGCTAAAAAGAGGATGGATGCTGCAACAAGACAATGATCCAAAACACAGAAGTAAATCAACTTCAGAATGGTTTCAGAAAAACAAAATACACATTCTGGAGTGGCCAAGTCGAAGTCCATACTTGAACCCCATCGAGATGCTGTTGCATTACCTAAAGACAGCGATTGATGCCAGACATCCCAGGAATCTGACTGAACTACAACAGTTTTGTCGAGAGAAACGGGCCAAGATTAGTCCTGATCGATATGCCAGACTGATCTGCAGCGACATGAAGCGTCTCGTCTAAGTTGTTGCAGTCAAAGAGGGGGCTACAAAGTACAGTATTAAATTTGATGGTTCACTTACTTATTTTCCCCCTTCTGTCATTGTTTGCATACTAGAAAACTTATAAATGTTTGGGTGGTTTCAGTTAAAGCAGAAACTGATTTTTCATCCGTGTGATTTTGACAAAGATCAGATCACGTTTGATGGTGATTTTATGTAGAAAGGTGAGAAATTCCAAAAGGTTCAGATACTTTTCCATACCACTGTATAATAAAAAAACAACAACTTATATATATATATATATATATATACAATACAGGTTTTTAAGCACTTCATATGTCATAATTATGATCAGTTTTAAACATGTTGCTGTCCCACCAAATTATTTATAAACAAGAATAAAGTAGAAAAATGCTTGTCTTTTTTAATTGCTTCATTGAGTGGGTCCACTCAAATCCACTGAAGCTGCTCACTTACACACAATGAGTTGCCACAGCAACTGTTTAGCAAGTTAAACGATGATTGACACATGCGGCGCTTCAAAGCTATGGCTTCCAAGCATCTGTGGCAAGATCAAACATTAAACGTCTGTCAATCATCGTTAACTTTAAATAGCAACTCCAGTGCACTGCCTGACCAACAAAGAGCAGCAAGAGGGAGAGTGAGACTACGTGATCGGCTCATCTGTATTTATTTATTTATTTTTTAATTGGAAAAATAAATCCGCGAGGGCGCCACGTTTGAAGAGCGAAGTAGCAAGGGATCACTTATCAGATTTAGTTACAATAAACACTTAAACCAGATACTGGATTTTAAAGTATTCTGCCGCCAGCCACGTGGGACCAATTGAGATATTTTTGTTTGGTCTTTGGGGGAGTTGTCATGTCATCCATCATTGTGTACACTCTAGTTGTGGTGTGTGTGGTCTCTATGTAGTAAGCACAGTTCATTTCTCGGGCACCTTGTTTATTAGTTACCACTGTTAGTTATTCTCTGGGCCATGACCCACAGGCTGGCAAGGTCAGGAAAAAGTGAGGATATGTGGTTATTTATACCTCCAGTTTTTCATAGCAAGACAAGAGCCCTGTGACAGCTGTAGCTTAAACCACACGGATTAACAAATTGCTAAGTAAAGCGGTCGCTGGCATCACTCCGAATCTGTCAGAGCGTCCCTTTTTCTGTTAATGTTGTTCAAAGGTTCTTTTCATTTACTGCTTCTATACACTGTACATGATTTATATATTTTTCTGCAGGCCAAACTGATTGTGCCCAACAGCACAGCTGGGCTGATTATTGGCAAGGGAGGAGCCACCGTCAAAGCGGTGATGGAGCAGTCCGGGGCATGGGTGCAGCTCTCGCAGAAGCCGGAGGGCATCAACCTGCAGGAGCGAGTGGTAACAATCAGCGGTGAGCCTGAACAGAACCGTAAGGCGGTGGAAATCATAGTACAGAAAATCCAGGAGGACCCTCAGAGCAGCAGCTGCCTCAACATCAGTTATTCCAACGTCTCCGGCCCAGTTGCTAACTCCAACCCCACCGGATCGCCCTATGCTAACACGGCCGAGGTGTTGCCGAATGCAGCTGCGGCAGCTGCTACTGCCTCCAGCCTTCTGGGCCAGGCCGGCTTGACAGGAATGGGTGCCTTCCCCACTGCCATGTCTAGCTTCTCCGGCAATGACCTCCTGGCCATCACATCAGCCCTCAACACACTGGCCAGCTACGGCTACAATACCAACACCCTGGGCCTGGGCCTTAACCCCGCAGCGGCCTCCGGTGTGCTCGCTGCAGTAGCAGCTAGCGCTAACCCGGCAGCCGCCGCTGCAGCTAACCTCCTAGCCTCCTACGCTAGCGATGCTTCCAGCAGCGCTGGCCACCCTGCGACAGGGCTCGGTGGCTTCTCCCTGGGTTCTCTCGCAGCCGCTACAGGTGCTTCCAATGGTTACCTAAACGCTTCATCCCCACTGATGGCCTCCTCCCTATTAGCAACAGAGAAGCTAGCAGACGGAGCCAAGGACGTGGTGGAAATCGCCGTACCTGAGAATCTGGTCGGCGCAATTTTGGGAAAAGGAGGAAAAACGCTGGTAGAGTACCAGGAGCTAACAGGGGCCCGCATCCAGATCTCCAAAAAGGGAGAGTTCATTCCCGGTACTCGGAACCGTAAAGTCACCATAACAGGGTCGCCAGCAGCTACACAAGCAGCGCAGTATCTGATCAGCCAGCGGATCACTTATGAGCAGGGCGTACGTGCTACCAACCCGCAAAAAGTGGGTTAAAAGGAAAGAGAGAAGGTAGGAAGGAAAGAAAGGATGAGGACAGAGCTAGAGTGGAATTCTGGAAGGGTCACAATGAGGAAGAAAGGGAAATGTCCAAATATATGTTTTAATATTTCAGAATCAAATGAGAGGATCAAAAAGGAGGAGGAGGGGGAGACACCGAAGACAAGTGTGTGTGATATTTGAATGTGTTTTAGGACCGACGCGTCCTAATGTTTTTTAAAAGTTTGTGTCCAGTCCTTTCTGATGATGGAGATCAGAGTAAGCTGAACTGGTCCACTGCCAAGCTGCAGATAAAGGGTGAGGCATATAGTTTCACCTTCCTCTAAAACCTCATTGCTGATTTACTTTTTGTTGGTTTGTTTGTTTTTAACCTCGGTTCAATGGTTTCGATGTCAGTTGCAGACCTCAGCTCCCGGTGAGTTGGGCGTGTCCAGTGATGTTCCGGTTTCACAAATCTTTCTCTTTGTATACAATGCAGAAGGCCCTGTTATAGGGGAGTTGTTTTTACAACAAGCACCTGAGGCCACCTCAGTTTACGGGAAGCAAATAATTTACTTATGTTGACATTTGTTGAAATCTTCTACTTGTAATTGAAATTTCTAAATTTGGGTATTTTATATTTTTTAGCCATTATTTATGAATATTCTGATTCAATTCTAAATCGATTCTTTAAACCTGCCAGTGCAGGTTGATCTGAATGTAAAAAAAAAAAACAAAAAAAAAAGGATTTGCCTATTGATATTTTTTATTTACAGGGATCAAATGTTTTGCAGTGAAAGAAATGTAAAAGTGAAGCCCGGTCTGAACTTCACAGTTGCAGTGTGAGTGTATAGTTCAGGGGCTCAATAATCCATGTGAGAGGATAGAGGAGACACACAGGAATGTATAAATATATATTTAACGTGAAAACATATAATGCTCCCACAAATGCACAAACATTGAAATATATCCAGTCATGGCAACAAAACACCCTAAAATATATTCTTGTTAACCCTTTATTGGTGCTACAGGATTAGATATATTTACTGTCCCCATTATGTCATTCAAATCTCCTACTCCCACTTGGCTGAATTTGGTTTCGGCCTAAAAATTTACCTGACGACAGTTTGCCTTATTGTCATATATTCATATCCCTATAACTACCAGAATTGCGCTCAAACACACATCTGTGCAAAGGGAACAAAGCACTAAAAGAGCATTTTATAATAAACCCTGTTTGAATCAATATCTGCCAACAAACAAACTATTGCCTTTACATCAAGGGTAACCAAATATTCTTCAGAGGCATCCTCTAATAAAAGGGAAATCGAGTGACACTTGAAAAGAAGGCTTGGTCACAGCTTCCGTGTGAGCCATCCTTCCCAATTAGCATCAAGACAAAAAATATTCTTAGTTCTTTTTATCGATCCCAAAAACACATGACTCATCAACTTTGGGAAGAGTATTTAATAAAACATCACATAGATATTTTGTCTTTCACCAATGATAGTTAATCTCAAGCAGGGAGGCCAACTATTTAGAGCATTTCTAAGCACTCAAAGCGTACCTTGGCCTCCCTCAGTGCTGCTATCCATTGTGTTCATCCCGAGTACTCTTGGTCTCTAAAGACTGCACTGTGAGACATTAAGAACACAATGTGAGGCTGGTCTGTCACCTCTGGGATGTGTATGTATAATTTCATGTGCACATCTTTGTCACACAGACTAGACCTGACAAATACTGAGGGACATCTCCATAAACGCATTTATCTTTCAATGTCTCATGACGTTTGCCAGCACGGCACACTACTCTTAAATTAGAGGATGTGGTCTGATCAGCAAACTTTTCTCCCAATTATATCTGACATCTTCCAATAGTCCCTATCTACTGTGAGGGTTGTAAACAGTGCTGATTCATAGACTTCATAATGATATTGACGGGGCGCCGGGCCGATTGATAGGGGGCCTGCATTGTTGGCGTGGCCGTCAAAGCTGACCGAGTGGAATCACAGACAAAGAGCTTTTTTTCATTGAAAATACTTGTGAATAAATGCTTAAGTCCCAGAATTCTGGATAGATATGGACGCAAAACAGCCTCGATTCCTGGTTAAGACCCAAAAAAAAAAAGTGCTGTTAGCATCTAGTATTTTACGTAAATATGCGGAAGTACAGTGCTAGTCTGCTAGTCAATGTGGTGGCCGTCATATGTAAACAGAGCTTTTCCGGTGAAAATTCTTATGAATAATGTTTAAATCCTTGAATTATAGATACGGACGCAAAACAGTCTCAATTCTTGATTAAAAGCAAAAAGGTTAGCATTTATTTTACGTAAATATGTCCAAGTACGATGCTAATCTGTTAGTTGAAGGAATCTGACCTTTTAGCCAGTTTGCCAGAATCGCGCCAGCCGAACCGCTGGACCCACTTTGGCGCAGCTCCAACCACCTGGGCCGGCGGAACCCCGACAACTCGGCCAAAAGGCCAAACTCCGCGCGTTTACTTTTAGCCTTAACGCCTTGTACTGACTCCCATTTTGAAAGCTGTAAAATGGCTTAGAAGCACAAGTTGACAATTTATTCAGCTCGACAGCGATCAAACAGTAAAGCAAACAGAAAACAGACTCAGGCGGGAGCCAAGGTCACCATATCACACGTCAACAAAAGGTTCCAGAGAAAAATGACAACCATTAGTTAAACATTCAGTCTTTTGAAGGCTCTCGCAGGGTGGTCTGTGGATGGAAGAAGTGTGTGTTTAGGATAATCTATCGCAGTTTGAGCTGTTTAGTTCGTGTGTCATCATTGCTGGGTCATGGTTAATTAGGCAACTGAGGTGGGAGGTTGGGCCTGCCTTGACATTATATTATATTATTATTATTATATTTTAAACTATGGTTAAATGTCTTTTTTATTGGATCGAGTTTGTTAGAATAATGCAAACAGTTAGACTGTGCCTACGAGAAAACAGTCAATGTGGCGGCCGCCCAATGTAAACAGAGCTTTTCCAGTAAAAATTATTGCGAATAAATGCTTAAATCCCTGAATTCTCTATAGATATGGACACAAAACAGTCTTGATTCTTGGTTAAAAGCAAAAAAAAATTGTGCAGGTAGCTTTTATTTTACGTAAATACGTCGAAGTACGATGCTAGTCTGTTAGACAATGTGGCGGCAGCCTAACAACAAAGAGCTTTTTACGTTGAAATTCTTGTGAAAAAACGAAAAATATAATAATTACCTTGAATCCTTGAACAAATCACTCCTGAGACAATCCTTCCTGTTTGAATGCAGTACAGCTTTCGTACTTTTTCAACCTAAATCCAGTGTTGGATCGCTGCATGTGTCGGTGCTACCGACTGCGAATAACTGAAGCGGATTGTGGGATGGCCCCCTACTTGAAGGCGTGGCGCAATGAAGGTCGAATCTGACCTGTCAATATCATTATGAAGTCTACAGTATGGCTGATTAGTATCAAGCCAATTTGAACCATTTACTGTATTTTACGGACTATTACACGCACCAGCCAAAAAATGTCAGATTTTATCATAGACCAAGAAAAATTATTGTATGTACAGTGGGGAGAACAAGTATTTGATACACAGTCAATGGGAAAATCCATTGGCAGTGTATCAAATACTTAAAATACTTAATAAAAATAAAATGGACAATAGCAGGCAAATTATGCCGCTGTTAACGTCACGTAACGTAAGTTATTTAGTTAACTATAGTCTAAACTATGGTGGGCAGCAATTGTCAGGCAGTTTGCAAATTCGAAACGCTTTGCAAAAGAAAAATACAACAACACAGTCACACAAAAAGAGCAAAATTACCACAGCGGAAGCTTACGACGGTAGATACTCTTTTGGTTGTGCTTGGTGTTGTCGTTAGCCTTTCAGAAGTAGTCATTCTGTAGAGATCGTTATATGAGGTAGGCACTTGGACAAAAAAAAAAAAAAAATCTTTTTGTCACATTTTTTTCTTTGCATTCTACAGAGCTCACAGGACCATTGATGGTCCTTTTTATTTCATTCAAAAATTCCAAATTGAACTGAAGTTGGAGGGGAAAATGTGAAAGATTATTTGGCCCATTGACACAATGATAAAGCTCGTTGATTTTTGTGATCCAAATTAGGATCAACGTTTTAAATCGGGGAAAAGCAGAAAAGGAAGGACTATAAAGAGTACAGTACTGTAACATGTTTGGAACTTTTGTTCAACTAAAAAACTTTTTTTTTTCCCGGTTCCGGATCGGGACTCTGTGTTGGCAGATTCTCAAAATTAGGTGACTCGGACTCAGGTGCAAAAATATGCGATTGGGACATCACTAGTGGAGGTACTTCCATTGTTAGCCATAAATCGGATTTACAACGGAAGTTAGCACATACGCCTGACTTGCTAATGTTAACGGATGACCAATTCTGAAAAGCATAAGGTATACATAGTCACTAAGGTTCTTAACGCAGGTCTTGATGCACAAATCTGATTTTTTCGTGTTTTTCCAACTCGAGTGAGGTATTAACTTGACGGTCCGAACGGGACAGGTTGCATAAAAGTGGACCATTTCAAATCCGATCCACGTCACATTTTTCCAGAAAGTGGCTGCGGTCTGAACTGTCAAGTCTCCCAAATCGGAATACATTCAGCAATTACGTCAGCAAACAGCGAGAGAGCATAATGTACAGATTAGCATTAGTGCCTAGCTTGAACTCGACTTTTAGGGAATAGGCGGGCTTGACAACAGTCATTAAAAAAAATCGGGGGAAAAAAGGATAAGCCTGAGAATGCTCGGGTTTCTTTCTGTGCGCCAAATGAGCAATAATGAGAGTCGGTGCAAAATGACTGTATGTTTTCTATCAATCCATATAAATTTTGAATAGCAGACCAAACGGATTATTTATGTCTTTTATTTGTGTCCGCTTTTTGGGAATCAAAATATGATCACCCTAGAATGATGTAGAGCCAGCATGTGTCAACATGTGTAGTCATTTGTTTTAATACTTCTGCGCATGCTGGTCAGTTTTCTCAGCGCGACTGCAAATTAATGCGTATGCGCAAGACTTGAACGGGCTCAATGGAAAAAGGTAGTCTGAATGGGCACGGCAAAAAAATTAGATAAGACAAAAAATCTGAATTGTGCATTAAGACCTGCGTTATGAACCTAGCAAAGAGCTCCTTTCACAAACATATCCCGCTAAATTCCCTTGTAAAGTGACGCGGGGTTTACTCACGTCATTGCTTTCACGCACGTTGAGATATCCCAGAAATGACGCGGGTTGGACACTTTCACAGACTGGCGCTCTCTGTGCGGGGAGGGCTGATGGCGCGATTTTATAACCCGGACATTACGTGATTTTTGGTCGACATCGGCTGTCACAATATTGCTCCAATGGTGTTTTGTTACAGAGACTGTTTTGGGAGCGTTCCCAACATCCTACCTGAAGCCAATTCAACCTCATCAACACTGTATTTAAGCCCAGGCGATCCAAAAGCAGGGTGCCGAGATACTACCTTGCTGGGCGCCATTCGACATCTTGTACTCTCGAATTCCGTGCATTTGCTAGCTTGTTCATCTGCCGCCCTTGTCTTGAATTCTCCTACGTTATGCTGGTATTTGAGTATATTTGGTGTGTTTATCGGCTCTTTGCCTACCGCTTAGGCTAGTATTATTGATCCCTGTCGACCAACTGTCACGGACCCATTGTGTTATTCCCCCTTTTCTGCGATCGCGTATATTTTTGTTTGTATTTAATGAACCCTTAAACGCATCCCTCCGTTGTTTTGTGCTTTGAGGTACAACCTTGCATCCGCAATTACGTACTCTAACATCGGCAACAATATAAACCACACATTTCCAAAGATGGACGATGTACTCTCTTCCTCGGCTCTGCGATCCAGTGCAATTTAATTTCGTTATATTTTCAGTGCTATGTCGATATTTGCGATGTTTACCGCTTTTCGTGTTACTGCGAAGATATTTACGTCGTAAACCATCGTGCTGTGACCCGGGAATTTAACGCTTGCTTTTACATACGCCTCGTTCCGGGAAAGTCCCAGACATTATACTAAGACGCGACCTGTTAAATGTTCACATAATCTCCGTGTCAGTCGACCCGGGAATTTGCTTTCACATACAACTGTTCCACAGGTAAATCCCGCGATTTTCCCGGTGTTTCGGAGTGTGTGAAAGGGGCTTAAGAGGTATCTATCAAAGTGTATCTACAGTGATACCTATGCTTTTGTTGTCAATCTGCTTCTGTTCTGGTCATGCTGCGTTGGTATTGTGACTACTGGTGTTCTTGTTTTATTTTTGGTTTGTTTTGCAAAATGTTTAGAATGTGCAAATTGCCTGACACTTCACCTGACTAAGTCAAGAGCCCTGCCAAATGTTTAAAAAAAAAAAAAAATTAGGTTGCATTTATAGTCCGGAAAATACGGTTTGGGGAATATATTTAACCCAGTCTTTTGTGCCTCCACTTTTCTTGATAATTCCTAGCATTTCTTAAAACCAGTGGATTTTCTCTGTGAACATTTTCCGTGGCTATTACCACAGTGGGCCTCTAATCGTAGATGCCCGCAAAGTCCTCCATTCCCAATCTGGCTACTTGTGAAGTACATGTCATTTAGAACATTGTACTGCCCAATGTTTTAGCATATAATAAAATACAAGCACAAAACAAGGGGGTTTCTCAATGCAACTGGACTGCTTGATAGCAGGGAGCTATTCTTCAAACCTCTGATCAAAACAGTGCCAAATACTGTATCTCTGCACCTCATTAACTTTCCTCTTTCTCTCCACATCTTATTCCCCCTTTGCATGTCGCCGTTTGTCGTCATTCTTAGCTTTCACCTGTGACCTAATAGCTCTCTGTGGTTGTTTCCTCCTGTACAGTACACTGTGCTCTCTCCCCCTCTTTCTCCTTTCTCCTGTCTTGTCTTCTCATAAGCGGTGTCGGGTGTGCTGCTGGTGGGAGTTATGCACTAGGTCGAAAGGGTACGAAACTATTTTGCCAGGCCGCAGAGTTCACAAGGCTAAAAAAAATGCACAGAAAACACCTGCCTCCAAAACTGTGACACCCACTACTAGACCAACCAGCAATTTTAACTCAATTCAGACTATAAATGAGAAGAAATAGGATTTGGGAGAGAAAAAAAAAGGACTTTTTATTTTTTTTTCCCAGATGAAAGCAGATATTGGTTGAGCATTCATGATTATTCATATGTCGGCTGAACAAGCGGAGCTCATGTCACAGCCTCGTAAACAAAGCGAACGGAATGCTTAAGTTAAACGAAAGTACGTCGGGAACTCGTTTGTGACCTCAAGCTAAAACAATGACATCCTTTATGCATATCCTCTTATCTGAAAATGACTAGAATTCATTTCTGTGGAATACAATATGTCATGTCATATGATCTATATGTACTTTATTGTAGCTATTCTAGTTTGTAGTCTAAATGCAGTCCAGCGTTGTCAATACAATGTGAACTATGTTATACTCGTGTGGATGATGGGAGTGCCAACTAAGCCTGATTAAGATTAGCTTTGCGATTTGTTTGTGCATTATGATGACTCATCCAACCGGTGGTGTCCATATTTCTGTCACTGACGATTTAGTTTGACAGTAAGAAAATGTAAAGAATATTGGAAGCAATATAGTAGCATGTTGTCCTGTTTTTGTGTTTTATGTCTGTTGTATGAACCTTTGAAGTTACTAAAATTTTGAATGAATAGGTTTACATGTACTTTTTGTAAGTTATGAAGATGCTGCTATTTGATAAGTAAACTATACAAAAATATTTTAGTTGAAAAGATGTCTGGTCAGTCGATTAGAGGCGCGCTCCTGAAAAAAACGGGAGCGCACGACGAGGTGTATAGAGTACTATCGATAAGATAACACAAGTAATAATAGACTCCATAGTACAACCTGTGCCAAACTAGACCTCCGCAGCTTCTGAATTTGTAGATGTGCGATCAATTGTTAGATATCAATAACTTGTTTAGAAGTGCTGATCAAGTGCCAACCAAACACTGTCTTTTAAGTTAAGAAAAGATAATCAATGACATTATGTAAGAAAACAAAGGACAAGAAACTGTCTGTGCATCGTTTTATCCCATAGGTACATAGAATAAGAGTAAAAGATTGTGATTTTTATGGATCCATGTTGTTTTACACTCCATGCATCCCTTGCGTGTTTGTTTGACCTGTGGCTTAAGTACTGCTGTTTTTTCACAATGTCTCTCTCTCTCTCTATTGGCCAGCATGGACTAAGCATAACATGTTATAAGCATTCATAACATAGCCATTAACAATCAAAAATGTGTTTGTGGAGTTAGGTGTTATCTTTTTGCACGTCTTCTAATGCATGGTATCAAAGAAAAATTTTGGGGGTAAGGAAAAAAAAAAAAAAGCGACAAAAATTTTCGCGAGGCCACTCGTACGTAAACATTCGCGACACTGCATGCGGTCAAAATGTAGAGCACTTAAGTTGACTCGCCTCATGTTTATGAACTTGTGTTTTAATGTCGTGAGTTGGAAAGGAGTTTATTATCGTCATGTTGGCCCAGAAACACAGCACTCATATCTCAGATTAAAGTTGATATCTCAAGTTTTGTCTCGTAAGAACACGTTTCGACGAGGAAACTCGCAAAATGTGAAAATGTAATTGGCTCCTCGTTTTGTCGGGTTTTAAGGAGATCAGACATATTTACGTTACAAACAGGTTGAACCTCATTGAACCTAGTTTTTATGATTTTTCTTAATCACAGCTTGAAAGACTACTTCTAATCTATGAATGTACCCATATTTCTCTTTTTATTTTATCGGTCTATAATGTAAAAATCAGGGCAGGAATGTCACAAACATGTAGAGTTAATATCTATGTCAGATTTCAGCTATAGTCAGGTAGGCCTTTCGCGGCCATTGTCATGAACCAAGCTACGTCCAACCCGATTTCCAATTCACTGTTATCACGATCTTGTTTAGTGTTGCATAACTGCACTTTACTGAGAATTGGTTCATAATAGGTGTGAAACGAAGCAAACCATGTCGATTTAGTTTTTTTCTTTGAATTCCGATGTAATTTGTATTTATTAATCCTGTTGGGTGAATGACGGAAAGGGCTGGAGTCTCCGACAAAGAGTAGAGAAGCGGCGCGTGTTTCTTCTCTCAAAAGCATTGTCCTTCACATTCCCTTCAGCAGAAGTTTGTGTCAATCACTGAGTGCTTTTGTGCGAGACCACGAGGAATCTATGGTTTGTCTTTTTCTATGTATCTTTGTTGACCGTGTCTCCAAAATTGAAACGAGCCAATTTTCTCTGGGGGCTGAAGGCACTAAGGGATGCCTTTTGATAATGCTAGTCAAGTCGGAGAGGCGTAATCAGCACCAGCAAAACGATGATTTTCTCCACCACCTCAACACGACAAAACTAACGGAGGAAATCAATTCGACGTAGAATGCTGAGGGCCGAGTTACGTGATTGATCTTTATGTGTCGTTCTCTTAGGCTTCCAGCCCTCATTACTGTACTGCATTTATTGCTCCATCTGAATGCCAAATGGATTATACTGTATCATTCCAAAAGCATATTCACTCCACATGTGTCCTGGACATTCGTTGGCCTTCATGGAGCCCTTTCACGAGAAGGCTAGGACTGGTTAACACTACAGACTGGCTAAGGCTGCTCTCCCCCAACCCTTAGAACCTCATCGACCTGCGCCTCACTGTCAAACAGCCTTCACGATACCACTGTTTGTGTTTCAGTTCAACGAGCAACCGATACTGTGTTCGCCCTTTAAACCGCTTCAAAATATTTCGGACAACTTTCATCTGAGAAAAGAAGATTCTAGCCATTTGTTTTTTTTGTCTTGGAGCCTCTTAACCTCCCATGAACTTGGTTGACTTCTTTATCCCCCCAAGAACTCATGTATTTGTTGGATACGTTTCACCCATGTTTACTGTCAAACAGCTCAAATTTTTCTTTTCTGGTTCTCTGGCCATTGAGCAGAGTTGAAAACTTGCTTAAGTGTACACAGAAGGGAGCATGCCAGTACATTGCAACAATTTTATGCATTGTAAATGTTTTTTTTTTTTTTTTTTTTTTTTTTTTTAACTTGAGTTTACCTCTCTGTTACATCTCAGAGAAAAAAAATGGACTGACAGCATACATGTTAATAATTCAAATTAAAGTGATAGACAGCACCCAGTATAAATGACCTTCAAGCTAAAGACTTGCATGAATTGTACATTTCTTAGACCACTGAAAATGGAATTAAACACAAAAAATGACAGCAATCAGTCAGTCAGGCTCGTACAGCACAAACGCTGATACAGGTAAAAAGTAGCTAAGACAATAAGCACACACACAATTTAGTTTCTGTACCTGTTCAATCTTTCGCTGTCTTTCCTCTTTCTCAGTCTGAGACTAAGCCTGCTAAACTTCCTGAGTCCATTAAAGCTCGTTTCATCAAGAGCAGCGCACAGCACACAATATGTGACTAGTAGTCGGGACAATCGCAGATACTCCGGCTAAAATATTACTTGCATTTAAAAATGTCTGACATAAGCCGCTTTCCAACTGTAGGAACCCGGGTACCTCGACATACGATCACATGGGCATACGATCCTTTCGACATACAACGTAAAATTTGACTCGTCATTTGCCTCGACATATGACGACATGTTTGAATTGCGATGATTTATGACAGCGTCGCAAGTTCGTTGTTTTCTCGCAAGGTGGACGCACGGAGAATTTTCTGTGAGAGAACTGGCTAGACCGGTGTTTTTCAACTGGTGTGCCATGCCACACTAGTGTGCCATGAGAGATCGTCAGGTGTGCCGTGAGAAATTATCCAATGTCGCATTTATATATGGCGGAAAACACTCAGGTGACTTGAAGTTCCGCTCTGAGACCCCCAATTTGGCTAAATTTCAAAATTGTCCTACATGTATGTGTGATACTTCATTGGAAAGCTTAAAATCTCAATTTTCTGGGGGAAGAAAAATTTTGAACAGGAGGGCATTTAAAAAAAAAAAAAAAAGTTTTTTTAAACAGCAAAACCCTATCTGGAGGTGAGCGCATGCGAGAGCAAAATTACAGACGCCATGACTTTAACGAGATAGTATCGCGTACTTCCCCTGTTTCGATTCAAAAACTTCATCTAGCATGTATCACTGAGTGTCAACACATAGCTGTGAATGGCCACAGCTGGATTTTTGGGGGATTTTATGGGTGAAACACTGTAATGCAGAAATCGCAGACATCAAGAAGTGGTCGAGATTATCTTTTGCATGTATATTTAAATGTTTTTTTTCCCCAGTTTTTCTTTGGAACAATTATTTATCATCTAAAATATCAGAGAAAATGCGACAGTAACAAAAAAAAAATTCAATTAAGCGATAGTTATGAAGTAGAAATCTGAATTTTTTTACAGACACCATTTTTTTCATTTTGACGTCATTTGTTTAAAAGTTTAAAATATGCGAGTGAATAATTTTTTTAAGTTTTTTTTTTTTTTTTTTAACGAAATATTAGGCATCAATTAATGATTCAAAGCTAAAAATGACAGACATTTTGAATAATATAATAAATTCGTTTTATGGCTGAGTTGAAACAAAAGCGGTTACACAACGTCTGTAAACTGGGGGTTCCAGGGTAAAACAGACTAATTAAAAATAGTTCGGGGGCTCTATGCGCCATGAATCTGCTATGGCAGCATAGAGACATATTGTTCTATCAAACACAACAGCTGTTTTGGCTTAAAATACAGCAGTTTCTTTTAAAGAGTGCAAGAGCAGAAACTGCTTTTTCAGTCTTGTCTGTGTTTTCCACCATATATGTTATTATTATTATTCCGATTCATATTTACATTTGTTTTGCTATGTGTAATTGCTATTAGTAATCTTACCTGCAGTATTTATTAAGGATTTAGCATAGGTTTTTAGGTTATGGAACAAATTAATCGAATTATAATGTATTTTTATTGGAAAATCACACTTGTCATATGACCATTTCGACTTAAAAACCAGGTCCTGGAACAAATTAAATTCGTATGTAGATGTACCACTGTACTTATCTCCTATAACTATAGGCCTCTCCAAGGTCCACAAGGCAGTCACAATGGCAATACGCACGCATGCTGGATAGTTTACGTACTCCTACTAGGCTACTACAAAGACGGCGTTCTAGTTCACTTACACTTACACTTAGTGTTCACTAACAGAGTTTTTGTATTGGTAATAAAAGCGCCCGTGTATTATAATGCAAATTCCCACAGCTACATGGTGCAATGACTCACAAACACATTTGAAAACTAAAAGGTCCAATTAGCCTCGGTTTAACACACACTTTTCAAAACACTCAAATAAATTGCACCCGAATATCCAAAAGCGCTCTGCACGGGGCAGCTCAACAGCAACAACAAACAATAATATACAGTGATATAAAAGGTAAGCATGTCTTATCTATTTGAAGACACCAAAGGACAATCATCTTCATTTTCGACATCGAATTGAATTTTAGAAAATATTGCTAGTTTTGTAAAGAAAAAGTTGCTAATTAGTTTTTAATGCCAACAGCGTCTCATTAAACATGACCTGGTAGCAAGCAAGGTGTCAGGTGGTGTTATTAACAACAACAAAAAATATACAGTATATTGCAGAAAAACCCTGATTTGAAGTTCCTCTCTGAGACCCCCAATTTGGCCCAATTTCAAAATTGTCCGATATGCATGTGTGACACCATGATGAGATATTATCGCATACTTATCTTGTTTCTATCCAAAAACTCCATGTAGCATGTATCACCAAGTGTCAAGAGACAGCTGTGAATGGCCACAGTTGGATTTTGGGGGGATTTTATGGGTGAAACATGGTAATATAACAAGGGTTGATGCAGAAATCACAGACATCAAGGAGTGGTCGAGATGTTCTTTTTCATATATTTACCCTTTTAAATGTTTTTTTTTTTTTTTTTTTTCATTTTTTCTTTGTTTGGATCGATTATTTATCATCTAAAATATCAGAGAAAATGCGACGTAACAAAAAAAAAAAAAAATACAATTAAGCGATAGTTATTAGGTAGAGATCAGTTACTTATTTACTTTTTTCATTGTGACGTAATTTGTTTAAAAGTTTAAAATATGCGAGTGAATAATTTATTATTATTTTATAAGTTTTTTTTAACTACATATAAGACCTCAATGATTCTAAGCTTAAAATGACAGATATTTCAAATAATAAATATAATTACTTAGCTTCTTTTTATGGCTAGGTTGAAACAATAGCGGTTGCGCGGTGTCTGTAAACGGGGGTCTTGAGGGTAAAATGGACAAATTAAAAATAGTTCGGAGGCTTCATGTGCCATGAAACTGCTGTGGCAGCATATAGACATATTGTTCTATCAAACACGGCAGTTCTTTTGGCTTAAAATACAGCAGTTTATTTTAAAGATGGGTGTAAGAGCAGAAACTGCTTTTTTCAGACTTGTCTGTTTTTTCCACCACAAATATACGTATATATTTCAACCCCAAAGTTAAATATGCTATTGTTTCAATGTTGAAAGTCCCTACCTCAGAGTAGGAACTAAAATGGTTCTCGGAACTTGAGTTCCTGGTTCCTAGTTCCTATATGTGCGAACAGGCAAAATGACATCATCGTCCCACAAAAGGTTCGAGCAACTGCAGTTAGTTCCTACAGTGCGAAAGCGGCTATAGATATAGGAACTACTGTAAGTACTCAGGTTCCTATCGTCCGAAGCGGCTAATGTCTAGTTCACCGACACCTGTATAATATTTGATTTTATTTACATTTTTTTTTACTATTTCACATCGTAAAAATGAAATTGTGTGTTTTTTTTTTGTTTGTTTTTTTTTATTTAAAAGATCATTTGTTAGGAGGCATATGAAAGGTGATGTCTATCACTTTAAGCCAAGTGATGTATTTTGATTGGAAACACTTGTCTTTCATTTGTCAGAAGGAGAATGTTAGAAAGTCCCCAAGTGTTAATTAGCAACCTTTAAGGGCTTTCAAGACCAGAATCTACTTATCTTTTAAATGGAAAGTCTGATTATATTCACAAACTTAACCACAATGCCTAATAGTGCCATTGTAGAAAATGTGTGAAAGATTTTTATGGCAATTTTTTTGTCAGGATGAGTGCCAAATAATTCTAACTGAGCCAAAAGGCAGCAAGCCGACGTAACGCAATGTTAACTCACGGGAATGGTTAGTGGATCCATTCCTCTTGACAAAGATCACCCTAATTTTAAGACATGAGAGCTCAGGCACCATTGTTATGCTGCCAGTCTGTTTTCGGCTTTTGTCAAAGAAACATCTGAGAAGCAGTATGTTTTCTAGACGAGCAACTGTTTAAGACAAAGACGGCTACTAAGGCGGGAGAGTGGGATGATTTTAAAGTGTCATTCTTTTAGTTTCTTGATTTGAACATTATTCATCAATAGATTTAACGGTAATGACTATTTAATGTAACTGTAGTACTGTGTTTGTAAAAGAAATTCAGTGAGTTGTGTTTTATGACTCGTGGACTACCAGTGAAGTCAGCATTTCAGTGTTAATAATGAATTGTTTTTTAAAGATTATTTTTGCGACGGCAACAAAGTCATTATAAATGTTCATTTTAACATCACTTGTCTTCCGTTTCTTCGTTTTCTCCACCTTGTCTCTTTCGAGTCTGCCGACATGGAACTGCATACAGTACATCCCATGAAAGTCAAATGCTATTGATTTGTTGTGTATCTACAATAATCGGAAGCATTTGGAAACATTACATTTAGTGCAAACTATCCATACTTGGTTATAACAATTAAAAAAACAATTAAATGTCAGCCTGCCAGTGTTGTTTTTGGCAGCCCTTTTTTAATTTTCGTCCTAGTCTTAAGTCTTTTGGACGATAACATTTATTACAATCATATTTTAGTAATCTCAAAATGTGTTTGTCTTTGCCTAGTTTTTGTTGACAAAAACCCGTGACTAATTTCGTCTAATTTTACTTGAAGTTTACAAAAAATGTTTTCGTCTGTAAAGTTAAAAAAAATGACCCCAAAAATAAATAAAGGTTTCCAACTATTTCAAATGAACATTGACAGACGAGCACATATTGTAAAGTCTCCAAGGACAACGCCAACTTGGTGATTATACACACCCAGCAGGAAAACTACATTATTTTCAATTAAATATAGCCACCTCGACGCCATGAACTTTAAGTAGAAATAAGTTATCTGAGAGTTTAGAGGACGCTCGCCGTTAGCATTAGCCTAATGCTAACGTGAATGCTATGCTAACGCTACAAGTTACACTTAGTGTGTGATGATCACTCAGCACAGACCTTTAAAGGCTAAAGCAACATTGGATATTCTCTCTGGTCAAAAAAACAAATTTTACCGTGTGTGCAAGCCTGCATGGAGACTGGAGATGACACACTGGGAGTTGGGAACGGGGGGCGCAGCACGTCACAAGTGACACAACCAGACACTGCTACGATGCAGGAAAACTACGCATAAAATGTCACACATTGTGAACATGTGACGGAAACTGGCAAATTTGCATCTCGTCTCGTCTGGCATTCGTCTCGTTATGTTTTAGTCTCTCAAAACAGGTTTTCCGCTCGTTATCGTCTCATCATCATCACGACTAAAGTGTCCGTTGACTAAATATTTTCGTTATCTTAATCATTGACAAAAACAACACTGCAGCCTGCTATGACTTTGACAACACACTGTCATAACACCCAGAGGATGTGGGACAGAAATAAACAAATACATCTTTAAATAAATACTTAAATATGTTATTAATTCATAAAGTGTCATTAATTCGGCAAATTCATATTAAATTAGGGAGGGGACGGCAACCTTTAACATTCAAAGAGCCATTTCGATTCCGTTTTCCCCAGAAAAGACAACACTGGTGCACTGCATGCACATATTTTCATTTGTATGATTGCATTAGCTTGTATGGAGGACCACATGGGACATAATAAAATATATGAATACATCTTTAAATAAACACCTAAACATGTCATTAATTAATCAAAATTGGAATTAGATGAATGTGTCATTAATTTATTGAAATAAAAGCTCATATAATGACGAGACACTGGCCACGGGGCCGATTAGTAGGGGCCTGCATTGTTGGTGTATCCGTCAAAGCTGACAGAGTGGAATTGCAGACAAAGAACGTTTTCCGTTGAAAATTCTTGTGAATAAATGCTTAAATCTGTGAATCCTTAATAGATGGACGTAAAACAGTTTCAATTCTTGGCTAAAAGCAAAAAAAAATAAAAAAGTCCAGTTAGCATTTATTTTACGTTAATATTGCGTACTATGATGCTACTCAGTAAGCAAATGTAGTGGCCGCCTTCTCAAAACAAAGCTTTTTCTGTTGAAAATTCTTGTGAATACTGTATATGCTTAAATCCCTGAATTCTTTATAGATATGGAAGTAAAACGGTCTCGAATCTTAGGTAAAACCAAAAAAAAAAATGCAGTTAGCATTTTTTTACGTAAATATTGCGAACTATGATGTTAGTCAGTAAGCAAATGTAGCAGCCACCTTATGAAAACAAGCTTTTTCTGTTGAAAATTCATGTGAATAAATGCTTAAATCCCTGAATTCTTTATAGATATCGACGTAAAACAGTCTTGACTCTCATTTAAAACCAAAAATAACGTGCAGTTAGCATTTATTTTGTAAATATTCTGAACTATGATGCTAATACCGTCGCGGCTAATTTCTCAAATGCATTTCTCAAAATGCAATCATGGTACGAAAAATATTATAATTACCTTGAGTCCTCGAACAAATCACTCCTGAGACAATCCTTCCTGTTTGTATGCGGTACAGCTTTCGTACTTTTTCAACCTAAATCTGACGTTAGATCGCTGCGTGCGTGTGTTTGAGAATAACTCCTCATGATGCTTGGTGTGGGCAGGCCCCCTACTTGAAGGCGTGGCATGGTGTGTGACGGAGTGATCTGTCAATATAATTATGAAGTCTAAGGCAGCATAAATTAATTTTATCTGTCTAACTCACCCATCAAAATTAGCCTGATTGATTTCCGAGCACATCAAGAGCATTGCTGCTTGATGCAGAACCAGTAAACAATCTGAAACACTAGGTAGCTCTTACTTTACTCTGGTCAAATAAGTTGAGGACGAGTGACAGCAAGTTTGGCTCATAAATTTATGTGAAGTGATGCAACGAACAGCCGAAATGACGGCAGCAACTTCAATAAACTCTTCTGCTTTGTAGATGACATGTTCTTGGTAAGGTGGTCTCGCTTCCACGTCATCAGCAAGGTATAAAATATCTCTGACCAACTCCCGAGAAAGTTCCACAACCACCATATTTTTTAACATTAAATTGATTAGTATTTTAATGAATTAATAACACTTTTATTTATTTAATTCCCATTTTAATTAACATATTTACTTACAGTATTTATTGCAAGATGTAGAGTATGTTTCATTCTGTCCCATTCTGTCCTGCATTTTATTGTGCATGTGTATATGTGTAAATATATATAACTGTGGTCCATGTTTAACTTGACGAAGGAGTTTAGTCTCATTTTAGTAAACGGTAAAAGTGTTCACATTTTACTGTACACACTTTTATTCACAGGACACGCAGGTCAAGAATTCACCAACTATGTAAAGTCGAGGTTGCCACTCAGAAGGTGTACCCACAAGTCAGCGCCTTTTAAAAGTGAGCCTGACTTGATCTGCCTACTAAAGGATAGTTAGACTTCTTCGTTAAATCTCTCGAGCGGCAGAATAATTGATCAAATATTTATTTATCTAATATAAAACTGAGTCGATTCAGAGGGCTCATGTGGCTCCAGAGTGCCAAAATAAAAAAAAAAACAACAACTAATAATAATTAATATATAAAAAAATATAAAGAGAAATAAATAAAAGAAAATATAAAAGTATATTTGGTTATTGACTTACTTTTTTGCATTGAAAATTCCAAACAAAAAAACAATGGCAATTTTTTTCTTTGCCTTTTTCTATTTCTATTTGGATCGAATGTGAAACTTTTATCAATTAGCGGGGTGCACAATTGAGACCTTGTCACAGAGGGAGTTAGTTGGATCATCTTCAAAATTGGTGAGACTGTTCAGGAGACATAGGAGATCTAGAATTTTCAAAATGGTGCGTTTTCATTCATGGGTCTGACCTGGGCGTGGTGCCAAAGTCGGCCATTTTTTCGGCAAAATGACAAATTCAATAAAAAGGCTAATAGCTCCTTGACACAACGTTCAATCTTTTTCATATCTGGCAGGTATGTGCGGGATCCCACCCTTAACATGAGTGCATTGAAACATTATCCATTAGGCCTAGCACCCCCTAGTGGAAACAGGAAATGCCTTTTTTTTACAAAACAGCCTCCTCCTCCAAGGAAAAAAAATATATTCACCTGAAACCTGCATCAGGGGAGCCATAAGACGTGTTCAGGTGCCTGATGAAAAATACTGAGGTTTGGTTCAAGCAGAAGAGTCCAACAGGAGAAGTGAAAATGACTGAAGCCATTTCGTCTCACCACAAGTTTTGAACAGTCATAAGTTCTACAACATATCTGCGCCAAACATCTCGTGCTTGTTGAGTCATACTCTGAAGGGTCCTGTAGGGGTCATTTGCATCAACCCTATAGCGCCAACTAGTGGCAATAGAAAGTCACTCATTTTTCTAATATATGTCCACTTCTTTTCAGGTTGGTCATTATAGTTTCAAGACCTTTTGAAATACTTATTTTACCGCCCATGTCCACATGTCTCTGTCTGTTGCTGTGACGACCCTTTATTCGCTCATTTTTTGTAGTACTCTCTCCTATAGGGGTTTTTATCTCTTAGGTGTGTGAATGTAAAGAGGCAACTTTCGAGCATTTTAGGTTCTAATGAGATGATTAGAGAGGACGATCAGCCACCACCCTGACCTGCACACTGTCTGAGTTGCGTGACGTCCGAGTTGCGCTAGATTGCGAGGGCCCGTTCAGTCCTGCTTGCAGGCCTAGTTGTCTTTGCTTTTGCTTTAACCAAAGGAATGGTCTGCCAATCAAATGACATTGGGAGGGGCTTTTGAAACAGGAAAGGCTTCGTTATCAACGGGATTAAATTTGATTGTCTTGGTGACGGGGTAGTTGAGGCGACCCATCCAGCCTGTCAGCTGCTCCTCTAAGGCCATGTCTTCACCTAGCAGGGTTTTTTTTAGACCGAGGATCCTGTCCTAATACTTCGGGAAAAAATAATGTCCACACCAGCACGTTTGTAGGAAAAAAAGCTTCCACAGCCAACTGCATTCATTCATTTTTAAGTACATACATGACAATGCGCAAAAAATAATTGTCTATAATACCCCCATCCTTCGCATGTGTTCTTCAATTTGAAGCAATGCAAGAGTTGGTAAATAAATGAAAGCAAAAACGCACCTAATTTACTCCAAATGTAAACATTGGTCTCATGTTTGACGAAGGGACAAAGTTTGTTGCAGTCAGTGACGTTTCCACAGTTAAATCTTCGGTTGTCAGTGTCCACATGATGGCGCCACAAACTCAGAATTCGCACATCTTAACTTTGGACGGAGGTTTTAAGAACCTTTGTTTAAATGTGCGTGGATGATAGGCCAGTATCGTAAAAAAAAGTTTGCCAAATATCCTGCTACGTATAGACGTGCCCAAAGCAGTTGTGAAAAGGATTTTTTCCATATCTCTCCAAATAAATGATGAATCAAAAATCGCACAGCATACAGATTTCCACCCCCCGTCACTCCTTAATGGTAAACTATGATTAATTAGCTATCGACTACTATTCCTGTTTGAAAAGCCCCTCCCAACACCATTTGATTGACAGACAGTTCCTTTCGGTAAACGCAAGGGCAAAGACAATGACAAGTGAAAGAGACAAAGAAAAATTTGCCATTGTTTTTTCCGTTTGTTTTTTTCAATGTCAACAAGTAAAAGTCAATGACAAGAATTGCCATTTTTTTTCTGTTTCTGGTTGTAAATGGGAAAAAAAGCAAAAGTCAATGACAAAATATACTTTTATATTTTCATTTATTTATTCATTTACAGGTAGTCCCCGGGTTCCGACGTACTTGACTTACGCGATTTCGACTTTATGATGCCTGGATTTGCATAAACAGTACCTTATTGTACCTCACAGTGTCTTATTTTTTACATCACTCTTTTAATATGACCTGTTCTGTCTTCACTAAATGTGAAGTTTTTCAGCTTTACAGATATCAAACAAGGCAATTGTGCTTTTTTAAGCTTTTTACTTTCTTCAGTTTTGACAATTTGTAGCACCCTCATGTACACTTATGTTAAAATTGACACGCATTTTAACAAATACTTGACGCAAAACAATTTGTGTTCAAACATGCATGTAGTCTGATCAGTATGTAAATTTAGTAGATTAAATTAGGCTAATTTGCCTAACAAAAGTCGGCTAGCTTAAATTCCACGAATGCTAACATATTTACAATTCTCATAGCAAATCGCACACACGTAACTCCAAAAACTGTTGCTGTAAACTTAATTAAAAATGCATACACAAGCATATATTAGCTGAAGCAACTTACAGCCTTATGTGGGCCAAACCAGAGCGCAGCTGTCCTTTATCCATGTCAGACGATGTCAGTCATATAAGGCGACAGTCCAGCCAGACCCAACACTGCCATCAGAGGGCAGTGTATCCTCCATCATTAAACAAAATGCAATACTTTTGGATAGTTATTTTTGGGGAAATTAGAGTTAATGCCGATTTACGCGGAAATTCGGTTTACCGTATGTTGCTAGCGTAGGAACGGAACTCGTTTGTAACCTGGGGACTACCAGTATTTATGTCTATTCATTTTTGGTATATATTTTCATTTTGGCACTCCTGTGATTCCATAGACTGCGTACACTGAACCGTGATGTCCGCGTCGTGACGGTACGGGACGAATGCAAATACCGTTACACTCTTTGTGCTAACGGGATTGCATGCATGTTGTGCGACACATTTCCACAAATGATAAATAAAATTTGAAATATTAAGTTTATGAAAAGAAATGTTCTGAAAGTTACAAGAGACTAAAATGAAACAAATAGTACATCACAAAAATAAAATTTAATGTTTTTTGTTTTCATTTGAGATTTAATTTATTTGCAGAAACATTTTGCATTTTCATATGTCAGTTATTCAAAATTAAAAGGTTGCGATGTAAAATGTACTTTATTATTTGGAATGACCCATACTGTGTAAATTATACACATAAGATGGTACAGTAACTATAATTAAAAAAAAAAAAAAAGATTAACATAGCAATGAAGCCAACCTTAATTACGAATGAACTGAGGAATTTGATGAAATTGATCCATCCATCTGTTATCTAGGACTTTTTCCTGGTCAGCTTGGCCAGGAACCTGCAACCTCTGCCAGCAAACCTCAGGTGAGAGTCGGAGTACACCTTGCATCAATCATCAAACACAGATACATTTGCATATGTTGAACATTTTAAATTATAAAAACAAATTCTAAATATCTTTCCCTACTTTATTGAAAATGTGATGTTTTCTCTTTCCACATCAATTTATTCACTATGTTCGCTCCAGTCTGAGCTCTGCTGCGAATCCCTGCAGCAACATAAATGTAAGCCCCATTTGATTCCGGCTTTGAGACAAGGTAGCAATGGGGTTGAATGATAAAACTGCGTTGTCAAGGAAACAGGTTGTTCTGAAGACTGCAAATATGTCGCACTGGGATGCTACTACACAATATTTCAACCTGCAGCCTCAATTCGCCTGAAATATTGAAGCGCCCACAAAGTCGTACTGGTAATTGCAGGAATAATGTTTGCATTAATAATTCAAAGATGTTTAATAATCAGTCTATTATTATCAACATGATTGAAAAGCGACACTGCAAATCTCATTCGCAAAAGCAAATCATAGCTTGAGAAAACCTTGAGGTGGGAGAGTGTTGTATTCAAATGATGAATGGGAGGGGGGAGAGGAATGACTGCTTGAGAATAGACACACTCAGGCACCCTTTAACGTGACTCCTGATGTAACCATGGATACCTCTATTTCATGGATGGAGTAATTTTAGCTGGAGTGGGATCTGAAGGATGCGCTGCACTACATACACTATCGTTTCTTAAACAGCAATACTAAAATGCGTAGATTCTAATATTTTATTCACATTACCTTGCAGTAAATTCTATGTACTGTGAGGAGCAGAAGTATTTGCACCCCTTGTGATTTTGCAAGTTCACCCACTAAAAAAATAGAGGTCTGAAATTTCAATTAATCAGTAGATGCATTTCCACTTATAATCTAAAAAAAAAAAAAAAAAACATCCGGAACTCACATTGTATGATTTTTCAATAATTTATTTACTGGGGTTCATGAGTATTTGTATCCCTGAGAAAATCAGTGCTAATATTTAGTGCAGAAGCCTTTGTTTGCAATAACAGAGGTCCAGTGCTTAATTTGTAAATCATAAGGTGACGGAACGCAAAGTACATATGACAGCGCAGGGATGACGAGACGGGCACAGGTCCCAGAACATGTGCAGAAAATGGTGCTGAAAACCACACGCAAATGCCCACTTGCCATGCTGTGGGACTTACAAGCCCCCCAAGTATAAATGTTATGACAACAATTTACAATTATTTAAGATATACTCTGTACAGCACGGGCAATTGCCCACAAAACCACTGGTGGGATTTAAGCCCCTTTCACACACTCTGAAACATCGGGAATCTCGCAGGATTTGACCGTGCAGCATTTGTGTGTGAAAACAATTTCCCGTGTCAACTGACACGGAGATTGCAGGGGTTGCGTCTATGTATCATGTCCGGGACTTGCCCAGGAAGCTGTGTGCTTGAAAGCAGGCATAAATTCCCGGGTCACAGCGCGATGGCTGATGACGTAAATATCATGGCGGGCAGATCGTCACTTCCTCCCAGTAGCAGTGATTGAACTGATTTGTGGATGATGGCGGGAGTTCAAATGTCTGAATTTGTACTACCACAGCTGGAAACAGACCCTGTTTTTTAAAAAAACTTTTTTTTTTTCTTGGGCTTGAATTTCATCTAGAAGACAGAGAGGTATGTCCATGGTATTAAACTTTACAGAGTGGAGATCATTATTATAATCGAGGCGAAATGCTACCACTCACAACTTAAAAATGAGAAACCCCTCAGGCCAAATATTGATCTAGCGATAACGTTAGCTACTTGGTAACTTTATGTCATGTGTTCTGTCAGATTTTTCTCCTGAAGCTTTTGTGTCGACGAATAAGCATTCTTTCACATTCACTTGCATTCTCAATATTATCCAGAGGTGCTAAATAAACAACTTACGTCACAAATATACATGCGCAACATAAATACGACGTAAATACAGTAAATGCTCAACGTTTAGAGAGCAGCGTGCATTTGAGTTGACCGAAGCCGAAGCCTACATGTGTGCGTGAGGACAACTTTCCTTCGTGTGCGTCCGCGGCCAAACGTAAGTATATCTTTTTTTTTTTTTTTTTTTTTTTTTTTATAAACAAAGTTTATGGTGTGGTTATAGTATTGGACTTTAATGGCTGGGGTCTTGACAGGTTAGATTGGTTATATTTTATTCTATTTAGTGACAGGCTAGTAAACAAGTAGGCAGTCAAATGTTAGCAAACTATTTTAATAGTTGTCTTTTTTACTGCATGCTATTGTGTATATATACAGTGGGGAGAACAATTATTTGATACACTGCCAATGGGTTTTCCCATTGATTGTGTATCAAATACTTGTTATCCCCACTGTGATATATATAATACATATTTACAAATCGATTTAGTGCTGCAACGATTAATTGATTAACTCGAGTAATTCGATTAGAAAAAACATTTGAAATAAATTTTGCTGCTTCGAGTATTCATTTAGTTGAAGTGGTGTTGTAATGGTTTGTTTTGAAAGTGTGTGCATTGTTTCTTTCTTATTTGGGTGGATACACTGCCCTCCAGTGAATATAACATAACTCATTTCAGATGGCTGAATCCAGCTGCTCCCTGTTAAGACCGACATAGGTTTTTGTTTGAGCTAATGTTTTTTTCATGCATTCGTAATTTAGTTTATAGGTATATTTTGCCGCTTTTTGTGGTAATATGTGTTTCAATCATTTGTTAAGACCATTGAAAAAAAAAAAAAAAAAAGTAAGCATTTTATAGCATTTAAGCTAGCGGACATTTGTTATATAAGTTAGCCAACAGTTTTTTTGTTGTACTTAGATTCTCATTCGTTTGAGGCTCAGCTCAGGTATTTTAATTTTTTATGTTCCTTATCCGATTACTCGATTATTCGAACTATTTCATCAATTGACGACTAAAATATTAGATAGCTGCAGCCCTAAATCGATTATTAACTTATCTTTGAGAAAGCATAAGTGTCCCAAGGTGACTGTCTTGACATTTAGATGTTTATGTGGTCGACGACAGAGACTTAGCCATAGCGTGCAATTGACGAACCTTCTTTTAGGCTTTGAAGAAGGCAAAAAAAGGGGGCTGGAGGGGGAATACGGTACAAAAACCAAATGCTTCTTATTTTCAACATCGTCATATTGTTATATTGTTTAGCCACAACTGGATTCATTACCTCATCACTATTCATCCTTTACACAGCCGTCGGAAACTGAAATGTCGTTCAATCCAACTGCAGGAGACCTGGAGATCAGGATTTTACGACACTGTGAGCTGGTCCTCATGGGAAATACAGTCTTCCTTAAAGCAAAACACTACCGTTTTGTCCACCTGCGCCACAAAAATCGACCAAAACTGAAAGTTCCCTAGTGTTGCTTTAATGCACCTTAAATAAATAATAAACATACTTTTAAAAAAAAACACTATAAATAAATGTAAGGTCACATGAGTAGAACAATAAAATTGGCAAACAACATTTGGATAAAAAAACAACAACAAACATTTGTTAGTATAAATCAGGGTGTCCAAGTCCAGGCCTCGAGTTCACCTGTCCAGCTTGTTTCTTTTAACATATCTGAATTAAATGATCAGCAAGCTCTGCAGGAGCCTGATAACAATCCTGATTATGGGTTTGCTACTGCAATGTCATTTTCAAATGGCCAATTCTGTACATTTTGATAGCCCACAGGCACCCCTTTATTGGCCATGCCCCCAAGCAACTGCCTGGCTTGCCTGTCTGCTAAATCTGTTTACAAGTTACTTCCTGTTGATTTTGAGTCACTTCCTATTCATTTGCAGATATTCTGGAGTCACTTTCTTTTCAGTAACCCAAAATCAACCTGTAAATGCTCCGAAATTGCCCCAAGTAGAAAAAGAAGTTCAGCGGAAAATGACGTCAAATGACCCCCCCCAAAAAAAAAAAAAAAAAAAAAACTCTTTGCATGGCATTGGCTCTGTTCCCTTCTTGTTCAGCAGCGGTGGATAAAGTAGCCAAAAATTTTACTCAAGTAAGATTAGCATTACTTCAAAACAATATTACTCAAGTAAAAGTAAAAGTAGTCATCCAAAAAATGTACTCAAGTCCAGGTAAAAAAAGCATTTGGTGAAAATAATACACAGATAATGAGTAACATTGTGAGCAACTGCTTACGATGTTGGCGTTTTTTTTTTTTTTTTTTTTTTTGAACAATGTTATTGTTAACTATTATTTTTATACTTTGATGGAGAATCTAATCAAATTTATTCATATAGCCCTTTACAAAAATCTGAGAGGTCTTCAACGTGCTTTACAACAAAGAAAAATATAGTTACCACAACCACGTTAAGCCAAAGGGGGGGAATCATTGAATTCCAGCAAGCGAAAAAAAAAAAATACAGAAATGAAGCATCATTCGTCCAAACAGCATCAGTGCCATCTCGTGGAGAAAATATATTTCCTCTAATGAAACTAATAGGATCATATCTCCGGTTTTCCATGGTCAATCGGTGCCAGGTAAAACCTGCGGGGGACGTTAAAATCTGCACGTTCGAGCCACGGTGACGGCAGCGCTATATGTCAAGTATTCAATTTTTATACGGTGCTTTAAAGACTCTACGTGATTGAACAGGCCGGCGTGATCGTAGAGCGGCAATGTGATCATTGTTGCAACGTCTACCCTGGTAGCCCTACTGGTAGCCCTACTGTTGGCATCTCTGGACAAAAAAAATAGAAAATTAAAATCTAATATGTAGAATTATGAGGGTAACTGCAATAACTAGTGTAGCCCAAAGTAGCGGAGTAAGAGTAGTGCTTCATCACAAATCTATTAAAAAAGTATGGCCTAGTAAAACTACTCTGAGAAGTACCTTTTTCTTAGCAGAGTAAATGTAACACGTTACTCTTACTACCCACCTCTGCTGTTCAGTAAGCCAAAATCAACAGGAATTGACCAAAATCAACATAGTGCACATTGTAGAATGATCTCCTGAACCATTTATCGATAATTGTTGTATCGCCATATCGTGAGATAATCGTTATCATGAGCCTTGCATCGTATAGTGAAGTACCCAGAGGTTCCCACCGGTTATTTTGAATAGCTGCTCACTTTCCCTAAATAGATTCATATGGCGGAAAACACAGACAAGACTGAAAAAGCAGTTTCTAGCTTGCACTCCTCTTTAAAAAAACAAAACAAAACAAAAACTGCTGTATTTTAAGCCAAAACAACTGTTGTGTTTGATAAAACAATGTCTTTATGCTGCCATAGCAGATTCATGACGCATTAAGCCCCGAACTATTTTGAATTTGTCCATTTCACCCTGAAAACCCCCGTTTACAGACGTCGCACAACCACTTCTGTTTCAACCCAGCCATAAAACGAAGGTAATTAGCTATATTTATTATTCAAAATGTCTGTCGTTTTTAGCTTAGAATCATTAATTGATGTCAAATATTTCCTTTAAAAAACTGACTTTAAAAAATTATTCACTCACATATTTTAAACTTTTTAACAAATTATGTCACAATGAAAAAAATGGCGTCTCTAAAAAAAAGTCACGGATGTCTACCTCATAACTATTGCTTAATTGTATTTTTTTCTTGTTACTGTCGCATTTTCTCCGATATGTTAGATGATAAACAATCGATCCAAACAAAGAAAAATTGAAAAAAAGGTTAAAAAGGGTAAATATTAGGGCTGTCAAAATTATCGCGTTAACGGGCGATAATTTTTTTGATTAATCACGTTAAAATATTTGACTCAATTAACGCACATGCCCCGCGCAAACAGATTAAAATGACAGAAATGTGTCATGTCCACTTGTTACTTGTTTTTTTTCTCCCTCTGCTGGCGCGTTGGTGCGACTGATTTTATGGGTTTAAGTACCATAATGTAATGTAATTATTGACATCAATAATGGCGAGCTACTAGTTTATTTTTTGATTAAAATTTTACAAATTTTATCAAAACGAAAACATTAAGAAGGGTTTTAATATAAAATTTGTTGAATGTATATATCAGTCATGTGTCTTATCTTTCCATTCCAACAATAATTTACAGAAAAATATGGCAGATTTTATAGATGGTTTGAATTGTGATTAATTACGATTAATTAATTTTTAAGCTGTAATTAACTCGATTCAAAATTTTAATCGTTTGACAGCTCTAATATATACAGTATATATTTATAATATACATATATGTTAGGGCTGTCAAAATTATTGCGTTAACGGGCAGTAATTAATTTTTTAAATTAATCACGTTAAAATATTTGACGCATTTAACGCAAATGCCCCGTCGCCCTCTGCTGGCACTTGGGTGCGACTGATTTTATGGGTTTCAGCACCCATGAGCATTGTGTAATTATTGACATCAACAATGGCGAGCTACTAGTTTATTTTTTGATTGAAATTTTTACAAATTTTATTAAAACGAAAACATTAAGAGGGGTTTTAATATAAAATTTCTATAACTTGTTCTAACATTTATCTTTTAAGAAGTACAAGTCTTACTATCCATGGATTGCTTTAACAGAATGTTAATAATGTTAATGCCATCTTGTTGATTTATTGTTATAATAAACAAATACAGTACTTATGTACCGCATGTTGAATGTATATGGCGGAAAACACTCAGGTGACTTGAAGTTCCGCTCTGAGACCCCCAATTTGGCCAACTTCAAAATTGTCCGATATGCACGTGTGATACATCATTGGAAAGCTTAAAATCACAATTTTCTGGGGGAAGAAAAATTTTGAACAGGAGGGCATTTCTGAAAAAAAAAAAAATTTTAAAACAGCAAAACCCTATCTGGAGGTGAGAGCACACGAGAGCAGAATTAAAGACGCCATGACTTTAACGAGATATTATCGCGTACTTACCTTGTTTTGCTCCAAAAACTCCATGTAGCACTCCATCACTGAGTGTCAAGACACATCTGTGAATGGCCACAGCTGGATTTTTGGGGGATTTTATGGGTGAAACATCGTAATATAACAAGGGTCGCGATGCAGAAATCGCAGACATCAAAGAGTGGTCGAGATGTTCTTTTTCATATATTTACCCTTTTAAACATTTTTGTTTTCAATTTTTCTTTGTTTGGATCAATGATTTATCATCTAACACATCGGAGAGAATGTGACGGTAACAAAAAAATAAAATTAAACGTTAGTTATGAGGTAGATATCCGTGACTTTATTACGGACGCCATTTTTTCCCATTGTGACATAATTTGTTTAAAAGTTTAAAATATGTGAGTGAATACTTTTTTTAAGTCTTTTTTAAAAAAAAATTTTTTTAATAAAATATGAGACATCAATTAATGATTCTAAGCTAAAAACGACAGACATTTTGAATAACAAATATATTTAATTACCTTCGTTTTATGGCTGGGTTGAAACAGTGGCGCCACCAGGGGGTGGCCAGGGGTGGCCACGGCCACCCCTATAAATTGGTTGGCCACCCCACTGGCCACCCCGCTTGCCAGTATCGTTAGATTGTTGTAGCATCAGTTATGCATTTCATCCCTAATGAATGCATTTATTTTGTTTTGTTAAATGTAGGGCTGTCAAATTTATCGCGTTAACGGGCAGTAATTAATTTTTTTGATTAATCACTTGAAAATATTTATCGCAATTAACGCATTCGCGGTACGATTCACTCAGCATTGCCGCAAACAGCCTACAATGGCACCGTTTTACTTATATACAGAGATAAGAGGCAGTGTCAAGTGAGTGGCGTAGATACAAGCATTCATTGGGGCCGTGCTTTTAATTGGCAAAAGCTTTGTCATCTCTCCCACTGCAACTATAAATATTGTTGGAAGCGACGTGGAGTAGAATGACAGGAGTTGGTCTTTTTCTTCACACCCTGTAGTGTACCCAATGCAGAGAAGATATAGCATTTGCCATCAAACAAATACAGTACTTATGTATGAATGTATATATCCGTCTTATCTTTTCCGTTCCAACAATAATTTACAGAAATATATGGCATATTTTAGAGATGGTTTGAATTGCGATTAATTACGATTAATTAATTTCTAAACTGTGATTAACTCGATTAAAATTTTAATCGTTTGACACCCCTAGTTAAATGTACACCTTATGTCTAATATATACATAACACAATAAAACAGAATTGTTGTGGAACTCAAAATGTTGACTGGAAAGTTATGGACTATGCACATTAAATCATTACTAACATCAAATATTACACAATACACCAAAGTATATCAGTAGCCGTGTCCTTAAGTCTGATAGTTTTCCCCTGACCTTTTTACTGAAATAATATAATGAAAACCTGAAATTATGGCTTTTAGTGTTGGCCACCCCAAGATTTTAAGTGGCCCCATCTGGCCACCACTATGAAAAATTTCTGGAGGCGCCACTGGGTTGAAACAAAAGCGGTTGCGCGACATCTGTAAACGGGGGGTTTCAGGGTAAAACAGACAAATTAAAAATAGTTCAAGGGCTTAATGCGCCATGAATCTGCTATGGCAGCATAAAGACATATTGTTCTATCAAACACAACAGTTGTTTTGGCCTAAAATACAGCAGTTTCTTTTAAAAAGGAGTGCAAGAGCAGAAACTGCTTTTTCAGTCTTGTCTGTGTTTTCCGCCATATATCAGTCTTGTGTCTTATCTTTCCATTCCAACAATAATTTACAGAAAAATATGGCATATTTTATAGATGGTTTGAATTGCGATTATTACGATTAATTTAATTTTTAAGCTGTAATTAACTCGATTAAAAATAGTAATCGTTTGACAGCCCTAGTAAATATATGAAAAAGAAAATCTCGACCCCTCCTTTATGTCTGCAATTTCTGCATCGCGACCCTTGTCATATTACCATGTTTCACCCATAAAATCCTCCAAAAATCCAGCTGTGGCCATTCACAGCTGTGTCTTGTCTCTCAGTAATATATGCTACATGGAGTTTTTGGATCGAAACAAGGTAAGTAATTCTGCTCTCGTCCTCTCACCTCCAGATTGGGTTTTGCTGTTTAAAAAAAACATTTTTTTTAAAATGCCCTCCTGTTCAAAAGTTTTCTTCCCCCTGAAAATTGAGATTTTAAGCTTTCCAATAATGTATCACACATGCATATCGAACAATTTTGAAAGTTGGCCAAATTGGGGGTCTCAGAGCGGAACTTCAAGTCACCTGAGTGTTTTCTGCCATATATTCAAGACATTATGTGTCTTACTCCAGTAGATGGCAGTAATGTGACGCAAAGAGTAGCAGTATCTTGTTCACTCCAGTGGCCCAACCCGTGTTCCGCCCGCTTCCTCCTCTCTGCTCGAGGGTGTGTTTTCGTTCACGAATCCACTCCAGTGACAGTGACAGGCTGCTAATTGCTTCAAAACTCGCAAGACCGTATAGCTAACTACCTGAGTGACGTTTTTGCCAACTGCGGTGAGTCGCTGCGCATGCTTCATAGTAGACAAGCAATTTCTAAAAGCTACATTAAAAATGACCGTCCAGTTCGACAAGCAAGGTTGAGAGCTCAGTAGTAAGCTAGCTAGCTAACTAACTCGCTCCGTGTTCGTTAGTTAGCCCTAGCAAATGTCAGTTTTTAAAGGATTGAGGCATCTTTTATAAGAAGCAATTCGGAAAAATTGTTTAAAAATGTTCCAATCATGAATATGACGGCGTTTTGCCGCCTCTTTTTTGCTCATTAAATTAAATGTTGCAAACACGTTCCAAAATGAGTGTTGAAGAGTCATGTAACAAATGATACTGAGCTATATAGGCAACAGTGTAGTATGAAGTATTTGTTCCGACATTATAAGGAGGATGTTGCAATTGGAGGATATTTGGAGATCACAAATATCTCGTAAAACAAACTTGATTTTGCAGTCGGGGTGCGGCAGTGTTTCCACCACCCAGGAAACCCAGGAAATGTAGTTTGGTGGGCGTCACTCTCAGCCCGAATCCAAAAGGAGAAGACGCATATTGCGCGTTATTGCATAGATTATTTTTATTATATAAAACGGTGACTAATTCTTTAGAGATTGGAGACATCAATGTGAAAGTTTTTTTTTTTTAAGCACATGACGTTAAAACTATGAAGAGCATTTCTACCCTTTTACGCTGACACTTATTCTGTCTCTAAATAGAGTGGCATTATACATCCTAAACATAATTAGATTATATTTTGTCCAAGTCCAAATATTAGATTTGACTGAAATGACTATTTTGTTTAATGTTAGCAGTGGTGGGTAGAGTAGCCAAACATTTTACTCAAATAATAGTAGTATTACTTCTAAATACTGTTAGTCAAGTAAAACTATTTGTAGTCATCCAAAAATTTAGTCAAGTAGAAATTAAAATGTATTCGTTGAAAAGAATGCTGTACTCAATGAGTAACAGTGTGAGTAACTGCTTACAATGTTTGATTAAAAATTTTTTTAATAATTGTGTATTTTATTTCTCAGCACAACCTAACCCATATCAACTGTTAGTATTGCTGAGCCTATTGCATGACCATATCATGCCAAACAGATGACGCAAAAATGATCAAATTTAGACCAGAACATGATGACTCATTACCGGTCTAAAGAGCATGAGGGCCCTCTAGTGGAGAAAAAAAAACATTGTTACCTCTGAATGGTATAACAGAGTCATGTGTTTATTGTTGCGACATCTCATTGGTGAAACAGGTAGCGCTAATGCCAGCGTCTCTGGCCAAAATAACGTAAATATGTAGAGTAAAGAGGAAAATTTTTAATGACTAGTGTAGCTCAAAGTAGCAGAGTAAGAGTAATGTTTGTTATTCACAAATATACTCAAGTAAAAGTAAAAAGTATTGTGGGGTAAAACTAAGAAGTACATTTTTCTTAAAAAGTTACTCAAGTAAATGTCAAGCGTTACTACCAGGGGCGGACTGGGACTAAAAAGCAGCCCTGGACTTTGACTCAGCCCAGCCCACAAGAATCGCTTTATGAAAGGAAACACAGAACCCCTAGGGGGGTCCGGGAGCATGTCCCCCCGGGGAGAATTTTTTTTTTTTTTTTTTTAACATTTTATTGTAAAATGCATCAATTTCGTGCACTTTCAGAGAAAAATTAAGAAAATGTGTCTAGACTGTGACTGTCTGACTTGGGGCGCTCAAAGTACTGCAAGTCTGAACTGGAGTTGGATTCATTTTCTGTACTAGCTCTATGATCAACCTGAATAAACAAATTAAAGAATTTATTTTTCAAAGCAAGTTTTAGGTATCCAATTGATTATAATATATCTCTATATATCTCTGTCTATAAAATGACTTCATTGTTTATGCCATAATTCAGTGGTCTCCAAACTATTCCACATAGGGCTGCGGCGGGCACATGATTTCATTCGATTTCATTCTAACAAAACAAGACAACACCTCTGCACCGATCTGGTGTCTTACAAGTGTAATCAGTTGATTGCAGTCAGGTGCTGCTTGTTTTAGCAGAAACTTCATTGGTTAAACTGTTGGTACTCGATCGGTTGAAACAAAAACCAGGCCCCACAGCGGCCATTGAGGACCGGTTTGGAGACCCCTGCCATACAAATAATCAATTTCAATGAAAATACAATAAACATTTCAAGACAAATCCTGTATACATAACCTTCATTGGAAAGTATTAACCAGACAACAAAACGATATATAAATGATTAAAAATATATTGTATATCATATCAGTTTAACTACCTAAACTTTAAAGTAAAACTATTCATTTTATTAATATTTTGTTATATTTCTTCTGAATTAATATTGCTATGCTGCATACATTGTTTTACGGCTAAAATATTTTTTCTTAAGAGTGGGATAGTAGGACTAGCATACTGTAACTTGACACGATTGCAAACGGGTACATCGATTAGCTGGCACTAACCCTTTAATTGTCATTTATTTCATTTAAAATGTAGCTACCTGGTGGATAACAATTGCCAGTATACGAGCAAGTAACCCTCTTCATCCCAATTTACTTGCCCTGCGCTTGTCTGGGGAACTTCCTCCAGCTTACTTCCGTCTTCTTTTCTCTCTCCCTGCACCGGCTGCACGTCAGAGCGGCTGCCGCTCCCTCTCACCATTGCCGGGAGCTGGGCTGTTGTTATCCGACGTGGCCGTTGCAGCCAGACTGCTGCTTGCGAAAATATTTGTCGGCTTATGACATTTTAATGCTTCACGCTCCAGTTTAATTTTTTTCTCCCTAACCTTCTCCGCGCCATCCTGCTCTTTTCTGTTTTTTGCCACCACCATCCATATTGTGCATTAACGCTCGTCGCTATTTTGCTTCCACAAGGAAGGAACCAATGAAGGCTACTCTGTGCTTTCTTCGTTCCTAGTCTATCAGATTGGCAGTCAACAGCCAGGCGCATTGCTGCCACCTGTCGGATTGGATGTGAACTGTAGATAATCAGAGGATAGACGGGATAAAAACAGTGATGTATAATAATGAATGGCGGCCGCCGGCCGGCCAGGGCACCGGCCGTTCTGTGATCCTCCAGAACCCACAGATTACCAGTCCGCCCCTGGTTACTACCCACCTTTCAATGTTACCATGTGGTTTTATGAAAGTGTAATGACAAGAATACCATTGAATACAGACCTGACTAGCCTTTTTTTTTGGTCTGTGTATTTTTGAATCAGTGTTGTTTTTGGCAGCCCTGTTAATTTTAGTCTTTTGGATATAAATACTTATTAGTCTTAGTCATATGTTGGTCAGTTCAAAATGGGCTAGTCTTCATCTAGTTTTAGTAGACGAATACTCAATGTTTTCATCGGTAAAAATCAAAGATTTTAGTCTTTAAAAAAAGTTCTCCGACAATTTCAAATTGACAATATTATTCATAAGTAACATTATTTACAAAACATCCATTTTGAAAAATGCATGCAAACTATAATAATCAAAATCAGGCTCATACTACCGAGAAATCAGGGGCAGTCTGTCTAAACTACTACCATTATTAAAAATGAAATGTAAAGGATTAGTTATGTCCAAACCACCGAATGCAGCACTTCTTCCAATGATAATACACACTCAGCAAGAGAACAGTACATTATTTTCAATTAATTATACCAACGTGGACGCTATGAACTGTAAACTTTTAAGATGGGGGTCCCCAAACTATTCCACATCGGGCTACAGTGGGTGCTGGATTTCTTTCCAACACAACAGGACGACACTTTTGCACCAAATTGGTGTCTTCGGGCGCTTTCACATTAGACCAAGAGGACCAGGGTCCGTTTGGAGAGCTACCTTGCAACAACACTTGCAAATGACTTGTTGAAAAGGTTCAGCATTCACAGTACTGCGCCAACCAAACTTCCCAAGTAACATCATTTGGACAAAAAGTGTACTCATTGATTGGACAAATAGAAGAGGAAACACCTTCTTCCTGGGAGGTTAGGGAGCGTCCAGCATCACAACACCACGGTGTGACACAGAAAGTAATGTAGCATTAAAAAAAGTTGCCGCTCGACCAGCTGCAGGGTTGCTCCCTCTTGACTCTACACCGTGCGAATTGGAGTATATAAAAAATGCATTGGGAAAAATTAAACCACGAAAGGGGACCGCGTGGTACCCCAAGTCACAAAGGTGCGACCGCGCTCACCTTCGTGACTTTTTGGACTGTCAAATTGTCACCACTTTCAGGAGAGCAAGAGTCACGAAACGGCCGTTCTCACACGGTATGTCCAGGAACAGCATGCAAAACACAACCGCCACATTACAACTGGATTCTGTGTAACAAATGCAATTGCTTAGCACAGCACAAAAACATTTAGCCATGGTTGATTTTTAAGTAGCGCGCTGTAGTTCCCCTTCCAAGGATGCCCTGCGTGTAGCGTCACAGCCTGGAGCATCACAGCTCCAGGCTGTGAAGCTACGCATAAAGTAGAAAAAAATGCACCCTGCTCCGGTTGCATTCGCAAGCAAAGCAGGGTGCACTTAAAGTGGACCCACGATTTTTGAGCGGACCAATGTTTGTTTGTTTGGTCTGAACTAGAGTTCAGATGCACGTTCACATTTACGCAATGAAGCAGAATATCTGTGAACAAGAACTCTGGTCCGTTTAAAACAGACCAAACAGTGCTAGTGTGAAAGCGCCCTTAAAAGTGTAATCAGTTGATGGTAGTCAGGTGCTGCTTGTTTTAGCAGAAACCTCATTGGTTAACCCGTCTGTGCCCGATTGGTAGGAACAAAAACCAGGACCCACAGCGGCCCTTGAGGACCAGTTTGACGCTAGACGAATGCTATGGTACCGCTACCAGTTACATTAAGTGTGTGATGAACATTCAGCACTGAACTTTAAAGGCTAAAGCAACATTGCATATTCCCTCTTGCCACGATAAGAAAGCAAATCTTACCATGTGTTTCAAAACAAGAAAGCCTGGAGCAAAGCCTAGCTTGAAGGGTGTCATGAATACCGTTGAGTGTGTAGGGGGAGGGGGCAGCATGTCACATGAGTGATACAACCAAACACAGCGAGGATGTAGGCTGCTAGCTTAACTTCAACTTTTTTTCCGTTCAAACACGTGAAAATATACCTCTAAACTAATTTATGAATGGATAAACAATCACATTAGCTCAAACAAAACTTACCTTATGTTGCTCTTTACAGGGAGAAGCTGGATCTAGCCATGTTAGATGAATTATGTCCAGTAGTGCATCCACCCAAATCAATACAACAAAATGCAAACACTTTAAAAACAAACCATTATAACGCCACTCTAAATGAATCCTCGAAGTAGCAAAATTTTGATTCGAAGCTTTTTTTCCTAATCGAATAACCCCGAGGTAATTGATTAATCGTTGCAGCACGGAAGCAAATGTCACACATTGTGAACACATTGTGTCGCATTTTGGTCTCTTCAGATGAAAACTGACAGTCGTCTCGTAACGTTGCAGTCATCGAAGACACGTTTTTAGCTCGTCATCGTCACATCATTGTGAAAAATATGTTCGACAACGAAATGCTTTCATTATCGTTATCGTTGACAAAAACAATTGAATCATTTGCGTTGCATTTTATGTTGGCAGCTGACTAAAGATGTCGTTCGCCAGAAAGTTCATTGGAGGCCTAATTAATGTCATCGGGTAAGAGAATGCTCAAAGATCGTCCAAAAGCAAAACATGCAGTATGTTCCTTTTTTTTTTTTTTTTTTTTTTTTTTAAATGTATTTGTATTTTATTTTTTGCAGCAACATCGATCCAGCCCAGTTTATTCCCTCTGAACCTGTGAGTGACGGGAATATCCTACTTAACTCATTGTGTGCTTTACTGCACTATTACCTCAGACTAATGATCATGTTTGGAATGTTCTTACAGCCTGCACCTCGCAGACCTCTTGCATATGCAGAACAGCATGAAAGCGATGAAGAGAAACAGTTCCGCAGAGTCTTCCAGCAACTCGCCGGAGATGTGAGTCTAACACAAAACTAATGTTTTTTCCAGACTATAAATTAAAGTCTCACAATAATGACCTGACGATATGGTGATCAACAATTATTAATACGTGGGTCAGGAAATCATTGAACGATACTTTACAATAAAACTAATAAACAGAAAAATGTGAATTAGATTTACTGTATTTCAGAAATAGTTTTGTTTTATTCGGTTTGTCTTTTTAAAAATTTTTTTTTTAACCTTTTTACATTAAGCATTACATTGCTTGGTTGTTTTTTTTTAACCAGTCACTGTTCTGATTTTTTTTTTGCCCCAGGACATGGAAGTTAGCCCAACTGAACTCATGAACATTCTAAACAAAATCATTGGAAAGCGTAAGTTATTTTTACGCACAGTACAGTATGTGCACTCTTTTTGAGTGTATATTAACATGTCTTTCTACTGGATTGTCTGTTTGAAATTAGACTTTCATATAATGTAGTTTTTTTATTATATTGTAGAAACAATAACTTTGGCGTGTGTTTCAGATGGTGATCTGAAGACAGACGGTTTCACTATTGAGTCTTGTAGAAGCATGGTGGCAGTCATGGACGTATCCTTTTTTTTTTTTTTTTTTTTTTTTTTTTAACTATAATAGGGTTTAACAGATGATATTCAGGTGGCAGAGTAACAGAGGCACAGTTATCAAGTTTGATGAATTGATAGGCATTAATATCTTTTTCTTTAGTTTTTCCCTTCAGCGAATCAGTTGTCTCCACCTAACCCTGCGTGGAACCCAAAAAGTCGTCATTAAATAAATAAATTAAAATTTTAAATGAATACCATTTTCATAAATAACACACATTCTGTAATATTGTCCTTAAATTGTAAAATAAGGTAATATTACATAAAAAAGCGTTTTTCTCAAAGTAGGTTTTTTTCATTTCATGTCTTTTTCCACAATAGCCTTTTTATTCCATAATGTCGTTTTTCAGGACGAGATTTTACAAGATAACAAGCGTTTTCTGTCATTTTTTTCATAATGTCTTTTTCCACAATGGCCTTTTTATTTCATGGTCTCGTTTTTTCAGCACAATAATGTCATTTTCCAGCACAATGAATTGCGTGCTGTCAATCAAATAAATTAGGCGGAGTCGGTTAAGTGATTGGCTGTGTCATTACCGTCAGATGTGTCATTACGTCGAATTGCACATGCGTGAACTGACGCCATTTTCTCTTGAGCGATGACGGCAGATATAGATATGTTCGTGTTCGACTAATCAATTACAAAAAAAAAATCTTTTTTTTTTTTGGGAAGGGGAGATATTTTTTTGGTTTTTTTTTAACCGTCCAACGATTATGCCACAGATAGAAGTAGAGACAATGCCTTCAATTGTTGAAACCGTTTTGATGTACATGTGTAGAACATAAACTCAAACTATACTCACATATACAAATCTAGGACTCTGAAGCGATCATTCATTTTTACAACAACACTTTCTTAAATATATCTGATCAAGACTGACTGAAAAGGCTAGTTAAGCTATAGATATCTGAAAAACCTTTTGTTATAACGAAGTCTGTAATGTTTATATAAAGTTTTTGGCATAGACAGGGCTGATTAATAGGAGGCCTGTCCCCGTCAAAGCTGACCGAGTGGAACCACAGACAGAGCTTTTTCCGTTGAAAATTCGTGTGAATAAATGGTTGAATCCCTGAATTCTTTAGATATGGGTCTTGATTCTTAGTTAAATGCAAAAAACAAAAAAAAAACAAAAACAAAAAAAACGGGCAGTTAGCATTTATTTTAAGTAAATATTTCGAATGTGCTGCCACCTAGTCACCACAAAGAGCTTTTTATGTTGAAAATTCTTGTGAATAAATGCTTAAATCCCTGATTTCTCTATAGATCAGAACGTGAAACAGTCTTGGTTAAAAGCAATAAACCAGGCAGTTTTATTTTACGTAAATATTGCGAATTATGACGCAGTGGTTAATTTCTCCCATTTATGTTTTCACAACGTTTCAAAATGCATGCATGGTACGAAAAATATATTACCTTGAATCCTCGAACAAATCACTCCTGAGACAATTCTTCCTGTTTGTATGCGGTACAGCTTTCGTACTTTTTCAACCTAAATCCGGCATTGGATCGCTGCATGAGTTTGAGAATAACTGCGACCGACTGAAGCGGAGTGCGCCCTACTTGAAGGTGTGGCGCAGTGTCCCGTCATTATCATAAAGTCTATGGTTTTTGGTTTAAATTTTAGCAGCCGTGAATGGTCTCTGAACGGTGTATTTGGGGTGAGTGGAGAGAAAAGACAATTGAGCATGAAAGGAAAGCACTTTTTAAATTCTTGAAAGACATTAAGTTAATATTAAGATCGTAAGGGTGGAGGAATGAGTGCTGCACATTTTTTACATTAGTTAGCGGTATGCACCTGAAAATTGATTGCAAGAAGAACAATGCGCAGTACAGCTACTCTGTTGCAACCGGCTGTTCACATGACTGCGCTCAGGTCTGAGGTCACTTCCCTCGTTAGTTATGCTTTTAAACGCGAGATATTCGGACAGATAAATTAATTATTCTTCGAATAGTCTGGCATGTGGGATAAATCATAATATGTCTGATATATGTCTGAATTTAACATATAAATGACCTTAGGGACATAGCTGCATGTAAAAAAATGTTTTGATTAATGGCAGATTGCAAGCAACTTTCAGGTGCATACCGCCATCTAGTGTCAAAGAATATGCAGCGCCCATGCCTTCATCCTTATGATTTATAAAAAAAACACTTGATGTCTTAGATCTCTTAACAGTGCAGTTTTTAACCGTCTCTCTCTCCCCTCATCACAATTCAACCCTTCAGAGATCATTATCACCCCTCCAAAAATTAAAGAAAAACTTGTATTTATTGCTTCATGTATCACATATATCTATATCTCCTGTCATCCATCAAGAGAAAATGACATGCGCAGTAGTAATCTATGGTGATCCGTTAGCTCGTCACAATTGGGTAGTGACACGCTGGATAGTGAAGTCTGGTTAGCTGCGTTAGCATTTGGTAGCGTCACTTTCATCTTTTTCATGATAATAATATTACCTTATTTTACAATTAAAGGGAACCACGGATAGAAGGAGTTATAATAATTTGATATGAAAACCCCCCTTGAAGTTTTCGTTTTTATAAATTTGTAAAATTAGTTGAAGAAGGTCGCCATTGTTGTTGACATTGCAATGCACTGTGGGCATTGACGTCAACGAGCGGCGCTGCCGGGCTTTCAGAGTATGACTCTCGCGACATAAACATGTCATCTGTTCAGCCCTTTCAATTTTAACCCGAGGGGAACATTAATGAGCAGGACATCACTGTCGATATTTCACAAAAGGTGCAGCAAGCAAAATGAACAGGATGAGACGAGAGTAAAACAAAACCGGTGTTCTGCCAAAATGTCCTACAAGAGGCGAATTGGACACCCAAAATACTACCGTGCGCTTTCAGCTTGTTTTGTTTAGATGCATACTGGCAGAACGTGCTAAGAATGCCTAAAGAATATACTTAAATGTAGTAATATCAAATAAGGGTGGTTTAAATACGACTAATGTGGTAAACAGATCAACAATTTGCTTTAATTAAAGCTACCACAAGAAAACACAATGTTTAAAAGAATGAGAGGAAACATGCAAAAGGTATTTTGAGGCAATGAAAAGGTAATCAAATAGTCAATATAAACACAAATAGTAAGTACTCGCTGCTTTTAACCGATGTGTGCATGTGTGGGACATCTCGCCGCTTAGGAACACCGGTAGTGTTCATGTGGCAAGTTCTAGTGACAGTGACAACTGCGGACTCTGCACTGTCGCTGCATGCAAATAGCGTTCAAGACCACACTGTTTAGTAATATTAGCTAACACCACAAGGGCCATGTTATTTTTTTTCCCTACATCGATTGTATGTGTATTGTTTATTGATCTGTTAGCTGCTATCAGTAACAAGTCCTCAGATGAAAACCAAAAAAATGTTACGTTCCGGAAGCCTGCAGACATCAATAACAGAGGGATTGTGTAAAAGGGTTTAAAAGGGTCCGTGACAGTAGGTCGGGATGAATAAAATTTTTAAAAAAGAGGGAAAGCTGCTGTGAGAAGCAGTCAAACGTAAAATCCAAGGAAAGGATGCAACTTGCAACGAAGGGGTCGAGAATACAAAACTGTCAAATGGAAGCAAGCATCTCGGCAACCCGCCTATGATCGGTTTAAAGACACTGCTGATGAGCTGGAATGTGATACAGGTACGATGTCGGGAACTCATCCCACAGCTCTCTTACAAAACAATCTGACCAGCAGCAGAATGTGGCAAATCATGCCAGTCGTCATCCTGGCTTTGCTAGTATAGAGCAGTGCTTTTCAACTTTTTTTGAGTCACGGCACGTTTTTACAATGGAAAAAGATCTCACGGCACACCACAAACCAAAAATGTTCCAAGATTATTTTCTGCACTGTATATTTAATTATAAAATAATTTCTCAGTATGTATACTTACTCAGTGTGAAACTTGAGCCTGTTAAGACGAACACAAAGTTGATATCCTTATTCTTCAACAGCTGTCAGTCTTTGTTTTTATTTTTTATAGCAGTTAGGCTTGAAAAAGCTCAGACTTATTAGACATGGGGACTTGAGCAATGTCTTTAAGCGCATCAGGGCCGAGCATCTCGCAGACAATGGCTTTGCAGGCAGGTAGTATTAATGTCTCTGTCACAGTGTGGGACTTTTTGGATTTAGCAACAAGGCTTTGAGGGCTTTCTCATTTACCTTTGTAGCTATTCTCAAAAAAGTTGCCTGTTTCTCTGTGTTTTAATGAAGGCGAACAAAATAGTCCATTGAATTGTTTTGAAGCAACGGGTGTTTCGTTTGAAGATGACGTTTAAGCTTGCTTGGCACCATGGCGCTGTTGGATAGCTGCTCGTGTCGCGTTCAAGAACTACTCTGATTTCTAGCCATTAGCCACCTTGCTGTACTCAACAATGTGTTGGTATAAAACACAGGGAGGATTGACGGTCATCACATACGGATAAAATACGAAGGACACTTTCGAGTATATCGGCACATGACGTGTCTAACCAAATGATGTGCAGTAGACGTGTTGGGGTCCACATTGTCGTGGACAGCAAGGTCGCTGATGGCTAGAAATCCGAGCAGTTCTTGAACGCGACATGAGCAATACCTTGCTCATCTGCACATGACCGAGAACTTTCTACCTACTCCTTCCTTCCTTCCTACTGCAACGCCGCCCGACGGCGTAAAAATAAATAAATAAATAAATAAATAAATTTTTGAAAAACGACATTGGATAATTTTCTCACTGTACACCTGATGATCTCTCACGGCACAGCGGCACCCCGGTTGAAAAACACTGGTATAGAGCAGCTATTTTCCCAGTAAAACCCAACCGCGTCATCACCCCCAGCGTGCATTGCGGGCGTAAAACATGCCGCCCTCCGTAAGTCAAAACATGAACTAAATCTAATAGATTTTTAAGTCGATATTTTATGTGTTTCTAATAACATATTTTAGTAAAAGAGAACAGGTATTACCAGTGGTATGAAAAAGTATTTAAACCTTTTGGAATTTCTCACATTTCTGCACAAAATTACCATCAAATGTGATTTGATCGTTGTCAAAATCACATAGATGAAAATAACAGTGTCTGCTTTAACTAAAACCACCCAAACATTTGTTGGTTTTCATATTTTAATGAGGATACTGTGCAAACAATGACAGAAGGGGGGAATAAAATAAGTGAACCATCACATTTAATATGTTGTGGCTCCCCCTTTGGCAGCAATAACTTCAACCAGACGCTTCCTGTAGCTGCAGATCAGTCAGGCACATGGATCAGGACTAATTTTGGCCCATTCTTCTCTACAAAACTGCTGTAGTTCAGTCAGATTCCTGGGATGAATCGCTGTCTTTAGGTCATGCCACAACATCTCAATGGGGTTGAAGTCTGCACTTTGACTTGGCCACTCCAGAACATGTATTTTGTTCTTCTGAAACCATTCTGAGGTTGATTAACTTCTGTGTTTTGGATCGTTCTCTTGTTGAAGCATCCATCCTCTTTTTAGCTTCAACTGTCTCTCAGGTTTTCCTGGAAAACATCCTGATAAACTTTTGAATTCATTCCTCCATTAATGATTGCAAGTAGCAAAACAGCCCCAAATCATGATGCCCCCTCCACCATGCTTCACGGTGTGGATGAGGTGTTGATGTTGGTGAGCTGTTCCATTTTTCCTCCACACATGACGTTGTGTGTTACTCCCAAACAATTCAACTTTGGTTTCATCAGTTCACAAAATGTTTTGCCAAAACTTCTGTGGAGTGTCCAATTGCCTTTTTGCGAACATTAAATGAGCAACAATGTTTTTTTAGACAGCAGTGGCTTCCTCCGTGGAGTCCTCCTATGAACACCATTCTTAGCCATAGTTTTACATATAGGTGATGTGTGCACAGAGATATTGGACTGTGCAGTGATTTATATAATTCTTCAGCAGACACTCTAAGATTCTTTTTTACCTCTCTGAGTATTCTGCGATGAACTCTTGGCATCATCTTTGATGGGCGGCCACTTCTTGGGAGAGAAGCAACAGTGCCAAACTTTCTTTTTGTGGAAAACTTCTCTGACTGTCGATTGTTGAACATCCAGTATTTTAGAGATGGTTTTGTATCCTTTCCCAGCTTAATACTATTCAACAGTCCTTGATTGCAGGTCTCAAGACAGCTTTTTTGACCGAGCCATGATGCACAACAGACAATGCTTGTCATCATTACCAGGTGTGTGTTTTATAGTGGGCAGGGCAGCTTTAAACCACTCTATCAGTGATTGGGCACACACCTGACTTAAAATGTTGGTAGAAATGGGTTTCAATTGCTCTTTAAGTCTCCTTAGGCAGAGGGGTCACCTACTTATTTTACCCCTTCTGTCATTGTTTGCATAATATCCTCATTAAAATATGAAAATCTCTAAATGTTTGGGGTGTTTACGTTAAAGCAAACACTGTATTTTCATTTGTGTGATTTTGACAAAGATCAGATTACATTTGATGGTGAGTTTATGCAGAAACGTGAGAAATTCCAAAAGGTTCAGATACTTTTTCATACCACTGTAGGTCCATGGTTCCCTTCAAGGGGCCATATTACATAATTGTTTATTTATCAAAATTGTATTTATTTCAAAATGTTGTTTTTATTTATTACTTTTTTTGGGGTTCCGTAAAAATGTGCTTGTACTGATTACTGAACAGAAAGCACATCTGTCTGTGCTTGTGGCAATGCAGTAAGTAGACACTAATGTATTTTTTTCCTGGAGGAGGAAGCAGAGCTGCTTGTAGCAACAGATAAGTGTGGTGACTGAAATTAGTCTATCACCTTAAAATCAGGAAGTCAACCCATCCACCTTGTGTATTGTTTATATTGATTACCAGATATTGTATTGGCTGAAATACAGTCATTTGACATTCCATGTCAATGCACTACGCTATTTTCGCTCAATATACATTATTTAAAAGCCTTTCCAGGTTTTTTTTTTTTCGTTCGAGTTCGAGTGACTGAAAAAACATCAATGATGTTATCAGCATCTTGTCGACAAAACTTTCACCACATAAGCATCAACTGAAGTAGCTCAACCTTAAGTGTCGAGAAAGACTTTGCACAGCAGTTTTTGAAAAGCTAATAAGTAAAGCTAACTGCCAAGTGAACTGGGTGTGTACAATGACTAAGGTGGACTGAAATTCACCTTAGGCAAACATGACAGAACGTTTTTACTTGAGTCTAATGAAAATTGTTGACCTTAACGTTGTTTCAGAGTGATAGCACTGGAAAACTTGGCTTCCATGAGTTCAAATACCTCTGGAATAACATAAAGAAATGGCAGGCAAGTATTGCAGATTTGCCACATTTGTTCTACATGGGTGTTTCCTTTTTGTGCTGTTGCATTCCTGTGGTCAGTGTTCATCGTCACCAGTGACTCAGAGCAAAGGACCTTGTTGTTATAATAGCAGCCTACTACTATGGTAAAGCGTAACAAAGGACAAGTATTTTTGGGATTGCAATGTAGTCAAGAAAACATTGTATTCAATAATAATGTCATGATTATTGACTAAATCAAGCCCTAGAGTAGCTTGTATCAGGGGAAAAAGGTTTTTTGGCGTGAGGTCTTTTGTGGAAAATTCCACTATGACATCCTGAAACAGTTTTAAAAAAGGCTGCCTGATAGTCATAGTAAATTTTGTTGTTGTTTTTTACCCACTTTTGTATATTTTCATATGAATATTTCAGATTTCCTTCCTAAATACTCTCAAATTCCACTTGTAATTTTGTTGTTTAGGGAGTGTACAAGTCCTATGATGCTGATGGATCTGGTGTTATTGGGGCAGATGAGCTGCCCAATGCTTTCAGAGCTGCTGGTGAGTTTTTATATATTTATTTTTATCTACAACTCTACTTTTAAAATTTCATTGTGGATCAGTCCCTGTGTTTGCAACCTAAGAATTAATTATTCATAGAGATGTACCAAAAATTCGGTGGCTGTAAACTTTTGGCCGGAATGTGACTAACAATGTGATTTCGGTCCAAAATACTTATTTTCCCACCAAAACCGGAAGTTGCTTTTGTGCAAGCAAAATACTTTGCACTTTTTTTGCTACTTGGTGTAGCTATTTGCATTTACAAGGGAATTACAGTGACATTATACAGTGGAACAGCACCTGCAATGTTCACTTCCCACCTTTCGATCTTCCCCTATTTTTGCGCCACCCCGCCCCCATTGGAAACCTATTTTGCTTTGGTTCTCGCGTGCAGTCAAGATCTCTATTCTCAAGCTGAATCGACTGCATTGACAACAGGTTGTGTTCAAAACAGACTCTGAGAAAACGTTTTAAAAATGATACCTTCATGTGTTTTAAAAAACAAACATGTCGTTTGCAAGGCGTAGCGGCTTTTATTTTGGTGTGGCGGTACGCCCCAATTTTTTTTTTTTGTGGGGGAAACCCTGAGTAGTAATATCTTCATCTATTTAGCTTGCAATTTAAAAAAAACAAAAAAGAGAATGGGGAAAAACAATTCAATCATTATCATTTTACACAAAACTCCAAAAATGGGCCAGACAAAAGTATTGGCACCCTCAGCCTAATACTTGGTACCACAACCTTTAGACAAAATAAGTGTGAACAACCGCTTCCGGTATTCATCAATGAGTATCTAACAATGCTCTGCTGGAATTTCAGACCATTATTCTTTGGCCAATTGCTCCAGGTCTCTGATATTTGAGGGGTGCCTCCTCCAAACTGCCATTTTCAGATCTCTCCACAGGTATTCTATGGGATTCAGGTCTGGACTCATTGCTGGCCACTTTAGAAGTCTCCAGTCCTTTCTCTCGAACTATTTTCTAGTGCTTTTTGAAGTGTGTTTTGGGTAATTCTCTTGCTGAAAGACCCATGACCTCTGAGGGAGACCCAGCTTTCTCACACTGAGCCCTAAATTATGCTGCAAAATGTGTTGGTGGTCATCAGACTTCATATTGCCATGCACACGGTCAAGCAGTCCAGTGCCAGAGGTAGCAAAGCAACCCCAAAACATCAGGGACTGTTTGACAGTGGTGACCGTGTTCTTTTCTTTGAAGGCATCGTTTTTTTTCCTGTAAACTATGTTGATGCATTTTCCCAAAAAGCTCTACTTTTGTCTCATCTGACCAGAGAACATTTTTCCAAAACGGTTTTGGCTTTCTCAGGTAAGTTTTGGCAAACTCGACCCTGGATTTTTTTTATGCCTCTGGGTCAGAAGTGGGGTCTTCCTGGGTATCCTACCATCGAGTCCCTTTTCATTCATAGGCCGAGTGATTGTACAAGTTGACACTGTTGTACCCTCGGACTGCGGGACATCTTGAACTTGTTTGAATGTTAGTCGAGGTTCTTTATCCACCATCCGCACAATCTTTCGTTGAAATCTATAGTCAATTTTTCTTTTCCGTCCATATCCAAGTAGGTTAGCCACAGTGCCATGGGCTACACTTATTGATGACACTGCACACGGTAGACACAGGAACATTCAGGTCTTTGGAGATAGACTTGTAGCCTTGATATTTCCCATGCTGCCCCACAATCCTGCTTCTCAAGTCCTCAAACAGTTCTTGTGTCTTCTTTCTTTTCTGCATGCTTAATGTGGTACACACAACGACACAGGACAGAGGTTGAATCAACTTTAATTTAACTGGCTGCAAGTGTGATTTATTTATTGCTACCACCTGTTATGTGCCACAGATAAGTAACAGGTGCTGTTAATTACACAAATTAGAGAAGCATCACATGATTCTTCAAAGGGTGCCAATACTTTTGTCCAGCCCATTTTTGGAGTTTTGTGTAAAATGATAATGATTTCATTTTTTTCCCCATTCTATTTGTGTTTTTTCATTGCAAGCAAAATAAATAAAGATATTGCTACCAAAGCATTTGTAATTGCAATCATTTTCTGGGAGAAATTGAGCATGATCTGACAGATTTGCAGGGGTGCCGATACTTTTGGCTAGTACTGTATATTATACATATATATAATATTAGGGCTGTCAAACGATTAAAATTTTTAATCGAGTTAATCACAGCTTAAAGATTAATTAATCGTAAATAATCGCAATTCAAACCATCTTTAAAATATGCCATATTTTTCTGTAAATTTTTGTTGGAATGGAAAGATAAGACACAAGACCGATATATACATTCAACATACGGTACATAAGTACTGTATTTGTTTATTATAACAATAAATCAACAAGATGGTATTAACATTATTAACATTCTGTTAAAGCGATCCATGGATAGAAAGACTTGTAGTTCTTAAAAGATAAATGTTAGTACAAGTTATAGAAATTTTATATTAAAACCCCTCTTAATGTTTTCGTTTTAATAAAATTTGTAAAATTTTCAATCAAAAAACGAACTAGTAGCTCGCCATTGTTGATGTCAATAATTACAAATGCTCACTCGTGGTGCTGAAACCCATAAAATCAGTTGGACCCAAGCGCCAGCAGAGGGCGACAAAACACAAGTAACAAGTGGACATTACACTGTGCTGTCATTTTAATCTGTTTGAGTGGGGCATGTAGGTTAAATGGGTCAAATATTTTAACGTGATTAATTAGAAAAATTAATCACCGCCCATTAACGCGATAATTTTGACAGCCGTAATATATATATATATATATACATATATATAAAAAAATTATTATTATTTTGTTATATTGTCACACTCCTAATACAAACCACTCTTTAGTAGGCACATGGCCTCTGAATTTTCCCAAAAGAATCTGAAGGACAGACCATGCAACCAAACTATTCTCTTTGGTCTGCGTACACAAAGTTTAGAGCATTTACGCATGAATGTCAGATGTCACATGTTTGGAAGAAATTGAACACCAACAGGAACTTATGGTTTAGTCCATTTTGGAATCAGGCTGTAACATAGAAAAATGTGGAAGTAATCAAGTGCTGTGTATGTCTGTACGGATGCACTGTAAAAGAGTAATTATCCCATGAAATTCTTCGGGTACAGCATTGGCAAATATGTTCCGATTTAGGCAATGAGCTTAGACCAAATTAATTTAAAATGAGCAGGTCATTTTTATCCGAAAACTGTTTTTTATTATTTATTGCATTTTCAAAAAGGCAAACAATGACAAAAATGCAATTGAAGGATTGTATAAGTGCTGTTGAAATTGTGTTCTGCAGGGTTTCCTCTCAGCGAACAGCTGTTCCAGATGATAATTCGCAGATATAGTGATGAGAATGGCAATATGGATTTTGACAACTACATTGGCTGTCTCGTAAGGCTGGATGCCATGTGTCGTAAGTTTAAAAACTATGTGTGTCGCATTCATGATATCCAGGCTCTCAGACACTGAAATAGATGTGATTGATCTTGTTCAGGGGCCTTTAAAACGCTGGATAAGGACAACAATGGCACTATCAAAGTCAACGTTCAGGAGGTAAGTTTGACATCGATAGAAAAAGTGCAGCGCAAATCCAGATTTAACAGAATTTGAAAACATTTTCACTGTATTTTTTCTGTGCTTTGTGTTTCAGTGGCTTCAGTTGACCATGTATTCTTGAGCCTAGAGGCTTACTTGGACTCGTTTTGTTTAGATGTTCCTTATATATATTTTTTGCCCTTATAACAACTTCCCTATTTACTCATCACCCTCACCGTTTCTTGTTTTTAAAGCAGTACCTGTTGACGAAACTTGCAGGATTGCTAACTGTGCCATATTACTTGTAAGGCAGAAAAAATGCTGTATCAACCCAGGGAAGCACAAACGTTCACTGACAAATGTACTCATCGGTGAGGAGAAAGCATAAACCCAGTGTGATTGACTGCATGTTGCATTTGAGCTATACAAGTCCAAATGAAATGTGAAGATGCGAGTCCAAACCTTAGACTACATGTAAAATGGGTGGAGTCAAATGCATCATTTGTGAAAAACATTTACAGTAAAATTGCCCGGCACACTTTAGTCCTCATGCTTTAGAAGTTAAAACATCATAGTCTAATTTACAGACGTTTAATTGCCAAAAATGTATCTTTTTATCATTTTTAGTTTTACATTATATCAAATATAGTGTTGTCACGTTAGCCTGCAAATGCTACCTTTTGATAAAAAGATAATGAAATACTAACTGTATAACAAATCATGGAAATCTAAGTCTAGGCCTGTCATGATAATTACTACATTGAGTTATCGCCCGATTTTACAAAAACTATCGTTAGCCATTTTATATATTGACAACGTAGCTATTTTTTATATTGACTTATTGTCTAATAAATAAAATGGCTAAAATGGTTTTGTTTTTCAGGGTGCAATAAATGATCATCAACATTCATTGCTGCTGCCTTGTTCTCTCGCTCCCTCTTTAAGCAAATTTATTCTCTGCTGGAGGCGGTACTCACACACGGAGAATTTTTTGCATCGATTTGGTCCAAGTGACTTTACCGATACAGATAGTATTTAATATTTAAGTTAGATGGCTCATTGAACTGCTAAATCTAATTTTTGGGGGGACCTTAGAGTGTCTCTGTGATGATTAATATGCTGTCGTTTATCGATCTTAAAAAGTTATCGTGACAGGCGTAGTTATATCTGGTGAATATAGCATGATTACACAGTCCGACACAATGTTAAGTTTGGACAGGCTAATATTGTCATTTTATCTTTGGTATTAGTTACTGCAATGTGCCCACCGTTTTAAGTTTACCATTAGTTATCACAATGACTATGCATAATGTAGATATGCCTGCACAAGCATAATGTGTGAATTACTACACAATATAGCAGCTGTGTATGCCACTAATGCATGCAGCCAATAATTGATGTGCCTTTTTTTTGTCATTGTAGCAACAACCACTTCAACTGCTCAATGAAATAGACATTTGTGTGCTGAGCTTGAAATAAAAATGTTACATGTGTTTTGTTGGGGTGAATTGAAGAACACTTTAAGGTAGTGGTCACCAACTGGTGGACTGGAGTCAGTATAGTGATAAAACACCCAGGCTAATTACTTTTCAGTTCAACCATCTCACATGACCTTACTCAGCTAATTAATTCTGTGCCATTAGAAGAACTAAATATTTTTAAATAAATAACGATTCAAAATTGATGGTAGCTTTGCATGTAATGCCAAAGCAACCTTATGTTATTCCTTTTTTCCTCCCCTTTCAATGGGGTTTCTTCGACGCGCCGCACAGCCCAAACCATATGGCCAATAGACACCGTTCAAATACCGAACTGACCAGAATGCTCGTGCGACGCTCGTGCGACCGTTTATGCCAAAATCAAAATGTGTCTAGTACTACAATTTTTATCCAATTCACAGAAATCAAAAATTGCAGGAAGGTAAGTGGCATAAGTTGAATTCGGGATTTGCCAAAAACCTACGGTTCCCCAGAAATTCGCCAAAAACTTTCCCATTTGTTTCCAACATTTCCCCTTCATTTTTAATGGCAGAAAAATGGCCCGTCCATGCCATTAACAGCCATTCACGTCCATGCCATTGACAGTCATTCACCTCAATGCCATTGACAGCCATGTACTTTACGTCCATGCCATTGACACCAATGTACGTCCTTGACATTGGCGACCATGTACGTCCATGCCACTGGCGGCCATATGTGTCGATTCTACTGATGGCAATGTACTTGAATTCCATTGATGCATTTATACGTCAAACTATCAACAGGAAATGACCTGATATCAACAGGAAGTGACTGTAAATGTCCCTAAATCAAAAGGAAATTACCTGATATCATCAGGGAGTGATGCTAAAATGTCCCCAAATCAACAGGAAGTGACTTGATATCAACTGGAAGTAGGGTTGGGCATCTAGCATCAATGGGAACCGGTTCTATCACTCGATGCTCCGGAATTGTTGGAATTTTAAAATTTCGATTCCATGTTTCAATGCGCTGACCGCCGAGTGGGAAAAATTGCTCAAGTTGAAAGACTGATATTTATATACAAGTTAAAATTAGCCCTGTGAGAAGTTCATATAATTTAGAAAATCATTGAGAAGTTAAGACTTTAATATAAACCATGCTCTTTTTTTTTTTTTTCCCTGCCTCTTAAAAGAATCGGAATAGAGAATTGTTCGGAACCGGAATCATTCAATTTCAAATGATGCCCAACCCTAACCGGAAGTGACCCCAAGGGGTTTACCTGCGAAAGCAAAGCAACCGTGGCTATTTCTCCATTTTGTAGTTTGAAATGAGAGTATGTACACAGATCTTGGCAGGGCAAGTCAGAGCTCACTTTTCAGTTGGAGCTTAATTTTATCAATGGAAAAAAATGTATGTTATACTGATGAAGTGGCGTATTGCTTGAATGAGAATAAAAAATACGAATAGACCGCTTAAATATAATATTACAAAATGTTGGACACGCTCAAATTTTTATTCTTCTTTGCATCTGAGTTTTTTTTTTATTTATTTTTTTTTAAGTCAAACACATTTACACACATCTGCAAAAACAATTGACAATGACAGATGTAATCAATACTGGTTACATCATTACAAAATAATGAGTAATCAAAACAATATTAGACACAGTTTAACATGTAAAAATGATAATGAAATCTTTAACCAGCGGCTTCGGGGAAAAAACATTCTCATCAGTTTACTACTATTTTTTTATTTTTTATTTTTATTTATTTATTTATTTTTGCTATGTAGTATTATTGATTTGTGTAATGCATTTTCTGATTTAAAAAAAAAATGCAAATGCAGGAACTTTCTTAGAGAAATTTTGTTGTTGAATAAAAAAAAAACACTTGCATCTGAGAACTATTTGAACGTAGAACAGGTGTAGAGCAAACGTCATCGCACAATCTCTCGCTCTTTCATTCGCCCTCTCCCGGAAGTCATACCTTTCAAAATATGAGCACGATTACAATTCGGAAATTTTCGAGAAAAGACAAAGCTTACATCGTTGCAAAAATACATAATGTTTATTATTTGGTACATATGTGCAACGGGCGTCGCATAATGTATTTTGGTAAATCTGTATTGCACACTTAAAAAAAAACTAACATGACTAGATACCGGACACAGTCTCTGGTAGGCGTTCCTCTCGCTAGCTTTACACTAGCTAGCTTGTTGATAGTGACGTTTATATGAATACTTAAAAACAAAATATAGATTTTGGGGCTTTCAGGTGAGTCTATTATTATCTGTTTACGTATTTGGAAGCCAAACTGCTGTTCACCAGACGACATGAGTCAATATTGCCCTTTACTAGCCTAGCCCTAGTGTTACTGTTAGCCATCGCTGTTTAGCTGCAAAGAAAGCAGAGCTGAGCTTGTACCATTGCTGCCACTAAGCTACTACTAGCAAACAACGTCTCCCGTTTTACTAATATAATTGTAGGTAATGTATGTGTCTGACATAAAAAGAATATTGCATTAGCATTTAACATATTGTCCAAGAGGTGAGGATAAATGAACACAGTGCATCATTAGCTACTAGCCTCAGTCAAAGTTAGCATTTAGCCTTCGCTGGATTGGGAACTAGCCAAGCTGAAAAATTGCCGACATTTCCAAATATCAAGACAACGCATATGTTTACTAAAGGTATGCTGTCTGATAAACGGTGATTGTATGTATATTGTGTACATATACGAATGTGCGATGGAAATGTGTGAACTGCAGCCATTTAAACTGTGCTAAACGCGTGCATTGTTCGTTGGCAGTGCGTGGGCAAGGGTGGAAATCAACAAATTGTGTATATAATACAAACATTTCGTTAAATGTCCTTCAAAAACATGCCATATTAAAGTACCCTAGTGTTCTCGTATGGAATGCCTTCACGTTTCGTTCACCTTGAGCCAATATAGCACGTAATTTGAACACCACGGTTCGGCTGTTATCCATTTAATTACTAGAGGTTTAAAAATGTCAATACAAGTCTGAACTTTTTGACAGACTCGTCTGGAAGTTGGAGCTGAGAGGCGACTACACAGCAGCTGAAGAACTACTGACGCTGTTTTGTGGAGAATGTCTTCGACATTATTCTACAACCAGGACAGTGTTATGCGCCTCAAGAAAAGGAAAGCCCGGTTTACTTTCAGTGAGGTTCACATACTTTTGGATGAAGTGAGGAAACATCGCTCAGTGGTTGTAGGTATGTGTAATCCTGTCATCTATCGTGCTTGGTTTGATCCTATGGACCATCTGATGAATCAAACGTAATAAACCAAAGATGTTGGCATATTGGTTTTCGGTCATTCAGATTTAAGGATCCAATGCTTATTATTGTAATTTTTTTTAAAGAATACTTATTATTTCAATGTCAAAATACTGAGATTTTTTATTTTTTAAACGACGATAATACATAGCTTTCATGGTCTCAGGTGTCAAATTATTTAGCCTCAGCAACGGCCTCTGCTGGTTGCAGCCAAGTAGTGCACTCTTATTTTACTCTTCCCGCAGGTGCTATTGATCAATTACGGTGGAGAAGCCCATTGGCGGCTCACAATGTTTTTTGGGGAAAAAATAATAAGTTGATGGGAAGTTTGCAATTATGATTGTTACGCGTTATTATAAGCCATTTATTAACAACACTAAAACATAGTCTTACAAAAAGGCACAGTCTCGAAGTACAGTTTTGACAAACTAACAAATGTCCAATGCAATGGGAGAGAGCTGGGATATGTTTGTTCCCATATCGACCATAAGATGTTGTTGCTTTCAACAATATCACCAGAAATTGCTAAAATGTGGTTGAAATACTGTATGTATACTTGTTATAAGCAGGGGTGAAAGTGGCTAGAATTTCTTGCTGGAACTCCCTGACATAAAGGTTGCTTTTTTTTTTCTCTTTGGGGGGGAGGGGGGTGTCAAACTTCCTAAAACCACAAAAATGCAGTTTGGCAGGTATACGTATAGCACACAATAAATAAAACACAACATATTCTACACATGCATGAGGGCAGTGGTCTCCAACCACCGGGCCGCAGACCGGTACTGGTCCGAGGCGCATTTGCTACCGGGCCGCAGAGAAATAAATAATTTATTAGCGACTGCAATCTGGCCTGTGGCTCTTGACACACCAAAAACCCTGTCTACTCTATAGACCAGGGGTGGGCAAACTATTCCACAAAGGGCCGCAGTGGGTGCGGGTTTTTGTTGCAACCCATTAAGAGGACACCTTTTCACCAATCTGAAGTGCAATCAGTCGATTGCTGGCAGGTGCTTCTTATTTCTGCTGAAACCTCATTGGATAAACTATTTAAACTCTCTGTGCTGGGTCAGTTGGAACAAATACCAGGACCCACTGCTGCCCTCGAGGACCGGTTTGCCCACCCCTGCTACAGACTAATCCGAGTAAAGATTCGTATAGGCCGCCATCTAGTGGTTGGCCGCAATTACTAGGGTGTTTGCACACCTATAGCAGCCCAGCGCCAGTCAATGTAAACAGTAACTTTAGCTGCTGTCGACTGTGAGCTGCGGGCGGCTGTGTCTTTGGACCGCTTTTTTGCAGGGACCATCTGCCGAGCCAGAAGATGAGCCTACAACCAAGTCCATGCTGCACAATATGTGGCTAAAGGCTAGCAAACAAGGCATCAAAAGCAAATGCACTGCGAGCATCATACCTCATGGCGAACCGTATTGCTAAAGCTAAGGGAAAAAAAATAAAAAACTTTCACAATTGGAGAAGAACTCTTTATGCTTGCGACCATGGATATTGCCGACAAGTTTTAGGAGAGGCCACAGTTAAAAAAAAAAAAAGGTTGAGTCAGTGTATGGTGAGTGACATTTTCCCTGCACTTAATATTCCTTTTTTAGCCTCGACATGTTACTTTATATTTCTGTCATTTTGTGCCACACATTACCGGTCTGCGGAAAAAAGGTCCACATTACACCGGTCCATGATCCAAAAAAGGTTTGGGACCACTGCATTAGGGTACTGCGTTACACTTACTGTAACAAGGCATACACGAGAAACTGATTTTCATTCAAAATTTTTTCAATGATGTGCAAAATCACAGTTAACAAAAACACCATGCAGCAACTCCAACGTCCATCTCATTTTTATTTTCCCTTATTTCCTCACATCTAAATGGAAAACCTCAGTTTTAACCACTTAAGAACCTAGGACGTACAGTCCATTAAAATTGAACTGAATGTAAACATTGACTTACATATTATTTAAAAAAAAAAAAAAACTAACATACATGACCAAAAATGAGTACAAATGACTTACTGGGGTTGGACAAAATAATGGAAACAACTTAAAAAACCAACAAAAACTAATTTAATATAGTGTAGGTGCCTTTTGTGGCAATTGCAGCCTCAATTCTCCGAGGTATTGATTCATACAACTTGTGAATTGTTTACAAAGGAATTGTAAGCCATTCTTCAGTTAGAATACCCTCTAACTCTTTTAGAGACGGTGGCGGTGGAAATCGACGTCTTAATTGAATTGCTAAAATTGACCATAAATGCTCAATAATGTTTAGGTCTTGGGGTTGTGCCGGCCATACAAGATGCTCAACTTCATTACATTGTTGCTCATTCCATTCTTTAACAATTATGTTCGATGGTTATGATGCCGAAATGTTTGGTGTTTCCATTATTTTGTCCAACCCCTGTACATTATGCACAGTGAAATTGAATATATTTTGAAGATGACGCAAACATTGACTTTTTTATATTACAAGGAAATAAATATGTAGCCTAACATAGGTACATTTAAGTCCAAAATGCACATTAATTATATTGCCAAATGTATCACGTTTTAGACAAGCATTTCTAGACCACTTGGAGTTAAAAAAAAAAAGTTAAGATCCTTACTGTCTTTAATCTCACTTTAGTTATATTTGTTTGACCAAGAGGACTCCATGAAATGCTTAATGTATCATTTATGATAAAAATTAAAGAGCATACTCTATATACAAATTAATTTTAAAAATGTTATTATGATAAGGACCACTTAAAGCTTTAAAAAAAAACAAAAAAAAAATCTGAATTTTCTCTTCATCATTTCTGGTGTCAGGCATTATAGCATGGAAGATGTTCTGAACCTCCCCATCAGAACAAATAAAATAAAATAAGGCTCTTCAACTCTTTCCTTTCTCTTAAAGATGTAATCAATTTTCCATTGCTTTGTCCTTTTTATATCGCATTAATTCAACAAACTTGTTCTATCTTTTTCTTTTGTTGTCCCAGAAACATGTGCATTTGAACCAAACAGAGCCAATTATCCATGCTGATCAAATGCCAGTATGTCAGCCAATTGAACGGACTCAGAGGAATAAATATATAATAATTATCAGTGGAAACGAATGACGCTACACAAGCACTGTTTTAGGCTTGTTGATCACACTTGTGTATGTAAATCTGATCTTAGTAGATTGTTTTCTTCTTAGAGATCTGTGTGTGACAGCCTGGCATTTTTTTTTTTTTTTTCTAACATGGAGGTTTGACAGTCATATTTTGGGGCTTCAAAGAACCATTCCTCCCCCGAATTTTATGCCGGAACAGCGTACCGGACTGTTCCGGCCCACTTTCACCACTGGTTAAAAGCGTTGCACCAATACCGATTCAGACAACTGGCTGTGTGATATCAGCCAAAACTGTACTAATATTACATTATCATGATTAGTATTGTTTTTTTAATTCTTTTAATACTAAACTGCAAACGCTGCTGAACTCATAGTCTGCCATTGATGGCGCTAGATGTCCAGTCCATTTGAAGTGGGAGGGATGGCAGTGAGTGAGCGTTCATTTGCTGCCATCCCTCCCACTTCAAATGGAATGGATGTCTTCTATCGATAAATTAATTGGTGGGAGGATGCATCTTGACCAGAGGAAGAACAATTTTATTTTTAAACTCATTGGCTGCCATTGAAAACGTTCAACCCATTTGAAGTGGGAGTTCTGGCAGAATGTTCATTCACTTCCACCCTCCCACTTTAAATGGATTAACGTCTACTAGTGATAGATTCACAGCAGAAGGATGAGTAGACGCCAAACAATTGGATGTCATCTTGGGATATTTTTTTTCACCATGGTGTGCGTAGCTGGCAGCCATCTTGCGTAGGACAACCTACGGTTGGAAACTAGATCCTGAAAAGTACCTATTACATGGTGTCAGTGTTACAATGGTTTTTAGACTTTCTTTTGTAGCGCTGTTTTAGCCTAACAGGTGGGGTACGTAAAGCCTTGCGGCCCATTAGGCTTAATAAAAACTGGGGGGAACTCTGCAATTATTCCTATCCCTCCTCTTGAGGTATTCAGAAAATATTTTTTTGTAAATAATCAAGTTTTGAAGTGTTTTCATATACTTTTTGTGTGTGTTGTTTTTTCTAACTCTTAGGAAAATTCAACCGCGGTGTCGGAACAGACTTGAAAAAGCGCACATGGGCTGAAATTGCAGCCCGAGTCAACGAGATCGGCGAGTGCCAGCGAGAGGTCATTGAGGTTGTTAAGAAATGGTCGGACCTGAAGTGTGACACCAAGCGGAAAGTTGCTGCCATGCGGTCGGGCAAAGTGCCAAATCGGGGCATGAACTCCCGTCTTTCTAAAGACCTTACTCAAACAGAGAAAGTAGTGCTTCAGATTCTGGAGATGGACCAAGAAGACCAGATTAGCAGTGACTTAGGCCCCCTTTGTGATGATGATGATGAAGAACTGGAGGAGGACGACATGGTCGGAATGCAAAGTTCACCCAACGGTGCTGACGAGTTGTCTATGCCTCCTTCAACGTCGTACACTTCAAGTGGATTTGCACAATCAGGTAGTAAAGAGGATCCATCTCTTCAAACCACCTTTTTTGGAGTGCTGTTCACATTTTATGCATATGGCTAAATGTACACACGTGGACAAAAGTTTTACTAATCATTTTTAGATCAAATCTACAGGTGCAGTTTTACTGTTACAATTACTTTTTGAGAAAAATGTACTCCTAAAAGTAGTTTTGCACCGAACCTTACTTTTTACTTGAGTAGATTTGTGAAGAAGAAACACTACTCTTACTCCGCTACTTTGGGCTACACTAGTATCGTTACATTTTTCCTCTTTAGTCTACATATTACATTTGGCTTTGTTTTGCCAGCACAGTGGCTCTACCAGTTTCACTAATAATGAGATGTCTCAACAATAATCACATGACTCCATTGTAACAATACACATGACCACAAGCTTTGAGTCCGAAGTCCTATGATTAAGCCGGCCTGTTCAATAACGTGGTGTCATCATAGCACCGCCGTACAGACTAACATGTTTCACATAGGTCGCTGCCGTTACCATTATTTAAAAGTGCAGGTCTCAAACATTCTCCTAGTTTTTATTTGGTGCCTATAGACCACGTAATACCGGCTATATGATGGTTATAATTTCATGGTAGGAAATATGTTTTCGCCACTAAAGGTCACTCATGTTCTTTGAAACATTGATGTTGCATTTCTGTAGGTTTTTCTAGTCTGAATTCGATGTTTTTTTAGGTTTTTTTTTTTTTAATATTGCCAAATATGGTTATGCAATAGTACTGTATATTATTAACAGTTCATGTAGATGACGTGCTGAGAAGAAAAAATACAATTTTTTGAGAAAAACAAAAACAAAAAACATTGTTAGCAGTTACTTGAGTATTTTTTTTTTCCAACTACTTTACCTACCCACTTCTGACCAAATGACCTTCATGTGAAAGGATTATTGCGAAAAGGATTCAAGAATGGCAAATGCAAATTTCTTAGACCTCTGATAATAAAGAAATTAATGTTTAAACATAAAAAAATGACACCGCTGACAAGCAAAGCCATTTATCAATGTCAGGTATACCCATGCACATACAGACTAATAGTCTCCAGCAAATGTGCATGTGATAATTAGTATTCATGATGTCACAAGGAAGAGCGGACAATTGTGGACTCTCTCTCTTGATTGGCTACAATAGTACTACATTGCTTAAATATATGGGTGGCCATTTTCTGTAAATTCAGGTTTCTATTTGTGTTTTTACATTCACTTTATATTCAATGCCATGTCCACATAACTGTATTATATGTAATTTAAGTGTATTACTTTTGTATTCATACTTCTATTTAAAACAATCCATTTCAAAAGTTCCATACTTTTATTGTTTGTAGGGGACTCATCGCAGACAGCCTTTGATATGCAGTTTGAAATACCTGCTTCAGAAGGTGAGTTGTCATCAATGGCATACAGTTTCAAGGAAACCGATTTAAATACAGTATTTCACTTAGTGATGGACAAAATGAAGCTTCTTGAAGCAATGCTGCCAATCTGTTTGCACATGTTTCAAAGCTTCGTGGTGGTTCATTTGGTCTATATGGCGCCATCAAGTGGTCCTGAAACCCAAAAGGCCAACAGTGTTGAGATTCTTTGGTGATTTGTTATAAAATGGGAATGGGCTTGCTTTTTTTTTTTTTTTAATGGCGGAAAACACTCAGTTCCGCTCTGAGACCCCCAATTTGGCCAAATTTCAAAATTGTCCTATATGCATGTGATACATCATTGGCAAGCTTAAAATCTCAATTTTATGGGGGAAGAAAATTTTTGAACAGGAAAGCATTTAAAAAAAAAAAATAAAAAATTTAAAAAATTTAAACAGCAAAACCCTAACTGGAGGTGAAAGCATGCGAGAGCATAATTAATGACACCATGATTTTAACGAGATATTATCGCGTACTTGCCTCTTTTCGATCCAAAAACTCCATGTATCATCGAGTGTCAAGACACAGATGTGATATGCCATAGACGGATTTTTGGGGGATTTTATGGGTGAAACATGGCAATATAATAACAAGGGTTGCGATGCAGAAATCGCAGACATCAAGGAGTGGTCGAGATGTTCTTTTTCATATATTTACCCTTTTAAACGTTTTTTTCAATGTTTCTTTGTTTTGATCGATTATTTATCCTCTAACATATCTGCAAAAATGCGACAGTAACAAAAAAAATAAAATAAAATGAAGCCATAGTTATGAGGTCGATATCCGTGACTTATTTACAGACATTTTTTTCATTGTGACGTAATTTGTTTGAAAGTTGAAAATATGTGAGTTGATCATTTTTTTAAAGGTTTTTTTTTTTTTTTTCAACGAAATATTAGACATCAGTTAATGATTCTAAAGTAAAAATGATGTTTTACCCTGAAAACTACTGTTTACTGTCGCCGTCGTTTTTCAACCACGGATATCTAGCTCATAACTACCGCTTAATCGTATTTTTTTTATGTCACTTTTTCCCCGATGTTGGATGATAAATAATTGATCCAAACAAAGAAAAATGGAAAAATAACGCCTAAAAGGGTAAATATATGAAAAAGAAAATCTCAACCACTCCTTGTTTGCGTTTTCTGCATCGCGACCCTTGTTATTACCATGTTTAACCCTCATAATCCCGAAAAAATCTGGCTGTGGCCATTCATAGCTGTGTCTTGTCTCAACACACTGCTTACTTTAACTGCTTGCTTTTAAATTCATATTGTTCTTTCTAAACATGCATTTTACATATATTTACCCTTTTAAACAATTTTAAAAAAATTTCTTTGTTTGGATCGATTATTTACCATGTAACATATTGGGAAAAATGTGACAAAAAAAAAAAAAATCAAGCCATAGTTATGAGGTAGATATCCGTGACTTACAGTGGGGCAAATAAGTATTTAGTCAACCACTAATTGTCGAAGTTCTCCCACTTGAAAATATTAGAGAGGCCTGTAAGAGACAGAATGTGTGGGGAAAAAAAAAACAAAAACAGAAAATCACATTGATTTTTGAGTCCGTGTTGCCCAACGACAGCCCCAAAACATCACTGCTCTAGAGGAGATCTGCATGGAGGAATGGGCCAAAATACCAGCAACAGTGTGTGAAAAGCTTGTGAAGAGTTACAGAAAACGTTTGGCCTCCGTTATTGCCAACACAGGGTACATAACAAAGTATTGAGATGAACTTTTCGTATTGACCAAATACTTATTTTCCACCATGATTTGCAAATAAATTCTTTAAAAATCAAACAATGTGATTTTCTGTTTTTTTTTTTTCCACATTGTTTCTCTCATGGTTGAGGTTTACCCATGTTGACAATTACAGGCCTCTCTAATATTTTCAAGTGGGAGAACTTGCATAATTAGTGGTTGACTAAATACTGATTTGCCCCACTGTATTTACAGACACCATTTTTTTCATTGTAACGTAATTTGTTTAAAAGTTTAAAATATGTGAGAAAATGGTCTTAATTAAGTCTCAGAAAGTCTTAAATTTAACTTGAGGAAACCTGTAGGAACCCTCCCTAGTGAAGCTGCATCTCGATTTGCGCTTTTTGGAAACGACACTCCTATTACTCAAGATGAGCCTTGTAGCCTTGGCACATTTCGTCCCATCACTAATTTCACTATGTTGTGAGTCTAAATGCTTTTTTTCTATTTCTTTTAGGAGTGGGAACCTCTTGATACCTCACGATACGATTTGCGATACAAAGCTTACGATAACGCTGATCTCACGATATGGTTATAGAACGATTATCGATACATTGGGCAGGAAATCGACCTAAGATAGTCTACAAAACAACGAATAAATGGAAAAACAAGCTTCTGTTGTGAATTGGAATGAGCTTCCCACTATTAGACATCCAGGTCATTTGAATGGATTGGATGTCTATGGCCATCAGTGGCAGCCAATGCTAGGCAACGAGGTAATTTTGGGGCATTTCAGATCCTTACCTTATTGATTTTCAATCACTTCGTGTTGATTTTTGGGCATTTTATGAGTCACTTCCTGTTGATTTTGGGTTACAGAACAGGAAGTGGCCTGGGAGTCTCCCAAATGAATAGGGAGCGACCTGTAAATGCACTAAAATGAAGAGAAATTGACCCTGTAAATGGCCTGAAAATCAGAAAGAGTGACTGTGAATGCCCTGGTTTCGAATGGATGAAAGTTCGTTTGACCCTCCCAGTCTAAATGGATTGGGCGTCGAGCTCCATCAATGGCAGCCATAGAGTTAACTAAGACACTATTATAGTGGAAGATTTTGATAGCAACTTTTATTTTTTTTAAATTAATTAATTTATTTGTTTATATATATATATATATATATATTTTTTTTTTTTTAAATCTTTATTTCATCAGGCAGTCTCATTGAGATTAATATCTCTTTTACAAGAGAGGCCTGAGCGCACAGAAAAATTCACAAATATCAAACAACACAAAATACACTAACTGAAACAATTACAATAATCAGTAAAAACATCAGACGAGATTTAAAATCACCAAGATGAATGATTGACTGTAGTTTGAGAGTGGTTTGCAGTTCGTTCCATTTAAGAGGAGCATAGTAGCTAAAGCCGGTTCTGCCAACATTAGTGCGAGTGGATGGAATGTTTAGGGTTAAGTAGTTGGATGATCGTGTTTTGTAGTTACTGGATTTGAATGACAGGAGAGATGTGAGGTAATTCGGAAGTTTTCACAGTAAAGCCTTACAGATGAATAACATGATATGGATATTTCTTCTTGACTGTAGTGAGGACCAACCAACATTTTGATAAAGGGTACAATGATGAGTGTAGAAATTGATATAATAATATATAACATTGAAATTGATTTAAAAAAAAAAAAATATATATATATATATATATATAGATAACATTGACACCTTTTTAAAATGATATATAGATAAAGATAACCTTTTGGAATACAAAGTATCACGATATATCACCATTTCGATATTTTGTCACGCCCCTAATTTCTTTCCTTGACAGATTGGGACGAGGACCGTCAAGATGACGCGCTGCCGTCAAGCCGGTCTACTAAACTCCGAGGGAGTTACCAAGGAAACAACGGCCTCCCGAAACAAGAGCAACCTCATACTTCTTCTGGCGCTTCAACCTCAGCCTCACTTCCAATCACTGGTCAGCCAACCGACGTGAGAGAAAGCATGCTCCACAATGCGTCACTCAGCCTCCACGAACAGCACGCCACCAACGTCCTGCTTGAAACGGTTTCCCGTTCCCTGGAGCTTTTGTCTGAGTCGGTGCAGCAGCTGGCAGAGACTCAGCAGGAGTTTGTGCGAGAGTCCCTGCAGCTCCAACGAGAAACGGTCCAAGTTCTGAGAGACTTTACGGGCGGCGCCATCACTTTCATGCATGACAAACTGAATGGACGGCCTGCGTTATAGCATCATCTTGCCAGATGTGTTCCTGACTTTATATATGGCCTTCAGCCACAGAAACCTTCAAGTTCCTTTGGATTTTTACACTGGTTACTGTTCTGACGACAGTACGCAACAGATATTCCATTATGGGTTTAGAAAGCCTGTCTGAGGGTTCAATTTTTTGGTTGTTTTCTTTTGCTACTGAGAGAAGAGATACTCGTGTCACTGCGTTGTAAAGCATGTACCACTTTTTAAAGCCGTTCCTTGTTTTATTGCTGACATTCAAGAATGGGTCATTGAATTTGAAATGTCAAATTCCGCGCCTTTGTCCATAAGTGTTCTCTTGCTTTGTGTCTGTGTATAAGGTATCACTCATACTGTAACATTGAGTAGTTTTCAGCACCTGACCATTATATGGTCCATATATCTTAAAATTATACATGACTCATGATTTTTACAACCTATACTGCGTTATTATATTAGAATGTCCGAAAATGAAACCTTTTCTTTTAGACGTTAAATAAACTGTGTAAAACTTTGGGGAGTTTTTTTCAACCACCATCACTTAGAATTTATTTATTACTTTGTATGTCTATTTTTTTGTAATTTGGATGACGATTTATGAGAGGAGTGAGTGCTTTAAACAGATAACCTCTGTTTGCGTCTACAAGTAGCATACATACCAAACATAATGGGGGGAGGGGGGTTTATTAAAAAAAAAAATCCTTGTTTGCCACAGCAAATGTTTGTCTGAAATCATATCTGATCATCACTCATAATTTGACTACATTCAGGTTTCATATGGAGGTAGATTTGTCTAGTCTTCAATAAAAAAAAGTCGCTTCAATCAAAATATAATCGAAAAAGTCACTTCAATAAAAAATGTTTGCAAAAATAAATTTGAAACTCAAAAAATGCATTTGAAAACTTTTTCTTAGAAATTGTTTTGATTGAAGTTTCCACTTTAACAAATAGTGGCAAAAATAAAAAAACATTTCAAAAAAATTTTTGGGGGAAAAAATATGGCGGAAAACAGACGACTGAAAAAGCAGTTTTTGCTCTTGCGCTCTTCTTAAAAATAAGCTGCTGTATTTTAAGCCAAAAGAACTATTGTGTTTGATAGAACAATATGTCTATATGCTGCCATAGCAGATTCATGGCGCATTAAGCCCCCGAGCTAATTTTAATTTGTTTTATACCAGAAAGCCCCATTTACAGACGTCGCGAAACCGCTTTTGTTTCAACCCAGCCATAAAACGAAGGTAATTATTTATATTTAATATTCTAAATGTCTGTTATTTTTAGCTTAGAATCATTAATTGATGTCTATTATTTTGTTAAAAAAAAAACAAAAAAACGAACAATTATTCACTAGCATATTTTAAATTTTAAATTATACGTCACTATGAAAAAAATGCTGTCTGTAAAAAAGTCACAGATATCTAACTCAAAACTATCGCTTAATTGTATTTGTTTTGTTACTGTCGCATTTTCTCCGATATGTTAGATGATAATTAATCGAACCAAAGAAAAATTGGAAGGAAAAAAAAAACGTTTAAAAGGGTAAATATATGAAAAGGAAATCTCACACACTCCATGATGTCTGCGATTTCTGTGACCCTTGTTATATTACCACGTTTCACCCATAAAATCCCCCAAAAATCAAGTTGTGGCCATTCACTGCTGTGTCTTCACACTCAGTGATACATGCTACATGGAGGTTTTGGATCGAAAGAAGTTAAGTACGCGATAATATCGCTACATATAGATGGCGTGTATGGCGAGTGTTTTCCGTCATATATATGCTAAATATATATGGCGGAAAACAGGTGACTTGAAGTTCCGCTGTGAGACCCCCAATTTGGCCAAATTTCCCAATATGCACGCGTGATCATTGGAAAGCTTAAAATTTCAATGTTGTAAGGGAAGAAAATTTTTTAACAGGAAGGCATTAAAAAAAACAACAACCTTAAATAGCGGAACCCTAACTGGAGGTGAGAGCACGCGAGAGCATAATTAAAGACACCATGATTTTAATGAGATATTATCACGTACTTACCTCTTTTTGATCCAAAAACTATGTAGCATGTATCATCGAGTGTCAAGACACAGATGTCAATGGCCACAGCCGGATTTTGGGGGGATTTTATGGGTGAAACACTGAAATATAACAAGGGTCGCGATGCAGAATTCGCAGACATCAAGGAGTGGTCGGGATGTTCTTTTTCTTTTAAACGTTTTTTTTTTCCCCCAATGTTTCTTTGTTTGGATCGATTATTTATCATCTAACATATTGGGGAAAATGGACAGTAACAAAAAAAATAGTTATACCCATAGGTATGAGGTAGATATCAGTGACTTATTTACAGACACCATTTTTTTCATTGTGATGTAATTTGTTTAAAGTTTAAAATATACGAGTCAATAATTTTTAAAGTCGTTTTTTTTTTTTTAAACAAAATATTAAACAATTAATGATTCTAAGCTAAAAATGACAGGCATTTTGAATGATATAATTACTTCCCTTCTTTTTATGGCTGGGTTGAAACAAAAGCGGTTACGCGACGTGTGTAAACGGGGGTTTCCAGGGTAAAATGGACAAATTAAAAATAGTTTGGCGGCTTAATTCGCCATGAATCTGCAATGTCTGCATATAGACATATCGTTCTATCAAACACAACAATTCTTTTGGCTTAAAATACAGCAGTTTATTTTAAAGAGGGGTGCAAGAGCAGAAACTGCTTTTTCAGTGTTGTCTAGAGCTGGGAATCTTTGGCCACCTAACGATTCGATTACGATTACGATTCAGATGGTCCGATTCGATTCTAAAACGATTATTGATGCACCCCCCCTTTTTTTTTTTTTTTTTTTTTTTAAGATATTTTGTACATTTGTTCCAAAATTGTTCAAAAATACTCTCAGGCTAAACCAAACTACTATTTCAGTATCAAGTTAACATATAGCAGTAAACAAATATACAAAAATAACAGTAAATAAAAAACTCCAGTCCCCATTCTGTATCAGCAGCTTTAAACTACATTCAATTAATTTAATGTTGTGAATCAACCGTTAAAGTTGTTAAAATTGCTCCCGTTAAGCCATAATTTCCCTTTTGTCAACTTTCGACATGTGAAAGTTTTAAAACTATTTTAAAGATAGATTCAAGTCAATATTTTACCGATTTAGGAGTATTTTAGATAAAAAGTTAATTAGGTTTGCTTGGAAGGTTCGCTACAACAGCCTTGCAGAGAAGTGTAGTGCTTTAAGATGGCAGCCGTTTACTACGTCTGCATCTAGCTTTTTGTAGATGTGCTGCAAACGCTACCGCTACTGTAGTGCATCTAGTCTTATATAAATGATATCTACCGTAACATTATGTGGATGACGTACTTTTGTAGCAGCTTCAGGTATGTTGTTGTGTTTTTTTATCTCGTGGCATGAGTTGAGCTAGAGCCGTGAGTTGAGCATTGGCATTACCCGAGGGGCCGGGTAATGAGAAGCATGATGTTTAGCTACTCTCGCTCCGTTGCTCATTGACCGCGCGGCGCGCTGAGTGTGTTGTACTTCCGCTTTACTTGGCATATTTCAATAATCGGAATTTGGATGTTTGTGAATCGTTCTCGAATCTTCCACGGCCGAATCGCGAAAAATCTAAGAATCGGAAATTTTGCACACCTCTAGTGTTGTCTGTTTTCCACCATATATTTGATTTGATTGGCGCATTTTTTTCTGGGACTTACTGATTTAGACACAAATGTCCTACTCATAATATGGCCCAAACTGTCAGGAATCGCGGGCAAGCAGGTGGTGTGGACCCAAATGCAGGGAAACAAAAACGCAGCAAGACAGATGGCGGTGAACTCAAAAAACGTTTTAATAATTACTAACAAAAACACAAAGTACAACCAAACGGACTGAGGATCAAAAGGGCAATGTTCAAACAAAACTTACTTAACCGGAGGGACTGGTACACGAGGACAGGACATGACATAGACTTTGACAATGACGCAACAAGGAATGAAAAAGAAACTGGGAGCTTATACACACACACGCAGACAAGGGGTAACGGGACAAGGAAGAACAGATGGGTGACACAGAGGGATGCAGGTTGGCGGATACACTAGGAGCAGGTGCAACAGGTGAAATCAATGGGTAATCACAGGAACACACTAGGTGGGAACCAACAGCCCAAATGCAAAAAGGATTGCTTCAATCAAAGAGAACAGTTTCGATGAAAAAATAAGTGCTCAAATGCAAATTTCTGAGTCTCAAATATTTTTTCTCATTCAAAAATTTATTTTCTATAATTGAATTTTTTCTATTTTGGACTGATTTTTCTTTTGAATTTATTTTTTTGTTGGAAGCAACTTATTGTTTCATTGAATAATAAAGACACAAATGTCCTAGCTAAAATGTGGCCCAAACGCAAAACTACATTACGTCTAGGGCTGCAGCTATCGATTATTTTAGTAGTCGGTGAATCGATAACCTACTTAGTTCGAATAATCGAGTAATCGGAAAAGGAACATGAAAAATTAAAATACCTGAGCTGAGCCTCAAACGGTACTAAAAATAAATAAATGAGGATCTATGTACAATAAAAGAACAATTGGCTAACTTACATGGTAAAAGTCCGCTAGCTTAAATGCTATAAAATGCAAAAGTTTTTTTCCCCAATGCTCTTGACAAATGGTTCAGACTCATATACCCAGAAAAAACAGATAAATATACATATAAACTAAATTACGAATGCATTAAAAAACATGAGCCCAAAGAAAAACTTAGCTTATGTTGGTCTTAACAGGGAGCAGTTGGATTCAGCCATGTGAAATGAGCCAGACCAGAGGGCAATGTATCCACCCTAATCAATAAAATAAATGTAAACACTTTCAAAATAAAACTTTACAACGCCACTTTAATTAAACGAATACTCGAGGCAACCAAATTTAATTCGAATATTTTTTTCTAATCGAATACTCGAGTTAATCGAGTAATCGTTGCAGCACTAATTACGTCAATCAAAAAAGCTGTTTTAATCGGAAAAAAAACTTGACTTCAATCAAAATAAAAAAATTCAATCAAAGAAAATTAGTTTTATGGGAGGAGGACCTTGGTCCCTTTTCTGAGGAAACATGGTTATCCATCTTAAAACGAGTCAATTCCTCATCTCTGTGCGCTCGCCATAATTTAATCCAATTCAAAGTGGTCCACAGAGTTCACTTCTCCAAAACCAAACTGGCCACTTTTTACCCTGGCCCTTAGGTCTGTCTTCCTCAGGTGGGTGGACCCCCTCCTTCCCACACATACCAAATGGCTGACGGCCTTAATGACATGTTTGAAAATTGAAAAGATCAGATACTCTCTCCATTATTCTAATGGGAGATTCCTACGTGCCTGGGGACCTTTTTTTTAAACATGTGTCAGTCCTCTTAAGCCCTTGGCATTCCAAAATTTGACATCTCTTTAATTTATTGTATTGACAGTTACTATCCAAAACCATTACTAAAACTCAACGTGCAATGGTCATGAAGCTCACTGGCAGTGACGGGGATTAATTTTATGGTTTATTTTTGGTCAAATTTTTTATTTATTTATTATTATTATTATTTTTCTATTGTGTGTGTGTTGGATGTCAGTCCCATTTTTCATCCCATTTTGTGTGTGTTTTTTTTTAACTGGAAACCAATGCACTACTATTGCGAAAAATGGAGATTTTGATTGAAAAAAAGAAAATTAGTTTTCAAATGCATTTTTTTTGTTTCGAATTTATTTTTGCATTCAAACAGTTTTTTGATCAAAGTGACTTTTTTTTTTTTTTTTTAATTGAAAATACATATTTTTATTGAAGTGCCTTTTTATTTTTTCTTTGGGATTGAATATTAAAGACACAAATCTACCTCCATAGTCCCACAATTAGTACATTTCCAACACACCAAGCAGGAGGATAATTTAACAATTTGTGGCGTTAAGTGAGGGAATAAAATCACATTGTCCGACGAAAAAGTACTCCGCACAACAATACAATCTTGTACATCATAGCTTACATTAGTATCGTATTATTAAAATTATTCTAAAGTAAGTTATCGTGTCATGAACAATATACAGTGGGGCAATTAAGTATTTAGTCAACCACTAATTGTGCAAGTTCTCCCACTTGAAAATATTAGAGAGGCCTGTTATTGTCAACATGGTTCAACCTCAACCATGAGAGACAGAATGTGGAAAAAAAAAACAGAAAATCACATCGTTTGATTTTTAAAGAATTTATTTGCAAATCATGGTGGAAAATAAGTATTTGGTCAATACCAAAAGTTCATCTCAACACGTTGTTATGTACCCCTTGTTGGCAATAAAGGAGGCCAAACATTTTCTGTAACTCTTCACAAGCTTTTCACACACTGTTGCTGGTATTTTGGCCCATTCCTCCATGCAGATCTCCTCTAGAGCAGTGATGTTTTGGGGCTGTCATTGGGCAACACGGACTTTCAACTCCCTCCACAGATTTTCAATGGGGTTGGGATCTGGAGAGTGACTAAGCCACTCCAGGACCTTGAAATGCTTCTTACGAAGCCACTCCTTTGTTGCCCTAGCTGTGTGTTTGGGATCATTGTCATGCTGAAAGACCCAGCCACGTCTCATCTTCAATGCCCTTCCTGATGGAAGGAGATTTTCACTCAAAATCTCTCGATACATGGCCCCATTCATTCTTTCCTTTACACAGATCAGTTGTGCAGGTCCCTTTGCAGAAAAACAGCCCCAAAGCATGATGTTTCCACCCCCATGCTTCACAGTGGGTATGGTGTTCTTCGGATGCAATTCAGTATTCTTTCTCTTCCAAACACGAGAGCCTGTGTTTCTACCAAAAAGTTCTATTTTTGTTTCATCTGACCATAACACATTCTTCCAGTCCTCTTCTGGATCATCCAAATGCTCTCTAGCGAACCGCAGACGGGCCTGGACGTGTACTTTCTTCAGCAGGGTGACACTTCTGGCAGTGCAGGATTTGAGACCCTGGCGGCGCATTGCGTTACTGATAGTAGCCTTTGTTACTGTGGTCCCAGCTCTCTGTAGGTCATTGACTAGGTCCCCCCGTGTGGTTCTGGGAATTTTGCTCACCATTCTTGTTATCATTTTGACGCCACGGGGTGATATTTTTTCATGGAGCCCCAGATGGAGGGAGATTATCAGTGGTCTTGTATGTCTTCCATTTTCTAATAATTGCTCACACAGTTGGTTTATTTTACCAAGTGTTTTACCTATTGCAGATTCAGTCTTCCCAGTCTGGTGCAGGTCTACAATTTTGTCTCTAGTGTCCTTCGACAGCTCTTTGGTCTTGGCCATAGTGGAGTTTGGAGTGTGACTGACTGAGGTCGTGGACAGGTATCTTTTATACCGATAATGAGTTAAAACAGGTGCCATTAATACAGGTAATGAGTGGAGCCTCGTTAGACCTCGTTAGACGAAGTTAGACCTCTTTGACAACCAGAAATCTTGCTTGTTCGTAGGTGACCAAATACTTATTTTCCACTGTAATTTGGAAATAAATTCTTCCACATTCTGTCTCTCATGGTTGAGGTTTACCCATGTTGACAATTACAGACCTCTCTAATCTTTTCAAGTCGGAGAACTTGCACAATTGGTGGTTGACTAAATACTTATTGGCCCCAATGTAGCATAATCGACAGAATGCGCATATTTAATATGGTGATATTACTCTTTCACTCCATATACACAATCTGCACATGGCTCCTTAATATGAGAATTTATGCACGTAACTTTGGCTGTGATAGGCATATGAGTTCTCCTAAGCACCTTCTGTAGATATGCTGCGTTCAGGTGTATCGGGAGATCTGAGTTCCCAAGTTAGAAAATCATTCGGATGTGTTGTTAAGTCGTAAGGTGGGATGAAAAACATGATTGCTACAAAGAAAAGTAGCCCATTTTAAAGTGCTTATGACACCAAAAAGCATGTTTATTTCATATTTCACGCGATGTTTTATGCTCCTGAAAAAATGGACCGCTTGGATGTGTGTGGAAGTGATTGTTTTATATATTCAATTTTTTAAATCCCGCGCCATGAAAATGAGTGACTTCCGGCTTCAGTCTCGGGTTTAGGACTAATGCGAATGTGACGTCACTTTGGTCAGCGTCTCACAATACAGCATTGCTCTATAGCATACAGATGGACTGCAGATTCAGCCGATTTTGCGGATTAATTAGTATATTTATCGCATCAATTGTTGCTGCACCAGGGAGAGGCGTGTGAGCACTTTTTGGGTTTCAAAAGGTTCCCGTTCACCACGGATATTGACCAAAACAAGCCCTACCACTGTGGGACCATTGGACTTACGAGGAAGTGAGTAAACATTATATTTTGTATTATGACAAATGGTGGGATCATGGCACACGTTTTAATACGGACGTGGCTTGCATTTTGTGGCTGATTGTCCACCAAGAATATCACTCGGCCGACGACCTGCGGCTTGTTTGCACATACCCCCTTATACTCGGCTTATTGCCCTCTTCATGTGCCTGGTGTTCTGTCAAAATTTTCACCCCATCAGAAATTGCCATTTTGTGTTAAGAATGGCTGCGAATACAGTGATTACAAAGTAAACACTGTAAACTTTTTCTAAATAAAGGACTATTTACTTACGTTTGATCATGGACGGACATGTAGAAAATTTCTCCTCAGACACATCCTGCCATGTTAGCTGCACAACAACTTCACGGCGCTCTCTGTTAACGTCTTCGCCGCGTAGTAAAGCATTATTTTACACCATATTCGTGTTGACCATGTGACAGACATGCGCTCCCCCGACATCAGCCGGTTTGTCCGGCGGTACTCTCCAGCTGCTTCCCCGGCGAGCTCTCCTGTCCGTAGCAGGGGAACGAGCTGTAACTTGCTCGCTGCCGAGCGGGTTGCTGATCGGCGAAGACAATCGACAACCCAGCCGCCGTGTGATATGATCCGAGCTAATTTTGTGTGATTTTTCGCTTCGAAAAGTAAAAATAAGACGTCACTCGGTTTGGGTTAGCATGTCGGCTAGCTGTCACGCAGCTCACGCCTCTTGGTTTGTTTAAATTCTCCAAAGCTGGGGCAGGGAAATGAAAAAAACCTGACTCACTACGGTGGCATAAAATATCGTTTGGGAGGTGCGACAGTAAAGGTGAGGTCAACAGTTTTGACCATTATGGCGTAATTTTGCCTTGTCGTACTGAATAAATGCCTTTTTAATATTTGATATTCCATCAAGCACAAGACTGTTATTTCTCATGACCATGACATTTATTTAGCTATTGGGGGAAATACTTGGATGAAAAGAATATCCTGTAAAAATATTGGAGCAGAGAGACTGAAACAATGACATTTTGCGGCTCTCTACGTCACATTTTCCTTATTCTGAATAATTCCCCCTCAATGGGCTGAATTCTAAAATCAAATGAAACCATGCCCCTGCCGACGTCATCCTCCTGTTGGGGACGCTAGAGCCCTATAATGGAAGGCGTGGCTAAACTGCAGATTAAAAGACTAATTTCTCGTCATCTGCATTTAGCCAAATTGTTGTGTACAGTCGAATCGGCTCAAAATATGATTCTAATTCATATAATAATGCTATTTAGGGCTTTTTTTTAATCCTGTCGTACGCACTTTAAGGAGGTGTGTTTTTGCAGTGTAGCTGCAATAGGAATCTTGATAGTCTTTATTGTCTGAACAGTTTTAATGTGTGAGTTTGTTATACTGTACTCCCATTGTAGTGTTTCATTATGTTTTATCTATTAAGTCATCTATGCCGCAACTGGACCTTACCCAGGTCAAAGCAAGATTCTTCCTGTGGTTAAAGCAGGACTCTCACATAAAACATAGTACACATCTCATGAACAACGAGATTTTTGTCTTTTTCTTTTTATGTGGGCCAAATCAGTGAAATTAAAAGTGAATTTATCAAAATTGCTGCTATAGTTTCATTCTTTTAATAAGCCATGTACCGTATTTTCCGGACTATAAGTAGCACCTTAGTATAAGTCGCACCAGCCATGAAATACCCAACGAAGAGGAAAAAAACATATGGCGGAAAACACATTTTTGTTTCAACCCAGCCATGAAAACAAGGTAAGTATATTTATTATTCAAAATGTCTGTCATTTTTAGCTTAGAATCAGTAATTGAAAAAACGACTTAAAAAATTATTCACTCACATATTTTAAACTTTTAAACAAATTACGTCACAATGAAAAAAATGGCGTCTGTAAAAAAGTCACGGATATCTACCTCATAACTATCGCTAAATTTTATTTTTTTGTTACAGTCCCATTTTCCCCAATATGTTAGATCATAAATAATCGACCCAAACATAGAAAAATTGAGAAAAAAGCGTTTAAAAGGGTAAATTTATGAATAACAAAATCTTGACCACTCCTCGATGTCTGCGATTTCTGCATCGCGACCCTTGTTATATTACCATGTTTTACCTATGAAATCACCCAAAAATCCAGCTGTGGCCATTCGCAGCTGTGTCTTGACACTCAGTGATACATGCGGCATGGAGTTTTTTGATCAAAACAAGGTAAATACACAATAATATCTCGTTAAAGTCATGGCGTCTGTAATTCTGCTCTCATGTGCTCTCACCTCCAGATAGGGTTTTGCTGTTTAAAAAAACGTCTTTTTTTTTAAAATGCCCTCCCGTCCAAAATTTTTCTTCCCCCAGAAAATTGAGATTTTAAGCTTTCCAATGATGTATTGCACATGCATATCGGACAATTTTGAAATTTGGCCAAATTGGGGGTCTCAGAGCGGAACTTCAAGTCACCTGAGAGTTTTCCGCCATATATAAGTCGCACGAGAGTGTAAGTCGCATTTTTGGGTGAAATTTACTTGATAAAATCCAACACATAGAAGAGATATGTCATCTTGAAATTCAATTTAAAATAAAAATACAATAGGGAACAACATGCTGAATAAGTATAGTTTGATGTTACATGATGCATAAACAACAAATTGCGAATATACTGTCCTCACCAGGACGCTACGGCTCGGTCCTGGCTATAGACCCTACCCACCGACGTCACAAAATCACGTGCTCGCTGTATGGTTCCGCCCACTTGTCCGTCATTTTGTGTCTGTATTATCAATGGTCTCAATTGATCGAGCAATTTATAATGCATTTCATGGAAGACCCGGTGCTTTCGAATGCCGTAAACTCACTTGATGCGTTGCATAAAAGGCGTTATGTGGAAAAGCTTCAGTTTATCCATTCGCCAGATCCATATTTGATGCCTAAGTCGATGTTTTTCGACCCGCTGTCTCCGCCATATTTGCCTGACATCTGCTAGCTACCCTGAACTGTACAACTATCTTGTCCACACAAAATCAGCCTATTCTCACGAAAGTTTGAAAAACTTTAAGAGCTTGGAGGCTTATAAATACTTCGTTGCTGGTTGGGTGAAACAGGTCCTCGTCCATGAAAATTCGGCAGGAATCTATCGTGTGCTTGGAAAGGTGAGTTACGAAATTTTCAATTCAAAATCTTTTGTTATTGCTTACATCCACTGTCAAGTCTAATGTATTTCATGTCGTTTGTCAATGGAGTTAGGGCTTTTAATGTTTATATGGTTTAGCGATAGCACTCTCACTACATACATACGTGTATGTTGTCGGCGATTAGCCTAGCAATGATCTTAATTGTGGTTGTCAGCCCAAAACCCTCTAAATACAGTGCCTTGCAAAAGTATTCGGCCCCCTTGAACCTTGCAACCTTTCGCCACATTTCAGGCTTCAAACATAAAGATATAAAATGTTAATTTTTTGTCAAGAATCAACAACAAGTGAGACACAATCGTGAAGTGGAACAAAATTTATTGGATAATTTAAACTTTTTTAACAAATAAAAAACTGAAAAGTGGGGCGTGCAATATTATTCGGCCCCCCTGCGTTAATACTTTGTAGCGCCACCTTTTGCTCCAATTACAGCTGCAAGTCGCTTGGGGTATGTTTCTATCAGTTTTGCACATCGAGAGACTGACATTCTTGCCCATTCTTCCTTGCAAAACAGCTCGAGCTTAGTGAGGTTGGATGGAGAGTGTTTGTGAACAGCAGTCTTCAGCTCTTTCCACAGATTCTCGATTGGGTTCAGGTCTGGACTTTGACTTGGCCATTCTAACACCTGGATACGTTTATTTTTTAACCATTCCATTGTAGATTTGGCTTTATGTTTTGGGTCATTGTCCTGTTGGAAGATAAATCTCCGTCCCAGTCTCAGGTCTTGTGCAGATACCAACAGGTTTTCTTCCAGAATGTTCCTGTATTTGGCTGCATCCATCTTCCCATCAATTTTAACCATCTTCCCTGTCCCTGCTGAAGAAAAGCAGGCCCAAACCATGATGCTGCCACCACCATGTTTGACAGTGGGGATGGTGTGTTCAGGGTGAGGAGCTGTGTTGCTTTTACGCCAAACATATCGTTTTGCATTGTGGCCAAAAAGTTCAATTTTGGTTTCATCTGACCAGAGCACCTTCTTCCACATGTTTGGTGTGTCTCCCAGGTGGCTTGTGGCAAACTTTAAACGAGACTTTTTATGGATATCTTTGAGAAATGGCTTTCTTCTTGCCACTCTTCCATAAAGGCCAGATTTGTGCAGTGTACGACTGATTGTTGTCCTATGGACAGACTCTCCCACCTCAGCTGTAGATCTCTGCAGTTCATCCAGAGTGATCATGGGCCTCTTGGCTGCATCTCTGATCAGTTTTCTCCTTGTTTGAGAAGAAAGTTTGGAAGGACGGCTGGGTTTTGGTAGATTTGCAATGGTCTGATGCTCCTTCCATTTCAATATGATGGCTTGCACAGTGCTCCTTGAGATGATTAAAGCTTGGGAAATCTTTTTGTATCCAAATCCGGCTTTAAACTTCTCCACAAAAGTATCTCGGACCTGCCTGGTGTGTTCCTTGGTTTTCATAATGCTCTCTGCACTTTAAACAGAACCCTGAGACTCACACAGAGCAGGTGCATTTATACGGAGACTTGATTACACACAGGTGGATTCTATTTATCATCATCGGTCATTTAGGACAACATTGGATCATTCAGAGATCCTCACTGAACTTCTGGAGTGAGTTTGCTGCACTGAAAGTAAAGGGGTCGAATAATATTGCACGCCCCACTTTTCAGTTTTTTATTTGTTAAAAAAGTTTAAATTATCCAATAAATGTTGTTCCACTTCACGATTGTGTCCCACTTGTTGTTGATTCTTGACAAAGAAATTAAATTTCATATCTTTATTTTTGAAGCCTGAAATGTGGCGAAAGGTTGCAAGATTCAAGGGGGCCGAATACTTTTGCAAGGCACTGTATATATTAAATGCATCTTACCAGATATAAAATGACTACTGCATAATCTGTCGTAATCGTTTGGAGCCCAGTTTTCTCGTCGAATTGCAGAAGCCTATCTCGCTCTCTTCTCTCCGGGTCTCTCGGAATCCGGTAGAACTTCAAGTCTCTCCGTCTTCGCCGTCTATCTTCTCTGTTATTGCAACCGACCGCCACACACGCCTTCACCATTTTGATTATTAATATTAACGAGCAGAAAAACACGTCTTAAATAGGAGGAATGTACGTAGCCGTAACAGGGAAACATGATGTGTTGACGGACAATTGGGCGGCACCAGTCAGGAGGAAGGAGTTGTGACGTCACGTGGGTAGGGTCTATACAGTGGGCTAAACTCCCAAATGACAATGCTGGACGTCCGTATAATTTGCTGACTTTAATTTGGCCGTCTTTATGACACCATTATTTGAAGAGTAAAACTAAAAATAGAAATAATACAAATCAATTTCGTCCTCGATACCAAACAGGTTCGCATCTACGTAAATAAATGATAATTAGCTGCTATTACAGCAATGACACAAACGGTTAACATGCGTTCGCTAGCATTAGCTAGCACATTGTTCAAACAACCACACAACTGGCTCTAAGTGTCCGATCGTGGGTGGAAAACACACAACAACAGAAAAGATGATACACACAGGCGTTGCCTCTGTAGAGATATTTTACAAGCATGAACAATGAACGTAGGTTCGCAGATGTGTTTTTCTCTCTAACTCGCCCACTTGCTCAGATGCTGCGTAGCTGTCCCTCTCCTTCTGGCGTGTGAGCGCGCTTCTTCACGTGAACAAGTGCGAGTGCACCTCCACTTGGACGTGAAAACGCCACAAACTAAAAGCATGCATTTCAATATAAAAAAGTCAGTGATACAATTGAACACACATTGCCAAAGACAGAATGTAAACGTGGCCGGTATGTTAACATAACATAGCTATTAAGAGTTAATCAGATAACTATAGCATAAAGGACATGCTAACAAGTTTACCAAACCATCAGTGTCACTCCAAAACACCAAAAATTCACATGTAAAATGATATAATAATGTGTTAATCATTTCACACACAAGTTCCTTCTGAGTAAAAGTCGCACCTCCAGCCAAACTACAGTGGGGCAAATAAGTATTTAGTCATCCACCAACTGTGCAAGTTCTCCTACTTGAAAAGATTAGATAGGCCAGTAATTGTCAACATGGGTAAAACTCAACCATGAGAGACAGAATGTGGAAAAAAAAAACAGAAAATCACATTGTTTGATTTTTAAAGAATTCATTTCCAAATTAGAGTGGAAAATAAGTATTTGGTCACCTACAAACGAGCAAGATTTCTGGCTCTCAAAGAGGTCTAACTTCTTCCATCGAGGTCTAACGAGGTTCCACTCGTTACCTGTATTAATGGCACCTGTTTAAACTCATTATCGGTATAAAAGACACCTGTCCACAAGCTCAGTCAGTCACACTGACAAAGAGCTGTCGAAGGACACCAGTGACAAATTTGTAGACCTGCTCCAGGCTGGGAAGACTGAATCTGTAAGAGGTAAAATGCATGGTGTGAAGAAATCAACTGTGGGAGCAATTATTAGAAAATGGAAGACATACAAGACCACTGATAATCTCCCTCGATCTGGGGCTCCATGCAAGAACTCAACCCCTGGCGTCAAAATGATAACAAGAACGGTGAGCAAAAATCCCAGAACCACACGGGGGGACCTAGTGAATGACCTACAGAGAGCTGGGACCACAGTAACAAAGGCTACTATCATTAACACAATGCGCCGCCAGGGACTCAAATCCTGCGCTGCCAGAAGTGTCCCCCTGCTGAAGAAAGTACACGTCCAGGCCCGTCTGCGGTTTGCTAGAGAGCATTTGGATGATCCAGAAGAGGACTTGGAGAATGTGTTATGCTCAGATGAAACAAAAATACAACTTTTTGGTAGAAACACAGGTTCTCGTATTTGGAAGGAGAAAGAATACTGAATTGCATCCAAAGAACACCATACCCACTGTCAAGCATAGGGGTGGAAACATCATGCTGTGGGGCTGTTTTTCTGCTACGGGACCAGGACGACTGATCTGTGTAAAGGAAAGAATGAATGGGCCATGTATCGACAGATTTTGAGTGAAAATCTCCTTCCATCAGCAAGGGCATTGAAGAAGAGACGTGGTTGGGTCTTTCAGCATGGCAATGATCCCAAACACATCAGCCAGGGCAACAAAGGAGTGGCTTCGTAAGAAGCATTTCAAGGTCCTGGAGTGGCCTAGCCAGTCTCCAGATCTCAACCCCATAGAAAATCTGTGGAGGGAGTTGAAAGGCCGTGTTGCCCGACGACAGCCCCAAAACATCACTGCTCTAGAGGAGATCTGCATGGAGGAATGGGCCAAAATACCAGCAACAGTGTGTGAAAAGCTTGTGAAGAGTTACAGAAAACGTTTGGCCTCCGTTATAAAGTTACAAAGGGTACATAACAAAGTATTGAGATGAACTTTTGGTATTGACCAAATACTTATTTTCCACCATGATTTGCAAATAAATTCTTTAAAAATCAAACAGTGTGATTTTCTGTTTTTTTCCCCACATTCTGTCTCTCATGGTTGAGGTTTACCCATGTTGACAATTACAGGCCTCGCTAATATTTTCAAGAGGGAGAACTTGCACAATTACAGGTTAACTAAATACTTATTAGCCCCACTGTATGAAAAAACAACTGCAACTTATAGTCCAAAAAAATACGGTGACTTGTTATGATCCAGGTTTTTGAACAGGCGTGTGTACCCAAGGGTACACATCTGATGTTGCTCACCGTGGTCCGCAGTGTGCTCAGGGATCTTGTGTGTCTGCTCAGACACATGAATAATTAGAGGGAACATTGATCATTAGTAGAAAAATCAATAATACCCGCACACTATTTTTTTGTTGTTGACAAACTGACAAACCCGCACGCATCAGTACCTGAGGTGTCCTGTAATGATTTTGCAGCATTCTTTACACACAAAGTACTGAAGATTAGACAGACTGTCTGCAACTTCAGATGAACAATTGTTACAATAAATGCCTCCCAAATTGTTCCCAAGGTCAATCTGAGACAGTTTAGCCTTTTGGACTATGTCACTTTAACAGAAATTGAGTCAAAATTAAAGCCTACAACATGCTGCCTTGACATCTTTCCTTCAAACTTTTTCAAAACTGTTTTTCATTGCATAGCCCCAGGCATACTTCAGATTATAAATACTTCTGTCCAAACAGAAGAGTTCCCACAGAATTTAAAAACTACAGTAATAAAACCTATTCTAAAAAAAAAAAAACCTAATCTGGATGCCTCAACCATTAGTAAATATAGGCTAATATCAAATCTGACAATCCTGGGGAAAACTATCAAGAGGGTTGTGTTTGAAGACATCCAGGTTTTTATGATGCAAAACAATCTTTTTAACTCATTTCAGTCTGGATTTCGGCCTCAACACAGCACCGAGACCGTGCCTGTCAAAGTCCTATGATATTTATCGGAATTCTGATGTAGGCAAATGATTTGTTCTGCTACTATTGGATCTCAGTGCCGCATTCGACACGGTTGATCACAACATACTACACAGCTGATTGGAACAGTGGGTAGGGCTCACTGACACTGGTCCACATCTTATTTACATGTTAGGGATTTCTTTGTGTCAATCGGAAACCATCAGTCAGAATCAACCAAATTCATGTGTGGAGTCCCTCAAGGGTCCATTCTTGGACCACTCTTTTTTAAAATCTATATGCCCCCCCCAGGTCACAACATGGAACAGTATGACATCTCCTATCACACCTATGCAGATGACACACAACTCTACATTTCTGTGTCCCCACATGATTATAGTCCCTTAGTCTCCCTGAGTAAATACATTCATCAAATCAATGAATGGATGTGCCAGAATTTTCTCCAGTTGAATGTGGAGAAGACAAAAGTGATCATTTTTGGGCCCAAAAAAAAGGACAAAGATAAGCAGCCATCTTAGCACAATGTCACTTACAGCTACAAATCAAGTCAGAAATCTTGGCGTAATTATTGACTCAGACCTAAAATTTGATAGCCATCTAAAGTCTGTCACTAAATCTGCTTATTACCACCTAAAAAATATAGCCAGAATTAAGGCGCTTCCCACTCAACAAGACATGGAAAAATTTATGCATGCATTCATTTTCAGTAGATTGGACTATTGCAATGGTATATTTACAGCGCTTGATAAATTTTTTTAAAAAAAAAATAAAAAAACAAACAAACAAACAAAAAAAAACCAGTCAGGAAGCTACAGTTAGTACAGAATGAGCAGCCAGAGTCCTTACAAATACAAGGAAACATGACCACATGACACCGGTTTTGAAATTGTTACACTGGTTCCAGTTAGTTAAAGGATACAATATAAAATACTACTGCTCGTCTACCAAATACTTAACGACCTTGGACCAATAGACAATAGACATGCTTTGATATGTTAGATCCCTATGAAACATCTAGACCTCTAAGGTTGTCTGGAACCGGTCTCCTGGATGTTCCAAAAACAAGAACCAAGCAGGGCGAGGTAGCATTTAGTTATTATACTCCTCACCTCTGGAACAAATTAACTGAATGGCTGAAGTGTGCGCAAACTGTTGGCTCCTTTAAAGTGCATATGACAGGATAAAAAAAAAGTCTTAAATAGCATTATTATGTGAATTAGAATCATATTTTTAGACGATTCGACGATATACATCAATTTGGCAAAGCGCAGATGACGAGAAATTAGTCTTTTAATCTGCCATTTAGCCCCGCCTGCCATTATAGCGCAAAAGCGTCCCCAACAGGAGAATGACATCTGCAGGGTCGTGGTTCCATCTGATTTAGACTTCAGCCCATTGAGGGGGAATTATTCAGAACTAGGTAAATGTGAGGAAGAGAGCAGCAAAATGTCTTTGTTTCAATCTCTCTACTCCAATATTTTTACAAGATATTCTTTTAATCCAGGTATTTGTCCCCATCTGCTAAATAAATGGTATGGTCATGACAAATAACAGTCTTGTGCTATATGGAATATGAAACATTAAAAATGCATTTATTCAGTAAGACATGGCAAAATTACTCCATAATAGTCAAAACTGTCAACTTCTTGCACCTCCCGAACGATATTTTATGCCACCGGAGTTAGTCCGGCTTTTATCATTTCTCTGCAAACCAGCAAGCGTCACAGCTAGCCAATATACTAACCCGAACCGACCGTTTCAAAGTCTTATTCTCACCTGTTGGAGCGAAAAATCATATAAAACTACCCGGGCCATGCCACACAGCTACGGGGTTGTTGATTGCTTTTGCCGATCGGCAACCCCCTCGGCGGCGAGCAAAGTACAGCTCGTCATTCCCCTTGTTGCAGGCAGGAGAGCTCGTTTGCCGGGGAAGCAGCTGAAGAATGACCGCCGGACAAACCGCCGGACGTCGGAGGAGCGCGTAGATGCCCGAGCCCAAACCCGAGGGCAGTGGTCTATTGCTGGTGTTCTGCTGAATTTTGTACCCTTATAATATTTTGCTCCAAAAGCTGTTGTGGATGTGAATAAGACCTCTTTTACATTCAGTTGGACTTTCAATGTTATCGACAGGTGCTAAATAAATAAGTAACATCATAAGCATACATGTTCAACATGAATATGGAGTAAATTAATGCTTAACTACACGGCGAAGACGTAAACCGTGAGAGAGCATCATGCAGTCGTTATGTGCAGCTAACATGGCAGGATGTGTCTGAGGAGAACTTTTCTACATGTCCGTCCATGATCAAACGGAAGTAAATATTCCTTTATTCAAAGAAAGTTTGTAGTGTTTACTTTGTAATTGCTGTATTCGGGGACATGTTTCACACAATGTTGCAATTTCTGATGGGGTGAAAAATTTGACGGAACACCGGGCACACGAAGAATGCAGTAAGCAGAGTATATGGCTCTCGTGGCGGGGCGTTGTGCGACAAGCCGCCGGTCGTCGGCCGAGTGGCATTCTCGGTGGACAAGGAGCCTTGTCAACCACAATATGCAAGCCACCGCTGTATTAAAACGTATGCCATGATCCCAGTATTTGACATAATACAAAACACGATGCTTACTCTCTTCATTGGAAGTCCAATGGTCCCACAGTTGTCGCACACTTCTCGAGGTGAACGGGAACTTTCTGAAACATAAAAAGGCTCATACGCCTATCCTTGGTGCAGCTACAAATACCTTCAGCCATTTGGCTGGCGTGATGCGAAAAATAAACGAATTAATCTGCAAAATAAGCTGAATCCACAGTCCATCTACATGCTATAAAGCAAGGCTGTATTGTGAGATGCCCACCCGGGTGTCGCCCGAGAGCATAAACAAACCAGGAGGGGTGAGGAGGAGGAGCTAGTTGACATGCTAACCCAAACCGACTGATGTTTCTTGGAAGTCTTTTTCTTGGAAAAATCACAAAAAACTACCCAGGATAATGTCACATGGTGGCGGGGTTCTCGATTGTCTTCGCCGATCGCCAACCCGCCCGGCAGCGAACAAGTTACAGCTCGTCGGACTTGTTCCCCTGCTGCGGGCAGGTTAGCCGGGGAAGCAGCTGAACAAACCGGCCGATGTCGGAGGAGCACGTTGCTGCCACATTGTTAAACACAAATATGGCGTAAATAAAGGTTTACTACATGGCGAAGACGTAAACAGCGAGAGAGCTGGCGTGCAGTTGTTGTGCAGCTGACATGGCAGGATGTTTCTGAGGAGAACTCTTCTACATGCCCGTCCATGATCAAACGTAAGTAAATAGCCCTTTATTTAAAGAAGGTTTGTAGTCTTTACTTTGTAATCGCTGTATTTGCAGCCATTTTTAACACAAAGTTGTAATTTCTGATAGAATTGAAAATTTGACAGAACACCGGGCACACGAAGAGGGCAATAAGCCGAGTATGGTGCTCTCCCGGCGGCGGGGATGTGCGACAATACAAAATACGATGTTTCCTCACTCCCTCGTAAGTCCAATGGTCCCACAGTAGTAGGGCTTGTTTTGGCCAATATCCGCGGGTAACAGGAATTTTTGAAACCCAAAAAGGCTCAAACGCCTCTCCTTGGTGCAGCAAACAAACTCTGCAGCACATTTGGCTGGCGTGATGCGAAGAATAAACAAACTAATGATCACCTCCACACACATCCAAGCGGTCCATTTCATTCAGGAGCATAAAACATCGTGTGAAATAAGAAATAAACATACTTTTTGGTGTCATACGCACTTTTAAATTGGGGCTAAAAACAGATTTGTTTATCACAGCATGTCCATAACTGTCTATGGCGGAAAACAAGACTGAAGAAGCAGTTTCTGCTCTTGCAACCCTCTTTAAAATAAACTGCTGAATTTTAAGCCAAAGAATTATTGTGTTTGAAAGAACAATATGTCTATATGCTGCCATAGCAGATTCATGGCACACTAAGCCCCCGAACTATTTTTAATTTGTCCGTTTTACCCTGAAAACCCCCGTTTACAGATGTCGCGCAACCGCTTTTGTGGGTAAATAATTATATGTATTATTCAAAATGTCTGTCATTTTTAGCTTAGAATCATTAATTGATGTTTAATATTTTGTTTAAAAAAAAACGACTTTAAAAAATTATTCACTCGAATATTTTAAACTTTTAAACACATTACGTCACAATGAAAAAAAAATACTGTCTGTAAAAAAGTCACGGATATCTAACTCAAAACTATCGCTTAATTGTATGTTTTTTTTTTTTGTTACTATCGCATTTTCTCCGATATGTTAGATGATAAATAATCGATCCAAACAAAGAAAAATTGAAAAACAACACAAAAATGTTTAAAAGGGTAAATATATGAAAAAGAACATATCGACCACACCTTGATGTCTGCGAATTCTGCATCGCGATCCTTGTCATATTACCATGTTTCACCCAAAAAATTCCCCCAAAATCCAGGTGTGGCCATTCGCAACTGTGTCTTGACACTCACTGATACATGCGACATGGAGTTTTTGGATCGAAACAAGGTAAGTACGCGATAATATCTCGTTAAAGTCATGGTGTCTTTAATTCTGCTCTCGTGTGCTCTCACCACCAGATAGGGTTTTGCGGTTTAAAAAATATATTTTTTTTTTCCTCAAAAAATTCCCTCCAGTCCAAAATTTTTCTTCCCCCAGAAAATTGAGATTTTAAGCTTTCCCATGATGTATCACACATGCATATTGGACAAATTTGAAATTTGGCCAAATTGGGGGTCTCAGAGCGGAACTTAGAGTCACCTGAGTGTTTTCCGCCCTCTATATTTCAAATTTCAAGCTATTTGCTTACTATTCTTTTTCTGCTTTATTTCAATTTCTGAATTCAACTATCTTTTTTTTTTAAATTCTATTCGTGATTTAATGCAATTTTTATATTTAATTTTATTTCCTGTTTCGATTGTCTTTGTTTTAATGTTCTTTTGATTTAATGTGATTTTTATGATCTTCATGTGATGTAAAGCACTTTGAATTGCCTTGTGTTGAATTGTGCGATACAAATAAATTTGCCTTGCCTTCTCAAATGTTGATATCTAGCTTCCGCTTTATTCTTGTACAAGTGTTATCTAAAAATTCATAAATCAGAGCACAGCTGTCTACATCTTGAGGCGAGGGAGGGCAGGCAGGCAGGTGCTTTGAAGGGTAAAGCTGTACGTCAAAAGATACAATGTAATTGGTAAGAGCGCAGCCTGGCCTTCCAGGCGTCATGAGATGACTTATTTTCACATATTTTGTCTTATACTAATGGGACCATTGTTCATCATATTACGTATTTTGTCTTATCATGGAACCATTTTTTTTTTTACCAGTTAACCCCGCCTTCCAGTATTAGAACAGTCCTCTGAACTCCACCCACATGAGAGCATCGTTGTACTCTGTGTGTAACTGATTTTCTCCTTTTGATCATAAGTAAACTTTTAAACGACTTCTGGAGCGAGAACCTTTTTCTTCTACAAACAAAGGGAAAACGGATTTTCTCCCCTGACACTTCATCCTTCAAAGGTCTGTACTGAGCAATCATCACACACTAATTGTAACTCGTAGCATCCTCTTTCACTCTTGGTAAACTTTTGTTAACACTTTATAATAACTATCCGTTTTACTAGTTAATAGATCATTAGTAAACTGTTGATAAATGATTTATTGTTGATTTGTGAAGTATTTGTTAACAGTTTGTTAAGCATTCACAGGGTGTTCCAATATGGTTGACCCCATTCTAAATGCCCATGCTAGTTGATGAATCTTAATAAAACTATATACACTTTATGTTGAAGGTCATAAGTTTTACTGGTTAAATATACAAAAAGAAAAGTACAAATATTTGTTGGTTCTATGGCAGATTTTCATAAATGTGCAACATGAGCGCTGCCAGCAAAATGCCTTATCAAAATGCCTTTTCTTTTGCAGTGAACGGCATTTCTTAACCTGAAAAGATAGACATGCCAAATGTTACACACAAGATCATGAAAGGTTTCTACACAAACTGTGTTTCAGGTTAAGAAAACCCTGTAAATGCTTTACAAACTGTTAACAAATACTTCACAAATCAACAACAAATCATTTATCAACAGCTTAATAATGATCTATTAATGAGTAAAACGGGTAGTTATTATAAAGTGTTACCAAACTTTTTTTTTTTTTTACCCACAGTTCGTGGCGTCCAAGTAGGTATAATTAATTGAAAATAATCTACTGTTTTCCTGCTGATTGTGTATTATCACCAAGTTGGGCGTTGTCCTTGTAGATAGATGCTACAATATGTTGCTCGTCTGTCAATGTTCATTCGAAATAGTTGTAAACCTTTACTTACTTATTTCTGGAGTAATTTTTTTTTTTAACTTTACAGACAAAAACATTTTTAGTGGAAGTCGACTAAACTTAGCAATATTAGTTTTGAGTTTTCGGTCAACAAAAACTGGACGAAGACAAACACATTTTGAGATGACTAAAATATGTCTTAGACTAATAAGTATTATCATCCAAAAGACTATGACAAAAATAAAAAGGGCTGCGAAAAACAACACTGTGTTCAACATATGTGTCCAAGTCTGTATTTTGTAATGTTTTTGCTTTTGACATATCGTGCAATGATTTAAGGACATTGTTTTTGAATCACCCTGTATATTGTGCTATTATCTAAATTTCTATTATTTATTTTTTTTGTCAAATGATGCATTTTTGACAGCAACAGATGACAATATGATCATTCAAAAATTGCACATTTGCACAAATAGCCCAAGGGGGCAGTTTTGGCCTACGAGCTTCATGTTTAAGACCCATGCGTGCCTATGATCTTCATCATCCTCATCATCATCTCTTGCATTGTGCATCATTATAGCTGGCTGACTGAACACCGAGGTCCTGCGCTGTGAACTTGGAGAAGCAAAAGTTGAACAGGTAAGAAAATTCAATTATTAGTGCTGTTTGTTTACTGGACATCAGCAAGAGATCATTGGCCGCTCTTTGCGTTTGTATCACCATCAACAGCACAGAAAAATGATCATTCTATGCTACACTCAAAAAAATGAATCAGGCAGGTTGTAAAGTTTATTAAAAGACAGTGTGCATTTTCAGCAAGCCATCATGTTTCCAAGGTGAGCATGACTGAATCATGCAGTCTCTACATAAACATGAACAGTGAATGAGGAGCTTGATTAGATATTGTTGATGCAACATAATGTTAATGTGTCTTTCCATCTAATTGCAATAGTCTCGTGATTTGTCGCGAGATTTAAAAGTAGGATTGCCAACTCCCTGAAAAATTAAGGGACACGTCATTGGTACCGTCACCATTGAATTATTATTTTGTATGTGAAAAGAGATTTTTTTAATTAGATGGAAGTTTGAAAGGCAAAGGCCCAGGTAGTAAAATTCCTCAACTTTATTTTTATTTATTTCTTTCATAATCTTATTATTATCCACATTTTTTCGGCACAGTGGAGACTCCAAACCGTTTGACCGACCGGCACCGTTTGAATATCAACATGACCGGAACTCCATTCATTTTTAATGGCAAACATTTTCCCTTCATTTTCAATGACATGAAAACATCGGTGGTTGTGATTTTTGACCACTTACCATTACAGCCCATTGACATTGAAGTGGCGCCTAAGTAAGTCAATACCACTGACAGCTATGTACGTCCATGCCATTGACTATCATGAATGTTGCTACTATTGATGCCAATGTACTGGATTCCAGTGAGGCATATATAAATGGATGCCATTGATGGCCATTTACGTTAAAATTAGGCCTGTCAAACAATGAAAATTTTTAATCGAGTTAATCACAGCTTAGAAATTAATTCATCGTAATTAATCGCAATTCAAACCATCTCTAAAATATGCCATATTTTTCTGTAAATTATTGTTGGAATGGAAAGATAAGACAAGACGGATATATACATTCAACATACTGTACATAGGTACTGTATTTGTTTATTATAACAATAAATCCACAAGATTGCATTAACATTATTAACATTCTTTCTGTGAAAGGGATCCACGGATAGATTCTTAAAGGATAAATGTGAGTTTGTATATTGTGACTAAATATTGCCATCTAGTGTATGTGTTGAACTTTCAGTAAATGATAATGTAGTGACAAAACAGTTCTGCCCAAATGCATGATGGGAATTGGGTAACCATGACTGTGTGTGGCGGCTGCAAATAATATATCTTCTCTGTGTTGTGTACAATGCAGGGTGTTAAGAAAAAGATCAACTCCTGTCATTCTTCCCCACGTTGCTCGCCTCAATAGTTATAATTTTTGTGGAAGTGATGTCAAAGCTATACGCAATTAAAAGCACGGTCCAAATGAATGCCTGTATCCACTCCACTCACCTGTCACTGCCTCTTAGCTCTGTATGTACGTAGAACGTCGCCATTGTAGACTGTTTGCGGCAATGCGTGAATGAGTCGTTCCGTGCATCCGTTAAATATTTTAACGTGATTAATTTAAAAAATGAATTACCGCCCGTTAACGCGATAAATTTGACAGCCCTAGTTGTGCCTTATGTTGGCTCAACATGTGTGCTTTATGTTAAAAGAACACAAATGTTAAATGCTGAAGGAAAGCAATATTAGCAGGTGCAAATTCTTTCCATCATTTTTTTATGTCAGTTCAACACCCCATTTTTTTGAGTGCTAGTACACTCATGAGTGTAGTCTCTAGTACACTCATAAAAATGGGGTGTTGAACTGACATAAAAACAGAAAAAGTGTGACGATTGCAGGAGTGCCTAAATGTATAAATTTATTGTTTTTCAGTAAGCCACAATCAAATAACCCTTTCTGGATTCTTCACGGAACAAAAGTATATAATATAATATAATATAATATAATATAATATAATATAATATAATATAATATAATATAATATAATATAATATAATATAATATAATATAATATAATATGATTAATTAAATAGATAATAACCAAATAACCCTCTCTGGGTTCTTCACAGAAAAAAGCCAGGAAATAAATAACACAGTTAAAAAAAAAAAAAAATTCAGGGGGCCGGTCCAAATGTTGAGGCGGGCCGGACCCCTGGGCTAAATGATTAATGCAAAATAAATCTGAAGTGACTTATACTAACTACTACTAACTACTAACCAATACTACAGTGAATCACAAAAGTGAGTACACCCCTCGCATTTCTGCAGATATTTAAGCAGTACTCAATTTGACATTTAGGGATGTACATAGTTTCTATGCGGTGTATTTACTTTTGTTGCCAGGAGTTTGGATATTAATGGCTATATTTTGAGTTATTTTGAGGGGAAAATAAATGAACTCTATTATATAAGCTGCACACAGACTACTTTTCATTGTGTCAAAGTGTCATTTTGTCAGTGTTGTCCCATGAAAAGATATACTTAAATATCTGCAGAAATGTGAGGGGTGTACTCACTTTTGTGTTACACTGTACACTGTTACATCTGTTGGTTCAGGTGATACACTGTTCGAGTCAAAACTATGTTTTACCAAAACCACTGAAGAAACATTTTGAAAACTTCCAGAATAAATTTTATTAGCAAATTTAAATTGCAATATTTGAACATAACTTATAATTATTATATTAACATATACACAATAAATACAAACTTGTTAATAATAAGTGAAAAGGGGTAAATGTAAGTCTGAACATAATGAATTCACTTGATAATGGTAGTGGTAATTTTATCCTTATAAGATGTGGGAAGACAATCAAATTACCAATTTAACTGAACTCATTGTACAGTGATGGAATGTAACGATTATATTCAAATTAATATATACAATATTAATATATGATTGTGCATGCATTTGTAAGTAAATTTACAGCCACAGTTTATGGAGTTATGTGAGCAATCTGCTATGAAATTTGTAAAGACGTTAGCATTCGTAGCATTTAAGCTATCAGACTTTTTTAAAGCAAATTAGGCTAATTTAATCTACTAAATGAAAACCAATTGTTCTGTGTCAAGTGTTTTATTGTTAAAATTTGTGTCGTTTTGAACATAAGTGTATATATGTGTGTAACATCTTTACAAATTGCCAAAAGTGAAAAGCTTTAAAAAGTACAATTGCCTTGTTTGCTGTCTGTCCAGGTGAACAACTTTACCTTTAGTGAGGACAGAACATGTTATATTAATAATGTAAAAAAAAAAAAAAAAAAAAAAAAAAAAAAAGATACTGTGAGGTACAATAACACACTGTTTACGCGACTAAAAAGACAAACAAACTCAAAACGACTGGTGACAAAATGGCAAACAAGACACCGGCGTCATAAAGTCGAAATTGCGTAAATCGAGTATGTCGTAAACCAGGGACTACCTGTACTTCGTTACTGCACTTAAGTACATTTTTGTGTATCTGTACTTCTTTTTACTAATCTACATTTTACAGCAAGTATCTGTTGTCGCCTGCGTTACACGTTACTTTTGTTTTCTCGTTTTCATTTTCATGCCTCTGTCGCAATCCATAAACCCCGTGCAACTATACCGTAACTGAGCACTAGAGGAAGCAACATGCAAGATTAGGCAGGTGAACAAGATATTGACCAATAAAAACCACCACACTTTTGTACGGTAGGTGGCTGTATACACATGATAGTTGTTTGCGACTCCCCATTAAGCTAGGTTTTGGAGTTTTTGAGCTTGTTGAGCATCTGTTTACAGTGCAGTCAATGTTATTGCTTGATTTTTCCATTCTGCACAGTTTTAAATAAAACTGAGAGGTCAATGAATGTTTTGGTTCTTTGAATATTGATTCAGATTTCTGTAGGCCTTTGTATATATAAATGTTTATGTATGCAATATATATATATAGAGGGGTTGGACAAAATAATGGAAAGACCTTTAAAAAATGAACCAAAACTCATTTAATAGGTCCGCCTTCTGCGGCAATTACAGCCTCAATTCTCTGAGGTATTGATTCATACAACCTGTGATTTTTTTCCAAAGGATTTTTAAGTGATTCTTTAGTTAGAATACCCTCTAAGTCTTTTAGAGACGATGGCGGTGGAAATCGACGTCTTAAATGAATCTCTAAAACTAACCATAAATGCTCAATAATGCTGAGGTCTGGGGATTTTGCCGACCATACAAGATGCTCAACTTTATCAGAATGTTCCTCATGCCATTCTTTAACAATTATGTCCAATGATTATGATGTTAAAATGTTTGGTCTTTCCATTATTTTGTCAAACTCCTGTTTCCTGGCTGGCCTTTGATGTGACTGTGTTCTTTATTTGCCAGCATGCAAATGGCGATGATGGCGTGGCGCCTCCTGTGGTCTTTTGTCCTAATGGGAGTGTTGAGCTGCGTGGCTCTGGAAATCCACCCGGAGGAGTCCCAGTATTACGCCGCCGAAGGCTCCGATGTCACAATGCATTGCCAGTACAATGACACCCTGAACAACTCGGGGTACATCATATGGGATTCCGCCCCCTTTGGTGTCTCCCCACCGCTCATCATTAGGTTCAGTGACGGCCAGTTGCTCTCCGGTCGTTACGAACCGATGAAGGGCAGGATCCGTTTCACGGCACGCGAGCCCCAAAATGGAGACGCTTCTATCACCATTAGCAACGTCAGTCGCTCAGACGCGATGACTTACAGTTGCGCTGTGAAGAAGTTACCTGAAGCGGAGAAGATAATGACCCTGACGGTCATGAAGCCGCCAAGTCAACCGATATGCAACGTGCAAGGGGAATTCGCCCAAGGCAATAACGTGACGCTCACATGCTTGTCTTTCCATGGTGAATCCCCTCTGACGTACACCTGGGCCAAGATCTGCGGAAACCAGGTCCTCCCCACCAATGCCGTGGTGGACTCCGTAAGAGGCACCATGCGAGTAGATAGTATCATCGAACAAGACTGTGGAAGCTATCGCTGCACAGTGGAAAGCTTGGTCGGAAGCAAAAGCTGTGAGCTCGTCCTCCCCTGCCCGGACGTGCCAGAAGCCCACATGTCCTCCGCGCTGCTGATTACCATCTCCATCACGGTGGTCCTCGTCATCCTTGCTGTTTCCATCATCACCACTGGCTGCTTGTGGTGGTCCGGAAAGAAGACAGGGCAGTATAACTTCAGTGATGTGCCACCTCCTTCCCGATGGATTCCAAAAATAATAGAGATTCTGCCGTCTTTGCACTACGAGGTGAGAAACATGCACATCAGGCAGAACATTTACATAAATAGCAGGGGTACAACAGTACACACAAGTCACGGTTTGGTATAACGGAAAAACTTTAAAAAGTTTTTTTTTTCTTTTTTTTGTCACGGCATTTCAAAGTTTTCTATTAGCTAAACCTAAAAAATCATCTTTTTTTTAAAAGTGCAAAATAAATAGAAGAAAACATCAAACTTGTGAATTTTTGTTTTTATGGTTCTAACGTTCTTTAATTCAGTTCAATGTTCAACACATATTAAACTATTTCCAGTTGACCTACACACCGACATATATGTATACATTATACATAAATTTTGGGGGGAAAATGTGAAAAAAGATGCCTTTCCAATGCTACATTGAACATACACACAAATTGGTGGGGGGCACTAATTTGTGGTTTTTCACTAATCGCAACAGGTTCTGGTCCCCATTTCCTGCGAAAAAGAAAAAGGAGGGATCACTGTATATTTACATACTGTTAGCATTAGCCTAATTCTAACCCAAATGCGATGAGTTACATTTAGTGTGTGATGATCACTCAGCAGAGTCAGCACAGACCTTTAAAAGCCAAAGCAACATTGCATATTTTCTCTGGCTAAACAAATCTTAATCTTAAATCTTACTCTGAAGCTAACTAAAAATACAAATGTTGCGCAATGTGAACGTGTGACGGGAACTATGCCGCATTTTCGTCTCGTTGTAGTCTCATCAGATGAAAACTGGGATTTGTCTTACGTTTTAGTCTCCCAAGACACATTTTTAACTCGTCATCATGTTATCATCATGAAAAAAATTGTTCATTGACAATTTGTTTTTGTTTTAGTCATCGTTGACTAAAACAACACTGAATCTCACTCAGTGTTTCAATGACTTCAGCTATGGCAAAAGTAATATAAACATTTCCTGATTTGAAGTTATAAAATAAATGCACTTTAAATAGTGTTAGTAATCCTGCAATTGATAGTTCCTAGCCTGTACTGTCGCACTGACCCGTGATTCCACATACAGTGACGGTACGGGATGACTACAAATACCAATACACTCTTAATAACTATTCTAAATAATGACCTCCTCTCTGTTGCACAGGCCAAAGACCAGACCGTCACCATGTCCGCTTGATCACAGCGCCATTTCGCTTGCTTCAAGACTGAAGAGTGAGTTTTTCAAATGTAGAAAATTAAATATTCCGGATAAATTGAATACTTTGATGGTTGTCAATAAACTTGTTTGAACTTTGGGTCACATCCTATTCATTTGGGGGCATTTTTGGGTTGCTACCAGTTAATTTTTCTCACTGAAATGTAAGTTAAAATACAGCGTATCACAAAAGTGAGTACACCCCTCCTATTTCTACAGATATTTAGGTATACCTTTTCATAGGGACAACACTGACAAAATGACACTTTGACACAATGAAAAGTAGTCTGTGTGCAGTTTATATAATAGAGTTCATTTATTTTCCCCTCAAAATAACTCAAAATATAACCATTAATATCTACACCCCAGGCAACAAAAGTGAGTACACCCCTACGAAAAAACGTACATCCCCAAATGTCCAAATTGAGTACTGCTTGTCATTTTCCCTCCAAAATCTCATGTGACCTGTCACAGGAGTGCTGTCAGCATTGTAGCATAGATTGAAGAGGTGGGGGGTCAGCCTGTTAGTGCTCAGACATTTTGGACGGAAAATGACAAGCAGTACTCAATTTGGACATTTAGGGATGTACGCAGTTCCCATGCGGTGTAATCACTTTTGTTGCCAGGGGTTTAGAAATAAATGGCTATATTTTGAGTTATTTTGAGGGGAAAATAAATGAACTCTACTATATAAGCTGCACACAGACTACTTTTCATTGTGTCAAAAGTGTCATTTTGTCAGTGTTGTCCCATGAAAAGATATACTTAAATATCTGCAGAAATGCGAGGGGTGTCCTCACTCTTGGGATACACTGTAGTATTGGTTAGTAGTTAGTAGTAGTTAGTATAAGTCACTTCAGATTTATTTTGCATTAATCATTTTGCCCAGGGGTCCCCAAACTACGGCCCTCCACATTTGGACCGGCCCCCTGAATTTTTTTTGGGCTGCTTGATTTGTCTAGCAGAGAAAATAACTCCCCTTAAAAACAACAGTTTTTCTTTGTAAATATTCTTAATGTATTCATTCATTCATCTTCCATGCCGCTTATTCCTCACGAGGGTCGCGGAGGTGCCGGAGCCTATCCCAGCTAACTACGGGCAGTAGACAGGGGACACCCTGAACTGGTTGCCGGCCAATCGCAGATATTCTTAATGTAAGCCAAATAATTTTTGCAAGAAAAAATACAAATCATAATTAAATCAATTTTTATAAGGATTACGACGCAAATTTTAAGTACTTTCTGAAAACAATAGGGCTGGAATCAATTCAATTTTGAAACCAAATCAGCATCCCCGATAGCAGGTATCTTTGCTTTGGGTATGGCGTCAGCTCGCTAGATTCACATAGCAATCATGCCTGCTAAACGTCAGTGCGCCAGATGCGGCGGGGATCATCAAGCTGACAGTCCAAATGATAGGTTACGCACAGTTCCGGGCCATACCGTGTAGACAGGATGTGCTCACCATCGAAAATTTTTAACGGTCGACGAGTGACATCACAACTCCGCGCACTCTGAAGGCGAGGCATCCACGCTGTGACACTAAACAGGACAACACTCAGGATTCAAGACACAACATCTCGGCGGACTGCAAATGTTGATGGTAAGTGCTTTATTCAAAGTCCTAATCGCGTTTTGTCACTTCTTGACTGTTAAACAAGTTATTCAATCAAGCGTTAACAAAATAACCAGTGTATTTAAGTTACCTGCCATGTCTCCACGTCATCCCAATTTTGTTGCAGAACAACATATGAAGGGAGAACGCATTTACTCTGTATTGCTGTAAATGTTTCAATGTTGGAAGCCCTTAGGGCCCCTGCCCCCTGAGCCAAGCTCTTCCTCCTTGTGTTTGTGTACACTGCTGGCCAAAAGTATTGGCACACCTGCAATTCTGTCAGATAATGCACAATTTCTCCCAGAAAATGATGGCAATTACAAATGCTTTGGTAGTAATTTCTTCATTTATTTTGCTTGCGATGAAAAAACACAAAAGAGAGAGAAAAAAACAACTCCAAAAATGGGCTGGACAAAAGTATTGGCACCCTCAGCCTAATACTTAATAGCACAACCTTTGGACAAGATAACGGCGAACAATCCGGTATCCATCAATGAGTTTCTTACAATGCTCTGCTGGAATTTTAGACAAATTTTCTTTAGCCAACTTCTCCAGGTCTCTGAGATTTGAAGGGTGCCTTCTCCAAACTGCCATTTTCAGATCTATCGTCAGGTGTTCTATAAGATTCAGGTTTGGACTCATTGCTGGCCATTTTAGAAGTCTCCGGTGCTTTCTCTCAAACCATTTTCTAGTGCTTTATGAAGTGTGTTTTGGATCATTGTCCTGCTGGAAGACCCATGACCTCTGAGGGAGACCCAGCTTTCTCACAGTGGGCCCTACATCATGCTGCAAAATCTCTTGGTAGTCTTCAGACTTCTTAATGCCATGCACACGGTCAAGCAGTCCAGTGCCAGAGGCAGCAAGGCAACCCCAAAACATCAGGGAACTTCAACCATGTTTGACTGTGGGGACCGTGTTCTTTTCTGTGAAGGCCTAGTTTTTTTCCTGTAAACTGTATGTTGATGCCTTCTCCCAAAAGCTCTACTTTTGTCTCATCTGACCAAAGAACATTCTTCCAAAACTGTTTCGGCTTTCTCAGGTAAGTTTTGGCAAACTCCAGTCTGGCTTTTTTTTTGTCTCTGCGTCAGAAGTGGGGTCTTCCTGGGAATCCCTACGCTAGAGTCCTTTTTCATTCAGACGCCGACGGATAGTATGGGTTGACACTGTCAGGACAGCTTGAATTTGTTTGGATATTAGTCGAGGTTCTTAATCCACCATCGGCACAATCTTTCATTGAAATCTCTCGTCAATTTTTCTTTTCCAAAGTGCCGTTGGGTTTAAACTTATTGATGACACTGTGCACAGTAGACACAGGAACATTCAAGTCTTTGGAGATGGACTTTTAGCCTTGAGATTGCCCATGCTTCCTCACAATTTGCTTCTCAAGTCCTCAGACAGTTCTTTGGTCTTCTTTCTTTTCTCCATGCTCAACGTGGTACACACAAGGACACATGACAGAGGCTAAGTCAACTTTAATCCAATTTAAATGGCTGCAAGTGTTATTTAGTTATTTCCACCACGAGTTATGTGCCACAGGTAAGTACCAGGTGCTGTTAATTACCCAAATTAGAGAAGCATCACATGATTTTTCAAAGGGTGCCAATACTTTTGTCTGGTCCATTTTTGGAGTTTTGTGTAAAATTATTTTTTTCCTCCCATTCTCTTTTGTGTTTTGTCATTGCAAGCAAAGTAAATGAAGATATTACTACCAAAGCATTTGTAATTGCAATCATCTTCTGAGAGAAATTCAGCACAATGACAGAATTGCAGGGCTGCCAATCTTTTTGGCCAGCAGTGTATGTGTGTCACTGCCTTGACTGCAGGATTGTACAGATGGGTGACCCTGGGACCAGGTGCAGGTGATCTTCAGCAGCTTACGTAAATCGGTCCTTGGCCTCAAATCATCGCCAGATCAACAACTCAACTACACAAGTTGGTGAGGCCAGCTTTCAGCTAACAAAGAATCTTGTAATCCTTATACTGAACGTTTTTTTTTGTCCCCCCCAGATCCTGTACTGCTTGCGTGTCCGTTCCCCTGTTCTATCACCAAATTGCCCACCGGATTCTTCGGACTCTATCTGCCACTCCCTCTCATCGTCAATCAATTCTTGTTACCACTGCCAGTTTGCCCCAGTTTGCCTCGTAACTCCAGAACCTTAAAGTGGAAGTTCAGAATTTTTGACAGTAGACTTAATCTTCAAGGAAGCGTTTAATGGGTTTAATTAGTTGTTGGAGTTGATTTCAACAAATTACGTGCAGTTTGTAAGGTATTTGTTAGTTTCAGGGCTCCGGAGTGGCTAAGCATAGCGCGAGTCAATGGTCCCGTCCTAGCATGCAAATAAAAAAACGATACAGATTTACGAACAGGTCCAACATAGTGAAATAAATTCAAAATGGTTGAAAATTGTTCCAAAACACCCATGCGGCCGAAACAATTGTCACAACAAACTGCCGTACTTCATTTCATTCTTCAAGACTTTTTTTTTTTTTAATGCTAAATACGACCACAATAAAACTGAAAATATAAGTGGAAAAAAAGGATGTGATATCACTCCGCTCTGCTCCTCTGCAGAGCTGCTGGTTTAAAAATGTTGCTGTTCACACTGCAATTATTGACATCTAAAGGTAAGTTTTAATAATTTTATCCGGAAAATATAGCCAACACTATTGATAGAATGGGTCATCGATGATATTCATGTGTGAACATGTTTTTTGATGGCTTGCTAAATTAGCCCAATTGAATCGCGCTAGCTTAGCCATTCCAGAGCACTGAAACAAATAACTAACATACTACACAGAATTGGTTGAAATCAACTCCACCAACTCGTTAAACCCTAGCTAACTCTAAGATTAAGCCAGATGTCAAAAATTCTGAACTTCCCCTTTAACAAATACAATCTGTTGTTTAGTCTAAAAATGGGTCACCTTTAATGTGGAGTTTCTTGTTCCAATTTGTGAAAAATGTAATGTTATGGTCCATTAACATGTTAGCATTAATAAACAGCATGAAAAAGAAGTGTTGTCATTATTGCTTTTAATAGACAATGTTAATTTGCCATATAAAGACATTACAGTATGATACATTGAACAAAATGGACCCCACATTTAACCTGTGCTGGTCCAGATTGGGTAACATTTGTGACATATCCAGGCCATGCATTAATGTAGTTTCTGCTACTTTGGACCAGTTCTGGCCCAAAATTGTTTGCTGATTCGGCCAGTGAATCCATACTGAGTGCGGCCCACTCTTCAAAATGGCACTGGGGCAGATCCTCATCTGGCCCTTGTCCACTCCAGTGATATTTTGCTATCTGGGTTGCAATTATGGTGGCGGTATGGGATGGAGCTGCGGGGACGCGCGCATTTTCTACTTAAAACTTTTTAAGTTTAAAACAAACCCAAATAACATTTAAATATGAAAGATGAATATGTAACGACAATTTAAGTGCCAATTTAAAATAAATTATAGCGGTCAGTAGAATAGAATGGATTTCAAAACACTTATCTACAGGCATATGCCTATATCCAATATATGGCTAGGTGCGGCACTACAGTAATCTACAAGTAATGTAAAATGTAAATAACAACTAGCAAGGTGAAAATAACACCTGTCATTTTTCATCATCCATAATGGCTTTGAAAAGTCCCTATTATTCAAATCAATAAGTTACATTAATTAAACATCATTGTCCTTGAAATTAGTTCCACCGTGTTGTCAGCTTCAAGACAAGACTTAAGCAGAAATTTAAAAGAATGTGCGTTTAAGAGCCCAGGCAGACAGACATCTTGCAAAAAGCAAGCATGGCCTTGCTTACATTGCAACACAACGGGTATGGTGTGCACTAAAACGGCAAAAAAGACTCGAAGAACTTCCTCGACGAAATACTGCATTCACGTTTTGCCGAACAATGAGTGCAGTTGAGTGGAAAAAGAGATGCCAGGATGATGGGGTCTGCAAGGACTGCCAGCGCTGGAGGGTCTGGACTGCAAGTACGTGGATGAAGCCAAAAATTTGGAAGAAATCTCAAGAACCCTTCGCCTCTCGGTACATTTTCAACACGGGTTAAACAAAACTCGCATTGATGTGCACTAAGCTTGGAGGTTAATTTTTATTGTCTTTCTTGACTCCATTATGACTTGTGGTGCTCCACTTCACCATGCAATTGCATTTAAAAGAAATCCCCAAACTTTCGAACATAATAACCCCATTTTTGGGGAAAAATGTAACTATAATGTGATTCAATATTTTTATTGTGTAATTTTGCAATATGTTTTCATAAAATTTTCAATGCATATTTTATGAATAAGTACATATTTACATTCATGAAATATTAAAACAAACAAAATTAGCTAGAAAATGCAATCCCTGGGAAATTGGAGAGATGCTCTGCTGGCAAATAAACTTCCGGGTCACTACAAGTTGATTTTGGGGCATTAGCAGGTCATTTTTTGTTGGTTTTTGGTCACTTCCTATTAAATTTGTGGCATTTACAGGTCACATCCTGTTTATTCACTTCCTTTTAATTTTGGCGCCTTTACGGTCCACTTCCTGTTGATTTTGTGCATTTCTGACACGCTTCCTGTTGAGTTTTGGGCTGACCTGCTACATTGATGGTGAAGCTAGAGTAGTACCATAAACCAGCCACAAGATGTCCCTTTAGGTCTTTGTCCTGAAATTGCCTGACCCACTCGGTGGGGAGCTAGATTTTGTGGAAAAGATTGGCATATTCGAAAAGGCATAAAGTCTGCAGAAGAAGCATAAGGGGTTAACAACAAATTTAAACAATTTTAAACTGTGAGGGATAAAACTGCCCTGCATCGATGTCGTGAGTGTGATCAAAGAGGACAAGTTAAAGGTTAAGGCAAGTCTGGGGTTGCCCGCACCAAGCGCCCCTACTCGTACCAACGAGATGGAGTCAGCCATCTTCCCACATTCCACAAGATGAGGGTGTGATTGACAGGTTAGCCATCTTCCCACATTCCACAGGACGAGGGTGTGATGGACAGGATATCTGCCAGTCATTCCCTGAATAAGCCACTGTTGTCTCGTATGACCATGAAATGGAAGACAAATAATAATGACTTTTAGAAGCCCAGCCACACGGATAATATCTACAAGCATCCAACTCGAAAGTCACTTGTTCGTTTCCCGGGATGGATACACATTCTCCGCTGGTTGTGACTGAAGTGGAGGATTCCGCCCAATATGCTCCGATGGTCACAATCTCGGTTGATAGCGGAACGGGGCAGTCATCGGCGGATGTGATAAGAAGTAGGGAGAGGCCAAAAAGCCAACCGAAGGAGTGCATCATCATTCTCGGAGTGAAGTTTCGCATCTTTGCCTCTAGGATGGCTCTGATCATTTGAGTGCACAGTTAACTTCTTTGGGACCTTAGGGTAGACTACCTGGTTTCAGGCCGAGTCACCGGGATTATTCTGCTCTTATACCGTGAACTCACCTCTGTTGAATGATGTCATCAAGAAGGGTCAGCCGACACTTAGTTGGACCTTAGTGGGTCGCGAGGTGGAGAAAGCGTCTGGCCTGATGGGGTGTTTGCCGGTCTGGTAGAGGAGATATGGAACCAGGTGTCCCCTTTTACCGAGAGACGAACTGCGAATGACGTCCTCTCAGTGACTTTGTGGGGACCTGTCCACCTGGGTTCAGACCATTTACGTTTAATCACTTTTAAACAAACATGTTAGCAGTCATTCAAGTCTGGAGGGGCGTCAGTCTGTCCTTTCTCTCATATGAGGAAAAAGTAAATGTTAATTGTTTGAGTTCAGACGGGCCTGGACCCTCCTGCACTTCTAGAGGAACTGTTGGGGCCGGAAATGATCTGTTAGTGTGACATTCAAAAGGAGTCCAGCCTTTCGCTGAATTCAATGACATTCTCGCATTCATTAATGCTAATGGCAGAGCCTGTAGCCAATTAAGATTTGAGGAGGCCAAGGCCTCGGCCAGTTTTTCTTTAACTCACTTGCTCCCAAAACGTTTTAATTGTTTCAGTGTCCCAAAGACGTATTTTATGTTTTTCTTTTTTTTTTTTCATAAAAGACATCTCTGGGTCCTGATTCAACTGAGCTCCAGAGCATAAAGATGAAAATCCATTTTAAAGCAATAAAACTGGCCACTGGAGGGCAGTAGCGCATTTGATAAGACCCACAACCTGATTCAACAGCAACAAAAGGCCAGGCTGCACGGTCAGAGCGCTAGGGGAATGATGCCAGGCGGCGGACGACCGAGCAGAACAACCGAGAGGACGCCCGGGATGCCAGGCGCTGGACGACCGAGCCGAACGACCGGGACCACCAGTGCAGCGGGCTCACCGCGCAGATCCCGCAAAGACAAAGAAAATCCATCTTTATGAGACAGGCAGTGATGAGGGAAAAGTTTACCCGGCTGTCGACGCGACAACAGCGTCATCTCTCAGTTAGTTATTAGTTACTTTGCTATCAAAAGCTCAATTTGTCTTGTTCTTTATGATATTTTGGAAACGAAAAACATTATTCAGATGTTTGGGATGTAACTACACTCTAAAAAAAAATCCACTGGCTCTACTTAAAAAAATTGTTGTAACAATTTGCATTTAATTTTTTAAGTAAATTCAACTAAGCAATGATTGAGTACTTCCCTTATAAATTTTCTAACTGGACTAACTCAATTAGTATAGTTGAACCATCATTATTTATTGTCCTCCACAAGCTTTATTGTGTAGAACCAACTCAATTTTTATAGCATTAATAAGAAATAAAACTACTTCATTTAGGTTGCTATAACTCCTTCATTTTAATTTCTCAACTCAAAAGTTGATGCAAAATGGTACTTAAATTTATTGAGTAAGAGCAACTCATTCATTTTCCATGCCGCTTTTTCCTCACGAGGGTCGCGGAGGTGCTGGAGACTATCTCAGCTAACTATGGGCAGTAGGCAGGGGACACCCTGAACTGGTTGCCAATTGCAGGGCACAAGGAGACATACAACCATTCAGGCACACTCATACCTACGGACAATTTAGAGTGCTCAATCAGCCTACCATGCATGTTTTTGGGATGTGGGAGGAAACCGGAGTTCCCGGAGGAAACCCATGCAGGCACAGGGAGAACATGCAAACTCCACACAGGAAGGCCGAAGCCTGGGATTGAACCCTTGATCTCAGAACTGTGAGGCGGACGTGCTAACCACTCAGCCACCGTGCCGCCTAAGAGTAACTTGTTTTTCTAAAATAAATTGGACATGGCAACTCCAGTTTTATTTGGAAAAAAATATATATTTCAAAACTCAAAAGAATGGACAAAATGAAACTGCAGAGCAAAACCAATATAAACATCCTAAACCTTGTCAACAGTTCACTTCAGGTGCAGGTATAAACGAAAAGCGTACTTCCAGTACGTTGATACACAGATATGGCACAACAACACACAGTGCAAAACAAGTTTACAACAAAATGTTTGCAAATGTACAAACAATATAGGGTGATTGAAAACTCCTGTTTTAAGATAATTTATTTAAATGTTGTAAACATTTTTGTAATTTTTTGAGTATGCTGCTTGATGCATGGTAATGAAATCTGTTTTCATTTTCTTTCTGACTGCAAATATTGTAAGGCAGAAAATGGCCAATTCTTTTCCCGTGGTAATATGCACATGTGATGGGAATTTAGGAAGTTGCACCAACTTAATAATGGAATAGAAATTAAATTTCACTCACTTAATCTTTCCCTTTGTTACGTGAAAGCAGAAAAGCTTATTAAAAAACAATATACTTTTAAGTTAATACGTCTTTCTTAATATTTAATTTTGATTAACTCCATAAAAGAAGTTACCTACTTAATAAAACTGAATGAATAGTAAAAAAAAGTCATTTTTATGTTGAAAAAACTCATGTTTTCAAGTCATACCAACTAGCCTCATGAATCATTTTTTAGAGTGTAAAGCAAAAAATAGCTCTGTTAAAGTCAAAGTTATGTTTGAAATGTATGCTTTTACAAAAAGCTCAAGTTCTCTGTTTTTTTCATCAGAAATTGGAAAATTGCTCAAACTAAGCCATTTTCTAATGCTGATTTCTAAAGAATGGAAAAACATATGAACTTACTTTTTTTTCCTGCTGAAAGAAGAGAGTCTAATCTTTTTTGGGTGGGTTCCATGTTTATATAGCAATAGAACAGCATTTTTTGTGGGCCTTACAAAATCAGTTAAAATCCAGTAAAACGGCCAGGAGCGACCGGCCTTGCTCTAGTGAAAGTGACTGGGAGTGAATGAGTTAATATTTTTGTTCATTCTCTCGAATTTATGTTTCAATCCTAATGCTTTTTCCACTTCCTGTAGATGTTTGTTTTTGAAGTGGTTGCCATTGTCAGATCTAATCTTTATAGGAAACCCGTGTGCTGGTATGTAGTGATCAGTGTTTTTAATCTTACTTTAAAGAAGTAATTCATTCCAGTTACAAATTACTTCTCTCCAAAACGTAATTGCGATGGCTTTTTGTGGGTACTTTTATTAAATAACAAAAGCATGTGGGGGACACTGCCACTCGAGTCTACATTAACTGCGCACTTTTTTCCTACTTCCGACTCTCTCACTCCCTCTCGCTCGACCACTTTCCTCCTCGCTGCTCTATACTGACAATGCCGGTCATAATAAAAGTAACAGCGGTCCCTTGCGGGTGCCGGTAACACTACCCCTACTCTGGATGATGATTAACCCTTTAACATCACTCCAGGATAGCAATTCAACAACAACTAAGGCACAGACTGGCAAAATGTAGCAAAGAAAATTACAAAATATCACAAGAAGGCAAACAATAAGGCACTTAGAACAACAATACACCCCCCCCACCACAAATGAACAGTGCAAACGGCACTCTGGAACTCTTGACCTCCGAGGAGGGCAGCGATCCGCCTGCACTCTTCCCCAGGAAAGTGTCAATGTCTAACAATAGACCCAGTCGCCGAAACAGGCGGGGGGTCGGCGGACCCTCCGGGACCTCCTTGAAAGCCTCGGGATCAAAAAAGGAGTCACAATCGGACTGCTGGGAGGAGCCACACCAAGTCGAGATGGTGTGCCGTTGCCAGGGAAACTGCTGGAGTCATCCGCGGCCACTCGAGATACTGTAGGTCCAGGCAAGGGCTTGAAGAGTCTCCTACAGCACCAGCTTGATCCGACGTTGACGCCGCATCCCACAGATCCAAAGTGCCGTCACCAGGAATGGTGAGGTCAGGTTCAAGTGGCGGGGACTGTACCTCCACTGAAGACCAGGCGTTGGCATCTTGGTGGGCCCAGCTGCTGTCGAGCGGCGTCCATGAATAGTAGGGTTTCAGCTTGTCGAGATGAACCACCCTGGCTCCGGACCTCGGACTCTTCCTTATCCGATAGACCAAGTCGTCCAGCACGCCCACAACAAAGTATGGGCCTTTGTAAGCCTGCAGAAATTTGCACACCTTGTTTTTCACTCTCTTAGTCCCTTTTACCAGGTGCCACACAGCATCTCCAATTTTAAATTGGACTTGGCAAATGTTCTTGTCTTGACAGACCGTCCTAATACGTCCCGTGCCAGCTGATGGGAAAGCTCCAACCGCTCTCGTAGCTGAATGACATACTCCGGCTGTGTGTTTACGATGTCACAAGGCGGTGAACCCCCGAGCATTAAATCCCAGTCCCAGTGACATGATTCGGCCATGGTAGCCAGGATCTTCTGCAAGGTAGCGTTGAAGCACTCGACTTGGCCATCTGATTGGGGGCGGAATGGTGTCGTTCGAGTCTTGTCAATCCCCAACAGCTCACACATCTTCTGGAACACGCCCGACTCGAAGTTTGTGCCTTGATCGCTGTGGAGGCTGTGAGGATCACCATATCTGCAGACCCACTCAGCAACAATCTTTTCGGCCACGGTCGAGGCTTGTTCATTAGGAATCGGGTAAGCCTCCACCCACTTGCTGAAATAATCCTGTACCACCAGGACGTAATGGTTGTGTCTCTCAGTTTCATTCAAAGGCCCCATCAGGTCCACTGCTACCCTCTCCATGGGAGCTCGCAATTTTACCGTTCCCATGGCGGCTTGTGGCGTTTGCTTGGGAGGGGCTTTAGCGGCACAGCTGATGCAGGTGCGGCACCACAAGACGACATCATCTTTCATGTTGTACCAGAAAAACCTGGTCTGGAGTCTGGCGAGAGTCCTCTCCACCCCGAAATGACCACCGACCGGGCCATCATGCATCTGTTCCAGGATGCAATTTCTGAAAGCACGGGGCAGCAAAGTCTGTGGGTGGTACTCAGTTCCTTCGGGGCAGTAAAACTTCCGCATGACGACCCTATCTTTCAGGTACAGTCTCCTCCACTGTGACCAGTAGGCTTTGGTGGCTGGGCTATGGTGAGAAATGTCAGCCCAGGGTGGCCGAGGTTCCCCCCCTTCTAACCACTGCTTAACTGGAGCAATATCGGAATCTAACCTTTGCGCATCAACTAATTGCTCTGGGGTCCAACCACTAAACAAGGTTGTGGGGGAATGCTCATTCACACGTTGGACACTCGCGACGGACTGACCGTTATCATTTACAATGGGGTAAACCTGACTCGCGGTTGATTTAGTTTCAGGGATTGGAGTGCTATATTCCTTCCCAACTACCCCCACTAGAGTGTGCCGTGCCTGTGCCCCATGCGCAGCGGTCTCGTTAAATTCGCACTGCACCACTCTATCGCAAAAATCATTGGACACGGGCTCCTGTATCGCACACGGGCAAGAAGACCTGCATGGCCTCCGCGACAACGCGTCAGCGTTTTGGTGGGTTTTGCCGGCCCGATGGAGCACCTCAAAATCGTATTCAGCTAGTTTTTCCAGCCACCTCGAGAGCTGGCCTTCAGGCTCTTTCAATCGCGTTAGCCAACAAAGGCTACTGTGGTCCGACCGGACGCAAAATTTTCTCCCCGGCAAATACTGTCGAAAGTGGGTAGCAAACTCTACCACCGCCAAAAGTTCGCGCCGAGTGGTGCAATAATTTTGTTCCGGGCCCGACAATCTTCGACTTCCATAACATCATTTCCCCTTTCCTCCCCGATTTGGACCTGAGATAGCACTGCCCCAACTCCCCAATCACTACCATCAGTATCAAGAAACATTTCCCCACAATCTAGGGGATACCCAAGGATAGGCGCTGAAGTCAACCGACCCTTAAACTCCTTAAAGGCTCTTCTGGCATTCATCAGTCCAGTTGAAACAGGTGTACTTTTTAGTCAGCTCGTGAAGTGGTTTAGCAACTGTGGCAAAGTTTTCAACAAAATGCCGATAGTAGGAAGCTAAACCAACGAATTGACGGACCTCCAAAATATTGCGCAGAAGGGGCCATTCAACCACCTTTTGTATCTTTTGCGGATCAGTAGCGTTGCCTTGAGCAGATACAACGTGGCCCAAGTAAACCACCTGCTCTTGGAGCAAAAAACACTTGGACGGTTTTTTTGTTTGAAGTTGGCCTGTCGTAATCTGTTAAACACTTCATTTAGCCGCTCCAACATTTCTGTACAGTCTGTGCTATAATATCATCGAGATTAACCAGACAGGTCTCCCATTGTAACCCCACCAGCACCCGTTCCATCAATCGTTGGAAGGTGGCTGGTGCGTTAAACAACCCAAAGGGCATTACATTCCACTCAAATAAACCCTTTCGCGTGCAAAACGCAGCCACTTTACGGGCTCGCGGCGTCATTTCCACCTGCCAATATCCAGATGTCAAATCAAGAGTGCTAAAATACTTGGCGGTGGATATGCATCTTTGATAGTGCGGTCGTTCAAAAGCCTATAATCTACGCACATTCTCGAAGTAGCATCCTTTTTTCGAACCATTATGATGGGCACAGCCCAGCTACTATTGCTAGCTTGAGCTACCACAGCCGTTAGGTTTTGATTCAACTGCTCATCCGCTGCGGCCTACTTCTCTTTGGACATGCCGCGTGGGGGTTGTTTTACTGGGGGACCTGGCGTGGTCAATATGTCGTGTTGAACTAAGTTTGTACGACCTAGATCGTTCTGACTTTTCGAGAAAACGTCGGCATTAGACTGCAGTAGGCTAGCCAACCTCAACTGATCACACTTAGGCAGGTTAACGCAGCTTTCAGCGTACAGAGTTTTAAGGTGATCGGGCACTGCAGGGGCACAGCATGTAACGGATACGCCTTCAGCCATGGAGGCTTGAGAGCCACTTTCACTTATTACCTCAGCTGGCTCCAAAATGCCCGTCACCATGCCCCTTTTCAAAGTAAGAGGCTCAGAACCTGGATTGAAAACGCGGATAGGTACAAATTTCAAACATTGGGGTCGCAAGACCGCTCGAGCCACCAAAACTGCTTCTCAACAAAACCCTTCGTTTGGCTTAACATCATTTCCCCTGTAGCACCATGTGATTTCCTCAGTACCCCTGGTATCACATACTCATGACCCGATTCTATCACAGTGGTGCGGGCCGCCCTAACAATTAAAGTTTGGGCCTTTTGGCGAGGGTGATATCGCGGCATTCTTTCCCCGAAAAGGATGGCTTCGCGACGCCCATAGTCCAACTGTGCTCGAGCTTGTTGAAGGAACGGATGGCCGAGAATAGCCTTGTTGCTGTCTTTAGTGTTAGCCATGATAAAATTCACATCAGCAGTTTTGGTACCGATATTCACTGGCAGATCAGTTTCACTTACTACTGTCACAGTGCCAGGACCGATACCCTGCAAAACCTGAGCAACGGATGGCCTAATTTGAGGCCTAATGTCGGGGGGTATACGCTCAAAGAGCCGCATTGGCAACACATCACGCCGAGCACCGTTGTCTAGTAATGCGCGTATTTCCACTCCATGAATAAACATCGAGACATTAATTTCGCCCACGGCGTCTTTGCCACAGCTAACCACGTTAACGGGACCGGGCGACGGGGCTACACAGGCACTAGTAACGTCACGTTTTGGAGCATTATTTCTGTATTGACGAGGCGAAGGGCAGGTTTTCTGTATGGGTCCTACACCACTACAGTTATGGCAAACGACCCTCCCCTGGGTTTTCTGTACAGTGTCCCTCACTATATAATGCAAACTATCTGGTGAATTTGGTGCCCGTTCAAACTGACTAAAAGAACAGTCACCCCCACTGACCCCTCACCTACCATCAATGACGTGTCATCTCGCACCACAGCTGCTCGGGTCCATGGCTCGGCTTGAACTTGTGGACGTGGTCATGTGGACTGAATGACAGCTCTGGCAGCTCTCCTGGTGGTTTCGAAGCGGTGGGCGATCTGATAAGCCTTAGCCAGCGTGGTCGGTTGCTCCTCCAACCGCTTTTGCACCACCTCGGCGTCTGTAAAGGCGTTGATGAAGATCTCCACGCTCGTTGCCTCCTGCTCCAACTCTGATCGTGCAGCGTAGGGTTTAGAGTTGAAGCGAGGTTTATGTACACCTAGCTTGGCTAAAAAGAACACGCAGGAAGTCGATGTAGCTTTTGTGGAGGTTGGTTGCTGCTCCCCCCAGTTGCCGTGAAGCAACCTTATTTATTCAGGGGAAAACAATAGGATGGGAGGGGTCAGGAAGGCATCATGGGACATTGAGTAGATCACATGGGGGCCACATGGCCCAGAACAAAGGAAAGGCTAACTAGACAGAGGTTATCCTATCTGGTACCTAACTATAAGGAAAGCATAAATGTGAACTGTATGCACAACAATTCCAACAGTAGGCGATCAACACTTTTTCGTAGATGTCATCACGTAGGCTGTGAAGTGCATCGCCCGGCTGCCATCATCCTCTGCCACAACTCCATGGCGACAATGGCAGCATGCTCTGAATGTGGACCGTAGGCAGATTCCACTTCATCCACAATAGCTCCACCGAGAAGATCGAGGGTTTTTGTGGACGATGGCTCCAGCTGCTCCCGTTAGACTGCACCGCAGTTGGACGCCTATTGTGCTCACGGACCAATGGTTAGCTTAAGCACAGCTTTCAAATTGGTGTGAGAAGTCTCTCCAAGAACCAGTGCCATCAAACTGTTGAGGTTGTAACGTAGGGATTCTCTCCCTTTTCTCATTACACTCATCATCACTACTATCCTTGTGCAGCCTCTAAAGCTGGTTAATTGAGCAACAGGTTGACAACAGTCCTCCGTCCATCAGCATAATCATGAGAACACGAGCCGTCATCTCGGCGTTGCACGTCTGCGTCCGTTAACACCTCACTTATGATGAAGAACAATCCTGGACGAGCCCCCAGTGTTACCAATTCGCCCTCGTTGGTAATTGGCGGTGCTTTCATCTCTTCACCGTAGAGTGAAGAGTGGACCGGCGATTCACGTTGGCTCGTTGTCGTCGGCTGTCTTCGGTTCGCCCGATTTCCTCTAACACCATATCCATATCCATATCCAGAAAGGCGGCGGCGTGCACACAAACACCGAGAGGCATCGGATGGCTTTTTGTGGGTACTTTTATTAACAAACAAAAGCATGTGGGGGACATTGCCACTCGAGTCTACATTAACTGCCACTTTTTTCCTACTCTCGACTCTCTCACTCCCTCTCGCTCGACCACTTTCCTCCTAGCTGCTCTATAATGACAATGCCGGTCATAATAAAAGTAACAGCGGCCCCTTGGGGGTGCCGGTAACAGTAGGGATGGGAATCGAAATCTGATTCCAATCCCGAACCGGTTCCTAGTGTTTCGGGGCCTCGACATCACAATGAAAAAGCCTTAATGATCTCTTTAACGATTCCTAAAGACACATATTGCGTCATTAAAACGCGTCTTTAGGGGTTCCGGAGACAGATGGAGTAGCTGCACGGCGCGTGCTCGCCGGTTAATTTATCGTTTTATCAACAACGCCCAACTTAAATCACTCGTCTATTTGGTTGATAACGCTCTAAAGGTAAAACCAATTCTCCTAATGGCTTCTAAAGGCAGTAAGTCGAGCAAGAAAGAAAAAGCTAACCCTAGCTTAATACCTGATGCGATCTCGACGCTACTCGAAAACCACCGCGAGGAAATCGCGGCTGAGTTCAAAAGTTCTTTCAGTCAACTGGACTCAAAGCTGGACACGCTGAGACAGACTGTGGATGACCACGACCAGCGTGTGTCCTCATTGGAACTCGCCGCGGACGACCTGAGCCAGCGAGTTAGCGACCTGGAGGAAAGGTGCGCCGCGCTGACCATCGACAACGCCAAGTTAAAAGCCAAAGTGACTGACTTGGAGGGACGAAGCCGCAGGTAAAACATCCGTATTCTGGGGATCCCTGAGTCCACCGAGAGCGGCCGACCCTCCGAGTTCTTCGCGGACCTGCTGATGGAGGTTTTCGGCTCCGAGACGCTGCCTTCCAAACCGGACATCGACAGAGCCCACCGAACCCTGGCGGCTAAACCGGCTCCCGCACAGCGGCCGCGACCGGTAATCGTACGCCTCCACCGCTACTCGACCAAGGACCTACTCATCAGGGAGTCGCGTTGGAGAGGGATGCTCAACTATCGCGGCCACACGATCCGAGTGGTGGAGGATTACAGTCCCGAGGTGGCCTGCAAGCGCGTGGAATACCGAGACGTCATGGCGGAGCTGTACAAGCAGGGTCTGAAACCCGCGCTGCTATACCCAGCCCCGGCTGCGGCTCACGCTGGCCAGGGGAGTCAAGAAATGGATCAGCTCAGTGGAAGAGGCACAGAAGTACATCGACACCCTTCCCAAATCACGTTCATAACTTCATAACACACTTTCAATCTGACTGGATGAGAGGTAACTCTGCCGTAGTTCCAGATGGCCACGGGGTACCGATATGCTGGTTCGTTTACAAATTTACTGTAATTGGCTACTTTATTACAGCAGCGCGACTGAACCATGCAGAACACGCTGGGAACGCGCTTATCGTAACTGCTCTATTAAAATAAATAAATAAATAAGTAATTTAAGGGAAAGAAAGAGAAGAGGAAAAAAAAAAATAAATAAATAATAATCTAATCTGTGTGTGTGCGTACGTGCGCCATACATATGTTTTTTTCTTTTGTATGTTTGTAGTCTGAGTGACAGTTATAGTGGAGCCAGCACATTTGAAACTTTAAGACTACTGACATGTCAGTATGCACTGCTTTATACTCAACCCTTTTTTTTTTACTGGTCCCGAATTCAATTCAACTCGATTGAATCTAATTTCAATAGAATCTGACAAGTCTTTCAGGACTGATCTTTGTTTCAATGTTGTCTATGGGGATGTTTGACTTTTACTATTATAATGCTCGATACCGGAGGAGCAGCTTAGTTGAGACAGGAAGATTTAGTTAGATGTTTGGGTTTAAGAGCTTGCTGCTTTTCTTTTTGGCAGCTTTCTTGGGAGGGGTGGGGGGGTGGTCACTGCCAACAGCTGGGGAATCAAATGTACACGTATATATTTTTCTTTGACCGGCCATTTAGTTAATTTCACACTCTTCACTTTCTCTAAATGCTTGTGGATAGTTGTGTGAATTTTGTCAGTTGGAATGTCAGGGGCTTGAACCACCCAGTGAAGAGGAGAAAGATTTTTTCACATTTAAGACAGCTCAAAGCAGATATTGCTTTTCTGCAAGAAACACACATTCGCACCTCAGACAGCGGGCGTCTCCTGACGGGTTGGGGAGGAGGGGCGTTCCACTCCTCCTTTCAGGCCAAGGCCAGAGGAGTTTCGATCTTAATCTCTCCAAATATTACCTTTGAGTCTCATAATGTGACCTCTGATAAATTTGGCCGATATGTTATTGTGACTGGGAAATTACACAACACAATGGTGGTCCTCGTTAATGTTTATGCCCCCAATGTGGATGAACCAAGCTTTTTTGAGCGCCTATTTTCATTACTCCCAGACCTTAATACATACTCTCTTGTCTTTGGAGGTGATTTGAATTGCTGGCTGGATCCACTCTTAGACCGGTCTTCCATCAACCCCGTCACGCCGAGTAAATCAGCCGTTCTCATTCAGGCCTTCCTCATGCAATATGGTGTTTGCGATGTGTGGCGCTCTTTACATCCCCAGGAAAAAGAATACTCCTTCTTTTCACATGTCCACCATACATATTCACGCATAGACAATTTTTTACTTGACCATGGTCTCCTGCCCCTTATCCGCTCCTGTGATTACCATAGTATTGTCATTTCAGACCACGCGCCTGTTTCCATGGCCATCTCCCTCCCAAATCTCCCCCGGAGGAGCAGACAGTGGCGCTTCAACTCCACTCTTCTGTCAGATGACAAATTTGTGGAGTTCATAAAAAATGAAATAACCTTTTTCTTATCGACTAACATATCCCCCGAGGTCTCTAGTTTGATTGTATGGGATGCCCTTAAGGCCTACCTTAGGGGACAAATTATATCTTACACAGCTCAAATGAAAAGTAAAGGTAACAAAGAGCGTTCGGATCTGGCTCATCAAATTGGGGAAATTGACAAACAGGATGCGCAAACTAAAAATCAAAATCTTTATAAAGAACGATTAGAGCTCCAAACTAAATTTGACCTACTTACTACCCATTCAGTCGAACATTTGCTCCTCAAAAATTCTATTCTATTCTATGCCCACGGAGATAAGGCCGACAAACTGCTTGCAAACCAGCTGAGGGGTTCTTCTGCGAAACAAAACATAACTAAAATTCATACACAAAATGGTGAAATTACCAGGGACCACACTCAAATTAATGATGCTTTCAGGGATTTTTATTCAAACCTCTACTCCTCAGAATCTCCACCCGATCCTAATGACATTTGCAACTTTCTAAGCAGTCTCAATGTTCCCAAACTCCAACCAGACCATGGTAAGAGACTGGATGAGCCTATAACACAGGATGAAATAGCCTCAGCTATTTTTTCAATGCAGTCAGGCAGCAGTCCAGGCCCCGATGGTTTTCCAGCTGAGTTCTTTAAAAAGTTCTCTTTACTTTTGACTCCACAACTTTATTCTGTGCTCTGCGAATCATTTAGGCAAGGTTCCCTTCCTAAATCATTTTCTGAAGCCTATATTAGCCATATCCCCAAAACAGGCAAAGATCACACGCATTGCGCCTCGTATAGGCCCATCTCTCTTATTAACACCGATGCAAAAATTCTAGCTAAAGTTCTCGCTCGCTGACTAGAAACCATCCTTCCAGTTATCATATCTGAGGACCAAACCGGTTTTATAAAAGGTAGGCACTCGTTCTTTAATGTACGCCGACTATTAAACATTATCTATTCTACTCCTGATGACATCCCTGAGTGTATAGTTTCCATTGATGCTGAAAAAGCATTCGATCGTGTGGAGTGGGTCTACCTGTGGGCAGTGCTGGAGAAATTTGGTTTTGGGCCAAATTTCATTGCGTGGATTAAATTGCTTTACTCTCATCCTACAGCCTCTATCCGAACCAACTCCCAGCTGTCTAATCCTTTCAGACTGCATCGTGGTACTCGCCAGGGGTGTCCTCTCAGCCCCATGCTATTCGACCTGGTTATCGAACCTCTTGCAATCGCCATCCGTAGCCGGGATGACATCACGGGTATATGGAGAGGCGGCATTGAACATAAGGCCTTGATTTATGCGGACGACCTTATGCTCCTTGTCTCAAACCCGATTACTTCTCTCCATTCGGCTCTATCACTACTTAATAACTTCAGTCAACTATCTGGGTATAAAATTAACTTTGAAAAAAGTGAGCTGTTTCCAATTGGCAATATTATGTCTGCTTCAGACTTTACCAACTTTCAACACCATTTACCATTTAAAATTGAAACTCACAAAGTTTCTTATTTAGGCATCACGATGACCCGGAAGCACAAAGACCTTTTTAAAGAGAACTTTTTTACCTAATAACTCAAACCAAACAAACATTCACACAATGGTCACCACTCTCCATGTCTCTCACTGGGCGAATAAATTCGATTAAAATGACAATTTTACCAAAATTCTTGTACTTATTTCAGGCGCTACCAATTTTTATTCCCAAAACCTTTTTCGATCATCTTGACTCGATTATCTCATCTTATATTTGGAAAGGAAAAAGGGCTCGTCTTAATAAAACCCACTTATAAAAGACGAGGGCTGCCAGGGCTTGGCTTGACCTAATTTCCGTTTTTAGTATTGGGCGGCCAACCTGCGGTGTCTTACATTCTGGTCTCTGTTTCATTGTCGTCCAGATCCTCCTGACTGGGTGGCAATGGAGTTGAGACCAGAGGATGATGTATCCTTGGCTGCATTGATTGGCTCCTCTCTTCCACTCTCAACCAGATCTTTAGAGAACCCAGTGGTTAAACACTCAGTGAGGATCTGGTCTCAGTTCCGAAAGTTTTTCATTTTACATGACTTCTCACCATCAAGCCCAATACTACGTAATCATTTTTTCAAACCTTCACTCAATGACTCCGCCTTCAAAGAGTGGAGTCAGAGGGGAATAGAACACTTCAGAGATTTATTTATTGATGATAATTTGGCATCATTTCAACAATTACGTAACAAGTTTGCACTTCCACAGTCAAATTTCTTCCGTTATCTGCAAATTCAACATTTTATACTTTGTAATCTGCCCGCCACGCTAAACTCCGACAGGACTATTGTTGACATGGTTCTTTCCTCAAAACCAAACCAGAAGAGGCCTATCTCTGTGTTTTACAGCACGATGTTGGCTCTGAAGTCTGCATCTATGGATAGAGTCAGGGCGGAATGGGAGGACGACCTTGGTACCCCCTTCTCTGAGGAAACATGGTTATCTATCTTAAAACGAGTCAATTCCTCATCTCTGTGCGCTCGCCATAATCTAATCCAATTCAAAGTGGTCCACAGAGTTCACATCTCCAAAACCAAACTGGCCACTTTTTACCCTCACATCAGCCCACTCTGTTCCAAATGCAACATCTCAGATGGCTCACTCTTTCATATGTTTTGGACTTGTACTAAACTCAGCAAATTCTGGACAGAGGTTTTTCATTCCCTCTCACAGATCTTAACAGTGAGGGTGGAACCGAACCCTCTTATTGGTTTATTCGGAGTTACAGAGGACTCTCGACTGTCTTCTGATCAGCGCTGCACTCTAGCCTTTGCCTCCCTCCTGGCCCGTAGGTCTGTCCTCCTCAGGTGGGTGGACCCCCTCCCTCCCACACACACACCGAATGGCTGACGGCCTTAATGACATGTTTGAAAATTGAAAAGATCAGATACTCTCTCTATTATTCTAATGGGAGATTCCTACGTGCCTGGGGACCTTTTTTAAACATGTGTTAGTCCTCTTAAGCCCTTGGCATTCCATAATCTGACATATCTTTATTGTATTGATACTAACCATCCAAAACAATTACTAAAACTCAATGTGCAATGGTCATGAAACTCACTGGCAGTGACAGAGATTAATTTCATGGTTTATTTTTGGTTTATTTCGGTTATTATTATTATTATTATTATTATTTTCCCTATTTTATTATCATTACTTCTCTATTGTATGTGTGTTGGATGTCAGTCCCATTTCTCATCCCACTTTGTGTTCTTTTTTTGTAACTGGAAACCAACACACTACTATTGTGAAAAATAAAGAGATTTTGATTTAAAAAAAAAAAAACGCGTCTTTAGGAACGTGTCACGTGACGTGACGTGTCTTGTTGTCCAGACACATTAAACTAGCATGGCGCCAAGTCCCACTCGCTCCAAAGAACCACTGGCTCCAAAGTTTGGCTACACTTCACCAGGAAAGAAGGTGAAAATGAAAGAGCTACTTGCAATATTTGCAAAGTGTCATCTAAGGGTGGGAACTAGGCTTGCCACCCGTCCCTTGAAATACGGAATCATTCCGTAATTGGGAATTAAAAGTTGCGTTCTGCATTGAACCAATACGGAACGCAGTTTATTCCATATTTCACAATTGTCCCATGGGTCGACCCCGCGCGACCCGCGGCTCCTGCATGGGGGGGGGGTGGCGGTGCGCCCAGCCCATGCACGTCTGTCACACACAAACACACACCTGCGCTCATGAGTGACCACCGAGCCAACAATAATGAATATAAAGGGCAGGAGATATTAAAGACAGCAAAATAGTTATATGTCTTCCCGCTGCTGTCTGCCCTGCACTGAGCTCCACTTCCGGGTTCGTTGCCTAGTTACCTTGCTCTCTCTGCTCAGTGCACCGCCCCGCGCGTTTTCAAAACTAACATGTCTCTTCAACATTAGAAGTTCAGGGCACCCCACGTCATCCTCAAAAGGGGAAACGTCTCCAAAAAATAGACTGGAGTGGTTCGATAGAGTCACTGATGATGATTATAACGCGAACTGCAAGGCAGGCAGGAAAGTTTTTGCACCGTCTCACAGAAGTGTAAAACAGCATGCTGCAGGGGACCTCCACAAACGGAATATAAGATCCCAGAAGAGCCTTCGTCACAATTCTTTTTACCTGAAACATCCTCTGAGCTTGATTTGGTATATTATTATGCTCTTGTATATGGATAACATATAGGCTTTATTTATATTTACCTTCATACATCTTTCATTGATAGGAGCATAGCTAGGCTATTTCATTTGCTACTATGGTTGATTATTTTTAGGAAAGTTTTTTTTTTAAATATGCATTTATTATCAATCAATATGAAATGAATTTATGTACCCATAAAGAACATGTTATTTTGATACGCTAACTAATGCTACTCATTTGGAATTATTCCTAATAGATTAACAGCAAATAAACGCTGAAAAAATAGTCCTACTGCTATCTATTGATTGATTAATAGTGATTAATAGTGAATTTGACATCATCCCACTCCTACCTTCTAAATTACTGCAGCTGATGTGACACAGGTATACCGCACAGTAAAACGTAGCCAGCCAGAGCTACAATAGTGCTGACTGTGGACACAGGCTCAATCAGAAGATTTTTATATGATTCCAAAATGGTGAAGAAAATGACTTTGGGGAGAACAAACAAGAGGCACTGTTGAAACAAGTCCTGGGTCCTAAGGCAGTGGGTGATGTGCTTAAGATCTTAACGTCACCCATCCCATTCTCCATACAGACCAATGCCTCGTATAAATTGAGCAGGAAGATGTTCCCCTTGCTGTCCAGTACTTCAGTCAAGAGTCTGGGCTCACCAACAAAATGCTGGAGAATGCAGACGAGTCAGCTTCTGGAATTGTAGCTCTCCTGGAACATTCCCTTAAGAAATTTGGCTTGTCAATGCATCACGTGACCGGATTCAGTGCCGACAACACAAATGTTAATTACGATATTCACAACTTCGTTTTCACTAACCTGCAGAAAAAAAAAAAAAAACAATCTGCTGCAAGGAAACTGCCATGCCCACAAAGTGCACAATAGTTTTCTCATCTAAAAATACATACATTTCTATGCATTTTAGGAGTTTTGGGGATGCCCCTTTTTTTCGCCCGTAAGGCTTTGGGTGCGAGGGGGGGAGGCGTCCCTTATTTCTATTTCTGAAAGGTGGCAACCCTAGTGCGAACACCAGTAATGTAAATGAGCTCAGCTCTTCTTCTCATCTGCGTAAAGTGAGAAACACAGCTGATGCTCCAGAAGGAAGTCACCCCCAAGATAGTGGTAACAAGAGTGCACACTTAACACTACTAAGACCTTCACAATGGATTTTAGCATAACTGGCAAGCACCAGCTAAGTAGCAGCGTTATTGTAGAGCTGAGATATAAATTTTGACCACAAAGCAACAAAGGTAAAGACGTGTGCTTTTACTGCTTTTAGCTGCCAAAACCACATACAGGAGGACACTTGAAGGCCGGTTGATGGGGTGATGGGGGCGCGGGTGGCCCGGGGGACCATCCTGGATCCCGGAGGGGGTGACGATGGCTCCTTTACTGGGCCGCAGGAGGAGGGATGGGGTGCTGCCCTATTTTGCGTGTACGTAAACTGGTTCATGTTCACTTGTAAGAACAAACTGAATGCACAAATTCTATCACCGGAGACAACGAGGATGAGTGGCAGGTAGGCAGATGGGGGGGTTCTGTTGTGAGATGCTCGTACGCCATCCAGTGTGATGCCGAGGCACTCGGACATGCAAGGCGAGATATGGGCTTTTCTGGATTTCGCCCATCGCTATCGTGAAAATCTGCTCGCATAATTAGATTCATTTTCTCTCGTGATCACGCTCGTATTGTGAAACACTCGTAAGGTGAGGTGCTATCATCATGAGGGTCAACTGTACTTTTGACAAGTGGATTTGACTTTTAAGACTGCTTCATAATAAGTTAAGATGGTATCATTCGTTCAGTCATTTATCTTCCATGCCACTAATCCTCGTGAAGTGCGAGAGCCTATCTGAGCTCACTATAGACCCTACCCACGTGACGTCACAACTCCGCTCTCCTGAATGGTACCGCCCAACTGTCCGACAAAACATAGTGTTAACCTGTTACGGCTACGTACATTCCTCCTATTTACGGCGTGTTTTTCTGCTCCTTAACATTAATAATCAAAATGGTGAAGGCGTGTGTGGCTGTTGGTTGCACTAACAGAGAAGATGGAAGGAGAGACTTGAGGATTTACCGTTGTTACGAACGGCAAGCCGTTAATGTGGATCCAAAACACAGACCAGGAGATCAGAGAGCGAATTTAGTATTTAATGAGTACAACCAAGGGAGCACGCTAAGTAACGCGAGTAAGAAAATACAACTGAGAGAGCACGCTAAGTAATGCGGGTAAGAAAATGCAACTGAGAGAGCACGCTAAGTAACGCGGGTAAGAAAATACAACTGAGAGAGCACGCTAAAACGCGAGTAAGAAAAGACAACTAAGAGAGCACGCTAGAAAACGCGGGTAAGAAAATACAACTGAGAGAGCACGCCAAAATGGCGTGAATATAACAGTACAAAATTACAATTACAAAATCCCAATAAAACACAAAAGTAAATGAGATCAAACCAGAACACGATCGAAGAATGTCGGGAAGCACCAAGGGTGACGATGAGCACACAGAAGTAAGCAAAGCCGTAACAAGCAAATGCAATAGTCCGACACTCGCAGACGGTGACAGGAGTCCTTAAATAATGAGCGCTCCTAATGCGCCACAGGTGTGCGGCCACGGCCCCGCCCATCCAGCTGAATCAGATGCTGGAAAGAGAAAACAACTGAGAAGGCATACAGATATGACAACCGTATTCCGAGGGATCCAAAGAGGAGATCGAAATGGACGGCTACAATTCGACGTGAAAACTGGGCACCAAAAAATCACCGACTATGTAGTAGTCATTTTATATCCAGTAAGATGCATTTAAGATATACTTAGAGGGTTTTGGGCTGACAAATAACTACAATTAAGATCATTACTAGGCTAATCGCCGACAACATACACGTATGCATGTAGTGAGAGTGCTATCGCTAAACCATATAAACATTAAAAGCCTTAACTCCATTGACAAACGACATGAAATACATTAGACTTGACAGTGGATGTTAGCAATAACAAAAGATTTTGAATTGAAAATTTCGTAACTCACCTTTCCAAGCACAAGATAGATTCCTGCCGAATTTTCGTGGACGAGGACCTGTTCCACCCAACCATCAACGAAGTATTTATAAGCCTCCAAGTTCTTGAAGTTTTTCAAATTTTCGTGAGAATAGGCTGATTTTGTGTGGACGAGATAATTGTAAATATCAGCGTAGCAGATGTCAGGCAGACAGGGCGAAGACAGTGGGTCGAAAAACATCGATTTGGGCATGAAATATGGATCTGGCGACTGTATAGAACGAAGCTTTTCCACATAACGCCTTTTATGCAACACATCCAGTGAGTTTACGGCATCAGAAAGCACCGGGTCTTCCATGAAATGCATTTTAAATTCCTCGGTCAATTGAAACCAATGCTAATACAGAGACAAAATGACGGACAAGTGGGCGGAACCATACAGCGAGCACGTGGTTTTGTGACGTCGGTGGGTAGGGTCTATAGGCAGTAGACGGGATATACCCTGAATTGGTTGCCAGCCAAGGAGACAGATTACCATTCACGCACACAATCATACCTAAGAACAATTTAGAGTGTTCATGCTGCCTTGCATGTTTTTGGGATGTTGGAGGAAACCGCAGTAACCGGGCACATGGAGAACATACAAACTCCACACAGGAAGGCCCGGCCAGATCTCAGAACTGCGAGGCGGATGTGTTAACCAATCCGCCACCATGCCGCTTCATAATATCATTAATAATAAATTATGATTCATATCGGAATGAATAGTGTTGTCTTTGTTGTGGATTATGTGTTGCCATTTTAATTTGCCTTGAATGCATGTTTGGTTGGCAGGGTGTCATCTGGTTAACTATTGAGTGAAGATAGGGACATCTTGCGGCCGGTTTATGGTACTACTCTAGCTTCACCATCAATGTAACAGGTCAGCCCAAAATTCAACAGGAAGCGTGTCAGAAATGCACAAAATCAACAGGAAGGGGACTGTAAAGGCGCCAAATTTAAAAGGAAGTGAATAAACAGGATGTGACCCATAAATGCCACAGATTTGATTGGAAGTGACCTGTGGTGTTTGAAAAAACCCAGAATAATTGATGCTTAAACAAAGGTGTCATACTGCCTCATCTCCTGTAGAGGGCGCCTAGTTCATGTGAGCATGTTATCAAGTGGTTGTTGGTTGTACCCGTTTGTTGAGCAGAGTGGCTGGTCGTTCACCGCACATATGTCGTTCTTTACCTGAGGAAACTATATGAACTTTAAATCTGTACATAACATGACCTAAAACCAACAAAAAATGACCTGCTAATGCCCCAAAATCAACTTGAAGTGACCCGGAAGTTTATTTGCCAGGCAGAGCATCTCTCCAATTTCGCAGGGATTGCATTTTCTAGCTAATTTTGTCTGTTTTAATATTTCATGAATGTAAATATGTACTTATTCATAAAATATGCATTGAAATTTCTATTTAAAGATATTGCAAAATTATACAATAAAAATATTGAATACCATTATAGTTACATTTTCCCCCAAAAAGGGTTATTATGTTCGAAAGTTTGGGGATTTCTTTTAAATGCAATTGCATGGTGAAGTGGAGCAGCACAAGTCATAATGGAGTCGAGAAAGACAATCAAAATTAACCTCTGAGCTCTTAGTGCACATCAGTGCAAGTTTTGTTTAACCTGTGTTGAAAATGTACTGAGAGGTGAAGGGTTCTTGAGATTTCTTCCAAATTTTTGGCTTCATCCACGTACTTGCAGTCCAGACCCTCCGACGCTGGCAGTCCCTGCAGACCCCATCATCCAGGCATCACTTCTTCCACTCAACTGCAAAATGCTCGGAAATGTTCGGAAAAAAGTGAATGCTGTATATCGTCGAGGAAATTCTTTGAGACTTTTTTGCCGTTTAAGTGCACACCATACTCGTTGTGTTGCAATGTAAGCAAGGCCATGCTTGCTTTTTGCAAGATGCTGTCTGTCTGGGCTCTTAAACGTACATTAACTTTGAAATTTCTGCATGATTCTTGTCTTGAAGCTGACAACATGATGGAACTAACACTGAAGTTTAATTAAGGTAACTTATTGATTTGAATAATGCAGACTTTTCAAAGCCATTATGGATGATGAAAAATGACAGGAGTTATTTTCACCTTGCTAGTTGTTATTTATATTTTTCATTACTTGTATATTACTGTAGTGCCACAGCTAGCCATATGTTGGCTATAGACCCCAATCACGTGATGTCACAACTCCGCCCCCCTGAGTGGTGCCGCCATATTGTCCTTCAGCTTATCGTGTTTACATATTACTGCTACGTACATTCCTTCTATTACTGCGTGTTTTTCTGCTTGTCTAAGGAATCACCGCCTAGTAAACGAACCCAAAAACCTTCCTGACAGTCATTAACATTGATTAATCAAAATGGTGAAGGCATGTGTGGCGGTTGGTTGCAGTAACAGAGAAGATAAATGGTCATTTTAGTAGTTGCTGTGTGCCCATTGTTAAAAGGGCAAATCTCGAAAGCAGCACGGTTTGTTTATCTCGGTCCATGATGCGTTTGTGTAGACAGCCGTTAGACAGCGGCGAAAACATCAATATGATGCCAACACGATTGCAGACATCATCAGACGGAGACTACGAAGCTCGTCACCACGGTCATGCAGCAAGAAGGTGAGCGCAACAACAGGTGTTGTGCCGAAAAATAGCCGCCCTGCGTGAAATGTCCCCCCTGACGGGAGCGCCCACACGGAAACGACTTTCTTGTACCGAAAATATGTATTATTTTAGTCTACTTGAATTAATAAATGTCATACGTGTGTGATTGTCATTGGGATATGGTGGTGAAAACCTGTAGACTAATACATTTCTGTTCAAAGATGGTTATTTGGCCCAGTCCACGATTTGTTACTAAAATAGAGTACTAATATTTTGTGTAATTTAATTATTTAAAACTGATCTTACAGTCATAAACCCATTACTGTTATGCGTCCATGAAAACATTTGATGTTTTCACGTCAATAAAGCGTTATAAATAAGAGCTCCCGTCAGGGGTGACATCTCACGCGGGGCAGCTATTTTTCGGCACACCCCGGCCCATTGTCGATCAAGTTTCATTTTACAATCGTGACAACGGTGACGCTCAGCTGACCAAATGTCGATTTGTATATTCGGGCCGGTGCCGATTTTGGGTACCCGAATCCTCATCGTGACATAAACTGGAGTATGATTGGAAATTTTGTGGTCTCAGGACGAGCTCTGACGCACGGGACGGGACCGGACAAGAGGAAACATCGGTTTGGGCATCAAATATGGATCTGGCAACTGGATTAGTGCTGTATCGGTCGCGAACGATTCGTTCTTTTTGAACGAATTGTTTGGGTGAACGAGACCGAACTAATCACCATCTGCACTGATTCGCTCTATGAAGTTGGTGGCGCTTGTTCGCTGCGTGGGAGGGCGTTGAGCAAGCGGCAGCGTCTTCTGACATCGCACACGACCAATCAGACGCCAGCCTCATTGCGGGCAGGGGAGGGAGCGGAAACAGAATCAAGGCGTCTGTCACTCATTTCCACGTGTGGCCAATAAGCAGCCAGCGTGCAGGCAGGGGGGAAAGACTGAGCTTTGTCACTTCCCGTTCAGTGATTCGGTCCTCCGGTTCCTGACCTAGCTTGCTGCTAACTTGACTTTCCAGTAATGACTATGCGGTGAACGAGTCATAAAATGAAAGGAAATGACTTTGTCACATATTTGTTAACGTGGAGCCTATCAAATGCTGCTCAAACAGACAAAAACACCACAAAAATCTAGCGAGCATGGTTTAGTGTTCTACTTTTCTCAACAGACTCGGGACTGTACCTATGACGATATACTATCAAATTTACAGTAATTTAAAACACGCGTAGCTACGAGGCAAGCAAAAGCTGAGCTGCGGTCGCGTGACGGCAGTGAAGCGGGCAGAGAACAGTCACTATATGGAAGCTTCATGGCAGCGATATTTATCTCATATGTGCACAGAAAAAAAAGAATATTTAGTATGATCACCATAATACTGATTTGCAATGAAACTGTATATACATGTCAATTTTTTCCGAGTGTTTTATTTTTTTTCGTGTCAGAGCGTGTCGGGTGTTGGTTGGTTTGACAAATTATGTCAATCCGTCCATCATGTGCTACTCAAGCGCCCAAAAACAACGCACATGGACACGGGAGATGTCGCAATATGTCTACCTTTTTCTTAACAGACTAATGAGAGTAGAAAGGCGACATCATAAAGAGCAAACAATTATTTATCGTCAGCATTTGACGATCTGAGATGCGGGGACGACAGGGGAGCTGACCGGATTATTTTATTTATTAATACCAGTGCAAAAATTCAATACGATCATCTTAATAATAAAAAACAAAAATATAATAGAGCGAGAGGTAAATATAATGTGTTGGTCGTTCCATATTTAGGAATTAAGCTTTCGATTTATTTTTATTTTCGTGACAGCAAGCATGCCGCGTTAGCTGGTGGCAGCAGCATTGTATATGTGAGCAAGATCATGCTAAAGAAAGTCTGTGCGCCCCCGACCCCAAACCCCCACTTCCCCCTCAAAAGGAAAATGTTTAACCGTGTCCTAAATCGAAATGCAAGCACGAGCCATGACTTTGAGCCCATAGAACTAGGACAGACGAGGCTGTCTGTGAAAGCAGAATGATATCGCCTGTCACTCATTTCTGAAACTACGACGAGTGGTCAATGTGCAAGAGCGGGAGGGACCAAGCAATGTCACTTCCCGTTCAGTTATACTGCGAAGCGGCCTTTGGTGATTCGTTCGGCAACGTCACTTCCCGTTCACTAACTGAACGATTCATTTGGGCGGGGAGGGAGATGAGGGGGGCGAACGATTCGTTGAACGATTCGTTTGAACGAATCTTTTTACTGAACGAACCGGAATGGATTCGTTTACTCAAGTGAACGACAGATCCCGTCACTGGACTGGATCGACCGTAGCGTTTCCAAATAACGGCTTTTATGCAACTCATCCAATGAGTTTCAGTGTCTGAAAGCACCGGGGCTTCCATAATTTGCAAGTGAATCCACCTTTAGAAACTACGATGAATGACAATACGGAAACAAAATGACAGACAATATGGCGGCACAATACAGCGATCACGTGATTGTGTGACGTTGGTGATTGGGGTCTATAAAGCCTACCCACCGACATCATAAAACCACGTGCTCGCTGTATGGTTCCGCCCACTTGTCCGTCATTTTGTCTCTGTATTAGCATTGGTTTCAATTGATCGAGGAATTTAAAATGCATTTCATGGAAGACCCGGTGCTTTCTGATGCCGTAAACTCACTGGATGTGTTGCATAAAAGGCGTTATGTGGAAAAGCTTCGTTCTATACAGTCGCCAGATCCATATTTGATGCCTAAATCGATGATTTTTGACCGGCTGCCTTCACCGTCTCTGCCTGACCCTGATATTTACAACTATCTTGTCCACACAAAATCAGCCTATTCTCACAAAAGTTTGAAAAACTTTAAGAGCTTGGAGGCTTATAAATGCTACGTTGCTGGTTGGGTGAAACAGGTCCTCATACACGAAAATTCGGCAGGAATCTTGTGCTCGGAAGGTGAGTTACGAAATTTTCAATTCAAAATCTTTTGTTCTTGCTAACATCCACTGTCAAGTCTAATGTATTTCATGTCATTTGTCAATGGAGCTAGGGCTTTTAATGTTTATATGGATTAGCGATAGTACTCTCACTACATACATACGTGTATGTTGTCGGTGATTAGCCTAGCAATGATCTTAATTGTGGTTGTCAGCCCAAAACCCTCTAAATATATATTAAATGCATCTTACCAGATATAAAATGACTACTACATAATCTGTGGTAATCATTTGGAGCCCAGTTTTCTCGTCGAATTGCAGCAGCCCATCTCGCTCTCTCCTCCCCGTGTCTCTCGGAATCCGGTAGAACTTCAAGTCTCTCCGTCTATCTTCTCTGCTTTTGCAACCGACCGCCACACACGCCTTCACCATTTTGATTATTAATGTTAACGAGCAGAAAAACACGCCGTAAATAGGAGGAATGTACGTAGCCGTAACAGGTCAACACGATGTGTTGACGGACAAGTGGGCGGCACCAGTCAGGAGAGCAGAGTTGTGATGTCACGTGGGTAGGGTCTATAGCACAAAAGCGTCCCCAACAGTAGAATGACATCTGCAGGGTCGTGGTTTCATCTGATTTAGAATTCAGCCCATTGAGGGGGAATTATTCAGAACGACGTAAACGTGATGAAGAGAGCAGCAAAATGTCATTGTTTCAATCTCTCTACTCCAACATTTTTACAGGATATTCTTTTAATCCAGGTATTTTTCCCCAATAGCTAAATAAATGGTATGGTCATGACAAATAACGGTCTTGTGCTATATGGAATATGAAATATTAAAAATGCATTTATTCAGTACGACATGACAAAATTACTCCATAATGGTCAAAACTGTCCCGATCGATATTTTATGCCACCGGAGTTAGTCCGGCTTTTATCATTTCTCTGCCCCGGCCTCGGAGAGCGTAAACAAACCAGCAAGTGTGACAGCTAGCCGATATGCTAACCCGAACCGAGTGGCGTTTCAAAGTCTTAATCTCACCTTTTGAAGCAAAAAATCATATGAACTACCCGGGCCATGCCACACAGCGGCGGGGTTGTCGATTGTTTTTGCCAATCGGCAACCCCCTTGGCGGCGAGCAAAGTACAGCTCGTCATTCCCCTGTTGCAGGCAGGAGAGCTTATTTGCCGGGGAAGCAGCTGGAGAATGACCGCCGAACAAACCGCCGGACGTCGGAGGAGCGCGTAGATGCCCGAGCCCAAACCCGAGGATAGTGGTCTAGTGTTCTGCTGAATTTTGTACCCTTATAATATTTTGCTCCAACAGCTGTTGTGGCTGTGAATAAGCCCTCTTTTACATTCAGTTGGACTTTCAATGTTATCGACAGGTGCTAAATCAATAAGTAACATCATAAGCATACATGTTCAACATGAATATGGAGTAAATTAATGCTTAACTATATGGCGAAGACGTAAACAGTGAGAGAGCATCATGCAGTCATTATGTGCAGCTAACATGGCAGGATGTATCTGAGAACTTTTCTACATGTCCGTCTATGATCAAACGGAAGTAAATATTCCTTTATTCAAAGAAAGTTTGTAGTGTTTACTTTGTAATTGCTGTATTCGGGGCCATCTTTCACACAAAGTTGCAATTTCTGATGAGGTGAAAAATTTGACGGCACACCGGGCACACGTAGAACGCAGTAAGCAGAGTATATCGTTCTCCCGGCGGGGCGTTGTGAGACAAGCCGCCGGTCGTCGGCCGAGTGGCATTCTCGGTGGACAAGGAGCATTGTCAGCCACAAAATGCAAGCCATAGCTGTATTAAGACGTATACCATTGTAACATAGTTAAAAGAAGAGTTTTATAAAATCCAGTTAAATTGAGAAATGCGTCATTTGTGGTGCAACCGCGTAATTGCAGGTGCACTTGCTGCAAGTGGTTGTGGGAATGTATCCACTTCAGTCGTCGTGGATTCGTTCTCAAGGTAGCATGTCGCTTAAGTCTGTGGGCAAAGTTTTCATGATTTAATTGAGAAATAAGAAAATTCAAGTGGCTGGCTTCGTTTAGTTAGCGTATGTGAGTCTCTAGGTGATATCACTGTTCATTGTTTTTTGTGTATATTGCACCGTTTTATCCACTACATGAGCGAAGCCATTCACAAGTATTGACTTGCTAAATGCTAACGCAATGCTACAGTGCCTTGCAAAAGTATTCGGCCCCCTTGAATCTTGCAACCTTTCTCCACATTTCAGGCTTCAAACATAAAGATATGAAATTTAATTTTTTTGTCAAGAATCAACAACAAGTGGGACACAATCGTGAAGTGGAACAACATTTAATGGATAATTTAAACTTTTTTAACAAATAAAAAACTGAAAAGTGGGGGCGTGCAATATTATTCGGCCCCTTGACTTTCAGTGCAGCAAACTCACTCCAGAAGTTCAGTGAGGATCTCTGAATGATCCAATGTTGTCCTAAATGACCGATGACGATAAATAGAATCCACCTGTGTCTCCGTATAAATGCACCTGCTCTGTGATAGTCTCAGGGTTCTGTTTAAAGTGCAGAGAGCATTATGAAAACCAAGGAACACACCATGCAGGTCCGAGATACTGTTGTGGAGAAGTTTAAAGCCGGATTTGGATACAAAAAGATTTCCCAAGCTTTAAACATCTCAAGGAGCACTGTGCAAGCCATGATATTGAAATGGAAGGAGCATCAGACCACTGCAAATCTACCAAGACCCGGCCGTCCTTCCAAAGTTTCTTCTCAAACAAGGAGAAAACTGATCAGAGATGCAGCCAAGAGGCCCATGATCACTCTGGATGAACTGCAGAGATCTACAGGTGAGGTGGGAGAGTCTGTCCATAGGACAACAATCAGTCGTACACTGCACAAATCTGGCCTTTATGGAAGAGTGGCAAGAAGAAAGCCATTTCTCAAAGATATCCATAAAAAGTCTCGTTTAAAGTTTGCCACAAGCCACCTGAGAGACACACCAAACATGTGGAAGAAGGTGCTCTGGTCAGATGAAACCAAAATTGAACTTTTTGGCCACAATGCAAAACGATATGTTTGGCGTTAAAGCAACACAGCTCATCACCCTGAACACACCATCCCCACTGTCAAACATGGTGGTGGCAGCATCATGGTTTGGGCCTGCTTTTCTTCAGCAGGGACAGGGAAGATGGTTAAAATTGACAGGAAGATGGATGCAGCCAAATACAGGAACATTCTGGAAGAAAACCTGTTGGTATCTGCACAAGACCTGAGACTGGGACGGAGATTTATCTTCCAACAGGACAATGATCCAAAACATAAAGCCAAATCCACAATGGAATGGTTGAAAAATAAACGTATCCAGGTGTTAGAATGGCCAAGTCAAAGTCCAGACCTGAATCCAATCGAGAATCTGTGGAAAGAGCTGAAGACTGCTGTTCACAAACACTCTCCATCCAACCTCACTGAGCTCGAGCTGTTTTGCAAGGAAGAATGGGCAAGAATGTCAGTCTCTCGATGTGCAAAACTGATAGAAACATACCCCAAGCGACTTGCAGCTGTAATTGGAGCAAAAGGTGGCGCTACAAAGTATTACCGCAAGGGGGCCGAATAATATTGCACGCCCCACTTTTCAGTTTTTTATTAGTTAAAAAATTTTAAATTATCCAATAAATTTTGTTCCACTTCACGATGTGTCCCACTTGTTGTTGATTCTTGACAAAAAAATAAAATTTTATATCTTTATGTTTGAAGTCTGAAATGTAGTGAAAGGTTGCAAGGTTCAAGGGGGCCGAATACTTTTGCAAGGCACTGTATTTTTCTAGATGGTTCTGTTGCCCACGTGACGTTGCCTTTTTCTTTTTCCCCTTGCTGCAAATGCATAGGTAGGTTGCAGAAGTTTGTGAAAACATTATTTTGTATTCAATTTGCAATTGCTCAGTGTAAAATGGGAAAAAAATTGTTGCTTTATTTGTTGGAAACTACAGTGTATTTTTGTTTATTATAAAAGAAATGTACCACTATACGATCACAATATTGAAAGTTAGTCGTCGTGGATTCGTTCTCAAGATGGTTCTGTTGCCCACGTGACGTTTCCTTTTTCTTTTTCCCCTTGCTGCAAATGCATAGGAATTGTCAACAATAAAAAAGCTGTCAACACAAGCCACAAAGTCTGCTCGGTTCCTTTGTGAAGGCATCTCAGAAAACAGCGTTACACCATGATCCCAGTATTTGACATAATACAAAACACGATGTTTACTCTCTTCCTTGGAAGTCCAATGGTCCCACAGTTGTCGTACACTTCTCGGGGTGAACGGGAACTTTCTGAAACACAAAATGGCTCACACGCCTCTCCCTGGTGCAGCTACAAAAGCCTTCAGCCATTTGGCTGGCGTGATGCGAAAAATAAACGAATGAATCTGCAAAATCAGCTGAATCCACAGTCCATCTACATGCTATAAAGCAATGCTGTATTGTGAGATGCTGACCCGGGTGACGCTCGAGAGCATAAACAAACCAGGAGGGGTGACAGCTAGTTGACATGCTAACCAGAACCAAGTGATGTTTCAAAGTCTTTTTCATGGAAAAATCACAAAAAAACTACCCATTATAATGTCACACGGCGGCGGGGATGTCGATTGTCTTCGCCGATCAGTACCCCGCCCGGCAGCTAACAAGTTACAGCTCGTCGGACTTGTTCCCCTGCTGCGGGCAGGTTAGCCGGGGAAGCAGCTGGACAAACCGGCCGATGTCGGAGGAGCACGTAGCTGCCACATTGTCAAACACGAATATGGCGTAAAATAATGCTTAACTACACGGCGAAGACGTAAACAGTGAGAGAGCTGGCATGCAGTTGTTGTGCAGCTGACATGGCAGGATGTGTCTGAGAACTTTTCTACATGACCGTCCATGCTCAAACGTAAGTAAATAGTCCTTTATTTAAAGAAGGTTTGTAGTGTTTACTTTGTAATCACTGTATTCGCAGCCATTTTTAATACAAAGTAATTTCTGATAGAATTGATAATTTGACAGAATACCGGGCACACGAGGAGGGCAATAAGCCGAGTATAGTGCTCTCACGGCGGGGGGGGGGGGACAATACAAAATACGATGTTTACTCACTTCCTCATAAGTCCAATGGTCCCACAGTAGTAGGGCTTGTTTTGGCCAATATCCGCAATGTACAGGAACTTTTTGAAACCCAAAAAGGCTCACACGCCTCTCCTTGGTGCAGCAAACAAACCCTGGAGCACATTTGGCTGGCGTGATGCGAAAAAACAAACGAAATAACCCGCAAAACCAGCTGAATCTGCGGTCCATCTTCATGCTACAAAGCAATGCTGTATTGTGAGACGCAGACCCGGGTGACGTCTAGGCATGTGCCGGTTACTGGTTTCACGGTTTACCGTGGTGTGAAAACGTCGCGGTTTCAAAACCACTAAAATTTTCCGTCAGACCGTCGGACGGTATTCGCTATTTTTCTTGTGTCAAAAATGCAGCCAGAAGCGGCTTGGCGCAGCAGCGCTCACCCCCTCCCGTTTGTTGCTGTGTGTGAAAGTGACGCTATCGGCTACACAGCCAGCTAACCCAAAAAACAAATACTCCTAACATAAGGCGTACTGTTCTTCAATTTATTGAGCTCTCAAATCGTGGTAAGTTTAATCTACAAAATGAATACATTTAAAATGTTGTACAATTAGATTTTTCCATGTGAGTAGCTTCCACAGATTAGCACCATAGAAAAAGTTCGCCAAAAACAAAACACACATTTTCCTTTCAAATTCAATATACAAACTAAGTAAAAGCTTACAAAGATGAATGTTAGCCTAGGCTCAGCTGGGAGAGCAACTTCGTTGAGTGTTACAGCCGCAGAGTGAGAAAACAAGCTTGATTCGCTTGAATGAAGGGGAAAAAGTGATAGCATCAAAGGTCGCTAATTGCCAACGATGATCTTGCCCTAAGCACAAATCCACGTTCGCTGGATCAAGGTGAGGTCTCACTCCCAATGTGTTTTTTTTTTTTTTTTTAGATGAAACCTTTCCACAACAATATTGACATTTCAACTAACTTATACATTTTTAGCTAACTTATGAATTCCTTATGTTCTTTTTAACACAAAGGCATGACATCATGTAGACTAGAGTTGACACAGTGGCTGAAAATGGCGAAACTTCACTTAAGCTTTTCCACCCGCAAAAAAAACAGTCATGCAGTATAATTTTTAAAAAAATTTTTATTCAGAAGTGTTTTTACTTTATAGAAATTATTTTGTTCTTGCTGTAATCTTGAGCAACTTGAGCTGTGGCTGTGAGTATAGTCTATAAGCAGGGGTGCACATAATTTTTTTGCCCAGGTTCTCAGAGGAGGACCTGGAGATGTGACTTGGTCCTCATTGAGCTTGAGAGCCGACCCGCCTGATGTGATAAATTTATGACAAGCTTTACTTAGAGCCAATTAACTTCAATTAATTATATAAACAATTAATGCTTGATTAACATCAACTGCCACAACAAAATTGCCATGACTTTGAAGTGAAATGTAAAGAAATAAAAAGCACCAATTCAAAATAAAGGGCATTATGCGGCTCCCACATTAACTCCAAGCCTTTTTAAAAGTGGGATGTCCGCCTCATAAGACCTCATTGAACGTGCATGTTTAGCTTTGTAAAATGCGAGCAAAAACACGTTTGTCAGTGCATGTCGCTGTTCATGACCTTTATTCCGCTCTATTCCGCCACTTGTCCATAGGGCGAGTGGGGTCCTGTTTGACATCGATAGTTTGCTTAATTGCCACATGCTCTCTTCTTTTTTTCGTGCTTTTCAAAGTTTGGATGGCTGAAATTCTTTGACCCTACATAAAATGCGCTGCTCTTATCGGCGACATTGGGATTCTCACGGCACATTTTGTACCGCATTTCCGTGCGAGCATCATTTGCTTCTAGCCATGGTACCTCCTGTAGCCACTTTTCAGCAAAAGTCCTTTTTTTCGGTAGCTCCGGTGATGTCTCTGTCGTACGTCTGTCTGTCGACGGGAGTGGGGGAACACGGAAGTAATTACTCAGTGTGGCCTGCCTGTTCGACATTTTGAGAAGTTATTTTCTCGTGTCCGCCGCAAATACAGTGGTCAGCCATCGGTACGCAAAAGCGTATGGAAGCCGTTGAGGGCCAGCACGTTTGTCTACGTCCAGTACGCATGCGCGCATGCGGACCACTTATGTGCACCCCTGTCTATAAGTTATATTTATTTTAATTTTATTTCAAATATTTTTTTTATTGATAATTTATTTATTTTAACAATATATTCATTTTCCAATTTGCAACTATGGTCTGAAAAAAAAAATCTTGTTCAATGGAAAAAAGTTTTTTTTTAACCCATACATCTCAAAATTTTTGGGAGCTATAATTGCAATAACGTGATACCGTGAAACCGCGGTATTTTTGCTCACGGTTATCGTACCGTCAAAATCTCATACCGGCACATGCCTAGTGACGTCACATTCGCATTTGTCCTAAACCCGAGACTGGAGCCGGAAGTTACTCATTTTGATAGCGCGGGCTTCAAAAATTGAATATATAAAATGATCACCTGCACACACATCCAAGCGGTCCATTTCATTCAGGAGCATAAAACATCGTGTGAAATATGAAATAAACATGCTTTTTGGTGTCCTACGCACTTTTAAATTGGGGCTAAAAACACTTCTGCTTATCACAGCATGTCCATTAATATGGCGGAAAACTCAGACAAGACTGAAAAAGTAGTTTCTGCTCTTGCAACCCTCTCTAAAATAAACTGCTGAATTTCATGCCAAAAGAATTGTTGTGTTTGAAAGAACAATGTGTCTATATGCTGGCATAGCAGATTCATGGCACATTAAGCCCCCGAGCTATTCTTAATTTGTCCGTTTTACCCTGAAAAGCCCCGTTTACAGATGTCGCGCAACCGCTTTTGTGGGTAAATAATTATATTTATAATTCAAAATGCGTTTGTTTTTTTAGCTTAGAATCATTAATTGAAGTCTAATATTTTGTTTAAAAGAAAAAGAGAAATGACTTGAAAAAATTATTCACTCGCATATTTTACTTTAAACAAATTACGTCACAATGAAAAAAATGGTATCTGATAAAAGTCACAGATATCTATCTCATAACTATCGCTTAATTGTACGTATTTTTTTTTTTTTGTTACAATAGCATTTTCTCCGATATGTTAGATAATAAATAATCGATCCAAACAAAGAAAAATTGAAGAACAACACAAAAACGTTTAAAAGGGTAAATATATGAAAAAGAACATATCGACCACTCCTTGATGTCTGCGATTTCAGCATCGCAACCCTTGTTATATTACCATGTTTCACCCATATAATCCCCCCAAAATCCAGCTGTGGCCATTCACAACTGTGTCTTGACACTCAGTGATACATGCGACATGGAGTTTTTGGATCGAAACAAGGTAAGTACGCGATAATATCTCGTTAAAGTCATGGTGTCTTTAATTCTGCTCTTGCGTGCTCTCACCTCCAGATAGGGTTTTGCGGTTTAAAAAACATGTTAAAATTTTTCTTCCCCCAGAAAATTGAGATTTTAAGCTTTCCAATGATGTATCACACATGCATATTGGACAATTTTGAAATTTGGCCAAATTGGGGGTCTCAGAGCGGAACTTCAAGTCACCTGAGTGTTTTCCGCCCTATATATTTCAAATTTCAAGCTATAGGGAATGGGACGTACTACGTTATTGTTTGGATACGCCTCCATGCTGATAATATACTTTACTTCCGGTCCGGCAGACTCAATGCGGATTGTAACGTGTGGTAGTGCTAAACGAATTCCTTCGGTGTATTCGAAAGAAATATGGGTGTGTATTGTAGTGTTACCGGGTGCAACAGCGTCTCCCACCCACGACAAAAAAGGGCAAGGAAAACTGGACTCACTTTTCACCGTTTTCCTGCATGGAGGACCACATATCAGATCACGAGGGCACGACGGATGGCTTGGGTCGCAGCGGTTCGTCGGAAAAGCATTTCTTTTGATCATATTTCTGCTGGAATGAGAGTGTGTTCCCGTTATTTCTACTCTGGTAAATTGAACGATTTATCCACTGTTTTGGTTTCAATACGTTTTTTTTTGTTTACCGCTGTGTAAATCTGCCTCGGTAGCAATGCTCACCTACATTTGCTGTGTTCCTTGCATATGAAATACAACACATCCCGATTGGTCACCATCTCTCTTCTTGGGTTGTTCTGAGCTCAAGCGCACCACATCGGAGCCTTATGAGAGGTTGGAAAGGCGAAGAGTGCATGCTGTGCTTGTTTGCTGTGCTCAAACATGAGCCCAAGTGTTGTTGTGAAAAGTCAATAAAATGTGAATACCAAAACATGACTTTATCAAGTTCTTGAAAAACTGTAACTGCTTGTTGTTTACTTCAGCTCTTCATAATAAACAGGTGTAACGATTACAAAGTCAGGTGATTTTGTTATTCTATTTGGAATATGCATTGACAATGTTTGGACAGTGTGTTACACAAGAACTGGGACTGGTAAATTGCAATAGATTTGTTTCAAGTAATGCAACTTCTCCAATACAATATTTGAACTGATAGTTTAAAATCTTTAAATTAGTGCAAACAAGACCCACCCTCTGACGGGGGCAGCAAATATTATATAATATTATAATACATTATAAATAATAAACTATATAAATACAAGATTACAATAAAAGTGTCTTTGTCAAAGCAGTTAAAAAAAAAAAATCACTGGCCTTGTGCAAATTGCCAGACAGAATCAATATGTACTTTAAAGTTCTTGCATTTCCATTTTAAGTATTGCAAGTTCCCCAAGACAATATTTGAACTGACAGTTTAAAATTCTTACATTAGTGCAAAATGGCCCACACTCTGACAGGGGGCAGCAAATATTATAATATACAATATAATAAATTATAAAAACCAATATACTATATAAATACAAGATTACAATAAAATGTGTCTTTTTCAAAGCGGTTTAAAAAAAGAAAACATTCGGTGGCCTTAGGTCAATAAAGGTGAATAAATATGTATGTTACAGTTCTTGCATTTATATTTTAGATATTTCAACTCCAACACAATATTTGAAATGACAGTTTTAAGTCAGTGATGATCAATGGCCTTAAAGGAGTCTTGTCGAGGCGTTGAGAGTGCAAAATATGTTAGGGCAGAGAGAAAAAAACCCACAATCCAGTCTTTAGCTCATTGTTAAATAAAAGCACTCGAGTAAACATGCATTTAGTCATTTAGCTGTCATTTAAACATGGATACAGTCAAGTGAGCTATAAGATGATAAATGATTATTATCAACAGTTGATAAAGTAAAAAGCAATGGATTAACAACAAGAGTGTAGGTTTGGTCTTAACATTGGTAGGGATGATATAACAGCATAACATGCATGTACACTTTTTGCTGGGGATAGGACATTAATAAATCCAATAATAAGACCAAACAGATTATTGAAGGGGGGTCAGGGCTACATTTATCATGAATATGAGCCTCATTAATAAGCAAATTTTAATTCCAATATTTAAACACAAATTACATTAACATGCACGATAAATACAGACTTGTTACTATTACAGCGTGTTGTGCTTTAGGTTTTACTTTCGTGCAGCAGAGAACAATGAATTAAACGGTGGCGATATGTTAACAACATTTCGTGCACTGTGGTACAGAAATGTAAACAAGGCAAGACAGACACTGTGAGAACCGCACAGCACGTAGCCTACCTGTGAGCAGACGTGCGTGTTGTCGTCTGTTGCTTTGAAAATCTGTAGGTCCTAAACCCATCCATTAGTGAAGTGGACATGAGCCTGAAGGGCTTTGCAATTTTTCAACTGAACCAATGTGTAGGCACTCATACCGCAGAAAAGGTATGCGATGATGTCGTTTGTTGTCAACGAAGGCAAGTCGTCCAAATTGTTGCTCCATGCCTTCTTTGGCAGCAAGCAGGGCCGGCCCAGCCTATACGCAGACTATGCAGCTGCTTAGGGCCCCTGACCACTAGGGGGCCCCCAATCTGGCAATTGTTTATTATTATATATGTTTATTTATTAATTTATATTCTATTTTGTTTACTACAGTTTGCTTTATTTGACTATTGTGAGTTTTGATACTTAATTTCAAGCTTGAAAAAAAATAAAAGTTCTTCCTTAACTTCTTTTCCTCTTTTAGAAAAAGGTTTGGCGCTATCTACTGGAAGTACTGACAATCATTTGGGGTGAGAAGTTTGAAGAATGCAGTGCAGCAAAATCAGATTAATATAAAAAATATGGACGTATGGGTTGGATTGCATGTATGGGTTTCACAGTACACTGTGACGAAATGGTGTACCAAAAATATGGGCCCCTTGGCATTATTTTGCTTAGGGCCCCCAAATGGCCTGGGCCGGCCCTGGCAGCAAGTATGGGTCTACGTCGTTAATAAAAGTTTTTTTTTTTAAGTACCGGTTTTGAGCCTCTACTGACAGCGTTTCCCTGTAAATGCCATGACGACTTTGCTTTTTTAACATGATTCCCGCATAAAAACTATCCCAAGGCAAAGTAAACAGCAAGACTGGTTACAATCCGCGTTGAGTCTGCTGGACCGGTGTTGTGCTGAAAAATAGCCGCCCTGCGTGAAATATCCCCCCTGACGGGAACGCTTATTTATAACGCTTTATTGAGGTGAAAACATCAAATGTTTTCATGGACGCATTACAGTAATGGATTTACGACAGTAAAATAAGTTTTAAATAAATAAATTAGACAAGATACTAGTACTTTATTTTAGTAAAAAATCGTGGACTGGGTCACATAACCATCTTTGAACAGAAATGTATTTGTCTACAGGTTTTCACGACCATATCTCAATGACAATCACACAGGTATGACATTTATTAGTTCAAGCAGAGTAAAAAAATACATATTCACGGTACAAAAAAATCGTTTCCATGTCCATCGATTGGTAAGAAAAAGCTGTACGAGTGACGTCTCGGCACACAATAATAAAATAAATAAACAAATTAATCAAATAAACGCTCAATAAAGCGTTATAAATAAGCGTTCCCGTCAGGAAGGAAGTTTCACGCGGGGCGGCTATTTTTCGGCACAACACCGGAAGTAAAGTATATTATCAGCATGGAGGCGTATCCAAACAATGACGTAGTACGTCCCATTCCCTATTTGCTTACTATTCCTTTTCTGCTTTATTTCAATTTCTGAATTCAGTTATCTTTTTTTTGAAATTCTATTCGTGATTTAATGTAATTTTTGTATCTAATTTTATTTCCTGTTTCGATTGTCTTTGATTTAACGTTCTTTTGATTTAATGTGATTTTTATGATCTTCATGTGATGTAAAGCACTTTGAATTGCCTTGTGTTGAATGGTGCTATACAAATAAATTTGCCTTGCCTTCTCAAATGTTGATGTCTAGCTTCCGCTTTATTATTGTACAAGTGTTTTGTAAAAATTCATAAATCAGAGCACAGATGTCTACATCTTGAGGCGAGGGAGGGCAGGCAAGCAGGTGCTTAGAAGGGTAAAGCTTCACTTCAAAAGATACCATGTAGTTGGTAAAAGTGCAGCCTGGCCATACAGGCTTCATGAGATTACTTATTTTCACATATTTTATCTTATAATAATGGGACCATTGTTCATCATATTAAGTATTTTGTCTTATCATGGAACCATTTTTTTTTTTTTTTTTTTACCAGTTAACCCTGTCTTCCAGTATTATAAGTCCTCTGAACTCCGCCCACATGAGAGCATCGTTGTACTCTGTGTGTGACTGATTTTTTTTCTTTTGAGCATAAGTAAACTTTTAAAAGACTTCTGGAGCGAGAGCCTTTTTCTTCTACAAACAAAGAGAGAATGGATTTTTCCCCCTGACACTTCATCCTTCAAAGGTCTGTACTGAGCAATCATCACACACTAAATGTAACTCGTAGCATCCTCTTTAGCTCTCGGTAAACTTTTGGTAACACTTTATAATAACCGTTTTACTAGTTGATAGATCATTAGTAAACTGTTGATAAATGATTTATTGTTGATTTGTGAAGTATTTGTTAACAGTTTGTTAAGCATTTACATGGTGTTCCAATATGGTTGACCCCATTCCAAATGCCCATGCTAGTTGATGGATCTTAATAAAACTATATACACTTTATGTTGAAGGTCATAAGTTTTATTGGTTAAACATACAAAAAGAAAAGTACAAATATTTGTTGGTTCTATGGCAGATTTTCATAAATGTGCAACATGAGCGCTGCCTGCAAAATGCCTTATCAAAATGCCTTTTCTTTTGAAGTGAATGGCATTTCTTAACCTGAAAAGATAGACGTGCCAAATGTTACACACAAAAACTTGAAACGTTTCGACACACTGTGTTTCAGGTTAAGAACACTCTGTAAATGCTTAACAAACTGTTAACAAATACTTCAAAAATCAACAATAAATCATTTATCAACAGTTTAATAATGATCTATTAACTAGTAAAATTATTATTATTATTATTATAAAGTGTTACCAAACTTTTTTTTTTTTTTTTTACCCACAGTTCGTGGCGTCCAAGTAGGTATAATTAATCGAAAATAATCTACTGTTTTCCTGCTGATTGTGTATTATCACCAAGTTGGGCGTTGTCCTTGTAGATAGACGCTACAATATGTTGCTCGTCTGTCAATGTTCATTCGAAATAGTTGTAAACCTTTACTTACTTATTTCTGGAGTAATTTTTTTTTTTAACTTTACAGACAAAAACATTTTTAGTGGAAGTCAACTAAACTAAGCAATTATAGTCTTGAGTTTTCGGTCAACAAAAACTGGACGAAGACAAACACATTTTGAGATGACTAAAATATGTCTTAGACCAGCGGTCTCAAACCGACTCCACAAAGGGCCGCAGTGGGTCCTGGTTTTTGTTCCAACAGATCCAGCACAAACAGTTCAACCAATGAGGTTTCTACTAACATAAGCAGCACCTGATTGCAATCAACTGATTACACTTGTAAGAAACCAGATTGGTGAAAAGGTATTTGTCTCGTTTGGTTGGAATGAAATCCAGTACCCCCTGCGGCCCTTTGAGGACCGGTTTGAGACCACTGTCTTAGACTAATAAGTATTATCATCCAAAAGACTATGACAAAAATTAAAAGGGCTGTGAAAAACAACACTGTGTTCAACATATGTGTCCGAGCCTGTATTTTGTAATGTTTTTGCTTTTGACATGTCGTGTAATGATTTTAGGACATTGTTTTTGAATCACCCTGTATATTGTGCTATTATCTAAATTTCTTTTTTTGTCAAATGATGCATTTTTGACAGCAATAGATCACAGTAAAATCATTCAAAAATTGCACATTTGCACAAATAGCCCAAGGGGGCAGTTTTGGCCCACAAGCTTCATGTTTAAGACCCATGCGTGCCTATGATCTTCATCATTCTCATCATCATCTCTTTGATCTTTGCATTTATAGCTGGCTGCCTGAACACTTAGGTCCTGCGCTGTGAACTTGGAGAAGCAAAAGTTGAACAGGTAAGAAAATTCAATTATTAGTACTGTTTTGTTTCCTGGACACCAGCAAGAGATCATTGGCCGCTTTTTGCGTTTTTATCACCATCAACAGCACAGAAATATGATCATTATCTGCTAGTCGATAGTACAGTAGTACTCGGAAAATTAGAATCGAGGAAAAAAGTTGTTTCATTTTGGTAATTTAACATAAAAGATGAATCCAACAAATTTGATTTGGTCAAAAACTCATTAAATACGATTTAAATTATTTATAATTCACCTTTTATGTTGAAGTACAACAGTAATTCATTTTTATTAAAACATATCAGTTACTTGCAATAGATCAAAGCACCCTTTGTTGACTTTGCTTGTTCACCGAATTGGGATACACCACGGTGACATCTTTGATTTCGCAGCATGAACGCCGCCTCGATTTTTTCGGACTTTAAAGCACGCCATTAAAGAGAAAGTTTAATCCATACATAAGGCGCACCTCAGTAACGTACTGCATTTGTCTCGTTCTTTATTTTTTAACATTGCAATGATTGTTTTCCTGCTAAGACAATATAAACACACCCAGAATTCATACATTACGCACGCAAGGTACGTTGCCAATTTGGGGTTGGGGGGGTTTAATTGCACTCTATAGTCCGCAAAATCCAGTAAAGTCTAAGCGACGGTTAAATGAATTGAGAAGTTGCCAGTTGATGAAACGTTTAGACATTGTCGTCCTCAAAATGGATCAAATCGTGTCATTTTTTAATACACTACTGTTTAACAGTTTGGGGTCACCCAGACAATTTTGTTTTCCTTCAAAAGTTTCACTTTTTTCATAGGCGTTGCAATATGAATAGAAAGTATAGTCATTGACTAGGTTACAAATAAGGATTTTTATTTGAAACACTGTAATTTTCGGACTGTAAGCCGCTACTTTTGTCCTTAATTAGGAATCTTGCCTCTTATTTGTTGATTTATTTGGGGTTAATAGGCAATACATCCCTCCTAGCATGCATTGCAGCACTACAGATGTAAATAACAATCAAAATTCATGTTCTGTGCTAACAATTACTGTTCCAGTTTCATTAATTGCTTGTTATGGTATTTGGTAACACTTTATTTGACAGTGGCATCATACACTCAAAAACATGACCCCGGTAGGTTGTAAAGTTTACTAAAAGACAATGTGCATTTTCAGCAAGAACACATTGTTTCCAAGGTGAGCATGATTAAATCATGCAGTCCATACATAAACATGAACAATGAATGAGTAGCTAGATTAGATCATGTTGCTGCAACATAATGTTAACGTGCCTTTCCAACCAATTGCAATAGGCTCGTCATTTCTCACGAGATTTAAAAGTAGGGTTGCAAACTCCCTGAAAATAATAAGTGACACCTCATTGGTAGAGCCGGCCCGCCCGATAACCGTCATCATTTAATTATTATTTTGTTTATGATAAGTGATTTTTTATTAGATGGGGCTTTGCAAGGCACAGGCCCAGCTAGTAAAATTCCTCAACTTTATTTTTATTTTTCTTTCATAATCTTATTATCCACATTTTTTCGGCGCACTGGAGACTCCAAACCATTTGACCGACCGTTTAAATATCAAATTGGCCGGAATTCCATTCATTTTTAATGGCAAACAATTTCCCATCATTTTCAATGAGAGGAAAACATAGGTGGTTGTGATTTTTGACCACTTACCATTACAGCCCATTGACATTGAAGTGGCGCCTAAGTAAGTCAATACCACTGACAGCTATGTATGTCCATGCCATTGACTATCATGAATGTTGCTACTATTGATGCCAATGTACTGGATTCCATTGAGGCTTATAAAAATTGATGCCATTGACGGCCATTTAATTTAAAATTAGGGCCATTCACGTTAAAATTAGGACTGTATGATTTAATCATGCTCACCTTGGAAACATAATGTGTTCTTGCTGAAAATGCACATCGTCTTTTCGTAAACTTTACAACCTACCGAGGTCATTTTTTGAGAGTACTGTCACCTCTGTTGCTGTCCAACATGCCTCCTATAGGAGGCAGAAGATGTTGACTGTCTCCCCCATTTGGCCAACCAAATGAAGCTTCTTGAAGCAATGAAGCTTTTCAACCAATTGGTTCAAAGCTTCTTGGTTGTTCATTTGGACACATGATGCTACTGTCAAATGAAGTGTTACTGGTTAATATCTTTTCGTGTAAACATCCCATAATACATTGAGGACAGCTGCGGCTTACAGTCTGGTGCGGCCTATCTATGAACAAATGCCGTTTTTGTGTCACATTTGGTGGGTGGCGGCTTATAGTCAAGTGCGCCTTATAGTGCGAAAATTACGGTAATAATTTTCTCCTTCAAACTTTGCTTTCATCAAAGAATGCTCCCTTTGCAACAATTACAGCGTTGCAGACTTTTGGCATCCTAGCTGTTAATTTGTTGCGGTAATCTGGAGAAACTTCACTCCACGCTTCCAGAAGCACCTCCCACAAGTCGGATTGGCTTGATGGGCACTTCTTACGTAGCATACGGTCGGTCAAGATGCTCCCACAACAGCTCGGCGGGGTAGAGATCAGATGACTGTGCTGGCCGTTCCATTACAGATAGAATACCAGCTTCCTGCTTCTACCCTAAATAGCAAGGTCATAGGTTTAGTCTGGACATTGGTAGGGAATATATACCAGCATAACCATAAGCATGTTCACTTATTGCTGAGGACGGGACATTAATGAGACCAACAGTTTGGGTGAACAGGGTTCTGGGCAACATTTCTCATGTATATGAACCTAATTAATTGATAGGCTAAATCAAGACTCCCCCAAGTTTTTTCTTATGAGGGCCACATAACTTTTCCCTTCTCTGATGAGGGGCCGGGTTAGTTTGTAACAGAAAAAGTGTGACGATTGCAGAAGTGCCTAAATGTAAAAATGTATTGTTTTTCAGAAAGCCACAATCAAATAACCCTTTCTGGATTCTTCGCGGAACAAAAATAAATATAATATAATATAATATAATATAATATAATATAATATAATATAATATAATATAATAATGACACTATTAATTAAATAGATAATAACCAAATAACCCTCTCTGGGTTCTTCACAGAAAAAAGCCAGGAAATAAATAACACTATTGAAAAAAAAAAAAAAAAAAAATTCAGGGGGCAGGTCCAAATTTGGAGGCTAGCCGTATCCGGCCCGTGGGCCGTAGTTTGGGGACCCCTGGGCTAAATGATTAATGCAAAATAAATCTGAAGTGACTTATACTAACTACTACTAACTACTAACCTAACTAGTACTACAGTGTATCCCAAAAGTGAGTACGCCCCTCGCATTTCTGCAGATATTTAAGTATATCTTTTCATGGGACAACACTGACAAAATGACACTTTGACACAATGAAAAGTAGTCTGTGTGCAGCTTATTTAATAGAGCTCATTTATTTTCCCCTCAAAATAACTCAAAATATAGCCCGCAAACAGTTAGCTGAAGACATGTCAACAAAATACGTGGCTGACTGGAACCATGTCATATGGTCTGATGAGACGGGCGGGCTTTCTTGTGTACTGTCTTCAGAGGAGGCTTTGTCCTGGGGTGACAGCCATGCACACCCAATTTAATGTAGAGTGTGGCGTATGGTCTGAGCACTAACAGGCTGACCGCCCACCTCTTCAATCTCTGCTGCAATAGTGACAGCACTCCTGTGACGAGTCACGTGACATTTTGGAGGGTAAATGACAAGCAGTATTCAATTTGACATTTAGGGATGTACGTAGTTTCTATGCGGTGTATTCACTTTTGTTGTCAGGGGTTTGGATATTAATGGCTATATTTTGAGTTATTTTGAAGGGAAAATAAATTAACTCTATTATATAAGCTGCACACAGACTACTTTTCATTGTGTCAAAGTGTCATTTTGTCAATGTTGTCCCATGAAAAGATATACCGTATTGGCCCGAATATAAGACGACCCCGATTATAAGACGACCCCCTCTTTTTCAAGACTCAAGTTTGAAAAAAGACTTTTTGAACACCAAATTTTTATACAGAAAATAATTACAATACATCTGAAACAAATGATTATAACAATATATTTGAGAGAAAAGGCATTTAATTTCGCATTCAAAACTTAATATCTGAACATTTAAACATTTAACATTTAAATATGTAAACTAAAGTGCAATCAAATTCATAAATGAATGGCTTGTGGTTTTTGAAATATAAATAAGAAAAAAATATTGTGATAAAACAAAATTGCAATAACCATTAATTATCAAAGTGAAGTCTAACTGTAACTGAAGTTCAGCATTCGATTCATTGATGACTGGCGCCATCCAGCGTCGTGAATGGGTATATGTCTAGGCCGCAGTTTTTTTTTTTTTTAAATTTATTTATTTATTTATTTATTTTTAGGCCGCAGTTGTAAGAAGTCCCCCAGGTTTTCATTCTTACTTTAATGCAAAAAACACCGTCTTATATTCGGGCCAATACGGTACTTAAATATCTGCAGAAATGCGAGGGGTGTACTCACTTTTGGGATACACTGTAACTTTCAGGTGATACACTGTTCGAGTCAAAACTACTGAAGAAACGTTTTGAAAACTTCCAGAAGAAATTTTATTAGCAAATTTAAATTGCAATATTTGAACATAAACTTATAATTATATTAACATATACACAATAAATACAAACTTGTTAATAATAAGTGAAAAGGGGTAAATGTAAGTCTGAACATAATGAATTCACTTTATAATGGTAGTGGTTAGGGATGCGAATCGAAATCCGATTCCAATTCGGAACCAGTTCCGAGTGTTTCGAGGCCTCGACATCACAATGAAAAAGCCTTTAACGATTCTTAAAGACGCGTATTGCGTCGTGACGTGTGTTGTTGTCCAGACGCATCAAACTAGCATGGCGCCAAGAACCACTCGCTCCAAAGTTTGACTACACTTCACCAGGAAAGAGTGTGAAAATGAAAGGTTACGACGGGTAAGCACGAGCATTGCAGCCATAAACATAACAATGACAGCACGTAGGTTCAAACGCTCGAAAGTGTGTCTTCACTTCATGAGGAAAAATTACAACAAAGCGACTTACAGTCATTGCAAGGTGGAGATCACTGCATCGGGAGGGAATACGATTGCGCTGTCCTCACAGAGAGGCTAAGGCTCAGTCCTGTTTATAAAAATAAAAAATAAAAGTCCCGGCTATACAGCTAGCTAAACTCCCAAATGACGATGCAGAAGACGTTGGTATAATTTGCTGACTTTATTCAACCATCACTTGAAGAGTGAAACTAAGAATAGAAATGAAACAAATCAATTTCGTCCCCAATAACAAACAGGTTTGCATCAACGTAAATCAGCGATGACTAGCTGCTAATAACAGTATGGTTAGCATTCGTTCGCTAGCATTAGCACATCGTTCAAACCACTACACAACTGGATTTAAGTGTCCGATCGCGAGTGGAAACACAACAACAACAACACAAAAGATGATACATACAGGCGTTGCCTCTGTAGATATTAACATTAACAAAGAACGTAGGCTCGTAGAAGTGTTTCCCTCTCTCACTCACTTGGATGCGCATTTCTTCTTTGGGTGTATGCGCGCTCCAGTAGGTCCTCAAACTGCGGCCCGCGGCCCAAATACGGCCCGCCTCCACATTTGGTCCGGCCATTTTGATTTTTTTTTTTTTTTTTTTTCTCTCAATCGTGTTATTTATTTTCTGGCCTTTTCCTTGAAGAACTCAGAGAGGGTTATTTGGTTATCATCTATTTAATTAATAGTGTTTTTATTATTAATTATTATTATTATTATAAAGAATCCAGAAAGGGTTATTTGATTGTGGCTTTCTGAAAAACAATAATTTTTTTTACATTTATGCACTTCTGCAATCGTCACACTTTTTCTGTAACAAACTGACCTCGGCCTCTCACCAGAGAAGGGAAAAGTTATGTGGCCCTCACAGGAAAAAGTTTGGGGACCCCTGCTTTAACACATATTGCCAAAGGCAGAACAAAAACCTATCTGCCAATATATACCAATATTTTTTATTTCTATTAGATAAATGTTTCTGTAAAATGTTACACATTATTGTGTATTTGCCACTTATTGCCACAGTTAACATTGAGGCTTTGGGCCTCTTTTGATCTCGTTGTGAGTTCGTAAGGTTGTGACTTCTGATTAAACAAACTCGATGCCAAGCAAAACGTTTGTTCTTTCCCCCCAAATTAGAATCGATAAGAGAATCGATAAAGAATCGAATCGTTAAGCAATATCGATAATGGAATCGGAATCGTAAAAATCCTATCAATTCCCATCCCTAGTAGTGGTAATTCTATCTTTATAAGATATGGGAAGACAAATGACCAATTTAACTGAACTCATTGTACAGTGACGGAATGTAACGATTATATTCAAATTAATATATACAATATTAATATATGATTGTGCATGCATTTGTAAGTAAATTTACAGCTACAGTTTATGGAGTTATGTGAGCAATTTGCTATGAAATTTGTCAAGACGTTAGCATTAGTAGCATTTAAGCTTTCAGACTTTTTTTTAGGCAAATTAGGCTAATTTAATCTACTTAATGAACACACATTGTCAAGTGTTTTATTGTTAAAATTTGTGTCGTTTTGAACATAAGTGTATATATGTGTGTTACAGCTTTTCAAATTGCCAAAAGTGAAAAGCTTTAAAAAGTACAGTTGCCTTGTTTGCTGTCTGTCCAGCTGAACAACTTTACCTTTAGTGAGGACAGAACATGTCATATTAATAATGTAAAAAAAAAAAAGATACTGTGAGGTACAATAACATACTGTTTATATGACTAAAAAACAAACAAACTCAAATCAACTGGTGACAAAATGGCAAACAAGACACCGGCGTCATGAAGTCGAAATTGCGTAAATCGAGTACGTTGTAAACCGGGGACTACCTGTACTTCTTTACTGCACTTAAGTACATGTTTGTGTATCTATATTTCTTTTTACTTATCTACATTTTACAGCAAGTATCTGTTGTCGCCTGTGTTACACGTTACTTTTGTTTTCTTTTTTTTCATTGTGAATTGGTAGTTTCGTTTCGTTTTCATGCCTCCGTCGCAATCGATAAACCCCTTGCAACTATACCGTAACTGAGCACTAGAGGAAGCAACACGCAAGATTAGGCAGGTGAACAAGATATTGACCAATAAAAATCACCACACTCTTGTACAGTAAGTGGCTGTATACTAAGGGTGTCAACAATAATCGATGCGCCGATGCATCCCGATGCGGGGCATGGACGATTCGATTCAATGCGGGCAAACAAGCCGAATCGATTCAGCGCATTTTAAAATATGTCAGTACGTTCAAAAATCTTCCCTGCGCAATTCCGGTGATGCAACGGATTTGGTTTCCCCATTTTTATTATTATTCTCATGTTTCATTTTTTACACACCACCTAACTCTGGTCAAGTTTCCCACCAACCTCGTAGAAGCCAAAATGTCTCCAGACGTCTGCTTTCAATGTGTTAGGTGCATCAATAATCTTTCTCGCTCCCTCTTTCTCCGCTTCAGTCATTGTTATGTTATGTCCTATCTCTCTGCTCTCTTGATTAGAGCTTAGTTCGGGCCTAAAAAAATCCAGCCCGACTCGACCCGGCCCGCGTGTATTAAAGGCCGAGAGTCCAAAATTTTACGTTTTATTTGTAGGCTCGAGCCCGAAACCCCCCCGAAAATGTACATTTCATTTGTAGGCCCGAGCCCGTTTCAGCAGGAGGAGCAAATGCGGGGAAGCAATGCGTGGTTGCGTTTTGTGTGATCACAATTGTGACGATGCCTATGTGCATAATGATAAATTAAAACCTGTCTTTTGTCACAAATTCTCCCAGATAAACAAGACTGTAAGATGCATATTCAATAAACATTTATATCATTTATATTTGTGTGTCCGTTCTATCAGGTGGATAGTTTATGCTCATTTACTTGGCATAATGCAGCAAGACATTTATTTTAATTTATTCGAGTTGGCAGAAAAAAACGTAAGTTGTCTTAATGTTTAAAAAGTCTACATATTTTTATTATCGTTATAAATGAGCGTACACAACGAAATAACGCTGCAAATGTATGTTAAATATATTTCTGTTTCGGATATTGTGCTCACATGCATGGACGCGCCTCTCTCACAAGGAGAGGAACAGCTGCATATGCAAAAATAAACTAAAAACCTTTTAAATAACATTCTTTATTTTAATGACTCGCATCAGAACACACAAAAGAACAAGCTGCCGTAAGGAGCACTGAAACAAAATAAATAATAACATTTTAAGGAACACCATGCACGAACTCCACGATGTCCTGCTTAGCACGAAGAGGCGCAGCCCTCGAAACAAATGATAATAACGATGTGTGACTAATATCATCTTTTAGGCCAGTACTGTTTTTAAAATGCCTGCTCAGCGTGAAGGTGCCAGTCTTTCTGCTCTCGTACGAGGGCAAAGCGCGCGCCACATTTGTTGCATTCGGCCAGGCTGGCACATTTTTCTGTATGCATCTTCCACTATCAATTTAAATCCTTTCCACACACCACTCGTGGATTCTTGCCTTTTCAATCCCCCCGTCTTTAGTTTGCTTTTCGCCTCTTGGTGCCCTATATCGAAATCCGAAAAGGAAATACCAGGATGGAGAGTTGCGAATCGAATCGTGAGGGCAGTGCCGATGCACACCTCTACTGTATACACATAATAGTTATTTGCGACTCCCCATTAAGCTAGGTTTCGGAGTTTTTGAGCTTGTCGAGCATCTGTTTACAGTGCAGTCAATATTATTGCTTGCTTTTTCCATTCTGCACAGTTTTAAATAAAACAGAAGTCAGTGAATGTTTTGGTTCTTTGAATACTGATTCAGATTTCTGTAGGCCTTTGTATATATAAATGTGTATGTATGCAATATAAATAGAGGGGTTGGACAAAATAATAGAAACACCTTTAAAAAAATGAACCAAAACTCATTTAATATAGTGTAGGTCTGCCTTCTGCGGCAATCACAGCCTCAATTCTCTGAGGTATTGATTCATACAACTTGTGAATTTTTTAAAAGGATTTTTAAGTGATTCTTTAGTTAGAATACCCTCTAAGTCTTTTAGAGACGATGGCCGTGGAAATCGACATCTTAAATGAATCTCTAAAACTAACCATAAATGCTCAATAATGGGATTTTGCCTACCATACAAGATGCTCAACTTTATTAGAATGTTCCTCATGCCATTCTTTAACAATTATGTCCAATGATTATGATGTTAAAATGTTTGGTCTTTCCATTTTTTGTCCAACTCCTGTTTCCTGGCTGGCCTGGGAAGCCATTGATGTATTTGATGATGCATCTGCCTTTGATGTGACAGTGTTCTTTATTTGCCAGCATGCGAATGGCGATGATGGCGTGGCGCCTCCTGTGGTCTTTTGTCCTAATGGGAGGTTTGAGCTGCGTGGCTCTGGAAATCCACCCGGAGGAGTCCCAGTACTACGCCGCCGAGGGCTCCGATGTCACAATGCTTTGCCAGTACAATGACACTCTGGACAGCTCAGGGCACATCATATGGGATTCCGCCCCCTTTGGTGTCTCCCCACCGCTCATCATTAGGTTCGGTGACGGCCATTTGGTCTTCGATCGTTACCAACCGATGAAGGGCAGGGTCCGTTTCACGGCAAGTGATCCCCAAAATGGAGACGCTTCTATCACCATTAGCAACGTCAGTCGCTCAGATGCGATGACTTACATTTGCCTTGTGAAGAAGTTACCTAAAGTGGAGAAGATAATGACCCTGACGGTCATGAAGCCGCCAAGTCAACCGATATGCAACTTGCAAGGGGAATTCGCCCAAGGCAATAACGTGACGCTCACATGCTTGTCTTTCCATGGTGAATCCCCTCTGACGTACACCTGGGCCAAGATCAGCGGAAACCAGGTCCTCCCCGCCAATGCCGTGGTGGACTCCGTAAGAGGCACCATTCGCGCAGATAGTATCATCGAGCAGGACTGTGGAAGCTATCGCTGCACAGTGGAGAGCTTGGTCGGAAGCAAAAGCTGCGAGCTCGTCCTCCCCTGCCCGGACGTGCCAGAAGCTCACATGTCCTCCACGCTGCTGATTACCATCTCCATCACGGTGGTCCTCGTCATCCTTGCTGTTTCCATCATCACCACTGGCTGTTTGTGGTGTTCCAGAAAGAAGAAAGGGAGCTATAACTTCAGTGAGAAAGTGGGTGATGTGCCACCTCCTTTCCGACGGATTTCAAAAAAAGAAGAGATTCCGCCATCTTTGCACTACGAGGTGAGAAACATGCAGATCAGACAGAACATTCACATCAATAGCAGCGGTACAACAGTACACACAAGTCACGGTAAACTGGAAAACCAAAAAGTTTTTTTTTATTTTTTAAATCACGTTATTTCAAAGTTAAGAGTTTTCTATTAGCTAAACCTAAAAAAATCTTTTTTTTAAAAATGCAAAATAAATAGAAGAAAACATCAAACTTGTGAATTTTTGATTTTATGGTTCTAACGTACTTTAATTCAGTTTATGTACAAAAATACAAAATAAAACATTTTTTGGGATCAACTTAGGTCAGGTGGCAAACTTTTTTTCTATGAAAATAAAACACTACCATTTTCAATGTTGTTCACTGTTCAACACATATTAAACAATTTCCAGTTGACCTACACACCAACATATACAGTGGGGAGAACAAGTATTTGATACACAGTCAATGGGAAAACCCATTGGCAGTGTATCAAATACTTGTTCTCCCCACTGTATATATACAAAAAAATTTTTTTGGAATTATACTTTGGGGGAAAATGTGAAAAAAGATGTCTTATATGTATCTCTTTCCAATGCTACATTGAACACACACACACGAATTGGGGTGGGGGGGTGGGGGGGGGGTAATTTGTGGTTTTTCACTTACCGCAACAGGTTCTGGTCCCCATTTCCTGTGAAAAAGAAAACGGAGGGATCACTGTATATATACATACTGTTAGCATTAGCCTAATTCTAACCCAAATGCTATGCTAATGCTATGAGTTACATTTAGTGTGTGATGATCACTCAGCAGAGTCAGCACATACCTTTAAAAGCTAAAGCAACATTGCATATTCTCTCTGGCTAAACAAATCTTAATCTTAAATCTTAATCTAAAGCTAACTAAAAATACAAATGTCGCCCAATGTGAAAGTGTGATGGGAACTATGACACATTTTCGTCTTGTAGTCTCATCAGATGAAACCTGGGATTTGTCTTACGTTTTAGTCTCCCAAGACACATTTTTAACTCGTTATCATGTCATCATCATGAAAAAAATTGTTCGTTGACAATTTATTTTTGTTTTAGTCATCGTTGACTAAAACAACACTGATTCTCACTCAGTGTTTCAATGACTTCAGCGAGGGCTTAAGTAAAATAAACATTTCCTAATTTGAAATTATAAAATAAATGCACTTTAAATAGTGTTCGTAATCCTGCAATTGATAGTTCCTAGCCTGTACTGTTGCTCTGACCCGTGATTACATATAGAGTGAGGGTATGGGATAATTACAAATACCATTACACTCTTAATAACTATTCTAGATAATGACCTCCTTTCTGTTGCACAGGCCAAAGACCAGACCGTCACCATGTCCGCTTGATCACAGCGCCATTTTGCTTGCTTCAAGACTGAAGAGGGAGTTTTTCAAATGTAGATAATTAAATATTCCGGATAAATTGAATACTTTAATGGTTGTCAATAAACTTGTTTGAACTTTGGGTCACATCCTATTCATTTGGGGGCATTTCTGGGTTGCTACCAGTTAATTTTTCTCACTGAAATACGTTAGTAATAAGTTAAAATATCCCAAAAGTGAGTACACTCCTCGCATTTCTGCAGATATTTAAGTGTATCTTTTCATGGGACAACACTGACAAAATGACACTTTGACACAATGAAAAGTAGTCTGTGTGCAGCTTATATAATAGAGTTCATTTATTTTCCCCTCAAAATAACTCAAAATATAACCATTAATATCTAAACCCCTGGCAACAAAAGTGAGTACACCCCTACGAAAAAACGTACATCCCCAAATGTCCAAATTGAGTACTGCTTGTCATTTTCCCTTCAAAATCTCACGTGACCCGTTACAGGAGTGCTGTCAGCATTGCTGCAGAGATTGAAGAGGTGGGGGGTCAGCCTATTAGTGCTCAGACCATACGCCACACTCTACATCAAATTGGTGTGCATGGCTGTCACCCCAGGAGGAAACCCCGCAAACAGTTTGCTGAAGACATGTCAACAAAGCACATGGATTACTGGGACCATTTCCTATGGTCTGATGAGACAGGTGGGCTTTCTTGTGTACCGTCTTCAGAAGAGGCCTCCCCCTGGGGTGACAGCCATGCACACCAATTTTATGTCGAGTGCGGCGTATGGTCTGAGCACTAACAGGCTGACCCCCCACCTCTTCAATCTCTGTTGCAATGCTGACAGCACTCCTGTAACGAGTAACATGACATTTTGGAGGGAAAATGACAAGCAGTACTCAATTTGGACATTTAGGGATGTACGCAGTTCCCATGCGGTGTAATCACTTTTGTTGCCAGGAGTTTCAGATATAAATGGCTATATTTTAAGTTATTTTGAGGGGAAAATAAATGAACTCTATTATATAAGCTGCACACAGACTACTCTTCATTGTGTCAAAGTGTCATTTTGTCAGTGTTGTCCCACGAAAAGATATACTTAAATATCTGCAGAAATGCGAGGTGTGTACTCACTTTTGGGATACACTGTAGTACTGGTTAGTAGTTAGTAGTCGTTAGTATAAGTCACTTCAGAATTATTTTGCATTAATCATTTGCCCAGGGGTCCTCAAACTACGGCCCGTGGGCCGGATCCTGGCCCCTAAATTTTTTTGGGCTGTTTGATTTGTCTAGCAGAGAAAATAATTCCCCTTAAAAACAACTGTTTTCTTTGTAAATATTCTTAATGTATGCCAAATAATTTTTACAAGAAAAAATACAAATCATAATAAAATCAATTTTTATAAGGATTCCTCCGCAAATTTTAAGTACTTTCTGAAAACAATCGGGCTGGAATGAATTCAATTTTGAAACCAAATCAGCATCCCCGATAGCAGGTGACTTTGCTTTGGATATGGCGTCAGCTCGCTAGATTCACATTACAATCATTTCTGCTAAACGTCAGTGCGCCAGATGCGGCCGGGATCATCAAGCCGACAGTCCAAATGATAGGTTACGCACAGTTTCGGCCCGGGCCGTGCAGACTGCACGTGCTCACCATCGAAAATTTTTAACGGTCGACGAGTGACATCACAACTCCACGCACCCTGAAGGCGAGGCATCCACGCTGTGACACTAAACAGGACAACGTGCGGGATTCCAAACACAGCATCTCGGCGGACTGCAAATTTTGATGGTAAGTGCTTTATTCAAAGTCCTAATCGCGTTTTGTCACTTCTTGACTGTTAAACAAGTTATTCAATAAAGCGTTAACAAAATAGCCAGTGTATTTAAGTTACCTGCCATGTCTCCAAGTCATTCCAATTTTGTTGAAGAACAACATATGGAGGGAGAAAGCATTTACTCTGTATTGCTGTAAATGTTTCAATGTTGGAATACCCTTAGAGGGGAAATGTGAACTAAGGTTGGCCAACCATGTTTTTGAATAATATCAATGGCTCAACAATTATAAGCATATTTTCATTATTTTTTTTAACGCAACCCTTCCAGATTCTTTGTTTTACCCATAGGTAAAACACCCAAAAGCCCTTGACAATGAAAATGCTTTTCTCCGGCAATCTTCGGAAATTACGTCACACCGGGAAGTGCGAGGGAAGTCCGCCATAGAACAGTATTGTTTGTTGCATTGCTTCTCGGTAAGATGCCACGGCGGTGTGTGGCGATGTTTTGTTCTCACTCAAACGAAAAGTTGTATGAGTGGCCAAAGGATAGCAGGGCACGTAAATGGACATCTTTCGTTCGCACGAAGCGAATGAATTTCATGCCATCATCGAGCAGTGTTCTCTGCTGCAAACACTTCGAAGATGCCTGCTTCCTTAACCGGTCCGCTTATGATCAAGGATTTGCCAAAAAGTAAGTGTGATTTTTGGATAGATTACTGATGACTTTGTCAAAGCAGAGCAGCCAACGGTTGTGGAATAAACAGTATAAGCTAGCGACGTTAGCCGAGGCCATCCCCGATCATAGTTGTTGTTGCGTTGTCTAGGTTAAGCGTGTTTAAATTGTGTGTCATCTACGATCTGGTCCGAAAGGGTTAATCCACTGTCAATCGGGAAAGGGGTGTGGATGTGCACATAAGGGGGTCGGCATCGCGGTAATTCACGGTCACGTTGCAGTAACAGACGCACACCGCCGGTGAGTTTTTGCACATTTATTTGTATTATGTATTTCCACCTTCATGCTTCAAGCATTGCATTGCATTTGTACGGTTCGCCGTTTCTTTCACGGTGATCGCTTGATAGCCTTTTAGTTTGTGTTTCGCCGCTTCGCGAGAGCCGCTGACAGGTGACAAGTGTTGCTTTTAATGTCTGGCAGCGAATCAGCAAGCGCGCAGGCCACGCAGTGAATCATGGGAAATGTAGTCTCGGGACAACACTGAAGTGGTGTTTTGAAATCTGTTCGCTTGTGTGAAAAAACTACATTTCCTCATGCCATTAGACGCCACTTTGTTTTCTTATTGTTGCCAGAATAAAGTGGAGAAAGCCATCGGCGACTGTGATATAGTGGATATTATTTAGTTGTAATACGGGAGTTCACCAGTAGAGTGTACGCATGTCATTTAGATGTGTTATTGTTTGTGCCTTACTCCTTCACTAAAAGAAAAGTTGTTGTTCAGAGTCACTAGGCAAGACGTTGAGTAAAGTTGTAAAAGCCAAAAAAGGTGTCGTGTGGGTCACTTGGTCAAGATATAACAACGACTCATCTCCTTCTCCCCCCCTCCCCCCAACGTTTTTATATTATTATTTTATATGCACGAGAGCTGCCGGATCTGCCAAAATGAACATGAAGTCTGATCATTATTTTTTTTTAACAATGTCATCAGATAGACAAAAACATAAAATTATGTGCAAATGCCTGCATTTTCAAATCATGAAAATAATAACAGCCTATATCTTACCAATGTTGTAATCTCGATGGGTCTTGTATCCATTCAGGAAGTCTAGGCACATTGTTTGCATACTGATTAGCGTCTGGCTAATAACATAAAATTCCAATCTCCTCTTCTTCCTCCAACTCTTCAAAAACTTGGATATCCTCCCTTGCGCTTGATCTATCGCTTATATCGCTGTTTGAATCATTGTTTGAAGGGCTTTGTATGGCGGCCGTATGTATGGAGGTGCCATCGCGCTCCCGGTGTGACGTATCACTTCCGGGTTCTTCCCCTTTCAGGCTCGAACTTCGGAAACGCGATTATTTTGTCAAATATACAACATATAAATTATTTTTTCATGCTTTATTTGTTGGACAATGTTTAATTACTTTACTTGTGACCCTATTGGCATATGGCATGTGAAGAAATTACTTGACATTACTGCTTTAGGGCCCCTGCCCCCTGAGCCGAGCTCTTCCTCCTTGTGTTTGTGTACACTGCTGGCCAAAAGTATTGGCACCCCTGCAATTCTGTCAGATAAAACTCAATTACTCCCAGAAAATGATGGCAATAACAAATGCTTTGGTAGTAATTTCTTCATTTATTTTGCTTGCGATGAAAAAAACACAAAAGATAATAACAAAATAAACCATTATCATTTTACACAAAACTCCAAAAATGGGCTGGACAAAAGTATTGGCACCCTCAGATTGATACTTGATAGCACAACCTTCGGACAAAATAACAGCGAACAACTGCTTCCGGTATCCATCAATGAGTTTCTCACGATGCTCTGCTGGAATTTTAGACCTTTCTTCTTTGTCCAACTTCTCCAGGTCTCTGAGATTTTAAGTGTGCGTTCTCCAAACTGCCATTTTCAGATCTCTCCACATGTGTTCAATGAGATTCAGGTCTTGACTCATTGCTGGCCAGTGTGTTTTGGGTCATTGTCCTGCTGGAAGACCAATGACCTCTGAGGGAGACCCAGCTTTCTCACAGTGGGCCCTACATCATGCTGCAAAATGTGTTGGTAGTCTTCAGACGTCATAATGCCATGCACACGGTCAAGCGTCCAGTGCCAGAGGTAGCAAAGCAACCCCAAAACATCAGGGGACCTCCACCATGTTTCACTGTGGGGACCATGTTCTTTTCTTTGAAGGTCTCGTTTTTTCCCTGTAAACTCTATTGATGCCTTTTCCCAAAAGCTCTACTTTTGTCTCATCTGACCAGAGAACATTCTTCCAAAACGGTTTTGGCTTTTTCAGGTAAGTTTTTGTAAACACCAGTCTGGCTTTTTTATGCCTATGGGTCAGAAGTGAGGTCTTCCTTTTCATTCAGACGCCGATGGATAGTATGGATTGACACTGTTGTACCCTCGGACTGCGGGACATCTTGAATTTGTTTGGATATTAGTCGAGGTTCTTAATCCACCATCGGCGCAATCTTTCGCCGAAATCTCTCGTAAATTTTTCTTTTCCACAGTGCCGTTGGGTTTAAACTTATTGATGACACTGTGCACAGTAGACACAGGAACATTCAGGTCTTTGGAGATGGACTTGTAGCCTTGAGATTGCCCATACTTCCTCACAATTTTGCTTCTCAAGTCCTCAGGCAGTTCTTTGGTGTTCTTTCTTTTCTCCATGCTCAATGTGGTACACACAAGGACACAGGACAGAGGCTGAGTCAACTTCAATCCAATTTAAATGGCTGCAAGTGTGATTTAGTTATGTGCCACCACAAGTTATGTGCCACAGGTAAGTAACAGGTGCCGCTAATTACACAAATTAGAGAAGCATCACATGATTTTTCAAAGGGTGCAATACTTTTCATTTGGGGAGTTTTGTGTAAAATTATCATGATTTAATTTTCCCCCCCATTCTCTTTTTGTTTTTTCATTGCAAGCAAAGTAAATGAAGATATTACTACCAAAGCATTTGTAATTGCAATCTTCTGGGAGAAATTCAGCATTATCTGACAGAATTGCAGGGCTGCCAATATTTTTGTCCAGCAGTGTATGTGTGTCACTGCCTTAACTGCAGGATTGTACAGATGGGTGATCCTGGGACCAGGTGCAGGTGATCTTCAGCAGCTTACCTAAATCGGTGCTTGGCCTCAAATCATCGCCAGATCAACTCAACTACAAAGTTGGTGAGGCCAGCTTGCAGCTAACAAAGAATCTTGTAATCCTTATACTGAGCTTTTTTTTTGCCCCCCCCAGATCCTGTACTGCTTGCGTTTCCGTTCACCTGTTCTATCACCAAATTGCCCACCGGTTTCTTCAGATGCTATCTGCCACTCCCTCTCATCGTCAATCAACTGCCACTCCCTCTCATCGTCAATCAACTCTTGTTACCACTGCCAGTTTGCCCCAGTTTGCCTCGTAACTCCAGAGCCTTAAAGCGGAAGTTCAGAATTTTTGACAGTAGACTTAATCTTCGAGTAAGCGGGGGTTTAATTAGTTGGTGGAGTTGATTTCAACAAATTACGTGCAGAGAAGTTATTTGTTACTTTCAGGGCTCCGGAGTGGCTAAGCTAGCACGAGTCAATGGTCCCTTCCTAGCATGCCAATAAAAAAAAAACGATACAAATAGACGAACAGATCCAACATAGTGAAATAAATTCAAAATGCTTGATAATTGTTCCAAAACACCCATGCGGCCAAAACAATTGTCACAACAAACTGCCGTAATTCATTTCATTCTTCAGGACTTTTTTTTTTTTATTGCTTAATACGACCACAATATAACTGAAAATACAAGTGAAAAAAACCCGATATGATATCACTCCGCTCTGCTCCTCTGCAGAGCTGCTGGTTTAAAAATGTTGCTGTTCACAGTGCAATTATTGACACGTAAAGCTAAGTTTTAACAACTTTATCCTGAAAACATAGCCAACACTATTGATTGGATGGGTAATCGATGATTTTCATGTGTAAACATGTTGGTTTTTAATGGCTTGCTAAGTTAGCCCAACTGAATTGCGCTAGCTTAGCCATTCCAGAGCACTGAAAGTAACAAATAACTAACAAACTACACATAATTGGTTGAAATCAACTCCACCAACTCGTTAAACCCTAGCTAACTCTAACTGATGTCAAAAATTCTGAACTTCCCCTTTAACAAATACAATCTGTTGTTTACAGTCTAAAAATGGGTCACCTTTAATGTGGAGTTTCTTGTTCCAATTTGTGAAAAATGTAATGTTATGGTCCATTAACATGTTACATTAATAAACAGCATGAAAAAGAAGTGTTGTCATTATTGCTTTTAATAGACAATGTTAATTTGCCATATAAAGACATTACAGTATGATACATTGAACAAAATGGACCCCACATTTAATATTGAAAACTGTTTTGATACAAATCTGGCCCTGTGCTGGTCCAGATTGGTAACATTTGTGACATATCCAGGCCATGCATTAATGTGGTTTCTGCTACTTTGGACCAGTTCTGGCTGGAAATTGTTTGCTGATTTGGCCAGTGAATCCATACTGAGGCCTATTCTTCAAAAAGGCACTGGGGCGGATCCTTTTTATGAAATTTGGCCAAAATTTTCAGTTCAACTGTCCCATGTCCGCTCCAGTTATATTTTGCTATCTGGGTTGCAATAATGGTTGGGGTATGGGATGGAACCGCGGGGACAAGCAAATTTGCTGCTTAAAACTTTTTAAGTTTAAAACAAACCCAAATAACATTTAAATATGAAAGATGAATATGTAACAACAATAAGTGCCAATTTTAAATAAATTATAGCGGTCAGTAGAATAGAATGGATTTCAAAACACTTATCTACAGGCATATGCCTATAGACCCTACTCACATGACGTCACAACCATGCCTCCGCGCCATATTGTCCGTCAGGTCGTCGTGTTTACGCATTACCGCTACGTAAATTCCTCCTATTATGGCGTTTTTTTCTGCTCGTTAACATTAATAATCAAAAGGGTGAAGGCGTGTGTGGCGGTTGGTTGCAATAACAGAGAAGATAGACGGAGAGACTTGAAGTTCTACCGTATTCCGAGAGAGCCGGAGAGGAGAGCGAGATGGACTGCTGCAATTCGACGAGAAAACTGGGCTCCAAACGATTACCACAGATTATGTAGTAGTCATTTTTATCTGGTAAGATGCATTGAATATATATTTAAAGGGTTTTGGGCTGACAACCACAATTAAGATCATTGCGAGGCTAATCGCTGACAACATACAGTTTCAAATTCAAGATGCTTATTTCTTCCACCATCATTACATTTTGAATAATATTTAGCTGGTACCAAGTGAAAGAAGCTGGCCTCATCTATGGATCATCAGTTAAACAGGTGTGTCCAAACCTTTTGCAAAGGGGGCAAGATTTGGTGTGGTAAAAATGCGGGGGGCTACCTTGGCTGATTTTCATAGAACAATATATTTCAACAAATTTTAGCAAGCCCTTCTGTGTGTCACATTTGCTTTATTATTTTTAATTCATAATTTTTATTTTGTCTCGTCTTTGTGGCGTTCTCTTTTGACACTCGGGCTCTTTCGAAATATTTGCTGCTGTGAAATTAAACTAGCTTCAAGTTGCTATAATTTCTCGCTGCGTATCTTCCCTGTAAAGTTGTCGTACATGTCAGCGTGTCTTGTTCGGTAATATCATTATCGCACCACATCGAACTCTTTGAAAACAGTGACTGTCTCTTTGCAAATGAGGCAGACACAGTTGTTGCGTGTTTTATTGAAGAAATAGTCCAATATCCACCTATCCTTGAAGCGTCGGCCATCGCAGTCAACTTTTTTTTTTTTTTATTGATTGTCGCCATTTTAGAAAATTGGAAGTAAAGGGTCACACGGGGTAATGTTGCTTAGAGTGCTGCTCTTAAAGTTTTTCAAACTTTCATGAGAATGGGCTGATTTTGTGTGGACAAGATAGTTGTAGATATCAGGGTAGCAGATGTCAGGCAGAGAGGGCGAAGACAGCGGGTCGAAAAATATCGATTTAGGCATCAAATATGGATCTGGCGAATGGATAGACTGAAGCTTTTCCACATAACGCCTTTTATGCAACGCATCCAATGAGTTTACAGCGTCTGAAAGCACCGGGGCTTCCATGAATTGCACTATAAATTGCACGACAAATTGAAACCATTGAGAATACGTATAAACAATGATGGACAATATGGCGGCCGGATACAGCGACACGTCATTCTGTGACGTTGGTGAGTAAGGTCTATATCCAATATATGGCCAGGTGTGGCACTACAGTAATATACAAGTAATTTAAAATGTAAATAACAACTAGCAAGGTGAAAATAGCACCTGTCATTTTTCATCATCCATAATAGCTTTGAAAAGTCCCTATTATTCGAATCAACAAGTTACCTTAATTAAACTTCAGTGTCCTTGAAATTAGTTCCACCGTGTTGTCGACTTCAAGACAAGACTTAAGCAGAAATTTAAAAGTTAATGTGCGTTTAAGAGCCCAGGCGGACAGACATCTTGCAAAAAGCAAGCATGGCCTTGCTTACATTGCAACACAACGGGTATGGTGTGCACTAAAACGGCAAAAAAGTCTCGCAGAACTTTCTCGACGAAATACTGAATTCACTTTTTGCCGAACAATGAGTGCAGTTGAGTGGAAGATGAGATGCCAGGATGATGGGGTCTGCAGGGACTGCCAGTGCTGGAGGGTCTGGACTGCAAGTACGTGTATGAAGCCAAAAATTTGGAAGAAATCTCAAGAACCCTTCGCCTCTCGTTACATTTTCAACACGGGTTAAACAAAACTCGCATTGATGTGCACTAAGAGCTTGGAGGTTAATTTTTATTGTCTTTCTTGACTCCATTATGACTTGTGCTGATCCACTTCACCATGCAATTGCATTTAAAAGAAATCCCTAAACTTTCGGTGTTCCACGCAGCCCATCCCTCCTCCCGCAGCCCAGCAAAGGAGCCATTGTCACCCCCCCGGGATCAAGGGTGGTCCCCCGGGCCACCCACGCACCCCCAAGGCGTGCAAGGGGCATCCCCAAAACTCCTAAAATGCATAGAAATGTATGTATTTTTAGATGCGAAAACTGTATTGTGCACTTTGTGGGCATGGCAGTTTCCCTGCAGCAGATTGTTTTTTTTTTTTTTTCTGGTTTTTTTCTGGTTTGTTTTTTTTCTGGTTAGTGAAAACAAAGTTGTGAATATTGTAATTAACATTTGTGTTGTCGGCACTGAATCCGGTCACGTGATGCATTGACAAGCCAAATTTCTTAAGGGAATGTTCCAGGAGAGCTACAATTCCAGCAGCTGACTCGTCTGCATTCTCCATGAGGTCCAGCATTTTGTTGGTGAGCCACGACTCTGGACTGAAGTACTGGACAGCAAGGGGAACATCTTTCTGCTCAATTTATTCGAGGCATCGGTCTGTATGGAGAATGGGATGGGTGACGTTAAGATCTTAAGCACATCACCCACTGCCTTTGGACCCAGGACTTGTTGAAACAAGTCCTGGGACTTTGCTTGTTCTCCCCAAAGTCATTTTCTTCACCATTTTGGAATCACATAAAAATCTTCTGATTGAGCCTGTGTCCACAGTCAGCATTATTGTAGCTCTGACTGGCTATGTTTTACTGTTTGGTATACCTGTGTCACCTCAGCTGCAGTAATTTTGAGGGTAGGAGTGGGCTGGTGTCAAATTCACGATTAATCAATCAATAGATAGCATATACAGTATTTGCAGTAGGACTATTTATTCAGTGTTTATTTGCTGTTAATTTATTAGGAATAATTTCAAATGAGTAGCATTAGTTAGCGTAACAAAATAACATGTTCTTTATGGGTACATAAATTCATTCCATATTGATTGATAATAAATGCATGTTTAAAAAAAAAAAAAAAAAAAAATCAACATTCCTAAAAATAATCAACCATCGTACCAACTGAAATAGTCTAGCTATGCTCCTATCAATGCAAGATGTATGAAGGTAAATATAAATATAGCCTATATGTTATACATATACAAGAGCATAATAACATACCAAATCAAGCTCAGGGGATGTTTCAGGTACAAAGAATTGTGACGAAGGCTCTTCTGGGATCTTATATTCCGTTTGTGGCGGTTCCCTGCAGAATGCTGTTTTACGTTTCCGTGAGACACTGCAAAAACTTTCCTGCCTGCCTTGCAGTTCGCGTTATAACCATCATCAGTGACTCTATCGAGCCACTCTAGTCTATTTTTTGGAGACGTTTTCCCTTTTGAGGATGACGTGGGGTGTCCTGAACTTCTAATGTTGAAGAGACATGTTAGTTTTGAAAACACACGGGGCGGTGCACTAAGCAGAGAGAGCGAGGTAACTAGGCAACGAACCCGGAAGTGGAGCATGGGCACGGGCATACAGCAGCGGGCAGGCAGATCACTAGCTTGCCGTCTTTAACATCTCCTGCTCTTTTTGTTCACTATTGTTGGCTCAGTGGTCACTCATGAGCGCATGTGTGTGTTTGTCTGTGACAGACGTGCATAGGCTGGGCGCACCGCCACCCGCCACGCAGGAGCCGCGGGCCGCGCGGGGTCGACCCATGGGACAATTGTGAAATAAGGAATAAACTACGTTCCATATTGGTTCAATACAGAACTTTTAATTCCCAATTACGGAACAATTCCGTATTTCAAGGGACGGGTGGCAAGCCTACTATAATGTGATTCAATATTTGTATTGGCTAATTTTGCAATATCTTTAAATAGAAATTTCAATGCATATTTTATGAATAAGTATATATTTACATTCATGAAATATTAAAACAGACAAAATTAGCTAGAAAATGCAATCCCAGGGAAATTGGAGAGATGCTCTGCTGGCAAATAAACCTCCGGGTCACTACAAGTTGATTTTGGGGCATTAGCAGGTCATTTTTTGTTGGTTTTTGGTCACCTCCTATTAGATTTGTGGGATTTGCAGGTCACATCCTGTTTAATCACTTCCTTTTAATTTTGGCGCCTTTACGGTCCACTTCCTGTTGATTTTGTGCATTTCTGACACGCTTCCTGTTGAGTTTTGGGCTGACCTGCTACATTGATGGTGAAGCTAGAGTAGTACCATAAACCAGCCACAAGTCGTCCCTTTAGGTCTTTGTCCTGGAATTGCCTGACCCACTCGGTGGGGAGCTAGATTTTGTGGAAAAGATTGGCATATTCGAAAAGGCATAAAGTCTGCAGAAGAAGCATAAGGGGTTAACAACAAATTTAAACAATTTGGAACTGTGGGGATAAAACTGCCCTGCATCGATGTCGTGGTTGTGATCAAAGAGATCAAGTTAAAAGTTCTGAGATCTACCGTTAAGGCAAGTCTGGGGTTGCCCGCACCAAGCGCCCCTACTCGTACCAACGAGATGGAGTCAGCCACCTTCCCACATTCCACAGGACGAGGGTGTGATTGACAGGATATCAGCCAGTCATTCCCTGAATAAGTCATCGGTGTCTCGTATGACCATGAGATGGAAGACAAATAATAATGACTTTTAGAAGCCCAGCCACACGGATAATATCTACAAGCATCAAACTCGAAAGTCTGTTGTTTGTTTCCCAGGATGGATACACATTCTCCGCTGGTGGTGACTGAAGTGGAGGATTCCGCCCCATATGCTCCGATGGTCACAATCTCGGTTGATACCGGAACGGGGCAGTCATCGGCGGATGTGATAAAAAGTAGGGAATCCCTAACCACTGCCTAGTCTATTGAGTCCCAGCAGCTAATTGGGGCAAAAAAAAACGATTAAAGTTCACTCACCAGTAATAAAATGTTGGCTGCAAACGTACAGTAACTGTGCCTGGATTTAGGTTCCCACAGGCGAGAAAGGTCCACAGAACTGTCTTCTTTTACTGTTCCTCGATTGATTGCTTTCAGCCATTTGCTTCTTTTCTTCTCATGAGGAAGAATGAAGAACTTCAAATGCGGCTCCGACCTCTTCCTTGTGTTACAACCCGTAACACAGCAACTTTTAGTCATTCCGACGGTAAAAAAAGACCGCAAATAGGACAAAAGTTCAACGACTCCCAGCCATTTTCACCGGTGCAACCCCCTTCGTTCCCGGTCAATTTACTGGATTTTGACTGATTTTGCAAGGCCCACAGAAAATTCTGTTTTATTGCTATATAAACATGGAACCCACCAAAAGAAAGATTAGACTCTCTTCTTTCAGCAGGAAAAAAGATTACATCTTTTTCCATTATTTAGAAATCAGCATTAGAAAATAGCTTAGTTTGAGCAATTTTAAAGGTTCTGATGAAACACAGAGAAATTGAGCTTTTTGTAAAAGCATACATTTTAAACATAACTTTGACATTAACACAGCTATTTTTTGCTTTGTGACATCCCAAACATCTGAATAATGTTTTCCTTCTACAAAATAACAACAAGACAAACAGAGCTTTTGATCGCAAAGTAACAATTTATACACACATAACTAAACTATTGTACTGAGAGATGACGTTGTTGAGGCTGTGACAGCTGGGGTAAACTTTTCCCTCATCACCACCTGTCTTATAGTGTTCTATTGGTCGCGAACGATTCGTTCTGTTTGAACGAACTGTTTGGGTGAACGAGACCGAACTAATCACCATCTGCACTGATTTGTTCTATGAAGTTGGGGCTTGTTCGCTGCGTGGGAGGGTGTTGAGCAAGCGGCAGCGTCTTCTGACATCGCACACGACCAATCAGACACCAGCCTCATCGCGGGCAGGGGAGGGAGCGGAAACAGAATCAGGGCGTCTGTCACTCACTTCCACGTGTGGCCAATAAGCAGCCAGCGTGCAGGCATGGGGGCAAGACTGACTTTTGTCACTTCCTGTTCAGTGATTCGGTCCTCCGGTTCCTGACCTAGCTTGCTGCTAACTTGACTTTCCAGTAATGACTATGCGGTGAGCGAGTCATAAAATGAAAGGGAATGACTTTGTCACATATTTGTTAACGTGGAGCCTATCAAATGCTGCTCAAACAGACAAAAACACCACACAAATCTAGCGAGCATGGTTTAGTGCACTTTAGACTCGGGACTACCTACTATCAAATTTACAGTAGTTAAAAACACGGGTAGCTACGAGGCAAGCAAAAGCTGTGCTGCGGTCGCGTGACGGCAGTGAAGGGGGCAGACAACTGTCACTATATGGAGGCTTCATGGCAGCGATATTAACCTAATATGTGCACAGAAAAAAAGAATATGTAGTATGATCACCATAATACTGATTTGCAATGAAATTATATACATGTCAATTTTTTCCGACTGTTTTATTTTTTTTTTGTGTCAGAGCGTGTCGGGTGTTGGTTGTTTTGACAAATTATGTCAATCCGTCCATCTTGTGCTACTCAAGCGCCCAAAAACAACACACGCGGACACGGGAGATGTCGCAATATGTCTACATTTTTCTTAAGAGACTAATGAGAGTAGAAAGGCGACATCGTAAAGAGCAAACAATTATTTCTTGTCAGCATTTGACGATCTGAGATGAGGGGACGACAGGGGAGCTGACCGGATTATTTTATTTATTAATACCAGTGCAAAAATTCAATACGATCATCTTAATACTGATTTGCAATTAAACTGTCCAATATCAAAATGTAGGATTGTTTTTATTTCAGAGCAGCATATTTGACGACTAGCTGTTTACACTTTAGTTTTAACAATAGTGACCAAATATAATAGTGATGAGCATAAAAACAAAAATACAACAGAGCGAGAGGTAAATATGATGTGTTGGTCGTTCCATATTTAGAAATTAAACTTTCGATTTATTTTTATTTTCGTGACAGCAAGCATGCCGCGTTGGCTGGTAGCAGCAGCATTGTATATGTGATCAAGATCATGCTAAAGAAAGTCCGTGCGCCCCCGACCCCAAACCCCCACGCCCCCCACAAAAGGAAAATGTTTAACCGTGTCCTAAATCTAAATGCAAGCACGAGCCATGACTTTGAGCCCATAGAACTAGGACAGACGACGCAGAAGTTCTCCCTCGCTTTTGCAGCCGCGGGAGGGAGACGAGGCTGTCTGTGAAAGCAGAATGATATCGCCTGTCACTCTTTTCTGAAACTACGATGAGCGGTCAATGAGGAGCCTGTGTGCAAGAGAGGGGGGGACCAAGCAATGTCACTTCCCGTTCAGTTATACTGTGAAGCGGTCTTTGGTGAGTCGTTCGGCAACGTCACTTCCCGTTCACTAACCGAACGATTCATTTGGACGGGGAGAGAGATGAGGGTGGGCGAACGATTCGTTGAACGATTTGTTTGAACGAATCTTTTTACTGAACAAACCGGAATGGATTCATTCACTCAAGTGAACGACAGATCCCGTCACTACTGTCTTATCAAGATAGATTTTTTTGAGTCTTTCTTTTGTGGTGACCACTGCCTCGTGGCGGAGTTGGCCTGGGGAACTTGTGTTCCTGGGGGGGAAGTGGTTTGGCCGTGCGCGTTTCCGGCTGAGTCGCCGGACACTGGAGGGTGCGGGGGACGCGAGCAGCCGAGCACGGCGGCGCGGGCTCTGCTCAGCGAGCAGCACGGACTCAATGGCATCATCCGCTGCACTGGTGGTCCCAGTTGTTCTGCTAGGCATCCAGCGCCTGGCAACCCGGGCATTCTCCCGGTTGCTCTGCTCGGTCGTCCGCCGCCTGGCATACTGGACGTCCATTCGGTAGTCTTCCGCCGGCGCCCTGGCCGTGCGGCCCGGCCGTGTGGCCCGGCCGTTCGTTCCTTTGAATCGGATTGCGGGTCTTACCAAATGCGCTATTGCCCTCCAGTGGCCAGTTTTATTTCTTTAAAATGGATTTCAGCATTGTGCTTTGGAGCTAAGTTGCATCAGAACCTAGAGATGTCTCTTGTGAAAAAAAACGTAAAAGACATTTAAATACGTCTTTGGGACACTGAAACAATTAAAAATAGAATGTATTTATACGTTTTGGGGAGCAAATGAGTTAAGCAATCCTATTTGCATTATAAAATGACTTCAGTCATATAGGTCATTTAGATTGTCTTCTCATATGTTTTAAGGATTGAATTGAATCGACCATTATTAAGTGAATTACTTTCAATATGTTCAGACTTACATTGACCCCTTTTCACTTGTTGTATGTCCGGTCCATGTTTTTCCTCTCAAAGGCACGTTTGATTAGCTGACGCCATGACCCCCCCCCCCACGCATACATGAAATTCAGCCCCGACACAAATCAACACGCTGCCTTCGAAGACGAGGTATATTACAAGTTTTTTTCCGCCAGCTGCAGACACTGTAAGAATCTAAAAAAATGGCAATGTTGTGGAGGTGGGGACACACCACTAATTTTGCCACGGAATTTTGCTCCGACCTGCATCATTATAACATTAATCTATATGAATTTCCTGAACTCGAGTAGGAAGTTGCTTTGACAGAAATATGCTCTGTATGTGTTTTCTACTGTCAGCGTTAGTTAAACTGTGAGAAATGCAGTGAACCGAGGTTTACCCCCTTCTCCCATATTTTCATTTACATTTTATTTATGTGGTCTTAAAGCAGCCCATAGAAGCTTTCATTTTTTTGTTAGGTTTGGCTGTGCTTGTGGACAAAAGCAGTAGTGTTTTACCTGAATGGAGGCTCCATTTTTTAAATTCATTTTTGTGATACGCAAAGTTGTTTTTTTTTCAGTTATATTTAATTTATTTATTTAGACAAACAATTTTGAGTGGTATTAAGACGTTTATTCGTTTGTATGCACTGCAAAAACACCCCTCCTTAAAACTAGTTAAAGTCCTTTGTTTTAAGTGTAAATCTACGAGAAATAAGTGAAATGATCTGCCAGTGCTTCAAGTAAATTTTACTCACCTAGATTTGAAATAAGAAAAAATAACTAGCTGAAACTTTGCTTAACATACTTTTTTATTAAGCAAAAAGTTACGATAATATATTTAATTAAAAAAAAATCTTGTTGTTTGTAAGAAACAGTCTTAAATCAAGGATGGATATTGTTCAAAACAATATGCAAAAGATTTTTTTGGGGGGGAATTAGGTGAAAAATGACCAACTCATAGATATATGGGCTTAATAAGAACAAATAGTAATATTTAATTCATTAAAGTAGGGTAATCTGATGTATTGATCTGTTAACTAGTCTTGAACACTCAAAACAAGATGGAGAAAATTATTTGACTAGATTTAAGAAAAATCAGATTAAGACGTTTTACATCTGCAGTGTGTATTGGTTCAGGTGATACACCATTCGATTCAAACCGTTGTTTTCAAAAACTTCCAGAATAAATGTCTGGATTCTATTTGCAAGTTTAAATTGCAATATTTGAACACAAATTATATTAACATACACAGGAAATACTGACTTGTTAATCAGCAATTACCTATCTATAAGAGGGTAATCCTTCGTTCACTACATTTCTTACAGTTTAATTAACGTTAACAGTAGAAAAATTACAGGAGGATATTTCTCTCAACGCAGCTTCCTCCTCGAGTTCGACAATTCACATAGAATAATGTTGTGCAAACTCTGACGCAGGTCAGATTTTCACTAGCAAAATTAGTGGTGTGTTCCCCACCTCCACAACAAAGACATCTTTTTACATTTTTTACAGTGGCTGCTGCTGCTGGTGGAAAAAAAAACTTCTAATATCCCTCGTCTTCGAAGGGGGCGGAGGAGGCAGTATGTTGTCGACATGTATTTCTGTCAGGGCTGTGTGAGTGTGAGTGTCGCGGGTGAGTCAAGTCATCAGCCAATCAAACGTGCGTTTGAGGGGAAGAAATGGACTGGCACATTCAGCAATTAAAAAGGGGTCAATGTAAGTCATGAAAGTACTGTAATTCACTTAACAATGGCCGGGTCGATTCTGTTCTTACAACATATGGGAAGACAATCTAAATGACCTAGACAGTATAACTGAAGCCATTACATAATGCAATTTCAGCATCCTGAAAAGTTGGTAGTGTGATGTCCCTCCGGTCCCTATGCAAACCTACGCCCTTGATTTTTAGTTATTTCACCTTTTTAATTTTTTGCTATATACATAATCCCACACATGTTCATTCATAGTTTTATCACCTTTTGTGAGAATTTACAATGTAAATAGTCAAGAAAATAAAGAAAAAGTACTCATGAGAAGGTTTGTGTGCAAACTTTTGGCCTGTACTGTATATGTGTGTGTAGGTGTGTGTGTGTGTGTTGGGGGGGGGGGGGGGGCGGGTATATTTGCTGTATATAATTATCTTCTTGGCTTTATCCACTTTCTGATCATTACTTTCCTATTCACCTTTAAAGTAGAGGTTTCTCCCCTGTCACCCTCTTTGCTCCGCTGCTCTGACTGCTACAGGTCAATAAAGGTGGTGGAGTGATTATTATTAGTGTATTATTATGACTATCCACCGATGATAATCATACGTGAATGAGCTCAGCTCCTGTACTCATCTGCGTAAAGTGAGAAACAAAGCTGATACTCCAGAAGGAAGTCACCCCAAAGATAGTCGTAACAAGAGTGCACACTTAACACTACTAGGACCTTCACAATGGATTTCAGACTAACTGGCAAGCACCAGCTAAGTAGCAGCATTAATGTAGAGCTAAGATATACAGTTGTGGTCAAAAGTTTACATACACTTGTGAAGAACATAATGTCATGGCTCTCTTGAGTTTCCAGTTATTTCTACAACTCTGATTTTTCTCCGACAGAGTGATTGGAACAGATACTTCTTTGTCACAAAACATTCATGAAGTTTGGTTCTTTTATGACTTTATTATGGGTTAACAGAAAAAGTGATCAAATCTGCTGGGTCAAAAATATACATACAGCAACACGAATTAACAATTTCATGTGAGTGATTATTGACTTGAACAATCATTAACTTGAACAAGTCAGGAAAGTCACTTGGAGCCATTTCAAAGCAGCTGCAGGTCCCAAGAGCAACAGTGCAAACAATTGTTTGTAAGTATAAAGTGCATGGCACTGTTTTGTCACTGCCACGATCAGGAAGAAAACGCAAGCTATCACCTGCTGCTGAGAGAAAATTGGTCAGGAGGGTGAAGATTCAACCGAGAATCACCAAAAAGCAGATCTGCCAAGAATTAGAAGCTGCTGGAACACAGGTGTCAGTGTCCACAGTCAAGCGTGTTTTGCATCTCCATGGACTGAGAGACTGCCGTGCAAGAAGGAAGCCCTTGCTCCAAAAGCGGCACCTCAAGGCTCGACTGAAGTTTGCTGCTGATCACATGGACAAAGATAAGACCTTCTGGAGGAAAGTTCTGTGGTCAGACGAAACAAAAATCGAGCTGTTTGGCCATGAAGGAAAATAGTCGATTTATCCTTGTTACAGGTTGTTTTATTCTTATAAAGAACAGAAGATGACGACATAGAATTCGGAAATAAAAAAAGAACAAAGAATTTACACGGAAAGACAAACAAATACAGACGAGACATCTTGGTACCAGTAGACAAAAAGACAAAAGTCCCGACCTCTCTGCTTGGAGTCCTTTTCTTCCCTCTACTTTGGGGGCAGGGTCAAAATTACTTGGAATGTGCATTGTGAACCCCCATCTGCTAGGACTAGCTAATATTTTTCAGATGTGCTGCTTTTCAATGGCATATACTATCTTATGATGGAGAATGCAATGTCCACTTATGATTATTGTGAATAAATGGAAATATATTCCTACAGCCACAATGCCCAGCAATATGTTTAGAGGAGAAAAGGTGAGGCCTTTAACCCCAAGTACACCATGCCTACCGTCAAGCACGTTGGTGGTAGTATTATGCTGTGGGGTTGTTTTGCTGCCAATGGAACTGGTGCATTACAGAGAGTAAATGGGATAATGAAGAAGAATTCTTCAAGATAACCTAACGTCATCAGCCCGAAGATTGGGTCTTGGGCGCAGTTGGGTGTTCCAACAGGACAATGACCCCAAACACACATCAAAAGTGGTAATGGAATGGCTAAATCAGGCTAGAATTAAGGTTTTCGAATGGGCTTCCCAAAGTCCTGACTTAAACCCCATTGAGAACTTGTGGACAATGCTGACGAAACAAGTCCATGTCAGAAAGCCATCAAATTTTAACTGAACTGCACAAATTCTGTCAAGAGGAGTGGTCAAAGATTCAACTAGAAGCTTGCCAGAAGCTTGTGGATGGCTACCAAAAGCGCCTAATTTAAGTGAAAATGGCCAAGGGACATGTTACCAAATATTAGCGCTGTTGTATATATATTTTTGGCCCAGCAGATTTGATCACTTTTTTCTGTTCACCCATAATAAAGTCATAAAAGAACCAAACTTCATGAATGTTTTTGTGACAAAGAAGTATCTGTTCCAATCACGCTATCAGAGAAAAATCAGAGTTGTAGAAATAACTGGAAAATCATAAGAGCCATGACATTATGTTCTTTACAAGTGTATGAAAACTCAACAGGAGGCGTGTCAGAAATGCACAAAATCAACAGGAAGTGGACTGTAAAGGCGCTAAATTTAAAAGGAAGTGAATAAACAGGATGTGACCTGTAAGTGCCACACATTTAATAGGAAGTGACTAAAAATCAACAAAAAATGACTTCTAGCTAATTTTGTTTGTTTTAATATTTCATGAATGTAAATATGTACTGATTCATAAAATACAGTATGCATTGAAATTTCTGTTTAAAGATATTGAAACATTTTATTATAAAATTATTGAATCACATTATGGTTACATTTTTCCCCAAAAAGGGTTATTATGTTCAAAAGTTTGGGGATTTCTGCTAAATGCAATTGAATGGTGAAGTGGAGCAGCACAAGTCATAATGGAGTCAAGAAAGACAATAAAAAATAACCCCCAAGCTCTTAGTGCACATCAATGCGAGTCTTGTTTAACCTGTGTTGAAAATGTACCGAGAGGCGAAGGGTTCTTGAGATTTCTTCCAAATTTTTGGCTTGATCCACGTACTTGCAGTCCAGACCCTCCAGCGCTGGCAGTCCCTACAGACCCCATCATCCTGGCATCTCTTCTTCCACTCAACTGCACTCATTGTTCGGCAAAAAGTGAATGCAGTATTTCGTCGAGGAAGTTCTTCGAGACTTTTTTGCCGTTTTAGTGCACACCATACCCGTTGTGTTGCAATGTAAGCAAGGCCATGCTTGCTTTTTGCAAGATGCTGTCTGCCTGGGCTCTTAAACGCTCATTAACTTTTAAATTTCTGCATAAGTCTTGAAGCTGACAACACGGTGGAACTAACACTGAAGTTTAATTAAGGTAACTTATTGATTTGAATAATGGGGACTTTTAAAAGCCAGTATGGATGATGAAAAATGAAAGGTGTGATTTTCACCTTGCTAGTTATTTTTTCATTACTTGTACAGTATATTACTGTAGTGCCACAGCTAGCCATATGTTGGCTATAGGCATATGCCTGTAGATAAGTGTTTTGGAATCCATTCTATTCTACTGACCACTACAATTTATTTCATATTGTACTTAAATTGTCCTTACATATTTATCTTTTATATTTAAATGTTATGTAGGTTTGTTTTAAACTTAAAAGGTTTTAAGCAGAAAATGTAGTCGTCCCCACGGCTCTGTCCCATGCCACCACCATTATTGCAACCCAGACAGCAAAATATAACTGGAGCGGACATGGGCCAGATGAATTGAAAATTTTGGCCCAATTTCATAAAAAGGATCCGCCCCAGTGCCTTTTTGAAGAATAGGCCTCAGTATGGATTCACTGGCCGAATCAGCAAACAATTTCCAGCCAGAACTGGTCCAAAGTCCACACATTAAAATCACATTAATGCATGGCCCGGATATGGCACAAATGTTACCCAACCTGGACCAGCACAGGGCCAGATTTGTATCAAAACAGTTTTCACTATTAAATGTGGGGTCCATTTTGTTCAATGTATCATACTGTTATGTCTTTATATGGCAAATTAACATATTCTTTTAAAAGCAATAATGACAACACTTCTTTTTCATGCTGTTTATTAATGCTAACATGTTAATGTACCATAACATTACATTATTTTTTCACAAATTGGAACAAGAAACTCCACATTAAAGATGACCCATTTTTAGACAGTAAACAACAGATTGTATTTGTTAAAGGGGAAGTTCAGAATTTTTGACATCAGGCTTAATCTTAGAGTTAGCTAGGGTTTAACGAGTCGGTGGAGTTGATTTCAACCAATTCCGTGTAGTTTGTTAGTTTCAGTGCTCTGGAATGGCTAAGCTAGCGCGATTCAATTGAGCTAAGTTAGCAAGCCATTAAAAAAAAACATGTGCACACATGAAAATCATCGATGACCCATTCAATCAATAGTGTTGGCTATGTTGTCAGGATAAAGTTATTAAAACTTACCTTTACATGTCAATAATTGCACTGTGAACAGAAACATTTTTAAACCAGCAGCTCTGCAGAGGAGCAGAGCGGAGTGATATCACATCGTTTTTTTTCACTTATATGTTCAGTTTTATTGTGGTTGTATTAAGCATTAAAAAAAAAAAAAAAAAAAATCCTGAAGAATGAAATGAATTACGGTAGTTTGGTGTGACAATTGTTTTGGCCGCATGGGTGTTATGGAACAATTTTCAAGCATTTTGAATTTATTTCACTATGTTAGATCTGTTCGTCTATCTGTATCGTTTTTTTTAATTAGCATGCTAGGAAGGGACGATTGACTCGTGCTAGCTTAGCCACTTCAGAGCCCTGAAACTAACAAATAACTTACAAACTGCACGTAATTTGTTGAAATCAACTCCACCAACTAATTAAACGCCCGCTTACTCGAAGATTAAGTCCACTGTCAAAAATTCTGAACTTCTGCTTTAAGGTTCTGGAGTTACGAGGCAAACTGAGGCAAACTGGGGCAAACTGGCAGTGGTAACAAGAGTTGATTGACGATGAGAGGGAGTGGCAGTTAATTGACCATGAGAGGGAGCAGCAGATAGTGTTTGAAGAATCCGGTTGGCAATTTGGTGATAGAACAGGTGAACGGACAGGCAATCAGTACAGGATCTGGGGTGGGGGGACAAAAAAAAAAGCTCAGTATAAGGATTACAAGATTCTTTGTTAGCTGCAAACTGGCCTCACCAACTTGTGTAGTTGAGTTGATCTGGCAATGATTTGAGGCCAAGGACCGATTTACGTAAGCTGCTGAAGATCACCTGCACCTGGTCCCAGGGTCACCCATCTGTACAATCCTGCAGTCAAGGCAGTGACACACATACACTGCTGGCCAAAAATACTGGCAGCCCTGCAATTCTGTCAGATAATGCTGAATTTCTCCCAGAAGATGATTGCAATTACAAATGCTTTGGTAGTAATATCTTCATTTACTTTGCTTGCAATGAAAAAACACAAAAGAAAATGGGGGGAAAAAATTTAAATCATGATAATTTTACACAAAACTCCAAAATGGACCAGACAAATGTATTGGCACCCTTGAAAAATCATGTGATGCTTCTCTAATTTGGGTAATTAACATCACCTGGTACTTACCTGTGTGGCACATAACTCGGTGTGGCAATAACTAAATAACACTAAAGTTGACTCAGCCTCTGTCCTGTGTCTTTGTGTGTACTACATTGAGCATGGAGAAAGGAAAGAAGACCAAAGAACTGTCTGAGGACTTGAGAAGCAAAATTGTGAGGAAGCATGGGCAATCTCAAGGCTAAAAGTCCATCTCCAAAGACCTGAATGTTCCTGTGTCTACCGCGGCAGTGTCATCAATAAGTGTAAAGCCCATGGCACTGTGGCTAAGCTCCCTAGATGTGGACTGAAAAGAAAAATTGACAAGAGATTTCAATGAAACATTGTGCAGATGGTGGATAAAGAAAATCGAATAACATCCAAACAAGTTCAAGCTGTCCTGAAGTCGGAGGGTACAACAGTGTCCACCCGTACTATCCGTTGGCGTCAGAATGAAAAGGGACTCTAGCGTAGGGATTCCCAGGAAGACCCCACTTCTGACGCAGAGACATAAAAAAAGCCAGACTGGAGTTTACCAAAACTTACCTGAGAAAGCCGAAACAGTTTTGGAAGAATGTTCTCTGGTCAGATGAGACAAAAGTAGAGCTTTTGGGAGAAGGCATCAACATACAGTTTACAGGAAAAAAACGAGGCCTTCACAGAAAAGAACACGGTCCCCACAGTCAAATATAGCGGAAGTTCCCTGATGTCTTGGGTTTGCCTTGCTGCCTTTGGCACTGGACTGCTTGACCGTGTGCATGGCATTAAGAAGTCTGAAGACTACCAAGAGATTTTGCAGCATGATGTAGGGCCCACTTCAAATCTCAGAGACCTGGAGAAGTTGGCTAAAGAAGAATTGTCTAAAATTCCAGCAGAGCATTGTAAGAAACTCATTGATGGATACCGGAAACAATTGTTCGCCGTTATTTTGTCCAAAGGTTGTGCTATTAAGTATTAGGCTGAGGGTGCCAAAAATAGTTTTTTTTTTTTTTTTTTTTCTCTTTTGTGTTTTTTCATCGAAGAAATTACTACCAAAGCATTTGTAATTGCCATCATTTTCTGGGAGAAACTGTGCATTATCTGACAGAATTGCAGGTGTGCCAATACTTTTGGCCAGCAGTGTACACAAACACAAGGAGGAAGAGCTTGGCTCAGGGGGCAGGGGCCCTGAGGGTATTCCAACATTGAAACATTTACAGCAATACAGAGTAAATGCGTTCTCCCTCCATATGTTGTTCTGCAACAAAATTGGAATGACGTGGAGACATGGCAGATAACTTAAATACACTGGCTATTTTGTTAACGCTTGATTGAATAACTTGTTTAACAGTCAAGAAGTGACAAAACGCGATTAGGACTTTGAATAAAGCACTTACCATCAAAATTTGCAGTCCGCCGAGATGCAGTGTTTTGTTTCCCGCGCGTTGTCCTGTTTAGTGTCACAGCGTGGATGCCTCGCCTTCAGGGTGCGCGCAGTTGTGATGTCACTCGTCGACCGTTAAAAATTTTCGATGGTGAGCGCGTCTGGTCTACACGGTATGGCCCGGAACTGTGCGTAACCTATCATTTGGACTGTCGGCTTGATGATCCCGGCCGCATCTGGCGCACTGACGTTTAGAAGGCATGATTGCTATGTGAATCTAGCGAGCTGACGCCATATCCAAAGCACAGTCACCTGCTATCGGGGATGCTGATTTGGTTTCAAAATTGAATTCATTCCAGCTCGATTGTTTTCAGAAAGTACTTAAAATTTGCGTCGTAATCCTTATAAAAATTGATTTCATTATGATTTGTATTTTTTCTTGTAAAAATTATTTGGCATACATTAAGAATATTTACAAAGAAAACAGTTGTTTTTAAGGGGAATTATTTTCTCAGCTAGACAAATCAAGCAGCCCCCCAAAATTCCAGGGGCTGGTCCAAATGTGGAGGCGGGCCGTAGTTTGGGGACCCCTGGGCAAAATGAGTAATGCAAAATAAATCTGATGTGACTTATACTAACGACTACTAACTACTAACCAATACTACAATGTTAAATTACGACAGTTAATTTTTCTCACTGAAATTTAAGTTAAAATACAGCGTATCACAAAAGTGAGTACACCCCTCGCATTTCTGCAGATAGTTAAGTATTTCTTTTCATGGGACAACACTAACAAAATGACACTTTGACAGAATGAAAAGTAGTCTGTGTGCAGCTTATATCATGGAGTTCATTAATTTCCCCCCAAAATAACTCAAAATATAGCCATTTATATCTAAACTCCTGGCAACAAAAGTGATTACAACGCATGGGAACTGCGTACATCCCTAAATGTCCAAATTGAGTACTGCTTGTCATTTTCCCTCCAAAATGTCATGTGACTCGTTACAGGAGTGCTGTCAGCATTGCTGCAGAGATTGAAGAGGTGGGGGGTCAGCCTGTTAGTGCTCAGACCATACGCCGCACTCGACATAAAATTGTTGTGCATGGCTGTCACCCCAGGGGGAAGCCTCTTCTGAAGACGGTACACAAGAAAGCCCGCCCATCTCATCAGACCATAGGACATGGTCCCAGTAATCCATGTGCTTTGTTGACATGTCTTCAGCAAACTGTTTGCGGGGTTTCGTGTGTACCGTCTTTAGAAGAGGCTTCCTCCTGGGGTGACAGCCATGTACGTTTTTTCGTAGGGCTGTACTCACTTTTGTTGCCTGGGGTGTAGATATTAATGGTTATATTTTGAGTTATTTTGAGGGGAAAATAAATGAACTCTATTATATAAACTGCACACAGACTACTTTTCATTGTGTCAAAGTGTCACTTTGTCAGTGTTGTCCCATGAAAAGATATACCTAAATATCTGCAGAAATGCGAGGGGTGTACTCACTTTTGTGATACGCTATATTCTAACTTTTCAGTGAGAAAAATTAACTGGTAGCAACCCAAAAATGCCCCCAAATGAATAGGATGTGACCCAAAGTTCAAACAAGTTTATTGACAACCATCAAAGTATTCAATTTATCCGGAATATTTCATTTTCTACATTTGAAAAACTCACTCTTTAGTCTTGAAGCATGCGGAAAGCAGTCAAGGTGACGGTCTGGTTTTTGGCCTGTGCAACAGAGAGAAGGTCATTATTTAGAATAGTTATTGAGAGTGTAATGGTATTTGTAGTCATCCCGTACCGTCACTCTATGTGGAATCACGGGTCAGTGCGACAGTACAGGCTAGGAACTATCAATTGCAGGATTACTAACACTATTTAAAGTGCATTTATTTTATATTTTCAAATCAGGAAATGTTCAATTTACTTTAGCCCTAGCCGAAGTCATTGAAACACTAAGGGAGAATCAGTGTTGTTTTAGTCAACGATGACTAAATAATGCTGACATGATAACGAGTTAAAAATGTGTCTTGGGAGAATAAAACGTAAGACAAATCCCAGTTTTCGTCTGATAAGACTACAACGAGACGAAAATGCGTCATTGTTCCCGTCACACGTTCACATTGCGTGACATTTGTATTTTTAGTTAGCTTCAGATTAAGATTTAAGATTAAGATTTGTTTAGCCAGAGAAAATATGCAATGTTGCTTTCGCTTTTAAAGGTATGTGATGACTCTGCTGGGTGATCATCACACACTAAATGTAACTCATAGCATTAGCATAGCATTTGGGTTAGAATTAGGCTAATGCTAACAGTATGTATATATACAGTGATCCCTTTTTCTTTTTCACAGGAAATGGGGACCAGAACCTGTTGCGATAAGTGAAAAACCACAAATTAGCGCCCCCTCCAATTTGTGTGTGTTCAATGTAGCATTGGAAAAAAGATACATATAAGACATCTTTTTTCACATTTTCCCCTAAAGTATATATTATATATACTATATATTTATATATATATGTATACACAGCGCCTTGCAAAAGTATTCGGCCCCCTTGAACCTTGCAACCTTTCGCCACATTTCAGGCTTCAAACATAAAGATATAAAATTTTAATTTTTTGTCAAGAATCAACAACAAGTGGGACACAATCGTGAAGTGGAACAACATTTATTGGATAATTTAAACTTTTTTAACAAATAAAAAACTGAAAAGTGGGGCGTGCAATATTATTCGGCCCCCTTGCTTACTTTGATACTTTGTAGCGCTGCCTTTTGCTCCAATTACAGCTGCAAGTCGCTTGGGGTATGTTTCTATCAGTTTTGCACATCGAGAGACTGACATTCTTGCCCATTATTCCTTGCAAAACAGCTTGAGCTCAGTGAGGTTGGATGGAGAGTGTTTGTGAACAGCAGTCTTCAGCTCTTTCCACAGATTCTCGATTGGATTCAGGTCTGGACTTTGACTTGGCCATTCTAACACCTGGATACGTTTATTTTTGAACCATTCCATTGTAGATTTGGCTTTATGTTTTGGATCATTGTCCTGTTGGAAGATAAATCTCCGTCCCAGTCTCAGGTCTTGTGCAGATACCAACAGGTTTTCTTCCAGAATGTTCCTGTATTTGGCTGCATCCATCTTCCCGTCAATTTTAACCATTTTCCCTGTCCCTACTGAAGAAAAGCAGGCCCAAACCATGATGCTGCCACCACCATGTTTGACAGTGGGGATGGTGTGTTCAGGGTGATGAGCTGTGTTGCTTTTACGCCAAGCATATCGTTTTGCATTGTGGCCAAAAAGTTCAATTTTGGTTTCATCTGACCAGAGCACCTTCTTCCACATGTTTGGTGTGTCTCCCAGGTGGCTTGTGGCAAACTTTAAATGAGACTTTTTATGGATATCTTGGAGAAATGGCTTTCTTCTTGCCACCCTTCCATAAAGGCCAGATTTGTGCAGTGTATGACTGATTGTTGTCCTATGGACAGACTCTCCCACCTCAGCTGTAGATCTCTGCAGTTCATCCAGAGTGATCATGGGCCTCTTGGCTGCATCTCTGATCAGTTTTCTCCTTGTTTGAGAAGAAAGTTTGGAACGACGGCCGGGTCTTGGTAGATTTGCAGTGGTCTGATGCTCCTTCCATTTCAATATGATGGCTTGCACAGTGCTCCTTGAGATGTTTAAAGCTTGGGAAATCTTTTTGTATCCAAATCCAGCTTTAAACCTCTCCACAACAGTATCTCGGACCTGCCTGGTGTGTTCCTTGGTTTTCATAATGCTCTCTGCACTTTAAACAGAACCCTGAGACTATCACAGAGCACGTGCACTTATACGGAGACTTGATTACACACAGGTGGATTCTATTTATCATCATCGGTCATTTAGGACAACATTGGATCATTCAGAGATCCTCACTGAACTTCTGGAGTGAGTTTGCTGCACTGAAAGTAAAGGGGCCGAATAATATTACTTTTCAGTTTTTTATTTGTTGAAAAAGTTTAAATTATCCAATAAATGTTGTTCCACTTCACGATTGTGTCCCACTTGTTGTTGATTCTTGACAAAAAAATTAAATTTCATATCTTTATGTTTGAAGCCTGAAATGTGGCGAAAGGTTGCAAGATTCAAGGGGGCCGAATACTTTTGCAAGGCACAGTATATATATGTATATTAGGGGTGTCATACAATTAAAATTTTCAATCGAGTTAATTATAGCTAAAAAATTAATTAATCGTAATTAATCGCAATTCAAACCATCTATAAAATATGCCATATTTTTCAGTAAATTATTTTTGGAATGGAAAGATAACACACAAGATGGATATATACATTCAACATACGGTACATAAGTACTGTATTTCTTTATTATAACAATAAATCAACAAGATAGCATTACCATTATTAACATTCTGTTAAAGCCATCCATGGATAGAAAGACTTGTAGTTCTCAAAAGATAATTTTAGTACAAGTTATAGAAATTTTACATTAAAACCCCTCTTCATGTTTTCGTTTTAATACAATTTGTAAAATTTTCAATCAAAAAATAAACTAGTAGCTCGCCATTGTTGATGTCAATAATTACTTACACAATGCTCATGGGTGTTGAAGCCTGTTAAAATCAGTCGCATCCGAGCGCCAGCAGAGTGCGGCAAAACTCTGTATAACACATCAGGTACAGCTTTCACTGTGCTTTCATTTTACTCTGTTTGAGCAGCGCATTTGTGCGTTAATTGCGTCAAATATTTTAACGGGATTAATTAAAATAATTAATTACCGCTCGTTAACGCGATAATTTTGACAGCCCTAATATATATATATGTATGTATGTATGTGTATATATATATATATATATGTGTATATATATATATATATAGCATATGTCGGTGTGTAGGTCAACTGGAAATGGTTTAATATGTGTTGAACATTGAACAACATTGAAAATGGTAGCGTTTTATTTTCATGGAAAAAAATTTGCCAGCTGACCTCAGTCGATCCCATAGAATTTTTTTTTTTTGGGTTGTATTTTTGCACATAAACTGAATTAAAGAACGTTAGAACCATAAAAACAAAAATTCGCAAGTTTGATGTTTTCTTCTATTTATTTTGCACTTAAAAAAAAGATTTTTTAGGTTTAGCTAATAGAAAACTCTTAACTTTGAAATACAGTAATTAAAAAAAGAAAAAAACTTTTTGGTTTTCCCATTATACCAAACCGTGACTTGTGTGTACTGTTGTACCCCTGCTATTGATGTGAATGTTCTGTCTGATGTGCATTTTTCTCACCTCGTAGTGCAAAGAAGGCAGAATCTCTTTTTTTTTTGGAATCCATCGGGAAGGAGGTGTCTCATCACTGAGGTTATACTGCCCTGTCTTCTTTCTGAACCACCACAAGCAGCCAGCGGTGATGATGGAAACAGCAAGGATGATGAGGACCACCGTGATGGAGATGGTAATCAGCAGCGCGGAGGACATGTGGGCTTCTGGCACGTCCGGGCAGGGGAGGACGAGCTCACAGCTTTTGCTTCCGACCAAGCTCTCCACTGTGCAGCGATAGCTTCCACAGTCCTGCTCGATGATACTATCTACACGCATGGTGCCTCTTACGGAGTCCACCACGGCATTGGCAGGGAGGACCTGGTTTCCGCTGATCTTGGCCCAGGTGTACGTCAGAGGGGATTCACCATGGAAAGACAAGCATGTGAGCGTCACGTTATTGCCTTGGGCGAATTCCCCTTGCACGTTGCATATCGGTTGACTTGGCGGCTTCATGACCGTCAGGGTCATTATCTTCTCCACTTTAGGTAACTTCTTCACAACGCAACTGTAAGTCATCGCGTCTGAGCGACTGACGTTGCTAATGGTGATAGAAGCGTCTCCATTTTGGGGCTCGCGTGCCGTGAAATGGACCCTGCCCTTCATCGGTTCGTAATGATCGGAGAGCAACTGGCCGTCACTGAACCTAATGATGAGCAGTGGGGAGACACCAAAGGGGGCGGAATCCCATATGATGTACCCCGAGCTGTCCAGGGTGTCATTGTACTGGCAATGCATTGTGACATCGGAGCCTTCGGCGGCGTAATACTGGGACTCCTCCGGGTGGATTTCCAGAGCCACGCAGCTCAACACTCCCATTAGGACAAAAGACCACAGGAGGCGCCACGCCATCATCGCCATTTGCATGCTGGCAAATAAAGAACACAGTCACATCAAAGGCCAGCCAGGAAACAGGAGTTTGACAAAATAATGGAAAGACCAAACATTTTAACATCATAATCATTGGACATAATTGTTAAAGAATGGCATGAGGAATATTCTAATAAAGTCGAGCATCTTGTATGGTCGGCAAAATCCCCAGACCTCAGCATTATTGAGCATTTATGGTTAGTTTTTGAGATTCATTTAAGACGTCGATTTCCACCGCCATCGTCTCTAAAAGACTTAGAGCAGGGGTCCCCAAACTACGGCCCGCGGGCCGGATACGGCCCGCAGCCACATTTGGTCCGGCCCCCTTCCGTGTTCCCCCACCCCCGTCAAAAGACAGACAGACGACAGAGACGTCACCGGAGCTACCGAAAAAAAGGACTTTTGCTGAAAAGTGGCTACAGGAGGTACCATGGCTAGAAGCGAATGATGCTCGCACGGAAATGCGGTACAAAATGTGCCATGAGAATCCCAATGTCGCCGATTAGAGCAACGCATTTTATGTAGGGTCAAAGAATTTCAGCCATCCAAACTTTGAAAAGCACGAAAAAACAGAGAGCATGTGGCAATTAAGCAAACTATCGATGTCAAACAGGACCCCACTCGCCCTATGGACATGTGGCGGAATAGGGCGGAATAAAGGTAATGAACAGCGACATGCACTGACAAACATGTTTTTGCTCGCATTTTACAAAGCTAAACATGCACGTTCAATGAGGTCTTATGAGGAGGACATCCCACTTTTAAAAAGGCTTGGAGTTAATGTGGGAGCCGCATAATGCCCTTTATTTTGAATTGGTGCTTTTATGTTTATTTCTTTACATTTCACTTCAAAGTAATGGCAATTTTGTTGTGCCAGTTGATGTTAATCAATGTCAGGTACGCGGGCAGGCAGGAAGGTTGTGTGGAACCAAATGCAGGGAAAACGAAAAAGGCAGCGAGGCAGGTGGCAGAGAACTCAAAAAATGGTTTTAATTACAACTAACAAAAGCACAAAGTACAAACAAAAAGACTAGGGATCAAAAGGCAAGGTTCAAACCAAAACTTACTTAAACAGAGGTACTGGTACACGAGGGTGCGGAAAGGGCTTGAAATTGACGTTGGCATAGACATAGACATTGACGTAGACAATGACGCAACAAGGAGTGACAAGAAACTGGGTCATTATATACGCAGACAAGGGGTAACGAGACGAGGAACAGCTGGGTAACACAGGTGGATGTAGATTGCAGGATACACTGGGAGAACACACACGGGTGAGAGCAATGGGTAATCACAGGGACAAGTCACACTAGGAGAAACCAACACAAAACCTAACAAATCAAGCATTAACTGTTAATATAATTAATCAAAGTTAATTGGCTCTAAGTAAAGCTTGTCATAAATTTATCGCATCAGGTGGGTCGGCTCTCAAGCTCAATGAGGACCAAGTCACATCTCCAGGTCCTCCTCTGAGAACCTGGGCAAAAAAATTATGTGCACCCCTGATTATATTATATTATATTATATTATATTACATTATATTATATTATATTATATTATATTATATTATATTATATTATATTATATTATATTATATTATATTATATTATATTATATTAAGGGCTGTCAAAGTTATCGCGTTAACGGGCGGTAATTAATTTTTTTCATTAATCACGTTAAAATATTTGACGCAATTAACGCATATGCCCCGCTCAAACAGATTAAAATGACAGCAGTGTCATGTCTACTTGTTACTTGTGTTTTTTTGTCTCCCTCTGCTGGCGCTTGGGTGCGACTGATTTTATGCACCATGAGCATTGTGTAATTCTTGACATCAACAATGGTGAGCTACTAGTTAATTTTTTTGATTGAAAATTTTACCAATTTTATTAAAACGAAAACATTAACAGGGGTTTTAACATAAAATTTCTATAATTTGTACTAAAATCTATCTTTTAAGAACTACAAGTCTTTCTATCCAGGGATTGCTTTGACAGAATATTAATGTTAATGCCATCTTGTTGATTTATTGTTATAATAAACAAATACAGTACTTATGTACAGTATGTTGAATGTATATATCCGTCTTGTGTCTTATCTTTCCATTCCAACAATAATTTACAGAAAAATAAGGCATATTTTAGAGATGTTTGAATTGCGATTAATTACGATTAATTTTTAAGCTGTGATTAACTCGCTTAAAAATTTTAATCGTTTGACAGCCCTAATTATATTATATTATATTATACTATATTATATTATATCATTTTTATTTTATTTACTTTGGTTCCGTGAAGAATCCAGAAAGGGTTATTTGATTGTGGCTTTCTGAAAAACAATACATTTTTACATTTAGGCACTCCTGCAATCGTCACACTTTTTCTGTTACAAACTGACCCCGGCCCCTCATCAGAGAAGAGACGGGTTATGTGGCCCTCACAGGAAAAAGTTTGGGGACCCCTGACTTAGAGGGTATTCTAACTAAAGAATCACTTAAAAATCCTTTAAAAAAAAATTCACAGGTTGTATGAATCAATACCTCAGAGAATTGAGGCTGTAATTGCCGCAGAAGGCGGACCTATTAAATGAGTTTTGGTTCATTTTTTAAAGGTGTTTCCATTATTTTGTCCAACCCCTCTATAAATATATTGCATACATACACATTTATACATACAAAGGCCTACAGAAATCTGAGTCAGTATTCAAAGAACCAAAACATTCATTGACCTCTCAGTTTTATTTAAAACTGTGCAGAATTGAAAAAGCAAGCAATAACATTGACTGCACCGTAAACAGATGCTCAACAAGCTCAAAGACTCCAAAACCTGGCTTAATGGGGAGTCGCAAACAACTATTATGTGTATACAGCCATCTACTTTACAAGAGTGTGGTGGTTTTTATTGGTCAATATCTTGTTCACCTGCCTAATCTTGCGTGTTGCTTCCTCTAGTGCTCAGTTACGGTATAGTTGCACGGGGTTTATCGATTGCGATGGAGGCATAAAAACGAAACGAAACTACCAATTCACAATGAGAAAAAAGAAAACAAAAGTAGCATGTAACGCAGGCGACAACAGATACTTGCTGTAAAATGTAGATAAGTAAAAAGAAGTACAGATACACAAACATGTACTTAAGTGCAGTAATGAAGTACAGGTAGTCCCCGGTTTACGACGTACTCCATTTACACAATTTCGACTTTATGACGCCGGTGTCTTGTTTGCCATTTTGTCACCAGTCGTTTTGGGTTTGTTTTTTGTTTTTTTTTAGTAGCATAGACAGTATGTTATTGTACCTCACAGTATCTTATTTATTTATTTATTTTTTTTACATTATTAATATGACATGTTCTGTCCTCGCTAAAGATAAAGTTGTTCATCTGGACAGACAGCAAACAAGGCAATTGTACTTTTTGAAGCTTTTTACTTCCTTCACTTTTGGCAATTTGTAAAGCTGTAACACACACATATACACTTATGTTCAAAACGACACGAATTTTAACAATAAAACACTTGACACAGAACAATTGGTGTTCATTTAGTAGATTAAATTAGCCTAATTTGCTTTAAAAAAGTCTGATAGCTTAAATGACACTTTGACACAATGAAAAGTAATCTGTGTGCAGCTTATATAATAGAGTTCATTTATTTTCCCCTCAAAATAACTCAAAATATAGCCATTAATATCCAAACCCCTGGCAACAAAAGTGAATACACAGCATAGAAACTACGTACATCCCTAAATGTCAAATTGAGTACTGCTTGTCATTTACCCTCCAAAATGTCATGTGACTCGTTACAAGAGTGCTGTCAGCATTGCAGCAGAGATTGAAGAGGTGGGGGGTCAGCCTGTTAGTGCTCAGACCATACACCACACTCTACATCAAATGGGTGTGCATGGCTGTCACCCCAGGACAAAGCCTCCCTTGAAGACGGTACACAAGAAAGCCCGCCCGTCTCATCAGACCATATGACATGGTTCCAGTCAGCCACGTGCTTTGTTGACATGTCTTCAGTTAACTGTTTGCGTGTTATATTTTGAGTTATTTTGAGGGGGAAATAAATGAGCTCTATTATATAAGCTGCACACAGACTACTTTCCAATGTGTCAAACCGTCATTTTGTCAATGTTGTCCCATGAAAAGATATACTTGAATATCTGCAGAAATGCGAGGGGTGTGCTCACTTTTGTGATACACTGTAGTATTGGTGAGGAGTTAGTAGTCGTTAGTATAAGTCACTTCAGATTTATTTTGCATTAATCATTTAGCCCAGGGGTCCGGCCCGCCTCCACATTTGGACTGCCCCCCTGAATTTTTTTTTTTTTTTTTTTCAACAGCGTTATTTATTTCCTGGCTTTTTTCTGTGAATAACCCAGAGAGGGTTATTTGGTTATTGTCTATTTAATTAATAGTGTTTTTATTATATTACATTATATCATATTATGTTATATTATATTATATTATATTATATTATATTATATTATATTATACTATATTTATTTTTGTCCCGTGAAGAATCCAGAAAGGGTTATTTGATTGTGGCTTTCTGAAAAACAATAAATTTTTACATTTAGGCACTACTGCAATCGTCACACTTTTTCTGTTACAAACTGACCCGGCCCCTCATCAGAGCAGGGAAAAGTTATGTGGCCCTCACAGGAAAGAGTTTGGGGGAGTCCTGATTTAGACTATCAATTAATTAGGTTCATATACATGAGAAATGTTGCCCGGAACCCTGTTCACCCAATCTGTTGGTCTCATTAATGTCCCGTCCTCAGCAATAAGTGTACATGCTTATGGTTATGCTGCTATATATTCCCTACCAATGTCCAGACTAAACCTATGACCTTGCTATTTAGGGTAGAAGCAGGAAGCTGGTATTCTATCTGTAACGGAACGGGCAGCACAGTCATCTGATCTCTACCCCCCCAAGCTGTTATGGGAGCATCTTGACCGACCGTATGGTACGTAAGAAGTGCCCATCAAACCAATCCGACTTGTGGGAGGTGCTTCTGGAAGCGTGGAGTGAAGTTTCTCCAGATTACCGCAACAAATGAACAGCTCGGATTCCAAAAGTCTGCAACGCTGTAATTGTTGCAAACTTTGCTTTGATGAAGCAAAGTTTGAAGGAGAAAATTATGACCGTAATTTTCGCACTATAAGGCGCACCTGACTATAAGCCGCCACCCACCAAATGTGACACGAAAACGGCATTTGTTCATAGATAAGGACTGTAAGCCGCAGCTGTCCTCAATGTATTATGGGATGTTTACACGAAAAGATATTAACCGGTAACACTTCATTTGACAGCAGCATCATATGACCAAATGAACAACCAAGAAGCTTTGAACCAATTGGTTGCAAAGCTTCATTGCTTCAAGAAGCTTCATTTAGTTGGCCAAATGGGGGAGACAGTCAACATCTTCTGCCTCCTATAGGAGGCATGTTGGACAGCAACAGAGGTGACAGTACATTAAAAAAAATGACTTCGGTAGGTTGTAAAGTTTACTAAAAGACGATGTGCATTTTCAGCAAGAACACATTATGTTTCCAAGGTGAGCATGATTAAATCATGCAGTCCTAATTTTAACGTAAATGGCCGTCAATAGCATCAATTTTTATAAGCCTCAATGGAATCCAGTACATTGGTGCTAACAATTACTGTTCCAGTTTCATTAATTGCTTGTTATGGTATTTGGTAACACTTTATTTGACAGTGGCATCATACACTCAAAAACATGACCCCGGTAGGTTGTAAAGTTTACTAAAAGACAATGTGCATTTTCAGCAAGAACACATTGTTTCCAAGGTGAGCATGATTAAATCATGCAGTCCATACACAAACATGAACAATGAATGAGTAGCTAGATTAGATCATGTTGCTGCAACATAATGTTAACGTGCCTTTCCAACCAATTGCAATAGGCTCGTCATTTCTCACGAGATTTAAAAGTAGGGTTGCTAACTCCCTGAAAAAATAAGTGACACCTCATTGGTAGAGCCGGCCCGCCCGATAACCATCACCATTTAATTATTATTTTGTTTGTGAAAAGTGATTTTTTTTATCAGATGGGGCTTTGCAAGGCACAGGACCAGCTAGTCAAATTCCTTAACTTTATTTTTATTTCTTTCTTTCATAATCTTATTATCCACATTTTTTCGGCGCACTGGAGACTCCAAACCGTTTGACCGACCGGCACCGTTTAAATATCAAAATGACCGGAATTCCATTCATTTTTAATGGCAAACATTTTCCCTTCATTTTCAATGACAGGAAAACATAGGTAGTTGTGATTTTTGACCACTTACCATTACAGCCCATTGACATTGAAGTGGCACCTAAGTAAGTCAATACCACTGACAGCTATGTACGTCCATGCCATTGACTATCATGAATGTCGCTACTATTGATGCCAATGTACTGGATTCCATTTAGGCATATATAAATTGATGCCATTGACGGCCATTTACGTTCAAATTAGGGCTGTCAAACGATTAAAATTTTTAATCGCGTTAATCACAGCTTCGAAATTAATTCATTGTAATAAACCACAATTCAAACCATGTCTAAAATATGCCATATTTTTCTGTAAATTATTGTTGGAATGGAAAGATAAGACAAGACGGATATATACATTCAACATACAGTACATAAGTACTGAATTTGTTTATTATAACAATAACTCCACAAGATGGCATTCACATTATTAACATTCTTTCTGTGAAAGGCATCCACGGATAGATTCTTAAAGGATAAATGTGAGTTTGTATATTGTGACTAAATATTGCCATCTAGTGTATGTGTTGGGGTTTCAGTAGATGATAATGTAGTGACAAAACTGTTCTGCCCAAATGCATGATGGGAAGTGGGTAACCATGACTGTGTGTGGCGGCTGCACATAATATATCTTCTCTGTGTTGTGTACAATGCAGGGTGTTAAGGAAAGGACCGGTCGGTCAAACGGTTTGGAGTCTCCAGTGCGCCGAAAAAATGTGGACAATAAGATTATGAAAAAAAAGAAATTAAAATAAAGTTGAGTAATTTTACTAGCTGGGCCTTTGCCTTTCAAAGTCCCATCTAATAAAAAATCTCTTTTCACATACAAAATAATAATTCAATGGTGACGTTACCGATCAGGTGTCCCTTACTTTTTCAGGGAGTTGGCAATCCTACTTTAAATCTTGCGAGAAATCACGAGACTATTGCAATTAGTTGGAAAGACACATTAACATTATGTTGCATCAACAATATCTAATCAAGCTCCTCATTCACTGTTCATGTTTATGTAGAGACTGCATGATTCAATCATGCTCACCTTGGAAACATGATGGTTTCTTGCTGAAAATGCACAATGTCTTTTAGTAAACTTTACAACCTGCCTGATTCATTTTTTTGAGTGTAGCATTGAATGATCATTTTTCTGTGCTGTTGATGGTGATAAAAGCGCAAAGAGCGGCCAATGATCTCTTGCTGATGTCCAGGAAACAAAACAGTACTAATAATTGAATTTTCTTACCTGTTCAACCTTTGCTTCTCCAAGTTCACAGCGCAGGACCTTAGTGTTCAGTCAGCCAGCTATAATGATGCACAATGCAAAGAGATGATGATGAGGATGATGAAGATCAAAGGCACGCATGGGTCTTAAACATTAAGCTCGTAGGCCAAAACTGCCCCCTTGGGCTATTTGTGCAAATGTGCAATTTTTGAATGATCTTATTGTCATCTATTGCTGTCAAAAATGCATCATTTGACACACACACAAAAAAAGTAAATTTAGATAATAGCACAATATGCAGGGTGATTCAAAAACAATGTCCTAAAATCATTACACGATATGTCAAAAGCAAAAACATTACAAAATACAGGCTCGGACACATATGTTGAACACAGTGACAGTGTTGTTTTCGCAGCCCTTTTCATTTTTGTCATAGTCTTTTGGATGGTAATACTTATTAGTCTAAGACATATTTTAGTCATCTCAAAATGTGTTTGTCTTCATCCAGTTTTTGTTGACCGAAAACTCAAGACTAATATTGCTTAGTTTAGTCGACTTCCACTAAAAATGTTTTTGTCTGTAAAGTTGAAAAAAATTTACTCCAGAAATAAGTAAGTAAAGGTTTACAACTATTTCGAATGACCATTGACAGACGAGCAACATATTGTAGCGTCTATCTACAAGGACAACGCCCAACTTGGTGATAATACACAATCAGCAGGAAAACAGTAGATTATTTTCAATTAATTGTACCTACTTGGACGCCACGAACAGTGTGTAAAAAAAAAAAAAGTTTGGTAACACTTTATAATAACTATCCGCTTTACTAGTTAATAGATCATTATTAAACTGTTGATAAATGATTTATTGTTGATTTGTGAAGTATTTGTTAACAGTTTGTTAAGCATTTACAGCATGTTCTTAACCTTAACACAGTTTGTGTAGAAACGTTTCAAGTTTTTGCGTGTAACATTTGGCATTTCTATCTTTTCAGGTTAAGAAATGCCGTTCACTTCAAAAGAAAAGGCATTTTGATAAGGCATTTTGCAGGCAGCGCTCATGTTGCACATTTATGAAAATCTGCCATAGAACCAACAAATACTTGTACTTTTCTTTGTATATTTAACCAATAAAACTTATGACCTTCAACATAAAGTGTATATAGTTTTATTAAGATCCATCAACTAGCATGGGCATTTAGAATGAGGTCAACCATATTGGAACACCCTGTAAATGCTTCACAAACTGTTAACAAATACTTCACAAATCAACAATAAATCATTTATCAACAGTTTACTCATGATCTATCAACTAGTAAAACGGATAGTTATTATAAAGTGTTACCAAAAGTTTACCGAGAGTGAAAGAGGATGCTACGAGTTACAATTAGTATGTAATGATTGCTCAGTACAGACCTTTGAAGGATGAAGTGTCAGGGGAGAAAATGCGTTTTCCCTTTGTTTGTAGAAGAAAAAGGTTCTCGCTCCAGAAGTCTTTTAAAAGTTTACTTTTGATCAAAAGGAGAAAATCAGTCACACACAGAGTCCAACGATGCTCTCACGTAGGCGGAGTTCAGAGGATTGTTATAATACTGGAAGGCGGGGTTAACTGGTAAAAAAAAAAATGGTTCCATGATAAGACAAAATACGTAATATGATGAACAATGGTCCCATTATTATAAGACAAAATATGTGAAAATAAGTCATTTCATGAAGCCTGGATGGCCAGGCTGCGCTCTTACCAATTACATTGTAACTTTTGAAATACAGCTTTACCCTTCAAAGCACCTGCTTCCTGCCCTCCCTCGCCTCAAGATGTAGACAGCTTTGCTCTGATTTATGAATTTTTAGATAACACTTGTACAATAATAAAGCGCAAGCTAGATATCAACATTTGAGAAGGCAAGGCAAATTTATTTGTATAGCACAATTCAACACAAGGCGATTCAAAGTGCTTTACATTACATGAAGATCATGAAAATCACATTAAATCAAAAGAACGTTAAAACAAAGAAAATCGAAACAGGAAATCATATTAGATATAAAAATCGCATTAAATCACAAATACAATAAAAAAAAAAAAGATAGTTGAATTCAGAAATTGAAATAAAGCAGAAAAAGAATAGTAAGCAAATAGCTTGAAATTTGAAATATATAGGGCGGAAAACACTCAGGTGACTTGAAGTTCCACTCTGAGACCCCCAATTTGGACAAATTTCAAAATTGTCCAATATGCATGTGTGATACATCATTGGAAAGCTTAAAATCTCAATTTTCTGGGGGAAGAAAAAATTTTGGACAGGAGGGAATTTCTTGAAAAAAAAAAAAAGGTTTTTTCAACCGCAAAATCCTATCTGGCGGTGAGAGCACGCGAGAGCAGAATTCAAGACACCATGACTTTAACGAGATATTATCGCGTACTTACCTTGTTTCGATCCAAAAACTCCATGTCGCATGTATCACTGAGTGTCAAGACACAGTTCTGAATGGCCACACCTGGATTTTGGGGGGATTTTTTAGGTGAAACATGGTAATATAACAAGGGTCGCGATCTAGAATTCGCAGACATCAAGGAGTGGTCGATATGTTCTTTTTCATATATTTACCCTTTTAAAACGTTTTTGTGTTGTTTTTCAATTTTTCTTTGTTTGGATCGGTTATTTATCATCCAAAATATCAGAGAAAATGCGATAGTAACAAAGACAACATACAATTAAGTGATAGTTATGAGGTAGATATCTGTGACTTTTATCAGACACCATTTTTTCATTGTGACGTAATTTGTTTAAAAGTTTAAAATATGCGAGTGAATACTTTTTTAAAGTAATTTTATTTTATTTTTTTTAAACAAAATATTAAACATCAATTAATGATTCTAAGCTAAAAATGACAGACATTTTGAATAATAAATATAATTATTTACCCACAAAAGCTGTTGCGCGACATCTGTAAACGGAGGTTTTCAGGGTAAAACGGACAAATTAAAAATAGTTCGGGGGCTTAATAAGCCATGAATCTGCTATGCCAGCATATAGACATATTGTTCTTTCAAACACAACAATTCTTTTGGCTTAAAATTCAGCAGTTTATTTTAAAAAGGGTTGCAAGAGCAGAAACTGCTTTTTCAGTCTTGTCTGAGTTTTCCGCCATAGACAGTCATGGACATGCTGTGATAAACAAAAGTGTTTTTAGCCCCAATTTAAAAGTGCGTATGACACCAAAAAGCATGTTTTTTTTCTTATTTCACACAATGTTTTATGCTCCTGAATGAAATGGACCGCTTGGATGTGTGTGGAGGTGATCATTTTATATATTCAATTTTTGAAGCCCGCGCTATGAAAATGAGTAACTTCCGGCTCCATTCTCGGGTTCGGGACGAATGCGAATGTGACGTCACCCAGGTCTGCGTCTCACAATAGCTAGCTGTCACGCTTGCTGGTTTGTTTATGCTCTCTGAACCCGGGGCAGAGAAATGATAAAAGCCGGACTAACTCCGGTGGCATAAAATATCGATCGGGACAGTTTTGACCATTATGGAGTAATTTTGCCATGTCGTACTGAATAAATGCATTTTTAATATTTCATATTCCATATAGCACAAGACTGTTATGTGTCCTGACCATACCATTTATTGAGCAGATGGGGACAAATACCTGGATTAAAAGATTATCCTGCAAAAACATTGGAGTAGAGAGATTGAAAAAAAGACATTTTGCTGCTCTCTTCGTCACATTTACCTAGTTCTGAATAATTCCCCCTCAATGGGCTAAAGTGTAAATCAGATGGAACCACGACCCTGCAGATGTCATTCTCCTGTTGGGGACGCTTTTGTGCTATAATGGCAGGCGGGGCTAAATGGCAGATTAAAAGACTAATTTCTCATCATCTGCGCTTTGCCAAATTGTTGTATATAGTCGAATCGTCTCAAAATATGATTCTAATTCATATAATAATGCTATTTAAGACTTTTTTAAATCCTGTCATATGCACTTTAAAGGAGCCAACAGTTTGCGCACACTTCAGACATTCAGTTAATTTGTTCCAGAGGTGAGGAGCATAACTAAATGCTACCTCGCCCTGCTTGGTTCTTGTTTTTGGAACATACAGGAGACCGGTTCCAGACAACCTTAGAGGTCTAGATGTTTCATAGTGATCTAACATATCAAAGCATGTCTATTGTCTATTGGTCCAAGGCCGTTAAGTATTTGGTAGACAAGCAGTAGTATTTTATATTTTGTCATTTACTCACTGGAACCAGTGTAACAATTTCAAAACCGGTGTAATGTGGTCATGTTTCCTTGTATTTGTAAGGACTCTGGCTGCAGCATTCTGTACTAGCTGTAGCTTCCGGACTGTTTTTTTTCTTTTTATTTAATTTTTTTTTTTTTTTTTTTTTTTTATCAAGAGCTGTAAATATACCATTGCAATAGTCCAATCTACTGAACATGAATGCATGCATAAGTTTTTCAATGTCTTGTTGAGTCGGAAGCCCCTTAATTCTGGCTATATTTTTTAGGTGGTAATAAGCAGATTTAGTGACGGACTTTAGATGGCTATCAAATTTTAGGTCTGAGTCAATAATTACGCCAAGATTTCTGACTTGATTTGTAGCTGTAAGTAACATTGTGCTAAGCTGCCTGCTTATCTTTGTCCTTTCCTTTTTTTGGCCCAAAAATGATGACTTTTGTCTTCTCCACATTTAGCTGGAGAAAATTCTGGCACATCCATTCATTGATTTGATGAATGTATTTACTCAGGGAGACTAAGGGACTATATTCATGCGGGGACACAGAAATGTAGAGTTGTGTGTCATCTGGATAGGTGTGATAAGAGATGTCATATTGTTCCATGATGTGACCTAAGGTGGCATATAGATTTTAAATAAGAGTGGTCCAAGAATGGACCCTTGAGGGACTCCACACATGAATTTGGTTAGTTCTGACTGATGGTTTCCGATTGACACAAAGAAATCCCTAGCATGTAAATAAGATGTGGACCAGTGTCAATGAGCCCTACCCACTGTTCCAATCAGCTGTGTAGTATGTTGTGATCAACCCTGTCGAATGTGGCACTGAGATCCAATAGGAGCAGAACAAATCATTTGCCTACATCAGAATTCCGATAAATATCATAGGACTTTGATAGGCACGGTCTCGGTGCTGTGTTGTGGCCGAAATCCAGACTGAAATGAGTTAAAAAGATTGTTTTGCATCATAAAAACCTGGATGCGTTCAAACACAACCCTCTTGATAATTTTCCCCAGGATTGTCAGATTTGATATTAGCCTATATTTACTAATGGTTGAGGCATACAGATGAGGTTTTCTTTTATTATTGCAGTTTTTAAAGTCTGTGGAAACTCTCTGATTGGACAGAAGTATTTATAATCTGGAGTATGTCTGGGGCTGTGCAATGAAAAACAGTTTTGAAAAAGTTTGAAGGAAGGATGTCAAGGCAGCATGTTGTGGGCTTTAATTTTGACTCAATTTCTGTTAAAGTGACATAGTCCAAGAGGCTAAACTGTCTAAGATCGACCTTGGGAACAATTTGGGAGGCATTTATTGTAACAATTGTTCATCTGAAGTTGCAGACAGTCTGTCTAATCTTCAGTACTTTGTGTGTAAAGAATGCTGCAAAATCATTACAGGACACCTCAGATGCAAATTCCTGAGGTACTGATGCGTGTGGGTTTGTCAGTTTGTCAACAACAACAAAATAATGTGCAGGTATTATTGATTTTTCGACTAATGATCAATGTTCCCTCTAATTTTTCATGTGTCTGAGCAGACACACAAGGTCCCTGAGCACACTGCGGACCACGGTGAGCAACATCAGATGTGTACCCTTGGGTACACACGCCTGCTCAAAAACCTGGATCATCACAAGTCACTGTATTTTTTGGACTATAAGTTGCAGTTTTTTTCATACAGTTCATAAAGTTCTCCCTCTTGAAAATATTAGAGAGGCCTGTAATTGTCAACATGGGTAAACCTCAATGTGGGACACAATGTGAAAAAAAAAAAAAAAAAAAAAGAAAATCACATTGTTTGATTTATTTATTTGCAAATCATGGTGGAAAATAAGTATTTGGTCAATACCAAAAGTTCATCTCAATACTTTGTTATGTACCATTTGTTGGCAATAACGGAGGGCAAATGTTTTTTGTAACTCTTCAGAAGCTTTTCACACAGCGTTGCCGGTATTTTGGCCCATTTCTCCATGTAGATCTCCTCTAGAGCAGTGATGTTTTGGGGCTGTCGTTGGGCAACATGGACTTTCAACTCCCTCCACAGATTTTCCATGGGGTTGAGATCTGGAGACTGGCCAGGCCACTCCAGGACCTCGAAATGCTTCTTACGAAGCCACTCCTTTGTTGCTCTGGCTGTGTGTTTGGGATCATTGTCATGCCGAAAGACCCAGCCACATCTCATCTTCAATGCCCTTGCTGATGGAAGGAGATTTTCACTCAAAATCTCTCGATTCATGGCCCCATTCATTCTTTCCTTTACACCACAGGTGTCAAACCGATTCCAGAAAGGGCCAAGTGGGTGCAGATTTGCTTTTCAACCAATGAAGAGGACACCTTTTCACCAATTAGATCTTTTACATGTGTAATCAGTGAAACTTTGTCAGGTGCTGCTTGTTTCAGCAGGAAGTTCATTGGTTAAACTCTCTGCGTTGTATCGGTTGGAACAAAATCCAGCACCCACTCGGCCCTTTCTGGAATCGGTTTGATACCTGTGCTTTACACAGATCAGTCGTCCTGGTTCCTTTGCAGAAAAACAGCGCCAAAGCATGATGTTTCTACCCCCATGCTTCACAGTGGGTATGGTGTTCTTCGGATGCAATTCAGTATTCTTTCTCCTCCAAACACGAGAACCTGTGTTTCTACCAAAAAGTTCTATTTTGGTTTCATCTGACCATAACACATTCTCCCAATCCTCTTCTTGATCATCCAAATGCTCTCTAGCGATCCTCAGATGGGCCTGGACGTGTACTGGCTTCAGCAGGGGGACACGTCTGGCAGTGCAGGATTTGAGTCCCTGGCTGCGCATTGTGTTACTGATAGAAGCCTTTGTTACTGTGGTCCCAGCTCTCTGTAGCTCATCCACTAGGTCCCCCCGTGTGGTTCTGGGATTTTTGCTCACCGTTCTTGTTATCATTTTGTTGCCACGGGGTGATATCTTGCATGGAGCCCCAGATCGTATCAGATTATCAGTGGTCTTGTATGTCTTCCATTTTCTAATAATTGCTCCCACAGTTGATTTCTTTACACCAAGTGTTTTACCTCTTGCAGATTCAGTCTTCCCAGCCTGGTGCAGATCTACAATTTTGTCACTGGTGTCCCTCGACAGCTCTTTGGTCTTGGCCATAGTAGAGTTTGGAGTGTGACTGACTGAGGTTGTCGACAGGTGTCTTTTATACCAATAATGAGTTAAAACAGGTGCCATTAATTCAGGTAACGAGTGGAGCCTCGTTAGACCTCGTTAGAAGAAGTTAGACCTCTTTGACAGCCAGAAGTCTTGCTTGTAGGTGACCAAATACTTATTTTCCACTCTAATTTGGAAATACATTCTTTAAAAATCAAACAATGTGATTTTCTGTTTTTTTTTCACATTCTGTCTCTCATGGTTGAGGTTTACCCATGTTGACAATTACAGGCCTTTTGTATTATGACAAATAGTGGGATCATGGCACACGTTTTAACACGGAAGTGGCTTGCATTTTGGGGCTGATCGTCCACCGAGAATTGTTAAAAAAAAAATAATAATAAAATCAAACAATGTGATTTTCTGTTTTTTTTTAATCCACATTGTGTCTCTCATGGTTGAGATTTACCCCTGTTTACAATTACAGGCCTGTTTAATATTTTCAAGTGGGAGAACTTGCCCAATTAGTGGTTGACTAAATACTTATTTGCCCCACTGTATCTACCGAAGGTGCTTCGGAGAAGTGTCAACTCATATTCCTATCACAGCCGAAGTTACGTTCATAAATGACCATATTAAGGAGCCATGTGCAGATTGTGTATATGGAGTGAATAGAGTAGTATGACCATATTAAATATGCGCATTCTGTCGATTATGCTTTGTAGACCTAAAACTCCAAGTATTTTATTTTTATTTGATTTTTTTCCAGTGAAATTTATACTGGGGCACAGCTGAAGTGCAGATCAATACTGGGGCCCCAGTGAAAGATGTCTGGCGACGTCCATGTTTTCAAAGGCAGCTGGAAGAGTGCTTTCGGGAACATTTGTCCTGGCCGGCCAGCTTGTATTTATTTTTTCCTTAATAAACGTATCTTAGGTGATTTTTGCTTACTTTTTTGTTCCTCAATTGTGTATCGTCATCTGTTCATTAAGAGAATAATAGAACCCGTGAAATTCTTAAACAATCAAAGCCATAAATGTTGTTTTGTGCCACCGCACTTTGCAAGTGTAATAGCTTTGACAAAACATTATTAATATGGTATTTCATACATATATTGTTCATGACACGATAACTTACTTTAGAATAATTTTAATAATACGATACTAATGTAAGCTATGATGTACAAGATTGTATTGTTGTGCGGAGTAATTTTTAGTCGGACAATGTGATTTTATTCCCTCACTTAACGCCACAAATTGTCAAATTATCCTCCTGCTTGGTGTGTTGGAAATGGACTAATTTTGAGACTATGGAGGTAGATTTGTGTCTTTATTATTCAGCCCCCCCAAAAAAAGGCACTTCAATCAAAATATATATTTTCAATTAAAAAAAAGGCACTTCGATCAAAAAAAAAACTGTTTGAATGCAAAAAAAATTTTTTGAAACTCAAAAAAATGCATTTGAAAACTAATTTTCTTGATTGAAGTCGTTTTTTTCGATTAAAACAACTTTTTTGATTGACCTAATTAATGCTGCAACGATTAATCGATTAACTCGAGTATTCAATTAGAAAAAAATATTCGAATTAAATTTTGTTGCCTTGAGTATTCGTTTAATTAAAGTGGCGTTGTAATGTTTTATTTTGAAAGTGTTTACATTTAGTTTATTGATAAGAGTGGATACATTGCCCTCTGGTCTGCCTCATTTCACATGGCTGAATCCAACTGCTCCCTGTTAAGACCAATGTAAGCTAAGTTTTTCTTTGGGCTATTTTTTTTTAATTCATTCGTAACTTAGTTTATATGTATATTTAGCCGTTTTTTTTTTTGTGGGAAAATGAGTCTGAACCATTTGTTAAGAGCATTGGGGAAAAAAAACATTAGCATTTTATAGCATTTAAGCTAGCGGACGTTTGCCATGTAAGTTAGCCAGTTGTTCTTTTGTTGTACATAGATCCTCATTTATTTATTTTTAATACCGTTTGAGGCTCAGCTCAGGTATTTTAATTTTTCATGTTTCTTTTCTGATTACTCGATTATTCGAACCAAGTAGTTCATCGATTAATTGACCATTTAAATAATCGATAGCTGCAGCCGTAGACGTAATGTAGTTTGCGTTTGGGCCACATTTTGGCTAGGACATTTGTGTCTTTATTATTCAATCAAACAATAAGTTGCTTCAAACGAAAAAAAAAATTTTCAAAAGAAAAATCACTTCAGTCCAAAATAAAAAAAATTGTATATAGAAAAAAGGTTTTGAATGAGAAAAAATATTTGACACTCAGAAATTTGCATTTGAGCACTTAATTTTTCACCGAAACTGTTCTCTTTGACTGAAGCAATACTTTTTGCGTTTGGGCCATATTATGAGTAGGACATTTATGTCTAAATAATTCAGTCCCAGAAAAAATTGCTTCAATCAAATCAAATATATGGCGGACAACATAGACAAGACTGAAAAAGCAGTTTCTGCTCTTGCACCCCTCTTAAAAAATAAACTGCTGTATTTTAAGCCAAAACAACTGTTGTGTTTAATAGAACAATATGTCTATATGCTGCAATAGCAGATTCATGGCGCATTAAGCCGGCGAACTATTTTTAATTTGTCCGCTTTACCCTGGAAACCCCCGTATACAGAGGTCGCGCAACCGCTTTTGTTTCAACCCAGCCATAAAAAGAAGGGAGGTAATTATATTATTCAAAATGTCTGTCATTTTTAGCTTAGAATCATGAAGTGTTGTCTAATATTTCATTTAAAACAAACTTCTAAAAAATTATTGACTCGCATATTTAAAATTTTTAAACAAATTACATCACAATGAAAAAAATGATGTCTGTAAATAAGTCACTGATATCTACCTCATAACTATGGCTATAACTATTTTTTTGTTACTGTCGGATTTTCCCCGATATGTTAGATGATAAATAATCCATCCAAACAAAGAAAAATTGAAAAACAACACAAAAATGTTTAAAAGGGTAAATATATGAAAAAGAACATCTCGACCACTCCTTGATGTCTGCGATTTCTGCAACCCTTGTTATATGACCATGTTTCACCCCAAAAAATCGCCCCAAAATCCGGCTGTGGCCATTGACATCTGTGTCTGTCTTGACACTCGATGATACAAGCTACATAGTTTTTGGATCGAAACGAGGTAAGTACGCGATAATATCTCGTTAAAATCATGGCGTCTTTAATCATGCTCTCGCGTGCTCTCACCTCCAGTTAGGGTTCCACTGTTTAAGTTTTTAAATTTTTTTTTTTTTCAAATGTCTTCCTGTTCAAACATTTTCTTCCCTTACAAAATTGAAATTTCAAGCTTTCCAATGATCACAGGTGCATATTGGAAAATTGTGAAATTTGGCCAATTTGGGGGTCTCACAGCGGAACTTCAAGTCACCTGAGTGTTTTCCGCCATATATATGTAGCATATATTTTGGCGGAAAACACTCAGTCATATATATGTAGCAATAATTTAACGTAATTTAAAGTAATTTAACAAGGGTCGCGATGCAGAAAATGCAGACATCAAGGAGTGGGTGAGATTTCCTTTTCATATATTTACCCTTTTAAACGTTTTTTTCTTTTCTTTGTGTGGTTTGATTATTTATCATCTAACATATCGGAGAAAATGCGACAGTAACAAAGAAAACAATTAAGCGATAGTTTTGAGTTACATATCCGTGACTTTTTTACAGACAGCATTTTTTTTCATTGTGACGTAATTTCTTTAAAAGTTTAAAATATGCGAGTGAATAATTTTTTAAAGTCGTTTTTTGTTTTTAAACAAAATATTAAACATCAATTAATGGCCTAAAAATAACAGTATTTTGAATAATAAATATAATTAATTACCTTCGTTTTATGGCTGGGTTGAAACAAAAGCGGTTGCGCGACGTCTGTAAACGGAGCTTTCCGGGGTAAAACAGACCAATTAAAATAGTTTGGGGGCCTAATGCGCCATAAATCTGCTATGGCAGCATACAGACACATTGTTCTAGCAAACACAACAGTTCTTTTGGCTTAAAATAAAGCAGTTTATTTTAAAGAGGAGTGCAAGAGCAGAAACTGCTTTTTCAGTCTTGTCTGTGTTTTCCGCCAAATATAAAAAAAAAAAAAAAGTTTATTTGAAATGTTTATTTTTGCCACTTTAAAAAAAAAAAAAAAAAAAGCGGAAACTTCAATCAAAATAAAAAAAATTCAAAGAAAAATAGTTTTCAAATGCATTTTTTTTGAGTTTCAAATTTATTTTTGCATTCAAACATTTTTTTATTGAAGTGACTTTTTTTGATTGAATAATAAAGACACAAATCCACCTCCATATGAAACCTGAATGTAGTCAAATTATGAGTGATCAGATATGATTTCAGACAAAGTGAACACTTGCTGCCGCAAACAAGGATTTTTTTTTTTTTTTTTTAAATACCCTCCCCCCTTATTATCTTTAGTATGTATGCTACTTGTAGAAGAAAACAGAGGTTATCTGTTGAAAGCACTCACTGGTCTCATAAATCGTCATCCAAATTACAAAAAAAATAGACATACAAATAAATAAATGAATTATAAGTGATGTTGGTAAAAAAAAAAAAAAAAAACGCCCCAAAGTTTTACACAGTTTAGTGATGGCGCCGCCCGAAAAGTCTCTCAGAACCTGGACCGTTTCTCGTTGGAGCTGAAGGGACTCTCGCACAAACTCCTGCTGAGTCTCTGCTAGCTGCTGCACCGACTCAGGCAAAAGCTCCAGGGAGCGGGAAACCGTTTCAAGCAGGACGTTGGTGGCGTGCTGTTCGTGCAGGCTGAGTGACGCATTGTGGAGCATGCTTTCTCTCACGTCGCTGGGCTGACCGGTGATTGGAAGTGTGGCTGAGGTTGAAGCGCCATAAGAAGTATGAGGTTACTCTTGTTTCAGGAGGCCGTTGTTTCCTTGGTAACTCCCTCGGAGTTTAGTAGACCGACTTGACGGCAGCGCGTCCTCTTGACGGTCCTCATCCCAATCTGGCAAGGAAAGAAATTGGGGGTGTGACAAAATATCGAAATGGTGATATATCGTGATACTTTGTATCCCAAAAGGTTATCGATATACTCCTGCCAAGAATCGAGATATCATTTTAAAAAGGTGTCAATGTTAAAAAAAAAAAAAAAAAAGGAACCAATAAGTTGCTATCAAAATCTTGTCTTAGTTAACTCTATGGCGCTCGACGCCCAATCCATTTAGAATCGGAGGGTCCAACGAACTTTCATTCATTCGAAACCAGAGCATTCACAGTCACTATTTCTGATTTTCAGGTCATTTACGGGTCAATTTCTGTTCATTTTAGTGCATTTACTGGTCACTCCTTATTCATTTGGGAGATTCCCAGGCCACTTTTTTTTCTGTAACCCAAAATCAACAGGAAGTGACTCAGAAAATGCCCCAAAATCAACAGGAAGAGACTGAAAATCAATAAGGTAATGATCTGAATTGCCCCAAAATTACCTCGTTGCGTAGCGTTGGCTGCCACTGATGGCCATAGACGTTCAATCCGTTTGAAGTGGGAGGGATGGCAGCAAATGAATGAATGTTCATTCGCTGCCACCCTCCCAGTTCAAATGAATTGGATGTCTAATAGTGGTTTGGATGTCTAATAGTGGTAAGCTCATTCCAATTCACAACAGAAGCTTGTTTTTCCGTCTATTAGTTGTTTTGTAGACCATCTTATGTTGATTTCCTGACCAATGTATCGATAATCGTAATGCCTTCATTGCTATCGTAGGAATTGTGGTTTGCAATGGTGTACAGAGTCCACAACACCTCTGCTTTCATGGTTGCTGTGGACCCATGTAGATCCACTTTCACAAATCCACTAACAATCACAGCTGTGCTGGGATGCAGAGGGCTGCAGCACTAGCAGCTAGCTGGCTAGTGTTAGCTGCTATCGCTTCGCTTACATTAGCAGCTTGCTGGCTGGCTTTAGCTTCTGTCTCTTCAGGCTCGTGAGCAGCTGGCTAGCCTGAAGAGGCAGATCGAAAAACGCTGCCAATGGAGGGAATTTGGTTCTTTCCTCTCATGGAGGTTATGTGCTTGGACGATTTAGCATGGGACCCTAGCGCCTTCATGCCAATTGTACCCAGCTGATTTTTTTTTTTTTTTTGTTGCATTTTTGCCTCAAAAACACTGCTATTGACTGGTTTGAGCCAAAGGCAAAAGGATCATTTACTCAACAACGCTTCGTTGAATTTACATTTCCCCCATCTCTCTTTATGAAATGTATAGGGCAAAAACACAGACAATACTGAAAAAGCAGTTTCTGCTCTTGCACCCCTCTTTAAAAGAAACTGCTGTATTTTAAGCCAAAACAACTGTTGTGTTTGATAGAATATGTCTATATGCTGCCCTAGCAGATTCATGGCGCATTAAGCCATTAAGCCCCTGAACTATTTTTAATTTGTCTGTTTTACCCTGGAAACCCCCGTTTACAGATGTCGCGCAACTGCATTAGCCATAAAACCAACCAGCCATAAAAAGGTAAACAATTATATTTATTATGGTTGTTCCTATCATTTTTTTTGCTCCCGATCCGATCCCGATCGTTTTAGTTTGAGTATCTGCCGATCCCGATATTTCCCGATCCGATTGCTTTTTTTTTGCTCCCGATTCAATTCCAATCATTCCCGATAATTTTTCCCGATCATATACATTTTGGCAATGCATGCAGAAAAAAATGAATAAAACTCGGACGAATATATACATTCAACATACAGTACATATGTACTATATTTGTTTATTATGACAATAAATCCTCAAGATGGCATTTACATTATTAACATTCTTTCTGTGAGAGGGATCCACGGATAGAAAGACTTGTGACTTTGTATATTGTGACTAAATATTGCCATCTCGTGTATTTGTTGAGCTATCAGTAAATGATATTGCAGCCATTCAACCCAAATGCATGATGGGAAGTGGAACCATGACTGTGCGTAGTGCTACCAATTGACATATCTTCTCTGCGTTAGGAAATAACATTAGGTGTTAAGAAAAAGATCAATTGCTACCTTGCTTCCCCATATTGCTTCCCATGATATTTCTAATCGCAGGGAGAGGGATTGTAAGGCTTTAGCCTATTAAAAATGGCTCCAAAGGCTGCCAAAATTTACTCTACTCATTTTACGCTGCCTTTTATCTCTCTAAATGGGTAAAAGGGCGCCATTACAGACTGAGTGCGACAATGCGTGAGTGGGTCGTGCAACGCATGCATTAATTGCATTAAATATTTAACGTGATAAATTTTAAAAAATTAACCACCACCATTATCGGGATAAATTTGATAACCCTACCTTAAGCCTAAACTAAAGACTCTGGATGAGTGTAACATATTATGTCTGTAATGTTAAAAACAATTAGAAAACGATTTAATTAAAAAAAAAAAAAAATTTAAAAAAGGCATGGCCGATATTTTTTTGCCAATTCCGATACTTTGAAAATGACGTGATCGGACCCGATTGATCTAATATTTATTATTCAAAATGTCTGTCATTTTTAGCTTAGAATCATTCATTGATGCCTACTATTTAGTTAAAAAAAAAAAAAAAAACGACTTTAAAAAATATTCACTCATATCTTTTAAACTTTTAAACAAATTACGTCACAATGAAAAAAATGGTCTGTAAATAAGTCATGGATATCTACCTCATAACAATGGCTTGGTTTTATTTATTTTTTGTTACTGTCACATTTTGCCTGATATTTTATATGATAAATAATCGATCCAAGAAAGAAAAATTGAAAAAAAAAACCTTTAAAAGGGTACATTTATGTAAAAGAACATCTCGACCACTCCTTGATGTCTGCGATTTCTGCATTGCGACCCTTGTTATATTACCATGTTTCACCCATAAAATCCCCCCCAAAAATCCATCTGTGGCCATTCACATCTGTGTCTTGACAATCGGTGATACATGCTACATGGAGTTTTTGGATCGAAACGAGGGACTTATACGTTATATGATATCATAACATATAATGACATTAGCAGGCTGAACCCCCAACTCTTCATTCTCTGCAGCAATGCTTAACACTCCTGTAACAGGTCACATGACATTTTGGAGGGGAAATGACAAGCAGTACTCAATTTGGACATTTAGGGATGTACATTTTTTCAAAGGGGTGTACTCACTTTTGTTGCCAGGGGTTTAGATATTAATGGCTATATTTTGAGTTATTTTGAGGGGAAAATAAATGAACTCTATTATATAAACTGCACACAAGACTACTTTTCATGTGTCATTTTGTCAGTGTTGTCCCATGAAAAGATATACTTAATTATCTGCAGAAACATGAGGGGTGTACTCACTTTTGTGATACACTGTGCATTGGCACGACACCGGTAGGCGAACAATATTCAATGGATGACGATCTTAGAAAAAAGTATAGCCAAAGAAGCCTGATTTGGAATTCCCCTCAAGAGTGACGGGAAGCCAAAAACGCACATTTTCAACTTATTATAAATATTCTTGTAAGTAAATTTTATTGGTGACATTGCGTTTCGGGGTTATCAACATGTTGTGCCCCCCCTGCCCCAAAAGTCAAACTCCGCCTATGATTTTATGAAACAAATCACCAAAGAATCTCAACACTGTTGGCCTTTTGGGTTTCAGGACCACTTGAAGGCGCCATATATAAAATGAACCACCACGAAGCTTTGAACCATGTGCAAACCAATTGGCAGCATTGCTTCAAGAAGCTTCATTTTGTCCATCACTAAGTGAAATACTGGATTTAAATCGGTTTCCTTGAAACTGTATGCCATTGATGACAGCTCACCTTCTGAAGCAGGTATTTCAAACTGCATATCAAAGGCTGTCTGCGATGAGTCCCCTACAAACAATAAAAAGTATGGAACTTTTGCAATGGATTGTTTTAAATAGAAGTATGAATAACAAAAATAAAACATTTAAATTACTTATAATACAGTTATGTGGACATGGCATTGAATATAAAGTGAATGTAAAAACACAAATAGGAACCTGAATTTACAGAAAATGGCCACCCATATATTTAAGCAATGTGGTACTATTTTAGCCAATCAAAAGCGAGTATCCACGATTGTCCACCCTTCCTTGTGACATCATGAATACTAATTAACACATGCACATTTGCTGGAGACTATTAGTCTGTATGTGCGTGGGTATACCTGACATTGATAAAGGGCTTTGCTTGTCAGTGGTGTCATTTTTATATATGTTTAAAGTGTATTATAATACTAAGGGGCTGTGAGATATCAAAAGAACCGTTATGTGGCAAGATAACAAATATTAATAAAGTTAACAAAAAACATAAATCACATTCATGAGCAATTATCGAAAATAGATCGAAAATTACGAACATTTCTGAAAGTATTCCGGAAACAGCCAAATAGGGCGGAGACGTCACAACAAGGAAACAAAAGGTCAAGGCAGGTGTCATCGTTGTTTATTGACCATCGTGTTTTATCAAAAAAATCGCTAAAATGGTTCAAACCTGTCATGCTATGTGGTGTACAAATAGCCATTTGTCGCAATGTAGTACCCATGAGTTTCCGAACGCGAGAAAAAGAGCTGGACTACGCGGACAATGAGTAAAGTTCGTCAGTGCTAAGAGGGCTAATTTTGCAGACCCAGCGTCCGGCACTGTTTTGTGTGGTGCACATTTTACACCTGAAAGCTATTTGAACTATGGACAAATAAAATCAGGTTTTGCTAAGAAATTGCTGCTGAGAGCAGATGCGGTGCCCACCTACACGCGCAGCCACCTAAATGTCCCGAGATATCAAGAAAGAGGAAATGACTGACTCTGATGAGACCACCCCACCACCCCAGGCAAAGCAAAGGACGGAAATGGCCAGAGTGAGTACTCTTAAATACATAAAAAACATATCATGCATTGGATATAGGACTGGAAACATGTATAAATTATCGCTCGTAAAATATATAGAACAAATCCTCTAATCCCATTCATATTTGTGTCGGTTGGCAGAGCGAAAACCTATGATAGCACAATAAATGATAATTATTCTATCCGTTATTTTATTTTGCGGTCACGGTGTATCAGCTTCAGAAAAAAAATGCAAAACAAACCATTCGGTGTTTCCCACACAAACTGTTGCCGGTGTTTCATCAGTGTGATTGCTCCCCTCAACGATCCTTTCATTAGGCTGCATTGGCTTTCATTTGCGCTCAAATTGATAACTCAAAACACCAAAGAAAGGTTCATAACTCTCCTCGTCACCATTAGAAGAACATTCGTTATGTTGGATTCGTCGCTCCAACTAGAAACAAAATTGTCCGCCATCATCGCCACCATTCAGTACTAAGCACTGAGCCGGGTGTTTCCTTGTTGTGACGTCACGCACCCGATATGCTAGATTTCCGGGATCTCAGGCGCCGGTCGTTTTAGCTTGACAGTCGATCCAAATTTCTATCATTTTCTTGGTGTTGCGATGTGTGTAATTACACAAAGTGGCATGAAATGAATCCAAAAGGCGTGCATTTATGGATAAATTATGGAATATTAGCATTTTCCCAGGTGTTGTAATACCCTTTAAACATTATTTTCGTTATTATCAGAGGTCTAAGAAATCTGCAATTTCCATTCTTGAATCCTTTTGGCAACAATCCTTTCACATGAAGGTCATTTGGTCAGAAGTGGGTAGGTAAAGTAGTTGAAAAAAAAAAAAAATTCAAGTAACGAAAGTTACGTATGTAACTACGGTTCTATGAATCCCGAATGACCGCCAGCGGCGGTGCTGAAAGCACTGAATGATCCCTTCGCGCATGCGCAGTGCGAGTATTAATACCAACAATGTCACCTGTGACCCCAGATTGACCCCCTGCAAAGGTATAACTTCCGGTGTCAACCTAGATGCAGTCCCTACAGAACCTTCTCGCGTGGTCACGAGGATTCTGAGTGACCGAATGCTCTGGCGGTCATTCGGGATTCATAGAACCGTAGTTACATACGTAACTTTCGTTCTATTTCATCCCTGCTGACCGCCAGAGGCGGTGCTGAAAGCACTGAATGACCAATACCAGCGGGGTCACGAAGAATCCCCAAAACAAACCTCACAGTGACCCGAAGACCACGCACAGTGGGCGGGGGGAGGTGACATAAAAAAATAGTAAAACCCAAAGAAGGAGCCAGGCCCTGACCATGAGGCAGCGGCACGGACGACCACCATGGCCACTCCCTCGAGGCAGCCCAGGAAGCAGCAATGCCCCAGGCAAAATTACAGCACGCCCCAGATGGCAGGGGGCGTCTGACAAGGGCGACAATTGGATCCACGACCCAACGAGGGAGGCGCTGCCAGGAGAGGGCAGATCCCCTGCCACGAACCCCACAGCAGGCGAAAAAGGCGTGACGACCTATGAAAACCCGTCACAGAGTCCCCACAAAACCTCAGGGTCCCGGTCGGGCATAACAGCCCCGGCCCGACACCGCCCACCAAAAATAAGCAAGGTGAAAAGGCCGATCGCCGTACGAGTCAGCCAACACTTAGGGCAACGCCAAGGTAACGCCAGGCCACAGCGCGCCACCCGAGCCCCCAGAGTGCAAAAACATGCATGACGGCCAACCGAGTGCGCGAGCAACCCGCAGACACGCCAAGCAGAGGCAATGGTCTGCGGGAACAGCGCCTAGTGGGCGACCCACAGAGGGCCGGTCTCAGCCAGAGGCTAGAAGGGGGGGCGGCACAACAGCCGAGCATCGACCGCAGACCCCAAACTGGGGCACGAGGACACCTGCGGGGCAGAGCCGCAGGGCCCCCGTGAGGAAGGCAGAAACCAGGCTGTGGCTCCCAACAGAGCCACCAGAGACCCTGGCGAGAGGAGCAGAGATCGCAGCAGCTCAGACCTTGAGGGGGGATGTAGAACGACCCAATCAAGGAAAGACTCAAGACTAGGACAATGGCGACAAAAATGCACACATCCCCATGGCCCGCACGCCACGCCATAAACAACCACCACTGACCAGTATACTGAAGCCGGGCGGAGGGCGCCCAGGCGTCCACCAGACGGGAACCGAGCAGCCGCCAACCAGCGAGCCGGTCACTACCAGCGGCCAGACACGCCGGCGGAGACGGCGAGGATCGGGACGTGAAACCAGGCCCCCAACTGGGACAGCAGGGGAGGCCATAAAAATCGCCGACAGACGGCCAAAAAAGGGGCCAAAGGGCGCAACAAGTGCCCCTACACCAGGACCCTCTGAAGCGGCAGCCGGACCAGAGGGAGAGGCAGCTGGGAGAGCACCCAGCGCGTCCCGACAAAGCGGGCTGGAGCGCACCCCATAGAAAACCGGAGAGGGCAGCGGTCCCACTCCCGGGAGACCAAGAGAACGACCCCAACCCGCCGAACACACACCAACGTGCGCACCACACCGGGACGGCGGTTCCAGACCCCCGGTGGCAGACTATGGCGGGATAGGGCACCGGCAAACAGAACACGAGTCCGGGAAGAAACGAGGCCAGCAGCCCCGCAAGGGGAGGGGCCAGCCACACGAGAGACTAACAGACCCCGTGCCCCCGGCAAACGGCACAGTACACCAAGGCGGCATCGACTGTCCGCACAGCACAAACCACGCCCGCAGGCACGGGCAAAAAATGCCCAAGAGCAAGGGGAGCCGCAAGCAGCCCCAGCACATCGCTGTGAAAGGCGCGGCCCAGTACAGCCCAGCGCTGCCAACAGCATCCCATCTCGAGCGACCGGCACCGCAGTGACCAAATCGTGCCGGACAGGGGCCATACCCACTACCACAAGCAGACACCGTTCCGCCAAGGCAACATCGCACCGGCGGGAGACACTGAGCCACCGGTGAGGGGCCGTACGGCAACCAGGCGAAAGCCAGTCAGCCACCGTAGCAGGTGGGGCAATAAAAAAAGACCCAGGGGTACAACTGCGGACAAGGATGCCAACAAGCCCATGAGCCGCGGGAAGGAAGGCCACACACTGGCACACCCGAGCAACCCAAAAACACAAGGGGAGGCGCAGAGCGTCCGCCCCCACGGGACAACGGAGGAGCCAACATGGCCACCACGTCCATAGAAACCCCAAGGAAGGCCACCCGCCGAGAGGGGAACAAGCAAAACAGCCCCAAATCGGCCTAGATGCCCCAGCGAGCCACGTGGGCAAGAGCAACGGCCCAATCGGGGCACGCCCAAGCGCGCAATGGCGCACACACCAGCCAGCCGTCGAGGCATGGTAGAATCTACACGCCCGCCGGCCGGAGGGGAGACAGACACACCCGAACCGCCAGAGGCGGATCACGAAAGCAAGGCCGAGAAACCGCCCGCGGCGAGGAGCAATGGCCACACAAAGCCGGCGTCCCACGGGCCCACAGAAGAGAACCACTCCCCCGGGCGGCCACCCGCAGAGGTAAACATGCGGAACGGGCAAGCCCGAGGAGCCACAGGCTCGATGCCCAGACCTAGAGCCATCACCCGGCCACGACTGTAGCCACTCTGACCCGGTGGGCCACAGGGGGCTAGCAAGGAACAGTGGCACGGACCCGTGAGACAAGGCGGCTATCACCCAGGTGATCTAAACGCGATCAGCCCAGTAACCGAGCTGCCGGCGGGAAAACCGATGGCCAGCCGACCGGCCTCAGTCCCGCCCCCGGCCGTGAAGAGGCCATGGGGGCCGGCGGGCCAAAACCGCCCGCGCCCGACGGAGGCAAGCGGGCAGGGGTACAAAAGGAATCAGCCGAACGACAGGAGGCCGCTGGGGACCCCAGCCCCCAACAGGGGAAAAGCGCGCCGAACGACAATGACAAAACGCAGCAGAGGGACCCACAGGGTCACCCGCAGGAATGGCGCCCCGACGCAGGCACGACAGCCGATGCCTGGACGCACGGGCCGCAAAAGGCCGACCCCAAGGGGAAACTACGGCAGAGCCGAAAATACGGCCGGGCACATCCGGAACGCCACGAAGCGTCCCCGGACAGCCCCAGCTAGGGGGGAACGAGCACGGCAAACCCGGCTCCGAGCCAGAACGAGGCAGGGGGCGGACACGCGCAAGGCCGCACCGCCGACGCCCACCGCCGGGGCATCAACACCACCCTCGGCCAGGGCGCCGAGGTGCCAGAATAAGGCGAGCCAAGCAAGCACCGCCGCACGCAGCCGGGCTGATGGCATCGCACGACAGGACGAAAACACCCTCCAGGGTACAATGAGGGACGCAATGGCAAGGCCAACACCCGTCATGCTGTCCAGGCCGCAAAAGGTTGCCCGACACCAGAGGCAAGCAGCCGGTCGCCCCCCGCCCCACCAGATTCCGGGTGGACGCAGGAGCCGACGTACCACAGCGCCCTAGGCGCCCACAAACGACAAGGGGCAGCAACGCATAAGAGAACGCGCCCCTGAGCACAAACGGGGGGGGGGGGGTCAGCCCACCCCAACCCCCACAGTTACCGCCGGGGCCAGGGGAATGCCTGTCATAGGTAGACGCGACATTGAAGGGGGCCCAGGCCCCCGCCAGTGCGGAAGCCAGTACCGCCCCTGGACAATGGGCGACGGATAGGGAGGAAGCCACACCGGAGCAAGCCCACAGCTGCAAACCCCACGCAAGAAACGTCAGACAGGTCACGGCAAGCCGAGCACCGGTCCGGGGCGTCACTCGACCCGAGGAGGGAGCCTCATGCACACAAAGGGAGAGCCCTCCACGGGGCGTTGACGACAGCTGAGGGAACGGGGCGCGAACGCCACCTGCACAGCAAGCGCAGCCAGGCTAGCGAGATAGCCAACCCACGACGCCGATCCCAAGAAGCGACGGGACTCGACGAAACACCGCGAAAGCCAGCTGAGGGAAGGCGGCGCAAACGCGACGTGCACAGCAAGCGCGGCCAAGCTAGCAAGATAGCCAGCCCACGACGCCGATCGCAAGAAGCGACGGGACACAACGAAACACCGCGAAAGCCAGCTGAGGGAAGGCGGCGTGAACGCCACCTGCACAGCAAGCGCAGCCAGTCTAGCGAGATCGTGAACCTACGACACCAACCGCCAGACGCAACGGGAATCGAGGTAACGCCGTGAAAGCCCGCGCACAGCCAAAAGGCCAAGCAAGTGGCCACAGTAACCAGTGAGGCGGACGACCGCCCCGCCCCCGGCACACACGCCGGCAGCGAAAAAACAAACAGACGAACGCAGCCGGCGGCCACGCAGAGGTGAGCCAGCCAGGATCACCCACCCAACGCCCTCAGCCGGGAGGGGGATCGCAAACGAAGCCGGCCCCGGCACGGGCTGCCGGCCGGCGGCCACGCAAGCGGTGAGCCAGCAAGTGGTCGACAGCGCCGGCCCCGGAACACGCGCCGGCGGGGAAAAACAAACAGGCGAACGCAGCCGGCGGCCACGCAGAGGTGAGCCAGCCGGGATCACTCACCCAACGCCCTCAGCCGGGAGGGGGATCGCAAACGAAGCCATCACCGGCACGGGCTGGCAGCGGCACAGGCAGTCATTCGCTCCAACGAGGAAGAACATAGACTCCACATGGCCGGATCGCTAACAAAGTGACGCAGCCTAAGGAGGGCGAATCCAACTCGCAGCTCCGACACACAGTCAAGAAGGCTTTACGCGACACAAACAACAAGGTAGCAACTGCCACGCGAGAAGAAAAAAGGGACTGCATCTAGGTTGACACCGGAAGTTATACCTTTGCAGGGGGTCAACCTGGGGTCACAGGTGACATTGTTGGTATTAATACTCGCACTGCGCATGCGCGAAGGGATCATTCAGTGCTTTCAGCACTGCCTCTGGCGGTCAGTAGGGATGAAATAGAACTGCTTACAATGTTTTTTGTTTTTTTTTCTCAAAAAAAAAAAAAAAGGGTTTTTTCTTCTCAGCACGTCATCTATATGAACTGTTAATATTATACAGTACTATTACATAACCATATTTGGCAATATTTTTTAATTTATTTATTTTTTTAAAACATCGAATTCCGACTAGAAAAATCTACAGAAATGCAACATCAATGGTTCAAAGATCATGAGTGACCTTTAGTGGCGAAAACATATTTCCTACCATGAAATTAAAACCATCATATAGCCGGTATAACGTGGTCTATCGGCGCCAAATAAAAACTGGGAGAATATTTGAGACCTGCGCTTTTAAATAATGGTAACAGCAGTGACCTATGTGAAACATGTTATTCTTTACGGCGGTGCTATGATGACACCACGTCATTGAACAGGCCGGCTTAATCATAGGACTTCGGACTCAAAGCTCAAAGCAAACAATGGAGTCATGTCATTATTGTTGCGAAATATCATTATTAGTGAAACTGGTAGAGCCACTGTGCTGGCAAAACAAAGCCAAATGTAATATGTAGACTAAAGAGGGAAAATGTAACGATACTAGTGTTGCCCAAAGTAGCGGAGTAAGAGTAGTGTTTCTTCTTCACAAATCTACTCAAGTAAAAAGTATGGCTGGGGCAAAACTACTCTTAGGAGTACATTTTTCTCAAAAAGTAATTGTAACAGTAAATCTGCACCTATACATTTTATCTAAAAATGATTAGTAAAACTTTTGTCCACGTGTGTACATTTAGCCAAAATGTGAACAGCATTCCAAAAAAGGTCGTTTGAAGAGATGGATCCTCTTTACTACCTGATTGTGCAAATCCACTTAAAGTGTACGACGTTGAAGGAGGCATAGACAACTCGTCAGCACCATTGGGTGAACTTTGCATTCCTACCATGTCGTCCCCCTCCAGTTCTTCATCATCATCGTCACAAAGGGGGCCTAAGTCACTGCTAATCTGGTCTTCTTGGTCCATCTCCAGAATCTGAAGCACTCCTTTCTCTGTTTGAGTAATGTCTTTAGAAAGACGGGAGTTCATGCCCCGATTTGGCACTTTGCCCGACCGCATGGCAGCAACTTTCCGCTTGGTGTCACACTTCAGGTCCGACCATTTCTTAACGACCTCAATGACCTCTCGATGGCACTCGCCGATCTCGTTGACCCGGGCTGCAATTTCAGCCTATGTGCGCTTTTTCAAGTCTGTTCTTACACCGCGGTTGAATTTTCCTAAGAGTTAGAAAAAATAACACACATAAAAAGTCTATGAAAACACTTCAAAACTTGATTATTCACAAAAAATATATTTTCTGAATACCTCAAAAGGGAGGGATAGGAATAATTACAGGGTTTTCCCCACTTTTAATTAAGCCTGGTGGACCGCCAGGCTTTACGTGCCCCACCTGCTAGGCTAAAATAGCGCTACAAAAGAAAGTCTAAAAACCAGTGTAACACTGACACTGTGCAATATGTACTTTCCAGGATCTAGTTTCCAACCGTAGGTTGTCCTACGCAAGATGGCCGCCAGCTACGCACACCATGGTGAAAAAAGATATCCCAAGATGACATCCATTTGTTTGGCGTCTACTCATCCTTCTGCCGTGAATCTATCACCAGTAGACGTCAATCCGTTTAAAGTGGGAGGGTGGAAGTGAATGAACATTCTGTCAGAACCCCCACTTCAAATGGGTTGAACGTTTTCAATGGCAGCCAATGAGTTCAAAAATAAAATTGTTCTTCCTCTGGTCAAGATGCATCCTCCCACCAATTAATTTATCGATAGAAGACGTCCAATCCATTTGAAGTGGGAGGGATGGCAGCAAATGAACGCTCATTCGCCGCCATCCCTCGCACTTCAAATGGATTGGAATCTAGCGCCATAAATGGCAGACAATGAGTTAAGCAGCGTTTGCAGTTTAGTATTAAAAGAATTTAAAAAAATAAATAACGTGGTATTGGTACAGTACGGCCGATATCACTCAGCCGGTTGTCTGAATAGGTATTAGTGCGACACTTGTAACCAGGGGTGAAAGTGTGCCGGAACGGTCCGGTACGCTGTTCCGGTATAGAATTCGGGGGAGGAACGGTGCTTGGAACCCCAAAATAATGACGCCAGCTGTCAAACCTCCATGTTAAAAAAAAATAAAAACTGCCAGGCTGCCTCACACGCATCTCCAAGAAGAAAACAATCAACAGATTTACATTTAGCCTAAATAAGCGCTTGTGTAGAGTAATTCGTTTCCACTTATATGTATTAGATACAGTATTTATTCCACGGAGTTCCACAGAGTTCTTCCAGAGTGTGGATCTGAGTACAACGAGACAGTCGACTCATATCAATTTGCGCACACGCGCAGCAAACCACCCTCCCTGGACTCCAGTTGTCCGTTAAATCGGCTGACATACTGACATGTAATCAGCATGGATATTTAGCTCTGATTGGTTCAAGTGCATATGTTTTTGGGATAGCAAAAGAACAAGCTTGTTGAATTTTTAAAAAAAAAAAAAAAGGGCAACGCAATGGAAAATTGATCAGATCTTTAAGAGTTGAAGAGGCTTATTTTATTTGCTCTGATGGGGAGGTTCAGAACATCTTCCATGCTATAATGTCTAACCCCAGAAATAATGTACAGAAAATTCAGATTAAAAAAAAAAAATCTATATATATGTTAAAAAATTAAATTTGAAAGCTTTATCGGTGTAGGTACAGTGCCCTCCATAATTATTGGCACCCCTGGTTAAGATGTGTTTTTTAGCTTCTAATAATTCTTTTTTTATTCAAATAATATGGAACCTTAATGGAAAAATAAAGAGAAAAATCCAACCTTCAATACAAGTGCATTTATTCAGTGGGGGAAAAATCCCACATAAAGAAATAATTATTTGACATCAAATCATGTGTGACACAATTATCAGCACCCGTGGTGTTAATACTTTGTACAAACCCACTTTGCCAAGAAAACAAGGTCTGGGGACTGAGATGGCCATGGGAGGAGCTTGATTTTGCGTCTGGTGAACCATTTCTGTGTAGATTTGGCCATATGTTTAGGGTCATTGTCTTGCTGAAAGACCCAGTGACGACCCATCTTCAGATTTCGGGCAGTGGTCAACAGATTTTGATTTAAAATGTCTTGGTATTTCAAAGCATTCATGATGCCATACACACTAACAACGTTCCCAGGGCCTTTGGAAGTGAAACAGCCACACAGCATCACAGACCCACCCCCATACTTCACAGTGGGTATGAGGTGCTTTTCAGCATGCGCATCTTTCGTGGCACGCCAGACCCACTTACAGCGTTTGGTTCCAAAAAGCTCAATTTTGGTCTCATCTGACCAAAGCACACGGTCCCAGGCTCCAACTGCCTCTCACGAGGCACCAACACAGTCACAACAAACAAACATTTGGAAGCTGGTACTACCAGCCTGGTAGCATGGCTACCATGGTTTGGAAATATTCCATTTTAATAAATAGCAACGAAGCTAAGTGCACAGTTTGTGCCTAATACCACAAACCTCACGAAACACTAAAGAAAGGTGCATCCCGAAGCACACGACGAAATGAATGAAAAACTTGCCACTCAAGCCGAGGAGGACACGAGAAAAGACAAGACCACGCCGCCGAAGCAAAAGCAAAGTGTACTTTAGAAGTGGGGTTTGCGAAAGGCAGGACTATCCAGGTCATGGAGGTGCTCATAGATAATCAGAGACGATATAAGCATTAGTGGCTGATGTGAAATATGAAACGATAAATAAGGAGTTTTTGTCATCTTTCATGAAAATAACTTTGCAGCACAATTGAATATGCTTTGTAATGGAAAGTTATAGCTACATCTTATTTGTGAAAAGCAAAGTTCATATCGCATTATATAAAAAAGGTAAAATGACCATAGTGACATATTTAACGGTGAATTATTACTGTAAACTAAATTAGAGTCTCCATTTTATTTATTTTTGATGCAATGAGGACAAATCCCTACGGTGGCCCTGAAGTGCAAAACACAACGGCAAATCAAAAAACACAACGGCAAATTAAAAAACAAAACGCCAAATTAAAAAACACAACTGCAAATCACATAACAAAATAACAAATTAAAAAACAAAACGCCAAATCACAAAACAAAATAACAAATTAAAAAACAAAACTTCAAATCACATAACAAAAAAACAAATTCAAAAACACAACGCCAAATTAAAAAACACAATTGCAAATCACAAAACAAAAAAACAAATTAAAAAACACAACGCCAAATTAAAAAACACAATTGCAAATCACAAAACAAAAAACAAATTAAAAAACACAACGACAAATCACATAACAAAATAACATTAAGAAAAACACAACGACAAATCCGAAATGAAATTACATTTCATGCAACTGGAAAAGGTAGGGACCAGTCAAAATGTTAACTCATCGCTGATTGGACGAATCCACCGGAAAGCGTAGTACTGATGAACAAGAAAGTTTGTCCGCTTCTGGCGTGGAATTTCAAAATGAGCCTTACCGAAGATGCGAACATGGCTGCCGCTATAAAAGAATATTTTTTTTCGGGGCATACGTATGAAGTCCTATTGGACATACTCGCAAAAGGTTTGTGAGACGCACGTACCACCTCATGAGGCCAAATTACAACAGGCACGTGGATGGCTACGATAAACTTAAACCCTTTGGCCTGGCTCTGGGTGTATGGATCCTCGAGAAGAATAATGTGGCTGGCTTGTGGCGCAACAAACAATCCGTCTGTAATCGCGTGCAATTATATTAATTGCGTCACGGGTCTTTGTGCCATCCCAATGAGAATGCGAACAGACCTCGGAACGGAAAATGGGACAATCGCAGCAATACAGTGTGCCCTCCGTCAACGCCATTTATGCCGGCTCATCCACCCACCTTTATGGATCATCAATCGGCAATCAGCGGATTAAATCCTGGTGGTCGTTGTTCAGAAGGTGAGTGTGTATATGAGAAGAAGACAGCATTTTAAACAAAATTGTGTATACCAAAAGCGAGTCATTCAAATTATAATCTTTTTTTTTTTTTTCTTTATAAATGGCCACATAAAATCTTATGTATCCCCAGGTCTCAGTTTTGGAGAGACCATGGAAGTTTCAGTGGAAGCCACGAACTGCCTGCTAGGATTTTGCTTCAGTGGTGGTGTACAAAAAGACCTGGATGAACGCAAGGACCACTGGAACAAGCACAGGATTCGTCCAAGCGGTCTTGCATCTTGTCCTGTAGAGATATCAAATGAACTATCTCTTGCCCCATAGGTAATTGTTTCATGTTGAATTGTATCACATTTTACGTCATAAAATATACACATTATTAGTCTATCAAAGTGTGTGAATTGTATACATGGGTAAAGCAATTTAAGAATAAGTGCTCTCCTTTAGTTTACTATTCCATCACCTGATAAGCAATTATTTGGGACTCTGAAATATATCGAAGTACAGTTAAATGATTCCATCAGAACTGATTTTCCAAACAAAATGGGGGAAATGCTGTCAATTTAAACTCATTTACTAGTGATGTCTGAGATTGGACATCTAATTTGATCTGTGTAAGGAAACCTTAATCATATTTTCTCATTTTGCATATATGGTTCCAGAGACGGTGAATTTCCTGTTGGGAGGGAACTGGATGTGTTTCTTGAGGCAAGGCAAACCGTAGGCTTGTGCAACGACACAAATATTGAAGAATACCTACAGCACGCTGCTCAGCAAAATTGACTACAGCGGCCACAGGACTGGAAGTCACCCACAGAATTGTATTTTACTCTGAAGGAAATAGCTGGGTTGTAGTATTTTTGAAACTCGCTCATAATGTGTGACTTTTCTTTCCTCACAATAAACTGGCTATGGTAACATTTTACCTGGTACTTATTATGAAACCCAAAAAGTTAAGCACAAAGAATTTTAGGCCACTTCCGAGTAAATGTATTCAAATGTATTTATATGATTGTGGTCAGTGCATTTAGTAGTTAATTTCTGTATGTATTGGCTGACTTGAAAATGTACAGTTAATGAATACCATTTTCCAGTACATGCATAGCAACATGGAATGTTTAAAAACATATATACTAGAAAAATGAGTTAAAAATTAAGTCTGGCACTCTCAATGAAAACTTTATTAATGATTTAAAAATCATGAGAAAAAAATAAAGCTAGGTGCTTCTCAGAACTTAAGTACCAGTTTCTGCCAAAATTTCCTACATCGGCGAAATGTTCTACGAGTCGAATTTGACACCCAAAGTACTACTTTGCGCTTTCAACTTTTGTTTAGATGCATACAGGCAGAACATACTAAAAAAAATGCCTTAAGAAAACTTAAATGTAGTAATAAGGACAGTTTAAATACGCTACGTGACTAATGTGGTCAACTGCTTCAAAGCTGACACAGAAAAACACGATGGTAAAAAGTATGAAAGGGTAATACATGCAAAAAGTATTTTTGAGGCAATAAAAAGGTACTAAAAAACAAAAATAGTGTTTACTCGCCACTTCTAACCGATGTGCGCATACGTGCCAATGCTTGCGCAAGCGCGCTGAGCATTGTGTAGGACGTTTCGCCGCGTAGTAAGGAATCGCCGAACACCGGTCAACAGTGCCTGGTGAGAACTGGCATATTAATAAACAGAATAACATATACTAAACGGACAAGGCCACATTTGAGTCCACAACCTCAGAACTCTTAAGGTGCAGGGGGTTACTACTTGCCTAACATGCAGTAGTGCAAAAAGACAAATCCTAAACTCTTAGTGCCATTGACAATGATAGACGTATAACCACGTGGCTCTTTTCATACTTCTGCTGTGAATTTAAATATCACCAGCAGACATATAATCCATTTAAAATAGGTGGGGTGACAGAATGAACATCCATTCCTTTGCTAACCCTCCCATTTCAATAGATTTAATTAACTCAATGCCATTGACGACGCTAGATGTCAAATCTATTGAAATGGGAGGGTTAGCAAAGGAATGGATGTTCATTCTGTCACCCCACCTATTTTAAATGGATTATATGTCTGCTGGTGATATTTAAATTCACAGCTGAAGTTTGAAAAGAGCCACGTGGTCTAGCGTTGTCAATGGCATTGAGTTAATTGTTACTTTAAAAATTTCATAGGATGTTTCTCAAAACGTCATACAAAAAACCTTGTAAATACAGTACATTAAAAATACCCAAATCCAGGTGAATTCTGGATTCCAAAGTCCATGTTTTGCTTGAAGACACCATATATGTCTTAAAATAAAGCTGACAATGTATTGGCACAAGTGTTGGCGAGTGGAACGTGAGTGTCAAGAACTCGATGCGTGGAAGGGCTGGTGGAAATGCTGCTAACCCTGTAGTGAACATCAGAACTTCTTCCAGGGAAACGGCTGCAACTTTCTCTGAAATAAGAATGGCAACAGTGCAGTAGATCATTTGATTGGCATGCATTACGCAATGCTTTCATTCCCAAAATAAAAATATATAATTAGGACATGTCAAGGAAATCTTATTAAGGCCTGGTATCCGAATGAATAATGTTAGCTTTCTCCGGTAAACGTATGTATCGTTTTACAGAGGTAAAGAAAGTCATACTGCACTGTTTTACTTACTCGTTTTACTTACTCGAAGGACGCTCTGCGTCATTGACATTAGAAACTTCTCGAAGCCTCTTGTCACAGCCGCTGCAAAAATTAGGTGAAGATTCCACCAACTGCTTTCCACAGGTCTGGCAATACATTATACTTCAAGAATTCAGTTGTGTTTTACGTATTTTTGGCCAAATGTTGAACCAAAAGCGAGCAGTAACTATCTCTGCTGGTCGGCGCCGTCTTGCAGTCGAGTCTTCCGTCTTGAGCGTACTGTTTCCGGTGGATTCGTCCAATCAGCGATGAGTTAACTTTTTGACTGGTCCCTACCTTTTCCGGTTGGCCAAATGTAATGTCATTTCGGGCCGAATTGTAATGTCATTTCGGATTTGTCGTTGTGTTTTTCTTAATGTTATTTTGTTATGTGATTTGTCGTTGTGTTTTTTAATTTGTTTTTTTGTTTTGTGATTTGCAATTGTGTTTTTTAATTTGGCGTTGTGTTTTTCAATTTGTTTTTTTGTTATGTGATTTGCAGTTGTGCTTTTTTATTTGGCGTTGTGTTTTTCAATTTGTTATTTTGTTATGTGATTTGCAGTTGTGTTTTTCTTAATGTTTTTTTATTATGTGATTTGCAATTGTGTTTTTTAATTTGGCGTTGTGTTTTTTAATTTGTGTTTTTTTGTTATGTGATTTGGCGTTTTGTTTTTTAATTTGTTATTTTGTTATGTGATTTGGCGTTTTGTTTTTTAATTTGTTATTTTGTTATGTGATTTGCAGTTGTGTTTTTTAATTTGGCGTTTTGTTTTTTAATTTGCCGTTGTGTTTTTTTGATTTGCCGTTGTGTTTTTTGATTTGCCATTGTGTTTTGCACTTCAGGGCCACCGTAGTTTCAATTATTTCAAAATTGTGTTAGTAAAATAAAATTCAAAAACGGAAAGTGCTATTGTTTATTGGATTTGTTTTTAATGATCTACCGTTAGAGGGCGGTAACATGCTACGATTAATTTGTTCTTTAATTAGATCAAAAAAATTAACTTAGGTAGATGAAAATTTGATGAAATACAACATGTAGCAGGAAAATAGTTTGTGCATATGAATTTAAGGGTCATGGTTAGAGTGAGACTGACTAATAAGATTTTGTTGTTGATGGATTGGTTTGTGAGTTTGTAGGGACACTGCTTTGCTCGTTATTAAAAGCAGCAGTTTTTCCATTGCAATGCATATTTGACACAGAGACTTTTAATAGTTTTTCAGTGCTTGCTGTAGTTGTACATTAGATATCATCAGAATGGCTGAGAACTGCAGGGTTGTAAATAATATATATATATATATATATATTAGGTCTGTCAAATTTATCACGTTAACGGGCGGTAATTAATTTTTGTAATCATTTCAATCAATTTTTAAAAATTTTTAATTAATCACGTTAAAATATTTGACGCAATTAACGCACATGCCCCGCTCAGACAGATTTAAATGACACTACAGTGAAATGCCCACATGTTAATTGTGTTTTATGGAGTTTTGCCGCCCTTTGCTGGCGCTTGGGTGTGACTGATTTTATAGGCTTCAGCACCCATGAGCATTGTGTAAGTAATTATTGACATCAACAATGGCAGGCTACTAGTGTATTTTTTTATTGAAATTTTTACAAATTTTATTAACGCGAAAACATTAAGAGGGGTTTTAATATAAAATGTCTATAACTTGTACTAACATTTATCTTTTAAGAACTACAAGTCTTTCAATCCATGGATCGCTTTAACAGAATGTTAATAATGTTAATGCCATCTTGTTGATTTATTGTTATAATAAACAAATACAGTCCTTATGTACAGTATGTTGAATGTATATATCCATCTTGTGCCTTATCTATCCATTCCAACAATAATTTACAGAAAAATATGGCATATTTTATAGATGGTTTGAATTGCGATTAATTACCGATTAATTAATTTTTAAGCTGTAATTAACTCGATTAAAAATTGTAATCGTTTGACAGCCCTAATATATATAATATATATATATATAAATAAATATCAACTTCCGGTATCGATATCGGATCGAGATCGCGATATTTGGCCTTGGTATTACTTGATATCGGATCGAATCCAAAATCCCTGGTATCGCCCATCCCTAATTTCTGGCACGCTTCCTGTTGAGTTTTGAGCTGATCTGCTACACTGATGGTGAAGCTAGAGTTGTACCACAAACCGGCCACAAGATGTCCCTATCTTCACTCAATAGTTAAAGCGGAAGTTCAGAATTTTTGACATCAGGCTTAGTCTTTGAGTTTGGGGGTGGGGTTAATTCGTCAGTGGAGTTGATTGAGAAAAATTTTGTATCGTTTGTTAGTCTTTTATTATTTTCAGGGCTCCACAGTGATTATGCTAATGCAAGTCAATATGGCCAGTTAGCATGCAAATAAAAACCGATATTCACAGATCTAACATAGTCAAATAAATTAAAAACGCAGCCCAATGTTCAAAACCCCCCTGCAGCCAAAACAATGTCTCACCAAACTGCCGTAATTCATTTAAAGGGGAAGTTCTGATTTTTTGACATCAGGCTTAATCTTCGAGTTGAGGGGGTTAATTAGTCAGTGGAGTAGATTTCAAAATATTACGTAGCGTTTGTTAGTCTTTTATTATTTTTCAGGGCTCCTGAGTGATGATGCTAGTGCAAGTCAATATGGCAAATTAGCATGCTAATAAAAAGCGATATTCACATATCTAACACAGTCAAATAAATTGAAAACGCAGCTCAATGTACAAAAATCCCATGCAGCCAAAAAAATGTCGCTCCAAACTGCCGTAATTCATTTAATTCTGCGGGACTATTGTTTCATATGCGTAATGACACTCCACTAGAGAGCACTGCTACGGCCACTTGTCTTCACGTCAGTCTGCTCTTCTAAAGGTTGACGAAAGGACGTCAGCATGTTGAAATGAGCTTTTAGAAGTTGTGGAAACTTACAGAAGAAATGGAAAAAAGAAAGTGTCCACCGCTTCCCTGTGAAGAATGAGGAACTATATAAACTTTGGTTACTCTCTGCTGGATATGACATTCACACACCGGTGGAAAAAAGACTGAAATGGTGAATTTGCAGCAAGCATTTCGCAACAACCGATATCATGAAAACATTTTGTGGCTATTCTCTCCTGATACCAAATGCTGTGTCTTCGACTGCCCAAACAGCTTCAAGATCGTCTGATAAGCAGGTAAAAAAAAAAAAAAAAATCATGTATGGAAATATATCGCATATACACTTCTACTAGGTGTTGGTGTACAAACTGTACATGCACGCCAAAAGCTAGCTACTTGTAACGAACATCGGGTATATTTATGGTTCGTGTTTTTAAATAGGAAACAACGATCAACTTTCATATAACCATCCCAAATGCAGTAAATTATTCCAATTTGGGTTGGGTTCGGTTTACAAATGGTTCGTTGTTTATGTTGTGGCGTTCGTAACTTCGTAGGGTAATCTTTTGCCCTGTCATGTCCTCGCGCGTCCCGAGTGGTTTTCTAAATTCATGTTTATGCTGCTGCTTTTTCTATCTGCGTTCTACTTTCTCTTTATAAAACTCGGGCATACGCAAATGTGTTGAAAATAACTTCAAGTATTATTTCATGAATTACAAGTGGCCCCCTTGAACACTTGATTTAAAAACTTGAAGTTGCGTAATTTGCGGACTATAATCCGCTATGTTTTTCCCTCATTTTAAATCCTGCTGCTTATAGTCCAGTGTTTCATTTTCCTTGGGTGAATTGAAAATGTGTCCAAGCTAGAGTTCTGTAACTTATATACTTGCGCTCTATCACATGATGATTTTGGCACTTTCTTTTTAAATCATCCTATATTATAGTATAATTAGTGTATATATATTATAATTTAAGTAACTCGAGGCCGGGTCGAGTTTCCCCTTTTTTGGAAATTAAAATATTGTCACTCAACCTATAGTAAGTAGTTTTCTTTTCTTCGTCCCACTCCCATTCAGGCATTTATTTAAAATTTTGTCATTTGTGTAAAAGCAGAACTGTATTTGTAAATATTAATGTCAATGTCTGAAATGACATGAAAAAAACTAAAGCGATCAGCTCTCTCTTTTGTATGATTGCCTTACTAAGCCAAGCATTTGTTCATACTTTGTCTTTTGTGATCATGAAATATAGGTAAGATCTGCTGTACCACACACTACGCCAGTGAAGGATACCACATCAACATCAGGCCAGCCGAGGACAATTCAACAACCATCACGAGTAAGTGATCATCTAGTAATAATTGCCACACGATATTAGGGTTGGGAACCTCTGGGTGCCTCACGACACGATACGATTTGCAATACAAGACTCACGATAAAGATCTCACAAAATGGTGATACAACAATTATCGATACATCGGTCAGGAAATGCTTCTAGGATATTCAACAACAACAAAAAATAAACAGAAAAACTGATTGAACCTCTACTAGAGATCCAATAAGATCGAAGAGGGAGGGATGGCAGTGGATGGTTATTCGCTGCCAGCCACCTTTCCACTTCAAATGGATTGGACGTATATGGCTGTCAAATTTGTCATTGAGCTTGATTTGGGGCATTTCACATCATTTCCAGTTTATTTTTCGATCACTTCCTTTTTACGGGTCACTTCCTGTTGATTTAGGCTTACTGACCACTCAAGAATGTCCCCAAACAGTTAGGAAGCAACTCCAATGCAACAGGAAGTAACCTGTAAAATGCCTTTAAAGAACAAGAAATGACCTGTAAATGACATGCTCTGGTTTCAGTGCCATTGACGGTGCTAGATGTCCAGTCCACTCAAAATGAATTGCATGTCTAGCGCCGTCAATGGCAGCCATTGAGCGAACATAGGCAAGGCAAGGCAAGGCAAATTTATTTATATAGCACAATTCAACACAAGGCAATTCAAAGTGCTTTACATCACATGAAGATCATAAAAATCACATTTAAATCAACACAACGTAGAAACGAAGACAAAAGATCGCATTTAATCACAGAATAAAAATAAATAAAATAAAAATAAAACAAAAACTACTACAAATAATAATAATTGAAATCAGCAATGGAGATAAAAACAAGAGGAATAGAAAGCAGGTAGATTGAAATATATAGACAGTTATAGATATGCAGTGCTAAACAAAAGCGTTTTTAGCCCTGATTTAAAAGAGCTAACAGTTTGAGCATACTTCAGACGTTCGGGTAACTTGTTCCAGAGGTGAGGAGCATAATAACTAAATGCTGCCTCACCCTGCTTGGTTCTTGTTCTTGGAACATGCAGAAGACCGGTTCCAGACGACCTTAGGGGTCTAGATGTCTCATAGGACTCTAACAAGTCAAGCATGTATTTTGGTCCAAGGCCATTAAGTGTTTTGTAGACGAGCAGTAGTATTTTATAGTCTATCCTTTGACTTACTGGAAGCCAGTGTAGCGATTTCAAAACTGGTGTAATGTGGTCCAGCTTCCTTGTATTTGTGAGGACTCTGGCTGCAGCATTCTGTACCAGCTGCAACTTCCTGACTGATTTTTTATCAAGACCTGTAAATATACCGTTGCAATAGTCCAATCTGCTGAAAATGAATGCATGCATAAGTTTTTCCATGTCTTGTTGAGTCAGAAGCCCCTTAATTCTGGTTATATTTTTTAGGTGGTAATAAGCGGATTTAGTGACGGACTTTAAATGGCTATCAAATTTTAGGTCTGAGTCAATAATTACGCCAAGGTTTCTGACTTGATTTGTAGCTGTAAGTGACATTGTGCTAAGTTGGCTGCTTATCTTTGACCTTTCCTTTTTTGGCCCAAAAATGATCACCTCTGTCTTCTGCACATTTAACTGGAGAAAATTCTGGCACATCCATTCATTGATTTGATGAATGCATTTGCTCAGGGTGACTAAGGGACTATAATCATGTGGGGACACAGAAATGTACAGTTGTGTGTCATCTGCATAGGCGTGATAGGAGATGTCATACTGTTCCATTATCTGAGCTAACGGAAGCATATAGATGTTAAATAAGAGTGGTCCAAGAATTGACCCTTGAGGGACTCCACACGTGAATTTGGTTCGTTCTGACTGATGGTTTCCGATTGACACAAAGAAATCCCTATCATGTAGATAGGATGTGAACCACTGAAGAATAGTGTCAGTAAGCCCTACCCACTGTTCCAATCTGCTGAGTAGTATGTTGTGATCAACCGTGTCAAATGCGGCGCTGAGATCCAATAGTAGCAGAACAGATGATTTGCCTGCATCGGTATTCCGACGAATATCATTTAGGACTTTGATAAGCACAGTCTCGGTGCTGTGTTGTGGTCGAAATCCAGACTGAAATGAGTTAAAAAGATTGTTTTGCATCATATAATTCTGGATCTGTTCGAACACAACCCTTTCGATAATTTTCCCCAGGAATGTCAGATTTGATATTGGCCTGTAATTACTAATGGTTGAGGCATCCAGATTAGGTTTTTTTAGGAGAGGTTTTATTACTGCAGTTTTTAAAGTCTGACACATAGACACTCATCTAATCAAAGATTTTCTTTATTTTATATTTTTAAACAGTGACACCTTTTGAACACTGGCCAGGGCAAGGGTGGATCGGTTGATACAAATCACTGTTGTTTCCAGAGAAGGGTCATCTAACTCTAATCAGAATATTTTTTTGAGCATTGAGGTCCTCATTTGGCATTCGCATTCACACTAGCAAGCATCTTAAATATTTGCAAATGCAGGGCTACGTTGGCTTTGTCAGAAAATCAAGCAGACGACATTTTTACATATTCCTGTATGTGAATTGAGGTGGAAGGTTACGACACCACCTCTCATTTACTCTCTACTTACTTACTTCCGCTATTTTACACTATAAATCTCTATAGCTTTATGTCCTGATCATTATGTTTTAGTGTTTGTTAACTGCTCAGTATGGTTGTCTAATGTGATCGAATTGTGCGCGTTTTGAAGATAGGAAAAAACAGCTCAGAGTCCCAACTCAGCTGAAGGTTGAGCTCCTCTCCATCTCAGTCACATGGGTGGACTTCGTTCAGGATCATTTCCACCAGCTCTTGGCCACAGAATTCCTCAGGGCACTGACGTACGTAAGTAGGAAACTACACCTAAGGGAATCCTGCATTTGCAAATATTCAAATGCTATTTGCAACTATAAAGAGTCCCCCCCGTCACACTCAGGCAGGGACCCCTCTGCTTGATTGCTTGTTTGAGTGGTCTATTGTTTGACAAAGCCAAGGAAGTCCTGTATTTGCAAACATTGAGATGCTAATTGTACCAATCCACCTGAGTTTGGTATAGGGGTCATCTAATGACTTTCTGGTCTTTCTTTATAGCCAAAAACACAATCCCCCTGCACTTCTAGTCTTTTAAATATATATCACTTTTTGGTGGGAGTATATCGATAACCTTTTGGGCTACAGACTATCGCTATATATCACCTTTTCTATATATTGTCACACCTCTAGACGACATGCATCCTGCTTGTTTAGCCTCTTCAACTATGAGAGATAGATTGATATTCCGAAACACTGAAGGACTAGACCTTTTACACACTACTACACTACTTACAACACTAATAGCTCACTTGATTTCTGATTGAATTAGAAGCAATTTTCCAACATTTATGTTAATGCAGTACAAAATGTTATCCTCTGCCATTGACATCCATAGTCCATTACACATACATAATATAAATGCAATTTTAGTTTTGTTTAAAACAAAAGTACACAATGATGATCGACAGGAGCAAATTTTTGACTAAGTTGTTGCCTCATCAGGACACCAGATAGATTAAATCTTTTTGGTCTCCTGTATTTTTTGGCTAAACATGAAAATACTGCATTATTTTTTTTTCTGATAGTAGGGTTTGCCTTATTCCTTGTTGCAGTTGTGTCTATAACACTGGCATATTATCATGACATATCTAACAAGCTACTTTTTATTGTGATCTGTAGGTGACCTGGAGGTATACCACAGTGCGATGCTGAAGTAACCCCAAAAGAGGCTCCACTTTGTCTATAACTCCATGAAGGCAAGGACACTGATGTCTGTTGGTTGGTGTTATACTTATATAGCACTTTTCTTATGGACCACAATGAAAATGTCGGGCGCCAGCAACAGAGGAACGCTGATGGTAGGCTTACTCATACGTCATGGACCAAATTGAAATCTGTCAACATTTGTCCCATTACAATTGCACTCTACCTTTCTTATCGTGTACATATCTCTTATCAAATTTACTTACGAAGAGAGCGGAGTTTATTCAACATGGCTAGCGCGAGACAGACCAAACGGCTGCAGAAAAATCTTGCTGTATGAGGGAGAGGCGTGTGCGCCTTTTTGGAGTTTCAAAAGGTTCCCATTCACCGTGGATATTGGCCAAAACAAGCCCGACGACTACTGTGGGACCATTGGACTTAAGAGGAAGTGAGTAAACATCTTGTTTAGTATTATGTCACATATTAATACAGCTATTACAAAGTAAACACTACAAACTTTCTTTAAATAAGGGACTACTTACATTTGATCATTGATAGGCATGTAAAAAGCTCTCCTCATGCACATTAGCGGCACAACAACTGCAGCCACCCTCCTCCGGGGAACGGCGGGTTTGCCGATCCGCAAAGACAATCAACAACCCAGTCGTCATGTCAAATAATCCAGGCTAGTTATGTGTGATTTTCCGCTTCGAAGACTTTGAAACATCACTCGGTTCGGGTTAGCATGTCGGCTAGTTGTCACGCCTTTTGGTTTGTTTACATTCTCCGAAGCCGGGGAAGGGAAATTACATATTCCGATTTAGGTGTCATAAAATATCGTTCAGGAGGTGCGACAGTAAAGGTGAAGTCGACAGTTTTGACCATTATGGAGTAATTTTGCCATATCGTCCTGAATAAATGCATTTTTATTATTTCATATTCCATTTAGCACAAGACTGTTATTTGTCATGACCATGCCATTTATTTAGCAATTGGGGAAAATACTTGGATAAAAAGAATATCCTGTAAAAATATTGAAGTAAAGAGACAGAAACAATGACATTTTGCAGCTCTCTTCGTCGCGTTTTCCTCGTTGTGAATAGTTCCCCCTCGATGGGCTGACTGGTCCTTCTCAAGCCATTTATATAGCTATTGGGGAAAAATACTTGGATAAAAAGAATATCCTGTAAAAATATTGGAGTAGAGAGACTGAAACAATGACATTTTGCGGCTCTCTTCGTCGCGTTTTCCTCGTTCTGAATACTTCCCCCTCAATGGGCTGAATAGTAAAACCGATGATCCCAGTCTACCGCTGACGTCATCCACCTGTTGAGGACGTGAAAGCCCTATAATGGTAGGCGTGGCTAAGCGGCAGATTAAAAGACTAATTTCTCGTCATCTGCGCTTTGCTAATATGTTGTATATAGTCGAATCGTTCTAAAATATTATTCTAATTCACATAATAATGCTATTTAAGACTTTTTTTCCTCCTGTCGTATGCTCTTTAAGCCTGATGTCAAAAATTCTGAACTCCCCTTTAAGTTTAAAACAAACCCAAATAACATTTAAATATGAAAGATGAATATGTCACGTCAATTTAAGTGCCAATTTTAAATAAATTATAACAGTCAGTAGAATAGAATGGATTTCAAAACACTTATCTACAGGCATATGCCTGTATCCAATATATGGCTAGGTGTGGCACTACAGTATTATACAAGTAATGTAAAATGTAAACAACTAGCAAGGTGAAAATAATACCTGTCATTTTTCATCATCCATAACGGCTTTGAAAAGCCCCTATTATTCAAATCAATAAGTTACCTTAATTAAACTTCAATGTCCTTGAAATAAGTTCCACCGTGTTGTCAGCTTTAAGACAAGACTTAAGCAGAAATTTAAAAGTGAATGTGCGTTTAAGAGCCCAGGCAGACAGACATCTTGCAAAAAGCATTGCAACATTGGGTATGGTGTGCACAGTGGCGGTCCTGGCTACTTTCGCGCCCTGGGCGAACCACCCCATCAGCGCCCCCCCCCCCCCCCCCCCACCGACATCCAAACTACCCAACCCCTCCGCCGACACCAAACACAAGAATGTGTTACGTTTTTTACGTTATTTTATTAAAATAGTCTATCCCCCGCCCAGAGGTGTAGCAAGGGCCCCCGGGGGCCCTAGGCAACAGGCAACATGGGGCCCTTTGCGCATGTGCAAGTAAGGGGGACAGTTGGACTTGTAGCAATAGCATATTTAATAAAAGTCTAATAAAGCCTCGCTCTCATAGAGCGCTTTTTTGGACACTCAAAGTGCCCCCCCCCCCCCCCCCATTGCATTATTCATTCACTTCACACTATCCTTAATTATTTACACACATTTGCCTTAATAAACAAAATGTACTTCAGATTATTATTATTATTGTGCTTAGTACACATACCGTATTCTACTGACTAGTTGGTAAGTTATATTGCTTTTACTTAACAAGGATAACATTCTGGCACAGAAGTGAATCATGTAACATCTTATCAGTCTGGCTGATTAGTGTGTATGGTGATTCTAAACACTGATTTAATTTTCTAGGTAACATCTTTATGTATGAAGAAACACCAGCATGCTGCAATGCTGTTAGCAAAGCCTAACAAGCTAGTTACAACAAGTTCAGGCAGTTAATTGGTTTACTAATACTAGTCTGCAGTGCTTCGAATACATTAGGACATAAAACTACAGTAACATAGTGCACTCACCGCTGTCTTGCTTCCTTTTCTCCTCTTCTGCTTTTTTTTCTTTCTTTTTTTATTTCCAGACGGATAACTTTTCATTTTGCCAATTAAAAAAGGGCCCGAACGCTGCCCACTCACTCTGAGTCACGTGACACACACACATATTCGTGCAGTAAAATGAACACGAAGGTGGAGGCAGGGGGTTCGAGTGCGTGCTGCGTGCGGTCATCTTGGCCATAAAAGTGGCGAAAACTAAGCACTTTACACTCATATGGATGTACAACAGCATTTTAAGATGCTAAACTAACACCTTCCCTCTTAAAGCAAATGTGCAATGCGAATATAAAGTAAAGAACGCTCTCTTCGACGCAGCGAGAACGAGTGGGATCAACCACTCTGCTCAAAATGCGCACCTTACGCTTACGCCTATTCTCGTTCTCAGAATATGCAGCGCTTTTGACGTAGGACAATAACAGGACTGGTTGCTATGGGAACGTACGCAGCGGCATACCGCATACCCAAGTAACCTTGCTAAAAGGAGTATTAAAATTGCTAATAAAATCGTTTAGGATTATTTTAGATGCATATATGTTATATTTTTCTTATAGAGTATTGAACGAGGAATATGATAGACCCATTAATGGACGTTCTTGGAAAAAAAATCACCATTTCTTTAAATAGTCACAGGAATAATGAGATGGCCTGTGAAATATGGGGTTATATTGTTGACACTATTCTGAGCAAGCAATAATGGATATTGAGCACATTAAACTAGATTTCAAGCACAAAAAAATATTTTGCGCGAGCAGTTAAAGATGTTAAGCGAGCAATCGCAGATTTTGAGCACAGAAAATAATATTGAGCAAAAAAAAAATCTACTCTGTGCCGCTCAAGTCCCCCGTCCTGCTCTCGCTCCGTATTTCGACTGAGTCCAGTGCTCGTCGGTTTGTTTTTTCTGCGCGCTCGCCGCGCTGAGTTGAGCACACGAGTTACTAATATATCACGGAGCCAACCAATCAGAGAGATGGCGGAAGTACACTGGCCCTCCAATTAGATCACGTGTTACATTCGCCCGGAAAAAGCAAAGGTGACTTCAACGGGAGAACGGCGACTTCGTTGAAACAACGTACGGCACTATTTGTTATCATAATTACTGTCTCGTGTACTTTAGTGATGTAATATTAGGCCTGCCTTATCAGGGTTTCCTCATATTTTATGACAGTAGCATCCTGCTGTGACTGACGAAGACTTAATCCTTTCTTTTCTGGGCAACGTTAAGGGAAATAATGTCAAGCGAACAACAACGACAACAACAATCACCACATGTAAGTAACGTTACTTCTTGCTACCGTTTTTTATTTTATTTTATTTATTTATTTTTTTAAACAAACTGTGTTATAAACATTTGAAGTTCGGTTTTTACATTAGTTTGTAACCATTGTTGTGAACGAGCCGTTATGATCTGACAGTTACAGAAGAAATTTTGTTAGCTGGTAAAAAGCTAGCTAAATTGGCGGCAAATAACCATATAACAACATTTACCATTAGTCAGGACGTGATTTTTGGGCCAGTCGGCAGTCTAATGTTTAATAACTATGAGAAGGGAACATATTAACGGTCCATCCTGAATTATTTAGGATCAAGGTGCAGTTGAGTCAGCAGCCAGAAACCTTGTGTCCATGCTTCTTGGCACCTTGGCCGCAAACAGCTCAACCAGCCCCACAAGGCAGGAGACAGAGCAGCAATCTCCAGCACCTAGGAACGTAACTGTGCAGCAAGAAATGACAAGGTTTGTTATTCAACCCACACGACGTCATTCTCATTTGCACTGGGGAAAAGTTTTCTTGTTACATCCACGCTCCTGCTAAGATGTGTAAATTTGCATTTGTGAATGTGCATTTTGAATCACACTCAGATGTTTTGTTTGTGGTTACATTGGAAAAACGATATACATATGAGTTATAAATTGAATTCAACACTTATTAAATTCTTCTTTATATTTTATTCCACAGATCGTTTCCGGGATATTTCAGGTCAAACTTAAATCGTGGTAAAAAAAAAAAGGTGTTTGACTGCCAGCAACCATGTTATTAAGACTAACAGTAAGGTAGCTGCTCTAAAATTTTATCTGCTGCCAGAAAATACATCTTGCACACCATTGCCTTCTGAGGAGCTTGAACTCCTTCAGGCTGGCTTGGGGGGGCAAATGGTGAGCCTTCCTCAAGATGGTAACCACACAGAGGTACAGCTGTCAGTCTTTTCATTTAACATTAAAGTTAGTTATTGTACTTAATCTTAAATTGTGCACACTGTCTGACCCAATCCCTCTCTTCTTTATTATTAACAAAGATTTCCAGGCTTCTGGCTGACACATTTCCAAAAATGGAGAGTCTGTGTGGAGGGTGGCTTTTGCATAAAGCTGCAGGTTTGTAAGAAAAATTTTGTTTAAAGATTTCATAGCAACTCATTATTACATCCCACATTCCCATTTTTGTGGGCTGTAAACCCTTATGATGCATTGATGCATGCTTACTTGCTGTAAGCATTAAAAAATGTCTGACTAAATGTTTTAATTTTTTTTCAGCAAAACAAAAGTTTTTTTTAAACCTGTTTTATTTCTCTTTTTTTCAATTAAGGTGGGAGTGGTCGACGGAAACTGATAGTCATTCCACCAGAGGCAGAGGGATAGAACACCAAAGCTCTGCGAGCCATTTCGGCAGGCGGCAAAACCACTTTTTACATTGTACCACTTCAGGAGACATTGGACACATCTTCTCTTCCTCCCGACTCACCTCATTTCTCCAAAATGCCAAAGATGGAATGTTACCAGTGCAATAAATTGATGCCTTTGCAGATGCTTGCAGTGCACATTAAGACATGCATGGGGAAAATGTCTGAGGATGATGAGAATGATGATGAGGTGAGTGCAAATTGCTTGGTTTTTTTTCTTCTTTAAAATAAATTGCAATTCAATTTAATTTACCGTTCTGTTATTTTGCAGTTCTCTGATAACATGTGTGTTGTGGACAGCAAGTGTAAGGTAACTATAGCATATCATTAAAATCCTAGATATCTTTGGTTTGCTTTACACCAGCTGTTTTTTTCTTTAACATTAAACAAGTTTTTTTTTTTACTTTTTAAATTTCAGGTGGTTTGTCCAATCTGCACGAAAGAATTCCCAGATGACGAGATCACAGTCCATGCTAGTGTATGTGGAGAGAGGTAATCGGCTTTGTCCGGCTGGTTGTATAATTACCATTTCCATAGACTAAGGTCTGTATATATGTAGTCTAAATGACCTTAAGAACGTCTGAATACTGTATGTACAGTGTCCAGTGTTTGAGAGTGTTTCATGTGCAGGTTTGAATGCACGCTGTCTTCTGCACCAAATGACAAGTGTCCAAGTACAAGTGCTCACACTCCAGAGTCCAAACCAAAAAGGTATGATGTATTAAGATGTCCTTTGCATGTGTTTATTTTTAGTAAACATGTTTTCACCTGCACAACAGCTAGCCATCACATACAGGGTGACCCAAAAAGATGCGTACCCATGAAAATTTCAATTGTGACTTTGATTAAAAAGCTATTTATTTCAAATTACAACCACACATTATTCAGTTTATGGAAGACCATTCACCAGAGTTTCAGCTATTTCTGTCAATTTTTAGTCAATTTATGGCTTTCCCAAGATGTGTTCCAAATGTCCACCATTCTTTTGCAAGCAAACCTGTACTCGTCTGACAAAGTTGTCAATCACTTTTACACACTCCTCTTTCGGGATGGCTCTTCAAAGACAATGTATACCAGGGAAATCCACAAACAATTGAGGAACTGAAAACTGCCATCACAGCAAAAATAAGAGCCATCCCGAAAGAGGAGTGTGTAAAAGTCATTGACAACTTTGTCAGACGAGTACAGGTTTGCTTGCAACGGAATGGTGGACATTTGGAACACATCTTGGGAAAGCCATAAATTGACTAAAAATTGACAGAAATAGCTGAAACTCTGGTGAATGGTCTTCCATAAACTGAATAATGTGTGGTTGTAATTTGAAATAAATAGCTTTTTAATCAAAGTCACAATTGAAATTTTCATGGGTACGCATCTTTTTGGGTCACCCTGTACTTTCAAACTATTTTATTGTATACAAACTTTGTTGGAGTATTTGGAAGTGTAATAATATTTCCTCTATTGTCCTCTTAAGTGTGGAGGATGTGCTGCTCTTTCTTACACAACAAATCGACACCACAACAGAATTTAAACTGTGCGTGGACCGAGAAGACCTTCTGGACAGGGCCATTATCTAATGGAAAAGGAAGAAAGCTGCATCTCCTACCAGTGCTCTGAAGGTGGTCTATATAGGAGAGGCCGGTATTGATACAGGAGCACTCAGAAAAGAGTTTCTGACTGGTAGGTTGGTCATGTAAAAAACAAAGATAACCAATAGATCATCAAAATCCATGTGATGCTCTTTTGCTTAAGAAATGATTTCAGGTATTGAAAATAGATTTTTCGAAGGAGCTGAGAACCAGGGAAAAAATCCCAAATACTCTGTAACTGACCTTGATAATGAGAATTTCAGGTTGGTAGCACTTCTTACCAATTGGCGTTTTTTTTTTTTTTTTTGGTTTTTTTTTACTAAGACTTTTCTACCTTCCACACAGAACTATTGGTGAAATAATGGCAGTCAGTCTTGCTCAAGGTGGCCCACCTCCTGCTTTTTTGAACGAGTGGTGCTACAATTTCCTCTGCCTTGGAGAGATTGATTTTCACTCTTTGTCTAAGGAGGATGTGGCTGATTCAGAGTCCTGTGTACTCATCAGCAGGGTGAGTGCTCTTAGGCATTGTTCAATAATATTTTTTTTTTCTAATATACATACGTATTGCATTATTTGCATCATCTCTACATCTACGTTGCACATTTCAGGTCCAAGATTCCACAGATGTCCAGTCTCTAATGACTTATGCTGATGAAATAATCAACTGTGGCTACACCAGCCAGATCAAACTGGATAGCAGAGAGAGGATCATTCGGTAAGTGTTTTAAGACGGTATTAACATCATTTAATTTTAATTAAATTACCTTATTACATTTCTCACTAGGATATCTATCTATCTATCTATCTATCTATCTATCTATCTATCTATCTATCTATCTATCTATCTATCTATCTATCTATCTATCTATCTATCTATCTATCTATCTATCTATCTATCTATCTATCTATCTATCTATCTATCTATCTATATTAGGGCTGTCAAAATTATCGCGTTAACGGGCGTTAATTAAAAATTAAAATTAAATCACGTTAAAATAATTGACACATTTAACGCCCACGCCCCGCTTAAACAGATTAAAATGACAGCAAAGTGTCATTTCCACTTGTTACTTGTGTTTTTTGGTGTTTTTCTGACCTCTGCTGGCGCTTGGGTGCAACTGATTTTATGGTTTCAGGCTTCAGCACCATAATTATTATTGACATCAACAATGGCGAGCTACTAGTTTATTTTTTGATTGAAAATTTTACAAACTTTATTAAAACGAAAACATTAAGAGGGGTTTTAATATAAAATTTCAATAACTTGTACTAACATTTATCTTTTAAGAACGACAAGTCTCTCTATCCATGGATCGCTTTAACAATGTTAATACCATCTTGTTTATTTATTGTTATGATAAACAAATCCAGTACTTATGTACAGTATATTGAATGTATATATCCGTCTTGTCTTATCTTTCCATTCCAACAATAATTTACAGAAAAATATGGCATATTTTTTAGATGGTTTGAATTGCGATTAATTACGATTAATTAATTTTTAAGCTGTGATTAACTCGATTAAAAATTTTAATCGTTTGACAGCCCTAATATTTATACAATATTTATACTATATATATATATATATATATATATATATATATATATATATATATATATATATATATATATGTACATACATATTGATAGTTATTTTGAAAAATATAATGACAATTTTATCAATTTAAATATTTTTCATTAAAAAAAAAAAAAAAATCAAAATATTGGTTTTTTTTCTGTGATTTTCTTCAAAGAGCAATTGTTCTACATTCTACAACAAGAGTGATTCCAATGCTGCAGCAGCTGAGAAAGGGCTTGGAACTGTATGGCCTTCTGAATCAGATGACATCAAACCCTGCAACTTGTCATTCCTTATTTGTTCCTGGGAAGATCACCAAAGTAAAACTTTATAAAAATTTTGTAAAAACACTTATTGTGGTTTTCAAATTATCATAACTATATTTTATAACTGGTTTACAAATAACTACAGTATAATAAAAAAAATCGCTAACTAAAAATTTTAACTGCCACTTTTGTTATAACAAAATCTACATTTTTCTATATTGCAACGTCCATTTTGTATGTCATTATAAGCCTGAGTTTGTACACTTGAAATATATTTAGTCAAATCTTCATTCACTCTTTATAGCCTGATGCTGATTTCATGATGATGAATTGCCAGCCACATTACAGTGAAAAGGGCACATCCAAAGAAAGAGCTGAAAGGAAGGTGATCAACTTCCTCCAAGATTTCTTGGAAGAGCTTGAAATGCCAGGTATGATGTACTGTTTAGTATCACATAGCATCATTTTATGTACCAAAAGCAAAAATGTTGGACTTTTATCAAACTGAGTTTAAGCAGTTTCCTAAATTCATGTTATTACTGTATTTTTAATACTTTTAATCACAGATGGGCAGACAGACAGTGCAGCTGCGGACACAGAACATCTTACAGTGCCACATGTGCTACAGTGGATGACAGGGCAATCCCACATTCCTGTCTTGCCTGATGAAAGGAGACATTTTAAAATAAAATATAACTTTGACCATGAATGCGGGGAAAGGTTTGGAGACCACTTGGTGTGTTACCCAATTGTGAGTGCATGCACTCAGACTGTGACTTTTCCGATACAGCATCTTTGCACATACATGGAATTCAGAAGAATTATGAGTGAAGCGTTGCGATATGGTGGTGGATTCCACAGAGTTTAACAGCTGTAGCTATACACGTTAAAAAAAAAAAAAAAAAAGTTTTGTTATTCATTTATTTGTTCATTTCACAGTTCACAAAAATTTTGAATTCTATTGGCTGGAAATGTCAGTCAAAAAGTTTACTATAAGCAGCTAATGTTTCTAATAATGTTCATGTTCTAATGTCAGACACCTTGTGTAAATACTGTATGTACAAGTCACGACCATTTGAGTGAGAATGTTCCAGAGGATCAAGAGTTCTCCGAAGTTCCTCCATGACTTCATCATCCATTGGGCATGCGATGTCAGGAACGACAACTGCTCCATTTGAGTCCTGTTGCAGTAGGGCACTTTCCCAGTCAATGTCTGGGTCTTGAATTTCCTACAAGATCCAGAAAGACAAATGACTAAAGACTGTTATAAAAATATTGCACTGTTTTTTGTATTCTGTTTAAAAATTCCTGTTTCGTTAGTCTGTTTATACTTAATATGTCTGTGCCATCTAAACAAATCATGTCCAGGTCAGACATAACCATACACACTATCACCTTGCCACACACTTATGTGAAATAATTTTAATGATGTACCTCAAGTCTTTCCCCTTCATTTAGATGTTGTTGATGTCCCAGACACCACAGCTGTTCTGGAGTGAGACCTCCTTCTGTCCGTAAAGAATGGTTATTCCACCCTCTGACGAAGGTGTCAAGGTCCGCCTGGAATCGAGGGACAAAGATGTAGTGCACACCAAATAGGTGTACCACATCAGAAATGTCAAGCTGGCCATCTTCCTCCAAAGAGTGTAGCACATCATGGTACTTGCTGGTGACCGCAACCCAGACGTCACGCCAAAGTCGCTCAATTCTAGAAAGAAATTTTAATTTGTCAAATTCAATTTATACTGTAATTTATGCTTTTATTGAGCAATAATACAGCAACAACTACAATAATTAGGCTTTGAAAATCTGCAATATTTATTTAAAAAAAACAACCTCTGATTGTGTACACTCTTTCCAGAGATAAAGCTTGCTCTTCCTATTTCCCTTGTAGAAAACATGTAGTATGCATTATAGGGTGTGTCAAGAAATAAAAAGTTGAGAAATGAGAGGGGGCCCTATGTTTTCAAGTTGTCTTATGATATACTTGATCATAATCAAAAGCAAAAAAATGGTTTTGACTTTATTTACCTACCCCCTTTTTTGATTGAAAAAACAGCACTGCGCAGCCTGAGTGAGGTGTCTCCCAGCTCCTGCTCCCCCCTGATGGAGGTGATCTTTAGGACTGCGAACCTCCTCTCCTCCTCCACCTAACTGCAGAGCATGGTCACCAGGATTGCCTCAGAGTGAGCAAACCATGCAGAGGACCGGACAGTCGGCATGACAGTCAACTGCACCACCTTGGGCTGAGTGCGGAGGCAGGACAGCTCAAACAGGACATTCCTTGGACCATCCACCCAGCTGTTGTTAACCTTTACTTGGAATAGTCTTCACATTCCCTTCCAGTATCTCCCTCTTCTCTGTAGACTGCACCTTCCTCATCACCTCCTCTCTAGCACGGCGAATCTTCTTCGGATCAACAGCCAGGTGCTCACTTCCAACTGGCAGTATTTCAGCTGCAATCAGGTCCTGGATGAATCCCGTGGTGATGGCAGCAGCTTGTCTGTTCGTCGCCTCAGTCCTGATGGTGGCTAGAGCGGTATTTGGAATCTTGAGGGTGTTTCTCTTCTTCACAATCTCCTCAGCCATCGTCTCAGCTGTTGCTTTACTTGTCTGTTCCTGTAGCAAGAGCTCTGCTTCAGCATCCCTCCTGTCATCTAACTCCTTCTGACGTTCCTTTTCCTTCTCTGCAGTAGCCTTCTTTATCTTGTCACCCTTTTCTTTCCGTTCAGCAGCTTTCTGTTGTCTCTTAGTCTCCTTTACATCAAACCTTGCCATCATCATGGAAGCCCTCTGGCCAGGAGGCCGGCTGGTCTTCATAGACATCATGAAGGCCAGTTCCAGCTTCGGAATCCTTTTCTCCCTCCTACAGTTACAGTCCTTCAGGTGTGCCCCCTCCTGACATCCCTCACACCTGGACTCTGAGCAGGGGAGGATTTCATGACAGCAGGAGGCAATGTTGAACAGGAAGTCCAATTTGTCCAGGAAGTTCTTCCTGTCCTCCTCCCTCTTCATGCCCCCTCTGTTCCAGGCGAAGTTTTTCAGAGCAGTCCAGGCCACCTGGATTTTCCGTTCTATGGACTTGTCTGTTATGGTGACCGGGGGACTGAATTGAGCATTTGCCCTCTGCCAACAGCCCACCAACTCCACCCTGACATCCTTGACCAGCTGGTTGATGCTGTAGTTCCTCCTATCCACCCCATCCTGCAACAGCCTCTTTTCCTGCAGGTAGATGCCATGCCTCAGGACACCCCGGAGGGTAGGGAGCTCAGTTTGTATCATCGGTTCTCCTGGACCTGTCACATCAGCCAGACTAGTACCAGCCTCATGCCTGGTCTTGAGACCTATCTCAATAGGAGTTATCACTAAAAAGGTTCAACAGTTCAATTCAAATATGTTCGGGTACAAAGTGTTCTCTTAATGATCTGTGATGGCCGGCAGCATGTCTTGGCATGTTAGAAGAGTAAAAGTTTTATTGGAAACTAAATAAGTTTAATTTTTAAAAGGACCATTTTTTAATTTTTAAAGGGACCATTTTCAACTGTAGTAAATATCTGGTTTTAAATGGAGATGATAAATATTGCATAAAAAATTACATATCAGAAAAAACAGGGTTTAGGCGGAAATGGTGAAAAACTGCAAAAACGGCCAAAAAATGCTGTTTTTTCAATCAAAAAAGGGGGCAGGTAAATAAAGTCAAAACCATTTTTTTGCTTTTGATTATGATCAAGTATATCATAAGACAACTTGAAAACATAGGGCCCCCTCTCATTTCTCAACTTTTTATTTCTTGACGCACCCTAGTATGCAATGTCCACATTTTCAACACCTCGATCCCCTCTTACCCTAAAATGAAAACATATTTTAACGACAATACATGTAACGATCCAACAACGGTTACGTTAACTTAAGACATTAAATGAGGGTTCTTTTTGCTAGTAAATGATTTTTTAAAATATGACATCTAAAACAACCATTTATGTGTTTTGGGAGAATACCTGGATGGTAAGCCATGAACCTGGGTTGATCTCATAAAGAATGCGAATGCTGTTGCTGCTTTGTTATTTGTTGCAGCATTCAAGTACATGATCTGCAATTTAAACACAAAACTTTGCATCTTTCAGCTGTTCCATCAGACTTATGGTTTACATCATGTAGTATTATATCATAAAACGATATACAGGTAGATCAGACATCTTTACACAAAGATGTACACTCAAACTAATTTGATCTGAAATACCTATACATACAGCTGCATGAATTGTTAAACTTTGCAAGCAGGTGTTTGTTAATAGGCAAGGCAAGGCAAGGCAAGGCAAATTTATTTATATAGCACAATTCAACACAAGGCAATTCAAAGTGCTTTATATCACATGAAGACCATAAAAATCACATTTAAATCAACACAACGTAAAAACCAAGACAAAAGATCGCATTTTAATCACAGAATAAAAATAAATTAAAAAAAATAAAACAAAAATAAAAATAAAGCAAAAACTACTACTACTAATAATCATTGAAATCAGCAATGGAGATAAGCACAAGAGGAATAGAAGGCAGGTAGATTGAAATATATAGATAGTTATGGATATGCAGTGCTAAACAAAAGCATTTTTAGCCCTGATTTAAAGGAGCTAACAGTTTGAGCATACTTCAGACGTTCGGGTAACTTGTTCCAGAGGTGAGGAGCATAATAACTAAATGCTGCCTCACCCTGCTTGGTTCTTGTTCTTGGAACATGCAGAAGACCCGTTCCAGACGACCTTAGGGGTCTAGATGTCTCATAGGAATCTAACAAGTCAAGCATGTATTTTGGTCCAAGGCCATTAAGTGTTTTGTAGACGAGCAGTAGTATTTTATCCTTTGACTCACTGGAAGCCAGTGTGGCGATTTCAAAACCGGTGTAATGTGGTCCAGCTTCCTTGTATTTGTGAGGACTCTGGCTGCAGCATTCTGTACTAGCTGCAGCTTCCTGACTGATTTTTTATCAAGACCTGTAAATATACCGTTGCAGTAGTCCAATCTGCTGAAAATGAATGCATGCATAAGTTTTTCCATGTCTTGTTGAGTCAGAAGCCCCTTAATTCTGGTTATATTTTTTAGGTGGTAATAAGCGGATTTAGTGACGGACTTTAGATGGCTAGCAAATTTTAGGTCTGAGTCAATAATTATGCCAAGGTTTCTGACTTGATTTGTAGCTGTAAGTGACATTGTGCTAAGTTGGCTGCTTATCTTTGACCTTTCCTTTTTTGGCCCAAAAATGATCACCTCTGTCTTCTCCACATTTAACTGGAGAAAATTCTGGCACATCCATTCATTGATTTGATGAATGCATTTACTCAGGGAGACTAAGGGACTATAATCATGTGGGGACACAGAAATGTACAGTTGTGTGTCATCTGCATAAGCGTGATAGGAGATGTCATACTGTTCCATTATCTGAGCTAACGGAAGCATATAGATGTTAAATAAGAGTGGTCCAAGAATTGACCCTTGAGGGACTCCACACGTGAATTTGGTTCGTTCTGACTGATAGTTTCCAATTGACACAAAGAAATCCCTATCATGTAAATAGGATGTGAACCACTGAAGAATAGTGTCAGTAAGCCCTACCCACTGTTCCAATCTGCTGAGTAGTATGTTGTGATCAACCGTGTCAAATGCGGCGCTGAGATCCAATAGTAGCAGAACAGATGATTTGCCTGCATCGGTATTCCGACGAATATCATTTAGGACTTTGATAAGCACGGTCTCTGTGCTGTGTTGTGGCCGAAATCCAGACTGAAATGAGTTAAAAAGATTGTTTTGCATCATAAAAGTCTGGATCTGTTCAAACACAACCCTTTCGATAATTTTCCCCAGGAATGTCAGATTTGATATTGGCCTATAATTACTAATGGTTGAGGCATCCAGATTAGGTTTTTTTTAGGAGAGGTTTTATTACTGCAGTTTTTAAAATCTGAGGAAACTCTCCTGTTTGGAGGGAAGTATTTATAATCTGAAGTATGTCTGGGGCTACGCAATGAAAAACAGTTTTGAAAAAGTTTGAAGGAAGGATGTCAAGGCAGCATGTTGTGGGCTTTAATTTCGACACAATTTCTGTTAAAGTGGCATAGTCCAAGAGGCTAAACTGTCTAAGATTGACGTGGGGGACATTTTGGGAGGCATTTAGTGTAACATTTGTTAATCCGGAGTTGCACACAGTCTGTCTAATCTTTAGTACTTTGTGTGTAAAGAATGCTGCGAAATTATTACAGGACACCTCAGATGCCAATTCCTGAGGTATTGATGCTTGTGGGTTTGTCAGTTTGTCAACAACAGAAAATAGTGTGCGAGTATTGTTGGTGTTTCTACTAATGATCTCTGAAAAATATGATTGTCTAGCATTTTTCAGTTCCTGGTTGTATTTGCGAAGACTCTCTTTGTAGATATCATAAAAAACTAGGAGTTTGTTTTTTCGCCATCTGCGTTCTGCTCGTCTACAAACTTGCTTTTTTTTTTATAGCTAGTGTGGCATTTCTCCAGGGTGACCTCTTCTTTCTTGACAAAGTTTTTGTCTTAATCGGGGCAATAGTGTCCATTACAGTCATCACACTGGAACTGAAACTATTTACTACTTTTTAGTTCTATTTTTAGAACTATTTTAGTTCTTCCACTGGAGCTATTGTAGGGGTTAATGATGAGGCATAGGCCTGTGTGAATAACGCACATGTGTTATCACTTATGTAACGCTTCCTAATCACCTCTGTTTCCCTTTTCAAAGGATGGACAGGGGTGGTCATTTTAAACATAATGCAGTAGTGATCAGACAGAGCAACATCATTCACTGTGACCTCAGAGATGTTAAGACCTTTGGATATTATTAAGTCCAGTATGTGCCCTCTGTTATGTGTTGGAACTGTGACATGCTGAGTTAAACCAAATGTATCCAAAATATTTAAAAGCTCTCTAGCACATCCTTCTTCAGGATTATCAACATGAATGTTAAAGTCACCCACTAAAACAACACAATCAAAGTCCATGCAGACGGAAGACAGTATTTTGGTAAACTCATCAAAAAACATTGTGTTATACTTCGGTGGTCTGTAAATTGTTACCAAGGCAGCTCTGTAAGGGCTTTTTAGCTGAATGACAATATACTCAAAGGAATCAAACTGACCACATGAAATATTCGTGCATTGAAAACTGTCCCTGATCAGACTGGCAACCCCACCTCCTTTCTTATGGGTTCTTGGCGCACTAAAGAAATTGAAGTTTGTGGGGGTTGCCTCAATCAGAACTGTCGAACTCTTATCTTGATCTAACCAAGTTTCTGTTAGGAACAGCATGTCAAGGTTATGTTTGCTGATAAAATCATTAATTAAGAAAGATTTGCCAGCTAAAGATCTAATATTTTGCAGAGCTAATAGGGACCACATGCAACTCAAATTTGAAAGTGTAGCTACAAAAATATTTTTGGTGTGTGCTTTCTGCAAAGCAATATGTAGGCAGAGGTTGTGCTAGACTTTTTCGTTGTCTGTCATTTTGACTGACAGGGTCATAAAAATCCGGTCATAATCTATTTTTACCAGTCACTTAAATTTTTTAAATGATGTTAATGACATTGTGGTGACCCTTTGTTTGGCATAATTCACCTTCCGTACTTGTGTGTCCATTTGGCCGAGCGCGTTACCGGCTACGACACAGTCACGTGACAGAGACATTTAAGAGCCGCGCGCGTTCCGGCGTGAATAGAGAGTTCACAGAGAGCAGCAGAGCTTCAGTGGTTGGACACAGCAATTCGAGCTAACAAGACTCTTAACATTGCATACCGCTTCAACAGTATTTAGTAGTGATGGCCAAATGAAGCCTCATGAAGCAATGGAGCTTTGCAGCCAATCGGTTTGCACATGTAGCAAAGCTTCATTGTGCTTCATTTACTCTATGGCGCCATCAAGTGGTCTACAACAGGTGTCCCCAACTTATTCCACTAAGGCCCACTGTGGGTGCAGGATTTCATTCTTACCGAACAAGATGACAACACTTTTTCCCCAATCTGGTGTTTTACAAGTGCAATCAGTTGATTGCAGTCAGGTGTGGCTTGTTTTAGCAGAAGCCTCATTGGTTCAACTGTCTCTGCTGGATCAGCTGGAACAAAAACCAGGACCCACAGTGGGCCTTGAGGACTGGGTTGGAGACCCCTGGTCTACAAGCCCAAGTGGTCAACATTGTTAAGAATTCAATGGTTATTTGATTATGACAAAGATATGAATGTGCTTATGTTAGTAATTTAGTATGTGAACAAAATACAACAAGTGCTAAGGATAATTTGTTACTCATTTTTGTTGAGAAATAATAGCTTTGCCACAGTGGCTGGCTACACTAATGGATTGTTCATTCTGTTGATGTTTGGTTCAGATGGGTTCACACACTCACATTTATATTAATGTAGTTCTTCTCCCTTACCTTATTGAAAGCAATCAAATGAAAATGTTCCCATACAGGGGAGGGTCGCTTTTTCTGCGCAGTTTCCATCGCAAGCAAAGGACAAGGCTCGAAAAAAGATTGCACTGGTTGCACTGTTGCGCACAGATCATGCAACAAGTACAGGAGCCCGAAATGCACAAAATGTGAGATAACAGGCGATCGCCAATTTATACCGTAGTCTGTAGCCCACTGTGTTTGCAATGCGCGCCGAACGTCGGATCACTTCCGAAGCGTTCATTAGATTCAACCGGCAGGCGAGGCTTCTCACGACATCATTTCCGGGTTCTGCCGAAATGACGTGCGCCACGCTACAAGCTTCGTGGAAACACTCCTCCCATTACTCGACACAAGCTCCGGAACCTCGGCCCATTTCGTCCCATCACGAGTATTTAGTTTTCATTCAAATTAATATTCTGTCTGAACAAGCTTAACAGAGAATCCACACCCTGCCATCACACATCAAGCAGAAGAATATGTAACTTTTTCTCCGCAGTGACAAAAACAGCTGACTGTGGCCCAGGTCGGTATGGAACAATGAAATTAATAGTTCACCTGCTGTGGCCTGAACGCAGTCTTCCTCCTGGTGCGCATGGACTTGAATTGCATGCCCGCTTGTGCAGTCCCTGTTTTTTTACCTCTTTTATCAACACCATCGTCGTTTTGGGGCTTTTTGAAGAAACTTCGGACACTCAGTTACCTTGACATTTTTCAGAGTAAAGCCAACGACGTCATGCATCAAGAGAGACAATAGCTAATTAATATGCCCACTTGCTACCCTGTGGTCTGGGGTGTGAATTGCAACCTGTCAAAATGACGGATGGACATCAGTTTTTTCCGTCACCGTTTTAAAAAATCGGTCAACGACGGAAAATATTCGGTTAACGCGACCCCTGTATGTAGGATATTTTTAAAGCATCTTTATCAGTGATGGCAAACTGAAGCATCATGAAGCAATGAGGCTTTCCATCAAACTGGTTCGCTCCTGGGCCGAAGCATCATGAGGCTTCATTTGTTCAATTGCGCCTTCATGTGGAAAATAAATGTCATGACAGACCGAGTGATTAAAATAATACCATGGCTTTGATGGGGTCAAAGGGGCAGGGAGTTGTTATGTGAATGAATGTGCGTGTGTTACTTGAAAGTACAGTCTAGATTGGGCCTAAGAAATCCAGCCCGACCCGGCCCGAGCAATTAACTTTCAGGTCCGAGCCTGAAAAAACCCGAAATTGTATTTTTTTCATTTGTATCCCCGAGCCCGAAAAAAAGCCGAAATTGTATTTTTTATTTGTGAGGACCCAGAAGGAGGAAATGCAATGCATCAGTCAGACCTGGACAGAGCACTGCTTGGAAAATGGTTGCATTTTGTGTGATCACATTTGCGACAACGCCTATGTGCATAATGATAACAAATTAAAGCCTGTCTTTTGTAACAAATTCTCCCAGTTGAACAAGACTGTAAAATGCATATTCAATAAACATATCTTTCATAATTGTGTGTCTGTTCTATCAGGTGGATAGTTCATGCGTCATTTCCTTGGCAAAATGCAGCAACAAGCATTTATTTTAATTTCTTCAAGTTGGCAGAAAAGAACGCAATTTTTCTTAATGTTTAAATAGTCTACATATTTTTATGATAATAATAAATGCATGTACACAACGAAATAACGCTGGATAGGTTTGTTAAATATATTTTTATGTGGGATATTGTGCTCTCATGGACGCACCTCTCTGACAAGGAGAGGAAAAGCAACATATACAAAAATAAACTAAAATACTTTAAATAACATTCTTTATTTTAATGACTCGCATCAGAACAAACAAAAGAACAACCTGCCTTAAGGAGCACTGAAACAAAATAACATTTTAAAGAACACCACGAAGTCCTGCTTTGCACGAAGAGGTGCAGCCCTCGAAACAAATGATAATAAAGATGTTTGACTAATATCATATCCATATCGAAATTCGAAAAGGAAATATCAGGATGCAGAGTTGCAGACTCGCGTAGCGCCCCAGAGCGTTCATGTGCGCAAACAATGCACTGGCTCTCCTGCGGCTCATGACAGCGCCCTTTCTCTGTTTTATCCAATTTATTTATTTTATAACAAGTATTCCTTAGTTTAACATCCATATACAAATATACATTTATTCTAAAAAAAAAAAAAAGTTAGCAAGAGAAGAAGTCCGGCCCGACCCGACCCGAACGTAAATGAGTGACATTTTGGGCCCGACCCGAGCTCAAGATCTAGGCTCTACTTGAAAGAATGATTGCTTTATTTTAGACATTGACATATAAACAAGGAACAAGACACCTTTCATTCATTTTTATTGAGGAAAACTTTCCTAATTTCCAAAGTTTTTGGCTTTAAACGGTTTCTTTTTTTTTTTAGATAGGATTTCTCCTGCTTTTGAAAATATTCTTTCGCAAGGGACGGATGAGGCCGGGGTACAATGCCTCAACATAGATGAAGTGTTCTCTTGGTACCCAAGTTCTTTAGAACAAAGTTTGCACTTCACCTTTTGAAAAATCAGCAAGTAGAAGAAAGACATTAAAACGAGGGATACGCTGTGTTGTCACAATAATTTACAATATATATTCACACTGGTTATTATAATTTGTACCTTTTTAGGAGAGAACTGCTCAAAATGATCCCAGACAGGGGATGTTCTCTTCTTTTTCGATGTTGGACAGTGCGTCCATTGCAAAACGAATCCGATTGAATTTAGGTTTGAAGATGCGAGTTGGGTGTGTCAGTGTCACCTGTCAGCTCATTGTCGTCTCGGTGCGCCATTTCATTTCGAATCATCGGCGAAACTATGTGTTGGCGATGACGTAGGAAGCCCGTCTCGTGAGGCTTCAGACGTAGCAACGTGCCTTCCGAGGCTTTGGGCGTGGCCACAAGCGTAATCAACACATGCCTCGATGTGCGCTTTGCAGATTTTTTTTCCGGTTTACTCGGCACACGCATCGGCGCCTCGGCACAGTAGGGAACATCACTAATCTTTATTGATTAGTTTGCTTAGATATTTAAGGCATTTGTTAATTGCTCACCTAAGATGCCTTGCACTTTATAATACAGATTTCTACTGGCAACTGCAATTTTTCCCGTAAATAGCTTTGCTGCAAGCCTTACAAAGATGTTACTGTTCACCTAGAATGTTTGCATTATTTTATATCTCAAAATAATGAGCAGCAGACATATATAGTAAGATGGAACTTCTCATTAAATAATAATACATCTGATATCTTTATTCCACACAGTTAAATTGTCTTCTTAAAATTACACCCACACCTGTTCCCTCAAATATTCTAGAATCTATAAAAATGCAAATATTTCATTTCGGGTAAAAAAAAAAGGCAGTAGCCTACTGTTTCACATACATCATTCTGCACAGTTAAACTCAAGCATGTGTCTCAGGGAGCAAGAACAAATGAATTACCTTCCTTGAATAACCATCCACTCCACCAAAGACCACAATATTGTACCTGTTGAAGTAGGGAAAAAGACAATGTAACTACGACTTTCTGATATGTCACATACTTCAAACATTCAGTATGTAGCTATTTCCATTAACAGGCTATTTTACTCTACCTTATGAGTTTGTGATTTGTGTCGATGTGAACCAGAGAGAGAGGGCCTCGAACAGCATAACTTCTTCTCACAACACACCCTAGTTTTAAGAACCGTGAGAAGATCCCTGCTGCATCAACAGGATGCATGGAGGCCATCATTCTCCACCACTGGATGCGGTTCCCCATTGAAACCAAATGGCCTTGAACCATTCGATAACCAGCATTTGGCATCTGACCTTTAATACCTGAAATAATGCCATCAAGCTCTGTGTCTGTCACTGTGCTGTATGATCCTTTTATAGATAATCCAAATGACTGCATTCTTCTGTAAACAGTCCTACTCGAAACACCAAGGCATTTTGCAATGCAGGAGACAGGTAGATGTGTGTCCAGCAGACTTTTTAGTTTTTCTCTCTCTATTACAATTTTTGGGTGACCAGGACCTGGACCAACTTGCAGTTGCTGTTCCACAACGGGTGCAGAGCTGACATTCGTTTCCCACTGAACAGCATGATGGAGGTTCTGTAGAACTTCTGTAATGTCTGATAAACCGCCTGTCTGTTCAGAGAATGATTCAAAAAGAATGAGGTGATGGTGAGTCAAGAACTCTAAATAATCCAAGTTAAGTGGTTGCTGGTGGATGGCAGATTGCAGTTTGGTAAGAAGTCCTTCCATCAACTGCTGTCTCAACAAGTTCTGTTGAACAGAAAGAACTCAGGTAATGAAGGAACATGATTATGCAGTCATGTAGATATGCTGGTGGAAACAGTAAAAATGTAATCTGCACTCATCAGCAAAGTGTGGTAAGGTAATCACTGAAATCATTTGTTTTCAGTTCACAAGTGTATCAAAGCATGACAGGACTACTTTGCCACATTTTTATTACTATTTACTTTGTCCACCTCTGTAACATCAGACATGGCAAATGGAAGCTTGTAACGTTACATTTACCCCTTCTAGCATCATTGATGTCTTGCAGCAAGTGCTTGAAAACCTTTTTCTTAGAGTTCAATAAATGCCAAACTATTCAGAGATGATTATGACTTAAGAGATGCATACCTACTAATCATATTTGACTGCAACACTAGAATATTTAAATCTTACATGAAGATAATCAAGACTGTTTTCCTTAATTTTGTTTATTTGTTTACTGGCGGAGGGAAATGTCCGACAACACGAAAGTACCCTCCTCAACCGTTATTTGTGGAAATAGAATGAATACTTGCCTAATTAAGATGTCAAACTATCTAGGCAAGAATTATTCGTTACTACTTGACATTACTTTAACTAGAGAGGTAGCTAACGGCTAGTTTGCAACAATGGTTAAAAACTAACGTAAAAACTGAACTTTACAAATATTTATAACACACTGTTTGGTTAAAAAAAAAAGGCAGCACAAAGTAACGTTACTTACATGTGGCGATTGTTGATGTGGCGGTTGTTGTTGTCGTTGTTGTTCGCCTGACATTATTTCCCTTAACGTTGCCCAGAACAGAAAGGATTAAGTCTTCGTCAGTCACAGCAGGATGCTACTGTCATAAAATATGAGGAAACCCTGATAAGGCAGGCCTAATATTACATCACTAAAGCACACGAGACAGTAATGATAACAAATAGTGCCGTACGTTGTTTCAACGAAGTCGCCGTTCTCCCGTTGAAGTCACCTTTGCTTTTTCCGGGCGAATGTAACAAGTGATCTAATTGTAGGGCCAGTGTACTTCCGCCAGCTCTCTGATTGGTTGGCTTCGTGACATGTTAGTAACTCGTGTGCTCAACTCAGCGCGGCGAGCGCGCAGAAAAAACAAACCGACGAGCACTGGACTCAGTCGAAATACGGAGCGAGAGCAGGACGGGGGAATTGAGCGGCACAGAGTAGATTTTTTTTTGCCCAATATTATTTTCTGTGCTCAAAATCTACGATTGCTCGCTTAAAATCTTTAACTGCTCGCGCAAAATATTTTTTTGTGCTCGAAATCTAGTTTAATGTGCTCAATATCCATTATTGCTCGCTCAGAATAGTGTCAGCAATATAACCCCATAGTTCTTTGAGACTTTTTTGCCATTTTAGTGCACACCCACAGGCGGTTTTTGCTATGGGCAATGTGGGCGACCGCCCAGGGCGCAATCTATTTGGGGGCGCATAAGCGCCCTCGAGAAAAAGAAAAAAAAAAGCTAGTTTTCTAGAGTAATACCGCTCATTTCCACGTCAAGTTAGTAGAGTAGGTGCTAGGGCGCACTTTATTATCATGTCAACTGCTGCTGAGAGCCGTGTGGGTCAGAGGAAAAGGCAGGGGAAGACGGGAGGGGGATCAGCTGCTCGCAACTGCAGAATGAGTGAGCAGGACGAGTCTCAAACACTCTCAGAGAGAGAGCAAGGAGGGGGAGGGCGAGGGGGCGGGCTGGGCCCCCGTGTACAGCTTGTCAATGTACAACTTTTCACTATGGGGTTATATTGCTGACACTATTCTGATAATAAAGTGCGCCCTAGCGCCTACTCTACTAACTTGACGTGGAAATGAGCGGTATTACTCTAGAAAACTAGCTTTTTTTTTTCTTTTTCTCGAGGGCGCTTATGCGCCCCCAAATAGATTGCGCCCTGGGCGGTCGCCCACATTGCCCATAGCAAAAACCGCCTGTGGGTGTGCACTAAAATGGCAAAAAAGTCTCAAAGAACTTCCTCGACGAAATACTGCATTCACTTTTTGCCGAACAATGACTGCAGTTGAGTGGAAGAAGAGATGCCAGGATGATGGGGTCGTCAGGGACTGCCAGCGCTGGAGGGTCTGGACTGCAAGTACAGTGATACCTCAGCTCACGAACATAATTGGTTCCCAGAAAGTGTGTGTAAGGCGAAAAGTTCGTCTTCCGAACATTTATTTCCCATAAGAAACCATTAACACTAGAAAACCCAGCAGAGGCCGACTCGGCCCTTCCCCAAGACAAATATTCCTAATATTCCCAAGCAATGGCCGATTTGGCCTCTCTTCCTAAAAAACCCAGAGGTGGCCCAAATGACCCAAGTGCTTTTGAATTAGCAAGTCATTGTCCGACAGACAGCAACCATTCATATGTAAATGCAACCACTAGACATACATTGTGTTAGAATGCGGCCCAAACGGAGAGGAACACACCACGGTTGCACACTTCATGTGATAGTTTTAGTCAGTTCAAGTCAAGCTACATTTATTAATTTACATTAATTTATGGAGTTTTATGCTTTTTACAAACTTTTAACTTACTTCTCCAATACTCCACACAGAAAAACAGAAAAAAATGGCCCAAATGTGTACATTGTTTTTGCAAAAAAAAACAAAAAAAAAGTTTTATGCCTGCAATTTGAGTTTAAAGCAAGATCATGTATATAGTTTAGAATGACTGGATCTAATGGAGCATGAATTGTGGCCATTTTGTCTGACGTTAGTACGAGAAAATGTGTGAAAACCTTTGAGAAAAACAGAAACAGAATTTGTGTCAAGAGAAGGTGGAAGGGAGCGGCCCTGAATGATTTCTTTGAACACACTGAAACAATGATTGAATGTCCTAATAGTCCTAATTATTATGAAGGGAATATGTAATGCACAGTGTTGTCAATCTTACTTCAAAAAGTAATTAGTTACAAGTTACTAACTAAATTACTTTTTGGGAGAAGTAACTCAGTTACCTCATTGTAATAGTAATTTGTTACTCAGCAAAGTAACTCATGTTACTTTTCATGTTCTACACGTTATTACAAATATACAATATAAAACATTTCACATTTCACATCACATGTTTATGATAACTGATTGAATTGATTTTTTCATTCCTCCCCCCAAAAACGTAGGTCAGATTTTTTACATTTTTTTTTTAAATTCATCTAAATGAGAGTTAGCGGTATACAATCTCATTGGGCTGTCATGATAAATGGTAAAAAAAAATCACAGGGACCTTGATTACTTGCCATTGAAAATAAATGGGAAATTTGTTTTTATATGTATTTGTTTAAATTCCGATACAGGACATACCATCTTCATAAGTAGGACTGATAATTCAACTTCAGATACTTATTTCTTACTTGCCTACTGTAGGTTGATAAATTTGTAGGTAGATTTGTGTATGTCTTAGTCAATCCAAAAAAAGGTTCCTTCAATCAAAGTATATATTTTCAATCGAAAACAAAAGTCACTTGAATGAAAGCATGTGTTAGAATGCAAAGGTTGCCTGAATGATCGCTTGTATCTGAACCAAGAGTGGTATTTACTAGTTTTGCATATTTTTTTTCCAGCCATTTCATGTGAGGTGCTTTTCTTGTTACCACTGTTGCTTGGTGTGCTTAGTTGCAGTGTTTTTGAATATCTATGTATATCAATCTATATCGACAGCAAATTGTTAACTGATCTTTTCAAAAATGTTTTAACATGTAGAGGGTATTCAAACAAATACATCCGAATAAATCTGAATTATTAAAATACTGTCAAAATATCCTCAAAAGTTTAGCAGTTTATTGTCAAGTAAAAAGTGTCTGAAAGTAGCCTGACGCCCAACCCCCTTCCACAGCTAATGGCTGGTTGCAAGTAAAGAAACAGCAGCCTGACTTGTTTACGTTTGCATTCAAACACATTTTGCTTTCATTCAAGTGACTTTTTTTTCTCGATTGAAAATATATATTTTTATTGAAAGAACTTTTTTTGGCTTGACCAAGAAATAAACAAATCTAGCTACAAATCTATCAACCTACATTAGGCTCTCAAAGCTGTGATTGATTCTCATTAAATTTTGTCTGTCTTTATTTGGAGGAAATTTTTGCATTCAAACACATTTTGCTTTCATTCAAGTGACTTTTGTTTTTGATTGAAAAGATATACTTTGATTGAAGGAACCTTTTTTTTATGGGACTGACTAAGACATACACAAATCTACCTACAAATTTATCAACCTGCAGTAGGCAAGTAATAAATAAGTGTTAGCTGAGGAGGGGATTGGGCGAAAAAGGCTCAAGTCAGGCTACTTTAGCTGAGGAGGGGGTTGGGCGAAAGAGAAAGCAGCCTCACTCTTTGAGTGACATAATTATTGCTGATTCTCAGGTGCACAAATACTTGAACTGAATCCCAGTAGATAAAAATATATAACAAATAATTTTTAAAAATCATAAAATGTGATTTCTGGATTTTTTTAGATTGTCTCTATGAGTGGAAATGCATCTATGATTGAAATTTCAGACCTCCACCTCTTTTCAAAGTGGGTGGACTTGCAAAATCACAAGGAGTGCAAATAATTGCTCCTCATTGTATACCAAGTAGTCCCAGGAAAACAAAAAATTCTTGATAACCTTTCAACAAGTCCAGTATAGAGGATAGAGAGTGTATTAGAGGTACATTTATGTGTGTTTTCTATAGTATTTCAACGTTTTGACTTGATAGTTTTGATGTGCTGTGATTACTCTTGTTTGAATCCTGTGCATCAATAAATACCAGGAAGAAAAGACAAAAATTAACTTCGTCAGACTCTTATTTCAGTTTTACATTTGATACTGATTCAATGTTCTATTTTCTGAAGGCCCCACAAATACACTGTCAGGGATATTTTTTTCTGACAGTAAAATCGTAAAACAATACACATTATTAAAATGTGCAAAACCCCATAAATGTAGCTTGACTTGAACTGACACATAATATGACATGAATAGTACTACTGTTGTGTGTTCCCCTCCATTTGGGCCGCATACCAACACAAGTGGTTGCATTTCCATATGAACGGCTGTTGTCTGTCGGACAACGACTTGCTAATTCAAAAGCACTTGGGTCATTTAGGCCACCTCTGGGTTTTTTCGGAGGAGAGGCCAAATTGGCCATTGCTTGGGACCATTAGGAGTGGCAGAATTCTCCGGGACTTCTAGTGTTAAAAGGGTAAATATATGAAAAAGAACATATCGACCACTCCTTGATGTCTGCGAATTCTAGATCGCGACCCTTGTTATATTACCATGTTTCACCTAAAAAATCCCCCCAAAATCCAGGTGTGGCCATTCAGAACTGTGTCTTGACACTCAGTGATACATGCGACATGGAGTTTTTGGATCGAAACAAGGTAAGTACGCGATAATATCTCGTTAAAGTCATGGTGTCTTGAATTCTGCTCTCTCGTGCTCTCACCGCCAGATAGGGTTTTGCGGTTGAAAAAACTTTTTTTTTTTTTTCAAGAAATTCCCTCCTGTCCAAAATTTTTCTTCCCCCAGAAAATTGAGATTTTAAGCTTTCCAATGATGTATCACACATGCATATTGGACAATTTTGAAATTTGTCCAAATTGGGGGTCTCAGAGTGGAACTTCAAGTCACCTGAGTGTTTTCCGCCCTATATATTTCAAATTTCAAGCTATTTGCATACTATTCCTTTTCTGCTTTATTTCAATTTCTGAATTCAACTATCTTTTTTTTTTTTTTTAATTCTATTTGTGATTTAATGCGATTTTTCTATCTAATATGAAATAAAATAAATAAGAATAAAATCACAGGGACCTTGATTACTTGCCATTGAAAATAAATGGGAAATTTGTTTTTATATGTATTTGTTTAAATTCCGATACAGGACATACCATCTTCATAAGTAGGACTGATAATTCAACTTCAGATACTTATTTCTTACTTGCCTACTGTAGGTTGATAAATTTGTAGGTAGATTTGTGTATGTCTTAGTCAATCCAAAAAAAGGTTCCTTCAATCAAAGTATATATTTTCAATCGAAAACAAAAGTCACTTGAATGAAAGCATGTGTTAGAATGCAAAGGTTGCCTGAATGATCGCTTGTATCTGAACCAAGAGTGGTATTTACTAGTTTTGCATATTTTTTTTCCAGCCATTTCATGTGAGGTGCTTTTCTTGTTACCACTGTTGCTTGGTGTGCTTAGTTGCAGTGTTTTTGAATATCTATGTATATCAATCTATATCGACAGCAAATTGTTAACTGATCTTTTCAAAAATGTTTTAACATGTAGAGGGTATTCAAACAAATACATCCGAATAAATCTGAATTATTAAAATACTGTCAAAATATCCTCAAAAGTTTAGCAGTTTATTGTCAAGTAAAAAGTGTCTGAAAGTAGCCTGACGCCCAACCCCCTTCCACAGCTAATGGCTGGTTGCAAGTAAAGAAACAGCAGCCTGACTTGTTTACGTTTGCATTCAAACACATTTTGCTTTCATTCAAGTGACTTTTTTTTCTCGATTGAAAACATTTTTATTGAAATAACTTTTTTTGGCTTGACCAAGAAACAAAACAAATCTAGCTACAAATCTATCAACCTACAGTAGGCTCTTAAAACTGTGATTGATTCTCATAAAATTTTGTCTGTCTTTTTTTGGAGGCAATTTTTGCATTCAAACACATTTTGCTTTCATTCAAGTGACTTTTGTTTTCGATTGAAAAGATATACTTTGATTGAAGGAATCTTTTTTTTGATTGACTAAGACATACACAAATCTACCTACAAATTTATCAACCTGCAGTAGGCAAGTAAGAAATATGTGTCTGAAAGTAGCCTGACAAGTAGTCAGGGTACTTTAGCTGAGGAGGGGGTTGGGCGAAAGAGAAAGCAGCCTCACTCAGCAAGGTTTCGCCCAACCCCCTCCTCAGCTAAAGTAGCCTGACTTGAGCCTTTTTCGCCCAACCCGCTCCTCAGCTAAAGTACCCTGACTACTTGTCAGGCTACTTTCAGACACATATTTCTTACTTGACACTAAACTGCTAAACTTCTGAGAATATTTTAATAACAGTATTTTAATAATTCTAATTCATTCGGATGTATTTGTTTGAATACCCTCTACATGTTAAAAAAAAACATTTTTAAAAAGATCAATGAACAATTTGCTGTGGATATACTGTACATTTATATGCATAGATATTTAGAAATACTACGTACAACTAAGGACACCAAGACACAGTGGTGAAACGAAGAGCACAACACATGAAGTTGCTGGGAAAAAAATATGCAAGATTAGTAAATACCACTCATGGTTCAGAAACAAGCTATCATTCAGGTTTCATACAATGGTGTAAATATTACATTGAATTTGAAACCAAATTAAATTAAACTAATTTAGTGCTCCACATCTATGTGCATGTGTTGTGGCCCCTTCCGTTAGTTACAAGGGTTTGTTTTGTTTGCTTTGCTTAAATTAAATGAAACAAGGTTGATACATCCAAACAATATTCTAACAGCTGATGACCAGTATCATCTACTCTCAATGAGTTTTCTTCAGTCAGAAAAGTAATAGTTAAAAAAAGATTAATCACGATAAAATTGCACTAATTAGGGGTATAATACATAAAAAATCGACACCACTAATTGTAATGTTAGTTCATTGTTCATTGTGTTTCTTCATTTGTAAGGTTTGTTTTGTTTTTCAGTGCACTTTGTCGTTGCTTTTGGTTACGTATATTCTCAACAAGCTGCTTTCCAATTGTCCCGTAGCCTTTTCCAGCTTTGGGGAGCTAATCAATTTTTTTTATCTGGTGCCATTCGAAATCTCTCTGGTATTGCCCATGGTAGCGGGTGGATTATAACTGACTGTGGGGTGCACAGGTGACAATGATGAGCTCAAACAGGTGGGGTAAAGGACTTTTTTTTAAGGTAGAATGACAACTCTTTGAGTGTCATAATTATTGCTGATTCTCAGGTGCACAAATACTTGAACTGAACCCCAGTACATAAAAATATATTGCAAATACATTTTTAAAATCATACAATGTGATTTCTGGATTTTTTTAGATTGTCTCTGTGAGTGGAAATGCATCTATGATGGAAATTTCAGACCTCCACCTCTTTTCAAAGTGGGTGAACTTGCAAAATCACAAGGAGTGCAAATAATTGCTCCTCATTGTATACCAAGTAGTCCCAGGAAAACAAAAAATTCTTGATAACCTTTCAAAAAGTCCAGTATAGAGGATAGAGGGTGTATTAGAGGTACATTTATGTGTGTTTTCTATAGTATTTCATCGTTTTGACTTGATAGTTTTGATCTGCTGTGATTACTCGTTTGAATCCTGTGCATCAATAAATACCAGGAAGAAAAGACAAAAATTAACTTCGTCAGACTCTTATTTCAGTTTTACATTTGATACTGATTCAATGTTCTATTTTCTGCAGGTATCACAAATATACTGTTATAACAAATATTGCTAGCATATAAAGGCCCCACAAATACACTGTTAGGGATCATTTTTCACAGTAAAATCGTAAAACAATACACTGAAGCGGGTTGCTTGTTAAGAGTCTTTATTGCTCGCTCTGAACTCTCGTACACTCTCTCTCTCTAATGAGCCGGAACGCGCGCGGCTCTTTATAAGGTCCGTCACGTGACTGTGACGCAGCCGGTAACGCGCTCGGCCAAACAGACAAGTACGGTGGGTGAATTATGTCCAACAAAGGGTCACCACAACACATTATTAAAATGTGCAAAACCCCATAAATGTAGCTTGACTTGAACTGACACATAATATTACATGAATGGTACTACTGTTGTGTGTTCCCCTCCATTTGGGCCGCATACCAACACAAGTGGTTGCATTTCCATATGAACGGCTGTTGTCTGTCGGACAACGACTTGCTAATTCAAAAGCACTTGGGTCATTTAGGCCACCTCTGGGTTTTTTCGGAGGAGAGGCCGAATTGGCCATTGCTTGGGACTGTTAGGAGTAGCAGAATTCTCCGGGACTTCTAGTGTTAAAATGAGAATAATCCGTTCCCAGGTCCCCATAAAACATAATTTTCTACTAAATAAGCCTTAAAACTACGCAAAAATATACCTTATTTTATGTATAATAAATGTGCTATTGTATTATAATTAAAGAAATAAACTGTACTGTATAATAAAGTCGTTTTATTTACCTTTGTGATGGTAGTTGATGGCTTGATGGAATGGAGTGGGAGGAGGAGGGAGGGAGGGAGTTACTGTTTGGAAGGAGAGTGTTACCGGCAAAGTGCGCAGTTAGCGTAGACTCCACTGCTGTGCCCCCCACATGCTTTTGGTTGTTAATAAAAGTGCCCACAAAAAGCCATCCGACGCCTCTGGGTGTTTGTATGCACGCCGCCACCTTTCTGGAGAGGAAATCGGGCGAACCGAAGACAACCGACGACAACGAGCCAACGTGACTCGCCGGTCCACTTCTCACTACGGTGGGAAGCTGAAAGCACCGCCAATTACCAGTCGAGGGCGAATTGGTAACACGAGTCACCTTCCATAAGGACTGTAGGTAACTCTTTTTCGGTCCCATAATAGCAAAAGTACACTCAATATGGTCCAAAATGTCTATCAAACACAAACCACGTCCGCACTCAACGAAAGTGAGGGGACGAACTGGGACGCCGTGAGCGTGCGTCAGCTTCTCGTGGCGCTTTTCGACCGCGTGAATTGGTTCGTCCGCCGAAAACTAGTTCGTCAGCAGAGACTATATGCTCGCGAATTTAATGTTCTTGAGGCGAAAAGTTCGTGAGCTTAAGCGTTCGTGAGCTGAGGTATCACTGTATGTGAATGAAGCCAAAAATTTGGAAGAAATCTCAAGAACCCTTCGCCTCTCGGTACATTTTCAACACAGGTTAAACAAAACTCGCATTGATGTGCACTAAGAGCTTGGAGGTTAATTCTTATTATCTTTCTTGACTCCATTATGACATTATGACTGCTCCACTTCACCATGCAATTGCATTTAAAAGAAATCCCCAAACTTTTGAACATAATGACCCTTTTTGGGGAAAAATGTAACTATGATGTGATTCAATATTTTTATTGTCTAATTTTGCAATATCTTTAAATAACATTTTCAATACATATTTTATGAATAAGTACATATTTACATTCATGAAATATTAAAACAAACAAAATTAGCTAGAAAATGCAATCCCAGGGAAATTGGAGAGATGCTCTGCTGGCAAATACACTTCCGGGTCACTACAAGTTGATTTTGGGGCATGAGCAGGTCATTTTTTGTTGGTTTTAGGTCACTTCCTATTAAATTTGTGGCATTTACAGGTCACATCCTATTTATTCACTTCCTTTTAATTTTGGCGCCTTCACGGTCCACTTCCTGTTGATTTTGTGCATTTCTGACATGCCTCCTGTTGAGTTTTGGGCTGACCTCCTACATTGATGGTAAAGCTAGAGTAGTACCATAAACCAGCCACAAAATGTCCCTTTAGGTCTTTGTCCTGGAATTGCCTGACCCACTCGGTGGGGAACTAGATTTTGTGGAAAAGATTGCCATATTCGAAAAGGCATAAAGTCTGCAGAAGAAGCATAAGGGGTTACCAACAAATTTAAACAATTTTGAACTGTGGGAATAAAACTACCCTGCATCGATGTCGTGGTTGTGATCAAAGAGGACAAGTTAAAAGTTCTGTGATGATGATCTACCGCTAAGGCAAGTCTGGGGTTGCCCGCACCAAGCACCCCTACTCGTACCAACGAGATGGAGTCAGCCACAGGATGAGGGTGTGATTGACAGGTCAGCCATCTTCCCACATTCCACAGGACGAGGGTGTGATTGACAGGATGACTGCGTCAGCCCGTGTGATTGGCTGTTTTAGAAGGAGATGTCTGATTGGCTGCAGAAAGGCTCTATTTAGAAAAAATGCATGTGTTCTTCCCGGCTGCGGGAACGGAGTGTCAAAACGATCAACACACTCGTAAGTGGGAATTTGAAATTGGAAGCATGTTATAAATGCGTGTAAAACAATTCACACACACTTTTGACGAATGTGTGTGTTTTGCGTGTTATGTGTTTACGAATCCCACAATGTGTGTGTTTCGTGTCCTACTGTATGTGTTGACGAATCCCACAATATGTGTGTGTTTCGTGTCCTATGTGTTTACAAATCCCACAATACGTGTTTGTTTCATGTTAAATGAATGTGTGCATCGCGCATGTGTGTTAGTTCCTTATGAGACTAATCTGGCCCCATTATTAGTTACTTGCACAGGCGGTTTTTGCTATGGGCAATGTGGGCGACCGCCCAGGGCGCAATCTATTTGGGGGCGCACAAGTGCCCTCGAGAAAAAGAAAAAAAAAAAGCTAGTTTTCTAGAGTAATACCGCTCATATCCACGTCAAGTTAGTAGAGTAGGCGCTAGGGCGCACTTTATTATCATGTCAACTGCTGCTGAGAGCCGTGTGGGTCAGAGGAAAAGGCAGGGGAAGACGGGAGGGGGATCAGCTGCTCGCAACTGCAGAATGAGTGAGCAGGACGAGTCTCAATCTCTCTCAGAGAGAGAGCAAGGAGGGGGAGGGAGAGGGGGCGGGCTGATGGGATGGTTCGCACAGGGCGCGAAAGTAGCCAGGACCGCCACTGGTTACTTGGCAAAGTAACTGGTGATAATTTTCAAAACATAAGTCACACTTGTGACATATTTATGTCACACTGCTGTTGCCGTAGTGTGCACTTCCTGTGGGTGTGGTATTACAGTATAAAAGGGAATCTCTGTAATATGTCTCTGTGACATTTATGCTGAGAAGCACACTGAATAAAGAAGTGTTGTTCCATTCAAGTCTCGGCCTTACATGTACTTAGATTAAGGAAGTACATAACAAAAGAGAATGTTTCTGGTTGCTATTGATGCCCATAGTAAGTGGCCAGAGGTAGCTATCATGAAATCAACCACATCGGAAAAGGCAATTGAGAAGTTAGGGGAGATGTTTAGTCGTTTCGGAGCCCCTGTACAACTCGTCTCAGACAATGGGCCCCAATTTGTGTCAAAAGAAATGGTTGAATTCCTGCAAGCCAATGGGGTTCAACACATTAAGTCGGCTCCCTATCAACTGGCAACCAACGGCTTGGCAGAGAGGTTTGTGCAGACCCTCAAACATGCTCTCAAAGCATCACAAGGGCAAAGTACACTCCATCAGAGACTACACGAATTTCTCCTCAAATACCGAACATCTGTGCACGCAACTACCAAAGTATCGCCAGCGAGCCTCATGTTTTCTCGAGAGATACGAACTGGCATGGATCTTCTGAAACCACCAACTCTGAGCGAGATTGTTCAAATGGATCAACGGAAGCAACTCAAGTACAGAGACCTGCATTCCAAGAACCGAGTTTTTGCACCTGGTGACTCTGTTGTGGCCCGGAGTTACCAGAGTAAGGAAAAGTGGGCCACTGCCACCATCATTGCTCAAACTGGGCCTGTTTCCTACACAGTTCAGACAGCTAATGGTGTTTGGCGTCGCCATGTGGATCAATTGTTGGGAACACCAGACACTACTCCAGAACTGTCTGTTGATTGTGATGATGCTAGCAGTGTAATTATACCAGAAATGTCTAGCTTACCGGATGTGTCAAAAATACCAGAAATGTCTAGCTTACCGGATGTGTCAAACCCAAGTTTAAAGGGTTTTTGGGTCAATTGGTCGTAGCCCAATTCTTAACCCTAAACTTAACTAGACACAGAGGTAGGGATGGGAATCAAAATCCGATTCCAATTCCGAACCGGTTCCGAGTGTTTTGAGGCCTCGACATCACAATGAAAAACCCTTAATGATCCCTTAAACCAGTGCTTCTCAATTATTTTCTGTTACGCCCCGCCAAGGAAGACGTAAATGTTTCGCGCCCCCCCCAAACTCTTCCGCCACTGTAAATAGTATCATTCGTCTATAATATTGCTATTATAAGTACGCCTCTGCCTCACATTGTCATTTTTTTCTATTACAGAAAATAACAGAGATCAACTTATAAAGTATAACTTTATCAACATTGTTTTGTTTGTAACTGAAAAGACTTAACGCGCATCAATTTGCCTGAATTAAAAAAAAAAAAAAAAGTCACATCCAAACTGTAAAAATACACTCAAGGTACATTTTTAACATTTGTTACTGAAAAATAAAATCAGTAAATAATAACAAATTCAAATTTATTAGAAACATTAACTCATGAGGACAATATGCCAAAAAAATTTAACCGAAAAAACAAAACTGAATAGAAGGGGTGGGGGGCAGTTTTTATTTTCGGTGCTCACAGTATCACGTCCAGTTTGCAATAGTATTTTCCACTGAGCATGCTAACAGTGCTCACTGGTTTACTTATATAGCACTGACAAAGCGGGATGATTATTGGCAATATTCGGCACATTTTCGCTGAAAAACAACCAAGCGGCTTATCAATGAGATTGGGGTCTAATGTCTTAAAGTGGCGTCTTAATTGATTTGGCTTCCGGCTGTCCGCTATAATCATTTTTAGACACAGTAAACAGTGGTCTTTCCTCACCTACCACTGTATTAAATGTCAAAGCCGAAAGGCAAACGGCCCGAAAAAAGCGCATTCTCGGCGGCCGATGGAGAACCGTAGGTGACGGCGGTCGTCGTGACGATCCCAAGCCGAAAATGGCACGTCTCGGGCGGACACGTGAGAACCGGAGAAGACAGTGGGTCGCTGCGTGAGTCCGGCCGGAAAACGGCTTTCAAAAACTGCGCACAGCTCTTCATATCTCTCGTCTGTGTGCTCTTGCTTACTTCAAAAATACTGCGCCCACTTTGAAAATGAGAGCGCCACTGCCACCCACTGAGTGGATGCGCAAGTACACTTTATTCTAGTATGGCAAAAAAAGAAAAAAAAAAAGCATGTTCCCCGAGGTCACATGCGCCACCCCTGGCATCGCTCTGCGCCCCCCTGGGGGGGCGCGCCCCACTATTTGAGAAGTACTGCCTTAAACGATTCCTAAAGACGCATATTGCGTCATTAAAACGCGTCTTTAGGAACGTGTCACGTGACGTGACGTGTCTTGTTGTCCCGACACATCAAACTAGCATAGCGCCAAGACCCACTTGCTCTAAAGAACCACTGGCTCCAAAGTTTGGCTACACTTCACAGGAAAGAAGGTGAAAATGAAAGAGCTACTTGCAATATTTGCAAAGTGTCATCCAAGGGTGGGAACACCAGTAATGTGAATGAGCTCAGCTCTTCTTCTCATCTGCGTAAAGTGAGAAACACAGCTGATGCTCCAGAAGGAAGTCACCCCAGAGATAGTGGTAACAAGAGTGCACACTTAACACTACTAAGACCTTCACAATTGATTTCAGCATAACTGGCAGGCACCAGCTAAGTAGCAGCGTTATTGTAGAGCTGAGATATAAATTTTGACCACAAAGCAACAAAGGTAAAGACGTGTGCTTTACTGAATAACTATTACTGAGTAATTACTCTTACATTCAGGTAACTGAGTTACTAACTCAATTATTTTTTGGGAGAAGTAATTTGGAACTGTAACTAATGACTTTTTAAAAGTAAGATTAACAACACTGGTTAGCTGCCGAAAACATATACAGGAGGACAATGGCTCCTTTGCTGGGCCGCAGGAGGAGGGATGGGGTGCTGCCCCATTTTGCGTGTACGTAAACTAGTTCATGTTCACTTGTAAGAACAAATTGAATGCACAAATTCTATCACCGGAGACAATGAGGATGAGTGGCAGGTAGGCGGATGGGGGGGTTCTGTTGTGAGATGCTCGTACGCCACCCAGTGTGATGCCAAGGCACTCGGACATGCAAGGCGAGATATGGGCTTTTCTGGATTTCGCCCGTCGCTATCGTGAAAATCTGCTTGCATAATTAGATTCATTTTCTCTCGTGATCACGCTCGTATTGTGAAACGCTCGTAAGGTGAGGTGCTATCATCATGAGGGTCAACTGTACTTTTGACAAGTGGATTTGACTTCTAAGACTGCTTCATAATAAGTTAAGATGGTATCATTCGTTCAGTCATTTATCTTGCCACTAATCCTCATGAAGTGCGAGAGCCTATCTGAGCTCACTATAGGTAGTAGATGGGATACAACCTGAATTGGTTGCCAGCCAAGGAGACGGATTACCATTCACGCACACACTCATACCTAAGAACAATTTAGAGTGTTCATGCTGCCTTGCATGTTTTTGGGATGTTGGAGGAAACCGCAGTAACCGGGCAAAGGGAGAACATGCAAACTCCACACAGGAAGGCCCGGCCAGATCTCAGAACTGTGAGGCGGATGTGTTAACCAATCCGCCACCATGCCGCTTCATAATATCATTAATAATAAATTATGATTCATATCGGAATGCATAGGGTTGTCTTTGTTGTGGATTATGTGTTGCTATTTTCATTTGCCTTGAATGCATGTTTGGTTGGCAGGGGTGTCAACTGTTTAACTATTGAGTGAAGATATGGACATCTTGTGGCCGGTTTATGGTACTACTCTAGCTTCACCATCAATATAGCAGGACAGCCCAAAACTCAGCAGGAAGCGTGTCAGAAATGCACAAAATCAACAGGAAGTGGACCGTAAAGGCACCAAATTTAAAAGGAAGTGAATAAACAGGATGTGACCTGTAAATGCCACAAATTTATTAGGAAGTGAACTAAAACCAACAAAAAATGACCTGCTAATGCCCCCAAATCAACTTGAAGTTTATTTGCCAGCAGAGCATCTCTCCAATTTCGCTGGGATTGCATTTTCTAGCGAATTTTGTTTGTTTTAATATTTAATGAATGTAAATATGTACTTATTCATAAAATATGCATTGAAATTTTTATTTAAAGATATTGCAAAATTATAAAATAAAAATATTGAATCACATTACCGTTACATTTTCCCCCCAAAAAAGGTTACTATGTTCGAAAGTTTGGGGATTTCTGCTAAACGCCATTGCATGGTGAAGTGGAGCAGCACAAGTCATAATGGAGTCAAGAAAGACAATAAAAATTAACCTCCGAGCTCTTAGTGCACATCAATGCGAGTTTTGTTTAACCTGTGTTGAAAATGTACCGAGAGGCGAAGGGTTCTTCAGATTTCTTCCAAATTTTTAGCTTCATACATGGACTTGCAGTCCAGACCCTCCAGCGCTGGCAGTCCCTGCAGAGCCCATCATCCTGGCATCTCTTTTTCCACTCAACTGCACTCAATGTTAATGCATGGCCCGGATGTGTCACAAATGTTACCCAATCTGGACCAGCACAGGGCCAGATTTGTATCAAAACCGTTTTCAATATTAAATGTGAGGTCCATTTTGTTCAATGTATCATACTGTAATGTATTTATATGGCAAATTAACATTGTCTATTAAAAGGAATAATGACAACACTTCTTTTTCATGCTATTTAGTAATGCTAACATATTAATGTACCATAACATTACAACATTGTTTTTACAAATTGGAATGAGCAACTCCACATTAAAGATGACCCATTTTTAGACCGTAAACAACAGATTGTATTTGTTGAAGGGGAAGTTCAGAATTTGTGACATCAGGCTTAATCTTGGAGTTAGCTAGGGTTTAATTAGTCAGTGGAGTTTATTTCAACCAATTCCGTGTAGTTTGTTAGTTATTTGTTAGTTTCAGTGTTCTGGAATGGCTAAGCTAGTGTGATTCAATTGGGCTAACTTAGCAAGCTATTAAAAAACAACATATGCACACTTGAAAATCATCGATGACCCATTCAATCAATAGTGTTGGCTATGTTTTCCGGATAAAGTTATTAAAACTTACCTTTATATGTCAATAATTGCAGTGTGAACAGCAACATATTTAAACCAGCAGCTCTGCAGAGGAGCAGAGCGGAGTGATATCACATCGTTTTTTTTCACTTATATTTTCAGTTTTATTGTGGTCGTATTAACTCATTTGCTCCCGGAAACGTATAAATACGTTCTATTTTTAAATGCTCAACTGTCCCACAAACGTATTTATACGTCTTTTGCATTTTTTTAAAATAAGAAGCATATATAGCTTCCGCTGTATCTGACAAACAAAGAACAACGCTCCAGACCTATTTTAAAGCAATAAAACTGGCCACTGGAGGGCAGTTGCGCATTTTGAAATACCACGCAACCCAATTCAACAGCAGTGGAAGCCGGGCAGCATTGTCAGAGCGCTGGCGGCATGATCCCAGGCGGCGCTCCGACCGGACAAAACAACGTGAGGACGCCTGGGACGCCAGGCGCTGGATGACCGTGCAAAACGAGAGAAACCCCCCCGTGGAGCGGCTCGCCAAGCAGACCCCGCAGAAATGCAAAAATAATCCATCTTTGTGAGACAGACAACGACGAGGGAAAAAGTTTACACAGCTGACGTGGTGACAACGGTGTCATCTCGGCGACAAACCGTAATCTCTCAGTAGTCGTGTGTGAATAAATTGTTACTTTGCTATCTAAAGCTCTATTTGTCTGGTTGTTCATGGTATTTTGTAAAAGGAAAACATTATTCAGATGTTTGAAATGTAACTAATGCAAAAAATAGCTTTGTTAAAGTCAAAGTTATGTTTGAAATGTATGCGTTTACAAAAAGCTAATTTTCTCTGTTTTTTTCATCAGAAATTGGAAAATTGCTCAAACTAAGCTATTTTCTAATGCTGATTTCTAAAGAATGGAAAAAGATACGAACTTACTTTTTTTGTGCTGAAAGAAGAGAGTCTAATCTTTCTTTTGGTGGGTTCCAAGTTTATATAGCAATAGAACATAATTTTCTGTGGGCCTTGCAAAATCAGTCAAAATCCAGAAAAAACGGCCGGGAGCGAAGGGCCTTGCTCTGGTCAAAATGGCTAGGAGTGAAAGAGCATTAAAAAAAAAAAAAGTCCTGAAGAATGAAATGAATTACGGCAGTTTGGTGTGATAATTGATTTGGCCGCATGGCTGTTTTGGAACAATTTTCAAGCATTTTGAATTTATTTCACTATGGTGAACCTGTTCGTAGATCTGTATCTTTTTTTTATTGGCATGCTAGGAAGGGACCATTGACTCGCGCTAGCTTAGCCACTCCGGAGCCCTGAAACTAACAAATAACTTACAAACTGCACGTGATTTGTTGAAATCAACTCCACCAATTAATTAAACCCCCACTTACTCGAAGATTAAGTCTACTGTCAAAAATTCTGTACTTCCACTTTAAGGTTCAGAAGTAACGAGTCAAACTGAGGCAAACTGGCAGTGATAACAAGAGTTGATTGACGATGAGAGGGAGTGGCAGATAGCGTCTGAAGAATCCGGTGGGCAATCTAGTGATAGAACAGGTGAACGGACAGGCAAGCAGTACAGGATCTGGGGGGTGGGGACAAAAAAGCTCAGTATAAGGATTACAAGATTCTTCGTTAGCTGAAAGCTGGCCTCACCAACTTGTGTAGTTGAGTTGTTATCTGGCGATGATTTGAGGCCAAGGACCGATTTAGGGAAGCTGCTGAAGATCACCTGCACCTGCTCCCAGGGTCACCCATCTGTACAATTCTGCAGTGACACACATACACTGCTGGCCAAACGTATTGGCAGCCCTGCAATTCTGTCAGATAATGCTTAATTTCTCCCAGATGATTGCAATTACAAATGCTTTGGTAGTAATATCTTCATGTACTTTTCTTGCAATGAAAAAACACAAAAGAGAATGGGGAAAAAATAAAATCATGATAACTTTACACAAAACTCCAAAAATGTGCCAGACTAAAGTATTGGCACCCTTTGAAAAATCATGTGATGTTTCTCTAATTTGTGTAATTAACAGCACCTGTTACTTACCTGTGGCACATAACTCGTGGTGGCAATAACTAAATCACACTTGCAGCCATTTAAACTGGATTTAAGTTGACTCAGCCTCTGTCCTGTGTCCTTGTGTGTACCACATTGAGCATGGAGAAAAGAAAGAAGACCAAAGAACTGTCTGAGGACTTGGGAAGCATGGGCAAACTCAAGGCTACAAGTCCATCTCCAAAGAACTGAATGTTCCTGTGTCTACCGTGCGCAGTGTCATCAATAAGTGTAAAGCCCATGGCACTGTGGCTAACCTCCCTCAATGTGGACTGAAAAGAAAAATTGACTAGAGATTAAGCCTGAACCATATATCGTTTAAACATCGCCATCGCGATGTGTGCGTGCGCGATAGTCCCATCGCAAGGACGTGCCATAGTTTTTTGTTTTTTTTGTAATCCACAACGCCCTGCTTTCTGCTCTGCGCACGGCCTCACACGCTCTTTGAACCTCACAGTCACTGCAGCACTTGCTTATTAAAGTTAACGATGCTGGTATCTTTGATCTTGCCAAAGAAGCGGACATCACAGCGCAGCAGCTGTCAATCATGTTTAACTTGTAAAACAGTTTCTGCAAGGAAGCCGCTTTGGAATTAATCTCTGTGTGTGTGGAGACGTTTGAGACATACAAATTAAATGCCAGGAGTGATCATGAGGAGTTTGTAATTTCTACATGTCCAACAAGAGTCACAGCTAAGGTAGATAAACAGAAGTACTTAATAAAGCCAAGCATTTTTCGACTACAGTACTTAATCTTGTTCAAAAATGATTTGGTTGGACTGTTATGTTTAAAACTGATCACAACATAACATTTGAAGTGCTTAAAACCATTTATTAATAGATATATACAGTGCCTTGCAAAAGTATTCGGCCCCCTTGAACCTTGCAACCTTTCGCCACATTTCAGGCTTCAAACATAAAGATATAAAAAAAATTTTTTTTGTCAAGAATCAACAACAAGTGGGACACAATTGTGAAGTGGAACAAAATTTATTGGATAATTTAAACTTTTTTAACAAATAAAAAACTGAAAAGTGGGGCGTGCAATATTATTCGGCCCCCTTGCGTTAATACTTTGTAGCGCCACCTTTTGCTCCAATTACAGCTGCAAGTCGCTTGGGGTATGTTTCTATCAGTTTTGCACATCGAGAGACTGACATTCTTGCCCATTCTTCTTTGCAAAACAGCTCGAGCTCAGTGAGGTTGGATGGAGAGTGTTTGTGAACAGCAGTCTTCAGCTCTTTCCACAGATTCTCAATTGGATTCAGGTCTGGACTTTGACTTGGCCATTCTAACACCTGGATACGTTTATTTTTGAACCATTCCACTGTAGATTTGGCTTTATGTTTTGGATCATTGTCCTGTTGGAAGACAAATCTCCGTCCCAGTCTCAGGTCTTGTGCAGATACCAACAGGTTTCTTCCAGAATGTTCCTGTATTTGGCTGCATCCATCTTCCCGTCAATTTTAACCATCTTCCCTGTCCCTGCTGAAGAAAAGCAGGCCCAAACCATGATGCTGCCACCACCATGTTTGACAGTGGGGATGGTGTGTTCAGGGTGATGAGCTGTGTTGCTTTTACGCCAAACATATCGTTTTGCATTGTGGCCAAAAAGTTCAATTTTGGTTTCATCTGACCAGAGCACCTTCTTCCACATGTTTGGTGTGTCTCCCAGGTGGCTTGTGGCAAACTTTAAACGAGACTTTTTATGGATATCTTTGAGAAATGGCTTTCTTCTTGCCACTCTTCCATAAAGGCCAGATTTGTGCAGTGTACGACTGATTGTTGTCCTATGGACAGACTCTCCCACCTCAGCTGTAGATCTCTGCAGTTCATCCAGAGTGATCATGGGCCTCTTGGCTGCATCTCTGATCAGTTTTCTCCTTGTTTGAGAAGAAAGTTTGGAAGGACGGCCGGGTCTTGGTAGATTTGCAGTGGTCTGATGCTCCTTCCATTTCAATATGATGGCTTGCACAGTGCTCCTTGAGATATTTAAAGCTTGGGAAATCTTTTTGTATCCAAATCCGGCTTTAAACTTCTCCACAACAGTATTTTGGACCTGCCTGGTGTGTTCCTTGGTTTTCATAATGCTCTCTGCACTTTAAACAGAACCCTGAGACTATCACAGAGCAGGTGCATTTATACGGAGACTTGATTACACACAGGTAGATTCTTTTGTCATCATCGGTCATTTAGGAAAACATTGGATCATTCAGAGATCCTCACTGAACTTCTGGAGTGAGTTTGCTGCACTGAAAGTAAAGGGGCCGAATAATATTGCACGCCCCACTTTTCAGTTTTTTATTTGTTAAAAAAGTTTAAATTATCCAATAAATGTTGTTCCACTTCACGATTGTGTCCCACTTGTTGTTGATTCTTGACAAAAAAATAAAATTTCATATCTTTATGTTTGAAGCCTGAAATGTGGCGAAAGATTGCAAGATTCAAGGGGGCCGAATACTTTTGCAAGGCACTGTACATTATGTATGTATGTATGTGTATATATATATATATTTTTTTAAATCATACTTTGGGGAAAAGGTGAGAAAGAAAACATGCCTTATACTGTATGTATCTCTTTCCAATGCTAAATCTGAATAAAATACATTGAGCGCACACACTCAAAAATAAAAATTTGGGGGGCGGGGTGCACAACTTCGCGGTTTTTCACTTATCGCGGCGGGTTCTGGTCCCCATTAACTGCAAAAAACAAGGGATCACTGTACATTGGTCATTGAGAGTCATCCAAAGTTTTTCCAAACAGCTATTCAAGTCATCTAGTGAAAATTTCTTTTAAAAAAAAAATCGTCGGCGTCTGAATGAAAAGGGACTCTAGCGTAGGATTCCCAGGAAGACCCCACTTCTGACCCAGAGGGATATAAAAAAGCCAGACTGTGAGTTTGCCAAAACGTATCTGAGAAAGCCGAAACAGTTTTGGAAGAATGTTCTCTGGTCAGATGAGACAAAAGAAGAGCTTTTGGGAGAAGGCATCAACAGAGTTTACAGGAAAAAAAACGAGGGCTTCAAAGAAAACACGGTCACCGCAGTCAAACATGGCGGAAGTTTTCTGATGTTTGGGGTTGCCTTGCTGCCTCTGGCACTGGACTGCTTGACCATGTGCATGGCATTATGAAGTCTGAAGACTACCAAGAAATTTTGCTTGATGTAGGGCCCACTGTGAGAAAGCTGGGTCTCCCTCAGAGGTCATGGGTCATCCAGCAGGACAATGACCCAAAACACACGTCAAAAAGCATTAGAAAATGGTTTGAGAGAAAGCACTGGAGACTTCTAAAATGGCCAGCAATGAGCACAACCTGAATCTTATAGAACACCTATGGATAGATTTGAAAATGGCAGTTTGGATAAGGCACCCTTCGTCCAACGGTTGTGCTATCAAGTATTAGGCTAAGGGTGCCAATACTTTCGTCCACCCCATTTTTTCGTTACGTGTTTTGTGTAAAATGATAATAATTTTCTTTTTTTTTCCTCTTTCGTGTTTTTTCATCCAAAGCAAAATAAATGAAGAAATTACTACCAAATCATTTGTAATTGCCATCATTTTCTGGGAGAAATTGAGCATTATCTGACAGAATTGCAGGGGTGGCAATACTTTTGGCCAGCAGTGTACACAAACACAAGGAGGATGAGCTTGGCACAGAGGGCAGGGGCCCTAAGGGTTTCCAACATTGAAACATTTACAGCAATACAGAGTAAATGCTTTCCTCTTTCATGTTTTCTGCAACACAATTGGAATGAACTTAGAGACATGGTAGATAACTTAAATACACTGGCTATTTTGTTAACGCTTGATTGCATAACTTGTTTAACAGTCAAGAAGTGACAAAACGCGATTAGGACTTTGAAAAAAGCACTTACCATCAAAATTTGCAGTCCGCCGAAATGCTGTGTCGTGAATCCTGTGTGTTTAGCGTCACAGAGTGGATGACCCGCCTTCACGGTGCGCGGACTTGTGATGTCATTCATCGACCGTTAAAATTTTTTAGATGTTGAGCACGTGCGGTCTGCACGGTCCGGCCCGGAACTGTGCGTAACCTATCATTTGGACTGTCGGCTTGATGGTCCCGGCCGCATCTGGCGCACTGACGTTAAACAGGCGTGATTGCTATGTGAATCTAGTGAGCTGACGCCGGATCCGAAGCACAGTCACCTGCTATCAGGGATGGTCATTGGGTTTTAAAATTGAATTTATTCCAGCCCAATTGTTTTTCAGAAAGTACATAAAATTTGCGTAGTAATCCCTAATAAATTGATTTGATTACGATTTGTATTTTTTTCTTGTACATTTTATTCGGTATGGTCAGAGAATAAGAATATTTACAAAAAAAAACAATTGTGTTTCAAAGTTCAAACAAGTTCATTGACAACCAGGAAAGCATTCAATTTCTACAGGATTTTTAATTTTCTACACTTGAAAAACTCAAAACTCTTCAGTCTTGAAGCAAGCGAAATGGCGCTGTGATCAAGTGGACATGGTGACGGTCTTGTCATTGGCCTGTGCAACAGAGAGGAGGTCATTATTCAGACTAGTTATTAAGAGTGTAATGGTATTTGTAGTCTTGCTCCCTCTATGCGGAATCACGGTTCAGTGCGACAGTACAGAGTGGTTACTATCAATTGCAGTCTTGCTAACACTATTTAAAGTGCATTTATTTTATAATTTCAAATCAGGATGTTTATTTTGCTCTAACCCTAGCTGAAGTCATTGAAACTCTGAGTGAGTATGTTGTTTTAGTCAACGATGACTAGAAAATAAATCGTCAACAATTTTTTTCATGATGATATGATAACGAGTTAAAAATGTGTCTTGGGAGACTAAAACAAGACAAATGCCAGTTTTCGTCTGATGAGACTATAACGAGACGAAAATTCGTCATAGTTCCCGTCACACGTTCACAATGCGCGACATTTGTATTTGTGGTTAGTTTGAGATTAAGATTTAAGATTAAGATTTGTTTAGCCAGAGAGAATATGCAATGTTGCTTTAGCCTTTAAAGGTATGTGCTGACTCTGCTGAGTGATCATCACACAAGAAATGTAACTCGTAGCATTAGCATAGCATTCGCGTTAGAATTAGGCTAATGCTAACATATATGTACAGTATATATACAGTGATCCGTCGTTTTTCGCAGTAAATGGGGACCAGAACCTGCTGCGATAAGTGAAAAACAGCAAAGTAGCGCCCCACCCCCCTAAATTTGTGTATGTGTGTGTTCAATGTAGGATTGTAAAGAGATACATACAAGACATCTTTTTTCACATTTCCCCATTTCATTTAAGTAAAAAAAACCTTTTATGTATATATACGTATATATACCTTACTGTCTCACCTAATTTTATTTGAACAAGAATAAAACAGAAAAACGCTGTCTTTATTAAATGCTTCATTGAGTGAATCCACTCAAATCCGCTCAAGCTGCTCACTTACAAATAATGAGTTGCCAAAGCAACTGTTTAACAAGCTAAACGATGATTGACGCATGAGGCGCAAAGTTTCGGCTTCCAAGCATTTTTGGCAAAATCAAACCTTAAAGTGCCTGTGACACGAAAAAGCATGTTTATTTCATAATACACGCGGTATTTTATGCTCCTGAATGATATGGACCGCTTGGATGTGTGTGGAAGCGATCGCTATATTTATTTAGTTTTTTGAATCCCGCGCCAGGAAAATGAGTGACTTCCGGGTTCGGTCTTGCATTGAGGAGGAGGGTGCTGTGACGTGTACGGTAGAAGACGTCCTCTTCACGCTACAGTGTACTGTTGTGTATGAGGACGAAGGATTCAGCTGATTTTGCGGATTAATACGTTTATTTTTCGCATCACGCCAGCCAAACGGCTGCAGAAAAATCATTCTGTATGAGGGAGAGGCGTATGCGCCTTTTTGGAGTTTCAAAAGGTTCCCATTCACCGTGGATATTTACTGTGGGACCACTGGACTTACGAGGAAGTGAGTAAACATCTTGTTTTGTATTATGTCAAATACGAATACAGCGATTACAAAGTAAACACTACAAACTTCCTTTAAATGAAGGACTACTTACGTTTGATCATTGATAGGCATGTAAAAAGCTCTCCTAATGCATTAGCAGCAGCACGTTAGCTGAGTTAGCTCCAGCCACCCTCCTCCAGGGAACGAACTGTAAATTGCTCTCCGCCGGGCGGTTTGCCGATCCGCTAAGTCATTCGACAACCGGGTCGTCATGTCAAATAATCCAGGATAGCTTTGTGTGATTTTCCGCTTTGAAGACTTTGAAACATCACTCGGTTCGGGTTAGCATGTCGGCTAGCTGTCACTCCTTCTGGTTTGTTTACATTCTCCGAAGCCGGGGAAGGGAAATGACATATGTCCGATTTAGGTGTCATAAAATATCGTTCGGGAGGTGCGACAGTAAAGGTGAAGTCGACAGTTTTGACCATTATGTAGTAATTTTGCCATGTCGTCTTGAATAAATGGATTTTTATTATTTCATATTCCATTTAGCACAAGATTGTTATTTGTCTTGACCATGCCATTTATTTAGCAATTGGGGAAAATACTTGGATAAAAAGAATATCCTGTAAAAATATGGAAGTAAAGAGACAGAAACAATGACATTTTGCCGCTCTCTTCGTCGCGTTTTCCTCATTGTGAATAGTTCCCCCTCGACGGGCTGACTGGTCCTTCCCAAGCCATTTATATAGCTATTGGGGAAAAATACTTGGATAAAAAGAATATCCTGTAAAAATATGGAAGTAAAGAGACAGAAACAATGACATTTTGCCGCTCTCTTCGTCGCGTTTTCCTCATTGTGAATAGTTCCCCCTTGACGGGCTGACTGGTCCTTCTCAAGCCATTTATATAGCTATTGGGGAAAAATACTTGCATAAAAAGAATATCCTGTAAAAATATTGGAGTAGAGAGACTGAAACAATGACATTTTGCGGCTCTCTTCGTCGCGTTTTCCTCGTTCTGAACAATTCCCCCTCAATGGGCTGAATAGTAAAACCGATGAGCCCAGTCTACCGCTGACGTCATCCACCTGTTGGGGACGCTAAAGCCCTATAATGGTAGGCGTGGCTAACCGGCAGATTAAAAGACTAATTTCTCGTCATCTGCGCTTTGCTAAATTGTTGTATATAGTCGAATCGTCTCAAAATATGATTCGAATTCACATAATAATGCCATTTAAGACTTTTTTTCTGGTGTCATATGCTCTTTAACGTCTGTCAATCCTCATTAACTTTATAAAGCAACTCCACTGCACTGCCTGACGAACAAAAGAAGCAGGAGGGAGAGTGAGGGGCCGTTTACATGGTGACTCTCTGAGAATACGAACAATTTCAAATTTGCATTTGCGTCTCCATTTGAACAATGTCGCAATTCATCATGAAAACGATGCCAAGCCCTAGGGGGCAGTGCAGATTTACCGGGCGACAGAGAATGATGCACTTTGACCCCACCAAGCTCACTCAGCCCGGAAAAAAATATGCCCGCCCATTCGAAGCGATGTCATTTTTCTTATGTTCAAAAAGGCACAAAAATTGAAACGTTCAACATATTCAATTTAAAATTTTTATTAAAACAGTAAATTAAAGCTGACATTCCGCCATATTTGCTGTTTTTAATGTTTAGTAGCAGCGCAGGAGGCCCCAGCGCTGCGCACGCCCAATGTGACGTGTACGAGTGCTGACGTTAACAGCGCGGTCTCGCGCGGCAGGAGCCTTTGCTATGCATGCCGAGGAAGCCCCCCTCCACCCCCCGCAATTGGATTCTTTCACTTTGGAGGCAGGATTCAGAATTTTTCGTTTTCGCCTTCCGTCTTCACCGGCACCATATGCACGCGATGCGAGTCCGCAACTCAGTCATTGCGTCTTTGTGTCGCAGAGTCGCCATGTAAAGTGCCTCTGAGACTATGTGATCGGATAGGGACAGCTCATCTGTATTTGTTTTTCAATTAAAAAATTATGCGATTGACTGAGGGCGTGAAATTTGAAACGCGAAGTAGCAGGGGATCACTGTACACACGTATAGGTGTATATATATATATATATATATATATATATATAATATACTGTTTATATACATATATACAGTGCCTTGCAAAAGTATTCGGCCCCCTTGAACCTTGCAACCTTTTGCCACATTTCAGGCTTCAAACATAAAGATATAAAATTTTGATTTTTTGTCAAGAATCAACAACAAGTGGGACACAATCGTGAAGTGGAACAAAATTTATTGGATAATTTAAACTTTTTTAACAAATAAAAAACTGAAAAGTGGGGCGTGCAATATTATTCGGCCCCCTTGCGTTAATACTTTGTAGCGCCACCTTTTGCTCCAATTACAGCTGCAAGTCGCTTGGGGTATGTTTCAATCAGTTTTGCACATCGAGAGACTGACATTCTTGCCCATTCTTCCTTGCAAAACAGCTCGAGCTCAGTGAGGTTGGATGGAGAGTGTTTGTGAACAGCAGTCTTCAGCTCTTTCCACAGATTCTCGATTGGATTCAGGTCTGGACTTTGACTTGGCCATTCTAACACCTGGATACGTTTATTTTTGAACCATTCCATTGTAGATTTGGCTTTATGTTTTGGATCATTGTCCTGTTGGAAGATAAATATCCGTCCCAGTCTCAGGTCTTGTGCAGATACCGACAGGTTTTCTTCCCGAATGTTCCTGTATTGGGCTGCATCCATCTTCCCGTCAATTTTAACCATCTTCCCTGTCCCTGCTGAAGAAAAGCAGGCCCAAACCATGATGCTGCCACCACCATGTTTGACAATGGGGATGGTGTGTTCAGGGTGATGAGCTGTGCTGCTTTTACGCCAAACATATCGTTTTGCATTGTGGCCAAAAAGTTCAACTTTGGTTTCGTCTGACCAGAGCACCTTCTTCCACATGTTTGGTGTGTCTCCCAGGTGGCTTGTGGCAAACTTTAAACGAGACTTTTTATGGATATCTTTGAGAAATGGCTTTCTTCTTGCCACTCTTCCATAAAGGCCAGATTTGTGCAGTGTACGACTGATTGTTGTCCTATGGACAGACTCTACCACCTCAGCTGTAGATCTCTGCAGTTCATCCAGAGTGATCATGGGCCTCTTGGCTGCATCTCTGATCAGTTTTCTCCTTGTTTGAGAAGAAAGTTTGGAAGGACGGCCAGGTCTTGGTAGATTTTCAGTGGTCTGATGCTCCTTCCATTTCAATATGATGGCTTGCACAGTGCTCCTTGAGATGTTTAAAGCTTGGGAAATCTTTTTGTATCCAAATCCGGCTTTAAACTTCTCCACAACAGTATCTCTGACCTGCCTGGTGTGTTCCTTGGTTTTCATAATGCTCTCTGCACTTTAAACAGAACCCTGAGACTAACACAGAGCAGGTGCATTTATACGGAGACTTGATTACACACAGGTGGATTCTATTTATCATCATCGGTCATTTAGGACAACATTGGATCATTCAGAGATCCTCACTGAACTTCTGGAGTGAGTTTGCTGCACTGAAAGTAAAAGGGCCGAATAATATTGCACGCCCCACTTTTCAGTTTTTTATTTGTTAAAAAAGTTTAAATTATCCAATAAATGTTGTTCCACTTCACGATTGTGTCCCACTTGTTGTTGATTCTTGACAAAAAAATTAAATTTCATATCTTTATGTTTGAAGCCTGAAATGTGGCGAAAGGTTGCAAGATTCAAGGGGGCCGAATACTTTTGCAAGGCACTGTATATATATACTGTAGATATACACACACACACAATGATCAATGTTCATTCGCAATAGTTGGAACCGTTGATTTATTTATTATTAGAGTAAGACTTGAATTTTACAGACGAAAACATTTTGCATAAACGTCGACTAATACTATAGGAAATTGGTTAATTAGCATTTTTGTCGACAAAAACTAGGTGAAAACAAACACATTTTGAAATGACTAAAATGTGACAAAGACATTATCGAAGTATTATCGTCGAAAAGACAAAAACGATACTGGTAAGTACCGTATTTTTTGGACTATAAGTCGCGTTTTTTTTTCATATTTTGGCTGGGGGTGCGACTTATACTCAGGAGCGACTTATGTGTGGAATTATTAACACATTATGATATAATTTCACATGTTATTTTGGTGTTTTGCAGTGACACTGATGGTTTTGTAAAGTTGTTAGCATGTTCTTATGCTATAGTTATCTGAATAACTCTTTATAGCTATGGCCACGTTCGCGTTCTGCCTTTGGCAGTGTATGTTCAATTGTATTATTGACTTTTTTATCTTGAAATGGATGCATTTAGTTTGTGGCGCTTTCATGCCCACGTGAGGGCGCACTCGCATTTGTTTACGTGGAGTCGAGTGCTCACACGCCAGAAGAAGACGGACAGCTACGTAGCTCTGAGTGAGTGGGCGAGTTACAGCGAGAGAGAATAGACCCTACCCACGTGACGTCACAACTCCGCTCTCCTGACTGATGCCGCCCACTTGTCCGTCAACACATCGTGTTGACCTGTTACGGCTACGTACATTCCTCCTATTTACGGAGTGTTTTTCTGCTCGTTAACATTAATAATTAAAATGGTGAAGGCGTGTGTGGCGGTCGGTTGCAATAACAGAGAAGATAGACGGAGAGACTTGAAGTTCTACCGGATTCCGAGAGACACGGAGAGGAGAGAGCGAGATGGGCTGCTGCAATTCGACGAGAAAACTGGGCTCCAAACGATTACCACAGATTATGTAGTAATTTTATATCTGGTAAGATGCATTTAATATATATTTAGAGGGTTTTGGGCTGATAACCACAATTAAGATCATTGCTAGGCTAATCGCCGACAACATACACGTATGTATGTAGTGAGAGTGCTATCGCTAAACCATCGCTAGCTCCATTGACAAATGACATGAAATACATTAGACTTGACAGTGGTTGTTAGCAAGAACAAAAGATTTTGAATTGAAAATTTTGTAACTCACCTTCCGAGCACAAGATTCCTGCCGAATTTTCGTGTACGAGGACCTGTTTCACCCAACCAGCAACGTAGCATTTATAAGCCTCCAAGCTCTTAAAGTTTTTCAAACTTTCGTGAGAATAGGCTGATTTTGTGTGGACAAGATAGTTGTAAATATCAGGGTCAGGCAGAGACGGCGAAGGCAGCCGGTCAAAAATCATCGATTTAGGCATCAAATATGGATCTGGCGACTGTATAGAACGAAGCTTTTCCACATAACGCCTTTTATGCAACACATCCAGTGAGTTTACGGCATCAGAAAGCACCGGGTCTTGCATGAAATGCATTTTAAATTCCTCGATCAATTGAAACCAATGCTAATACAGAGACAAAATGACGGACAAGTGGGCGGAACCATACAGCGAGCACGTGGTTTTGTGACGTCGGTGGGTAGGGTATATAGACGGCTGCGAGCCTACTTTCATTGTTTATGCTTTAAAATCATCTCTACAGAGGCAACGCCTGCGTGTATCTTAATCTTTTCTGTTGTTGTTGTGTGTTTTCCACCCACGATCGGACACTTAGAGCCAGTTGTGTGGTTGTTTGAACGATGTGCTAATGATAGCGAACGCATGCTAACCTGTTACTTATTACTAATAGTACCTAATTATCATTTATTTACGTTGATGCGAACCTGTTTTCTATCGAGGACCAAATTGATTCAGCAAATTATACGGACGTCCAGCATTATCTTTTGGGAGTTCGCTGTACAGCCAGGACCGAGCTGTAGCGTTGGACAGTATATTCACATTTCGTTGTTCATGCACTGTACACTGTATATTTATTTAGCATGTTGTTCTCTATTGTATTTTTATATGAGATTGCCTTTCAAGATGACATGTCTGTTCTATGTGTTGGATTTTATCAAGTGAATTTCCCCCCAAAATTCGACTTATACGCCGGTGCGACTTGTATATGTTTTTTTTCTCTTCGTTGGGCATTTTATGGCTGGATCGACTTATACTCAGGAGCGACTTGTAGTCCGAAAAATACGGTATTTATTTTTGCACTATTTCAAGAGATGCTTTTCAGTTTTGGCATTGTTTGCAATTTTTACTTTATTGTAGCCCAAAAAATATATGTCGGTGTGTAGATCCCCTGGAAATGGTTTAATGTGTGTCAACATTGAATAACATTGAACATGGTAGTATCTTATTTTTATAGAAAAAAAAGTTAATAAATTTGCCAGCTGACTTTAAATGGTACCTGAGTCGATCCCAAAAAATGGTGTGTCGTCTATTTTTGCACATAAACTGAATTAAAGAATGTTAGAACCATAAAAACAAAAATTCACAAGATTGATGTTTTCTTCAATGTATTTTGCACTTTTAAAAAAAGATGGTTTTTAGTTTTAGCCAATAAAAAAAACGTAAAACTTTGAATTATCGTGATTTAAAAAAAGAAAAAGCCTTTTTGGTTTTCCTGTTGTACCTAACCGTGACTTGTGTGTACTGTTATACCCCTGCTATTTATGTGAATGTTCTTTCTGATGTGCATGTTTCTCACCTCGTAGTGCAAAAACGGCAGAATCTCTTCATTTTTTTAAATACATAGGGAAGGAGGTGGCACATCACCTTCTTTTTCACTGACAGAATACTGTTGTTTCTTCTTTCTGTACCAACACAAGCAGCCAGTGGTGATGATGGAAACTGCAAGGATGACTAGATGGAGATGGTCATCATCAGTGTGGAGGACACGTGGGCTTCTGGCACGTCCGGACAGGGGAGGACGAGCTCACAGCTTTTGCTTCCGACCAAGCTCTCCGCTGTGCAGCGATAGCTTCCACAGTCCTGCTCGATGATACTGTCCATGCGCAAGGTGCCTCTGACGGAGTCCACCACGGCATTGGCAGGGAGGACCTGGTTTCCGTTGATCTTGACCCAGGTGTACGTCAGTGGGAATTCACCATGGAAAGACAAGCATGTGAGTGTCACGTTATTGCCTTGAGCGAATTCCCCTTGCAAGTTGCATATCGGTTGACTTGGCGGCTCCATGACCCTCAGGGTCATGGTTATCATCTTCTCCATTTTAGGTAACTTCTTCTCAACGCACATGTACAGTGGGGAGAACAAGTATTTGATACACTGCCAATGGGAACAGTGGCAGTGTATCAAATACTTGTTCTCCCCACCGTAAGTCATCGCGTCTGAGCGACTGACGTTGCTAATGGTGATAGAAGCATCTCCATTTTGGGGATCGCGTGCGGTGAAACGAACCCTGCCCTTCATCGGTTCGTAAAGATCGGAGTGCAACCAGTTGTCACTGGACCAAATGATGGGCCGTGGGGAGACATCAATGGGGGTGGAAAGCCATATGATGTACCCCGAGCTGTCCAGAGTGTCATTGTACTGGCAAACCATTGTGACATCGGAGCCTCGGCGGCGTAGTACTGTGACTCCTCCAGGTGGATTTCCAGAGCCAAGCAGCTCAACACTCCCATTAGGACAAAAGGCCAAAGGAGGCGCCACGCCATCATCGCCATTTGCATGCTGGCAAATAAGGAACACGGTCACATCAATGGCAGTTGCATCATCATATGCATCAATGGCTTCCCAGGCCAGCCAGGAGACAGGGGTTGGACAAAATAATGGAAACACCAAACATTTTAGCATCATAATCATTGAACTTAATTGTTAAAGAATGGAATGAGGAACATTCTAATAAAGTTGAGCATCTTGTATGGTCGGCAAAATCCCCAGACCTCAACATTATTGAGCATTTATGGTTAGTTTTAGAGATTCAATGAAGATGTCTATTTCCACCGCCATCGTCTCTAAAAGAGTTAGAGGGTATTCTAATTAAAGAATGACTTAAAATTCCTTTGGAAAAAATTCACAAGTTGTATGAATCAATACCTCGGAGAATTGAGGCTGTAATTGCCGCAGAAGGCGGACCTACACTATATTAAATGAGTTTTGGTTGATTTTTTTAAGTTGTTTCCATTATTTTGTCCAACCCCTTTATATTTATTGTATACATGAAAAAAAATTATACATATATCATTATTAAATTAATATTAATTCAATTAACGTTTTATTTGACAAAGGCACCTTAAGACTGACATTAGACAATCATAATTATGACATGACACTGTCATGAGCATCAATTTTTTAAGAGATGTTATTCAGTGTCATCCGGTAAATTTTGGGTCATCCAACATATTATCTCACTTTTGAATGAAATTAAAAGATCCGAGCTGGACATTAATGGACATAGTAACTTAATTTGCCGGATGACACTTAATGACATCTGTCATAAGCATTCAGTAATGCCCATGATAGTGTCATGTCATAAATATGACGGTCTTATGACAGTCTTTAGAGTCCACTGTCAAATAAAATGTTACCAAATACCATAACAAGCAATTAATGAAACTGGAACAGTAACTGTTAGCAAAGAACATTAATTTTGATTGTTATTTACATCTCTAGCGCTGCAATACATTCTAAGAGGGATGTGTTGCCTATTAACCCAAATAAATCAACAAATAAGATGCAGGATTTCTAATGAAGAAAAGAAGAAGCGGCTTATACTCCGAAAATTACAGTATTTCAAATAAAAATCCTTCTTTGTAACCTAGTCAATGACTATACTTTCTATTCATTTTGCAACGCCTTTGAAAAAAGTGAGACTTTTGAAGGAAAACACAAGCTTGTCTGGGTGAAACCCAACAATTAAATGGTAGTGTGTATCGTGTAATAAATGAAAAAGTCACGGTAGATAAGAGGCTAGTCAGAAAAGACTATTTGATCTATTTTGAGGACAGCAATGTCTAAACGTTTCATCAACTGGCAACATCTCAATTAATTTAACCATCGATTACACTTTAATTACATTATTTTGCGGACTATAAAGTGCATTTAACCCCCCCTCCCCCCGGGTGTATTTATATTGTCATAGCAGGAAAACAATCATTGCAATGTTAAAAGATGAAGAACATGACAAATGCAGTACATTAATGAGGTGCACCTTATGTATGGATTAAACTTTCTCTTTGATGGCGTGCTTTAAAGTCAGAAAAAGTCAGTTAATCGAGGCCGCGTTCATGCTGCGAGATCAACGATGTCACTGTGGTGCAAGGCCGGCCCAGCCTATACGCACACTATGCAACTGCTTAGGGCCACCACTAGGGGGGCCCCAATCTGGCAACCATTTTATACGTTGTTAATAGAGCATCGTGAATAATGTGAAGCGCATTGCCGTTTATCTATGCAAACATCCATTTTCTTGTCATTACAATCTGGCAACCTGGGGAGTGACGTTGAACCTGCTTTGCGATGATTGGTGCTCAAACTTGCTTGGAAAATAGATGCACGAATATGTCGAAGCGAATTAATCCTTCTGGAGCAGAGAAGCGAAAGAAGAAGAAAATTGGAAAAAAAGGAAACAGCAGTATCAAGGTAATAGAGCATGTTGATGTTGTTGTTTTTGTGCAAGACACTCAGACTTGAACGTTGTTGTCAGCTGAGCTTGTCAATATGTCGTACTGGTAATTGCCATTAGGCCCGGAGCTAATCAAGTAAAGACGAGCACGTGGTCACCTGTCAAATGTACGGCTTCTGCTGATTGTAGTAAAACTAAATATTGGCAAAACTAAATATTTGGACTGGAGAGCGTAGATATAGTCATTTTATTTATATCGGACATTATTATCAAGTAGTATGCCATGTATCAGCCTACGGTGAATCTACTTAATTAGTTGCGCACTCCCCAAAGTACACGTTTTTGTTAACGAATATTTTCCTGGGCTGAATTTTGTTCCATGTAATCATATTTTGTATTTTGGATGATTCAAAGGAGCAATTGAGAAGTTTCTTGGAACTGGAGGTGGAGTGCAGTCTTCGTCACAAGATGAGGATTTCCCCAAATGTGCAGTTCAAGGTAATGCTTGGCAATGTCGTGTACGTAGTTATGAGATCAAGAATCAAGAAAGATGCACATAAAGTTACATTTTTAATACATTTTGATTTCTGCCGAACACACTGCTGCTGATGAAGAGGACAAATGTATTCCTGTTGGTATGTCAATATTTATGCTCATTCTATGAGTGCATAGATGTGTCTAATGAGGTGGAAAAGGTAACCTGTTTTTTTTTTTGTCTGCCGAATCAAAAATAGCTCCTACTGAACAAGAGGATTACCTTGTCGCTGGTAATAATGACTTTTCTTAAAAAAAAAAAAATAAATAAATAAATAAAAAAAATAAAGTAAATATCCACAAAGACGAGCTGCTCACAAGTCTCCCTTCTATAGACATACAGTGGGGCAAATAAATATTTAGTCAACCACTAATGGTGCAAGTTCTCCCACTTGAAAATATTAGAGAGGCCTGTAATTGTCAACATGGTTAAACCTCAACCATGAGAGATAGAATGTGTGTGTGTGTGTGTGTGTGGGGGGGGGGGGGGGGGGGGGGACTGAAAATCACATTGATTTTTAAAGAATTTATTTGCAAATCATGGTGGAAAATAAGTATTTGGTCAATACCAAAAGTTCATCTCAATACTTTGTTATGTACCCTTTGTTGGCAATAACGGAGGCCAAACGTTTTCTGTAACTTTTCACAAGCTTTTCACACACTGTTGCCGGTATTTTGGCCCATTCCTCCATGTAGATCTCCTCTAGAGCAGTGATGTTTTGGGGCTGTCGTTGGGCAACACGGACTTTCAACTCCCTCCATAGATTTTCTATGGGGTTGAGACCTGGAGACTGGCTAGGCCACTACAGGACCTTGAAATGCTTCTTACGAAGCCACTCCTTTGTTGCCCTGGCTGTGTGTTTGGATCATTGTCATGCTGAAAGACCCAGCCACGTCTCATCTTCAATACCCTTGCTGATGGAAGTAGATTTTCACTCAAAATCTCTCGATACATGGCCCCATTCATTCTTTCCTTTACACAGATCAGTTGTCCTGGTCCCTTTGCAGAAAAACAGCCCCAAAGCATGATGTTTCCACCCCCATGCTTCACATTGGGTATGGTGTAATTCAGTATTCTTTTTCCTCCAAACAAGAGAACCTGTGTTTCTACCAAAAAGTTCTATTTTGGTTACATCTGACCATAACACATTCTCCCAGTCCTCTTCTGGATCATCCAAATGCTCTCTAGCAAACCGCAGTCAGGCCTGGACATGTACTTTCTTCAGCAGGGGGACACGTCTGGCAGTGCAGGATTTGAGTCCCTGGCGGCGCATTGTGTTTCTGATAGTAGCCTTTGTTACTGTTGTCCCAGCTCTCTGTAGGTCATTGATGAGGTCCCCCCGTGTGGTTCTGGGATTTTTGCTCACCGTTCTTGTTATCATTTTGACGCCACGGGGTGAGGAGGGAGTTGAAAGTCCTTGTTGCCCAACGACAGCCCCAATCACTCTAAAATCCTGGGCAGAGACCAAATGGGAGAGTTGACTCAATAGCATAGAACCTTTCTATCACAACAGTGATCAGGTGCGGAATGCTTTGACTGATATAACAGACAAGGCAAATGATTCCAAAGTTATAACTGATGCTCAATCTCTTGCTGAAGAAATAGGCTCATACAGATTCCAAATTTGCTCTGTAGTTTGGTACAACATTTTGACAATTATTAACAGAACCAGTAAGCTCTTGCAGCCTCAAACCATGCAGCTTGATGTTGCTGTCAACCTGATTGATACAACAAAACACGCTCTTCTAGACTATATAGTAAAACAGGCTTTACTGAAGCCACATCAAAGGCAACCTAAAGGTTAACTGTGAGAACGTGAACGTAGAGGCTGTCTTGAAACAAAAAACGCCTCAGAAACACTAAAATACATTTTACATATGAAGCCCCAGATGAAGCAATGACAGATGCTATGAAAAGGCTAGAAGTATGTTTCTTCAATGTTGTTGTTGATGCTTCCATAGTCTATTCAAGATCGATTTGAAATCACCATGAACGTGAGGGACAAGTTGAGTGTTCTTTACAATTTTCCAGGGATGGATGAGAAGGCACTCACTGAAAATTGCCAACAGCTAGGAGAAACACTGAGTGATGGCAGTGAGATGGACATAGACTGGAAGGATTTAGTGAGATAAAACAGCTCCCTAACCTTCCCAGAAAGGAAATGACATCATTTGAGCTCTTGACGTATCTTCATGAAAAGAAACTCTATGAGCTCTATCCAAACTTTTGGATTGGGCTCCGGATAGGCTGCACATTACCTGTAACAGTAGCATCTGCTGAAAGGAGCGTTTGAAAACTCAAACTAATCAAAACATACCTGAGATCTACCATGGCACAAGAGCGCCTGACTGGGTTAGCAATCATCAGTATCAGCCACATGGTAGGAAAACAGAATAGCTACAAAGACATCATAAATGACTTTGAAGCTCAGAAAGCAAAGAGGGCAAAATTTTGGAATGAATAATCTTAGTGATGTAATGGCCATGGCTTGAAATATTGCAGTATTATATTTATTTGTATTTTGTTTTTTGTATTTGTTTTTATTGTGTACTGTTTTTCTGTTTACATTTTTTGCACTTTAGACTTGAAGGAAGCTGTGCAGACCGTGAAATTGTTTGATTTATATTCTATTTTGTAGACTATGTAGATTGCTTTATTTATGTGAGTTTTGATACTTGATTACAAGCTTAAAAAACAAAAGTTCTTTATTCAAGTTTCCTCTGTTTACATTTTTTGCATTTTATACTTGAAGGAAGCCATGAAGGAAGCTTTTAGTTGTAAGTTATTCATGGCTTCTGTTTGTGCAATTCATTTGTTTCAATATATATATATATATACAGTATCTGACTGTAAATACTTTATTTGCTGTTTGCTGTTGTGCTATTTGACTTTCACTTTATAAAACAAGTTGTGTAATGTTTACCGGTTCATGACTGTACAGTACATTGTCAGACTGTGAAATTGTTTAATTTATATTCTATTTTGTTTACTACAGTTTGCTTTGTTTGACTTTTGTGAGTTTTGATACTTGATTACAAGCTTAAAAAATAAAGTCCTTAACTTCTTTTCCTCTTTTAGAAAAAGGTTTGGCGCCATCTACTGTAAGTAGGCTACTAACAATCATTTGGGGTGAGAAGTTTCAAGTATGCAGTGCAACAAAATCTGATTAATATACAAATTATGGACGTATGGGTTGGATTGCATGTATGGGTTTCACAGTACACGGACGAAATGGTGGGCCAAAAATATGGGCCCCTTGGCATTATGTTGCTTAGGGCCCCCAAATGGCCTGGGCCGGCCCTGCTGTGGTGTATCCCAATTCGGTGAACAAGCTAACTCAACAAAGGGTGCTTTGATCTATTGCAAGTAACTGGACATGTTTTAATAAAAATATCCTACAAAGGTTGTTGGATATCTGTTGGACTTCAATTTAAAAGGTCAATTGTGAATAATTCAAAATGCTATTTAATGCATTTCTGGCTGAATCAAATTTGCTGGATTCATCTTTTATGTTAAATTACCAAAATGAAACAACTTTTTTCTTCTATTGTAATTTTCCGAGTACTACTGTACCATTGACTCACAGTGAATGATCATTTATTTTCTTATCTGTTCTTTTGCTTCTCCAAGTTCACAGCGAAGGACCTCAGTGTTCAGGCAGCCAGCTATAATGATGCACAACGCAAAGATAAAAAAGATGATGATGATGAGGATGATGAAGATCATGGGCAGGCATGGGTCCTAAACATGAAGCTCGTGGGCCAAAACTGGCCCGTTGGGGTATTTGTGCAAATGTGCAATTTTAGACTGATCTTCTTGTAATCTATTGCTGTCGAAAAAACTTTTTTAATGGAAATTTAGATAATGGTACAATATACATGGTGATTAAAAAATGATGTCCTAAAATCATTACACGCTATGTGAAAAAGTGAAAAATATTACAAAATACAGCATGATTTCATGTTCAACACTTTAGAACTACTTGGCTATGGAGATAAATTTATTTGCATAATCAAATTAATTTACAAGGATACAAATAGTGCAGTCATTTTACCACAAGGTACTTGTCCAAGATTCTCAATAAGTAAAGGAATTAAACAAGGTTGCCCCATCTCTCCTTTTTATTGCAGCAGCAGAAATGCTTTCCATTCTTGTCAAAAATGCAGACTTTAGGAAACTAACGGTGTGTGGCAGACAATTAGTAATAAGCCAACTAGCAGACGATACAACAATTTTCATGGAAAATTTGGACCAGTAGATCCTCAGTAGAAGGAAAACATTATTCAGATGTTTGGGATGTCACAAAGCAAAAAATAGCTGTGTTAAAGTCAAAGTTATGTTTGAAATGTATGCTTTTACAAAAAGCTCAATTTCTCTGTTTTTTCATCAGAAACTTGAAAATTGCGCAAACGAGGCTATTGTCTAATGCTGATTTTTAAAGAATGGAAAAAGATATGAACTAACTTTTTTTCCTGCTGAAAGAAGAGAGTCTAATCTTTCTTTTGGGTTGTTCCATGGTTATATAGCAATAAAACAGAATTTTCTGTGGGCCTTGCAAAGTCAGTCAAAATCCAGTAAAATGGCCGGGAGCGAAGAGTGTTGCACCGGTGAAAATGGCTGGGAGTCGTTGAACTTTTGTCCTTTTTGCGGTCTTTTTTTTGTCCTGTCGGAATGACTAAAAGTTGTTGTGTTGCGGGTTGTAACGCAAGAAAGAGTTCGGAGCCGCATTTCAAGTTCTTCATTCTTCTTCGTGAGAAGAAAAGAAGCAAATGGCTGAAAGCAATCAATCGAGGAACAGTAAAGGAAGACGGTTCAGTGGACCATTACTATGCCTGTGGGAACCTAAATCCAGGCACATTTACGTTTGCAGCTGACATTTCATTACTGGTGAGTAAAGTTGAATCGATTTTTTTTTTTGCCCCAATTAGCTGCTGGGATTCAATAGACTAACCAGTGGTTATTACTACCGTAATCGACAACTCGCAAAGCGTTATTTTTCTTTTGCCATGAACTGCTCTGATTGATTCAAATCGGTATATTATTGGTCTGGTGGGAATTGGTTATTTTGCCGTTGTCGTATTTCTGACTCATGCACTGTGTTCTTGCCTCGTGATACCCCATTTAGGTCTACTACCACGGTTCACGGCTAAATAACGCTTGGAGGCGAATTACCGGTTATGGCAGAAATAATCACTTCGTATATACTACCAATTTCCTCAGTTCCACACAGTATATATTCCACGTATTATTGCAAGTCATTGTTGTGGTCCCTAATTAAAAATAGCCACTTTTTTTCCCTAGGTGCTAAGGTCAACATGGAGAACCACCCAGATTGCATCCATTAATTGAAATGTCTTCCCATTTATTTTCATTTGTTTAAAAACAAAAAATGCCTAGAATTGATAAAGGTCAACTTACTGTGTGTCTTTATGAGGTAGTTGTAGATGTTTTCGAACTCCACAGCAGGCCATTCCTTAGGATTGTTTATCCGGCCATCAGCTGCGACTTTGTATGGGCAGATTTACAAGCCAATAAACGCTAATTTTAAGTTGTATCGCCTCCTCGCGTCTGTCGGCAGTGATTCGTGATATTAATGAGTCATGTTTAAGACGTTTTTATGGAAAAAAAAAAAAGACTCAAAACACAGCTGAAATATGTGAATTTCAGACGTTTGTCTACGGATGTTTACCTGTGCGTGCCCCCATCTCAAAATGGTGACACGTTGCTATGCGAGATGACGTCATCGTGACATCACGCGGACTGCGAGAATATGTGTGTGTGTGTGTGTGTGTGTGTGGGTGTAGGTGTGCGTGTGTGCGTGTGTGCGTGTAACTGTTCATCCTGTGGAGATCATCCAGAGACAGCACCTTTTTTTGGACCTGTTCTTTTTCCAATAAATTTGGGAAAGATTTTTGCAAGTTCATTGATTTAGCCTCCAAATGTGCACAATCAACAGTTTTGTCCAATTCCAATAGGGTCTACTGAGACGAGCGGCGCAGGGTACTGAGAGAGGCGGGCTGCAGCCAGACTCTCTCGGGGACGACCTCGCGAGTGCCATGTCATACGCTCGAGCCTAAATAGACCCTACTCACATGACGTCACAACCACGCCTTCGCGCCATATTGTCCGTCTACTCGTCGTTTTGACGCATTACCGCTACGTAACTACCTCCTATTATGGCGTGTTTTTCTGCTCGTTAACATTAATAATCAAAATGGTGAAGGTGTGTGTGGCGGTTGGTTGCAATAACAGAGAAGATAGACGGAGAGACTTGAAGTTCTACCATATTTCGAGAGACCCGGAGAGGAGAGCGAGACGGACTGCTGCAATTCGACGAGAAAACTGGGCTCCAAACGATTACCACGGATTATGTAGTAGTCATTTTATATCTGGTAAGATGCATTTAATATACATTTAGAGGGTTTTGGGCTGACAACCACAATTAAGATCATTGCGAGGCTAATCGCCGACAACATACAGTTTCAAATTCCTGATGCTTATTTCTTCCACCATCATTACATTTTGAATAATATTTAGCTGGTACCAAGTGAAAGAAGCTGGCTTCGTCTACGGATCATCAGTTAAACAGGTGTGTCCAAACCTTTTGCAAAGGGGGCCAGATTTGGTGTGGTAAAAATGCGGGTGGCTACCTTGGCTGATTTACATAGAACAATATATTTAAACAAATGTTAGAAAGCCCTTCTGTGTGTCACATTTGGTTTATTATTTTTTTAATTCATAATTTCAACAGTCTCGTCTTTGTGGCGGTCTCTTTCGACCCTCCTGCTGCTGTGAAATTAAACTAGTTTCAAGTTGCTATAATTTCTCGCTGCGTATCTTCCCTGTAATGCCGTACATGTCAGTGTGTCTTGTTCGGTAATATTATTGCGTCACATCGAACTCTTTGAAAACAGTGACTGTCTCTTTGCAAATGAGGCAGACACAGTTGTTGCGTGTTTTATTGAAGAAATAGTCCAATATCCACCTATGCTTGAAGCGTCGGCCATCGCAGTCAACTTTTTTTTTTTTTTTTTTGATTGTCGCCATTTTAGAAATCACACAGGGTAATGTTGCTTAGAGTGCTGCTCTTAATGTTTTTCAAAGTTTCGTGAGATTAGGCCGAGTTTCTGTGGAAAAGATAGTTGTAGATATCAGAGTAGCAGATGTCAGGCAGAGAGGGCGAAGACAGCGGGTCGAAAAATATCGATTTAGGCATCAAATATAGATCTGGCGAATGGATAGACTGAGGCTTTTCCACATAACGCCTTTTATGCAACGCATCCAATGAGTTTACAGCGTCTGAAAGCACTGGGGCTTCCATGAATTGCTCTGTAAACTGAACGACTAATTGAAACCATTGAGAATAGGGCTAAACAGAGACGGACAAGACGGCCGGATACAGCGACACGTCATTCTGTGACGTCGGTGAGTAGGGTCTATATGTGTGTAACCGATGTGTAAAACGGTTAGTGCAGTGGGTTAGTGGAAAGTAATTTTCACCAAAGTTCGTTTTTTTTCTAAATTGTATTTTTCAACTTACTGTAATTAGCTTTTTCACGTTTGTGAGTGTTGTTAGGGGGAGTATTTTTATTTATTTTCATTTAACTTTATCTACATTACCTTTGACTTAATCGTGATGTCACTTCCTCGTGTGTTCGCGCTTTCTCCGTACCGAGACTGCTGAGAGACAGGTACGTTGTGAAGTTGATCCTTTGTTTGTGTATCGTGCTATGTGTGAAAAACGCTAAATAAGAGAGTTATGCCATCTTTTGAAAATAGCAAAGCTTGTTCAGGGTGTTTTTGCGTGTCATAGAACTTGGGTACAGCGAGTGTAATGCTCTTATTAAGACATTTAAGCCGACGAAACTGGAGTTGATACTCATGCGTCCCGCCACACTTTTTTTTTTTTTTCCCTTTTGAAGGTCCGCATCAGGGCTTCAGCCACAGAGGTCGCTGGATTCATTTTTTAAATTTTCCATCAGGTATGTGTGCTCCCTTTTCTTTATTTTGTACTCTTTGTGTTGGCTCTAAACTTACTTGTATCTAGCAAAATAATAAAGACCTATAGGAGGGCGGAGAGAGAATCAGACTTGAGACGAAAATAAAGCTTTTAACACTGACGGCCGTCAGGAGAAAGATTGATGCAGCCCGTGTGGCTTCAACAAGCTTATCTAAACCCTCCCCTGAGAAGCGCCAGCCTTTTATTAAGGAGTTGGAGAGCATTCATTGCACATGCGTAAGTTTTGTTTTATCGAGATTGTATCATTTACTGAGAACAGAAACCAGAATGAAACATTATGGTGACATTTACTGAAAACAGAAACTTTACTCTTTCCATTGTGTAAACACTAAAAAGCATAAGTGAATAGAGAAAACATAATCATAACACCTAGTTTTAAACACACATAATTGCATTTACTATTATAAATATTGTGAATATTGTTAATACTGTTATTGTGCAAAAACATTAAAGCACATCTCACACTTTGCATTTTAAATGATGTAATTTTTCAAATGTTCATCTTTGAAAAATTACATTTAGTCATATTTTAGACTAAAATAACTGTTTACAGTCGGGAAGGGGGAACATTTGTGTTTGTTGTATAATGTTTTAGTTTTGAAGCTATGCACAGTAAAATGTATTTTTTGAGTTGTTACCAAGACTGCTGAGAGACAGGTGCGCACGAAGGCTTTAGCCAGAGAGATCGCTGTATTCACATTGGATGGCTTTGTGAGTCAATAAACTCCTTCAGGCTGGCAACAGAGCAGCCTCCTCTTGTCATCATTTGAAAAGACAACACAAGGCAGAAGTTTTATCTAGCCATGGGGTCAGCGCGAGACTGGCTACATGTGTAATTTACAAATATTTGGGAACAAACAATTGCTATGTTGTGAGTGAAAGTCATGGCATTAGCCTTGTTGGAGGCGGCCTTTTCGGTATATGGCAGAAAACACAGACAAGGCTGAAAAAGCAGTTTCTGCTCTTGCACCCCTCTTTAAAATAAACTGCTGTATTTTAAGCCAAAAGAACTGTTCTGTTTGATAGAACAATATGTCTATATACTGCCGCAGCAGATTCATGGCGGAATAAACCCCCAAACTATTTTTAATTTGCCCTTTTTACCCTGGAAACCCCTGTTTACAGACGTCACGCTATCGTTTTTGGTTAAACCTAGCCATAAAAAGAAGTAATCGTTTTTAAAATTCGAAATGTCTGTCATTTTTAGCTTAGAATCATTATTGTTGTTTAATATTTAGTTTAAAAAAAAAAAAAAAAAAAAAAAAGACGACTCAAAAAAATTATTCACTCGCATATTTTAAACTTTTAAACAACTTAGGTCACAATGAAAAAATTGGCGTCTGTAAAAAAGTCACGGATATCTACCTCATTGCTATTGTTAATTGTATTTTTATTGTTACTGTCCCATTTTCCCCAATATTTTAGATGATAATCGATCCAAACAAACTTTGAAAAAGAAAGAAAAAAAAACGTTTAAAAGGGTAAATATATGAAAAACAAAATCTCGACCACTCCTTGATGTCTGTGATTTCTGTATCGCAACCCTTGTTATATTACCATGTTTCACCCATAAAGTCTCCCATAAATCCATCTGTGGCCATTCACAGCCATGTCTTGGCACTCAGTGATACATACTTTATGGAGTTTTTGGATCCAAACCAAAAACTCCAAGCTCCAAGGTAAGTATGCGATAATATCTCGTTAAAGTCATAGCGTCTGTAATTCTGCTCTCGCGTGCTCTCATCTCCAGATAGGGTTTTGCTGTTTAAATTTTTTATTTTATTTATTTATTTTTTTAAATACCTTCCTGTTCAAAATGTTTCTTTCCCCAGAAAACTGTGATTTTAAGCTTTCCAATGATGTATCACACATGCATATAGGACAATTTTAAAATTTGGCCAAATTGGGGGTTTCAGAGCGGAACTTCTAATGTAATAAGGGTCGCGATGCAGAAATCGCAGACACCAAGGAGTGGTCGAGATTTTCTTTTTCCTATATTTACCCTTTAAAACGTTTTTTCCAATTTTTCATTGTTTGGATCGATTATGTATCATCTAATTCTAACATATTGAAGAAAATGCGACAGTAACAAAAAAATACAATTAAGCGATGGTTATGAGTAGAGCTGGGAATCTTTGGACACCTAACGGTTCGATTACGATTACGATTCAGAGGCTCCGATTCGATTATAAAATGATTATTGATGCACCCCCCTCCTTTAAAAAAAAAAAAAATTTTTATGTTTTGTAGATTAGTTCCAAAATTGTTCAGAAATACTCTCAGGCTAAACCAAACTACTATTTCAGTATCATGTTAACATATAACAGTAAACAAATATACAAAAATAACAGTAAATAAAAACCCCCAGTCCCCATTCTGTATCAGCAGCTTTAAACTACATTGAATTAATTTAATGTTGTGAATCAACCGTTAAAGTTGTTAAAATTGCTCCCGTTATTCCATAATTTCCCTTTTGTCTACTTTCAACATGTAAAGGTTTAAAAACTATTTTAAAGATAGATTCAAGTCAATATTTTACCGATTTAGGTGTATTTTAGATAAAAAGTTAATTAGGTTCGCTTGGAAGGTTCGCTACAACAGCCTTGCAGGGAAGTGTACTGCTTTAAGATGGCGGCCGTTTACTAACGCCCGCATCTAGCTTCTTTGTATTTGTGCTGCTAACGCTACCAAATCTATATTGCATCTAGTCTTATATAAATGATATCTACCATAACATTATGTGGATGTACTTTGTAGCAGCTTTTCGTCAGCAGTCAGGTATGTTGTTGTTTTTTTTTTTTTATCTCGTGGCATGAGTTGAGCTAGAGCCATGAGTTGAGCATTGGGATTACCTGAGGGGCCGGGTAATGACAAGCATGATGTTTAGCTACTCTCGCTCCGTTCCGAAGACCGCGCGGTGCGCTGAGTGTGTTGTACTTCCGCTATACTTAGCATATTTCAATAATCGGAATTTGGATGTTTGTGAATCGTTCTCGAATCTTCCACGGCCGAATCGCGAATAATCTAAGAATCGGAAATTTTGCACACCTCTAGTTATGAGGTACATATCCGTGACTTTACAGATTCCATATTTTTCATTGTGATGAAATTTGTTTAAAAGTTTAAAATATGTAATTTTTTTTTTTTTTTTTTTTTTTTTTTTTTTTAATGAAATATTAGACAATGATTCTAAGCTAAAAATGACAGATATTTTGAATAATAAATATAATTAATTACCTTTGTGTTATGGCTGGGTTGAAACAAGCGGTTGCGCGACGTCTGTAAACGGGGGTTTCCAGGGAAAAACGGACATATTAAAAATAGTTTGGGGGCTTAATGCGCCATGAATCTGCCATGGCAGCATATATTCGTATTGTTCAATCAAACGCAACAGTTGTTTTGGCTTAAGATACAGCAGTTTCTTTTAAAGAGGAGTGCAAGAGCAGAAACTGCTTTTTCAGTCTTGCGTTTTCCGCCATACGTGTGTGTGTGTGTGTGTGTGTGTGTATAGATATATATATAAAATAAATAAAGGTTTCCAACTATTTCGAAGATTTATATAATAGCCAAAAACCAATGAACTGGTGCTACCAGTGTTAGAGGTACAGTAATTAAATTTCGCCGTATTTTACCGCATTTGGTCGCATTTATCCTCCACATTTATTCACGTTTATTCTCAGTTATTGTGAACACACCATATTTTTGTCCACAAGTAAATGTACCTTAAGGACCATTTCCTGTTAATGTTAAAGCAGTACAATAGTCCGTGTTGGACTCTTGGCAGGTGCCCTGTTTTGCTGTCACAGGAAAATCGTAAATTAGTGAAGTTTCAATACTTCTGCATTATTTACTTCCCTATAAGTGGGCCATGAACATGATTAGACAAAACACAAGGGTGAGTACGCATTGTTTAGCGGAAGGGCGCAAGGATCACAGAGGGTCACAGGTTGCGCCAGAGGCTGACCTAGGCGTCTGGACCGGAGGTGCTGAAGAAGCCTTTTTAGTCTGGACACTTGCCCTTCACGTCCTCCTGACCTCACATCACCCCACGTTCTTGGTATGCTAATTTTCTTACAAATGGAGTACTAGTCCTTCTAAAAAAATTAGCATATTGTGATAAAGTTAATTATTTTTGGTAACGTACTGATAAACATTAGACTTTCATATATTCTCGATTCATTACACACAACTGAAGTAGTTCAAGCCTTTTATTGTTTTAATATTGATGATTTTGGCAAAAGTCAAGAAAAAACAAAAATTCCTATCCCAAAAAATTACCATATTTCATCCGACCAATACAAAAAAGTTTTTTTTTTTTAATAAATACAAAAAAAGTCAACCTTCAATTAAATCAGCTATGCACTCAATACTTGGTCGGGAATCCTTTTACAGAAATGACTGTGTCAATGTTGACTGCTTCTAAATTGTTATGGAGGCCCAGGATGCTTCGATAACTGCCTTAAAGTGCCTGTGACACGAAAAAGCATGTTTATTTCATAATACACGCGGTATTTTATGCTCCTGAATGATATGGACCGCTTGGATGTGTGTGGAAGCGATCGCTATATATATTTAGTTTTTTGAATCCCGCGCCAGGAAAATGAGTGACTTCCGGCTTCGGTCTTGCATTGAGGAGGAGGGCGCTGTGACGTGTACGGTAGAAGACGTCCTCTTCACGCTACAGTGTACTGTTGTGTATGAGGACGAAGGATTCAGCTGATTTTGCGGATTAATACGTTTATTTTTCGCATCACGCCAGCCAAACGGCTGCAGAAAAATCATTCAGTGTGCGGGAGAGGCGTATGCGCCTTTCTGGAGTTTCAAAAGGTTCCCATTCACCGTGGATATTTACTGTGGGACCATTGGACTTACGAGGAAGTGAGTAAACATCTTGTTTTGTATTATGTCAAATACGAATACAATGATTACAAAGTAAACACTACAAAATTCCTTTAAATAAAGGACTACTTACGTTTGATCATTGATAGGCATGTAAAAAGCTCTCCTCATGCTCGTTAGCAGTTAGCTGTTAGCACGTTAGCTGCAACAACAACTCCAGCCACCCTCCTCCCGGGAACGAACTGTAAACTGCTCTCCGCCGGGCGTTTTGCCGATCCGCGAAGACAATCGACAACCGGGTCGTCATGTCAAATAATCCAGGCTAGTTACGTGTGATTTTCCACTTCGAAGACTTTGAAACATCCCTCGGTTCGGGTTAGCATGTCGGCTAGCTGTCACTCCTTCTAATAATAATAATAATACATTTTATTTATAACGCACTTTACATTTGAAAACAAATCTCAAAGTGCACATCGCCAGAAAAAAAAAAAAAAAAGTAGTAGTGGTTTGTTTACATTCTCCGAAGCTGGGGAAGGGAAATGACATATGTCCGATTTAGGTGTCATAAAATATCGTTCGGGAGGTGCGGCAGTAAAGGTGAAGTCGACAGTTTTGACCATTATGTAGTAATTTTGCCATGTCGTCTTGAATAAATTGATTTTTATTATTTCATATTCCATTTAGCACAAGATTGTTATTTGTCTTGACCATGCCATTTATTTAGCAATTGGGGAAAATACTTGGATAAAAAGAATATCCTGTAAAAATATGGAAGTAAAGAGACAGAAACAATGACATTTTGCCGCTCTCTTCGTCGCGTTTTCCTCATTGTGAATAGTTCCCCCTCGACGGGCTGACTGGTCCTTCTCAAGCCATTTATATAGCTATTGGGGAAAAATACTTGGATAAAAAGAATATCCTGTAAAAATGTGGAAGTAAAGAGACAGAAACAATGACATTTTGCCGCTCTCTTCGTCGCGTTTTCCTCATTGTGAATAGTTCCCCCTCGACGGGCTGACTGGTCCTTCTCAAACCATTTATATAGCTATTGGGGAAAAATACTTGGATAAAAAGAATATCCTGTAAAAATATTGGAGTAGAGAGACTGAAACAATGACATTTTGCGGCTCTCTTCGTCGCGTTTTCCTCGTTCTGAACAATTCCCCCGCAACGGGCTGAATAGTAAAACCGATGAGCCCAGTCTACCGCTGACGTCATCCACCTGTTGGGGACGCTAAAGCCCTATAATGGTAGGCGTGGCTAACCGGCAGATTAAAAGACTAATTTCTCGTCATCTGCACTTTGCTAAATTGTTGTATATAGTCAAATCGTCTCAAAATATGATTCTAATTCACATAATAATGCCATTTAAGACTTTTTTTCTGGTGTCATATGCTCTTTAAGCTCATCCACTGGTCTCTCAACTTCCTCTTCACAATATCCCACAGATTCTCTATGGGTTTCAGGTCAGGAGAGTTGGCAGGCCAATTGAGCACAGTAATGCCATGGTCAATAAACCATTTACCAGTGGTTTTGGCACTGTGAGCAGGTGCCAGGTCGTGCTGAAAAAGGAAATCTTCATCTCGATAAAGCATTGCCTTGACCCTGCCCTTGATAAAACACAGTAGACCAACACCAGCAGCTGACATGGCACCCCAGACCATCACTGACTGTGGCTACTTGACAGTGGACTTCAGGCATTTTGGCATTTCCTTCTCCCCAGTCTTCCTCCAAACTCTGGCACCTTGATTTCCGAATGACATGCAAAATTTGCTTTCATCTGAAAAAAGTACTTTGGACCACCAAGCAACAGTCCAGTGCTGCTTCTCTGTAGCCCAGGTCAGGCGCTTCTGCCGCTGTTTCACACATGCCTGTGCATGGTGGCTCCGGATGTTTTTACTCCACACCCAGTCCACTGTTTCTGCAGGTCCCCCAAGGTCTGGAATCTCTTCTCCACAACCTGCCACACTTTTTCCTTCCACAGACTTTCCACTGAGGTGCCTTGATACAGCACTCTGGGAACAGCGTATTCGCTCAGAATTTTTTTTTCTCTGTCTTAGCCTAGTGCTTGACGGTGTCAATGATGGCCTTCTGGACAGCAGTCAGGTCGGCGGTCTTGCCCATGATTGCGCTTTTGAGTAATGAACCAGGCTGGGAGTATTTAAAAGCCTCATGAATCCTTCGCAGGGGTTTTGAATTAATTCGTTGATTCAGATGATTAGGTTAGTATAGCTTCTTTAGAGTGCCTTTTCGTGATTTTTTTCGTATAATTTTTTGAGATAGGGATTTTTGTTTTTTCTTGACTTTTTTTTTGTGCCAAAATCATCAATATTAAAACAATAAAAGGCTTGAACTACTTCAGTTGTGTGCAATGAATCTATATGAAAGTCTTATGTTTATCAGTACATTACATTGATTACAATATGATATTTTTTTTCGAGAAGGACTAGTATATAAGGGTTGTGCCTGGCTTTCGAACTTTACTGATATTTCTGCTTTTCTGTAATTGCTCAGACTAGAGAACTATCAGCCAGATATCTGTAACTGTGGATTGCTTTGTTTATGGAATCAATACACTCGGAACAAATTGCAACTCAAGGTCTGTGACTCTTTTATTTAGATTAGCATTCAGTTATTAGTAGGGCTGTCCCAAACGACTAATTTTCTCCCGATTAGTCAGCCGACTATTTTTACGATTAGTCGACTAATCTAATAATTTTTTTTTTTACTAATTTAGCAATGAAATTTTTGTTGACGCTTATCAATTCACAAAAACATATTGGAACACGTAAATTATTTAAGTACAAATAAACACGTAAATAACAATAATAAATAAAAAAACGAGTTCAATTGCTGATAGAATTAACTAGTGCAAAAGAATGGAATGTAAACAGATTCAGAACACTGACTTCGCCTTTCCAACATGATTCAAAACAATTCTTAAAAAAAAACACCTACCATTAATATTATAGTATAGTACTATATGTAATGGTATTATAATAATTATTCATTGCCAATCATTTTTCATAAAGGGTGTCATTTTAAAGGTATTCTTAGTGTAGAATCTGAATTTTGAAGTATGTGGGATTAACTCCAGAAATCGCTATTTATATGAAGAACATGACATGCTTTTATTTTGAAATGTTCTCCGGAAGTACGTTCGCTAAACCGCTAACTTCAGCTTTACAATCCGCAAAAAACAACAACACTTTTTGTAATTGCATGTAGTGTCAGTAATCGATTATTTTGGTCATTTTTTTCGTTTGCAAATGCTGTTAACCAGCGATTTTTTATGTTTGAAGTGTCACCTTTTAACCGCAAGTTTGCATTCACGAGACGACTGCCAATGTTGTATAGCAGGTTAAAGTAAGTTGCCTTTTTCCCCATTCAACTCAGTGTAGCAGTGCTAACGTTACAGTGTTTAATATACAGGTTTTCTTATTTTGTATGTCTGAACTTTAAGTCTACAGCGTGTTGATAAGAGATTGGAACTGCAGTCTCATATGCCATCAGCACACACGAACCAATGTATGCACGCACGCACGTGCGCAGCCATAAAAGGCAGCCGTGAAAATTACCGGCCTCATTTTTATTTGGCGTGCGATAAATGGACTCATTTGCATATCGTGACAGGCTTAGCAAGTTCAATAAAACATGCCGTTAGTTAGATGGACTTACAAACTGGGTGACTGCGCTTTAGGTGTTTATTTACTGCCGACGTGCAGCCAAGCTTGGCATTGAAGAGACAGGACGAAAGAGTGTACCCTCCTTTGTTTCTTTGAAAAAAGCCAATGTTTTGGACACTCTGGTGTGCTTTCCCGGCTTTGTGCCGCTTTCCCCGCTTACATACAAAGCGTCCGACATTCTGAACTTTCCACGCATATTTTTTTAACCCTTCATTAACTGTCGACGGGATGTTTTGCTCGTCGACGGGTTTACGTCATCGATGACGTCGACTATGTCGACAAGTCGGGACAGCTCTAATTATTAGTATACCTCTCTTCTGAATAATGAACAGATTAAAGATGGGACAGAGTAATCCGGTATCTCTTAATAAGGTCCCGAACTCTCACAGTGGGTATTAAACCTAACACCAGCCTCGGAACAAGTCAGGCTCTGTCTATCATCATTGTGGCGATATAAGTGTAAAAGAAACAACAAGGCATAGCATTTGCTTAATGTTATATGTCAATGTGAAGCAAAGGGCATGTTGTGTGCGCTGTTAGTTACTGGACTATGTACCTGGAGCAGAGGTTGCGCTAGACATTTTCGTTGTCTGTCATTTTGACTGACAGGGTCATAAAAATCCGGTCATAATCTATTTTTACCAGTCACTGAAATTTTTAAAATGATAATGATGACATATTCAATAGTATTTAGTTTTCATTCATTTTTAATTTTGTAACGCTTGCTTGGCGGCGAAAAATTAGACACTGAAGTTGTATTTTTCTCCCTCTTTTTACTCTGCTTACCGCCAGCAACACCAACAAAACAACTCCACTCCCAAAGAAAAAGAGGCAACCATATAGACCCCAATCACCAACGTCACACAATGATCTTAATTGTGGTTGTCAGCCCAAAATCTTCTAAATATATATTAAATGCATCTTACCAGATATAAAATGACTACTACATAGTCTGTGGTGATCGTTTGGTGCCAAGTTTCCTGAGCGAAATATGGGCGCCGCCATCTAGGAAAATGTCTGCTTCGCACTTCCGGTCCGGTTGAGTAGCAGTGTATTAGCAGTGTATTGACGACGATAAAACTACGAAATCAAGCCAGAGCAACCCATGGAATCTTCAAAAATTGATTCAGCACGACCTATATGACACGTAGAAGAGATTGGATAGCAGTTCGTGTCACTTCGTTGATCATTCGTGGACAAAATTATTAACAACGGTCAGCCTGTGTTAACGTGAGGAATGGATTGATACTACGGCCATTAGTGACCAAAATGTGGTGAAATTACAAGTTATATTACATTTGCCGACTGCAGAAGGGCTGACATAGATTGTTTTGTTACAAGGAAATGCTACAAGGTTATGTACATATGATGTTAACACAGTATGTCATTTTTTTTTTTATTGCAGGCATTGATCGCAATAAAACATTTAGACATGATTCCATTTCTTGTTTTTTTTTTTTAAAACGATTGGTGCACTCCAAAACAGGTCAATAAATCACATTTATAAAAGTATTGCAAAAATATCATACGAGAATGTGATATCAGACCGCAGAGCTCCGGAGCCTCGTGAACAAATAGCGACATCACGGAGGCCCTCGGCGGCATTTAGATGTGCTTTTTTCCCGTCCTCGGTAATTCCAGCTCCAATAGCATATATTTAAAGATGCTGCCGTTCACAAGTTCGTAGTTGGATCACGGCGATCTCGGCGAACCACCGTCTGTCACAATTCCTGCCTCTCTCTCGGCCTCTCCCGGGAGTCGAGCTGTCATCATCATTGTGGAACGCAAACGATATATGTTCGATATATGTCCATCAACGTACAAGTCGTCTTCCCTTTTATAACAGCGTTTCCCAGCTGGAAACAAACGAATAAAAACTTGTAACACTTGATTTATGCGGTGCATTCAAACACGATTAGCAACAGGCGGATAGCAGCAGTAGCAGAAGCTAGTTGTTGTAAAAACAATTAAACTTCGTAATTACAATCATCATCGTAATATCAATAGCAAAGGCAACAAGTCGTTTCATGCGCCAGATTTTAGGTTTCGTATTTTTAGAGAACATTACCTTCCATAACAGCGGGGGCAGGACTGCAGGAGCTGTCAGTTTTGTACATCTTCCGTCCCTCCTGTATGACGAGTACGAGCACCCATGGTTTGGAAATCGACATGGTACGAAGCATGAAGGCCTTGGCTTGGTTCTCCACCCGCCTACATCAAAATAACATTCCCGGGATCTTGTATAAAGACCTTCCAACTTCGATTCCACCGCCATTGACTTCAATGGTAAACAGGCGGAAACGGAAGGGGAAGGAAGACATAAGGAAGTAAACCGGTACCTCGAAAACTTGTCTATACACAGGCGGCAATCTAGTCCACCAACTGGATCACGCGCTGGCACACCGGGTGCACCAATAAGAACCTCGCGTTGATGTGTCAATCACGGTGCTGCCGCCAGACCCCGGTGACGCTACAATATTCTGACAGAATAGCCAACGACGTCATGCATTAAGAGAGACAATAGCTAATTAATATGCCACCCTGTGGTCTGGGGTTTGAATTGCAACCTGTCAAAATGACTGATGGACTTCAGTTTTTTCCGTCACCGTTTTAAAAAACCGGTCAACGACGGAAAATTTCCGGTTAACGCGACCCCTGACCTGGAGTATCCATGGTGCTGCAGCTGTTTCCCCTACTTGAGTCAATTTGTATACGCAAAGAGTCGAAAATATGACACTCCGTGATACGGATACCGTACTGTGTTTGCAAATGTTTAATCACATTACTGGTGTTCCCACCCTTAGATGACATTTTGCAAATATTGAAAGTTGCCCTTTCATTTTTACCCTCTTTCCTGGTGAAGTGTAGCCCAACTTTGGAGCGAGTGGTTCTTGGCGCCATGCTAGTTTGATGCGTCTGGACAACGAGAGACACATCGTCACTTGACACGTTCCTAAAGACCTAATGACGCAATACGCGTCTTTAGGAATCGTTAAAGGGATCATTAAGGCTTTTTCATTGTGATGTCGAGGTCTCGAAACACTAGGAACCGGTTTGGAATTGGAATCTGATATTGATTCCCATCCCTACCCCTGTGTCTAGCTAAATTTAGGGTAAAGATTTGGGCTAGAATCAGTTGTCCCCAAAACCTTTTAAACTTCACAAGTGTGACCTATGTTTTTTTTTGTTTTTTTTTGAGAAAAAAAAAAAAACATGAAAATTATCACCAGTTACCTTGCCAAGTAACTAATTATGCTTAGATTAAGGTAACTGAGTTACTAACACAATTACTTTTTGGGAGAAGTAATTTGTAACTGGAATTAATTCTTTAAAGTAAGATTAACAACACTGATCACTACATACCATCACACAGGTTTCCTACAAAGATTAGATTTGACAATGGCACCCACTTCAAAAACAAAAATCTACAGGAAGTGTAAAAAGCATTAGGATTGAAACATACGTTTGAGAGAATGAACAGAAATATTTTGCAAGGCCCACAGTAGGGCAGGGCGGTAAACCGAAAATTTACCGTCACCGAAATTCTTAACGTTGACCGACGTAATTTTGACCATGTCGGTAAATTAATAAAACAAGAAAATATATTCTTTTCATCCTGCTTTGATTCTGTGTTGTTCGTCTATGTTCATTCCCCTTTAAGAAAGCAGTCAATGGGCTTACGTAGGGAGTCACGTGATCATCAAGAAGCCAATCAAACAAAAGCCCGGTAAGCTAACGCTAGCAGCTAACGCTACAAGCAAAACGTGATGGAGTGTGGCTTAAGGGAGGTTCACCAAACTTTCAGCCAACATTTAGTAGACTCTTGGTGGCATCCAGACGGGCTTTCACCTGCTGTCCTCCCTTGTTCTCACGATTTCCGGAGATGGTGCTTTCAGTGCTTTCCACTGGTAGCCAGGCTAACGCTAGCTAGCGGCTAACGCTACAAATGAACGTGATGGGGTCGGATAGCGGCTCTAACCTTGTCGAAACGGCTGAACTTAATGAGTGGATTGGGCACGGACTGCATCTAGCAATTACTATGTGGCGTTATTTTGTATCTGTCTGTGTGTGATTCCTCTGATAGCTTTTGTGATGGTAAAGCATTCAGCATAAAGTACAATCCAACGGCGAAACTTATAATGACCGAGAAATGGCCCCAGCTATTTTTCTGTATGTGCTTATTTCTGTGTCATTATTGCTATCATAAAATCTTAAGCGTTTCATTTGAAGAAGATCAATATAGCTTTAATGAGTGTGCCTCTCTCTGTTTGTTTGGGGGTTCATTTGTGCGTGCATTTATTAAAAAATGCACTGGGGGGGACCCTGAAACCATAATGTAAACACTTGTATTTAATAATTATGTTACAGCAGCCATTAACAATAGGTTGTCTTTTTGAAGTGTACTGTTCAAGCTGCAAGTCATTTGTGTTACAATGACATGTTTGCACAGGCATATTGATTTTGATAATGTACATTGTTCAAGTCATACATGCTGTTATAAATGTTCATACTTGAATTCTTATTGCTTACAATACATTTTTATAAACTTAATGTTTAGACTGCATGTACAAATGTTAAATACAGTATATGAAATTGAATGCTGGTAAATAAATCAACAAGAAACAGTTAATCTATATTTCATGCATTGATTCAGATTTTCAAATATATAACAGTACGCTTGGGCAAATTTATCGTCATTTATCGGTATCGAGATAAATCTGCTCAATTTATCGTGATACATGTTTAAGGCCATATCGCCCAGCCCTAGCCCACAGAGAATTCTGTTCGATTGCTGTATAAACATGGAACCCACCAAATGAAGGATTACTCTCTTCTTTCAGCAGGAAAAAAAAGTTCATATCTTTTTCCATTCTTTAGAAATCAGCATTAGAAAATGGCTTAGTTTGATCAATTTTCAAATATCTGATGAAAAAACAGAAATTGAGCTTTTTGTGAAAGCATACATTTTAAACATAACTTTAACCCAGCTATTTTTTGCTTTAGTTACATCCCTTGCATCTGAATAATGTTTTCCTTTTTACAAAATATCATAAAGAACAAGACAAATATAGCATTGATTGGAAAGTAACAATTTATTTACACATAACTAACTGAGCGATGACGCTGTTGTCGCCGAGATGACACTGTTGTTGCCGCGACAGCCGGGTTAACTTTTCCCTCATCGCTGCCTGTCTCATATACAGTAGATGGATTTTTTTTTTTTTTGTCTCTGCGGGGTCTGCTCGGCGAGCCCCCTGCACTGGTGGTCCCGGTCGTTCTGCTTGGTCGTCCAGTGCAGGGCATCCTGGGCGTCCTCTCGGTTGTTCTGCTCGGTCGTCTGCCACCTGGCATCATTCCGCCGGCGCTCCGACCGTGCGGCCCTGCCTTTCGTTGCTGTTGAATCAGGTTGCGGGTCTTACCAACTGCGCTACTGCCCTCCATTGGCCAGTTTTATTGCTTTAAAATGGATTTTCAGCTTTGTGCTTTGGAGCTTAGTTGAATCAGGACCCAGGGATGTCTTATATGAAAAAAAATGTAAAAGACGTCTAAATATGTCTTTGGGACACTGAAACAATTAAAACGTTTTGGGAGCAAATGAGTTAAAGAAGAACTGGCAGAGGCCTTGGCCTCCTCAAATCTTAATTGGCTACAGGCTCTCCCATTAGCATTAATGAATGAATGAATGTGAGAATGTAATTGAATTCAGCGAAAGGCTGGACTCCTTTTGAATGTCACACAGCAGATCTTTTCCGGCCCCAGCAGCTCCTCTAGGAGTGCAGGAGGGTCCAGGCCCACCCGAACTCAAACAAGTAACATTTCCTTTTTCCTCATATGACAGAAAGGACAGCCTGACATCCCTCCAGATATGAATGACTGCGAACATGTTTGTTTAAAAGTGATTAAACCTAAATGCTCTGAACCCAGGTGGACAGGTTCCCACAAGGTCACTGAGAGGACGTCATTCGCAGTTCGCCTCTTGGGAAAAGGAGACACCTGGTTCTATAACTCGTCTACCAGACCACCAAAGACCCCATCAGGCCAGGCGTTCTCTCCACCCAGCGACCCACCAAGGTCCAACTAAGTGTCAGCTGACCCTTCTTCATTTCATCAATCAGCAGAGGTGAGTTCACGGTATACGAGCAAAATAATCCCAGTGACTCAGCCTGAAACCAGGTAGTCTACTCTAAGGTGCCAAAGAAGTTAACTGCGCACTCAAATAATCAGAGCGATCCCGGAGGCAAAGATGCGAAACTTCACTCCGAGAATGATGATGCACTCCTTCAGTTGGCTTTTTGGCCTCTCCCTACTTTTTATCACATTCGCCGATGACTGCCCAGTTCCGGTATCAACTGAGATCGTGACCAACGGAGCATATGGGGCGGAATCCTCCACTTCAGTCACCACCAGCGGAGAATGTGTATCCATCCCGGGAAACAGACAAGTGACTTTCGAGTTTGATGCTTGTAGATATTATCCGTGTGGCTGGGCTTCTAAAAGTCATTATTATTTGTCTTCTGTCTCATGGTCATACTATACAACTGTGGCTTATTCAGGGAATGACTGGCAGATATCCTGTCAATCACACCCTCATCCTGTGGAATGTGGGAAGATGGCTGACTCCATCTCGTTGGTACGAGTAGGGGCGCTTGGTGCGGGCAACGCCAGACTTGCCTTAACGGTAGATCTCAGAACTTTTAACTTGTCCTCTTTGATCACAACCACGACATCGATGCAGGGCCGTTTTATTCCCACAGTTCCAAATTGTTTAAATTTGTTGTTAACCCCTTATGCTTCTTCTGCAGACTCTATGCCTTTTCGAATATGCCAATCTTTTCCACAAAATCTAGCTCCCCACAGAGTAGGTCAGGCAATTCCAGGACAAAGACCTAATGTACGCGCTCGGTTTACAAACTATTTGTCTAAAGCCGACGCCCTAGAAGTGGCCACTGGAGTAATTAATCTTAATGCCAATTCATGGCTAGAACGGGCTTCAGCAGCACAATTAGCGTTCCCCCATTCTGATTGTTTAGTGTGTATGGTTGCTAGACCGCTCATGCTGCTAGTTACCCCTCCTATTGATTCCATTCATAATATGTCATGTATTTTGCCTTTGATGTCCCGAGACGTTCCACCGACTGATTGCATACAATGGGACTCAATCCATCCATTATCCCCAGCAGATGCCCCAGTTCCAATGTTTCATGCCAGCTCAGTTTCATTAAACTCGACCTGTTTCCATAAGGATTCTACGAGGCAGGGCGAACGTAACGTAAACGTAGGAGGGTTGCCCTCTTCCTTATGTCGAACCATAGTAACGCTCAACGAAACAGACGGTTCCGAGTCACTGACAAAAGCACGAGCCGATGTATGGTGGTTTTGTGGGGGTACCAGACTGTTTAATGTACTTGCACCCAAGTGGTCTGGAACTTGCGCTTTGGTTTCAGCCATATATCCAGCTCTGGTCGCTCCTTTAGCAACGCACTCCGAAATACATTCATTAACAACATCTAATATTTTATCACGTCATAAGCGAGCACTTCTAGACACTACTCATCCGTTTTTCGGTTCACAGGTTTACATAGACGCAATTGGGGTTCTCCGTGGTGTTCCTGACGCATATAAGTCAGTAGATCAAGCCGCAACAGGATTCGAAAACCTGCCTATATCAGCCATTTTACCTGTCAGCCCCAATAAGAACGTGGACCGAATTAATTACTTGCATTATAATCAACAAAGGCTCGCCAATTATACTCGGGGTGGATTTGAGGCTGTGTATGAACAATTAGCCGCCACTTCCCCTTTGACTTTACAAAGTAACCTTGCAGTTGATATGTTGTTGGCAAAAGAAGATGGAATCTGTTCCATGTTTGGTGATCAGTGCTGTACGGTCATTCCCAATAACGCTGCCCCGGACGGTTCATTAACTGCTTCATTAAAAAAGTTACAATCTCTTTCTAATACAATGAAGTCACACTCTGGAGTGGACACTAGTAACAGCATTGTAATTGTTGCTGTCTTCGCGCCTATTTTAGCTATGTGCGTGTGTTGCTGCATCCCTTGTGTCAGGTCACGGTGTAAAAAAATCGTTATTACTGCAATAGAAAAGCATAATTGTGTGAAACCACCACCTTACGTTGCGGCAGAACCGTTAGCCCCTACAACTGCACCACAACCACCACCTTACGTTACGGCAGAACTGTTGGCCCCTACAACTGCACCACAACCACCACCACCTTACGTTACGGCAGAACTGTTGGCCCCTAAAACTGCACCACAACCACCACCTTACGTTACGGCAGAACTGTTGGCCCCAAGAACTGCACCACCCTACCCCACTGATGACCCTGCTGGTACCTTTCTTTGATATTCTTGCTTGTTATTGGATTCTCACGAATCCAAAAGGGGGATACCGAAAAAAAAAATTACTGTATCATAGCATATTGGCCATGCCCATATTAGGCCATGTTTTTGTACTTCAATATTACCTTCGAACCAGCTAGAACCGGTTGTCAAGGTCCTCAACTTAAGATGTTTTCCTGGTGGAAAATAGTAAGTTTTGGTTTCGTCCTTACAGTATGTTTCGATTTTGTCCTGTCAACAGTGTAAAAGACTTGCCTCGTATTGTTTTGACTCACGCATTTGTATGATCACAACTTTGGTCTGTATCACATTTGTATCCAGAATTTTCTGTTTATAAAACCTTCAAAGGAAAACCTCAGCCTCTGATTTACAGCATTCTCACCACCCAAAATTCAACAAACACGCGAAGGAAAAAGGGGGGAAAAACTCCATCCTTCAACAATACACATCAATGAGGAAGGTCATTTGGAAATGCCACTAACTTTCAGAGAACGTCCACATCTTCCAAATAACAAACAGCTTGCAATAATGCGACTGAAGCATTAGACGACAAAAATGGAAAGAAATGCTAAATGCAAAGAGGACTATATGAGATTCATGAAATGTCTTTGAGGATGGTGATGCAGAAGAAGCTGTAAATTAGGGTGACCGTATTTTCATTTACAAAAGAGGACACTCGTCCCGGCCTCGTGATGCTTGAATTTTACTCAACGTTCATTTAAAGATTCCTTTATCATTTTAATATATTTAAACTGTGCCTCCTCCGTCTGGTTAGAAAAATTCAGTTTTATGTATGGTGGAAAACACAAAGGTGACTTGAAGTTCCGCTCTGAGACCCCCAATTTGGCCAAATTTCAAAATTATTCTATATGCATGCGTGATACATCATTGGAAAACTTAAAATCTGTTTTCTGGGGGAACAAAAATTTTGATTAAATTAAAAAACAAAAGCCCTTTTTTTTTAAACAGCAAAACCCTAACTGGAGGTGAGAGCATGCAAGAGCATAATTAAAGACACCATGATTTTAATGAGATTTTATCATGGACTTGTTTCGATCCAAAAACTCCATGTAGCATGTATCATCAAATGTCAAGACACAGATGTGAACGTCTACCGCTGGATTTTTGGGGGATTTTGTGGATGAAACATGGTAATATAACAAGGGTCGTGATGCAGAAATCGCAGACATCGTGGTCGAGATGTTCTTTTTCATATATTTAGCCTTTTAAACTTTTTGGGGAAAAAAAATCTTTGTTTGGATCAATTATTTATCATCTAACATTTTGGGGAAAATGCGACCGTAACGAAAAAAATACAATCAAGCGATAGTTATGAGGTAGATATCTGACTTTTTTTTTTTTTACAGATGCTAATTTTTTCATTGTGGCGTAATTAGTTTAAAAGTTAAAAATATGCGAGTTTTTTTTTTTTTTCTTCCAAACTAAATATTAGACATCAACCATGATTCTAATCTAAAAATTGATTGACTAGTTAGCAACTCGTGTATATTATAAAGTAGAGTTCATGTCGATCCATTTGAGTGGAACGAACCAACACAATTTCGCTCAGCCAATACAGCCTATCTGTCTCCTTGTGCCCTACGATTGGCTTCCAGTTCAAGGTGTACACCACCTACTGGCCATAGTTAGCTAAGATAGGCTCCCGCACCCCCGAGAACTTCATGAGGATAAGTTGCGTGGAAGATAAATGAATGAACAAATGATATATTAATTTAGTATGAAGTAGACTTAAAAGTCAAATCCACTTGTCACAAGTGCAGTTGACCCTCATGATACTAGCACCACACCTATGGTCACGTGAGAAAATGAATCCCATTATGCGAGCAGATTTTCATGATACGGGTGACGGGCGAAATCCAGAAAAGCCCCTCTCTCGCTTGGCATGTCCGAGTGCGGCATCACACCGTGTGGCGTACGAGCATCTCACAACAATAGAATCCCCCATCTGTCTACCTGCCGCTCATCCTCGTTGTCTCCGATGATTGAATTTTGTGCATCTGATTTGTGCTAACAAGTGAACATGAACCAGTGTATGAACATGCAAAATTCAGTGTTGTTCATGTCATGCTATCTTCTTTTCCATTCGGCGTTTCCCTTCATTTGCTTTAATATTACGGTGTATGCAAGGGGGTAGGTTTGCATCGGGACAGTAGGGACAACACTGCCAACTTTTCAGGAAGCTCAAATTGTCCCCACCAACTTTTAAGCAACCTTATTTGCATTGTACAATGAGTTCAGTTAAATAGGTAATTTAGATTGTCTTCCCCATATGTTTTAGGGATGGAATTGACCCTACCATTATTAAGTGAATTATTTTCTTCATGCTCTGACTTACATTTACCCCTTTTCACTTGCTGAATGTTCCAGTCCATCGCCCCCCCTCCCCATTATATTACATGCCGCCTCCTCCGCCCCCTTCGAAGAGGAGTGAAATTAGAAGGGGTTTTTTTCAGGCAGCAGCTGCAGCCACTCTAAGTAATGTAAAAAGACACCAATGTTGTGGAGGTGGGGAACATGCCACAAATGTTGTAACTGAGAGTCCAACCTGCATCAGAATTAGCATAACATTAAACTGTGTAAACTTGCTAACCTGCAAAACTTGAGTATGAAACTGTTAGAGAGACGTGTCCTCCTCAGGGCCGGCCCAGCCTATACGCAGACTATGCAGCTCCATAGGGCCCCTGACCACGAGGGGGCCCCCAATCTGTCAATTGTTTAATTTATATTCTATTTTGTTTACTACAGTTTGCTTTATTTGACTTTTGTGAGTTTTGATACTTGATTACAAGCTTAAAAAATAAAAGTCCCTCCTTCTTTCTTTCCTCTTTTAGAAAAAGGTTTGGCGCTATCTACTGTAAGTACTGACAATCATCTAGGGTGAGAAGTTTGAAGTATGCATTGCAACAAAATCTGTTTAATATACAAATATGGACTTATGGGTTGGATTGCATGTATGGGTTTCACAGTACACTGTGACGAAATGGTGGGCCAAAAATATGGGCCCCTTTGCATTATTTTGCTTAGGGCCCCCAAATGGCCTGGGCCGGCCCTGGTCCTCCTGTATGTTTTCTACTGTTAGCCAGTGTTGTCAATCTTACTTTTCAAAAAGTAATCAATTACAGTTACAAATTACTTCTCCCAAAAAGTAATTGAGTTAGTAATTCAGTTACTTCATTGTAAGAGTAATTAGTTACTCAGCTAAGTAACGGATGTTACTTTGCATGTTAAACACATTATTACATTATACGTTCTAGAACATCTTTCACATCAAATATCTTTATTAAATGATTGCATTGAACTGATTATTTCATTCCAAAAAATAAAACCTTAGGCCACCATTGATACATTAAAAAAACAAAAAAATTCACTTATGAGTGTAATGGTATACAATGGTATATAATGGTGTACTGTTGTAATGAACCTGCACTGAACCGTGACCCCCGTACCGAGGTACGTACTGAACAGTGACTTGTATGTATGGTCATACCCCTAATATATATAGATATATTTTTCAATATGGAGGTGAGGCTCTGAATCTCCTGCTTCTCCTGTCTTTGCTCTACTCATTTTGATTAAAAAGTATCACACAAGGTTCATGGATCTGTCATTCAAGAAATGTTTATTGTTTTTGTTTTGCCATGGACTTCATCACCTATTGACATGATATATTAAGGATTTAGCCTAGGTTTTTTTGGCTGTGGAACGAATTGATCGAATTGTAATGTATTCTTATGGGAAAATCCCGCTCGACATACGACCATTTCGACTTACAAACTAGGTCCTGAAACAAATTAAATGCGTATGCATAGGTACTATATATAGTACATGTAGTATATATAGTAGTATATATAGTATATATAGTATAGTATATATAGGTGTTGCATAAATGCATGAGTTCCCCCATATGCCCTCTAGATGTCAGGATTTAGCTTGCACATTAATAGGTACCATGTCTGCTTTTGCAGCTGCCTTGTTTAGCGCAAGCATATCTCAGCTACTGATTGTTGTGTAAATTAATCAAGCGAAAGAATTGAAGAATGGGGTTGAGGTCAGACAGATAACACAGATAAGTCTGAAAGCCAAACCAGTACATGTGTCCAAACAGGAGAAGGGACCAATTGTTAAATCGGCGCAGTTCTGCAGTGCACCGTCAGCAGCAGGGCAGAAAGGATGTGGAGTCATTAGTCTCCAACTTAAATGCTTTCCTGATGAAAGATTGATCGTTGTTCAGGGAGAGGTGAGAGCGTTGGCGTCGCATTCATAACTTTCCTCGTTGGTGGTGTTACAAGTCTTCAAACTGTCTTAAGGCTTGAGGTAGAATATTGCTTTGTGTGATTCACTTAGGCGTGGAATAAATGGAAGCCCTGCAATATCAAGTAAGATGCATATATAAAGAAAATAATCTTAAAAGGATTCAGATGTTATACATAACAGGGTTGTATGAGGTTGAGTAACACATTCAATCAAATCTAACCAGTGTATAAACATATTTAAAATAGAAAACTGTCTGATAATGTCTTGTGTAACGACTTTATTTTATTATTTTTTTTTAAATGATATAGGCCAATCGTTCACCATTAAGAGCATTAACCACATAAAACACTCTTACTTCACCTACTATACACATACCTGTCAAGTTGTACGGTTTCGGCATAATTTGTACAAGTGAGCACTGATTTTTAAATGTGTACGCCGTACGATCAAAATCTGTACGTTTTTCGTGCATTACGTTTTTTTTCTCTGTTCGGATTTTGTCACCGTTTCGGCAACAAGACAATGTGCGTTACTATCAGTGTTGTTAATCTTACTGAAAAAAAGTAATTAATTATAGTTACAAATTACTTCTCCCAAAAAGTAATTGCGTTAGTAACTCAATTACCTGAATGTAAGAGTAATTAGTTACTTGGCAAAGTAATTGGTGATAATTACTTTTTTTTTTTCCCCTCCCAAAAAAAAAAAAAAAAAAAAAAAAAAAAAAACATTGGCCAAACTATGTGAAGTTTTTTGTGAAGGTTTTTGGTACAATTGGCCCGAGCCCAATTCTTTACCCTAATTTACCCTTTACCCTGAATCAGCTGTTAAAAGTTGTTAAAATTGCTCCCATTATTGCATTAGTTCCCTTCTCTCTACTTTCTACATATGAAAGTTTTAAAACTGTTTCATCATTTAAAGATAGATTCAAGTCAAGATTTTGCCGATTTAGAAGTTAAAAAGTTACTTAGGTTCGCTAGGAAGGTTCTCTACAACAGAGCCGTCCTAAAAAGTACTGCTTTAAGATGGCGGCTGTCTACTAACTCATTTAGTGCCATGTCTGTCATTTTGCATCTAGTTATATCTATGTACAGTACATGTGATATCTATCATGTCTACCATATCTACCATAACATACGCGCGTAGTTTGTACTAGCTATCAGCTACAACATGTATTATTGGAGCTACCTAGCATCGCGTTTGCTCGGCGTCACAACTTTCTTGCCTCCTCCATACTCCTGCTCCGTCGTCTCGGTGAGTCCATCTCCCTCAGACTTTTCGACCAATATAGTAACGCATAGTAACGCATGCCTTTCCGTCCTCAGTAACGGTAATGGCGTTGCCAAGATGAGAAAAGTAATTAATTAGATTACCCACTACTGAAAAAAATAACGCCGTTAGTAACGCCGTTATATTGTAACGCCGTTATTAACAACACTGGTTACTATGCGTTACTACCAAGGGCGTAGGTTTGCATAGGGATGGTAGGGACAAACACTACCAACTTTTCAGGAAGCTCAAATTGCCCCCACCAACTTTTAAGCAACCTATTTGCATTATACAGCACATTCGACATATTTACGTAAAATAAATGCTAACTGCCCGTTTTGTTTTCTTTTAACCAAGAATCGAGAATGTTTTACATCCATATCTATAAGGAATTTAGGGATTTAAGCATTTATTTACCAGAATTTTCAATGTAAAAAGCTCTTTGTCTGTGTTTCCACTCGGTCAGCGTTGATGGAGATAGGCCCCCTATTAATCGGCCCTGTGTCCCGTAAATACAGTGGGGAGAACAAGTATTTGATACACTACCAATGGGAAAACCCATTGGCAGTGTATCAAATACTTGTTCTCCCCACTGTATATTATGAAGTCTATGCCTGTATTTGTCAGCGCCACCTGATGTTAGGGATGTTTTTTTTTTTGTTTGTTTGTCCTTTTTATGGTTAAAAATAGATGAAAAAAAGATTCAAACGATAGCGGATTTAACTTTGGGGATTAAATATATATGTTGAAAATGTTTTTTTTTTTTTTTTTTTTTTTTTCGGTTAACATGGTCACCACCTGACACCTTGCTTGCGACCGGGTCACGTTGGATAAGGCACTATTGAAAACAAAAAGTTAACTGTTGACAGAGGAGGCGTTAACATGGCGCAAAAACAAATTCGCAATTTTTTTCTTTCCAAAAACAGCGACATTTTCTAAAATTTAATTCGTGGTCGACAATAAAGATGATTACGATCATTAATAATAATACCCAGCGAGGAAAAGTTTGCTTCAGATTTAGACCGTGGAGAACTTCAAATAGCTTGCATTGTAGCCATATTCATTGAGCTGCCACCGTGCAGAGCGCTGTTGGATATTCGTGTGCAATTTTTTTAGATTTGTGAAAAGGGGGTGTTAAACTGAGGCTTACCTGTGTTTATCCGTCCAGCTGTGGGGATTTGCATTAATACATGGGCGCTTTATATCCAATACAAAAACTCCAACACAAACTGTAGGTGAAATAGAACTTTGAATCTTTGTAGTAGCCTAGTAGTAATACGTCAACTATCTAGCATGCGTGTGTCCTGCCATTGAGTACGCCTTGTATGGAGAATAAGCGTGAGCATGACAAATTTGGATCGAAACGGCTGTTTTTCTGACGAGAAAAACAAGACTCTCAGCATTGCCTGCTGTGAGTGACTTCCAGCGCCCCTATTATTTCCCCTACTGTGCCGCTACACCGAATTCTAGGTGTCCCCCAACTGTCAAACCTCACTTTAACCACTGCATACAACCCTTAAAGTGATCCTCGATTTTAAAGACATGTAGGCTCTAACAAACCACAATTGTTCTCTTGTATTAAAATATGTCATTAGAAACACATAAAATGTTAAATCAATGGCAATATTTTATAATATTTAGTGCATATTTTGACCGATAGTTGGCGCCATGTTCTGCGGGCGCGGACTGATGACGTAGATGATATTTTTCCAATCGTGTAGCGTGTGTACAACAATTGTGTATTGCTGGCTTAACTCGCGAAGTAAAATGCCACGATGTGCTGCTTATGGATGCAATTTCGAATCAAATGGAAACAAGTAGAGTGATGTGAGTCTCCACAAATTTCCTGTTGACAAGAAGAGGAGAAAGGTTTGGGAAAATGCCTGTAGACAAGCAAATCTTACCAAACAACCAAGGCTTTATTCTCGCCATTTTTCTCCTACCGCGTTTGAGGATTTTAGTCTACGACAACTAATGAAAGATCTCACCGGAGCGGCTAGATATAAGTGCAGACTAAAACCGAATGCTGTTCCAACTATTTCCCAGCACAAGAAGCCTCAGCCTGCTCGGATATCGAGTGAAGTGCGCACAATGAAGCGAGACAGACGAGACACTCTGGCCGCCCTCTTAAGCACCCAGGCCGCTCCTGCCGCTACAGCGGGAGGCGAACCTTCGGGCGTACCGCTAGTCACAGAGGAAGCTAATAATTCACCTCTACTGTCAGTTCATCAGGCATTAAGTGTGTGTGTTCAGTATTCACCTAATATGAGTGATGCTGCCACTCAAACTGATCAAAGCACGTCCAATGCAATTCATTCAATGCAACACAAATGTCCCAACCCCATTGATAAAGCAATAAATTCTCATCAACGCCGGAATGGCATACATGTGAAGTCAAAATCCATTTTAGGGGACTCCCTCTGAAAGCTCATCGCGAGAATGGCAAGAGTGCCAAACAGTAATCAGAGAAAAGGGTGGGTACTTTGAAGATACTAGAATATTACACGTTTGTAGTTATTTCACCTTTTTTCTAAGTACACAATTCACATTTGCATGTGCATTTGTAGCAAGTTATAACAGAATTCACCGGCGGAAATTATGTTGGCACGTTGTGTGGTTGGGGGGGGGGGTACTTTGTGAAGGGAACAGCTGGAAATAACGTTATCTTCCGCGGGTCGCATGCCAGACAGACATTGCTATTTCTTGCAGCCAAAATGTCAATAAAACAACGCGGATTAGCTCCGTGGTTTGATACTCCGACTCCTTCCCTAGCTCGCCACACATTCATAGTTTTATTGCCTTCAGTGAGAGTTTATAATGTCAATGGTCATGAAAATAAAAAGGCACGAATCCCAAGGTGTTTTGGCCTGTACTGTATGTAAAGCATACGACAGCTCTGGATGCTAACAATCTACACAATTATATTGGAATAAGTTGTACTGTATGTAAAGCACACGACAGCTCTGGATGCTAACAACCTACATAATTATATTGGAATGAGTTTGATGACGCAATAACTCACCTTGAAGATCTGCTGACAAAAACCTGAGTTCTCGTCAGCATACGCTTTCTCGCTCCGTTGTCATCGAGATGCACTTGCCGCAAGTACACCAGAAGTTTAGCCCAACTCTTGCCTCATCAAGTATTTCTTGCTCTGCATTTCGCCTTTGCTGCTCGTCTTGTGAACGACCGACATTGCTGTCCTGCTCTTCACTTTTCCGCTCTGGTTCAAATTGGAAGGGACGAACCGACGACATGTTGGGATAGCTAATGAATGACACGCTGAAGTCCGGCAGCGGGATTTGTGACGTCACAGCACTGCGACGTCAACAACCATGGCGAACAATCAGTTAAAATAATTTTACAAATTTTATTAAAACGAAAACATTAAGAGGGATTTAGTGTCAAATTATTATAACTCATACTAAGATGTATCTTTTAAGAATTACTTGTCTTAAAACTAGAGGATCACTTTAATAAATCGAATGGGTCTACAAAGCAATAGTTACAGTCATAGACTTCATAATGTATTGACATGACACATTCCCCATTCACTGCGTTACGCCTTACCGAAGGGGGATGTCCCACACTCCGCTTCATGTATTAGCAGTCCGTCACATGCAGCGATCTAATGCCGGATTTAGGTTGAAAAAGTACGAAACTGTACTGCATACAAACAGGAATGATTGTCTCAGGAGTGATTTGTTCAAGGATTCAAGGTAATCATTATATTTTTCGTACCATGCATGCATTTTGAAACGTTGTGAAACAAATCAATGGTAGGAATGAGCAGCTACAGCATTTGCATTATACTTTGTAATATTTACGTAAAATAACTGCTAACTGCCCATTTTTTGCTTTTAACCAAGAATTGAGACTGTTTCACGTCCATATCTTCAAAGAGATCAGGGATTTAAGCATTTATTCAAAAGAATTCAACGGAAAAGCTCTTTGTTTACATATGGTGGCCGCTAATTTGCTTACCGGCTAGCATCATAGTTCGCAATTTGTATGTAAAATAAACACTAACTGCACGTTTTTTTGGCTTTCAACCAAGAATTGAGAATATTTTACGCCCATATCTATAAAGAATTAAGGGATTTATTTATTTGTTCACAAGAATTTAACAGAAAATGCTCTTTGTTTACATATGGCGGCCGCTAATTTGCTTACGGACTAGCATCATAGTTTGCAATATTTAGGTAAAAGAAATGCTAACCGCAGGTTTTTTTTTTTTTTGCTTTTAACCAAGAAACAAGACTGTTTTACGTCTATATCTATAAAGAATGCTGGAATTTAAGCATTTATTCACAATAATTTAAAGGAAAAAGCTCTTTGTCTTTAATATGGCGGCCGCTAATTTGCTTACTGACTCGCAGCATAGTTCGCAATATTTACGTAAAATAAATGCTAACTGCAGTTTTTTTTTGCTTTTAACCAAGAATCAATACTGCTTTACATCCATTTATATAAAAAATTCAGGCATTTAAGCATGTATTCACAAGAATTTTCAACAGAAAATGCTTTTTGTGTTTCCACTCGATCAGCTTTGATGGAGATAGGCCCCCTATGAATCGGCCCCACGCCCCGTGTCCCGTCAATACATTATAGAGTCGATGTTACAGTATATGCAAACATGGTGGAATTCAACACACAATGGACAAGTTATGCTGCAAGTCAGGCCATACAACAATGTGGAAACTTGCAGTCAAAGGGACTGAATCTTCAGCCACCTACCAGATTAGAGCGGACAGGTCACGTTTGTGTTTACCCATCTATTCACCTCTTAGAGACAAGACAAACACTATTTGCAAGTTTATGACAGTCAGTTTATTCTAAATCGGACCATAGTTTTGGGTTTCCTGCAACACCTCTTCCTGGTGTGGTAAAGAAAAAAAAAAAAACTGCTTACGCAAATAAGCCTGGGGAGAAGTCACGAGGAGCCAAAGGTGAGCCGTCTGTTCCCATATTTCATAAGAACCATTGTTTAACCGCAATCTTATTCCTTGCCATGCAAAGTAGTTTCCCTCCTTGCAAAATTGCAGGACAAAAATGTTTAGCAAAGCAAAGTGGGGGAAGCTTCTCCACAAACAACGTTTGTCCCAGAATCGCATCGTTCTCAGCCAAAACGTGGTCATCAACATCATACGTTAAATGTGTTGCAGCATTCCATTGGAGAGAGTAAAGAGAAATTCCTCAAAAATAAACATTTATGGTTGTTTGTTTGTCATTAACTTGTCTGCTGTTACAAATACCAGTTAGAACACTCACTGACATCCAGAAACAATTCATTTTCACCTATTTGGGGAGAACAAGGTTGTTTGTCTCAGTAGTTGTTTATCACACTTGCTAAAACTCGACCACCAGACGGCTGTGTTGAGCAATATCAGTGTTGAAATGATCAGAAGTGCTCTTTTTGAAGACTCAAGTTTGAAAAAAGACTTTTTGAACACCAAATCAATTTTTATACAGAAAATAATTACAGTACATCTGAATCAAATGATTATAACAATATATTTGAGAGAAAAAGCATGTTATTTTGCCTCATTCAAATCTTAATATCTGAACATTTAAATATGCAACTAAAGTGCAATCACATTCGTAAATGAACGGCTTCTGGTTTTTGAAATGTAAATAAACCAATCTATTGTGGTATAACAACAAAATTGCAATAACTGCATTAACCATCAAAGTGAAGTCTAACTGTAACTGTAGTCTTGAAACAAATCTGAATAAGGAAAAACATTGCAATAAAATAATGCAAACTGGTTAAACTTGTGAGTAGTTGAGATCTGTCATGACAGGACATTGCTTCAATGATATCTGGGGCCATCTAGCTGCGTGAATGGGTATAATGTCTACACCGCGAATGTAAGACGACCCCGACTTTTTCAGTCTTATTTAAATGCAAAAAACACTGTCTTATATTCGGGCCAATACAGTACTTTGAGATTAAAGTAGTTGTATTTTTATGTACGGCCAATGTGGGTGAATTAGCTGCTATGTACTTTAAATAACGCTTCGCCTCTCAGGTAAAATAACAATATAGTGCATCTCGTGAGTCTATATTTTTTAATCTTTTTCATAAATAAGGAAATAGTTTATCATTTGGCTCACCTGCATCAAATTATAATCAATGGAAGGACTTGCACTTCACCGTAGCTCCCAGGCCTAGTTTTTCGTTCTTAACGTAATAGTGAATTTGAACAATATAGTGCATCTCGTGAGCCTATATTTTAGAATCCGTTTCATATGTATCCTTCATCTTTTGGCTCATCTACATCAAATTATAATCAATAGAAAGCTTTATAGGCCTACTAAGACTTTGTTACAGCTCCTAGCTAAAATTAGATAATTTACGTAGTTTTACATATGTATCATAATAATTTTAAAAAATGGAACTACAAGATTAAATTTGTACGATTACTTCGAGATTGAACTAGTTGTATTATTATGTACGGCTAATGTGGGTGAATTAGCTGCTATGTAATTTAAATAATGCTTCGCCTCTCCGGTAAAATAACAGTATAGTGCATCTCGTGAGTCTATATTTTTGAATCTGTTTCATAAATAAGGAAATCCTTTACCATTAGGCTCACCTGCATCAAATTATAATCAATAGAAGGATTTATACCAGTACTTCATCATACCTCCCAGCTAAAGTAAGCTAACTTGATTAGTTTTACGTACCTAATGTAATAGTAAATTGGAACAATATTGTGCATCTCGTGAGCCGATATTTTAGAATCTGTTTCATAAGTAAGGATATCCTTTTATCTTTTGGCTCACCTACATCAAATAATAATTAATAGAAGGATTTATACCAGTACTTCATCGTAGTTCCTCTCTAACGTAAGCTAATTTACTTAAAGTACTTAGTAGCTAATTTAGCTACATTAGCCGTACCTTGATAATACGACTTCATTCTTGTACTAATAGTAATACTCATACCAAAACTAACACTAATAGATTTTCTTCTCGTACTAATCATTGCACAACTTTTTTATCGTACTAAAAGTAGGGCTTTTTTTTCTTATACCAATAGTATGACTTTATTCTTGTACTAATAGTACGTATTACAAAAAAAAAGGACTTCATCATTATTATGTGCTTTTACACAATAGTTTTCACTAGCAAGCTAGTTGCTTGCCAGTTGTTTGTTTAGCTTTTTGCCAAAAACACAAGCTGGGATTTGTTATCATAATTTGGATGACAAACCATCAACAGTTCAAAGGATTCAAATGATTTTTAATTTCACTGTACATGACACAGCGAATATTTTCCCCCAGCAGTTCTCAGTTGTGTACACTGTAAAAATGGGTGTTTTATATATTTATATAAATTATTATAATTATTATTATTATATTTTTTAAAAATCTAGTTTAAAGCAGTAAAGCACAACAGTGGGCACACCAATTCTGCATATCTAGAGAGCGCATGGCCCTATGTCTATCATTACTTTGTTTCAGACAGTGAACAACTATCATACAAGATGTTGATGTTCATTTCTGGACAGTGGACACAGTTTAATTTTTTCGTTTATTACCACTAAATGGGTATTTAAACTGTTAGATATGGAATCAAAACCTGACAAATGGATGTGCCCTGTTCTGATAAAGCAACATTGTAAACCTTTTCTAATTTATTGTATTCTTGTTTATTAAAATACCGGGGATTATTTAAAAAAAAAAATAATAATTTTTTAAATCAAATTGTCAAATCCAAATTGAGATATTTAGCTTCCATGTAAAAAAATAAATGACTGTTCTTAGATTTTTTTTCTGTACACTCATTAATTTTCACATATAGTATTTAACCACAATAGCCAAAAATTTCACTCAAGTAAGAGTAGTGTTACTTTAAAAATAATATTACATAATAAGTAAAAGTAAAAGTAGTCATTCAAAAAATGTACTCAAGTACAACTAAAAGCGATTTGTTGAAAATGAGTGACATTGTGAGTAACTGCTTATGATGTTTTTTTTGTTTTTTTTTAACAATTGAATTTTCCCCCAGCACATAATTATCAATATGAACTGTTAATATTATACCTATTACATCACCAGATTAAGCCAAAAAAAAAAAAAAAAAAAAAAAAAAATTAAAAAAAAATCAAATTGTCAAATCCAAATTGAGATATTTAGCTTCCATGTAAAAAAATAAATGACTGTTCTTAGATTTTTTTTCTGTACACTCATTAATTTTCACATATAGTATTTAACCACAATAGCCAAAAATTTCACTCAAGTAAGAGTAGTGTTACTTTAAAAATAATATTACATAATAAGTAAAAGTAAAAGTAGTCATTCAAAAAATGTACTCAAGTACAACTAAAAGCGATTTGTTGAAAATGAGTGACATTGTGAGTAACTGCTTATGATGTTTTTTTTTTTTAACAATTGAATTTTCCCCCAGCACATAATTATCAATATGAACTGTTAATATTATACCTATTACATCACCAGATTAAGCCAAAAATAATAAATTAAAAAAAAAAAAAATCACTGAAATCTGGTGAGAGCAAAAAACATACAGAAATAAAACGTCATTCGTCCGAAGCGATGAGTGCTGAGATTATTTCTTATTATAAAATTACAAGGATCATATCTTAGAGTTTCCGTGGTCAATCAGTGCCAAATAAAAACTGGAAGAGAGGTTAAAATCCACGCTTTCGAGTCATGTTGACGGCAGCGTTCTATGTCAGATACTTTTTTTATGGTGCTTTAAAGCAGGGGTCCCCAACCTATTCCACTAAGGCACACTGTGGGTGCAGGATTTCATTCTTACCAAACAAGATGACAACACTTTTTCCCCAATCTGGTGTTTTACAAGTGCAATCAGTTGATTGCAGTCAGGTGTGGCTTGTTTTAGCAGAAGCCTCATTGGTTCAACTGTCTCTGCTGGATCGGCTGGAACAAAAACCAGGACCCACAGTGTGCCTTGAGGACTGGGTTGAAAACCCCTGCTTTAAAGGGTACTGCGGATAGAAAGACATTTAGTTCTTAAAAGATAAATGTTAGTACGAGTTATAATTATTTGATATTAAAACCCATCTTAATGTTTTTGTTCTAGTAAAATTTGTAAAATTTTAAATCCAAAAATAAACTAGTAGGTCGCCATTGTTGTTTACGTCACAGGGCGGTGACGTCACATGGTCACGCTGCCATATTTTAACTATGAAAGGTAGTGATTTAAATACATCACAAGGTGTCAATGGCTAGTTTTAAATTAATAAATGATCAAGCCAATGAGTGCGTTTTGTCCTTCGACTGATTCCGTAGTTTCCTGTTTAGTGCGGTCTATTGTGATTTATGTTCATTTGTGTCTTCACAACAAACAAGACTCCTGATAATGGCTTCCAGCATCATAGTTTGTATATTGTGACTAAATATTGCCATCCAGTGTATTTTGTTGAGCTAAACGAGTTGCTAAAATGTTTAAATAGAGTTTGACCAAAGTCTGAGTATGTTTTATGTGTATTTTACTGTTTTATTCTTAGTCTTTTTCATTTTATTTATTTTCTTTTTTGCCAATGTGCACTTTGAGATTTGTTTGTCAAATGTAAAGTGCGTTATAAATAAAATGCATTATTATTCTAATTATTATTTTGCATATCTATTTTGATTGTGAATTTGTGGATGCCAGTTCTCTTTGCATTGTTGTTCAACTGTGTGAGAATAGGTTCTCATTCATACAGATTGAAGCACTTTTCTTTTTATGAACATTATTTTTTGAGAGAAATGACTATTATTTTTGCTGTATTTTCACTATGTGATACTTATGTTTGTTGTGAAGGAGTTGCCGAAGCTTTTGCCAATAAACGGCGCGAGCTACGAATCTGAACGGCTGTGTCCATTCTCCTTTCTCTCTTACAACCCACTTTGGATTGTAGGAAAAGTATGCGTCAGTCAAGGGACAAAAGGCACTCATTGGCTTGATCCTTAATTAATTTAAAACTCGCCCTTGACACCTTGTGGCGTATTTAAATCACTACCTTACATAATTAAAGAGTGACACGTTTTTTTGTGTGTGTGTTTTTTTAAAGAGTGACACGTGGAATTCTGGCAGCATGGCAATGTGACGTCAACAACAATGGCGACCTACTAGTTAAAATAATTTTACAAATTTTATTGAAATGAAAACATTAAGAGGGGTTTTAATATTAAATTATCATAACTTGTACTAAGATTTGTCTTTTAGAACTGCATGTCCTTCTATCCGGGATTCCCTTTAAAAGCGCCATGTGATTGAACCGGCCAATGTGAGCATAGAACGGCAAGCTTGAGTTATGCAATCATTGTTGCGACGTCTCATCGGTGAAACTGGTACAGCCAATGTTGCCATCTCTGGCAAAAAAAAACCCAGTAAAATGTAATATGTAGAATAAACAGAGGAAAAATGTAATGACTAGTGTAGCCCAAAGTAGTGGAGTAAGAGTAGCGTTGCTTCTTCACAAATCTAATCAAGTACAAGTAAAAAGTATGGCTTAATAAAACTACTATTAGAAGTACATTTTTCTCAAAAAGTTACTCAAGTAAATGTAACAGTGTAAATTAAACGTGTTACTACCCACCTCTGCCCAGCTGTCTTTGGTCAATCTGGACTGATTGCGGGTTAAACTCAGGGTTGGCACATTTAGCCATGACTGGTTCATTGGTATGGCTAGCCGTTATAGACCAGCTAAGTCTATGAAGCAATAGGATGTGCTCACATAAATACAGCTCGAGCAACAAACATCTCACCCTGTTTTTCTCTCTCTATTATACAGACGTCAAAATAGTTTAAACAAAGGAAAACAAATAACCCCGCAGGTTGGGATGTTTACAGTCTCGGTGGCATCAAGCCAGCATGGAAATCCAGCATCACATTTATATGCACGTGTCTACCCAGAGACTTTTTTTGGGAACAAATCGAAATTCTGAAAATGAATGGACGCTTGATGAATGGGCTTGTTATGGTCATAAATTCTAACATCAGCTAGTTTGATGTTTGAGTTTATTTTAGATAGTAGCTTCACTTTTGAAAAAAGGTAAACTTCCTGCAGCTTGAGGTCAAGGTCTGAGAGCGATGATTTAATGTCTGTTCATAATAAAACGAACATTTTGGCATGTCTTTTGGTCTAATCTTCAGACATGGGCACTGGCTGCCAGAACTATGCACCTCCTTATTGCTAAATAAAGTTCCACTTGATGGAGACCCTAGATAACATAAATCAGGATATCCCACCAGGAGTGACCAAGTGTACCATTGTTTTGGTTCAAGTGGGCAGCCATCCTGAGTGACAGTGTGTGCTGAACATGGGAGTGAGCGTGCAGTTCTCGATTCAATCTTACCTTGACAGCTTCTGCTGGAACGAGATGTTTACTAGCATTACGCAATGTGTCTGCTGACCTTAAAGCACCTCAACCATGATCTTATTGATGTTAGACTGACTGATAAGTTAATAAGGAAATTCAGGCTAGTCTTAAGTCAAACTTCTAAATTGAAAGTTTTCCCAAATAATGTTAGAATTACATAAATATTCAGAGGGCAGGAAGAAAAACTAATATGTCAACCTTTGCATTTAATAACTGGTTGACCCTCCTTTGGCAGCAATAAAACTAACTGTGGCAGCAAAATCCTGTTTTGTGTAAATAGCTCTCTTGAGGTCATGCTACAGTATCTCAACCGGCTTGAGGTCAGGACTTTGACTTGGCTGTTCAAGAAACACATATTTGTTTCCTTCTGGGCCTCTTCTGTTTTTGTTTTACCTTTACGAGTGGTAATCATATAATAACAACAGCACAATGATTGAACATTCACAACTGCAACCCACCATAACATACAGTGGTATGAAAAAATATGTGAACCTTTTGGATTTTATCACATTTCTGCATAATCAATCCACCATCAATCAATGCACCATCAAATCTGATCTTTGTCAAAATCACACAGATGATAAAACAGTGTCTGATTTAACTAAAACCACACAAACATTTATAGATTTTCATATTTTAATAAGGATAGCATGCAAACAATAACAGAAGGGGGAGGGGGAAATAGGAGGGAAATAAGTCAGTGAAACCTCTGCCTAAGGAGACTTAAAGAGCAATTGAAACCAATTTTTACCAAACAATTTAAGTCAGGTGTGTGCCCAATCACTGATGAGTGGTTTAAAGCTGTCCTGCCCACTATAAATCACACAACTGGTAAGAAATGTCTTGATGAGAAGCATTGTCTCATGTGCATCATGGCACGGTCAAAAGAGCTGTCTGAAGACCTGCGATCAAGGATTGTTGATTTGTATAATGCTGGGAAAGGATACAAAACCATCTCTAAAAGTCTGGATGTTCACCAATCAACAGTCAGAGAAGTTGTCTACAAACGGAGAGATGTTTGGCACTGTTGCTTTGGCCCAAGGAGTGGCCTTCCAAAAAAGATGATGCCAAGAGTTCAGCGCAGAATACTCAGGGGGTTACAAAAGAACCCTAGAGTGTCTGCTAAAGACTTACAGAAATGCACAGTCCAATATCTCTGTGCACACATCAACTACTGTATATGTAAAACAATGGCCAAGAATTGTGTTCATGGGAGAACTCCACGGAGGAAGCCACAGCTGTCTTTAAAAACATTGTTGCTTGTTTAATGTTCGCAAAAAGGCACTTGGACACTCCACAGTTTTGGCAAAATATTTTGTGGACTGATGAAACCAAAGTTTGATTGTTTGGGAGTAACACACAAAGCCATGTGTGGAGGAAAAATGGAACAGCTCACCAACATCAACACCTCATCCCCACCGTGAAGCATGGTGGAGGGAGCATCACGATTTGGGGCTGTTTTGCTGCCTCAGGGCCTGGACAACTTGCAATCATTAATGGAAGAACAAATTCAAATGTTTATCAGGATTTTTTGCAGAAAAACCTGAGGCTGTCTGTCAGACAGTTGAAGCTAAAAAGTAGATGGATGCTGCAACAAGACAATGATCCACAACACTGAAGTAAATCAACTTCAGAATGGTTTCAGAAGAACAAAATACATGTTTTAGCGTGGCCAAGTCAAAGTACAGACTTGAACCCCATTGAGATGCTGTGGCATGACCTAACATTCCAGACATCCCAGGAATCTTACTGAACTACAGCAGTTTTGTAGAGAAGAATGGGCCAAGATTAGTCCAGATCGATGTGCCAGACTGATCTGCAGCTACAGGAAGCATCTGGTTGAAGTTATTGCTGCCAAAGGGGGGTGGGCATTAAATACTAAATGTGTGATGGTTCACTTACTTATTTTCTTCCTTCTGTCATTGTTTGCATACTATCCTCATTAAAATATGAAAACCTATAAATGTTTGGGTGGTTTGAGTTAAAGCAGACACTGTTTTTTCATCTGTGTGATTTGGACAAAGATCAGATCACATTTGATGGTGATTTTATGCAGAAATGTGACAAATTCCAAAAGGTTCAGATACTTTTTCATACCACTTTAGGTAGGACTCTACGAATTTTGAAAACGATCTTGCAATATTTTTGTCCAATAGAGATGGGCTTAGTTAGTGCCCTTCAGTGGTGGAATGTAATGAAGTATAGTACTTTGTTACTGTACTTAAGTACATTTTTTTGTATCTGTACTTTACTTGAGAACAAATATGAAGTGGTACTTTTTACTGCATTTTATATTTTTTTCAATTTGACCAGTCGACGTAACAGGAGGGTTAACAAAAGTTGGGCATCATGACATGTAGCGTGAACATAGTCTTAAAATGCCTGTGACACTATAAAAAAATCTTAAATAGCATTAATATGTTAATTAAAATCATATTTTGAGACCTTTCGACTATATACAACAATTTGGCAAAGTGCAGTTGACAAGAAATTAGTCTTTCAAGCTACCTTTTTGCTAATCCTGTCATTATGGCACTCCGGCGCCACCATCTGGGTGATGACGTCGACAGAGTAATGATTTCAGCTAATTTAGAATTCAGCCCAGGTGAGGAGGAAGATTCAGAACAAGGAAAATGTGACAGAGAGCAGCAAAATGTCATCATTATTTTTATCTCTGAACTCCAATATTTTTACAGGATATCCTTTCTATCAAAGTATTCCCCCCCAATTGTTTAATAAATTGTATAGTTATGACAAATAACAGGCTTATGCTAAATGGAATATGAACTATTAAAAATGCATTTATTCCGAACGAAAGGGCTAAATTACTAATTATGGTCAAAACTGCCGACTTCCTTAATCTCCCAGACGTTCTTTTATGCCACGGGAGTTAGTCCGGCTTTTGTCATTTCCCTGCCCCGACTTTGGAGAGGGAGGAAAGAGCGTAAACAAAACAGGAGGCGTGAGCGCTAGGTGACACGCTAACCCGAATTGAGCGGTTTTCCAAGTCTTTTGAAAACGAAAAATCACAGAAAACTACCCAGACCCAGGTGATTGTCTTCGCCCAAGTCGAGTGTAGGGCTCTCTAGGTGGGCACATGAAGAGGGCCGAGGGCGCTGGAAGTCTGGACACAACCAAGGACCGGAGATGAGAGCGGGGGGCTCCGTAGCATGCCGTGTCGGCTGGGGGATGTGGCGGCGGCTCGTGGCCCGGGTGGGCGTACGGGGTTGGGGACGGGCGTGGGGTTGGTGGTGCATCCCCTCTTGCCACCCCCAAGGGCCGTAGAGTGGCGCGTGGGTGGCCCAGGGGACCACCCTGAATTCCGGGGGGGCGAGGGCTCCTTTGATGGGCTGCGGGAGGAGGGATGGGCTGCGTTGCAGCCCCCCGGGCTGGCTGGATGGGGGCCGTGGCCCTGTGTCGGCGCCCGCGTGGCGTCTCTGCTCGTCTGCATGGCTGCTGCGTGCCCGGCGGGGCTCGCGTGCGGCTGGAAGTTATTGGGCGTGCTCGGGCGGGGGGTCCCGGTGCCGGGATTGGCGATGGGGCGGCGTAGGGTCGGTCGCCAATGAGCTTACACTCACAAGGGATTCACACGATTACTGGGTTCTAGATCACAGAGATGATTTGTGTACACCAGGGGTCCCCAAACTTTTTCCTGTGAGGGCCACATAACCCGTCTCTTCTCTGATGAGGGGCCGGGGTCAGTTTGTAACAGAAAAAGTGTGACGATTGCAGGAGTGCCTAAATGTAAAAATGTATTGTTTTTCAGAAAGCCACAATCAAATAACCCTTTCTGGATTCTTCACGGAACCAAAGTAAATAAAATAAAAATGATATAATATAATATAGTATAATATAATATAATATAATTAGGGCTGTCAAACGATTAAAATTTTTAAGCGAGTTAATCACAGCTTAAAAATTAATCGTAATTAATCGCAATTCAAACATCTCTAAAATATGCCTTATTTTTCTGTAAATTATTGTTGGAATGGAAAGATAAGACACAAGACGGATATATACATTCAACATACTGTACATAAGTACTGTATTTGTTTATTATAACAATAAATCAACAAGATGGCATTAACATTAATATTCTGTCAAAGCAATCCCTGGATAGAAAGACTTGTAGTTCTTAAAAGATAGATTTAGTACAAATTATAGAAATTTTATGTTAAAACCCCTGTTAATGTTTTCGTTTTAATAAAATTGGTAAAATTTTCAATCAAAAAAATTAACTAGTAGCTCACCATTGTTGATGTCAAGAATTACACAATGCTCATGGTGCATAAAATCAGTCGCACCCAAGCGCCAGCAGAGGGAGACAAAAAAAACACAAGTAACAAGTGGACATGACACTGCTGTCATTTTAATCTGTTTGAGCGGGGCATATGCGTTAATTGCGTCAAATATTTTAACGTGATTAATGAAAAAAATTAATTACCGCACGTTAACGCGATAACTTTGACAGCCCTTAATATAATATAATATAATATAATATAATATAATATAATATAATATAATATAATATAATATAATATAATATAATATAATATAATATAATCAGGGGTGCACATAATTTTTTTGCCCAGGTTCTCAGAGGAGGACCTGGAGATGTGACTTGGTCCTCATTGAGCTTGAGAGCCGACCCACCTGATGCGATAAATTTATGACAAGCTTTACTTAGAGCCAATTAACTTTGATTAATTATATTAACAGTTAATGCTTGATTAACATCAACTGGCACAACAAAATTGCCATTACTTTGAAGTGAAATGTAAAGAAATAAACATAAAAGCACCAATTCAAAATAAAGGGCATTATGCGGCTCCCACATTAACTCCAAGCCTTTTTAAAAGTGGGATGTCCTCCTCATAAGACCTCATTGAACGTGCATGTTTAGCTTTGTAAAATGCGAGCAAAAACACGTTTGTCAGTGCATGTCGCTGTTCATTACCTTTATTCCGCCCTATTCCGCCACATGTCCATAGGGCGAGTGGGGTCCTGTTTGACATCGATAGTTTGCTTAATTGCCACATGCTCTCTGTTTTTTCGTGCTTTTCAAAGTTTGGATGGCTGAAATTCTTTGACCCTTCATAAAATGCGTTGCTCTAATCGGCGACATTGGGATTCTCACGGCACATTTTGTACCGCATTTCCGTGCGAGCATCATTCGCTTCTAGCCATGGTACCTCCTGTAGCCACTTTTCAGCAAAAGTCCTTTTTTTCGGTAGCTCCGGTGACGTCTCTGTCGTCTGTCTGTCTTTTGACGGGGGTGGGGGAACACGGAAGTAATTACTCAGTGTGGCCTGCCTCATCGACATTTTGAGAAGTTATTTTCTCGTGTCCGCCGCAAATAGAGTGGTCAGCCATCGGTACGCAAAAGCGTATGGAAGCCGTTGAGGGCCAGCGCGTTTGTCTACGTCCAGTACGCATGTGCGGACCACTTATGTGCACCCCTGAATATAATATAATATAATATAATATCATGTAATATAATATAATATAATAATACTGTATTAATTAAATAGATAATAACCAAATAACCATTGCTCAGTTCTTCACAGAAAAAAGCCAGGACATAAATAACTCTATTGAGAAAGAAAAAAAAAAAAAAAAAAAAAAGTTTTTTTTTTTTTTTTTTTTTTTTTTTACAATTTTTTTTTGTTTTGTTTTGTTCAGGGGGCCGGACCAAATGTGGCTGCGGGCCGTAGTTTGGGGACCCCTGGTGTACACTCTTCCCCTCTCTATCACTTAGCTTATAGACTCCCCCACCTTCTTCCCCCTCTTTCCCATGGTGTCAACCGGAAATACATTTAGCTGACGATAGCACCAACATATTGTTAGTTAGTGTAGTTAGGCGTTCAATGTATTTCTTGTTATTGTTTGTGTTTCTTCTCTTTCTTCTCTTGTGTTTTTCTTCTGTTCCCCCATAACCCCTTCCTGGTCGCTGTTTTGTCATAATAAATGACAAAACAGCGTGTGAAATGTGAAACATTAAAACTGTTCAGACTATCCGGGCACTTAGACTTTCATTCTCCGTGTAAAACAGCTGAACAGGACAGGTTGAAAAAAAAAAAAAAAAAAAAGCGGGGGGCTCCCAGGGCCCAAGCCGAGGATAGTGCTCTAAAGGCGGGCATGACTTTATCGGCCGGCGACCATGGTGTGCGACAAGCCGCCGATTGTCGGTCAATTGGCCTTCTTGGTGGACAGGGAGCATTGTCACCCACAAAATGCAAGCCACTTCCTCATTAAAACGTTTGTCATGATCCCAGTATTTGACATAACATAAAGCGTGTGTGTTGTGTTTTCGTTGAGTCTTTCATTACCTTTTCATTGCCTCCAAATACTTTTTGCATGTTTCCCTCTCATACTTTTAGGCATTGTTTGTTCTTGTGGTAGCTTTAAAGCAGATTGTTGATCTGTTGACCTCATTAGTCACTTAGCATATTTAAACCACCCTTATTTGATATTACTACATTAAGTATTTTCTTAAGGCATCTTCAGTATGTTCTGTCTGTATGCACCAGGGGTGAAAGTGGGCCAGAACAATCAGGAACGCAGTTCCGGTAATAGATTCAGGGTCAGAACGCAGTTCCGGTATAAGATTCAGGGCCGGATTGCTGTTCTGGTACACGGTGCTTTGATTCCGAAAATATGACGGCAACTGTCAAAACGCTATGTAAAAAAAAAAAAAAAAAAATGCTAAGCTGCCACATATGTATTTCATCTCCAAGAAGAAAACAATCTACCAACATGAGATTTACATACACAAGTGTTAACAACAAGCATAATAAAGTGCTTGTGTAGCGTAATTTGTTTCCACCAATATTTATTATTTACTTCATTCCATGGACGGCATGGAGGTTTCCCCAGCTGCTGCAGTTATCTGAGTCTGACGATGATGAGTCACGTCATTGTGCGAATACACGCAGCAAAGCAAAATGCCTGAACTCATTTATCCGTTCAATTAGCTGTCAGAGATAGTTAGCTCTGACTGGTTCAAATGTGCATGTTTTCTGAAAAAAAAAAAACAAAAACAAAAAAAACAATGCGACAAAAAAGGGCAATGCAACATAAAATGGATCAACTCGATAAGAGCAACGAAAGAGTTAAGGAGGCTTATTTATCATATTCAGTTTTATTTGACCTGATGGGGAGGTTCAGAACATCTTAGGTGTCAATGTGCACTTTGGACTTATTTGTTCATTTATATTAGGCTACTTATTCATTTCCTTATGATTTAAAAAAGTCAATGCGCGATCTTCAAAATATATTCCATTTCACTCTGCTTTTGCACTTATTTTTCTGAATGTATGTTACTTATATCTTTGTTCTTAAAAAAATAAACAAAAAGTGAATGTTTACATTAACTTCAACTTTAATATACATCCTATGTTCTTAAGGAGTTAAAATTGAGATTTGGCATTTAGTATGTGAGGAAATGAGGGAAAATAAAAATTAGGAGATGGAGGTTGGGGTTATTGCTGTTTTTGTTAAGTTTTATTTTGCAAATCATTGAAAAAATACAATTTTGAATGAAAATCAGTTTTTGTATGTGTTATCGAAATAACTGTGCTAAAACAGTTTTCTTTGCATTTCAGTAGTTAGGTTTGACCTCCCCCCACCCCACACACACACACACACACACACACACACACAAACGAAAGAAATAAATTAATTAATAAATAGAATTTCTGGCTCTGTGGCGACACGTCTGGGATTTCTGGCAAGAAATTCTAGCCACTTTCATCCCTGGTATGCACCAAAACAAGCTGACAGCGCATGGTGGTACTTTGGGTGTCAAATTCGCCTCTTGTAGGACATTTCACAAGTGTTGCACAGTTTTTTTCCTACTCTCGTCTCATTCCGTCTTTCCGGTTTATTTTGCTTTTGCTGCTCGTTTTCTCAAATCGACAGTGCTGCAATGCTAATTAACGTTCTTCTCAGGTTCAAATTGAAAGGGTTGAACAGATGACATCTTTATGTCGCTAGAGTCATACTCTGGAAGCTCGGCAACGTAACCATGTGGCGTCACCGCTCTGCGACATCAACAACAATGGTGACCAACTACTTAAATTAGTTTTACAAATTGTATAAAAATGAAAACATTAAGAGGGGTTTCAATATCAAATTATTTTAACTTGTAATAACGTTTATCTTTTGAGAACTACAAGTATTTCTATCCGTGGATCCCTTTAACTCCAAGAATCAATGGGATACACAAATTCTTCCACCACGATAAGTCAGGAAGGGTCATTTTATGTCATGTTTGTAAACACGACGCCATTATGAATTTTGCAATCACGATGTTGACCAGGAAAAAGGCAGCTTGATGTGCCTCCAAAATAGTGATATCACAGAACAGATGCTGCAACTGGATCAAGTACTTAATGTACAGATACATGAAGAATGACGGGCAAACAAATAGAAACGTGGGGAACCATGAAATTGCATGACAGTGAAAACAAAGACAGGGCAATGCTTGCTTCCCAAAACAAACGGCAAATCCAGCCAGATGGATTTTCCATTGCAGTCGTGTTAATGAGAGGAAGTCGGGGAGTACTTCCCAGGGATTGCATTGTAATACCGAGGACTCTTCCTCCTTCAAAGCTTGATCGAGCGAACCCTTGATCAAGACTTTGGGCCCCATTCCTACCCGCCTTTCTCAGTCCCAAATGGTATTCCCCACATGGGATGCCTGGAAAACAGCCGTTCGGCATCCGCCATTGTCTTGATATATGAAAGGATGTCTGATAATTATTTTACAGAAAATATGACTGACAAGATTGCCAAAGCTAACATTCAAGTGATGCCAATTTAATGTTTTTCCTGTTCTGCACTATGACTTCGTGGAATTTATTAAAATAAAAACACATGCATGTTTAACTACCTGAGCTGAGGCCAAAAATAATTGAGGAATAGCACTGATTACAGGTTAACAACTTGAAAAAAATATTTCAATGGTCTGCTCAATACTGTAATTTCACTTTTTAGCACTTCCCTTGTTTGTTATGTTTGGTCATAGTTCAAAGATCACATACCTTCCACAGTAATAATAGGGTCATAGGAGAACTGGAGGACATTTAAAGCCCCACCCTTCAATTTTTTAATAATCCACAGACAGTTTCTAAGTAGATTTACTTGTCCTGAGACCAAAACTAAGAGAAAAGAATGCTTGGGAATATATTATAATTAAAATACAAAATAAAACTGAAGTATCTACTAAATTGCCATTTTTCAATTGTCCTATTACTAAGAGCGGATTGGCATATGGGGATAGCAGGGATTTGCCCGGTGGGCCCTTGGTCAAATGAGAGACCCTAAATTGAGCGCACCCGCATAATCCCAGCATTACGGTAAATGCAACCCGCGGCAAGGCAGTTGACCTCCGTGTTCTCACGTTGTGCCCAAGTCTTAAAAACACTCTCAACACTCTAAAATAAATAACGCTAACATTGTCATCATTTGAAAATAAAATAAAGTCGCCCGATCTTAAAACTCCTCCATCTACATCTGCGTTACGTGCGCTGTCACCTCTCTACAATATTATACGATTCCCAATTCGTTTTAGCAGATGGTAGGTTACAGTTCTCATTTTTGTGGCACTGTAAATCCACAACTTTGAATAAGTTTTGGGCAAGGTTGGTGAATATTAGTAGTAGACCTCTCTGACTACTCCCATACTCAAAACTATGCATTTTTTACTTTACCAATATTTAGAAAAGGGGATTAAAACTTCTACATGTATACTTTGATCAGGTTACAATTCTCATTTTTGTGGTACTGTAAATCCACATTTTTAAATATGTTTTAGCTATTGGTTTGTGACTGTTAGCAGTGGACCTCTCTGACTACTCACACACTGAAAACTGCATTTTTACTGTACTAAAATTGATAACATTTCAATTAAAAGTGGTATATGCATGCTTTGATCAGGTTACAGTTCTCATTTTTGTGGTACTGTAAAGCAACAGTTCTGATTAAGGTTAGTGAATATTAACAGTGGAGCGCTCTGTGTTGCTGGCTGGATTGCTTCTAACACTGTCCATGAAGTGGGCCGGTCTTTCAATGACTCCCGGGCCACACCGCCCCTCCAAGTCCGCCATTGCCTTCTACCCCAACCACCAGAGTGATTTTTTTTTTGTTTTTTTTAAAATCCTGTTAAAATAACATTTAAATTTTTTTATGGGATTGGTTTGGGGCTTCATTGCTGTCTCTTGAATCCATTGTTATTTGTGGAATGTGCTTCCCACAACATAGACCAGGGGTCCTCAAATACAAATCTTGAAGGTACACAATTATTTTTTTCATACAAGTATAGGTCCATTTATTGATGTCGGTCAAGTACAAGGCAGGTCGTAGGTGGTAAAGGTGGTTTTCTTTTGACTAAACAAAAATACAATGCACATTCTGATTAAATAAAAATAAATTAGCAAAACATTTTCTTGACTTAAAATAAAAATAAAAAAAAGATACAGGTACAATGTTTACACATGTACACTAAATAATTGAAGATCTGTAATTAAGGTGCGAACAATAACTATTGACAATACATTTTGTAACTGTAAAACACTGCTGAACAAAAAAGAAAACGGGCAAATAGTAGTACCAAGCTTAATGACAAGCTCTGTGATTAACAGTGTTGGGCACGTTACTTTAAAAAAGTAATTGGTTACATTACTCACTACTTCTTCCAAAAAGTAACTGAGTTAGTAACTGAATTATTCTATAGTAAAAGTAACTAGTTACCAGGGAAAGTAACTATTTCCGTTACTTTAACCCTTGAGAGTCGAAGGATGCGCCGGCGCGTCCTCAGCGCACGTCGTCTTTGAAGCGCCCTCACGTTTTAATTACGTCACCCACATGCCTTTGGTTAGTCTCGTTTTAAAGTGCGGAAGTTGTGGTTTACTCTCGTTATTATTTGAAGTCAATCGACCAACTAGAACGTGAGATATTGTCATTTACAGTGCCTTGCAAAAGTATTCGGCCCCCTTGAACCTTGCAACCTTTCGCCACATTCCAGGCTTCAAACATAAAGATATAAAATTTTAATTTTTTGTCAAGAATCAACAACAAGTGGGACACAATCGTGAAGTGGAACAAAATTTATTGGATAATTTAAACTTTTTTAACAAATAAAAAACTGAAAAGTGGGGCGTGCAATATTATTCGGCCCCCTTGCGTTAATACTTTGTAGCGCCACCTTTTGCTCCATTTACAGCTGCAAGTCGCTTGGGGTATGTTTCTATCAGTTTTGCACATCGAGAGACTGACATTCTTGCCCATTCTTCCTTGCAAAACAGCTCGAGCTCAGTGAGGTTGGATGGAGAGTGTTTGTGAACAGCAGTCTTCAGCTCTTTCCACAGATTCTCGATTGGATTCAGGTCTGGACTTTGACTTGGCCATTCTAACACCTGGATACGTTTATTTTTTAACCATTCCATTGTAGATTTGGCTTTCTGTTTTGGATCATTGTCCTGTTGGAAGATAAATCTGCGTCCCAGTCTCAGGTCTTGTGCAGATACCAACAGGTTTTCTTCCAGAATGTTCCTGCATTTGGCTGCATCCATCTTCCCGTCAATTTTAACCATCTTCCCTGTCCCTGCTGAAGAAAAGCAGGCCCAAACCATGATGCTGCCACCACCATGTTTGACAGTGGGGATGGTGTGTTCAGGGTGATGAGCTGTGTTGCTTTTACGCCAAACATATCGTTTTGCATTGTGGCCAAAAAGTTCAATTTTGGTTTCATCTGACCAGAGCACCTTCTTCCACATGTTTGGTGTGTCTCCCAGGTGGCTTGTGGCAAACTTTAAACGAGACTTTTTATGGATATCTTTGAGAAATGGCTTTCTTCTTGCCACTTTTCCATAAAGGCCAGATTTGTGCAGTGTACGACTGATTGTTGTCCTATGGACAGACTCTCCCACCTCAGCTGTAGATCTCTGCAGTTCATCCAGAGTGATCATGGGCCTCTTGGCTGCATCTCTGATCAGTTTTCTCCTTGTTTGAGAAGAAAGTTTGGAAGGACAGCCGGGTCTTGGTAGATTTGCAGTGGTTTGATGCTCCTTCCATTTCAATATGATGGATTGCACAGTGCTCCTTGAGATGTTTAAAGCTTGGGAAATCTTTTTGTATCCAAATCCGGCTTTAAACTTCTCCACAACAGTATCTCGGAACTGCCTGTTGTGTTCCTTGGTTTTCATAATGCTCTCTGCACTTTAAACAGAACCCTGAGACTATCACAGAGCAGGTGCATTTATACGGAGACTTGATTACACACAGGTGGATTCTATTTATTATCATCGGTCATTTAGGACAACGTTGGATCATTCAGAGATCCTCACTGAACTTCTGGAGTGAGTTTGCTGCACTGAAAGTAAAGGGGCCGAATAATATTGCACGCCCCACTTTTCAGTTTTTATTTGTTAAAAAAGTTTAAATTATCCAATAAATGTTGTTCCACTTCACGATTGTGTCCCACTTGTTGTTGATTCTTGACAAAAAAATTAAAATTCATATCTTTAAGTTTGAAGCCTGAAATGTGGCGAAAGGTTGCAAGATTCAAGGGGGCCGAATACTTTTGCAAGGCACTGTAAGTTTTATAGTTTTATTGTCCTCTCAAAAAAACATTAAAACGCTGCATGGATCATTTGTTTATGTCTATATTTCCATCATTTCTTGTCCTTTTTCAAAACGGAAGCTCCATGAAAAAAACACAAATCAAACGAACCCTTTCGAAGTCACAGTGGAAGCACAAAATGCTTTTTTTTTTTAAAATAAATATAACTGCCGTGCGAGGTTCTACCGAACGAGAGGGAGGAGTGTTCTGAAGCAGCGAGGTGGCGAGCGACGGCCGTTTGGATCGTGCAGCGACTTTGTGTGACTTTGACAATGAACGGAAAACTAAATTTAGCGCAAGCAATTGTGCTTTTTGATCAACTTGAGGAAGAGGATGGTCCAAATTCGTCATCATCGTCTTCTTCGGAAGAGTCCTCGAGTGAAGATAGTGACGGATTTGAACACGTGGGTGACGCCATCGACGAGCAGAGGTAAGCCAACTCACTCTTTTTTTTTTTTTATGCTGAAAAAGTTTCTTTTGAAAGTTTCTTTTGATATTGCAGGACAAAGTTAATTTTGATGCAATATAAGTGTGTGTTTGTGTATATAATAATAAAATGTGCATATCAGATCAAAGTCGTACGTGCACTGTGGGTATCCCAGGCAGGAATTTATAATTTGTGGTGTTCTTCTTTCTATATGAAGATTAGGGATGTAGCACATATTCAGCTATGGTATTCTTTCTATTGTCATACATATAGATTTCCATTATTATTTATTGCTGTATATATTTTTATTTTATACTTTATTATTTTCATAAATACTGACTTTTTTTCATGTACATTTATAGTGACAATGAAAGTAAAGTGAAATGAAAATGGAATGGTGGAAAGAGGACCGACACCCCATGGAAGTGTGAGCTGTGTGATGTAGCCCTGTGTCTAATTCCAGGACGAAACTGCTTTTCGGAGTGGCAAGCCTGACAAAAAATTAACTTGTTTATTGTAAATATTTTTGAAAATACTTTTTTTCTCCAATGTTATATATATATTTTTTTCCCCCCACAATCAGTCTTCTCAATTTGTGTATATAAATGTGTGTTCAAGAAGCTTGATTGTGTGTACATAGTTTTCATCAGGTGATGGGCCGCAATACCTAAACTCATAAAGAGATGGCCTCTAAACACTTTTTGTGTTATATGGTATATATTTTTTCACTGTTCTTCACTGTTTGGTCTGCTGTATATAACCTGTTTTGACTAGAGCACGTATAAAGGCAAAAAACGCCTATGGCTATACCTGTTGTTTATATTGAATTGTCAAATATAAGACTATTTATTCTAAATTTTTTGGGTTGAATGTTCATCCTAACATGTTGAATAAATATTACAAAGTTTCAAAATGGTTCGTTACGCATGTTTGGTTGTCAATTGGACATCAATATTAAAAATTTTGACAAAACGATTTTGGAATTTTTGGTCTTTTTGGGCCCAAAATGATGATTTATAATTGGTTAGTGAAGGAAACAACAGTTTGGACAGGAAATTCAAGGTGTCACAAAAAAAGGGACCAAACCAGGCCATCGTAAACAATTCTTTCTTTGAAATATAAAGGCAACTTCAAAGGCATGCAAAATCAGACAAAATAGGCCCAGACCTTAAAGGGTTAAAGAAAACTTGTTGTATGTCAAAGAATTTGAAATTTTCTGAGCAGTATTCGAGTCAGTGGAATAGAGAAGAACAGACAGGTAGTTAACTTGTTTGGTGCTTCAGCAGATTTGAATTGCTTACCACAGATGTCGACAAAACCTTTGCCCCGGGACATATATTACACATTACATGCAGGTTCTTTCCTTTAATTTCGACAAACTTGAAATAGTGTCTATATCTCCACCTCTTAAAGGACAATTTTTCTTCTGAATGCTCTGCCATCCCGACCCTGTGCATCTGTTTTGCGTGTGTGTGTGTTTGCCGCACCCGCTGTTCCGGTTTGCTTGTGAAATCACCGGCTCTGATTGGCTTATCACGACACATGACTCTAACCCTCAGTCAATCACAATCACTTCCATCGCATCTCTCGAGGGGCATTCAGGTAGGCTAGTTTCCCGACAATTCACATCATCTACAAAGCGTCTGCCGTCCTCAAGATGGAAGCAGAATTATTGCTGGCTGACAGTGGGAGATGGGAACGTGGCTAGCATCAGGTGTAGCAAACACAGAAACGTTACCAAAGTTTGGAAAGCATTGTATAATTGAATGAGCAGGGAAAAACAGCTTGGAGTCAGAAGTACGTGCGCTGTTCTCGAAGCTGAACGCACCCCAAGTCTTGGATGACAAATCAACAGAGCAGAGAGTCGACTCGACACGGCTGGTAGTTTTTTCAATTTATTCAGAGTAAGTAACGCACCGCTTTTGACCGTCAGTAACGGTAACCGCGTTGTCACGGCGGAAAAAGTAATTAGTTAGATTACCCCGTTACTGAAAAAATAACGCCGTTATGTAACGGCGTTATTTATAACGGCGTTACTCCCAACACTGGTGATTAAGGTGCATACATAATAATTATTGACAGTAACTTTAACTGTAAAACACTGCTCAATGAAAGAAATGGCATTTGGGGGTCACAAAGCTGTTTACTCACATTATCAGCCAGTACTTCAGTGTGTCTTGTGGGTTTTGTTGTCATTTCCTCCTTTTCTTTTCCTTCAAACATTGCTGCCATCGCTTCAGTCACACACTCTTTTACTATTTCTCCATCAGAGAACAGCTTCTTATGTTTGGCAAACACGAACGACACGCTGAGTTGACACTCCATTACAATTTGTTGTTGTTTCATAGATTTAACAATGACCCTGCTTGACTCTCAAACAACTGCTTCAACCTGTTAATTTCTTGCCTTCTCAATTCTGATATTGGAGGAAACTTATCTTCAAAAGAGCTCTTGAACATAGTGGCGTTTCAGATTTTCACTTTTTATCAGAGCAACTGTCTTGTCCCCTCTACCTATCCCGATAGCAGGTGACTGCGCCAGATCCGGCGTCAGCTCACCTGATCCACATAGCAATCACACCCACTGAATGTCAGTGCGCCAGATTCGACGAGGATCATCAATCTGACAGTCCAAACCAGAAATCAGGTGATTGTGCGCTGGATCCAGCCATAGCTCGCCAGGTTCACATAGCAAAGACGTCTGCAGAACGTCTCGGTGCGACATATCCGGCCAATATCATCAATCTGACAGTCCAAATGCTAAGTTACGCACTCGTCCGGGCCAGACCGTGCAGACCGGACGCGCTAAAAACCTGAAATTTTACGCGTGTGGCATTGTCTTTTTACGATTTGCGGGTATTCTTGTCGAATTCCTTTAGTTTACCTCCGGTCAATGACAGCAATGGCAACAAAGGTGGAACGTTTGTATTTGCAGCTACAGCTAATCAATATTGAACAAAAAAAATGTTGTTAATACAAATGTTGAAGCGTAGGAGACACAGAAAAAGTTTGCGAATGTTTGAAAACCGCGGTATTGTTGTGCTGGACTAGACTCCAAAAGCAAAAGATCCTGTTCACCACGAAGAATGGGCAAAACCAGTCCGACAACCGAGGGACCATTGGACCGACGAGGAAGTGAGTAAGCTAGGTGCTTTATATTATGTCAAATACTGGGATCATGGCATACTTGTCAATAAGGAGGTGGCTTGCATTTTGTGGGTGACAATGCTCCCTGTCCACCGAGAAAAAAGGAGTGCCCGCGGTCGCCGGCCGATGTAGGCGGTAGCGCCCGTGCTTGGGCAGCCGCGCGCTCTCATCCCAGGTTTTCGATTGTGTCGAGACTTCCACCCTCCTCGGCCCTCTTCACGTGCTAGCCTAGAGAGCCTAGAGGGCTTGGGCTCGGGCAGCCACGCACTTCGACGTCGGCCGGTTTGTCCACCAAGAATGCACCATTTTTGGCTTTCATTTCCCTGCTGCGTCCCCAGCAACAAGCACTGCCTGCCTGCCGGGGCCGCGGCAGGGGAACGACGAGCCGAAACTTGGTCGCCACCGGGGGCCGGCCGATCGGTGAAGGGAATCAACCCTGACGCAACATGAGTCGGGGTAGTTTTATGTGATTTTTCGTGTTCGAAGGCGAGGAAGAAACTTGAAGGACCTGCTCGGTTAGGGTTAGCATGTAGCCGAGGTCTTAGTCTCCGAGTCCCCGCAGGGAAATGAAAAGAGCCGGACTAACTGTGGTGACATAAAATACCATGCGGGAGGTTTAAGAAGTCGGCAGTTTTGACCGTTATGTAATTTAGCCCTGTCGTACTGAATAAATGCATTTTTAATATTTCATATTCCATTTAGCACAAGACTGATTTTGTCATGACCATGCAATTTATCTAGCAATTGGGGAAACATAATTGGATACAAAGAATATCCTGGAAAAATATTGGAGTAGAGAGACGAAAACAATGATGGCACTTTCACCTTTTTCTCGTTCTGAATCTTCCTCCTTCTCCAAATACGACTCAAACATATATGGCTGTATGTCACATACTTGCTCTGGATTGACAATATCGTTCGAAAAATCCACACTTTAACCAGAATTGCTGAAAAACGCTTCCTCCTCCATTGGGCTCAGTGCTAAATCCACTGAAATTGTTCATTCTCTGACGTCATCACCCAGATGGAGGCGCCAGAGAGCTATAAAAACAGGAGGAGCAAAACGGCAAGATTTAAAGACTCATTTCTCGCCATCTGCGCTTTGCCAAATTGTAGTATATCATCGAATTATCTCATAATATGATTTTAATTCCAATAATAATGCTATTTAAGATTTTTTTTTTTTAAATGTGTACGTAGACGTATCATGGTAATTTTATTTTTCATTTGTTATTATCATTTTTTGTTTTTAAAATACAAACATAGACTTAACGAATTTAGTCATTTTTAGATGCACTCTATAAATGCAGCATGAGAACGTTTGAGCATTAGAAAGATATGCAAACTTTTTCATGCCACTGAGCAACAATTTTGACATCTAATGTTTTAAAAATAATATCCTGTAAAAAAATAAAATAAAATAAATAAAAAATAAAGCTTTAGCTATACACTGTAAAAAAGCCGCAGCATAGAGTTTCATCTGTTATGTTGAGTAGCCTTTGAGCAAATGTGACATAAGAAAGTCCTGCTCCTTGCTGCACCTTGGCTCAGAGTGAGAGGAAATTCCCTACGGTGCGTAACGTAAACTTGGCTCCAATAAAAGCATCCGCTGGCACCTCATCGGACAACAGGAAATCTTTGTTTATTGAAAAACATCCCGTCGCTGGCCTCGGGGGTGTACGACCCATGTTGTTATGCAGAGGGAGAGCGTCATAAAGTAGTCACATGCAATCCCATATTTCAAGATCTTGGAATACTGAACCAAACTGCCATATCCTTAAGATAAACAACAAAGGCCCATACCTATGTGTGTGTGTGCATGTGTGTTTATGTAGTGGCGGCGTTGCTCCTGCGTCAGAACCCAGTCTGTTTGGTATGTATTGTTTAAAATAGCCACAGAATCACACACCCATGTTCAGCGAGCACAACACCTAAAGTTAGAAGCAGGCGACAGGGAATAGGACAATTGTTCCATAACAAAGTCTAAAATTGAACTTTGGTGAGCCAATGAAGAGCAGGATGATTTTCTTTAAAAGTGCGATGAAATGCTACAACAAGTGACTTTACAATGATAGCTAACCATATTTTGGACACCAATTTATCTAAGAAACTGTTAGCTTAAAAATGAAATTACATCCTAATTAGTATTCCTTTCTCAGCTGCGTTGGCCCCGCCCACCCAAAAAAAAATCTCCAAACAGATGATGATGTCACACCCAGAATGAGCAGCAGTCAGAAAAAAAGAAAGCAGCCAGAGAGGCTACGGCGGAGAGTCATAAATCGGGTCTTCCTTGACGGCGCAGGTCTGACGCGGAAGCATAACTCGGCCTGAAGACAGAAAAATGCATGCTTACACAAACACATAGATGGGATGCCAGTATGTTCGAGCATAGGCTAAGATACTATCCGAGCATATATCTTGTAAGTTAATTTTATTGCTGACAATGCATTTCGGGGTCATCAACATGTTTTGCCCCCCCTGCTACAGAAGCAAAACCCCGCCTATGAGGAGTAATTTTAGTAGTAGTAGTAGTAGTAGGGGATGGGGTTGCATTATGCATCCACTACATAGAACTGCGCTAAAGGGAATTTCATGCCATAATCAACCAATATTGATCCATATACAGTGAGGAAAATAAGTATTTGAAAGCATTTTGCAAGTTCTCCAACTTAGAAATGATGGGCAGGCTTGAAATTTTCATGGTAGGTGCTTGTTCACTGTGAGACACAATCTAAAAAAAAAAATCCTTTTTGAGGCGGTTAGCTCAACTATTGATATTATCCTAAATATAATACATACCTCATTAGTTACTGTCCACGTACCTCAGTCCTTTAAATATGCAGTTATTAAACCGCTCTTGAAAAAACCTACTCTTGATCCTGACATCTTGGCCAATTACAGATCTATCTCTAATCTACCCTTTCTCTCCAAAGTCCTTGAAAGAGTGGTACTTAAACAACTCTGTCAGCACCTGCAGGACAATAGTTTATTTGAACATTTCCAGTCTGGCTTTCGAGCTCATCATAGCACTGAAACTGCATTAGTCAAAGTAACTAACGACTTGTTACTAGCCGCTGACGATGGACTAGTCTCGATCCTGGTTCTGTTGGACCTGAGTGCAGCCTTTGACACAATCGACCATAATATCTTATTGCAGAGACGAGAATGGGACATAGGCATTAGAGGAGCAACCCTCTGCTGGTTTAAATCATATTTATCTAATAGGTACCAGTTTGTCAATGTAAACCAGCAATCATCACCGTACTCTAGAGTCAGTTATGGTGTGCCGCAAGGGTCGGTCCTTGGGCCCTACTTGTTTACGCTGTATATGCTTCCTTTCGGCAATATCATCAGAAAACATAGCATTAACTTTCATTGTTACGCTGACGGCACACAACTGTATTTATCAATTAAACCTGAGCAGATCAGGCAAGTGGATAAACTAAGCACCTGCGTCTGAGATATAAATACCTGGATGAGCACTAATTATCTTCTACTTAACCCTGAAAAGACAGAAGTCTTTATAATAGACCCAAAAAGTGTGAGAGACTCTTTAAATGCCCAGATAGACACTCTGGAGAGTATAAGTGTAGCCTCCAGCACCACAGTTAAAAACTTAGGAGTTCTATTTGACCCAGACTCATTATTTAAAGCTTATAATAAACAAACCTGCAGAACAGCCTTTTTTCACCTGCGCAACATAGCCAAACTTTGGAATATTTTATCTAAAAACGATGCAGAAAAATTAATTCACACGTTCGTTACATCTAGATTGGATTACTGTAACTCCCTACTTGCAGCTTTTCCTAAAAGTTCTCTAAAAGGTCTTCAGCTAGTCCAGAACGCAGCAGCAAGACTTTTAACAGGAACTAATAGAAGAGAGCACATCACCCCTGTGCTCCAGGCCCTTCACTGGCTTCCAGTCGAGTTTAGAATTAAATTTAAAATCCTCTTTCTTACATTTAAGACCATTAATGGGTTGGGGCCATCTTATCTCACCGATGCTCTGGTTCCATACCGCCCCAACAGAACACTCCGTTCTCAGAATGCAGGTCTACTGGTAGTTCCCAGGGTTTCTAAAAGTACAGTATGAGCTAGAGCCTTTAGCCACCAAGCTCCTGTTTTATGGAATCAGCTACCAGCTAGTATTAAAGAAGCCGAGACAGTCTGTACATTTAAGATTAGACTAGAAATGTTCCTATTCGACAAAGCTTATGGTCAGGCTAGTTGAAATCGGACTAGACTCACAGTTCAGTCTAAGCTGCACTAGTAGCTATAATGCTGGGGGAAGTACAGCCACTGAGTCCTTTCTCCTTTTTCTCACTCTACCTACCACTTGTCTTACTTTATTTCTATTTTCTAATTTTAATATCTAGTTGATTAGTCTCTTCATCACTAGTCACCCGGTGCATGGCCCCTCTGGGGAGGGACCATTTTTCAGCTGCAGCCTCCTGACTATCTGGACCCCTGGCTGGATGGAGTACCATCCCAAGAACACCATCCATACTGTGAAGCATGGGTGTGGTAGCATCATGCTTTGGGGGTGTTTTTCTGCACATGGGCCTGCACGACTGCACTGTATTAAGAAGAGGATGACCAGGGCCATGCATTGTAAAATTTCGGGAATAACCTCCTTCCCCCAGTTAGAGCATTGAAAATGGGTCGTGATAGGGTCTTCCATCATGACAATGGTCCGAAGCAGACAGCCAGAATAACCAATGAATGGCTTCGTAAAAAGCATATCAAGGTTCTGGAGGGCCCTAGCCAGTCTCCAGAACACAAACCCAGTAGAAAATCATTGGAGGAAGCTGTTTCTCAGTGACAGTCCAGAAACCTGATTGATCTGGAGAAGATCTGTGTGGAGCAGTGGTGCAAAATCCCTGCTGCAGTCTGTGCAAACCTGGTGAAAACTTACAGAAAATGTTTGACCTCTGTAATTCTAAGCAAAGGGTACTGTAACAAATATTGACATTGATTTTCTCAGGGGCTCGAATACTTATTTGTAGCAGTATAATACAAATAAATTGTTTAAAAGAAATCATAAACTGTAATTTCTGGATTATTTTTAGATTCTCTCACAGTGGACATGAAATTACCATTACAATTTTTAAAGCCTCCCATCATTTCTAACTCGGAGAACTTCTCAAATCACAGGGTGTTCAAATACTTATTCGTAGCAGTATAATACACATAAATTGTTAAAAAAAATCATTAACTGTAATTTCTGGATTTTTTTTAGATTCTCTCACAATGGACATGCACTTACCATGAAAATTTTAAACCCTCCCATCATTTCTAACTTAAGAACTTCGCAAATTGCAGGGTGTTCAAATACTTATTTTCCTTACTGTATAAAGCGCATTGGACTATAAGGCGCACTGTCGGCTTTTGAGAAAATTGAAGGCTTTTCAGTGCGCCTTATACAGCGGAAAGTAAGGTAACGAATTCAGTTTTGAGTAATATTATTATAAATGTATAATTAAAAACATCACTTTTCACATACAAAAAAAATTATGATTAAAGGGTGACTGTTATCGGGTCGGCCAGCTCTACCAATGAGGTGTCCCTTATTTTTTTTCAGGGAGTTGGCAACCCTAATGATGTCACACTCAGAATGAGCAGCAGATTTTTGCAGTGTGCTAGCATGCTATCCATAGGCTTTCTATTCTTTTGTTCCCATGACTGTTTGTCATTCTGTCAATATGTACTAGCTAGCGGAGCGCTACAAAGCAAGACATGATCATCAATTCTGGTTGGCTGAAAAAAAGTGGCAGTTCCCTGATGCACTGTTATGGATGGAATAACTATGAAATGGTAAACAAATCCAAGAATAAGATTACAATACGCGCAGTCGTTTTCATTTTTTGACATGGTCACACATGGACACACAAATTTTCTCAAACTACCCAATCAATGGGTCTTTATTAGGTTTCCAGCAATGGATCCTTACCATTCAGTGAGAGCTCAACACGTCACTATATATAATATATATCAAATCAAACAAAACTCGATACAGTATATATGGCCAGCTAAATAATGATAAACAAAGCGTCATCTTGAAATGGCATTTGCTAAAATGGAATGATCATTTCATACGGCTAAAGGTGGAAGATGTATTACTTCTGATGTGTCCAATAACTAGAGGTGGGTAGAGTAGCCAAGCATTTTACTCGAGTAATTTCAAAATAATATTACAAAAGTAAAAGTAGTCATCACACCCAAAAAAATACTCTAGTACAAATAAAAAAGTACAGTGCTACCTCTACTTACAAACGTATATATATACGGAATTTTCAGGTTACAGCACGCTTAACGTGAAAATGTTGCCTATTGTTACAAAACAAATTTCAGGATACAAAAGGCAAAAATACAGTAGGCTATGGGCTGCTACTCGCAGGTCCCAGAGATTACTGAATTTAACATCCTTATAGTTGCTCTAACTTTGGCGATTGTCTTGCACCTTCCTGGCATCCAGTTGGCTAAGAGTGACCTCTATTCTATGTGTATACAGTATGTGTATCACAGCATCCTCTTCAATCACCTTTACATGAGTTCAGCTTTACATGAGTGTTTAAACTTCTATGTTTTTGTTTTTTGCATTTTGCACAACTCTCATTTTATGTTTATTGTGCAATAATCTAATTGTAACATGTCTTTTTACATGTTTCGATACATTTTTATGCTTCATAAAAGATCTGTGTCTGAATTTTGAGGGGCTTTGAACGGGTTAGGGCATTTACATGGGAAAACGCACCGCTACTTACGGAATGTTCATGTTACGAAACTACTTTCAAACCAATTACCGCATTGGCCCGAATATAAGACGTTTTTTTCTGCATTGAAATAAGACTGAAAAAGTGGGGGTCGTCTTATATTTGCGGTCCAGACATTATACCCATTCACGACGCTAGATGGCGCCAGATATCATTGAAGGGAATGCTGAACCTAATGTTCTGTCATTACAGATCTCAGCTACTCTCAGGTTTAACCAGTTTGCATTATTTTATTTAGATTTGTTTCAAGTCTACAGTTACAGTTAGACCTCACTTTGATGGTTAATCTAGTTATTGCAATTTTGTTGTTTTATCATAATAGATTAGTTTTATTTACATTTCAAAAACCAGAAGCCATTCATTTACGAATGCGATTGCACTTTAGTTTACATATTTAAAAGTTCAGATATTAGATTTGAATGAGGCAAAATAACATGCTTTTTCTCTCAAATATATTGTTATAATCATTTGTGTCAGATGTGCTGTAATTATTTTCTCTATAATAATTACATTGGTGTTCAAAAAGTCTTTTTTCAAACTTGAGTCTTGAAAAAGAGTGGGTCGTCTTATAATCAGGGCCGAGGTATATTCGGGCCAATACGGTAATTTTGTAAGTAGAGGCACCACTGTATTTTCTGAAAAGAATACTCAAATAATGAGTAACTGCTTATAGTGTATGATTTTTTTTTTAAACAATGGTATACTTTGTTTCTCAAAACAACATCTTCTATATGAACTGGTGTTATTATACTATAACTTATTACATGACCATATTAGGCCATTAAAATACATAAAAACAATTGAATTCCGACTAGAAAAATCTACAAAAATGAAACATCACATGTCCAAAGAGTAGTGGAGGAAACATTTTTCCTGCCATGGAATTCAAACGATAATATATCCGGTTTTCCGTAGTCTATTAGTATGAAAAAAAGGGGGAAAAAACGGGAAGACATTGAAATCCATGCTTTTTACTGTAATTTAAAGATGCTGCGTGATTAAACAGGCCGGCGTGATCATATGACTTCCGACTGCAAGCTCGTGTGTGGTCATGTAACGTATGATTGGTATCATGGCTAATGTGATTATTGTTGCGATGTTTCATTGGTGAAACTGGTAGAGTCACTGTGCTGGCTAAAATAAAGTCAAATCTAATATGTAGAATAAAGAGGAAAAATGTGAAGATACTAGTGAAGCCCAGAGTAGCGAAGAAAAACTAATGTGTCTTCTTCACAACTCTACTCAAATAAAAACTATGGCATGATAAAACTACTCTTAGAAGTACATTTTTCGCAAAAAGTTACTCAAGTAAATGTAACAGAGTAAATGTAACTCATTACTACCCACCTCTGCCAATAACCGTCTAGATCAGAAAAAAATAACTAAAGGTCATGGTTGTTTCAGAGCAGTACCTCATGTCAAGTTTCTTTGCATGGCTGGTTTCTAAAAGCTGGCACTGTCAAACGTTTTTATCAAGGTGCATATACAGTACATCTCATCACAGTATGACTGCAACTGCTCTTCTTACTTTCACACCAAAAGCTATTCTTCCCTGTTATATTTATTCGTCTCTTCAATGTTCGGACTCTCAGCGGATTGAACTCTTGTGTTTCTGACGCTTTTCCTACGGGCTTGCCTCGGTCGGTGCTCAGAGAACCAGTTGGTGACGGCCATGGCAAGACGCTGGAATCCCAGGCTTATGCAGTGCACCTCCGAGGTCATGGGAATATCAGAAAAGACGACGTGATCCCGGCAGATTACAGCAGAGCTGCATTGAAAGTCTTTAACTATGTTGAGGATCTCTTGACGTTCCGTCTGACGCATCATGCCTCGTATGTTCAATAGGGTGGAGATGTGTTTCTGCCTGTTGAGTAGAACGACATGGACGTGATTAGTGGAAGGCATCAGCTTGAAAAGAGTACAGGACAAACCCCTAATGACATCACGCACAGTGTTAGCCAGCCTCCAAAATTAAAAAAAAAATACAATCATAGACTTCATAATGTTTTGACGGGTAAGATCCGTCGTGCAATGCGCCTCGCATTCAAGTAGGGGGCCGCCTTGATCAAGAGGAGCTACTCACAAACACACGCACACAGTGATCTAACGCCGGATTTCTGTTGAAAAAGTACGAAAGCTGTAGGCTACCGCATACAAACAGAAAGGGTTGTCTCAGGAGTGATTTGTTCGAGGATTCAAGGTAATTACTATATTTTTCGTACCATGCATGCATTTTGAAACGTTGTGAAAAAAAAAATGTTGGGGGAAATTAGCCGCTACTGCATTGGCATCATAGTTCGCATTATTTTCGTAAAATAAATGCTAACTGCACGCTTTTGTTGCTTTTAACCAAGAATTGAAACTGTTTTATGTCCATATCTTTACAATTAGAGAATAGAATTCGGGGATTTAAGCATTTATTCACAAGAATTTTCACCAGAAAAGCTCTGTTCCCATCAGGCGGCCGCTAGCTACATTTACTAACAGACTAGCACTGTAGTTCGACATACTGTATTTATGTAAAATACAGGGTGTTCCAAGATGTTTGACCCCATTTCGTAGGCCAGTAATTTAGACAATTTCCATTGGAATGACCTCAAATTTTCACAACTTGTGTAGAAATGTTTCAAGTTTTTGTGTGTAACGTTTGGCATGTCTATCTTTTCAGGTTAAGAAATGCCGTTCACTTCAAAAGTAAAGGCATTTTGATAAGTCATTTTGCAGGCGGCGCTCACATTGAACATTTATGAAAATCTGTCATAGAACCAACAAATATTTGTACTTTTCTTCGTATATTTAATATAAAACTTATGACCTTCAACACAAAGTGTTTTTAGTTTCATTAAGATCCATCAAGTAGTTTCCGAGATATGGGCATTTAGAATGGGGTCAGCCATTTTGGAACACTCAGTAAATGCCAGCTGCACATTTTAATTGCTTTTAACCAAGAATCGGGACTGTTTTACGTCCGTATCTATAAAGAATTTGGGGATTTAAGCATTTATTCACAAGAACTTTCACCGGAAAAGCTCTGTTTACATCAGGCGGCCGCTAGCTACATTCACGAACAGACTAGCATTGTACTTCGACATATTTACATAAAATAAATGTTAACTACACGTTTTAATTGCTTTTAACCAAGAATCGAGGCTGTTTTACATCCATATCTATAAAGAATTTGGAGATTTGAGCATTTGTTCACAAGAATTTTCACTGGAAAAGCTCTGTTTACATCAGGCGGCCTCTAGCTACATTCACGAACAGACTAGCATTGTACTTCTTATTTACGTAAAATAAATGCTAACTTATGCAAATATTTCTTCATTTATAAAAACTTGTTTTATAAATGGTTCCTTTACTGTTATTGTGATCAACAACCAGTGGTGGAATGTAACGAAGTAAAAGTACTTCGTGACTGTACTTAAAGCAACACAAGGTAACTTTTTTAGTTTTGGTCGATTTGAGTGACGCCGGTGGACAAAAGTGATAGTGTTTTGCCTTAAGGAACACAGCGTTTCCCATGAGGACCAGCACACACCCGCACAGTGTTGTACAATTATGATCTCCCGGTCGCCTGCAGATGGATTAAACGACTGTTTCCAGCGGCTGTGTGAAGGATTACTACTGTAGTAAGCTAAACAATAGCATATGACGGTTAGCAATGTCACATCAGTGAGTGAAAGCCAGGCCAATGTTTATTCCTGAGTATCTTTTTATCTAGGTAGCCCCTTTTTTCCCCTCCTCGGACAAAACCTTTTGTCTCCTTTGTTGCTCTGCCATCTTTGCAGAATTTAGGCAAAAGCGTTTCAGTCGACTTCCGTCTTTATAATGAATGGGAAAAGACGTATGTCGTAAAGCAGTCAGCACATTTGTAGTTTTTTTTTTACTGTCCCTGCCACCCTCCTCAAGGTGAATACGGTTAGTGTCAGTGAAAGCGATATAGACCCCCTCAAGATACAAAATAGGTGGCATTCAAGGAGTTGAAAGTCGACGTATCAACACAAATGTTATGAAAATATTTTATAAAGATTGTGATATGTGCTTTATGTACATTTCGTACTTTACTAGAGTACAAATATAAAGTGGTACTTTTTACTTTTACTTCACTACATTCTACAACACCTACCATATCTGTACTTTTTACTCCACTAGTTTCCAAATTGTTGCCTGCGTTAAACCTTCCTTTTTTTGTTTTTCTTTCTATCACTGTGAATTGATAGTTTTGTTTTTATCGATAGCAATCAATGCTCCCTGGGAAACTATGCGGTTGTTGAGCATGCGAGGGAGCAACACGAGTGCAAGCAAGATTAGGCAGGTGAACCAGATATTGGCCAGTAAAAAAAAAACAGTGAGAGCAGCGCGCCTTCAAATGGGTGCTGCACACTCTTAGGTGGGGGTATGCACCTGATAGTTGCTTGCCATCCACCATGAAGTTAGGTTTTTTGAGCTTCTTAGGCTTCTGTTTACACTGCAATCAATTTTATTACTTTTTCCCATTCTACATGGTTATATAATATATTTATATTTAAAATATAAAGTACATATATATCACATTTTTGCATCGGGAGAAAATACCGGAAAAAAAAACACCCCTGTATAATTGTCATGAACCATCAAGGTCTCTACAAGGCTTTAAACTGTTTGTTTTTTTTATGTTGAAATTGGGCAGATTAGAATGAAGATGTATTGCTCAATTTTGAATCAGCATCAAGTGGCACTCTTCAGTACTGCAGGTTTTTCCAAAACCCGACCGGGACCTCATTTTGTAAAACAGGAGGTGTGGTTGTAGTGGTAGGTGATGACTATCAATGGACATTAGGTCACTTGCATGTCACTAAAAGCTAATGACTTTGAATCACATCCGTTTGAGTCATCTCGTTCTGGGAAGGAGTAATGATATTTCAAGCACATTGTGTCTATGAAGGGTTTATAAATAGATGTACTGTGGACAAATGCTATTTATTCCTACTATTAGTTACTCATAAGGTGGTTGGAAATGTTAAAATGACTCACTATCACACGAAAAAAGTGACGTGCTTGCTATCGTTTGACCTCAAATTTTAAAATAATTTGGAATATTCTAGTTTACTTCTTGAAGTGGAAGAATTAAGACATAATGATTAACTTTGTGTCTGTCTGGTGATCTGCTGTTTATCTGATAGCAGCAACAACACATGAACAGGATAAACACATAAACCCATATGTTTGCATTGTAAAAATAGACGCTTTAAATCTCACTGTGACATGAAATCAAATGTAATTTCCTGTTTTACATTAATAAGGATTACATAATTTATTTTTATTTGCTAAATACCAGTGTTTACACTTCCAAAAAGAACTGACTCTTAACTGCTGAAGTCTAACTTTTCTCGTAGGCACCGTCTAATTCTGACACACCCATTATAAAATATATAGCAGCATAGTTTAAGGAAAACAAGCAGAATATAGGCCATGAAAGATAAATGACGCCTTCTTATCACGGAAGCCCAACGTGTGCGTCATGAGCAAGATTGACTCTCACAATCAGTTCTCATGGCGGGACGCTCTGTCCCAACACTAGGAGCACCGGAGAACGCCCAATATCCAACTGATAACACGACTGACAAGACTCCAAGAGCCCTTTTGACGTTGAGGTGGCAAAATCCACAACCCTCGTTGCCCGGATAACAGCAACTCCTGAATCCTCCTGTCCAATCCACAAACAGACAATAATCCCAAACACACCTTCGCGAGAGCTTTCAAAAGACTGAATGTTTAACTAAGCGGCGTCATTTTTTCTCGGGAACCTTTTGCTGACTTCTGATATGGTGACCTTGGAACACGTTTGCCTCCTCGCTTGAGTCTGTGCCTGTTTTGCTTTTCTGTTTGATCACTCTCGAGCCGAATAAATTGTCGACTTGTTCTCGGTGAGTCGTTTTTAAACCTTTCAAAATGGAGTCAGTACAAAGGGTTAGGTGAACTAAGGTGAACGCGTGGAGTTTGGCCTTCTGGCCGGATTGCCGGACACCCGCCGGCCCAGCTTGTTGGATCTGCACCTGCGCGGGTCCGGCGGTTCGGCTGGCGTGATTCCGGCGGTCTGGCTGGAAAGTCTGTTTCCTCCATTACGCTACCACTGTGTTCAGACTGTAGGCATATCTTATTCCAATCCGATTCCTCCTCAAATCTGATTTTTAGGGCTGACTATTCACACTATTTCTACCAACTGTCCAAATCGGATCTTGGCTTCTTCAAACTGGCCCGTCTAACAGGTTGTTGTCATGGACAGTCAAAACCCATCTGAGCTGTTTACACTAAGAAGACTCTTGTCCATAGCAGATATGAAAATACCTGCCATATGTAGTTTCAATCCGTCACACAACAATTGGATTTCTGTGCCTTGTGACTGTTCAGACCACAAAAGAGCCAAGGGCATAGGTTTGGTCAGGGTGTTATTGGTAGGGACGATATAACAGCGTAACCTGCATGTACACTTGTTGCTGGGGATGGGGCATTACAGGGCTACATTTCTCACCAATATGAACCTAATTAATTGATAGGCTGAATGATCAATGCAAAATAAATCTGTATGGACTTACTACGACTACTAACTTTCACATTGCAAATTTATAACGTCTTAATCTGATCATTTTTCTTAATGTAGTCAAATAATTTTCTCCATATTGTTTTGAGTGTTAAACACTAGTTAGCATATTAATGGATCAGATTATTCCATTTACTTTAAGTAAATATTACTATTATACACCGGTTTTGAAATCGGCTTCCAGTGAGTCAAAGGATAGACTATAAAATACTATTGCTCGTCTACAAAACACCTAATGGCCTTGGACCAAAATACATGCTTGATTTGTTAGATCCCTATGAAACATCTAGACCTCTATGGTTGTCTGGAACCAGTCTCCTGTATGTTCCAAGAACAAGAGCCAAGCAGGGCGAGACACCATTTAGTTAATATGCTCCTCACCTCTGGAACAAATTACCTGAATATCAATCTATTTGCTTTTCTATTCCTCTTGTGCTTTATCTCCATTGCTGATTTCAATTATTATTATTATTGTTATTATTAGTATTTTTTAATTTTCATTATTATTTATTTATTTATTTATTTTTATTCGTGATTAAATGCAATTTTTATGTATAATTTTATTTCCTGTTTCGAGCTTTGTTTTTACGTTCTATTGATTTAATGTGATTTTTATGATCTTAATGTGATAATTGTGCTATATAAATAAAATGCTGCCTTTGCCTTTATTAAGCCCATATGCCCATACATCAAGTTGGTAATTTCTTAACTAAATCAAGAAAAAAATGCTTTCAAATAATGTTCTGAACAATATCTATTCTTGAATTATGAACATTTCAGATTTTTTTTAGATTAAATATACATTAAAACATTTTGCTTAAAATAAGTCTGTTGAGATTATTTTCAGATAGCTATTTTTATCATTTCAAGAAATCTGAGTAAAATTTACTTGAAACACTGCCAGGTAATTTCACTTATTCCTAGTAGATTTACACTGAAAACAAGGGAATTTAAGTAGTTGTACGGAGGTGTGTTTTTGCAGTGCATATGTATTGGTTCAGGTGATACACCATTGGTTTCAAACCTTTGTTTTAAAAAACTACCGTGCTAAAGAAACATTTTGGAAACTTCCAGAATAAATGTCTGGATTTTATTAGCAAATTTAAATAGCAATATTTGAACATGAATTATTTTAACATACACAAGAGATACAAACCATGTTAATCATCTCTTAACATGTGCAGGAATGCAAAAAATTAACATTTGTCTCAAGACCACTCAAAATTGTCTGTCTAAATAAATTAGATAAAACAAAAAACTGGGTCAGGGAATAACAAAATCAAAATGAGCCTGCTTCAGGTAAAACTGTACTGCTTTAGTATAGCCGAACTAAACAAAAAATGAAAGCTCCTTTAAATCTCAAAGCAGCTTCCTATTCGAGTTCGAGTTTCACACAAATTAATGTTACGCAAACTCTGATGCAGGACGGGTTTTCAGTAGCAAAATTAGTGGTGTGCTCCCCACTACACAACGTTGAGAAAGTCTTTTTACATTATTTACTGTGGCTGTTGCTGGCGAAAAAAACCTTATAATATCCCTCGTCGTCAAAGGGGGCAGAGGAAGCGGCATATTGTATTTGGGTGGGTGGGTGAGGGGTCAAGTCATGTGCCAATCAAACGTGCGTGTAGGAGCCTAAAGTAACGTTTGATTAATTATGCATGTTAGTTGGGAATAATTTGTTTCGGTTCTATAGGACAGGCTTGTGATTCGTTCGGTTTTGTGGGACGGGCTTGTGACATCACGTCGTACGATATAAATGTGAAGCCAGAGCCTTGTGGGAGCAGTTGGCGCTAGGGCAGAAGTAGGAAGCATAGAGCCCAAACAGTTTTTGGCCTCTCTCTACCTCTCTCTCCATTTCTTTATATTTGTGGATTTAACTTTCAAGTGAATTATTTTTCGTTTCCTCATACTCTCATTTGCTGTTTTGTCTGCATTTGGATTATCTTGGTTGGATTAAACGAACGAACGCATAACGAGCGGCGTGAGAGTTTTTTTTGCCGCTGTCCAGCGGTGCTCGAGGAAGACGGAAGATGAGAGCGTCGGGCTGAGGGCTGGCACATTCAGCAAGTGATGAGGGGTCATTGTAAATCTGAATATATTGAAAATAATTCACTTAATAATGGTTGGGTCTATTCTATCCCCACAACATATGGGAAGACAATCTAAATGACCTACAGTGGAGAGAACAAGTATTTGATACAATGCCAATGGGAATCAAATACTTGTTCTCCCCACTGTATATACCGTATTTTTCGGACTAAAAGTCACACCTGAGTATAAGTCGCGGTAGGCATAAAATGCCCAGCGAAGTGGAAAAAAACCTATATAAGTCGCACCGGAGTATAAGTCGCATTTTTGGGGGAAATTTACTTGATAAAATCCAACACATCGAACCGATACGTCATCTTGAAAGGCAATTTATAATAAAAATACAATAGAGAACAACATGCTGAATAAGTGTACAATATGATAATGTTACATGATGCATGAACAACGAAATGCGAACGTGGCTGGTATATTAACGTAACATAGCTATTAAGAGTTATTCAGATAACTATAGCATAAAGAGCATGTTAACAAGTTTACCAAACCATCAGTGTCACTCCAAAACACCAAAATAACATGTGAAATGATATCATAATGTGTTAAAAATTTCACTCATAAGTTGCTCCAGAGACACACCCCCAGCCAAACTATGAAAAAAACTTTGACTTATAGTCTGAAAAATACGGTAACTGAAGTAATTTTATAATGCAAATTGGTTGCTTAAAAGTTGGTGGGGACAATTTGAGCATCCTGAAAAGTTGGTAGTTTTATGTCCCTACCGTCCCTACGCAAACCTACGCCCTTGAAAACAGCCACCCAGTTTCAATCTGTCTGGGCTAAAAATCAGATTGCTTTCCTCATGATATTATTTTTTTGTCAAGTGCACGAGTTGTAGCATGTCCGTTAATATGTTTTAAGCACCCAGAAAAAGGGTTCTCCTAAAACACCAATAGGGAATACCTCCGTTAACAAAACGGGTGAGTCAAGCATTGAGCTTGCATGTCTTTGTCAGGTCTATCCATCTCTCCCTTTATGGCACCAGTCTGTCTCCTGCAAGGTGGCAGGAACAGGAAGTACTCGGCAGCAGTTTCCTGTCTGGTCTGTAGAGAGTTCTGCGTCACAGGCGGTAAGGTTGCAAACTGTCATCTCAGTCTTAGTCTGTGAACAAACATCTTTGGCAGTTTAGCCCCCACCCCCCAACCCCGAGGCCTCTTAGCCTTATCAAATCTCAAAACAGCTCTTTGCTTCACTCCAAAAATAGCAAAGTTAATGCATGATATGTTTTCATGCTCCTTTCCTTGTTTTGATCCATTGTGACAAAAAAAAACACATTCAGAGTCATACATTTCCCTGTCTGGCTTGGTGCCCAAAAAAACAGTGTGAATGTGTGACAGTAAGCATGAGTAATATAAGACCACTGGTGATAAGTCAAGGGAATTTGTTGTTATTGCAGAACGTGACCGAAATACACCCAAACAATTAAAAAAAAAAAAAAAAAAAATTGTTAAACACTTACCGGATATCTGGAAACTCTTTCACCAGGACAGCAACCTCCATCTGGATGGAGGGTGTGTCTTCAAGGAGAATGATATCAGCTAGATGGAAGATGAGACTGTCCAACCAAGATGAACTTGATTCCTGTAAAGGGTATTGTATGATTATTATATTCAGAGGTTGGTAATAAAACTTTACATTTACTCCCTTACATTTACTTGAGTAACTTTTTTAGAAAAATGTACTTTGAAGAGTAGTTTTACTCAGCCATACTTACATTACATTTTTCCTATTTATTCCATATATTAGATTTTACTTTTTTTTTTTTTTTGCCAGAAATGCCAACAATGCCTTTACCAGTTTCCCCTATGAGACGTCATAACCAATGTTCCCTATAATTTTTCATGTGCCTGAGCAGACACACGAGCTCCCCAAGCACACAGGGGACCACTGTGAGCAACATCAGATGTGTACGCTGTGGTCACATACCAGTATCATGCCTGTTCAAAACCTTGGCTCATAGCAAATTACATGGCTTATTAAAAGGATGAAATTACATCAGCAATTTTCATTAGTTTAATTTTCAATATAATTGGTTTTGCCCACTTAAAATGAAAAAGACAAAAATCTCGCAATTCATTAGATGTGAACTATGTTATATTTAAGGTGGAAAACACAGACAATGGTGAAAAAGCAGTTTCTGCTCTTGCACCCTTCTTTAAAATAAATTGCTATATTTTAAGCCAAATGAACTGTTGTGTTTGATAGAACATTATGTCTACATTCTGCCATAGCAGATTCATGGCACAATAAGCCCCCAAACTATTTTCAATTTGTCCGTTTAACCCTGAAAACCCCTGTTTACAGATGTCGCACAACCGCTTTTGTTTCACCCTAGCTATAAAAAGAAGGTAAGTTATTGTATTTATTATTCGAAATGTCTGTCATTTTTAGCTTAGAATAATTAATTGATGTCCAATATTTAGTTTTTAAAAAATAACCAACTTTAAAAAAATTATTCACTCGCATATTGAAAACTTTTAAACAAATTACGTCACAATGAAAAAAATTGGCGTAATATAGTCTCGGATATCTACCTCATAACTATCGCTTAATTGTATTTTTTTCTTTACTGTCGTATTTTCCCCATAATTTTAGATAATAAATAATCGATCCAAACAAAGAACAATAGGGAAAAAAAAAAACGTTTAAAAGGGTAAACATATGAAAAAGAAAATCTCGACCACTTCTTGATGTCTGCGATTTCTGCATCGCGACCCTTGTTATATTAACATGTTTCACCCATAAAATCCCCCAAAAATCTAGCTATGGCCATTCACAGCTTTGTCTTGATACATGCCACATGGAGTTTTTGGATCGAAACAAGGTAAGTACGCGATAATATCTCATTAAAGTCATGGCGTCTGTATTTCAGCTCTTGCGTGCTCTCACCTCCAGATAGGGTTTTGCTGTTTAAATATATATATTTTTAAATGCCCTCGTGTTCAAAATTGTTCTTGCCCCAGAAAATTGAGATTTTAAGCTTTCCAATGATGTATCACACATGCATATCGGACAATTTTGAAATTTGGCCAAACTTGGGGTCTGAGAGTGGAACTTCAAGTCACCTGAGTGTTTTCCGCCCTAAGAGTCTTGCTTTAACCGTAGGAAAAGTCCTGCTTTGACCTGGGTAAATTTCAGTTGTGGCATGGGTGAGTTAATTTATAAAACATAATGAACAACCAATAGGAGTATATCGAACTCCCACATTAAAACTGTCGGACAAAAAGAACACTCTTTTCTATTTTTCGTGTCTAAGCAGCTATCCAGGACAGGTTCAAAAACAAAAACAAAAACAGAAAAAACTCAGTTTCACCGCTTGTACTTCTAGTTGCACATAGGCCGAAAGCAATTTCATCTTAAAAGAACCGCATTTCTCTTTTACTTTGGCTTGATGGGTGTAGTATCGCTGCCCGCTCCTTTCGCCATGATAAGGGGTTAGCATTTGTGCCTCTTAACTTTGCTGCACAGTTGTTAGCTAGGTAACCTGCTCAGCACGTTTGGCAGGGCACATATGTACAACATTGTCACAACTATGATTGGCTGCGTCATCTAAGTGAAGCGAACTGTATCATATTATTGGCGAGACAACTGTTGCTCATTGAGTTACATTGCAAAATGGTACCGAAAACAATTTTGTTGGTCTAATTAATTAGATTATACATGTTCTAATATTAGATATTAATACTGTAACGCTTGGAAAAATTTGCAAGAGCAGGACTTTTTTTCTTTTTTTTTTTGAATGAACAGGATCTTTGTCTTATTTGTGTACTGGGAAATTCTATTTATGTTTCATAACCAGAACCTTTAACTTTAGTCATCCATTTTGTCTTCATTGTTACTTACAACATGCCTAAAAAATTTTCAAGTTAAATTGTGAAAGTGATTGAAAAAGGTGACATTTATCCAATTACTCGATTAATCGTTTACTTAATTGTCCGATTAATCGATTATATAAATAGCCATTAGTTGCAGCCATAAGTAATATTATTTTGAAGTAACGCTACTCTTACTTGAGTAAAAATTTTTTATGCCTAATAGATTAATTCTTTTAGTCTAATGGTAATATACACAGTGGGGCAATTAAGTATTTAGTCAACCACCAATTGTGCACGTTCTCCTACTTGAAAAGATTAAAGAGGCCTGTAAATGTCAACATAGGTAAACCTCAACCATGAGAGACAGAATGTGGAAAAAAAACAGAAAATCACATTGTTTGATTTTTAAAGAATTTATTTCCAAATTAGAGTGGAAAATAAGTATTTGGTCACCTACAAATAAACAAGATTTCTGGCTGTCAAAGAGGTCTAACTTCTTCTAACGAGGTCTAACAAGGCTCGACTCGTTACCTGTATTAATAGCACCTGTTTTAACTCATTATCGGTATAAAAGACACCTGTCCACAATCTCACTCCAAACACCACTATGGCCAAGACCAAAGAGCTGTCGATGGACACCAGAGACAAAATTGTAGACCTACACCAGGCTGGGAAGACAATCTGCAATAGGTAAAACGCTTGGTGTAAAGAAATCAACTGTGGGAGCAATTATTAGGAAATGGAAGACTTACAAGACCACTGATAATCTCCCTCGATCTGGGGCTCCATGCAAGATCTCACCCCGTGGCGTCAACATGATACCAAGAACGGTGAGCAAAAATCCCAGAACCACACAGGGAGACCTAGTGAATGACCTACAGAGAGCTGGGACCACAGTAACAAAGGCTATTATCAGTAACACAATGCGGCGCCAGGGACTCAAATCCTGCACTGCCCGACGTGTCCCCTTGCTGAAGAAAGTACACGTCCAGGCCGGTCTGCGGTTCGCTAGAGAGCATTTTGCTGATCCAGAAGAGGACTGGGAGAATGTGTTATGGTCAGATGAAACCAAAATAGAACTTTTTGGTAGAAACACAGGTTCTTGTGTTTGGAGGAGAAAGAATACTGAATTGCATCCAAAGAACACCATACCCACTGTGAAGCATGGGGGTGGAAACATCATGCTTTGGGGCTTTTTTTCTGAAAAGGGACCAGGATGACCGATCTGTGTAAAGAAAAGAATGAATGGGGCCATGTATCGAGAGATTTTGAGTGAAAATCTCCTTCCATCAGCAAGGGCATTGAAGATGAGACGTGGCTGGGTCTTTCAGCATGACAATGATCCCAAACAGGGCAACAAAGGAGTGGCTTCGTAAGAAGCATTTCAAGGTCCTGGAGTGGCCTAGCCAGTCTTCAGATCTCAACCCCATAGAAAATCTGTGGAAGGAGTTGAAAGTCCGTGTTGCCCAATGACAGCCCCAAAACATCATTGCTCTAGAGAAGATCTGCATGGAGGAATGGGCCAAAATACCGGTAATAGTGTGTGAAAAGCTTGTGAAGAGTTACAGAAAAAGTTTGGCCTCCGTTATTGCCAACAAAGGGTTCATAACAAAGTATTGAGATGAACTTTTGGTATTGACCAAATACCTATTTCCCACCAGGATTTGCAAATAAATTCTTTAAAAATCAAACAATGTGATTTTCTGTTTTTTTTTCCACATTCTGTCTCTCATGGTTGAGGTTTACCCATGTTGACAATTACAGGCCTCTCTAATATTTTCAAGTGGGAGACCTTGCACAATTATTGGTTGACTAAATACTTATTTGCCCAACTGTACAACCATTATAAGCATTTCCCAACTCTTTACTAGTGGTTTGTTTTGTGGCCATTGTTTTCCTCCCAATACAGTGGAATTCTTTGGTTTGTCTAAAAATAACAATCTCTTTTTAAAAACGCCACCTCAGTTTCCATTTACCACAATCATTTCATTTTGCTCTTCAGTGAAAAAGGCCACCAAGGCCATCCTAGACACACTTCAAAGTCACCCAGCTGACAGGAACGGGAAGCTTCCTCCGAACACAGCATCTTCCTGTTGTCAACCGAGGTGACGGACACTCGTTTGAACTCGCGTACAAAAAGGGGGCAAATGCCACACTGTCAGGCATAGTTGTTTTATAGCCTCTTCCCCCCTTAGGTTAGTGCTAACGTAAGCCAGGATCATCTATCTCCATCTCACTGATAGCAGCCATTTTTCAGAACTCGCCCCTGTATCAACACTGTCTGGCTTATTTCTGACCTAGGAAGTTGGAGGGGCAGGCTCCATACACAGTTGCCAGCCTTAGCATTCCACTTGGTAGTACAGTATTGTATGTAGAGGGGATAGTCATAGATGACTACATTGGAAATCCTGGGCATCCTCCAATTGTTTTGGATGCTATATGCATAACATAGGGAATGACCCTCATGTGGAGAATTGACATTTTAAAAGTGGGTCGCCGCTCTGTACCATAAAAACCGTCATCATTGTCAAGGTCAGAAAATGTTTCTGTTTTTTTGAGGTTTGGTTGGTTTCAGGAGCGGAATTTAGGGGGGACTGGTGGTATGGGCAAACCTGGTTGTCTGGGGCGGCCTGGTTTTGCGGCATCAAGGGGGCAGGGGTGGGCATGGGTAGGTCCTCAAAATAAGGTATGATTACATCTAACTGACGATAGCACCAACATATTCATAGTTAGTGTAGGTGTTCAATGTATTTCTTGTTGTTGTTTGTGTTTCTTCTGTCTCTCTCGCCTTCTTTTCTTCTGTTCCCCATAACCCCTTTCTGTTCGCTACCTTGTCTTAATAAATGAGGTATGTTGAATCATACACTTCATAATATATTGACGTGACACATTCTTCATACACTGCGTCACGCCTACCCGAAGGGGCCGTCCCACACTCCGCTTCATTTATTAGCAGTTGGTCACGTGCAGCAATCTAACGCCGGATATAGGTTGAAAAAGTACGAAAGCTGTACTGCATGCAAACAGGAAGGATTGTCTCAGGAGTGATTTGTTCGATGATTCAAGGTAATTATTATATTTTTCGTACCAGTGTTGTTTTTGGCAGCCATGTTAATTTTCGCCTAAGTTTTCGTCGTTTGGACGATAATACTTATTAGTCTTAGTCATATTTTAGTCATTTCAAAACGTGTTGTCTTCGTGTAGTTTTTGTTGACAAAAACTCAAGACTAATTTCATCTAGTTTTAGTCTACGTTAACTCAATATTTTCGTCTGTAAAGTTCCAAAGTTTCACTCCAAAAATAAGGAAGATAAGCTTTGCAATGAAAAATGACAGACAAGCACATATTGTAGCATCTACAAATCTATTACGTGATAATACACACTCAGCAGGAAAACAGTAGGCTACATAATTTTCAATTAGTTATACCCACCTGGACGCCACGAACTGTATGTAAAAAAGTTGTACGAAAGTTTAGGAGGACGCCTGCCGTTAGCATAGCCTAATGCTAACGTGAACATGAATGCGATGCTATCGCTTCGAGTTACATTTAGCACTCACCACAGACCTTACTAGGCTAAAACAACATTGCATATTCTCTCATGCCGAGATAAGAAGACAAATCTTACCGTATGTGTCTTAAAATAAGCAATGGGGACACTGGAGAGGACACAAGACGAGTAGGTGAGTTGGGAGGTTGCAGCGCATGAGTGACACGACTAGGCAAGCTAACGACACATAAAATGTCACACATTGTGAACATGCGACGAAACTATGGCGCATTTTCGTCTCGTTCTCGTCTCGTCAGACAAAAACTGGCATTATTGTCGTTAAGTTTCGTTATAGCCATCGCTGACGAAAACAACACTGTTTCGTACCATGTATGCATTTTGAAATGTTGTGGAAAATGGGATCAATGGGAGAAATTAGCCACTACAGCATTGGCATTATACTTCGCAATATTTACATAAAATAACTACTAACTGCCCAGTTTTTACTTTCAACCAAGAATCGAGACGGTTTTATGTCCATAGCTATTAAGAATTCAGGGATTTAAGCATTTATTCACAAGATGTTTCAACGAAAAAAACTCTTTGTCTGTGATTCCATTCGGTCAACTTTGACGGCCACGCGAACAAGGCCGCCCCCCTACTAAGGTAGTAATAAGTCAAATACGTCGTAACCCAGGGACCAGTGTTCCCTCTAATTTTTCATGTGTCTTAGCAGACACTCAAGCTCCCTGAGCACACTGAGGACCACTGTGAGCAACATCAGATGTGTAAACTGTGGCCACACACAACAGTACCACGCCTTTTCAAAACATAAGTTAATAGCAAGTTAGTTGGCTTATTAAAAGAACGAAAATGCAGTAGCAATATTGCTTGGATAATATTAGTTTACTTTTAATATTATTGATTTGGCCCACTTAAAATGAAAAAGACAAAAGTCTCATTATTCATGAGATAGGAAAAGGTCCGATTGTGGCATAGGTGAGTTAATAAATAATACATAATGAACAACCACAATGGGAGTATATCAAACTCCCAAATTAAAACTGTTCGGACAATAAGGACACTCAAGATTCCTATACTCCTTGTCTAAAACGCTATACAGGACAGGTTAAAAAAAAACAACAACAAAAAAAACAAAGAAAAATTCTCACTCAATTTCACGGCTTGTTCTTCTATTTGCACACACTGTACTCTTGGAGTGGGAACCTCTTAGTACCTCACAATACGATACGATTTGCGATACAAAGTTCACGATAACGATGATCTTACGATACAGCGATACAACGATTTTCGATACATTGGTCAGGAAATCATTCTAGGATATTCTACAAAAAACTAATAAACAGAAAAACAAGCTTGTGCTGTGAATTGGAATGAGTTTATCACTAGTAGACGTCCAATCCATTTGAACTGGGAGGGTGGCAGCGAATGAAAGAATGTTCATTCGCTGCCATCCCTCCCACTTCAAACAGATTGAACGTCTATGGCCGTCAATGGCAGCCAATGCCAGGGAATGAGTAATTTTGGACCATTTAAGGTCATTTACCTTCTGATTTTCAGTTACTTCCTGTTGATTTTGGGGTCTTTTATAGGTCACTTCCTGTTTATTTTGCGTTAAAAAACAGGAAGGGACCTGGGAATCACCCAAATGAATAGGCAGTGACTCAAACTGAACAGGAAATGACCTGTAAATGCCCTAAAATGAAAAGCAAGTGACCTGTAAATGCCCCGAAAATCGGACCGAATGTGAATGCTCTGGTTTTGAATGAACGAACGTTCCCAGTCTAAATGGATTGCGCGTCGAGCACCGTCAATGGCAGCCTTTTTTAATTTTTTTTTTTTTTTTTAATCGACACCTTTTCAAAACGCTATCTCGATTCTTGACAGGAGCATATCGATAACCTTTTGGGATACAAAGTATCACGATATATCACCATTTCGATATTTTGTCACACACCTACTGTACTCTGACAGCCATTCCATCTTAAAAGAACCGCATTTCTTTTTTACTTCAGCTTGATGAGTGTAGCATCGCTGCCCATTCCTTTCGCCATGATAAGGGGTTAGCCTTTGCATCTTAACTGTACTGTTGTTGGCTAGCTAACCTGCAAGGCACTTATGGGCTACGCAGCGTAAGTGAAGTGAGCTGTGTCACGTTATTGGCTAGACACTTGTTGCTTATTGAGTTAAGTTGCAAAATGGTCCAGAAAACAATTTTGTTGTTCTAATTAACTAGATCATATTTAATTTTAGAACTGATATACCGGGTAAATTAATACTGTAGCGCTTGCAAAAATTGGCAGCGGAATGTTGCTTCTGTAAATCAGCACAAGAGCTCACTTTTCACTCTATATATTTCCCCGTACCCACCCAGGTCATGGACCTCACAACTGTATACAATCGTGGTGTAGTAACCCACCAATGGGAGAGCAATCGAACGCACCAATAAGAGCGTCGCGTTGGCGTATGGAGCACACCAACAAGAGTGTCGTGCCACGGCACCGACAGTAGTGCTAGTGACACTACAATACGTTTCTTTAGAATTTTATTTTGTGCACTGCATCGATTTGACCTTGAAATAATGACACGTCATTTAACACACTCACCAGATCCTTAAAGAGTCCTTTAAGCTGTTTAGCCTCATCTTGCAAGCGGAAAGCCATCCTTTTTCTCAACTTGGAGGAAGTGCAAACGAGGCGTGCCCGCATGATAGCTCGGACATACTCCACTATGACCCGACGATGCACCTCACCCACCAAAGTCTGTCATTTGAAAAAAACAAAACAAAAGAATTCTCTCTTGTGACCTTGAGTCAAACACTAAAGAAGAAAGGATTTTCCTGTTAAGACATACTTGATAAGGTGGTGGATCCATCCTTCTGAACTTTTTGAAGTGCTGTTTGATGCTGACTTCAATGCCCTCAAATGTCTCTGTGTTATTCAGCCATTTTCTCTTGATCATTTTGTCAAAAAACGGCTGTAAATGGCAATGGAGACACAATGGTTATAAACAATATGGGAAAGACCTATAAGTGTTATGAAATGGTGACCATGTCAAAAAATGATTCTACTAATGTAATATTACATGTAAAAAAGAGATTTGGGTAGTTTTTTGCCATTTCAATTAGAGATGTCCAGATCGCATATTTTAGCACCCGAGTCCAAGCCACCGAGTTGTGAGAATCTGCTGATACCAAGTCCTGATCCGATACCAAAAAGTTTTTTGTTTGTTTGTTTGTTTTTATTTGAACAAAAATTCCAAACATGTTACAGTACTGTAGTTTGTACACTACTACGTCTTCCGTTTTTTTCCAGGAGTGTTGCGGAGTATAAAACCTATATATAAATATATATTTTTTTTAATCTTTTGGCAATGCCATTGTATTTCTGGATTATTTTGTTACTTTTTATCCCTCCAAAACTAAAAATATTCATATATAAATTAGGCCTGAACGATATTGGAAAAAATTAGCATTGCAATATATATTGCCAAAGCTCTAAGGCTGTTCGATTAATCGATTTTGAATGAAAACTGACTTTTTGGGTTAAAACCACGTTAAAAACGTTAAAACCACAGCTCTTTTCCCCCTAAACCGCTGTAGTGTGTGTTTGACCTGCCATCTTTTGTAGAGATGAGGTGCTCATAAATATAATGGATCATTCGTTTTGTTAATTTTTTTTTTTTTTTTTTTTTTTTTTTTTTTTAAAAACCTGTCCTGTTCAGCTGTTTGACACAGAGAATGGAAGTCTAAGTGCCCGGATTCTGAACAGTTTTAATGTTTCACATTGAGAGTCTTACATACTCCCATTGTGATCATTCAAAATACCTTTTTATTATGACAAAGCAGCGAACAGGAAGGGATTATGGGGGGACAGAAGAAAAGAAATACAAGAGAAGAAAGAAAAGAAACACATACACAAACAGCAACAAGAAATACATTGAACATCTAAACTAGTTACTAATATGCTGGTGCTATCGTCAGTGAGATGTATTTCCGGTTTACACCATGTGGGGGCCTATTGGCCAGTGAAAGAGGAGAATGGGGGTGGGGGTGTCTATAAGACTATAAGCTAAGTGATTGAAAGGGGTAGAGTGTACACAAATCAGTTCTGTGATCTAGAACCCAGTAATCGTGTGAATCTCTTATGAGTGTAAGCCCGTTGGCGACCAACCCTACGCCGCCGCATCGCCAATCCCGGCACCGGAACCCCCAACCCGAGCATGCCCTACCACATCCAGCAGCACGCAAGCCCCACCGGGCGCGCGACAGCCACGCAGACGGGCGGAGAAACCGCGCGGGCGCCAACCCAGGGCCACGGCCCCCACCCAGCCAGCCCGGGGAGGGAGGGCGGGCAGGGGGGTGGGGGGGCCATGCGCAGCCCATCACTCCTTCCGCCGCCCAGCAAAGGAGCCATCGTCCCCCCCGGGACCCAGGGTGGTCCCCCGGGCCACCTGCGCGCCCATCAACCGGCCTTCAGGGATGGCAGGAGGGGACGCATCACCCGTTTTGTTATGTTCACTAGGGTGCACGTTTGTGTTTGTTTAGCTAAGGTGATTGACACCTTGCATATTGTTATTATTGAGTGACAGTTTTGCACTAATCATTAATTTATGTAAAGACCAGAGAGAAATGTGACAGCACATCTCTCTGAGCCTGGCTGCCTACCTACTTCACCTAATTGGCTGGCTTGATGGTTGGCGGACTGACTTGCTGACAAACCGTTTGGTGTACAGACTGACTGACTACCTTTTATCCTGTTTGTATCTGAATCTTTTCTGTATGTTTAATTATATATGAAAAAATGGAACAGTATTTTAGTTTTCTAATAAACGGAACTTGCAATTTGTTTTTTATTGTTCCTGGGTTTTTATTTTACTAGTATGGTTGCCAATTGAGTTCAGTACTTTGTTGCTGAAATAGAAACTTTATGTAAAATGTTTTTGGGCCCATTATATCAGATATTGAGATTGAATACTACAGTAAGTTTAAAATAAGTTGTCAAAAATGAAGAACATTTGCTCACCCTAATGTGCTCAAAAAGTCTTTCAGTCAGCACCCTAACAGACAGGTTGATGATCCTGTCCAAGGAGGAGTTGGCTCTCTTTGCTGAGTCCTCACTGGCCTGTGGGTCACACTGCCTGCAGCGCTCCACAAAGGATCTACAGTGTCCACAGATGACATGAATATACACATTTTAAATAATACTTCACATTAAAAAACGATTATATTCTTACCTCAGAGGAGGGCAGCAGTTGACAAGAGCTATGGTCCTGGAAACATATCCATCTCCTCGATCCCCAAACTCTGCTTGGGTCTCATGAAACATCTCCACTTTTCTCTGGAAACTGTATACATTCACTTTGAGAACTTGAACTACAAAATAGTTGTGCTTAAGTGCAAATGAAGACTTTAGTGGACCCGAAATTTCTCGTGAACACACAAAATTGTTCCCAGATCCGATCCCGAAAAAAAGATTATTTATTTATTTATTTTTTTTTTTTTGCTTTGACGGTCACGCTGCCAAGAACAGCCTCTCACTTACACAATGTATCAGTTGCCACAGCACACTTCAGACTGTGTACGAAGCTTAACAATGATTAATACATTTGTGCCTTTCATCGTAGAGCTACCGAGGTGTTTCTGGCCAGATCAAAGCTACGAACCTTTGAACCGTCGTTAACTTTAAGTATCAAAAGCCAGCTTCACTGGTGACCAAGAAAAACTGTTTGGTCAAACTGCAGGAGGGAGGGTGAGCGGCAGTACGACCATGAAGCTGAAAAGCATAAATAGATTTTTTAATTAAAAACCCGATCCTTTTCACCGGATTTCGATCCTCTGAAAAATGGCGCCATCGACCTGTTTTCCGATCATGTGATCGGATCGGGACATCTCTAATGAATACAATGTGGTCATAGTAAGTCAACCAAAGTCTTCCCAAATAAAGCTATTCAAGTCATCTGGTAAAAAAATCTTCTAGTTTTAATATCGCAATATATTGCAAACCCCCAAAAAGTCGCTATGTCAGTTTTTCCAATCATACGCTTCACTATCAGTTGACAAGACAGCTCCAACTAACAGTGCACCACGCCTCCCCGTGTGGGGCCGGCCGAGGTAGAGCTGAGTTGGCTTTGATAAACTCAAACACACGCTGCGTTCAAACTCCGGATTTAGGTGGAAACAGGACAAATTTTTTATCGCATACAAGCAGGAAGGCTTGTCGCAAGAGTGATTTGGTCAAGGATTGAAAGTAATTATTATATAAAAGAGCCCCATGCATACACTTTCAACTTAAAATTTCTGTGTCTTGTGATGGCCGCCACATTGGATTATACAATCACATAATTTCAGCTCGAAATATTTACATAAAATGAATGATAACTGCCTGCCAACGTCGGTCCTCGAGGGCCCCTATCCAGCTTGTTTTTCATGTCTCCCTCCTCCAACACACCTGACTCAAATAATCAGGATCGTTATCAGGCTCTTGCAGAGCCTACTGATGAGCTGATCATTTGGTTCAGGTGTTTTAAAGGAGGGAGACATGGAAAACAAGCTTGATAGGGGCCCTCGAGGACCGGAGTTGCCTACCCCTGATTTAGACATTTCTGTATCCAAACCCAAAAAAAAAAAAAAAAAGTGTTTTATTTTATGTAACATTTCAATCTAAAAACGACGAGAACCAGATAGCCGGCAAGACGTGCCTCCGTGCTCAGGCAATAGTAACATTGACATTCAACCTAAATAAGTTGTGATTGCCTATCGAAAAATGCAAATTCTGCTCTTGTTGTGTAAAATTAAGATGATTCTGCATGCTTTCCTCAAGTATTAAGTTTCTCGTGTAAAAAATGAGTGATTTATTAGCTGTTGAAAACTTGTACTAAATAGAAAAAAATTGAAGTTGCTATTTTGGACAAAAACTTTGCTATTTATCCTGGAAATATAGGTGATTATCTCTGCATTTGGTGAATTTTGTGCATTTAGCGTAAAATTTGAGAATTATGTAGCCATTTTAAGTTTTGCTATGCTTGTATAAAAAAATAATTAATCGGGATTTTATTAGGGAACGACTTTGAATTTTTTAATGTCGCTGCTCATATAGACTCATATATGCCTAAGGGAGGTGCCTGTTTTGGTTTTAGGTCGCTAGCGGCTTTGGTTTTGAAAATATTTTTCATTTTAAGTTTTTGAAAATAGGCACCCTACGGATCGGCCCCGAGCCCTGTGTCCCGTCAACTGATAGTGAAGTCTATGTTCCAATATCATTCAGCCCTAATATCTCAGCAATTTTATGGCTACTAATTGGAAAAAATAGGGGTCAAAAAGTACTAACTACCCAGTTCACTGTCTAATTACTAAATTTTTAAAAACGTACCTATAAAGAAAGTCAGCCAAACCGATGAGACTAAAGCGAGCCACTCTTGCACCTAAGAATTGATTTACAGATGTAGATTTGTCCAGGTCTACTTTCAGCCTCTGAAATGATGAAAGACATGTTTTTTAAAGTATCTGTGTCATAAGACTGTTTTCAAATGTCAAAAAATACCTGAATAACAGAACGTGCGAGTTGGGACTGATAGTCCTCTATGTGTAGAGTTTGGGCCCATCGCCTTTCTTCGTCATCCAGAACCTGAATTAACTCTTTTGTCACTTTCTCCTGCAAGTGAAAAAACAAAACATCAATAATAATTTTTTGAAAGGGCTGTAAAATTTAAAAAAATCTCCTTACTTTGACAATACTTAGACACTCCTTTTCCAACTGGTCCACTGTATCTTGAGGCAAAATAGGCTCCAGCGAGGCATAGTTGATGGGTGTTGCTGTGCCAATGGTTCCCAGAACATCACTTGTAGAGACAAAAAGGCACATATTGTTTAAATAGTATTATCGACATATATTCTAGACCTGATATAGTGCTACTCTACCGGTTGTAGATATTGTAGAACCAGTCCAACAATGAGTAGACGTCGGTAATCTGCAATGGGCCCCGCGTCAGATTTCTCAGCCGTTTTGCCACAGCTTGATGATAACTTTCCACATACACTTGGAATGCAGAAAACTCCTCAGGGTAAATGGAAACAGCGTTCCTCTTTGCTGCATCAAGGTCATCCACCATCCGACTTCTTAGGCGCTCCAGGTATGACGATAGCTGGCCTGCCTGAGTGTCTACCTGTTGTGGTAGACTCCAGTCAGCGGCCTCTGCCACTGCTTCCCTCCACTTCATCTTCATACGCCGAGGGCGGTGGCTTTGTTGGCTGTGAGGAGCCGCGTCCAGATCTTGCTCTTGCTTACTCTCCTCCCTGAGAGCCCAGGTCACATCCGCATGCTCTTCCTGTTGAATTACTAGAACCACAAGGCCAAGATTGGGACCGGCGCTGGGCTGACGGAGTGACTCGCGTACAACGTCCCACATCTCCCTCATCAAAGCCTCGTAGAGGAGCTCTACGTCCTTCTCTTTCCGGCGGCCTGAATCCAGAGTTGCGTTCGAGCTGAGCGAGTCGTCCATGGCTGAACACGATAAGGGAATAATACCAGGAGGACTGCAGAAACTAAAACTTGGACTGAGGACAGGACTAGCTGGAGTTGGCAGGAGAGACAACAGCTCACACTCTCGCTCCAGTTCCTGGATGTGTGTGTCGGCAAGAAGCAGGTCTCGATTGTTGACTAATTGTAGAATCTCCAGTACTGTTGAGGGTAAAACATAGACCAAATTGGTTCCAGTGATTTTAAAAAGAAACCGAAAAACAACTGAAAATATGAAGGTAAATGTTCCACTGTTCTTCCAGTCTTCATAGGGAAGCTACAGCCTACCAAAATCAAATTTTGGCAAAAGACAGACTGAACGCTTGATTTGTGTCCTGTTGATCGCAGGTCAAACACATAAAATGACAAACACCACTTTTCACATTGAAACCTACACGAAAATCCATTTGAATCATGAGACAATCAGCGACTTTGATAGATATTTGTGGTTTAACCTTAGGCATATACTTCATAATGATATTGACGGGACACATTCCCCAGACATTGCGCCTCGCTTTCACGTCCCATACTCCGCTTCAGTTGGTCACAGTTACACTCATACATGCAGAGATCCAATGCTAGATTTAGGGTGACAAAATATGAAAGCTGTACTGCATACAAGCAGAAAGCATTTTGCCTGTTACACCAGACTCACCGCTGTTCCAGCTATTGAGTCCGGCCACCATTCAGCGGATACAATTTCCAGGGCGGAGCAAGCCACAGCAAACAGACAGCAGAGTGGACCAATCAGTGACGGGCAGACGTGACGTTAGTAAAACGACGAGGGCAGGACGAGGGACTTGCGCGCGGAAGTAAACATACGAGAAGAGCAGAGTTTATTCAACATGGCTAGCGCGAGACAGACTGTTGTCAATGACTCGTGTCGATGTGTTTTTGGTAATTTAAAACTGATTTTACTGTGGATTGGAACATATTCTCGGCTCTCCTGTTCACCATCTGTGTTGTTGTGGAGACGACTTCCGACGCGCAAGAGTGACGTTGCTCATAAGGAACACGTCACGCAAATAAACGAATCTGATTTGTCGATTGATTTTGTACCTGCTCGAGAGGCCGTTAATGGGCTGGTTCCCAGACTTTTCTCTCAGTGTTTGAAAAATACAGGGAGAGCAGTCTAGCCGTGCCAGGCAAGTAAGCATTGTCTCAGGGGTGATTTGTCCGAGTATTAAAGGTAATTATTATATTGTTTGTACCATGCATGCATTTTGAAATGTTGTGAAAAAAATCAATGGGAGAAATTAACCGCTACGGCACTGGTGTCATAATTTGCAATATTTACGTAAATGCTAACTGCCCGTTTTTTTGCTTTTAACCAAGAATCAAGACTGTTTAACGTCCATATCTATAAAGAATTAAGGGATTTAAGCATTAATTCACAAGAATTTTAACGTAAACAGCTCTTTGTGGTGATCAGATGGCGCCACACTGGCTTAGAGAATAGTAGCACATTTGACATATTTACGTAAAACAAACACTAACTGCTGTTTTTTTTGCTTTTAACCAAGAATCGAGACTGTTTTACGTTCATATCTATAAGGAATTCACGGATTTAAGAATTTATTCACAATAATTTACAACGTAAAAAGCTCTTTGTGGTGATAAGGCGGCACCACAGTGGCTTAAAGACTAGCAGCACATTCGACATATTTAGTACATAAAACAAATGCTAACTGCCCGGTTCTCTGCTCTTTTAACGAAGAATCTGGACTGTTTTACATCCATATCTATATAGAATTAAGGGATTTAAGCATTTATTCACAAGAATTTTCGACGTAAAAAGCTCTTTGTGGTGAAAAGGCGGCACCGCAGTGGCTTAAAGACTAGCAGCACATTCAACATATTTACATGAAATAAATGCTTATTGCCCGTTTTTTTTTTTTTTTTTTTTTTGCTTTAAGAATTTTCAACGTAAAAAGCTCTTTGTCTGTGTTTCCACTCGGTCAGCTTTGACGGAGATAGGCCCCTTATTAATCGGGCCTGCGCCCTGTGTCCCGTCAATATATTATGAAGTCTATGCCTTAGGGTAAAATGAAGTGCAGACATTTTCAAATTGGACAGTGTGTTGATCGAACCCACTGACTCAGGATTATGGAAACCTCAAGCTTGTAGCCATTTTATGAGGTAAAGCACCATATTTGGTCACTTAGGGCACTTTCAACCAAGACGACCAGGGTCCGTTTGAAGAGCTACCTCGCAACAACACTTGCAAATGTTTTGGCGAAAAGGTTCAGTATTCACACTGTGCCATCCGAACTTTCCGAGTAGCATCACATGGACGAAGGGCATTCATTGATTGGAAAAATTTAGAAGAGGAAATACCTCCTACGAAGCGGAGGGGATGGAACGTGGTGTGACGTTGCATGTAATGTAGCATAAGCTCACCCTGGTCCGCATGCATTCACAAGCGAAGATGGGTGCGCTCAAGCAGACCGAGACCCACGATTTTTGAGTGGACCAGAGTTCATTTGTTTGGTTTGAACTATAGTTTGGATGCGCGTCCATGTTTACAAAATGAAGCGGACTATCTGAGAAAAAGAACTCTGGTCTGTACCAAACAGTGCTAGTGTGAAAGCACCCTTAAATTTAAGTGAAAAATGAAGACCATCGGACCCTGTGAGCTATCACAAGAATTTTCTGATTTAGTATTTCTAAAAACTGTTAAGTCACGATTGTTCTTTGAATAATGTAACGGGGGATTGGCCCTGTGTGTTTTCTGATTCATTCGTGCAACGTCAGAACTCTTCTTGACCCAGTCAATAGCACATTGATTGCATGGGTGTGACTATATATCGAAATCGTGATATATGGCGATACTTTGTATCCCCAAAAATTATCGATGTGCTCCCGTCAAAAATCAATATATTGGTTTAAAAATGTGTCACTGTTTAAAAAGAAAAACAAAAGGAACCAACGGCTTGCTAGCAGATGTTTAACTAGAATATTGTCTATGTTAACATTTTGACTGCCATTGGCAACGCAAGACATTAAAATTTATTTTGACCTAAGTGAGAACGGGAGTGAGAAGGCTGTTCACAGTAGTCGTGTTCCGTGCTTTCGGTTGCAATTAAACCATTGAAAACCTTAAATCTCCATCAACCTCTCAGCAGTGATGGCAGTGTTTTTATTATGAACAAAGTATTTTGACGTCAATTTCGACTTTAATGGTGAAATTCAGCTTGCGTAAAAGTCAGGTTACGTCGCCAGAATAGAGACGGAACTTATTCGTAACTCAAGAAATCCCTATATTTTTAATATGGTTAAAAATATACAGCGGTATGAAAAAGTATCTGAACCTTATGGAATTTCTTACATTTCTGCATAAAATCACCATCAAATCTGATCTGATCTTTTTCAAAATCACATAAATGAAAAAAAAACTGTCTACTTCAACTAAAACCACCCAAACATTTAAATGTTTTCATATTTTAACGAGGATGGCATGCAAACAATGACAGAAAGGGGAAAAATAAGTAAGTGCCCCTCTGCCTGTTAGGGCCTCCGCCCCTTCCTCCTGAGGCCTGATCCGCCTTGGACAGGTGTGCATGTTTTTAGCTGATTACAGGTCAGACGAGTGGAGCGGCCACAGCTGAGGGCAATGAACATCAGCCAGCTTTAAAAGCCCAGCAGACGCTCCACCTCGTCGCCCGATTAACCTGTCTGCTTCACACGTCAGTTGTATCTCGCCTTGTACAGTATATGATATGTTCTGATCTCCGGCTTACGACTACATTGCTTTCGTCCCAGGTCCTGCTTTCTGCGCGCACCTCATCGGATTACACGCCTGCCTCCCTTCTGAGCCTCCTCGTCATACGCCAGCTCCCCAACGCCGTGCCCAGCAAGCGACACCCGCGACAGCCTTGTGATCATCAATAAAAGACCGCTCATTTTATCACTGTGTGTCCACTCTGGGATCCCCTCTTGGTCTCGCACCCTTAACACTGCCTAAGGAGATTTAAAGAGTCTGGATGTTCATCCATCGAAAGTCAGAGAAGTTGTCTACAAATGGAGAGAGTTTGGCACTGTTGCTTCTCTCCCAAAGTGTGGCCGTCCACCAAAGATGACGCCAAGCGTTCAGTGCAGAATACTAAGAGAGGTAAAAAAGAGCCCTACTATGTCTACTAAAAAGTTACAGTAATACTAGTAGTACTATATGTAAAACAATGGCCAAGAATGGTGTTCATGGGAGGACTGCACTGAGGAAACCACTGCTTTCTAAAAAAAAAAAAAAAAACATCGTTGCTCCTTGAATGTTCACAAAAAGGCACTTGGACATTCCACAAAAGTTTTGGCAAAATATTTTGTGGACTGATGAAACCAAAGTTGCATTGCTTGGGAATAACACACAACGTCATGTGTGGAGGAAAAATGGAACAGCTCACCAACATCAACAGCTCATATCCACCGTGAAGCATAGTGGAGGGAGCATCAAGATTTGGGGCTGTTTTGCTACTCCAACAACTTGCAATCATTAATGGAAGAATAAATTCAAAAGTTCATCAGGAATTTTGCAGGAAAACCTGAGGCCATCTGTCAGACAGTTGAAGCTAAAAATAGTATAGATGCTGCAACAAGACAATGATCCAAAACACAGAAGTAAATCAAAACTTCAGAAGGGTTTCAGAAGAACAAAATACACGTTCGGCGTGCCCAAGTCAAAGTCCATACTTGAACCCCATTGAGATGCTGTGGTATGACCAAAAATGAGCGATTCATGCCAGACATCCCAGGAATCTGACTGAACTACAGCAGTTTTGTGGAGAAGGCCAAGAGTAGTCCTGCTCGATGTGCCAGACTGCAGCTACAAGAAGCGTCTGGTTGAAGTTATTGCCGCCAAAGGGGGGACCACAAAATAATAAACGTGATGGTTCACTTACTTATTTTCCCCCTTCTGTCATTGTTTGGATACTATCCTCATTAAAATATGAAAACCTATGAATGTTTGGGTGGTTTTAGTTAAAGCAAACACATTTTGACCAAGATCAGATCACATATGAAGGTGATTTTATGCAGAAATGTGTGAAATTCCAAAAAGTTTAGATACTTTTTCATACCACTTTATATTTCAAATAAATGAATGTGAACTTTTATTATACGCATTTGTGACTGTCTGATGTCATAAAGTACTACATAGAAGCGGGTTTAATTTACCGTTTGATGAAGTTGGATTTGTTTTGTTTCGTGTTTTTGCTAAGACCAACGTTTTGAATCTATTCGAACGTCAGAATCAATACCAAATTGGGATTCAATGTACAAATTTAAATTTCTATGGTCAGAAGCAACTCATTTCTTCCTCATGTACTACCTGAGAGGGGCTCTCTGGTTTTGACCACTGGCTCATCCTCCTCTGTTTCCTCCTCCGTCTCCTGTGAGGCCTTGTCGGACATGGACTCCCTCTTCAGTTTGCCAAGGCTGACCATCCTGAGGAAGGACGGCCGCCTAAAAGCCTCCGCCTCGCTGTCTGCTCTGAGGTCTCCACAGGGCAGGCTTTCTCTGCGGTCCTCCTTACGACGGCCGTTAATACTGCACAGCATCAACAGCGCAAGACAACATTGACGACATCGATGAATAGTGCTATGAAGGTGATGATGCTTGATGTTCTTTTGGTGATAATTATCAATAGAATAAATGGTATTTGAAAAGTTATAGGTAATAGAATGTATGGGATTTGCCCAAATTACACTCATTTCAAAGTATGATTCTTTGCCAGTGGTGGAATATAACGAAGTAAAAGTACTTTGTTACTGTACCTAAGTACGTAGTGTGTCTGTACCAAGGGCGTAGATTTGTATAAGGACGGTAGGGACATAATACTACCAACTTTTCAGGATGCGCAAATTATCCCCACCAACTTTTAAGCAACCTTATTTGCATTAAATAATGACTTCAGTTATATAGGTCATTTACATTGTCTTCCTATATGGTGTAAGCATAAAATTGATCCTACCATTATTAAGTGAATTACAGAACTTTCATTATGTTCAGACTTACACTGACCCCTTTTCACTCGCTGAATGTGCCAGTGCATGTTTTCCCTTCAAACGCACATTTGATTGGCTGATGACTTGACCCCTCCCCCCCTACACACACACACCCATTCACAGCCCGACAGAAATACAACATGGCGCCTCCCCCGTCCCCTTCAAAGTTGAGGGATATTAGAAGTTTTTTTCCGCCAGCAGCAGCCACTGTAAGTAATGTAAAAAGACATCACTGTTGTGGAGGTAGGGAACACTCCACTAATTTTGCTACTGCTACAGTGCTTCAAGTCAATTTTACTCAGTGAGAGTTCTTGAAATAAGAAAAACAGCTAGCTGAAAATAACCTTAAGACTTATTTTAAGCAAAAAGTTTGTATATTTAATCTTAAAAGAAAAACGTGTTTGTCAGAAATATTCTTGATACAAGAATATTGTTCAAAACATTATTTGAAAAAAAAAAATATTGATGTAGGTGAAAAATTACCAGCTTTTAGATGTATGGGCTCAATACAAACACATTTTAATATTCACTTTAAGTGGAAGAATCTGACGACTTAATCTGTTAAGTAGCCTTTAACACTCAAAAAAAGATGGAGAAAATTATTTGGCAAGATTTACCAAAAACTATCAGATTAAGAAGTTATAAATTTGCAGTGTGAAAGTTAGTATAGCGCAATACAGATTTATTTTGCACTAGTCATTTAGCCTATCAATTAAATAGGTTCATATTGGTGAGAAATGTAGCCCTGACCCCCCATTCACCAAATATGTTTGGTCTTATTAATGCCCCGTCCCCAGCAAAAAGAGTACATGCGGGTTATGCTGTTATATCGTCCCTACCAATATTAAAACCTATGCCCTTGGTCTGTACTGTACTTTGCTTGAGTCCAAATATGAAGTGTTTCTTTTTACTTTTACTTCACAACATTTTACGGCAGGTATCTGTACTTTTTACTCCCCTACGTTTCAAAGTGTCGCCTGCGTTACACGTTACTTTTGTTTGTGTGTTTGATTGTCTCATTGCGAAGTGATAGTTTCGTTTTCATGCCTCCGGCGCAATCGAGAAGCTTCCTGCAACTATACTGTAATTGAGCACTAGAGGCAGCAATGTTAGTGCAAGTAGGATTATGCAGGTGAACAAGATACTGACCAATAAAAACCAAAAGTGCGAGGAGCGCGCCTTCAGATCGGTGCCGCATACTCCTGTACAGTAGGTGGTGGTATGCACCTGATAGTTGCTTGCAAGTTTTGGAGTTTTTTAATTTGCTAAGCTTCTGTTTACAGTGCGGTCAATTTTATTGGTTCTTATTTCCATTCTTCACAGTTTTAAATGAATCTGATCAATCAATATATTTTCTGGTTCTTTCACTGAATATCTATTCAGATCTCAGTATGTATGTATATAAATTAGGGCTGTCAAACGATTAAAATTTTTAATCGAGTTACTTACAGCTTAAAAATTAATTAATCGTAATTAATCGCAATTAATCGCAATTCAAACCATCTATAAAATATGCCATATTTTTCTGTAAATTATATATATATTCTGTAAAATAAATTGTTGGAATGGAAAGATAAAACACAAGATGGATATATACATTCAACATACGGTACATAAGGACTGTAGTGGGCATTTCACTCTACTGTCATTTAAATCTGTCTATGCTGTCCTCACTCCGAAGCGTCTACTTTTTCCAAAGCTAGACAGCTAGTGAATGACGCCTTAATAATTAGACTTCTTCCTTTTTCATCTGATTTATTAATAAAATGGCCTCAAACCATTGTCCTCTTTAGACCGTCGTAAAACTACAAAAAAAAAAAGTACCATTGCATTAGCAACAACGTTAGCTTAGCACGCTATACAGGTTCACTAAACATAAACAAAAAGCGTCTCATACAAAAAATATAACATTTCGCTTACTAACATAATATGTACATTCTTTACAACAACCATACTTACGGACAAATCTTGTCCAAGGATCATATAAGCACAACATTATCAGCCCGAGACGTCGTGCAGCCATATTGAACTGGACTGAAAACAATAAACCATGTCGCAAAGCGACCACAAGAGTTCGCTGTTGGACAGCACAAAAAGCCTTGCTGTAAAACTTACCAAAAGGCAGAATACTTTCTGAGCGGGACATGTGCGTTAATTGCGTCAAATATTTTAACGTGATTAATTAAAAAAATTAATTACCGTGCGTTAACACGATCATTTTGACAGCCCTAATATAAATATATACAGTATACACTTATATTACATTTTTTCATTGGCAGAAAATACTTCGTGGCGGTATGCACCTGATAGTTGCTTGCAATCTGCCATTAAGCTAAGTTCTGGGGTTTTTGAGCTTGTTAAGCTTTTGCCTACAATGTAGTCAATTTTATGGCTTGATTTTTCCATTTTGCACAGTTTTGAAGCAGTCAATGAATTTTCTTTGACTCAGATCTCTGTGTGTGTTGTTTATATACATACATATATATATATATATATATATAAATATATCACATTTTTCCATCGAGAGAAAATTCTTTTACTTTTTACTTGTAAAAAAATTTTTTTTAAAGCAAGTTCTTTTGTACTTTTACTTGAGTATTTTTTTTCTTAGACACATGTACTTTTACTTAAGTAATTTTGTTTGCAGATACAGGTACTTACATCCACCACTGTTCTTTGCTCATGTCAGAATAAAGAACTGCCTCACTTAAAACACAGTAATAATTTCATTCAGTAAGCGCATTAAGCATACAACATCATGGCATATGACAAGCTCGAAGGATATAAGAACAGTTGTTGATCAATATTAATTAAATGATTTAAAAAAAAAAAAAAAAAAAACATTCAAAAAAAAAATGTAATTGTAATTTTCTCATTTTTGTTAATGGTAATAGTGTATAGTTCTAGTACACAGGTGTCAAACTCAAGGCCTGGGGGCCAGATCTGGCTCACCAAATCATTTTGTGTGGCTAGAGAAAGTAAATTATGTGCATTGACTTCGTTTCAGTCACTAAAATAAGATCTTTGCAATTCTCAATGAAAAATCGGAAACTAGACAGTTTTTTTTTTTTTTGTTGATAATTTAAAATAGAACAATAGATTTTTTTTATATTTAGGGTCCTGCCTTATTTTATCATAAAACAAAAACTATCAATTAATAAAAAGACAATATCAACTGTTTTCTGTTTGTTCATATAAAATATCTAAATAAACAATAAATGAATAAAATTGAACAACAATATTTACTGGGGGTTTCCCCCCTTTTTTTTAATGTATATAAATATATGTATTTTTTTTTTATTTGTAATTGAAAAAAACTGAGGCCGTGAAGTTTGAAGCGCGATATAGCAAGGGATAACTGTATACGAAAAAAGACACTTGTTTTTTCAATGTGCAAACATCCTCACCGGAAGAGAGTCATAATTCCTTCTGAGCTTCTGCGTAGTCCTTTCCTTCTTTCCCTCTCTGTTGGTAGCGTATTTGAGTCCCTGGGGCAATAGTGAGGAGAGTTGTGCCCCCACACGTTGCGTCCAGATTTGCGGAGGCCCTTGCCTAATTTCCCAAGGGTCTTCAATGGCGACACGCCACAAATCCGCTCTAGGGTGCCCCTCAGAGGCTTCCCTTTCGGGTTTCCCACCCCGTGTCTCTCTGCGTTCAACTCATTTTCCTCCTCTTCTCCATCGCGAGACGATTTGAGCTGGATATTACCCCTGACCTCCCCCATGATGAGCCCCGTGTCACCGTCATTCCTCTCATCTTCATCTAGGTCAACATTCTCGAAAGGGTTGAGGTTCTTGCTTAGATCCTTCAGGTCGTGCAAGTCCTTAAGATCGTTAAGGTCATTCAAGTCCTTGAGGTCCAAATCGAGCCTCGGTAGAATGAGCTCACCGTTCACCCTGGGGAACTCGTGGCAGCTCTTTGACCTACCTGGAAGCTTCTTTAGAATGGGCATGGTTGCACTTGAGATTTTAACTGTTGAACAAGAACACAACTTTAGTGTAGCATTGCAACTAAGTACTTTGTAACAAAAGTTTAAAAGATAATAGACACAGAAAAGCAGTTGCTTTGAGGCACGTTATTTACAATTTGATCGTCTTGAACAATACAGTTTATAACCTATTAAACATTTTTGTTTTTTCAAGAATAGAATATCTACGCATGTTGAGAAATGGTCAATCAAACTCTACTCACAATGAATAGAGAAAATTAACACTGACGCAAAAGTGAAAATCAAACCACATATTGTATGTGTTCATTAACATTTTATATATTTATTTTAATCAAAGTACAGTACAATTTTATTCTGTTTTATCTTCATCTAAATATGATGTTTTTTCATCTGTGCTTCATTATAGCCTGGTTTTGTCATTCTTAACATGCCAGAAACAAAACTTATTTTTGCCTAAAATTCTTTGGTATTTTAACATTTTTTAATGTATGTTTTTATATATATATAAGTATTCGTATTTAACTTTATTTTTTTTACATTTTCTAGAGCACTTTCTAAATCACAGTATTGCATGTTATAGCATAATAATATAGCATAATAGCATATGTAAATAATCTACCCTTTACATATACTTTGCCTTACGACTTTTACTCTGTTGGTTATTGTTTAAACCTCTGATGCATTAATTATGAAATCCTTGGTCAATATTTTTTCTGAAGTGGTTTTAGTCTTCTCAAGACATGAGAAAAAAAACTTTTTTAATAGCTAACCACCAGAGGGTAAAGAGAAAAATCTTATTCCCTTGATATTGACAAAAAGTTTTTTTTTTCAGTGTTCATTTTGTATGACAATATTGTATAGACTCAAATACAGCACATGTATCACTGAATGTATGGAATTGTCTTGTTTGTGGCCATTTACAGTGTTGTAATGTGATAAACATTGTTCAAATGTGTTACCTGTTTCACACCTGTATGATGGAAGACAACAGATCAGAAAACAAACAAAAAAAAAAGCCAGATTGGCTTCTGCAAGATATCAATAAAATGAATTCAAATTCAAATCTTACCTGAGAAGATATCCGTACAGTGTTTCAGTGGCGTGTCATTCTGGGGTGCGCCGGCTTTGCGTGTGTTTGTCACTGATGAGTGTGAGAGTGTGTCTGAAAGTACTCGTGGACTCAAGAGAGCAATGCGGCTGCCCGTTGTTTCCTGGCCAGTTCTATTGTGGTGGAAGGTGATATGTTTTCCTGAGGAAAGGCCTGTCCTGTCGCTTCTACCCCTCCTACACCAGCAAACCTTTCGCCCCCACTACTATACCCCACCCAGCATGCACCCAAGGGAACCTTCTACTTGAATTAATTACACTGAGTGCACAAGGACTGGCCAGAGCATCTCCTCTGGTGTATTATGATTTTATCATCTGTGCACTCTTTGTTTTTGTGACTCAACCATGGGCGTCGCCAGACATATTTCACTGGGGCATGTGCCCCAGTATTGATCTACAGTGCCCCAGTCATAGACTTCATAATGATGTTGACGGGGCGTGGTGCCAATTAATAGGGGGCCTATCTCTGTCTAAGCTGACCGAGTGGAAACACAGACAAAGAGCTTTTTCCGTTGAAAATTCTTGTGAATAAATGCTTAAATCCCTGAATTCTTTATAGGTATGGACGTAAAACTATCAAATCTTGGTTAAAAGTAAAAAAAAGTTAGCATATATTTTACGTAAATATGTTCAAGGCGCTGCTAGTCTTTAAGTCACTGTGCTGCCGCCTTAACACAACAAGCACTTTTTACATTGAAATTCTTGTGAATAAATGCTTAAATCCTTGATTTGTTTATAGATATGGACGTAAAACCATCTCGATTCTTGATTAAAAGCAAAAAAAAAAAAAGAACAAAAACAACAACAAAAAAAGGGCAGTTAGCATTTATTTTACGTAAATATGTACGTAAATATGTCAAATGTGCTGCTAGTCTTTAAGTCACTGTGGCACCGCCTTTCCACAACAAAGAGCCTTTTACGTTGAAATTCTTGTGAATAAATGGTTAAATCCCTGAATTCTTTATAGATCTGAACATAAAACATTCTCAATCCTTGGTTTAAAGCAAAAAAAAAAAAAAAAAAAAAGGCAGTTAGCATTTATTTTACGTAAATATGTCGAATGTGATGCTAGTCTGTTAGCCAATATGGTTGCCCTATTAGTACAACAAAGTGATTTTTGCATTGAAAATTCTTGTGAATAAATGCTTAAATACCTGAATTCTTTATAGATATGGACGTAAAACAGTCCCGGTTCTTGGGTGAAAGCATAAAAAAAAAAAAAAAACAACCAACCAAAAAAAAAAACAAAAAAACGGTCAATTAGCATTTATTTTGCGTAAATTTGTCGAATGTGCTGCAGTCTTTAAGTCATTGTGGCGCCGCCTTAACACAACAAAGAACTTTTTCCGTTGAAATTCTTGTGAATAAATGCTTAAATCCCTGAATTCTTTATAGATATGGACGTAAAAAAGTCTCAATTCTTGGTTAAAAGCAAAAAACAAAAAAAAAAACAAAAAAAAAAACAGGCAGTTAGCATTTATTTTACAGAAATATGTCGAATGAGATGCTAGTCTGTTAGCCAATAGGGTTGCCCTAGTAGTACAACAAAGAGCTTTTTGAGCTGAACATTCTCGTGAATAAATGTTTAAATCCCTGAATTCTTTATAGACATGGACATTAAACAGTCTCGATTCCTGGTTAAAAGCAAAAAAAAAAACAAAAAAAAGTGCAATTAACATTTATTATACGTGAATATTGCGAACTATGATGCCAATGCTGTAGCGGCTAATTTCTTCCATTGATTTTTTTCACAACGTTTCAAAATGCATGCATGGTACGAAAAATATAATAATTTCCTTGAATCCTCGAACAAATCACTCTTGAGACAATCCTTCTAGTTTGTATGCGGTACAGCTTTCGTACTTTTTCAACCTAAATTCGGCGTTAGATCGCTGCGTGTGTTTGAGAATAACTCCTCTTGATGTAGGCAGGCCCCCTACTTGAAGGCGTGGCGCAGTGTATGACAGAAGTGACCTGCCAATATCATTATGATGTCTATGCCCCAGTATAAATTTCACCGGTTAAAAATAAAAAACTTTGGCGTTTTAAGTCCACATAGCATAATCTACAGAATGTGCCTATTAAATGTGGTCATATTACTCTATTCATTAGAGGTGTGCAAAATTTCTGATTCTTAGATTATTCGCGATTCGGCCATGGAAGATTCGAGAACGATTCACAAACATCCAAATTCCGATTATTGAAATATGCCAAGTAAAGCGGAAGTACACAACACTCAGCGCGCCGTGCGGTCTTAGGGACGGAACGGAGCGAGAGTAGCTAAACATCATGCTTCCCATTACCCGGCCCCTCGGGTAATGCCAATGCTCAACTCACGGCTCTAGCTCAACTCATGCAACGAGATAAAAAAACACAACAACATACCTGACTGCTGCCGAAAAGCTGCAACAAAGTACATCCATATAATGTTACGGTGGATATCATTTATATAGGACTAGATGCATTATAGATTTGGTAATGTTAGCAGCACATCTACAAAAAGCTAGATGTGGGCGTTATAAACGGCCGCCATCTTAAAGCAGTACACTTCCCTGCAAGGCTGTTGTAGCGAACCTTCCAAGCAAACCTAATTAACTTTTTATCTAAAATACTCCTAAATCGGTAAAATATTGACTTGAATCTATCTTTAAAATAGTTTTAAAACTTTCACATGTCGAAAGTTGACAAAAGGGAAATTATGGAATAACGGGAGCAATTTTAACAAATTTAACGGTTGATTCACAACATTAAATTAATTAAATGTAGTTTAAAGCTGCTGATACAGAATGGGGACTGGAGTTTTTTATTTAATGTTATTTTTGTATATTTGTTTACTGCTATATGTTAACTTGATACTGAAATAGTAGTGTGGTTTAGCCTGAGAGTATTTTTGAACAATTTTGGAATTAATGTACAAAACATTAAAAAAAAGAGAGAGAAAAAAAAAGGAGGGGGGTGCATCAATAATCGTTTTATAATCGAATCGGAGCCTCTGAATCGTAATCGTAATCGAATCGTTAGGTGCCCAAAGATTCCCAGCTCTATTATTCACTCAATATTCTATACGAAATCTGCACATGGCTCCTTAATATGGTAATTTATGCACCTAACTTTAGCTGTGATAGGCATATAGGTTGAAACTTCCGCGAAGCATCTCGGGGAGATATGAAGCATTCAACTGTGTCGGGAGATCTGAGTTCACAGGTTGGAAAATCGTTCTGATGTGTTGTAGAGTTGTATTGTGGGATAAAAACGTGGTTGCTACATAGAAAGACAGTCTATTTTAATGCTCCAACAATACATCACCCATCCTTGTTGTTTGTTTATACCTCTGCATTGTTTTTGGTCGCTTATTCCCACAAATTGTAAATTTAAATGATTCAACTTCTCTCTTTACGTATCCGGTACTTAACTGAGGTAAACTACTCTGGTCGCAAATTGAACAAACAGATTACCTTTTTAGCTAACTGGCTATGAATACAATTACAATTAAATGCAAGAGCTTTTTCCAATATTGTGCTGATATTAAATGTGGTATTTCAACTGTACCAATACTGATGCTATTTGTGCTCATCATAGGTGTTGTTAATCTTACTTTTAAAAAAGTAATTAATAATACTAGTAGTTACCTTGGTCTTTCCAAGGGAAAGAACAAGGTTATGTTGTTGTGCAACTTTATCGTACTTATTTTTATTTTTATTATTATTATTCATCTTATTCTCCGCGTTTTTTCGGCGCGCCGCACAGCCCGAACCGCTGCACCGATCGGCACCGTTCAAATATCGAAACGTCCGGAATTTTTGCGCGACGATGGCTTTTTTAAAAACGGCCCCGAAAAATTTTCCGTTTTCCCGCAAACGGCAATTTTCCAGAATTTTTTTTTTTTTTCAAAATGTATCTAGTCCTACAATTTTTGACCAAATCACATAATTTGGGTATCAAAAATTCCGGGACGGTGAGGGGCATAAAAGTTATATACAGAATTTGGGAAAAAATTACGGTTCCCCGGAAATTTGCCAAAAACTGTCCCATTCATTTCTAATGGGAGAATTTCCCATTCATTTCAATGGGATTTCCAATGGAATTTACATTGCATTGATGCCATTGACGGCCATGCATGTCGAATCTATTGATGCCAATGTACTTGGATTCAATTGACTATATGGATGTCGATGCCATTGACGGCCATGGACGTCCAAAATTTTTCCCATTCATTTTCAATGGGGAAAAAACAAAATTTCCCCAAATAAACAGAAAATGACCAGATATCAATAGGACGTGTCCCACAAACGTCCCCAACTCCATTGACGTCCATGGACGTCCAAATTTTTTCCCATTCATTTTCAATGGGTATTTTTTTTCTTCTCCCCAAATCAACAAAAAATGACCAGAAATCAATAGGACGTCTCTCCCAAATGTCCCCAACTCCATTGACGCTTATAGGAGGTGCTGCCATGGACGTCCATGGACGTCCAAAATTTTTCCCATTCATTTTCAATGGGAATTTTTTTTTTTCCCCAAATCAACAGAAAATGACTAGATATCATTAGGACGTGTCCCCCAAACTTCCCCGATTCCATTAACAATTATGAAAGGTGCCGCCATTGACGTCCATGGACGTCCAATTCTCCCATTCATTTCTAATGGCTTTTACTTTGTTTTGTGCCAATGACTGGCATTATGATCCATTCTATTGATAGACCTGAGTGGGGCTAAGATCTGTATCTCCACAGAGGAAAGACCAAGGTGTGTAATTTCTCCCGAAATTGCAGTTTCTAGTTACAAATTGCTTCTCCCAAAAAGTAATTGCATTAGTAACTAAGTTACCTGAATGTAAGAGTAATTAGTTACTTGGCAAAGTAATTGGTGATCATTTTCATGTTTTTTTTTTTTCCCTATTTAAAAAAAAAAAAAAAAAAAAAAAAAAAAAAAACATAGGTCACATTATGTAAAGTTTAAAAGGTTTTTGGGACAATTGGCCCGAGCCCAATTCTTTACCCTAATTTACCCTTTACCCTGAATCAACCGTTAAAAGTTGTTAAAATTGCTCCTATTATTGCATTAGTTCCCTTCTGTTTACTTTTGACATGTGGAAGTTTTAAAACTGTTTCATCATTTAAAGATAGATTCAAGTCAAGATTTTGCCGATTTAGGAGTATTTTATGTAGATAAAAAGTTACTTAGGTTCGCGAGGAAGGTTCTCTACAACAACCTTTCCTAAGAAGTTTACTGCTTTAAGATGGCGGCTGTTTACTAACGCATCCAGTTCCTATACTGTACATGTTGCTAACGCTGCTGTGTCTGTCATTTCGCATCTAGTTCTATATACTGGACTGTCTCAGGAAATTAGAATACACAATATTCTAATTTTTTGAGACAGTCCTGTGTATATATACAGGACTGTCTCAGGAAATTAGAATACACAATATTCTAATTTCCTGAGACAGTCAGGAAATTAGAATATTGTGTATTCTAATTTCCTGAGACAGTCCTGTATATATACACAGGACTGTCTCAAAAAATTAGAATATTGTGTATTCTAATTTCCTGAGACAGTCCTGTATATATACACAGGACTGTCTCAAAAAATTAGAATATTGTGTATTCTAATTTCCTGAGACAGTCCAGTATATGTGATATCTACCATGTCTACCACATCTACCATATCATGTGGGCTTAGTTTGTAGGCTATGGGCTACAGTCAGGTGTTATCGGAGCCACCTAGCATCGCGTTTGCTCGACGTCACAACTTTTTTACCTGTTCCCCACTCCTGCTCTGCTCTGTCATCTTGGTGAGTCCGTCTCCCTCAGAGTTTTCTCACGTCATTCAACCAATATAGTAACGCATAGTAATGCACGCCTTTCCATCCTCAGTAATGGTGACGGCGTTGCCAAGATGAGAAAAGTAATTTATTACATTACTCACTACTGAAAAAAATAACACCATTTGTAACACCGTTATATTCTAACGCCGTTATTAACAACACTGCTCATCATCATCATTTCAAGCTTCTTTACAAGCATTATTTTTTATTTCTTTTCGACTCGAACAGCATCGCTCTTGCAAATGGATATTAGAAAGTTATTTGCTCACAGCAAGGATAAATCAGCAAGTAGGAATGAGAGCATTAAGCTCGGTAACCCAACCAGGCAACATGAACCACTTTTAGGTCACAACCCACCAGTTGGGAAACACTGATTAATTGCATAACAGTTACAGTGATATATCCCCATTTCTGTCCATAAATGTAGAGTAGCAGAGTTTAGGAAGAGATGAAGGAGAGATGGAGGTTGAAGAGCATGAGCAGAGGTGAACTGACTATCAAAAAGGGATAAATTTTGATTTTGAATACTGATGGCCAAAAAAGAAAAAAACACAACCCTTTTTTTTTTTTTTACAGAAACTTAGGTCAAGAGACTTTGGTCAAAAGGAACGGTGAGAATAAATTAAATTATATATACAGTAGTTTGAAGTGCTATTTCTGACTTTTTGTGCTCTAAAAATTTTTGCTCGCTTGCCAGTGCCCTGCTGTGCCTCAGTATTGAAGGCTGAATCAATACCTGTGGCCATTACAGAGGCAGGTGAAACAGGTGCAATTGCCCAGGAATCCTTCCTATAAACCAGGGGTCCCCAACCTTTTTTGCACCACGGACCGGTGTGATTTGGGTTTTTTTCTCACGGACCGCTGTGCTGTCAAATTTTGCACCCTTATAAAATTTTTCTCCCAAAGCTTTTGTGGCTGTGAAAAAGCCCTCTTTTATATTCAATTGGACTCTTTTCTACATGTCCGTCCATGTCCAAACGTTAATATTCCTTTCTTTCAAGAAATTTTGTACTGTTTACTTTTGAATCGCTGCATTTGTGGCCATTTTTAACGTTACGCGCTTGCAAAATTGGTCAGAACACCGGCAATGTGCGGCAGAAAAATACAGCAAATATAAAGTAACATTTGTTTTTAGCCCTGTCATGTTAAGTGCTGGGAAAATATAACTCACCCGCTGAATCAGTGGGAGGCCTGAGCTTGTTTTGTTGAGACGAGATGGTCCCATCTAGGTGTGATGGGAGAGTGAGAGACGCCAGGTTCACAAAGATACAATGTTGGAAATTGTAGCACCGTTTTCAGTGCTCTCGTAGCGATGTCAGGATATTCCGGAATGACTTTAATCCAGAACTTCGGGAGAGTTGTTGTCTCAAATGTACTGTACGTTTAAGGTCGCCGTCATTTGCGATCTCTACAAGCTGATCCTCCTGTTGCACAGACATGCTCGACTCACTCTGTATATTCACAAACGGGTCAGGAATTCACTCCTTCGCAGTTCGTGGGTCTTTAGTGATTGGGAAGTAGCAGAGATTTTGTTTTCTTTGAGGTCGTAAGCTCATCTTCTGGCTCGTTGAGAGCCCTTTTCCCCGTACAAAAATCTGTCCAAAGACGTCTCTTTTTCAGTCATTCTAGTGTTGAGGCTCATTATTTCCGGGAATAAAGGTGATGTGCCCACCCTACGTCATACGTTATTATCGAGGACAAGCGCACATACACATACAAAACAAGATGTACTGCTAGCAATCTAATCAATGGCTTTCTATGACGACATTCTATCCTGTTGCATTATATCTAGAGTAGCATGGGATATTGGTGTGTTAATGGGCACAGGCCAAAGTTAATTCGGCCAGAATGCAGTCGTTAATAAATTAGTATTTCTTTGCGGCCCGGTAGCAAATGTGCCACGGACCGGTACTGGTCCACGGCCTGGCGGTTGGGGACCCCTGCTTTAAACCCCCAAAGTAAAGTTAAAATTCATGTTTTTGAGTAATGTTGACAGCAGTGCTCTATGTGAAATTTGTTTCTTTACTGGCGCTTCAAAGACGAAACGAGATTGAACAGGCTGGCGTGATCATAGGATTTACAACTACAAGATTGTATGTGGTCATGCCACTGTATCATCACATCTGATTGGTATAATGGAGTCGTGATTATTTTTTAACCGTCTCATTTGTGAAACCGATTGACCAACTGTGGGCATATCTGGTAAAAATAAAGTAAATCTGATATGTAGAATAAATAAGAAAATGTATCGACACTAGTGAAGGCCTCAAAAAGTTACTCAAATAAATGTAATTGAGTAAATGCAACATGGTTCTACCCAACTCTGCATTTAATACAAGAGACCCCCTATGTTTCTTCATATCACTTTTTGATCATGAGGCGCTTAAAAAAAAAAAAAAAAAAGCTAAAGTTCTGTTACCCACACCCCCCTTATTGTTAGTACTGCCAATGTGCTTGAACGAGAAAGACTTGATGTTAAGGAGACAATCAGTTACGAATAAGTATATCAACTTTAAATCCTGTGATAAATTTAATAATTTGCTTCAAACTGCCCAACAGTTGCATTTGTGGCCATGATTATACTTGCCACTTTGAACCAAATCAAATATTTTGCTGGGCCAGACAGTAATTGGCACGCAACAAAAATGTTGTTTCTCACCCATGTCCTTTTATTTATCATCCTAGCTATGAAATGACACCCATTATTGAAAGAATAAATCTGATAAATTTGGCATGTCGAGGTCTGGGTTTTTGGGGGTATTTCGGTGTGTGTGTGTGTGGGGGGGGGGGGGGGGGGGGGGGATTGTCTTACGCACTGGTTATGCTTCCTAGCCCAGAATTGCATAGGAGTGGCCCTGTCTGTGGCCTTGAGTCCAAATTCCATTCATGCATCAGTAGCAGCTTTTTCTTCCTCAGCGGAAGAGTTTAGGACGACAGATCCAAGCGAAAATGAATTAACACTTAAGTTATTGCCATATTGTTTATAACAAATACCCCAAAGTAGGCTGTAGCTTGGCTCTAATCTCACTTAAAGGAAATGTTAGAGTGTGGCGAGTTGTTTATTTTTGTGTTTATGGCAGCACGTAAAGTGGAATTGTTGTACTGTGCATTTTTTTTAAATGAAGCAATTACATAAACTACAGGTTTAGACACCCCTGGCATATACGTCGTTTCTGCCACCTAGTGTACATTACGTAACTTGACAGTACTGTCCTCTATTGACCACAGTACTAACTGTGAACATCTTGTTCTTCCTGTATACACACTAACTACCAAACATGTTTGTATGAAACAAATTTTTTTTTTTCCTACTAAGGTGGACGCCTTTCACATTTCCCAAGCATATTTTCAAGTGTCATTAATTTAGCAAATGCCATCGCATGTGAACATAGGTGGGTACTTGAGTAGATTTGTGATGAAGAAACATTATTCTTCACCAGGGGTGAAAGTGGTTAGAATTTCTTGCCGCAACTCCCCGACGTGAAGCTCTCCACGGAGCCAGAAATTTTATTTATTTTATTTTTTTTGGGGGGGGGGGGGGGGGTCAAAACTACTGAAATGCAAAGAAAACTGTTGGTCAGTTATTTCTATATCGCATACAAAAACGGATTTTGTTTCAAACACAAACAGCTATAACCCAAACCTCCATCTTCTAATTTTTATTTTCCCTCATTTCCTCACATACAGTGCCTTGCAAAAGTATTCGGCCCCCTTGAATCTTGCAACCTTTCGCCACATTTCAGGCTTCAAACATAAAGATATGAAATTTAATTTTTTTGTCAAGAATCAACAACAAGTGGGACACAATCGTGAAGTGGAACAACATTTATTGGATAATTTAAAGTTTTTTAACAAATAAAAAACTGAAAAGTGGGGCGTGCAATATTATTCGGCCCCTTTACTTTCAGTGCAGCAAACTCACTCCAGACGTTCAGTGAGGATCTCTGAATGATCCAATGTTGTCCTAAATGACCGATGATGATAAATAGAATCCACCTGTGTGTAATCAAGTCTCCGTATAAATGCACCTGCTCTGTGATAGTCTCAGGGTTCTGTTTAAAGTGCAGAGAGCATTATGAAAACCAAGGACCACACCAGGCAGGTCCGAGATACTGTTGTGGAGAAGTTTAAAACCGGATTTGGATACAAAAAGATTTCCCAAGCTTTAAACATCTCAAGGAGCACTGTGCAAGCCATCATATTGAAATGGAAGGAGCGTCAGACCACTGCAAATCTACCAAGACCCGGCCGTCCTTCCAAACTTTCTTCTCAAACAAGGAGAAAACTGATCAGAGATGCAGCCAAGAGGCCCATGATCACTCTGGATGAACTGCAGAGATCTACAGCTGAGGTGGGAGAGTCTGTCCATAGGACAACAATCAGTCGTACACTGCACAAATCTGGCCTTTATGGAAGAGTGGCAAGAAGAAAGCCATTTCTCAAAGATATCCATAAAATGTCTCCTTTAAAGTTTGCCACAAGCCACCTGGGAGACACACCAAACATGTGGAAGAAGGTGCTCTGGTCAGATGAAACCAAAATTGAACTTTTTGGCCACAATGCAAAACGATATGTTTGGCGTAAAAGCAACACAGCTCATCACCCTGAACACACCATCCCCACTGTGAAACATGCTGGTGGCAGCATCATGGTTTGGGCCTGCTTTTCTTCAGCAGGGACAGAGAAGATGGTTAAAATTGACGGGAAAATGGATGCAGCCAAATACAGGAACATTCTGGAAGAAAACCTGTTGGTATCTGCACAAGACCTGAGATTGGGACGGAGATTTATCTTCCAACAGGATAATGATCCAAAACATAAAGCCAAATCTACAATGGAATGGTTCAAAAATAAACGTATCCAGGTGTTAGAATGGCCAAGTCAAAGTCCAGACCTGAATCCAATCGAGAATCTGTGGAAAGAGCTGAAGACTGCTGTTCACAAACACTCTCCATCCAACCTCACTGAGCTCGAGCTGTTTTGCAAGGAAGAATGGGCAAGAATGTCAGTCTCTCGATGTGCAAAACTGATAGAAACATACCCCAAGCGACTTGCAGCTGTAATTGGAGCAAAAGGTGGCGCTACAAAGTATTAACGCAAGGGGGCCAAATAATATTGCACGCCCCACTTTGCAGTTTATTTGTTAAAAAAGTTTAAATTATCCAATAAATTTTGTTCCACTTCACGATTGTGTCCCACTTGTTGTTGATTCTTGACAAAAAATTAAAATTTTATATCTTTATGTTTGAAGCCTGAAATGTGGCGAAAGGTTGCAAGGTTCAAGGGGGCCGAATACTTTTGCAAGGCACTGTACTAACTGCCAAATCTCAATTTGAACTACTTATGAACATAGGATGTATATCAAAATCAAAGATAATGTAAACATTTACTTTTTGTTGTGTTTTTAATAATAAAGATATAAGTAACATAAAATAAGCACAAATGACTTATTTTATGCAGAGTGAAATGTAATATATTTTGAAGACTGCGCAAACATTGACTTTTTTGTAAATCATAAGGAAATGAATTAGTAGACTAACATAAATGAACAAATATAAGTCCAAAGTGCACATTGACAGCTAAGATGTTCTAAACCTCCCCATCAGAGCAAATAAAACTAAATATGATAAATAAGCCACCTTAGCTCTGTCCTTGCTCTTAAAGTTTTGATCCATTTTCTGTTGCATTGCCCTTTTTTGTGTTTTTTTTTTTGCTGTTTCAGAAAACATGCACATTCGAACCAATCAGAGTTAACTATCTCTGGAGAACACATGTCAGTATGTCGAACGGATAAATGAGTCCAGACGTTTTGCTTTGCTGCGTGCATTCGCACATTGACGTGACTTGTCATCGTCACGCTCAGATAACTGCAGCAGCTGGGGAAACCTCCAGGCCATCCGTGGGATGAAATAAATAATGGTTTCATCTGATTTAGTATGCAGCCCATTGAGGGGGAATTATTCCTAACGATGAAAATGCGACAAAGAGAACCGCAAAATGTCATTATTTCAGTCTCTCCAATATTTTTAAAGGATATTATTTTTATCGAAGTATTTTTCCCAATTGCTAAATAAATGGTATGGTCACGACAAATCACAATCTTGTGCTAAATGGAATATGAAATAATAAAAATGCAATTATTCAGTATGACATGGCAAAATTACTCCGTAATGGTCAAAACTGTTGACTTCACCTTTACCGTCGCACCTCCTGAACGATATTTTACGCCACGTCGGGCTTTTGTCATTTCCCATCCCCAGCTGACAGCTAGCGGACATACTAACCCAAACCGAGTGATGTTTCAAAGTCTTCGAAGCAGAAAATCACACATAACAAGCCCAGATTATTTCACACGGCGGTGGGGTCGTCAAATTTCTTCACCGATCGGCAACCCGACCGGTGGCGAGCAAGTTACAGCTCGTTCCCCTGCTATTACGGAAAGGAGAGCTCGCCGTGGAAGCAGCTGGAGAATACCGCTGGACAAACCGGCCGACGTCGGAGGAACGCGTAGCTGCCACATGGTCAACACGAATATAATAAAAAAATAATGCTTTACTACACGGCGACGACGTAAACAAAGAGCAGCTTGGAGCTGTTGTGCAGCCAACATGACAGACAGAATGTGTCTTAGGAGATCTTTTCTACATGCCCATCCATGGTGAAACGTAAGTAAATAGTCCTTTATTTAAAGAAAGTTTGTGGTATTTACTTTGTAATCGCTGTGTTCGCTGCCATTTTTAACACAAAGTTGCACTTTCTGATGGGGTTGAAAATTTGACAAAACACCAGGCACGTGAAGAGGGCAATAAACCGAGTATAGTGCTCTCCCGGCGGGGGGATGGGTGACTCGGTTGCCAGCCGAGTGGAAAAAGAGCATGTCAGCCACAAAATGCAAGCCACCTACGTATTAAAATGATCCCAGTACTTGACATAATACAAAACACGATGTTTACTGACTTCCTTATAAGTCCAATGATCCCACAGTAGTAGGGCTTGTTTTGGCCAATATCCTGTGAATGAGAACCTTTTGAAACCCTAAAAAGGCTCACATGCCTCTCCCTGGTGCAGCAAAATTTTTCTGCAGCCGTTTGGCTGGCGTAATGTGAAAAATAAATAAATTAATCCGCAAAATCAGCTCATTCCTTAGTCCTTCTCATACAACAGTACGGCTGAATAGTGAAGAGGACTTCTTCTACCGTACACGTCACAGCGCCCTTTTTCTCAAGTCGAGACTGGAGCCGGAAGTCACTCATTTTCGTGGCGCGGGATTAAAAAAACTAAATAAATATAGCAATCGCTTTGACACACGTAAAGCGGTCCATTTCATTCAGGAGCAAAAAATACCACGGAAAATATGAAATAAACATGCTCTTAGCTGTCATAGGCACTTTAAGGCTGGTTTATGCTTCTGCGGCGGACCTAAACCGTCAAGGCGGACCCAATTTACGACCCTCAGCTGTAGCCTGACGTGCACCTCCACAAAATCCTGACTACGCGTCACGTCAACGTGTGGTGACGTGACGCAAATGGACTGTGATTGGTCTGCTCAGACTGTTGTTTCTAGTTCAGTGCGAAATCACCGACATATATAAACATTCTTGCGCTACACTCAAAAATGGAGCGAGCCCATGAGAGGTTGATCGAAGATGTCCGCAAGTACGACCACCTGTACAATGTTTCGTCAAGGCATTATAAACATTGGCATGGCAAGCAATTCGTGAATTGACATTGCTGAAAATACAGAGCTGGAGGTCAGCGAATGCATAAAAGAAATGGAAGAACCTTAGTATGAGACAAGTATGTGTGTTCGGAAGCGAATGGCAACACGAAGCGGTGACCCCGAAAAAAAACTGCCAGCTTTTTATCACTTTATGTTGTCTTTTTGGTTGGTGCACATTATCATTTATTTTGAACAAATGCTTGCTGTGAGTCTGTGACTTATTTACATTTTACATTTCAAGTACAGTATATGAAGAATAAAGCACAGGTTTGGTGTCAAAAGAGTTGTTTTGATGTTTAATTTTCAACAACAGTTTACACACTTGATACATCATCACTGATTGGGAGTGCCTCGGTGCTTTAATGATAACGTGTTTACCATCAAGACTTCCGACTCAGTTTGGGAAGTTTCATAGCCAGAAATCTATGGCTTTCCACTAGCTGGTTGTAGGACACGGCAAAGAAATCGGACAAAACGCTGGACAACGCAGCTCGCTGGCTTCCACCCGATGGTAGAATTCGTAATGTGACTGCCAGTCCCTGCGGCATCTACAGTCGGACAGACCACCTCCTCAACCGTCTTCTGCGTCGCCTGCACCTCAACATTTGTATGATCAACATTTGTTGTTCAATGTTGATGAGCTGAAGGTCCACATTCAAGCGTTCCATCTCCGTTGCCATTGTTGTCTAACCGGAAGAAAACTTTTTTGACAAGATTCCCCCAAAACCTCTCGTGGTTTGTCGGTGAATTACAGAGCAAAGCGTTCCCTTGACGGAAAACTTCGAATGCTCGTTCACGACGTAGGGTCTATGCTATCGTTACTCCGTCACTGCAGCGCAGAAGCATAAATTAGACTTTAAGCTTGCTGTTTAATGATCACGCTGGCCTGTTCAATCACGTGGCATTTTTAAAGCACCGGGAAAAATGAAGTATTCGACATTGAGCGCTGCCCTCAACATGACTCGAAACTTTTAAGAGAGAGATTTTAATCCCTCTCAATTTCCATTTGGCACCGATTGACCACAGTAAACCGGAGATATGATCCTTTTAATTTCATAACAGGAACAATGAAGGAACTATTCACTATTCAACTATTCAAACTAGGAACAATTTTCTCTAATAGAGGGCGCTCATGCTCTTTGGACGGATCTGCATTGTTTTCTCTCGTTGGAATTTATTGACTTTTTTTTTTTTTTTTTTTTCTTTGGCTTAATGTAGTTATGTAATCGGTACTGTATAATATATTTCATATAAAAAACTTTGTGCTGAGAAAAAAAATACTATTAAAAAAACATCTTAAGCAATTGCTCACGCATTACTTGAGCATAGATTTCATAATGGTATTGACAGGTCAGATCGGTCATGCACTGCGCCAGCGCCTCGCCTTCAAGTAGGGGGCCGGCCACATCAAGAGGAGCTATTCACAAACACACGCACACAGCGATCTAATGCCGGATTTCTGTTGAAAAAGTACGAAAGCTGTACCGCATACAAACAGGAAGGACTGTCTAAGGAGTGATTTGTTCAAGGATTCAAGGTAATTATTATATTTTTCGTACCATGCATGCATGCATTTTTGAATGTTGCGAAAAAAAAATCAATGGGAGAAATTGGCCGCTACTGCATTGGCATCATAGTTCGCAATATTTACGTAAAACAAATGCTAACTGCCAACTAATTATTTTTGCTTTTAGCCAAGAATCAAGACTGTTTTACGTCCATATCTATAAAGAATTCGGGGGTTTAAGCATTTCTTCACAAGAATTTTCACTGGAAAGCTATGTTTACATAAGGTTGTCGCTAGCTACAATCACTGACAGACTAGAATTGTACTTCGACATATTTACGTAAAACAAATGCTAAGTGCACTTTTTTTGTTTTGTTTTGCTTTTAACCAACAATCAAGACTGTTTTACGTCCATATCGATAAAGAATTCGGGGATTTAAGCATATATGCTCAAGAATTTTTACTGGAAAAGTCCTGGTTACATAAGGAGGCCGCTAGCTACATTTACTAACAGACTAGCATTGTACTTTGACATATTTACATAAAATAAATGCCAACTGCACTTTTTTTTTTTTTTTTATCGCCCCCGCACCCCCTGTCCCGACAATACATTGTGAAGTCTATGACTTGAGTATTCTTTTCACCAAATACTTTTTTTTTTACTTGTACTTGAGTACATTTTTTGGACGACTACTTTTTCTCTTACTTGAGTAATATAATTTTGAAGTAACACTACTATTACTTGGGTAAAATTGTTAGCTACTTTACCCACCTCTGCATGAGAATAATATATTATGTGGAGAAAAAAACGGTGCAAAACAAAAGGCTTGTTGACAATCAATGCCTGACTTGAATATAAAGATGCGGCTCTTATACTTGAAAATATTTCGTAATAGGACACCAAAACATTGCAATATGTTACTTTATTAGCAATAATGTGTAAAAGCATAAAATAATTATCAGTCTGGATTATTTTTATGTGTGTAACATCATACTGATATTATAGGATAGGATGATAATGGTCCAATACTGTACTCAATGAATAACACTAAAATAATAGCATGCATTTCAATTTCATATACTTGAAAATCCACCATTAGATTATCAATCTGATATCCAGAATGTGTGTCATGTTAATTTATTTTTTGTTCACTGCAAATTTATAGCGTCTAAATCAGATTATTTTTCTTAAATGTAGTCAAATAATTTTCTTCACCTTGTTTTGAGTGTTAATGACTAATTAACAGATTAATGTGTTAGATTATTCCACTTACTTTATGTAAATATTACCATTTGTTCAAATTAAGCCCATACATCTAAAAATTGGTCATTTTTCACCTAAATCTTGAAAATTTGGCTTTCAAATAATGTTTTGAAAAATATTTTTTCTTGAACTAAGAGCAGTTTTGACTAACAAGCTTTTTAAAGATTAAGTATACTAATTTATTGCTTAAAAACTGTTAAACATGTTTTCAACTAGCTATTTTTCTTAGTTCAAGATATCTAAGTGAATAAAATGTACTTGAAGCACTGGATAGATTGTTAAATTTAAAAAAAAAAAGTTTTAAAGTGGATGGTTACAGGCTTCAAGCTTGAGTTTCCCCTGTGTTCTATGGGGAAATTAACGCAAAGTAAATGTACAGTACATATTGTACAGTAAATAAATTATTTACTGTATATTCAAAAACTGTTGGAAATAATTCATTACAAACATGTTTTGTATATATATATAATTGAATAATTATGGCTAGTCTTCAGTCTTTAAAATTCATTAGTATGGCAAGCAAGACCCTTTGGAAAGGACCCTTTGTCTTTCAGGTTTGCTCTTCATCTTTCACTGTGCCACAATCACACGTTTACAGAATGGTATCAAATTCTCAAACCAAATATGGTTTACATATCCATTTGCATGGATTTGGCAAGCAAACTATCCAAATCGTTAAATACATGAGTGTTATTCGCATACTGTGTATTTATGTGGGTACAGTATAAAGGAGAGGTTCTCAAAGTGTCTGGTTCTGGCTTCGGGTGTGGTGGACATGGTGCGGGTTGTTGAAGTGGTAAGGTTCATGGCGATGGTGGCTGTGACCGATGACCGGATGCTCGATGCCTTCACTCTGCAGCTCCTCCTCCTTATGAACTCCCTGTAGCTTCTCTACGAGCTCTCTGATGAAGGTCTGAGAAAGAACATGGTACACGATGTAACATCAAGTATTGTCTATAGTTTCATAGATATTGTGCATGAAAATAGTTGTTTTATGTGTCCTTTAAAAAGAAATTGAAAAAACATTACCTCTGTGGTGTTATTGCAGGTTTGAAAAAGCTCCTGTAAAAAACCAGGGATATAACAATAACTACATTAGCTCCCGGCTCATTATATTTTGCCCAAGCGGCTTCGTGTTAAGAAAGAATTCCCCAACTTTTCAACACAAGTCACATACAGGAAAAACTGGCCAGAATGCTAGGGCGTAGGTTTGGTCTGAACATTGGTAGGGACAATATAACAGCACATCCTACACGGGGACGGGACATTAATAAGACCAAACAGATTGGGGGAACGGGGGTCAGGGTTATGTTTCTCACAAATACAAACCTAATTATTTGATAGGCTAAATGATCAATGCAAAATATATCTGTATTGACTTATACTAACTTTTACAGTACGTGTACTGGTTCAGGTGACACACTGTCCGATTCAAACCTTTGTTTTCAAAAACTACTTAAGAACCATTTTGAACAGTTTCAGAATAAATTTATGGATTTTTTTTTTTTTTTTAGCAAATTTAAATAGCAATATTTGAACATAAATTATATTAACATACACTGGTTAATAATCTCTAAACTATCTAGGAATGCAAAAAATTATTTGTCTTAAGACCACTCAACATGTCGAACTAAAGAAATTGAATATAACTAAAAAAACAGTCAGGGAATAACAAAAATAAAAGTTTAATAAGTCTAATTAACATTAACAGTAGAAAACACATACAGGAGGACACGTCTCTCTAAGCAGCCTCCTACTCGAGTTTTGCAGGTTAGAAAATTCACGGTCGGGTTGGCGCACCGCGCGGGTGCCGGTCCGGGGCCGCGGCCCTTCACCGGCCGACCGGGATGGGGTGGGGGCTGGGTGGTGTATGCGGCGGCCATAGTTCCCTCCCAGGTCGGCCCGGCCGGAGCCGCGTCTCCTTGTACCGGCTGCCGGGGAGGTGCACCCTGATGTCATAACACGTGCCCCTCCTGGCCCGGGGGTGGGTTGGAGGGGGGTGCGCTTCCGTCCCCTTGGTCTGTCTCCGGCCCCGTCCGCCTCTCTGCCGCTGCCCTCCTGCCGGCGGGGTTGTCGATGGGGCCTCTTGAGGCCCGCGAGGCCTTGGGTGGGGCTTGCTGTCCCTTGCCAGTGGGGTGGACGTCCCCTGGTCTCCGGTGCTTGGCGTAGCGACTGCTCGGAGTGCGGAGTGGGGTTGGTGGTGCGTCCCCTCTTGCATCCCTGTAGGCCGGTTGATGGGTTCGCGGGTGGCCCGAGGAACCACCCTGGATCCGGAGGGTGGGCGGCGGGGGGGGCTCCTTTGCTGGCCTGCGGGAGGAGGTGCAATGTGCTATTCCCCCGCCCCTCCCACCAACCGCCCTCCCTCCCCGGGCTGGCTGGGGGGCGTGGCCCTGGGTTGGCGCCCGCGTGGCGTCTCAGCTTGTCTGCATGGCTGTCGCACGCATGGTGGGGCTCGCATGCGGCTGGATGGGGCGCGCTCGGGTGGGGGGTCCCGGTGCCGGGATTGCCGATTGGGTGGCGTAGGGTCGGTCGCCAACGGGCTTACACTCACAAGGGATTCACAAGATTACTGGGTTCTAGATCACAGAGCTGATTTGTGTACACTCTACCCCTTTCAATGACTTAGCTTATAGACTACACCACCCCCACCCCCCCTCTTTCCCTGGTCAAAAGGCCCCTCACATGGTGTAAACTGGAAATACATCTAGTTGACAATAGCACCAACATATTAGTAGTTAGTGTAGACGTTCAGTGTATTTCTTGTTGTAGTTTGTGTTTCTTTTCTTTCTTCTCTTGTGTTTCCTTTCTTCTGTTCCATAACCCCTTCCTTTTCGCTGCTTTGTCATAATAAACGAGGTATGTTAAATGATCACAATGGGAGTATGTCAGACTCTCAATGTAAAACATTAAAACTGTTCAGACCATCCGGGCACTTAGACTTCCGTGTCAAACAGCTGAACAGGACAGGTTTAAAAAAATAAAGAAAAAAAATAAAGAAAATTTACGCAGTTTAATGTTGTGCTAACTCTGCGGTCAGACTTTCAGAGGGAAAATATTGGTTTGTTTCCCACCTCCACAACATTGATGTCTTTTTACATTACTTACAGGGCTGCTTTTCTGCTGATGGTCGAAAAAAAAAACTTCGAAGGGGACGGAGGAGGCGGCATGTTGTATTTCTGTCAGGGCTGTGAGTGCATGTGTGTGTGTGTGTGCCTGGGGGGGGTCGAGTCATCAGCCAATCAAACATGCGTTTGAAATAAAAAAATGGACTGGCACATTCAGCAAGTAGGGGTGCAACGGTTCAGTTAGCCCACGGTTCGGTTTGAACCTCGGTTTTGGGATCACGGTTTCGGTTCGAGTTCGTTTTTTTTTTTTTTTTTTAACTGCCTTTATTTTGCTTTTTAAAAAAATGAAATAAACACTTAAAATGTAAACATTTTCGACTGTTAAAATGCCTCTTAGCTCTTTGGCTAGTGTAGTGACTGACTACTGAAATACACACACAGTAGTAAAAAAGTTACTTGGCAAAGTAACTGGTGATACCTTTCATGTTTTTTTTTTTCATTAAAAAAAAAAAAAAACCCGAAAACATAGTAACCTTTGCTATGTTTGGAGGTCATTTAATGTTGTGAATCAACTGTTAAAGTTGATCAAATTGCTCCCGTTTTTGCATTAGTTCCCTTCTGTCTACTTTCGACGTGTGAAATTTTTAAAACTGTTTCATCCTTTAAAGATAGACTCAAGTCAAGATTTTGCTGATTTAGGAGTATTTTGGATAAAAAGTTGCTTAGGTTCGCTCGTAAGGTTTACTACAACAGAGCCTCTCTGAAAAGTTTACTGCTCTAAAATGGCGGCTGTTTACTAACGCTACCGAGTCTGTCATTTCGCATGTAGTTCTATGCGCATGAGATATCTAGGCGTAGATTGTATGTTGTCGGCTAAGTCAGGTAATATTGGAGCCACCTAGCCTAGCATCACGTTTGCTACAGCGTCTCAACAAACACTCTTCCCTCTCCGAGTCTCTGACTTTTCTCACGTCATTCAACCAACGCATTGTCTTGTTGAAGAAACGGTAACCAAATCCGAACAGATGGAAAAAAAAAAAAAAACGTAATGTACGAAAAACGAGCAGATTTTGAACGTAATGTACGGCATACACATTTAAAAATGAGTGCTCACTTGTACAAATTACGACGAGACCGTACAATTTGACAGGTATGAATTATAGTGGACCGTCACAGTTAGGTAGTAGCACTCTGTAGCACAGGACGTCCAACTTCCAACTATTAGAGGTCAGGGCGAAACTATGTGCTTTAGCAAAATCATCTTCGATGGCTTTGGGTGCCATTTCATAAATGTCGGGGATTAGGTTGTTGGAGAAATATGTCCGCAAGGGAACAATGTAACGAGGGTCAAGCGTTGCAAATAAATTAACGAAGCCCACCGTGTGTTTTCACTGGTGTCATCTTCGGGGTTGTCCTACCCTGAGAAAGTGATATCTGTGGGTGATGCTGGCTGAGATGCCGGTGTCACGTTATAAAAGTGTTGCCATTAGCACGGGGAACAAGTGCTGAGCAATGCTTGCAATTTTTTTTTCTTCAGTATTTTCTCTCCCTCCGCATTGTAATCCACGGGGAAACCAAAATGTTGCCACACCGCAGATTTGAAAGAAGCCGGTGCTTCCTCAGAATTTGGTCTCTCCACTCCTCCGCTCGCCATAGCTATTTGTTCTTTTTCTTGTTTCACTTTCACTTCGCTCGTAAGCAAGAGAGGGCGTTACTCGGCTTCTATTACACAGGTGCTTGACAACGATCCGACATTTACTTGCGGGGCGGGAATTTCAGCACAGCGGTGCTTCACGTCACACACAGGCACACAGAGCTCGATCAATTCATTCCACAAGCGTTCGGAATACATTAATTGCAAAACCGAAAAGGCGCGATTCATAAAGGCGTATTGAACCGTACAGGGCGAACCGAACGGTTCGGCTTTGAACCGCAAACCGTTGCACCGCTATCAGCAAGTCAAAAGATGTGAAGTCTGAACATAATAGAAAGAATTCACTTCATTATGGTAGAGTCAGTACTGTCCTTACAACATATGGGAAGACATTCTAAATTACCTATATAACTGAAGCCATTATATAATGCAAATAAGGTTGCCTAAAAGTTGGTGGGGCCAATTTGAGCATTATGAAGAGTTGGTCGTGTTATGTCCCTACCGTCCCTATGCAAACCTACACCCTTGCCTGAATGATACACTGTATGTTTTTTCCCACCAATTCAACCACTAATGTAGTGACAATACATCCTAATAAATCACACATTCAAGTGAAATAAATTGTTATTCTTAAATAAAACAAAGTATAGAAAAAAAAAAAAAAAAAATCAATGTTTTAAGAAAAAAACACATACACACACAATGCATAATGACTCATTTGAAGGCTAGCTAAGTGCAGAATATGAAATGGGTGAGAAACCCAAGGCCATTTTTGTTCTCTGCCAATTAGAGCCCATCAAATGTTGTCAAAAATTAAATGAATGTTAGCAAATTTGAAGCCAAATTATTCATAGCCAATCAGATTTTTCATAATGGGTGTTATTTCAAACCTATTCTTAGTGTAGAATGAGTTTCCATTGACGCCGCTGCCAAAATAGGGCTGTACTGAAAGAAGTATGTGAGATTAACAACAAAAATCTTTATTTACATGCTGAACATGATATGCTTTAATTGAAATGTTCAGCGGAAGCACATTCGCTAAGCCGCTAACTGTAAGTGTGCGCAGCATGCGCAAACACATGCATGCACAAATGTATGCACGCACGCACGCACCTGGCGATAAATCACAGCCAGGAAAATTACGGACCACATTTTAATTTACCGTGCAATAAATTGACTTATTGTATATGCGACAGGCTTATGTATGAGAAATGATAATAATAATACCGTATTATTCAGTCTATAAGTCGCACCTGAGTGTAAGTCGCAACAGTCAAAGAATGGAGAATGAACAAGGAAAACAAAAACAGAGGTCGCACTGGAGTATAAATTGCAATTTTGGGAGTTCATTTTTTAATTGATGAGAAAACAAGAAGAAACTACAGTATACGTTAAAGTAATAATAGTACAATAGAGAACAACAGGCTAAACAGGCCCTAAAAAAATGTGTCATCATTCAGAGAGAAAAAAAAACATAAATCAGTCATACTTTTGTATAGGTCGTGGACGCAGGCAAAATATGAAAAATGTGCGACTTATAGTACAGAAAATATGGTAATTAAACAAAAGGGTAAAATACAGCCAGATACATCTGCCCAAATTCTATTGGTAAGAGAGGGAAAAAAACCTTATACCGTAAAATACACGTGAAAATGGCATAGTACTTCAGTAACTGTAAATATTAAAGCAGATTTTTGTAGATTTGTTTTTACTGAAAATCATGTTAGAAAAAAAATCATATAGACCAAGAAAGGGAGCGCAGTAACATTGCCACAACCATTTGGCTGGTTAAACATACAGTACATAATTTTTACAGTCATTTATTTTAAAATAATGGTTAAACTATAGTTCTTTTCAAAGTATTTTTTGTCAAGTTGACAGTAAATGTTTGACGATTTTCCCATTTTTTAACAGTACAATCTGTAATCATAGCTGTCAGTATTTTAAATGTAAGCTCTTTTTAACAAATTTTTTAGAGCATACAGGATCCACTTCTTCCTCCATACTGAACACAATAAAACCAATCCAATGTACTGTATATCAAAATATCATACAGTAAGTAGTGAAAAAAAAATGTTTGATTTTGTGTTATTCAACTTTTCTGGCTTTTCTTAGTAATACTCTTTTTTTTTTTTTTCATTACAAGCAAGAATCCCTATAATTTTCTCATGGTAAATCGTGCTACAATATGCCAATTTGACATAACTCGTCTAGGCTGAATCCAGCTGCTCCCTGTTCAGGCCAACATAAGGTAAGTTTTTCTTTGAGTTAATGTTTATTTATATATTCGTAATTTAGTTTCGAGGCATTTTTAGACTTAGTTGTGGTAATACGTGCTTGAACAATTTGTTATGAGAATTGTAAAAAAAAAAAAAAAAGTTAGCATTTTACAGCATTTAACTTGCAGACTTTTTGCTATGCAAATTTATTACAATCTTTTAAAATTACACATAAATTTGACTAGTTAGACATTTAAACTCCAATTTTTTTGTTCTTCGTTTTACCAAGATCCTCATTTTTTTTATACTATTTGATGCTAAGCTCAGTTATTTTAATTTATTCATTTATTGCTCATGTGAAATGAAACTGCAATTCTGTATACTGTATTTTTCAGACTATAAGCCACTACTTCTTTCTCGCCGTTTCTATCCGCAATGACAAAGCTCTTAGCCGCTACACTAGTACCAATAAAGCTTGCCAGAAGCTCGTCAGACTTACTCAGAAACCAACGATTTTATAGATATGGCTTCATCTGATATAAGATGCTGTTACAAATGAACAACTTTAAATGGATGGGCATCCACTATTTGCTTAGACAGTACAAATGAACAACTTTAAATGGATCGGCATCCACTATTTGCTAAGACAAGAGAACACGATGCTATTGTTGATTAACCATTTTCAAATGGCATTCGGAGGACATTTTATTGCACAGTATGTTACAACAAAGCTGCTATGTAAGGGCTAACGCTAGATGTTAACTGTTTTCAAGAGAATTTCATCCACTACAAGTTTAGAAGGCAAGTTAAAGTGGATTATGTATCTTTGCAAGTGACGTGTTATTTTAAAGTTAGTTTGGTTTTCAGCATTCAAAAACATGAGTAGGTGATGTTGATGCGTGTTTATCTGGTTACTAAATATATTTTTGACCACTCAAATATTTCTCTGTAACATCTATGTAAATATCCAATGTTAAGATATGGACACCTGCGGCTTATAGTCAAGTACGGCATATATGTGGCTTTATTTCAAAAATTTTGTGAAATTTGGCCAGTGCTGCTTATAATACGGTGCGCTTTATAGTCCAGTAATTACTGTAATTTGAAGAAACACTCAGGGATTCTTACTTTGTATTCATATTTAATGCTCTTTTGAAAGTGCAATCTTGGCTCCAATGAATGTGCAGGTCAAAATAAATGTTAATGCAAGCATACACAATTGTTTCCTTGTTATACATCTCCTAGAATATTCTGCAAGGCATTAATGTTCGTTACCAATTACTTGATTAATCGAACGAATTCTTCCATAGATTAACCGATTACTTAAAAAATTGATAGTTGCAGCCCAAACGAACAGTATTTAAAATTAAAGACAAGTTTAATATACTTTACCTGTAGTTTTTTAACTCTTTCCACATCATCAGGCAGGTCAATTAATTCGTCAATATTCACCTCTTCTGGCATGTCTTCCTCCTGATATCATAGAAAAAAATAAACAAAAGGTCACATTCAGGTCAAAAAGTTTCAACTCTTAATTTGTATGTTTGTGTTCAAGATAACTCAAGAAAAAACAAAGGGATTCTGATGGAAATTGCAGGATATGTTTGTAGTATGAAAATGTTGAGCTGATTACATTTAGGGGTCAAAGGTCAAAGTCAGAGAGGTCAGAAATTTGTTTGTGTTCACGATAACTCCAAAATGAATACAGGGAGTCCTGGAATTACAAATGAGTTCCATTCCTACTAGTGTTGTTTTCGTCAACGATAACGAAAATATGTTGTCAACGAAGAATTTTATGACAATGACAAGCTAAAAACGTGTCTTGGGAGACTCAAACATAACGAGACGGATGCCAATTTTCGTCCGACGAGACGAGAACGGGATGAAAATTGGTCATAGGTTCTGTCATAATGTGCTACTTTCTCATTGTATGTGTTAGCACGCATCATAGCAGTGTTTGGACGTGTCACTTATACACCGTGCTGCTCCCCCACATACACGCATATTCACCAAACGGTGAATAAGCGTGTGTCCTCTCAACACTCCAGACTTTTCATGTTAGGTGCTGCTTGGTAAGTTTTGTTTTCTTATCATGGCTCCATAAGCCATGTTGCTTTAGCCTTTAAAGGTCTGTGCTGAGTGATCATTACATGCTAAATGTAACTTGTAGCATTAGCATAGCATTCGCATTATCATTAGTATTTAGCGTGGTGGTTGTTGTCTTAAACTCTTGATATGGGAGGAATCAGGGAAGTTTACTACTAATATTCACCAACCTTGGCCAGAATTTATTCAAAATTGTGGATTTACAGTACCACATAAATGAGAACTGGAACCTGATTATAGTTCACATGCAGGAATTTAATTATTTTATCCTAATATTGGAAGAGTAAAAATGCAAAGTTTTGAGTATGGGAGTAGTCAGAGAGGTGTACTACTGATGTTCGCCAACCTTAGCCAGTACCTATTTCGATTTCGAGATTTACAGTGCCACAAAAATGAGAACTTTCACCTACCGTCTACTAAAATGACCCAATGCTCAGGGCAATCGCATAATATTGTACTCATGTGACAGCACGCGTAACATACATGTAGATGGAACAGTTTTAAGATCAGGCGACTTTATTTCATTTTAAATGATAACAATGGTGGTATTACAGTATATATTTTAGTGGTGGCATTATATATTTTACAGTGATGATAGTGTTTTTAAGAACAACGCGAGCACGTGGAAGTCAACTGCCCTTCCCGCTCGCTGCATTTACAGTAATGCTTGGATTACACGTGTGCGTGTGTTTTATGCTCCGCTCATTTCACCACGGGCCCACCGGGGAAATATCCGGTATCCCCATATGTCTGTCCGCGCTTGACTCCCCGTAAAGTTTTTTTTTTTTTTTTTTTCAAATTAGAAAAATATGTTTGTAATATGAAAGGAATGCAGTGATTATATTTGGGGGTATTAACCTAATTTTAGCACTATAATGTGCAACTGACTATAAGCCGCCACCCACCAAATTTGACACAAAAACTGCATTTGTTCATAGATAAACCGCAATGGACTATAAATCGCAGCCATCCTCACTGTATTATAAGTGTCTGTCATAAAACCAAATTAAACACCATGAAGCTTTGAACCAATTGGCTGCAAAGCATCATTGCTTCAAGAAGCTCCATTTGGTTATCACTCCTCCCTTGGGGCACACAGTCAACCACTGCTGCCACCTGCTGTCAACACTGTTGATGCTCAACATGCCTCCTAACATGCAATGCAGCACTACAGGTGTAAATAAAAATCAAAATTCATGTTTTGTGCTAATTATTTCTTCAGGTACTGTTCCAATTGTTTCATTAATTGCTAGTTATGGTATTTGGTAAAACTTTATTTGACAGTGGTGCCATAAGACTATCATTAGACAATCATAATTATGACATGACACTGTCATGACCATTCATGAATGCTTATTGCAGATGTCATTTATTATCTTACTTTTGAATGGATGTAAAAGATCCAAGCTGGACATAAATGAAGTTTGTGACATAATTTGCCTGGATGACACTTAATGACATCTGTCATAAGCATTCAGTCAAGCCTATGATAGTGTCATGTCATAATTATGATGATCATATGATGCCACTGTCAAATAAAGTGTTACATATTAACCCATATAAATCCACAAATAAGCCGCAGAATTCAAAATGAAAGCAAAAAGTAGCAGCTTATAGTCCGAAAATTACGGTAGGTCAAATGTCACATAGGTCAGAAAAGGAATTTTAATAAATCTTGATAAGCAATTAGCCTATTTAGCTCAAATTTGCAGGATAGATGATATAATAAGAAGAGAAAGAGTGATGACATTTTAGGGCATGAAGAAAGGGAGTGTCAACTCTACCAAATACCAAAGTCTGCTCTGTCAGAGTGTTCCTCTAGTTTGTGAATAAGTATCAACATAGACCACAGTGAAACTATTTTATGAGAGCATCTCATAATGCCGTCCATAAATAATACTTTTTCTACGACGAAAACATTCCTCACATTCATTGAATCAGTGTTTTTTCTTTGTCAGGAGTATGTGAAAACTTGGAAAATTGCACTTCAGTCATTTGTACAAGCTGTGGGCTTGAATACTAAAATTGTTTGTAGCCACAAAGGCCTGCTGAACAAATTCCCTTTGTTGCTTGTGGATGAGCTCTTTGTTTGTCAGAGAAAGGAGGGGTCAGATTCATCCTCTCTACTGCACTGTTACGTGTCATACTGTCCCTCTTAAAAGGTCTGTTCTTTTCCATTATAGCTGGATACATGCCACAAGACCAATTTTAAGATGTTAAAAGAAATCACACCTCTGCAACCGGTGTCCCCTCTGCTACAGTATAGCCACGGCCTGCGTGTTTAGCTCCCTCCTGTCGTCCCTCCTCTTGCTTATTTTCCTCATCATTTCCAGGCATCCCATTTAAGGAAACAACTCCGAGACAGATAGCGAACTAGGAAAATTGGACGGCAACTATACAGGATGTTTGGCCTTGTAAGGAGAAGCGGACCTGCACAGTGCCCACCTCTAGTGACTTTTTAGAATTTGATTGATGGTCAGATAGGACCGTCAAAGTGAGTTTAGTGATGCCTTGGTCTGACAGTCATGTTTCAGCTAAAAGAAATAATCATTTAAAACTGCATTAGTTTAAGTCCTTAGCTGTACTGGACAATCATGCTGTCCTCATTTTTTATTTTAATTCACGAAAAATGTGTTTATGACTTCATTTCTGAGTCTTGTTGAAGGTTTAACTACTCGGGGAGGCTTGCAACAGTGATTGATAACTACCAACCCTGCCAGTCAAAGTGAATTGGACATCTAGCTTTGTCAATGAAAATCGAAAAAAAGCTTTCACAGACAGTCCTTTGAATGAAGTGAACTAAAAAAAATTTTTTTTTAAATAGAGAGTGTTATTGGGGGCCATAATCAGAGAATATTTCTGTTTTTTATCCATTTTAATAGCATTCATTTTGATTCCTTTTAATTTTCGTCTTAGTGGCCATACGTCTTCGTCTTAGTCATATTTTAGTCATCTCAAAATGTTTTTGTCTTTGTCTAGTTTTGCTTATGAAAACTCAAGACCAATTCCGTCTAGTTTTAGTCTACGTTTGCTAAAAATGTTTTCATCTGTAAAATAAAAAAATACTATTTCAAAAATAAATAAATAAAGGTTTCCAACCATTTTGAATGAACATTGACAGATGAGCACACATGGTTGCGTCCACAAGGGCAATGCCAACCCACTCAGCAGGAATTCCGTACATTATTTTCAATTAATTATACCATTAGCTTAACGCTAACGCGAAAGTGAATGCTATGCTAACGCTATGAGTTACATTTAGTGTGTGATAATCACTATGCAGAGTCAGCACAGACCTTTAAAGGCTAAAGCAACATTGCATATTAAGAAAATTAATCTTACCGTGTGTGCAAACCTGCATGGAGACTGGAGACGACACACTGGTGAGTCGGGAAAATGGGGTGGCGCAGCACGTCACAAATGACACAACCAGATACTGCTATGATTCAGGCTAACTACGCATAGAATGTCACACATGGTGAACCATAACCATGTGACGGAAACGATTGTGCATCTTCGTGTTGTCAGACAAAAACTGCCATTCCGCTCATTACATTCTAGTCTCGCAAAGACAATTTTGGCTCGTTATTGTCTCGTCATCGTCAAGAAAAAAGTTTTCGTTATCGTCATCGTTGACGAAAACAAGAATGTCTCTATAAGGTTCGGTATGTTTTGTTTAAAAAAAAAAAAAGCTATATATGTATATGTAAAATTATGTTACATTAAATATATACATATATTATGTATACAGTATTTTACACACACACATATATATATACAGGTATACAGTATATACAAAATGTCTTTATGTGGCAGGATTTTTATTAAGGATATTAATATACAGTATATCCGTGATACCCCACTACTTCGCGCTTCAAACTCCGCGGTCTCGGTCAATCAAAAAATAAATAAATTCAGTATTTTATATAGAGCTGTACCGGTCCGATCACGTACTCTCTCACTTTCGCTCCTGCTACTTGTCTTGTTCAGGCAGTGCACTTGATTTGCTTATTAAAGTTACCTATGATTGACAGACAGTTAAAGTTTGAACTTGCCAAAGACGCTTGTAAGCCGAAACTTCAAAGCGCCACAAGCGCCAACATGTTCTCCCCACTGTATATGTGACCAAACGTCCTCTTTTGCCCGGACATGTCCACTTTTCACGTCATGTCTGTGGTGTCTGGCCGGGTTTTATAAATTCATGAAAATGTCGAATTATCATTATTTTTAACGGGACCAATTAGCGTGTGTTGAAAATGACTGACACTTTGCATAGAATACTACAGTACTATGCTGCCTGTGACGTGTTCCCAGAGAGCCTGCCCAGTAGTTAAGATTTTTATTATGATCAATTCGTATATAATTAAATGGTCATGTAACCAAAAGAGTAATTAAGTCGAAAATATCTCTATTCTACTTTGGATACAAATTTGCGCATAGGTGCGCAGTCAGACTGGCTTTATCATGGCATTAACTGTCAATTCTCATTCACAAACAAACCTTCGTCACGACAGGAGCTCACAGGATACACGAACACTTGCTAAACTTACTTTGACTTTTTTTTTTTTTTTTTTTTTTTTTTTTTTAAAGCTGTCCTTTTTAGCAGTTTGACACGGAGTATGGAAGTCTAAGATTCAGGTTGGTCTGAACAGTTTTGATGTTTCACACTGAGAGTATGACATACTCCCATTGTGATCATTCAACATACCTCGTTTATCAAGACAAAGCAGCGAAAAGGGAGTTATCAGAAGGGAGTTAACAGAAGAAAAGAAACACAAGAAAAGAAACATAAACAACAACAAGAAATACATTAAACGCCTACACTAACTATGAAGCTAGATTTATTTCTGGTTGACACCATGTGGGTGGCCTGTTGACCAGGGAAAGAAGAGGGGGGGGGTCTATAAGATACGTGATTGGGAGGGGTGGAGTGTACACAAATCAGCTCTGTGATCTAGAAACCAGTAATCGTGTGAATCCCTTGTGAGTGTAAGCCCGTGGGCAACCGACCCCACGCTGCCCCATCGCCGATCAGGGCACCGAGGCCCCCCACCGGGCGCTCTCAATCACATCCAGCTGCACGCAACAATTGAGTGGGAATAATAAAAATAATTGGTCAACGACAATTGTTGTGATAGTAATTTATAAAAATGTTTAGTTGGCACATAGCTTACTGTGTGTGTGTGTGTGTGTGTGTGTGTGTGTGTGTGTGTGTGTGTGTGTGTGTGTGTGTGTGTGTGTGTGTGTGTGTGTAGGTGTGTGTGTGTGTGTGTGTGTGTGTGTGTGTTGACTGGACTACATTTCCATGATTCTGCATTATATTATTATTATTTTTTAAATCATTATTTATTTATTGCATTTTTCTTGCTTATTTTTTAGGAAGAATAAAGCCTGTTGAGTAACTTCAGAGAATTCAAATTGTTCTTTGGTAATATACCATATGGCAAAATCTTTTTTATAATATATAAAAATGATTTTTTTCTATCCAGACGGACAAGGCACACTTTAAAATACATTAAAGTGATTATAGGCACATTTGAGTAACCTTCAAGTAAAATTCAAGAATCTCGAGGTCGGGCTGAGTGTCGTCTTTTTGGAAATCAAACTATCAAAATATGTCCCTAATATTATATATATATATATATATATATATATATATATATATATATATATATATATATATATATATATATATATATATATATATATATATATATATATATATATATATATATGACATGACTGGCAATAAAAAATTAAAAAAAAAAAAAAAAAAAAGTGATTTCGCCTTTCTGGCAGTTATTCAGCCAAAGAGAAATCTATCGTGAACCTAAACCGGTGTTTTCAAATTTGCAACAATAGACGTCCAATCCATTTAAAAAGTGAGAGGTTGAATTAGACGTCCAATCCATTTAAACTGGGAGAGGCTGGATTGCACGTCTGATGACAGCAGCAAGAACAACAAAAATAGACAAAAACAAGTATAGTATACTTGTTGTTGCTGTTTTTGGACCGACCTGACCAGCGTAGAGCTCGTCCAGACGCTCATCAATCCACTTCTCCACATCGAGCCTCCTCTGCAGTTCCTTCCGGTTGTACTTGACTGTTACCCGGGCATGCCTTTTTGGGGCATGGCCACCGTGTTCCTCAAACGCTGTTTCGTCTGATAAAACAACGTCCTCACTTTCCCCGAGTGACATCCCGGTCCGGTCGGCTGCCATGTTCGCTCTAGACTGGTCTGACTGGTTTCGCGTCTCACGTGGAGAGAAGCGCTGGGAGGCGACGACAGCTCCGACGGGGCGCCCTTCTGGAGTGGCTTTTTCCTCTAAATTGCGCTTCCATCACTGGATGTATATATGGAAGCCCATTATTGTGACACATTTACGGGATTTGTTTAACACTGTTTAACATTACCATTTACTTTAAAAGCGCAGTATGGTGTTTTGGGCGTCAAAGAGCGCGCGTGTAGAATGTGACCTTTAATCTTGAATGTAATTCCGAAAGTCAAATGTTAAGATAAGATAATAACAGAGGTTGCAAAACTATTCTAAAAACAAACAAACAAAGAAAAAATGGTAAAAGCAGTACTATACACCATTTCAAATCTAATTAAAAAAAAAATAAAAGCGATAATTTCAGGATGTGTAGTAAACCAACAAGTGTAAACTATCAGGAAAATCGAAATACCTACTGGGTATTTTTTTTTTAAATTGGGTGCCATTTGGATTTAACAGAGTGGATGCTAAAAGAGGAGACATTTTTTGCTACAGCATGGACACAGGGCGCGGGGCCGATTCAAAGGGGGCCCATCTCAGTCAAAGCTGACCGAGTGGAAACATAGACAATGAGCTTTTTCCGTTAATAATTATTGTGAATAAATGCTTAAATCCCTGAATTCTTTATAGATAGGGACGTAAAACAGTCTCGATTATTGGTTAAAAGCAAAAAAAAAAAAAAAAAACGTGCTGTTAACATTTATTTTACGTATATATTGCAAACAATGATGCTAGTCCGTAAGCAAATTTGCGGCCACCATATGTAAACAAAGCGCTTTTTCCGTTAAAAATTGTTGTGAATAAATGCTTAAATCCCTGTATTCTTTATAGATATGGACGTAAAACAGTCTCGATTGTTGGTTAAAAGCCAAAAAAAAAAAAAAAACGGGCGGATAGCATTTATTTTATGTAAATATTGCGAACAATGAATTAGTAACTCAGTTACCATTTACTCTTTGGGAGAAGTAATTTGTAACTAATTACTTTTTAAAAGTATGATTAACAACACTGGTCATAAAGATGAAGTCTGCAGAATGAAAAGTCATGAAAGCGGAGATTTCATTCTGCCAATTTGTTGCCGAACACAATTTGCCTGCAACTACTGATCACTTCTCAGAGTTAGCAAAAGAAATGTTCCCTGACTCAAAGTTTGCATCAGGAAGTTAATTTTATCAATTCACCTTTTTCATTTATAATTGGACACACTAACGAACTACCTTCAACTCAAACTGAATTGCGAGGTGAAGTGCAGCCATCAAGACATGATAGAAATTGCCAAAAGTGCTACATACAATTATAACAAAAGTCACTGTTAAATTTAAGTAATCATGATGTAGCTGAAGATATTGATTTTTTTTTTATTGCACCGGGTTATATGTAACATTACCACCAATGAATTCATATTATTTTAAAAATTGAATTTTATTTTTGTCTCATATTGCACGCTATATACAACATTGTAAGATTAGTCACCAATTTGTAAGGGCATATATCACGATTTGTAAGACTGCCAATGGCCTCAGGTTGACAGGTATGCTCAAGCCATCTCTAACTGTTCTTCTACATCTTTACCAGTGAATTTGGCAAAAGGGACATCATTTTTGGACAGAATTGGTAGGTTTAGCTCAGTAAACATCTCATTCGTACACTATCTCACTTCCGTTACTATTAGGGACTGTAGTGGACAGACATACACGCGGACACTGGTGTTTCAACTTAGGTAAAAATTCAATTTAATAAAGTCACAAAACAAACAGTTTAACAAAATATCTTGGGCCCAACATAAAAGAGGCCAACATAACAAAAGGCTTCAACCAAACTGACCTGACCTCCAGACACATCTGTGTGGCTGTTTAAATCAGGGCAGACTCTACTAACGACCACCTGAAGGAGGTATGACAAATTAACCAAACATTTTCAACTTACTAAACAACAACAGATGGAAAATATACATATATTCAAACAATAACTAATGTGCATTTAAACAAACAGTGAAAACCTTACTCCAAACAATCAAAATTAAATCAACTTAAATAACCCCCTTCAGTATGGTAGGTGCCAGATCTTACACAGCTGTGGTTATTAACTCAAATTGGCAAATAAAATCTAATAGGCATTCAGACAAATATTAACTAAAGTGTGCACCCATTAGAAAATACATGTCCAAAAAAAATATCACATAAATAATTAACTAAATCTTGAAACACTAAATTGTGGTGGTAGTGGTAGCCACCACAGGGACAAACAGGAGGTTGACTCGTCAAGCAACAATTGCTAACACCATGAATATTATTGAGCAAAAGAGTTTATGTTCACATTTCTAATTTTGCTTTTATGTTATATTTCTTTGTGATACTCAGTGCTGTCTTTTGCTTTCTGTATTGCAATGACATGGTCTGTTAAGGTTGTACAAACAGTAAAAGTGTAAGGATTTAGTGTAGGTTTTTGGGCTGTGGCATGAATTCATGGAATTATAATGTACTAGTATTCTTATGGGAAAATCCTGCTCGACATACGAACATTTCAACTTACAAACAAGGTCCTGGAACAAATTAACTTCGTATGCAGAGGTACCACTGCAATAATATAATGCTGACCCATGGAAATGTAGTCCAGTCAATACACACAAACTATCACAACCAACAATTGTTGTCGATAGATTGTTATTCCCACGCAATTGTTATTCTCATTCAATGTTCTAGATTGCACGCAAACAATAACTGAAATAAACTGACAAACGATTCAACCAGCATTTTTCCAAACGCAGCAGATCAAACCTACATTTACCATAATGCCAAGCACGGCTTAGCTCGTGGACAGCTACCATATTAGCGTGCACCGGGAGCAGAGGCAAAACCAAACATTGCGATAAAAGTTTACAATTATTGGCAGTGCAATGATGCGACACCAAACGGGATTTTACCGATCACAGGTTTGTTTGTGAATGAGAATTGACAGTTAACACCATGATAAAGCCAGTCTACGACTGCGCACGCATGCTCAGATTTGTATCCAAAGTAGAAAAAAGCATAGACTTCATAATGTATTGACGGGACACGGGGTGCGGGTCGATTCATAGGAGGCCTCTCTCCGTCGAAGTTGACCGACTCGAAACACAGACAAAGAGCTTTTTCTGTTGAAAATTCTTGTGAATAAATGCTTAAATCCCTGAATTCTTTATATATGTAGATGTAAAACAGTCTTGATTCTTGGTAAAAAAAACAAAAAAAACCGTGCAGGCAGCATTTTTTTTCCCGAAAATATTGCGAACTACGTGGCTAGTCAGTAAGGAAATTAGCGGCCGCCATATGTGAACAAAGAGCTTTTTCCGTTGAAAAGTCTTGTGAATAAATGCTTAAATCCCTGAATTCTTTATAGATATGGATGTAAAACCGTCTCAAGTCTTGGTTAAAAGCAAAAAAACATGCAGGTAGCATTTATTTTACATAAATATTGCATAAGTATAATGCCAATGCTGTAGCGGCTTATTTCTCCCATTGACTTTTTTCACGTTTCAAAATGCATGCATGGTACGAAAAATATAACAATTACCTGGAATCCTCGAACAAATCACTGACAATCCTTCCTGTTTGTCGCAGTACAGCTTTTGTACTTTTTCAGACCTAAATCCGGTGTTAGATTGCTGCATGTGACCGACTGCTAATAAATGAAGCAGAGTACTGGATGGCCCCTTTCGGGAAGGCGTGGCGCACTGCATGGGGAATGTGTCATATCAATACATTATTAAGTCTATGAGTAAAGGTATTTTTGACTTAATTACTCTTTTGGGTACATGAGCATTTGACTATATATATCGTAATAAAGTCTCCAAAACTGGGCAGGCTTTCTGGGAACACGTCACAGAAAGCACACTACCGTAGTATTCTGTGCAAAGCGTCAGTCAATTTCAACACACGCAAATTGGTCCCGTGAAAAATAATGAAAACCAGACATTTTCATCAATTTATAATCCCCCATCAGACAGGACAGGATGTGAAAAGTGGACATGTCCGGGCAAAAGAGGACGTTTAGTCTGCCTACGCTAGATGTCCAATCCATTTTGACTGGGACCAGGTGAATTCGCCCTTTACAGTCAAAATGGATTGGTCAAAACCAGCCAGTGAGTTAACTTAATCGGACGCGACATTTAACTGCCTTGAATGTGGCCCGCGAACCAAAATCAGTTTGACACCCCTGATTTACAGTATATAACATGATTAGCAGTCATGCCCCAGGATGTGAACTGTAGTAGAAAAACATTCTGTCTGGAGATAGGAGAAGTTAGTCGGAGCATTCCGGGACAGAGAAACTTGTGATTGGTACAGATTGTAATGCACAAATTAAGGAAGGAAATACAGGCGATGAAGAAATGATATGTAAGTTTGGAATTCATAAAGGGAACTCAGAAGGGCAGTTAACTCAAAAAAAAAAAGAATGGATATGGATATTGTGAACACCTTCTTCCGGAAGAGGCAGGAACATCTGGTGACTTACAAAAGTGGTGTTACAAGCATGCAGGAAGATCACATTTTTTGTTGATGACATCATCCCAGAGGTCACTGACTGAGAGAAGCTTGAGAGCATAGGCTGGCGGTGGTTAAGCTCGTGGTAGGGAAGAAGATGAAGAAGACAAAGGCAGAGAGTATGTTGGATCGGGAAGTAGCAGTGATTAGTTTGAAGGTAGAATGACACTAAAGAGGAAGAAGAACAAGTCTAGATGAGATTCCTGTGGACGTATGGAAGGATTCATTCATCTATTTATCTTCTGAACCGCTCATCCTCACGAGGGTTGCAGGGGTGCTGGAGCCTATCCCAGCTAACAACGGGCAGGAGGCAGGGAACACCCTGAACTGGTTGCAACAACCATTCACACACACTCACACCTACCAATAATTGAGAGTTTTCAATCAGAACACTCAGAGGTGGGAGAGTAGCCCAAAAAAATCTCAAGTAAGAGTGGTGTTACTTCAAAATAATATTACTCAATTGAAATTAGTCTTCCAAAAAATGTGCTCATGTACAAGTAAAAAAGTATTTGGTGAAAAGAATACTCAAGTAATGAGTAACATTGTGAGTAACTGCTTAAGATGTTTGATTTTTTAAAACATATATTTTTTCTGAGCAGTTATCTATATGAACTGTTATTATTATACCGTACCAATTACATAACTGCATTAAGCCAAAGAAATACAAAAAAATAAAAAATAAATTAAAAAATTCCGGTTTTACGTGGTCACTCGGTGCCAAGTAAAACTAGGAGAGAGGTTACAATCTGCGCTTTCGAGTCATGTTGAGGGAAGCGTTCTATGTCAAATACTTCATTTTTTACAGTGCTTTATACACACCACGTGACTGAACAGGCCAGTGGGCTCATAGAACGTCAAGCTAGAGTCAGATTGGTATAATGGAGTCATGTGATTAAGACCTCTTATTGGTGAAACTGGTAGAGCTACTGTTGGCATCGCTGAAGAAAAAAAAAGTAAACTCTAATATGTACATAGAATAAAGAGGGAAAATGTAACAAGTGAAGAGTCTCGTTTCTTCTTCACAAATCTACTCAAGTAAAAGTAAAAAGTATGGCTTAGTAAAACTACTCTTAGAAGTACATTTTTCCGAAAAAGTTACTCAAGTAAATTTAACGCGTTACTACCCAAAGATGTTCACATGTGATAGAAATGTGTTGAATTAGCCAAATTAATGATGCTTGAAAATGGGCTTTGGAAACGTGAAAGACGTCCACTTCAGTAGAAAAAAAAAGATTGTTTCATCCAAACATGTGTGGCAGTTAGGTATGTATACATGAAGAACATGTTCTCAGCAAGTACCGTGCTCAATAGACGACATTACTGTCAAGTTACGTAATGTACACAAGGTGGCAGAAATGAGACCGTATATACCGTATATATGTATAGATATATATGTACCGTATATATATATATATATATATATATATATATATATATATATATATATATATATATATATATATATATATATATATATATATATATATATATATCGTATTGGCCCGAATATAAGACGACCCTGATTATAAGACGACCCCCTCTTTTTAAAGACTCAAGTTTGAAAAAAGACTTTTTGAAAAAAAAGATTGTTTCATCCAAACATGTGTGGCAGTTAGGTATGTATACATGAAGAACATGTTCTCAGCAAGTATATATATATTATAATTCTTATTTTATTTACTTTTGTTCCGTGAAGAATCCAGAAAGGGTTATTTAATTGTGGCTTTCTGAAAAACAATACATTTTTACATTTAGGCACTCCAGGCAATCGTCAGTTTTTCTGTTCTTTCCGTCATCAGAGAAGGGAAAAGTTATGTGGCCCTCACAGGAAAAGGTTTGGGGACCACTGCTAAAAACTAAAAGGTATGCATTTCAATATAATGGTAAATAATACACTTTGACACATATTACCAAAGGCAGAACAAGGACCTATATGTATTCCAATATATACCTTTTTAAAAATTTCTATTAGAAAAATGTTTCAGTAAAATGTTACACATTCGTGTGTATTTGCCACTTTTTTCCACAGTTAACATTGACACCTTGGGCCTCTTTTGACCTCGTTGTTTGTAAGGTTGTGACTTCTGATTAAGCAAACTCGATGCCAATAAAAACGTTTGTTCTTCTTTTTCCCCAAATTAAAATCGATAAGTGAATCGATAAAGAATCGAATCGTTAAGCAATATCGATAATGGAATTGGAATCGTAAAAATCCTGTCAATTCCCATCCCTACTGAAGATGGTACACAAGAAAGCCCGCAAACAGTTTGCTGAAGACATGTCAACAAGGCATATGGATTACTGGAAACATGTCCTATGGTCTAATGAGACGAAGATTAATTTGTTTGGTTCTGATGATGTCAAGCATGTGTGGAGGCGACCGGGTTAGGAGTACATAGATAAGTGTGTCATGCCTAAAGTCAAGCATGGTGGTAGGAATGACCCCCCCCCCCCACACCACCTTCAATCTCTGCAGCAATGCTGACAGCACTCCTGTAACGAGTCACATGACATTTTGGAGGGAAAATGACAAGCAGTACTCAATTTGGACATTTAGGGATGTAAGTTTTTCCAAAGGGGTGTACTCACTTTTATTGCCAGGGTTTTAGATATCAATGGCTATATTTTGAGTTTATTTGAGGGGAAAATAAATATTATTATATAAGCTGCACACAAACTATTTTTCATTGTGTCAAAGTGTCAGTTTGTCAGTGTTGTCCCATGAAAAGATATACTTAAATATCTGCAGAAATGCGAGGGGTGTAATAACTTTTGTGATACACTGTACTTCAACCAGACGCTTCCTGTAGCTGCAGATCAGTCAGCCACATTGATCAGGACAAATCTTGGCCCATTCTTTTCTACAAAACTGCTGTAGTTCAGTCAGATTCCTGGGATGTCAGCCCCAAATCATGATGCTCCCTCCACCATGCTTCACGGTGGGGATGAGGTGTGGATGTTGGTGAGCTGTTCCATTTTTCCTCCACACATGACGCTGTGGGTTACACCCAAGCAATTTAACTTTGGTTTCATCAGTCCACAAAATATTTTGCCAAAACATCTGTGGAGTGTCCAAGTGCATTTATGCGAAAATTAAACAAGCAACAATGTTTTTTTAGACAGCCGTCGCTTCCGCCGTGGAGTCTTCCCATGAACACCATTATTGGCCATAATTTAACTTATAGTTGATGAGTGCACAGAGATATTGGACTGCGCCAGTGATTTCTTTAAATCTTCGGCAGACACTCTAGGGTTCTTTTTTATCTCTTTGAGTATTCTGCGCTAAACCCTTGGCATCATTTTTGGAGGAGGGCCACTTCTTGGGAGAGAAGCAACAGTGCCAAACTCTCTACATTTGTATACAGCTTCTCTGACTGTCGATTGATGAACATCCAGTCTTTTAGAAATGGTTTCGTATCCTTCCCCAGCAGTGCTGTTTTCGTCAACGATGACTATAACGAAAATATTTCGTAGACGAAAATTTTTTTTCATGACGATGACGAGACAATAACGAGCTAAATACGTATCTTGGGACACTAAAACTTAATGACAATAATGCCAGTTTTCGTCTGATGGGACGAAAACGAGACGAAAATGTGCCATAGTTTTCGTCGCATGTTCACAATGTGTGACATTTTATTTGTCGTTAGCCTGCCTGGTTGTGTCACTCATGTGACGTGCTGCGACTCCCCAACTCACCCACTAGACTAGTGTCCTCTCCAGTCTCCCTGTTGCTTGTTTTGAGACACACACGGTAAGATTTGTCTTCTTATCTCGGCGACACAGAATATGCAATGTTGTTTTAGCCTAGTAAGGTCCGTGCTGAGTGCTAAATGTAACTTATAGCGTTAGCATAGCATTCACGTTCACGTTAGCATTAGGCTATCACTAATGGCGAGCGTTCTCTTTAACTAAACAACTTTTTTACATACAGTTCGTGGCGTCCAGGCGTGTATAACTAATTGAAAATAAAATAGCGTACTGTTTTACTGCTGCGTGTATATTATCACGTGATAGATTTGTAGATGCTACAATATATGCTGGTGTGTCAATGTTCATTGGAAACATTTCCTTACTTATTTTTGGAGTGCAACTTTTGAATTTTACAGATGAAAATATTGAGTTAACAAAAACTAGACGAAGACAAGCACATTTTGAAATGACTAAAATACGACTTAGACTAATAAGTATTATCGTCCAAAAGACAAAAACTAAGACGAAAATTAAAATGGCTGCCAAAAACAACACTGCTCTCCAGTTTTATATAAATCAACAATCCTTGATCTCGGGTCTTCAGACAGCTCTTTTGACCGAGCCGTGATGCACATCAGACAATGCTTCTCATTAAGACATTTCATACCAGGTGTGAGTTTTATAGTGGGCAAGGCAGCTTTAAACCACTCATCAGTGATTGGGCACACACCTGACTTAAAATGTTTGGTAAAATTTGGTTTCAATAGCTCTTTAAAGTGCTTGTGACACGAAAAAGCATGTTTATTTCATAATACACGCGGTATTTTATGCTCCTGAATGATGTGGACCGCTTGGATGTGTGTGGAAGCGATCGCTATATTTATTTAGTTTTTTGAATCCCGCGCCAGGAAAATGAGTGACTTCCGGCTTCGGTCTCGCATTGAGGAGGAGGGCGCTGTGACGTGTACGGTAGAAGACGTCCTCTTCACGCTACAGTGTACTGTTGTGTATGAGGACGAAGGATTCAGCTGATTTGGGGGATTAATACTTTTATTTTTTGCATCACGCCAGCCAAACGGCTGCAGAAAAATCATTCTGTATGCGGGAGAGGCGTATGCGCCTTTTTGGAGTTTCAAAAGGTTCCCATTCACCGTGGATATTTACTGTGGGACCATTGGACTTACAAGGAAGTGAGTAAACATCTTGTTTTGTATTATGTCAAATACGAATACAGTGATTACAAAGTAAACACTATAAAATTCCTTTAAATAAAGGACTACTTACGTTTGATCATTGATAGGCATGTAAAAAGCTATCCTCACGCTCATTAGCAGTTAGCTGTTAGCACGTTAGCTACACAACAATTCCAGCCACCCTCCTCCAGGGAACGAACTGTAAATTGCTCTCCGCCGGGCGGTTTGCCGATCCGCAAAGAAACTCGACAACCGGGTCGTCATGTCAAATAATCCAGGCTAGTTATGTGTGATTTTCCACTTCGAAGACTTAGAAACATCCCTCGGTTCGGGTTAGCATGTCGGCTAGCTGTCACTCCTTCTGGTCTGTTTACATTCTCCGAAGCCGGGGAAGGGAAATGACATATGTCCGATTTAGGTGTCATAAAATATCGTTCGGCAGGTGTGACAGTAAAGGTAAAGTCGACTGTTTTGACCATTATGGAGTAATTTTGCCATGTCGTCTTGAATAAATGGATTTTTATTATTTTATATTCCATTTAGCACAAGTTATTTGTCATGACCATGCCATTTATTTAGCAATTGGGGAAAGTACTTGGGTAAAAAGAATATCCTGTAAAAATATTGAAGTAAAGAGACAGAAACAATGACATTTTGCCGCTCTCTTCGTCGCGTTTTCCTCATTGTGAATAGTTCCCCCTCGACGGGCTGACTGGTCCTTCTCAAGCCATTTATATAGCTATTGGGGAAAAATACTTGGATAAAAAGAATATCCTGTAAAAATATAGAAGTAAAGAGACAGAAACAATGACATTTTGCCGCTCTCTTCGTCGCGTTTTCCTCATTGTGAATAGTTCCCCCTCGACGGGCTGACTGGTCTTTCTCAAGCCATTTATATAGCTATTGGGGAAAATACTTGGATAAAAAGAATATCCTGTAAAAATATTGGGAGTAGAGAGACTGAAACAATGACATTTTGCAGCTCTCTTCGTCTCGTTTTCCTCGTCCTGAACAATTCCCCCTCAATGGGCTGAATAGTAAAACCGATGAGCTTAGTCTACCGCTGACGTCATCCACCTGTTGGGGACGCTAAAGCCCTATAATTGTAGGCGTGGCTAACCGGCAGATTAAAAGACTAATTTCTCGTCATCTGCGCTTTGCTAAATTGTTGTATATGGTCGAATCGTCTCAAAATATGATTCTAATTCACATAATAATGCCATTTAAGACTTTTTTTCTGGTGTCGTATGCTCTTTAAGTCTCCATTGGCAGAGGGTTCACTTGCTTATTTTTCCCCCTTCTGTAATTGTTTGCATGCTATCCTCATTAAAATATGAAAAGCTGTAATTGTTTGGGTGGTTTTAGTTAAGGCAGACACAGTATTTTCATTTGTGTGATTTTGACAAAGATCAGATCACATTTGATGGTGATTTTATGCAGAAATGTGAGAAATTCCTAAAGGTTCAGATACTTTTTCATACCACTGTATAAGGCAAATAAGGTTGCTTGAAAGTTGGTGGGGACAATTTCAGCATCATGAAAAGTTGGTAGTGTTATGTGCCCTCTGGACCTACGCCCTTGATCATAGTTTAAAATAAAACTATAGTCAAAATGGACAGGTAATTGTGTCTGTAAAATTATTGCAAGGGAATAACCTGCTTTTCTAGTCAAGCATTGCAAGCAGTTGTAAATCAGCTCTCTCAACTTTATTGTACAAAACCAAAGATGTTTTTTATTCCACCACAAAATCACATTATGATCAACTTAAATAATGAAAAGACATAACATCACAAAAACTTTGGCATGAACACAAACAATGGCACATGACAGGGCAATGTAATCTGTTTACAGCAGACAATTGAGATATAAATTTATATATCCCTGCCATTGATTACTTTGGGATATTAACTTCCATTCCCCACAAAACAAAACAAAAAAATCATGTTCGTCTTCATTCAGCATCGTATAAATATATTTCTGTGACAATCAAAGTGAGGCCATAAACATTGGTTTTCAAATAAATAAATAATAACGTATAAAAAATGATGGTGCGCACAATAAGGAAAAAATGAGCAAAGGAAGATTGAAAAGCAAAACAAAACAAAATTAAATCTGCAGAAAAAGGACAATGGCGTTAAAACAAAGTCATACATCTTGGGCAAATTTTCCGAAGCTGTTAAATATTGTAATTTTAATGTTTTTGGTTTGAGTTGTAGGTCCTACGAAAGATGTATTTTTTAGTAACGGTCTCTTTGGGTCTTAAGTCTTGAAAAGAGATTTGCCCCGTATAATTATTTTCATAAATGATCTTCATTCTACTAGTCTGATGGGTTTTTCTCCTTGAGGAGCCACAAGTGCTGATCATCGTCTTCTGTGTTCTCCCTGAAATCCGTTCATCTTAACCCAGTGACTGAATTCAGGCCTGTCTCGTCCCTCCATAAGAAATCCGCCCGGGTCAGGCTGCTCTCCACAGGGTTGTGCCTGTACGCTGACCTTCCTTCCGAACAGGGGGCGAAACTGAGGCGGGCCGCGCTGTTGCTGATCTTGAACAGACCGTTCGGACTGAGGAAGGAGTCTCTCTCGCTTCCCCCCAAGTTGTTCACCGTCTCCAGGTCATTGTAAACTGCCGTGTCGCTGAGCTGCTTCCTTCCTCGCAGCCTCCTGCGCCTCCTCAGCAAGATAATACCGGCGACTAGCGCCACTACCAGGATGGCGAGAATGCAGGAGACGGTCATCGTGGCAGAGGAGGGCTGAGAGGCTTGACGCAAAGCGGGTTTGAAACTGGGTTGCAACGTGAACTCACAACTCGGGCCCATAAATCCTTTCGGGCACTGGCATACGGGTCCAGTGAAGTGAGTGAAGCAAGTGCCGCCGTTCTGACAAGGACGTTCTCCACAGGCGTCCGAACGCACGCTGCAGTTCTTGCCGGTGTACCCTAAGGTGCAGGAGCAAATGTAGTCGTTCACGCCGTCTTGACAGGTCCCGGCGTTCTGGCAAGGGTTAGAGGCGCAGTCGTCGATATTCACTTGGCAGTTGGCGCCGGTGAAACCGCCCTGGCAGCGACAAAGGACGCTCTGGCCGAGGTCCAGACACTCGCCGCCTGCGTAGGGGAAAAAAAACTTGTTCAGCATCCAGCGAGATGAAAATGCAATGTGTACACATTTATGTCAAGCCTCACTGACTTAATTGAAAAAAAAAAAAGAAATTAAATAGAGTGATCCCTCGCTACTTCGCGCTTCAAACTTTGCGCCCTCAGTCCATCACGGATTTTTTTTTCCAATTAAAAAAAAAAAAATTACAGATGAGCTGTCTCGAGCCAATCATGTAGTCTCTCCTTCCCTCTCCCAGCTCTTTGTCGGTCAGCCAGTGAGTGCGCTGGAGTTGCTTATTAAAGTTAACGATGATTGACAGACAGTTAAGCTTTGATCTTGCCTGAGACGCTGGTAAGCCAAGACTTCAAAGCGCCGCATGCGTCATCATCATCTAACTTGTTAAACAGTTGCTGTGGCAACTCATTGTGTGTAAGTAAGCAGCCAGAGTGGACTCACTCAATGATGCATTTAATAAAGGCAAGCATTTTTCAACATTGGACTTCTGACTGCAAGGTTACGTGCTGTCATGTGACTGTATTGTTAAGTTTGATTGGTATAATGGAGTCATGTGATTATTGTTGCGACTTTAGTGTAGCCCAAAGTAGTGAAGGTCAACCAATATATCAGTTAGCTGATGTATCGGGCCGGTATATGGACTTTTATTAAGATCGCCCGATATCAGCCAATATAATATTATAATGGTTATGTTCCCTGTTTGGGTGATGATCTTTCTTATAAAGTTTGGCCCATACATCGGGCCGATAGATAGTTTTTTCGACCGATCATAGCCGATTTATAGCAAATACCAATATAATAGAATAAATGTTTTGTTCACTCTTTGGGTGATAAGCGCTATTGTGATTTTGCACCACCTAGTGGCCAGGGTTCCAAAAAAGAAGTAGAAGAAAAAATGAATTTAGAATTTACATAATGATTGTTTCAATTACCTATCTCAATCAACCCAACTTTGGAGGGGTTGGGGGGGGGGGGGGGGGTTACAAAATCGGCTTCAGACATCGGCAATTTGATAAATTTATTATTTTAACTTGGTATCGGCCTTTGAAAAAAACATATCTGTCTGCCACCACAAAGTTTAAGGCTCTCAGGCCTTTGGTAGAAGAAGTACAGGTGTGCTCAAAATATGACTACAAAAAAAAAAGCTCCATTTCGAACTCTTACCCTCAAGCTACCAATTGGCCATATGTGCACATGATGATGAGCTTTGTACCCCATCAATAGTCGCCTTTCATCAATATTTTGAGCTCCTTTACTCTGAACTAACTCCTTGCATAATGGTACTGTTTTTATATATTTTAAGAAAATAGGTCAGACTTTAACTGCCTATTCATGTTTCATGAAGTTAAAACAGGCCCCAAATAAATAAATTGATATTAAAACCTATTACATGAATTACTTTGACTGACAGTTAAGCACACACGAACTTTGAAATCTTTTTTTTTTTTTTTTAACTGTGGATTTGTGTAATTTGTATCATTTAAGTGAATTCCTACATGTCAGTTTCCAAGAAGAACCAAGACTGTGAACTGCATTTATCTAAAGACTCATAATTTTGAAATTAAATAAACATACAGTACATTAGCTTAGTGGCTAGCGCAATTGCCATCCTATTTATAATTCGTTTTATTATCATTATTTCTATTTTAATAATTATAATTTTTTAAAATGATTTTATGATTTTTATTTATCAAATTGAAGCTGAGACGTAAAGTAATCAAGTTACTTTTAAAAGACAGTAACTAGTGATCTGATTACAATAATAAAAAGTTACTGGTAATTAATTGGTCGCTTTTTTCCAATAAACTAAATTGCAGGTTTATTCTTCCAGCCACAAGGCGTCGCTAACTTACCGTTCAAACAGGGCCTATTGCTGCAACGATCCAGCTTCTTTTCACAGTTGGAGCCCGTGTAGCTGGGCGGGCAGCGGCAAGTGTAACCCCCAGTCATGGTCTCCACACATGTCCCGCCGTTAAAGCAGGGGCCATCCGCACACGTCATTGCAATGATTTCACAGTTTTTGCCGTAGAATCCTTGCGGGCAAGTGCATGAATAATCATTTTCCAGGTCCTGCAGGCGGGGAAAACAAACGTATATTATTTTAGGACGCATTAAATACATTGATAAATCATTCAGATGAGCTGTGTTTAAATCTGTAACTCAATTTAAGGATAAATAAAAATATGTCATCTACAAAAATGAAGCTACTTTAATGGGTAACAGTACTTAAGCTGTTTTATACTGGTAATAGTCCACATATACGTTATATTCTGCACTATAAGGCACAACTAAAAGCCTTCAATGTTCTCAAAAGCTGACAGAGCGCATTACAATGCAATGCGCTTTATATATGGATCGATAGTGGTATGCATAACGCAACCCCAACTGCTACTACTACTGCTACTACTATTGTGCCTTACAGTGTGGTGCGCCCTATATATGAAAAACGTTTTAAAATAGGCCATTCATTAAAGGTGCGCCTTTATACTATATACTATACGACTATACTGTATACTACCTTATACTCCTATGTACCTTATAGTGCGGAAAACACGGTACGTATTTTCCACACTATAAGGTGCACCTAAACGCTTTCAATTTTCTCAAAAGCCGACAGTGCGACCTATAATCCGAGGCGCCTTATATATGGATCAATATTGGTTAATCATGGCAAGACATTCCCTTTAGCGCAGCTCCATCTAGTGGATGCACACTGCACCTTATAACGCTGGCTGCCCTATATATGAAAACAGTTTTAAAATAAGCCATTCATTGAGGGTGCACCTTATACTCTGATGTGCCCTATAGAGCGGAAAATATGGTAATTAAAAATGAATAAATAAAAAAATTCAGGTTACGCTTCTTTACTGAAAGTAAAACTACAAAAGTACAGACTACACAAAATTACAATTGAACTTATACCGAAACTCATATGCAAATACTCATTTTAATACCGTTGTATGATGAATATAATGTTGCTTTAAATACACTACTGTAATAATAACTAATAATCACTTTTAAAAAAAGTAAACAATTAAAGTTACTTATTTTTTATATCACGCCTTTGCAGTAAATACGTTTTGGTATGAATGTGCATTATATCATTTAATGTTCATATTTGTTCCTTCAGCAAAACTATTTGGCTTTATCATAGAAATCTTGAATGCAACCACTTGACATAATAAAACGCAATAATGTTTTTTTTCTTTGTATGGAAAGTTTAACCTTAATCTGTGTTATCCTTGTTTACTTCATCCATATCAGTTTGAAAAAGTAAAAAGTGAACTTAAAATTAAATAATCGAGTATAGACACTTGAGTAATCAACTTAACAACAATATACTTGAGTAATCAACTTAACAACAATATAGTAAAGTAAGAAAATATTTAGATACTTCCATTTTAAAATACACACTAAAGTAGTATTAAGTGTTAGATCAATCAATAATCAGTACAGTTTTGTGTATCTGTACGTTACTTGAGTACAAATATGAAGTGGTTGTTTTTACTTTTACTTCACTACATTTTACAGCAGGTACCTGTACTTTTTACTCTGTTACTTTTCAAATTTTTTGCCTGCATTACACGTTACTGTCTTTCATTCCCCCCCCCCCTCATTGTGAATGGATAGTTTCAATTTCATGCCTCCAGCGCAATTGATAAGCCGTTTGCAACTATACCGGAATTGAACACTAGAGGCAGCGACACAAGCAAGCAAGATTGGGCAGGTGAACAAGATATCAACTAATAAAAAAACACCACACTTTTGTAAAGTGATTTAATGCTAATAGGGAAATTTTTCATTCATAAGTTTAGATTTTTTAAAACCAAATGTCTGGCTCACTGGAAAAATGATATCTCTGTCTTTTGCAAAGCATTGAATTTGATAGCTGCGAAGGTCTTTCATCTGTTTTCATTATTTAAAGAATTTAAGTTCATATAGAAAGTCCTCTCACAAAAGAAAACTGGTCGTTTTTTTGTTTCCTTTTTTGTTTTGTTTTTTTGTCTTTGTTTTTGTTGTTGATGTTGCCATTGTCTGGTTATCCTCAAGCTATAATGTTGTATTTGATGTTGATACTTGAATGCGTTGTTTTGTTTCTATAATGCAATCTGCCATTAAGCTAAGGTTTGGAGTTTCGGAGTTTGTTAAGCTTCTGTTTACAGTGCAGTGGATTTAAAATAAATAAATGAAATTAAACTGAGCAGTCAATGAATTTTCTGGTTCTGTCTTTGCATATTGATTCAGATATCTGAATGTATATAGATACATATATTACATTTTTGCATCAAGAGAAAATACATTTAACTATTACTATTGACTTATACTTTTAACTTGTAAATGTTAAATCAAGTACTTTTACTGAGTTATTTTTTTCTTAAATACTTGTAGTTTTTCAAAAGTATTTTTTTTTGCATCTGTATCTGTATTTTTACTCCAGTTACAAAAAAAGTACTTCATCCACCACTATCAATAATTTTTGAGAAGGTACAGAAGGCCTATATTCCACCTGTACTTAAAGCTTCCTATTTGAAGCTTAAACTGGGGTGCTATTTCAACATACATTTTTACTTCACACTATCATTAACATTGTTTTCTTTTTCTGTAATCCCGCCATTGCACTGTCAAAATGCTCTTTTGAGTTCACTTTACTTATTATGTGGCCGACTTACATTGCAGCTCCCTCCATTTTTGCAGGGGTTGCTGTCACACTCGTTGGTTTCCATCTCACAGTTCGTTCCCCCATATCCAGGTCTGCAAGTGCAAGTGTAGCTGCCCTGTCCGGTGTTGGTGCACGTTGCACCATGGGCGCACGGCTTGTGGTTGGTGCAGTAGTTGAGGTCCTGGTCACAGAAGAGGCCCCCCCATCCCTCCTGACAGTTACACTGCCACGGCTGACTGCAGGTGCCGTGAAGGCAGCCCGGGTAGCGGACGCAGTCGGTGCAGGAGGGGCCCTGCCAACCCATGCGACATTTACAGCCCCCCGGGGCCTCGCAGTAGCCGTGCCTCTCGCTGCAGTCCGCTGAGCAGATGGCTAGGGGGAGGAGATGGGAGAGGGTGTGCGATTACAATAGGCACGCCTTCGCATACGTCTTATACACACATATAGGGGCCCCCCTGTCTGACCTCAGCCCCTTTCCAGACTTCTCTGTTGGTTAAGTATTAAGCCAAGCAGCTGGCAGGCACGCTGGCTGGAGATGCTTTCTTCTTTTTTGTTATCCCCAACCGCGTGCAAACAGATCTCCTTGAAAAATGCATGTTTACTGTCTATACAGGACCACCAATTATGACCCCTCTTTTAAAACACCATAGTTTTTGAATAAGCCCTTATATGGTGCCACTTTTTTCAACAATTTTGGTTAATCTGTAAGAGTGTTAAGATACGCATTTTACAATGTTTATTCTTGTTGGCTTGCAGACTTGCAGTAGTGAAGTACTGCATTTGTCATGGTGCGAGCAGTTTCTTTTTGAGATATAAATTAGCAGCAGGACTTTGAAGGCCAACTAAACCCTAGCCCTACGAATCAAGTTTACTAGTGAAAGTTTCCTTCTGGTGTTGTCATGTAATGTGTACAGTATAAATGTTATAGTAGTTGAATAGGACACACTAGCTGTTAACGTTTATATTCTGACAAACTGCACCCTCTGCTGGAGGGAAACCAAGGTGGTAAAAGTTCGAAGATATGAGCACAACATATACTGTACACTTGCTGATTAGCACATCCTACCTAACCAACATGTTTACGGGGCGCCCATGTTTGCCGTTAAAGGCAATTTATGGACATTGAAATTAAGTCATATCCATTTTATACTACAGTAATGTAGATTTATATGTTATAGTAATATAGTACAATATATAATATGTATATTATATTACACATAGCAGTGTATAGATATATAATGTTTATATATGTAATATATATGCATACAGAATAGTACATTTTTACTTATTTGATTAAAAATTGTCATTGCCATTGCCAGCTTCCACCTCACTATGGGAAATCTACACCAAAAGATATCAACCACTAACACTTTATTAGACAGCAGCATGATACGACTGTCATAAGACCAAATAAACCACCATGAAGCTTTGAACAAATTGGCTGCAAAACTTCATAGCTTCAAGGAGCTTCATTTGGCCATCACTGCTCCTTTGGGGGAGGCAGTCAACCTCTGCTGCCAACACTGTTGTTGTCCACCATGCCTCTTAGCATGCATTGCAGTGTGACAGATGTAAATAACAATCAAAATTTGGCACAATTTATTTTGCCATGTGGTATTTTTTTTGCCGTGTGGCAAAATGGATTTTACCATTTGGCATTTTTTTTTACATGTGCAAAATGTATTTTACCATGTGTCATATTTTTGGTACGTGGCAAAATTGATTTTTTTGTGGCATTTTGGGGGGGGGGTAGAAAATCACAGCAACACATGTTTTTTTGCCATTTAATATAAATGGCAAATTTGAACGTTAATAGCCGTCAATGGCATAGCCTGACCTGGGTGCCAGTTGAATGTGAATGCGCTGTAATGCTAAGTGTATGGTCAAAAATCACAGCCACACCCTTTTCTGCTATTTAATATGAATGGAAAACTTGGACGCGCATAGCAGTCAATGGCATGGACGTGCATGGCCTGCAAAACTGCCATACACCATAGAAAATGCCACATACCAAAAAAACAAAATGCCACAAACCAAAATCCATTTTGCCACATTCCCAAAAAAATGTCACATGGCAATAAAAAATGCCACGTGGTAGGGAATTTACACTAACATGAGTCTGACATGAGCCCCCGCAGGGTTAGATTGTGGGCTGACACCAGCTTGCCTATGCCTAAGCTTGCATATGCATAGTAAAAGTGTATCGAAGGCATCACATTGCACGACAGAACTGAAGGTCAGGCTGTCCTGCATTTTATTTGTTTATTTTATATTCTATTATTTTAAACAAATTTTAAAAATTATTTTAGCGACAAAACATGAAGTTGACGCACATTTACTTTGCTTTTACATACCACACAAAAAGATTTGATGGGCCTGCTCACTGCCCCGGGCCTTGAATTTGACACCTGCGATTCTTTCAATATACTGTGTATCGCCATATCGCCCAGTACTAGCTACTACTATTACAGGTTCATTCTACTAATGAGGACAAAGAGCGTACTACAGCCTGGACCTTAAGATGATCATCAAGAATATCCAATAAATGCTCAAATCCATACACAGAACTTCAGACAGTTTGTGATTCATGAAATAATACATGACTTACGCTCAGAGCAGTAGTTTCCTTTCCAGCCCTCTAGGCAGATGCGGTTGCCCTCCTCGTCACAGGTGTAGTGGCCCAGCGTGTCGTCACGCGGCCTGCAGTACTCGGCACAGCCGTCCCCGAAGTAGTACTCGTCACAGAAGACGTGGTAAGAATAACGCAGCTCGCTCTGCTCTCCGAAGTGCACGTCCTGGGACCAGTCTTCCCCGATGGCGAGTCTCCGCCTTGTCGCCAGGCGATTCACCAGGTTGTTTTGGTTGTCTGCATGCAGAAGTTAGGAGTTTAGTTAGGACATACAACACTCACAAAAAGTTACGACCATTTCACTCATGACCAACCTGTGTATTCTGTTGGAGATTCTGCGTTCCATGCCTCGATAATTAACGAAAATGTACCCTGGAACAGTTAAAGATTTTTAGAATATGCAAATATTTTGAAATGTTACCCTTTTAATCCTTACTGATTTATTTTTAATTGTGATGTTGCACTTACCGGCCATTTAAAGTGGAAAGGCACCCGAATCGGGGCACTGCTGGAGATGGACGTATGATCGGCTCTGATGACATTGGTTTGCCCGGTCCCAAAGGTGCACGGCGGCTCAGCGGAGATGACATCTTCAGGGTGCTTGAGGCAAATTCGAAAAAAGATGTGACAGTCTCTGTGTCTTCTGCAAATGCGCTGCGCCGTGTGGAATGAATTGATTTTCAGCTCAAACACTCCGGATGAAAGCACCTGCGATGACATATCAGCATAACGTCAAAAATTTGCATCTATTTCAGGATGATAATCAAGCTCAAATAGTCCACTTACCACGTGCGCCAAGGCTAAAGCCAAAAGATATCTCAGGTGTAAGTTTGCCATCTCTCCTCAAACTTTTGCGTTCCAAATTTAAATGGATGCAGTCATTTGTCGTACGTAATTCCACCCTTGAGATAAAAATGTAGAACTATATCAATCCGTCAAAAAAATACCACACTGCTCTCTGTGATCCCTTTGGTGTCCTTTGTGTACCTTTCTGGTTTCCCTACTCCTATTCTTATTTGGCTCTCTACTTTGTTTTGGCTTCTGCTGCATAAAGAGTGCTTTTATACCACAAGATTGCACGCGTCACAGCCAAAGAGGCGGAGCCAGAGAAGACCTCGGGGGAGCAGCATGGCATGGCAGGTCCGCCTGGGGATTTAGACAACTTACCATACATCTGGACTACTCTTATTTGGAATAGGCTTTCAATTGAATGCAAATTGTGTTTATTGATTTGGAAGATGGGGGTTGTATCAGATAGCATTTAATTTAACTATTTGATTGAAAATGAGTCATTATTTGGACATTTTCATTCATCATTGTATTCGTTATAACATTGTTATAATACCTTAATAACACTGTAATAACACTCCTTTAAAAAATGCATAAAACAAAATGGAACTCGTCACATCAAAAATCGCCTATATAATTCCTGCATCTTTAAATTTAATAAAGTACCACCCAATATATTCAACTTTATTTTAGCTTTATTTATCTTTTACCGAAGAATTTTTATTGTATACAGAACAAAGATCAGAAGGAATAGCACATGGCTCTGTTTTTCCTCTTCAGCACTAAACCTTATAATTGCTCTGACGCGTGTGGGGAGACAAAAGTGTGCAGGGGGGGACGGCGGCAGGTCCCTGAACTGCACATTATTGTGAGGCCAGGGGCTATTCAAGGGCGGTGTGTGAGTGTGTGGGGGGGTGCTCGTGCGTGTGTATGTATCAAGTTGCCTTTGTCTGGTCCTCAAGCGAACAGCTGTATGATAATCAACGGCACATGGTCGGTCGTGTGCGGCGCCAAACTCCGCTATTGTTTTCCCAGAGCGTCTCCACCCCACACACACAGTACAGCACCCCTCCCCCAACACGCACACACATCAAGTCCAATTTTGCAGGGAGCACCCCGTTAGGCAGGCCGTTGCAGCACCTGTCGTTTGCAGGTCGTGGTGGAGGTTAAACACACCTCAACTGCTGTTTACATACCAAAAACATAGGGGCCTTTGCTGACTTCGGGCGCTTTCACACTGCCCTGTTTAGTCAGTTTTAAATGGACCGGAGTTCTTTTTCTCAGATAGTCCGCATCGTTTTGTAAATGTGAAGGCGCATCCAAAATCTAGTTCCAACCAAACAAACGAACTCTGGTCTGCCCAAAAATTCGTGAGTCTTTAAGCGCACCGTGCTTCACTTGTGAATGCAATGCGATTCTTATTTTAAGGAGTACAATAGATTGTAATAGCCTTGTAAAGAGTTTTACTAGTTTCGGTTTTGTTGTTGTTGTAAACTACAGTTCCACACAAACGTACATCCATTTAGCTTTGCAACTGGAGGCGTGAGACCATTTTTCGAGTGTCGCAAGCTTCCAAGAAAGCACATTTATCGATGTTTCATCGGTCGTGACATGCACTGGACAGAATGCTACGACGCCGACGCCGCCACCTCTGCTATTGGACCTGTTCAGAGTTTGCCACAAAATGCTCACTGTCGCCGGGAAGGCACTCTCCCAAAGGGTTTCAGAAGCTCTCCCTTGAGACAAAGTTTCTCGAGCCTCGGGGGTCATAGAACATTTTGGAAGAGGTTTGCGCCCTTGTGAGAAGGGACCATATTTTATTATTTCATTTCCGCCTGTTTGAACAAAAAAAAAAAAAATCAAAGGACATTAATTAGAAAATAATGAAATAAAATGATTTAAAAAAATAAAAAATAAAGAATGAATTGTATAAATGAGTATGATTCAGCCTTTCGGTTTTCCAGCCAAGTGTTCCATACATTCTGTCATAGACCTCATAATGGTATTGACGGGTCGGACCGGTCATGCACTGCGGCTCGCCTTAAAGTAGAGGAGCTATTCACAAACACATGCACGCAGTGATCTAACGCCGGATTTCTGTTGAAAAAGTATGAAAGCTGTACCGCATACAAACAGGAAGGATTGTCTCAGGAGTGATTTGTTCGAGGATTCAAAGTTAATATTATATTTTTCGTACCATGCACGCATTTTGAAACGTTGTGAAAAAAATCAATGGGAGAAATTAGCCGCTACTGCATTGGCATCATACTTCACAATATTTTTGTAAAATAAATGTTAACTGCACATTTTTATTTTCATTTTTTGCTTTTAACCAAGAATCGAGACTGTTTTATGTGCACATATATAAAGAAGTCGGTGATTTAAGCACTAATTCACAAGAATTTTCACCACTTTGTTTACATAAGGCGGCCGCTAACTACATTCATTAACAGACTAGCATTGTACTTTGACATATTTACATAAAATAAATGCTAACTGCACTGTTTTTACTGCTTTTAACAAAGAATTGATACTGTTTTACGTCCATATCAATAAGGAATTCGGGGATATAAGCATTTATTCACAAGAATTTTCACCATAAAAGCTGTTTACATAAGGCGGCTGCTAGCTACATTTACTAACAGACTAGCACTGTACTTCGACTTATTTATGTAAATAAATGCTAACTGCACTTTTTTTTTTTTTTTGCTCTTAACCAAGAATCGAGACTGTTTTATGTCCATATCTATAAAAAATATCAGACTCAAGCATTTATTCACATGAATTTTCAACGAAAAAAAGCTCTTTGTTTGTCATTCCACTCGGTCAGCTTTGACGGCCTCGCCAACAATGCAGGCCCCCTAGTTATCGGCCCCACGCCCCATGTCCCGTCAATACATTATGAAGTTTATGATTCAGTTTCAGCGAAGAATTTTGCTTTTAGTACATCCCTATTTTTTTTTTGGGTTGGTGCACTTCTTCATTTATTGTGTACATATGTTTGCTATGAGTCTGTGACTTATTTACCTGTCACACTTCAAGTATATGAAGAAGAAAGCCCATTTCAGGCTCATTTTGTGAAACATATGTGTTAAGTGCTGCTTGGTAAGTTTTGCTTTCTTATCTTGGCTAGATATGCCATGTTGCTTTAGCCTTTAAAGGTCTGTGCTAAGTGATCATCACACACTAGCTTAGTATCATAGCATAGCGTTCACGTTAGCATTTAGCGAGGTGACTCGGTGTCTTCTTAAACTCATGGAAAAATTTTACATACAGTTCGTGGCATACAGTTTTGTTTAGTTGCAAATAATATGCTGTTTTCCTGCTGAGTGTGTGTTATCATCAAGAAAATGGTGATGTCCTTGAAGACGCTACAGATATGTGCTCATCTGTCATGTGTATTCGAAATTCACGGAAACCTTCTATTTATTTATATATTCATGGACTAAAACTTTTGAAGTGTATAGACGAAAACATTTTGAGAATTAAAGACTGAGACTAAAACCAGACGAAATATGTTTGAATTTTCATTGACTGAACTAGACGAAGACAAACCAATTTTGAAGTGATTAAAATATGACTAAGACTAATACCGTATTGGCCCGAATATAAGATGGCCCTGTTTATAAGACGAGCCCCTCTTTTTTAAGACTCAAGTTTGAAAAAAGACTGTTTGAACACCAAATTAATTTTTATACAGAAAATAATTACAGTACATCCCAAACAAATGATTATAACAACATATTTGAGAGAAGTAGCATGTTATTTTGCCTCATTCAAATCTATATATATAGTATATAATATCTGAACATTTAAATATGTAAACTAAAGTGCAATCAAAGTCGTAAATGAATGGCCTCTGGTTTTTGAAATGAAAATAAACCAATCTATTGTGATAAAACAACAAAATTGCAATAACTGCATTACCCATCAAGGTAAAAATCTGAATAAGGAAAAACATTGCAATAAAATAATGCAAACTGGTTAAACTTGAGAGCAGCTGAGATCTGTCATGACAGAACATCGCTTCAATGATATCTGGCGCCATCTAGCGTCGCGAATGGGTATAATGTCTAGACCGCGAATATAAAAATGACCCCCACTTTTCCAGTCTTATTTCAATGCAAAAAACGCCGTCTTCTATTCGGGCCAATACGGTAAGTATTTTCGTCCAAAAGACTAAGACGAAAATTAAAATGGCTGCCAAGAACAACACTAACATGTAAAACAAAATCTAACAACAAAAGTGTAGCCCAAAGTGCCAGAGTAAGAGTAGTGTTTCTTCTTTACAAATCTACTCAAGTAAAAGTAAAAAGTGTGGTGTGGTAAAACTACTCTTAGAAGTACATTGTTCTCAAAAAGTTATTCAAGTAACGGAGTAAATGTAACTCGTTACAAGTCTACTCGCCTCTGCTTGTGTGCAGGCGCTCCAAGAAAAAAAAACTGACTTATATAGGTTTTACCTTCAATCACACATTAATTTTGAAAGAAATTATTGTCAAATGCCTTTTCAGGCAGACTTAATGAACGATCAAGCAAAGCACTACTGAGAGTGCATGCATGGTGTATCCCGGCTGTCTCCCAACGTCAGCTGGGGTATGTTGATTGTTGAAGCATGAGGTCGAACCTATTGATATTCAAATTAGGGCAAAAAGGACGCGTGCCTATAAACACTAACTGGCTTCCTTACAACATAAACAATGAAACAGAATATGTCATTTTAAATGGCTGTGCTGTACCACAATGTATCACAAGGAGCTTCAGCTCTCCCATACTGTAGCTAAATAAAAATTATAATCCATGAACTAAATTCTATGCAAACATATTGTTGCCTCACCTCCCCAAAAAAAAACAAAGAAACAAAAAAACTTTGGTATCATGTTTTCACATGATAACAATCACATCTTCACGTGATAACTGTCATGCCATAACATGCTGGTATAGTAATATAGAAGACAGCAAAATACAGAAACAAAACTGTAAAATTTACCTGAATAAGAACCTAGTCTTAAGTCTGGAGCCCAATTGATGCTATTCCTCCTTGAAGATGCTTTGCCATTCAAGTTCAATTGCATCGACATTTGGTAGCTGCTTGTTGAAGGGCTGTGCCTTCAATTTTACCTTCTGTAACTGTAAAGCAAGTCCTGCTGGGTTGAGATAGTTCATTCTCCCGTTCATTTGCCCACAGAAAGTCTTGAGATCTATTCATTGACAACTCACAACCCTGTTACCCTAAACCAGGGGTGTCCAAACTTTTTGCAAAGTGGGCCAGATTTGGCGTGGTAAAAATGTGGGGGGCCGACCTTGGATGACGTCCTTTACGTAGAACAATATATTTAAGCAAAATTTAGTAAGCCATTCAGTGTGTCACATTTGCTTTATTATTTTTTTAATGAATAATTTCAACAATCTTGCAACTAGCCTTTGCGGCGTTCTCTTTCGACTCTCGGGCTCTAGCGAAATACTACTGCTGTGAAATAGCTAGCTTCAAGTTACTTCAATTTCTCGCTGCGTATCTTCCCTGTAATCTTGACGTACATGTCAGCGTGTCTTGTTTGGTAATATCGCCTCACATTGAAATCTTTAAAAACAGCGACTGTCTCTTTGCAAATGAGGCAAGACACAGTTGTTGCGTATTTTAGTGATGAAATAGTCCAATTTCCATCTATCCTTGAAGCGTCGGCCGTCACAGTCAACTTTTTTTGTTGATTGTCGCCATTTTAGAAAATTGGAAGTAGAGGGTCACACGGAGTAATGCTGCTTAGCCCTTAAATACCTGCAAGATGAAGCAATTATCAGAGAATCCCAAAATTTGAAAAATAAGGTCCTAATGAAACCCATTTTTTCAAATTTGTGAAAAGTCAAATTGAATATGTGTAATAAGCGCTCTAATAACTATAATAACCCATGCTAAATCATGTTTTTTCTCATGGAAACTGCAGATGCATGTGTTGACTTGCATCCATCATTTTTTTCCCAAAAAGAAATGTCAAAATTCTAAATTAGTCTGAAATCATTAAATTTTAGGTGTATCAAATGTAATACATTTGGCAAAAAAGGGTTAAAGTGCTGCTGCCTTTTAGTGGGTAAATGAGGAGCAGCATTTCGTGTGTAAGCCACTTCATATGATGGTTGCAGTACTGCTGACCAATTTATTAAGTCTGTGTGCGGGCCAGATGTTATTGATTTTATGACAGAGGCTGGGGGCCGGATGAAATTTGACCACGGGCTGCATTTGGCCCCCGGGCCGGACTTTGGACATGTCTGCCCTAAACGTTTTAACATAGTAGAAGAAGAAGAAAGCAGTTAATCACATAATGTCCTCGCTTCTATTGTTATTATTATTATTATTATTATTATTTTTACATTTTTCTAAAGAGTTAGCTTTGATTGAATATGATTTATCCTCATTAAACCCTGTTAATGAATATAAATATAAATTTGTTCCAGGACCCGGTCTGTAAGTCCAAATGGTCGGATTGGGGGATCGCTCGACATAGGATCGCTTCGACACACGATCTTTTCGACATCCAACGTAAAATTTGACTCGCCATTTGTTTCTACATCTGACGACATGCTCAAATTACGACGATTAATGACAGCGCTGCAGTTCCTTTGTTTTCCCGGAAGACCGACACACCGCAGATTTTCTTGTGAGAAAAATCAACATGGGTTCCGAGAAAGTTAGTGCAGGTGGTGAAAAAAAAACATTGCCCATTGAAATGAACCATTGAAATGAAGATGGAAATGAGAGAAAAATATGAGCGTGCTGTGCGCCTCCGTGGACTGGCTTGACAATACGGCCGTAGAATGTCTACGATCTCAACGGTCCTCCTCCGACAGCCGTTAGCCAGTCTTTATAAGTTAAGGTAAAAGTCGGCAACCCAAACTGTTCAAAGAGCCATAATGGACCAAAATAACAAAAAACAACTATGTCTGGAGCTGCAAAAAAATTAAAAGCCTTATATAAGTCTTATACAGTGCTAGCCAAAATTATTGGCACCCCTGAAATTCTGTCAGGTAATGCCCAATTTCTCCCAGAAAATGATTGCAATTACAAATGCTTTGGTAGTAATATCTTCATCTATTTTGCCTGCAATGCAAGATTTGAGATTTGAAAGGTGCCTTCTCCAAACTGCCATTTTCATATCTATCCGCAGGTGTTCTATGGGATTCAGGTCTTGACTCATTAGTGGCCACTTGAGAAGTCTCCAGTCTCAAACCATTTTCTAGTGCTTTTTGAAGTGTGTTTTGGGTCTCTGTCCCGCTGGAAGACCCATGACCTCTGAGGGAGAACCAGCTTCCTCGCACTGGGCCCTACATTATGCTTCAAAATTTGTTGGTAGTCTTCAGACTTCATAATGCCATGCATCCAAAAGTCCAGTGCCAGAGGTAGCAAAGCAACCCCAAAACATTAGGGAACCTCCGTCATGTTTCACTGTGGGGACCGTTTTCTTTTCTTTGAAGGCCTCATTTTTTCCCCCTGTAAACTCTATGTTAATGCCTTTTCCCAAAAAGCTCTACTTTTGTCTCATCTGACCAGAGAACATTCTTCCAAAACGTTTTTGGCTTTCTCAGGTAAGTTTTGGCAAACTCCAGCCTGGCTATTTTATGTCTCCTGGTCAGAAGTGGGGTCTTCCTGGGTATCTTACCATAGAGTCCCTTTTCATTCAGACGCCAACGGATAGTACAGGTTGACACTTTTGTACCCTCAGACTGCAGGACAGCTTAAACTTGTTTGGATGTTAGTTGAGGTTCTTTATCCACCATCCACACAATCTTTCGTTGTAATCTCTTGTCAATTTTTCTTTTCGGTCCACACCTAGGGAGGTTAGCCACAGTGCCGTGGGCTTAACACTTATTGATGACACTGCGCATGGTAGACACAGGCACATTCAGGTCTTTGGAGATGGACTTGTAGCCAACGATTGCGCATGCTTCCTCATAATTTTACTTCTCAAGAACTCAGACAGTTCTTTGGTCTTCTTTCTTTTTTCCATGCTCAATGTGGTACACACAGGGAAACAGGTTGAGTCAACTTTAATCCATTTTAACTGGCTGCAAGTGTGATTTAGTTATTACCACCACCTGTTATGTGCCACAGGTAAGTAGCAGGTGCTGTTAATTACACAAATTAGAGAATTACATGATTTTTCAAAGGGAGCCAATAATTATGTCTCAATGAAGATTTACTACAAAAGCATTTGTAATTGCAATCATTTTCTGGGAGAAATCGAGCATTATCTGACAGAATTGCAGGTGTGCCAATACTTTTGGCCAAAAGTGTAGATGTTGAATAGAAGCAGTCCGAGAATGGACCCTTGAGGAACCTCACCTGTGAATTTGGTTCGTTGTGACCCATGTTTTTTTCAAGAATTATTAAAGAATATGTATCAGCAAATCAGAGAAGTGAATTCTTTTTTTTTTTTTTTTTTTAAACTTTGATGCCAAAATGTCCAGGTGCAATCTGAAGTTTCAAGTTTCCAAGCTTTTTACGGAGTGCTGCATCGATCCACAGTGCCTGATGCATATCTCTAGGGTGGGGGAGAATGTGTGTCAGCTGAGCAGATGGACAATGCAGTCGCTCTGTTGTCATATGTATTACTTGCATGGAGTGTGACATGAGCGTGCCACAGGGCATGGGAAGCAGAGAGAAGTCATGTCATCCCCCCGCGGACCTCCCGTTTGGGAGGCCGGCATCTGTCTTTTCCGAAGCTCACCGAGAGCAGCTTGAAAACCTTCTCCCCAAGGACACATGAAGGGAATAAGGGGTGTTGCAGCAAACCTGACCCGCGCGAGCTCTCGAGGGAAAAGTCAGCCTGCTGTGGCCACTGCCGCAGCCCTCGCATACTGTCTGATGATGAGACAATAGTGGGAGTGCTTTGGGTGACTTAATGTATGCAGTCTGCCTTATATGCATACATTAATTTGGTTGATTGGTGGATCTCATTAAGATGCTACACGAGTAAGCGGTGTGAGCACAAAAATGCAAGATGTCGGTGAAACTCCATTGAACAAATTTATGACTCCAGTCAATGGAGGGCAACAAATGTCTTGGAAATCTATTGTTAGGCAAATCAGTTACTCAAAGCTCAAATAAATATTGTATCCATGAGTCCAGAATGCTCCTAAATGGTTGTATTTCACTTGTAAAATTTCAGCCGGTAAAAGTAAATTTTACATCCACGATTGCACAACAATCATTTGATCATTGTAGGCGATTTGCATGTGTAGGTGATCAACAACACCTTTTATTGTTGATCAAATGACCAAACAATGCTCTGTAAAAAACAAACGTTCCTATTAAGTCATGGTAACTTAAGATTTAAGTAGACATAACTAAAATTCTCAAGTTCCCTGAAGTAACTTGTTTTTTTGAGTATTCTTAATTTCCTGTGTTTTATTAAGTTAACATTCTGAACTTGATTAAATAAGTAATCAATATAAATTGACTTGAATGATCAAGTTGTGGTCCATACTTACATTTGTGAGTAAGCGAACTTGAAATGATGAGTTGTGGAGCTTCTTGGTAGCCTTGGTAACTTTTTTAAAAAATTAGGGCTGTCAAACGATTAAAATTTTTAATCGAGTTAATCACATCTTGAAAATTAATTCATCGTAATTAATCGCAATTCAAACCATCTCTAAAATATGTCATATTTTTCTGTATTATATTGTTGGAATGGAAAGATAAGACACAACATTCTGTACATGAGTACTGTATTTGTTTATTATAACAATAAATCCACAAGACGGCATTAACATTATTAACATTCTTTCTGTTAAAGGGATCCACAGATAGAAAAACTTGAAGTTCTTAAAAGATAAATGTTAGTACAAGTTAAAAGCCCTCTTAATGTTTTCGTTCTAATACAATTTGTAAAATTTTCAATCAAAAAAATAAACTAGTAGCTCGCCATTGTTGACATCGCCAAGCGGGACGACACATGGGCTCCCTTCCGTTCTTCCACAGTGTCTTTAACTACGTAAGGTAGTGATAGAAATACACCACAAGGTGTCAATGGCGAGTTTTAAATTAACTTCAGAAATCAAGCCAAATAGTGTGTTTTGTCGCTGAACTGACGCTGTAGTTCCCTGTTTACTGGTCCATCCATTGTAATTCGCGTCATTTAAGTGCTGGCTTCACAACGTACAAGACCTCTGGTAGTTTGTATATTGTGACTAAATATTGCCATCCAGTGTATTTGTAGAACTAAACAAAATGTGTGAATAGAGTTTGACCAAAGTCTGAGTAAGTTTTATGTGTATTTTGCATAGCTATTTTGATCGGGAATGACAGTTCTCTTTGCACTCTTGTTTAACTGTGTGAGAATGGGACCTCATTAATACATATGTATGCGCTTTTCTTTTTGTGAACATTTTTTTTTTTTGAGAGATAGGCATATAATGTTTGTTGTGCTTTCACTAAATTATACTTACGTTTGTTGTGAAGGAATTGCCGAAGCTTATGCAAATAAACGGCGCGGTCCAATGAACGCCTGTGTTCACTTGCCTTTTGTAATATTCTGATATAGAATTATCCGAGGCACCCTGAAGTGCACGCGGCGCCAATGTTTACTCACATGATGCAGGAGTGAGTTAGAGTTACTGCCTGCCGAGCTGTGTTAATGTTGAAACTGAATGTGCTAATAAAGAAACAAAGTGCCAGCACGTCGCATGTGGTATATCTTTGTTAAGAAAAAGCACAAAACAAGACACCTTTCTCAGCCTCTTAACTCTCAAGTGCGTCATTGTAATCTGTTTGAGGAAATGCATGAGCGGGTCATTCCGCGAATGCTTTAAACGCATCAAATATTTTAACGTGATTAATTTAAAAAATTAATTACGGCCCGTTAACGCGATAAATTTGACAGCCCTTAAAAAAAAAATATATATATATATATATATATATATACATACATATATATATATATATATATTTATATACTACCATTTTAAATGTTGGATCACACAGTTAGCTGTAAAATACAGAACTTTTTGCATTTTCGGTTAAAAGACCGAAAGTTTACCACCTAATAGCAGGAAGAACCGTAGTCGTCTTGTGATGACGCAATCAAAACATGGCGAGAAGCAGCGTTGCTTCTCGTGCCGCGTCTCATCTAGTGCATTGCATTTGGTGCATGGTGCATGAAGTTTGGAGTTTAATCAAGCAAGCAGTATACAAATAAAGTAGTATTTAAATGCATACATGTGCATTTACTGTGGTTTAGTACAACATGTTTATAGCACGACCACTTTGTCTTTTTGTCACTTTATTTCCACGACTTCCACAACCACTTTCCCAGTCGCAGTTTAATCCGGCCGGGAGTGACTTCGCTCGGTTTCGTCGCCGCTAATACTCGGCCCACTCGCCTGGCTCTCGATCGATTCCACTTGTTGCACAAAAAACAGATGATCTCATTTTAAGGAGTACGAAAGATTACAGACAAGTTTCCGAGGTACTTCCGCTTTACTTCCTGCTTTCTGCTCGCGACTTCCGTTTTCAGTAAGGGTGTGCCATCTTAGGCACCCCATGATTCGATTCCGATTCAGGGTGCTCCAATTCAATTATTGAACGGCGATCACGATAATGACTAGGATCACGGTTATCGCGATTGTCGATAATCGTGCATTACTAATTCACACAGTAGCCAAACAAATTTATGTCCATTATTTATTTAAAATATCCCAGTGATTCAACAGGAACAATGGAAACATGCCCATACAACAAAAAGCTGCCCTTTAGCTGCTTTTTAAGTTTTTTTTATTATTTTACAAGAAAGTGCAAAAACATTAACCATTGTAAAGGGAGTACTTATTTCTCTCAACAATGCAATAAAATTTACACAGGTGGAATGAATTCCACATTTTCTGGAAACAAAGTGTCTTTAGAAATAAGACGTTTAACCAATAAGACTTTTAACAAATATACTTTGTTTTCACAGATTCCTGTACTATTTCGCATGTTTGTAGTGTTACCGCTGTACTGAATCATGGTTTTACACATTCTGCATATTAAATGCACGTTAGCGATTTAGCTTATTAGCTTAGCACTCTGCGCTAACTATTAACATCTCAAAAACAACAACAATAAAGGCTAAACAGTAAACACTACAAGAGGGTTCGTGTACTCCCCTCTTGTAGTTGCACACGGGTCTTAGCAACACACTCAGGACATTTTTTAATTGAAATGCCTTAAAACTACTGCTGGACATCTGAAAGACAAGGAGCAACGAACTATCTCTCTTCCCCTCTTGCTCTAAAAAATAACCTGCGCACAAAAGCGCGGGTTGCACTTCTGTGCCTGCCTGTCTCATACACAAATTTATTTTCCAGTCTTTTAAAAAGGAGTAAATCTCTCTCTCAGTAACCGGCAGCATCCATCATAACATGGACATGTCTTGAATTTTGTTCTGCTACGAGCGGCTGCCATAAAGTTATGAGGGAAAATCATCTTTTTTAAACCTTTATGAATCGTAATCGAATTGTCACGTGTTGAATCGCGATGCATGTAATAATCGATTTTTTGGAACTCCTCTAGTTTTCACGTTAATTAACATTGACAGCAATGGCGCTGGAGTGGAATCAGTCACTAAAAACCCTAAAAAAACACTATTTGGAAATACCGCATCTTTCTGCCATCTTGACATGGGAAGGCAACATAAAGAAATGGTCGAGGGTTACCACAAGTAAAATATTTTCAACTCTGGCAATGGATCGAGGCATTCCAGTACCTGCACAGCCACAAAGTTAGACGTGTCCTAATACACGAACACAAGAATTTGGTCATAATGAAGGCGGATGTGGAACCAAGCCCGTGCCCTAATGCTCCCTACCACAAAGCATGGGTGCTGGTAACAAAGGAGGGAGATGTCGAATTGCAGGCTGTACTGGATCGCGGGTTCCGGGCGTTCGCGTTGTCATGCTGCCGCTGTGTTATGGAAGCTATGTCCTCCTAAAATACGAAACCTAAAATCTGGCAAATAAAAATGACTTGTGGCCTTTGCTATTGATATTATGATGACGATTGTAATTATGAAGTTTAATCCTTTTTACTACGACTACTGCTGCTGCTGTAGCTGCTACAACAGCAACCCAACCAAAGTTCCGGGAAAGACTGTTCTTGGATGGGTTTCTTATGAACAAAGTGATAAGAGTAAACCTATCATCTTTTAGGTGGAGTCTAAGTTTTGAGAAGCGAGCCACATTTTTGAAATATTGTCTGCTGCTGGTTTCTGATATAAGACATGTGGCGGGGTACATCTACAGTGTCGCTTTGTAGCTGGTCAGTGATAAAAACATTCCCCTTCAAATCATATATTTAGGCGCTTCCGGGAGTTTGCATAGCCATGCACAGCACAGAAAGTCCCGGACCCTTCTTTACGTTGTGCTGAATCCATTTTTGGAGAATCAGTGGGCTGATTTGATTTTGACTGTGTAAACACACTACTAACTTCAACCGCAACTCTTGATATTTTGTCTAAACAGGAAATTCGGAGAAGGAATTTTCCAGGATGGCGCTGCCCATGTTTCACTCAGGAAACTTGTCTACAATAGACTTGTACAGAACTTCACTAGTTTCGGCAAGAATGAAATAGTTTTTTCTTGTTGTTCTGAATGACAGTTCCACAAAAACGTACATTGAGTTTTCATTTAGTTTAGCAACTGGAGGCGTGAGACCCATTTTTCGAGTGTCCAAAACTTCCAAGAAAGCGCATTTATCAAGGTTTCATTGGCTGTGAAGCCCACCGAACAGGAAGCTACGCACCTCTGCTCTAGGACGCGTTTTGAGTTTGTCACAAAATGCTCACTACCACAGGGAACGCACCCTCCCAAGGGGTTTCAATCTGCACCTTTCAAACAAAATTTCTCGAGCCTCAGGGGTCATACAACATTTTGCAAGATGTCTGCGTACTTGTGAGAAGGGACCATATTTTATTTCCGCCTGATCGTTAAAAAAAAAAAAAAAAAAAAGAAAGAAAGAAAAAGGCCAAGGCAAAGGGCATTAATCGGAAAATAATGACTTTTTTTTTTTTTTTTTTTAAAGAAAGAATGAATAAATGAATTGTATATATGTGTAGTATTCGGCCTTTCGGTTTTCATTTTTCTGGCCAAGTGTTTCCAATATTCAATTTCAGCTTACGGTACATCCCGAATATACTGTATATATATCTATATACACAAAGCGGAAAGAGGGAGGCCAAGGACTAGTGAGCATCAGAGCCACGATCCCGGAGGAAACTACATCCCTCCAAGAGTACATCATGAAAATGGCCCCCAGTGATGACCTGCTCGGTGAATGCCTCAGGCAACAGAAGCCCAATAAGGAGGAGGACCCTGAGGAGCTATCATGGATGGACAAGCCCCTTCATGGTGTGTACCGCTGACAAATTGAGGAGGTAGCTGACGTGGGAAAAACATACCAGTGCCTGGAAAAGGCTGAACTGAAAGACAACACGGAGGCACTGATCATGGCAGCACAAGAACAGGCCCTTAACACAAGAGCAATAGAGGCTGGGGTCTATCACACCAGACAGGACCCCAGGTGCAGGCTATGCAAAGAGGAACCTGAGACAGTCCAGCACATCACAACAGGGTGTAAGATGCTAGCAGGCAAGGCATATATGGAACGACATAACCAGGTAGCAGGCATAGCGTACAGGAACATCTGTGCCGAGTACAGACTGGAGACCCCAGAGTCAAGGTGGGCGACACCTCCGAAGGTGGTCGAGAACAACCGAGCCAAGATCCAATGGGACTTCCAGATCCAGAAGGACAAACTGGTGATGGCCAACCAGCCTGACATAGTGGTGGTGGATAAACATCAGAAGACAGCAGTAGTGATAGACAGACATTGTGGTGCACCGGCACACCAAAATAAAAGCCGCCACGCCTTGCAAAAGAGATGTTTTTTTTTTTTTTTTTAAAGGCCGTTTCAAACTACCAGCAGCCTAGTGTGCAGGGTTCAGCGGCAACTAGAGGTGCACAATAATTATCGGTCCGATAATAGGAATTATGACGTCATCCCAATAAATCCGATCACATTATTAATAGGCCAGAAAATATATACTATTTTTGGCACGGTGCCGGTGGATTGGAATGTGTGCGTTTGTTTCCACTCCTGTTTTGCCAGTATGCAAAGTTTTGTTATTGTTCTAGAGGCCGTATTTTTCCATCACTAAGTACAGTGCTGCTCGAAAGTTTGTGAACCCCACAGCGATGGTCAGATTTTTTGTAAAAAAAACTAAAATAACCTTATTAAATGTTAAGTTATACCCAAATCCACAATACTGACATTCCAAATAATGGACTGAAACAAAAGAAATAGTTATATTGTCATTCTTTATTTAACAAAAGTGGTTGATTTAAGAAAAACTCAGATATCATGTGTGCAAAAGTATGTGAACCCCTTCAGTTAATAGGATATTGCGCCTCCTTTTGCAGAGATTACCTCAACCAAACGGTTTCTGTAGTGACTAATCAGCCTCTCACATCTACTTTGGGGGATTTTTGCCCATTCTTCCTTGCAGAACGCAGTCAGTTGTGAGAGGTTTGATGGGCGTCTGGCATGAACTGCTCGCTTCAGGTTCAGGATTTGACAATATTCCTCAGAATTCATGATTCCCTGGACTATGTGGAGTTGTCCAGGTCCTGAGGATGAAAAGCAAGCCCAGATCTTGACATTCCCACCTCCATGCTTCACTGTTGGGAGAAGGTTCTTTTGGTGGTATGCAGTGTTGACTTTTCGCCAGACATGGCGGTTTTGGTTGTGACCAAACAGTTCAATTTTGCACCTACATCAGTTGATGAAAACTCTTTTTAATTTAGTCTCGACAACACAACTGTTAAAAAAACAAAAAAAAAACTACTGAATTGATTGATTAGGAAATCAGGTTGAAATAATAGAAAATTCCAAAATTTTGAGGGGGTTCACAAACTTTTGAGCAGCACTGTATCTTACTATGGCAATTAGAAAATGTTAACATTTTACAGTGTTATGTTTACAAGTTCTTGAGAGGCCTTTTGGTTATCGATAGGCTTGCTGTCCTATAACTGACGGTATAAGAAAGTTGTTTCATAGACCAAGACCGCAAAAGTCTCCTCTCCTGTTGCACCAAATGTTTTATCTCCTGACAAAGCACAATACCTGTTGGGTTCATTGCTCATTTTTCAGGGGAACACATCGTCAATGATATTGACTGATTGATTGTGACTGACTCAAATTGTATTTATTTGAAAAAATAAATATGGGCACTTTATCTGAAGTCAAAAGTTTGAATGAATTTGTGTCGAGAGGGGGGGCCAAAAATAGAGCCTCACTCTATTTCAGGGTGCCATCGCGCTGAAGTCAACAACACAATCAATAGCAGAGGGACAGGCGTACTTAAATCTGTGCTATCAGGCTGTTACGGGGGATGGATATACAGTGCCTTGCAAAAGTATTCGGCCCCCTTGAATCTTGCAACCTTTCGCCACATTTCAGGCTTCAAACATAAAGATATGAAATTTAATTTTTTTGTCAAGAATCAACAACAAGTGGGACACAATCGTGAAGTGGAACAACATTTATTGGATAATTTAAACATTTTTAACAAATAAAAAACTGAAAAGTGGGGCGTGCAATATTATTCGGCCCCTTTACTTTCAGTGCAGCAAACTTACTCCAGAAGTTCAGTGAGGATCTCTGAATGATCCAATGTTGTCCTAAATGACCGATGATGATAAATAGAATCCACCTGTGTGTAATCAAGTCTCCGTATAAATGCACCTGCTCTGCGATAGTCTCAGGGTTCTGTTTAAAGTGCAGAGAGCATTATGAAAACCAAGGAACACACCAGGCAGGTCCGAGATACTGTTGTGGAGAAGTTTAAAGCCGGATTTGGATACAAAAAGATTTCCCAAGCTTTAAACATCTCAAGGAGCACTGTGCAAGCCATCATATTGAAATGGAAGGAGCATCAGACCACTGCAAATCTACCAAGACCCGGCCGTCCTTCCAAACTTTCTTCTCAAACAAGGAGAAAACTGATCAGAGATGCAGTCAAGAGGCCCATGATCACTCTGGATGAACTGCAGAGATCTACAGCTGAGGTGGGAGAGTCTGTCCATAGGACAACAATCAGTCGTACACTGCACAAATCTGGCCTTTATGGAAGTGTGGCAAGAAGAAAGCCATTTCTCAAAGATATCCATAAAAAGTCTCGTTTAAAGTTTGCCACAAGCCACCTGGGAGACACACCAAACATGTGGAAGAAGGTGCTCTGGTCAGATGAAACCAAAATGGAACTTTTTGGCCACAATGCAAAACGATATGTTTGGCGTAAAAGCAACACAGCTCATCACCCTGAACACACCATCCCCACTGTCAAACATGGTGGTGGCAGCATCATGGTTTGGGCCTGCTTTTCTTCAGCAGGGACAGGGAAGATGGTTAAAATTGACGGGAAGATGGATGCAGCCAAATACAGGAACATTCTGGAAGAAAACCTGTTGGTATCTGCACAAGACCTGAGACTGGGACGGAGATTTATCTTCCAACAGGACAATGATCCAAAACATAAAGCCAAATCTACAATGGAATGGTTAAAAAATAAACGTATCCAGGTGTTAGAATGGCCAAGTCAAAGTCCAGACCTGAATCCAATCGAGAATCTGTGGAAAGAGCTGAAGACTGCTGTTCACAAACACTCTCCATCAAACCTCACTGAGCTCGAGCTGTTTTGCAAGGAAGAATGGGCAAGAATGTCAGTCTCTCGATGTGCAAAACTGATAGAAACATACCCCAAGCGACTTGCAGCTGTAATTTGCGCAAAAGGTGGCCCTACAAAGTATTAACGCAAGGGGGCCGAATAATATTGCACGCCCCACTTTTCAGTTTTTTATTTGTTAAAAAAGTTTAAATTATCCAATAAATTTTGTTCCACTTCACGATTGTGTCCCACGTGTTGTTGATTCTTGACAAAAAATTAAAATTTTATATCTTTATGTTTGAAGCCTGAAATGTGGCGAAAAGTTGCAAGGTTCAAGGGGGCCGAATACTTTTGCAAGGCACTGTACACAATCACAGCTGACGAAAACTTGATTAAATGCGCATTTTTTCAAGTTTCGCGAGCTCTGGGACACTCGAAAAATGGCTCTCATACCTCTCCTTGCTAAGCTAAATGGTACCTCGATGTGCGTTTGTGTGGAAATGTAGTTGACGAACAAAAACAAAAAAAGTATTCACCTTCTCACCGAAACTAGTAAAAGTCTTTACACGGCAATTAGAATTTCCCCCTATTCTTTGAAATGGGTCCATTACAAGGGCGAAGGTTTGGTCTTAATATTGGTAGGGACAATATAACAGCATAACCTGCATGTACACTTTTAGTTGGGGACGGGACATCAATAAGACCAAACAGATTGGGTGAATGGGTGTCAGAGCTACCTTTCTCACCAATATGAACCTAATTAGTTGATAGGCTGACCCTTTTCAAAAATTTTCTTCCCCCAGAAAATTCAAGATTTTAAGCTTTCCAATGATGTATCACACATGCATATAGGACAATTTTGAAATTTGACCAAATTGGGGGTCTCATAGCGGAACTTCAAGTCACCTGAGTGTTTTCCGCCATATAGAATGTACAATATGTACAATGTATTATAGGAAAAAATATTTTAATGGGGGCAAATAAGTATTTAGTCAACCACTAATTGTGCAAGTTCTCCCACTTAAAAATATTAGAGAGGCCTGTAATTGTCAACATGGGTAAACCTCAACCATGAGAGACAGAATGTGGGAAAAAAAAAAACCAGAAAATCACATTGTTTGATTTTTAAAGAATTTATTTGCAAATCATGGAGGAAAATAAGTATTTGGTCAATACCAAAAGTTCATCTCAATACTTTGTTATGTACCCTTTGTTGGCAATAACGGAGGCCAAACATTTTCTATAACTCTTCACAAGCTTTTCACACACTGTTGCTGGTATTTTGGCCCTTTCCGCCATGCCCCATCTGCATGGAATAGAAATAGAGCAGTGATGTTTTGGGGCTGTTGTTGCGCAACACGGACTTTCAACTCCCTCCACAGATTTTTTTGTGGGGTTGAGATCTGGAGACTGGCTATGCCACTCCAGAACCTTGAAATGCTTCTTATGAAGCCACTCCTTTGTTGCCCTGGCTGTGTGTTTGGGATCATTGTCATCTTCAATGCCCTTGCTGATGGAAGGAGATTTTCACTCAAAATCTCTCGATACATGGCCCCATTCATTCTTTCCTTTACACAGATCAGTCGTCCTGTCCCTTTGCAGAAAAAAAGCCCCAAAGCATGATGTTTCCACCCCCATGCTTCGCAGTGGGTATGGTGTTCTTCGGATGCAATTCAGAATTCTTTCTCCTCCAAACACGAGAACCTGTGTTTCTACCAGAAACTTCTATTTTGGTCTCATCTGACCATAACACATTCTCCCAGTCCTCTTCTTGATCATCCAAATGCTCTCTAGCGAACCGCAGACGGGCCTGGACATGTACTGGCTTCAGCAGGGGGACACGTCTGGCAGTGCAGGATTTGAGTCCCTCTCGGCGCGTTACGTTACTGATAGTAGCCTTTGTTACTGTGGTCCCAGCTCTCTGTAGGTCATTCACTAGGTCCCACCATGTGGTTCTGGGGTTTTTGCTCACCGTTCTTATTATCATTTTGACGCCACGGGGTGAGATCTTGCATGGAGCCCCAGATCGAGGGAAATTATCAGTGGTCTTGTATGTCTTCCATTTTGTAATAATTACTCCCACAGTTAATTTCTTTACACCAAGCGTTTTACCTATTGCAGATTCAGTGTTCCCAGCCTGATGCAGGTCTACATTTATGTCTCTGGTGTCCTTCGACAGCGCTTTGGTCTTGGAGTGGAGTTAGTAGTGTGACTGACTGAAATTGTGGACAGGTGTCTTTTATACCGATAATGAGTTAAAACAGGTGCCATTAATACAGGTAACGAGTGGAGCCTCGTTAGACCTCGTTAGAAGAAGTTAGACCTCTTTGACAGCCAGAAATCTTGCTTTTTTGTAGGACCAAATACTTATTTTCCAATCTAATTTGGAAATAAATTCTTTAAAAATCAAACAATGGGATTTTCAGTTTTTTTTTCCTCATTCTGTCGCTCACGGTTGAGGTTTACCCATGTTGACAATTACAGGCCTCTCTAATCTTTTCAAGTAGGAGAACTTGCACAATTGGTGGTTGACAAAATACTAATTTGCCCCACTGTATGCCAATAAGCTTCAGGGCTGCATATCTGAGTCACTGCCATTTCCTAATACAACTGTGGATACTGGAAGTGAACTATTTGAGTACAAGCAGCAGATGTATAATTAGTCTTTCGAGACAAGACCACCCCCACGCGTCCGTCCCGCCTTTCCTCGCCCCCAACCCAGACACTACTGCAGCAGCTTCTGCAGCAGATGGGAGATGAAAGGAGGAGCTGGGCGTGCACGTAAACAGCAGGCGGAAAAACTGAAGAGAAGGAGAGGGCACAGGGGTCAACGTTGGCAATAGAAAGAAGGAGGAAACTTGCAGAAGGACAGATCGATATCTATATCCCCCCTTTTATACCATGTCCCTCTAAATCCATGTCTATTTTTGCCAGATGTCAACAAGTTCTTTCAGCTTTAAAGAAATATGGACCTTTCAGCAGAAATAATTTGGTGTGGTACTGATTATATTCATCGTTGTGTTTTATAATGCCATGTCTATTCTGTATTATTAATTATTATTATTTTTCATCCTGACATTTTCATACATATAAGTAAAAATAACTATATGCAAACATCAGTTTGAAGTCCTACAACATTAATTAAATCAAAACAATTTGGTAGCAGAATTTTGGTATGTAAGGCATTTTTGAGTCTTTGAAAAATACTTTTTAATTCATCTGGTGGAAGAGAGTTACAATGGAGCACAATGCTGCTATACAGCCACTCAGAGTGAATAATATCTTTTCACTGAGGATTAAGTCCTGCGTTGAAGGGTTCCCTAAAGCGCTAATGCAAAAAAGACCATTTCACCAGTGAATACAGCTGCCTATTAAAGGATCCCACCCAGTGAGACACTAATGCAGCGTTGTGCAGTGTTGAAGTTCTGCTGCATCCTCATCCTGACCCTGTGTGCACAAGGGCAACTATGACAGCTGTTTAACCAGAGTAGACACTGGGGCAACATGCAATTTGAACCATGTCGTGTCCTATCTCCTTTTTTTATTGTTTCCAAAATTAGCCTTTAAAATCACAAGATTCTTTGTGCTTTTCAAAACTTTTAACATAAAGAGACAGTAATTTAACATTGTCAGCAGAGTATTTTACTAACTTATTTTAAACTCAAAAGCATCTAGAGGTAAACTGCCAGTAAATAATTGATCAAGTAAACGTCACTATTATTATTATCAGTAGTGGTAGCAGTTGTACTTTTTGGAGTAGTACACACTAGGTCAAATGTTTTGAGACTCTCATTCAGAGGTGGGTAGAGTAGCCAAAATTTTACTCAATTAAGAGCGGCGTTAGTTCAAAATAATATTACTCAGATAAGAGTAAAAATAGTCATCCAAATAATGTACTCAAGAAAGAAATGAGTAACATTGTGAGTAACTGCTTACGCATAAACTTCATAACCTATTGACATGACATGGGAAACAGGGCCGATTCGTAGGGGACCTATTTTCAAAAACTTCAAGTTTAAATATGTTAAAACTAGGGCTGTCAAAATTATTGCGTTAACGTGCGGTAATACATTTTTTAAATTAATCACGTTAAAATATTTGACGCAATTAACGCACATGTCCCGCTCAGAAAGTATTCTGCCTTTTGGTAAGTTTTACAGCAAGGCTTTTTGTGCTGTCCAACAGCGAACTCTTGTGGTCGCTTTGCGACATGGTTTATTGTTTTCCTGCCAGTTCATTATGGCTGCACGACATCTCGGGCTGATAATGTTGTGCTTATATGATCCTTGGACAAGATTTGTCCGTAAGTATGGTTGTTGTAAAGAATGTACATATTATGTTAGTAAGTGAAATGTTATATTTTTTGTATGAGACGCTTTTTGTTTATGTTTAGTGAACCTGTATAGCGTGCTAAGCTAAAGTTGTTGCTAATGCAATGCTTGTGTACTTTTTTTTTGTAGTTTTACGACGGTCTAAAGAGGACAATGGTTTGAGGCCATTTTATTAATAAATCAGATGAAAAAGGAAGAAGTATAATTATTAAGGCGTCGTTCACTAGCTGTCTAGCTTTGGAAAAAGTAGACGCTTCGGAGTGAGGACAGCATAGACGGATTTAAATGACAGTAGAGTGAAATGCCCACTACAGTCCTTATGTACCGTATGTTGAATGTACATATATCCATCTTGTGTCTTATCTTTCCATTCCAACAATTTATTTTACAGAATATATATATAATTTAAAGAAAAATATGGCATATTTTATAGATGGTTTGAATTGCGATTAATTGCGATTAATTACGATTAATTAAATTTTAAGCTGTAATTAACTCGATTAAAAATTTTAATCGTTTGACAGCCCTAGTTAAAACCCAAAGCTGCTACAGACCTAAAATCAAAACAGGATACATTAGCCATGTATGAGCCTCCATGAGCAGCGGCATCAAAAAATTCAAAGTCGTTCCTTTATAAAATACCGATTAATTATTTTTTATATAAATATAAAACAACTTAAAATGGCTATAAAAGTCTCAGATTTTACACTAGATGCACAAAAATCACCACATGCAGAGATAATCACCTATATTTTCAGGATCAATAGCAGTATTTAACATATCATAGTTATCAAGTTTTTGACCAAAATAGCAACTTTTTTTAATTTACTGCAAGTTTTGAACAGCTAATAAATCACTCAATTTAACACCAGAAGTTTAATACACGAGGAAAACATGCTGAATCAATTATAAATAATATGTAAACAGATTATTAATAAATTCTATATACCATAACAACTTATTATAGAACAGAATAGCCCTTTATTATCATTATACATTATGTACTGTTAGCGAATGAGGCTAGCGGCCACCTGACGTAAACTGAGCTTTTCTGGCAAAAATTCTTGTGAATAAATGCTTAAATCCCTGAATTCTTCATGGATATGGACGTATAACAGTCACGATTCTTGGTTAAAAGCAAAGAAACCGTGCAGTTAGCGTTTATTTTACGTATATGTGTCGCACAATGTTACTCTGTTAGCGAATGAGGCTAGCAGCCGCCTGACGTTGAGGGAGGGGGCGACTCACAACCCCTTCTCAATTGCCGTCTCTCGCAATTTAATCGGCTTCCAGAGGACACCACGCTTCCTAACCTAACTTATATTACGTGTGTCCCACCAAATCAAATCGGGAAACAACAACAATCCGGTGATTGTGTCGCCCAGACGCCAACCAGCAATAGGAAGGGAAGGTTGGGGTTTGGGGAGGGAGGGGGCGACTCACAACCCCTTCTCAATTGCCGTCTCTCGCAATTTAATCGGCTTCCAGAGGACACCACGCTCCCTAACCTAACTTATATTACGTGTGTCCCACCAAATCAAATTGGGAAACAACAACAATCCGGTGATTCTGTCGCCCAGACGCCAACCAGCATTAGGAAGGGAAGGTTGGGGTTTGGGGAGGGAGGGGGCGACTCACAACCCCTTCTCAATTGCCGTCTCTCGCAATTTCATCGGATTCCAGAGGACACCACGCTCCCTAATCTAACTTGTCCTTTTATTTTACTTTTTTTAAAAATTATTTTTATTTTTTATAGTTTTTTTTTGTGTTTTTAATTTTTTTTTTTTTAATCTATCTTTCGCCCAGCCTAAACTACGCAATGGATGTTGTACTTCATGCACAAATCTATAAAATACCCCTCTAGTGTTAAGACTACTGTTACCAAACTAATTCCCCATATGCCAGAATGCAACATTCACCGTTAGACAAAACACAAAATGGTCGAAGGTCGCTTCAAGTCAACTTTCACCCGCCTTAAATTATGACAAAACGTCTTTTTACCTTTTCGGCTTTTAGCGGTGCACCTAAAAGGGCTCCAATTGACTCTTCCGCAGCCGTTCGTCCATCCCCTCCGTCGGGGTCCCCAACTGAAGGAATTTAGTCCTCCCAGCCCAAACCGCACGGGGAGGCCAGCAACAGAACGGAAATGTGCTCCGCTGCTCGACGCCCCCGAAGAGCCAGGCCAGGAGGAAGCTAAACTCCGCGCGTTCCTTTGTTAACCCTTTGCACACTGACTCCATGTTTCAAAAGCTTGAAGAACACTCGCCAAAAACAGGTTGACAATTTATTCGTCGACAATGGTAAAAAACAAGGCATAAACAGACGTTGGAGGGACAATTCTGGATCCAAAACAAGGCTACATGTTTCCGAGCAGAAGAAATCTGTCTTATCTCAGTGTCCAGTCTTTTTGAAGTCTTTGCTGACGCAGGTCTTGTCGAAGGCGTTTCTGGGCGTTGCTTTTTGATCTTCCCCTTGTTGGCCGGTTTGAGGCGGCTTAGGTTCGTGCGCGGATTGGGACGCCCGCTATCAACTTTGCTGTCCGGGCTGGTTGTGCTTGTTTTAGGACAAAGCGCTTTGTCCTTGGAGTTTGCTGGGAGAGCAGATTACCCGAGTTGGTGCGTCACTCTTGTGATAAGACGACATTGTGTATCTCTTCTATTTCTTTTCATTAAACTATGGTGTGCTATTTATTTTATATTAGTAGTTTAGTCCTACCGTAAATATGAAAATGATACTATTTCCTGATTAATTATATTACGTGTGTTAGCCTGATGCAAACAGTTAGACCAGGGGTGGGCAATTAATTCCACAAAGGGCCGCAGTGGGTGCGGGTTTTTGTTCATACCCATCATGAGGACAGCCTTTCACCAATCTGGTTTCTTACAAGTGCAATCAGTTGATTGCAGTCAGGTGCTCCTTGTTTCCACTGAAACCTCATTGGTTATACTGTGTGTGCTGAATCAGTTGGAACAAAGACCAGGACCCACTGCGGCCCTCGAGGACCGGTTTGCCCACCCCTGAGTTAGACGGTGCCTACGAAAACCTGTACCATATGTATGTGTTAGACTATATATGTGTTAGACTAATGCAAACAGTTATATGGTGTGTGCGATGACGATATCGTTTCTCCTTTAACGTAAACAGAGCTCTTCTGGCGAAAATGCTTGTAAATAAATGCTTAAATCCCTGAATTCTTTATAGACGTAAATAGGGATGGGAATCGAAATCCGATTCCAATTCGGAACCGGTTCCGAGTGTTTCGAGGCCTCGACATCACAATGAAAAAGCCTTAACGATCCCTTTAACGAGTCCTGAAGACGCATATTGCGTCGTGACTGTGTTGTTGTCCAAATGCATCAAACTAGCATGGCGCCAAGAACCACTCGCTCCAAAGTTTGACTACACTTCACCAGGAAAGAGTGTGAAAATGAAAGGTTACGACGGGTAAGCACGAGCATTGCAGCCATAAACATAACAATGACAGCACGTAGGTTCAAACGCTTGAAAGTGTGTCTTCACAGTACAAAGTCCCGGCTATACAGTTAGCTAAACTCCCAAATGATGATGCAGAAGACGTTGGTATAATTTGCTGACTTTATTCAACCATCACTTGAAGAGTGAAACTAAGAATAGAAATGAAACAAATCAATTTCGTCCCCAATAACAAACAGGTTTGCACAGGGGCGGACTGGGACTAAAAAGCAGCCCTGGACTTTGACTCAGCCCAGCCCACAAGAAACGCTATACGAAGGGAAACAGACCCCCTAGGGGTGTCCGGGGGCATACCGCCCAACCCTCGGGGAGATTTTTTAAATTTTTTTTACATTTTATTGTAAAATGCATCAATTTCTTGCACTTTAAGAGAAAATGAAGAAAATATGTCTAGACTGTCACTGTCTGACTTGGGGCGCTCAAAGTACTGCAAGGCTGAACTGGAGTTGGGTTCATTTTCGGTACTAGCTCTATGATAGACCTGAATAAACAAATGAAAATGTATTTTTCAAAGCAAGTTTTATGTATTCGGGCAAATTCCACATTCTGAAACTGTCAATGATTATGATGATGATGACAATAAATTCATTCATTCATTCATGTATCCAATTGATTATAATATATCTCTATATATCTCTGTCTATAAAACGATTTCATTGTTTATGCCATAATTCAGTGGTCTCCAAACTATTCCACATAGAGCCGCAGCGGGCACAGGATTTCATTCCAACAAAACAAGACAACACCTATGCACCAATCTGGTGTCTTACAAGTGTAATCAGTTGATTGCAGTCAGGTGCTGCTTGTTTTAGCAGAAACTTCATTGGTTAAACTGTCGGTACTCGATCGGTTGAAAGAAAAACCAGGCCCCGCAGTGGCCCTTGAGGACCAGTTTGGAGACCCCTGCCATAATTAATCTTGCCATACAAATAATAAATTTCAATGAAAATACAATAAACATTTCAAGACAAATCCTGTATACATAACCTTCATTGGAAAGTATTAACCAGAAAACAAAACGATATATAAATGATTAAAAATATATATCAATTTAACTACCTAAACTTTAAAGTAAAACCATTCATTTTATTAATATTTTGTTATATTTCTTCTGAATTAATATTGCTGCTGCTTGTGCATACATTGTTTTACAGCTATAATATTTTTCTTAGGAGAGTGATAGTAGGACTAGCATATTATAACTTGACACGATTGCAAATGGGTACATCGACTCGCTGGCACTAACCCTTTAATTGTCATTTATTTCATTTAAAATGTACCTACCTTGTGGATATTAATTGCCAGTATACCGAGCAAGTGACCCTCTTCATCCCTTTTTACTTGCTCTGCGCTTGTCTGGGGAACTTCCCTCTCAACTTCCACCAGCTTATCATTACCTCCTCCCTCTATTTTTCTCTCTCCCTGCACCGGCTGCACGTCAGAGCGGCTGCCCCCTCTCACCATCGCCGGGGCTGTGCTGCTGTTACCCAACGTGGCCGTTGCAGCCAGGCTGCTGCTTGCGAAAATATTTGTCAACTTATGACATTTTAATGCTTCGCTCTCCAGTTTCTTTAATTTTTTTCTTCCCTAACCTTCTCCGCGCCACCCTTCTCTTTTCTTTTTTTGCCACCACCATCCATATTGGGCATTAACGCTCGTCGCCATTTTGCTTCCACAAGGAACCAATGAAGGCAACTTTGTGCTTCTTTCGTTCTTCTATCGGACTGGCGATGAACAGCCAGGCGCATTGCTGCCACCTGTCGGATTGGATGCAAACTGTAGATAATCAGAGGCTAGGGGGGACAAAAACAGTGATGTATAATGAATGGCGGCCGCCGGCCTTCCAGGGCACCGGCCGTTCTGTGATCCTCCAGAACCCACAGATTACCAGTCCGCCCCTGGGTTTGCATCAAAGTAAATCAGCGATGATTAGCTGCTAATAACAGTATGGTTAGCATTCGTTCGCTAGCATTAGCACATCGTTCAAACCACTACACAACTGGATTTAAGTGTCCGATCGCGAGTGGAAACACAACAACAACAACACAAAAGATGATACATACAGGCGTTGCCTCTGTAGATATTAACATTAACAAAGAACGTAGCCTCGTAGAAGTGTTTCCCTCTCTCACTCACTTGGATGCGCCATTTCTTCTTTGGGTGTATGCGCGCTCCAGTGGTCCTCAAACTGCGGCCCGCGGCCCAAATATGGCCCGCCTCCACATTTGGTCCGGCCATTTTGAATGTTTTTTTTTTTTTTTTTTCTCAATCGTGTTATTTATTTTCTGGCCTTTTCCTTGAAGAATTCAGAGAGGGTTATTTGGTTATTATCTATTTGATTAATAGTGTTTTTATTATTAATTATTATTATTATAAAGAATCCAGAAAGGGTTATTTGATTGTGGCTTTCTGAAAAACAATAATTTTTTACATTTAGGCACTTCTGCAATCGTCACACTTTTTCTGTAACAAACTGACCCCGGCCCCTCATCAGAGAAGGGAAAAGTTATGTGGCCCTCACAGGAAAAAAGTTTGGGGACCCCTGCTTTAACACATATTGCCAAAGGCAGAACAAAAACCTATCTGCCTATATATATATATACCAATATTTTTTATTTCTATTAGATAAATGTTTCAGTAAAATGTTACACATTCTTGTGTATTTGCCACTTATTGCCACAGTTAACATTGAGGCTTTGGGCCTCTTTTGATCTCGCTGTGAGTTTGTAAGGTTGTGACTTCTGATTAAACAAACTCGATGCCAATCAAAACGTTTGTTCTTCTTTTTTCCCAAATTAGAATCGATAAGAGAATCGATAAAGAATCGAATCGTTAAGCAATATCGATAATGGAATCGGAATCGTAAAAATCCTATCAATTCCCATCCCTAGACGTAAAAGAGTCTCAATTCGTGGTTAAAAGCAAAAAAAAAAAAAAAAAACATTAGATAGCCAGGTAGCGTTTATTTTGCGTAAATATTGCCAACTGTGGCTAGTCAGTTATGAAAATTAGCTGCATCTGCATGTGTAAACAAAGAAGAAAATTCCTGCGAATAAATGCTTCAATCACTTAATTCTTTGTAGATATGGACATAAAACTGTATTGATTCTTTGTTAAAAGAGCAAAAACCGGGCAGTGACGCATCTATTTTATGTATATATGGCGAAGAATGACGCCAATGCCGTAGCAGTTCCCATTCTCCCATTGATTTTTTTCACAACGTTTCAAGATGCATGCATGGTACGAAAAATATAATATTTACCTTGAATCCTCGAACAAGTCACTCCAGAGACAATCCTTCCTGTTTGTATGCGGTACAGCTTTCATAGGGCTTTAAAAATCCAAGCTTGAATCCAGCTTAGACATGAGCATGTGCCGTCTTCGCCTGATTATACTAAATGAAGCTTGGCCCCCTCTGATAAGGCGTGACGCGAAGAATGACGTAGTGTTATGTCAATAGGTAATGAAGTCTATGGCTTAAGATGTTTGATTTTTTTATTTTTATTTTTTAAAAACAATGGTATTTTTTTATGGCATGAGTGGAGAAAATAGTCCCTAGTTTGAATAGCTGAATAGCGACTAGTTCCTTCATAGTTCCTATTATGAAACTAAAAGGATCATATCACGAAAATCGTTTTTCATTGTGTATAAAGGCGAAACGGGATCGAACAGGCCGGCATGATCATTGAACGGCAAGCTTGAGTCTCATTGGTTTAATGGAGTCATGTGATTATTGTTGCGACGTCTCATTGGCGAAACTGATAGAGCTACTGGGGCCAGTGTTGGCAACAAAAGAAAAAGAAAAGTAAAATTGAATATATTTAGAATAAAGAGGAAAAATGCAACGATTGTAGCCAAAAGTAGCGGACTAAGAACAGCGTCTTCTTCACAAATCTACTCAGGTACTGTGAAAGTAAAAAGTATAGCTTAGTAAAAGTACTCTTAGAAATACGTTTTTCTCAAAAGTTACTCAAGTAAATGTAACACATTACTACCCACTAGGCATGTGCCGGTATGATATTCTGACGGTATGATAAACTTAAGCCAAAATATCACGATTTCACGGTGTCGCGGTATTGCAATTAGAGCTGTAAAATGTGTTACTATGAGGATTTTTTTCCATTGAACGGGATTTTTATTTCTCAAAACATATAGGGAAAATGGAACATAAGTATGATGTTAAGTTAAAATAACTGAAAACAAAATATTATAAGTAAAATTAAAATAAATGCAGTCCTTCAGGTGAGCCTAAACCCAAAGCCACAGCTCAATTTTATTAACATCAGAACAAAAATAATTTAATAATTTTCCATAAAAGCACGTGTGTATGACTTGTATCGTGTTTACACACTCTCTTTGTCAACACAGACAGTTGCCAGAGAGAAAAAAATACGTTTTACAATCAATAGACACACTAAACACGCTAGAGTTAACTATCGTAACTGGTGGGAAACGTTCATGACAGTGGTTACTAACCTTTAATTTGTATAAATGTAAAATCAAATTGGAGGCCACCCTCCGCTGCAACTGTCAGGGAACACGGGCGGGCAGATGGTGTGGACCCACACGCAGGGAAATGGAGGCAAGGCAGACATGTGGTGCACAATGTTTGTAATAATGTAATATAATAATATAAATAATTCATATCAGCGCTTTGTCCAAAAGATGAACAACAAAAACTTTTTTTTTAATTTGGAAAAAAACAGGACTTTTGTCTTATTTGTGTACTGAGAATTTTTTTCATGTGTTATACTCAAAACCTTTATTAAAAACTTAATAAGTTTTACGTACTTCAAACAGTACAGTTGCAGACAAACAGTTAAGTAAGGAAGCTGAAATAAAATGGTATTTTTGTAGGAACTAGTCATCCATTTTACCTTCATTGTTACTTGCATGCCTAAAACAACTGCAATTTAAATTGTGAAGGTAATGGAAAAAAAAGTGACATTTATTCAAATAATGAATTAATCGTTTAATTAATCGTCTGATTAATCGATAGAAAAATCGTTAGTTGCAGCACCAATACACCCCCCCCACACACACACACCTTGATATATATATATATATATATATATATCATAATTATTTTTTTTTTGCTATAACTACTGTATTTTATTTTTTCAAAACATCATACATCGTATTAAAAATAAATTACTTTTAGCGGCAGTCTCTTTTTATTAAAGCTAGGTAACTTTCCAGTTTTGGTCGTTTTTAGTGACGCATGTGGACAAAAGCGGTGGTTTTTTGCCTTAAATAAAGATGTTAAAAGTATAATCAGTATATGATTTAAAAGCTTAAATTAAAGCAACTTTTGTGAAGAAAAAAAATTACTTTCTTGTGTTTTGGTGTTTTCCATCCTGCAAGTAAGGGTTCATTGATGCAGCTGGACGGTGGGAAAAGTTTGAACAGAAACCAATTTAACATTCCAGAGCCTGAAAGAGGTTCTTGCTTACAGTGACCTGTTATCTGTTAGTGCTTCCATATGCTTACAAACATTGACATCAGCTGACAGATGCAGAGCTTCGATGAGCCAAAACGTCCAATAAGGCTGACAATCTGATGTGTCCCTCAAAGAGATACTAGAGATCCTCTTTCTTCAACTCCCCTAGAGATAGACCATAAATAACCCTTTCAAGTCATCTGGGATGTGTAATTAATTTCCAGGAATGGATTTCTCATGACGGCAGTTTTATTTTATTTTTTAGATAAATTTCTATAGAAAACCTTGATAACTCACTTGGTAAAACAACAATCCATTACCTAATGCTCAAATCCAGCAGGGGTTAGTGCTGCCAATTGTAATTCTTGTTTTAATCAAATGACAAATATGGAACAAGTAAGAACTATACAAGGAAAGCATAATTTACTTGCAGAAAACGTACAGTGGGGAGAACAAGTATTTGATACACTGACAATGGGTTTTCTCCCCTGTATGATTTCCATGTATACAACATACACAATATTTACTTTTTTCATACACAAATCCTTTACATATTTTGTATGAAAAGTATGCAAAAGTGGCCACTTTCAAGAGTAAATCATGGTATGAGACATATAAGAATTTATATCGATCTCAGTAGTAAATTTTATGTTTTTTTATCTTTCTTTTACATATTGGTTTGTTTAATGATAGAGGATACACTGCCCTCTGATGGCACCGTTGGGTCTGGCTGGACTGTCACCTTATAGGACTGAGAAGCAGATTCAGACGTCTGACTGGACAATGGATAGCCGCGCTCTGGTTTGGCCTACATAAGGCTGTAAGTTGTTTCAGCTAATATATGTTTGTGTATGCATTTGTAATTAAGTTTAGAGCTACAGTTTGTGAAGTTACGTGTGAGCGATTTGCTATGAGAATTGTAAATGCGTTAGCATTCGTAGCATTTAAGCTAGCTGACTTTTGTTAGACAAAGTAGTCTAATTTAATCGACTACATTTACATATTAATCAGACTAGATGGACATTTGAACACCAATTGTTTTGTTTCAAGTGTTTTATTGTTGCATGTCGTTTTGAACATAAGTACATATGAGTGTTATAGCTTTACAAATTGTCAAAAGTGAAGTGAAAAGCTTCAAAAACCACAATTGCCTTGTTTGCTGTCTGTAAAGCTGAAAAACTTGACGTTTCGTGAGGACACGTCATAGTAATAAAGTAAAGTAAAAAACAAAATACTGTGAGGTACAATAAGGTACTGTTTATGCGACCTAAAAAAAAAAAAAAAGACTGGAGACAAAATGTCGGATGAGACTCTGGCGTTGTAAAGTCGAAATCGCATAAGTCGAGTACATCATAACCCCGGGACCACCTGTACTTAAAATAACAAGTAGGCCTTCTGTACTACTGCTTAAAATCAAAGTCAAAGTTAACATGACCAATGGGAAACCATTTTGTTCACATTGTAATAGTAGAAGTATTAAAATATGTAAAATATTCTATTAGACAAAAGTGTTTACTAAACACTAAGTTGGGATAAGTGCCCTAAAATTATGGTGCTGACCTACTAAAGATAACAGTGACGAGGGTGAACCTTCTTCAGGGCAGACTACAGCTGGTCCTTTTGTTTTCCTTTGGAATCCTGCCACGTGATGCAACCAGAAATTGTCTTGAAGGCTTGGTTGTCCTATTTAACATGAGTTGACAAAGGCTTGAAATAGCCTGAAACACTGCTACTTCAGTAAAGCAGTCCAGACAAACTGATTACTGTTCAGTGATTTGTAGGCGCAGTTCCCCTCACTGGATACAAGTCAGGAAAAACTTGATTTTTATCGTTGTTTCTAAAAATAAACCTGTGGTCTGGGGTGTGTTAGGAGTGACTATTTCGATTTGCTCGGAAAATATTGGACATGTTCTTTACTCCTAATGAGTATGTCCAATAAATTGTGTTCATTCTAATCATTTTTTGGTCTGGCTCAATTTGTGTGACCATTCCCACCACACAAAAAATGGAAGATATTTATAGTGAAGGAAGAAAAAGTGCATAATCCAAATTAAGCGTACTCCCACAACAATACAATTTCTACTTGCTAACAATTTGTAATAATAGTAATTTGTCACACACTGCAGGAGGCATCTCGGCCCACTCCGCCACACAGATCTTCTCTAGATCAGTCAGTTATCTAGGCTGTCCCTGAGAAACACAGAGTTTGAGCTCCCTCCAAAGGTTTTCTACTGGGTTTGTGTCTGGAGACTGGCTAGGCCATGCTAGAACTTTGATATGCTTCTTACGGGCCACTGTTTGGTTTTCCTGGCTGTGTGCTTCGGGTCATTGTCATGTTGGAAGACCCAGCCACGACACATCTTCAATGTTCTGACTGAGGGAAGGGGGTTGTTCCACAAAATCTCACAATACAGGGCCCCAATCCTCCTATCTTTAATACAGTGCACTTGTGCCGTCCCATGCGGAGAAAAACACCCTCAAAGCATGATTCTACAACCCCCATGCTTCACAGTAGGGATGGTGTTCTTGGGCGAGTACTCATCGTTCTTCTTCCTCCAAACCCGGTTAGTGGAATTATGACCAAAAAGTTCTATTTTACTCTTATATGACCACAAAACCTGCTCCCATGACTCATCTGCATCATCCAAATGGTGATAGGCAAACTTAAGACGGGCCTTGACATGTGCTGGTTTAAGCAGGGGAACCTTCCATTCCATGCATGATTTCAAACCATGACGTCTTCAATTCAATTAAATTCAATTCAATTCAATTCAATTCATGTATCACTTGGGATAGTTCCCTCAGGGAAATTAGTTTCCAGTGCCCATAACAACACAACAGTCTTAGTGTATTACCAACAGTAAGCGTGGAAAAGGTGGTCCCAGCTCTTTTCAGGTCATTGACCCACTCCTGTCCTGTAGTTAGGGCTGATTCCTCACCTATCCTAGGATCATTGAGACCCCACAAGGTGATAGCTTACATGGGGCTCTACTCCGATTGAGATTGACCGTCATGTTTAGCTTCTTCCATTTTCTAATGATTGCTCCAACAGTGGACCTTTTGTCACCAAGCTGCTTGGAAATTGCTCCGTAGCCCTTTCCAGCCGTGTGGAGGTGTAAAATTTTGTTTCTGGTGTCTTTGGTCTTGGCCATGTTACACGTTTGAGTTTTACTGATTATATGGGGTGGACAGGTGTCTTAATGCAGCTATACACCTCAAACAAGTGAATCTGGTTGAGGATAATACATGGAGTGGAGGTGGACTTTTAATAGGCGGACTAACAGATCTTTCAAGGTCAGAACTGTAGCTGATAGAAGGTGTTCAAATACTTATTTCCAGCTGTATCACACAAATAAATTGTTAAAAAATCATGCATTGTGATTTCTGGATTTTTCTTTTATCTCTCTCACAATGAACATGCACCTAAGATAAAAATTTCAGACTCCATTCGGGAATTCTAAGTGGGAGAACTTGCAAAAAAGCAGGGTGTTTAAATACGCATTTTCTTATTGTATCTTACTGTATATGGCAGAAAACACTCAAGTGACTTGAAGTTCCGCTCTGAGACAAAATTGACCTATATGCATGTGTGATACATCATTGGAAAGCTTAAAATCTGTATTTTCTGGGAGAAGAAAAATTTTGAACAGGAGGGAATTTATAAAAAAATTTTTTTTTTAAATTACAATTTTAAATTTTAAATTTTAGGGTTTAAAACAAAACCCTAACTGGAAGCAAGATCATGCAAGAGCAGAATTAAGGACGCCATGATTTTAAAGTAATATTGTCGCGTACTTACCTTGTTTCGATCCAAAAATTCCATGTAGCACAGAGGCGGAGTTTGACTTTTGGGGCAGGGGGGGCACAAAATGTTGATGACTCCGAAATTTAGTGTGAGCAATAGAATTTATTTACAAGAATATTTATAATAATAAGGTAAAAATGAGTTTTTTTTTTTTTTTTTTTTTTTTTCTCCATCATTCTTGAGGGGAATTCTAAATCAGGCTGCTGGCAGGACAGCTATACTTTTCACCAAGATCATCATCCATTGAATATGGTACGCCTGCCGGTGTCGTGCCAATGTAGTTACCTCAGTCAAGAATTGTATCCCTTGGCCGGAGCCATATGGAAGATTTATGTCTTTATGATTCGATCAAAAAAAAAGTTGCTTCAATCAAAATATATATTTTCAATTAAAAAAAAAAAGTCACCTCAATCAAAACAAAAAATGTGTCTGAATGCAAAAATAAATTTGAAATTCAAAAAAATGGATTTGAAAGCTATTTTTATTTGAATTTTTTTTTTATTGAAGTCAATTTTTTTGATTGAAGCAACTTTTTTGATTTAAGTAATGTTGTTTTGGGTTTGGACCACATTTTGGCTAGGACATTTGTGTCATTATTAATCAATCAAAAAATAAGTTGCTTCGTACAATATATATATATATATATATATATATATATACATATATATATATATATTAGGGCTGTCAAAATTATAGCGTTAACGCGCGGTAATTAATTTTTTTAATTAATCACGTTAAAATATTTGACGCAATTAACGCACATGTCCCGCTCAGAAAGTATTCTGCCTTTTGATAAGTTTTACAGCAAGGCTTTTTATGCTATCCAACAGCGAACTCTTGTGGCCGGTTTGCGACATGGTTTATTGTTTTCTTACCAGTTCATTATGGCTGCACGACGTCTCGGGCTGTTAATGTTGTGCTTACTGTATATGATCCTTGGACAAGATTTGTCCGTAAGTATGGTTGTTGTAAAGAATGTACATATTATGTTAGTAAGCGAAATGTTATATTTTTTGTATGAGACGCTTTTTGTTTATGTTTAGTGAACCTGTATAGCGTGCTAAGCTAACGTTGTTGCTAATGCAATGGTTGTGTACTTTTATTTTGTAGTTTTACGACGGTCTAAAGAGGACAATGGTTTGAGGCCATTTTATTAATAAATCAGATGAAAAAGGAAGAAGAATTATTAAGGCGTCGTTCACTAGCTGTCTAGCCTTGGAAAAAGTAGACGCTTCGGAGTGAGGACAGCATAGACAGATTTAAATGACAGTAGAGTGAAATGCCCATTACACTCCTTATGTACCGTATGTTGAATGTATATATCCATCTTGTGTCTTATCTTTCCATTCCAACAATTTATTTTACAGAATATATATATAATTTACAGAAAAAATATGGCATATTTTATAGACGGTTTGAATTGCGATTAATTGCGATTAATTACGATTAATTAATTTTTAAGCTGTAATTGACTCGATTAAAAATTTTAATCGTTTGACAGCCCTAATATATATATACATATATTCAAAATAAAAATCATTTCGATCAAAAAAAGAAAAATTATCTTAGAAAAAAAAAGTTTTTGAATGCGAAAAAATATTTGAGACAAAAAATTTGCATTTGAACACTTAATTTTTCATTAAAAGAAAGTTTTTTAATTGATTTTAGCAATTCTTTTTGTATTTTAGCCATATTATGGGTAGTGCATTTGTGTCTAAATCATTCAATCCCCCAAAAAGTTGCTTCAATTATAAAAAAAATATTTTCAATCAAAGAAAAAAATCATTTACAAAAAATAAAATGCCCCTCCCCATTTTTTTTTTTTTTTAAATTTGAAAATGATATGCAAAGCAAATGACAGTCTAAGGTGCTAGTCACGAGATCTGTTTGAAAAATAATTTAGACCCATTATAAAAATTTATTTTTTTGTTCATTTAATTCATTTTTGTTGTGTGTTTTCTTGCTTTACAACTTTTAGATATAAAGGAAAGTCAATTACAAGCAATGACACTTTTCGGCCACCAGGCGGGTCCTGGCCACCTTGTCCCCCCTTAAACTCCGCTTATGTTTGCCACCCCTCAAAAGTGTTCCTGCCACCCTAATCGCCACCCCACAAATAATTTTCTAGTTCCGCCCATTGGCGGAGTTTGACTTTTGGGGCAGGGGGAGGCACAGCATGTTGAAGACCCTGAAACGCAGTGTCAGCAATAAAATTAACTTAAAAGAATATTTATAATAATTTGACAATGAGCGTGTTGAAGACCCTGAAACGCAGTGTCAGCAATAAAATTAACTTAAAAGAATATTTATAATAATTTGACAATGAGCGTTTTTTGTTTCCCATCATTCTTCAAGGGAATTCTAAATCAGGCTGCTGAGGCAATACTTTTCACCAAGATATTCATCCATTGAATATGGTATGCCCGCCGGTGTCGTGCAAATTTAGTTACCCCAGTCAAAAATTGTATCCTCTGGGCGGACCCATATGGAGGTAGATTGGCGTCTTTATTATTCAACCAAAAAAATGTTGCTTCAATTAAATAAAAAAAAAAATGTGTTTGAATGCAAAAATAAATTTGAAACTCAAAAAACGATGTTTTTTTTTTTTTTTATTAAAGCAATGTTGATTTGTTTTTGGGCCACATTTTTGTTTTTATTATTCAGTCAAAATTTAAGTTGCTTCAAAAAAATGCAAATTTAAAAAAAGAAAATCACTTCAATCAAAAAAAAAATATTTTCGATCAAAGAAAAAAATCATTTTTTAAAACTTTTTTTTCCCCAAAAAAGTTTTTTTTATTTTTTTTATTATATGCAAAGCAAATGGCCGTCTAAGGTGCTCAAAAACAAATTTTGACCCATCATAAAAATATTATTTTTTGTTCATTTCATTCATTTTTGTTGCAGTTTTATTGCTTTTCAACTTTTATATATATATTGGAAAGTCAATTACATGCAATGACACTTTTCAGACACCAGGGGGGCCTAGCCTCCCATAAAATCCGCTTATGATGTAGCATGTATCATCGAGTGTCAAGACACAGGTGTGAATTGCCACAGCTGGATTTTGGGGGGATTTTATGGGGGAAACATGGTAATATAACAAGGGTCGCGATGCAGAAATTGCAGACGGAGTGGTCGAGATATTCTTTTTCATATATTTACCCTTTTAAACGTTTTTGTTTTTTTTCCCAATTTTTCTTTGTTTGGATCGATTATTTATCATCTAACATATTGGGGAAAATGCGACAGTAACAAAAAAATACAGTTAACCGATAGTTATGAGGTAGATATCCGTGACTTTTTTACAGACGCCATTTTTTTCATTGTGACGTGATTTGTTTAAAAGTTTAAAATATGCGAGTGAATACTTTTTTTAAGTAGTTTTTTTTAAACGAAATGTTAGACATCAATCAATTTTTCTACGATAAAATAAAAAATAAGTAAAAATATAATTACTTCTTTTTATAGCTGGGTTGATACGGGCAGATTAAAAATTGTTCGGGGGCTTAATGCGCCATGAATCTGCTATGGCAGAATATAGACATATTGTTCCCTCAAACACAACAGTTCATTTGACTTAAAATACAGCAGTTTATTTTAAAGAGGGGTGCAAGAGCAGAAACTGCTTTTTCAGTCTTGTCTGTGTTTTCCGCCATATACATCTTAACACTGTTTGTGTTCAATCCTCGGTTCAAGCTCAGTTGTTGTTGAAGCTTTTGAAAATTAGGTTTCAAGAAATTCTAAATATCCACCTTGCCTCCTAAAGTGTAGTTTTGGCTAAACAAAGCAAAAGACCATCTCTCAGATGCTAGTCACATGATCAATAAATTAATTGTGACCTATTACGAAATACTTAGTAGGATTCATTTTCCTTTTATTCATTTTTGTTTGTTTGTTTTATTATTTTACCTGTTAGGTCTGTATTTTAAAGGGGAAGTTCAGAATTTTTTACATTAGGCTTAATTTTTGAATTAGCTGGGGTTTAATTAGTCAGTGGAGTTGATTTCAACACATTCTGTGCTAGTTTCAGGGTTCACTTAGCATGCAATAAAAAATGATATCAACACATCTAATATAGTCAAATCAATTCAAAATGCATATCATTGTTCGAAATACCCATGGGGCCCAAACAATGTTACACCAAACTGCCGTAATTCATTTCACTCAATAGCAGGACTTTTTTTTTTTTTTTTAATGCGTAATGTGACCACGATAGAGGGGAGTGCTTCGGCCTCCTCGTGTTCAGTCTGCTGCAGTGTTTCCCACCAATGAACGAGACTGTGGCGGGCCGCCACAGTCTCGTTTGCCCCCCCCCGCCGAAAGAAAAAAAAAAAAAAAAGATAATAATCAGATGCGTCAGTCAGCCGATTACACAGCTGTAGCCCACTCCACTCTACTACCCGCGCGAGCGAGAGCGCGCGCGTGCGTGCGTGCACACACACAGACACACGCGCCAACAGGTCGCGCTCATAGACGGGACTACTAGCCTGGTACACCAGACTCATAGCTGTGCTATGCAGGCATGAAAATCTCTCACCTTTCGGCGAAATTCGCCGTTTTAAAGTCAAAAAGGGCGACCTACGTGAATTGCGTAGATCCGGGGGGTCGGGAGGTTTTATGTAATTATTATTATTATTATCATCATGTGATTAACTTAGTACGTAAACTGAGCACTTACGAACACAGTCAGCAAATCCTTCTAGATGCTTCGCTGACGAGAACCAATCATCGGCCCAAGCTGCGTTCCATTATTCCAAACGCGGGCACTCCTTACTGTACATGGAGTGCTCGGAGAGCCTTTGGTTGCATTGCAAAGCTGCGAAAACAAAAAGCAGGCCTTATCCACACCGGGGCAGACCAGAGCGCAGCATACACACTTGCCTGTATTTGCCAGCAGATTGAATTTGGTGAGTAATGGTTTCAATGGTTTTCACATTTTGCGATATAAAAAAGTTACTGCCATTCGTTGCAGCTTGCGTTGAACACTGCCAGAGATAGCCAAATCTCCCATGAAAAAAAATAGCTCCCGTTAAATTGGCGTCAAGCTTGTGTATTTAGCGGTAATATAAACGGAGAAACTTGAGTCAAATTAAGCGGCATGCTCCCGGATGGAGGGGGCGCCTCACATCGCTCCCGTCGTCCGCCGGAGACGCGTTATTTTCGGCTTGGATTTGAGCTGACGGCCGGTGTCGGCACAACACCGGCCCGACGAGTGGTGGGAATGAGTCCTGCTTCTTAAAGCTTTTCAGAAATACAGGGATCCCTCGTTTTTCGCGGTTAATGGGGACCAGAACCCGCCGCAATAAGTGAAAACCGCGAAGTAGCTGTGGCATGTAACCACAGCCACAGGGTAATGTTACGACGGCGTGACGTCACGGCCGAAAAGTGTGTTTTCGAGGGAAGAGTGCTGCGTTAGGAAGACGGCGACTTACAATAAACAGCAGTGAGCACACAGTCAGTTTCCGAGCGTTTTATTGAACATAACATTGGCGACGAAGATGGAGCTTCCACTCTCTCCTCTTCCTCCGTTCCTCGCCCTGCCTGGCGAGCCGCCAATCCCGTGGCCCCGCTGGTTGGAGTCCTTCGAGATTTTTATTGAAGCCATCGGGCTAGCCGGCGCTAGCGATGCGCGGAGGCGGGCAATGCTTATCCATAGCCTGGGCGGCGAGGGCCAACGCATCTTTCGGACCCTCGGACCGGCCACGACATTTACGGACTGTATTGCGCTGCTCTCCGGCCACTTCGCTGCTCCACAGAGCGTCATGGTGCGGCGGATTATTTTCCGACAGCGTCGCCAGCGGCCCGGTGAGTCGGTCCACCATTACGTCGCCGACCTCCGGGGCCTGGCCAGCGTCTGCAGGTTCGGAGATTTGGAGGACGAGATGATTAGAGACCAGCTAGCCGAACACACGACGGACCTTAAACTGCGGGAGAAGCTGTTTTTATCGCCAGACGACACGTCGCTGTCTAGAGCCGTGGAAATGGCCTTCCAACTTGAGTCAGCGGCCCTGCTAGCGTCCCAGCTAGCCGCCTCGGGCCCGGCTCCAGCCCTTCCCCACCTCGCCCCACATCTTTCTCCTTCTCATACGGTTGCTCTCGCGGCCCCACTCCCCGACACCGCCGCCCCTCTCGACGAGCTGGAGGTTAATGTCGCGGGACGTCGGGGCGCCACGACAGGACAACATTGTGGAAACTGCGGCTCCTCGTCACACCGCACACGTGCGCCCACGTGCCCGGCACTTGGTCAAAGATGCCAACGTTGTGGTAAGATGAACCACTTTTCTAGAGTCTGCCGCTCTGCTCCTGCACCTGCGAACCCCGGGCCCCGTCCACCCAACGCATCTGGCTCCACCACAATCCACTCGGTGGGGGCCATCACCAGGCCGTTCAAGTGGTGCACAGTCGAGCTGGACGGCGTGTGCCTGTCGCTGCTGCTGGACACCGCAGCCTCCAAGTCGCTCCTAAATGAGTCCACAGTCCGGCGACTCTTCCCTCGAATGACTGTTAAACCAGGTACAGAGGACCTATTTGGTTATGGACACACCAAGATCGACATGGTTGGCACTGCAACTTTTTCGGTGCGCTATGGCGCTAGGACCCTCCCGGCTTTCACCTTCCAGGTGTCCCGCAAGGGCGCCAACCTCCTCGGTTTCGACCTGTTCTGTGCTCTAGGCTTCTCCATTACAGACAACCTGGGTGCCACCATTCTAACTGTCGCCACACCCTGGTTGCACCGCTGGCCATCGCTGTTCACTGGGCTGGGCTGCCTCACTGCCTTCAACCACCAGCCACTCCTGAACCCAGAGGTGACCCCAGTCATCCAGCCTCTCCGCCGTCTGCCCCTCGCTCTACGTGATGATGTTTCAGCCGAGCTGCAGAAACTTCTGGACGCTGGCGTCATTGAACGGGTGGACGCTTCACCATGGATCTCCAACCTGGTGGTGGCACGGAAGAAGACGGGTGGCTTGCGCCCCTGCATCGACCTCAGGCAGGTGAACAAAGCCGTAATCCCTGATAAATATCCTCTGCCCACTTCAGAAGAGCTCTCCGCCAAGTTTCACGGCTCCTCAGTCTTCTCCAAGCTTGACCTCCGCCAGGGTTACCTGCAGGTTCCGCTGCATCCAGAAAGCCGCAACCTCACCGCTTTTGTGTCGCACATGGGCGTTTTCAGGTACACCCGCATGCCTTTTGGTCTTAGCTCCGCCCCCAGCTGCTTCCAAAAAATCATGACCACCGTCTTTGCCGGCATACCTGGCGTTGTCGTGTACCTGGATGACATAGTGGTGCACGGTGCGACAGCAGCTTCACACGACGACCGCCTCTCCAGGGTGCTTGAGGTGCTCACCCGCCACAACCTCACGTTGAACGGGGAGAAATGCATCTTCTCCGCGCCTGTCATCGAGTTTGTGGGGTTTCGCCTGAACGCCGACGGCCTCAGCCCACTCCACTCAAACGTGGAAGCCATCCTGAGTCTGCCTGAGCCCTCCTGCCCTGCACAGTTGTCCTCATTCCTGGGCATGACTGCGTTCTACCTGCGTTTCCTTCCACACTACTCTGAGACCACGGCACCGCTACGCGCCCTCCTCAAGCAGGGTGCTCCCTGGTCCTGGACACCCACGTGCTCCGCAGCAGTCCGCCTGCTGAAGACGCAGCTCACCTCCCCTCCAGTACTCGCGCACTTCGACCTCCGGAGCCCTACGCTGGTGACCTGTGACGCGTCCAACACGGCGATAGGGGCAGTCCTGTCCCAGCTGCACGGGGGGACCGAACGTCCCGTGGCGTTTGCCTCACGATCCCTGACTCCCACGGAGCAGAGGTATTCTGTAGGGGAGAGGGAAGCGCTAGCCTGCGTCTGGGCGTGCGAGCGGTGGCACATGTACCTTTACGGGCGGCACTTCACACTCCGGACCGACCATCAAGCACTCACAGCCCTCCTGGCCACGACAGGGTCGGGACACAAACCGCTGCGCCTGTACCGGTGGTCGGAGAGACTACAAGCCTACAACTTCACGACGGTGTTCACGCCCGGTAGAGATAATGTTGTGGCTGATCTGCTCTCCAGGGCCACGCCCAGCTCACCGCCTGACATCGCCCCGGACGGCTCGGAGTCAGAGCTAATCCTCATGCTGCACGAGCCCCTCCAAACAACTGTCTCCCTGCAGGAGCTCCAGGCGGCCTCCGCACAGGACCCTGTGCTCGTACAGCTCCGCACATTTATCCGAGAGGGCTGGCCTGCAAAGGTGCCAGAGGAGCTGGCGCCCTTCCACCGGGTCAGAGACGACCTTTCCTGCTGGAACGATGACTGCGTCGCCCGGGGGCTGTGCACGGTGATCCCCAGCTCCCTACGACAACGCATCCTGAACATGGCACACGACGGTCACCTGGGCATCGTGAGGGTGAAGCAGCGCTGCAGGAGCCTGGTTTGGTGGCCAGGCATAGATAGAGATATTGAAACGATGGTGAAGGACTGCACCGCCTGCCTTATCAGCGGTAAGACGGGCCCGCCCCCTACGCCGCCTTTGCAGCCCCTCCAATGGCCTGCGACGCCGTGGTCCCACATCCAGGTGGACATCTGTGGGGAGTTCCATGGCACTCCTCATCACCAGCGGTTCCTGTTGGTGGCCTACGACCTCCACTCCAAGTGGCCGGAGGTCCTCCCGGTGAGTTCTGTAACCACACAGCAAATCACTGACTTTCTTTCCTCCCTGTTTGCACGCTGGGGTGTTCCTGACGCCGTTACCACCGACAACGGGCCCCAGTTCATCTCAGCTGACTTCGCTGCCTTCACGGGGGAGAAAGGAATTAAACACATCAGGACGGCCCTGTACCACCCGCAGGCCAATGGTGGGGTAGAGAGGTTTAACCAGACCCTCAAGAACGGCCTGCGAGCGCATCTGGCCGAAGGTCTCCCATTCAGCACGGCACTGCAGAACACAGTACTGCACTACAGAGCTACGCCACATGCCACCACAGGTAGCTCCCCAGCCTTCCTGATGCTAGGACGGGAACTCCAACTTCCCATGGATCGACTGCGTCCTCCCAAGAGAGATTCTCCAGGCCCTCCAGCAGCAGGAACCTCTGTCGGCGACAAGGTGGCAGAGAATCAACGCCGTATGAAGCACCGCTACGACATGGCACGTCGGGTGAGAGGACACACACTGAAGGTGTCGGACTGGGTCCGTATCCGCCGGCCCCATCGGTCCCACAAGCTACTGTCTTTCTGGTCCTCACCCCAACAGATATTAGCACAGTTGGGCCCAGCTACGTTCCGCCTGGCTGACGGCTCCCGTTGGCATGCCAGCCGCCTTAGGCGCGTCAACCCGCCATCAGCACAAGAACTGGCCGCCGCGGCTGATCCTCGCCACACTGCGGGGGACTGGGATTTCCCTCCAGTAGCGCCGGGAATTCCACCCGAACCCGAGGCGCCGGGTGACGCCCTCGGACCGAGGCCCCGCCCTATTCGGGCTCGGCGTAAGCCCCCGTATCTCAGAGACTATGTCCTTCACTCACGTTTAGGTTAGCGCATAGCCTGTTATGTGGCAGAATAAACCACTTGGCTATGCAGGTAAACAGGTAGTCTACCCTGTTTACCCAGATAGGTTGGCCACGTTCCGGCCTTAATGTCGTGTTCTGTTAATACGTTTGAATGTTTTTTGCACTTTGAAAAAAGGGGGGGGTGAATGTGGCATGTAACCACAGCCACAGGGTAATGTTACGACGGCGTGACGTCACGGCCGAAAAGTGTGTTTTCGAGGGAAGAGTGCTGCGTTAGGAAGACGGCGACTTACAATAAACAGCAGTGAGCACACAGTCAGTTTCCGAGCGTTTTATTGAACATAACAGTAGCGCCCCCCCTCCCCATTTTTTTGTGCGTGTTCAATGCATTTATTCAGATTTTACATTGGACAAAAGAAATATATAAGACATGTTTTTCACTAAAGTATCATTAATAAATGGTTTTCAAGCACTTCAAAATGTAAGAATTATGATAAGTTTTTATAAGTTTGTTACTGCCCCACCGAATTATTTTTAAACAAGAATAAAGTAGTAAGAAAATGCTTGGCTTTATTAAATGCTTCATAGTGAGTCTACTCAAACCCTCTCAGGCTTTGGTAAACGGTGATTGACACATGTGCAAAGTTTTTCTTTTTATATATTTTTTTTTGTTTGAAGCAACTTATTTGATTGAATAATAAAGACACAAATGTCCTAGCCAAAATTTGATCCAAACGCAAAACAACATTACTTCAATGGAAAAATTTGTTTCAATCAAGAAAATTTGTTTTCAAATGCTTTTTTTGTCTCAAATTTATTTTTGCAATCAAAAACAATTTTTTTATTGAAGTGACTTTTTGGGGATTAAAAGTATATACTGTATTTTGATTGAAGCAACTTTGTTTTTGATAGAAGTAACTTTGTTTTTTTAATGAATAATAAAAACACAAATCTACCTCCATAGTTATTGAGAGAGAAAGAAATTAAGAAAGCTTTAAAACTAAAAGCCACCGGGGAGTCTGTTTTTTAGTTTTTTTTTTAAATATTTATATTTCATTACATAGACATGCGTCGTAGGGAAGGGAGATTGAGGGATAAAAAAAAGGAGTTACATGATGCTGCTAAAGGCAGTGGATACCTCATCAGCTGGGTGAATAGCAGACCTGGTAAGAACAAGTTTGCAAGGATAGTCGGGTATTAAATACAATTATAAACACAATTACAATGTTATTTTTCTATAAGATTTTTATGTCATTGCTTTATTAATCATTAGGTGCTAGAGTTGTTAAGTATGGATAATAATGAAATAATAGTTTTAAGAAAACTGTGCTGTTGGTGGCTCAGTGACCATCTGATGTGGTTTGTTCTCAGATGAACAAGTTGAGGAAGGAAGTTTTGATGCAGAGGTTGAAGGAAGAAAAGAGGCAGACTGACTGAGTCACAGCCAGAAAGTGGTGATGACAGTTTTGATTTCTATTCACTGTTGCCCCCTCCCAATTAAAGTATGTCACAGTCGCAACCAATTATTATCTAAAGCTGTTTAAAATTGAAGTTATGTTTTTTTAAGGTGTATTAAATACTTGTTCATGAGCCCCTTTTGATCTACGAGCACCCGCCCCTCCACCGGTCTCTGCACGGCCCTGCTGAAACACAGTGTGGGTCGACAGAGCTCAATATTTTGTTGGGGTGTACAGTTTACTGGAACATATTTCCTCCACACCCTTCTCACCTTTTTAACCCCTGACCCATTTTCATGCCTGGCTATGAGAGTATGAGTCTGGCCACCATTAAGCAGAAAAAAATTTCCAGGGCGGAGCCAGCCACAGCAAATAGACAGCGGAGCGGGCCAATCAGCGACGGGCTGACGCGACGTTGGTTAAGCGACAAGAAACTAGCGAGAGACATTTCAACATATTCAACATGGCTAGCGCGAGACAGACTGTTGGTTTTAGCGACTCGATGTGTTTTTGGTCATGTAAAACCGAATTTACCGCGGATTGGAACATATTGCCGCTGAGTCTGGTGTACCAGGCTACGGGACTACTGTCTGCTGCATTCTGCTGCATTTGGCGCGATCCGGGAACACCACATACAGCAATTTATATTACATTCAGTGGTCTCAAAATGCCCTAAAGAGATACACCAGGCTTGAAAATGTACACACACACCCTACCCCGAGGGTCAGAGACCCTCCCACCGCAGTCTCCTAAAATCCTGTGGGAAACACTGCTGCTGTGTACTAGTCCCTTTCGTTCCCACAACAACAACAACACATAATCAGCTGTGAAAAAAAGTGATGTGAAATCACTACGTCCTGCTTGCATAGAAAGCTTGCTTCCCTGCAGAGCTGCTGGATTACAAATGTTGCTGTTGATACTACAATTATTGACAATAGTAAGTCTTAAAAACTTTATCCTGAAAACATAGCCAACACTATTGCATGGGTCACCGTTGATTCTCATACATGCAAATGTTGATTTTTATTGGTATGCTAAACACAAGCCCCATAGACTCGCGCTAGCTTAGCCGCTCCAGAGCCCTGAAACTAAGGGAGCTTTCACACTCGACCGAGAGGACCAGGGTCTGGTTTGACAGCTGCCTCGCAGCAACATCAAATCAGTTGCTGAAAAAGTTGAGCATTCACACTGCGCCAACCAAACTTTCTGAGTAGCATCACGTGGACGAAAGGCGCACTCAATGATTAGACAAATAAAAGAGGAAATACCTCCCTCCTGGGAGGGGAGGAAGCGTGGAGCGACACAGCGTGATGCTGTGACACCACACGTAATGTACCATCGCATTATTTCTATATGTTAAAAAGGATATAGTTATCTTTTTAATTACCGTCTTTTATTTTGCCCAATGATAATATAACCGTACATCAGTTCGTGTAAATTTTTTGTCAACTGACTCTTTTGTTAAGCAGAAGTTTGTATGCATGGAACGTTGAATTAAAAAAAAAAAAAAAAAAAAAGAAAATTAAAAAACGTAATGTAGCCCAGTATAGTTGCTGTCTGGCCAGCGGCGGGGTCGCCCCCTTCCGACTCAATGCCGAGCGTACTAGAGTACATAAAAAAGGCATAGGGGAAAATCAAACCTTGAAAGGGACCCCAAGTCACACAGGCACCATCGCTCTCACTTTTGTGACTTTTTGGACTCTCAAATTAATGCCACTTCCAGGAAAGCAAAACTCATTAAATGTCTGGGCCAGGTACTCTATACAGTACGTTCAGCAACAGCATGTAAAACACAATTCCCCCATTAGAGCCTGATTTTGTGTGTCAAATGCAACTGCTTAGCACAGCACAACAAGATTTAGCCATGGCTAATCATATGTCATCTTGCCAATGTTGATTTTGAATAGCGTCCACACTGTCCACTTCCAAGGATGCCCAGCATGTACCGTCAGAGCCTGGAGCATCACATCGCCACGCTGGCGACCGAGCAATTTTTTTGTGTGTGCTCTAAACGACATATTATCACAACGAAAAACAAGTTCTATAAAAAAGTGACTTTTTTGTTTTTGTTTTTCAGCCATCAGTTTTCAAAATAAAAATTGGGACATCCCTTGTTGATGCTCAATTCACCTCTGCTCATGCTTATCAATGTCCTATCTTCTTCACCTCTTCCTACACCCTGCTGCTCTATTTTGTCAGGACAGAAATGGGGATACATCACTGTAACTGTTATGCAATGATCAGTGTTGCTCAACTCGTAGGTTGTGACCTAAAAGTGGTTTATGTTGCCTAGGTGGGCTACCTAGCTTACTTCTCTCATTCTTCCTTGCTGATTTATCCTTACTCTGAGCAAAAACCTTACTACCGGTAATATCCATCTGCAAGAGTAATACTGTTTGAGTCAAACAGAAAAAAAAAAAATAATAATAAGACATCTTGTTAGAGATTGCAGAGACTGCAGTAAAAAATAAAATGCTTGTAAAACACCTAGGAATTATTATGAGCACACATACAAAATTATTAGAGGTTATATCCCAAAGATAGCTAATTAATTCATACAGATTGATTCCATTCATTTTGGTCATATAAACAATTAGCAATATATAGCATCAGCATTGATACAGTTCAAATACCATATATCATATTAACACAATTTTAGACGAAGCTCTTTAGTGAGAGCCTCTCACTCAAGTCGCATTTAATTGTCATTGTATTCATAGCAAGTTAGCTAAAAGACGGCAGCTAATGTGCTATTTTAATTTGCGACCACATAAAGAGTCAAGTTTAACCAATTAAATTCACAATTCATGGGAGTATGCGACCAAACAGACATCAACGCAGATAAAAAAAAAAGAACAAGGATGCACAGTTTATCTAGTACTAACCATAAGCTGATTTTAAAGGGGGACCAGGGGGTCAGGGCCCTGGTGGCCGAAAAGTGTCATTGCATGTAATTGACTTTTCTATATATGATTTTAAAATATAAAGTCTTCCTGGGAAATATTGTCTATAAAAGTTGTAAAGCAATAACACAAACAACTTAAATGAATAAAATGAACAAAAAAGATAATGGGTTTATAATGGGTCAAAATTTGTATGAGCCATATTTCCGATTTGTATAATTATTGAAATTTTACTCCTTGGGGGCTGTCAAACAATTCTATCCACTGACCTGGAGTCAGCCCCGGTACACTTAAAATGACAACTAATCATGACACAGGGGTTGGTAGTTAGGAGGGCAGAAGAGCTTTTGACTGTAGCTTAGTGGATTATGCTCGAAAGGAATGTAATAATTTTGTTTACTCCATTGTGAACACGTTTATGAGTCTTTTGGTTTGTTACTTTTATTTGGATAAAGAACATTTCAGCATTGTAGACGCCACGAAAATAAACTATTGGATAAGAGAAATGGACTCGCTGTGTATGCATCGCTTCTTCAACATCACAAAATTATTTTTCGAACTGATCATGTGACTAGCACCTCAGACGGTCATTTGCTTTGCTTAGCCAAAACCACTCGAGCACCGAAGAGGCGAGATGGATATACGTAATTTTTTCAAGCTTAAGCTTTCAAAAGCGACAGCAACTACTGAGCATGAACCAAAGATTGAAAATGTGGACCATGAACCGCCAGAGAGCACCGCCACAACGGTGAGCGGAGTTTCATTTTTTCCCCCATTAAAGATGCTAATTGTACAACAGAGCAACCACCGGTGTCTTGCCAATAGAGTTAACCCTGTCAAAGATTGTATGCCCTGGCTGCGGGAGCGCGCACACACACACATTAGTTATGAGTCATGTCGACTTAAACAATTAATTTAAGCCAGAAAAGAACCGCAGTTATATATTTTGGACACCAACCTTTATCAAACTGGAGAAACTCCATACAGGACTTGAATTATATACCGTATTGGCCCAAATATAAGACAGTGTTTTTAGCATTGAAATAAGAATGAAAAAGAGGGGGTCGTCTTACATTTGCGGTCTAGACATTATACCCATTCACGACGCTAGATGGTGCCAGATATTATTGAAGCGATGTTCTGTCATGTCAGATCTCAGCTACTCTCAAGTTTAACCAGTTTGCATTATTTTATTGCATTTGTTTCAAGCCAACAGTTAGTTAGACTTCACTTTGATGGTTAATGCAGTTATTGCAATTTTGTTGTTTTATCACAATAGATTGGTTTATTTGCATTTCAAAAACCAGAAGCCATTCATTTACGAATGTGATTGCACTTTAGTTTACAAATTTGAATGTTCAGATATTAAGATTTGAATGAGGCAAAATAACATGCTTTTTCTCTCAAATATATTGTTATAATCATTTGTTTCGGATGTACTGTAATTATTTTTTTTGTATAAAAATTAATTTGGTGATCAAAAAGTCTTTTTTTAAACTTGAGTCTTGAAAAAGTCAGGGCCGTCTTATATTCGGGCCAATACGGTAATTACACTTATAGGTCCTCCTACGATTAAAACAGTAAAACATTGCCTTTTTTACGTTCGGTATGTATGTTATGTCATACAATAGGAGAAAAAAAAACACCTAACTACTAGTGTTGCACCGATACCATTTTTTGGCCTCGGTACCGATACCTGGCTGTGCAGTATCAGCCGATACCGATACCACCCCGTTTATATATATATATATATATATATATATTTTTTTTTTTTCCAAAGAGCTACATAATTGGATGTGAAATCATTGCTATCAAGGCTTTGTCAGGCTGTTGCTTACCTTTGCAAAATAGGAAAAAGTACACTAAACCCTAGTAGACAATAGTTGAATAAACCTTTGGCTCTCAAAGGCCAAAATAGTGCTAAATTTGTGAAATTAATAAAACATGTATATTACTAGCCCAACAGTAAGAATGTAAAAATAAATTCATAATAATAAACTCTGAATGAACTGAATAGACTTTTTTAAACCTCTCAAAGTCCAAACAGTGCAACTTTCATGAATTATTGTCACATTCTGCTGCTGGTTAGGTTGTGTTTTGTTGCTGGGCATGGGGGCGTGGCACTTGAATCCAATGCAGGCTCATCAACGCAGCATTTAAGCACGGGTGATCTCAGAGAAGGCTGCCGAGATATTTGCCTTGCTGATCGCTATTTGACATCTGGCACAATAATCTCGCTACATTTGCTTGTTATGCCCCTGCATTGGGTTTTTCTGTTAGTGTGCTGCTCTCGTTTGTAACCGCTGCCTATCGTCTTAGTTTGTCCGTCGACCTGCTGTCACGGACTCCTTTTGTTATTTCTACTATCCCGCGATCGCGTGTTATTTTTTGTTTGCAATCATTAAACCCTTTTACTTATCCCCCGCTTGTTGTCTGCTTCGAGGTTCAACCTTGTTTCCGCATTTGCGGACGTTAACAATTATAAGTAATAATAATTGACAACAGCATCCCGTCTCTCCTTTTTTTCGGGAGGTGGGAGTCCCTTATTTCTATTTCTGAAAGGTGGCAACAATACTTTGGAAACACTTCCCAAATTACTGCGGCATTTCTTTCAGTAAAAGACAATAAAAGTAAAGTAGATGAAGTGAACTGACCAGAGATTGTTGCTCCGGTCCAGCGGCCTTCTTCCTCCAGATAGCAGTCCTGCTCTTGCAGGCTCAAACTCGTTGTGTTCGTTCACGTTTCGTCTTCAAATGTTTTATTAAGTTCAAGGTATTGAAACTGGCTGATTTAACTCCACATCTCCAAACTTTCAGGCCGCAAATCTTGCATGCAGCCATTGATTTTAATCGACGGGATTACCCGACCGTCGCCATATTTCCTGGTTTGTTTTTCGTCCATATGAAAAAGCCCAATTTTGATTGGTCAGGAGTGGCTATTGGCCCGATCTCATTGGTCTGGACCAGGCCAATAGCGATAGCTGCTTGGTGTTTACGTGTCATCACACAACACAGAGTGTAGTGAGCGCCAGGAGGAGAAAAAGGCTGTGGTCAAATGTTATAATAATGGACCGGTAAATGGTATCGGCGCCGTCTTTGTTGGTACTCGCCGATACCGATACCACCATTTCGGGCCGGATCGGCGCCCCCTGCTGAGACTAGTATCGGTATCAGTGCATCTTTAATAACTACATCACCTAAACATGGAAATCAAGCAAATCAGTGCAGCGCAGGAACTCCGCCCTGGGGGTACAATTTTTGACGAGGATAACTACAATGGCAAGCCACCAGCGTACGTACAATATTCAATGGATGACGATCTTGGTGAAAAGTATAGCTGTCCAAAGCATATTATTATAAATATTCTTGTAAGTTAATTCTATTACTGACACTGCGTTTCAGGGTCATCAACATGTTGGTGTTGGTGTTATACTTATATAGCGCTTTTCCACCTTTCAAGGCGCTCAAAGCGCTTTACACTATCTCGCCATCTACCTACTGGTGACGCAGCACCAGGAGGAACGTGGGGTTCAGTATCTTGCTCAAGGAGACTTAGACGAGTTCATCAGGGCGGAGATTGTGCCCCCCTGCCCAAAAAGTAAAAAATCCGCCTATGGTGGACGTAAACTGGTTCATGTTCACTTGTAAGAACAAATTGGATGCACAAATTCTATCACCGGAGACAATGATGATTGGCAGGTAAGGCAGATGGGGGTTCTGCTGTTGTGAGATGCTCGTACGCCACCCAGTGTAATGCCAAGGCAATTGGACATGCCAAGCGAGATAGGGGCTTTTCTGGATTTTGCCGGTCGCTATCTGCTCGCATAATTAGATTCATTTTCTCTCGTGACCACGCTCGTATTGTGAAACACTTGTAAAGTGAGGTGCTATTATCATACCTGTCAACCTGAGGCCGTTGGCAATCTTACAAATTGTGACGTATGCCCTTAAAATTGGTGACTAATCTTACAACGTTGTATATAGCGTGCAATATGATACAAAAATAAAACTCATTTTTAAAAAATAATATGAATTTATTGGTAATATTGTAACATATGACCTGGTGCAATCAAAGAAAAATGAATATCTTCAGCTACATCATGATTACTATAATTTAACAGTGACTTTTGTTAAAATTGTATGTAGCACTTTGGGCAATTTCGATCATGTCTTTTGATGGCAGCACTTCAGCTGGCAATTCAGTTTGACTTGAAGGTAGTTCGTTAGTGTGTCCAATTATAAATTAAAAAGGTCAATTATGAACTTACCGATGTGATCTTTGAGTCAGAGAACTAATTCTGAGAAGTGATCAGCAAAAGTTGCAGGCAAATTGTGTTCGGCAACAAATTGGCAGAATAAAATCTCCGCTTTCGTCACTTTTCATTCTGCAGACTTCATTTTCATGACCAGTGCTGTTTATCTTACCTTTAAAAAGTAATTAATTACAGTTACAAATTACTTCCAAAAAGTAATTGAGTTAGTAACTCAGTTACCTGAATGTAAGAGTAATTAGTTACTTGACAAAGTAACTGGTGTTACCTTTCATGTTTTTTTGTTTTTTTTTTCATTAAAAAAACAACAACCATAAACAAAACATAGTAACCTTTGCGATGTTTGGAAGTCATTTATTGTTGTGAATAACTGTTAAAGTTGTTAAAATTGCTCCCGTTTTTGTATAAGTTCCCTTTTGTCTACTTTAGACATGTGAAAGTTTTAAAACTGTTTCATCATTTAAAGATAGATTCAAGTCAAAATTTTGCCAATTCAGGAGTATTTTGGATAAAAAGTTACATAAGTTCGCTAGGAAGGTTTACTACAACAGAGCCTTTCTGAGAAGTCGACTACTTCAACACGGCCTTTGTTTACTAACGCCGCCGAGTCTGTCATTTCGCATGTAGTTCTACTGTATATGCATGTGATATATAGGCGTAGATCGTAGGCTGTCGGCAGGAAATATTTGGAGCCACTTAGCCTAGCATCGCATTTTCTACAGCGTCACAACAAACACTCTTCTCTCTCCATGTCTCTGACTTTTCTCGCGTCATTTAACCAACGTAGTAACGCATAGTAACGCACATTGTCTCGTTGCCAAAACGGTGACAAAATCCGAACGTAGAAAAAAAAAAGTAATTCACGAAAAATGTACAGATTTTGAACGTACGGCGTACACTTTTAAAAATCAGTGCTCACTTGTACAAATTACGTCGAAACCGTCCAACTTGACAGGAATGTATTACCATGAGGGTCAACTGTACTTTTGACAAGTGGATTTGACTTTTAAGACTGCTTCATAATAAATTAAGATGATATCATTCATTCAGTCATTTATCTTTCATGCCACATATTCTTGTGAAGTTCGCTGTGGTGCAAGAGCCTATCTGAGCTCACTATAGACCCTACCCACGTGACCTCACAACTCCTTCCTCCTGACTGGTGCCGCCCATTTGTCCGTCAACACATCATGTTTACCTGTTACGGCTACGTACATTCCTCCTATTTACGACGTGTTTTTCTGCTCGTTAACATTAATAATCAAAATGGTGAAGGCGTGTGTGGCGGTTGGTTGCAATAACAGAGAAGATAGACGGAGAAGACGGAGAGACTTGAAGTTCTACCGGATTCCGAGAGACCCGGAGAGAAGAGAGCGAGATGGGCTGCTGCAATTCGACGAGAAAACTAGGCTCCAAACGATTACCACAGATTATGTAGTAGTCATTTTATATCTGGTAAGATGCATTTAATATATATTTAGAGGGTTTTGGGCTGACAACCACAATTAAGATCATTGTTAGGCTAATCGCCGACAACATACACGTATGTATGTAGTGAGAGTGCTATCGCTAAACCATATAAACATTAAAAGCCCTAACTCCATTGACAAACGACATGAAATACATTAGACTTGACAGTGGATGTTAGCAATAACAAAAGATTTTGAATTGAAAATTTTGTAACTCGGCGGCACGGTGGCTGAGTGGTTAGCACGTCTGCCTCACAGTTCTGAGATCAAGGGTTCAATCCCGGGCTTCGGCCTTCCTGTGTGGAGTTTGCATGTTCTCCCCGTACCTGCGTGGGTTTCCTCCGGGAACTCCGGTTTCCTCCCACATCCCAAAAACATGCATGGTAGGCTGAACACTCTAAATTGTCCGTAGGTATAAGTGTGTGCGTGAATGGTTGTATGTCTCCTTGTGCCCTGCGATTGGCTGGCAACCAGTTCAGGGTGTCCCCTGCCTACTGCCCGTAGTTAGCTGGGATAGGCCCCGGCACCTCCGCGACCCTCGTGAGGAATAAGTGGCATGGAAGATGAATGAATGAATGAATTTCGTAACTCACCTTTCCAAGCACAAGATAGATTCCTGCCGAATTTTCGTGGACGAGGACCTGTTTCACCCAACCAGCAACGAAGTATTTATAAGCCTCCAAGCTCTTAAAGTTTTTCAAACTTTCGTGAGAATAGGCTGATTTTGTGTGGACAAGATAGTTGTACATATCAGGGTAGCTAGCAGATGTCAGGCAAATACGGCGGAGACAGCGGGTCGAAAAACATCGATTTAGGCATCAAATATGGATCTGGCGAATGGATAAACTGAAGCTTTTCCACATAACGCCTTTTATGCAACGCATCAAGTGAGTTTACGGCATCCGAAAGCACTGGGTCTTCCATGAAATGCATTATAAATTGCTCGATCAATTGAGACCATTGATAATACAGACACAAAATGACGGATAAGGGGGCGGAACCATACAGCGGGCACGTGATCTTGTGACGTCGGTGGGTAGGGTCTATAGGTAGTAGATGGGGTACACCCTGAATTGGTTGCCAGCCAAGGAGACAGATTACCATTCACGCACACACTCATACCCAAGAACAATTTAAAGTGTTCATGCTGCCTTGCATGTTTTTGGGATGTTGGAGGAAACCGCAGTAACCGGGCACAGGGAGAACATGCAAACTCCACACAGGAAGGCCCGGCCAGATCTCATAACTGTGAGGCGGATGTGTTAAGCAATCCGCCACCATGCCGCTTCATAATATTAATAATAAATCATAATTGAAATCGGAATAAAAGGTGTTGTCTGTGCTGTGGATTATGTGTTGCTATTTTCATTTGCCTTGAATGCATGTTTGGTTGCAGGGGTGTCAACTGGTTAACTATTGAGTGAAGATAGGGACATCTTGTGGCCGGTTTGTGGTACTACTCTAGCTTCACCATCAGTGTAGCAGGTCAGCTCAAAACTCAACAGGTAGCGTGCCAGAAATACATAAACTCAACTTGAAGTGACCCGGATGTCTGTTTGCCAGCAGAGCATCTCTCCAATTTCCCTAGGATTGCATTTTCGAGCTAATTTAGTTTGCTTTAATATTTCATGTACTTATTTATGAAATAAACAATAAAAATATTATTTTTAAATATAGCAAAATTAGACAATAAAAATAATGAATCACATTATCGTTACATTTTCCCCCACAAAGGGTTATTATTTTAGAAAGTTTGGGGATTTGGAAGGACAGTAACCATTATTGTTAAATGCAATTGAATGGGGAAGTTGGAGCAGCACAAGTAATAATGGAGTCAAGAAAGATAATAAAAAATTAACCTCCAAGCAGCTCTAACTTAAAAAACACTCATGTTCTTAGTGCACATCAATACGAGTTTTGTTTAACTTGTGTTGAAAATGTACCGAAAGCCGATGAATTCTTGAAATTTCTTCCAAATTTTTGGCTTCATACACGGACTTCCAGTCCAGATCCTCCGGTACTTGCAGTCCCTGCAGACCCCACCATCCTGGCATCGCTTCCACTTAACTGCACTTATTGTTCGGCAAAAAGTGAATGCAGTATTTTGTCGAGGAAGTTCTTTGAGACTTTTTTGCCGTTTTAGTCACACATTACCCATTGTGTTGCAATGTAAGCAAGGCCATGCTCGCTTTTTGCAAGATGTTGTCTGTTTGGGCTCTCAAAGACACATTAACTTTTAAATTTCTGCTTAAATCTTGTCTTGAAGCTGACAACATGGTGGAACTAACAATGCTAATTTCAAGGACACTAAAGTTTAATTAAGGTAACTTATTGATTTGAATAATGGGGACTTTTCAAAGCCATTATGGACACGTGTGATTTTCACCTTGCTAGTTGTTATTTATATTACTTGTATATTACTGTAGTGTCACAGCTAGCCATATGTTGGCTACAGGCAGATACCTGTAGATAAGTGTTTTGAAATCCATTCTATTGTACTGACTGCTATAATTTATTGCATTATATTAATTGCACTGAAATTGTCCTTACATATTTACCTTTCATATTTAAATGTTATTGGGGTTTGTTTTAAACTTTAAAAGTTTTCAATAGAAAATGTGTGCGTCCCCGCAGCTCCATCCCATACCGCCACCATAATTGCAACCGAGATAGCAAAATATAACTGGAGTGGACATGGGCCAGATGAACTGAAAATTTTAGCCCAATTTCATAGAAAGGATCCGCCCCAGTGCCTTTTTGAAGAATGGGCCGAACTCAGTAAGGATTCACTGGCCAAATCAGCAAACAATTTTGGGCCAGAACTGGTCCAGAGTAGCAGAAACCACATTGATGCATGGCCCGGATATGGCACAAATGTTACCCAATCTGTTCCAGCACAGGGCCAGATTTGTATCAAAACAGTTTTCAATATTAAATGTAGGGTCCATTTTGTTCAATGTATCATACTGTATTGTCTTTATATGGCAAATTAACGTTGTCTATTAAAAGCATTAGTGACAACATGTCTTTTTCATGCCGTTTATTGATGCTAACATATTAATGTACCATAACATTACAACATTTATTCATAAATTCGAACAAGCAACTCCACATTAAAGATGACCCATTTTTTGACTGTAAACAACAGATTGTATTTGTTAAAGGGGAAGTTCAGAATTTTTTACATCAGGCTTAGTCTTAGAGTCCGCTAGGGTTTAACTAGTCGGTGGAGTTGACTTCAACCAATTCCGTGTTGCCAAAAAGCTCAATCTTGGTCTCATCTGACCAAAACACACGTGTGCTTTGGTCAGATGAGACCAAGATTGAACTTTTGAGCTTTTTGGAACCAAATACTCTCAGTGGGTCTGGCGTGCCACGAAAGATGCGCATGCTGAAAAGCACCTCATACCCACTGTGAAGTATGAGGGTGGGTCAGTGATGCTGTGTGGCTGTTTCACTTCCAAAGGCCCTGGGAACCTTGTTAGGGTGTATGGCATCATGAATGCTTTGAAATACCAAGACATTTTAAATCAAAATCTGTTGACCACTGCCCGAAATCTGAAGATGGGTCGTCACTGGGTCTTTCAGCAAGCCATATGGACAAATCTACACAGAAATGGTTCACCAGACACAAAATCAAGCTCCTCCCATGGCCATCTCAGTCCCCAGACCTTGTTTTGTTGGCAAAAGGGGGTTGTACAAAGTATTAACACCAGGGGTGCTAATAATTGTGACACACATTATTTGATGTTAAATAATTCTTTCTTTATGTGGGATTTTTTCCCCACTGAATAAATGCACTTGTATTGAAGGTTGGATTTTTCTCTTTTTTTCCAATAAGGTACCATATTATTTGAATTTTTAAAAAAATATTAGAAGCTAAAAAACACATCTTAACCAGGGGTGCCAATAATTATGGAGGGCACTATACGTACACCACATAAAGCTTTCAAATTTAATTTTTTAATATATATATTTTTTTTAATCTGCATTTTCTGTTCATTATTTCTGGGGTTAGACATTATAGCATGGAAGATGTTCTGAACCTCCCCATCAGAGCAAATAAAATAAGCCTCTTCAACTCTTAAAGATCTGATCAATTTTCCATTGCTTTGTCCTTTTTTTTTAATTCTGGAAGAACTCTGTGGAACTCCGTAGAATAAATACTGTATCTAATACATATCAGTGGAAATGAATGACTCTACACAAGCACTTATTTAGGCTAGTTGTTAACAATTGAGTATGTAAATCTGACGTGAGTTGATTGCTTTCTTCTTGGAGATGCGTGTGAGGCAGCCTGGCAGTTTTTTTTTTTTTTTTAACATGGAGTTTTGACAGTTGGCGTCATATTTTGGGGTTCCAAGCACCGTTCCTCCCCCGAATTCTATACCGGAACAGCGTACGGGACCGTTCCGGCACACTTTCACCCCTGGTTACAAGTGTCGCACTTATACCGATTCAGACAACCGGCTGAGTGATATCGGCCAATACTGTACCAATACCACGTTATTTATTTTTTAAAATTCTTTTAATACTAAACTGCAAACGCTGCTTAAGTCATTGTGTGCCATTTATGGCGCAAGATTCCAATCCATTTGAAGTGCGAGGGATGGCGGCGAATGAGCGTTCATTTGCTGCCATCCCTCCCACTTCAAATGGATTGGATGTCTTCTATCGATAATTAATTGGTGGGAGGATGCAACTTGACCAGAGGAAGAACTAAATTTTTAATTCATTGGCTGCCATTGAAAACGCAAGACGTTCAATCCATTTGAAGTGGGAGTTCTGACAGAATGTTCATTCACTTCCACCCTCCCACTTTAAACAGATTGACGTCTACTGGTGATAGATTCACAGCAGAAGGATGAGTAGACGCCAAACAATTGGATGTCATCTTGGGATATCTTTTTTTACCTATGGTGTGCGTAGCAGGCGGCCATCTTGCATAGGACAACCTACGGTTGGAAACTAGATCCTGGAAAGTACATATTGTACGGTGTCAGTGTTAAGGCCCAAGTACACTGCATGCGTGATCGTTGCGGTTCCGGTCCGGTTCAGTGTTGCCTGCGTGCCACGCAGTCCGTCAAAAACAGGCAAAACATACCGGCTGCTGCACGGCTGCGGTCCGCCAACTCCGTCCCCTCGTGAGCTCTCGCGTGATCGCGCGCGATCATGTGCCATTTAAATCAACGACAAACACACAGAGTCTGTAGTATGTACTCATCAGAGAAGCAGAGAGAGAGAACATTTTTTTCCTTGCATATTGATAATGTAACGTTTGCTAAGCGGAAGTTTGGCCGCGAAAACAACACACGAGCTTCAACGCCTTTTTCCTCTTTTTCTTTATAAACTTCCCGCCACCTCACCAATGCAAAAACAACAACTACAGTGGGGAGAACAAGTATTTGATACACTGCCAATGGGTTTTCCCATTGTCAGTGTATCAAATACTTGTTCTCCCCACTGTATTTACACTGACGCTATCTAGTCCACCAATCGGAGCGTCGCGCTGGTGCACCAGCACACCAATGACAGCCCCGCGTTGGTACATAAATTAACCCACCGATGACAGCCCCGGCGACGCTACAATATTTTATTTGTGTCTGTCTCTTAATTCCAGATTGACTGCATCATGTTGAGATCAGGGCTCCGTGTGTGGAGGGAAGGGGGGCTATTATGCCCTTGGTTGTGTCGGTGCGTTTATATCTTTGTGCACATTTAAAATTTATGGCACATAACATCTCATAGAGCTGTTATAAACAACTGATAAATAATCTGTCATATTTATAAAATGGATAGCGAATTATATTCGATATGAACTAAAAAAACAGCGTACTTGGAATTGGTGTCTCAACACTGCAGATTCATGTGGCCAGCGCAAACTGTTGTTTTTTCTATGAAGAGTCAAGTGAAATGTAGGAAAGAAAGAGAAACGTCTTGAATAGACCACCAGGTCGAAACTTGTGGGTGTCTCTTTTTTCTCTTTCGTCTCTTTTTTCTCTTTCGTACTTTCCCCCCTCGACTCTGTATACAAACCGAGATTGTTTGTACGCGGGGCACGAGAATTTCTGCAGTGGAACCACTTCCAGATACGCTGTCTTTTTTTTTTTTTTTTTTTTTTTTTTATTTTGCTTAGCACGTCGTGTTTGATATCATTGCCGGAAAAACACACATAATAGGACACTTTGCAGTTTCGCTTTTAATGGTGTCCTTATAGCAGTGCTTCTCAATTATTTTCTGTTACGCCCCCCCCCAAGGAAGACGTAAATGTTTCGCGCCCCCCCCCAACTCTCTGCCGCCACTGTAAATAGTATCATTCGTCTATATTACTATTATAAGTACGCCTCAGCCTAACATTGTGTCCTTTTTTTCTATTAAAGAAAAAAAGTAACATAGATCAACTTATAATAAAGTATAACTTTTTTAACATTGTGTTGCTTGTAACAGAAAAGACTTAATGCGCATCAATTTGCCTGAAGTTAAAAAAAAAAAAAAAAAAAAAAAAGTCACATCCAAACTGTAAAAATACACTCAAGGTACATTTTTGACCATTTGATACTGAAAAATAAAATGTAATAAAATCAGTAAATAATAACACATTCAAATTGATTAGAAACATTTACTCTTCAGGACAACATGCCAAAAAATTTGACCGAAAAAACAACAAAACTGAATAGAAGGGGGGAAAAAGGTCTCTGGACAGAAGGAAAGTTTTTATTTTCGCTGATTCACCACAGTGCTCACTGGTTTACTGATATAACACTGACAAAGCGGGACGATTGTGACAATTGGCAATATTCGGCACATTTTCGCTGAAAAACAATCAAGCGACTTATCAATGAGATTGAGGTCTAATGTCTTTAAGTGGCGTCTTAACTGATTTGGCTTCTCCGCTATAATCATTTTTAGACTCAGTTAACAGTGGTCTTTCCTCATTTCCCACTATATTAAAAGTCAAAGGCAAACGGCCCGAAAAAAGCGCATTCTCGGCAGCCGAGGGAGAACCGTAGGTGAGGGCGGTGGTCGTGACGATCCCAAGCCGAAAACGGCACTTCTCGGCCGGACACGTGAGAAAGACAGTGGGTCGCTGCGTGAGTCCAGCTCTGCATGAGTCTCTTCCGTGTGCTCTTGCTTACTTCAAAAATACTGCACGCACTTTGAAAATGAGAGCGCCACTGCCACCCACGGAGTGGATGTGCAAGTACACTTTATTCTAGTACGGCAAAAAAAAAAAAAAAAAAAAAGCATGTTCCCCGAGGTGACTCGCGCCCCCCCTGGGGGGGCGCGCCCCACCATTTGAGAAGTACTGCCTTATAGTAATATCTGCTGCATGTATATCACTTTGTGGCTTTCCACCTCCATGATGAAGCGCTCATCATCCATTTTCGCTCGTGTTTAAACCGTAATTAGGCACCTGGGCTTTTGACGTCAGGCCCAGCTCCGCCCATTTTGCCGGATGCGTGTCCGGCAAAAATAGAAAATAGCCTATACCATCCGGCGGGCATGCGGCACGCCGGAGGTGGTTCGCAGTCAAGCCGGAGCACTGACGCGGCCGGTATACGTTGAACAATAGGATATAATGGGAACGGATTGGCTCCGGCGCTATTTTTTACCGGAGTCGGACCGGAAACGCAACGATCACGCATACGGTGTACTTGGGCCTTTACACTGGTTTTTAGACTTTCTTTTGTAGCGCTATTTTAGCCTAGCAGGTGGGGCATGTAAAGCCTGGCGGCCCACCAGGCTTAATTAAAAGTGGGGAAAACCCTGCAATTATTCTTATCCCTCCCTTTTGAGGTATTCAGAAAATATATTTTTTGTGAATAATCAAGTTTTGAAGTGTTTTCATAGACTTTTTGTGTGTGTGTTTTTTTTCTAACTCTTAGGAAAATTCAACCGCGGTGTAGGAACAGACTTGAAAGAGCGCACATGGGCTGAAATTGCAGCCCGGGTCAACGAGATCGGCGAGTGCCAGCGAGAGGTCATTGAGGTCGTTAAGAAATGGTCGGACCTGAAGTGTAACACCAAGCGGAAAGTTGCTGCCATGCAATCGGGGCATGAACTCAAACAGAGAAAGTAGTGCTTCAGATTCTGGAGATGGACCAAGAAGACCAGATTAGCTGTGACTTAGGCCCCCTTTGTGACGATGATGATGAAGAACTGGAGGGGGACGACATGGTTGGAATGCAAAGTTCACCCAACGGTGCTGACGAGTTGTCTATGCCTCCTTCAACGTCGTACACTTCAAGTGGATTTGCACAATCAGGTAGTAAAGAGGATCCATCTCTTCAAACGACCTTTTGTGGAGTGCTGTTCACATTTTATGCATATGGCTAAATGTACACACGTGGACAAAAGTTTTACTAATCATTTTTAGATAAAATGTATAGGTGTAGATTTACTGTTACAATTACTTTTTGAGAAAAATGTACTCCTAAGAGTAGTTTTGCCCCAGCCATACTTTTTACTTGAGTAGATTTGTGAAGAAAAAACACTACTCTTACTCCGCTACTTTGGGCAACACTAGTATCGTTACATTTTTCCTCTTTAGTCTACATATTACATTTGGCTTTGTTTTGCCAGCACAGTGGCTCTACCAGTTTCACTAATGATGAGATATCGCAACAATAATCACATGACTCCATTCTTCGCTTTGAGCTTTGAGTCCGAAGTCCTATGATTATGCCGGCCTGTTAAATAACGTGGTGTCATCATAGCACCGCCGTAAAGAATAACATGTTTCACATAGGTCGCTGCCGTTATCATTATTTAAAAGTGCAGGTCTCAAATATTCTCCCAGTTTTTATTTGGCGCCGATAGACCACGTAATACTGGCTATATGATGGTTTTAATTTCATGGTAGGAAATATGTTTTGGCCAATAAAGGTCACTCATGATCTTTGAACCATTGATGTTGCATTTCTGTAGATTTTTCTAGTCGAAATTCGATGTTTTGAAAAAAAATATATATATATATATTGCCAAATATGGTTATGTAATAGTACTGTATAATATTAATATAATTAATAATAATAATAATTAATATAGTTCATATAGATGACGTGCTGAGAAGAAAAAATACATTTTTAAAAAAAAAAAAAACAAAAACAAAAAACGTTGTAAGCAGTTACTTGAGTATTTTTTTTTCAACTACTTTACCTACCCACTTCTGACCAAATGACCTTCATGTGAAAGGATTGTTGCTAAAAGGATTCAAGAATGGAAATTGCAGATTTCTTAGACCTCTGATAATAAAGAAAATAATGTTTAAAGTAGGAGTGGGAACCTCAGGGCACCTCACGATATGATACGATTCACGATACAAGGCTCACGATAACGATTATCTCACGATATCACGATGCAGCAATTATCGATATATTGGTCAGAAATTTGATACAGGATATTCTACGATACAACTGTTGAAATGAAATTTTTTAAAAAAAGTTTCAAAATAGAAAAAATACTGTTTAAGTCATTTATTAAACAGTGACACCTTTTCAGTGCAACATTGCTGTAAAATACAAATCTACTGCAAATTGTGTACCTGCACATACAGAGGAAACAAACCACAACCACTGATATTTCTTTGAGAGATCACGATGAATGGCACCCTTAATTTGTTTAAAATTTTAAATCTTTTGAAAAAAATTTAACAGTGCTGTAGGTGTCAGTCATCAGTTGAGCTTGGACTGGGGGAATGATGAAATTGGTGGGTCTTTTATTCGTATATGACCTTTGTTGCCAAAAGCATTGGTTTGAGCACTATCTGCTTCAGCATTTGAGTTGTCGGACTCAGTCACATTCTTCCTCACCTTAAAAACAACAAAATAAATTTTTAAAAAATTAGCTACTTAATAGCTTTTGAGTTGAAATCCTGATTTTTTTTGTGTCGCAAGTATTGAGTGAATTAAAAAAATATGAATTGAATGTATAGAAATTACAAATGCAATAATTACCTATTTTCAATATGTAGGCTACATTAATTATCATGCACATCATCTTATATATCTTGAAAGCTATTCAAGCCATTTTATGGCTTATATCAAAATGGCAGTATTAACAGTTTGTGTTGTAAACTAGATGGAAAGTGGTTCTCAAATAATATCAAATAAATCAGTAAATTCATGCAGTGTTCCTTATTCATTTTCATCGAGTTTTGGGTGCTGGTTTATTTTATATCATTCAACACCAAATGTCATCAAAATAATTTATGTAAATCAAAAAATCAATTACATTACAAAAATCAATCAGTACATTGCAAAACTTTCTTATCTCAAGTGATGAAAGCAAAGCAGTGAAGAAATCAGTTTTTTTTTTTTTTTTGTTAGACAATTCTTGCATACAGCAAAGTACTTGTTCACCTTACTTCCTTTCTTGTTAGTGTAAAATGTAAAGTGTGTCCACATGTGTGATTTGTAGCAATATTTTTCTCACTTTTCCTCCACCGTTCTCACGAAGCTTTTTTATGTTTTCAACCCACTTGGGGGCTTCCTCTCTTCTTCTCTAGACGACTTGTGCGCACTTTACCTTCACCGCCACTCCCGAGCGCCCCTAGTGGACCGCCAAGGAATTGCTCAACAAACATTGAGCAGTTTACAGCATCCAATGGCCAATATGACAAATAAAAGTATCGATACTTGGCGGGAGCATATCGATAACCGATCGGGTTTCAAAATATCGCAATATACCGCTGTATCGAGATATTGTCACACTCTTAGTTTAAAGGGTGTTACAACACCTAGGGAAATGCTAATATTCTATCATTTATCCATAAACGCATGCCTTTTGGATTCATATCATTCCACTTTGTGTAATTACACACATCGCATGATAGAAATTTGGATCAATTGTCAAGCTAAAACGACCAGTGCCCGAGATTCCGGAAATCTAGCATATCGTGTGCGTGACGTCACAACAAGGAAACACCACTCAGTGCTTAGTACTGAATGGTGGCGATGATGGCGGACAATTTTGTTTTGTAGTTGCAGCGACGAATCCGACATAACGAACGTTCTTCTAATGGTGAGGAGGAGAGTTATGAACCTTTCTTTGGTGTTTTGAGTTCTCAATTTGAGCCCAAACGAAAGCCAATGCACCCTAATGAAAAGATCATTGAGGGGAGCAATCACACTGACGAAACACCGGCAACAGTTCATGTGGGAAACACCGAACGGTTTGTTTTGCATTTTTTTTCTTAAGCTGATACACCGTGACCGCGAAATAAAGTAATGGATAGAATAATTATCATTTATTGTGCTATCATAGGTTTTCGCTCTGCCAACCGACACAAATATGAATGGGATTAGAGGATTTGTTCTATATATTTTAAGTGCGATAATTTATACATGTTTCCAGTCCTATATCCAATGCATGATATGTTTTTTTATTATAAAAGAGTACTCACTCTGGCCATTTCCCTCCTTTGCTTTGCCTGGGGTGGTGGGGTGGTCTCATCAGAGCCAGTCATCTCCTCTTTCTTGATATCTTGGGACATTTAGGTGGCTGCGCGTGTAGGTGGGCACCACATCTGCTTTCAGTAGCAATTTCTTAGCAAAAGCTGATTTCATTTGTCCATAGTTCGAATAGCTTTCAGGTGTAAAATGTGCACCACACAAAACCGTGCCGGAGGCTGGGTCTGCAAAATTAGCCCTCTTAGCACTGACGAACTTTACTCATTGTCTGCGTAGTCCAGCTCTTTTTCTCGCGTGCGGAAACTCATGGGTACTACATTGCAACAAATGGCTATTTGTACACCACATAGCATGACAGGTTTGAACCATTTTAGCGATTTTTTTGATAAAACGCGAACGTCGATAAACAACGATGGTACCTGCCTCGACCTTTTGTTTCCTCGTTGTGACGTCTCAGCCCCATTCGGCTGTTTCCGGAATACTTTCGGAAATGTTCGTAATTTTCGATCTTTTTTCGATAATTGCTCATGAATGTGATTTATTTTTTTGTTAACTTTATTAATATTTGTTATCTTGCCACATAACGGTTCTTTTGATATCTCACAGCCCCTTAGTATTATAATACACTTTAAACATAAAAAAAATGACACCACTGACAAGCAAAGCCATTTATCAATGTCAGGTATACCCACGTACATACAGACTAATAGTCTCCAGCAAATGTGCATGTGTTAATTAGTATTCCTGATGTCACAAGGAAGGGCGGACAATCGTGGATATTCGCTTTTGATTGGCTAAAATAGTACTACATTGCTTAAATATATGGGTGGCCATTTTCTGTAAATTCAAGTTCCTATTTGTGTTTTTACAAAGATTCACTTTATATTCAATGCCATGTCCACATAACTGTATTATATGTAATTTAAATGTATTATTTTGTCATTCATACTTCTATTTAAATTATTCCATTGCAAAAGTTCCATACTTTTATTGTTTGTAGGGGACTCATCGCAGACAGCCTTTGATATGCAGTTTGAAATACCTGCTTCAGAAGGTGAGTTGTCATCAATGGCAGACAGTTTCAAGGAAACTGATTTAAATACAGTATTTCACTTAGTGATGGACAAAATGAAGCTTCTTGAAGCAATGCTGCCAATTGGTTTGCACATGGTTCAAAGCTTCGTGGTGGTTCATTTGGTCTATATATGGCGCCATCAAGTGGTCCTGAAACCCAAAAGACCAACAGTGTTGAGATTCTTTGGTGATTTGTTTCATAAAATCATAGGCGGAGTTTGACTTTTGGGGCAGGGGGGCACAACATGTTGATAAACCCCGAAACGCAATGTCACCAATAAAATTAACTTACAAGAATATTTATAATAATAAGTTGAAAATGTGCGTTTTTTTGGCTTCCCATCATTCGTGAGGGGAATTCCAAATCAGGCTGCTTTGGCAATACTTTTTGCTAAGATCGTCATTCATTGAATATTGTACGCCCACCGGTGTCGTGCCAATGCACAGTGTATCACAAAAGTGAGTACACCCCTCGCGTTTGTGCAGATAATTAAGTATATCTTTTCATGGGACAACTCTGACAAAATGACACTTTAACACAATGAAAAGTAGTCTTGTGTGCAGCTTATATAATAGAGTTCATTTATTTTGCCTCAAAATAACTCAAAATATAGCTATTAATATCTAAACCCCTGGCAACAAAAGTGAGTACACCCCTTTGAAAAATCGTACATCCCTAAATGTCCAAATTGAGTACTGCTTGTCATTTCCCCTCCAAAATGTCATGTGACCCGTTACAGGAGTGTTCAGCATTGCTGCAAAGAATGAAGAGTTGGGGGGGGTCAACCTGTTAGTGTCATTATCAGTGTTGGGTACGTTACTTTAAAAAAGTAATTACTTACATTTCTCACTACTTCTTCCAAAAAGTAACTGAGTTAGTAAATGAATTACTCTATAGTAAAAGTAACTAGTTACCAGGGAAAGTAACTATTTCCGTTACTTTAAAAAGAACTTGTTGTATGTCAAAGAATTTGAAATTTTCTGAGCAGTATTCGAGTCAGTGGAATAGAGAAGAACAGACAGGTAGTTAACTTGTTAGGTGCTTCAGCAGATTTGAATTGCTTACCACAGATGTCGACAAAAGCTTTGCCCCGGGACATAAATTACACATTACATGAAGGTTCTTTCCTTTAATTTCGACAAGCTTGAAATAGTGTCTATATCTCCACCTCTTAAAGGACAATTTTTCTTCTGAATGCTCTGCCATCCCGACCCTGTGCATCTGTTTTGCGTGTGTGTGTTTGCCGCACGCGCTGTTCCGGTTTGCTTGTGAAATCACTGGCTCTGATTGGCTTACCACGACACATGACTCTAGCCAATCACAATCACAATCACTTCCATCGCATCTCTCGAGCGGCTGCATTTAGGTAGGCTCGTTTCCCGACAATTCACGTCACCTTCAAAGCGTCTGCCGTCATCAAGATGGAAGCAGAATTATTGCTGGCTGACAGTGGGAGATGAGAACAAGGCTAGCATCAGGTGTAGCAAACACAGAAACGTTACCAAACTTGGGAAGCATTGTCTAATTGAATGAGCAGGGACAAACAACTTGGAGTCAGAAGTACGCGCGCTATTCTCGAACCTGAACGCACGCCAAGTCTTGGATGACAAATAAACAGAGCAGAGAGTGACACGGCCGGTGGTTTCTTCAATTTATTCAGAGTAATTAACGCACCGCTTTTGACTGTCAGTAACGGTAACGGCGTTGTAACGGCAGAAAAAGTAATTAGTTAGATTACCCCGTTACTGAAAAAATAATGCCGTTACGTAACGGCGTATTTATAACGGCGTTACTCCCAACACTGGTCATTATATGTTATGACATCACATAAGGTATAAGTCCCTCGTTTCGATCCAAAAACTCCATGTAGCATGTATCACCGAGTGTCAAGACACAGATGTGAATGGCCACAGATGGATTTTTTGGGGGGATTTTATGGGTGAAACATGGTAATATAACAAGGGTCGTGATGCAGAAATCGCAGACATCAAGGAGTGGTCGAGATGTTCTTTTACATAAATTTACCCTTTTAAAGGTATTTTTTTTTCAATTTTTCTTTGTTGGATCGATTATTTATCATATAAAATATCGGGCAAAATGTGACAGTAACAAAAAATAAAATAAAATCAAGCCATTGTTATGAGGTAGATATCCGTGACTTATTTACAGACCATTTTTTTTCATTGTGACATAATTTGTTTAAAAATTTAAAAGATGTGAGTGAATAATTTTTTAAAGTCGTTTTTTTTTTAACTAAATAGGAGGCATCAATTAATGATTCTAAGCTGAAAATGACAGTCATTTTGAATAATAAATATAATTGCTTACCTTTTTATGGCTGGGTTGAAACAAATGCAGTTGCGCAACATCTGTAAACGGGGGTTTCCAGGATAAAACAAATTGAAAATAGTTCAGGGGCTTAATGGCTTAATGCGCCATGAATCTGCTATGGCAGCATATAGACATATTGTTCTATCAAACACAACAGTTGTTTTGGCTTAAAATACAGCCGTTTATTTTAAAGAGGGGTGCAAGAGCAGAAACTGCTTTTTCAGTATTGTCTGTGTTTTTGCCCTATACATTTCATAAAGAGAGATGTGGGAAATGTAAATTCAACGAAGCGTTGTTGAGTAAACGATCCTTTTGCCTTTGGCTGACACCAGTGGATAGCAGTGTTTTTGAGGCAAAAATGCAACCCAAAAAAAAAAAAAAAGCGCTTTTCGATCTGCCTATTCAGGCTAGCCAGCTGCTCACAAGCCTGAAGAGACAGAAGCTAAAGCCAGCCAGCAAGCTGCTAATGTAAGCGAAGCGATAGCAGCTAACACTGGCCAGCTAGCTGCTAGTGCTGCAGCCCTCTGCATCCCAGCCCAGCTATGATTGTTAGTGGATTTGCGAAAGTGGATCTACATGGCTCCACAGCGACCATGAAAGCAGAGGAGTTGTGGACTCTGTACACCATTGCAAACCACAATTCCTACGATAGCAATAAAGGCATTGCGATTATCGATACATTGGTTCTAAATTGACAGTAGGTATGAGTGTGTGCGTGATTGGTTGTATGTCTCCTTGTGCCCTGCGATTGGTTGGCAACCAGTTCAGGGTGTAACCTGCCCGTAGTTAGCTGGGGATAGGCTCCAGCACCTCTGCGACCCTCGTGAGGAAAAGCTGCATGGAAAATGAATGAATGAATGGTCAGGAAATCAACCTAAGATGGTCTACAAAACAACTAATAAACGGAAAAACAAGCTTCTGTTGTGAATTGGAATGAGCTTACCACTATTAGACATCCAAACCACGATTAGACATCCAATCCATTTGAACTGGGAGGGTGGCAGTGAATGAACGAATGGGTCGCTGCCATCCCTCCCACTTCAAATGGATTGAACGCCTATGGCCATCAGTGGCAGCCAACGCTAGGCAACGAGGTAATTTTGGTGCATTTTAGATCATTACCTTATTGATTTTCAGTCACTTCCTGTTGATTTTGGGTTACAGAACAGGAAGTGGCCTGGGAATCTCCCAAATGAATAGGGAGCAACCAGTAAATGCACTAAAATGAACAAAAATTGACCCGTAAATGACCTGAAAATCAGAAGGAGTGACTGTGAATGCTCTGGTTTCGAATGAATGAAAGTTCGTTGGACCCTCCCAGTCTAAATGGATTGGGCGTCGAGCGCCATCAATGTCAGCCATAGAGTTAACAAAGACACTATTATAGTGGAAGATTTTGATAGCAACTTGTTGGTTCCTTTTTCTTTCTCTTTTTTAATTCATTTTTTTTAACATTGACACCTTTTTAAAATATCTCGATTCTTGGCAGGAGTATATCGATAACCTTTTGGGAGACAAAGTATCACGATATATCACCATTTCGATATTTTGTCACCCCCCCAATTTCTTTCCTTGCCAGATTGGGATGAGGACCGTCAAGAGGACGCGCTGCCGTCAAGTTGGTCTACTAAACTCCGAGGGAATTACCAAGGAAACAACGGCCTCCCGAAACAAGAGCAACCTCATACTTCTTCTGGTGCTTCAACCTCAGCCACACTTCCAATCACCGGTCAGCCCAGCGACGTGAGAGAAAGCATGCTCCACAATGCGTCACTCAGCCTCCACGAACAGCACGCCACCAACGTCCTGCTTGAAACGGTTTCCCGCTCCCTGGAGCTTTTGCCTGAGTCGGTGCAGCAGCTGGCAGAGACTCAGCAGGAGTTTGTGCGAGAGTCCCTTCAGCTCCAACGAGAAACGGTCCAGGTTCTGAGAGACTTTACGGGCGGCGCCATCACTTTCATGCATGACAAACTGAATGGACGGCCTGCGTTATAGCATCATCTTGCCAGATGTGTTCCTGACTTTATGTATGGCCTTCAGCCACAGAAACCTTCAATTTCCTCTGGATTTTTAGACTGGTTATTGTTTTGACGACAGTACGCAACAGATATTCCATGATGGGTAGAGACGATTTATCATTAGAAAGCCTGTCTGAGGGTTCAATTTTGTTGTTTTCTTTTGCTACTGAGAGAAGAGATACTCGTGTCACTGAGTCGTAAAGCATGTACCACTTTTTAAAGCCGTTCCTTGTTTTATTGCTGACATTCAAGTCCATAAGTGTTCTCTTGCTTTGTGTCTGTGTATAAGGTATCACTCATACTGTAACATTGAGTAGTTTTCAGCACCTGGCCATTATATGTTCCATATAGAGTTGTGGTCAAAAGTTTACATACACTTGTGAAGAACATTATGTCATGGCTCTCTTGAGTTTCCAGTTATTTCTACAACTCTGATTTTTCTCCGATAGAGTGATTGGAACAGATACTTCTTTGTCACAAAAAACATTCATGAAGTTTGGTTCTTTCATGACTTTATTATGGGTTAACAGAAAAAGTGATCAAATCTGCTGGGTCAAAAATATACATACAGCAACACGAATTAGCAATTTCTTGTGAGTGATTATTGACTTGAACAATCATTGACTTGAACAAGTCAGGAAAGTCACTTTCAGATATTTGTGTGTTAAGCAGGGGCACAGGGTTAATTCGGCCAGAATGCGGTCGTTATTAAATTATTATTTCTGTGCGGCCCGGTAGCAAAGTGCGCCACGGACCGGTACCGGTCCGCGGCCCGGCAGATGGGGACCCCTGCTTTAAACAGATAACATCTGTTTTCTTCTACAAGTACAGTGGAGAGAACAAGTATTTGATACACTGACAATGGGAAGTGTATCAAATACTTGTTCTCCCCACTGTAGCATACATACTAAACATAATAAGGGGGGAGGGTATTAAAAAAAAAAAAAAATCCTTGTTTGCGGCAGCAAGTGTTCAGTTTGTCTGAAATCATATCTGATCACTCATAATTTGACTACTTTCAGGTTTCATATGGAGGTAGATTTTTTTGTCTTTATTATTCAATCAAAAAAAAAAGTCGCTTCAATCAAAAAAAAAGTCACTTCAATAAAAAAAATGTTTGAATGCAAAAATAAATTTGAAACTCAAAAAATGCATTTGAAAACTATTTTTCTTTGAATTTTTTAAAATTTTGATTGAAATTTCCACTTAAGAAAAAAAAAAAGTGGCAAAAATAAAAATTTCAAATAAAACGTTTTTTTTTTTTTTTTTTTTAATATTTAGCAGAAAACACAGACAAGACTGAAAAAGCAGTTTCTGCTCTTGCGCTCGTCTTTAAAATAAACTGCTGTATTTTAAGCCAAAAGAACTGTTGTGTTTGCCAGAACAATATGTCTGTATGCTGCCATAGCAGATTCATGGCACATTAGGCGCCCGAACTATTTTAATTTGTCTGTTTTACCCCCGGAAAACTCCGTTTACAGACGTCGCGCAACCGCTTTTGTTTCAACCCAGCCATAAAACGAAGGTAATTAATTATATTTATTATTCAAAATACTGTTATTTTTAGCTCATTAATTGATGTTTAATATTTTGTTTAAAAAAAAAAAAAAACGACTTTAAAAAATTATTCACTCGCATATTTTAAACTTTTAAAGAAATTACGTCACAATGAAAAAAAATGCTGCCAGTAAAAAAGTCACGGATATGTAACTCAAAACTATCTCTTAATTGTTTTTTTTTGTGTTACTGTCGCATTTTCTCCGATATGTTAGATGATAAATAATCAAACCAAACAAAGAAAAGAAAAAAACGTTTAAAAGGGTAAATATATGAAAAGGAAATCTCACCCACTCCTTGATGTCTGCATTTTCTGCATCACGACCCTTGTTAAATTACCATGTTTCACCCATAAAATCCCCCCAAAAATCCAGTTTTGGCCATTCACAGCTGTGTCTTGACACTCGATGATACATGGTACTAGGAGTTTTGGGATCGAAAAGAGGTAAGTACGCAATAATATTGCTGCATATATATGACTGAGTGTTTTCCGCCAAAATATATGCTACATATATATGGCGGAAAACACTCAGGTGACTTGAAGTTCCGCTGTGAGACCCCCAATTTGGCCAAATTTCACAATTTTCCAATATGCACGTGTGATCATTGGAAAGCTTAAAATTTCAATTTTGTAAGGGAAGAAAATTTTTGAACAGGAAGACATTTGGAGAAAAAAAAAAAAAAAAAACAACTTAAACAGTGGAACCCTAACTGGAGGTGAGAGCACGCGAGAGCATGAGTAAAGACGCCATGATTTTAACGAGATATTATTGCATCTTGCAGCTTGTTTCGATCCAAAAACTATGTAGCATGTATCATCGAGTGTCAAGACAGACACAGATGTCAATGGCCACAGCCGGATTTTGGGGGGATTTTTTTGGGTGAAACATGGTAATATAACAAGGGTCGCGATGCAGAAATCGCAGACATCAAGGAGTGGTCGAGATGTTCTTTTTCATATACAGTATTTACCCTTTTAAACATTTTTTGTTGTTTTTCAATTTTTCTTTGTTTGGATGGATTATTTATCATCTAATTCTAATATATCAGGGAAAATGCAACAGTAACAAAAAAAATAGTTATAGCCATAGTTATGAGGTAGATATCAGTGACTTATTTACAGACATCATTTTTTTCATTGTGATGTAATTTGTTTCGAAGTTTAAAATATGCGAGTCAATAATTTTTTAGAAGTTTTTTTTAAATGAAATATTAGAAAACCCTTAATGATTCTAAGCTAAAAAAATTACAGACATTTTGAATAATATAATTACCTCCCTTCTTTTTATGGCTGAGTTGAAACAAAAGCGGTTGCGCGATGTCTGTAAACGGGGATTTCCAGGGTAAAGCGGACAAATTAAAAATAGTTCGCCGGCTTAATGCGCCATGAATCTGGTATAGACCCTACCCACGTGACGTCACAACTCCTTCCTCCTGACTGGTGCCGCCCAATTGTCCGTCAACACATCATGTTTACCTGTTACGGCTACATACTGTACATTCCTCCTATTTACAACGTGTTTTTCTGCTCGTTAACATTAATAATCAAAATGGTGAAGGCGTGTGTGGCGGTCGGTTGCAATAACAGAGAAGATAGACGGAGAAGACGGAGAGACTTGAAGTTCTACCGGATTCCGAGAGACCCGGAGAGAAGAGAGCGAGATGGGCTGCTGCAATTCGACGAGAAAACTGGGCTCCAAACGATTACCACAGATTATGTAGTAGTCATTTTATATCTGGTAAGATGCATTTAATATATATTTAGAGGGTTTTGGGCTGACAACCACAATTAAGATCATTGCTAGGCTAATCGCCGACAACATACACATATGTGTGTAGTGAGAGTGCTATCGCTAAACCATATAAACATTAAAAGCCCTAACTCCATTGACAAACGACATGAAATACATTAGACTTGACAGTGGATGTTAGCAATAACAAAAGATTTTGAATTGAAAATTTCGTAACTCACCTTTCCAAGCACAAGATAGATTCCTGCCGAATTTTCGTGGACGAGGACCTGTTTCACCCAACCAGCAACGAAGTATTTATAAGCCTCCAAGCTCTTAAAGTTTTTCAAACTTTCGTGAGAATTGGCTGATTTTGTGTGGACAAGATAGTTGTACATATCAGGGTAGCTAGCAGATGTCAGGCAAATACGGCGGCGACAGCAGGTCGAAAAACATCGATTTAGGCATCAAATATGGATCTGGCGAATGGATAAACTGAAGCTTTTCCACATAACGCCTTTTATGCAACGCATCAAGTGAGTTTACGGCATCCGAAAGCACCGGGTCTTCCATGAAATGCATTATAAATTGCTCGATCAATTGAGACCATTGATAATACAGACACAAAATGACAGACAAGGGGGCGGAACCATACAGCGAGCACGTGATTTTGTGACGTCGGTGGGTAGGGTCTATTGCAGCATATAGACATATTGTTCTATTAAACACAACAGTTGTTTTGGCTTAAAATACAGCAGTTTATTTTCAAGAGGGGTGCAAGAGCAGAAACTTTTTCAGTCTTGTCTATGTTGTCCGCCATATACTGTATTTGATTTGATTGAAGCAATTTTTTCTGGGACTGAATGATTTAGACATAAATGTCCTACTCATAATATGGCCCAAACGCAAAAAAGGATTGCTTCAGTCAAAGAGAACAGTTTCGGTGAAAAATTAATTGCTCAAATGAAAATTTCTGAGTGTCAAATATTTTTTCTCATTCAAAACTTTTTGTCTATATACATTTTTTTTTTTTATTTTGGACTGAAGTGATTTTTCTTTTGAAAATATTTTTTTTGTTTGAAGCAACTTATTGTTTGATTGAATAATAAAGACACAAATGTCCTAGCCAAAATGTGGCCCAATCGCAAACTACATTACGTCTACGGCTGCAGCTATCGATTATTTAAGTAATCAATTAATCAATGAACTACTTGGTTCGAATAATCGAGTCATCAGAAAAGAAACATGAAAAATTAAAATACCTGAGCTGAGCCTCAAACGGTATTAAAAATAAATAAATGAGGATCTATGTACAACAAAAGAACAATTGGCTAACTTACATGGCAAACGTCCGCTAGCTTAAATGCTATAAAATGCTAATGTTTTTTTTCCCCAATGCTCTTAACAAATGGTTCAGACTCATATTCCCACAAAAAACGGCTAAATATACATATAAACTAAGTTACGAATGCATTAAAAAAAAAATAGCCCAAAGAAAAACTTTGCTTGCGATGGTCTTAACAGGGAGCAGTTGGATTCAGCCATGTGAAATGAGGCAGACCAGAGGGCAATGTAACCACCCTTATCAATAAACTAAATGTAAACACTTTCAAAATAAAACATTGCAACGCCACTTTAATTAAACGAATACTCAAGGCAACAAAATTTAATTCGAATATTTTTTTCTAATTGAATACTTGAGTTAATTGATTAATCGTTGCAGCATTAATTACGTCAATCAAAAAAGTTGTTTTAATCGAAAAAAACGACTTCAATCAAGAAAATTAGTTTTCAATTGCATTTTTTTGAGTTTCAAAAATTTATTTTTGCATTCAAACAGTTTTTTTTTTTTTTTTGATCGAAGTGCCTTTTTTTTTTTAAATTGAAAATATGTATTTTGATTGAAGTGCCTTTTTTGGGGGGGGTTGAATAATAAAGACACAAATCTACCTCCATAGTCTCAAAATTAGTCCATTTCCAACACACCAAGCAGGAGGATAATTTGACAATTTGTGGCGTTAAGTGAGGGAATAAAATCACATTGTCCGACTAAAAAGTACTCCGCACAACAATACAAGCTTGTACATCATAGCTTACATTAGTATCGTATTATTAAAATTATTCTATCTAAGTTATCGTGTCATGAACAATATATCTATGAAATACCGTATTAATAATGTTTTGTCAAAGCTATTCCACTTGCAAAGTGCAGTGGCACAAAACAACATTTATGGCTTTGATTGTTTACGAATTTCACAGGTTCTATTATTCTCTTAATGAACAGATGACGATACACAATTGAGGAACAAAAAAGTAAGCAAAAATCACCTAAGATATGTTTATTAAGGAAAAAATAATTACAAGCTGGCCGGCCGGGACAAATGTCCCCGAAAGCATTCCTCCAGCTGCCTTTGAAAACATGGACGTCGCCAGACATCTTTCACTGGGGCCCCAGTATTGATCTGCACTTCAGCTGTGCCCCATTATAAATTTCACTGGAAAAAAATCAAATAAAAATAAAATACTTGGAGTTTTAGGTCTACAAAGCATAGTCGACCGAATGCGCATATTTAATATGGTCATATTACTCTATTCACTCCATATTATATACACAATCTGCACATGGCTCCTTAATATGGTCATTTATGAACTTAACTTTGGCTGTGATAGGCATATGAGTTGACACTTCTCCGAAGCACCTTCGGTAGATACAGTGGGGCAAATAAGTATTTAGTCAACCACTAATTGGGCAAGTTCTCCCACTTGAAAATATTAAAGAGGCCTGTAATTGTAAGCGGGTAAATCTCAACCATGAGAGACAATGTGGAAAAAAAACCCAGAAAATCACATTGTTTGATTTTTTATTTTATTTTTTTAACAATTCTCGGTGGACGATCAGCCCCAAAATGCAAGCCACCTCCGTATTAAAACGTGTGCCATGATCCCACTATTTGTCATAAAACAAAAGGCCTGTAATTGTCAATATGGGTAAACCTCAACCATGAGAGACAGAATGTGGAAAAAAACAGAAAATCACATTGTTTGATTTTTAAGGAATGCATTTCCAAATTAGAGTGGAAAATAAGTATTTGGTCACCTACAAGCAAGACTTCTGGCTGTCTAAGAGGTCTAACTTCTTCTAACGAGGTCTAACAAGGCTCCACTCGTTACCTGAATTAATGGCACCTGTTTTAACTCATTATCAGTATAAAAGACACCTGTCGACAACCTCAGTCAGTCAGACTCCAAACTCTACTATGGCCAAGACCAAAGAGCTGTCGAGGGACACCAGTGACAAAATTGTAGACCTGCACCAGGCTGGGAAGACTGAATCTGCAATAGGTAAAACACTTGGTGTAAAGAAATCAACTGTGGGAGTAATTATTAGAAAATGGAAGACATACAAGACCACTGATAATCTGCCTCGATCTGGGGCTCCATGCAAGATCTCACCCCGTGGCGTCAAAATGATAACAAGAACGGTGAGCAAAAATCCCAGAACCACACGGGGGGATCTAGTGAATGACCTACATAGAGCTGGGACCACAGTAACAAAGGCTACTATCAGTAACACAATGCGCAGCCAGGGACTCAAATCCTGCACTGCCAGACGTGTCCCCCTGCTGAAGCCAGTACACGTCCAGGCCCGTCTGAGGTTCGCTAGAGAGCATTTGGATGATCCAGAAGAGGACTGGGAGAATGTGTTATGGTCAGATGAAACCAAAATAGAACTTTTTGGTAGAAACACAGGTTCTCGTGTTTGGAGGAGAAAGAATACTGAATTGCATCCGAAGAACAACATACCCACTGTGAAGCATGGGGGTAAAAACATCATGCTTTGGGGCTGTTTTTCTGCAAAGGAACCAGGACGACTGATCTGTGTAAAGCACAGGTGTCAAACCGATTCCAGAAAGGGCCGAGTGGGTGCTGGATTTTGTTCCAACCGATACAACGCAGAGTTTAACCAATTAACTTCCTGCTGAAACAAGCAGCACCTGACAAAGTTTAACTGATTACACATGTAAAAGATCTAATTGGTGAAAAGGTGTCGTCTTCATTGGTTGTAAAGCAAATCTGCACCCACTTGGCCCTTTCTGGAATCGGTTTGACACCTGTGGTGTAAAGGAAAGAATGAATGGGGCCATGTATCGAGAGATTTTGAGTGAAAATCTCCTTCCATCAGCAAGGGCATTGAAGATGAGACGTGGCTGGGTCTTTCCGCATGACAATGATCCCAAACACACAGCCAGGGCAACAAAGGAGTGGCTTTGTAAGAAGCATTTCAAGGTCCTGTTGTGGCCTAGCCAGTCTCCAGATCTCAACCCAATAGAAAATCTGTGGAGGGAGTTGAAAGTCCATGTTGCCCAACGACAGCCCCAAAACATCACTGCTCTAGAGGAGATCTGCATGGAGAAATGGGCCAAAATACCAGCAACACTGTGTGAAAAGCTTGTGAAGAGTAACAAAAAACATTTGGCCTCCGTTATTGCCAACAAAGGGTACATAACAAAGTATTGAGATGAACTTTTGGTATTGACCAAATACTTATTTTCCACCATGATTTGCAAATAAGTTCTTTAAAAATCAAACAATGTGATTTTCTTTTTTTTTTTTTTTTTTTCACATTGTGTCTCCCATGGTTGAGGTTTACCCATGTTGACAATTACAGGCCTCTCTAATATTTTCAAAAGGGAGAACTTTATGAACTGTATGAAAAAAACTGCGACTTATAGTCCAAAAAATACGGTGACTTGTGATGATCCAGGTTTTTGAACAGGCGTGTGTACCCAAGGGTACACATCTGATGTTGCTCACCATGGTCCGCAGTGTGCTCAGGGACCTTGTGTGTCTGCTCAGACACATGAAAAATTAGAGGGAACATTGATCATTAGTCGAAAAATCAATAATATCCGCACACTATTTTTTGTTGTTGACAAACTGACAAACCCACACACATCAGTACCTCAGGAATTTGCATCTGAGGTGTCCTGTAATGATTTTGCAGCATTCTTTACACACAAAGTACTAAAGATTAGACAGACTGTCTGCAACTCCAGATGAACAATTGTTACACTAAATTCCTCCCAAACTGTCTCCAAGGTCAATCTTAGACAGTTTAGCCTCTTGGACTATGCCACTGTAACAGAAATTGTGTCAAAATTAAAGCCCACAACATGCTGCCTTGACAGCCTTTCTTCAAACTTTTTCAAAACTGTTTTTCATTGCACAGCCCCAGACATACTTCAGATTATAAATACTTCTGTCCAAACAGGAGAGTTCCCACAGACTTTAAAAACTGCAGTAATAAAACCTATTCTAAAATAAAACCTAATCTGGATGCCTCAACCATTAGTAAATATAGGCTAATATCAAATCTGACAATCCTGGGGAAAATTATCAAGAGGGTTGTGTTTGAACACATCCAGGTTTTTATGATGCAAAACAATCTTTTTAACTCATTTCAGTCTGGATTTCGGCCAAAACACAGCACCGAGACCGTGCCTATCAAAGTCCTATGATATTTATCAGAATTCTGATGTAGGCAAATGATTTGTTCTGCTACTATTGGATCTCAGTGCCGCATCCACACGGTTGATCACAACATACTACACAGCTGATTGGAACAGTGGGTAGGGCTCACTGACACGGGTCCACATCTTATTTACATGCAGAGGTTGCGCGAGACTTTTTCGTTGTCTGTCATTTTGACTGACAGGGTCATAAAAATCCGGTCATAATCTATTTTTACCCGTCACTTAAATTTTTAAAATGATAATAATGACATTGTGGTGACCCTTTGTTTGGCATAATTCACCTTCCGTACCTGTGTATCCATTTGGCCGAGTGCGTTACCGGCTACGGTCACGTGACAGAGACACTTAAGAGCCGTGCGCGTTCCGGCTTGAATAGAGAGTTCACAGAGAGCAGCAGAGCTACAGCGGCTGGACACAGCAATTCGAGCTAACAAGACTCTTAACATTGCATACCGCTTCAACATATTCAATAGTATTTAGTTTTCATTCATTTTAAATTAATATTCTGTCTGAACAAGCATAACAGACAATCCACACCGTGCCGTCACACATCAAGCAGATGAATATGTAACTTTTTCGCCGCAGTGACAAAAACAGCTGACTGTGGCCCCAGTAGGTAGGCTACATTAAGGAACAATGAAATAGGGAATGGCACGTACTACGTCATTGTTTGGATATGCCTCCATGCTGATAATATACTTTACTTCCGGTCCGGCAGACTCAACGCGGATTGTAACCAGTCTTGCTGTTTACTTTGCCTTGGGATAGTTTTTATGCAGGAATCATGTTAAAAAAGCAAAGTCGTTGTGGCATTTACAGGGAAACGCTTTCAGTAGAGGCTCAAAACCGGTACTTAAAAAAAAAAAAAACTTTTATTAACGACGTAGACCCATACTTGCTGCCAAAGAAGGCATGGAGCAACAATTTGGACGACTTGCTCTCGTTGACGACAAACGACATCATCGCATACCTGCGGTGTGAGTGCCTACACATTGGTTGAGTTGAAAAATTGCAAATCCTTTGAGGCTCATGTCCAGTTCACTAATGGATGGGTTTAGGACCTACAGATTTTCAAAGCAACAGACGACAACACGCTCGTCTGCTCACAGGTAGGCTACGTGCTGTGCGGTCCTCACAGTGTCTGTCTTGCCTTGTTTACATTTCTGTTCCACAGTGCACGGAATGTTGTTAACATATCGCCATCGTTTAATTCATTGTTCCCTAGTGGACGAAAGTAAAACCTAAAGCACAACACGCTGTAATAGTAACAAGTCTGTATTTATTGTGCATGTTAATGTAATTTGTGTTTAAATATTGGAATTAAAATTAGCTTATCAATAAGGCTCATATTCATGAGAAATGTAGCCCTGACCCCCCCTTCAATAATCTGTTTGGTCTTATTAATGGTTTTATTAATGTCCCATCCCCAGCAAAAAGTGTACATGCATGTTATGCTGTTATATCATCCCTACCAATGTTAAGACCAAACCTACACTCTTGTTGTTAATCCATTGCTTTTTACATTATCAACTGTTGATCCAGCATTTATCATCTTATAGCTCACTTGACTGTATCCATTTGAAACGACAGCTAAATGACTAAATGCATGTTTACGCGAGTGCTTTTATCTACTTTCACATTGATTTCAAAACAATGAGCTAAAGACTGGATTGTGTTATTTTTTTCTCTCTGCCCTAACAGGTTTTGCACTCTCAGCGCCTCAACGAGACTCCTTTAAGGCCATGGGTCATCACTGACTTTAAACTGTCAATTCAAATATTGTGTTGGAGTAGAAATATCTAAAATAGAAATGCAAGAACTGTAATGTACATATTTATTCACCTTTATTTACCAAAGGCCACCGAATGTTTTCTTTTTTTAAACCGCTTTGAAAAAGATACATTTTATTGTAATCTTGTAATTATATAGTATATTGCTTTTTATAAATTATTATATTGTATATTATAATATTTGCTGCCCCCTGTCAGAGTGTGGGCCATTTTGCACTAATGTAAGGATTTGAAACTGTCAGTTCAAATATTGTCTTGGGGAACTTGCAATACTTAAAATGGAAATGAAAGAACTTTAAAGTACATATTGATTCTGTCTGGCAATTTACCCAAGGCCAGTGAATTTTTTTTTTTTTTTAACTGCTTTGACAAAGACACTTTTATTGTAATCTTGTATTTATATAGTTTATTACTTTATACTGTATTATAATATTATATAATATTTGCAGCCCCCGTCAGAGGGTGGGTCTTGTTTGCACTCATTTAAAGATTTTAAGCTGTCAGTTCAAATATTGTATTAGAGAAGTTGCATTACTTGAAATAAATCTATTGCAATTTACCAGTCCCAGTTCTTGTGTACAACACTGTCCAAACATTGTCAATGCATATTCCAAATAGAATAACAAAATCACCTGACTTTGTAATCATTACACCTGTTTATTATGAAGAGCTGAAGTTAACAACACGCAGTTACAGTTTGTCAAGAACTTGTTAAAGTCATGTTTTGGTATTCACATTTTATTGACTTTTCACAACAACACTTGGGCTCAGTTTGTAAGAGCACAGCAAACAAAATTTCAGCGTGCACTCTTCGCCTTTCCAACCTCTCATAAGGCTCCGATGTGGTGCGCTTGACCTCAGAACAACCCAAGAAGAGAGATGGTGACCAATCGGGATGTGTTGTCAGTATTTCATATGCAAGGAACACAACAAATGTAGGTGAGCATTGCTACTGAGGCAGATTTACACAGCGGTAAACAAACAAACAAAAAAAACAACAACAAACAAACAAAAAAAATGTGTATTGAAACCAAAACAGTGGAGAAAATCATTCAATTTACCAGAGTAGAAATGACGGGAACACACTCTCATTCCAGCAGAAATATGATCAAAAGAAATGCTTTTCCAACGAACCGCCGCGACCCAAGCCATCCGTCGTGCCTTCGTGATCTCTGATATTTGGTCCCATTCATTGGTCCTCCATGCAGGAAAACGGTGAAAAGTGAGTCCAGTTTTCCTTGCCCTTTTTTGTCGTGGGTGGGAGACGCTGTTGCACCCGGTAACACAACAAAACACACCCATATTTTCTTTCGAATACACTGAAGGAATTACTTTAGCTCTACCACACGTTACAATCCGCGTTGAGTCTGCCGGACCGGAAGTAAAGTATATTATCAGCATGGAGGCGTATCCAAACAATGACGTAGTACGTCCCATTCCCTATTAACAGTTCACCTGCTGTGGCCTAAACGGAGTCTTAGACCTTCCTCCTGGTGCGCATGGACTTGAATTGCGTGCCCGCTTGTGCAGTCCCTGTTTTTTCACCTCTTTTATCAACACCATCGTCGTTTTGGGGCTTTTTGAAGAAACTTCGGACTCTCAGTTGCCTTGACATTTTTCAGAGTAAGGCCAACGAAGTCATGCATCAAGAGAGACAATAGCTAATTAATATGCTCAGTCGCCACCCTGTGGTCTGGGGTGTGAATTGCAACCTGTCAAAATGACAGATGGACTTCAGTTTTTTCCGTCACCGTTTTTAAAAATCGGTCAACGATGGAAAATATTCGGTTAACGCGACCCCTGTTTACATGTTAGGGATTTCTTTGTGTCAATCGGAAACCATCAGTCAGAACTAACCAAATTCATGTGTGGAGTCCCTCAAGGGGTCCATTCTTGGACCACTCTTATTTAAAATCTATATGCCCCCTTAGGGCACATCATGGAACAATATGACATCTCCTATCACACCTATGCAGATGACACACAACTCTACATTTCTGTGTCCCCACATGATTATAGTCCCTTAGTCTCTCTGAGTAAATACATTCATCAAATCAGTGAATGGATGTGCCAGAATTTTCTCCGGCTAAATGTGGAGAAGACAAAAGTGATCATTTTTGGGCCAAAAAAACAAAGGACAAAGATAAGCAGACAGCTTAGCACAATGTTACTTACAGCTACAAATCAAGTCAGAAATCTTGGCGTAATTATTGACTCAGACCTAAAATTTCATAGCCATCTAAAGTCCGTCACTAAATCTGCTTATTACCACCTAAAAATATAGCCAGAATTAAGGGGCTTCCGACTCAACAAGACATGGAAAAACATATGCATGCATTCATTTTCAGTAGATTGGACTATTGCAATGGTATATTTACAGCTCTTGATAAAAAAACAAAACAAAAACAAAACAAACAAAAAAAAAAGTCAGGAAGCTACAGCTAGTACAGAAAGCTGCAGCCAGAGTCCTTACAAATACAAGGAAACATGACCACATTAAGCCGGTTTTGAAATTGTTACACTGCTTCCAGTGAGTTAAAGGATACAATATAAAATACTACTGCTCGTCTACCAAATACTTAACGGCCTTGGACCAATAGACAATAGACATGCTTTGATATGTTAGATCACTATGAAACATCTAGACCTCTAAGGTTGTCTGGAACCGGTCTCCTGTATGTTCCAAAAACAAGAACCAAGCAGGGCGAGGTAGCATTTAGTTATTATGCTCCTCACCTCTGGAACAAATTAACTGAATGTCTGAAGTGTGCGCAAACTGTTAGCTCCTTTAAAGTGCATATGACAGGATAAAAAAAAGTCTTAAATAGCATTATTATGTGAATTAGAATCATATTTTTAGACGATTCGACTATATACAACAATTTGGCAAAGCGCAGATGACGAGAAATTAGTCTTTTAATCTGCCATTTAGCCCCGCCTGCCATTATAGCGCAAAAGCGTCCCCAACAGGAGAATGACATCTGCAGGGTCGTGGTTCCATCTGATTTAGACTTCAGCCCATTGAGGGGGAATTATTCAGAACTAGGTAAATGTGAGGAAGAGAGCAGCAAAATGTCTTTGTTTCAATCTCTCTACTCCAATATTTTTACAAGATATTCTTTTAATCCAGGTATTTGTCCCCATCTGCTAAATAAATGGTATGGTCATGACAAATAACAGTCTTGTGCTATATGGAATATTAAACATTAAAAATGCATTTATTCAGTACGACATGGCAAAATTACTCCATAATGGTCAAAACTGTCAACTTCTTGCACCTTCCGAACGATATTTTATGCCACCGGAGTTAGTCCGGCTTTTATCATTTCTCTGCCCCGGCTTCGGAGAGCGTAAACAAACCAGCAAGCATGACAGCTAGCCAATATGCTAACCCGAACCGACCGTTTCAAAGTCTTATTCTCACCTTTCGGAGCGAAAAATCATATAAAACTACCCAGTTCATGCCAGACAGCGGCGGGGTTGTTGATTGCTTTTGCCGATCGGCAACCCCCTCGGCGGCGAGCAAGGTACAGCTCGTCATTCCCCTGTTGCAGGCAGCAGAGCTCGTTTGCCGGGGAAGCAGCTGGAGAATGACCGCCGGACGTCGGAGGAGCGCGAAGATGCCCGAGCCCAAACCCGAGGATGGTGGTCTATTGCCGGTGTTCTGCCGAATTTTGTGCCCTTATAATATTTTGCTCCAAAAGCTGTTGTGGCTGTGAATAAGCCCTCTTTTATATTCAGTTGGACTTTCAATGTTATCGACAGGTGCTAAATAAAGAAGTAACATCATAAGCATACATGTTGAACATGAATATGGCGTAAATTAATGCTTAACTACACGGCAAAGACGTAAACAGTGAGAGAGCGTCACGCAGTCATTATGTGCAGCTAACATAGCAGGATGTGTCTGAGGAGAACTTTTCTACATGTCCGTCCATGATCAAACGGAAGTAGATATTCCTTTATTCAAAGATAGTTTGTAGTGTTTCCTTTGTAATTGCTGTATTCGTGGCCATCTTTAGCACAAAGTTGCAATTTCTGATGGGGTGAAAAATTTGACGGAACACCGGGCACACGAAGAATGCAATAAGCAGAGTATATCACTTTCCCGGCGGGGGGTTGTGCGACAAGCCGCTGGTCGTCGGCCAAGTGGCATTCTCGGTGGACAAGGAGCATTGTCAGCCACAAAATGCAAGCCACCGCTGTATTAAAACGTGTGCCATGATCCCAGTATTTGACATAATACAAAACACGATGTTTACTCTCTTCCTCGGAAGTCCAATGGTCCTCCAGTTGTTGCACACTTCTCGGGGTGAACGGGAACTTTCTGAAACACAAAAAGGGTCACACGCCTCTCTCTGGTGCAGCTACAAAAGCCTTCAGCCATTTGGCTGGCGTAATGCGAAAAATAAACGAATCAATCTGCAAAATCAGCTGATTCCACAGTCCATCTGCATGCTATAAAGCAATGCTGTATTGTGAGATGCTGACCCGGGAGACGCCCGAGAGCATAAGCAAACCAGGAGGGGTGAGGAGGAGGAGCTAGTTGACATGCTAACCCGAATCAAGTGATGTTTCAAAGTCTTTTTCTTGGAAAAATCACAAAAAACTACCCAGGATAATGTCACCCGGCGGCGGGGTTGTAGATTGTCTTCGCCGATCGGCAACCCGCCAGGCAGCGAACAAGTTACAGCTCGTCTGACTTGTTCCCCTGCTGCGGGCAGGTTAGCCGGGGAAGTAGCTGGACAAACCGGCCGATGTCGGAGGAGCGCGTTGCTGCCACATTGTCAAACACGAATATGGCGTAAAATAATGCTTTACTACACGACGAAGACGTAAAGAGTGAGAAAGCTGGCGGGCAGTTGTTGTGCAGCTGACTCTTCTACATGCCCGTCCATGATCAAAGGTAAGTAAATAAAGAAGGTTTGTAGTAGTGTTTACTTTGTAATCGCTGTATTCGCAGCCACTTTTAGAACAAAGTTGTAATTTCTGATAGAATTGGAAATTTGAAAGAACACCGGGCACACCAGGAGGGCAATAAGCCGAGTATAGTGCTCTCCCGGCAGGGGGGATGTGCGACAATACAAAATACAATGTTTACTCACTTCCTCGTAAGTCCAATGGTCCCACAGTAGTAAGGCTTGTTTTGGCCAATATTCGCGGTTAACAGGAACTTTTTGAAACCCAAAAAGGCTCACACGCCCCTCCTTGGTGCAGCAAACAAACCCTGCAGCACATTTGGCTGGCGTGATGTGAAAAATAAACGAAATAACCCGCTAAACCAGCTGAATCTGCAGTCCATCTGCATGCATAAAGCAATGTTGTACTGTGAGACGCAGACCCGGGTGACGTCACATTCGCATTCGTTCTAAACCCGAGACTGGAGCCGGAAGTTACTCATTTTCATAGCGCGGGCTTCAAAAATTGAATATATAAAATGATCACCTGCACACACATCCAAGCGGTCCATTTCATTCAGGAGCATAAAACATCGTGTGAAATATGAAATAAACATGCTTTTTGGTGTCCTACGCACTTTTAAATTGGGGCTAAAAACACTTCTGCTTATCACAGCATGTCCATGACTGTCTATGGCGGAAAACTCAGACAAGACTGAAAAAGTAGTTTCTGCTCTTGCAACCCTCTCTAAAATAAACTGCTGAATTTCAAGCCAAAAGAATTGTTGTGTTTGAAAGAACAATGTGTCTATATGCTGGCATAGCAGATTCATGGCACATTAAGCCCCCGAGCTATTCTTAATTTGTCCGTTTTACCCTGAAAAGCCCCGTTTATAGATGTCGCGCAACCGCTTTTGTGGGTAAATAATTATATTTATAATTCAAAATGTTTTTTTTTTTTTTTTTAGCTTTGAATCATTAATTGAAGTGTAATATTTTGTTTAAAAGAAAAAGAGAAATGACTTTAAAAAGTTATTCACTCGCATATTTTACTTTAAACAAATTACGTCACAATGAAAAAAATGGTGTCTGATAAAAGTCACAGATATCTACCTCATCACTATCGCATAATTGTATTTTTATTTTTTTTTGTTACAAAAGCATTTTCTCCTATATGTTAGATAATAAATAATCGATCCAAACAAAGAAAAATTGAAGAACAACACAAAAACGGTTAAAAGGGTAAATATATGAAAAAGAACATATTGACCACTCCTTGATGTCTGCCATTTCAGCATCGCAACCCTTGTTATAGTACCATGTTTCACCCACAAAATCCCCCCAAAATCCAGTTGTGGCCATTCACAACTGTGTCTTGACACTCAGTGATACATGCGACATGGAGTTTTTGGATCGAAACAAGGTAAGTACGCGATAATATCTCGTTAAAGTCATGGTGTCTTTAATTCTGCTCTTGCGTGCTCTCACCTCCAGATAGGGTTTTGCGGTTTAAAAAACATGTTGTTTTTTTTTTCAAAAAAATTCCCTCCAGTCCAAAATTTGTCTTCCCCCATAAAATTGAGATTTTAAGTTTTCCAATGATGTATCACACATGCATATTGGACAATTTTGAAATTTGGCCAAATTGGGGGTCTCAGAGCGGAACTTCAAGTCACCTGAGTGTTTTCCACCCTATATAGTTCAAATTTCAAGCTATTTGCTTACTATTCCTTTTCTGCTTTATTTCAATTTCTGAATCCAATTATCTTTTTTTTTTTAAATTCTATTCGTGATTTAATGCAATTTTTATATTTAATTTGATTTCCTGTTTCGATTGTCTTTGTTTTAACGTTCTTTTGATTTAATGTGATTTTTATGATCTTCATGTGATGTAAAGCACTTTGAATTGCCTTGTGTTGAATTGTGCGATACAAATAAATTTGCCTTGCCTCCTCAAATGTTGATATCTAGCTTGCGCTTTATTATTGTACAAGTGTTATCTAAAAATTCATAAATCAGAGCACAGCCGTCTACATCTTGAGGCAAGGGAGGGCAGGCAGGCAGGTGCTTTGAAGGATAAAGCTGTACTTCAAAAGATACAATGTAATTGGTTAGAGCGCAGCCTGACCATTCAGGCTTCATAAGATGACTTATTTTCACATATTTTGTCTTATAATAATGGGACCATTGTTCATCATATTACGTATTTTGTCTTATCATGGAACCATTTTTTTTTTACCAGTTAACCCCGCCTTCCAGTATTATAACAGTCCTCTGAACTCCGCCCACGTGAGAGCATCGTTGTACTCTGTGTGTTACTGATTTTCCTCCTTTTGATCATAAGTAAACTTTTAAAAGACTTCTGGAGCGAGACCCTTTTTCTTCTACAAACAAAGGGAAAACGGATTTTCTCCCCTGACACTTCTTCCTTCAAAGGTCTGTACTGAGCAATCATCACACACTAATTGTAACTCGTAGCATCCTCTTTCACTCTCGGTAAACTTTTGGTAACACTTTATAATAACTATCTGTTTTACTAGTTAATAGATCATTAGTAAACTGTTGATAAATGATTTATTGTTGATTTATGAAGTATTTGTTAACAGTTTGTTAAGCATTTACAGTGTTTTCCAATATGGTTGACCCCATTCTAAATGCCCATGCTATTATAAAGGTAACACTTTATAATAACTATCTGTTTTACTAGTTAATAGATCATTAGTAAACTGTTGATAAATGATTTATTGTTGATTTATGAAGTATTTGTTAACAGTTTGTTAAGCATTTACAGTGTGTTCCAATATGGTTGACCCCATTCTAAATGCCCATGCTAGTTGATGGAGCTTAATAAAACTATATACACTTTATGTTGAAGGTCATAAGTTTTATTGGTTAAACATACAAAGAAAAGTACAAATATTTGTTCGTGCTATGGCAGATTTTCATAAATGTGCAACATGAGCGCTGCCTGCAAATGCCTTGTCAAAATGCCTTTTCTTTTGAAGTGAATTGCATTTCTTGACCTGAAAAGATAGAAATGCCAAATGTTACACACAAAAACTTGAAACGTTTCTACACAAACTGTTTCAGGTTAGGAACACTCTGTAAATGCTTAACAAACTGTTAACAAATACTTCACAAATCAACAATAAATCATTTATCGACAGTTTAATAATGATCTATTAACTAGTAAAACGAATTATTATTATAAAGTGTTACCAAACTTTTTTTTTTTTTTTTTTTACCAACAGTTCGTGGCGTCTAAGTAGGTATAATTAATTGAAAATAATCTACTGTTTTCCTGCTGATTGTGTATTATCACCAAGTTGGGCGTTGTCCTTGTAGATAGACGCTACAATATGTTGCTCGTCTGTCAATGTTCATTCGAAATAGTTGTAAACCTTTACTTACTTATTTCTGGAGTAAATTTTTTTAACTTTACAGACAAAAACATTTTTAGTGGAAGTCGACTAAACTAAGCAATATTAGTCTTGAGTTTTCGGTCAACAAAAACCGGACGAAGACAAACACTTTTTGAGATGACTAAAATATGTCTTAGACTAATAAGTATTATCATCCAAAAGACTATGACAAAAATTAAAAGGGCTGCAAAAAACAACACTGTGTTCAACCTATGTGTCCGAGCATGTATTTTGTAATGTTTTTGCTTTTGACATATCGTGCAATGATTTTAGGACATTGTTTTTTAATCACCCTGTCTATTGTGCTATTATCTAAATTAATTTATTTTATTTATTTTTTTTTTGACAAATGATGCATTTTTGACAGCAATGGATCACAGTAAAATCATTCAAAAATAGCACATTCGCATAAATAGCCCAAGGGGGCAGTTTTGGCCCACGAGCTTCATGTTTAAGACCCATGCGTGCCAATGATCTTCATCATCCTCATCACCATCTCTTGGATCTTTGCATTTTGCATCATTATAGCTGGCTGACTGAACACTGAGGTCCTGCGCTGTGAACTTGGAGAAGCAAAAGTTGAACAGGTAAGAAAATTCAATTATTAGTACTGTTTGTTTACTGGACATCAGCAAGAGATCATTGGCCGCTCTTTGCGTTTTTATCACCATCAACAGCACAGAAAAATGATCATTCAATGCACTCAAAAAAATGAATCAGGCAGGTTGTAAAGTTTACTAAAAGACAGTGTGCATTTTCAGCAAGCCATCATGTTTCCAAGGTGAGCATGATTGAATCATGCAGTCTCTACATAAACATGAACAGTGAATGAGGAGCTTGATTAGATATTGTTGATGCAACATAATGTTAATGTGTCTTTCCAACTAATTGCAATAGTCTCGTGATTTCTCGTGAGATTTAAAAATAGGATTGCCAACTCCCTGAAAAAGTAAGGGACACCTCATTGGTACCGTCACCATTGAATTATTATTTTGTATGTGAAAAGAGATTTTTTATTAAATGGGACTTTGAAAGGCAAAGGCCCAGCTAGTAAAATTCCTCAACTTTATTTTTATTTCTTTCTTTCATAATCTCATTATCCACATTTTTTCGGCGCAGTGGAGACTCCAAACCGTTTGACCGACCGGCACCGTTTGAATATCAAAATGACCGGAATTCCATTCATTTTTAATGGCAACCATTTTCCCTTCATTTTCAATGACAGGAAAACATAGATGGCTGTGATTTTTGACCACTTACCATTAAAGCCCATTGACATTGAAGTGGCACCTAAGTAAGTCAATACCACTGATAGCTATGTACGTCCATGCCATTGACTATCGTGAATGTCGCTACTATTGATGCCAATGTACTGGATTCCAGTGAGGCATATATAAATGGATGCCATTGATGGCCATTTACGTTAAAATTAGGGCTGTCAAACGATTAAAATTTTTAATCGAGTTAATCACAGCTTCGAAACTAATTCATCGTAATTAACCGCAATTCAAACCATCTCTAAAATATGCCATATTTTTCTGTAAATGATTGTTGGAATGGAAAGATAAGACAAGACGGATATACACAGTACATTCAACATACTGTACATAGGTACTGTATTTGTTTATTATAACAATAAATCCACAAGATTGCATTAACATTATTAACATTCTTTCTGTGAAAGGGATCCACGGATAGATTCTTAAAGGATAAATGTGAGTTTGTATATTGTGACTGAATATTGCCATCTAGTGTATGTGTTGAGCTTTCAGTAAATGATAATGTAGTGACAAAACTGTTCTGCCCAAATGCATGATTGGAAGTGGGTAACCATGACTGTGTGTGGCGGCTGCATATAATATATCTTCTCTGTGTTGTGTACAATGCTGGGTGTTAAGACAAAGATCAACTCCTGTCATTCTTCCCCACGTTGCTTGCCTCACTCACTCACCTGTCACTGCCTCTTAGCTCTGTATATACGTAGAACGTCGCCATTGTAGTCTGTTTGCGGCAATGCGTGAGTGAGTCGTTCCGTGCATCCGTTAAATATTTTAACGTGATTAATTTTTAAAATTAATTACCGCCCGTTAACGCGATAAATTTGACAGCCCTAGTTGTGCCTTATTTTGGCTCAACATGTGTGCTCTATGTTAAAAGAACACAATTACTGAAGGAAACCATTTTTTGAGTTGCAGTCTTATGACAGTCTTGCAAGACTGTCATAAGACTGCAATATTTATGCCATGACACTATCATGGACATTACTGAATGCTTAAGACAGATGTCATAAAGTGTCATCCAGCAAATTAAGTTACTATGTCCATTTATGTCTAGCTCGGATCGTTTACATCCATTCAAAAGCGAGATAATATGTCGGATGACCCAAAATGGCATCTCTTATAATCATTCAATGATGCTCATGACAGCGTGATGTCATAATTATGATTGTCTAATAACAGTCTTAAGGTGCCATTGTCAAATTAAGTGTTAATTGAATGAATATTAGCTCAGAACATGAATTTGGATTTTAATTTAAATCTGTAGCACGGCAGTGCATGCTATACACTAAAAAAAATGGGGTGTTGAACTGATATGAAAAAATTATGGAAAGAATTTGCACCTGATAATATTGCTTTCCTTCAGCATTTAGCAATTGTGTCCTTTTAACATAAAGCACGCATGTCTAACCAACATTAGGCCCTCATGCTGAGCGAACATAACGCACTCTTGTTGAGCCAACATTATGCACTCATGTTCACCCCAAAAAACATGTTGAACCGACATTAAAGAAATATATAAATTGCACCTGATTAAATTGCTTTCCTTCAGTATTTAGCAATTGTGTTCTTTTAACATAAAGCACACATGTTGAGCCAACATAAGGCACAACAAGGGCTTTCAAATTTATCGCGTTAACGGGCGGTAATTTTCTTAATCACGTTAAAATATTTAACGCATGCACGGAACGACTCACTCACGCATTGCCGCAAACAGACTACAATGGCGACGTTCTACGTATATACAGAGCTAAGAGGCAGTGACAGGTGAGTGGAGCGGATACAGGCATTCATTTGGACTGTGCTTTTAATTGCGTAAAGCTTTGACATCTCTTCCACAACAATTATAACTATTGAGGCGAGCAACGTGGGGAAGAATGACAGGAGTTGATCTTTTTCTTAACACCCTGCATTGTACACAACACGGAGAGGATATATTATTTCCAGCCGCCACACACAGTCATGGTTACCCAATTCCCATCATGCATTTGGGCAGAACCGTTTTGTCACTACATTATCATTTACTGAAAGCTCAACACATACACTAGATGGATATATTTAGTCACAGTATACAAACTCACATTTATCCTTTAAGAATCTATCTATGGATCCCTTTCACAGAAAGAATGTTAATAATGTTAATGCCATCTTGTGGATCTATTGTTATAATAAACAAATTCAGTACTTATGTACAGTATGTTGAATGCATATATCCGTCTTGTCTTTCCATTCCAACAATAATTTACTGAAAAATATGGTATATTTTAGAGATGGTTTGAATTGCGATTAATTACGATGAATTAATTTCTAAGCTGTGATTAACTCGATTAAAAAATTTAATCGCTTGACAGCCCTAATTTTAATGTAAATGGCCGTCAATGGCATCAATTTTTATATGCCTCAATGGAATCCAGCACATTGGCATCAATAGTACCAACATTCATGATAGTCATGGACATGCATGGCATGGACGTACATAGCTGTCAGTGGTATTAACTTACTTAGGCGCCACTTCAATGTCAATGGGCTGTAATGGTAAGTGGTCAAAAATCACAACCACCTATGTTTTCCTCTAATTTAAAATGAAGGGAAAATGCTTGCCATTAAAAATGAATAGAATTCCGGTCATTTTGATATTCAAACGGTGCCGGTCGGTCAAACGGTTTGGAGTCTCCAGTGCGCCGAAAAAATGTGGATAATAAGATTATGAAAAAAGAAAGAAAATTAAAGTTGAGGAATTTTACTAGCTGGGCCTGTGCCTTGCAAAGCCCCATCTGATAAAAAAAAAAAAAAATCACTTTTCACAAACAAAATAATAATTAACGGTTATCGGGCGGGCCGGCTCTACCAATGAGGTGTCACTTATTTTTTCAGGGAGTTAGCAACCCTACTTTTAAATCTCGCGAGAAATGACGAGACTATTGCAATTGGTTGGAAAGGCACGTTAACATTATGTTGCATCAACATGATCTAATCTAGCGACTCATTCATTGTTCATGTTTATGTATGGACTGCATGATTTAATCATGCTCACCTTGGAAACATAATGTGTTCTTGCTGAAAATGCACATTGTCTTTTACTAAACTTTACAACCTACCGGGGTCATTTTTTTGAGTGTACTGTCACCTCTGTTTCTGTCCAACATGCCTCCTATAGGAGGCAGAAGATGTTGACTGTCTCCCCCATTTGGTCAACCAAATGAAGCTTCTTGAAGCAATGAAGCTTTGCAACCAATTGGTTCAAAGCTTCTGTGTTGTTCATTTGGTCATATGATGCTGCTGTCAAATGAAGTGTTACCAGTTAATATCTTTTCATGTAAACATCATGTATACATTGAGGACAGCTGCGGCTTACAGTCCGGTGCGGCTTATCTATGAACAAATGCCGTTTTCGTGTCACATGTGGTGAGTGGCGCCTTATAGTCAGGTGCGCCTTATAGTGCGAAAATTACAGTGATAATTTTCTCCTTCAAACATTGCTTTCATCAAAGAATGCTCCCTTTGCAACAATTACAGCGTTGCAGACTTTTGGCATCCTAGCTGTTAATTTGTTGCGGTAATCTGGAGAAACTTCACTCTACGCTTCCAGAAGCACCTCCCACAAGTCGGATTGGCTTGATGGGCACTTCTTACGTACCATACGGTCGGTCAAGATGCTCCCACAACAGCTCGGGGGGGTAGAGATCAGATGACTGTGCTGGCCGTTCCGTTACAGATAGAATACCAGCTTCCTGCTTCTACCCTAAATAGCAAGGTCATAGGTTTAGTCTGGACATTGGTAGGGAATATATACCAGCATAACCATAAGCATGTACACTTATTGCTGAGGACGGGACATTAATGAGACCAACAGATTAGGTGAACTTGGTTCCGGGCAACATTTCTCATGTATATGAACCAAATTAATTGATAGGCTGAATCAGGACTCCCCCAAACTTTTTCTTGTGAGGACCACATAACTTTTCCCTTTTCTGATGAGGGGCCGGGTCAGTTTGTAACAGAAAAAGTGTGACGATTGCAGGAGTGCCTAAATGTAAAAAAATATTGTTTTTCAGAAAGCCACAATCAAATACCCCTTTCTGGATTCTTTACGGAACAAAAGTAAATATAATATAATATAATATAATATAATATAATATAATATAATATAATATAATATAATATAATATAATATAATATAATATAATATAATATAATATAATATAATATAATATAATATAATATAATAATAACACTATTAATTAAATAGATAATAACCAAATAACCCTCTTTGGGTTTTTCACAGAAAAAAGCCAGGAAATAAATAACACTGTTGAAAAAAAAAAAAAAAAAAAAAATCAGGGGGCCGGTACAAATGTGGAGGCGGGCCGGACCCCTGGGCGAAATGATTAATGCAAAATAAATCTGAAGTGACCAATTCTAACTACTATTAACTGCTAACCAATACTACAGTGTATCACAAAAATGAGTACACCCCTCGCATTTCTGCAGATGTTTAAGTGTATCTTTTCATGGGACAACACTGACCAAATGACAGTTTGACACATTGGAAAGTAGTCTGTGTGCAGCTTATATAATAGAGTTCATTTATTTTCCCCTCAAAATAACTCAAAATATAGTCCGCAAACAGTTAGCTGAAGACATGTCAACAAAGCACATGGATTACTGGAACCATGTCCTATGGTCTGATGAGACGGGCGGGCTTTCTTGTGTACTGTCTTCAGAGGAGGCTTTGTCCTGGGGTGACAGCCATGCACACAAATTTGATGTAGAGTGTGGCGTATGGTCTGAGCACTATCAGGCTGACCCCCCCACCTCTTCAATCTCTGCTGCAATGCTGACAGCATTCCTGTAACGAGTCACATGACATTTTGGAGGGAAAATGACAAGCAGTACTCAATTTGACATTTAGGGATGTACGTAGTTTCTATGCGGTGTATTCACTTTTGTTGCCAGGGGTTTGGATATTAATGGCTATAGTTTGAGATATTTTGAGGGGAAAATAAATGAACTCTATTATATAAGCTGCAGACAGACTACTTTTTATTGTGTCAAAGTGTCATTTTGTCAGTGTTGTCCCATGAAAAGATATACTTAAATATCTGCAGAAATGCGAGGGGTGTACTCACTTTTGTGAGACACAGTAACTTTTACATCTATTGGTTCAGGTGATACACTGTTCGAGTCAAAACTTTATTTTATAAAAACTACTGAAGAAACATTTTGAAAACTTCCAGGATAAATTTTATTAGCAAATTTCAATTGCAATATTTGAACATTACTTATAATTATATTAACATATACACAATAAATACAAACTTGTTAACAATAAGTGAAAAGGGGTCAATGTAAGTCTGAACATAATGAAGTCACTTGATAATGGTAGTGGTAATTCTATCCTTATAAGATATGGGAAGACAATGAAAGGACAGACAGAATGTAACGATTATATTCAAATTAATATATACAATATTAATATATGATTGTGCATGCATTTGTAAGTAAATTTAAAGCGACAGTTTATGGAGTTATGTGAGCAATTTACTATGAAATATGTAAAGCTATCAGACTTTTTTCAAGCAAATTAGGCTAATTTAATCTACTAAATGAACACCAATTGTTCTGTGTCAAGTGTTTTATTGTTAAAATTCGTGTCGTTTTGAACATAAGTGTATATATGTGTATTACAGCTTTACAAATTGCCAAAAGTGAAGGAAGTGAAAAGCTTCAAAAAGTACAATTGCCTTGTTTGCTGTCTGTCCTGATGAACAACTTTACCTTTTGCGAGGACAAAACATGTCATATTTATAATGTATAAAAATAAATTAATAAATAATTAAACTAAACTAAACAAAAACAAAACGACCGGTGACCAAATGGCAAACAAGACACCGGCGTCATAAAGTCGAAATTGCGTAAATCGAGTACGTCGTAAACCAGGGAGTACATTTTTGTGTATCTGTACTTCTTTTTACTTATCTACATTTTACAGCCTGTATCTGTTGTCGCCTGCGTTACACGTTACTTTTGTTTTCTTTTTTCTCATTGTGAATTGGTAGTTTAGTTTCGTTTTCATGCCTCCGTCGCAATCCATAAATCCCGTGCAACTATACCGTAACTGAGCACTAGAGGAAGCAACACGCAAGATTAGGCAGGTGAACAAGATATTGTTGATCTGTTTACAGTGCAGTCAGTGTTATTGCTTGCTTTTTCCATTCTGCACAGTTTTAAATAAAACTGAGAGGTCAATGAATGTTTTGGTGCTTTGAATATTGATTCAGATTTCTGTAGGCCTTTGTATATATAAATGTGTATGTATGCAATATATATATATATATATATATATATATATATATATATATATATATATATATTAGGGCTGTCAAAATTATCACGTTAACGGGCGTTAATTAATTTTTTAAATTAATCACGTTAAAATATTTGTCCAGTTAACGCACTAGGCCCGCTCAGACAGATTTAAATGTCAGTACAGTGAAAGGCCAACTTGTTAATTGTGTTTTATGGAGTTTTTCCGCCCTCTGCTGGCGCTTGGGTGTGACTTGCATATGTTATGTGACGTAATGTCGCCCTCTGCTGGCGATTCAGTGCAGCTGATTATTTGGGTTTCGGCGCGCTTTTTTGGCGTGATTATATGTCGACGCGAACTCACACTAATAGACAGTGCTATTCAGACCAGCTAACGTCCGCATCCAGTATTCAGTGCCAGTTCTCATAGCCCCATCACACTGTTTGTGTCTAATACATGCATCGCTTGTGAGTTATATTCCTCCTTTGTTTATATTCATGAGCATTAGATAGTTATTGATGATGTGTATTTGAATTTGTTCACATATATGGTGAAATGCAGTTACATTGTTAGATGCTTGTGAGCTAATTGGCTAGTGCTACTGCTCAAATGGACACGTGTGTGTACATTTTATGTTATTTTGTGATTTATGCAAGTTATTGACACATTGCCTTGTTATTTTCAGTTTTACAAAAATACAAGAAACGTGCTCCTGTCAAAAAGAGATGACTTCAGTAAAGCCCATGCTACTTTGCCACACCGTCTGATTTCTTTTTGGAACTTATGTTCGCTATCTGTCAATTTGTGTACTCACACACATTGAGGACAGAATAGGGCTACTAGTTTATTTTTTGATTGAAAATTTTACAAATTTTATTAAAACGAAAACATTAAGAGGCATTTTAATATAACATTTCTATAACTTGTACTAATATTCATCTTTTAAGAACTACAAGTCTTTCTATCCATGGATCACTTTAACAGAATGTTAATAATGTTAATGCCATCTTGTTGATTTATTGTTATAAAAAACAAATACAGTCCTTATGTACCGTATGTTGAATGTATATATCCATCTTGTCTTATCTTTCCATTCCAACAATAATTTACAGAAAAATATGGCATATTTTATAGATGGTTTGAATTGCGATTAATTGCGATTAATTACGATTAATTAATTTTTAAGCTGTAATTAACTCGATTAAAAATTTTAATCGTTTGACAGCCCTAATATATATATATATATATATATATATATATATATATATATATATATAGAGAGAGAGAGAGAGAGAGAGAGAGAGAGAGAGAGAGAGAGAGAGAGAGAGAGGTTGGACAAAATAATGGAAACACCTTTAAAAAATGAACCAAAACTCATTTAATAGGTCCGCCTTCTGCGGCAATTACAGCCTCAATTCTCTGAGGTATTGATTCATACAACTTGTGAACTTTTTTCCAAAGGATTTTAAAGTAATTCTTTAGTTAGATACCCTCTAAGTCTTTTAGAGACGATGGCGGTGGAAATCGACGTCTTAAATGAATCTCTAAAACTAACCATAAATGCTCAATAATGCTGAGGTCTGGGGATTTTGCCGACCATACAAGATGCTCAACTTTATTAGAATGTTCCTCTTGCCATTCTTTAACAACTATGTCCAATGATTATGATGTTAAAATGTTTGGTGTTTCCATTATTTTGTCCAACTCCTGTTTCCTGGCTGGCCTGGGAAGCCATTGATGCATTTGAAGATGCAACTGCCTTTGAAGTGACTGTGTTCTTTATTTGCCAGCATGCAAATGGCGATGATGGCGTGGCGCCTCCTATGGCCTTTTGTCCTAATGGGAGGTTTGAGCTGCGTGGCTCTGGAAATCCACCCGGAGGAGTCCCAGTACTACGCCGCCGAGGGCTCCGATGTCACAATGCCTTGCCAGTACAATGACACCCTGAACAGCTCGGGGCACATAATATGGCACTCCGCCCCTTTTGATGTCTCCCCACCGCTCATCATTAGGTTCGGTGACGGCCGGTTGCTCTCCGATCATTACGAACCGATGAAGGGCAGGGTCCGTTTCACGGCAAGCGATCCCCAAAATGGAGACGCTTCTATCACCATTAGCAACGTCAGTCGCTCAGACGCGATGACTTACAATTGCTCTGTGAAGTTACCTGATGTGAAGAAGATAATGACCCTGACGGTCATGAAGCCGCCAAGTCAACCGATATGCAACTTGCAAGGGGAATTCGCCCAAGGCAATAACGTGACGCTTACATGCTTGTCTTTCCATGGTGAATCCCCTCTGACGTACACCTGGGCCAAGATCAGCGGAAACCAGGTCCTCCCCGCCAATGCCGTGGTGGACTCCGTAAGAGGCACCATGCGCGTAGATAATATCATCGAGCAGGACTGTGGAAGCTATCGCTGCACAGTGGGGAGCTTGGTCGGAAGCAAAAGCTGTGAGCTCGTCCTCCCCTGCCCGGACGTGCAAGAAGCCCACATGTCCTCCGCGCTGCTGATTACCATCTCCATCACGGTGGTCCTCGTCATCCTTGCTGGTTCCATCATCACCACTGGCTGCTTGTGGTGGTTCAGAAAGAAGACAGGGCAGTATAACTTCAGTGATGAGCCACCTCCTTCCCGATGGATTCCAAAAAAAAAAGAGATTCTGCCGTCTTTGCACTACGAGGTGAGAAACATGCACATCAGACAGAACATTCACATAAATAGCAGGGGTACAACAGTACACACAAGTCACGGTTTGGTATAACGGGAAAACCAAAAAGTATTTTGTTGTTTTTTAATCACAGTATTTCAAAGTTAAAAGAGTTTTCTATTAGCTAAACCTAAAAAATCGTCTTTTTTTTAAAGTGCAAAATAAATAGAAGAAAACATCAAACTTGTGAATTTTTGTTTTTATGGTTCTAACGTTCTTTAATTAAGTTAATGTGCAAAAATCCAAAAAAAACAACAACATTTTATTGGATTGACTGAGGTCAGCTGGCACATTTTGTAACTTTTTTTCTATGAAAATAAAACACTACCATTTTCAATGTTGTTCAATGTTCAACACATATTAAACCATTTCCAGCTGACCTACACACCGACATATACTGTATACGTATATACGTGTATATATATATATATACAGTGCCTTGCAAAATTATTCGGCCCCCTTGAATCTTGCAACCTTTCGCCACATTTCAGGCTTCAAACATAAAGATATGAAATTTAATTTTTTTGTCAAGAATCAACAACAAGTGGGACACAATCGTGAAGTGGAACAACATTTATTGGATAATTTAAACTTTTTTAACAAATAAAAAACTGAAAAGTGGGGCGTGCAATATTATTCGGCCCCTTTACTTTCAGTGCAGCAAACTCACTCCAGAAGCTCAGTGAGGATCTCTGAATGATCCAATGTTGTCCTAAATGACCGATGATGATAAATAGAATCCACCTGTGTGTAATCAAGTCTCCGTATAAATGCACCTGCTCTGTGATAGTCTCAGGGTTCTGTTTAAAGTGCAGAGAGCATTATGAAAACCAAGGAACACACCAGGCAGGTCCGAGATACTGTTGTGGAGAAGTTTAAAGCCGGATTTGGATACAAAAAGATTTCCCAAGCTTTAAACATCTCAAGGAGCACTGTGCAAGCCATCATATTGAAATGGAAGGAGCATCAGACCACTGCAAATCTCCCAAGACCCGGCCGTCCTTCCAAATTTTCTTCTCAAACAAGGAGAAAACTGATCAGAGATGCAGCCAAGAGGCCCATGATCACTCACGATGAACTGCAGAGATCTACAGCTGAGGTGGGAGAGTCTGTCCATAGGACAACAATCAGTCGTACACTGCACAAATCTGGCCTTTATGGAAGAGTGGCAAGAAGAAAGCCATTTCTCAAAGATATCCATAAAAAGTCTCGTTTAAAGTTTGCCACAAGCCACCTGGGAGACACACCAAACATGTGGAAGAAGGTGCTCGGGTCAGATGAAACCAAAATTGAACTTTTTGGCCACAATGCAAAACGATATGTTTGGCGTAAAAGCAACACAGCTCATCACCCTGAACACACCATCCCCACTGTCAAACATGGTGTTGGCAGCATCATGGTTTGGGCCTGCTTTTCTTCAGCAGGGACAGGGAAGATGGTTAAAATTGACGGGAAGATGGATGCAGCCAAATACAGGAACATTCTGGAAGAAAACCTGTTGGTATCTGCACAAGACCTGAGACTGGGACGGAGATTTATCTTCCAACAGGACAATGATCCAAAACATAAAGCCAAATCTACAATGGAATGGTTAAAAAATAAACGTATCCAGGTGTTAGAATGGCCAAGTCAAAGTCCAGACCTGAATCCAATCGAGAATCTGTGGAAAGAGCTGAAGACTGCTGTTCACAAACACTCTCCATCCAACCTCACTGAGCTCGAGCTGTTTTGCAAGGAAGAATGGGCAAGAATGTCAGTCTCTCGATGTGCAAAACTGATAGAAACATACCCCAAGCGACTTGCAGCTGTAATTGGAGCAAAAAGTGGCGCTACAAAGTATTAACGCAAGGGGGCCGAATATTACTGCACGCCCCACTTTTCAGTTTTTTATTTGTTAAAAAAGTTTAAATTATCCAATAATTTTGTTCCACTTCACGATTGTGTCCCACTTGTTGTTGATTCTTGACAAAAAATTAAAATTTTATATCTTTATGTTTGAAGCCTGAAATGTGGCGAAAGGTTGCAAGGTTCAAGGGGGCCGAATACATACATACAAAAAAAATTGTTGTACTTTGGGGGAAAATGTGAAAAAAGATGTCTTGTGATATGTATCTCTTTCCAATGCTACATTGAACACACACACAAATGGGGGGGGGGTCGCTAATTTGTCGTTTTTCACTTATCGCAACAGGTTCTGGTCCCCATTTCCTGCGAAAAAGAAAACAGAGGGATCACTGTATATATACATACTGTTAGCATTAGCCAAATTCTAACCCAAATGCTATGCTAATGCTATGAGTTACATTTAGAGTGTGATGATCACTCAGCAGAGTCAGCACATACCTATAAAAGCCAAAGCAACATTGCATATTCTCTCTGGCTAAACAAATCTTAATCTTAAATCTTAATCTGAAGCTAACTAAAATTAAAAATGTCGTGCAATGTGAATGTGTGACGGAAACTATGACGCATTTTCGTCTCGTTGTAGTCTCATCAGACAAAAACTGGGATTTGTCTTACGTTTTAGTCTCCCAAGACACATTTTTAACTCGTTATCATGTCATCATCATGAAAAAATTGTTCTTTGACAATTTATTTTTGTTTTAGTCATCGTTGACTAAAAAAGCACTGATTCTCACTCAGTGTTTCAATAACTTCAGCTAGGGCTAAAGTAAAATAAACCTTCCCTGATTTGAAATTATAAAATAAATGCACTTTAAATAGTGTTAGTAATCCTGCAATTGATAGTTCCTAGCCTGTACTGTCGCACTTACCCGTGATTCCACATCGAGTGACGGTACGGGATGACTACAAATACTATTACACTCTTAATAACTATTCTAAATAATGACCTCCTCTCTGTTGCACAGGCCAAAGACCAGACCGTCACCTTGACTGCTTGCCGCATGCTTCAAGACTGAAGAGTGAGTTTTTCAAATGTAGAAAATTAAATATTCCGGATAAATTGAATAATTTGATGGTTGTCAATAAACTTGTTTGAACTTTGGGTCACATCCTATTCATTTGGGGGCATTTCGCAGTTGCTACCAGTTAATTATTCTCACTGAAATGTAAGTTAAAATACAGCGTATCCCAAAAGCGCTTACATTCCTAGCATTTCTGCATATATTTAAGTATATCTTTTCATGGGACAATGACAAAATGACACTTTGACACATTGAAAAGTAGTCTGTGTGCATCTTATATAATATAGTTAATTTATTTTCCCCTCAAAATAACTCAACATATAACCATTAATATCTCCACCCCTGGCAACAAAAGTGAGTACTCTCCTATGAAAAAACGTACATCCCCAAATGTCCAAATTGAGTACTGCTTGTCATTTTCCCTCCAAAATCTCATGTGACCTGTTACAGGAGTGCTGTCAGCATTGCTGCAGAGATTGAAGAGGTGGGGGGTCAGCCTGTTAGTGCTCAGACCATACGCCGCACTCTACATCAAATTGGTGCGCATGGCTGTCACCCCAGGAAGAAGCCTCTTCTGAAGACGGTACACACAAAACCCCGCAGTTTGCTGAAGACATGTCAACAAAGCACATGGATTACTGGTACCATGTCCTATAGACCCTACCCACGTGACGTCACAACTCCTTCCTCCTGACTGGTGCCGCCCACTTGTCCGTCAACACATCATGTTTACCTGTTACGGCTACGTACATTCCTCCTATTTACGACGTGTTTTTCTGCTCGTTAACATTAATAATCAAAATGGTGAAGGCGTGTGTGGCGGTCGGTTGCAATAACAGAGAAGATAGACGGAGAAGACGGAGAGACTTGAAGTTCTACCGGATTCCGAGAGACCCGGAGAGAGGAGAGCGAGATGGGCTGCTGCAATTCGACGAGAAAACTGGGCTCCAAACGATTACCACAGATTATGTAGTAGTCATTTTATATCTGGTAAGATGCATTTAATATATATTTAGAGGGTTTTGGGCTGACAACCACAATTGAGATTATTGCTAGGCTAATCGCCGACAACATACACGTATGTATGTAGTGAGAGTGCTATCGCTAAACCATATAAACATTAAAAGCCCTAACTCCATTGACAAACGACATGAAATACATTAGACTTGACAGTGGATGTTAGCAATAACAAAAGATTTTGAATTGAAAATTTCGTAACTCACCTTTCCAAGCACAAGATAGATTCCTGCCGAATTTTCGTGGACGAGGACCTGTTTCACCCAACCAGCAACAAAGTATTTATAAGCCTCCAAGCTCTTAAAAGTTTTTCAAACTTTCGTGAGAATAGGCTGATTTTGTGTGGACAAGATAGTTGTAAATATCAGCGTAGCAGATGTCAGGTTGACAGGGCGAAGACAGTGGGTCGAAAAACATCGATTTGGGCATCAAATATGGATCTGGCGACTGTATAGAACGAAGCTTTTCCACATAACGCCTTTTATGCAACACATCCATTGAGTTTACGGCATCCGAAAGCACCGGGTCTTCCATGAAATGCATTTTAAATTCCTCGATCAATTGAAACCACTGCTAATACAGAGACAAAATGACGGACAAGGGGGCGGAACCATACACCGAGCACGTGGTTTTGTGACTTCGGTGGGTAGGGTCTATAGTCTGATGAGACGGGCAGGCTTTCATGTGTACCGTCTTCAGAAGAGGCTTTCCCCTGGGGTGACAGCCATGCACACCAATTTTATGTAGAGTGCGGCGTATGGTCTGAGCACTAACAGGCTGACCCCCCACCTCTTCAATCTCTGCAGCAATGCTGACAGCACTCCTGTAACAGGTCACATGAGATTTTGGAGGGAAAATGACAAGCAGTACTCAAATTGGACATTTAGGGATGTACGCAATTCCCATGCGGTGTAATCACTTTTGTTGCGAGGGGTTTAGATATAAATGGCTATATTTTGAGTTATTTTGAGGGGAAAATAAATGAACTCTATTATATGAGCTGCACACAGACTACTTTTCTTTGTGTCAAAGTGTCATTTTGTCAGTGTTGTCCCATGAAAAGAAATACTTAAATATCTGCAGAAAAGCAAGGGGTGTACTCACTTTTGTGATACACTGTAGTATTGGTTAGTAGTTAGTAGTAGTAGGTATAAGTCACTTCAGATTTATTTTGCATGAATTATTTTGCCCAGTGGTCCCCAAACTACGGCCCGCGGGCCGGATACGGGCCGCCTCCACATTTGGACCGGCCCCCTGAATTTTTTTGGGCTGCTTGATTTGTCTAGCAGAGAAAATAACTCCCCTTAAAAACAACTGTTTTCTTTGCAAATATTCTTAATGTATGCCAAATAGTTTTTACAAGAAAAAATTCAAATCATAATGAAATCAATTTTTATAAGGATTACGACGCAAATTTTAAGTACTTTCTGAAAACAATCGGGCTGGAATGAATTCAATTTTGAAATTAAATCAGCATCCCCGATAGCAGGTGACTGTGCTTTGGATATGGCGTCAGCTCGCTAGATTCACATAACAATCATGCCCGCTAAACGTCAGTGTGCCAGATGCGGCCGGGATCATCAAGCCGACAGTCCAAATGATAGGTTACGCACAGTTTCGGCCGGACCGTGCAGACTGCACGTGCTCAACATCAAAACATTTTAACGGTCGACGAGTGACATCACAACTTCGCGCACCCTGAAGACACTAAACAGGACAACACGCAGGATTCAAGACACAGCATCTCGGCGGACTGCAAATTTTGATGGTAAGTGCTTTATTCAAAGTCCTAATCGCGTTTTGTCACTTCTTGACTGTTAAACAAGTTATTCAATCAAGCGTTAACAAAATAGCCAGTGTATTTAAGTTACCTGCCATGTCTCCAAGTCATTCCGATTTTGTTGCAGAACAACATATGGAGGAAGAAAGCATTCACTCTGTGTTGCTGTCAATGTTTCAATGTTGGAAGCCCTTAGGGCCCCTGCCCCCTGAGCCAAGCTCTTCCTCCTTGTGTTTGTGTACACTGCTGGCCAAAAGTATTGGCACACCTGCAATTCTGTCAGATAATGCACAATTTCTCCCAGAAAATGATGGCAATTACAAATGCTTTGGTAGTAATTTCTTCATTTATTTTGCTTGCGATGAAAAAACACAAAAGAGAGAGAAAAAAACAACTCCAAAAATGGGCTGGACAAAAGTATTGGCACCCTCAGCCTAATACTTAATAGCACAACCTTTGGACAAAATAACGGCGAACAATCCGGTATCCATCAAGGAGTTTCTTACAATGCTCTGCTGGAATTTTAGACAATTCTTCTTATAGCCAACTGCCATTTTCAGATCTATCCTCAGGTGTTTTAGAAGATTCAGGTTTGGACTCATTGCTGGCCATTTTAGAAGTCTGCAGTGCTTTCTCTCAAACCATTTTCTTATGCTTTTTGACGTGTGCTTTTGGTCATTGTCCTGCTGGATGACCAATGACCTCTGAGGGAGACCCAGCTTTCTCACAGTGGGCCCTACATCATGCTGAAAAATCTCTTGGTAGTCTTCAGACTTCATACTGCCATGCAAACGGTCAAGCAGTCCAGTGCCAAAGGCAGCAAGGCAACCCCAAAACATCAGAAAACTTCCGCCATGTTTGACTGTGGGGACCGTGTTCTTTTCTGTGAAGGTTTCGTTTTTTTCCTGTAAACTGTATGTTTGATGCCTTCTCCCAAAAGCTCTACTTTTGTCTCATCTGACCAGAGAACATTCTTCCAAAAATGTTTCGGCTTTCTCAGGTAAGTTTTGGCAAACTCCAGTCTGACTTTTTTTATGTCTCTGCATCAGAAGTGGGGTCTTCCTGGGAATCCCTATGCTAGAGTCCCTTTTCATTCAGACGCCGACGGATAGTACGGGTTGACACTGTTGTACCCTCGGACTTCAGGACAGCTTGAACTTGTTTGGATATTAGTCGAGGTTCTTTATCCACCATCTGCACAATCTTTCGTTGAAATCTTTAGTCAATTTTTCTTTTCAGTCCACATCTAGGGAGGTTAGCCACAGTGCCATGGGCTTTACACTTACTGATGACACTGCCGCGGTAGACACAGGAACATTCGGGTCTTTGGAGATGGACTTTTAACCTTGAGATTGCCCATGCTTCCTCACAATTTTGCTTCTCAAGTCCACAGACAGTTCTTTGGTCTTCTTTCCTTTCTCCATGCTCAATGTGGTACACACAAAGACACAGGACAGAGGCTGAGTCAACTTTAGTGTTATTTAGTTATTGCCACCACGAGTTATGTGCCACAGGTAAGTACCAGGTGCTGTTAATTACCCAAATTTGAGAAGCATCACATGATTTTTCAAAGGGTGCCAATACATTTGTCTGGTCCATTTTTGGAGTTTTGTGTAAAATTATCATGATTTATTTTTTTCCCCCATTCTCTTTTGTGTTTTTTCATTGCAAGCAAAGTAAATGAAAATATTACAACCAAAGCATTTGTAATTGCAATCATCTTCTGGGAGTTATTCAGCATTATCTGACACAATTGCAGGGCCGCCAATATTTTTGGCCAGCAGTGTATGTGTGTCACTGCCTTGACTGCAGGATTGTACAGATGGATGACCCTGGGACCAGGTGCAGGTGATCTTCAGCAGCTTACGTAAATCGGTCCTTGGCCTCAAATCATCGCCAGATCAACTCAACTACACAAGTTGGTGAGGCCAGCTTGCAGCTAACAAAGAATCTTGTAATCCTTATACTGAGCTTTTTTTTGTCCCCCCCCCCCCACCCCAGATCCTGTACTGCTTGCCTGTCCGTTCACCTGTTCTATCACCAAATTGCCAACCGGATTCTTCAGACACTTTCTGCAACTCCCTCTCATCGTCAATTAACTGCCACTCCCTCTCATCCTCAATCAACTCTTGTTACCACTGCCAGTTTGCCCCAGTTTGCCTCAGTTTGCCTCGTAACTCCAGAACCTTAAACCAGAAGTTCAGAATTTTTGACAGTAGACTTAATCTTCGAGTAAGCGGGGGTTTAATTAGTTGGTGGAGTTGATTTCAACAAATTATGTGCTGTTTGTAATTTATTTGTTAGTTTCAGGGCTCCAGAGTGGCTAAGCTAGCATGAGTCAATGGTCCCTTCCGAGCATGCCAATAAAAAAAACGATACAGATGGACGAACAGATCCAACATAGTGAAATAAATTCAAAATGCTTGAAAATTGTTTCAAAACACTCATGTGGCCGAAACAATTGTCGCAACAAACTGCCGTAATTCATTTCATTCTTCAGGACTTTTTTTTTTTTTTTTTTTTTAATGCTTAATACGACCACAATAAAACTGAAATTATAAGTGAAAAAAAACGATGTGCTATCACTCCGCTCTGCTCCTCTGCAAAGCTGCTGGTTTAAAAATGTTGCTGTTCACAGTGCAATTATTGACATGTAAAGGTAAGTTTTAATAACTTTACCCTGAAAACATAGCCAACACTATTGATTGAATGGGTCATCGATGATTTTCATGTGTGCACATGTTGTTTTTTAATGGCTTGCTAACTTAGCCCAATTGAATCGCGCTAGCTTAGCCATTCCAGAGCACTGAAACTAACAAACTACACGGAATTGGTTGAAATCAACTCCACCGACTCGTTAAACCCTAGCTAACTCTAAGATTAAGCCTGATGTCAAAAATTCTGAACTTCCCCTTTATCAAATACAGTCTGTTGTTTACAGTCTTATAATGGGTCATCTTTAATGTGGAGTTTCTTGTTCCAATTTGTGAAAAAAATGTTGTAATGTTATGGTACATTAACATGTTAGCATTAATAAACAGCATGAAAAAGAAGAGTTGTCATTATTGCTTTTAAAAGACAATGTTAATTTGCCATGTAAAGACATTACAGTATGATACATTGAACAAAAAGGACCCCACATTTAATATTGAAAACTGTTTTGATACAAATCTGGCCCTGTGCTGGTCCAGATTAGGTAACATTTGTGACATATCCAGGCCATGCATTAATGTGGTTTCTGCTACTTTCGACTAGTTCTGGCCCAAAATTGTTTGCTTATTTGGCGAGTGAATCCATACTGAGTTCGGCCCATTCTTCAAAATTCTCAAAAAGGCACTGGGGTGGATCCTTTTTATGAAATTGGACCAACATTTTCAGTTCAACTGTCCCATGTCCGCTCGAGTTATATTTTGCTATCTGGGTTGCAATAATGGTGGGGGGATGGGATGGAGCCGCGGGGACGCGCACATTTTCTGCTTAAAACTTTTAAGTTTAAAACAAACCCAAATAACATTTAAATATGAAAGATGAATATGTAACGACAATTTAAGTGCCAATTTTAAATAAATTATAGCGGTCAGTAGAATAGAATGGATTTCAAAACACTTATCTACAGGCATATGCCTATATCCAATATATGGCTAGGTATGGCACTACAGTAATATACAAGTAATGTAAATTGTAAATAACAACTAGCAAGGCGAAAATAACACCTGTCATTTTTCATCATTCATAATAGCTTTGAAAAGTCCCTATTATTCAAATCAGTAAGTTACCTTAATTAAACGTCAGTGTCCTTGAAATTAGTTCCACCGTGTTGTCAGCTTCAAGACAAGACTTAAGCAGAAATGTAAAAGTTAATGTGCGTTTAAGAGCCCTGGCAGACAGACATCTTGCAAAAAGCAAGCATGGCCTTGCTTACATTGCAACATTAGGTATGGTGTGCACTAAAACGGCAAAAAAGTCTCGAAGAACTTCCTCGACGAAATACTGCATTCACTTTTTGCCAAACAATGAGTGCAGTTGAGTGGAAGAAGAGATGGCAGGGCTGCCAGCGCTGGAGGGTCAATTACGTGGATGAAGCCAAAAATTTGGAAGAAATCTCAGGAACCCTTCGCCTATCGGTACATTTTCAACACAGGTTAAACAAAACTCGCATTGATGTGCACTAAGAGCTTGGAGCTTTTTATTGTCTTTCTTGACTCCATTATGACTTGTGCTGCTCCACTTCACCATGCAATTGCATTTAAAAGAAATCCCCAAACTTTCGAACATAATAACCCTTTTTGGGGAAAATATAATTCAATATTTCTATTGTCTAATTTTGAAATATCTTTAAATAAAATTTTCAATGCAAATTTTATGAAGAAGTACATATTTACATTCATGAAATATTCAAACAAACAAAATCAGCTAGAAAATACAATCCCAAGGTGTCATGAAATGGACTTGCGACGAGGACGAGATATAGGAACAAGCTCTTTATTAGCATCCACCCAGTAACTGCGTACATTCAACAACTCGTATTTCCTCATACGTCACATCACAATATGCTTTGCAACGGCAAGCTAGATGGAACACTAAACCATTCTCATCACATCTCCCCCCTAACAAATGTGAAGGTAATACTGTTAAATTGTCTTTTTTTCCAACTGAAATAAAGTCACTTGCATCAGAAACATTTTTTTTTTTTTTTTCATTAAACATCAGAAACATCAGACATCCTCGGGGTAGACTACCCTCCGTCTGAAAAGGGATTATTCTGCCCTTAAATCTTCAAAACATTTTTTTCCTTTAGATACTATTATTATCATCAAGCATGCAAATATAAACTTTACTGAACCAATTAACTTAAGCATTTAGGTGAAACTGTCACTCAGTCTTGGTACCTGAGAGGCAACCTTACTTCACGACCCCTTGCTGTCTTCTTCACGGGTCTTCTCGGTGAAGTAGGCTCAGGTGTTGGCTGTTGAACAGGTAGTGGCGACGCCTGGCTCTCCGATGGCTCCGGTGGACTGGCTGGTTCCATCTTTGGAGAACTGTTGACCCGATGTGGCGAACCGATTCTGGCTCTGGACTGTCGTCGTTCCTCCTTAGTGATGGCTAGTCCTGGAACCACCTGAAGATGTCGTCGGTTGCGTCGTAACACTGCTCCATCTGCTGTCTCTACTTGGTAGGATCTCGGCTCAGCTGTCTTCTCAACAACTTTGGCAGGTGTTTTCCATCCTTTCTCTCCGTCGATCTTGACTCTGACGTTTTGACCCGGAAGTAGGTCAAGAAGTCGACGTGCACCATGACGTCTGTTGTAGAAATATTGATAACGTTCTTTTGCAGAAGCATCTTTCTGGCGGACCAGGTTGCGGTCGACAGGACGTGGCAACAAAACCTCTTCCCGCACGGGAAGTGTAGTCCGAATTTGCCGTCCTAACATGAGTTGGGCTGGACTTGCACCGGTCGCGGAAATCGGAGTTGCTCAATAGCACATTAGGGCAAGGCAAGGATCGGGTTGTTGTAATATTCGTTTTGCTGTTTGAACCGCCCTTTCCGCTGCCCCGTTGGCCTGTGGGTAATGAGGACTAGAAGTCACATGGGAAAACCCATACTGCTGCTTGAAGTCCTGAAACTCCGCTGATGTGAATTGCGTTGCATTGTCGCTGACCAGTTCTAATGGAATGCCCCATCTCACAAACATGTTCTTCATTTTGCCTAAGACTTGCTTACTTGTTGTTGAAATGAGAGGAGCAATTTCAATGTCTCTGGAATAATAATCCACAACGACAAGAAAGTTCTTTCCATCCAGCTCAAACAAGTCCGCCGCAATTCTCTGCCATGGACCTGCTGGCAGGGAAGTTGTCTTAAGTGGCTCTCATTTCTGTGTCGGCTTGTGCTCAATACAGAAGTTGCATGAAGTCACTTTCTTTGTAATTTGTGTTCCTATCCCAGGCCACCAGACCGTTGTTCTAGCCCGCTCCCGACACTTGGTCAACCCTTGGTGTCCTTCGTGGAGTTGGTCTAGAATACCAGATCTGAGCTCTGTGGGAATCACAATTCGGTCTTGGTACATCACAAGTCCATCAATTTCTGAAAGATGGGCTCTCGCTGTATGGAATGCCCACAACGGTGAAGATGCTTCCATTTTATTTGGCCATCAATTCCTAATGTGCGAGATTACGTTTTGCAGTTCACCATCATTTTGTGTAGCTCTACTGATTTCTTCCATTTTAGCTGATTTAATCGGCTTACTTTTCAGAATTGCATTCACGTAAACCTTAACGTCTCGGTCCATGTCCGACTCGTCTTTTCCCGTTAATGGGTGTCTCGACAACGCATCCGCCACTGCCAGTTGCTTGCCCGGGACATGTTCGGCTGTAACATCAAATCTCCTGAGGCGCATTAACAGTCTTTGGCATCTCAGGGGTGCTTTATCGAGGTCATAGGTATTTATCAGCGGCACTAAAGGCTTATGGTCCGTTTGTAGGCGGACGGAACCCATGCCCTGAATTTACCTGGCGAAGCGTTCACACGCCCAAACAGACGCCAAACACTCCTTCTCGATTTGTGCATATCTTTTCTCTGCCTCATTTAGTGTGCGCTAACAAAAGGCAACTGGTCGCAACTCACCTTCATGGTCTTGTAGTAGTGCCGCTCCCAGCCCATAGCTGCTCGCGTCCGCACTGACCACAGTCTGTCGGCTGGCATCGTAGAAACATAATGCCGGTGCTGTTGCCGGTGTTAAATGTGGGGTCCATTTTGTTCAATGTATCATACTGTAATGTCTTTATATGGGAAATTAACATTGTCTATTAAAAGCAATAATGACAACACTTTTTTTTCATGCTGTTTATTAATGCTAACATATTAATGTACCATAACATTACAACATTGTTTTTACAAATTGGAACGAGCAACTCCACATTAAAGATGACCCATTATTAGACTATACACAACAGATTGTATTTGTTAAAGGGGAAGTTCAAAATTTTTGACATCAGGCTTAAAGGGTATGACAACACCTGGGGAAATGCTAATATTCCATTATCTATCCATCAACGCATGCCTTTTGAATTCATATCATGCCACTTCGTGTAATTACACACATCGCAACACCAAGAAAATGATAGAAATTAGGTCGATTGTCAAGCTAAAAGGACCCGCCCCCGAGATGCCGGAAATCTAGCATATTGTGTGTGTGACGTCACTTTCGGGAAACAGCTGGCTCAGTGCTTAGTACTGAATGGCGGCGACGATGGCGGACAATTTTGTTTCTATTTGCAGCGACGAATCCGACGTAACAAACATTCTTCTAATGGTGACGAGGAGAGTTATGAACCTTTCTTTGGTGTTTTGGGTTATCAATTTGAGCCCAAACGAAAGCCAATGCAGCCTAATGAAAGGATCATTGAGGGGAGCAATCACACTGATGAAACCCCGACAACAGTTCGTGTGGAAAACACCAAATGGTATGTTTTGCATTTCTTTTTGTGAAGCTGATACACCGTGACCGCAAAATAAAGTAATGTATTGAATAATTATCATTTAATATGCTATCATCGGTTTCGCTCTGCCAACCGACACAAATATGAATGGGATTAGAGCAGGGGTCCCCAACCTTTTTTGCACCATGGACCGGTGTGATTTGGGTCTTTTTTTCACGGACCAGTGTCCCACTTTTATATTCAGTTGGACTCTCAATGTTATCCAATGGTGCTAAAAAACTATTTACATCACACACATACATGTGCAACACGGAAATGGCGTAAATTAACGCTTCACGACACGGCGAAGTCGTTAAGTGAGAGGGCTACGTGCAGTTGTTGTGTGCGCCAAACATGGCAAACGTAAGTTAATATTCCTGTCTTTAAAGAAAGTTTGTAGTGTGTACTTAGGAATCGCTGCATTCGCGGTCCTTTTTAACGTTACGCGCATGCCAACTTTGTCAGAACACCGGAAATGTGCAGCAGAAAAATACAGCAAATATAAAATAGCATTTGTTTTTAGCCCCGTCATGTTAAGTGCAGGGAAAAAAATACAACTCACCCGCTGAATCAGTGGGAGGGCTGAGTTTGTTTCGTTGAGACGAGATGGTCCCGAGATGGGAGAGTGAGAGAAGCTAGCATCACAAATACACGATGTTGGAAATTGTAGCACAGTTTTCAGCTTGCTCCTAGCGATGTCGGGATATTCCGAAATGACTTTAATCCAGAACTTCGGTAGAGTTGTTGTCTCAAATGTACGTTTAAGTTGCCATGATTTGCGATCTCTACAAGCTGATATTCCTGTTCCACAGACATGCTCGAATCACTCGATTTATTCACATACGGGTCACGAATTCACTCCTTCGCAGTTCGTGGGTCTTTAGTGATTGGGAAGTAGCATAAATTTTGTTTTCTTTGAGGTTGTAGGCACATCTTCTGGCTCATCAGGTTCCCGTTTCCCTGTAAAATTGCAAAATTAGCCCTCTTAGCACTGACGAACTTTACTCATTGTCTGCGTAGTCCAGCTCTTTTTCTCGCATTCGGCAACTCATGGGTACTACATTGCGACAAATGGCTATTTGTAAACCACATAGCATGATAGGTTTGAACCATTTTAGCGATTTTTTGATAAAACAGGAACGCAACTCTCTCGTTGATAAACAACGATGGCACCTGCCTCGACCTTTTGTTTCCTTGTTATGACGTCTCCGCCCCATTCGGCTGTTTCCGGAACACTTTTGGAAATGTTCTTCATTTTCGATCTATTTTCGATAATTGCTCATTAATGTGATTGATTTTTTTGTTAACTTTATCAATATTTGTTATCTTGGCACATAACGGTTCTATTGATGTCTCACACCCCCTTTGCGTTTTCATACCCTTTAATCTTGGAGTTAGCTAAGGTTTAATTAGTTAGTGGAGTTGATTTCCACCAATTCTGTGTAGTTTGTTAGTTATTTGTTAGTTTCAGTGCTCTGGAATGGCTAAGCTAGCGCGATTCAATTGGGCTAAGTTAGCAAGCTATTAAAAAAACAACATATACACACATGAAAACCATCGATGACCCATTCAATCAATACTGTTGGCTATGTTTTCCGGATAAAGTTATTAAAACTTACCTTTACGTGTCAATAATTGCAGTGTGAACAGCAACATTTTTGAACCAGCAGCTCTGCAGAGGAGCAGAGCGGAGTGATATCACATTTGTTTTTTTTCACGTATATTTTCAGTTATTTTATGGTCGTATTAAGCATTAAAAAAAAAAAAAAAAAAAAGTCCTAAAGAATTAAATGAATTACGGCAGTTTGTTGTGACAATTGTTTTGGCCGCATGGGTGTTTTGGAACAATTTTCAAGCATTTTGAATTTATTTCACTATGTTGGATCTGTTCGTCCATCTGTATCGTTTTTTTTTATTGGCATGCTAGGAAGGGACCATTGACTCGCGCTAGCTTAGCCACTTGGGAGCCCTGAAACTAACAAATAACTTACAAACTGTAATTACACGTAATTTGTTGAAATCATTTCCACCAACTAATTAAACCCCCGCTTACTCTAAGATTAAGTCTACTGCCAAAAATTCTGAACTTCCGCTTTAAGGTTCTGGAGTAATGAGGCAAACTGGGGCAAACTGGCAGTGATAACAAGCGTTGATTGACGATGAGAGGGAGTGGCAGATAGCGTCTGAAGAATCCGGTGGGCAATCTAGTGATAGAATAGGTGAACAGACAGGCAAGCAGTACAGGATCTAGGGGGGGACAAAATAGCTCAGTATAAGGATTTCAAGATTCTTCGTTAGCTGAAAGCTGGCCTCACCAACTTGTGTAGTTGAGTTGTTGCTCTGGCGATGATTTGAGGCCAAGGACAGATTTAGGTAAGCTGCTGAAGATCACCTGCACCTGCTCCCAGGGTCACCAATCCGTACAATTCTGCAGTCAAGGCAGTGACACACATACACTGCTGGCCAAAAATTTTGGCAGCCCTGCAATTCTGTCAGATAAGGCTGAATTTCTCCCAGATGATGATTGCAATTACAAATGCTTTGGTAGTAATATCTTCATTTACTTTGCTTGCAATGAAAAAACACAAAAGAGAATGGGGAAAAAAATTAAATCATGATAATTTTACTCAAAACTCCAAAAATGGGCCGGACAAAAGTATTGGCACCCTTTGAAAAATCATGCGATGCTTCTCTAATTCGTGTAATTAACAGCAGCTGTTACTTACCTGTGGCACATAACTCGTGGTGGCAATAACTAAATCACACTTGCAGCCATTTAAACTGGATTTAAGTTGACTCAGCCTCTGTCCTGTGTCCTTGTGTGTACCACATTGAGCATGGAGAAAAGAAAGAAGACCAAAGAACTGTCTGAGGACTTGGGAAGCAAAATTTTGGGGAAGCATGGGCAATCTCAAGGCTACAAGTCCATCTCCAAAGACCTGAATGTTCCTGTGTCTACCGTGCGCGGTGTAAGTGTAAAGCCCATGGCACTGTGGCTAAGCTCCCTAGATGTGGACGGGAAAAAAATTGACTAGAGATTTCAACGAAAGATTGTGCGGATGGTGGATAAAGAACCTCGAATAACATCCAAACATGTTCAAGCGGTCCTCAAGTCCGAGGGTACAACAATGTCAACCCGTACTATCCGTCGGCGTCTGAATGAAAAGGGACTCTAGGGTAGATTACCCTGAAAGACCCCACTTCTGACCCAGAGACATATAAAAAGCCAGACTGGAGTTTTCCAAAACTGAGAAAGCCAAAACAGTTTTGGAAGAATGATCTCTGGTCAGATGAGACAAAAGTAGAGCTTTTGGAAGAAGGCATCAACATAGAGTTTACAGGAAAAAAACAAGGCCTTCAAAGAAAAGAACACGGTCCCCACCACAGTCAAACATGGCGAAAGTTTCCTGATCTTTTGGGGTTGCCTTGCTGCCTCTGGCACTGGACTGCTTGACCGTGTGCATGACATTATGAAGTCTAAAGACTACCAAGAAATTTTGCAGCATGATGTAGGGCCCACTGTGAGAAAGCTGGGTCTGCCTCAGAGGTCATGGGACATCCAGCAGGACAATGACCCAAAGCACACGTCAAAAAGCATAAGAAAATGGTTTGAGAGAAAGCACTGCAGACTTCTAAAATGGCCAGCAACGAGTCCAAACCCGAATCTTATAGAACACCTATGGATAGATCTGAAAATGGCAGTTTGGATAAGGCACCCTTCGTCCAAAGGTCGTGCTATCAAGTATTAGGCTGAGGGTGCTTATAATAACTTTTTTTTTTTCTCTCTTTCGTGTTTTTACATCGCAAGCAAAATAAATGAAGAAATTACTACCAAAGCATTTGTAATTGCCATCATTTTCCGGGAGAAATTGAGTATTATCTGACAGAATTGCAGGGGTGCCAATACTTTTGGCCAGCAGTGTACACAAACACAAGGAGGAAGAGCTTGGCTCAGGGGGCAGGGGCCCTAAGGGTTTCCAACATTGAAACATTTACAGCAATACAGAGTAAATGCTTTTCTCTTTCATATGTTGTTCTGCAACAAAATTGGAATTACTTAGAGACATGGCATGTAACTTAAATACACTGGCTATTTTGTTTCGCTTCATTGAATAACTTGTTTAACAGTCAAGAAGTGACAAAACGCGATTAGGACTTTGAATAAAGCACTTACCATCAAAATTTGCAGTCCGCCGAGATGCTGTGTCTTGAATCCTGCGTGTTCTACTGTTTAGTGTCACAGTGTGGATGCCCCGCCTTCAGGGTGCGCGGAGTTGTGATGTCATTCGTCGACCGTTAAAATTTTTAGATGTTGAGCACGTGCGGTCTGCACGGTCCGGCCCGGAACTGTGCGTAACCTATCATTTGGACTGTCGGCTTTATGATCCCGGCCGCATCTGGCGTACTGACGTTCAACAGGCGTGATTGCTATGTGAATCTAGCGAGCTGACGCCGGATCCAAAGCAAAGTCCCCTGCTATCAGGGATGCTGATTTGGTTTCAAAATTGAATTCATTCCAGCCCAATTGTTTTCAGAAAGTACTTAAAATTTGCGTCGTAATCCTTATAAAAATTGATTTCATTCAGTCGCCTGCTATCGGGGATGGTTATCTGATTGGTATCTGATTTTATCTGTGCTTGTGTCTGTTTTGCTTTTACTCTTTTATTCTTAGGCTTTTTATTTATTTTATTATTATTTTTCTTTTTTGGCAATGTGCACTTTGAGATTTGTTTTTCAAATGTAAAGTGCGTTATAAATAAAATGCATTATCATTATTATTATTATGGTCATTGGGTTTTAAAATTGAATTCATTCCAGCCCGATTGTTTTCAGATAGTAATCCCTAATAAATTGATTTGATTACGATTTGTATTTTTTTCTTGTACATTTTATTCGGTATGGTCAGAGAATAAGAATATTTACAAAAAAAGAAAAAAAAAAACGATTGTGTTTCAAAGTTCAAACAAGTAAATTGACTACCAGGAAAGCATTCAATTTCTCCCGGATTTTTAATTTTCTACACTTGAAAAACTCAAAACTCTTCAGTCTTGAAGCAAGCGAAATGGCGCTGTGATCAAGTGGACATGGTGACGGTCTTGTCATTGGCCTGTGCAACAGAGAGGAGGTCATTATTTAGACTAGTTATTAAGAGTGTAATGGTATTTGTAGTCTTGCTCCCTCTATGTGGAATCACGGTTCAGTGCGACAGTACAGAGTGGTTACTGTCAATTGCAGTCTTACTAACACTATTTAAAGTGCATTTATTTTATAATTTCGAATCAAAATCTCTTTATTTTTCCAACTTTTCACAATAGAAGTGCATGGATTTCCAGTTCAAAAAAGAAAAGACAAAATGAGATGAAAAGTGGGACTGACATCCAACACCCACACAAATTAATAAAATAATAATAATAATAATAAAATAAACAAAAAACAAACAAAAAAACAACAAAAATAAACCATTAAATTAATCCCCGTCACTGCCAGTGAACTTTGTGACCATTGAACATTGAGTTTTAGTAATGGTTTTGGATAATAAATGTAAATACAATAAACAAAAGAGATGCCAAATTGTGGAATGCCAAGGGCTTAAGAGGACTGACACATGTTTAAAAGTGTTCCCCCGGCACGTAGGAATCTACCATTAGAATAATGGAGAGAGTATCTGATCTTTCCAATTTTCAAGCATGTCATTAAGGCCGTCAGCCATTCGGTATGTGTGGGAGGGAGGGGGTCCACCCACCAAAGGAGGACAGACCTACGAGCCAGGAGGGAGGCAAATGCTACATTTGCGGCGCTGTTCAGAAGACAGTCGAGAGTCCTCTGTAACTCCGAATAAGCCAATAAGGGGGTTCGGTTCCACCCTCACTGTCAAAATCTGTGAGAGGGAATGAAAAACCTCTGTCCAGAATTTGCCAAGTTTAGGACAAGTCCAAAACATATGAAAGAGTGAGCCGTCTGAGATATTGCATTTGGTACAGAGTGGACTAATGTCAGGATAAAAAGTGGCCAGTTTGGTTTTGGAGATGTTAACTCTGTGGACCACTTTGAATTGGATTAAATTATGACAAGCACACAGAGATGAGGAGTTGACTCATTTTAAGATTTAACCATGTTTCCTCAGAAAGGGGGGGTACCAAGGTCTTCCTCCGATTCCGCCCTGATTCTATCCATAGATGCAGTCTTCAGAGCCAACATCATGCTAAAAACACAGAGACAGGCCTCCTCTAGTTTGGATTTGAGGAAAGAACTATGTCAACAATAGTCCTGTCAGAGCTTAGCGTGGTGGGTAAGTTAGAAAGTATAAAATGTCGAATTTGTAGATAACGGAAGAAATTTGACAGTGGAAGTGCAAATTTGTTACGTAATTGTTGAAATGTTGCCAAATTATTATCAATAAATAAATCTTTGAAGTGTTCTATTCCCCTCTGACTCCACTCTTTGAAGGCGGGGTCATTGAGTGAAGGTTTGAAAAAATGATTATGTAATATTGGGCTTGATGGTGAGAAGTCATGTAAAATGAAAAACTTTCGGAACTGAGACCAGATTCTCACTGAGTGTTTGACTACTGGATTCTTTAAAGATCTGGTTGAGAGTGGGAGAGAGGAGCCAATCAATGCAGCCAGGGATACATCGTCCGCTGATCTCGACTCCATTGCCACCCAGTCAGGAGGATCTGGGCGATTATGAAAGTGAGACCAGAATGTGAGACACCGCAGGCCAGACCACCGGCAGCCCTCGTCTTTTGTAGATGAGTTTTATTAAGACAAGCCCTTTTTCCTTTCCAAATATAAGAATAGATAATCGAATCAAGATGATCGAAAAAGGTTTTGGGAATAAAAATTGGTAACTTTTGGTAAAATGGTCATTTTAATGGAATTTATTCCCCCAGTGAGGGACATGGAGAGTGGTGACCATTGTGTCAGTGTTTGTTTGATTTGAGTTACTAAATTTAAAAAGTTCTCTTTAAAAAGGTCTTTGTACTTCCGGGTCATCGTGACGCCTAAATAGGAAACTTTGTGAGTTTCAATTTTAAATGGAAAATTAGTGAAGCCTGAAGCAGATATAATATTGCCATTTGGAAACAGTTCACTTTTTTCAAAGTTTATTTTATACCCAGATAGTTGGCTGAAGTTATTAAGTAGTGATACAGCCGAATGGAGAGAAGTGATCGGGTTTGAGACAAGGAGCATAGAGTCGTCTGCATACATCGAGACCCTATGTTCAATGCCGCCTCTCCATATACCCGTGATGTCATCGCGGCTACGGATGGCGATGGCGAGAGGTTAATTAACCAGGTCAAATAGCATGGGGCTGAGAGGATACCCCTGGCGGGTGCCACGGTGCAATCTGAATGGATTAGACAACTGGGAGTTGGTTCGGACAGAGGCTTTAGGATGAGAGTATAGCGGTTTAATCCACGCAATGAAATTTTGCCCAAAACCAAATTTCTCCAGCACTGCACACAGGTAGACCCACTCAACGCGATCAAATGCCTTTTCAGCATCATTGGAGACTATACATTCAGGCGTGTCATCAGGAGTAGAATAGATCATGTTTAATAGTCGACGTATATTGAAGAACGAGTGCCTACCCTTTATAAAACCAGTTTGGTCCTCAGGTATGATAGTCGGAAGGATGTTTTCTAGTCTGCGAGCGAGAACTTTAGCTAAAGTTTTTGCATCAGTGTTAATAAGAGAAATGGGCCTATAGGAGGCGCAATGTTTGCGATCTTTGCCTGTTTTGGCGATTAGGGTAATACAGGCTTCAGAAAATGATTTAGGAAGGGAGCCTTGCCTAAATGATTCGCAGAGCACAGAACAAAGTTGTGAAGACAAAAGTAAAGACAACTTTTTAAAGAACTCAGATGGGAAACCATGAGGGCCTGGACTGCTGCCTGACTGCATTGAAAAGATAGCTGAGGCTATTTCAGCCTGTGTTATGGGCTCATCAAGTCTCTTACCATGGTCTGGTTGGAGTTTGGGAACATTGAGACTGTTTAGAAAGCTGTATATGGCATTCGGATCGGGTGGAGATTCTGAGGAATAGAGATTTGAATAGAAGCCCCTGAAAGCATAATTAATTTGAGTACGGTCCGTGGTGATTTCACCATTTTGTGTATGAATTTTAATTATGTCTTGTATCGCAGAAGAACCCCTCAGCTGGTTTGCAAGCAGTTTGTCGGCCTTGTCTCCGTGGGCATAAAATGTGGCTTTATTCATTAGGAGCAAATATTTGACTGAATGGGTGGTAAGTTGGTCAAATTTAGTTTGGAGCTCTAATCATTCTTTATAAAGATTTTGATTTTTAGTTAGCGCATATTGTTTGTCAATTTCCCCAATTTGATGAGCCAGATCTGAACACCCTTTGTTAGCTTTACTTTTCATTTGAGCCGTGTAATATAAAATTTGTCCCCTGAGGTAGGCCTTAAGGGCACCCCATACAATCAAACTGGAGACCTAAGATAAGAAAAAGGTTATTTAATTTTTTATGAACTCTTTATGAAAAATTTGTCATCTGACAGAAGAGTGGAATTGAAGTGCCACTGTCTGCTCCTCCGGGGGAGATTTGGGAGGGAGATGGCCATGGAGACAGGCGCTTGGTCTGAAATGACAATACTATGGTAATCACGGGAGCGGATAAGGGGCAGGGGTCCATGGTCAAGTAAAAAATAGTCTATGCGTGAATATGTATGGTGGACATGTGAAAAAAAGGAGTATTCCTTTTCCTGAGGATGTAGAGAGCGCCACACATCACAAACACCATACTGCATGAGGAAGGCCTGAATGAGATTGGCTGATTTACTCAGCATACTCAGGTTGGTGGAAGACCGGTCTCAGAACGGATCCAGCCAGCAGTTCAAATCACCTCCAAAGACGAGAGAGTGTGTATTTAAGTCTGGAAGCAATGAAAATAGGCGCTCAAAAAAGGTTGGTTCATCCACATTGGGGGCATAAACATTAACGAGGACCACCATTATGTTGTATAATTTCCCAGTCACAATAACGTATCGGCCAAATTTATCAGAAGTCACATTATGAGGCTCAAAGATGATATTTGGAGAAATTAAGATTGAAACTCCTCTGGCCTTGGCCTGAAAGGAGGAGTGGAATGCCCCTCCCCCCCAACCCGTCATGAGATGCCCACTGGTCCGCGAAGAACTCGGAGGGTCGGCCGCTCTCGATGGACTCAGGGATCCCCAGGATACGGATGTTTTGCCGGCGGCTTCGTCCCTGCGAGTCAGTCACTTTTGCCTCCAACTTGGCGTTGTCGATGCTCAGCGCAGCACACCTATCCCTCAGGTCGTTAACTCGGTGGCTCATGTCGTCCGCGGCGAGTTCCAGTGAGGACACACGTTGGTCGTGGTCATCCACAGTCTGTCTCAGCGTGTCCAGCTTTGAGTCCAGTTGGTTGAAAGAGCTTTTGAGTTCAAGTAGCGTTGAGATTGCATCAAATGTTAAGCTAGGGTTAGCTTCTTCTTTCCTGCTCGATTTACTGCCTTTAGAAGACATTAGGAAAGTTGCTTTTGCCGTTTAGAGCGTTGTCAAGCAAAATAGACGAGTGACTTAAGTTCGAATGAGCAGAATCGAGGGCGATGTTGTTAATAAAAGGGTAAATTAACCGGAGAGCACGCGCTGCACAGCTACTCCATCTATCTCCGGAACCCTTTATTTTATAATTTCAAATCAGGATGTTTATTTAGCTCTAGCCCTAGCTGAAGTCATTGAAACTCTGAGTGAGTATGTTGGTTTAGTCAACGATGACTAAAACAAAAATAAATCGTCAACAATTTTTTTCATGATGAGGACATGATGACGAGTTAAAAATGTGTCTTGGGAGACTAAAACAAGACAAATGCCAGTTTTCGTCTGAGGAGACTACAACGAGACGAAAATGCGTCATAGTTCCCGTCACACAATGCACACAATGCGCGACATTTGTAGTTGTAGTTAGCTTGAGATTAAGATTTAAGATTAAGATTTGTTTAGCCAGAGAGATTATGCAATATTGCTTTAGCCTTTAAAGGTATGTGCTGACTCTGCTGAGTGGTCATCACCCACGAAATGTAACTCGTAGCATGAGCATAGCATGAGCATAGCATTCGCGTTAGAATTAGGCTAATGCTAACATATTTGTATATATACAGTGTTCCCTCGTTTTTCGCAGTAAATAGGGACCAGAACCTGCTGCGATAAGTGAAAAACCGCAAAGCAGCGCCCCCCCCCCCCCCAAATTTGTGTGTGTGTGTGTGTGTTCAATGTTGGATTGGAAAGCGATACATATAAGACATCTTTTTTCACATTTTCCCTCATTTAAGTAAAAAAAAAACTTTTATGTATATATATGTATATATACCTTACTGTTTCATCTAATGTTATTTGAACAAGAATAAAACAGAAAAACACATTCTTTATTAAATGCTTCATTGAGTGAATCCACTCAAATCCGCTCAAGCTGCTCACTTACCAATAATGAGTTGCCAAAGCAACTGTTTAACAAGCTAAACGATGATTGATGCATAAGGCGCTAAGTTTCGGCTTTCAAGCATTTTTGGCAAGATCAAACCTTAACGTCTGTCAATCCTCATTAACTTTGATAAGCAACTCCACTGCACTGCCTGACGAACAAAAGACGCATGAGGGAGAGTGAGACTACGTGATCGGATAGGGACAGCTCATCAGTATTTGTTTTTCAATTAAAAAATTATGCAATTGACTGAGGGCGCGAAATTTGAAACGTGAAGTAGCAAGGGATCACTGTACACACATATAGGATATATATGTATACTATATATATATATATTGTAGTCAAGTTGAGGTTAATAAGTCTATGGCACCCTTCTGTTATTGTTTTGATTTTTACGAGCCGCTTATGGTCATTGAACGCAGCCTCGGTATATAACTGGCATCGCAAGACTCGTTCGTTTTTCTGTTGTTGCACGGTTTTCACTGCTCGCTGACCGGATACGCTAAAACGCTGTCCGTGCCTGAGCTAGAAGCCAGCGCAACTCATACGAGAACCATCAGTGATGTTGTACGTGACTAACCTGTGCTGAAGAGGAATAAAAGTTGCAAGTCAGATCCCTTTGTCGTGCGAATCTGTTCACCCACGCCCCGCACATCCGCCATCACGGAAGGCGGCAGCACAACTGGTGTCAGAAGTGGGATAAACAGCAAACTTCAGTGAGTAAATCCAGCCAAGTGCAAAATAATCAGGTGGACCCTGATCTAACTAAAAGCATCAAGTAAAGCTAAAACTAGTCCGTGGCATTTGTGGAGCTAACGCGCAAATACGCTAACGTCAAGTTACTGCCACACCGCAGCACATGCGAGTGCAACATCCGGTTCGCTCCATCAAAAGAAGAGCAAAATCTTAAGTACTTAGCGAAATCGACATTTAAAAGAAAAAAAAAGATAAAAAACGAAGAAAGATTGCCATAAAAATGACTGAGAAATTCAAAGGTACTACAGCAAGCAGCACAAAGGCAGCTACAGCTCCAAAATGGCTACAAGCTTTCCTGGAAAATCAAAATCAACAAACAAGGAATTTTCAAAATGATGGCCCCTGTCTTGTCCCACATAGCCGGAAAATCAGCTGCTCAACAACATGTAGCAGAACACAGGAGTGCTAGTGAGGAGGAGGACAACATCTTATTGACCTCTACTAGGGAAGGACGTCCACCTAAACCAAGCACATCTTCTGGCCAAATGGCTCGACCAATACATCGTGCTCCCTTCGCAGCTGAATTGGAGGTGATTGATCAAAGAGCTCAGAGTTCAGGGCCCTCAAATAGAGAGACTGAGCGTGAAACTCAAAACACGCTAGCCTATCATGATGGAAGCAGACAAAATAATTTGGGAGTTCATGCCAACACCTTGCCAAAAGTACAACAGGCAAGATTAGCCACATTTGATGGAAATGAGGGCTGGGAGTCGTTTCTGATGCAGTTCAAACGTCAAGCCAGGAAATATGGATGGAGTGCCATGGAACGATTGGACAAACTTGACAGGAGCTGTAGTGCGCTATGTTTGCTCACTACCAGAGCGCACAAGGGAAGATTACGTACTCCTGGTCGAGCAACTTACTCAACGCTTTGGGAAAACATATCCCTTGACCAAGCTAAGGAGGAAGCTTGTAGAGCTCCGACAGGGCAGAGAGACGTCAGCTGAATTTGCTGAAGAGGTGCGACGGCTCATCACAATCGCCTACCCAGGGGCCGATCTGCAGTTGCAGGATCGATTGGCCACTGATGTTTTCCTCAAGGGCTTACGCAATCAAAAAGTTGCTTTTGAAGTAATGAATCGTTATCCAGGTTCCCTTGTGGAAGCCCAGAAATTTGTTGAGGCCCACGAATATAACTTCAAAGCTACTATGGGCCCCGACCCTGAAATAAAGACCCAAACAAGACGTGTTTCATGGGTCGACGAAGAAGATAGGTGTAAAGGTGTATCGGCAATATCTCGCAGAATTCAAACCCCGCAGTATGTCTCAGTTGACCAGTTTGCTGCTGTGATGAACCAAATGAAAGCTCATGTTAACAACGTGGACCATCTCCAGCTTCAAGTGGAAAATCTCTCAGATACAACGACAGGGCTTCAACAACCAAAAGCATCCCAATGTCCCATATCTGAAATAAAACAGGACTACCAACTGCTGCAATCCAACAGAGGATGCTCTCAAACACCAAGCCCAAATCAAGGATCAGCAGACCCATGTTTCAGGTGCGGGGAAGCGGGACATTTCCAAAAAGACTGTGTTAGGACACCCAGCCCAGCAGTTGCCCGTGACCACAGCGATAAGCATCAAGACTTCCAGCTGCAGTCAGGTGACAGCTCTGACAGCTCAGTTGTGGAAGGCGATTTCCAGCTACAAGGCCAGCAAATTAGATGCACCAAGAAGAGTGGTGAGAGTTTACAAATTCCTCTCATCATAAAAGGCATCCCAACGCAAGCTGTGGCAGACTCTGGTGCACAAACAACTGTGATATCAGAGGAGTTAGACCAAAGAAACCTGAAAACAACACAAGAGCTATTGATGTACCTCAGACATACCAACTGAACGCAAGAGCTGGGGATGAAATGGAAGCGAAACACGGACTCACAGATGCAGGCGAGGATGCACCATCACTGGTGGTCGGAAAAGTGGCAACTCTCCCGGAAATTCCAGGACACCTTCAGGACCTAGTTGCTGCTACAAGTGAAGCTCCTAGTGAAGATCAGCAACAACGGTTCAACCAACTGCTGGCCACTTACCAGTCCACCTTTGCCAAAAATGACTTAGAACTTGGCTACCTGTCTGCCGTCACACACAAGATAGACACCGGATCAGCCAGACCTGTACACCAGCCAGTGAGGAGAACCCCTCTTGGATTTCATGGTGAGGAGGAAAAACATCTGAAGGCCATGTTGGAAGCAGGTGTGATCACACCATCAGCATCTCAATGGGCCTCTCCAGTAGTCTTGATTGAGGAATGTCTCAAGTTCGTTGGTGGCGCCACCGTGTTCTGGACACTTGACCTTCAATCTGGCTACAGGCAGATCTCAGTGTATAACAAAGACCGTGAAAAGACTGCATTCATAACCAAATGGGGTCTCCATGAATACACTCGTATGCCATTTGGATTGTGTAATGCGCCGAGTACATTTCAGAGGGCAATGGAGTTGGTCCTAAAGGAAAATAGTCGATTTATCCTTGTTACAGGTTGTTTTATTCTTATAAAGAACAGGAGATGATGACATAGAATTCGGAAATAAAAAAGAACAAAGCATTTACACTGAAAGACACACAGACAGAAAAAACGAGACATGGTACCGAGACAGGACGAAAGAGCAAAAGTCTCTTCCTCTCTCCTCGGACTCTTTTTCTTCCCTCTCGCTTGGGGGCAGGGACTAGCTAATATTTTCCAGATGTGCCGCTACTCGAAGGCATACACTGTCTTATGATGGAGAATGCAATGTCCACATATGATTATTGTGAATAAATGGAAATATATTCCTACAGTCCTTAAAGACCTTCAGTGGGAAACCCTTCTCATCTATCTGGACGATGTCAGTATCATCATCATTATCCTCCACACTTGGAAAGAAACCGGGACACTGCTTTCTAGAGACGAAGCAATGCTTGATTGTCCTGCAGTGAGAACGTTTTGGCTTTGTTGGCCCCAGGTCACACCGAGACAAGGCGTGCTTCACTACTCCTGGGAGTGGATTAGAGAACAGCAAGCAGCCTACCTACTCTTGGTTCCCGCATCCATGCAGAAAGAAATCTTGCAGTTCTGCCACAATCCTTTATACTCCGATCACCTGAACCACAGCCAGAAAATCTGGGATGAGCATGTGCCACTTTTCACCGCAGCATTCTGCAGTTCCCGACACACAGTGACTGGGTACACGCCCAACAGACTAATGTTTGGCAGGGAAGTCCACCAAACCCAAGATATCCAATCTGGTACTGCAAAGCTGAAAACCGGTGACACGGAATTGTCAGATTTCCTGCACAATCTTGGAAAAAGTTTGAAAGAAGTGCACAGCTTGGCGAGAGAATACCTCCGCACTGCACAAGCATGGCAGAAAAAGGAGCATGATCTTCAAGCAAGAGAGCAGTTATACAATGTTGGAGACCTGGTATTCTTTACGGACGATACCAGGAAGAAAGGAAGGAGCCCAAAGCTTAAACCAAAACGGAAAGGTCCCCTAATTGTTGTGGCAAAGCGAGATCCTATGATTGTTGCTGCACGGCGAGCTCCTCTCCTGTATGAGATACAAGGTCCCAAGCGGCGCACCATAATACACCATGACCGACTCAAGCCTTACGACAGTGACGTGATACCAGTCGGGTGGCGCCAAAGAAGCAGACTGCTGCGACGTCAAGACACAGACAACCAGACAAGTGAAGAGGATCTTCCCCTGGTACCGGAAATACTGATGCAAGACAACTCCAGCAAAGCGGCTGAGGATTCGAGTGAGCTGTCCAAAGGTTCGTGTGGCACATCTGCTTCCAGCGACTTAGCGTGCCAGATGAAAAGACGAGGTGATATAGACTCCTTAGAAAAGACTGTTAGAACATCCAGTGGTCGCGTTGTTAATAGACCAGTAAGATTCAAATATTAGCAATGCTTTTCACTACGCGAATGGTTGTATTTGTTTCCGTTAAGGTAATATTCCCATGTTGTTAATGTTGTTGCAATTTCATAGTTCTTAACTATTCCTCTATACACTGCCTGCGATACTGAAGGGACTCAGTATTCCTAGAGGGGGGGTAGTGTAGTGAAGTTGGGGTTAATAAGCCTATGGCACCCTTCTGTTATTGTTTTGATTTTTACGAGCCGCTTATGGTCATTGAACGCAGCCTCGGTATATAACTGGCATCGCAAGACTCGTTGTTCGTTTTTCTGTTGTTGCACGGTTTTCACGGCTCGCTGCCCGGATACGCTAAAACGCTGTCCGTGCCTGAGCTAGTAGCCAGCACAACTCATACGAGAACCATCAGTGATGTTGTACGTGACTAACCTGTGCTGAAGAGGAATAAAAGTTGCAAGTCAGATCCCTTTGTCGTGCGTATCTGTTCACCCCACCGCGCACACCCGCCATCACGGAAGGCGGCAGCACCACAATATATATATACTGTATATATACACACACACAATGATCAATGTTCATTCGCAATAGTTGGGACCGTTTATTTATTTATTTATTATTAGAGTAAGACTTAAATTTTACAGACGAAAACATTTTGCATAAACGTCGACTAATACTATATGAAATTAGTTAATTAACATTTTCGTCGACAAAAACTAGGTGAAAACAAACACATTTTGAAATGACTAAAATGTGACAGACATTATCAAAGTATTATCGTCAAAAAGACAAAAACGATACTGGTGAGTATTTATTTTTGCACCATTTCAAAAGATGCTTTCATTTTTGCCATTGTTTGCAATTTTCACTTTATTGTAGCCCAAAAAATATATATGTCGGTGTGTAGATCCCCTGGAAATGGTTGAATGTGTGTTAACATTGAATAACATTGAACATGGTAGTATCTTATTTTTACAGGAAAAAAAAGTTAATAAATTTGCCAGCTGACTTTAACTGTTACCTGAGTCGAATCCCAAAAAATGGTGAGTTGTCTATTTTTGCACATAAACTGATTTAAAGAATGTTAGAACCATAAAAACAAAAATTCACAAGTTTGATGTTTTCTTCTATTTATTTTGCACTTTTAAAAAACGATGCTTTGTAGTTTTAGCCAACAGAAAAAACGTAAAACTTTGAATTATCGTGATTTAAAAAAAACAAAAAAAACAAAAAAAACGCTTTTTTGGTTTTCCTGTTGTACTGAACCGTGATTTGTGTGTACTGTTATACCCCTGCTATTTATGTGAATATTCTTTCTGATGTGCATGTTTCTCACCTTGTAGTGCAAAGACGGCAGAATCTCTTCTTTTTTTTAAATACATAGGGAAGGAGGTGGCACATCACCTACTTTTTCACTGACAGAATACTTCTGTTTCTTCTTTCTGTACCAACACAAGCAGCCAGTGTTGATGATGGAAACAGCAAGGATGACGAGGACCACCGTGATGGAGATGGTCACCATCAGTGCGGAAGACACATGGGCTTCTGGCATGTCCGTGCTGGGGAGGACGAGCTCACAGCTTTTGCTTCCGACCAAGCTCTCCACTGTGCAGTGATAGCTTCCACAGTCCTGCTCGATGATACTATCTACACACATGGTGCCTCTTACGAGTCCACCACGGCATTGGAGGGGAGGACCTGGTTTCCGCTGATCTTGGCCCAGTTGTACGTCAAAGGGGATTCACCATGGAAAGACAAGCATGTGAGCGTCACATTATTGCCTTGGGCGTTGCTCCCCTTGCAAGTTGCATATCGGTTGGCTTGTTGGCTTCATGACCGTCAGGGTCATTATCTTCTCCACTTCAGGTAACTTCTTCACAATGCAAATGTAAGTCATCGCATCTGAGTGACTGATGTTGCTAATGGTGATAGAAGCGTCTCCATTTTGGGAATCGCGTGCCATGAAACGGACCCTGCCCTTCATCGGTTCGTAAAGATCGGAGTGCACCCAGCAGTCAGCAAACAAAATTATGGGCCGTGGGGAGACATCAAAGGGGGTGGAACGCCATATGATGTATCCTGAGCTGTCCAGAGTGTCATTGTACTGGCAAACCATTGTGACATCGGAGCCCTCGGCGGCGTAGTACTGGGACTCCTCCAGGTGGATTTCCAGATCCACACAGCTCAAACCTCCCATGAGGACTAAAGGCCACAGGAGGCGCCACGCCATCATCGCCATTTGCATGCTGGTAAATAAAGAACACAGTCACATCAAAGGCAGTTGCATCATCATATGCATCAATGGCTTCCCAGGCCAGCCAGGAGACAAGGGTTGGACAAAATAATGGAAACACCAAACATTTTAGCATCATAATCATTGAACTTAACTGTTAAAGAATGGCATGAGGAACATTCTAATGAAGTTGAGCATCTTGTACGGTCGGCAAAATCCCCAGACCTCAACATTATTGAGCATTTATGGTTAGTTCTAGAGATTCAATTAAGATGTCTATTTCCACCACCATCGTCTCTAAAAGAGTTAAAGGGTATTCTAATTAAAGAATGACTTAAATTCCTTTGGGAACAATTCACAAGTTGTATGAATCAATACCTCAGAGAATTGAGGCTGTAATTGCCGCAGAAGGCGGACCTACACCAAATTAAATGAGTTTTAGTTGTTTTTTTTTAAAGGTGTTTCCATTATTTTGTCCAACCCCTTTATATATATTGTATACATTAAAAAATATATATACATCTATCATTAATGTATTAAATTGTATTATTCATTATTCAATAAACACTTTATTTGACAAAGGCACCTTAAGACTGTCATTAGACAATCATAATAATGACATGACACTGTCATGAGCATCAGTTTTGTGAGAGATGTTATTCAGTGTCATCCGGTAAATTATCTCACTTTTGAATGGATGTAAAAGATCCGAGCTGGACATTAATGGACATAGTAACTTAATTTGCCGGATGACACTTTATGACATCTGTCTTAAGCATTCAGAAATGCCCATGATAGTGTCATGTCAAAAATATGACGGTCTTACGACAGTCTTTAGAGTCCACTGTCAAATAAAGTGTTACCAAATACCATAACAGGCAATTAATGAAACTGGAACATTAACTGTTAGCACAGAACATGAATTTTGATTGTTATTTACATCTGTAGCGCTGCAATGCATGCTAGGAGGGATGTTTAGCCTATTAACCCAAATAAATCAACAAATAAGACGCAGGATTTCTAATGAAGGAAAAAAGTAGCGGCTGATAGTCAGAAAATTACGGTATTTCAAATAAAAATCCTTATTTGTAACCTAGTCAATGACTATAATTTCTATTAATTTTGCAACGCCTTGTCTGGGTGTTCCCCAACAATTAAACGGTAGTGTGTATCGTTTAATAAATAAAAAGTCATGGTAGATAAGAGGCTCAGAAAAGACTATTTGATCCATTTTGAGGACAACAATGTCTAAACGTTTCATCAACTGGCAACATCTCAATTCATTTAACAATCGATTAGACATTAATTACAGTATTTTGCGGACTATATAGTGCAATTAACCCCCCCCCCCCAAATTGGCAAAGTACCTTGCGTGCTTAAAGGGCAACTGAAGACCTTTTCGGATTTCGTTCTTGAGTGTTTTACTTGGTTGAATTGTATTAAATGCATCATTCGCTGTCTCAAAAAGTCACATAAAAAATAATAATAATTGACCGCGTAGTTTTTGAGTTATGGCCATAGCAACACCATAGCACCGAGGGACGCGCCGCCCTGCCGACCGCTACCTGATGACGTAACTTCCAGGGAGCGTCGCCACCACTCTGAACACGGAAATATAGCACCACGCTATCCTCACCATATATTACAAACATTTTCTGGGTTTTACTCGCGAGATTTGTCATGCCATCTCGATGTGTAACGATGAATTGCTCACAGGAAGACTCAAGACTCTATGAGTGGTCAAAAAAAACTTCTCCTGCAAAGGTTTGGACCGTTTTTGTGAGCATCCATACAGGTCCCCAATCGGCTCATTGTTTTCATCATTTCAGCGACGACAGCTTTGAAAACCTACAGCAATGCAACCTTGGTTTTACAAAGACGTAGACGTAAGTAGAGACCCTTAATGACTTTTATGATTCTAAAATTTGATGCACTTCTGTTGATAAACGAGGGGACTCCTACTGCCTGTTTGTTGAAGCGCGACACTTTTGTTGTTGTTGCTGTTGCCCTGTCATAAGAAGATAGGTTTGCTGACAGGTCTACTCATTTGATTTTATTACTATATCAATAGGTATTATGTAAATTCAAATGTTCCAGCATCAAATAGGTCCTTGGCTCGTTGTTGGCCTGTCACAGGGTAAATATAAAGCCTATGTATAAAACAATCCACCTGCCAGGCCCTAATGTATCAAATACATCTCAATAAAACAATGAATATTGTACTACAGCATCAACATCAAGGTCTGCCTATTTGAAGAGGGAACAATAGCATCAAATAGATGCTGCTTTGACTGGGGCATTATTATTTGATCACCAAGAAATTATCATTAAAAAATATTAAATTAAAATTAGGATTCATCCAATATTTTCATGCTGCTGTGATTTTTTTTTTTCCAGGAAGCCAAACATTAAAAAAAATTAAGCGGCGGAAACCCTCAACACGATGAAAAAAGCGTTGCAAGTCAGTCTCCACCCAGTTTCCCAAAATCAAGAGAGTGGGTCGAGTCATATGATGACACAAGTGATGCGGTGTCCAGTGATGACGACTGAGGAGATCCTGTGAGGCCTGCCAGATGTTGAATTTCTTCTGTCTGCGACATCAGATGATAATGACTTAGGAGAAATATAACATTTTGATGAAATGAAATCATAAACTAGTCATATATACAGTACACATTTTTAAAAGAAAAATCTAGTTACCTTCATATTTTAATAATAATGATTAATCTTGGTATAGAGAACACTTAATGCTACAGAAAAGAGTAAATACATATTTCCCACTGCCATTTTCATTTTTCAACGTTGCGCTAGTCTGTTGCTATCCTAACTTTGTGTTGCTTACTAAATTTATGTTCTTTGATGTGTGCCATTGTTTGCTTGGTATAACTTAGCTTTCTATGTTGTGTCACAATCTGACAGCAAAAGCTGATGCTGATGCAACATAAATCTGGTATCATTTATTATTGTGGCCTATTGAATATTTTTTCAGAATGTTATATAATTACAATATATTATATACCAATAGAATACATTAACAGTCAACAAAATATGTCAATGTTGTTTACAATTTATGGTTTTATTTTTGTTAATGTAATTCATGCCCCTGTCAGTGCTTCAGCCTCCTCAAGTTTGGCTCTCACGTCTGGGTTCTCCTGACGACACAGGCATACTCTTGGAAGGGTAATTACTTGACGGTTTACAGCAACACCTGGAAAATAAAATCGTTTTGTCATTTATTTTGAAAAATCAATAACATATTTATTTAGACACATTTGGGCTAGCTTTACCATATTTAGATCGGTAGGAGCTGTCCCATTACCTAATATCCAGTTTTAGCCATGTGGAGAGCATGGAAAATATATACAACCATGTAATCGCATTCTCTCAAATAGAAAAATCACGATGCTGGATTTAGGCTTACCACTCACTCTCCCGTTCGTGAAGTGTCGAGCTGTCAATTAGTGTCATGAGGACATCTGCTGTGTCAAGCAAATCGTCGTCATCTGACGCCTCAGGTTCAAACATGTAGGGATTATTTGTAGATCATCTTTCCTGGGAGCCTTTGCCATCGGTAGCGTCACGAAAGAACGATCCTGAATGGTTACCTTTGGTGGAAATATCACTGATATAGTTGTTGCTGCTATGCTATAGCTGTGGATACTAGTCTTCTGTTGCGTCAGGGAATTTACGTCACACTTCCGGGTTTGGGAAGGGACATTTAACGAAGTGCAAAAATTTTTTACAAAAAACCCCACAAATTATCCTTGCAATTACGTGTTAATAATGTCATGATTGTTTTGACGAACTCGTCCAAAGTTTATATTCGTAAAATTACACCAAAATCCGGAAAGCTCTTCAGTTGCCCTTTAATTTATGAGTTCTGGGTGTATTTATATTGTCGTAGCAAAAAAACAATCATTGCAATGTTAAAAGATGAAGAACGTGACAAATGCAGTACATTAATGAGATGCACCTTATGTATGGATTAAACTTTCTCTTTGATGGCGTGCTTTAAAGTCAGAAAAAGTCGGTTAATCGAGGCCGCGTTACAGCTGCGAGATCAACGATGTCACTGTGGTGCAAGGGCGGCCCAGCCTATACGCACACTATGCAACTGCTTAGGGCCACCACTAGGGGCACCAATCTGGCAATCATTTTATACGTTATTAATAGAGCATCGTGAATAATGTGACGCGCATTGCCGTTTATCTATGCAAACATCCATTTTCTTGTCATTACAATCTGCCAACCTGGGGAGTGACGTTGAACCTGCTTTGCAATGATTGGTGCTCAAACTTGCTTGGAAAATAGATGCACGAATATGTTGACGCAAATTAATCCTTCTGGAGCAGAGAAGCGAAAGAAGAAGAAAATTGGAGAAGAAAATAAAACAGCAGTATCAAGGTAATAGAGCATGTTGATGATGTTGTTGTTTTCGTGCAAGACACTCCGACTTGAACGTTGTTGTCAGGTGAGCTTGTCAATATGTCGTACTGGTAATTGCCATAAGCCCCGGAGCTAATCAAGTAAAGACGAGCAAGTGGTCACCTGGCGGCAACGGCAAATGTACGGCTTCTGCTGATTGTAGTAAAACTAAATATTGGCAAATTTGGACTGGAGAGCATAGATATAGTCATTTTATTTATATCGGACATTATTATCAAGTAGTATGCCATGTATCAGCCTATGGTGAATCTACTTAATTAGTTGTGCACTCCCCAATGTATACGTTTTTGTTGACGAATATTTTCCTGGGCTGAATTTTGTTCCATGTAATCATATTTTGTACTTGGGATGATTCAAAGGAGCAATTGAGAAGTTTCTTGGAATTGGAGGTGGAGTGTCGTCTTCTTCACAAGATGAGGATTTCCCCAAATCTGCAATTCAAGGTAATGCTTGGCAATGTCGTGTACGTAGTTATGAGCTCAAGAAAGACGCACATAAAGTTACAATTTAAATACATTTTGATTTGATGAATAGGACAAATGTATTCCTGTTGGTATGTTCATTTATGATCATTCTATGAGTGCATAGATGTGTCTAATGAGGTGGAAAAGATAGCCTTTTTTTTTTGTTTTTTTTGTCTGCCGAATCAAAAATAGCTCCTACTGAACAAGAGGATTACCTTGTCGCTGGTAATAATGACTTTTCTAAAAAATAATAATACAAAAAATTAAGTAAATATCCACAAAGACGAGCTGCTCACAAGTCTCCCTTATATATAAATACAGTGGGGCAAATAAGTATTTAGTCAACCACTAATAGTGCAAGTTCAACTCCCTCCACAGATTTTCTATGGGGTTGAGATCTGGAGACTGGCTAGGCCACTCCAGGACCTTTGAAATGCTTCTTATGAAGCCACTCCTTTTTTTGCCCTGTCTATGTGTTTGCAAATCCCACAATACGTGTTTGTTTCATGTTAAATGGGTGTGCGCATCGCGCATGTGTGTGTGTTCCTTATGAGACTAATTTGGTCCCATAACTAGTTACTCTTACAGTCAGGTAACTGAGTTTCTGTTATGAAACAATTTGGATCCAAACACAGACTTTGAAATTAGAAGTATTTATTACAAAAACGAGAAGAAAGGGAGCACGCCATAACACGCGAGAGAAAAATGCAACGCAAAAAGGGCACGAACCTAGTCGGCGAGAGAACTAAGGGACGGCAACAATGGCCAGAAAAAGCTGATTCAAATAACAGCAAAGTGCAACAAAAAATATACTAACAGCAATGATAACAAAAAGATACAACCGTAATAGGCAAGAGATCTCCAGAAGACGCACACAGCGGTAAGCAAGCAAGTAGAATGTAATAGTCCGACACTCGTACACTGTGACAGCTGTCTTTAAATAACGAGTGCTCCAAATGTGCCACAGGTGTGTGGCACAGCCCCGCCCATCCAGCTGAATCATGTGCTGGAAAGGGAAGAAAGGAACTGAGAAGGCACATAAACATGACAGTTACTAACGCAATTACGTTTTTGAGAGAAGTAATTTGTAACTGGAATGAATTACTTCTTTAAAGCAAAAATGTGAAGTAATTTCTTCACATGCCAAATAGGGTCACAATTAAAGTAATTAAACATTGTCCAACAAATAAAGCATGAAAAAATAATTTATATGTTGTACTATATTTGACAAAATAATCGCGTTTCCGAAGTTCGAGCCTGAAAGGGGACAAACCCGGAAGTGATACGTCACACCGGGAACAGCGATGGCAGCTCCATACATACGGCCGCCATACAAAGCCCTTCAAACAATGATTCAAACAGCGATATAAGCGATAGATCGAGCGCAAGGGAGGAGATCCAAGTTTTTGAAGAGTTGGAGGAAGAAGAGGAGGTTGGAATTTTATGTTGGACCTAACATGTATTAGCCAGACGCTAATCAGGATGCAAACAATGTGTCTAGACTACCTGACATGGAATGGATACAAGAACCATCGAGATTACAAGATTGGTAAGCAGTGACGTGCGGTGAGGTTCATGGTTGGTGAGGCACTGACTCCTTTAGTGTCAGATTTCCAAATATATAAACCAAAAAGGGTAGCTTATTCAATTGGCTACTGGTTATTTCATATCTCATCAGCATTCTTCACAAAACACGCACACACGGTACATATTAACCCTTGAGAGTCGAAGGACGCGCCGGCGCGTCCTCAGCGCACGTCATCTTTGAAGCCCCCTTACGTTTTAATTACGTCACCCACATGCCGTTGGTTGGTCTCGTTTTAAAGTGCGGAAGTTGCGGTTTACTCTCGTTATTATTTGAAGTCAATCGACCAACTAGAACGTGAGATATTGTCATTTAAGTTTTATAGTTTTATTGTCCTCTCAAAAAAACATTAAAACGCTGCATGGATCATTTGTTTATGTCTATATTTCCATCATTTCTAGTCCTTTTTCAAAACGGAAGCTCCATGAAAAAAACACAAATCAAACGAACCCTTTCGAAGTCACAGTGGAAGCACAAAATGCATTTTTTTTTTTTTTTTTTAATAAATATAACTGCGGTGCGAGGTTCAACCGAACGAGAGGGAGGAGGAGTGTTCTGAAGCAGCGAGGTGGCGAGCGACGGCCAGTTGGATACTGCTGGATCGAGCAGTGACTTTGTGTGACTTTGACAATGAACGGAAAACTAAATTTAGCGCAAGCAATTGTGCTTCTGATCAACTTGAGGAAGAGGATGGTCCAAATTCGTCATCATCGTCTTCTTCGGAAGAGTCCTCGAGTGAAGATAGTGACGGATTTGAACACGTGGGTGACGCCATCGACGAGCAGAGGTAAACCAACTCACTCTTTTTTTTCATGCTGAAAACGTTTCTTTTGAAAGTTTCTTTTGATATTGCAAGACGAAGTTAATTTTGATGCAATATAAGTGTGTGTTTGTGTATATAATAATAAAATGTGCATATCAGATCAAAGTCGTACGTGCACTGTGGGTATCCCAGGCAGGAATTTATAATTTGTGGTGTTCTTCTTTCTATATGAAGATTAGGGATGTAGCACATATTCAGCTATTGTATTCTTTCTATTGTCATACATATAGATTTCCATTATTATTTATTGCTGTATATATTTTTATTTTATACTTTATTATTTTCATAAATACTGACTTATTTTCATGTACATTTATAGTGACAATGAAAGCAAAGTGAAATGAAAATGGAAGGGTGGAAAGAGGACCGACACCCCATGGAAGTGTGAGCTGTGTGATGTAGCCGTGTCTAATTCCAGGACGAAACTGCTTTTCGGAGTGGCATGACTGAAAAAAATTTAACTTGTTTATTGTAAATATTTTTGAAAATGCTTTTTTCCCCCCAATGTTATATATATATTTTTTTCCCACATCAATCTTCTCAATTTGTGTATATAAATGTGTGTTCAAGAAGCTTGATTGTGTGTACATAGTTTTCATCAGGCGATTGGCCGCAAGACCTAAACTCATAAAGAGATGGCCTCTAAACACTTTTTGTGTTAGATGGTATATATTTTTTCACTGTTCTTCACTGTTAGGTCTGCTGTATATAACCTGTTTTGACTGGAGCATGTATAAAGGCAAAAAACGCCTATGGCTATACCTGTTGTTTATGTTGAATTGTCAAATATAAGACTATTTATTCTAAATTTTTTTGGTTGAATGTTCATCCTAACATGTTGAATAAATATTACAAAGTTTCAAAACGGTTCGTTACGCATGTTTGGTTGTCAATTGGACATCAATATTAAAAATTTTGACAAAACGATTTTGGAATTTTTGGTCTTTTTGGGCCCAAAATGATGATTTATAATTGATCAACAATTTGGACATGAAGTTCAAGGTGTCACAAAAAAAGGGACCAAACCAGGCCATCGTAAACAATTCTTTCTTTGAAATATAAAGGCAACTTCAAAGGCATGCAAAATCAGACAAAATAGGCCCAGACCTTAAAGGGTTAAACATTAAAATAACATGCATTAGCTCTACACCCTCAATGTGTTGGCCGTCGCAATTCTATAATTCATGCAACATCAATGAGAGTAAAGAGTGGTGTACAAAACCACAGAATTCAATTCTGACCTTTAGTAAAATATTCAGTTGTTTTTAAAACTTTTAATTCTGATACTTTAATCAATTTATTACAGATTGCTAAACAAAAAGTGTGAAAAGAAAAACAAAAATATTTTATTTAAGTCCAAAATTTAGTTTTTAAAAATTCTATTGTATTTTTCTTAGTCTAAACTCTTTTTTTTAATTTTTTATATGAGATTGAAATGAAAACTGTTTGTGGTCTTGCGCCTGTCCTTCACCACAAAAACCGCCGTTACTTTGGAAGGGCATAGGTTTGGTCTCAACATTCGTAGGGACGATATAACAGCATAACCTGCATGTAGGTACACTTTTTGCTGGGGACAGGACATTAATAAGACCAACCAGATTGGATGAAGGGAGCAAAGGGCCACATTTCTCATGTATATGAACCTAATTAATTAATAGGCAAAATGATCAATGCAAAATAAATCCTTATCTACTGATAATAACTTTTACGTGCATTGGTTCAGATGATACACAGTTCGATTCAAACCTTTGTTTTCAAAAAATACTAAAGAAACATTTTGAAAACTTCCTGAATAAATGTCTGGTTTTTATTAGCAAATATAAACTTAATGAAAATAATTCACTTAATAATGGTAGGTTCAATTCTATCCTTACAACATATGGAACTATTGAAAGATCTAAATTCTCTATATAACTGAACATTATATCATGCTAAAAAGGTAAGGTTGCTTAAAAGTTGGTGGGGACAATTTAAGCATCCTGAAAAGTTGGTAGTGTTATGTCCCTACCGTCCCTATGCAAACCTACGCCCTTTTTGTAAAAGTCCTCCTTATTTTCCTTTACTTTAAAAAATCTCTCCGCCTCAATGGAGAGGATTGCTTCAATTAGATCGTAATGTGTTCTATTTGACAAGCCAGAAAACACAGTGGATGTGTCCAAATGTCTAGCTAACCTTTCATCTTTCTCAGCAAAACCATGTAATCGTTCTACATATATGCCACGTTTAGAAGAGCTTACACTCTCATCGTTACCACGAAATGTTAACTCCTGTTTAGCTAGGATGCAGGTTGTATTAATGAGGTCTTTCAAACTCTTTCGGTTTTCCTTTACCTTGGCATTGTAGATGCTACCGTTGAGCTTCTGCTGTTCGTCAAAGCCAAATCGATCCTTGAGCTTCCAAAAGTTTTTAAAGCAATCAGGCTTTGAATGTGAGTGGTCGAGCTCTCATGTTTGCTGAGGCTTCGTGGTAGTTTTTTTTAATGTCACAATATCTCGTGTTAGTCCAGACATTGGCACAAGTTGAGAAGAAAAGGCAGGGAAAGCAGCAAAGGCGATTTTTTTAAAGGACAGCCACATAGCCAGTCTTTTCGGGTGTACCAGTCCGTTCGAAAACCGCGAGTTATCTTCTGTCCCGTAGTTTGAAGCAAACCTTTTAGTTCCGGTGTTGTTAATCGCGTCCACTTTTGATGGAAAGTCCAGTTTCACGTACGCCCCCTTTCAGTGCGGCAGAGTACTATCTGCCGCAACCTGTGCCTTTTCACTGCGGTTTTATTTCCCATCAGCAAAACTAAATATGTCGCTAACAAACATTAAACTTTAAGGGTTAAAGACATTAGCCAGACTGTGGAAAATCAGGTCAAATAAACGTATCTGGAAACATTATAATGGCGACATGCAGATGTACGGCAACCAGCACGCTCCAATTCCATGTATCAACCCAGTTTGTTATGGATTGCGCATTCAGAGGTGAAGCTTTACTTGTTGCTGCCGCACCTCTCATTTCATTTCGTTATTCGAACAGGAAATAGGCAAATTCAGCGATTTTGACTATAAAAAATGTTTGAAATGAGTCATACATAAAGAGCAATGGACAAATAGTAATATAAATTTGATGCTATAATTATTTTTTTGTCATGATGACAGGTGAGGCTCTGCCTCCCCTGCCTCCCCTGACCGCACATCACTGTTGGTAAGATATAGGCTGTTATTATTTTCATGATTTGAAGATGCAGGCATTTGCACATAATTTTATGTTTTTGTCTATCTGATGACATTGTTAAAAAAAATAATAATTAGGCTTCATGTTCATTTTGGCAGATCCGGCAGCTCTCGTGCATATAAAATAATAATATAAAAATGTTGGGGGGAAAGAAGGAGATGAGTCGTTGATGGCTTTCTCCACTTTATTGTGGCAACAATAAGAAAACAAAATAATAGCGGACTGCCGCCACATACGACCACGAGGTTTTGCTTCTCGCTGATCTCCTCCTCGCCTCCTACTACTCCAGCGTCTCTTAAACGGATCGTGCATAGTGTCTTGTTATGTGCTTTTTGTTTACAAATGTATCGAACACACAACGTGCTGACAAATTTGTTTCTTTATTAACACATGGAGCTAACAGTACAACACAGCTCGGGGCTCTCGGCAGGAAGTGGCGTCTAATGGCGTGAGGAAATGTAGTTTTATCACACAAGCGAACAGATTGCAAAGCACCACTTCAGTGTTGTCCCGAGACTACATTTCCCATGATTCACTGCGTGACCTGCGCGCTCGCTGATTTGCTGCCAGACATTAAAAGCAACACGCATGTTGTTGTCACCTGTCAGCGGCTCTCGTACGTAAAACACAAACTAGAAGGCTACAAGTGATCACCGTGAAAGAAACGCCGAACCGTACAAATGCAATGCAATGCTTGAAGCATTAAGGTGGAAAATACGTAATACAAATACAAATAAATGTGCACAAACTCACCGGCGGTGTGTGTCCCTTACTGCAACGTGACCGTGAATTACCGCGACGCCGACCCGCTTATATGCACATCCACACCCCTTTCCCGATTGACAGTGGATTAACCCTTTCGGACAAGATCATAGATGACGCACAATTCAAACACGCTTAACCTAGCGAACGCAACAACTATGATCTGGGATTGCCACGAGTTAACTTTCGGCTAACATCGCTAGCTTATACTGTTCATTCCACAACAGTTGGCAGCTCTGCTTTGACAAAGTCATCAGTCATCTATCCAAAAATCACACTTACTTTTTGGCAAATCCTTGATCATAAGCAGACCGATTCAGGAAGCAGGCATCTTCGAAGTGTTTGCAGCAGAGAACACTACTCAATGATGGCGTGAAATTCGCTTCGTGCGAACGAAAGATGTCCATTTACGTGCCCTGCTATCCTTTGGCCACTCATACAACTTTTCATTTGAGTGAGAACAAAACATCGTCACACACCGCCGTGGCATCCTGCCGAGAAGCAATGCAACAAACAATACTGTTCTATGGCGGACTTCCCTCGCACTACCCTGTGTGACGTAATTTCCGAAGATTTCTGAAGATTGCCGAAGAAAAGCATTTTCGTTGTCAAGGGCGTTGCTATGGGTTAAACAAAGAATCTGGAAGGGTTGCGTTAAAAAAAATAACGAAAATATGCTTATAACTGTTTAGCCATTGATTTTATACAAAAACATGGTTGGCCAACCTTACTTCACATTTCCGCTTTAAAGTAAGATTAACAACACTGATCACGACATACCATCACACGGGTTTCCTATAAAGATTAGATCTGACAATGGCACCCACTTCAAAAACAAACATCTACAGGAAGTGGAAAAAGCATTCGTATGGAGATAGAATAGTGCCAAAAGAAGTGAGGTTGTAAAATGAAAATTATACCTGTAAAATGACCAATTTTAACTAAAAAACACTTGTATTTCCAAATTTTGCGTTGTGTAATAAACATGAAAAAAAACACGATGTAAAAAATAAATTCTACAAGTGTTTTTTTTCCAATTACAAGTGATTTTTTTAGTTCTACAGGTTTTTTTTTTCTTCACTACGGGTTAAAAATTAGCAATTACAAGTGCACAAGTTTTGTCACATTCTTGTCGAGTTTTATGAGCCAAAAAAGATACTCGTAACCAGTGTTGTTAATAACGGCGTTACCATATAACGGCGTTACTAACGGCGTTATTTTTTTCAGTAGTGGGTAATCTAATTAATTACTTTTCTCATCTTGGCAACGCCGTTACCGTTACTGAGGACGGAAAGGCATGCGTTACTATGCGTTACTATATTGGTCGAAAAGTCTGAGGGAGACGGACTCACCGAGACGACAGAGCAGAGCAGGAGCGGGGAGGAGGCAAGAAAGTTGTGACGCCGAGCAAACGCGATGCTAGGTAGCTCCAATAATACATGTTGTAGCCGATAGCCGACAAACTACGCCCGCATGTTATGGTAGATATGGTAGACATGGTAGATATCCCATGTACTGTATATAGATATAAGTAGATGCAAAATGACAGCCGCCATCTTAAAGCAGTAGGCTTTTTAGGACGGCTCTGTTGTAGAGAACCTTCCTCGCGAACCTAAGTAACTTTTTATCTAAAATACTTCTAAATCGGCAAAATCTTGACTTGAATCTATCTTTAAATGATGAAACAGTTTTAAAACGTTCATATGTCGAAAGTAGAGAGAAGGGAACTAATGCAATAATGGGAGCAATTTTAACAACTTTTAACAGTTGATTCAGGGTAAAGGGTAAATTAGGGTAAAGAATTGGGCTCGGGCCAATTGTACCAAAAACCTCCACAAAAAACTTCACATAATGTGGTCAATGTTTTTTTTTTTTTTTTTTTTTGAGGAAAAAAAAAAAGTAATTATCACCAATTACTTTGCCAAGTAACTGATTACTCTTACATTCAGGTAATTGAGTTAGTAACACAATTACTTTTTGGGAGAAGTAATTTGTAACTATAATTAATTACTTTTTTTCAGTAAGATTAACAACACTGCTCGTAACCTAGTTTTAAAATAAAAACATACCTGTAAAATGACTAATTTTAACTTGTAAAACAAAAAAAAAAAAACTTGTTTTTCCAAATTTTGCGTTGTGAAATAAACATGAAAAAAACACAATGTAAAAAATAAATTCTACAAGTGTTTTTTTTCCAATTACAAGTGATTTTTTTGTTCTACGAGTGTTTTTTTCTTAGCTACGGGTTAAAAATTACCAATTACAAGTACACAAGTTTTGTCACATTCTTGTCGAGTTTTATGAGCCAAAAAAGATACTCGTAACCTAGTTTTAAAATAAAAATATACCTGTAAAATGACTAATTTTAACTTGTAAAACAAAAAAACAACAACTTGTATTTCCAAAATTTGCGTTGTGAAATAAACATGAAAAAAAACACAATGTAAAAAATAAATTCTACAAGTGTTTTTTTTTCCAATTACAAGTCATTTTTTTGTTCTTCGGGTGTTTTTTCTTAGCTACGGGTTAAAAATGACCAATTACAAGTACACAAGTTTTGACACATTCTTGTCGCGTTTTATGAGCCAAAAAAGATACTCGTAACCTAGTCTTAAAATAAAAACATACCTGTACATTTGACTAATTTTAACTTGTATAACAAAAAAAAACTTGTATTTCCAAATTTTGCGTTGTGAAATAAACATGAAAAAAACACAATATAAAAAAAATTCTACAAGTTTTTTTTTTCCATTTACAAGTGATTTTTTTTGTTCTACAGGTGTTTTTTCTTTGCTTACAACCTCGCGAGTTTTGTCTCCCCCTTGTCGCGTTTTCAGAGACAAAAGTCACTTGTAACCAAAGATGAAAAAATCTACTTGTACATCGAAATAATCTGTTGTAAAAAACAAACACAAAAATATCATTCCAAGTCGTGGTCAAAAGAAGACGTTAAGAACACAATCTAGTGAATAGTTCTTCGGGTGTTTTTTCTTTAATGATCTACAAGTGTTTTCTGAGCATGTACAACTAAATTTCGGGGTAAGCATGTGAGCCAAAATTCTGACCAATCAGAACGACGATTAAATTCTGACCAATCAGAACGACGATTGTTCAGGAGGAGGGCGGGACACACCATTGCCGACCTGCTGGCTTCTGCTTCCACTTCCATATGATGGCAGATGATAGAAATGGCGAAACCCCTTAGGTAAGGAGTTTACTTTGTTTTCTCTTGTGTGTCATGTACTAAAATGATTTTTCAAGCAAATGTAATCCCAATTTCAATATCAGCTGATTTTGCATTTTTAAAGAAGGGCACGAAAATCGATGTCGAGCCAGTTAGCCACAGTTAGCTATGTTGACTTCGAGTGTTGAGTTGATACGGTGTTACAAGCATAGGAAGAACTCGAAAGACATGACAGGAAAAACGGCAATTAACGACGGCGCGTACCGTCGCCCGTGTGATAGATTCCGGAAAACTAGAGATATTGGTCCGTGTCTCTTTTGGTAATTGGATATTACGTAAATAGAAAAATAGAAAAACGGCTGGTTATTTGGTTTTCGTTTTAAAACGGAAAAATCTAAATTGAAATACAGCTTGATTTTCTTGCTTCTTATCTAGAACGAGTAAGGAAAAGTCCCAAAACAGTGTGATTTTTTTATTTTAAATTCTTTACCCAAAATAGAATTTAGCACGAGACAAAAATCGAAAAATGGTCCGTATATTTGTTTTTAGTTACCAGAAGTTCTCCTACTGACCGGGAGATGGCGACAGCTTGACGCCTACACATATGTCTGCCATCCGTCGGTCTTTGTCAGTCACGTGCCCAAACTAGCGGACGCGCCCCCAGGCGCCATTTTGGGTGTACCGCGGATGTAAACAAACCAGAGCAGGAGTAGCCAGGGAAGCAGTGAGTTTTTAAAGGGCAACTGAAGACCTTTCCGGATTTTGGTGTAATTTTACGAATATAAACTTTGGACGAGTTCGTCAAAACAACCATGACATTATCAACACGTAATTGTAAGGATAATTTGCGTTTTTTTAGTTTTTTTGCACACCGTTAATGGTCCCTTCGCAAACCCGGAAGTGTGACTTAGGCAACAGAAGACTACCCACAGCTAGCATAGCAGCAACAACGATGTCAGTGATATTTCCACCAAAGGTAACCATTCAGGATCGCTCTTTCGTGACGCTACCGATGGCAAAGGCTCACAGGAAAGATGAACAACAATTAATCCCTACATGTTTGAACCTGAGGCGTCAGATGACGGCGATTTACTTGACACAGCAGATGGCGTCATGACGCCAATTGACAGCTCGACACTTCACGAACGGGAGAGTGAGTGGTAAGTCCAGCATCGTGATTTTTTTATTAGAATGCAATTACATGGTTGTATATTTTTCCATGCTCTACACATAGCTAAAACTGGATATTAGGTAATGGGACAGCTCCTACCGATCTAAATATGATAAAGCTAGCCCAAATGTGGCTAAATGAATGCTCTACACATAGCTAAAACTGGATATTAGGTCATGGGACAGCTCCTAACGATCTAAATATGATAAAGCTAGCCCAAATGTGGCTAAATGAATGATATGGTATTGATATTTCAAAATAAATGACAAAACCATTTTATTTTCCAGGTGTTGCTGTAAACCGTCAAGTAATTACCCTTCCAAGAGTATGCCTGTGTCATCAGGAGATCCCAGACGTGAGAGCCAAACTTGAGGAGGCTGAAGCACTGACAGGGGCATGAATTATAAAACCATAAATTGTTAACAACATTGACACATTTTGTTGACTGTATTCAATTGGTATATAATATATTGTAATTATATTACATTCTGAAAAAATATTCAATAGGCCACAATAAGAAATGATACCAGATTTATGTTGAATCAGCATTAGCTTTCATTGTCAGATTGTGACACATCATATGTTATACCAAGCACACAATGGCACACATCAAAGAGCATAATTTTAGTAAGCAACACAAAGTTAGGATAGCAATGGACTAGCGCAACATTGAAAAATGATAATGGCAGTGGGAAATATGTACTCTTTTCTGTAGCATGAAGTGTTCTCTATACAAAGATAATGCATTATCATTAAAATATGAAGGTAACTAGATTTTTCTTTTAAAAAATGTGTACTGTATATATGACTAGTTTATGATTTCATGTCATCAAAATTTGCTACATTTATTTCTCCTAAATCATCGTCATCTGATGTCGCAGACGGAAGAAATTCAGCATCTGGCAGGCCTCATAGGATCTCTTCAGTCGTCATCGCTGGACACCGCATCACTTGGGTCATCATATGACTCGACCCACTCTCTCTTGATTTTGGGGAAACTGGGTGGCAACTGACTTGCAACGCTTTTTTCATCGTGTTGAGGGTTTCCGCCACTTAATTTTTTATGTTTGGCTTCCTGGAGAAAAAAAAATCACAGCAGCATGAAAATATTGGATGAATCCTAATTTCAATTTAATAATTTCTTGGTGATCAAATAATAATGCCCCAGTCATAGCAGCATCTATTTGATATAGAAAACAAAGAGCCAAGGACCTATTTGGTGCTGGGGACATTTGAATTTACATAACACCTATTGATATAGTAATAAAATCACATGAGTAGACAACATGTCAGCCAACCTATCTACTTATGTCAGGCCAACAGCAAAAAAAAAAAAAAAAATGTCGCACCTCAACAAACAGGCAGTAGGAGTCCCCCTCGTTAATCAAAAAAAGCCATTTATGTTCTACTTACGTCTTTTTAAAACCAAGGTTGCATTGTTGTAGGTTTTCAAAGCTGTAGTGGCTGAAATGATGAAAACAATGAGCCGATTGGGGACCTGTATGCATGCTAACAAAAACGGTCCAAACCTTTGCAGGAGAAGTTGTTTTGGGACAACTCCTAGAGTCTCGAATCTTCCTGTGAGTAATTCATCGCTACACATCGAGATGGCATGACGAATCCCGCGAGTAAAACCCAGAAAATGTTTGCAATATATGGCGAGGATAGCGTGGTGCTATATTTCCGCGTTCAGAGTGGTGGCGAGGCTTCCTGGAAGTTACGTCATGAGGTAGGGGTCGGCAGGACGGCGCGTCCCTCGTTGCTATGGTGTTGCTATGGCCATAACTCAAAAACTACGCGGCCAATTATTATTATTATTTTTTTTTTTTATGTGACTTTTTGAGAGAGCGAATGACGCATTTAATACAATTCAACTGAGTAAAACACTTAAGAGCGAAATCTGAAAAGCTCTTCAGTTGCCCTTTAAACCGTTTTAAAACTTTTTGCTTAAAGCATGAGAGGACAGGGACAAACTTATCAAGGAGGCCAGGGATCGGTATTTGGCTAAATTGTCGACTATCAATAATATAGATCCGTACGACCTCCCTACAAAAGAATGGAGCTCTGACGCCACATTACTGCCTCCAACTTCATCGCTGGATATAACAAACTACCTCGTTTACGGTATCATTGCTTACACATATGAACAGTTTAAACTAAAAATCTCTCGAAGATCACGGACATTTCTCGAATGGCTGGGTGCAGGATCTCTCAGCATTTTGACCGCAGGACCGCGACAAGACAGAACGCTAAAGAAGACTTTTGGATCTGCTCTCGTTGCTCCTCCAAGAAACATGATACAGCTCATTGTTGAACTTGAATTGTAAATGGTGTTATACTTATATAGCGCTTCCTTGAATATAATACATATAATACAGGTGAAGGAACTGTCATAATGACATGCAAATTCATGTATAGTGCACAATATATTGTTTCAGTGTTGACATTGCCATGTAAAGATGTGCACTTCTCTCAACGCAGGACTTGTCATGTGAAGTGGGACAATTTTACTTGAATACGTTATTCTACAACTAGTGTTATTTTACTTCGTATGCACACTTTATACAGTGCCTTGCAAAAGTATTCAGCCCCCTTGAATCTTGCAACCTTTCGCCACATTTCAGGCTTCAAACATAAAGATATGAAATTTAATTTTTTTGTCAAGAATCAACAACAAGTGGGACACAATCGTGAAGTGGAACAACATTTATTGGATAATTTAAACTTTTTTAACAAATAAAAAAATGAAAAGTGGGGCGTGCAATATTATTCGGCCCCTTTACTTTCAGTGCAGCAAACTCACTCCAGAAGTTCAGTGAGGATCTCCGAATGATCCAATGTTGTCCTAAATGACCGATGATGATAAATAGAATCCACCTGTGTGTAATCAAGTCTCCGTATAAATGCACCTGCTCTGTGATAGTCTCAGGGTTCTGTTTAAAGTGCAGAGAGCATTATGAAAACCAAGGAACACACCAGGCAGGTCCGAGATACTGTTGTGGAGACGTTTAAAGCCGGATTTGGATACAAAAAGATTTCCCAAGCTTTAAACATCTCAAGGAGCACTGTGCAAGCCATCATATTGAAATGGAAGGAGCATCAGACCACTGCAAATCTACCAAGACCCGGCCGTCCTTCCAAACTTTCTTCTCAAACAAGGAGAAAACTGATCAGAGATGCAGCCAAGAGGCCCATGATCACTCTGGGTGAACTGCAGAGATCTACAGCTGAGGTGGGAGAGTCTGTCCATAGGACAACAATCAGTCGTACACTGCACAAATCTGGCCTTTATGGAAGAGTGGCAAGAAGAAAGCCATTTCTCAAAGATATCCATAAAAAGTCTCGTTTAAAGTTTGCCAGAAGCCACCTGGGAGACACACCAAACATGTGGAAGAAGGTGCTCTGGTCAGATGAAACCAAAATTGAACTTTTTGACCACAATGCAAAACGATATGTTTGGCGTAAAAGCAACACAGCTCATCACCCTGAACACACCATCCCCACTGTCAAACATGGTGGTGGCAGCATCATGGTTTGGGCCTGGTTTTTTTCAGCAGGGACAGGGAAGATGGTTAAAATTGACGGGAAAATGGATGCAGCCAAATACAGGAACATTCTGGAAGAAAACCTGTTGGTATCTGCACAAGACCTGAGATTGGGACGGAGATTTATCTTCCAACAGGACAATGATCCAAAACATAAAGCCAAATCTACAATGGAATGGTTAAAAAATAAACGTATCCAGGTGTTAGAATGGCCAAGTCAAAGTCCAGACCTGAATCCAATCGAAAATCTGTGGAAAGAGGTGAAGACTGCTGTTCACAAACACTCTCCATCCAACCTCACTGAGCTCGAGCTGTTTTGCAAGGAAGAATGGGCAAGAATGTCAGTCTCTCGATGTGCAAAACTGATAGAAACATACCCCAAGCGACTTGCAGCTGTAATTGGAGCAAAAGGTGGCGCTACAAAGTATTAACGCAAGGGGGCCAAATAATATTGCACGCCCCACTTTTCAGTTTATTTGTTTAAAAAGTTTAAATTATCCAATAAATTTTGTTCCACTTCACGATTGTGTCCCACTTGTTGTTGATTCTTGACAAAAAATTCAAATTTTATATCTTTATGTTTGAAGCCTGAAATGTGGCGAAAGGTTGCAAGGTTCAAGGGGGCCAAATACTTTTTCAAGGCACTGTATTTCCTTGTATTGCTATTTTCTGTTTACCATTGTGTTGCTGCTGTTTTGAGAATTTTAGTAAAAATTTAACATCTAAAAAAAGGTAAAACTGTAAAGCATCTCGTTTTGTTAGCAAACATCGTATTTCCTATTCAGTGTTAATCTCCACAAAATTGAATGTAATTAGTAAAGAACTTTTCATTATCAAAACCAACACTGGTTCTTTATGTACTTGAGAGGCAGAGAGTCAAGAAGACATCAACATTGTCATTGACATACTTTATTAAACAGGTTTAAGTCATCTAAAAACGTCTAAAAACTTTGCTTGCACAAATACTACAAAAAGAAATCTAATTGTATTAAACTATTGTTGGGCAATGGTTTGTCAGTCCACAGCACACAGTGACAACCTTATCCAACATTCTGGCTTCTTCACCTTCACATGGAAAAATCATGTTTATGGGCATGGTTCCTGTTAAGAGCTTATACTTCTGACAAACATTTCCGATGACCCTTTAAACATGGATTCTCAAATTTGATAAGAAACAAATGGCTCCCTTGAGTGTAATACCTCTTAAGTACTTCATAGTGTGGTGGTGCTTGTTGCTAGAAAACATTTGGGCACGTGTTTTCATATTTGATGGTTTCTCAGTGAAATTTTCAAAACAGTCAATAATCACTGCCACTCTGTTTCCAAAGGCCTCCACAAACTGGTGAGGCATAATTGTGTGCAGAGCGTCTCTACCTGGCCATACAATCGAACGCCTCAATTTTGCACACAATGTCACATCCTGACTGGTGTTGTGTGTCTCATCCTCTGTGATTAGCTGATCACCTTCTTCAGCTTCATGTGTCCCCTCTTCAGTCTGTAGCTGACCACTTTCTTCTCCAGCATCAGGTGTCCCCTCCTTATTCTGTTGGTGACTGTTTATTTCACCAGGCTCAGATGGTCTCTCCTTGGTCTGCAGCTCTTCAATGTTTGCATCCTGCTGGACCCCCATTTCTGGTGCTTGCAGTCTCTCTTTCCGTAGCTGCTCACGCCTACTTGCAGAGCGTGCAGTGTATGTCGGTGTAACAGATGTGTGTCCCAGATGTAGGTGACCACTGACCAGTCTGGGTCAGTCTCCATCATTTCATAAGCTGGTTCACCTGCAATCACGTTAGGTTTTATTTAGAAAGCTAGGTAAGATTGGATGTTTCCATGGCATTTCACAATCGTAACCACTTAATTAGAAATGGTACCATCCTATCAGATCACAAAACTCACGCATTGATAAATATTTCTGTGCATTTTTGCTGTTCATCTTTATCTTTCAAATCATTCACTCTGTAATGTTTTTATAAACGATGACTAAATAAATTAAACACTGATTTATCACGAACAGTTTAACCCATTTCCACTGCCCCCCTCTTTGCCTGTAGTTTACAACTGAAGCTAGCTAGCTAAGGTTAGCCAATGAGAAAATAGCGACTTTAGAAAGCAAAAAACAGCATATTCAGTATCCATACTTAAACGGAAAAAAAAAACTCTGACTTGCCTTTATGAAAATGCCGAGAAAAAACACGCATGAAGGGAGATATGGTGTTGAAAGTGATGCCCTTCCGTCTCACCGCTCTGACCCAGGCCATCCGACGCCGCTTCGTTAGTTCAACCTGCTATCCATATTAGTGATGCACGATAATACGTTTTTCAACCGATACCGATAACCGATAATTTCCTCCTCATTCCTACCGATAACCGATAATGTCAAGCCGATAATTCTATTAAAAGATTTATGTAAAATTTTAAACCAAAGAAAATATTACTGTGCAAAAATATAATTTATTGCTTTTTTTTTTCCAACATAAAATACGAACAAGTCGTCAATTCCAACATCTAAATAATGACATTGTCTGACATTGTGTAATGGTAAACTTTTGGCAACAATTACTTACAGAGTAAATACCTAAGTTGCACAAAAATGTCTTTAAAAGTAAGCCATTCCTAACATAACATTAATACACTGCAAAACACACTTCCTTAAAACTAGTCAGTTTTAAGTGTAAATCTATTGGAAATAAGTGAAATTATCTGCCAGCACTTCATGTGTATTTCTCTCAGATTTCTTGGAAGAAAAATAGCTAGCTGAAAATAATCTCAACAGCCTTATTTTAAGCAATACATTATTATACTTAATCCTAAAAAAAACTTGAAGAAAAGATTTTGAATATTTGTGGCTACAGAATATTATTGTTATTTCATTACAACAGGAATGTGCATATTTAAATTAATAAGTGTTAATAAGTGCCAATAAGTTTAGATTATCTACTGTGACTGTAATTGAGCAGACAAATAAGTTAAATTAATTTGAAAAGTGATTGCTAATGTTATATGCTTTGTTGCACACTGTGAAAATGATTAACTCAAAAGAGCGAGATGTCATGTACCCATTCTGCAGCGCTTTGTTTACATTTGCGGCACTCACGAGTCGCGACATTCGCTTTACAGCAGCTAAACTGATAAACGGCAGTACTATTTGGATGCAGTTGGAGCTCGCATCTCCGTGCGTGTTGTTTTGTGCTTGAGTTTTGTTAAGCCGAAAATAAAGGCGGCATTACAAAGTCATCTGACCGCTCGTCATTTTACATACTGAATGTATTATTGACGGGCTGACTTCGTTTTCTCCATGTTTAAATTATCATCTAAACACTGTGCCGTCATGATAAGCTTGCTTACTGGACATCACTTTTCCAAATGTAGTGGTGAAAATGTGATTGGCATGTTTTTCATTAAGAATGGTGGTCGTATAAACTGCATTATTTTTTTATCCAGGGCTTTGGCTCTCGGGTCATTTCGGTTAAAAAAAAAAATCGTGTCTCGTCTCGGCGGCGGCTACGTTCGTACCGGATAATCCGCCCGCACCGGCCGGTTTGCCGCGGTGTGAGGGAACGCTCGAGAAACCGGGTTGTTCGCCGGAGGTCCTGAAGCCGGGGAACTGGGCTCTGCCCGCCCCGCCGATGGCGAGGTGGCGGCGGCCTGCCGGACCGGCCAGAGCGGCGGGCTCCGTCGGAAGACGGCTACTTGCCGACTATCGGTCTCCAGTCGTGCCGGTGTTTAGCCTTAGATGCGAGTTTACCACCCGCCTTGGGCTGCTTTCCCAAACAACCCGACTCTGAATCGTCACAAGCCCCTAGTTTAACTTAGTGTATTCAACTATTTCTTGTCGTGTAACTCCGCCTCCTCAACCCCTCCTCCCTGAGGGGCTTCAGAGAGGGGAGGGGTTGAGGAGGCGGCGTGCTGAATTCTTCGGTTGTGCACATTTGGAGGCTAAATCAAGTATATAATTATCGGATTACATTATCGGTTGAATTTTTTATTATCTGGATTATCTGTGTGACGTCATAATTGCCATTATCGGCCGATAACTATCGGCCACCGATATTATCGTGTATCTTTAGTCCATATCCTCTTTTCCAAGTGGGAAAACGAAAAAATCTTACGTTGTAGTGCCATTTTTGTCTTGTGATTTAGTATGGCAGCCTTTCACACAACACGAGTGTCCCATTTTATCAAAGACAATAATGAAAGCAGACGTTTATCATTGTTCAGTTGCTTACATCCAAAATGGCGATTCGACCCACAATGCACTGCAGCTTTTGCAAGTGTTACGTCACCTGACAAATACCGGATGGCAGACATATGTGTAGGCGTCAAGCTGTCGCCATCTCCCGGTCAGTAGGAGAACTTCCGGTAACTAAAAACAAATATACGGACCATTTTTCGATTTTTGTCTCGTACTAAATTCTATTTTGGTTAAAGAATTTAAAATTAAAAATTAAACTGTTTTGGGACTTTTCCTTACACGTTCCATATAAGAAACAAGAAAATCAAGCTGTATTTCAATTTTGATTTTTCCGTTTTAAAACGAAAACCAAATAACCAGCCGTTTTTCTGTTTTTCAAACTCGTTTCAAAACGTAATATCCAATTACCAAAAGAGACACGGACCGATATTATCGTTTTAGATTTTTTTTTTTTTTTTTGTGCATGAGTGAACAGTACAGGGCATTAACGCTATTGGAACGGGGCGTCATTTCTTTATATACGGCAAGTCGGAATTGGCTAATTTGGTTTTATTTTTTGCCTTAAAATGGTAATATAATAGATCATTGTGCAATCATATTTCATATAGATGGCGTTGTGCTGAGAAAGTATAGCAAGCATGACACGCAGGGCATGGTAGATTTTTACATGGTAGAGATTGTAATATGTATATAAGTATTCAAAAATATAAACGTCCAAGAAAATCCTGTTAGTACTTTGATCTTACAAATGTAATGTCTTATGTTACATATGCAACCATTTTGTTTTACTTTACATTTGGCAATCAGCTATTGCAAATTAAAATATTCTGAATTATAATACCTTGTTATACAGATAGTTACCAAAACAACCATTGTATATATCATGTTGGGATAGTTTCATTTAAAGAAGAATATTTTTTTTTCCATATATTGCCATAGACTTCACCATCTCATAGTGAAGTCTATGATAATGCCTAGGTATGCGATCGGGATTCAAAATCAGGTGAACTCGCACTTGGGTGCAAAAATATGCGATTGAGACATCTCTAATTGTAACCTTGTAATTGAAAAGTTACCTTAAAATAGTTTCTATTTATATAATTTGTTCATTACCTTCGCAGATCCTCAATACACATTGGAACAATTGGTGAAATTCTCAGTTGGCTGGGAGATTCCATTGGAAGATATGCAAGTGGAGATAGTTGAAGCAGAGCATCCCACATCTTCAACTCGCCTCCCTTTCCTACGATTGCCCAGTCACTACACTACTCAACTTGAGGACTTTAAACAGAGTTGGAAGTATTGCAGTGCATCAGTAGATTATCTATTTTGGAATTATAGTGTATTGCTTTTGTATAACTGAGTATTAAAGCTAAACAAAAGAGGAAAAAAACGCGACTACAAGATTTAAGTCGGAGTATTAGTACAAGAAAAAAAGTCATAACATTAGAAGAATGAAGTCATGTATTGCAATATTAAGAGGATAATCTCGTGGTCCTATTTTTTAAAAAATTGTTTGACCTGTCGTACTAGACCAGGGGTGCCCAAGTCCAGTCCTCGAGAGCCCCTATCCAGCTTGTTTTCCCATGTCTCCCTCCTTTAACACACCAAAATCAAATGATCAGCTCATCAGCAAGCTCTGCAGGAGCCTGATAACAGTCCTGATTATTTGAGTCAGTCACCGTTTTCCTGCATGGAGGACCAAATATCAGATCACGAAGGCACGACGGATGGCTGGGTTGCAGCGGTTCGTCGGAAAAGCATTTCTTTCATATTTCTGCTGGAATGAGAGCGTGTTCCCGTCATCTCTACTCTTGTAAGTTAAACGATTTATCCGTTTTGGTTTCAATACGTTTTTTTATTTTATTTTTTTACCGTTGTGTAAATCTGCCTCGGTAGCAATGCTAACCTACTCCTCCTCCTCACCTACCTGTTGTGTTACTAGGAAAACCTGCATATGAAATGCTGACAACACATCCCGATTGGTCACCATATCTCTTCTTGGGTTATTCTGAGGTCAAGCGCACCACATCGGAGCGTTATGAGAGGTTGGAAAGGCGAAGAGTGCACGCTGAAACTTCAGTTTGCTCTGCTCTTACAAACACGATCCCAAGTGTTGTTGTGAAAAGTCAATAAAATATGAATACCCAAAACATGACTTGAACAACTTCTTGACAAACTGTAACTGCTTGTTGTTTACTTCAGGTCTTCATAATAAACAGGTGTAATTTGTGACTATTAAGTCATAAGTACAAAGTCAGGTGACTTAATTTTGTTATTCTATTTGGAATATGCGTTGACAATGTGTGGACAGTGTTGTAGACAAGAACTGGGACTGATAAGTTGCAATAGATTTATTTCAAGTAATGCAACTTCTCCAATACAATATTTGAGCTGACAGTTTAAAATCTTTAAATTAGTGCAAACAAGGCCCACCCTCTGACGGGGTCAGCAAATATTATATAATTATAAGTAATATATACAAGTTTAACATAAATGTGTCTTTGTCAAAGCAGTTTAAAAACCATTTACTGGCCTTGGGTAAATTTCCAGACAGAATAAATATGTGGTTTAAAGTTCTTGCATTTCCATTTTAGGTAGTGCAAGTTCTCCAACACAATATTTGAACTGACAATTTAAAATCCTTTTAGTGCAAAATGGCCCACACTCTGACAGGGGGTAGCAAATATTATAATACATAATACATTATAAAAAGCTATATACTATATACATACAAGATCACAACAAAACCTGTATTTTTCAAAGCAGTTAAAAAAACATTCAGTGGCCTCAGGTAGATAAAGGTGTATAAATATGTACATTACAGTTCTTGCATTTCTATTTTAGGTATTGCAACTTTTCCAACACTATTTGAATTGACAGTCTAAAGTCTACATTAGTGCAAACAAGAATAATTATAAATAATAATAGAATTTATCAATTCAACATTACAATGAAACGTGTCTTTGTCAAAGTGGTTAAAAAAACAACAACACTTCACTGGCCTTAGTTAAATAGCCAGGCAGAATAAATATGTGCATTAAAGTTCTTGAATTTTCACAAGTTAAAAGCCCGCAGTTTATCAGCAAGAAAGGCAGACCCAGACGGCGTCTGCTGCAGGGGCTTGTTTGATTCCGACACAAGACAAATGGAACCACTCAATTGAACAAATTTTCTTTGTCAAATAATCCAAGAAGAGAGATGGTGACCAATCGGGATGTCTTGTCAGCAGGTTTACCTAGTAACACAACAGGTAGGTGAGGAGGAGGAGTAGGTTAGCATTGCTACCGAGGCAGATTTACGCAACGGTAAAAAAAATTAAAAAACGTATTGAAACCAAAACGGATAAATCGTTCAATTTACAAGAGTAGAGATGACGGGAACACGCTCTCATTCCAGCGGAAATATGATCAAAAGAAATGCTTTTCCGACGAACCGCTGCAACCCAGCCATCCGTCGTGCCTTCATGATCTGATATTTGGTCCTCCATGCAGGAAAACGGTGAGGAGTCAAGTTTTCCTCGCCCTTTTTTTTTTGTCGCAGGAGACACTGTTGCACCCGGTAACACAACAATGCACACCCATATTTTCTTTCTAATACACCGAAGGAATTAGGTTAGCACTACCACACGTTACAATCCCCGTTGAGTCTGCCGGAAGGATATTGCCAGCATGGCGGCCTAGCCAAACAGTGTTTGGTACGTCCCATTCCCTATTGGCATTCAATATGTGGTATGAAAATTCCAGAGTTTGGCTCACTTGTTATCCCAGTCAATCCGGAATCTAGATCCTGTTAAAATATAATGCACCAATTTGAGCAATAACACAAGAGGTAATACTGTATATGAGCATTGTGACATGGTTAAGTTGCAAGCAAAGTTCCAAAGACAGCCATGACAAAATTCAGTGCATAATCATGACAGTCATACAGTTTATACACAAAAGTTTAATATTTACGGAGGAAATTATTCTTTGTCAATGATTTTTTTTTTTTTTTTTTTTTGCTTTAGTTGCATTATTGAGTAGCAAACTAATACACTTGCCAGGCAATGATTAATGAATGCAGAAGAACAGTAGAACACCTGTGTGTGAAAGACCTTAGCTAGTTACGGTACGCGTCGTCGTTAGCTACTTTCTATCAAATGTTTTTCCAACTTCTTCCCATCCTTCGCGTACGTGTCACCCAGGACCTTACCAAGTTACTGTCCGTGGCCATGCAAAGGCAACATAGCTAACTGTGGCTAACTGGCTCGACATCGATTTTCGTGCCCTTCTTTAAAAATGCAAAATCAACTGATATTGAAATTGGGATTACATTTGCTTGAAAAATCATTTTAGTACATGACACACAAGAGAAAACAAAGTAAACTCCTTACCTAAGGGGTTTCGCCATTTCTATCATCTGCCATCATATGGAAGTGGAAGCAGAAGCCAGCAGGTCGGCAATGGTGTGTCCCGCCCTCTTCCTGAACAATCGCCGTTCTGATTGGTCAGAATTTTGGCTCACATGCTTACCCCGAAATTTAGTTGTACATGCTCAGAAAACACTTGTAGATCATTAAAGAAAAAACACCCGAAGAACTATTCACTAGATTGTGTTCTTAACGTCTTCTTTTGACCACGACTTGGAATGATATTTTTGTGTTTGTTTTTTACAACAGATTATTTCGATGTACAAGTAGATTTTTTCATCTTTGGTTACAAGTGACTTTTGTCTCTGAAAACGCGACAAGGGGGAGACAAAACTCGCGAGGTTGTAAGCAAAGAAAAAACACCTGTAGAACAAAAAAAAATCACTTGTAAATGGAAAAAAAACACTTGTAGAATTTTTTTTATATTGTGTTTTTTTTTTTTCATGTTTATTTCACAACGCAAAATTTGGAAATACAAGTGTTTTTTAGTTAAAATTGGTCATTTTACAGGTATAATTTTCATTTTACAACCTCACTTCTTTTGGCACTATTCTATCTCCATAATTAGGATTGAAACATACATTTAAGAGAATGAACAGAAATATTAACTCATTCACTCCCAGTCATTTTCACCAGAGCAAGGCCGGTCGCTCCTGGCCGTTTTACTGGATTTTGACTGATTTTGTAAGGCCCACAGAAAATTCTGTTCTATCAATATATAAACATGGAACCCACCCAAAAAAAAAAAAAAGATTACACTCTCTTCTTTCAGCAGGAAAAAAATTAAGTTCATATCGTTTTCCATTCTTTAGAAATCAGCATTAGAAAATTGCTTAGTTTGAGCAATTTTCCGATTTCTGATGAAAAAGCAGAGAAATTGAGCTTTTTGTGAAAGCATACATTTCAAACATAACTTTGACTTTAACACAGCTATTTTTTGCTTTATTTACATCCCAAACATCTCAATAATGTTTTCCTTTTACAAAATATCATAAAGAACAAGACAAATAGAGCTTTTGATAACAAAGTAACAATTTATTTACACATAACTAACTGAGAGATGACGCTGTTGTCACCGAGATGATGCTGTTGTCGCCGCAACAGCCAGGTTAACTTTTCCCTCATCGCTGCCTGTCTCATAAAGATGGATTTTTTTTAGTCTCTGCAGGGTCTGCCCGGCGAGCCCCCTGCACTGGTGGTCCCGGTTGTTCTGCTCGGTCGCCCAGCACCGGGCAATCCCGGGCGTCCTCTCGATTGTTCTGCTCGGTCGTCCGACGCCTGGCATCATTCCCCCGGCGCTCCGACCTTGCGGCCCAGCCTTTTTTTTTGCTGTTGAATCAGGTTGCAGGTCTTACCAAATGTGCTACTGCCCTCCAGTGGCCATTTTTATTGCTTTAAAATGGATTTTCAGCTTTGTGCTTTGGAGCTGAGGTGAATCAGGACCAAGAGATGTCTTTTATAAATAAATAAATAAATAAATAAATAAAACACAAAAGACGAATAAATATGTCTTTGGGACACTGAAACAATTAAAAATAGGATGTTTATACGTTTTTGGGAGCAAATGAGTTAAAGAGAAACTGGCCGAGGCCTTGGCCTCCTCAAATCTTAATTGGCTACAGGCTCTCCCATTAGCATTAATGAATGCGAGAATGTAATTGAATTCAGCGAAAGGCTGGACTCCTTTTGAATGTCACACTAACAGATCATTTCCGGCCCCAACAGCTACTTTAGGAGTGCAGGAGGGTCCAGGCCCGCCCGAACTCAAACAACTGTTATGTACTTACATTTATATGTTCACTTGGATGCATTATGTAGTCTTTTATTATTAGTCAAAGCATCATGCATTCACATTCTGGTTAGTTTTAACATATAGCATTTGGTGTTATAAGAGTAAGCTCAGTTATCTTAGTCCTTTGAAGACCACAAAGGTGTAACATGAACCCCCCAGTCTACTCAAATCTTTGTTTATCCAATCAGGGGAAGCCACAAGACAACCCCCAGAACTGTTCCTTGTTGACCAATGGTTTGAATGAGTAAAGTAAACACCCACTAGATTGTAAAATGTGAGGTATATATTAGAGTCAGATACTGTAATGGGTGTGCCTCATTCATTAAAACTTGTGTTTGTTGTTTGACCGCACCCTGAGACTCTCAGTATTTGTGTGACGACTCCGTTTTTAGTAACGCCTCCAGAACAGAAAAAGAATGCGCGGCGTTGAAGGTACGAGGTCGAGAACCAACGCCAACACAACTAACATTTACTTTTTCTCATATGACAGAAAGGACAGCCTGATGCCCCTCCAGATATAAATGACTGCGAACGTGTTTGTTTAAAAGTGATTAAACGTAAATGGTCTGAACCCAGGTGGACAGGTCCCCACAAGGTCACTGGGAGGACGTCATTCGCAGTTCGCTTCTCGGGAAAAGGGGACACCTGGTTCCATATCTCCTCTATCAGATCGGCAAAGACCCCATCAGGCCAGACGCTTTCTCCACCTAGCGACCCACCAAGGTCTAACTAAGTGTCGGCTGACCATTCTTGATGACATCATTCAACAGAGGTGAGTTCACAGTATCAGAGCAGAATAATCACAGTGACTCAGCCTGAGACCAGGTATTCTACCCTAAGGTCCCAAAGAAGTTAACTGTGCACTCAAATGATCAGAGCCATGCTAGAGGCAAAGATGCGAAACTTCCCTCCGAGAATGATGATGCACTCCTTCGGTTGGCTTTTTGGCCTTTCCCTACTTCTTATCACATCCACCGATGACTGCCCCGTTCCAGTATCAACCGAGATTGTGACCATCGGAGCATATGGGGCGGAATCCTCCACTTCAGTCACCACCAGCGGAGAATGTGTATCCATCCTGGGAAACGAACAAGTGACTTTCGAGTTTGATGCTTGTAGATATTACATGTGTGGCTGGGCTTCTAAAAGTCATTATTATTTGTCTTCCATCTCATGGTCATACGAGACACCGGTGGCTTATTCAGGGAATGACTGGCTGATATCCTGTCAATCACACCCTCGTCGTTGTCATGTCATGCCATTTCCAATTTTATTTTGAAGGTTTCACCCTCCTTGTGTCTGCGTACTTGCAGTTCCTCCGGTCACATAATCACCCATTGTTTCCACCTGTTCCCCATTACCTCCTGTGTATATATTGCCTTAGTTTCCCTTGTCCTGTGCAGAAGTGTCTTTCGTCCAAGGTCAGTCACGTCAGCCTCTCGCCATAGCCTGTCATAGTGATACTGAATATTATCCTCCAATTGGAGCGTTTTGTGTTTTTGCCTTTCCTCCCTTTTGGAGTACCTTTTTGTTTGAACATTGATTGTGGTAGCCCTGACTTATTCCTCTGTTGGAGAGCTTTTAGTTTGTACCCTTTTCTCATCCCCGCATGTCAGCGGAAGAATCTGTTTTCAAAATAAAGTTTTTGCCTGAACCTCCACAACTGAGTCTGCCTCGTCGTCTCGGCCTGACAGTCCTGTGGAATGTGGGAAGATGGCTGACCTGTCAATCACACCCTCATCCTGTGGAATGTGGGAAGATGGCTTACTCCATCTCGTTGGTACGAGTAGGGGCGCTTGGTGCGGGCAACCCCAGACTTGCCTTAACGGTAGATCTAAGAACTTTTAACTTGTCCTCTTTGATCAAACCACGACATCGATGCAGGGCAGTTTTATCCATACAGTTCCAAATTGTTTAAATTTGTTGTTAACCCCTTATGCTTCTTCTGCAGACTCTATGCCTTTTTGAATATGCCAGTCTTTTCCACAAAATCTAGCTCCCCACCGAGTGGGTCAGGCAATTCCAGGACAGTCCAAAAGGGACATCTTGTGGCTGGTTTATGGTACTACTCCAGCTTCACCATCAATGTAGCAGGTCAGCCCAAACTCAACAGGAAGCGTGTCAGAAAAGCACAAAATCAACAGGAAGTGGACCGTAAAAGCGCCAACATTAAAAGGAAGTGAATAAACAGGATGTGACCTGCAAATGCCACAAATTTAATAGGATTAGACCAAAAACTAACACAAAATGACCTGCTAATGCCACAAAATCAACTTGTAGTGACCCGGAGGTTTATTTGCCAGCAGAGCGGTTTGGGGATTTTTTAAAAATGCAATTGCATGGTGAAGTGGAGCAGCACAAGTCATAATGGAGTCAAGAAAGACAATAAAAATTAACCTCCAAGCTCTTGGTGCACATCAATGCGAGTTTTGTTTAACCTGTGTTGAAAATGTACCGATAGGCGAAGGGTTCTTTAGATTTCTTCCAAATTTTTGGCTTCATCCATGTACTTGCAGTCCAGACCCTCCAGCGCTGGCAGTCCCTGCAGACCCCATCATGCTGGCATCTCTTCTTCCACTCAACTGCACTCATTGTTCGGCAAAAAGTGAATGCAGTATTTCGTCGAGGAAGTTCGAGACTTTTTTTGCTGTTTTAGTGCACACCATACCCGTTGTGTTGCAATGTAAGCAAGGCCATGCTTGCTTTTTGCAAGATGTCTGTCTGCCTGGGCTCTTAAGCGCACATTAACTTTTAAATTTCTGCTTAAGTCTTGTCTTGAAGCTGACAACACGGTGGAACTAATTTCAAGGACACTGACGTTTAATTAAGGGAACTTATTGATTTGAATAATAGGGACTTTTCAAAGCTATTATGGAGGATGAAAAATGACAGGTGTTATTTTCACCTTGCTAGTTATTTACATTACTTGTATATTACTGTAGTGCCACACCTAGCCATATATTGGATATAGGCATATGCCTGTAGATAAGTTTTGAAATCCATTCTATTCTACTGACCGCTATAATTTATTTAAAATTGGCACTTCAATTGTCGTTAATTATTCATCTTTCATATTTAAATGTTATTTGGGTTTGTTTTAAACTTAAGTTTTAAGCAGAAAATGTGCGCGTCCCCGCGGCTCCATCCCATTTTTAGCCCAATTTCATAAAAAGAATCTGCCCCAGTGCCTTTTTGAGAATTTTGAAGAATGGGGCGAACTCAGCATGGATTCACTGGTCGAAGCAGCAAACAATTTTGGGCCAGAACTGGTCGAAAGTAGCAGAAACCACATTAATGCATGGCCTGGATATGTCACAAATGTTACCCAATCTGGACCAGCACAGGGCCAGATTTGTATCAAATCAGTGTTCAATATTAAATGTGGGGTCCATTTTGTTCAATGTATCATACTGGGATGTCTTTATATCTCAAATTAACATTGTCTATTAAAAGCAATAATAACACTTCTTTTTCATGCTGTTTATTAATGCTAACTTGTTAATGTACCATAACATTACATTATTTTTTCACAAATTGGAACAAGAAACTCCACATTAAAGATGACCCATTTTTAGACAGTAAACAAAAGATTGTATTTGTTAAAGGGGAAGTTTAGAATTTTTGACATCAGGCTTAATCTTTGAGTTAGCTAGGGTTTAACGAGTCGGTGGAGTTGATTTCAACCAATTCTGTGTAGTTTGTTATTTGTTAGTTTCAGTGCTCTGGAACGGCTAAGCTAGCGCGATTCAATTGGGCTAACTTAGCAAGCCATTAAAAACCAACATGTTCACACACGAAAATCATTGATGACCCATCCAATCAATCGTGTTGCCTATGTTTTCAGGATAAAGTTATTAAAACTTACCTTTATGTGTCAATAATTGCACTGTGAAATGCAACATTTTTAAACCAGCAGCTCTGCAGAGGAGCAGCAGAGTGATATCACATCGTTTTTTTTTTTCACTTATATTTTCAGTTATTTTATGGTCGTATTAAGCATTAAAAAAAAAAAAAAAAAAAAAAAAAAAAAAAAAAGTCCTGAAGAATGAAATGAATTACGGCCGTTTGGTGTGACAATTGTTTTGGCTGCATGGGTGTTTTGGAACAATTTTCAAGCATTTTGAATTTATTTCACTATGCTTTACCTGTTCGTAAATCTGTATCGTTTTTTTTTTATTGGCATGCTAGGAAGGGACCATTGACTCGCGCTATGCTTAGCCACTCCGGAGCCCTGAAACTAACAAATAACTTACAAACTGCACGTAATTTGTTGAAATCAACTCCACCAACTAATTAAACCCCCGCTTCCTCGAAGATTAAGTCTACTGTCAAAAATTCTGAATTTCCGCTTTAAGGTTCTGGAGTTACGAGGCAAACTGACAGTGGTAACAAGAATTGATTGACGATGAGAGGGAGTGGCAGTTGATTGACGATGAGAGGGAGTGGCAGATGGCGTCTGAAGAATCCGGTGGGCAATTTGGTGATAGAACAGGTGAACGGACAGGCAAGCAGTACAGGATCTGGGGGGGACAAAAAAAACGCTCAGTATAAGGATTACAAGATTCTTTGTTAGCTGAAAGCTGGCCTCACCAACTTGTGTAGTTGAGTTGTTGATCTGGCGATGATTTGAGGCCAAGGACCGATTTACTTAAGCTGCTGAAGATCACCTGCACCTGATCCTAGGGTCACCCATCTGTACAATCCTGCAGTCAAGGCAGTGACACACATACACTACTGGCCAAAAATAGTGGCAATTGTGTCAGATAATGCTGAATTTCTCCCAGAAGATGATTGCAATTACAAATGCTTTGGTAGTAATATCTTCATTTACTTTGCTTGCAATGAAAAAACACAAAAGAGAATGGGGGGAAAAAATAAATCATGATAATTTTACACAAAACTCCAAAAATGGACCAGACAAATGTATTGGCACCCTTTGAAAAATCATGTGATGCTTCTCTAATTTGTGTAATTAACAGCACCTGGTACTTACCTGTGGCACATAACTCGTGGTGGCAATAACAAAATACCACTAAAGTTGACTCAGCCTCTGTCCTGTGTCTTTGTGTGTACCACATTGAGCATGGAGAAAGGAAAGAAGACCAAAGAACTGTATGAGGACTTGAGAAGCAAAACTGGGGAAGCATGGGCAATCTCAAAGCTAAAAAAATCTCCAAAGACCTGAATGTTCCTGTGTCTACCGCGGCAGTGTCATCAGTAAGTGTAAAGTCCATGGCACTGTGGCTAACCTCCCTAGATGTGGACTGAAGAGCAAAACTGATTAGCGATTTCAATGAAAGATTGTGCCGATGGTGGATAAAGAACCTCGACTAACATCCAAACAAGTTCAAGCTGTCCTTAAGTCCAAGGTTACAACAGTGTCCACCCGTACTATCCGTCGGCGTCTGAATGAAAAGGGACTCTAGCGTAGGGATTCCCAGGAAGACCCCACTTCTGACGCAGAGACATAAAAAAATCGAGACTGGTGTTTGCCAAAACCTACCTGAGAAAGCCGAAACCGTTTTGGAAGAATGTTCTCTGGTCAGATGAGACAAAAGTAGAGCTTTTGGGAGAAGGCATCAACATACAGTTTACAGGGAAAAAAAGGAGGCCTTCACAGAAAAAAACACCGTCCCCACAGTCAAACATGGCGGAAGTTCCCTGATGTTTTGGGGTTGCCTTGCTGCCTTTGGCACTGGACTGCTTGACCGTGTGCATGGCATTATGAAGTCTGAAGACTACCAAGAGACTTTGCTGCATGATGTAGGGCCCACTGTGAGAAAGCTGGGTCTGCCTCAGGGGTCATTGGTCACTTAGCAGTACAATGACCCAAAACACACGTCAAAAAGCATTAGAAAATGGTTTGAGAGAAAGAAGTGGAGACTTCTAAAATGGCCAGCAATGAGTCCAAACCTGAATCTTCTAGAACACCTGAGGATAGATCTGAAAATGGCAGTTTGGAGAAGGCACCCTTCAAATCTCAGAGACCTGGAGAAGTTGGCTAAAGAAGAATTGTCTAAAATTCCAGCAGAGCATTGTAAGAAACTCATTGATGGATACCGGATTGTTCGCTGTTATTTTGTCCAAAGGTTTTGCTATTAAGTATTAGGCTGAGGGTGCCAATACCGTCCAGCCCATTTTTGGAGTTTTTTTTTCTCTGTGTTTTTTCATCGCAAGCAAAATAAATGAAGAAATTACTACCAAAGCATTTGTAATTGCCATCATTTTCTGGGAGAAATTGTGCATTATCTGACAGAATTGCAGGTGTGCCAATACTTTTGGCCAGCAGTGTACACAAACACAAGGAGGAAGAGCTTGGCTCAGGGGGCAGGGGCCCTAAGGGCTTCCAACATTGAAACATTTACAGCAATATAGAGTAAATGCGTTCTCCCTCCATATGTTGTTCTGCAACAAAATTGGAATGACTTTGAGACATGGCAGATAACAAATACACTGGCTATTTTGTTAACACTTGATTGAATAACTTGTTTAACAGTAAAGAAGTGACAAAACGCGATTAGGACTTTGAATAAAGCACTTACCATCAAAATTTGCAGTCCGCCGAGATGCTGTGTCTTGAATCCTGCGTGTTGCCCTGTTTCGTGTCACAGCGTGGATGCCTCGCCTTCAGGGTGCGCGGAGTTGTGATGTCACTCGTCGACCGTTAAAAACTTTAGATGTTGAGCACGTGCAGTCTGCACGGTCCGGGCCGAAACTGTGCGTAACCTATCATTTGGACTGTCGGCTTGATGATCCCGGTCGCATCTGGCGCACTGACGTTTAGTAGAAATGATTGTTATGTGAATCTAGCGAGCTGACGCCATATCCAAAGCAAAGTCACCTGCTATCGGAGATGCTGATTTGGTTTCAAAATTGAATTCATTCCAGCCCGATTGTTTTCAGAAAGTACTTAAAATTTGCGTCGTAATCCTTATAAAAATGGATTTCATTATGATTTGTATTTTTTCTTGTAAAAATTATTTGGCATACCTTAAGAATATTTACAAAGAAAACAGTTGTTTTTAAGGGGAGTTACTTTCTCTGCTAGACAAATCAAGCAGCCCCAAAAAATTCAGGGGGCCGGTCCAAATGTGGAGGCGGGCTGTATCCGGCCTACTTGGTTTGGGGACCCCTGGGCAAAATGATTAATGCAAAATAAATCTGAAGTGACTTATACTAACTACTTCTAACCAATACTACAGTGTATCCCAAAAGTGAGGACACCCCTCGCATTTCTGCAGATATTTAACTATATCTTCATGGGACAACACTGACAAAATGACACGTTGACACAATAAAAAGTACTCTGTGTGCAGCTTATATAATAGAGTTCATTTATTTCCCCCTCAAAATAACTCAAAATATAGCCATTTATATCTAAACCCCTTGCAACAAAAGTGAATACACCGCATGGGAACTGCGTACATCCCTAAATGTCCAAATTGAGCACTGCTTGTCATTTTCCCTCCAAAATGTCATGTGACTTGTTACTGGAGTGCTGTCAGCATTGCTGCAGAGATTGAAGAGGTGGGGGGTCAGCCTGTTAGTGCTCAAACCATACGCCACACTCTACATCAAATTTTTGTGCATGGCTGTCACCCCAGGACAAAGCCTCCTCTGAAGATGGTACACAAGAAAGCCCGCCTGTCTCATCAGACCATAGGACATGGTCCCAGTAATCCATCCATCTGCTTTGTTGACATGTCTTCAGCAAACTGCTTGCGGGGTTTTGTGTGTACAGTCTTCAGAAGAGGCTTCCTCCTGGGATTACAGCCATGCACACCAATTTGATGTAAAGTGCGGCGTATAGTCTGAGCACTAACAGGCTGACCCCCCACCTCTTCCAATCTCTGCAGCAATGCTGACAGCATTCCTGTAACAGGTCACATGAGATTTTGGAGGGAAAATGACAAGCAGTACTCAATTTGGACATTTGGGGATGTACGTTTTTTCGTAGGGGTGTAGTCACTTTTGTTGCAAGGGGTTTAGATATTGATGGTTATATTTTGAGTTATTTTGAGGGGAAAATAAATGAACTCTTATATAAGCTGCAGACAATACTTTTTATTGTGTCAAAGTGTCATGTCAAATATCTGGTAGCAACCCAAAAATGCCCCCAAATGAATAGGATGTGACCCAAACTTCAAACAAGTTTATTGACAACCATCAAAGTATTCAATTTATCCGGAATATTTAATTTTCTACATTTGAAAAACTCACTCTTCAGTCTTGAAGCAAGCGAAATGGCGCTGTGATCAAGCGGACATGCTGACGGTCTGGTCTTTGGCCTGTGCAACAGAGAGGAGGTCATTATTTAGAATAGTTATTAAGAGTGTAATGGTATTTGTAGTCATCCCGTACAGTCACGGGTCAGTGCGACAGTACAGGCTAGGAACTATCAATTGCAGGATTACTAACACTATTTAAAGTGCATTTATTTTATAATTTCAAATCAGGAAATGTTTATTTTACTTTAGCCCTAGCTGAAGTCATTGAAACACTGAGTGAGAATCACTGTTGTTTTAGTCAACGATGACTAAATTGTCAACGAACAATTTTTTTTCATGATGATGACATGATAACTAGTTAAAAATGTGTCTTGGGAGACTAAAACAAAAGACAAATCCCAGTTTTCGTCTGATGAGACTACAACGAGACGAAAATGCGTCAGTTTCCGTCACACGTTCACATTGCGCGACATTTGTATTTTTAGTTAGCTTCAGATTAAGATTTAAGATTAAGATTTGTTTAGCCAGAGAGAATATGCAATGTTGCTTTAGCTTTTAAAGGTATATGCTGAGTCTGCTGAGTGATCATCACACACTAAATGTAACTGATATCATTAGCATAGCATTTGGGTTAGAATTAGGCTAATGCTAACAGTATGTATATATACAGTGATCCCTCCTTTTTCTTTTTCGCAGGAAATGGAGACCAGAACCTGTTGCGAGAAGTGAAAAACCAAAAATTAGCGCGCACCCCCCCCCCTCCCCAATTTGTGTGTTCAATGTAGCATTGGCATGAGATACATATAAGACATCTTTTTTCACATTTTCCCCCAAAGTATGTGCATGTTTCTCACCTCGTAGTGCAAAGACGGCAGAATCTCTTTTTTTTTTTTAATCCATCGGGAAGGAGGTGGCACATCACCCACTTTCTCACTGCAGTTATACTGCCCTGTCTTCTTTCTGGACCACCACAAGCAGCCAGTGGTGATGATGGAAACAGCAAGGATGACGAGGACCACCGTGATGGAGATGGTAATCAGCAGCGCGGAGGACATGTGGGCTTCTGGCACATCCGGGCAGGGGAGGACGAGCTCACAGCTTTTGCTTCCGACCAAGCTCTCCACTGTGCAGCGATAGCTTCCACAGTCCTGCTCGATGATACTATCTACACGCATGGTGCCTCTTACGGAGTCCACCACGGCATTGGCGGGGAGGACCTGGTTTCCGCTGATCTTGGCCCAGGTGTACGTCAGAGGGGATTCACCATGGAAAGACAAGCATGTGAGCGTCACGTTATTGCCTTGGGCGAATTCCCCTTGCAAGTTGCATATCGGTTGACTTGGCGGCTTCATGACCGTCAGGGTCATTATCTTCTTCACTTCAGGTGACTTCTTCACAATGCAAATGTAAGTCATCGAGTCTGAGCGACTGACGTTGCTAATGGTGATAGAAGCGTCTCCATTTTGGGGATCGCGTGCCGTGAAACGGGCCCTGCCCTTCATCGGTTTGTAACTTTCGGAGAGCAACTGGCCATTGCCGAATCTAATGGGGAGCAGCAGGGAGGCATAGGGGGTGGAACGCCATATGATGTACCCCGAGCTGTCCAGGGTGTCATTGTACTGGCAAACCAATGTGACATCGGAGCCCTCGGCTGCGTAATACTGGGACTCCTCCGGCTGGATTTCCAGAGCCACGCAGCTCAACACTCCCATTAGGACAAAAGGCCACAGGAGGCGCCACGCCATCATCGCCATTTGCATGCTGGCAAATAAAGAACACAGTCACTTCAAAGGCAGTTGCATCATCAAATGCATCAGTGGCTTCCCAGGCCAGCTAGGAAACAGGAGTTGGACAAAATAATGGAAACACCAAACATTTTAACATCATAATAATTGGACATACAGTCATTGTTAAAGAATGGCAAGAGGAACATTCTAATAAAGTTGAGCATCTTGTGTGGTCGGCAAAATCCCCAGACCTCAGCATTATTGAGCTTTTATGGTTAGTTTTAGAGATTCATTTAAGACGTCGATTTCCACCGCCATCGTCTCTAAAAGACTTAGAGGGTATTCTAACTAAAGAATCACTTAATCCTTTGGAAAAAAATCTCAATTTGTATGAATCAATACCTCAGAGAATTGAGGCTGTAATTGTCGCAGAAGGCGGACCTATTAAATGAGTTTTGGTTCATTTTTTAAAGGTGTTTCCATTATTTTGTCCAACCCCTCTATATATATATTGCATACGCACACATTTATATATACAAACGCCTACAGAAATCTGAATCAATATTCAAAGAACCTAAACATTCATTGACCTCTCAGTTTTATTTAAAACTGTGCAGAATGGAAAAAGCAAGCAATAACATTGACTTCACTGTAAACAGATGCTCGACAAGCTCAAAAACTCCAGAACCGAGCTTAATGGGGAGTCGCAAACAACTATCATGTGTATACAGCCACCTACTGTACAAGAGTGTGGTGGTTTTTATTGGTCAATATCTTGTTCACCTGCCTAATCTTGCGTGTTGCTTCCTCTAGTGCTCATTACGGTATAATTGCACAGGGTTTATCGATTGCAACGGAGGCATGAAAATGAAACAAAACTACCAATTCACAATGAGAAAAAAGAAAACAGAAAAGTAACGTGTAGCGCAGGCAACAACAGATACTTGCTGTAAAATGTAGATAAGTAAAAAGCACAGATACACAAAAATGTAGTCCCCGGTTTACGACGTACTCGATTTACGCAATTTCGACTCTATGACGCCGGTGTCTTGTTTGCCATTTTGTCACCACTCGTTTTGGGTTTGTTTGTTTGTTTTTTAGTCGCATAGACAGTATGTTATTGTACCTCACAGTATCTTTTTTATTTATATATTTTTTTACATTATTAATATGACATGTTCTGTCCTCGCTCAAGATAAAGTTGTTCATCTGGACAGACAGCAAACAAGGCAATTGTACTTTTTGAAACTTTTCACTTCCTTCACTTTTGGCAATTTGTAAAGCTGTAACACACATATACTGTATACACTTATGTTCAAAACGACACGAATTTTAACAAACACTTGACACAGAACAATTGGTGTTCATTTAGTAGATTAAATTAGCCTAACTTGCTTTAAAAAAGTGATAGCTTAAATGCTACGAATGCTAATGTCTTTACAAATTTCATAGCAAATTGCTCACATAACTCCATAAACTGTAGCTGTAAATTTAATTACAAATGCATGCACAATCATATATTAATATTGTATATATTAATTCGAATATAATCGTTACATTCCGTCACTGTATAATGAGTTCAGTTAAATTGGTAATTTAGATTTTCTTCCCATATGTTATAAGGATAGAATTACCACTACCATTATCAAGTGAATTCATTATGTTCAGACTTACATTCATCCCTTTTCACTTATTTTTAACAAGTTTGTATTTATTGTGTATGTTAGTATAATTATATGTTATGTTCAAATATTGCAATTTAAATTTGCTAATAAAATTCAGACACTTATTCTGGAAGTTTTCAAAAATGTTTCTTTAGTAGTTTTTGTAAAACAAAGTTTTGACTCGAACAGTGTATCACCTCAACCAATAGATGTAAAAGTTACAGTATCACAAAAGTGAGTACACCCCTCGCATATCTGCAGATATTTAAGTATATCTTTTCATGGGACAACACTGATAAAATGACACTGACACAATGAAAAAGTAGTCTGTGTGCAGCTTATATAATAGAGTTCATTTATTTTCCCCTCAAAATAACTCAAAATATAGCCATTAATATACAAACCCCTGGCGACAAAAGTGAATACACCACATAAGAACTAAGTACATCCCTAAATTTCAAATTGAGTACTGCTTGTCATTTACTCTCCAAAATGTCACGTGACTTATTACAGGAGTGCTGTCAGCATTGCAGCAGAGATTGAAGAGGTGGGGGGTCAGCCTGTTAGTGCTCAGACCATACGCCACACTCTACATCATATTGGTGTGCATGTCTGTCACCCCAGGACAAAGACTCCTTTGAAGGCGGTACACAAGAAAGCCCGCCCGTCTCATCAGACCATAATACATGGTTCCAGTAATCCATGTGCTTTGTTGACATGTCTTCAGCTAACTGTTTGTGGGCTATATTTTGAGTTATTGTGAGGGGAAAATAAATGAACACACAGATTACTTTCCAATGAGTCAAACCGTCATTTTGTCAATGTTGTCCCATGAAAAGATATACTTAAATATCTGCAGAAATGCGAGGGGTGTACTCACTTTTGTGATACACTGTAGTATTGGTTAGTAGTAGTTAATATAAGTCACTTCAGATTTATTTTGCATTAATCATTTAGCCCAGAGGTCCCCAAACTACGGCCCGCGGGCCAGATACGGCCAGCCTCCACATTTGGAGGCCCTGATTTATTTATTTATTTTTTTAATAGTGTTATTTATTTCCTGGCTTTTTTCTGTGAAGAACCCAGAGAGGGTTATTTGGTTATTATCTATTTAATTAATAGTGTTTATATTATATTATGTTTATTTTATTTACTTTTGTTCCGTGAAGAATCCAGAAAGGGTTATTTGATTGTGGCTTGTTTCTGAAAAACAATACATTTTTACATTTAGGCACTCCTGCAATCGTCACACTTTTTCTGTTACAAACTGGCCCCTCATCAGAGAAGGGAAAAGTTATGTGGCCCTCACAAGAAAAAGTTTGGGTGAGTCCTGATGTAGCCTATCAATTAATTAGGTTCATATACATGAGAAATGTTGCCCAGAACCCTGTTCACCCAATCTGTTGGTCTCATTAATGTCCCGTCCTCAGCAATAAGTGTACATGCTTATGGTTACTCTGGTATATATTCCCTACCAATGTCCAGACTAAACCTATGACCTTGCTATTTAGGGTAGAAGCAGGAAGCTGGTATTCTATCTGTAACGGAACGGCCAGCACAGTCATCTGATCTCTACCCCCCCCCCCCCCCCCCCCCCCCCGAGCTGTTGTGGGAGCATCTTGACCGACCGTATGGTACGTAAGAAGTGCCCATCAAGCCAATCCGACTTGTGGGAGGGGCTTCTGCAAGCGTGGAGTGAAGTTTCTCCAGATTACCACAACAAATTAACAGGTAGGATGCCAAAAATCTGCAACGCTGTAATTGTTGCAAAGGGAGCATTCTTTGATGACAGCAAAGTTTGAAGGAGAAAATTATCACTGTAATTTTCGCACTATAAGGCGCACCTGACTATAAGCCACCACCCACCAAATGTGACACGAAAATGGCACTTGTTCATAGATAAGCCGCACCGGACTGTAAGCCGCAGCTATCCTCAATGTATTATGGGATGTTTACACGAAAAGATATTAACCGGTAACACTTCATTTGACAGCAGTATCATATGACCAAATGAACAACCAAGAGCTTTGAACCAATTGGTTGCAAAGCTTCATGGCTTCAAGAAGCTTCATTTGGTTGGCCAAATGGGGGAGACAGTCAACATCTTCTGCCTCCTATAGGAGGCATGTTGGACAGCAACAGAGGTGACAGTACACTCAAAAAAATGACTCCGTATGTCAGGGATTGCTGGGCGGGCAGGTGTGTGAGGACCCAAACACAGGAAAAGTGAAGCGAGGCAAAAAGGGCGGTGCAAAAAATGATTTAATTAAGGCCGACAGAAAAAACAAAGTACAAACCAAAACTGAGGTGATCCCAAAAACACAGCAGCAAAGAAAACTCAGGTTACTAACAAAAGGCTGGGTATCAAAAAACTTACTTGGAACACGAGGGCTTGGATAGACATCGACTCTGGCACTGACATAGACAATGACGCAACAAGGAGTGACAAGAAACTGGGTCATTATATACGCAGACAAGGGGTAACGAGACGAGGAACAGCTGGGTAACACAGGTGGATGCAGATTGCAGGATACACTGGGAAAACACACACAGGTGAGAGCAATGGGTAACCAAAGGGACAAGTCACACAAGGAGAAACCAAACACAAAACCTAACACCGTAGGTTTTAAAGTTTACTAAAAGAGGATGTGCATTTTCAGCAAGAACACATCACGTTTCCAAGGTGAGCATGATTAAATCATGCAGTCCATACATAAACATGAACAATGAATGAGTAGCTAGATTAGATCATGTTGATGCAACATAATGTTAACGTGCCTTTCCAACCAATTGCAATAGTCTCATCATTTCTCGCGAGATTTAAAAGTAAGGTTGCCAACTCCCTGAAAAATAAGTGACACCTCATTGGTAGAGCCTAATAACCGTCACCATTTAATTATTATTTTGTTTGTGAAAAGGGATTTTTTTTTTAATTAGATGGGGCTTTGCAAGGCACAGGCCCAGCTAGTAAAATTCCTCAACTTTATTTTTATTTCTTTCTTTCATAATCTTATTATCCACATTTTTCGGCGCACTGGAGACTCCAAACCGTTTGACCGACCGGCACCGTTTGAATATCAAAATGACCGGAATACCATTCATTTTTTTATGGCAAACATTTTCCTTTCATTTTCAATGAGAGGAAAACATAGGTGGTTGTGATTTTTGACCACTTACCATTACAGCCCATTGACATTGAACTGGCGCCTAAGTAAGTCAGTACCACTGACAGCTATGTGCGTTCATGCCATTGACTATTATGAATGTCGCTCCTATTGATGCCAATGTACTGGATTCCATTGAGGCATATATAAATTGATGCCATTGGCGGCCATTTACGTTAAAATTAGGACTGTCAAACGATTAAAATTTTTAATCGAGTTAATCACAGCTTAGAAATTAATTCATCGTAATAATGCGTAATTCAAACCATGTATAAAATATGCCATATTTTTCTGTAAATTATTGTTGGAATGTGAAGATAAGACAAGACGGATATATAGTACATTCAACATACTGTACATAAGTGCTGTATTTGTTTATTACAACAATAGATCCACAAGATGGCATTAACATTATTAACATTCTTTCTGTGAAAGGGATCCATGGATAGATTCTTAAAGGATAAATGTGAGTTTGTATATTGTGACTAAATATTGCCATCTAGTGTACGTGTTGAACTTTCAGTAAATGATAATGTAGTGACAAAACTGTTCTGCCCCAATGCATGATGGAAAGTGGGTTACCATGACTGTGTGTGGTAGCTGCAAATACTATATCTTCTCTGTGTTGTGTACAATGCAGGGTGTTAAGAAAAATATCAACTCCTGTCATTCTTCCCCACGTTGCTCGCCTCAATAGTTATAATTGTTGTGGAAGTGATGTCACAGCTTTAGGCAATTAAAAGCACGGTCCAAATGAATGCCTGTATTCACTCCACTCACTTGTCACTGCTCTGAATATACGCAGAATGGCGCCATTGTAGTCTGTTTGCGGCAATGCGTGAGTGGGTCGTTCGGTGCATGCGTTCAATATTCTAATGTGATTAATTAAAAAAATTTAATTATCGCCCGTTAACACGATAAATTTGACAGCCCTAGTTGTGCCTTATGTTGGCTCAACATGAGTGCTTTATGTTAAAAGAACACAATTGCTAAATACTGAAGGAAAGCAATTTAATCAGGTGCAAATCATGTATTTCTATAATGTTGGTTCAACATGTATTTTGGGGTGAACATGAGTGTCTTATGTTGGCTCAACAAGAGTGCGTTATGTTCGCGCAACATGAGTGCCTAATGTTGGCTAGACGTGTGCTTTATGTTAAAAGGACACAATTGCTAAATGCTGAAGGAAAGCAATATTATCAGGTGCAAATTCTTTCCATAATTTTTTTTTGTCAGTTCAACACCCCATTTTTTTTTTTTTTTTTGAGTGTATAGCATGCGCTGCCGTGCTACAGATTTAAATTAAATTCAAAATTCATGTTCTGAGCTAATTATTCATTCAATTAACACTTTATTTGACAATGGCACCTTAAGACTGTTATTAGACAATCATAATTATGACATGACGCTGTCATGAGCATCAATGAATGATTATAAGAGATGTCATTTTGGGTCATCCGACATATTATCTCGCTTTTGAATGGATGTAAAAGATCCGAGCTAGACATAAATGGACATAGTAACTTAATTTTCCGGATGACACTTTATGACATCTGTCTTAAGCCTTTAGTAATGCCCATGATAGTGTCATGGCATAAATATTGCAGTCTTATGACAGTCTTACACTCCAAAAAATGGGGTGTTGAACTGTCATAAAAAAATTATGGAAAGAATTTGCACCTGATAATATTGCTTTCCTTCAGCATTTAGCAATTGTGTCCTTTTAACATAAAGCGCACATGTCTAACCAACATTAGGTCCTTATGTTGAGCGAACATAACGCACTCTTGTTGAGCCAACATAAGGCACTCATGCATGTTCACCCCAAAATACATGTTGCACCAACATTAAAGAAATACATAATTTGCACCTGATTAAATTGCTTTCCTTCAGTATTTAGCAATTGTGTTCTTTTTACATAAAGCACACATGTTGAGCCGACATAAGGCACAACTAGGGCTGTCAAATTTATCGTGTTAATGGGCGGTAATTAATTTTTCTAATTAATCACGTTAAAATATTGAACGCAAGCACGGAACGTCTCTTTCACGCATTGCCGCAAACAGACTACTTTGGCGCCGTTTTACGTGTATATAGAGCTGAGAGGCAGTGACAAGTGAGTGGAGTGGATACAGGTATTTATTTGGATTGCGGTTTTAATTGCCAAAATCTTTGACATATTTTCCAAAACAATTATAACTATTGAAGCGAGCGATGTGGGGTAGTATGACAGCAGTTGATCTTTTTCTTAACACCCTGCATTGTACACAACGCAGAGAAGATATAGCCGTTGCAACCACCACACACAGTCATGGTTGTCCCACTTCCCATCATGCATTTGGGCAGAACAGTTAATTCACTACAGTATCATTTACTGAAAGCTCAACAAATACACTAGATGGCAATATTTAGTCACAATTTATAAACACACATTTATCTTTTAAGAATCCTTTTTACACAAAGAATGTTAATAATGTGAATGTCATCTTGTGGATTTATTGTTATAACAAATAAATACAGTACTTATGTACAGTATGTTGAATGTATATATCCGTCTTGTCTAATCTTTCCATTCCAACAATAATTTACAGAAAAATATGGCATATTTTATATATGGTTTGAATTGCGATTAATTACGATTAATTAATTTCTAAGCTGTGATTAACTCGATTAAGAATTTTAATCATTTGACAGCCCTAATTTTAACATAAATGGCCATCAATGGCATCAATTTATATATGCCTCAATGAAATCCAGTACATTGGCATCAATAGGAACGACATTCATAATAGTCAATGGCATGAACGCACATAGCTGTCAGTTGTATTGACTTACTTAAGCGCCAGTTCAATGTCAATGGGCTGTAATGGTAAGTGGTCAAAAATCACAACCACCTATGTTTTCCTGTCATTGAAAATGAAGGGAAAATGTTTGCCATTAAAAATGTATGGAATTCCGGTCATTTTGATATTTAAATGGTGCCGGTCGGTCAAACGGTTTGGAGTCTCCAGTGCGCCGAAAAAAGTGGATAATAAGATTATGAAAGACAGAAATAAAAATAAAGTTGAGGAATTTTACTAGCTGGGCCTGTGCCTTGCAAAGCCCCATCTAATAAAAAAATCACTTTTCACAAACAAAATAATGATTAAATGGTGACGTTTTTTGGGTGGGCCGGCTCTACCAATGAGGTGTCACTTATTTTTTCAGGGAGTTAGCAACGCTACTTTTAAATCTCGCGAGAAATGGCGAGACTATTGCAATTGGTGGGAAAGGCACGTTAACATTATGTTGCATCAACATGATCGAATCTAGCTACTCATTCATTGTTCATGTTTATGTATGGACTGCATGATTTAATCATGCTCACCTTGGAAACATAATGTGTTCTTGCTGAAAATGCACATTGTCTTTTAGTAAACTTTACAACCTACCGGGGTCATGTTTTTGAGTGTATGATGCCACTGTCAAATAAGCATTCAGAAATGCCCATGATAGTGTCATGTCATAAATATGACGGTCTTATGACAGTCTTTAGAGGCCACTGTCAAAGAAAAGTGTTACCAAATACCATAACAAGCAATTAATGAAACTGGAACGTTAACTGTTAGCACAGAACATTAATTTTGATTGTTATTTACATTTGTAGTGCTGCAATGCATGCTAGGAGGGATGTATTGCCTATTAACCCAAATAAATCAACAAATAAGACGCAAGATTCCTAATTAAGGACAAAAGTAGCGGCTTACAGTCCGAAAATTACAGTGTTTCAAATAAAAATCCTTATTTGTAACCTAGTCAATGACTATACTTTCTATTCATTTTGCAACACCTTTGAAAAAAATGAAACTTTTGGGTGACTCCAAACTGTTGAACAGTAGTGTATAAAAAAATAATAAATTAAACACGATTTGATCCATTTTGAGGACGACAATGTCTAAACGTTTCATCAACTGGCAACATCTCAATTTATTTAACCATCGCTTAGACTTTACTGTATTTTGCGGACTATAAAGTGCAATTACCCCACCCCCACTCCCAAATTGGCAACGTACCTTGCGTGCTTAATGTGTGAATTCTGGGTGTGTTTATATTGTCGTAGCAGGAAAACAATCATTGCAATGTTAAAAGATAAAGAACGAGACAAATGCAGTACATTACTGAGGTGCGCCTTACGTATGGATTAAACTTTCTCTTTGATGGCGTGCTTTAAAGTCCGAAAAAGTCGGTTAATCGAGGCCGCGTTCATGCTGCGAAATCAAAGATGTCACCGTGGTGTATCCCAATTCGGTGAACAAGCAAAGTCAACAAAGGGTGCTTTGATCTATTGCAAGTAACTGATATGTTTTAATAAAAAGGAATTTCTGTTGTACTTCAACATAAAATGTGAATTATAAATAATTTAAATACTATTTAATGCATTTTTGGCTAAATCAAATTTGTTGGATTCATCTTTTATGTTACATTACCAAAATGAAACAACTTTTTTCTTCTATTCTAATTTTCCGAGTACTACTATACTATCGACTAGCAGTGAATGATCATTTCAATGATCTCATGCTGATGTCCAGTAAACAAAACAGTACTAATAATTTAATTTTCTTACCTGTTCAACTTTTGCTTCTCCAAGTTCACAGCGCAGGACCTCAGTGTTCAGGCAGCCAGCTATAAATGCAAAGATCAAAGAGATGATGATGAGGATGATGAAGATCGGAGGCACGCATGGGTCTTAAACATGAAGCTCGTAGGCCAAAACTGCCCCCTTGGGCTATTTGTGCAAATGTGCAATTTTTGAATGATCTAATTGTCATCTATTGCTGTCAAAAATGCATCATTTGACAAAAATTTTTTTAGATAATAGCACAATATACAGGGTGATTCAAAATCAATGTCCTAAAATCACTGCACAATATGTCAAAAGCAAAAACATTACAAAATACATGCTTGGACACATATGTTGAACACAGTGTTGTTTTTCACAGCCCTTTTAATTTTTGTCATAGTCTTTTGGATGATAATACCTCTTAGTCTAAGACATATTTTAGTCATCTGAAAATGTGTTTGTCTTCGTCCAATTTTTGTTGACCGAAAACTCAAGACTAACATTGCTTAGTTTAGTCGACTTCCACTAAAAATGTTTTTGTCTATAAAGTTTTAAAAAATTACCCCAGAAATAAGTAAGTAAAGGTTTACAACTATTTTGAATGAACAATGACAGACGAGCAACATATTGTAGCGTCTATCTACAAGGACAACGCCCAACTTGGTGATAATACACAATCAGCAGGAAAATAGTAGATTATTTTCGATTAATTATACCTACTTGACCTACTAAAAAAAAAAAAAAAGTTTGGTAACACTTTATAATAATAATCCGTTTTACTAGTTAATAGATCATTATTAAACTGTTGATAAATGATTTATTGTTGATTTGTGAAGTATTTGTTCACAGTTTGTTAAGCACTTACAGGGTGTTCTTAACCTAAAAGTTTGTGTAGAAACGTTTCAAGTTTTTGTGTGTAACATTTGGCATTTCTATCTTTTCAGGTTAAGAAATGCCATTCACTTCAAAAGAAAAGGCATTTTGATAAGGCATTTGATAAGGCGCTCATGTTGCACATTTATGAAAATCTGCCATAGAACCAACAAATATTTGTACTTTTATTTGTATATATATCCAATAAAACTTATGACCTTCAACATAAAGTGTATATAGTTTTATTAAGCTCCATCAACTAGCATGGGCATTTAGAATGGGGTCAACCATATTGGAACACCCTGTAAATGCTTAACAAACAGTTAACAAATACTTCACAAATCAACATTATCATTTATCCACAATTTACTAATGATCTATCAACCAGTAAAACAGATAGTTATTATAAAGTGTTACCAAAAGTTTACCGAGAGTTAAAGAGGATGCTGCGAGTTACATTTAGTGTGTGATGATTGCTCAGTACAGACCTTTGAAGGATGAAGTGTCAGGGGAGAAAATCCGTTTTCCCTTTGTTTGTAGAAGAAAAACGTTCTCGCTCCAGAAGTCTTTTAAAAGTTTACTTATGATCAAAAGGAGAAAATCAGTCACACACAGAGTACAACGATGCTCTCACGTGGGCGGAGTTCAGAGGACTGTTATAATACTGGAAGACGGGGTTAAAAGGTAAATAAATAAATTTTAAAAAATGGTTCCATGATAAGACAAAATACGTAATGTGATGATAATGGTCCCATTATTATAAGACAAAATATGTGAAAATAAGTCATCTCATGAAGCCTGGATGGCCAGGCTGCGTTTTTACCAATTACATGGTATCTTTTGAAGTACAGCTTTACCCTTCAAAGCACCTGCCTGCCTGCCCTCCCTCGCCTCAAGATGTAGACATCTGTGCTCTGATTTATGAATTTATACATAACACTTGTACAATCATAAAGCGGAAGCAAGATATCAACATTTGAGAAGGCAAGGCAAATTTATTTGGAAAGCACAATTCAACACAAGGCATAAAAATCACATTAAATCAAAAGAACGTTAAAACAAAGACAATCGAAACAGGAAATAAAATTAGATATAAAAATCGCATTAAATCACAAATAGAATAAAAAAAAAAAGATAATTGAATTCAGAAATTAAAATAAAGCAGAAAAGGAGTAGTAAGCAAATGGCTTGAAATTTGAAATATATAGGGCGGAAAACACTCAGGTGACTTGAAGTTCTGCTCTGAGACCCCCAATTTGGCCAAACTACAAAATTGTCCAATATGCATGTGTGATACGTCATTGGAAAGCTTAAAATCTTTGTTATGTACCCTTTGTTGGCAATAAAAGAGGCCAAATGTTTTCTGTAACTTCACAAGCTTTTAACGCACTGTTGCTGGTATTTTGGCCCATTCCTCAGATCTCCTTTAGAGCAGTGATGTTTTGGGGCTGTCGTCGGGCAACACTGACTTTCAACTCCCTCCACAGATTTTCTATGGGGTTGAGATCTGGAGACTGGCTAGGCCACTCCAGGACCTTGAAATGCTTCTTACGAAGCCACTCCTCTGATGCCCTGGCTGTGTGTTTGGGATCATTGTCATGCTGAAAGACCCAGCCATGTCTCATCTTCAATGCCCTTGCTGATGGAGGGAGATTTTCATTCAAAATCTCTCGATACATGGCCTCATTCATTCTTTCCTTTACACCACAGGTGTCAAACCAATTCCAGAAAGGGCCAAGTGGATGCAGGTTTGCTTTCCAACCAATGAAAACGACACCTTTTCATCAATTAGATCTTTTACATGTGTAATCAGCAGTGTTGGGAGTAACGCCGTTAAAAATAACCCCGTTAGGTAACGGGGTTATTTTTCAGTAACGGGGTAATCTAACTAATTACTTTTCCGCCGTTACAACGCCGTTACCGTTTCTGACGGTCAAAAGCGGTGCGTTACTTACTCTGAATAAATTGAAGAAACTACCAGCCGTGCCGTGTCACTCTCTGCTCTGTTTATTTGTCATCCAAGACTTGGCGTGCGTTCAGGTTCGAGAATAGCGCGCGTACTTCTGACTCCAAGCTGTTTGTCCCTGCTCATTCAATTAGACAATGCTTCCCAAGTTTGGAAACGTTTCTGTGTTTGCTACACCTGATGCTCGCCTCGTTCCCATCTCCCATTGTCAGCCAGCAATAATTCTGCTTCCATCTTGAGGACGGCAGACGTTTTGAAGGGGACGTGAATTGTTGGGAAACGAGCCTACCTGAATGCCCCTCGAGAGATGCAATGGAAGTGATTGTGATTGGCTGAGGGTTAGAGTCATATGTCGTGGTAAGTCAATCAGAGCCGGTGATTTCACAAGCAAACCGGAAAAGCGGGTGCGTCAAACACACACACACGCAAAACAGATGCACAGGGTCGGGATGGCAGAGCATTCAGAAGAAAAATCGTCCTTTAAGAGGTGGAGATATAGACACTATTTCAAGTTTGTCAAAATTAAAGGAAAGAATCTGCATGTAATGTGTAATTTATGTCCCGGGGCAAAGCTTTTGTCGACATCTGTGGTAAGCAATTCAAATCTGCTTAAGCACCTAACAAGTTAACTACCTGTCTGTTCAGAAAATTTCAAATTCTTTGACATACAACAAGTTCTTTTTAAAGTAACAGAAATAGTTACTTTCCCTGGTAACTAGTTACTTTTACTATAGAGTAATTCAGTTACTAACTAAGTTACTTTTTGGAAGAAGTAGTGAGTAATGTAACTAATTACTTTTTTAAAGTAACGTGCCCATCACCGGTTATCAGTTAAACTTTGTCAGGTGCTGCTTGTTTCAGCAGGAAGTTCATTGGTTAAACTCTCTGCGTTGTGTCGGTTGGAACAAAATCCGGCACCCACTCGGCCCTTTCTGGAATTGGTTTGACACCTGTGCTTTACACAGATCAGTCGTCCTGGTTCCTTTGCAGAAAAACAGCCCCAAAGCATGATGTTTCCACCCCCATGCTTCACAGTGGGTATGGTGTTCCTGGGATGCAATTCAGTATTCTTTCTTCTCCTAACACGAGAACCTGTGTATCCACCAAAAGTTTCTATTTTGGTTTCATCTGACCATAACACATTCTCCCAGTCCTCTTCTGGATTATCCAAATGCTCTCTAGCGAACTACAGACGGGCCTGGACGTATACTGGCTTCAGCAGGGGAACACGTCTGGCAGTGCAGGATTTGAGTCCCTGTCGGCGCATTGTGTTACTGATAGTAACCTTTGTTACTGTGGTCCCAGCTCTCTGTAGGTTATTCACTAAGTCCCCCCGTGTGGTTCTGGGATTTTTGCTCACCGTTCTTGTTATCATTTTGACGCCACGGGGTGAGATCTTGCATGAAGCCCCAGATGGAGGCAGATTATCAGGTCTACAATTTTGTCAATGGTGTCCTTCGACAGCTCTTTGGTCTTGGCCACAGTAGGGTTTGGAGTGTGACTGACTGACTGAGATTGTGGACAGGTGTCTTTTATACCAATAATGAGTTAAAACAGGTGCCATTAATTCAGATAACGAGTGGAACCTCGTTAGGCCTCGTTAGAAGAAGTTAGACCTCTTTGACAGCCAGAGGTCTTGCTTGTAGGTGACCAAATACTTATTTTCCACTGTAATTTGGAAACAAATTCTTTAAAAATCAAACAATGTTATTTTCAGTTTTTTTTCCCACATTCTGTCTCTCATGGTTGAGGTTTACCCATGTTGACAATTACAGGCCTCTCTAATCTTTTCAAGTAGGAGAACTTGCACAATTGGTGGTTGACTAAATACTTATTTGCCCCACTGTATGCTTCGTTCAGGTGTATTGGGAGATCTGAGTTCCCAAGTTAGAAAATCATTCTGATGTGTTGTTTAGTCGTAATGCGGGATGAAAAACATGATTGCTACAAAGAAAAGTAGCCCATTTTAAAGTGTTTATGACACCAAAAAGCATGATTATTTCATATTTCACACGGTGTTTTATGCTCCTGAATGAAATGGACCGCTTTGGATGTGTGTGGAAGCGATTGTTTTATATATTCAATTTTTTAAATCCCGCGCCATGAAAATGACTTCCGGCTTCAGTCTCGGGTTTAGGACGAATGCGAATGTGACGTCACCTGGGTCAGCATCTCACTATAGACCCCAATCACCAACGTCACACAATCACGTGATCGCTGTATTGTGCCGCCATATTATCTGTCATTTTGTGTCCGTATTGTCATTGATCATAGTTTCTAAAGGTGGATTCACTTGCAAATTATGAAAGCCCCGGTGCTTTCAGACACTGAAACTCATTGGATGAGTTACATAAAAGCCGTTATTTGGAAAGGCTTCGGTCGATCCAGTCGCCAGATCCATATTTGATCCCCAAACTGATGTTTCCTCTCGTCCGGTCCCGTCCCGTGCGTCAGAGCTCGTCCTGAGACCACAAAATTTCCAATCATACTCCAGTTTAGGAGGGGTACCCAAAATCGGCACCGGCCCGAATATAAATCGACATTTGGTCAGCTGAGCGTCACCGTTGTCACGATTGTAAAATGAAACTTGATCGACAACGGGCTGGGGTGTGCCGAAAAATAGCTGCCCCGCGTGAGATGTCCCCCCTGACGGGAGCTCTTATTTAGAACGCTTTATTGACGTGAAAACATCAAATGTTTTCATGGACGCATAACAGTAATGGATTTACAACTGTAAGATCAGTTTTAAATAATTAAATTACACAAAATATTAGTACTGTATTTTAGTAACAAATCGTGGACTGGGCCACATAACCATCATTGAACATAAATGTATTGGTCTACAGGTTTTCACGACAATATCCCAATGACAATCACACAGGTATGACATTTATTAGTTCAAGCAGAGTAAAATAATACAAATTCACGGTACAAGAAAGTCGTTTCCGTGTGGGCGCTCCCGTCAGGGGGGACATTTCACACAGGGTGGCTATTTTTCAGCACATCACCTGTTGTTGCGCTCACCTTCTTGCTGCACGACCGTGGCGACGAGCTTCGTAGTCTCCGACTGATGATGTCTGCGATTGTGTTGGCATCATATTGGTGTTTTCGCCGCTGTCTAACGGCTGTCAACACAAACGCATCATGGACCGAGATAAACAAACCGTGCTGCTTTCGAGATTTGCCCTTTTAACAATGGGTACACAGCAACTACTATAAAATGACCATTTATCTTCTCTGTTACTGCAACCAACCGCCACACATGCCTTCACCATTTTGATTAATCAATGTTAACGACTGTCAGGAAGGTTTTTGGGTTCGTTCACTAGGCGGTGATTCCTTAGACAAGCAGAAAAACACGCAGTAATAGAAGGAATGTACGTAGCGGTAATATGTAAACACGATGAGCTGAAGGACAATATGGCGGCACCAGTCAGGGGGGCGGAGTTGTGACATCACGTGATTGGGGTCTATAGCCAACATATGGCTAGCTGTGGCACTAAAGTAATATACAAGTAATGAAAAATATAAATAACAACTAGCAAGGTGAAAATAACACCTGTCATTTTTCATCATCCATAATGGCTTTGAAAAGTCCGCATTATTCAAATCAATAAGTTACCTTAATTAAACTTCAGTGTTAGTTCCACCGTGTTGTCAGCTTCAAGACAAGACTTATGCAGAAATTTCAAAGTTAATGTGCGTTTAAAAGCCCAGACAGACAGCATTTTGCAAAAGCAAGCATGGCCTTGCTTACATTGCAACACAACGAGTATGGTGTGCACTGAAACGGCAAAAAAGTCTCAAAGAACTTCCTCCTCTGGACTGCAAGTACGTCTATGTAGCCAAAAATTTGGAAGAAATCTCAAGAACCCTTCACCTCTCGGTACATTTTCAACACAGGTTAAACAAAACTTGCATTGATGTGCACTAAGAGCTCGGAGGTTAATATTTATTGTCTTTCTTGACTCCATTATGACTTGTGCTGCTACACTTCACCATGCAATTGCATTTAAAAAAATCCCCAAACTTTCAAACATAATAACCCTTTTTGGGGAAATCTTATTTTTATTTTATAATTTTGCAATATCTTTAAATAAAAATTTCAATGCATATTTTATGAATAAGTACATATTTACATTCATAAAATATTAAAACAAACAAAATTAGCTAGAAAATGCAATCCCAGCGAAATTGGAAAGATGCTCTGCTGGCAAATAAACTTCCGGGTCACTTCAAGTTGATTTTGGGGCATTAGCAGGTCATTTTTTGTTGGTTTTAGGTCACTTCCTAATAAATTTGTGGCATTTACGGGTCACATCCTGTTTATTCACTTCCTTTTAAATTTGGGGCCTTTACAGTCCCCTTCCTGTTGATTTTGTGCATTTCTGACACGCTTCCTGTTGAATTTTGGCCTGACCTGCTACATTGATGGTGAAGCTGGAGTAGTACCATAAACCGGCCGCAAGATGTCCCTATCTTCACTCAATAGTTAACCAGTTGACACCCGAGCCAACCAAACATGCATTCAAGGTAAATGAAAATAGCAAAACATAATCCACAACAAACACAACACTATTCATTCCAATATGAATCATAATTTATTATTAATGATAGTATGAAGCGGCATGGTGGCGGATTGGTTAACACATCCGCCTCACAGTTCTGAGATCTGGCCGGGCCTTCCTGTGTGTGTTAAGGATCCGCGAATGCGGAGAAACGACTGGACCCAAAACAGACAACAAAGAGGATGCGTTCGGGGATTTATTAATCACAAAATTAAAAAACACGTGAACGCGGTAACAAGGGAATAACAAAAGGGGTCCGTGACAAAATATGTCGACGGGGATCAAAAAACGCGAAAACTGAGCGGAGGGCAGAGCGCCAAAAGACAAACAAAAATACACTCAATACCTGCACAAGGTAGAGGATGACAGAACTAAGACGTCAGACGAACCAGAGAGCAAATACAACGCGACTCGAAAGCAGTATATGTGGATGGCAACCAGCAAGAAAAATATCTCGGCGTTCTTCTCTTGGATGGCCTGCGTTTATATACTATCGCTGATGAGCAGGGATTAGCTGCAGGTGCGACGCCGGCACGCCCCCACAGCCGGCTCTGCAACAAAACAAATTCTGACCAGCGGCGGAACGTGACAGTACCCCCCCCTCAACGGGCGCCCCCTGGCGACCCACCTGGTTTCCCGGGACAGCGCGCATGAAAGTCGTGGATGACCGAGGGATCCAGGATCCAGGAGCGGGGGACCCATTGCCGTTCCTCAGGACCGTAGCCCTCCCAGTCGACCAGATATTGAACCCCCCTGCCCCTTCTCCTGGAGTCTAAAATGGACCTCACTGTGTAGACCGGGTCACCGTCGATCAGACGTGGAGGCGGAGGAGGCGATTCTGGGGGACATAGTGGGCTGGAGGAGACAGGCTTCAGCAGGGAGACGTGGAAGACCGGATGGATCTTGAGGGACGGAGGGAGCGTTAGCCTCACGGCCACCGGGTTGACCACCCTTTCCACCTCATACGGTCCAATGAAACGGGGACCCAGCTTCTTGGCGACCCCAGCAACGTTCAAGTCCTTAGTCGAGAGCCAAACCTTCTGGCCCGGCTGGTACTGAGGGGCCGGTCTCCGGAAGCGATCAGCCAACTGCTGGTTGCGCACTGCCGTTCTCGAAAGTGCCGCACGAGCGTCTCGCCAGACTCTATGGGCTCGTCTCAGGTGTTGTTGCACCGACGGAATGGAGACATTCGACTCCTGAGTAGGGAACACAGGAGGCTGGTAGCCATATGCAGTCTTAAAAGGCGACATACCTGTGGCCGTGCTGATGAGCGTATTGTGTGCATATTCCACCCAAGGGATATGGTAGGACCAGGAAGACGGGTGCTGGTGGCAGACGCACCGAAGAGCAGCTGCCAGATCTTGGTTTGCCCGCTCAGTCTGGCCGTTCGTCTGAGGGTGGTACCCTGATGACAAGCTTGCTGTAGCACCCATGGCTTTGCAAAAAGCTTTCCATACGCGCGACACGAACTGCGGCCCCCTGTCAGACACCAGGTCCGATGGAATGCCATGGATGCGGAAGACATGCCTGACGAGTATATTTGCAGTCTCTAGAGCGGTAGGCAGCTTGGGCAGAGGTATGAAGTGTGCCATCTTTGAGAACCTGTCGACAACAGTCAGCACCACGGTCTTTCCCCGGGAGACAGGAAGACCAGAGACAAAATCCAAGGCAATGTGGGACCATGGACGGGACGGAATCGGTAGTGGGCGCAGGAAACCAGAGGGGGCACAATGGGATGCCTTGTTACGGGCACACACTGAGCAAGCAAGAACAAATTCTCGGATCTCGTCTTTCATCCCAGGCCACCAGAACTTCTGGGAGATGAGGAACTGTGTCCGTGAGACCCCTGGGTGGCAGGCAACCTTCGAGGCGTGTCCCCATTGTAGGACCTCTGATTTGTGTTCCTGAGACACGAATAGTCTGTCCTTTGGGCACCCGACTGGTACAGCCCCGTCTTGTAAGGACCTGGCGACCTTCCTCTCCACCTCCCACTGCAGTGCTCCCAACACACGGACTGCAGGCACAATAGGCTCCGGAACTGACTCATGGTGGACAGGGCTGAAGATCCTTGACAAGGCATCCGGCTTGGTGTTGCGAGACCCGGGGCGGTATGTAATGGTAAAGTTGAAGCGGGTGAGGAAGAGGGCCCAGCGCGCTTGACGGGAGTTCAGTCGTTGGGCTGCCCTGATGTATGCCAGGTTCTTGTGGTCTGTAAAGATTTCGATCGGCTCCGATGTTCCCTCCAACCAGTGCCTCCACACCTGTAGTGCCAGGACGATGGCCAGCAGCTCCCGGTTGCCGACGTCGTAATTTTGTTCAGCGGGACTGAGACGACGTGAGAAGAAGGCGCAGGGGTGAACCCTCTGGTCGACTGGGGAACGCTGAGACAGGACCGCCCCCACTCCTGAATCTGAGGCATCCACCTCAACAACAAACGGCAAATCAGTATTAGGGTGAGTGAGAACAGGGGCACACGTAAAAGCTTGTTTTAGTGCTACAAAAGCAGCCTCGGCCTCTGGGGTCCATTTAAATGGAACCTTTATGGATGTAAGCCTTGTCAAAGGTTCGGCCTTCTGACTGTAGTTGCGAATGAAGCGCCGATAGAAGTTGGCAAACCCGAGGAACCTTTGCAAGGGCTTCCTTGATGTCGGAGAAGGCCACTCGACCACAGCCTGTATCTTTGCTGGATCAGCTCTCAACTGGCCCTTCTCCACAATGAACCCCAGAAACTGGACCGATCGTGCATGAAACTTGCACTTCTCAGCTTTAACATACAAACGGTTCTCGAGCAGCCTCTGTAGAACCAGCCGAACGTGCTGTCTGTGCTCGTCGAGGTCTCTGGAAAAAATAAGAATGTCATCTAGGTATATAAAACAAAAACGGCCAATCATATCTCTAAGAACGTCATTAACCAGATTTTGGAACACCGCCGGCGCATTAGTTAGTCCGAACGGCATAACCAAATATTCAAAGTGGCCCCTGGTGGTGTTAAACGCAGTCTTCCACTCGTCCCCTTCCCTTATCCTTACCAAATGGTAAGCGTTGCGCAAGTCTAGAGTCGTAAAAACCGTTGCGGACTGCAAAGGTGCAAACGCCGAGTCCAGGAGCGGGAGGGGGTACTTGTTTTTAATTGTTATTTCATTCAGGCCCCTATAATCAACGCACGGTCGGAGCGATTTATCCTTCTTATCAATGAAAAAAAAACCCGCCCCCAAAGGGGATTTGGACGGTCTGATAAGCCCGGCCGCGAGAGACGATGTTATGTACTCATTAAGGGCCTCCTGCTCCGGCTTGGACACCTGATACAGTCTAGAGGAGGGCAATTTAGAGTTGGGAATCAGATCAATGGAACAATCATAGGGGCGATGTGGTGGAAGTGACTGTGCTAGGTCCTTGCTAAAAACCAACTTGAGGTCATGATATTCACTGGGTACTAAAGACAAGTCAATTGGTGTTGGTTTACGAGACACAACTGCTCCCGGGGAAGCTGAGGCCGCACGCAAGCAATGAGAGTGACAATGGACACTCCAGTTATCTATTCTGGGGACCTCCCAGTTAATGTCTGGATTATGCTGCTTAAGCCAGGTTAAACCAAGAACAACCGGAGCCAATTTGGTGGGCATAACAAAAAACGGCCGACGCTCACTGTGGTTACCAGATACCACCAAGGTGAGAACGTCAGTCTCATGTGTTATGGTTGAAATCAAGTCTCCGTTAAGGTCCCGTACCTCCCGGGGCTCCTTCAATTTAATTAGAGAACCACCAAGTGTGTCTATGACTGAATAATCCACGAAACAGTCATCAGCCCCCGAGTCGACTAAAACAGTTACCTTGCAACTGCGCTCTCCCCACGTTATAATCCCTGGTAATTGTAGTCTCGTGTTCTTGAGCTGTTTGGCAGTCTTAGTAGCCGTGTGCGGGTACTCACATTGAGGTGGTGGTGTGCCACTAGAGGGGAAAAGCCTCGCTGCGTGGCCACTGTCTGATGTCGGTACCTGGGCAAGATGGCCGCCGGAGGCTGCACGGGGATTCGTGGGGCAGGAAGCGACGTGATGGCCAGGTTCTCCGCAGTACAAGCAGAGCCGCGATGCCATGCGTCGGTGGCGCTCCCTTGCGGTGAGTCTCTTCCCGCCGAGCTGCATAGGTTCCTCGTCAGTCGTTGGCTGCCATTCAGGGTCCGACGAAGGAAGGGAAGCCGGACGGGAGACAGCAATGCGCGCCGCTGGGGCAGCCCTCCCGATGACTGCGTTTGTTGACCGGCCGTGCCACTCGACGCCTCTCTCGCGCTCTCGCTCTCGAAGTCGATTGTCCAAACGTACCGCAAGTCCAATAAGGTCCTCCAAATCCGCTGCTTCATCGCGAGCGGCTAGTTCGTCCTTCACAAGCGGATTTAGCCCCCTCCGGAATATACAGCGTAAAGCTGCGTCATCAAAGCCGCTCTCCGCAGCGAGAATGCGGAATGAGACCGAATAGTCTGCGACGGAAAGTTTTCCCTGAGTTAGGTCTAGCAGGCGACTGCCAGCCTCCTTACCCCGAATGGGGTGATCGAAAACCCTCCTCATCTCCCCAACGAATTCAAGAAAGGAGTTACGAACTTCGGGGTACTGGTTGCTGATTGCCATGGACCACGCCGCCGCTTTTCCGGTTAGGAGGCTCATAACGAACGCTACTCTGGATCTATCTGAGGAGTACGTGAGTGGTTGTTGGTCAAAAACTAGTGAACATTGATGGAGAAACTGCCCGCACGAGCCGGGTTCCCCCCCATAGCGTGGTGGGTGCGGAATGTTTGGCTCACGCAACGGAATGGAAGCCGGGGCAGACGGCGCCACGAGGGGAACGTGCGCAGACGCCGCGGTCGCAGGTGAAGCGGAACGGTAAGCGCAAACCTGATCCACCCGTGCCTCAAGAGAGCACATATTAACTGTAAGGGCTCTTATCGCCGACATGATCTCACTTAAAACAAGATCATGCGAGTTAGCGTTCTGTCCTGGCTCGTTGTCATCAGGGTCCATAGTTATGGCCGAGATATTCTGTTAAGGATCCGCGAATGCGGAGAAACGACTGGACCCAAAACAGACAACAAAGAGGATGCGTTCGGGGATTTATTAATCACAAAATTAAAAAACACGTGAACGCGGTAACAAGGGAATAACAAAAGGGGTCCGTGACAAAATATGTCGACGGGGATCAAAAAACGCGAAAACTGAGCGGAGGGCAGAGCGCCAAAAGACAAACAAAAATACACTCAATACCTGCACAAGGTAGAGGATGACAGAACTAAGACGTCAGACGAACCAGAGAGCAAATACAACGCGACTCGAAAGCAGTATATGTGGATGGCAACCAGCAAGAAAAATATCTCGGCGTTCTTCTCTTGGATGGCCTGCGTTTATATACTATCGCTGATGAGCAGGGATTAGCTGCAGGTGCGACGCCGGCACGCCCCCACAGCCGGCTCTGCAACAAAACAAATTCTGACCAGCGGCGGAACGTGACAGTGTGGAGTTTGCATGTTCTCCCTGTGTCCGGTTACTGCGGTTTCCTCCAACATCCCAAAAACATGCAAGGCAGCATGAACCCTCTAAATTGTTCTTAGGTACGATTGTGTGCGTGAATGGTAATCCGTCTCCTTGGCTGGCAACCAATTCAGGGTGTATCCCATCTACTGCCTATAGACCCTACTCACGTGACGTCACAGTCACGCCCCCGCGCCATGATGTCCGGATACTAGTCATGTTAATGCATTAGCGCTTCGTAAATTCCTCCTATTATGGCGTGTTTTTCTGCTCGTTAACATTAATAATCAAAACGGTGAAGTCGTGTGTGGCGGTCAGTTGCAAAAACAGAGAAGATAGACGGAGAGACTTGAATTTTTACCGTATTCCGAGAGACCCGAAGAGGAGACCGAGACTGACTGCTGCAATTCGACGAGAAAACTGGGCTCCAAACGACTACCGCAGATTATGTAGTAGTCATTTTATATCTGGTAAGATGCATTTAATATATATTTAGAGGGTTTTGGGCTGACAACCACAATTAAGATCATTGCTAGGCTAATCGCCGACAACATACACGTATGTATGTAGTGAGAATCTATCTTGTGCTTGGAAAGGTGAGTTACGAAATTTTCAATTCAAAATCTTTTGTTATTGCTAACATCCACTGTCAAGTCTAATGTATTTCATGTCGTTTGTCAATGGAGTTAGGGCTTTTAATGTTTATATGGTTTAGCGATAGCACTCTCACTACATACATACGTGTATGTTGTCGGCGATTAGCCTAGCAATGATCTTAATTGTGGTTGTCAGCCCAAAACCCTCTAAATATATATTAAATGCATCTTACCAGATATAAAATGACTACTACATAATCTGTGGTAATCGTTTGGAGCCCAGTTTTCTCGTCGAATTGCAGCAGCCCATCTCGCTCTCTTCTCTCCGGGTCTCTCGGAATCCGGTAGAACTTCAAGTCTCTCCGTCTTCTCCTTCTATCCTCTCTGTTATTGCAACCGACCGCCACACACGCCTTCACCATTTTGATTATTAATGTTAACGAGCAGAAAAACACGTAAATAGGAGGAATGTACGTAGCCGTAACAGATAAACATGATGTGTTGACGGACAATTGGGCGGCACCAGTCAGGAGGAAGGAGTTGTGACATCACGTGGGTAGGGTCTATAGTGAGCTCAGATAGGCTTTCGCACTTCACGAGGATTAGTGGCATGGAAGATATATGACTGAACGAATGATACCATCTTAACTTATTATGAAGCAGTCTTAAAAGTCAAATCCACTTGTCAAAAGTACAGTTGACCCTCATGATGATAGCACCTCACCTTACGAGTGTTTCACAATACGAGCGTGGTCACGAGAGAAAATGAATCTAATTATGCGAGCAGATTTTCACGATAGCGATGGGCGAAATCCAGAAAAGCCCATATCTCGTTTTGCATGTCCGAGTGCCTCGGCATCACACTGGGTGGCGTATGAGCATCTCACAACAGAACCCCCCCATCTGCCTACCTGCCACTCATCCTCGTTGTCTCCGGTGACAGAATTTGTGCATTCAATTTGTTCTTACATGTGAACATGAACCAGTTTATGTACACGCAAAATGGGGCAGCACCCCATCCCTCCTCCTGCGGCCCAGCAAAGGAGCCATCGTCACCCCCTCCGGGATCCAGGGTGGCCCCCCGGGCCACCCGCGCCCCCATCACCCCATCAACCGGCCTTCAAGTGTCCTCCTGTATGTGTTTTTGGCAACTAACCAGTGTTGTTAATCTTACTTTTAAAAAGTCATTAGTTATAGTTCCAAATTACTTCTCCCAAAAAGTAATTGAGTTAGTAACTCAGTTACCTGAATTTAAGAGTAATTACTCAGTAATAGTTACTCAGTAAAGCACACGTCTTTACCTTTGTTGCTTTGTGGTCAAAATTTATATCTCAGCTCTACAATAACGCTGCTACTTAGCTGGTGCTTGCCAGTTATGCTGAAATCCATTGTGAAGGTCTTAAGGTTAAGTGTGCACTCTTGTTACCACTATCTTTGGGGTGACTTCCTTCTGGAGGATCAGCTGTGTTTCTCACTTTACGCAGATGTGAAGAAGAGCTGAGCTCATTCACATGACTGGTGTTCCCACTAGGGTTGCCACCTTTCAGAAATAGAAATAAGGGACGCCCCCCCTCGCGCCCAAAGCCTTACGGGCGAAAAAAAGGGGCATCCCAAAAACTCCTAAAATGCATAGAAATGTATGTATGTTTAGATGAGAAAACAGTATTGTGCACTTTGTGGGCATGGCAGTTTCCTTGCAGCAGATTGTTTTTTTTTTTGTTTTTTTTCTGCAGGTTAGTGAAAACGAAGTTGTGAATATCGTAATTAACATTTGTGTTGTCGGGACTGAATCCGGTCATGTGATCCATTGACAAGCCAAATTTCTTAAGGGAATGTTCCAGGAGAGCTACAATTCCAGCAGCTGACTCGTCTGCATTCTCTATGAAGTCCAGCATTTTGTTGGTGAGCCCAGACTCTGGACTGAAGTACTGGACAGGAAGGGGAACATCTTCCTGCTCAATTTACACGAGGCATCGGTCTGTATGGAGAATTGGATGGGTGACGTTAAGATCTTAAGCACATCACCCACTGCCTTTGGACCCAGGACTTGTTTCAACAGTGCCTCTTGCTTGTTCTCCCCAAAGTCATTTTCTTCACCATTTTGGAATCACAGAGAAATCTTCTGATCGAGCCTGTGTCCACAGTCAGCACTATTGTAGCTCTGGCTGGCTACGTTTTACTGTGTGGTATACCTGTGTCACCTCAGCTGCAGTAATTTAGAGGGTAGGAGTGGGATGATGTCAAATTCACCATTAATCAATCAATAGATAGCATATATTTGCAGTAGGACTATTTATTCAGTGTTTATTTGCTGTTAATCTATTACAAATAATTCCAAATGAGTAGCATTAGTTAGCGTAACAAAATAACATGTTCTTTATGGGTACATAAATTCATTTCATATTGACTGATAATAAGTGCATTTTTCAAAAAAAAAATCAACATTCCTAAAAATAATCAACCATAGTAGCAACTGAAATAGCCTAGCTATGCTCCTATCGATACAAGATGTATGAAGGTAAATAAAAATATAGCCTATATATGTTATCCATATACAAAAGCATAATAACATACCAAATCAAGCTCAGGGGATGTTTCAGGTACAAAGAATTGTGACGAAGGCTCTTCTGGGATCTTATATTCCGTTTGTGGAGGTCCCCTGCAGCATGCTGTTTTACACTTCTGTGAGACGGCGCAAAAACTTTCCTGCCTGCCTTGCAGTTCGCGTTATAATCATCATCAGTGACTCTATCGAACCACTCCAGTCTATTTTTTGGAGACGTTTCCCCTTTTGAGGATGAAGTGGGGTGCCCTGAACTTCTAATGTTTAAGAGACATGTTAGTTTTGAAAACGCGCGGGGCGGTGCGCTGAGCAGAGAGAGCGAGGTAACTAGGCAACGAACCCGGAAGTGCAGTGCAGGGCTGACAGCAGCGGGCAGACAGATAACTATCTTGCTGTCTTTAATATCTCCTGCCCTTTTTGTTCATTATTGTTGGCTCGGTGGTCACTCATGAGTGCAGGTGTGTGCTTGTGTGTGACAGACGGGCAGTGTTGTTAATAACGGCGTTACAATATAACGGGGTTACTAACGGCGTTATTTTTTTCAGTGGTGAGTAATCTAATTAATTACTTTTCTCATCTTGGCAACGACGTTACCGTTACTGAGACGGGAAAGGCGTGCGTTACTAAGTTGGTTGAATAAAAAAAGTCAGAGAGACAGACTCACGGAGACAAGAGAACAGAGCAGGAGTGGGGAAGACGCCGTTGCAAACACGATGCTAGGTGGCTCCAATAATACCTGACTGTAGCCTACAAACTACGCCCACATGATACGGTAGATATCGCATATTATAGAACTAGATGCAAATGATAGACACGGCTGCATTAGCAACATGTTATAAGGACTACATGCGTTAGTAAACAGCCGCCATCTTAAAGCAGTAGACCTCTCAGGAAGGCTCTGTTGTAGAGATCCTTCCTAGCGAACCTACTTTAAAAAAAAAAATTTTTTTTAATCTAAAATGGTCCTAAATCGGCAAAATCTTGACTTAACTCTATCTTTAAATGATGAAACAGTTTTAAAACTTACACATGTTGAAAGCAGACAGAAGGGAACTAATGCAATAGCGGGAGCAATTTTAACAACTTTAACGGCTGATTCACAACTTTAAATGACTTTCACACATAGCAAAGGTTACTATCTAGTTATCGCAATACCCTTGTGTCTAGTTAAGTGGAAGGTAAAGAATTGGGCTAGGGCCAATTGTCCCAAAAACCCTTTAAACTTCACATTGTGTGACTTTTTTTTTTTTTTTTTTGAGAAAAAAAAAAAACATGAAAATTATCACTAGTTACTTTGCCAAGTAACTAATTACTCTTAAATTCAGGTAACTGAGTTACTAACGCAATTACTTTTTGGGAGAAGTAATTTGTAACTGTAATTAATTACTTTTTAAACGTAAAATTAACAACACTGCAGACGTGCATGGGGTGGGCGCACCGCCGCCCGCCATGCAGGAGCCGCGGGTCGCATGGGGTCGACCCATGGGACAATTGTGAAATACGGAATCAACTGCGTTCCTTATTGGTTCAATACAGAACGCAAATTTTAATTCCCAATTACGGAACAATTCTGTATTTCAAGGGAAGGGTGGCAAGCCTAGTTCCCACCCTTAGATGACACTTTGCAAATATTGCAAGTAGCTCTTTCATTTTCACCTTCTTTCCTGGTGAAGTGTAGCCAAACTTTGGAGCCAGTGGTTCTTTGGAGCGAGTGGGTCTTGGTGTCATGCTAGTTTGATGTGTCTGGACAACAAGACACGTCACGTCACGTGACACGTTCCTAAAGACGCGTTTTAATGACGCAATATGCATCTTTAGGAATCGTTAAAGGGATCATTAAGGCTTTTTCATTGTGATGTCGAGGCCTTGAAACACTAGGAACCGGTTCGGAATTGGAATCAGATTTCGATTCCCATCCCTACTGTTACCGGCACCCCCCAAGGGGCCGCTGTTACTTTTATTATGACCGGCATTGTCAGTATAGAGCTGCGAGGAGGAAAGTGGTCGAGCGAGAGGGAGTGAGAGAGTCGAGAGTAGGAAAAAAGTGCGCAGTTAATGTAGACTCGAGTGGCAATGTCCCCCATATGCTTTTGTTTGTTAATAAAAGTACCCACAAAAAGCCATCCGACACCTCTCGGTGTTTTTGTGCACGCCGCCGCCTTTCTGGAGGGGAAATCGAGCGAACCGAAAACAGCCGACGACAACGAGCCAACGTGAATCGCCGGCCCACTCTTCACTCTACGGTGAAGAGTTTAAAGCACCGCCAATTACCAATGAGGGCGAATTGGTAACACTGGGGGCTCGTCCGGGATTCTTCTTCATCATAAGTGAGGTGTTAACGGACGCGGACGTGCAACGCCGAGATGACGGCTCGTGACTGGAGCTGGCAGACCATGTGGGGTGGACGAGTGCAGCACAACTTTTCGCCTAAAAATCCGTTTCTGGCGGATTTAGTGGAAACGGTTGGGCCACAGTCGAACCACGCAAGCGGCGTCGACGACGGACGGGTCGGTGCGTACAGCGCGAATGGACAATTGACGAGCGGCCTCAGGGCGCAAACGGGCCTCGTGGCGACGCCATCGAAGGGGCAATGGCTGCTCACTCCGTCTCCAAAAATCCATTCTTCACGCCAGTAAGTGATTTAAATGCGGCCAGAGGTGAGTCAGAGACTGTTGGAACATTTTGTGGCCCTTTGTTGGGCAAAGTTGCGTCCTCCACGCAATTCGAAGCCGTGTGTGAAGTAGCAGAAAATGTCGGAGGCCTAGGAAAACTTTCGTTAGGCCCAGACTGCTATGAAAATGGACGCACAGCGGCGAAACGCTGCAGTTTTTCACCACACGATGGCACTCTGCCTCTATCCTGCGGTTCTCATGATTATGCTGATGGACGGAGGACTGTTGTCAACCGTTGCTCAATTAACCAGCCTGAGAGGCTGCACAAGGATAGTAGTGATGATGAGTGTAATGAGAAAAGGGAGAGAATCCCTACGTTACAACCTGAACAGTTTGATGGCACTGGTTCTTGGAGAGACTTCTCACACCAATTTGAAAGCTGTGCTTAAGCTAACCATTGGTCCGTGAGCACGATGGACGTCCAACTGCGGTGCAGTCTAATGGGAGCAGCTGGAGCTATCGTCCACAAAAACCCTCGATCTTCTCGGTGGAGCTACCAACAAATTGTGGATGAAGTGGAATCTGCCTACGGTCCACATTCAGAGCATGCTGCCATTGTCGCCGTGGAGTTGTGGCAGAGGAAGAGGCAGCCGGGCGAGGCACTACATAGCCTACGTGATGACATCTACGAAAAAGTGTCGATCGCCTACTGTTGGAATTGTTGTGCATACAGTTAACATTTATGCTTTCCTTATAGGTACCAGATAGGATAACCTCTGTCTAGTTAGCCTTTCCTTTGTTCTGGGCCATGTGGCCCCCATGTGATCTACTCAATGTTCCATGATGCCTTCCTGACCCCTCCCATCCTATTGTTTTCCCCTGAATAAATAAGGTTGCTTCACAGTAGCGGTGCAACGGTTTGCGGTTCAAAGCCGAACCGTTCAGTTCGCCCTGTACGGTTCAGTACGCCTTTATGAACCGCGCCTTTTCGGTTTTGTAATTAATGTATTCCGAACGCTTGTGGAATGAATTGATCGAGCTCTGTGTGCCTGTGTGTGACGTGAAGCACCGCTGTGGAAAAATTCCCGCCCCGCAAGTAAATGTCGGATCGCTGTCAAGCGCCTGTGAAATAGAAGCCGAGTAACGCCCTCCTTCGCTTACGAGCGAAGTGAAAGTGAAACAAGAAAGAAATCACTATGGCGAGCGGTGGAGAGACCAAATTTTGAGGAAGCACCGGCTTCTTTCAAATCTGCCACCGCAGCAACATTTTGGTTTCCCCATGGATTACAATGCGGAGGGAGAGAAAATATTGAAAAAAAAAAAATTGCAAGCATTGCTCAGCGCTTGTTCCCCATGCTAATGACAACATTTTTATAACATGACTCCGGCACCTCAGCCAGCATCACCCACAGATATCACTTTCTCAGGGTAAGACAACCCCGTAGATGACACCAGTGAAAACACACGGCGGATTCGTTAATTTATTTGCAACGCTTGACCCACGTTACATTGTTCCCTCACGGACATATTTCTCCAACAACATTATCCCCGACATTTATGAAATGGCACGCTAAGCCATCGAAGATGATTTCGCTAAAGCACATAGTTTCGCCCTGACCACTGATAGATGGAAGTTGGACGTCCAGTGCTACAGAGTGCTACTACCTAACTGTGACGGTTCACTATAATTCATACCTGTCAAATTGAACGGTCTCGTCGTAATTTGTACAAGTGAGCACTCATTTTTAAATGTGTACTCCGTACATTACGTTCAAAATCTGCACGTTTTTCGTGCATTACGATTTTTTTCCCCATCCGTTCGGATTTGGTAACCGTTTCTGCAACGAGACAATGCGTTGGTCGAATGACACGAGAAAAGTCAGAGACTCGGAGAGGTAAGAGTGTTTGTTGAGACGCTGTAGCAAATGCGATGCTAAGCTAGGTGGCTCCAATATTACCTGACTTAGCTGACAACATACAATCTACGCCTAGATACCTCATGCATATAGAACTACATGCGAAATGACAGACTCTGTGGCGTTAGTAAACAGCCGCCATTTTAGAGCAGTAAACTTCTCAGAAAGAGGTTCGAATCGAACCGTGGGCTAACTGAACCGTTGCACCCCTACTTCACAGTGAAGGAAAAGAGTCGATTTATCCTTGTTACAGGTTGTTTTATTCTTATAACGAACAGGAGATGATGACACAGAACTCGGGAATAAAAAAGAACAAAGAATTTACACTGAAATACAAACAAATACAGACGAGACATCTTGGTACCATCAGACAAAGGACAAAAGTGCTCCCGCCTCTCTGCTCGGAATGTCTTTTTCTTCCCTCTAACTTGGGGGCAGGGTCAAATTACTTGGAATGTGCATTGTGCACCCCCATCTTGCTAGGACTAGCTAATATTTTCCAGATGTGCCGCTATTCAATGGCATACACTGTCTTATGATGGAGAATGCAATGTCCACATATGATTATTGTGAATAAATGGAAATATATCTCATCAATTCCCTCTTTTGAATTCACAAGAAAATTGAATTCACCCAACTAAAAAAAACAAATCAACAAAGAACAAACAACAACAAAAACCAAGTAGACTTAAAGAACAAAACCATCACAAACAATCCGAGAGGTGACGGGTTGAAAAACGTAAAATATAAACAATTAAATAAAAATACAATACCCCAAAAAAAACATAACATCTGAGTCCTGAAAGCAAGACACTTTCTCATTTCCCAAAGGGTGAGCACACACGAATTCCCACAGTCTGTCCCAAACAGGTGTGCAAAGTTAAAGTCAGTATTGCTGTAATCTCATGGCCTTGGTGTTAGGGTTGAGCCCATAGCTTTTTCTTCGGGAAAAGGGTTCGGTCCATGAAAAGGGTCAGTCTTATGTCGATATTCCATGGCTCAGTATGAAACTAATCCTTTTTGTCAATGTGTTTTGAAGAAAACAATAATCGCAATTCTTAACGCAGTGCCCAGTCGTCGAGAATGCAGTTCAGAAAACAAGACTCAATCATCAATATCTAATACTATATCAAACACTGACACTGCCCTCTTTTATGCTGTAATCTGTTCAACTAAAAAAACACAACATGCAATATAGAAAAACATCAAATCATGATCAATTAAGCATTAAATGAGTCAGCCTAGCTATAAAAAGCAAAGTAGGTCGCTCATTTAGGTTGTGATGTCATAGTTGCTCATAAGAAAGTAAAACAAAATATGTATTAATACTATAAAAATGGTCGTGTATAAGTGATGCAAGTTAAACATTTCTCAGAACTATCACTTAATGACCTGATTTTAAAAAAAATGCTCGTTAGAATTCTACAGGCAGGAAGATAACTGTCACAATTAAAAATTCATTCATGTCGAAAGAACCTGAAAACACTCACGCACAGAAAGGACATCACACTCGGCTTGGATGAATCTCGGACCAATTTAAGCCAATGGGTGCACCCACTCTGGGTCCATTTCAAACTGAACTTCTGGAGTGAGTTTGCTGCACTGAAAGTAAAGGGGCCGAATAATATTGCACGCCCCACTTTTCAGTTTTTTATTTGTTAAAAAAGTTTAAATTATCCAATAAATGTTGTTCCACTTCTCGATTGTGTCCCACTTGTTGTTGATTCTTGACAAAAAAATTAAATTTCATATCTTTATGTTTGAAGCCTGAAATGTGGCGAAAGTTTGCAAGATTCAAGGGGGCCGAATACTTTTGCAAGGCACTGTATATACAGTGGGGAGAAGAAGTATTTGATACACTGCCAATGGGTTTTCCCATTGACTGTGTATGAAATACTTCCTCTCCCCACTGTATATATATATATATATATATATATATATATATATATATATATACTGGACTGTCTCAGAAAATTAGAATACACAATATTCTAATTTTCTGAGACAGTCCTGTACATTAATCCACCATTTAAAGCAGGGGTGTCCAAACTTTTTGCAAAGGGGACCAGATTTGGCGTGGTAAAAATGTGGGGGGCCGACCTTGGCTGACGTCCTTTACATAGAACAATATACAGGACTGTCTCAGAAAATTAGAATATTGTGTATTCTAATTTCCTGAGACAGTCCAGTATATATATATATATATATATATATATACATATATATACATATATATATTAGTCGACTAAATGTAAAAAAAATCGGCTGACTGAGCGGGAAAAAATTAGTCGTTTGGGACAGCCCTAAAATACATAATATTACACCATAGTTGACACTGCTGTGCCAGTGACGCGTGGAAAGACTAGAAGGTGTACAGGACCAGTCTGTGGTGCATCAGGGTGGATGATACCTTGTTACAGCACAAGTACATCCTGTTTTTTTCTGCTTGTTGTAACTAATAAACAGAATGTGCAAAGATTTTGGTTATGTATTGGGTATTATGATAGGAAGGGCCCTAGGTCTACCTTCATTTTCCCTCTTGAACCGTGTCGCCTCTTTGGAGTCATTCAAAATCATGCACCTATCGGGTCTCCTTTTGAATATTGGATCCATCTCGAAGAGATAAACAACAACAACACCTTAAAATTATAAATTTGCAAACAAATAAAAAACGTTTTGTTAGAGAAAACACATGGTAAATGACCACGTTTGTAACAATTAAATACTTACACATCACCTCTGGACTAAACTACATCTAAAAAAGGACTGATTACAAAAACTATTGATCATTGTACTATTTAAAACAACAGGCCAGTAGCCTAACTCAGGTAAGTAAAGAATATTCACTTGTTGGAACATCAAAAACATTTAATTGTGTTTATCTTAGAGATGTCCCGATCCGATCCAAATATCGGATCGGACGCCGGTATGGGCAAAAAAATGCGTATCGGTATCGGAACGCAATGAGAAACTGACCGCATTGCATCCCAAAAGTAAACGTAATGCTTGTCATAGACCCGGGTAATGCCAATGCTCAACTCACAGCTTTAGCTCAACTCATGCCGCTGGCAGGGTCGGACTGGTAATCTGTAACTTCTGGAGGATCACAGAACGGCCGGTGCTCTGGACGGCCGGCGGCTGCCATACACACATCACTGTTTTTATCCCCCTATCCGTCATCATTATCTACAGTTCGCACCTAATCCGACAGGTGGCAGCAATGCGCCTGGCTATTAACCGCCAATCTTATAGGAGAACGAAGAAGTGAGCCATTGCCGCAAGTCGCTGTGACTCTGAAAGACATGCTGTGGCCCACGAAGGGGCAGGATAGAGCGATAAGAGCTTTGGCGGACTTTCTAGTTGCCATCGGGCTGAGATGGAATGAAGAGTTGTTAGGGATATTGGCAATTGTTATCCACCAGGTAGCTACAATTTAAATGAAATAAATGGCAACTAAAGAGCCAGTGTTTTAGCTGTAAAAAAAAAAAAAAAAAACGTATGCACACGCAGCAGCAATATTGATTCAGAAGAAATATAACAAAATATTAATAAAATGAATGATTTTACTTTAAAATTTAGGTAGTTAAATTAATTTGTACATTTTTAATCATGTATATATCGTTTTGTTTTCTGGTTAATACTTTCCAATGAAGGTTATGTGTACAGGATTTGTCTTGAAATGTTTATTGTATTTTCATTTAAATTCATTATTTGTGTGGCAAGATTAATTATGGCATAAACAATGAACTCATTTTATAGACACAGGGGATAGGTGTTATTATAATCAATTGGATACATAAAAATTGCTTTAAAAAATAAATTCTTTCATTTGTTTATTCAGGTTGATCATAGAGCTAGGGCAGAAGATGAATCCAACTCCAGTTCAGCCTTGCAGTACTTTGAGTGCCCCAAGTCAGGCAGTCACAGTTTAGACACATTTTCTTCATTTTTCTCTCAAAGTGCACAAAATTGATGCATTTTACAATAAAACATTTTCTAAAAATTCTCCTGGGGGGCATGCCCCCGGACCCCCCTAGAGGGTCTGTGTTTCCCTTCGTACAGCTGAGTCAAAGTCCAGGGCTGCTTTTTAGTCCCAGTCCGCCCCTGGCTGCTGGATAAAAAAACACAAGAATACCTGACTGCTGCTGACAGCCGGTACAAACTATGTCAACGTCGTTTTACTGGAGATAATAGATATCATATATATATATATATACTGGACTGTCTCAGAAAATTAGAATACACAATATTCTAATTTTCTGAGACAGTCCTGTACATTAATCCACCATTTAAAGCAGGGGTGTCCAAACTTTTTGCAAAGGGGACCAGATTTGGCGTGGTAAAAATGTGGGGGGCCGACCTTGGCTGACGTCCTTTACATAGAACAATATACAGGACTGTCTCAGAAAATTAGAATATTGTGTATTCTAATTTCCTGAGACAGTCCAGTATATATATATATATATATATATATATAGAACTAGATGCAAAACGACAGACTCGACCGCGTTAGCAACATTGAAGTATTGAAAACCAGATGCGTTAGTAAACAGCCGCCATCTTGAAGTAGAAGACTTTCCTAGTAGGCTGTTGTGAACCTTCTAAGCGAACCTAATTAACTTTTTATCTAAAATACTCCTAAATCGGCAAAATCTTGACTTGAATCTATCTTCAAAACAGTTTTAAAACTTTCACATGTCGAAAGTAGACAGAAGGGAAATTATGGAATAACGGGAGCAATTTTGACAACTTTAACAGTTGATTCGCAAAATTAAATGAATTGAATGTAGTTTAAAGCTGCTGATACAGAATGGGGACTTGCGTATTTTATTTACTGTTTTAAAATGTTAACTTGATACTAAAATAGTCGTTTATTTAAACCTGAGAGGCTTTTTATACAATTTTTGTCACTAATGCACGAAACATTAGAAGCATCTAATAGCTTGGGGGGATTTGTGGGATTTTCCACTGAGGTTGTTGGTGTGTTTTGCTTTTTTAAGACAGTTTACAATATTATTTGCACGTTTTACTGACTGACTATGCAATTTCTGTTTGTTATTTATCATGTTTTGTGTTTGTCACACAGGTCAGTTTCTTGTTACCAACCGTTGTATGTTATTCAAACTCACCTAATTCAGCTGGCTAGTTGTTATCAACTAAAACCTTTTCAACATGAGTCTGACAACTAAGTAAGGAGGCTAAATAACTTTAAACTTTAACACATGCTCAGATAGGTCGGTATTGGCCAGTATCGGTATCGAATCGGAAGTGCAAACCAATATCGGTATTGGATCGGAAGTGCAAAAACCTGGATTGGGACATCCCTAGTTTATCTTACTACGTTTGCCTTCTTAACAAGTACAAAAACGTTTGTTTAAATAACAGGGTAATAGCCTTAACTTTGAAATAAACTCACCGTTTTCAATTATATCGTTGTAGGACGTCCGTCTGAAAATTGCAATCCATCATTCTTGAGTTAATTCTATTCATTTCTGAGGCCACTGGACTACATATCAACACGACGTCCCTGTCATGATTTTGTTTTATAAACTCGACACAATACACATGCGTTGTCAGTCTCTGTGCACGTACTGAATATTGACCGAGGCTCTCTTCACCGTAGTTGCCAGACACCATTACTCGTGTTTCATTCTGAGCCTGAAGGCACACAGCAGTGACGTAACGAAACAGCCCAGCCCGTGTGATTGGCTATTTTAGAAGGAGACGTCTGATTGGCTGCAGACAGGCTCCGTTTAGAAAAAATGCTTGTGTTCTTCCCGGCTGCGGGAACGGAGTGTCAAAACGATCAACACACTCGTAAGTGGGAATTTGAAATTGGAAGCATGCGTGTAAAACAATTCACACAAACTTTTGACAAATGTGTGTTTCGCGTGCTATGTGTTTACGAATCCCACAATACGTGTGTGTTTCGTGTCCTATGTGTTAAATCCCACAATACGTGTTTGTTCATGTTAAATGAGTGTGTGCATCGCACATGTGTGTGTGTTCCTTATGAGACTAATCCGGCCCCATAACTAATTACTCTTACAGTCAGGTAACTGAGTTACTAAGGCAATTACGTTTTTGACAGAAGTAATTTGTAACTGGAATGAATTACTTCTTTAAAGTAAGATTAACAACACTGATCACTACATACCATCACACGGGTTTCCTATAAAGATTAGATCTGACAATGGCACCCACTCAAATTCAAACATTTACAGGAAGTTTAAAAAGCATTAGGATTGAAACATACATCCGAGAGAATGAAAAGAAATATTAACTCATTCACTCCCAGTCACTTTCACCTGAGCAAGGACGGTCGCTCCTGGCCGTTTTACTGGATTTTGACTGATTTTGTAAGGCCCACAGAAAATTCTGTTCTATTGCTATATAAACATGGAACCCAACCAAAAAAGATTAGACTCTCTTTTTTCATTAGGAAAAAAAAGTAAGTTCATATGTTTTTCCATTGTTTAGAAATCAGCATTAGAAAATGGCTTAGTTTGAGCAATTTTCCAATTTCTGATGAAAAAAACAGAACTTGAGCTTTTTGTGAACGCATACATTTCAAATATAACTTTGACTTTAACACAGCTATTTTTTGCTTTAGTTACATCCCAAACATCTGAATAATGTTTTCCTTTTACAAAATATCATAAAGAACAAGACAAATTGAGCTTTTGATAGCAAAGTAACAATTTATTTACACATAACTAACTGAGAGATGACGCTGTTGTCGCGTCGACAGCCTTGTAAACTTTTCCCTCATCGCTGCCTGTCTCATAAAGATGAATTTTTTTAGTCTCTGCGAGATCTGCGCGGCGAGCCCGTTGCACTGGTGGTCCCGATCGTTCGGCTCGGTCGTCCAGTGCCGGGCATCCAGGGCGCTCTCACGGTTGTTCTGCTCGGTCGTCCGCCGCCTGGCATCATTCCCCTGGCGCTCTGACCGTGCAGCCCGGCCTTTTGTTGCTGTTGAATCAGGTTGTGGGTCTTACCAAATGTGCTACTGCCCTCCAGTGGCCAGTTTTATTGCTTTAAAATGGATTTTCATCTTTGTGCTCTGGAGCTCAGTTGAATCAGGACCCAGAGATGTCTTTTATGAAAAAAAAAACAAAAAAAACATAAAAGACGTCTTTGGGACACTGAAAAGATTAATACATTTTGGGAGCAAGTGAGTTAAAGAAAAACTGGCCAAGGCCTTGCCCTCCTCAAATCTTAATTGGCTACAGGCTCTGCCATTAGCATTAATGAATGTGAGAATGTCATTGAATTCAGCGAAAGGCTGGACTCCTTTTGAATGTCACACTAACAGATTATTTCTGGCCCCAACAGCTCCTCTAGGAATGCAGGAGGGTCCAGGCCCGTCCGAACTCAAACAATTAACATTTACTTTTTCCTCATATGGCAGAATGGACAGCCTGACGCCCCTCCAGACATGAATGACTGCTAACATGTTTGTTCAAAAGTGATTAAACGTAAGTGGTCTGAACCCAGGTGGACAGGTCCCCACAAAGTCACTGAGAGGACGTCATTCGCAACCTGGTTCATATCTCCTCTACCAGACCGGCAAAGACCCCATCAGGCCAGACGCTTTCTCCACCTCGCGACCCACCAAGGTCCAACTAAGTGTCGGCTGACCCTTCTTGATGACATCATTCAACAGAGGTGAGTTCACGGTATAAGAGCAGAATAATCCCGGTGACTTGGCCTGAAATCAGGTAGTCTACCCTAAGGTCCCAAAGAAGTTAACTGTGCACTCAAATGATCAGAGCCATCCTAGAGGCAAAGATGCGAAACTTCACTCCGAGAATGATGATGCACTCCTTCGGTTGGCTTTTTGGCCTTTCCCTACTTCTTATCACATCTGCCGATGACTGCCCCGTTCCGGTATCAACCGAGATTGTGACCATCGGAGCATATGGGGCGGAATCCTCCACTTCAGTCACAACCAGCGGAGAATGTGTATCCATCCCGGGAAACGAACAAGTGACTTTCGAGTTTGATGCTTGTAGATATTATCCGTGTGGCTGGGCTTCTAAAAGTCATTATTATTTGTCTTCCATCTCATGGTCATACGAGACAACAGTGGCTTATTCAGGGAATGACTGGCAGATATCCTGTCAATCACGCCCTCGTCCTGTGGAATGTGGGAAGATGGCTGACCTGTCAATCACACCCTCATCTTGTGGAATGTGGGAAGATGGCTGACTCCATCTCGTTGGTACGAGTAGGGGAGCTTGGTGCGGGCAACCCCAGACTTGCCTTAACGGTAGATCTCAGAACTTTTAACTTGTCCTCTTTGATCACAATCACGACATCGATGCAGGGCAGTTTTATCCTGAAAGAGAAAAGATATCGTCATCGCACACACCATATAATTGTTTGCATTAGTCTAACACATATACAGTGTATAGTCTAACACATACATATGGTACAGGTTTTCGTAGGCACCGTCTAACTGTTTGCATTAGTCTAACACACGTAATATAATTAATCAGGAAATAGTATCATTTTCATATTTACGGTAGGACTACACTACTAATATAAAATAAATAGCACACCATAGTTTAATGAGAAGAAATAGAAGAGATACACAATGCCGTCTTATCACAAGATTGACGCACCAACTCTGGTAATCAGCTCTCCCAGCAAACTCCAAGGACAAAGCGCTTTGTCCTAAAACAAGTACAACCAGCCCGGACAGCAAAGTTGATAGCGGGCGTCCCAATCCGTGCACGAACCGAAGCCGCCCAAAACCGGCCACAGAGGGGATGGCCCAAAAGCAACGCCCAGAAACGCCTTCGACAAGGCCCGCCTCAGCAAAGACTTTAAAAAGACTGGACACTGAGATAAGACAAGATTTTTTCTGCTCGGAAACATATAGCCTTGTTTTGGATCCAGAATGGTCCCTCCGTCGTCTGTTTTTGCCCTGTTTTTACCATTGTCGACGAATAAATTGTCAACCTGTTTTCGGTGAGTGTTCTTCAAGCTTTTGAAACATGGAGTCAGTACAAAGGGTTAAAATAAGAGGACGCGCGAGATTCGGCCTTCCCGGCGGGCGCACACAGAGCAGTGTCAGCCGAGCGGCAATTGTTTTGGCTGGTGCCGTTCTCGGGTGCGTCTGGGCCGGGGGGGGCGAATTTCAACAGTTCACAGTTCAAAATTGTTTAAATTTGTTGTTAACCCCTTATGCTTCTTCTGCAGACTTTATGCCTTTTCGAATATGCCAATCTTTTCCACAAAATCTAGCTCCCCACTGAGTGGGTCAGGCAATTCCAGGACAAAGACCTAAAGGGACGTCTTGTAGCTGGTTTATGGTACTACTCTAGCTTCACCATCAATGTAGCAGGTCAGCCCAAAACTCAACAGGAAGCGTGTCAGAAATACACAAAATCAACAGGAAGTGGACCGTAAAGGTGTCAAAATTAAAAGGAAGTGAATAAACAGGATGTGACCTGCAAATGCCACAAATTTAATAGTATTAGACCAAAAACTTACAAAAAATGACCTGCTAATGCCCCAAAATCAACTTGTAGTGACCCGGAAGTTTATTTGCCAGCAGAGCATCTCTCCAATTTCCCTGGGATTGCATTTTCTAGCTAATTTTGTTTGTTTTGATATTTCATGAATGTAAATATGTACTTATTCATAAAACATGCATTGAAAATTTTATTAAAAGATATTGCAAAATTAGACAATAAAAATATTGAATCACATTATAGTTACATTTTTCCCCAAAAAGAGTTATTATGTTCGAAAGTTTGGGGATTTCTTTTAAACGCAATTGCATGGGGAAGTGGAGCAGCACAAGTAATAATGGAGTCAAAGAAGACAATAAAAATTAACCTCCAAGCTCTTAGTGCACATCAATGCGAGTTTTGTTTAACCTGTGTTGAAAATGTACCGAGAGGCGAAGGGTTCTTGAGATTTCTTCCAAATGTTTGGCCTCATGCACGTACTTGCAGTCCAGACCCTCCAGCGCTGGCAGTCCCTGCAGACCCCATCATGCTGGCATCTCTTCCACTCAACTGCACTCATTGTTTGGCAAAAAGTGAATGCAGTATTTCGTCGAAGAAGTTCTTCGAGACTTTTTTGCCGGTTTAGTGCACACCATACCCGTTGTGTTGCAATGTAAGCAAGGCCATGCTTGCTTTTTTCAACATGTCTGTCTGCCTGGGCTCTTAAACGCACATTAACTTTTAAATTTAAATTTAAGTCTTGTTTTGAAGCTGACAACACGGTGGAACTAATTTCAAGGGCAATGACGTTTAATTAAGGTAACTTATTGATTTGAATAATAGCGACTTTTTAAAGCCATTATGGATGATGAAAAATGACAGGTGTTATTTTCACCTTGCTAGTTGTTATTTACATTTTACATTATTTGTACAGTGCCTTGCAAAAGTATTCGGCCCCCTTGAATCTTGCAACCTTTCGCCACATTTCAGGCTTCAAACATAAAGATATGAAATTTAATTTTATTTGTCAAGAATCAACAACAAGTGGGACACAATCGTGAGGTGGAACAACATTTATTGGATAATTTAAACTTTTTTTAACAAATAAAAAACTGAAAAGTGGGGCGTGCAATATTATTCGGCCCCTTTACTTTCAGTGCAGCAAACTCACTCCAGAAGTTCAGTGAGGATCTCTGAATGATCCAATGTTGTCCTAAATGACCGATGATGATAAATAGAATCCACCTGTGTGTAATCAAGCCTCCGTATAAATGCACCTGCTCTGTGATAGTCTCAGGGTTCTGTTTAAAGTGCAGAGAGCATTATGAAAACCAAGGAACACACCAGGCAGGTCCGAGATACTGTTGTGGAGAAGTTTAAAGCCGGATTTGGATACAAAAAGATTTCCCAAGCTTTAAACATCTCAAGGAGCACTGTGCAAGCCATCATATTGAAATGGAAGGAGCATCAGACCACTGCAAATCTCCCAAGACCCGGCCGTCCTTCCAAACTTTCTTCTCAAACAAGGAGAAAACTGATCAGAGATGCAGCCAAGAGGCCCATAATCACTCTGGATGAACTGCAGAGATCTACAGCTGAGGTGGGAGAGTCTGTCCATAGGACAACAATCAGTCGTACACTGCACAAATCTGGCCTTTATGGAAGAGTGGCAAGAAGAAAGCCATTTCTCAAAGATATCCATAAAAAGTCTCGTTTAAAGTTTGCCAGAAGCCACCTGGGAGACACACCAAACATGTGGAAGAAGGTGCTCTGGTCAGATGAAACCAAAATTGAACTTTCTGGCCACAATACAAAACGATATGTTTGGCGTAAAAGCAACACAGCTCATCACCCTGAACACACCATCCCCACTGTCAAACATGGTGGTGGCAGCATCGTGGTTTGGGCCTGCTTTTCTTCAGCAGGGACAGGGAAGATGGTTAAAATTGACGGGAAGATGGATGCAGCCAAATACAGGAACATTCTGGAAGAAAACCTGTTGGTATCTGCACAAGACCTGAGACTGGGACAGAGATTTATCTTCCAACAGGACAATGATCCAAAACATAAAGCCAAATCTACAATGGAATGGTTAAAAAATAAACGTATCCAGGTGTTAGAATGGCCAAGTCAAAGTCCAGACCTGAATCCAATGGAGAATCTGTGGAAAGAGCTGAAGACTGCTGTTCACAAACACTCTCCATCCAACCTCACTGAGCTCGAGCTGTTTTGCAAGGAAGAATGGGCAAGAATGTCAGTCTCTCGATGTGCAAAACTGATAGAAACATACCCCAAGCGACTTGCAGCTGTAATTGGAGCAAAAGGTGGCGCTACAAAGTATTAACGCAAGGGGGCCAATAATATTGCACGCCCCACTTTTCAGTTTTTTATTTGTTAAAAAAGTTTAAATTATCCAATAAATTTTGTTCCACTTCATGATTGTTGATTCTTGAAAAAAAATTAAAATTTCATATCTTTATGTTTGAAGCCTGAAATGTGGCGAAAGGTTGCAAGGTTCAAGGGGGCCGAATACTTTTGCAAGGCACTGTATATTACTGTAGTGCCACACCTAGCCATATATTGGATATAGGCATATGCCTGTAGATAAGTGTTTTGAAATCCATTCTTTTCTGCTGACAGCTATAATTTATTTAAAAATGGCACTTAAATTGTCGTTACATATTCATCTTTCATATTTAAATGTTATTTGGTTTTGTTTTAAACTTAAAAAGTTTTAAGCAGAAAATGTGCGCGTCCCTGCGGCTCCATCCCATACCTCCACCATTATTGCAACCCAGATAGCAAAATATAACTGGAGCGGACATGGGACAGTTGAACTGAAAATTGTTGCCCAATTTCATAAAAAGGATCCACCCCAGTGCCTTTTTGAGAATTTTGAAGAATGGGCCGAACTCAGTATGGATTCACTCGCCAAATCAGCAAACAATTTTGGGCCAGAACTGGTCCAAAGTAGCAGAAACCACATTAATGCATGGCCTGGATATGTCACAAATGTTACCCAATCTGGACCAGCACAGGGCCAGATTTGTATCAAAACAGTTTTCAATATTAAATGTGGGGTCCATTTTGTTCAATGTATCATACTGTAATGTCTTTCTATGGCAAATTAACGTTGTCTATTAAAAGCAATACTGACAACACTTTTTTCATGCTGTTTATTAATGCTAACATGTTAATGTACCATAACATTACATTATTTTTTTCACAAATTGGAACAAGAATCTCCACATTAAAGGTGACCCATTTTGAGACTGTAAACAACAGACTGTATTTGTTAAAGGGGAAGTTCAGAATTTTTGACATCAGTTAGAGTTAGCTAGAGTTTAACGAGTCGGTGGAGTTGATTTCAACCAATTCTGTGTAGTTTGTTAGTTATTTGTTAGTTTCAGTGCTCTGGAATGGCTAAGCTAGTGCGATTCAATTGGGCTAACTTAGCAAGCCATTAAAAAACAACATGTGCACACATGAAAATCATCAATGACCCATTCAATCAATAGTGTTGGGTATGTTTTCCGGATAAAGTTATTAAAACTTACCTTTACATACCAATAATTGCACTGTGAACAGCAACATTTTTAAACCAGCAGCTCTGCAGAGGAGCAGAGCAGAGTGATATCACATCGTTTTTTTTTTCACTTATATTTTCAGTTTTATTGGGGTCATATCAAGCATTAAAAAAAAAAAAGTCCTGAAGAATGAAATGAATTACGGCAGTTTGTTGTGACAATTGTTTTGGCCGCATGGGTGTTTTGGAACAATTTTCAAGCATTTTGAATTTATTTCGCTAAGTTGGACCTGTTCGTAAATCTGTATCGTTTTTTTATTGGTGTGCTAGGAAAGGACCATTGACTCGCGCTATGCTTAGCCACTCCGGAGCCCTGAAACTAACAAATAACTTACAAACTGCACGTAACTTGTTGAAATCAACTCCAACAACTAATTAAACCCATTAAACGCTTCCTCGAAGATTAAGTCTACTGTCAAAAATTCTGAACTTCCACTTTAAGGTTCTGGAGTTACGAGGCAAACTGGGGCAAACTGGCAGTGGTGACAAGAGTTGATTGACGATGAGAGGGAGTGGCAGATAGCGTCTGAAGAATCCGGTGGGCAATTTGGTGACAGAACAGGTGAACGGACAGGCAAGCAGTACAGGATCTAGGGGGGGGGGGGGGGGGGGGGGCACAAAAAAAGCTCAGTATAAGGATTACAAGATTCTTTGTTAGCTGAAAGCTGGCCTCACCAACTTGTGTAGTTGAGTTGTTGATCTGGCGATGATTTGAGGCCAAGGACCGATTTACGTAAGCTGCTGAAGATCACCTGCACTTGGTCCCAGGGTCCCTGAATCTATACAATCCTGCAATCAAGGCAGTGACACACATACACTGCTGGCCAAAAATATTGGCAGCCCTGCAATTCTGTCAGATAATGCTGAATTTCTCCCAGAAGATGATCGCAATTACAAATGCTTTGGTATTAATATCTGCATTTACTTTGCTTGCAATGACAAAACACAAAAGAGAATGGGGGGGAAAATAAATCATGATAATTTTACACAAAACTCCAAAAATGGACCAAACAAAAGTATTGGAATCCTTTGAAAAATCATGTGATGCTTCTCTAATTTGGGTAATTAACAGCACCTGGTACTTACCTGTGGCACATAACTCGTGGTGGCAATAACTAAATAACACTTACAGCCATTTAAATTGGATTAAAGTTGACTCAGCCTCTGTCCTGTGTCCTTGTGTGTACCACACTGAGCATGGCGAAAAGAAAGAAGACCAAAGAACTGTCTGAGGACTTGAGAAGCAAAATTGTGAGGAAGCATGGGCAATCTCAAGGCTACAAGTCCTTCTCCAAAGACCTGAATGTTCCTGTGTCTACTGTGCACAGTGTCATCAATAAGTTTAAACCCAACGGCACTGTGGAAAAGAAAAAATGATGAGAGATTTCAACGAAAGATTTTGCCAATGGTGGATAAAGAACCTCGACTAACATCCAAACAAGTTCAAGCTGTCCTGACAGTGTCAACCCGTACAATCCGTCGGCGTCTGAATGAAGAGGGACTCTAGCGTAGTGATTCCCATGAAGACCCCACTTCTGTCGCAGACATAAAAAAATCGAGACTGGAGTTTGCCAAAACTTCCCTGAGAAAGCTGGAACAGTTTTGGAAGAATGTTCTTTGGTCAGATGAGACAAAAGTAGAGCTTTTGGGAGAAGGCATCAACATACAGTTTACAGGAAATAAACGAGGCCTTCCCAGAAAAGAACACTGTCCCCACAATCAAACATGGTTGAAGTTCCCTGATGTTTTGGGGTTGCCTTGCTGCCTCTGACACTGGACTGCTTGACCGTGTGCATGGCAGTATGAAGTCTGAAGACTACCAAGAGATTTTTCAGCATGATGTAGGGCTCACTGTGAGAAAGTTGGGTCTTCCTCAGATGTCATTGGTCTTCCAGCAGGACAATGATCCAAAACACACTTCAAAAAGCATTAGAAAGTGATTTGAGAGAAAGCACTGGAGACTTCTAAAATGAGCAGCAATGAGTCCAAACCTGAATCTTATAGAACACCTGAGGATAGATCTGAAAATGGCAGTTTGGAGAAGGCACCCTTCAAATATCAGAGACCTGGAGAAGTTGGCTAAAGAAGAATTGTCTAAAATTCCAGCAGAGCATTGTAAGAAAATGGATGGAAAATGGAAAATGGTTGTTCACCGTTATTTTGTCCAAAGGTTGTGCTATTAAGTATGAGGCTGAGGGTGCCAATACTTTTGTCCAGCCCATATTTGGAGTTTTTTTTTTTTCTTCTCTCTTCTGGGGTTTTTCATCGCAAGCAAAATAAATGAAGAAATTACTACCAAAGCATTTGTAATTGCCATCATTTTCTGGGAAAAATTGTGCATTATCTGACAGAATTGCACGTGTGCCAATACTTTTGGCCAGCAGTGTACACAAACACAAGGAGGAAGAGCTTGGCTCAGGGGGCAGGGGCCCTAAGGGTATTCCAACATTGAAACATTTACAGCAATACTGAGTAAATGCTTTCTCCCTCCATATGTTGTCCTGCAACAACATTGGAATGACGTGGAGACATGGCAGATAACAAATACACTGGCTATTTTGTTAATCCTTGATTGAATAACTTGTATAACAGTCAAGAAGTGACAAAACGCGATAAGGACTTGAATAAAGCACTTACCATCAAAATTTGCAGTCCGCCGAGATGCTGTGTCTTGAATCCTGCGTGTTGTCCTGTTTAGTGTCACAGCGTGGATGCATCGCCTTCAGGGTGCGAGGAGTTGTGATGCCACTCATCGACTGTTAAAAATTTTAGATGTTGAGCACTTGAAGTCTGCAAGGTCCGGGCCGAAACTCTGCGTAACCTATCATTTGGACTGTCGGCTTGATGATCCCGGCAGCATCTGGCGCACTGACGTTTAGCAGGCATGATTGTTATGTGAATCTAGCGAGCTGACGCCATATCCAAAGCACAGTCACCTGCTATCGGGGATGCTGATTTGGTTTCAAAATTGAATTCATTCCAGCCCGATTGTTTTCAGAAAGTACTTAAAATTTGCGTCATAATCCTTATAGAAATTGATTTCATTATGATTTGTATTTTTTCTTGTAAAAATTAGTTGGCATCCATTAAGAATATTTACAAAGAAAACAGTTGTTTTTAAGGGGAGTTATTTTCTCTGCTAGACAAATCAAGCAGCCAAAGAAAATTCATGGGGCCGGTCCAAATGTGGAGGCGGCCCGTTTCCGGCCCGCAGGCCGTAGTTTGGGGACCCCTGGGTAAAATGATTAATGCAAAATAAATCTGAAGTGACTCATACTAACTACTACTAACTACTAACAAGTACTAGAGTGTATCACAAAAGTGAGTACACCCCTTGCATTTCTGCAGATATTTAGGTATACCTTTTCATGGGACAACACTGACAAAATGACACGTTGACACGATAAAAAGTAGTCTGTGTGCAGCTTATATAATAGAGTTCATTTATTTTCCCCTCAAAATAACTCAAAATATAGCCATTTATATCAAAACCCCTGGCAACAAAAGTGATTACACCGCATGGGAACTGCGTACATCCCTAAATGTCCAAATTGAGTACTGCTTGTCATTTTCCCTCCAAAATGTCATGTGACTCGTTACAGGAGTGCTGTCAGCATTGCTGCAGAGATTGAGGAGGTGGGGGGTCAGCCTGTTAGTGATCAGACCATACGCCACACTCTACTGTACATTCAATTGTTGTGCATGGCTGTCACCCCAGGACAAAGTCTCCTCTGAAGACGGTATACAAGAAAGCCCGCCCGTCTCATCAGACCAGTAATCCATCTGCTTTGTTGACATGTCTTCAGCAAACTGTTTGCGGGGTTTCGTTTGTACCGTCTTCAGAAGAGGCTTCCTCCTGGGGTGACAGCCATGCACACCAATTTGATGTAGGGTGCGGCGTATGGTCTGAGCACTAACAGGCTGACCCCCCACCTCTTAAATCTCTGCAGCAATGCAGACAGCACTCCTGTAACAGGACACATGAGATTTTGGAGGGAAAATGACAAGCAGTCCTCAATTTGGACATTTGGGGATGTGCGTTTTTCCGTAGGGGTGTACTCACTTTTGTTGCCAGGGGTGTAGATATTAATGGTTATATTTTGAGTTATTATGAGGGGGAAAATAAATGAACTCTATTATATAAGCTGCACACAGACTACTTTTCATTGTGTCAAAGTGTCATTTTGTCAGTGTTGTCCCTATGAAAAGGTATACCTAAATATCTGCAGAAATGCGAGGGGTGTACTCACTTTTGTGATACGCTGTATTTTAACTTACATTTCAGTGAGAAAAATTAACTGGTAGCAACTCAAAAATGTCCCCAAATAAATAGGATGCGACCCAAAGTTCAAACAAGTTTATTGACAACCATCAAAGTATTCAATTTATCCGGAATATCTAATTTTCTACATTTGAAAAACTCACTCTTTAGTCTTGAAGCAAGTGAAATGGCGCTGTGATCAAGCGGACATGGTGACGGTCTGGTCTTTGGCCTGTGCAACAGAGAGGAGGTCATTATTTAGAATAGTTATTGAGAGTGTAATGGTATTTGTAGTCATCCCGTACCGTCACTCTATGTGGAATCACGGGTCAGTGCGACAGTACAGGCTAGGAACTATCAATTGCAGGATTACTAACACTATTTAAAGTGCATTTATTTTATAATTTCAAATCAGGAAATGTTTATTTTACTTTAGCCCTAGCTGAAGTCATTGAAACACTGAATGAGAATCAGTGTTGTTTTAGTCAATGATGACTAAAACAAAAATAAATTTTCAACAAACAAGTTTTTTTATCATGATGACATGATAACGAGTTAAAAATGTGTCTTGGGAGACTAAAACGTAAGACAAATCCCAGTTTTCATCCAATGAGACTACAACGAGACGAAAATGCGTCATAGTTCCCGTCACACATTCACATTGCGCGACATTTGTATTTTTAGTTAGCTTCAGATTAAGATTTAAGATTAAGATTTGTTTAGCCAGAGAAAATATGCAATGTTGCTTTAGCTTTTAAAGGTATGTGCTGACTCTGCTGAGTGATCATCACACACTAAATGTAACTCATAGCATTAGCATAACATTTGGGTTAGAATTAGGCTAATGATAACAGTATGTATATATATATACAGTGATCCCTCCTCTTTCTTTTTCGCAGGAAATGGGGACCAGAACCTGTTGCGATCAGTGAAAAACCACAAATTAGCCCCCCCAATTTGTGTGTGTGTTCAATGTAGCATTGGAAAGATATCTTTTTTCACATATTCCCCCAAAGTATAATCCCCAAAAAATTTATATATATATATATGTATGTATGTATGTGTATATATATATATATAAGTATATATATATATATATATATATATATATATATATATATATATATATATATATAAGTATATATATATAAATATATATGTATATGTATAAATGTATGTATGTATATATATATATATACATATATATATATATATATATATATATATATATATATATATATATATATATATATATATATATATATATATATATATATATATATATATATATATATATATATATATGTCGGTGTGTAGGTCAACTGGAAATGGTTTAATATGTGTTGAACATTGAACAACATTGAAAATGGTAGTGTTTTATTTTCATAGAAAAAAAGTTACAAAATTTACCAGCTGATCCCAAAAAATGTTTTTTTTTTGTATTTTTGCACATAAACTGAATTAAAGAACGTTAGAACCATAAAAACAAAAATTCACAAGTTAGATGTTCTCTTCTATTTATTTTGCACTTTAAAAAAAAAAAAGAGGATTTTTTAGGTTTACCGAATAGAAAACTCTTTTAACTTTGAAATACCGTGATTAAAAAACAACAAAATACTTTTTGGTTTTCCCGTTATACCAAACCGTGACTTGTGTGTACTGTTGTACCCCTGCTATTTATGTGAATGTTCTGTCTGATGTGCATGTTTCTCACCTCGTAGTGCAAAGACGGCAAAATCTCTTTTATTTTTGGAATCCATCGGGAAGGAGGTGGCACATCACTGAAGTTATACTGCCCTGTCTTCTTTCTGAACCACCACAAGCAGCCAGTGGTAATGATGGAAACAGCAAGGATGACGAGGACCACCGTGATGGAGATGGTAATCAGCAGCGCAGAGGACATATGGGCTTCTGGCACGTCCGGGCAGGGGAGGACGAGCTCACAGCTTTTGCTTCCGACCAAGCTCTCTACTGTGCAGCAATAGCTTCCACAGTCCCCCTCGGTGATTTTATCTACACGCAGGGTGCCTCTGATGGAGTCCACCACGGCATCGGCGGGGAGAACCTGGTTTCCGCTGATCTTGGCCCAGGTGTACGTCAGAGGAGATTCACCATGGATAGACAAGCATGTGAGCGTCACGTTATTGCCTTGGGCGAATTCCCCTTGCAAGTTGCAAATCGGTTGACTTGGTGGCTCCATGACCCTCAGGGTCATTATCTTCTTCATTTCAGGTAACTTCTTCACAATGCAAATGTAAGTCATTTCGTCTGAGCGACTGACGTTGCTAATGGTGAGAGAAGCGTCTCCATTTTGGGGATCGCGTGCCGCGAAACGGACCCTGCCCTTCATCGGTGTGTCAAGATCGAAGTGCAACCGGCCGTCACTGAGCAGAATGATGAGCGGTGGGTAGGCATCAAAGCGGGTGAAACTCCATCTGATGTACTCTGTGCTGTTCAGGGTGTCATTGTACTGGCAAGGCATTGTGACATTGGAGCCCTCGGCGGCGTAGTAGTGGGACTCCTCCGGGTGGATTTCCAGAGCCACGCAGCTCAAACCTCCCATTAGGACAAAAGGCCACAGGAGGCGCCGCGCCATCATCGCCATTTGCATGCTGGCAAATAAAGAACACAGTCACTTCAAAGGCAGTTGCATCATCAAATGCATCAATGGATTCCCAGGCCAGCCAGGAAACAGGAGTTGGACAAAATAATAGAAACACCAAACATTTTAACATCATAATCATTGGACATAATTGTTAAAGAATGGCATGAGGAACATTCTAATAAAGTTGAGCATCTTGTATGGTTGGCAAAATCCCCAGACCTCAGCATTATTGAGCATTTATGGTTAGTTTTAGAGATTCATTTAAGACGTCGATTTCCACCGCCATCATCTCTAAAAGACTTAGAGGGTATTCTAACTAAAGAATCACTTAAAAATCCTTTGGAAAAAATTCACAAGTTGTATGAATCAATACCTCAGAGAATTGAGGCTGTAATTGCCGCAGAAGGCGGACCTATTAAATGAGTTTTGGTTCATTTTTTAAAGGTGTTTCCATTATTTTGTCCAACCTCTCTCTCTATATATATATTGCATACATACACATTTATATATACAAAGGCCTACAGAAATCTGAATCAATATTCAAAGAACCAAAACATTCATTGACCTCTCAGTTTTATTTAAAACTGCAGAATGGAAAAAGCAAGCAATAACATTGACTGCACTGTAAACAGATGCTCGACAAGCTCAAAAACTCCAAAACCTAGCTTAATGGGGAGTCGCAAACAACTATTATGTGTATACAGCCACCTACTGTACAAGAGTGTGGTGGTTTTTATTGGTCAATATCTTGTTCACCTGCCTAATCTTGCGTGTTGCTTCCTCTAGTGCTCGGTTACGGTATAGTTGCACAGGGTTTATTGATTGCGACGGAGGCATGAAAACAAAACTCCCAATTCACAATGAGAAAAAAAGAAAACAAAAGTAACGTGTAACACAGGCGACAACAGATACTTGCTGTAAAATGTAGATAAGTAAAAAGAAGTACAGATACACAAAAATGTACTTAAGTGCAGTAACGAAGCACAGGTAGTCCCCGGTTTACGAGGCACTCGATTTACGCAATTTCGACTCTATGACGCCGGTGTCTTGTTTGCCATTTTGTCACCAGTCGTTTTGGGCTTTTTTTTTTTTTTTTGTCGCATAAACAGTATGTTATTGTACCTTACAGTATCACAGTTTTTTTTTTTTTATTATTACATTATTAATATAACATGTCCTCACTAAAGGTAAAGTTGTTCAGCTGGACAGACAGCAAACAAGGCAATTATACCTTTTAAAGCTTTTCACTTTTGGCAATTTGTAAAGCTGTTTCACACACATATACACTTATGTTCAAAACGACACAAATTTTAACAATAAAACACTTGACACCGAACAATTGGTGTTCATTAAGTAGATTAAATTAGCCTAATTTGCCGGGAAAAAAAGTCTGAAAGCTTACCGGTAAATGCTACGAATGCTAACGTCTTTACAAATCTCATAGCAAATTTTTCACACAACTCCATCAACTGTAGCTGTAAGTTTAATTACAAATGCATGCACAATCATATATTAATATTGTTATATATTATTTTGAATATAATCGTTACATTCCGTCACTGTATAATGAGTTCAGTTAAAATGGTAATTTACTGTAGATTTTCTTCCCATATGTTATAAGGATAGAATTACCACTACCATTATCAAGTGAATTAGTTATGTTCAGACTTACATTAACCCCTTTTCACTTATTATTCACAAGTTTGTATTTATTGTGTATGTTAATATAATTATATGTTATGTTATTATTGCAATTTAAATTTGCTAATAAAATTCAGACATTGATTCTGGAAGTTTTCAAAATGTTTCTTTTGTAGTTTTTGTAAAACAAAGTTTTGTGTATCACCTGAACCAATAGATGTAAAAGTTACAGTCTATCACAAAAGTGAGTACACCCCTCGCATTTCTGCAGATATTTAAGTATATCTTTTCATGGGACAACACTGACAAAATGAAACTTTGACACAATGAAAAGTAGTCTGTGTGCAGCTTATATAATAGAGTTCATTTTTTTCCCCCTCAAAATAACTCATAATATAGCCATTAATATTCAAACCCCTGGCAACAAAAGTGAATACAACACATAGAAACTACGTACATCCCTAAATGTCAAATTGAGTACTGCTTGTCCTTTACCCTCCAAAATGTCATGTGACTCGTTACAGGAGTGCTGTCAGCATTGCTGCAGAGATTGAAGAGGTGGGGGGTCAGCCTGTTAATGCTCAGACCATATGCCACACTCTCCATCAAATTGGTGTGCATGGCTGTCACCCCAGGACAAAGCCTCTTCTGAAGACAGTACACAAGAAAGCCCGCCTGTCTCATCAGACCATAGGACATGGTTCCAGTAATCCATGTGCTTTGTTGACATGTCTTCAGCTAACTGTTTGCGGGCTATATTTTGAGTTATTTTGAAGGGAAAATAAATGAGCTCTATAATATAAGCTGCACACAGACTACTTTCCAATGTGTCAAACTGTCATTTCGTCAGTGTTGTCCCATGAAAAGATATACTTAAATATCTGCAGAAATGCGAGGGGTGTACTCACTTTTGTGCTACACTTTAGTATTGGTTAGTAGTTAGTCGTAGTTAGTATAATTCACTTCAGATTTATTTTGCATTAATCATTGCATTTAATCAACCCAGGGGTCCGGCCCGCCTGGACTGGCCCCCTGAATTAAAAAAAATAAAAAATTTCTACAGTGTTATTTATTTCCTGGCTTTTCTCTGTGAAGAACCCAGAGAGGGTAATTTGGTTATTATCTATTTAATTAATAGTGTTATTATTATTATATTATATTTACTTTTGTTCCGTGAAGAATCCAGAAAGGGTTATTTGATTGTGGCTTTCTGAAAAACAATACATTTTTACATTTAGGCACTCCTGCAATCGTCACACTCTTTCTGTTACAAACTGACCCGGCCCCTCATCAGAGAAGGGAAAAGTTATGTGGCCCTCACAAGAAAAAGTTTGGGGGAGTCCTAATTTAGCCTATTAATGAATTAGGTTCATATACATGAGAAATGTTGCCCGGAACCCTGTTCACCCAATCTGTTGGTCTCATTAATGTCCCGTCCTAAGCAATAAGTGTACATGCTTATGGTTATGCTGGTATATATTCACTACCAATGTCCAGACTAAACCTATGACCTTGCTATTTAGGGTAGAAGCAGGAAGCTGGTATTCTATCTGTAACGGAACGGCCAGCACAGTCATCTGATCTCTACCCCCCCGAGCTGTTGTGGGAGCATCTTGACCGACCGTATGGTACGTAAAAAGTGCCCATCGAGCCAATCCGACTTGTGGGAGGTGCTTCTGGAAGCGTAGAGTGAAGTTTCTCCAGATTACCGCAACAAATTAACACTTAGGATGCCAAAAGTCTGCAACGCTGTAATTGTTGCAAAGGGAGCATTCTTTGATGAAAGCAAAGTTTGAAGGAGAAAATTATGACCGTAATTTTCGCACTATAAGGCGCACCTGACTATAAGCCGCCACTCACCAAATGTGACACGAAAACGGCATTTGTTCATAGATAAGCCGCACCGGACTGTAAGCCGCAGCTGTCCTCAATGTATTATGGGATGTTTACATGAAAAGATATTAACCGGTAACACTTCATTTGACAGCAGCATCATATGACCAAATGAACAACCAAAAAGCTTTGAACCAATTGGTTGCAAAGCTTCATTGCTTCAAGAAGCTTCATTTGGTTGGTCAAATGGGGGAGACAGTCAACATCTTCTGCCTCCTAGAGGAGGCATGTTGGACAGCAACAGAGGTGACAGTACACTCAAAAAAATGACCCCGGTAGGTTGTAAAGTTTACGAAAAGACAATGTGCATTTTCAGCAAGAACACATTGTTTCCAAGGTAAGCCTGATTAAATCATGCAGTCCATACATAAACATGAACAATGAATGAGTAGCTAGATTAGATCATGTTGATGCAACATAATGTTAACGTGCCTTTCCAACCAATTGCAATAGTCTCGTCATTTCTCGCGAGATTTAAAAGTAGGGTTGCTAACTCCCTGAAAAAATAGGTGACACCTCATTGGTAGAGCCGGCCCACCCGATAACCGTCATCATTTAATTATTATTTCGTTTATGGAAAGTGATTTTTTTTTAATCAGATGGGGCTTTGCAAGGCACAGGCCCAGCTAGTAAAATTCCTCAACTTTAATTTTCTTTCTTTCTTTCATAATCTTATTATCCACATTTTTTCGGCGCACTGGAGACTCCAAATCGTTTGACCGACCGGCACCGTTTCAATATCAAAATGACCGGAATTCCATTCATTTTTAATGGCAAGCATTTTCCCTTCATTTTCAATGACAGGAAAACATAGGTGGTTGTGATTTTTGACCACTTACCATTACAGCCCATTGACATTGAAGTGGCGCCTAAGTAGGTCAATACCACTGACAGCTATGTACGTCCATGCCATTGACTATCATGAATGTTGCTACTCTTGATGCCAATGTACTGGATTCCATTGAGGCATATAAAAATTGTTGCCATTGACGGCCATTTACATTAAAATTAGGGCTGTCAAACAATTAAAATTTTTAATCGAGTTAAAGTAAAGGTAAGTAAAGTAAAGTCTATTCAGGGGTGCTGGAGCGGAGGGTCCGTCGGGAAGTCGAATCTCGGATTCAGGAGGAGCAGTGTGGTTTTCGTCCCGGCCGTGGAACAGTGGACCAGCTCTACACCCTCGGCAGGGTCCTCGAGGGTGCATGGGAGTTCGCTCAACCAGTCTACATGTGTTTTGTGGATTTGGAGAAGGCGTTCGACCGTGTGCCTAGGGGAGTCCTGTGGAGGGTGCTCCGGGAGTACGGGGTACCGAGCCCCTTGGTAAGGGCTGTTCGGTCCCTGTACGACCGGTGTCAGAGTCTGGTCCGCATTGCCGGCAGTAAGTCGAATTCGTTCCCAGTGAGGGTTGGACTCCGCCAAGGCTGCCCTTTGTCACCGATTTTAGTCATAATTTTTATGGACAGAATTTCTAGGCACAGCCGAAGCGTTGAGGGGGTCCGGTTTGGTGGCCTCAGCATCTCATCTCTGCTTTTTGCAGATGATGTGGTGCTGTTGGCTTCATCAAGCCGTGACCTCCAACTCTCACTGGGGCGGTTTGCAGCCGAGTGTGAAGCGGTTGGGATGAAGATCAGCACCTCCAAATCCGAGACCATGGTCCTCAGCCGGAAAAGGGTGGCATGCCCTCTCCGGGTCGGGGATGAGATCCTGCCCCAAGTGGAGGAGTTTAAGTATCTTGGGGTCTTGTTCACGAGTGAGGGTAGGAGGGAGCGGGAGATTGACAGGCGGATCGGTGCAGCGTCTGCAGTGATGCGGACTCTGCACCGGTCCGTTGTGGTGAAGAAGGAGCTGAGCCAAAAGGCGAAGCTCTCGATTTACCCGTCGATCTACGTTCCTACCCTCACCTATGGTCACGAGCTGTGGGTCGTGACCGAAAGAACAAGATCCCGGATACAAGCGGCCGAAATGAGTTTCCTCCGCAGGGTGTCCGGGCTCTCCCATAGAGATCGGGTGAGAAGCTCGGTCATCCGGGAGGGGCTTGGTGTCGAGCCGCTACTCCTCCGCGTTGAGAGGAGCCAGTTGAGGTGGCTCGGGCATCTGGTTCGGATGCCTCCTGGACACCTCCCTGGAGAGGTGTTCCGGGCATGTCCCACCGGTGGGAGGCCCCGGGGTCGACCCAGGACACGCTGGAGAGACTATGTCGCTCGGCTGGCCTGGGAACGTCTTGGAATCCCGCCGGAGGAGCTGGCTGAAGTGGCTGGGGAGAGGGAAGTTTGGGCTTCCCTGCTGAAGCTGCTGCCCCCGCGACCCGACCCCGGAATAAGCGGAAGATAATGGATGGATGGATGGATGGAGTTAATCACAGCTTAGAAATTAATTCATCGTAATTAATCGCAATTCAAACCATCTCTAAAATATGCCATATTTTTCTGTAAATTATTGTTGGAATGGAAAGATAAGACAAGACGGATGTATACATTCAACATACTGTACATAAGTACTGTATTTGTTTATTATAACAATAAATCCACAAGATGGCATTAACATTATTAACATTCTTTCTGTGAAAGGGATCCACGGATAAAAGGATAAATGTGAGTTTGTATATTGTGACTAAATATTGCCATCTAGTGTATGTGTTGAGCTTTCAGTAAATGATAATGTAGTGACAAAACTGTTTTGCCCAAATGCAGGATGGGAAGTGGTAACCATGACTGTGTGTGGTGGCTGCAAATGCTATATATTCTCTGTGTTGTGTACAATATCGGGTGTTAAGAAAAAGATCAACTCCTGTCATTCGTCCCCACGTTGCTCGCCTCAATAGTTATAATTGTTGTGGAAGAGATGTCAAAGCTTTAGGCAATTAAAAGCACGGTCCAAATGAATGCCTGTATCCACTCCACTCACTTGTCACTGCCTCTTAGCTCTGTATATACGCAGAATGGCCCCATTTTAGTCTGTTTGCAGCAATGCGTGAGTGGGTCGTTCCGCGCATGCGTTAAATATTTTAACATGATTTTAAAAAATTAATTACCGCCCGTTAACGCGATAAATTTGACAGCCGTAGTTGTGACTTATGTTGGCTCAACATGTGTGCTTTATGTTAAAAGAACACAATTGCTAAATACTGCAATTTAATCAGGTGCAAATTATGTATTTCTATAATGTCGGTTCAACATGTATTTTGGGGTGAACATGAGTGCCTTATGTTGGCTCAACAAGAGTGCGTCATGTTTGCGCAAGATGAGTGCCTAATGTTGGCTAGACGTGTGCTTTATGTTAAAAGGACACAATTACTAAATCTTGAAGGAAAGCAATATTATCAGGTGCAAATTCTTTCCATAATTTTTTTAAGTCAGTTCAACACCCCATATAGTTGCTAGTACACTCATAAAAATTGGGTAAGCCAATATTAGGCACTCATGTTGCGCGAACATAAAGCACTCTTGTTGAGCCAACATAAGGCACTCATGTTCACCCCAAAATACATGTTGAACCGACATTAAAGAAATACATCATTTGCACCTGATTAAATTGCTTTCCTTCAGTATTTAGCAATTGTTTTCTTTTAACATAAAGCACACATGTTGAGCCAACATAAGGCACAACTAGGGCTGTCAAATTTATCGCGTTAACGGGCGGTAATTAATTTTCTTAATCACGTTTCTTAATATTTAACGCATGCACGGAACGACTCACTCACGCATTGCCGCAAACAGACTACAATGTCGACGTTCTACGTATGTACAGAGCTAAGAGGCAGTGACAGCTGAGTGGAGTGGATACAGGCATTCATTTGGACTGTGCTTTTAATTGCCTAAAGCTTTGACACTCTTCCACAACAATTATAACTATTGAGGCGAGCAATGTGGGGAAGAATGACAGGAGTTGATCTTTTTCTTAACACCCTGCATTATACACAACAAAGAGAAGATATATTATTTGCAGCCGCCACACACACTCATGGTTACCCACTTCCCATCATGCATTTGGGCAGAACAGTAAATTCACTACATTATCATTTACTGAAAGCTCAACAAATACACTAGATGGCAATATTTAGTCACAATATATAAACTCACATTTATCCTTTAAGAATCTACTCGTGGATCCCTTTCACAGAAAGAATGTTAATAATGTGAATGCCATCTTGTGGATTTATTGTTATAATAAACAAATACAGTACTTATGTACAGTATGTTGAATGTATATATCCGTCTTGTCTTATCTTTCCATTCCAACAATAATTTACAGAAAAATATTGCATATTTTAGAGATGGTTTGAATTGCGATTAATTACGATGAATTAATTTCGAAGCTATGATTAACTCGATTAAAAATTTTAATCTTTTGACAGCCCTAATTTTAATGTAAATGGCCGTCAATGGCATCAATTTATACATGCCTCAATGAAATCCAGTACATTGGCATCAATAGAAGCGACATTCATGATAGTCAATGGCATGGACGTACATAGCTGTCAGTGGCATTGACTTACTTAGGCGCCACTTCGACGTCAATGGGCTGTAATGGTAAGTGGTCAAAAATCACAACCACCTATGTTTTCCTGTCATTGAAAATGAAGGGAAAATGTTTGCCATTAAAAATGAATGGAATTCTGGTCATTTAGATATTTAAACGGTGCTGGTCGGTCAAACGGTTTGTAGTCTCCACTGCGCCGAAAAAATGTGGATAATAAGATTATGAAAGAAAGAAAGAAAAATAAAGTTGAGGAATTTTACTACCTGGGCCTTTGCCTTTCAAAGTCCCATCTAATAAAAAAATCTCTTTTCACATACAAAATAATAATTCAATGGTGACGGTACCAATGAGGTGTCCCTTACTTTTTCAGGGAGTTGGCAATCCTACTTTTATAACGCGCAAGAAATCACGAGACCATTGCAATTCGTTGGAAAGACAACATTATAAGATTAAAATTATGTTGCATCAACAATATCTAATCAAGCTCCTCATTCACTGTACATGTTTATGTAGAGACTGCATGATTCAATCATGCTCACCTTGGAAACATGATGGTTTCTTGCTGAAAATGCACACTGTCTTTTAGTAAACTTTACAACCTGCCTGATTCATTTTTTTGAGTGAATGATCATTTTTCTGTGCTGTTGATGGTGATAAAAACGCAAAGAGCGGCCAATGATCTCTTGCTGATGTCCAGTAAACAAACAGTACTAATAATTGAATTTTCTTACCTGTTCAACTTTTGCTTCTCCAAGTTCACAGCGCAGGACCTCAGTGTTCAGTCAGCTAGCTATAATGATGCACAAAGCAAAGATCCAAGAGATGATGATGAGGATGATGAAGATAATTGGCACGCATGGGTCTTAAACATGAAGCTCGTGGGCCAAAACTGCCCCCTTGGGGTATTTGTGCAAATGTGCAATTTTTGAATGATCTTATTGTCATGTCATCTATTGCAGTCAAAAATGCATCATTTGACAAAAAAAAAAAAAAAAAAAAAGAAAGAAAGAAATTTAGATAATAGCACAATATACAGGGTGATTCAAAAACAATGTCCTAAAATCATTGCACGATATGTCAAAAACAAAAACATTACAAAATACATGCTTGGACACATATGTTGAACACAGTGTTGTTTTTCGCAGCCCTTTTAATTTTTGTCATAGTCTTTTGGATGATAATACTTATTAGTCTAAGACATATTTTAGTCATCTCAAAATGTGTTTGTCTTCGTCCAGTTTTTGTTGACCGAAAACTCAAGACTAACATTGCTTAGTTTAGTCGACTTCCACTAAAAATGTTTTTGTCTGTAAAGTTCAAGAAATTTACTCCATAAATAACTAAGTAAAGGTTTACAACTATTTCAAATGAACATTGACAGACGAGCAACATATTGTAGCGTCTATGTACAAGGACAACGCCCAACTTGGTGATAATACACAATCAGCAGGAAAACAGTAGATTATTTTCAATTAATTATACCTACTTGGACCCCACGAACTGTGTGTAAAAAAAGAAGTTTGGTAACATTTTATAATAACTATCCGTTTTACTAGTTAATAGATCATTATTAAGCTGTTGATAAATGATTTATTGTTGATTTGTGAAGTATTTGTTCACAGTTTGTTAAGCATTTACAGGGTGTTCTTAATCTGAAAGTTTGTGTAGAAACGTTTCAAGTTTTTGTGTGTAACATTTGGCATTTCTATCTTTTCAGGTTGTGAAATGCCGTTCACTTCAAAAGAAAAGGCATTTTGATAAGGCATTTTGCAGGCAGTGCTCATGTTGCACATTTATGAAAATCTGCCATAGAACCAACAAATATTTGTACTTTTCTTTGTATATTTAACCAATAAAACTTATGACCTTCAACATAAAGTGTATATAGTTTTATTAAGATCCATCAACTAGCATGGGCATTTAGAATGGGGTCAACCATATTGGAACACCCTGTAAATGCTTAACAAACTGTTAACAAATACTTCACAAATCAACAATAAATCATTTATCAACAGTTTACTAATGATTTATTGAATAGTAAAACGGATAGTTATTATAAAGTGTTCCCAAAAGTTTACCGAGAGTGAAAGAGGATGCTACGAGTTACAATTAGTGTGTGTTGATTGCTCAGTACAGACCTTTGAAGGATGAAGTATCAGGGGAGAAAATCCGTTTTCCCTTTGTTTGTAGAAGAAAAAGGTTCTCGCTCCAGAAGTCTTTTAAAAGTTTACTTATGATCAAAAGGAGGAAAATCAGTTACACACAGAGTACAACGATGCTCTCACGTGGGCGGAGTTCAGAGGACTGTTGTAATACTGGAAGGCGGGGTTAACTGGTAAAAAAAATATGGTTCCACGATAAGACAAAATACGTAATATGATGAACAATGGTCCCATTATTATAAGACAAAATATGTGAAAATAAGTCATCTCATGAAGCCTGGATGGCCAGGCTGCGCTCTTACCAATTACATTGTATCTTTTGAAGTACAGCTTTACCCTTCAAAGCACCTGCTTGCCTGCCCTCCCTCGCCTCAAGATGTAGACAGCTGTGCTCTGATTTATGAATTTTTAGATAACACTTGTACAATAATAAAGCGGAAGCTAGATATCAACATTTGAGAAGGCAAGGCAAATTTATTTGTATTGCACAATTCAACACAAGGCAATTCAAAGTGCTTTACATCACACGAAGATCATAAAAATCAAATTAAATCAAAAGAACGTTAAAACAAACACAATTTAAACAGATCTGATAGATCTGATTGTTAGATATAAAAATTGCATTAAATCACCAATAGAATTTTTTAAAAAAATATATAATTGAATTCAGAAGTTAAAATAAAGCAGAAAAGGAATTTAAGCAAATAGCTTGAAATTTGAACTATATAGGGTGGAAAACACTCAGGTGACTTGAAGTTCCGCTCTGAGACCCCCAATTTGGCCAAATTTCAAAATTGTCCAATATGCATGTGTGATACATCATTGGAAAGCTTAAAATCTCAATTTTCTGGGGGAAGAAAAATTTTGGACAGGACGGAATTTTTTGGAGAAAAAAAAAAAAGATTTTTAAACCGCAAAACCCTATCTGGAGGTGAGAGCACGCGAGAGCAGAATTAAAGACACTATGACTTTAACGAGATATTATCGTGTACTTACCTTGTTAAGCACTTTGAATTGCCTCGTGTTGAATTGTGCTATATAAATAAATTTGCCTTGCCAATTTGCCTTGCCTTGTTTGGATCCAAAAACTCCATGTCGCATGTACTTTATCATTGAGTGTCAAGACACAGTTGTGAATGGCCACACCTGGATTTTTGGGGGATTTTTTGGGTGAAACATGGTAATATAACAGGGGTCGCGATGCAGAAATCGCCGACATCAAGGAGTGGTCGAGATGTTTTTTTTTCATATATTGACCCTTTTAAACGTTTTTGTGTTGTTTTTCAATTTTTCTTTGTTTGGATCGATTATTTATCATCCAACATATCGGAGAAAATGCGATAGTAACAAAAAAAAAACACAATTAAGCGATAGTTATGAGGTAGATATATGTGACTTTTATCAGACACCATTTTTTTCATTCTGACGTAATTTGTTTAAAAGTTTAAAATATGCGAGTTAATACTTTTTTATTTTTATTTTTTTTTTTTTTTAAACAAAATGTTAAACATCAATTAATGATTCTAAGCTAAAAATGACATTTTGAATAATAAATATAATTATGTACCAACAAAAGCTGTTGCGCAACATCTGTAAATGGGGGTTTTCAGGGTAAAACGGACACATTAAAAATAGTTCGGGGACTTAATGTGCCATGAATCTGCTATGCCAGCATATAGACATATTGTTCTTTCAAACACAACAATTCTTTTGTCTTAAAATTCAGCAGTTTATTTTAAAGAGGGTTGCAAGAGCAGAAACTGCTTTTTCAGTCTTGTCTGAGTTTTCCGCCATAGACAGTCATGGACATGCAGTGATAAACAAAATTGTTTTCAGCCCCAATTTAAAAGTGCGTATGACACCAAAAAGCATGTTTATTTCTTTCACACGATGTTTTATGCTCCTGAATGAAATGGACCGCTTGGATGTGTGTGCAGGTGATCATTTTATATATTCAATTTTTGAAGCCCGCGCTATGAAAATGAGTAACTTCCAGCTCTAGTCTCGGGTTTAGGACGAATGCGAATGTGACATCACCCGGGTCTGCGTCTCACAATACAGCATTGCTTTGTAGCATGAAGATGGACTGCAGATTCAGCTGGTTTTGCGGGTTATTTCATTTATTTTTCGCATCACGCCAGCCAAATGTGCTGCAGGGTTTGTTTGCTGCACCAAGGAGAGGCGTGTGAGCCTTTTTGGGTTTCAAAAAGTTCCTGTTAACTGCAGATATTGGCCAAAACAAGCCCTTATACTGTGGGACCATTGGACTTACGAGGAAGTGAGTACACATCGTATTTTGTATTGTCGCACATCCCCTCGCCGGGAGAGCACTATACTCGGCTTATTGCCCTCTTCGTGTGCCCGGTGTTCTGTCAAATTTTCCAACTCCTTCAGAAATTACAACTTTGTGTTAAAAATGGCTGCGAATACAGCGATTAGAAATTAAACAATACAAACCTTTGTTAAATAAAGGACTATTTACTTACGTTTGATCATGGACGGGCATGTAGAAAAGTTCTCCTCAGACACATCATGCCATGTCAGCTGCACAACAACTGCACGCCAGCTCTCTCACTTGTTTACGTCTTCGCCGTGTAGTAAAGCATTATTTTACGCTATATTCGTGTTTGACAATGTGGCAGCAACGCGCTCCTCCGACATTGGCCAGTTTGTCCAGCTGCTTCCCCGGCTAACCTGCCCACAGCAGGGGAACAAATCCGACGAGCTGTAACTTGTTCGCTGTTGGCGATCGGCGAAGACAATCGACTACCCCGCCACCATGTGACATTATCCTGGGTAGTTTTTTGTGATTTTTCCATGACTTTGAAACATCACCCGGTTCGGGATAGCATGTCAACTAGCTCCTCCTCCTCACCCCTCCTGGTTTGTTTATGCTCTCAGGTGTCACCCGGGTCAGCATCTCACAATACAGCATTGCTTTATAGCATGCAGATGGACTGTGGAGTCAGCTGATTTTGCAGATTGATTCGTTTATTTTTCGCATCATGCCAACCAAATGGCTGAAGGCTTTTGTAGCTGCACCAGGGAGAGGCGTGTGTGCCTTTTTGTGTTTCAGAAAGTTCCCGTTCACCCCGAGAAGTGTGCGACAACTGTGGGACCATTGGACTTCCGAGGAAGAGAGTAAACATCGTGTTTTGTATGATGTCAAATACTGGGATCATGGCACACGTTTTAATATGGCAGTGGCTTGCATTTTGTGGCTGACAATGCTCCTTGTCCACCGAGAATGCCACTCGGCCGACGACCGGCGGCTTGTCGCACAACCCCCCGCCGGGAAAGCGATATACTCTGCTTATTGCATTCTTCATGTGCCCGGTGTTCCGTCAAATTTTTCACCCCATCAGAAATTGCAACTTTGTGTTAAAGATGGCCGCGAATACAGCAATTAGAAAGTAAACACTCCAAACTTTCTTTGAATAAAGGAATATTTACTTCCTTTTGATCATAGACGGACATGTAGAAAGGTTCTCCTCAGACACATCCTGCCATGTTAGCTGCACACAACGACTGCATGACGCTCTCTCACTGTTTATGTCTTCGCTGTGTAGTTAAGCATTAATTTATGCCATATTCGTGTTGAACATGTATGCTTATGATGTTACTTATTTATTTAGCACCTGTCGATAACATTGAAAGTCCAACTGAATGTAAAAGAGGACTTATTCACAGCCACAACAGCTTTTGGAGCAAAATATTATAAGGGTACAAAATTCGGCAGAACACCGGCAATAGACCACTATCCTCGGGTTTTGGCTCGGGCATCTACGCGCTCCTCCGAAGTCTGGCGGTTTGTCCGGCTGCCATTCTCCAGCTGCTTCCCCAGCAAACGAGCTCTCCTGACTGCAACAGAAAAATGACGAGCTGTACTTTGCTCGCCGCCGAGGGGGTTGCCGATCGGCAAAAGCAATTAACAACCCTGCCGCTGTGTGGCATGACCCGGGTAGTTTTATATGATTTTTCGCTTTGAAAGGTGAGAATAAGACTTTGAAACGGTCGGTTCGGGTTAGCATATTGGCTAGCTGTCACTCTTGCTGGTTTGTTTACGCTCTCCGAAGCTGGGGCAGAGAAATGATAAAAGCCGTACTAACTCCGGTGGCATAAAATATCATTCGGGAGAAGTCGACAGTTTTGACCATCATGGAGTAATTTTGCCATGCTGTACTGAATCAATGCATTTTTAATATTTCATATTCCATTTAGCACAAGACTGTTATTTGTCATGACCATACCATTTATTTAGCAATCGGGGAAAAATACTTGGATAAAAAGAATATCCTATAAAAATATTTTAGTAGAGAGATTGAAACAATGACATTTTGCTGCTCTCTTCGTCACATTTACCTAGTTCTGAATAATTCCCCCTCAGTGGGCTGAATTCAAAATCAGATCAAACCACTACCCTGCAGACGTCATTCTCCTGTTGGGGACGCTTTTGCACTATAATTGCAGGCGGGGCTAAACGGCAGATTAAAAGACTAATTTCTCGTCATCTGCGCTTTGCCAAATTGTTGTATATAGTGGAATCGTCTCAAAATATGATTCTATTTCACATAATAATGCTATTTAAGACTTTTTTTTTTCTTTTTATCAAGAGCTGGAAATATACCATTGCAATAGTCCAATCTACTGAAAATGAATGCATGCATAAGTTTTCCATGTCTTGTTGAGTCGGAAGCCCCTTAATTCTGGCTGTATTTTTTAGGTGGTAATACGGTAAGCAGATTTAATGACTGACTTTAGATGGCTATCAAATTTTAGGTCTGAGTCAATAATTACTGATTTCTGACTTGATTTGTAGCTGTAAGTGACATTGTGCTAAGGTGCCTGCTTATCTTTGACCTTTCTTTTTATGGCCCAAAAATGATCACTTTTGTCTTCTCCACATTTAGCTGGAAAAAATTCTGGCGCATCCATTCACTGATTTGATGAATGTATTTACTCAGAGAGACTAAGGGACTATAATCATGTGGGGAAACAGAAATGTAGAGTTGTGTGTCATCTGCATATGTGTGATAGGAGATGTCATACTGTTCCATGATGTGACCTAGGGGAAGCATATAGATGTTAAATAAGAGTGGTCCAAGAATGGACCCTTGAGGGACTCCACACATAAATTTGGTTAGTTCTGACTGATGGTTTCCGATTGACACAAAGAAATCCCTAACATGTAAATAAGATGTGGACCCGTGTCAGTGAGCCCTATCCACTGTTCCACTCAGCTGTGTAGTATGTTGTGACCAACCGTGTTGAATGCGGCACTGAGATCCAATAGTAGCAGAACAACTCATTTGCCTACATCAGAATTCCGACGAATATCATAGGACTTTGATAGGCACGGTCTCGGTGCTGTGTTATGGCCGAAATCCAAACTGAAATGAGGTAAAAAGATTGTTTTGCATCATAAAAACCTGGATGTGTTCAAACACAACCCTCTTGATAATTTTCCCCAGGATTGTCAGATTTGATATTAGCCTATATTTACTAATGGTTGAGGCATCCAGATTAGGTTTTATTTTAGAATAGGTTTTATTACTGCAGTTTTTAAAGTCTGTGGAAACTCTCCTGTTTGGACAGAAGTATTTATAATCTGAAGTATGTCTGGGGCTATGCAATGAAAAACAGTTTTGAAAAAGTTTGAAGGAAGGATGTCAAGGCAGTATGTTGTGGGCTTTAATTTTGACTCAATTTCTGTTAAAGTAACATAGTCCAAGAGGCTAAACTGTCTAAGATTGACCTTGGGAACAATTTGGGAGGCATTTATTGTAACAATTGTTCATACGGAGTTGCAGACAGTCTGTCTAATCTTTCGTACTTTGTGTTTAAAGAATGCTGCAAAATCATTACAGGACACCTCAGATGCAAATTCCTGAGGTACTGATGCGTGTGGGTTTGTCAGTTTGTCAACAACAAAAAATAGTGTGCGGGTATTATTGATTTTTCGACTAATGATCAATGTTCCCTCTAATTTTTCATGTGTCTGAGCAGACACACAAGGTCCCTGAGCACACTGCGGACCACGGTGAACAACATCAGATGTGTACCCTTGGGTACACATGCCTGTTCAAAAACCTGGACCATAACAAGTCACCGTATTTTGGGGACTATAAGTCGCAGTTTTTTTCATACAGTGGGTTAGGGTTAGGCTTATTTGCAAATCATGGTGGAAAATAAGTGTATGGTCAATACCAAAAGTTCATCTCAATAGTTTGTTATGTACCCTTTGTTGGCAATAATGGAGGCCAAATGTTTTCTGTAACTCTTCACAAGCTTTTCACACACTGTTGCTGGTATTTTGGCCCATTCCTCCATGCAGATCTCCTCGAGAGCAGTGATGTTTTGGGGCTGTCGTTGGGCAACATGGACTTTCAACTCCCTCCACAGATTTTCTATAGGGTTGAGATCTGAAGACCGGCTAGGCCACTCCAGGACCTTGAAATGCTTCTTACGAAGCCACTCCTTTGTTGCCCTGGCTGTGTGTTTGGGAACATTGTCATGCTGAAAGAGCCAGCCACGTCTCATCTCCAATGCCCTTGCTGATGGAAGGAGATTTTCACTCAAAATCTCTCGATACATGGCCCCATTCAATCTTTCCTTTACACAGATCAGTCGTCCTGGTCCCTTTGCAGAAAAACAGCCCTACAGCATGATGTTTCCACCCCCATGCTTCACAGTGGGTATGGTGTTCTTCGGATGAAATTCAGTATTCTTTCTCCTCCAAACATGAGAACCTGTGTTTCTACCAAAAATTTCTATTTTGGTTTCATCTCACAATAACACATTCTCCCAGTCCTCTTCTGGATCATCCAAATGATCTCTAGCGAACCGCAGATGGGCCCGGACGTGTACTGGCTTCAGCTGGGGGACACGTCTTGCAGTGCAGGATTTGAGTCCCTGGCGGCACATTGTGTTACTGATAGTAGCCTTTGTTACTGTGGTCCCAGCTCTCTGTAGGTCATTCACTAGGTCCCCCCGTGTGGTTCTGGGATTTTTGCTCACTGTTTATGTTATCATTTTGACGCCATGGGGTGAGACCTTGCATGGAGCCCCAGATCGAGGGAGATTATCAGTGGTCTTGTATGTCTTCCATTTTTTAATAATTACTCCCACCGTTGATTTCTTTACACCAAGCGTTTTACCTATTGCAGATTCAGTCTTCCCAGCCTGGTGCAGGTCTACAATTTTGTCACTGTTGTCCTTCGACAGTTCTTTGGTCTTGGTCATCGTAGAGTTTGGAGTGTGACTGACTGAAGTTGTGGACAGGTGTCTTTTATACCGATAATGCCAGTGCCATTAATACAGGTAATGAGTGGAGCCTTGTTAGACCTCGATAGAAGAAGTTAGACCTCTTTGACAGCCAGAAATCTTGCTTGTTTGTAGGTGACCCAATACTTATTTTCCACTCTTAATTTGGAAATAAATTCTTTAAAAATCAAACAATGTGATATTCTGTTTTTTTCCCCCACATTCTGTCTCTCATGGTTGAGGTTTACCCATGTTGACAATTACAGGCCTCTCTAATCTTTTCAAGTAGGAGAACTTGCACAATTGGTGGTTGACTAAATACTTATTTGCCCCAGTGTAGTTTGGCTGGGGGTGCAACTTATACTCAGGAGCAACTTATGTGTGAAATGATTAACACATATATTATATCATTTTACATGTTATTTAGTTGTTTTGGAATGACATTGTTGGTTTGGTAAACTTGTTAGCATGTTCTTTATGCTATAGTTATCTGATTAACTCTTGATAAATATGTTACGTTAACATACTGGCCACGTTCGCGTTCTTTCTTTGGCAATGTGTGTTCAATTGTATTACTGACTTTTTTCTATTAAAATGCATGCTTTTAGTTTGTGGCGTTTTCACGCCCAAATGGGGGCGCTCTCGCACTTGTTTACGCGAAGAAACACGCTCACGCGCCAGAAGAATATGGACAGCTAAGCAGCATCTGACCAAGTGGGCGAGTTAGAGAGAGGCAGAAAAACATGTCTGCGAACCTACGTTCATATTTTATTCTTGTAAAATATCTCTACAGAGGCAACGCCTGTGTGTATATCATCTTTTCTGTTGTTGTTGTGTGTTTTCCACCCGTGATCGGATACTTAGAGCCAGTTGTGTGGTTGTTTGAACGATGTGCTAATACTAGCGAACGCATGCTAACCGTTTGTGTCATTGCTGTAACAGCAGCTAATTATCATTTATTTACGTAGATGCGAACCTGTTTGGTATCGAGGACGAAATTGATTTGTATTATTTCTATTTTTAGTTTCACTCTTCAAATGATGGTGTCATAACGACGGCCAAATTAAAGTCAGCAAATTATACGGACGTCCAGCATCATCATTTGGGAGTTTAGCCCGCTGTATAGCCAGGACTGAGCCGTAGCGTCCTGGTGAGGACAGCATATTCGCAATTTGTTGTTTATGCATCATTTAATAATATCATACTGTAGACTTATTCAGCACGTTGTTCTCTATTGTATTTTTATTTTAAATTGCCTTTCAAGATGACATATCTGTGTTGGATTTTATCGAGTAAATTTCCCTCAAAAATGTGACTTACACTCTGGTGCGACTTATATATGGCGGAAAACACTTAGGTGACTTGAAGTTCCGCTCTGAAAACCCCAATTTGGCCAAATTTCTAAATTGTCCGATATGCATGTGTGATACATCATTGGAAAGCTTAAAGTCCTAATTTTCTGGGGGAAGAAACATTTTCAACAGGAGGGCATTTAAAAAACTGTTTTTTTTTTAAATTAAACAGCAAATCCCTAACTGGAGGTCAGAGTACACGAGAGCATAATTAAAGACGTCACGATTTTAACGAGATATTATTGCGTACTTACCTTGTTTTGATCCAAAAACTCCATGTCGCATGTATCACTGAGTGTCAAGACAAAGCTGTGAATGGCCACAGCTGGATTTTTGGGGGATTTCATTGGTGAAACATGGTAATATAACAAGGGTCGCGATGCAGAAATCGCAGACATCAAGGAGTGGTGGAGATTTTATTTTTCATATATTTACCCTTTTAAACGCTTTTTTTCCCAATTTTTCTTTGTTTGGATCGATTATTTATCATCTAACATATCAGGGAAAATGCAACTGTAACAAAAAAAAAAAAACAATTTAGCGACAGTTATTAAGTAGATATCCGTGACTTTTTTACAGACGCCATTTTTTTCATTGTGACGTAATTTGTTTAAAAGTTTAAAATATGCGAGTGAATAATTTTTGAAGTCGTTTTTTTTTTGAAAACAAAATATTAGACATCAATTAATGATTCTAAGCTAAAAATGACAGACATTTTGAATATAATTACCTTGTTTTCATGGCTGGGTTGAAACAAAAATGGTTGCGTGATGTCTGTAAAAGGGGGTTTGCAGGGTAAAACAGGCGAATTAAAAATAGTTCGAGGGCTTAATATGCCATGAATCTGCTATGGCAGCATATTGACATTTTGTTCTATCAAACACAGCAGTTGTTTTGTTTTAAAATACAGCAGTTTCTTTTAAAGAAGAGTGCAAGAGCAAAAACTGCTTTTTCAGTCTGGTCTGTGTTTTCCGCCATGTTTTTTCCCTCTTCGTTGGGCATTTCATGGCTGGTGCGACTTATACTAAGGTGCGACTTATAGTCCGAAAAATAAGGTACATGGCTTATTAAAAGAATGCAACGATAGCAGTAATTTTCATTAGTTTACTTTTAATTTCATTGATATGGCCCACATAAAAAGAAAAAGACAAAAAGCTCGTTGTTCATGAGATGTGTACTATGTTATATAGTGCCCTCCATAATTATTGGCACCCCTGAAAAAGATGGGTTTTTTAGCTTCTAATATTTTTTTTTAAATTCAAATAATATGGGACCTTAATGGAAAAAAGAGAAAAATCAAACCTTGAAGATAAGTGCATTCATTTAGTGGGGAAAAAATCCCACATAAAGAAAAAAATATTTGACATCAAATAATGTGTGTCACAATTATTAGCACCCCTGGTGTTAATACTTTGTACAACCCCCTTTTGCCAACAAAACAGCACCTAATCTTCTCCTATAATGTTTCACAAGCTTGATTTTGTGTCTGGTGAACCATTTCTGTGTCGATTTGGCCATATGTTTAGGGTCATTGTCTTGCTGAAAGACCCAGTGACGACCCATCTTCAGCTTTCGGGCAGAGGGCAACATATTTTGATTTAAAATGTCCTGGTATTTCAAAGCATTCATGATGCCATGCACCCTAACAAGGTTCCCACGGCCTTTGGAAGCAAAACAGCCCCACAGCATCACTGATCCACCCCCATACTTCACAGTGGGTATGAGGTGCTTCATCATGCGCATCTTTCGTGGCACGCCAGACCCACTTAGAGTGTTTGTTGCCAAAAAGCTCAATCTTGGTCCCACACAAAAATACACACGGTCCCAGGCTTCAACTGGGACCGTGTGCTTTGGTTAGATGAGACCAAGATTGAGCTTTTTGGCAACAAACACTCTAAGTGGGTCTGGCGTGCCAGTTTGTCTGGCGGTCATTCTCTAGCTGCTTCCCCGGCAAACGAGCTCTCCTGCCCACAACAGGGGAATGACGAGCTGTACTTTGCTCGCTGCCGAGAAGGTTGCTGATCGGCGAAGACAATCGACAACCCCCCGGCTGTGTGACATGACCCGGGGTAGTTTTGTGTGATTTTCTCGCTTCGAAAGGCAAGAATAAGACTTTGAAACACCGCTCGGTTCGGGTTAGCATGTCGGCTAGCTGTCATGCTTCCTGGTTTATTTACGCTCTCCGAAGCCGGGGCAGGGAAATGACAAAAGCCGGACTAACTCTGGTGGCATAAAACATTTTTCGGGAGGTGCAAGAAGTCGACAGTTTTGACGATTATAGAGTAATTTTGCTATGTTGTACTGAATAAATGCATTTTTAATATTTCATATTCCATTTAGCACAAGATTGTTATTTGTCATGATCCACCATTTATTTAGCAATTGGGGAAAAATACTTGGATAAAAAGAATATCCTGTAAAAATATTGGAGTAGAGAGATTGAAACAATGACATTTTGCTGCTCTCTTTGTCACATTTTCCTCGTTCTGAGTAGTTCCCTCTCAATGGACCGAATTCTAAATCAGATGAAATCATGACCCTGCCGGCATCATCCTCCATTTGGGGATGCTTTAATGCTATAACAGCAGGCGGGGCTAAACGGCAGATTAAAAGACTAACTTCTCGTCATCTGCGCTTTGCCAAATTGTTGTATATAGTCGAATCGTCTCAAAATTTGATTCTAATTCACATAACAATGCTATTTAAGACTTTTTTTTTATCCTGCCATACGCACTTTAATTAAAGGAGCTAACAGTTTGCGCACACTTCAGACATTCAGTTACTTTGTTCCAGAGGTGAGGAGCATAATAACTAAACGCTGCCTCAATGAAAAACAGTTTTGAAAAAGTTTGAAGGAAGAATGTCAAGGCATCATGTTGTGGGCTTTAATTTTCACACAATTTCTGTTAAAGTGGCATAGTCAAAGAGGCTAAACTGTCTAAGATTGACCTTGGGGACTGTTTGGGAGGCATTTAGTGTAACAATTGTTCATCTAGAGTTGCACACAGTCCGTCTAATCTTTAGTACTTTGTGCGTAAAGAATGTGTGAAATCATTACAGGACACCACAGATGCCAATTCCTGAGGTACTAATGCTTGTGGGTTCGTTAGTTTGTCAACAACAAAAAATAGTGTGTGGGTATTTTTGATTTTTCTACTAATGATCTCTGAAAAATATGACTGTCTGGCGTTTTTCAGTTCCTGGTTTTATTTGCGAAGACTCTTTGTAGATATCATAAAAAACCTGGAGTTGTTTTTTTCACCACCTGCGTTCTGTTGGTCTGTAATCTTGCTTTTGTTTTAAAGCTAGAGTGGCATTACTCCAGGGTGACCTCTTTCTTGACAAAGTTTTTGTCTTAATTTGGGCAATAGTGTCAATAACAGTCATCACCTTGGAACTGAAACTATTTAAAAGTTTGTCAACTGGAGCTGTTGTAAGGTTTAATAGTGATTCATAGGCCTGAGTGAGTAACTCACAAGTGTTATAATTTATGTAACGCTTTCTGATCACCTCTGCTTTCCTTTTTTAGAGGCTTGACAGGGGTGGCCATTTTAAAAAGAATGCAGTAATGATCAGAAAGAGCAACGTCATAAACTCTAACCTCAGAGATGTTAGGACCTTGGGATATTATTAAATCCAGCATGTGCCCTCTGTTATGCGTTGGAACTGTGACATGCTGAGATAAACCAAATGTATCCAAAATATTTAAAGGCTCTCTGGCACATCCTTCTTCAGGATTATCAACATGAATGTTAAAGTCATCCACTAAAACAAAACAACCAAAGTCCATGCAGAGAGAGGACAATATTTTGGTAAACTCATCAAAAAAGCTTGTATTATATTTGGGTGGTCTGTAAATTGTTACTAAGGCAGATCAGCAAGAGCTTTTTAGCTGTATGACAATAGAAGTCGTATAGTCGAATAGAACTCCATGTCGGCAAGGAAAAACTCCAAAAACTCCAAAGTCTTTGGGAGAAAATGAGAAATCTTGGGGAGTACCACAGTCAGGAGAGATCCACTCCCAGGACGGATAGACAGGAAGCCCCAGGACTGCTAATGGGAATTAGCAGGCAAAGTTACAGTCCGTAAAAGTCCATCTACCCGGATGGACGTCCATCCAGCCAGGGGTCCGGACAGTCAGGAGGTTGCAGCTGAAAAATAGCCCCTCCCCAGAGGGGCGGGGGAAAAGGGGACACCGGGTGACTAGTGATGAAGAGACTCGACAACTAGATATTAACATTGGAAAATAGAAATAAAGTAAGACAAGTGGTAGGTAGAGTGAGAAAAAGGAGATAGAACTCAGTGGCTGTACTTCCCCCAGCTTTATAGCTTCTAGTGCAGCTTAGACTAAACTGTGAGTCTACTCCGACTTCAACTAGCCTGACCATAAACTTTGTTGAATAGGAACGTTTTTAATCTAATCCTAAATATGCAGGATGTCTCGGCTTCTTTAATATTAGCTGGAAGCTGATTCCATAAAACAGGGGCTTGGTGGCTAAAGGCTCTAGCTCCGACAGTACTTTTAGAAACCCTGGGAACTACCAGTAGACCTGCATTCTGAGAGCGGAGTGTTCTGTTGGGGCGGTATGGAACCAGGGTATCAGTGAGATAAGATGACCCCAACCCATTAATGGTCTTAAATGTAGGAAGGAGGATTTTAAATGTAATTCTAAACTCGAAGCCAGAATAGGGCCTGGAGCACAGGGGTGATGTGCTCTCTTCTATTGGTTCCTGTTAAAAGTCTTGCTGCTGCGTTTTGGACTAGCTGAAGACCTTTTAGAGAACTTTTAGGACAAGCTGCAAGTAGGGAGTTACAGTAATCCAATCTCGATGTAACGAACGCGTGAATTTTCCTGCATCGCTTTTAGATAGAATATTTCTAATTTTGGCTATGTTGCGCAGGTGAAAGAAGGCCGTTCTGCAGGTTTAATGAGGTCTAATAAAACTCCTAGGTTTTTAACTGTGGTGTTGGAGGCTACACTTACATTATCCAGAGTGACAATCTGGGCAGCTAAAGAGTCTCACACTTTTCGGTCCTATTATAAGGACTTCTGTCTTTTCAGTGTTAAGTAGAAGATAGTTAGTGCTCATCCAGGTATTTATATCTCGGACGCAGGTGCTTAGTTTGTCCACTTGCCTGATCTGCTCAGGTTTAATTGATAAATACAGTTGTGTGTCGTCAGCGTAACAATGAAAGGTAATGCTATGTTTTCTGATGATATTACCTAGAGGAAGCATATACAGCGTAAACAAGATGGGCCCGAGGACCGATCCTTGCGGCACACCATAACTAACTCTAGAGTACGGTGATGATTGCTGGTTTACATTGACAAGCTGGTACCTATTAGATAAATATGATTTATACCAGCAGAGGGCTGCTCCTCTAATGCCTATGTCACATTCTAGTCTCTGCAATAAGATATTATGGTCGATTGTGTCAAAGGGTGCACTCAGGTCCAACAGAACCAGGATCGAGACTAATCCAACGTCAGCGGCTAGTAACAAGTCATTAGTTACTTTGACTAATGCAGTTTCAGTGCTATGATGAGCTCGAAAGCCAGACTGGAAATGTTCAAATAAACTATTGTCCTGTAGGTGCTGACAGAGCTGTTTAATTACCACTCTTTCAAGGACTTTGGAGAGAAATGGTAAATTAGAGATAGGTCTATAATTGGCCAAGATATCAGGATCAAGAGTAGGTTTCTTCAAAAGCGGTTTAATAACTGCATATTTAAAGGACTGCGGCACGTGGCCAGTAACTCATGAGGTATTTATTATATTTAAGATAATATCAATAGTTAGAGGCAGGGTCTCTTTAAAAAGTTTGGTTGGGATCGGGTCTAGGAGGCACGTTGATGGTTTGGAGGACAGTATATTTGAAATTACATCGATTTGGTCTACTGTGGTAAAGTTATTTAATATTTTAGAGGGGTTTATTGGAGATTTTGAATTTTTAGTCTGCACTTTTTCAGACCTAAAGAGAAATAAAGCAACACTGTATCTTCTCTCTGGCCAGGATAAGAAAACAAATCTTTCCATATGTGCATGCTGGACTGACTCGCGACGACACTGGTGAGTCGGGGAGGTGCAGCACGTCTAGTGCTTAATTTGTAAATCATAATGTGCCGGAACGCAAAGTACACATGACAGCGCAGGGATGACGACATGGGCACAGGTCCTGGAACATACGCAGAAAATGGTGCTAAAAACAACAAACAAATGTGCACTTGCCATGCTGTGGGACTTACAGGCCTCAATTTCAGATAATATCGATGGTATAAATGTTGTGAGAACCATTTATACATACTTAGGCTATATTCTGCACAGCACGGCCAATTGCTCACATAACCACATGTGGGACTTACAGTACACAGTCAGCAATACGTTTCCCAACAGGTCTAACTTGTAAAACATACAAAAATTAAATAAATAAAAATCAGAGATTACAATAAATAACACAAACCCATTCTTTTGCAAGTTTCATCCCCCGTCTTCTCTGGTCCCAAATTCCCACCGCCTTACAAATGATGCAGCCTGACCCGAATTTGGGTTCGTTGCTCCGGCTATTGGTGGTCCACCTGGCTTACTGCTGGCGCTGTAGCTGGCCCCCTTTCCGGGTGGCGCTGAACCTGACCAGCTGCTGCCACGGTAACATCCTCCTGCTCCGGCTTGGCCCACTGTCCATGAACCTGGCTAGCTGCTGCGACGCTAGCCTCTTGCTGCACCTGGTCCTGCCCATTAGCATGATCGCTGCAGCTGCCCGCATTCCCGGTTGTTGCTTTTCTGACTCTGACTCTTCCTTCTTTTTGAAAAACAGACAGTAAATTCAATTGTCTTTTTGGCATGTTGAAATCCCGTTTGATCCTGGCTGCTTGTTTTTTTTTTCTTTTTTTTTTTTTTATGGCAGGGTGTGATGCAGGGGTCGCGTTAACCGAATATTTTCCGTCGTTGACCGGTTTTTTAAAACGGTGACGGAAAAAACTGAAGTCCGTCCGTCATTTTGACAGGTTGCAATTCACACCCCAGACCACAAGGTGGCGAGTGAGCATATTAATTAGCTATTGTCTCTCTTAATGCATGACGTCGTTGGCTATCAGAATATTGTAGCGTCACCGGGGTCTGGTGGCGGCACCGTGATTGACACATCAACGCAAGGTTCTTATTGGTGCACCCGGTGTGCAAGTGCGTCATCCAATTGGTGGACTAGATTGCCGCCTGTGTATAGACCCCAATCACATGACGTCACAACTCCGCCCCCCTGACTGGAGCCGCCATATTGTGTGTCAGTTCGTCGTGTTTACACAATACCGCTACGTACATGCCTCCTATTACGGCGTGTTTTCTGCTCGTTAACATTAATAATCAAAATGGTGAAGGCATGTGTGGCGGTTGGTTGCAGTAACAGAGAAGATAGACGGAGAGACTTGAAGTTCTACCGTATTCTGAGAGACCCGAAGAGGAGAGCGAGATGGACTGCTGTAATTCGACAAGAAATCTGGGCACCAAACGATCACCACAGACTATGTAGTAGTCATTTTATATCTGGTAAGATGCATTTAATATATATTTAGAAGATTTTGGGCTGACAACCACAATTAAGATCATTGTGTGACGTTGGTGATTGGGGTCTATGTAGTTGCCTCTTTTTCTTTGGGGGCGGAGTTGTTGTTTTGTTGGTGTTGTTGGCGGTAAGCAGAGTAAAAAGAGGGAGAAAAATACCACGACTTCCGTGTCTAATTTTTCGCGCCAAGCAAGCGTTACAATATTAATTAAAAATGAATGAAAACTAAATACTATTGAATATGTCATCATTATCATTTTAAAAATTTAAGTGACGGGTAAAAATAGATTATGACCGGATTTTTATGACCCAGTCAGTCAAAATGACAGACAACGAAAATGTCTAGCGCAACCTCTGGTGTGATGTTAAATTTTTATAAACAACATGCAACTCTTAGGATTTGTTCTGTAAATGAATTTATGCATTGTAGCGGATGATGTTCGATGAGTCTTCTTGCTCCTGAGTTGAGTTTGCGTTGCGGTGTTTGGCCGCTCGTGTCTCTCGTAACTCTTATAACTCGCTAGTCTCTGCCGGTAACGCGCGTGACAAAGAGTTCCCCCTCGGAACACAACATACCCCACATTAGTTCCATGGGTGAATTATGAATCTTGCATGAATGCATGCGTGAATTATGAATACTTGGTCCTGCTGTGGTGACCCTTCAATATATAATGAAAGGTCACCACAGCATATTATTTTATTTTCTACATTTTTGAAAAACATTTTTGTATTAATATTTTCTATACATCTGCCCAAATAAGTCCCGGAACACAGGGAGACCAAAATAAAGAGGTGCTGGATCTTGTTCTGGCACAAATTAACCACTGAGCACGTCACAGGTGACACAACCAGACACGGGTATGATGCAGGCCAACAACACATATACTGTAGTGTCACATATTGTGAACATGTGACAGAAACTGGTGCATTTTAGTCTGGTTCTCATCTCGTCAGACGAAAACTGGTTTGTGTCTCGTTATGTTTTAGTCAAACCCAAAACACGTTTTTAGCTGGTTATCGTCTCTTCATCGTCATGAAAAAAGTGTTAGTTGACGAAATGTGTTCTTCATCGTTGACGAAAACATTTCATGTTTTACTAGTTAGTCCAGTACTCAAATGTGGCTATCACGAGCAGCAAGGACAACATCAAGCTTATTTGAGTATTCCACCCAAATCAACATGGTGGACTGCAACGTGCTAATAGGCTGTATTGGCTGAGCCAAAATTGTGTTGGTTCGTTCCACTGAAATGGATCTACATGACCTCTGCATTGTAATTTACATACGTTGCTAATTACTACCAAAAAAAAGTTCTACTCACGGTTTCCAGTCATTTTTTAGTAATTAGCGTTTTCGTGTCGGTCTTTTTTTCCCCCGTGGCGCAGTGATATTGATACGGCGGACTACAGGTAAGCCACACACACGCCTTTTGTTGTGAATAACTATGGGAGTTGTGGGCTTCTGGTCAGATCACATATGAAGTTAAGACTTGCAATGTGAGTTCTGGGCTGTAGCGGTCATTATTATGATGTTAGATTGTTAACTTAAGCAAAAAGTTTAGATTGACAAATAACATAGTATTTAGTCTGTTTAACCGTAGTTCCAACATCCTATTTGATAATTTTATTCAGGAAAAAATGGCAGAATGGACAAGCCTATATAATTTGGACTGGAAGGTTATGTAAATATGATATGGATGAAACAGTTCTCACATGGTTTATGTGTGTGTGCGTGTTTTTCAGAACTGAAACACCCTTCACTGACAGCTACAACTTCTTCTGTGAGACCGTCGTCCATTAAAAGATTAGCGTTGACCAGGAAGTGCTGCGAATGGACAAGCTTGTGGAAATATGGCTTTATTGGGACCATGGAAAAAGTGCTTAGAAAATGGATTTTTTCAGAGACAATACCCTCCTAACTTAGTCACCAGCCAGAAATGTATCTTGATGTGAATACACAAAAATACAGATCTAGTGTTGCTGTTTTTGCTTGTTTTAAGTGTTATATTAATTCTGGCAACACAAAATCTTTATCAAATGTCGTAAACACATCTACCAAACATTTGAAACAAGTATTGGTGCCTTAGTATACACATAGGTGAATTCAGAATGAGAAATGTAGCTAATTTCTTGAAGGAAACACTTCAACATTAATGATTTGCACCCAGCACAATGAAATATATATTGAATTAAGCTAAAGTCGTATGTGTCATATTAAAAATATCACAACCTACTATGCAATGAAATATATAAAATAAAAAATGCACGCCATGATCATAAATAGCTGAAAATTAACCCAATTGCTACCACACCCTCCTAAATGTGAATCATGGCAAAAATGGAATAAGACAAAAAAATTACAGGGTGATCAAAAATATAATGTGCCAAAATCATAAGGTGATACTTAAAAAATGAAAGACATCACAAAAGAAGTGATGGACACGTGTTGAAGATAACTTCCAAGTTTTATTTCATGTTTCACAAGTGCTCAAATGTGAGCACACCCAGCAGCACGGACAAAATCAAGCCACGATGAGAATTCCTCTCAAACGTGTGCATGTCGCAGTTATTGTCTCGATTGCAACTGTTGTTCGATATTTCACATCATCAGTACTTGCTGGAAGTGTTGGTATGTTAAAGACAAAGTTCGTTATCCATCTTTATGGCACATAACGTATGTTATACACTAAGTGTATGTTCCACCACTTCCAGCAAATATTGATGACATGAAAGATTACATAACAGACGCAATCAACGCGGGAGGGAGGAATTCTCATGTCAACTTGATGTTGTCCATGCTGCTGGTGATGGCCATATTTGAGTACTATGAAAACATGAAATGAAACTTATTTACTTCCTACATCTGTCCAAGGTAGTTATTTTTTAATGTTTTTCATTTTTGACATGGCATTTTGATTTTGGCACAGCCTTTTTTAATCACACTGTATATACACAAAAGTTTGGAATCATTCAAGTATGGTACTGTTGGTACACATTTATTTAAACATAGAAGTGTCTCATACTATAAAAATACACATTATTACACATACAAATATTGAAAAACGAATTAAAAAAAATAGAAATAAAAGAATAGTAAAACTGTACATGACAACATTACTCCTCAAAATCGCTTTACTCAAAGTCATCATCCCATCCAAGTGTCTTCTGTTTCTTTGGAAACATTCAAACATGCTTGGCACCGATATAAATCAGGACAAGAAAGTTTTGCAGACATACAGGAACATCTTCCCATGTCACAATTGGTTGCCTTTCAACTACAGTTGACTACTTGCAAACAGTATCAGGGGCAGGATTTTTAGTCATCCATGTCACTGCCAACTGCCCATCCTCAATGTCCCACCCATTCCCAATGGGTGAAGGGGCACACATTTTAACTGTCAGACAACGTTTCATAATTGCTGCTTGATAGTTTGCTGTCCTGCAATGTTGGTACAGAGCATCAGTTTTGGGGGGAATACAATGTTCTGGCAAGACTGACGAGGCTATACAGAAAGATCTGCATTTGGCATCATTTTTGGCACATGACTGGCCAAACAGGTGGCACACGTATTTACACAACGTGTTAAATGTTTGTAGGTCAAGTTTAAAACTGCTGCCCAGCTTTGCAAACCCAGTCAGGTATTCTTTTTTATGACGTGCAAAAGAGAAGGTTTTTTTGCCTTTGCCATGAAAGGCACAAGCAGAGTCACAACCTGTGAATTTATGGATGCCAATGAGTGCAAAACACACACTAGTGCCAGGAGCTGCAGAGACCTTAGAGACGTCAGTCCTCGTTCTGTTGCCTCCTCCTGTGAAAAAAATGCAATTTACACTGTAAATCTATCTGCAGACTTACATCAATCACTGCCACGTCAGTATCAGGGCTTTTATTGACTACAGCTTGATGTTCTTGAGCCAAAAGGTTTATTTAACCATTGTCACCCATAACTGGTATGCAATAAAAAGTTATACTGGATTCACTTTCAACACACTGTACCCTATATACATTTTATAACAAAGTGGTATTGATATCTGGGCTAAAAAATGGTATCGTTACAACACTAGTTTAAATAAGAATTTTTTGAGCATAAGTTAATAGCAATTAACCTTGTAGTAAAGGCGTGCGTGTGGCTTACCTGTAGTGAATGTCGTTAAAAATCCCAGTCGACGCATTTTCAGCAAGATCCTTCGACGGAGCCTGGGGAGAAAGCCATTGTCTGACGCAACCACGCGGGCTCTGCACGTTTTTTCCAAATTCCTGCCCTTTTTCGCCCTTGGACAGTTGAGAGATGCATATAGCATCGTTTCGATGCCTTTTGACTAAATTCCGAATGCGGTTTTCTTATCTTTGGTTCATCTTCGCTCGTGTCGTAGCTTGACACGGTCGCCGCCATATTGTTTGTTTTAGAAGCGCATAGCAACAGTCCTCGTCTCCTATTGGTGCACGTGACCTAAAATGGCTTCACACACTGACGATACGACTCCGCCGTATCAATATCACTGCGCCACGGGGGGGAAAAAGACCGACACGAAAACGCTAATTACTAAAAAATGACTGGAAACCGAGAGTAGTACTTTTTTTTTGGTAGTAATTAGCAACGTATGTAAATTACAATGCAGAAGTCATGTAGATCCATTTCAGTGGAACGAAATCCATTTTCTAAGCACTTTTTCCATGGTGCCAATACAGCCTATAGAGCCTACCCACCAACGTCATAAAACCACGTGCTCGCTGTATGGTTCCGCCCACTTGTCCGTCATTTTGACTCTGTATTAGCATTGTTTTCAATTGATGGCGGAATTTAAAATGCATTTCATGGAAGACCCGGTGCTTTCTGATGCCGCAAACTCACTGGATCTGTTGCATAAAAGGCGTTATGTGGAAAAGCTTCGTTCTATACAGTCGCCAGATCCATATTTGATGCCTAAATCGATGATTTTTGACCGGCTGCCTTCGCCGTCTCTGCCTGACCCTGATATTTACAACTATCTTGTCCACACAAAATCAGCCTATTCTCACGAAAGTTTGAAAAACTTTTAAGAGCTTGGAGGCTTATAAATGCTACGTTGCTGGTTGGGTGAAACAGGTCCTCGTACACGAAAATTCGGTAGGAATCTTGTGCTCGGAAGGTGAGTTACGAAATTTTCAATTCAAAATCTTTTGTTCTTGCTAACATCCACTGTCAAGTCTAATGTATTTCATGTCATTTGTCAATGGAGCTAGGGCTTTTAATGTTTATATGGTTTAGCGATAGCACTCTCACGACATACATACGTGTATGTTGTCGGCGATTAGCCTAGCAATGATCTTAATTGTGGTTATTTGTTTCTTTCACTTGGTACCAGCTAAATATTATTCAAAAAATAACGATGGTGGAAGAAAGGGAAGTCACAAACATCTTGAATTTGAAACTATGTCGTACTACGTCGTATGTTGTCGGCGATTAGCCTCGCAATGATCTTAATTGTGGTTATTTGTCAGCCCAAAACCCCCTAAGTATATCTTAAATGCATCTTACCGGATATAAAATGACTACTACATAGTCTGTGGTGATTTTTTGGTGCCCAGTTTTCACGTCGAATTGCAGCCGTCCATTTCGCTCTCCTCTTTGGATCCCTCGGAATACGGTAAAACTTCAAGTCTCTCCTTCCATCTTCTCTGTTAGTGCAACCAACAGCCACACACGCCTTCACCATTTTGATTATTAATGTTAAGGAGCAGAAAAACACGCCATAAATAGGAGAAATGTACATAGCCGTAACAGGTTAACACTATGTTTTGACGGACAAGTGGGCGGTACCATTCAGGAGAGCGGAGCTGTGACATCACGTGGGTAGGGTCTATAAGGCGTTTGGTGAGAAATTCCATGTAAACACATTTGTCCAAACCACAACTTTGTAATGATTTTCGTTTTTGTAATGAGTTATAGTGAGACATGCAAATCTTTCACTGTTTGGCGAAATTCGCCGTTTTGAAGTCAAAAAGGGGGACCAATTGTGTATTTCCGAGGAGAAAAATTTTAAGGGGGGGTCGTCAAATGTTTTAAATGTCGGACGCTTGGTATGCAAGCGGGGAAAGCGGCACAAAGCCAAAAAAGCGCACCAGAGTGGCCGAAACGTTGATTTATTTCAATGAAACAAAGGAGGGTACACTGTTGTGTCCTGTCCCTTCCATCCCAAGCTTGGCTGCACGCCGGCCGTGAATGAACACCTTAAGCCGCTTCCCCCAGTTTGTAAGTCCATCTTACTTACTAACGACATGTTTTATCAAATTTGCTATGCAATGAGTCCATTTATCGCACGGTAAATAAAAATGAGGGCGGTAATTTTCACGGCTGCGTTTTATCGTCACGACACCCCCACCCCCGTCCCCCTCTTTCACTGGCCAATAGGCCCCCACATGGTGTAAACCGGAAATACATCTCGCTGACGATGGCACCAGCATATTAGTAATTAGTCTAGATGTTCAATGTATTTCTTGTTGTTGTTTGTGTATGTGTTTCTTTTCTTTCTTCTCTTGTGTTTATTTTCTTCTGTCCCCCCATAATCCCTTCCTGTTCGCTGCTTTGTCATAATAAAAAGGTATTTTGAATGATCACAATGGGAGTATGTCAGACTCTCAATGTGAAACATTAAAACTGTTCAGACTATCCGGGCACTTAGACTTCAATTCTCTGTGTCAAACTGCTGAACAGGACAGGTTTAAAAAAAAATTTTTTTTTTAAATAAATGTATGTGGTGAAAATAGGTGGGGGGGGGGCAATAAACATGTTCCCTAGGGCACCAAATTGGTCAGGAACAGCCCTGTTAAAATGACACCCTTTTTGAAAAATCTGATTAACAATGATTATAATACTATTATATATAGTAGTATATTATAATATTAATGCTAGATTATTTTTTTTAAGAATTGTTTTGAATCATGTTGGAAAGGGAAGTCAGTCTTCTGAATCTGTTTACATTCCATTTTTTTGCACTAGTTAATGCATTTGAGCTCATTATTTGTGATTCATTGTTTGTTTGTACTTTAATAAAGAATTTAAGTATTCCAAAATGTTTTTTAGAATTAATAAGTGTCATCAAAAATCATTGCTAAATTAGTTAAAAAAAAAAATTAGTCGACTAATCGTAAAATTAGTAGGCTGACTAATCGGGAGAAAATGAGTCTTTTCTGACAGCCGTAGTTGTACAGTGTACCGGAACATATTTCCTCCACACCCTTCTCACCTTTTTAACCTCTGACCCAATTTCATGCCTGTATAGTACAGTATCATTATAACAATAGGTCATATGGATAACTTTGTGCAGAGAAAAAAATACCATTGTTAAAAAAATTAAAATCATACAAAATTGTAAGCAGTTACTCACAATGTTAATCATTACTTGCGTATTCTTTTCACCAAATACTTTTTCTTCCTACTTGTACTTGAGTACATTTTTAGATGACTACTTTTACTTGAGTAATATTTAAGTAACGCAACTCTTACTTGAGTAAAATTTTTGGCTACTCTACCCACCTCTGTTGATTACTGATAAACTATAAATCTCACTAAGGTTTTGACAACTGATAAGTAGTTGATAAGAGGTTGCGCAAATGAGATTGGAGTAATATACATTCCAAAAATAGAACTTTTTGACAGTAGATTGTAGAAAAAAGACATTATTTTCATGAAACATTCATTTATTCGTTTGTTTCGGGCATGAATGTCCTTGTCAAGACAGCAAATATATACCGTTCATCTAACAAAAACGAGCAGCAACAAATTAAGCAATATTGCAACATAGACTTCACGCCTGAAAGAGAGTGGGAAGAAGGAAATTTATTTAATCCCAGCCCTATTTTCATCTAATGAACAGAACAAATCAACTACTTCCAAAATGTAGGCAACAACATTACAGTTCAAACAATGTTGTACATACATTTTTCTTTTTTTTGTAAATTTTCACAAAAGTGAGTACGCCCCGTACACACGGAAGTCCGGGGGTTCAAACCCCTGTTAGGGCATAGTGATATCCAGATGGGTCCTTAGGCAAGGGTCATCAAGCTATACAGTGTATCACAAAAGTGAGTACACTCCTCGCATGTCTGCAGATATTTAAGTCTATCTTTTCATGGGACAACACTGACAAAATGACACTTTGACACAATGAAAAGTAGTCTGTGTGCATCTTATATTGTAAATTTATTTTCCCCTCAAAATAACTCAAAATATAGCCATTAATATCTAAACCCCTGGCAACAAAAGTGAGTACACCCCTATGAAAAAACGTACATCCCTAAATGTCCAAATTGAGTACTGATTGTCATTTTCCCTCCAAAATGTCATGTGACTTGTTACAGGAGTGCTGTCAGCATTGTTGCAGAGATTAAAGAGGTGGGGGGTCAGCCTGCTAGTGCTCAGACCATACGCTGCACTCTACATCAAATTAGTGTGCATGGCTGTCACCCCAGGGGGAAGCGTCTTCTGAAGAAGGTACACATTGAAAGCCCGCCCGTCTCATCAGACCATAGGACATGGTTCTAGTAAGGCAAGGCAAGGCAAGGCAAGGCAAATTTATTTATATAGCACAATTCAACACAAGGCAATTCAAAGTGCTTTACATCACATGAAGATCATAAAAATCACATTTAAATCAACACAACGTAGAAACGAAGACAGAAGATCGCATTTAATCACAGAATAAAAATAAATAAATAAAATAAAAATAAAACAAAAACTACTACAAATAATAATAATTGAAACCAGCAATGGAGATAAAAACAAGAGGAATAGAAAGCAGGTAGATTGAAATATATAGACAGTTATAGATATGCAGTGCTAAACAAAAGCGTTTTTAGCCCTGATTTAAAAGAGCTAACAGTTTGAGCATACTTCAGACGTTCGGGTAACTTGTTCCAGAGGTGAGGAGCATAATAACTAAATGCTGCCTCACCCTGCTTGGTTCTTGTTCTTGGAACATGCAGAAGACCGGTTCCAGACGACCTTAGGGGTCTAGATGTCTCATAGGACTCTAACAAGTCAAGCATGTATTTTGGTCCAAGGCCATTAAGTGTTTTGTAGACGAGCAGTAGTATTTTATAGTCTATCCTTTGACTTACTGGAAGCCAGTGTAGCGATTTCAAAACTGGTGTAATGTGGTCCAGCTTCCTTGTATTTGTGAGGACTCTGGCTGCAGCATTCTGTACCAGCTGCAACTTCCTGACTGATTTTTTATCAAGACCTGTAAATATACCGTTGCAATAGTCCAATCTGCTGAAAATGAATGCATGCATAAGTTTTTCCATGTCTTGTTGAGTCAGAAGCCCCTTAATTCTGGTTATATTTTTTAGGTGGTAATAAGCGGATTTAGTGACGGACTTTAAATGGCTATCAAATTTTAGGTCTGAGTCAATAATTACGCCAAGGTTTCTGACTTGATTTGTAGCTGTAAGTGACATTGTGCTAAGTTGGCTGCTTATCTTTGACCTTTCCTTTTTTGGCCCAAAAATGATCACCTCTGTCTTCTGCACATTTAACTGGAGAAAATTCTGGCACATCCATTCAGTACTCAATGTGCTTTGTTGACATGTCTTCAGCAAACTGTTTGCGGGCTTTCTTGCGTACCGTCTTCAGAAGAGGCTTCCTCCTGGGGTGACAGCCATGCACACCAATTTGATGTAGAGTGCGGCGTATGGTCTAGGCACTAACAGGCTGACCCCCCCACCTCTTCAATCTGGTAACAAGAGTTCATTGACGATCCGATGGGCAGTTTGGTAATGGAAAAGCTGAACGGGCAGGCAAGCAGGCGCTCTGCCAGGCAAGCAGTACAGGATCTGGGGGGTGGGGAGGGAAGAGCTCAGTATCAGGATTACAAGATCCTTTGTTAGCTGAAAACTGGGATCACCAACTTGTTTAGCTGAGTTGTTGACCTGCCGATAATATGAGGCCAAGGACTGGTTTAAGTAAGCTGCTGAAGATCACTGGCACCTGGTCCCAGGGTCACCCATCTTTCCAATCCTGCAATCAAGGCAGTGACACACACAAACACAAGGAGGAGGAGCGGGACTCAGTGGGCAGGCTCCCTAACAGTATTCAACATTGAAACATTTAAAGCAATATAGAGTAAATGGTTTTACCCTCCATATGTTGTTCTGCAACAAAATTGGAATTACTTAATTTGGAAACATGGCAGACAACCTGAATACACTGGCCATTTTATGAACACTCGATTGAATAACTTGTTTAACAGTCGAGCAGTGACTTCAAAACATGATTAGGACTTTGAATAAAGCACTTACCATGAGCAAAGCACTTACCATAAAAATGTGCCATCCGCCGAGCTGCTGTGTCCTAAATCCTGCGTGTTCTCTTGTTTAGTATTGCAGCTCGTCGTCAGGGTGCGCGCAGTTATGACGTCACGCATCAACTAGGCCTGTCGCGATAACAAATTTTAGTGTGCGATAATTTATTTCATAAATTATTGCGATATGCAATATTATTGCACCCCCCCAATTAAAAAAAAAATTACAATAACACTGTGAGAATACAGTATATATTAATAGATCATATACACCCATTTAAACGCAATAAATGTTTACTCTTAAATTCAAAAATACTTTTTAGGAAATCACAACTAAAAACAATAAACTATGCCTCTTTTAAGTAAAAGACAACAATATTAATACTGCACAGAAACACAGAAGAAATAAAATGTGTTTTTTAAGAAAAAAAAAATTCCACTTAATAATTTAAGCATCTTGGCAAATGAAAACGTTTCCCCTCATAGCTTGTGCTATGGTGTTCCATGTGTAATACAGTGGTACCTCTACATACGAAGTTAATTCGTTCCAGGAGCTTGTTTGTAAGTCGAAATGGTCGTATATCGAGCAGGATTTTCCCATAAGTAACATTATAATTCCAATCACTTGTTCCACAGCCCAAAAACCCACACTACATCCTTAATAAATACTGCTGTTACTATTGCAAATAGCAATTACAGAGAGCAAAACAAATAAAATATGAATAAAAATCAGAATAACAATAATAATAGCAATAATAACAATAATACAGTACCTGTAATAATGTAACGAATCGGCTTCTAATGTGGCGGACTTTTTTTGCTGTACCTGAACGCACCGCGGGGCTGACGGTGAGCAGGAGAGCGCTATTTTACTTTCTGTTTCGATCCTGGCGTCAACAGCAGTGGACACTTGGCGAGTTGATGGAATAAATGATTTGAAACCTGACGAAGCTGGCGATTTCTTAGGCGATGTTACCAAAATACAAACTGTCACCTTAACTTATAAAGACTGGCAAACGTAGGGGGACCGCCGGCCGAGATCGGCATTCTACAACCCAGTTCATGGATGCACACACCATGCTTATATTTTGCTATCATTCACATCTTCATTTCAATGGTAAGCGTCACCTTTTCTTTTTTTTCTCCACCTGCACTAAACTTAAACTGCACTAAACTAAAAACAGAACTAAAATGCATTTTGCGTAGTTGTTAACAAGGAAGCCGAACTTTTAACAGCACGTCAGCCGCACGTGCGCACGCAGGTGCACGCGAGGCGATAAATCGCAGCGGAAAAATTATCGCCTTCATTTTTATTTACCGTGCGATAAATGGAATTATTGCATATTGCGACAAGGCTTAGCATCAACCGCTAAAAATTTCGGATTTTGAGCAAGTAATTTGGACTGTTGGCTTGATGATCCCAGCCGTGTTCTATGTGAATCTGGCAAGGTGATGCCGGATCCGCCGTAGTTGCCTGCAATAGGGCGCCTGCAGAAGAATTAATTCCAGCCCCATCATTTTCAAAAAGTACTTAAAATTTGCGCAGTAGTTTTCTTAAAATTTGATATTATGATTTGTATTTTTTCTTGTAAATTTTATTTTGTATAGATGAAGAATATTTACAAAAAAAACTATTGTGTTTCAGGGGGGTTATTTTTTCTGCTAGGCAAATCAAGCAGCCATTCTCCTTTAATTTTTGAAAGCTGAATATTTGTGCCCTTTTCCAGCAATAACTTTCTTGCAATTTGCAAAATGAGATAAAAAGGGACATCATTGGGTCTGTGAGCATTGTAGAATTATGTCTAAGTGCTGACTAAACGATGGGCTGAGAAGTACAATAATGTGCTCATGTCAAAGCAGGTTGCGAACATATCTGACCACCTGATCTGTAACTAACATATCTAATCACCTGATCTTGTATGTGTTCATACACGTTTATTACTTGATTTGGAAAAAAAAAATAGCCATTTTCAACCAAGCACTTTCTAAGCGCATTAAATGTGATATATTGTTAAAAATTAACGTTACCAGCAACGGATGCACATTTTCATTTTAAAAAGGTCAAATCATTAACATTCGAGTAATAAAAACATGTATTAGCATGGAGCTACAAGGTGTGTTCGGGTGGTCCCCTAATGTTGGGAGGGGAAGTATTTTGGTAGACTTTTTTTGTTGTTGTTAACAGTGTTGTTAATAACGGCGTTACAATATAACGGCGTTACTAACGGCGTTATTTTTTTCAGTAGTGGGTAATCTAATTAATTACTTTTCTCATCTTGGCAACGCCGTTACCGTTACTGAGGACGGAAAGGCATGCGTTACTATGCGTTACTATATTGGTCGAAAAGTCTGAGGGAGACGGACTCACCGAGACGACAGAGCAGAGCAGGAGTAGGGAGGAGGCAAAGTTGTGACGCCGAGCAAACGCGATGCGAGGTAGCTCCAATAATACATGTTGTAGCCGATAGCTAGTACAAACTACGCCCGCATGTTATGGTAGATATGATAGACATGGTAGATATCACATGTACTGTACATAGATATAACTAGATGCAAAATGACAGACATGGCACTAAATGAGTTAGTAGACAGCCGCCATCTTAAAGCAGCAGCCTTTTTAGGACGGCTCTGTTGTAGAGAACCTTCCTAGCGAACCTAAGTAACTTTTTATCTAAAATACTTCTAAATAGGCAAAATCTTGACTTGAATCTATCTTTAAATGATGAAACAGTTTTAAAATTTTCATATGTCGAAAGTAGACAGAAGGGAACTAATGCAATAATGGGAGCAATTTTAACAACTTTTAACAGTTGATTCAGGGTAAAGGGTAAATAGGGAATGGGACGTACTACGTCATTGTTTGGACGCGCCTCCATGCTGGCAATATGATTCACTTCCGGGTCGGCAGACTCAATGCGGATTGTAACGTGTGGTCGTGCTAAGCTAACTCTTTCGGTGTTTTAGAAAGAAATTATGGGTGTGTATTGTTGTGTTACCGGGTGCAACAGCTTCTCCTACGACTAAAAAAAGGGCGAGGAAAACTGGACTCACTTTTCACCGTTTTCCTGCATGGAGGACCAAATATCAGATCACGAAGGCACGACGGATGGCTGGGGCGCAGCGGTTCTTTGGAAAAGCATTTCTCTTGATCATATTTCTGCTGGAATGAGAGTGTATTCCCCTCATCTCTACTCTTGTAAGTTGAACGATTTATCCGTTTTGGTTTCAATACGTTTTTTTTTTTGGTTTTTTTTTTACTGTTGTGTAAATCTGCCTCGGTAGCAATGCTAACCTTCTCCTCACCTACCTGTTGTATTACTAGGAAAACCTGCATATGAAATGCTGACAACACATCCCGATTGGTCACCATATCTCTTCTTGGGTTATTCTGAGGTCAAGCGCACCACATCGGAGCGTTATGAGCAGTTTTGTTAATAACGGCGTTACAATATAACGGCGTTACTAACGGCGTTATTTTTTTCAGTAATGAGTAATCTAATTAATTACTTTTCTCATCTTGGCAACGCCGTTACCGTTACTGAGGCGGGAAAGGCGTGCGTTACTATGCGTTACTAAGTTGGTTGAATAAAAAAAAGTCTGAGAGAAACGGACTCACGGGGACGAGAGCTGAGCAGGAGTGGGGAAGACGAGGTTGCAACCGCGATGCTAGGTGGCTCCAATAATACCTGACTGCAGCCATAGCCGACAAACTACGCCCACATGACACGGTAGATATCATATTATAGAACTAGATGCACATGACAGACACTGCTGCATTGCCAACATGTTTTAAGGACTACATGCGTTTGTAAACAGCCGCCATCTTAAAGCAGTAGACCTCTCAGGAAGGCCCTGATGTAGCGATCCTTCCTAGCGAACCTAAGTAATTTTTTTTTTTTAATCTAAAATGCTCCTAAATCGGCAAAATCTTAACTTAAATCTATCTTTAAATGATGAAACAGTTTTAAAACTTACACATGTTTAAAGTAGACGGAAGGGAACTAATGCAATAACGGGAGAAATTTTAACAACTTTAACGATTGATTCACAACTTTAAATGACTTCCACACATAGCAAAGGTTACTAGCTAGTTATCGCAATACCTTTGTGTCTAGTTAAGCGGAGGGTAAAGAATTGGGTTAGGGCCAATTGTCCCCCAAACCCTTTAAGCTTCACATTGTGTGACCTGTGTTTTTTTTTTTTTTTTTTTTTTTTTTTGAGAAAAAAAAAATATATATATATATCACTAGTTACTTTGCCAAGTAACTAATTACTCTTACATTCAGGTAACTGAGTTACTAACGCAATTACTTTTTGGGAGAAGTAATTTGTAACTGTAATTAATTACTTTTTTAAAGTAAAATTAACAACACTGCATGGCACTAAATGCGTTAGTAGACAGCCGCCATCTTAAAGCAGTAGACTTTTTAGGACGGCTCTGTTGTAGAGAACCTTCCTAGCGAACCTAAGTAACTTTTTATCTAAAATACTTCTAAATCGGCAAAATCTTGACTTGAATCTATCTTTAAATGATGAAACAGTTTTAAAACTTTCATATGTCGAAAGTAGAGAGAAGGGAACAAATGCAATAATGGGAGCAATTTTAACAACTTTTAACAGTTGATTCAGGGTAAAGGGTACATTCGGGTAAAGAATTGGGCTCGGGCCAATTGTACCAAAAACCTTCACAAAAAACTTCACATAGTGTGGCCAATGTTTTTTTTTTTTTTTTTTAGGGGAAAAAAAAAAAAAGTAATTATCACCAATTACTTTGCCAAGTAACTAATTACTCTTACATTCAGGTAATTGAGTTACTAACGCAATTACTTTTTGTGAGAAGTAATTTGTAACTATAATTAATTACTTTTTTTCAGTAAGATTAACAACACTGGTTATGAGAGGTTGGAAAGGCGAAGAGTGCACGCTGAAACTTCAGTTTGCTCTGCTCTTACGAACACGATCCCAAGTGTTGTTGTGAAAAGTCAATAAAATATGAATACCAAAACATGACTTGAACAACTTCTTGACAAACTGTAACTGCTTGTTGTTTACTTCAGGTCTTCATAATAAACAGGTGTAATAATTACAAAGTCAGGTGACTTAATTTTGTTATTCTATTTGGAATATGCATTGACAATTTTTGGACAAAGTTGTAGACAAGAACTGGGACTGATAAGTTGCAATAGATTTATTTCAAGTAATGCAATTTCTCCAATACGATATTTGAACTGACAGTTTAAAATCTTTAAATTAGTGCAAACAAGGCCCACCCTCTGACGGTGGCAGCAAATATTATATAATTATAAGTAATACACAAATACAAGATCACAATAAACGTGTCTTTGTCAAAGCAGTTTAAAACACTATTTACTGGCCTTGGGTAAATTGCCAGACAGGATAAATATGTGCTTTAAAGTTCTTGCATTTCCATTTTAAGTATTGCAAGTACTTGTCTCCAACACAGTATTTGAACTGACAGTTTAAAATCCTTTTAGTACAAAATGGCCCACACTCTGGCAGGGGGCAGCAAATATTATAATACATAATACATTATAAAAAGCTATATACTATATAAATACAAGATCACAACAAAACCTGTATTTTTTCAAAGCAGTTAAAAAACATCCAGTGGCCTTAGGGAAATAAAGGTGTATAAATATGTACTTTACAGTTCTTGCATTTCTATTTTAGGTATTGCAACTTTTCCAACACTATTTGAATTGACAGTCTAAAGTCTCCATAAGTGCAAATAAGAATATTATAATTTAAAAATAATAATAGAATATATAAATTCAACATTACAATGAAACGTGTCTTTGTCAAAGTGGTTTAAAAAAAAAAAAAAATAATAATAATAATACGTCACTGGCCATAGTTAAATAGCCAGGCAGAATAAATATGTGCATTAAAGTTCTTGCATTTTCACAAGTTAAAAGCCCGCAGTTCATCGACGAGAAGGGCAGACCCAGATGGCGTCTGCTGCAGGGGCTTGTTTGAGTCCGACACAGGACAAATGGAACCATTCCATTGAACAAATTTTGTCAAATGATCCAAGAAGAGAGATGGTGACCAATCGGGATGTGTTGTCAGCAGGTTTACCTAGGAACACAACAGGTAGGTGAGTCGTAGTAGGCGAGCATTGCTACCGAGGCAGATTTACACAACGGTGTAAAAAAACAAAAACGTATTGAAACCAAAAGTGGATAAAGCGTTCAACTTACAAGAGTAGCGATGACAGGAACACACTCTCATTCCAGCAGAAATATGATCATAAATGCTTTTCCGACGAACCGCTGCAATCCAGCCATCCGTCGTACCTTCGTGATCTGATATTTGGTCCTCCATGCAGGAAAACGGTGAAAAGTGAGTCCATTTTTCCTAACCCCTTTTTTTGTCGTAGGAGACGCTGTTGCACCCGGTAACGCAACAATAAGCACCCATATTTTCTTTCTAAAACACCGAAAGAGTTAGCTTAGCACTACCACACGTTACAATCCGCATTGACTCTGCCGGCCCGGAAGTGAATCATATTGCCAGCATGGAGGCGCGTCCAAACAATGACGTAGTACGTCCCATTCCCTATTAGGGTAAAGAATTGGGCTCGGGCCAATTGTACCAAAAACCTTCACAAAAAACTTCACATAGTGTGGCCAATGTTTTTTTTTTTTTTTTTGAGGGGAAAAAAAAAAAGTAATTATCACCAATTATTTTGCCAAGTAACTAATTACTCTTACATTCAGGTAATTGAGTTACTAACGCAATTACTTTTTGGGAGAAGTAATTTGTAACTATAATTAATTACTTTTTTTCAGTAAGATTAACAACACTGGTTGTTAAAAACAAAACATATTGAAACAACCGCGTATTTAAATTTGGGGATTAAATATATATGTTGAAAAGGTTTTTTTGTTGTTGTTAACAAGATGACCACCACCTGAAACTTTGCCTGCTACCAGGCCACTTTGAATGAGGCGGCTATTGGAACAGAAAAGTTAACTCTGGCGTTCAGATGGAGCAAATACGAATTCGCGATTTTTTTCTTTACAAAAACACCGACATTTTCTAAAATTCGAGTTTGGAATTTATTTTAGTGTTGTGAAAAGGGGGTCTTAAACCGTGTAGCGTATTGGACCATTTAGTTTTCAAATGTGTTCGTGTCATTACGACAGCTAGATACGGGGATTTTCATTTTATACACTGGCGCTTTTTTTCCCATTACGAAAAAACTCCCAACACACACTGTAGATGAAATAGAATGCTGTCGTTTTAGTAGCCTAGTAGTAGTACGTAAATATCCAGCATGTATGTGTACTGACATTTTGCATGCCTTGCATGGAGCAAATGCGCGAGCATGACAAATATGGACTTAAAAAAATTCAATAAAATATTCAGCACCCCCTGCTCTGAGTGACTTCCAGCGCCCCTGCTGTGATAGACAAGAAAGCTAATTGAGAAATGGCCCCGGGTTTGCCACAAAATCAAAATTTCCCGAAATTAAGGGGAAGTGCCCCGAAATATGAAGGAAGTGCTTTGAAATTGCACCAAAATCATCGCAAGTGACTCAAAATGAACAGGTAGCAACCCAGAAATGCCCCCAAATGAATAGGATGTGACCCAAACTTCAAACAGGTTTATTGAAACATTCAATTTCTCCGGAATTTTTTTTTTCTACAATTGAAAAACTCAAAACTCTTTAGTCTTGAAGCAAGCGAAATGGCGCTGTGATGAAGTGCACATGGTGACGGTCTTGTCTTTGGCTTGTGCAACAGAGAGGAGGTCATTATTTAGATTAGTAATTAAGAGTATAATGGCATTTGTTGTCGTCCTGTACTGTCACTGTATGTGGAATCACGGTTCAGTGCGACGGTACAGAGTGGGAACTATCAATTGCAGTATTACTAACACTATTTGAAGTGCATTTATGTTATATTTTCATATCAAGAAATGTTTATTTTGCTCTAGCCCTAACTGTCAATCACGGTTCAGTGCGACGGTACAGAGTGGGAACTATCAATTGCAGTATTACTAACACTATTTGAAGTGCATTTATGTTATATTTTCAAATCAAGAAATGTTTATTTTGCTCTAGCCCTAGCTGAAGTCATTGAAACACTAAGTGAGTATCAGTATTGTATTCGTCAACGACGACTATAACGAACATATATCGTCAACAAACAATTGAATGAATGAATGAATTTATTGTCATTGTCATCATCATCATAATCATTGACAGTTTCAGAGTGTGGAATTTGCCCGAAAAAAAGACGAAGACAAAGGAAAGACGGGAAAAAGCAAATGCTTATCGATACCCGTCCTCCAACAGCCCGGGACGCATAGTCAAGCATGTTTGTGTTACAGTCCAGTTATTATCAGGCTTTTTTTGTTTTTTGTTTTGTTTTTTGTTTTTACTCACATATCATTCAAAAGTCATTGATTGCCATGGAATTTCACATATTGTCAATTTGAGTGGGTTCATTGTATCAGTTGATATCCAAATTGAGTGTCCAGTCCACAAGCTCCATTTTACAGCAGATTAGACACAGCACTCACGTTGCAATGGCAGATCAGTAATCTAGACACAGCACTCACGTTGCAATGGCAGATCAGTAATCTAAGCCAGGTTTCTGAGACGGCAATAACATCAAAATTGTTATTGAAGCTCTGTAGATATTCGTCAATGCTTTCAAAATTTTTGTATAGACTCCTGGCGATGAAGTGGATTAGTTTCAGTTTACCGTCCACATTCATGGAATTGTTGTACTGTTCCGCTGTGTAGTACTTACAGTTGTTCGACATGTTAATGTAAAAGTTGAGGTCAGGATCAAGATTATCAGTTGGGTCATCACGGTACTCATCAATCTGGTCATCCAGAAAGGTGTTGAGCCACAGGTAGGCTAGCGGCCTTAGCATATGATCTGGGCGTCAGTTGTAATCCAGAGATGATGAGATCATTTGCGCGTCTTCCTTGGTCGAGATCATCAGCCAGAATTTCCAGCCTTTTGATGCGAGCCTCCTTCTCCTCAACCACTTGCTTGAGCTTCTCGTTCTCAGCGCGCATCAGCTGTAATTCTTTCATGACTTCCCGATTCTGGCTTTTGAATCAGGTTAGTCAGAGAAGCCTCCAGATTGGTCATAGAGGACATAGAGGCCACTATTTTCTGGATGGAGGACTTCATCCAGATCCTCAGGTTTCAGAGTTTTCCGAGCCATACTGGAGTCGTATTTTTCAGGCTGCCTGAGCGCTTATCGGTTAAGATAGGAGCGTGCTTTTCAGGAGTTCAGAAATGTGCGTCTGTACACTTCGAGCGGTTAGAGCACATTCTTTTCATGATGATGACATGATAACGAGTTAAAATGTGTCTTGGGAAACTAAAACATAAAAAACATAAGACAGATGCCTGTTTTTGTCAGACCAGACGAAAATACGCCATAGTTTTCGTCACATGTTTACAATGTGTGACGCCGATCCCAAAAGAAGATGTGATATCTATTTAAAGAACGTTAGAACCATAAAAACAAAAACACACAAGTTTGATGCTTTAGTTTAACCCAACAGAACAAACTTTAACTTTGAAATACCGTGATTTTAAAAAAAGCCTTTTTAGTTTTCCTCTTGTACTGAACCGTGACCCCGATACCGAGGTGCATACCGAAACGTGACTTGCTTGTACCGTTACACCCCTTTTATTTATGTGAATGTTCTGGTTCATGTGCATGTTTCTCACTTTGTAGTGCAAAGACGGCGCCATCTCTTCTTTTTTTAAAGCCCTTAGGGGAGCAGGTGGCACATCACCCACTATTTCACTGAGAAAATACTGCTGTTTGTTCTTTCTGTACCACCACAAGCAGCCAGCGGTGATGATGGCAACACCAAGGATGACGACGACCACCGTGATGGACACCTCGGCTTCTGACACGACCGGACAGGGGAGGACGAGCTCACAGGTTTTGCTACCGACCAAGCTCTCCACTGCGCAGCGATAGCGTCCACAGTCCCCCTCGGTGATATTGTCTACACGCAAGGTGACGGAGTCCACCACGGCATCGGCGGGGAGGACCTGGTTCCCGCTGATCTTGGCCCAGGTGTACGTCAGAGGGGATTCGCCATGGAAGGACAAGCATGTGAGCGTCAAGTTATTGCCTTGGCCGAATTCCTCTTTTGTGAGCGTCAAATTATTGCCTTGGGCGAATTCCTCATGCAAGTTGCATATCGGTTGACTTGGCTCTTCCATGACCGTCAGGGTCATCATCTTCTGGTCCGTGTCAGGAAACATCATCACACGGCAAATGTAAGTCATCGAGTCTGAGCGACTGACGTTGCTAATGGTGATGGAAGCGTCTCCGTTTTGGGGATTGCGTGCCGCGAAATGGACCCTGCCCTTGATTGGTTCGTAGAAATCGGAGTGTGGCCGCTGCTGAACCCAATGATGCGCCACCCCGGTGAGTAGACATTGAAGGGGGTGAAAGTCCACATGATTTGTATCAACTGAGTGCTGTCCAGAGTGTAATTGTACTGGCAAGCCATTGTGACATTGGAGCCCTCAGCGGCATAGTACTGGAACTCCTCCAGGTTGTTTTCCAGAGCCATGCAGCTCAACACTCCCACTAGGACAAAAGGCCACAGGAGGCGCCACACCATCATCGCCATTTGCATGCTAGCAAATAAAGAACACAGTCACATCCAAGGCAGTTGCATCATCAAATGCGTCAATGGCTTCCCAGACCAGCCAGGAGACAAGGGTTGGAAAAAATAATGGAAACACCAAACATTTTGCATCATAATCAGTGAACATAACTGTTAAAGAATGGCATGAAGAACTTTCTAATGAAGTTGAGCATCTTGCATGGTCGACAAAATCCCCAACAACATTATTGAGCATTTGTCAGTTTTAGCAATTCCATTAAGATGTCATTTTCCACTGCAATCGTCTCTAAATGAGTTACAGGGTAAATTAACTGAAGAATGGCTTAAAATTCCTTTGGAAAAAAATCACAAGTTGTATGAATCGATACCTCGGAGAATTGAGGCTGTAATTGCCACAGAAGGCGGAGCTACATCATATTAAATGGGATTTGGTTGATTTTTTAGAAGTCTTTGCATTATTTTTGTCGAACCCCTGTATATATATTATGTACATTTTTTGGAAAAAAAAATACAGTATATACATGCATATAACATTATAATAATAATAACATTTAACTAATCAGGAAAACACTATACATTATTAATGTGGTAAATGGCTATTCTAGCTGGAAATGTCTGGTTTCATTGCAATATCTACGTAGTTTTGTAAAGAGGCCCATTTACAGCAAACATCACTCCAGTGTTCTAATGGTACATTGTGCTTGCAAGTTGCCTTAGGAAGATAATAGAGAAAACCTTGTGCAATTATGTCAGCACTGGTCAAAACAGTTTAGGTGGTTATCAGGTGATCTTCCTTTCAGCTAGTTGGGTACCTGGAGCATCAACTTTGTGGGTTTGATTAAACTCTCAAAATGGCCAGAAAAAGAAGTGCCCATCAAGTAAATCCAACTTGTGGGAGGTGCTGGATCATAAGCGGATTTTAAGGGGGGCCCCCTGGTGGGCGAAAATTATCATGGCATGTAATTGACTTTCCTATATATATGTGTATATATATATATATATATATATATATATATATATATATATATATATATATATATATATATATATATATATATATATATATATATATATATATATATATATATATTAGGGCTGTCAAACGATTAACATTTTTAATCGAGTTAATTACAGCTTAAAAATTAATCGTAATTAATCGCAATTAATCGCAAATCAAACCATCTATAAAATGTGCCATATTTTTCTGTAAATTATTGTTGGAATGGAAAGATAAGACAAGATGGATATATACTGGACTGTCTCAGAAAATTAGAATACACAATATTCTAATTTTTTGAGACAGTCCTGTGTATATAAACAGGACTGTCTCAGGAAATTAGAATACACAATATTCTAATTTCCTGAGACAGTCAGGAAATTAGAATATTGTGTATTCTAATTTCCTGAGACAGTCCTGTATATATACACAGGACTGTCTCAAAAAATTAGAATATTGTGTATTCTAATTTTCTGAGACAGTCCAGTACATTCAACATACGGTATTTGTTTTTTATAACGATAAATCAACAAGATGGCATTATTATTAACATTCTGTTAAAGCGATCCATGGATAGAAAGACTTGTAGTTCTTAAAAGATAAATGTTAGTACAAGTTATAGAAAGTTTGTATTTAAACCCCACTTAATGTTTTCGTTCTAATAAAATTTGTACAAATTTCAATCAAAAATAAACTAGTAGCCCGCCATTGTTGTATATACAGTACTGTGCAAAGGTTTTAGGCAGGACACCTGCCTAAAACCTTTGCACAGTACTGTATATTTTTATTATATTATGTATATACAGGATATACTGTATGTACATATTTTCCCCAAGTGGAAGCTTCCATGATCCTAATAAATTTAATAATTTAAAAAATATATATACAGTATTGTGCAAAAGTTTTAGGCAGGTGTCCTGCCTAAAACTTTTGCACAGTACTGTATGTCTATATATATATATATATATATATATATATATATATATATATATATATATATATATATATATATATGTCTATATGTATATATATATATATGTCTATATATTGTAAAGCAATAAAGCAAACAAAGAAAATGAATGAAACGAACAAAGAAAAAATATTTTTATCATGGGCCAAAATATATATATTTTTTGAACAGATCATGTGACTAGCACCTTAGACGGTCATTTGCTTTGCATATTATTTAAATAAAAATAGGGGAGGGCAAATTTATTTTTCAAATGATTATTGTCTTTGTTTGAAAATATATAGTTTTTTGATTGAAGCAACTTTTTTCCGAATTGAGGGATTTAGACAAATGTCCTACACATAATATGATCCAAACACAAAAAGGATTGCTAAAATCAAAGAAAAACAGCTTTCAAATGCATTTTTTTATCGAATAATGAAGACACAAATCTACCTCCATATGGCTCTGCCCAGGATATACATTTTTTGACTGGGGTAACTACACTGGCATGACACTGGAGGGAATGCCATATTCAATATATGACAATCTTGCTGAAAAGTATTGACTAAGCAGCCTGATTTAGAATTCCCTTCAAGAATGATGGGAAATAAAAAACGCTCATTGTCAACTTATAGTCTTGTAATTTTTATTGCTGACACTGCATTTTGGGGTCATCAACATGTTGTGCCCCCCCTGCCCCAAATGTCAAACCCCGCCTATGTTCTGGATGCGTGGAGTTAAATTTCTCCAGATTCCCAGAACAAATTAACAGCTAGGATGCCAAAGGCTGTAATTGTTGCAAAATGAGCATTCTTTGATGACAGCAAAGTTTGAAGGAGAACATTATTTCAAATAAAAATCCTTATTCCTAACTTAGACAATGTCTTGACCATATTTTCTATTCATATTGCAACTCCTTTGAAAAATAAAAGTGTAACTTTTGAAGGAAAACACAAAATTGTCTGAGTGACCCCAAACTTTTAAAAGGTAGTGTATATATTTTAAATAGATAAATAAGTAATTATTTGATCCATTTTGATGTCTAAACGTTTCATCAGCTTTCAACATCTAAATTCATTTAACCATCGATTAGACTTTAATTACTGTATTTTGCGGACTATAACGTGCAATTAACCCCCCCAAATGGCAACATGCCTTGCGTGCTTTATGTATGAATTCTGGGGGTGTTTGATGACCTTGAGCTGATTTTGTCGTCGCATGAAAACAATCATTACAATGTTAAAAGACGAACAACATGACAAATGTAGTACATTAATGAGGTGCGCCATATGTATGGAATTAAACGTGCTCATTGATGGCGTGCTTTAAAGTCCAAAAAAGTCGGTTAAACGAGGCCGCGTTCATCCTGCGAGATCAGAGATGCCACCATCATGGTGTTTTCCATGTGGGTGAACAAGCTAAGTCAACAAAGGGTGCCTTGATCTATTGCAAGTAACTAGCGTGTTTTAAAAAATATCATAAAAAGGTTGTTGAATTTCTGTTGTACTTATACTTAAAAGGTGAATTATGAATGATTCAAATGTTAATACATTTCTGGTTGTTTGTTGGATTCATCTTTTATGTTAAAATACCATTGTAAAACAAATTTTTATATCATATTCTAATTTTCCGAGTACTCCTGTACTATTGTACGCAGGTCTAGCAGGGAATGATCATTTTTCTGTGCCGTTGATGGTGATAAAAATGTGAATAGCGGCCAATGAGTTTAGAAGGGCTGCTCTTTTAAAACTCTAGTGCTGATGTCCAGTAAACAAAACCGTACTAATGATTTAATTTTCTTACCTGCTCAACCTTTGCGAATAAGACGCTTCTCCAAGTTCACAGCGTACGACCTCAATGTTCAGGCAGGCAGAAATAATGATGGACAAAGCAAAGATCAAAAAGATGATGAAGACGATGATGAAGATTGTAGGCACGCATGGGTCCTCAACATGAAGCTCACGGGCCAAAACTGGCCCGTTGGGGTTCACAACCCTATTTGTGCAATTTTTGAACGATCTTCTCGTCATCTATTGCTGTCAAAAATGCATAATTTGACCAAAAAAAAATTGGAAATTTACATAATGGTACAATAGACAGGGTGATTAAAAAAGAATGTCCTAAAATCATTACACGATATTTCTAAAAAAGAAGAACATCACAAAATACAGCCTTAGACACATATGTTAAACACAGTGATTTGGGCAGCCCTTTTGATTTTTGTTTTACTCTTAATCTTTTAGATGATAATCCTTATTAGTCTTAGACATATTTTCATCATCTCAAAATGAGTTTGTCTTTGTCTAGTTTTTGTTGGCGAAAACACAAGACTAATTTTTCCTAGTTTTCGTCGACTTCCACAAAAAAATTTTTGTCTGTAAAATTGTAAAATAAAAAAAATGTTACTTAAAAAATAAATAAATAAAGGTTTCCAATTATTTCCAATGAACATTGACAGACGAGCACATATTGTAGCGTCTATCTACTATGACAATGCCAACTTGGTGATAACACACACCCAGCACACCGCAAATACACACCTCCTTAAAAGTAGTTAAATTACGTTGTTTTCAGTGTATATCTACTCGAAATAAGTGAAATCATCTGCCAGTGTTTCAAGTAATTTTTACTCACTTAGATTTTTTGAAAAAGGGAAAAAAAGCTAGCTGCAGGGGCGTCACAAACTTAATTAGGGGTGCTTAGCCCCCAGGAGATGACCAGGATGTACGTGAACGCAGCGTTTTATTTATATATATACAGTGCCTTGCAAAAGTATTCGGCCCCCTTGAACCTTGCAACCTTTCGCCACATTTCAGGCTTCAAACATAAAGATATAAAATTTAAATTTTTTGTCAAGAATCAACAACAAGCGGGACACAATCGTGAAGTGGAACAAAATTTATTGGATCATTTAAACTTTTTTAACAAATAAAAAACTGAAAAGTGGGGCGTGCAATATTATTCGGCCCCCTTGCGTTAATACTTTGTAGCGCCACCTTTTGCTCCAATTACCGCTGCAAGTCGCTTGGGGTTTGTCTCTATCAGTTTTGCACATCGAGAGACTGACATTCTTGCCCATTCTTCCTTGCAAAACAGCTCGAGCTCAGTGAGGTTGGATGGAGAGTGTTTGTGAACAGCAGTCTTCAGCTCTTTCCACAGATTCTCGATTGGATTCAGGTCTGGACTTTGTCTTGGCCATTCTAACACCTGGATACGTTTATTTTTGAACCATTCCATTGTAGATTTGGCTTTATGTTTTGGATCATTGTCCTGTTGGAAGATAAATCTCCGTCCCAGTCTCAGGTCTTGTGCAGATACCAACAGGTTTTCTTCCAGAATGTTCCTGTATTTGACTGCATCCATCTTCCCGTCAATTTAAACCATCTTCCCTGTCCCTGCTGAAGAAAAGCAGGCCCAAACCATGATGCTGCCACCACCATGTTTGACAGTGGAGATGGTGTGTTCAGGGTGATGAGCTGTGTTGCTTTTACGCCAAACATATCGTTTTGCATTGTGGCCAAAAAGTTCAATTTTGGTTTCATCTGACCAGAGCACCTTCTTCCACATGTTTGGTGTGTCTCCCAGGTGGCTTGTGGCAAACTTTAAACGAGACTTTTTATGGATATCTTTGAGAAATGGCTTTCTTCTTGCCACTCTTCCATTAAGACCAGATTTGTGCAGTGTACGACTGATTGTTGTCCTATGGACAGACTCTCCCACCTCAGCTGTAGCTCTCTGAAGTTCATCTAGAGTGATCATGGGCCTCTTGGCTGCATCTCTGATCAGTTTTCTCCTTGTTTGAGAAGAAAGTTTGGAAGAACGGCCGGGTCTTGGTAGACTTGCAGTGGTCTGATGCTCCTTCCATTTCAATATGATGGCTTGCACAGTGCTCCTTGAGATGTTTAAAGCTTGGGAAATCTTTTTGTATCCAAATCTGGCTTTAAACTTCTCCACAACAGTATTTCGGACCTGCCTGGTGTGTTCCTTGGTTTTCATAATGCTATCTGCACTTTAAACAGAACCCTGAGACTATCACAGAGCAGGTGCATTTATACGGAGACTTGACTACACACAGGTGGATTCTATTTATCATCATCGGTCATTTAGGACAACATTGGATCATTCAGAGATCCTCACTGAACTTCCGGAGTGAGTTTGCTGCACTGAAAGTAAAGGGGCCGAATAATATTGCACGCCCCACTTTTCAGTTTTTTATTTGTTAAAAAAGTTTAAATTTTCCAATAAATGTTGTTCCACTTCACGATTGTGTCCCACTTGTTGTTGATTCTTGACAAAAAAAATAAATGTCATATCTTTATGTTTGAAGCCTGAAATGTGGCGAAAGGTTGCAAGATTCAAGGGGGCCGAATACTTTTGCAAGGCACTGTAAATTTATCATTTATATGTATATTTTAAATTCAATTTCAAAATGAAAAGAAAATATAGTCAAGACATTAACAAGGTTGAAAATAAGGATTTTTACTGTAAATAATAATTTTATCCTTCAAACTTTGCTTTTATCAAAGAATGCTCACTTTGCAACCATTACAGCTTAGCAGACCTATGGTGTACTAGCTGTTAATTTGTTGAGAAGAAGAGAAAGAAGATAAGAGAAACTTCACGCCACGCTTCCAGAAGCACCTCCCACAAGTTGGATTGGCTTGATGGGCACTTCTTGCGTACCATACGGTCAAGCTGCTCCCACAGCAACTCAATGGGTTTGAGATCTGTTGACTGTGCTGGCCACTCTATTACAGATAGAATACCAGCTGCCTGCTTCTTTCCTAAATAGTTCTTGCATAATTTGGAGGTGTGCTTTGGGTCACTGTGATGTTGTAGGATGAACTTGACTCCAATCAAGCGTTGTCCACAGGGTATGGCATGTTGTTGCAAAATGGAGTGATAGCCTTCTTTATTTAAAATCCCGTTGATCTTGTACAAATCTCCCACTTTACCAGCACCAAAGCAACTCCAGATCATCACATTACCTTCATCATTGTTGACAGATGACATCAGGCATCTTTTCAGTTGTTTTGTGTGTCACAAATGTTCTTTTCCTTGATCCAAAGTCTAAACACCTCAAACTTTGGTTCATCTGTCCATAACACTGTTTTCCAGTCTTCCTCTGTCGAATGTCTGTTTTTTTTTTTTTTTTTTTTTGGGGGGGGGGGGCATATTAATCGTTTCCCTTTATGATCCAGCCTCAGATAAAGCTTTTTCCTTAGTCACGCTGCCCTGAAAGCCAGCATCCCGCAGTCGTCTCTTCACTGTCAACATTGACACTGGCGTTTTACGGGTACTATTTAATGAAGCTGCTAGATGAGGACCTGCGAGGCATCTATTTCTCAAACTAGAGACTCTTATGTACTTGTCTTCTTGCTCGGTTGTGCAGCGGGGCCTCCCGCTTCTCTTTCTACTCTGGTTAGATCTTGTTTGTGCTGCTCTCTGAAGGGAGTGGTACACAGCATTATAGGAAATCTTCAATTTCTTGGCAATTTTTCTTATGGAATAGCCTTCATTTCTAAGAACAGATTGTCGAGTTTCAAGTGAAAGCTGTCTTTTTCTGGCCATTTTGAGAGTTTAATCAAACCCACAAAGGTGATGCTTCAGATACCCAACTAGCTCAAAGGAAGATCAGTTTTATAGCTTCTCTGACCACCTAAACTGTTTTGAGCTGTGCCGACATAATTTCACAATGTTTTCTAATCGTCTATTATCTTTCTAAGGCAACTAGCAAGCACAATGTACCATTAGAACACTGGAGTGATGTTTACTGTAAATGGGTCTCTTTACAAAACTATGTAGATATTGCATTAAAACCAGACATTTCCAGTTAGAATAGTCATTTACCACATTAATAATGTATAGAGTGTTTTTCTGATTAGTTTAATGTTATTTCCATTGAAAAAAAAACTGTTTTTCTTTCAAAAAGGAGGACATTTCTAAGGCTAGGTTCATACGACAGGTCTTAATGCACAAATCCGATTTTTTGTCATATCTGTTTTTTTGGGCGTGCCCGTTCAGACTGCCTTTGTCCATTGAGACCATTCAAGTATTACGCATGCGCACTAATTCGCAGTACGACAAGCGCTGAGCAAGACGACCCGCATGCGCAGAAGCATCAAAACAAATGACCACACATGCTGGCTGTCATCCGTCATTCCAGGGATATTTTCATATTTTGCCTTTTAAAAAGAGGACACAAATAACAGACATAAATAATCCCAGTTTAGGCTTATATTCAAAGTATATTGATCGATAGCATGCACGCACTGTCCGTGCATGTCACACACACATACACGCAGTTTGCCCCGACTCTCGGCCGTGTAAGCAATGTTGAAATATTGCCTATATGGAGCAGACAGAAAACCGATCATTCTCAGGCTTATCCTCAACCCATTTTTATTTTTTTTTATGACTGTTGTCAAGTCCGACCCTTCCTATAAAGCCGTGTTCAAGGCAAGCTAGGCGCTAATAACGCAAAGCTGCACCGCTACCGAGGCGTCTCTCTCGCTTTTTGATGACGTAATTGCTGCATGAATTCCGATTTGAGAGACTGGACAGTACTGACCGCTGCGACAGTCTGGAAAAATGTGGCCCAGATCGGATTTGAACCACATACGAAAGTGACCCAGATCGGATTTGAAATGGTCCAGTTCTATGCGACTTGTTTGTTCAGACCATCAAGTTAATGCCTCACTCGAGTCGGAAAAACACGAAAAAATCGGATTCGTGCATTAAGACCTGTAGTATGAACGTAGCCTAAGTGACGTAGTGTATCATATTTGGGGTAGACCCCAAACTTATGAACGGTAGTGTACAGTGGAGCAAATAAGTATTTAGTCAACCACGAATTGTGCAAGTTCTCCCACTTGAAAATATTTGAGGCCTGTAATTGTCAACATGGGTAAACCTCAACCCTGAGAGACAGAATGTGGAAAAAAAACAGAAAATCACATTGTTTGATTTTTAAAGAATTTATTTGCAAATCATGGTGGAAAATAAGTATTTGGTCAATGGTTCATCTCAATACTTTGTTTTGTACCCTTTGTTGGCAATAACGGAGGCCAAACGTTTTCTGTAACTCTTCACAAGCTTTTCACACACTGTTGCTGGTATTATGGCCCATTCCTCCATGCAGATCTCCTCTAGAGCAGTGATGTTTTGTGGTGTCGTTGGGCAACACAGACTTTCACCTCCCTCTACAGATTTTCCATGGGGTTGAGATCTGGAGACTCCAGGACTTTGAAATGCTTATTACGAAGCCACTCCTTTGTTGCCCTGGCTGTGTGTTTGGGATCATTGTCATGCTGAAAGACCCAGCCATGTCTCATCTTCAAAGCACTTGCTGATGGAAGGAGATTTTCACTCAAATTCTCTCAATACATGGCCCCATTCATTCTTTCCTTTACAGAGATCAGTCGCCCTGGTCCCTTTGCAGAAAAACAGCCACAAAGCATGATGTTTCCACCCCCATGCTTCACAGTGGGTATGGTGCAATTCAGTATTCTTTTTCCTCCAAACAAGCGAACCTGTGTTTCGTAGCTGGTGGGAAACATTCATGACAGTGTTTACTGACCTTTAATTTGTATAAATGTGAAATCAAATTGGAGTCCACCCTCCTCAAACATGTTTTGCATGTCAGTTAGCCCTCCTCACCCTGTGGCGTCAAAATGATAACAAGAACGGGGAGCAAAAATCCCAGAAACACACGGGGGGACCTAGTGAATGACGTACTGAGAGCTGGGACCACAGTAACAAAGGCTACTATCAGTAACACAATGCGCCGCCAGGGACTGAAGGGAGTGTGGCGTATGGTCTGAGCACTAACAGGCTGACCCCCCACCTCTTCAATCTCTGCAGCAATGCTGATAGCACTCCTGCGACGATCATTCAAAGAAAGCATTTGGATGTGATGCTGAGCACGTGCACTCAGCTTCTTTGGACGATCAACGCAAGGCTTATTCCGAGTGGACCCTGCTCTTTTAAAACGCTGGATGATCTTAGCCACTGTGCTGCAGCTCAGTTTCAGGGTTTTGGCCATCTTCATGTAGCGCAACAATACGTCTCTTAAGATCCTCAGAGAGTTCTTTGCCATGTGGTGCCATGTTGGAACTTCAGTGACCAGTATGAGAGAGTGTGAGAGCTGCACTACAAATTTTAACACACCTGCTACCTATGCACATCTGTACCTAGTAACACTAATGAGTCACATGACATTTTGGAGGGAAAATGACAAGCAGTACTCAATGTGGACATTTGGGGATGTAGTTTCTAAGGGGTGTACTCACTTTTGTTGCCAAGGGCTTAGATATTAATTGCTATATTTTGAGTTAGCTATTATATAAGCTGCACACAGACTACTTTTCATTGTGTCAAAGTGTCATTTTGTCAGTGTTGTCCCATGAAAAGATATATTTAAATACCTGCAGAAATGCGAGGGCTGTACTCACTTTTGCAATACACTGTATATACAAATTGAAAAGATTGATAATGGGGGGAAAAAATGGAATATAATATTGAAAAAAGTATTTTGAAAATATTGACAATAAACTAGAAACAAGACAAAGGGCTATGTCATACGATACGTCACACAGCCCACTCTTCCGTCTTTTGCACACTGCTGTCAGTCTGTCACTCTTCCTAGCTGCCGACTCATCTGAAGAAAACAACGACAAATCTGGTCCATCTTTTCCTGGAGCTGATGAAATAACTCAACGATTTACGGAGGATGCTGGCCGTTAGCAATAGCCTAATGCTAACGCAAATGCTAGGTTAATGCTATGAGTTTCATTTAGTGTGTGATGATTATTTAGCATAAACCTTTAAAGGCTAAAGCAGCATTGCATCTTCTCTCTGGCCAAGATATGAAAAAACATCTTACCGTGTGTGCAAGCTGGAGTGACTGGAGACGACACTGGTGAGTAAGGGTTAGTTGGGGGGGGGGGGGGTGAAGCACGCCACTAGAGACACAACCAGACACTGCTACGATGCAGGCTAACTACACATAAAGTGTCACAGATTATGATGATGTGACAGAAATATTTTTATGTTTTAGTCTGCCCACGCACGTTTTTAGCTTGTTATCGTCTCATCATTGTCCTGAAAAAGTGTTCGTTGACGAAATGTTTTCGTAAAACAACACTGGTTGAACATAACTTTAAATTGATTTCATGTTTTACTAGTCCAGTACTCATATGTGGCTATCACCAGCAACAACATCAAGCTAATATGAGTATTTCCCCCCAAATCAATATGTTAGACTGCAACATGCTAAGTCGTGTGCCCAAGCATGAATTTTGTAATGTTTTTTTTTTTGTTTTTTTGACATATAAACGTAGAACATTCTTTTTCAGTCACCCTGTATTTGCATATTTAAAATAAAATGAACATTTTAGAGGACTGTGGTAAACATGAACATTCATTCATTCGCTGCAATCCCACCCACTTAAAACTCACTGGATGTCTACGACTGTCAGTGGCAGCCAATGCCAGGCATGAGTAAACCTTTTGGGCATTCACAAGTTACTTCCTGTTGATTTTGGGACACAGCACTAACAGAGGTGGGTAGTAACAAATTACATTTTCTCCATTACATTTACGCGAGTAACCATATAAGAAAAATGTACTTCTAAGAGTAGTTTTACTTAGCCATACTTTTTAATTTTACTTGAGTAGATTTGTGAAGAAGAAATGCTACTCTTACTCCACTACTTTGGGCTACACTAGTCGTTACATTTTTCCTCTTTGTTCTACATATCAGATTTTCCTTTTTTTTTTTTTTTTTGCCTGAGACACCAACAGTGGCGCTACCAGTTTCACCAATGAGATGTCACAACGATAATCACATGACCTCATGCCTGTTCAATCACCTGGCGTCTTTAAAGAACCGAAAAAGAAATTAGTATTTGACCTAGAGTGCTGCCATCAACATGACTCGAAACTGCAGTTTTTAACCTCTCTCCCAGTTTTTATTTGGCAGAGATTGACCATGGAAAACCGGGTATACTGGACTGTCTCAGAAAATTAGAATACACAATATTCTAATTTTTTGAGACAGTCCTGTGTATATATACAGGACTGTCTCAGGAAATTAGAATACACAATATTCTAATTTCCTGACTGTCTCAGGAAATTAGAATATTGTGTATTCTAATTTCCTGAGACAGTCCTGTTTATATACACAGGACTGTCTCAAAAAATTAGAATATTGTGTATTCTAATTTTCTGAGACAGTCCAGTATATCCTTTTAGTTTCATAATAGGAAATGTTTTCTCCACTAGAGGGCAATCATGCTCTTGGATGAATGATGCTTCATTTCTGTATTCTTTCTCTCTCGCCAGAATTCAATTATTATTATTTGTTTTTGTATATCTTTGGCTCAGTGTAGGTACGTAGTAAGCTATTGTCTTCTTTTTTAACCTTATAAACTCTAAACATTCTTTTGTGAAATTAGGGGTTGATTTATCTATGAGTATTTATAAACTGAAAAAAATACAGTTCAAACATGCCTTGTACATATTTTTACTCCTAAGTCATCAAAGGATTACGTCACAAACTTTCATTTAGTGTTATCTGGCAAATTATCTCAATTTTGAATCGATATAAAAGATCCGAGCAGGACAGAAATGGATTTAGTAACATAATTTGCTGGATGACACTTAATAACATCTGTCATAAGCATTCAGTAATGCTCATGATAGTGTCATGTCATAATTATGACGGTCTTATGACACTGCTGTCAAATAAAATGTTACCTATTAATCCAAATAAATCAACAAATAAGCCACACTTGACTATAAGGATTCAAAATGAATGAAAAACGTAGCGGCATATAGTCCGAAAATTACGGTATATACATTATAGGCAAAAAAGTTTGGACACACCTAATTCAATGCAATACAAATGATGGTCCCAAGACTCCCAACCCCATTGAAAAGGCAACAAATTCCACTTATTAACCCTGATAATGCATACCTGTGTAATGAAAACATTTTCAGGTGTCTGCATCTTGAAGCTCATTGAGAGAGTACCAAAAGTGTGCAAAAAAAGGAAAAAGAGCAATAAAGAAAGTAGAATATAAAACCTGTTTTCAGTCATTTCACTTTTTTGCCAAGCACATAACTCCACGTTGTTCATTCATAGTTTTGATATCTACAATGAGAATTTACAATGTAAATAGTAGTGAAAATACAGAAAACGCACAAATGATGAGGTGTGACCAAACATTTGGCTTGTACTGTAGAAACGATTTTTGTTGGGTAGTAAGCATGATCCATATAAATTGTATAAATTATACAAAACGTATTTAGGTAAACAAGTGAACTGTGTTAAATTGGTTAAAATGAACTCTCTTTACCTAATTTTAATCAGTCAAAACTTCAACTTGAACAAACAAGATAATATCTACCCAAAATTATTAGGTGTGTGCGTCAACTGAAAGGAGGCCATTTCATTTGGCGGGACACTGCAACTTGGATGGCATCGTACAGTAACAGGTAAGTTTGAAGTTACTGTTTCTTTTAAAATAGACAATGCGAAAACATGAACAAGCCTGCCATTCTACGTGTTAAATTAAGAAGCCCTTATAGTAAAAATATTTTTATATTTTATTCCTGACTTGCAACAGCCATTCCTGACAGTTAGCTAACACTTCTTCAGAGCTTAGCAACACGACTTGTTGGTAATACAACCACTAGCAAAAAGTATGGAATCACCAGTGTCGGACGAGCACTCACTCAGACATTTCATCACGTAGAACAAACTCAGATAAAACGCTTGAAAAAATAATAAATTAGTTCAAAAGTGCAACTTTAGCACTCAAAAACACGAAAAGAAATGAATTACAAAACATTGTGGTGGTCAGTAAATGTTACTTTTATAGAGCAAGTGCAGGGAAATATATATGGAATCACTCCATTCTGAGGGAAAAATATATGGAATCACCAGAAACAAACAAAGAAATAACAATCAAAACACATCTCTAATATTTAGTAGCACCACCTCTGGCTTTTATGACAGCTTGCAGTCTCTGAGGCATGGACTTGATGAGTATTCTTCATCAATTTGGTGCCAACTCCCTTTGATTGCAGTTACCAGATCATCCTTGCAGGCCAGAGCCTTGCTGTGGACCTTTTTTTTTTTTCAATTTCGGTTTTCAATAGGGTTGAGATCTGGGCTATTTTCAGGCCAAGTGATGACTGGATGAGTCTTTTTCCAAGAAATGCTTTAACAGTTTTAGCTCTGTGGCATGATGCATTTGTAATGGGTACACGCAGGTCCGTTGTGGCGCGTGGAAACCTCCCTGCCGATTCCTTCATGTAAGGACGCTAGTGGCTGTGCCGTTGGCTCGAGCTTATTGGTGCAGTGGTTACCGATCTTGCCTGCTGTGTGTAAGCGTTGTTGGCGCGCGGGTTCGCGTCCCGGCCTAGTCAGAGGTGGGAGCGGAACACAGGGCGGCGCTGACACAGGGGTTACACATTGTCATCTTGGAAAATGACAAGCATATTTTCAAGTGAAGGGATAAGAAAGCTGTCTAAAATTTGAATGTAAACTTGTGCATTCATTGAAGATTTATCCACAGCCATCTTCCCAGCGCCTTTGCCTGACATGCAGACCCATATCATCAAGGACTGAGGGAATTGTGATGTTTTCTTCAGGCAGTAATCTTTGTAAATCTCACTGGAACAGCACCAAACAAATTATCCAGCATCATCACCTTGTCAAGAGTCAAGAAGTCATCACCTTGTCAAGAGTCAAGAAGTCCATGCCTCAGAGACTGCAAGCTGTCATAAAAGCCAGAGGGTGTGCAACTAAATACTAAAGATGTGTTTTGATTGTTATTTGTTTGTTTCTCATGATTCCATATCTTTTTCCTCAGAATGGAGTGATTCCATATATATTTCCCTGCACTTGGTCTATAAAATTAACATTTACTGACCACCACAATGTTTTTTATTTATTTCCTTTAGTGTTTCTGAATTTTTTCAAACTTTTTATCTGAGTTTGTTCTACATGATGAAATGTCTGAGTGAGTGCTCGTCCGGGACTGGTGATTCCATACTTTTTGCTAGGGGTTGTAATGTTGTTTAGTTTGAAACATTAACCTTATTTTCTAATTAACTTTTCAGTTATGGCGTACAGTATTGTCAAATGTTTCCTCTTCAGTATAATTGAGTGGCATGTCCTCCCCGCCCAGTCCCTGACTGTAGGCAAGGGCGGACTGGTAATCTGTGGGTTCTGGAGGATCACAGAACAGCTGGTGCCCTGGACGGCCGGCAGCCGCCAATCATTATACATCACTGTTTTTATCCCCTCTATCCTCTGATTATCTACAGTTCGCATCCAATCCGACAGGTGGCAGCAATGCACCTGGCTGTTCACCGCCAGTCTGACAGAAGAATGAAGAAAGCACAGAGTAGCCTAAGCCTTCATTGGTTACTTGTGGAAGCAACGACGAGCGTTAATGCACAATATGGATGGTGGTGGCAAAAAAAGAAAAGAGAAGGGTGGCGGGAAGAAGTTTAGGGAGAAAAAAAAAATAAAAGAAACTGGAGACCGAAGCATTAAAATGTCATAAGTTGACAAATATTTTCGCAAGCAGCAGTCTGGTTGCAACGGCCACGTCGGGTAACAGCAGCCCAGTCCCCGGCGATGGTGAGAGTGGGAGCGGCAGCCGCTCTGACGTGCAGCCGGTGCAGGGAGAGAAAAAAGAAGAGGGAGGGTGGGTAATGATAAGCTGGTGGAAGTTCCCCAGACAAGCGCAGGGCAAGTAAGAAAGGATGAAGAGGGTCACTTGCTCGGTATACTGGCAATTGTTATCCACCAGGTAGCTACATTTTGAATCAAATAAATGACAATTAAAGGGTTAGTGCCAGCTCGTCCAAGTACCCGTTTGCAATCGTGTCAAGTAACAGTATGCTAGTCCTACTATCACTCTCCTAAGAAAAATTATTTTAGCTGTAAAACAACGTATGCACACGCAGAAGCAATATTAATTCAGAAGAAATATAACAAAATATTAATAAAATGAATGGTTTTACTTTTAAGTTTAGGTAGTTAAATTGATATGATATATATTTATAATCATTTATATATCGTTTTGTTTTCTGGTTAATACTTTCCAATTTAGGTTATGTATACAGGATTTGTCTTGAAATGTTTATTGTATTTTCATTTACATTTATTATTTGTAAGGCAAGATTAATTATGGCAGGGGTCTCCAAACCGGTCCTCAAGGGCCGCTGTGGGGCCTGGTTTTTGTTTCAACCGATCGAGTACCGACAGTTTAACCAATGAAGTTTCTGCTAAAACAAGCAGCACCTGACTGCAATCAACTGATTACACTTGTAAAACACCAGATTGGTGGATAGGTGTTGTCTTGTTTTGTTGGAATGACCCGCTACGCCCGCTGCAGCCCTATGTGGAAAAGTTTGGAGACCACTGAATTATGGCATTACCAATGAAATCATTTTATAGATAGAGATATATAGCGATATATTATAATCAATTGGATATATAAAACTTGCTTTGAAAAATAAATTCTTTCATTTGTTTATTCAGGTTTATCATAGAGCTAGTACAGAAAATGAATCCAACTCCAGTTTAGCCTTGCAGTACTTTGAGCGCCCCAAGTCAGACAGTCTCAGTCTAGACACATTTTCTTCATTTTCTCTCAAAGTGCACGAAATTGGTGCATTTTACAATAAAATGTTTTTAAAAAATCTCCTCGGGGGGCATGCCCCCGGACTCCCCTAGGGGGTCTGTGTTTCCCTTCGTATAGCGATTCTTGTGGGCTGGGCTCAGTCAAAGTCCAGGGCTGCTTTTTAGTCCCAGTCCGCCCCTGACTGTAAGTACCGTCCGCCTTTGCTGATGTGTGCTGCCCGCAGCACACCTCCAGCAGCGCTAACGTCACTGTTAACATTGAATTACAGTAATGGGGAGAACCACTAGAGGCCACCACAACTCGGATTACTCAATATGTATTAGGAACAACTAATGAGCAAGCTATCAAATGGCCTGATAGTGATCCTAATAATTTGATGAAGGTGTGTTGGAAGAGAGAGAGATGTGGAAAACAGACTGTGTATGTGCCCTCGAGGACTGGAGTTGGTGACCCTTGCTCTAACATGTTTAACATGCCAAAACATAGCACTCCTGTGGGGTTCAAACATCCATGGTACAGCATTTCTGCCTTATTTGTATCTCAAACTGAAAGATGCTTGATTTACTGGTGTTGTTCATTGTTTAGTTAAGACTTCTTAAAGTCATGTTGTCTGTATTTTACTTGTTTTGGACTCATGCGTTCGTGTTCTTCACTCATCAGTCAATATGTACTTGAACTCATACTATGAAGAAAAAATGTCAATTTGTTAAATTTAATGAGCAAATTCTCAATAAAAACAGTTGACAGTTAAATGTTTCTCTTGTGTGCTATGACTTTAGGGTAAAACAAACCTTATCCACAATAGTAATTAAATTGATATTTTAATTAGTTTTTTTTTTTTTTAATCATTGAAATAAACAACACAAATTCAATACAATCATGTGTAAATAATACTCCATTTTAATAGGTATTAGGTGATATAATCAAAAGGTTAAGTAAACCTTACCCAAAATATTTGTGTATATTATTGTTAACTCATTTAGGTAATGTTTGCTCATTAAAATTGGCTAAACTTTACACTATCAAACTGAGTGTAAATTGTTACCACAATTTTATTGAGTAAATTCTATAGGTTGTTTTTTACATTGTACATTATGAGGCAATAACAAATTAGTAACGCACAGACACTAATGAATCTGACTTTAATCAGATTACTGGTTTGGAAAAATGAACGCTTTAGATTGCTCATTACTAAAAGAAAGTAATCATATTACAATAACGCTTTACTAAGAGAGGCAACACTGGTGGCGACTTACAGCCAGGTGCACTTTATAGTCCAAAAATGGTAAATCTTACTTGTCAATTCCATTTCATTTCATTCATTGTCACACAATAGCGCAGGTGGGTTGAGTGAACTCCTTTTTTTAATTTTTATTTTTTAATCTTGTTTATTAAAGGGGATGTAGCGGCAAGATAACAAATATTGATAAAGTTAACAAAAAAAACCAATCACATTAATGAGCAATTATCGAAAATAGATCGAAAATGACGAACATTCCCGAAAGTGTTCCGGAAAAAGCCGAATGGGGCGGCGACGTCACGACAAGTGATTGACAGTCGAGGCGGAGCCAGGTGCCATTGTTTTTTAACGACGAGAGAGTAGCGTTGGGGTTTGTTTGACGAAAACATCTCAAAAATGGTTCAAAACTGCTGTGCTATGTGGTGTACAAATAGCTATTTATCGGAATATAGTATCCAGGAGTTCCCGAACGCGAAAAAAAAAGCTGGACTACGCAGACGATGGGTAAAGTTCGTCCGTGCAAAGAGGGCTAATTTTCTAGACAGCCTCCAGTGTTCGGCCATTCCTTACTACGCGGCGAAACGTCCTACACAATGCTCAGGGCGCTTGCGCATGCATTCACACGCATGCGCACATCGGTTGGAAGCAGCGAGTACTCACTATTTTTGTTTTTATTTAGTTATTTAGAACCTTTTCACAGCCTCAAAGATACTTTTTGCATGTATTACCCTCTCATACTTTTAACCATTGTGTTTTTTTGTGTTAGCTTTGAAGCAGTTGACCACATTAGTCGAGTAGCGTATTTAAACCGTCCTTATTTGATATAACTACATTTAAGTATTTTCTGCAGGCATTTTTTCAGTACGTTATTCCTATATGCATCTAAACAAAACAAGTTTAGAGCGCACGGTAGTACTTTAGGTGTCAAATTCGACTAATGTAGGACGTTTCGCCGATGTAGGATATTTTGGCAGAACACCGGCACGCTTTTCTGTGGTGCGCATTTTCCACTTGAAAGCTTCTCGAACTATGGACAAGTGAAATCGGATTTTGCTAAAAGATTGCTGCTCAAAGGAGATGCGGTGCCGACCATACACGCGCAGCGACCTAAATGTCCCGAGATATCAAGAAAGAGGATGATGACTAGCAAAGGAGGCTAAGGCTAAGCAAAGGAGGGGAGCAGCCAAGCTCGAAATGGCCAGAGTGAGTACTCTTTTATAATAAAAAAATGTCACGCATTGGATACAGGACTGGACTCATGTATACATTATCGTTCGTAAAATATATAGAACAAATCCTCTGATCCCATTCATATTTGTGTCTGTTGGCAGAGCGAAAAGCTATGATAGCGCAATAAATGATAATTATTCTATGCATTCCTTTATTTTGCAGTCACGGTGTATCAGCTTCACAAAAAGAAATGCAAAACAAATCATTGGTGTTTCCCACACAATCTGCTGCCGATGTTTCATCAGTGTCATTGCTCCCCTAAATGACCGTTTCATTATGCTGCATTGGCGTTCGTTTGGGCTCTAATTGGTAACCTAATACACCGATTAAAGCTTCGTAACTCTCCTCGTCACCATTAGATGAACATTCGTTACGTCCTTCTACGTCGGATTCGTCGCTGAAACTAGAAACGAAATTGTCTGCCATCATCACCGCCATTCAGTATTAAAGCACTGAGCCTTTTTATTGTTGAAGAAACACCCCTCACTGTCAATTCTGAATTCTCTTTTATTGACAACGAGGGGTGTTTCTTCATGAGGGAACCTGGAATATGTGCAGGGCGAACACAATGCATCAGCATAAACAGCTCAAAACACCCCTAATTCTCCCCTCACTAGAAGGAATTATATTGATGCAGACAGGCGCTGCCCCCCTAGTGGCCGGTGGCACTCTCTTCACTTGTCGTGACGTCACGCACACAATCTGCCAGATCTCGGGCGCCGGTCGTTTTAGCTTGACAATCGAGCCAAATTTCTCTCATTTTCTTGTGTGTAATTACACGAAGTGGCATGATACAAAAGGCATGCGTTTATGGATAAATGATGGAATATTAAAATTTTCCCAGGGCACTACATCCCCTTTAAGACAAAGCAGCAAACAGGAAGGGGTTATGAGGGAACAGAAAAAAAGGAGAGAGACAGAAGAAACAAACAACAACAAGAAATACATTGAACCCCTACACTAACTATGAATATGTTGGTGCTATCGTCAGCTCGATGTATTTACCGTTGACACCATGTGGGGGGCCTGTTAACCAGGGAAATAAGGGGGGAATCTATAAGATAAGTGATTGGGAGGGATGGTGTGTACAAAAACCAGCCCTGTGATCTAGAACCCAGTAATCGTGTGAATCCCTTGTGGTGTGAGCCCTTTGGCAACCCACCCTATGCTGCCCCAACGCCAATCCCAGCACCAAGGCCCCCCACCCGAGCGCGCCTAATCAAATCCAGCCATGCGCGAGTCCCATCTAACATGCTATAGCCACGCAGATGAGTGGTGACACCGCGCGAGCGCCACCCCAGGGCCGCGGCCCCCACCCAGCCAGTCCAGGGAGGGGGGCGGCCGGGCGGGCGGCTGTAGCCAGCACAGCCCATCCCTCCTCCCAAAGCCCTGCAAAGGGGCCATCGTCACCCCCAAGGGATCCAGGGTGGTCCCCCTTGCCCCTATCAACCAGCCTTCAGGGATGGGAAGAGGGGACGCACCACTAACCCCCACGAATGAATGACCACGTAGGTGCCAAGGTGAAAGATTTTTACAGTGCAAAGTGAGGAGTGCGTGAATTAAGAGGCAGGCTCCCATAGACGTGGCCCCGTCCGCCAGAACCACCGGCCGCAGGTCGGGGGAAGCTCCAGGGCCCTGGTCAACCCCCGCCCCAGCCCACCCCCGGTGCCCCCGCATCCGCCTACCTATCCCCCCGCCGCCCGAGCATCAACCACGCACACCGAACAGGCGCCATGCCAAGCGCCGGAGACCCGGGGATATCCACCCCACCGGCAGGGGACGACAAGCCCCACCCAAGACCCCACTGGCCCCAAGAGGCCCCGCCGACGACCCCACCAAAAGGAGGGCAGCGGCAGCCGGCGCAGTCTGGAGAGGCGGACAGGGCCGGAGAAAGACCAAGAGGACGGAGGCGCGACCCCCCATTGCCAGGAGGGGTGCATGGTATGACACCAGGGAGCACCTCCCTAGTACCCGGTACGAGGAGACGCGGCTCCGGCTGGGCCGACCCGGGAGGGTTCTGTGGCCCCCCCAAAGTGAACCTCTGAAACACAAAGTTACAATCAACTTGCCCAAAAAGGGGTAAAATCAGGACAGCGGTACATGGAAGAAAATAATGGATAGGACATAAATGAAACTTCCCAGGAACACAACCAGAAATGATCTTGTTCTACCGATTCTGCTACTAGGCTAAAGGAAGCTGTCAGAGTGCAATGATGGATGTTAAGAAGCCCACTATTATGAAGATAGAAGAGTAGCCTCTGGCGTCTTGTAAATGTGAGCCAAGAGTTAAAAGGGAATACTGTAGATCCAGTACTTTGGTCATGTCTAGTTGTAACTTGTCATCATTAGTGGGACACCAAATATTGTTTGTGCACTGCCAGTTTATAACGTCTTTATCAGTTTATTTTTCTTAAATGTAGTGAAATAAATTTCTCCATCTTGTTTTAGGTGTTTTTCACCTAAATCAAGAAAAATATGCTTTCAAATAATGTTTTGAACAATATCTATTCTTGAATTAAGAATATATATTTTTTAAAAACAAACTGTTTTTTAAAGATTAAATATACTAATTTATTGCTTAAAACAAGTTTGTTAAGCTTATTTCCAGAGAGCTGTTTTTGTTATTTTAAGAAATCTAAGTCTAAGTGAATAAAATTTACTTGTAGAATAAGCGGTAATTTCACTTATTTCTATTAGATTTACGCTGAAAACAAGGGAATTTAACAAGTTTTAGTGTGTTTTTGCAATTTGGATGTTTAAGCTAAATTTATTTGTTAGTTTTTTCTACCTGAAGCCCTAGTGCTTGTACAGTGCCTTGCAAAAGTATTCGGCCCCCTTGAATCTTGCAACCTTTCGCCTCATTTCAGGCTTCAAACATAAAGATATGAAATTTAATTTTTTTGTCAAGAATCAACAACAAGTGGGACACAATCGTGAAGTGGAACAACATTTATTGGATAATTTAAACTTTTTTAACAAATAAAAAACTGAAAAGTGGGGCGTGCAATATTATTCGGCCCCTCTACTTTCAGTGCAGCAAACTCACTCCAGAAGTTCAGTGAGGATCTCTGAATGATCCAATGTTGTCCTAAATGACCGATGATGATAAATAGAATCCACCGGTGTGTAATCAAGTCTCCGTACAAATGCACCTGCTCTGTGATAGTCTCAGGGTTCTGTTTAAAGTGCAGAGAGCATTATGAAAACCAAGGAACACACCAGGCAGGTCCGAGATACTGTTGTGGAGAAGTTTAAAGCCGGATTTGGATACAAAAAGATTTCCCAAGCTTTAAACATCTCAAGGAGCACTGTGCAAGCCATCATATTGAAATGGAAGGAGCATCAGACCACTGCAAATCTACCAAGACCCGGCCGTCCTTCCAAACTTTCTTCTCAAACAAGGAGAAAACTGATCAGAGATGCAGCCAAGAGGCCCATGATCACTCTGGATGAACTGCAGAGATCTACAGCTGAGGTGGGAGAGTCTGTCCATTGGACAACAATCAGTCGTACACTATACAAATCTGGCCTTTATGGAAGAGTGGCAAGAAGAAAGCCATTTCTCAAAGATATCCATAAAAAGTCTCGTTTAAAGTTTGCCACAAGCCACCTGGGAGACACACCAAACATGTGGAAGAAGGTGCTCTGGTCAGATGAAACCAAAATTGAACTTTTTGGCCACAATGCAAAACGATATGTTTGGCGTAAAAGCAACACAGCTCATCACCCTGAACACACCATCCCCACTGTCAAACATGGTGGTGGCAGCATCATGGTTTGGGCCTGCTTTTCTTCAGCAGGGACAGGGAAGATGGTTAAAATTGACGGGAAGATGGATGCAGCCAAATACAGGAATATTCTGGAAGAAAACCTGTTGGTATCTCCACAAGACCTGAGACTGGGACGGAGATTTATCTTCCAACAGGACAATGATCCAAAACATAAAGCCAAATCTACAATGGAATGGTTAAAAAATAAACGTATCCAGGTGTTAGAATGGCCAAGTCAATGTCCAGACCTGAATCCAATCGAGAATCTGTGGAAAGAGCTGAAGACTGCTGTTCACAAACACTCTCCATCCAACCTCACTGAGCTTGAGCTGTTTTGCAAGGAAGAATGGGCAAGAATGTCAGTCTCTCGATGTGCAAAACTGATAGAAACATACCCCAAGCGACTTGCAGCTGTAATTGGAGCAAAAGGTGGCGCTACAAAGTATTAACGCAAGGGGGCCGAATAATATTGCACACCCCACTTTTCAGTTTTTTATTTGTTAAAAAAGTTTAAATTATCCAATAAATTTTGTTCCACTTCACGATTGTGTCCCACTTGTTGTTGATTCTTGACAAAAAAGTAAAATTTTATATCTTTATGTTTGAAGCCTGAAATGTGGCGAAAGGTTGCAAGGTTCAAGGGGGCCGAATACTTTTGCAAGGCACTGTAAGTGTGCCTGCTTACCTCTTGTCAACTGGACCACTATCACCCACAATAGTCACTTGCCCTTAACTTTTCTTGAATGACAAATCCGTGAACCTTGTAAGTTTTTTTTTTTTTTTTTTATCAAAACAACTACAGCAAAGAAAGGAGTGGCAAAAGATTAAAGGCCTCACCTGCATATTGAAAAATATATCTATATATATTAGGGGTGTGACGAGTGCACACAAGTCACGGTTTAGTACGTACCTCGGTACGGGAGTCACGGTTCAGTGCGGGTTTACTACAACAGGAAAAACAAAAAGGCTTTTTTCTCACAGCATTTGAAAGTTAAAGTTAGTATACCATTACAATCTTATATAGGTGAAAAAATGTAAAACGTGTGACCTACGTTTTTTATTCTTTTTGGGGGCGGGGATGGAAAAAATCAGTTCAATCAGTTAATATGAACATTTATGATGTGAAAGATGCCATAGAATGTTTAATTTAATAACGTGTAGAACATGAAAAGTAACAATTAACAACACTGCTTTCAGTGCTGGCCAAAAGTATTGGCACCCCAGCAATTCCTTCAGATAATGCTCAATTTCTCCCAGAAAATGATTGCAATTGCAAAAACTTTGGTAGTAACATCTTCATTTACCGATTTGGCCCGAATATAAAACGGCCCTGATTATAAGACGACCCCCTCTTTTTCAAGATTCAAGTTTGAAAAAAAACTTTTTGAACACCAAATTAATTTTTATACAGAAAATAATTACAGTACATCTGAAACAAATGATTATAACAATATATTTGAGAGAAAAAGCCTTTTATTTTGCCTCATTCAAATCTTAATATCTGAACATTTAAATATGTAAACTAAGGTGCAATCGCATTCGTAAATGAATGGCTTCTGGTTTTTGAAATGTAAATAAACCAATCTATTGTTATAAAACAACAAAGTTGAAATAACTGCGTTAACCATCAAAGTGAGGTCTAACTGTAACTAGTCTTGAAACAAATCTGGATAAGGAAAAACATTGCAATAAAATAATGCAAACTTGTTAAACTTGAGAGTAGCTGAGATCTGTCATGACAGAACATTACTCCTCAAGTTCAGCATTCGCGTCAATGATATCTGGCGCCATCTAACGTCGTGAGTGGGTATAATGTCTAGACCCTGAATATAAGACTATTTCCCACTTTTTCAGTCTTATTTCAATGCAAAAAACACAGTCTTGTATTCGGGCCAATACGGGTATTTTGCTTGCAATGAAAAACCACAAAAGAGTATGGAAAAATTAAATCATGATAATTTTACAAAAATACTCCAAAAATGGGCCGGACATAAGTATTGGCACCCTTTGAAAAATCATGTGATGTGTCTCTAATTTGTGTAATTACCAGCACTTGTTACTTACAACCAAACCAGCTGCAGACAATAAGTTAAGGTTGTACCTAAGGATCCACCTAAAAGATTGTATGTTTGTTCTGATCACTTCCTTGATCATTCGTGGACAAAATTCTAACAACCTGTGCAGCCAGTGTTGCCGAATGCAGAAAGGCTGACACGGATTTTGTTGTTACAAGGAAATACTACAAGGTATGTACATACACCAGGGGTCGCGTTAACCGGATATTTTCCGTCGTTGACCAGTTTTTTAAAACGGTGACGGAAAAAACTGAAATCCGTCCGTCATTTTGACAGGTTGCAATTCACACCCCAGACCACAGGGTGGCGAGTCAGCATATTAGCTATTGTCTCTCTTAATGCATGACGTCGTTGGCTCTTCTGTCAGAATATTGTAGCGTCACCGGGGTCTGGCGGCGGCACCGTGATTGACACATCAACGCGAGGTTCTTATTGGTGCACCCGGTGTGCCAGCGCGTCATCCAATCACCCAATCACATGACGTCACAACTCCGCCCCCCTGACCGGAGCCGCCATATTGTGTGTCAGCTCGTCATATTTACACATTACCGCTACGTACATGCCTCCTATTACGGCGTGTTTTTCTGCTCATTAATATTAATAATCAAAATGGTGAAGATGAGAGCGAGATGGACTGCTGTAATTCGACAAGAAGTCTGGGCACCAAACGATCACCACAGACTATGTAGTAGTCTTTTTATATCTGGTAAGATGCATTTAATATATATTTAGAAGATTTTGGGCTGACAACCACAATTAAGATCATTGTGTGATGTTGGTGATTGGGGTCTATATCGTTGCCTCTTTTTCTTTGGGGGCGGAGTTGTTGGTAAGCAGAGTAAAAAGGGAGAAAAATACCACGACTTCCGTGTCTAATTTTTCGCCGCCAAGCAAGTGTTAGAATATTAATTAAAAATGAATGAAAACTAAATACTATTGAATATGTCATCATTATCATTTAAAAAAATTTAAGTGACGGGTAAAAATAGACTATGACCGGATTTTTATGACCCTGTCAGTCAAAATGACAGACAACGAAAATGTCTAGCGCAACCTCTGACATACACATAAACAAAAATAGTATGTCATTCTTTTTTATTACAGATATTGATCGTAATTAAACTTTTGGACAACATGATTCCATTTCTTGTTTTATTTAAAATGATTGGTGCACGTGCAAAGCATGACAATAAATCACAATTAATACAATTATTAGAAAAAATATTAACAAAGGTGGAGCATACGAGAATGTGATATCAGACAGCAGAGCTCCGGAGCGGCTTAAGGTAGCCTCGCCAAACTTTCACCCGACATCACGGAGACCCTTGGGGGCCTCCAGACGGGCTTTTTCCCGCTGTCCTCTGTAATTCCAGCTCCAATAGTGTATGTTAGAGTGGCTATATTTTGATTTCCTAAAAGGTGGACACTCGGCCCAGCCTTTAGATACATAAATTTTACTCAAAGTTCACTCAAAGATGCCTACGGTGCTGGCCAAAATAATTGGCACCCCTGCAATTCTGTCAGATAATGCTCAATTTCTCCCACAAATGATTGCAATTACAAATGCTTTGATAGGAATATCTTCATTTATTTAGCTTGCAATGAAAAAAACACAAAAGAGAATGGGGAAAAAAAAAAAAAAAATCATTATTATTTTACACAAAATTTTCAGATCTCTCCACAGATGATCTATGGGATTCAGGTCTGGACTCATTGCTGGCCAATTTAGAAGTCTCCAGTTCTTTGTCTCAAACCATTTTCTAGTGCTTTATGAAGTAATTGCCCTGCTGGAAGACCCATGACCTCTGAGGAAGACCCAGCTTTCTTACACTGGGCCCTACATTATGCTGCAAAATTTGTTGGTATTCTTCAGACTCCATAATACCATGCACGCGGTCACGCAGTCCTGTGCTAGAGGTAGCAAAGCAACCCCAAAACATCAGGGAACCTCCACCATGTTTGATTGTGGGGACCGTGTTCTTTTCTTTGAAAGCCTCATCCCCCCCCCAATAAACTCTTTGTTGATGCCTTTTCCCAAAAAGCGCTACTTTTGTCTCATCTGACCAGAGAACATTCTTCCAAAACTTTTTGGCTTTCACAGGTAAGTTTTGGCAAACTCCAGCCTAAAAAGGCTTTACATTTATTGAAGACACTACGCACGGTTGACACAGGAACATTCAGGTCTTTGGAGGTGGACTTGTAGGCTTGAGATTGCCCATGCTTCCTCACAATTTTGCTTCTCAAGTACAGTTCTTCGGTCTTCTTTTTTTTCCCCCATGCTCAATCTGGTACACACAAGGACACAGGACAGAGGTTAAGTCAACTTTAATCCATTTTAACTGGCTGAAAGTGTGATTTAGTTATTGCCTCCACCAGTTATGTGCCACAGGTAAGTAAAAGGTGCTGTTAATTACACATATTAGAGAAGCATCACATGATTTTTCAAAGGGTGCCAATACTTTTGTTCGGCCGAATTTTGGAGTTTTTACCCCATTCTTTTTTGTGTTTTTCATTGCAAGCAAAATAAATGAAGATAATAATACCACAGCATTTGTAATTGCAATCATTTTCAGGGAGAAATTGCGCATTATCTGACAGAATTGCTGGGGTGCCAAATACTTTTGGCCAGCATTGTAATACTTCAATACATCGAACTACCGTATTTTTCTGACTATAAGGTGCACTTGACTATACGCTGCCGTCCACCAAATTTGACACAAAAACTACATTTGTTCATGGATAAGCCGCACTGGACTATACAGTTGCCCTCACTGTATTATGGGATTTTTACACCAAAAACCCCTTATTTGACAGCGATATCATAAGATTGTCAAAAGATCAAATGAACAACCATTAAGCTTTGAACCAATTAGCTGCAAAGCTTTATTGCTTCAAGAAGCTTCATTTGGCCATCACTGCTCCCTTGGGGGAGGCAGTCGACCTCTGCTGTCCCCTGCTTTCAACACTGTTGTCATCTAACTTTCCTCCTAACATTCATTGCAGCACTACATATGTAAATAATCAAAATTCATGATCTGTGCAAATTATTTCTTCAGTTACTGTTCCAATTGTTTCATTAATTGCTATTTATGGTATTTGGTAACATTTTAGTTGACAGTGGCGCCATGAGACTGTCATAAGATCATCATACTGTAATTTATGGACTATAAGCCGCTACTTTTTCCCTCCACTTTGAACCCTGCGACTTACAGTCCAATGCGTCTTTTATGTGGATTTTGCAGGCTGATAAGGTGTATGTCTTTAGTAGGGTTGCTAAAAGTATTGAATTGTATTGATACTGAAATGTTGTATCAGGATACGATATTTCATTACTCAGTAATCCATTGGGTTTTCGACTGTCAGAGTTTAAGAGAATTTGTGATGGGGTAAATTTGATTCTGCACTCCTGATAGTAGGATATTGTTGCATTTTCCTTGTTAACTCATTGACTGCACTTGACATCCAATCCACACATTCAACATTCTTTCACTGCCACCCTCCCAGTTAATGGATGGATTGGACATCCACTAGTCATAAACTCTTTTAAAGAGTTTTGATTTTTCATAACCTACAAGAAAGGATGTCTATCATCGTCCAACGCAAAGAGTTCCTAAAAATATCAAGTTGACAGTGTTATAGTATCGCGACAACAGTCGTCTTTAGGTGTGACTATCCCTGTGGCTTATCGTCCAATGCGGTTTATACATGAACAAATAGTTTTCTTGTCAAATTTGGTAAATGCGGCCTATTAGCGGTTGCGGTTTATCTATGGATACATGTCGTATTTTCTTGTGTGGTGCAGCTTATAGTCAGGTGCACCTTATAGTCTAAAAATTAGGGTAATTATGACATGACACTATCATGAGCATTAATGATCCTTATAACAGATGCTATTTAATGTCATCCGGCAAATTATCTCACTTTTGAACAGATCTAAAAGATCCGAGCTGGACATAAAAGGAGCTAGTTCCATAATTTTTTCAGATGACACTTAATGACATCTGTCATAAGTATTCAGTAATGCCCATGACCAGGGCCGTTCCTGACCAATTTGGTGCCCTAGGCAACATATTTATTGGCACCCCCCCTACTTTCACCACATATATTTAAACACTCACACTGAAAAAGCACGTTATGTCTTTGTAATTCATTATATTAAAAAAAAGACAACGAACAAGTGCAGAAATTAAAAGAAAAATGCTGTAATAACTAGGGATGGGAATCGAAATTCGATTCCAATTCCGAACCTGTTCCTAGTGTTTCGAGGCCTCGACATCACCATGAAAAAGCCTTAACGATCCCTTTAACGATTCCTAAAGACGCGTATTGCGTCGTGACTGTCTTGTTGTCCAGATGCATCAAACTAGCATGGCGCCAAGAACCACTCGCTCTAAAGTGTGCTTCACTTCACGAGGATAAATGACAACAAAGCGACTTGCAGTCATTGCAAGGTGGAGATAACTGCATCGGGAGGGAATACAACTGCACTGTCCTCACCGAGACGCTAAGGCTCAGTCCTGGCTATACAGTAGTGATGTTACGCTCGAAGCAGACGCTCAAGACAAGTGTCGAGCGCTCGCGGCAGAAGTATCACGACTCTGTCGTCCCGATGTCTCGCTGGATCCGGTGGAACAGCTCGTGACGTCACGCTCAAAACAGACGGCCGACAAGTGTCGAGCGCTCGCGGCAACAAGTATTCCGATACGTTGTACTGATGTCTCGCTTCATTCAGTGGAAAAACACCTGGCCGCGGAAGCAAAGCGTTGTGATGTCACACGCGTGTCGGCCGTGACCGTGGACGTGTCACTCAGGTAGCGAGGGGTCGAGTCAGTCAATTTGGTTCAGTCAAACTCACAATGCTTATTAAAGGGGATATATCCCTCAAAATGTTGTGGGTTGTGAGGAGAGCTTTTGCGCTCATTACGTCATATTGAGAACGAGGGAGAGTAAAGTGAAACTAGATCAGATTACACATTAGATTAATTTGAAAATGCACATAGTATACGCATTCCTTGACACACTATACACTGATTTATATAATACGCACACACACGCACCCCTCCGCCCCTCCCACACACAAGTTACTTTTTGTGTCTGTCAGTTTGTCAGTTTTTGTGTTTGTTTTTGTGTCTGTCTGCTTGTCAGTTTTTGTGTTTGTTTGTCTATCTGCCAGTTTGTATATTTGTTCGTGCCATGTGAGAATATTCTCAAAAGCTGGAGAGGTCATTAGCAAAAAGAGGAACCGGCTGAAACCAAATGCTGCTGAGATGATTTTGTTTTTAAATAAAAATGTGTGAAACACCCAAATCGCCATCCCAGTGTCACTAGCATTCTTTACACCTACCATCAAGAGTTCCCTATTCCACAAGCATTTCCGTTTTTTATTTAAAAGTAACAAAACAGCTTTTTTTTGTTTTTGTTATTTTTATTTATTATTTTTTTAATTAATCTGGGGAAGAATAAAGATTTCATGCTAGGGGTCGAACCAACTACTGCTTGCACACTAAGCAAAGTATGTAACCACCATACGACCCACATATTTAGTTGCTCAGATGACACTTGGTTATATGAAAGTACAATATATTTTTGTCCAACAGATGTCATCAAACTGAATTGTGTCAAATGCCTCGTAGCACTGAACCATTTCAACACATTTGCTTCAGTGATACAGAAAGCAGTGGGGAAGCAGTGTCATGACTCACTACACCGATTCATGGCAAATGCTTCATAACACTGAACCATTTCGACACATTGCTTGATATTGATTCAATGCTTCAGAAAGCTTCAGTTTCTCCATCACAACTCATTTGGGAGTTTAGCTAGCAGTATAGTATACAGGGAGTTGGGAGTTTAGCTGAGTTTAGCTAGCAGTATAGTATACAGCTAGCTAAACTCCCAAATGACGATGCAAAAGACGTTGCTATAATTTGCTGACTTTATTCAACCATCACTTGAAGAGTGAAACTAAAAATAGAAATGAAACAAATCTATTTCGTCCCCAAAAACAAACAGGTTTGCATCAACGTAAATCAGCGATGATTAGCTGCTAATAACACAAACTGTTAGCATGCGTTCGCTAGCATTAGCACATCGTTCAAACCACTACACAACTGGATTTAAGTGTCCGATCGTGGGTGGAAACACACAACAACACAGAAGATGATACATACAGGCGTTGCCTCTGTAGATATTTTACAAACATTAACAAAGAACGTAGGCTCGTAGCAGTATTTCCCTCTCTCACTAACTCGCTCACTCGCTTGGATGCGGCACTTCTTCGCGTGTAAGTGCGCTCTTCTTCACGTGAGCGGCGTTCTTCTTCGCGTGAGGAAGCGCAAGGTTGCCCCCACTTGAGCGTGAATGCATCATAAATACTAAAAGGCATGCATTTCAATATGATGATAAATAATACACTTTAACACAGGAGTCCCTAAACTACGGCCCGTGGTCCGGCCCCCTGAACAATACCAGATAAGAAGCATTTTGATTTTTTTTTTTCTTCTTAATATATTGTTATCTATTTCCTGGCCTTTTGCTGTGAAGAACTCAGAGAGGGTTATTTGGTTATTATCTTTTTAATTAATGTTGTTATTATTATAATTATTATATTAGATTAGATTAGATTAGATTAGATTAGATTAGATTAGATTAGATTAGATTATTTTTATTTTTTTTATTTACTTTTGCTCCATGAAGAACCCAGAAAGGGTTATTTGATTGTGGCTTTCTGAAAAACAATAGTTTTTTAGATTTAGGCACTCCTGCAATCGTCACACTTTTTCTGTTACAAACTGACCCCAGCCCGTCATCAGAGAAGGGAAAAGTTATGTCGTCCTCACAGGAAAAAGTTTGGGGGCCCCTGCTTTAACACATATTGCCAAAGGCAGAACAACAACCTATATGCCAATTAGGGGTGCAACGGTTCAGTTACCCCACGGTTCTGTTTGAACCTCGGTTTTGGGATCACGGTTTCGGTTCGGTTTCGGTTTGCGTTTTGCATCTTTCTTTTTTTTTTTTTTTTTAAACTGCCTTTATTTTGCTTTTAAGAAAATGAAATAAACACTTAAAATGTAAACATTTTTGACTGTTAAAATGCCTCTTAGCTCTTTGGCTAGTGTAGTGACTGACTACTGAAATACACAGTAGTAAAAAAGTTACTTGGCAAAGTAACTGGTGTTAATTTTAATGTTTTTTTTTCATTTTTTCAAAAAAAAACAAAAACAAAAAAACATATTAACCTTTGCTATTTTTGGAGGTCATTTAATCAGCCATTAAAGTTGATAAAATTGCTCCCGTTTTTGCATTAGTTCCCTTCTGTCTACTCTCGACGTGTGAACATTTTAAAACTTGTTTCATCCTTTAAAGATAGACTCAAGTCAAGATTTTGCCAATTTAGGAGTGTTTTAGATAAAAAGTTACTTAGGTTCGCTAGGAAGGTTCACTACAATACAGCCTTTCTGAGAAGTTTACTGCTCTAAAATGGCGGCTGTTTACCAACGCTACCGAGTCTGTCATTTCGCTTGTAGTTCTATATGCATGAGATATCTAGGCGTAGATTGTAGGCTGTCGGCTACAGTCAGGAAATATTGGAGCCACCTAGCCTAGCATCACGTTTGCTACAGCGTCACAACAAACACTCTTCCCTCTCCGTGTCTCTGACTTTTCTCGCACCATTCAACCAACGTATTAACGCACATTGTCTCGTTGCCGAAACGGTGAAAAATCAGAACGGAGGAAAAAAAACATAATGCACGAAAAACGTAGAGATTTTGAACGTAACATACGGCGTACACATTTAAAAATCAGTGCTCACTTGTACAAATTACGCCGAGACCGTACAACTTGATAGGTATGAATTATAGTGGACCGTCACAGTTAAGTAGTAGCGCACTGTAGCACGGAACGTCCAACTATCAGTGGTCAGGGCGAAACTATGTGCTTTAGCGAAATCATCTTCGATAGCTTTGCGTGCCATTTCATAAATGTCAGGGATTACGTTGTTGGAGAAATATGTCCGCGAGGGAACAATGTAACGTGGGCCAAGCGTTGCAAATAAATTAACGAAGCCCGCCATGTGCTTTCACTGGTGTCATCTTCGGGTTTATTCTGCTCTGAGAAAGTGATATCTGTGGGTAATGCCGGCTGAGGTGTCGGAGTCATGTTATAAGTGTTGCCATTAGCATAGGGAACACGCGCTGAGCAATGCTTGCAAATTGTTTTGTTTTTTTCCCCCAATATTTTCTCTCCCTCCGCATTGTATTCCACAGGGAAACCGAAATGTTGCGACACTGCAGATTTGAAAGAAGCCGGTGCTTCCTCAAAATTCGGTCTCTCCACTCCTCCGCTCGCCATAGCTTTTTGTATTCTTTCTTGTTTCCCTTTCACTCCGCTCGTAAGCGAGAGAGGGCGTTATTCGGCTTCTATTATACAGGTGTTTGACAGCGATCGGACATTTACTTGCGGGAGGGGAATTTCTCCACAGCTGTGCTTCACGTCACAAACAGGCACACAGAGCTCGACCAATTCATTCCACAAGCGTTCGGAATAAATTAATTGCAAAACCGAAAAGGCGCAGTTCATAAAGGCGTATTGAATCGTACAGGGCGAACCGTACGGTTCGGCTTTTGAACCACACTGCTAATGTCAATATATACCAATATTTTTTATTTCTATCCGAAAAATGTTTCAGTAAAATGTTAAACATTCTTGTGTATTTGCCACTTATTGCCTCAGTTAACATTGAGGCTTTGACCCTCTTTTGACCTCGTGAGGTAAGGTTGTGTAAGGTTGTGACGTCTGATTAAACAAATTCGATGCCAATCAAAATGTTTGTTCTTCTTTTTTTCCCAAATTAGAATTGATAAGAGAATCGATAAAGAATCGAATCGTTAAGCAATATCGATAATGGAATCGGAATCGTAAAAATTGTATCAATTCCCATCCCTAGTAATAACTATTCAAAAGCACCAATGAAAACACTTCAAAAACAAATGCATTAAATAAATTACAATTGTTATTACAATACGATTAACACCCACCCACACAAACCTATATAAAGACACACAGAACACTTTAAAATGCAACTTTTTTTTTTTCACCTTGATTTATAACCTTACTCCAAGAATATTTATAATAATAAAATGAAAATAAGCGTTCTTTGTTTCCCATCATTCTTCAGGGGAATTCTAATTCAGGCTGCTTAGGACAGCTATACTTTTCGCCAAGATCGTCAGCCATTGAATATGGTACGCCCGCCGGTGTCGTGCCAATGTAGTTACCCCAGTCAAAAACTGTATCCCCTGGGCGGAGCCATATGGAGGTAAAAAAAAAAATGTGCTTGAATGCAAAAATAAATCTGAAACTCAAAAAAATGCATTTGAAAGCTATTTTTCTTTGTTTTTTTTTTGGGGTTTTTTTTGATTGAAGTCAATTTTTTTTTATTGAAGTAATGTTGTTTTGCGTTTGGGACATATTTTGGCTAGTATATTTGTGTCTTTATTATTTAATCGAAAAATAAGTTTCTTCAAACAAAAAATATATATTTTCAAACGAAAAATCACTTCAATCAAAAAAAAAAATTTCAATCATAGAAAAAGTTTTTGAGTGCAATAAAAGATTTGAGACTTAAATATTTGCATTTGAACACTTAATTTTTAATTTAAAAAGTTTTCTTTGATTTTAGCAATCCTTTTTGTACTTGGGCCATATTGTGGGTAGGACATTTGTGTCTAAATCCTTCAATCCCCCAAAAAGTTGCTTCAATAGGAAAAAAAATAAAAAAATAAAACAATAAAATAAAATTCAAACAACGAAAAAAATCATTTGAAAAATAAAATTTCCCTCCTCTATATATTTTTTTAATAATATGCAAAGCAAATGACCGTCTTGGGTGCTATTCACATGTTCTGTTCGAAAAATAATTTTGACCCATTATAAAAACATCTTTTTTTGTTCATTTCATTCATTTTTGGTGTTTATTTCAATGCTTTACAACTTTTATATATATAGGAGAGTCAATTACATGCAATGACACTTTTCAGCCACGTATTTTGTCTTATCTGCCCCCCTTAAACTCCGCTTATGCCCATGACAGTGTCATATCATAATTATGACAGTCTTATGATGTCACCGTTAAATAAAGTGCTACCTATTAACCCAAATAAATCAATAAATAAGCCGCACTGGACAATAATCCGCAGGATTCAAAATTAGGGGAAAAAATAGCGGTTTGTAGTCCGAAAGTTACGGTAATTGAATGAATTTAATGGTGTTCTGTGTATGTGATTTTGAGGTTTGCAGATGATTATAGTTACCTGCAACAAATCTTAAAATCAATATTTTGAACAGTGTTTTTTTCTATACCTTTTGAAAAGTGCTGTCGTATTAATATTCAAATTGAGGGATCAAGCACTCCTGATATTGAGATCCAAGTTTTCCTCCTGCTTTCATCAAGGGCATGGATGCATTTCTGGTGAACAAGGCCAATGCGCGCCTTTTGATGCTTTTAATTCTCGTTAGCTGTCTGTGCTTCTTCTTCGTGGCTTAATGGTGCAGCGCAACACACCGACGGAGAATACCGATTTCGGACCACTTCGGCCTTTCACTCGGCTGTGTCTCCTGTGAGCTGATGCAAAGCGGACGAGTTTATTCGGCGTCGATGGGCTGAAATAGGGGTGGGGGGTGATATTTTATTTGCGCGTGTTATGATCAACGGGAATGACACGTATCCAGAAGAAGCCGTGTTTGTTTTGTGCACCAATGAGGCAGGGGGTGGATAGTCGCCACAGAGACGCTGGGCTCCGGCCAAACATCTCTGCATTCTAGCACCTATTCCATGCTCCGGATTTGCATTTGCTGCATCGCCGATCGACCGTGTTCTCTGGTCTCCATTTTTTTTTTTTTTTTTTTTTTTTTTTTTTGCAAAGTGCATGGTGGATGGAAGATGCAGCTGCTTTGAGGACACCCCCCTCCGGATATCAATTCCTGCCATGACAGGCAGAGGACTGCTCTCGACCGCGGCTCGGCCGGTTGTCGACGAGGCAGACTGATTTGGGACGGTCGGTCGCATCTGCGGATGTTATTCTGCCGGTGGAGCCTATAAAAACTGTTCACTCAAAACAAGCCGCGATTGTCACTCAGGGAAAGGGGAGAAAGAAAACATGTCCTCTCGATCTGCATTACCGTCTGGAAACGACAGGAGTACTGGAGACCATGTAAGTGCAGCTGCAGCCTGAAGCCTGTTTGGGGGGCATTCGAAGATAAAATACGTGCTTAAATTCATATCTCATCATTTGGGGCCTTTACTGGCATGCATTTGCTGCTATGTTAACGGTGCAGGTTAAATGGGTGGCTTGATCCGTTTATATGATGGGACTCAAGAGGTTAGATTGGATTTGTGTATTAAAAAAAACATAAAAAAAGAAAAAAAAAAAAGCGAGCTAACCTTGAGTGTTTGCGCATGCATGTACACTTCAATGCATGAAAGAAGCCCCCTGCATGCAATAACCAATATGCGCAGAGAGCCTTAAAAGCAGCTGTCACATCTTATTATAAGGCTGTATGGAGATTGTGATGTCACAATACCCCTCTCTGCTGCTGCATCCTCTGTGTACATGCATGCATTCTCTGGCAATCGAGCGGGTGGGAGGTGTGCACAGGCCAAAACAAATGTATAGAGGATACCTGGGTTGTTCGTATTAAACGAGGGGGAATTACTGCATGAAATGATGTGCAGTCAGTGCTTGCGCAGGCTGCTTAGCGCCCAACCCTACAGCCAGTGGGTGTCAGACAGCGCCATACATCCAATCCAGTGCAAAGAAGATAGTGAAGGCTTATGCATGTGACTTCTGTCTATCTATCTATCTATCTATCTATCTATCTATCTATCTATCTATCTATCTAGCTATCTAGCTATCTAGCTATCTATCTATCTATCTATCTATCTATCTATCTATCTATCTATCTATCTATCTATCTATCTATCTATCTGCGACAAAACACTTATTTCACCACCCCAGCGATTGTTAGCAGAGCTTTTAGCACACAAAGGTGGTTAAACCAATGCGTGTGTGAATTTACAAGATGTATGATTGATTATGAATTCACATCCACCCTTTCCATTAGAATGATCTTGATCTGCTTTCCACAATAAAGTGATGATGGTAGATTGATGATCTAAACAGGGATGATATTGTTGTCACATTGACAAAGGTTAGGCTTAGGTTGTTGTGGGGGTTCAAGTAATTGAGCCCCCTGCTGTAAAATGTTGGGTTGGTCAACAGTTACATTTTTTTATTGTGATTAAAAGCACTTCACTCATTAACCATGCCGCTTATCCTCACGAGGGTGCTGCAGCCTGTCTGAGTTATTTACGGGCAATAGGCAAGGTACACCTTAAATTGGTTTCCAGCCAATCGCAGGGCACAACAAGACAAACAACAGTTCACACACACACACTCAAACCTACGGACAGTTTGGAGTTTTCAATCACCACGCATGTTTTTGGGATGAAACCGGAGGACCCGGAGAAAACCCATTCAGGCATGGAGAGAACATGCAAACTCTACACTCAAAAAAATGAAACATAGTATTTATGCAAGAACCATATTTCAAGTGGTTACACACAACTGTTTTAAGTAACTGTTAAGTTAAAGGTCGTTAAATGAAAAATGACTATCGTATTTTTCCGACTATAAGCCGCTACCTTTTTCCCTCATTTTGAATGCTGCAGTTTATTTTTTGAGTTACCGTAATTTCCCGAATATAACGCGCACTTTTTTCCCCCAAAAAATCAACTTGTGAAATCATGGTGCACATTATACATGGGTACAGGGATGGAGACAGAAATATACCGTATATAGGGATGGGAATTGATAGGATTTTTACGATTCCGATTCCATTATCGATATTGCTTAACGATTCAATTCTTTATCGATTCTCTTATCGATTCTAATTTGGGGAAAAAGAACAAACGTTTTGATTGGCATCGAGTTTGTTTAATCAGAAGTCACAACCTTACAAACTCACAATGAGGTCAAAAGAGGCCCAAAGCCTCAATATTAACTGTGGCAATAAGTGGCAAATGCACAAGAATGTGTAACATTTTACTGAAACATTTTTCTAATAGAAATAAAAAATATTGGTATATATCGGCATATAGGTCGTTGGTCTGCCGTTGGCAATTTGTGTTAAACTTGCAGGGGTCCCAAACTTTTTCCTGTGAGGGCCACATAACTTTTCCCTTCTCTGATGAGGGGCCACCACAATCAAAGCCACAATCAAATAACCCTTTCGGGATTCTTCACGGAACAAAAGTAAATAAAATAAAAATAATATAATAATAATAATTAATAAATAATAATAACACTATTAATCAAATATATAATAACCAAATAACCCTCTCTGAGTTCTTCTCAGAAAAAGGCCAGAAAATAAATAACACTATTGAGAAAAAAAAAACCTTCAAAATGCTCTCTGGTATTGTTCAGGGGGCCGGACCAAATGCCGGGACGGGCCGTATCCGGCTCGCGGGCCGTAGTTTGGGGTCCCCTGTTAAAGTGTATTATTTACCAGTATATTGAAATGCATGCCTTTTAGTTTTTATGGTGCTTTCACGCTCAAGTGGGGGGGCCTTTTCGCTTCCTCACGTGAAGAAGAACGCGCTCTCGTGAAGAAGAGCGAGCTTACACACGAAGAAGAAATGCCGCATCCAAGCGAGTGAGCGAGTTAGTGAGAGAGGGAAGCACTGCTACGACCCTACGTTCTTTGTTAATGTTTGTAAAATATCTACAGAGGCAACGCCTGAATGTATCATCTTTTGTGTTGTTGTTGTGTGTTTCCACTCGCGATCGGACACTTAAACCCAGTTGTGTAGTGGTTTGAACGATGTGCTAATGCTAGCGAACGCATGCTAACCGTTTTGTTATTACTGTATTAGCAGCTAATCATCGCTGATTTACGTTTATGCAAACCTGTTTGTTATTGGGGACAAAATTGATTTGTTTCATTTTTATTTTTAGTTTCACTCTTCAAGTGATGGTTGAATAAAGTCAGCAAATTATACCAACGTCTTCTGTATCATCATTTCGGAGTTTAGCTAGCTGTATAGCTGTCTCGGTGAGGACAGTGCAGTCTATTCCCTCCCGATGCAGTTATCTCCACCTTGCAATGACTGCAAGTCATTATGTTGTCATTTTTCCTCGTGAAGTGAAGACACACTTATGTTATGTTTACGGCTAGAATGCTCATGCTAAACCATTGTAACCTTTCATTTTCACCCTCTTTCCTGGTGAAGTGTAGCCAAACTTTGGAGCGGGTGGTTCTTGGCGCCATGCTAGTTTGATGCATCTGGACAACAAGACAGTCACGATGCAATATGCGTCTTTAGGAATCGTTAAAGGGATCGTTAAGGCTTTTTTATTGTGATGTCGAGGCCTCGAAACACTAGGAACCAGTTCGGAATTGGAATCGGATTTCGATTCCCATCCCTAACTGTATATGTATTATATATATGTAAAAATCGATTTATTTATTTTTTATTGACTCGGCCATGTTGTGTTGAAGAAACGTATGCGGCGATCCATTGCTAACCATTGCGGTACATGACGTCACCATTTTGTTTCGGTAATACTTCACTCTGATCGGGCGAATGATTTCGTCTGTGTTAAATTCTGCTTTTTTCACTCTTCATAAAGCACAGAATTTAGTTTCTTGAACTCATTTGAGTCAACTTTTATTGCAGCTCCGCAACTCGGACCATCACAACCGTAACACAACACGGACTTCCTGTGTCCGTCAACTATATCTGTCCCTCGGGAAACTCAAACCCAAATAACAATAGTTCCTGTTGTTACTGTCGTGTCTACAGCGATGAGCTCTCTCGGATTTCCGACTTACGTTCTCTTTTTCATTTTACCGAGCAAGTTATACAGCAGCCTTTAAAAGAAAAGTCACATCTGGTTTTTTTTTCTCCTGGATTCTGGTAAGTTGAAGAAGTTATCAGATCATATTATTACCGTACATATTTTCAGTTTACGGTAATGTTTTGACCATTGTGCTATGCTTGTGCTGTGTTTCACCAGTCAGTAAAATTACATTTCTGTATCAGTACACGAGCTCTGTTTTCTTGTATTCTACTATTAATTGGTGCTAAAATTAGGGTGCGCGTTATACACGGGTGCGCCTTATGTTCGGGAAATTATGGTATTTGATTTAATAGGGAACACTTTTACTTGACAACGGCGTCATAAGACCGTCATAATTTTGACATGACACTGTCATGGGCATTAATGAATGCTTATGACAGAAGTCATTAAGTGTCATCTGGAAAATTCTGTCAATAACTCCATTTACGTCGAATCTTTTACATCCATTCAAAAGTGAGATCATTTGCCAGATGACACTTAATGATAGCTGTCATAAGCATTCATTAATGCTCATGACAGAGTCATGTGATAATTATGATGGTCTTATGACAGTCTGACGACACCGCTGTCAAAGTATTACCAGTTAATATCTTTTGGTGTAAATATCTCATAATACATTTAGGACATCTCATAATACAGTGAGGACAGCTGCGGCTTATAGTCCAGTGTGGTTTATCTATGAACAAATGGCCTTTTCGTGGCAAATTTGGTTGGTGCGGTTTATAGTCAGGTGCGCCTTACAGTCCAAAAATTACGGTCATTGATTTAAGTATGACTTAATAAACTACTTGAACAAGTTAAGCAATTCCTATTCAAACCTTTTGCATGCAAAATGTGTAACCACACCCAAACAAATGAAACATAGTATTGATGTAAGAACCTTATTTTAAGTGGTTACAAACAACTGCTTTAATAACTGTTAAGTAAGATCGTTAAATTAAAAAATGCCTAATTGATTTAAGTAAGACTTAATAAACTACTTGAGCAAGTTAAGCAATTCCTATTCAAACCTTTTACATGCGACTTATACTCCGGTGCGACTTATATGGTTTTTATCCCTCTTCATTGCGCATTTTTGGGCCGGTGCAACCTATATTCAGCTGCGACTTATAGTCTGAAAAATACGGTACATTTAACACTGCCAGGGGTGTCTGTGTTCAAATCACTTAGATGACAGTGCGCCAAGAGCGATCTTAACACTGCTAATGTAAAACAACACCCAAATCAACACCAATCAACTCAAAATTCATTTAAACTTAAAAATCCACTCCACAGATTTTGCTGTGTACGGCAACCTCAGAGGGCAAGGCAAGGCAAATTTATCTATATAGCAAAATTCAACACTAGGGAATTCAAAGTGCTTTACATTGCATGAAGATCATAAAAAATTACATTAAATCAATAGAACTAAAAAACAAAGACAATTGAAACAGGAAATAAAATTGTACATAAAAAAAAATCGCATTTAATCACAAATAGAATTAAAAAGAAAATAAATAAAATATTTAAAAAATAATTTTAAAAAAAAGAGGGACAATAGTCATACAATTTGTGCAATCACGTTACATATATATTAAGCAATGCTTTTTCATACGTGTTTTAATTGACTCTCTTATACAACAATGGGTTCAGTAATTTGTAAAAACACAACGCTAATATGTATATACAATGAAAAACACGTATTTAAAAGTAAAAATAGTGCATGTGCTTTTTTATTTTTTTTTGTAATTGTAATTTTAATTAATTAAATCACGTTACATACATATTAAGCAATGCTATATCAAAAGTGTTTTAATTGACTCTCTTACATGATAAATATAACAATGGATGCAGCAATGTGTAAAAACACAAAGCTAATGTGTATATACAATGAAAAACACCTATTTAAAAGTTAAAATCACGTTACTTTTTAATTAAGCAATCCTTATTCATACGTGTTTTAATTGACTCTCTTACATGATAAATACAACAATGGATTCAGTAATGTGTAAGATCACAAAACTAATGTGTTTATACAATGAAAAACACCTATTTAAAAGTTAAAATTGTGCATGTGCATTTTTTTGAGTGGACACAGGAAGGCCAGAGCCCGGGCTTGATCCCTTGATCTCAGAACTGAGGTGGACATGCTAACCACTCAGGCACCGTTCCGCCATTCTTGCTGCTTATTGTGATTAAGCGTCACATTCAGAGTTACTCAGAGAAGTTGCGAACCGGTTAGATTATAATGAAAGACTTTTATCTCAGCCTGAGCGAGGATTTCAGCAGCAGTGTGTATTTGATTAGATGCTTTCTGGAAGTCTACCTAACAGTTCATGGACGCTACGAAGTGCTAGCGCAGCTAGCCAGACTCCATGATCCATTCAGCCAATCACTTAACTGACTCCGCCTCATGTAGAGTATTTGCTTGACAGCAAATGCTTCAGTGTGCTGGAAAATGACATTATGAAATAAAAAGGCCATTGTGTAAAAGGACTTGTGAAAAAGGCTTTTATCTTTTAAAATCTCATTTTGCTGAAATACACATTATGAAATAAAAAGCTAATTGTGGAAAAAGGCATGATGAAATAAAACAAAATACTTTATAAAAAATGTATTTTCTCTTGTAAAACATTTTTTTATAATTTTACCTTATTAAAATTTAAGGGTCATATCACACAATTTGTTATTTATTAAAGGGTATTTATTTCAAAATGTTGTTTTTATTTATGTAATTTTGACCCTTTTGGGGTTCCATACAGTAGTGGTAGTCATACCCAAATCTGTCCTGACTCCCCTCTACCTGTCCTATCTGTTATTAGGTCATCCCCTCCCTATATGATGTCCCCTTGATAAATCAAGTCATAATGAGCTAGTAACACTACTTATAGCTACAGTAGTCATCATATACCATATCGGCCCGAATATAAGACGGTGTTTTTTTGCATTGAAATAAGACTGAAAAAGAGGGTGTTGTCTTATAATCGCGGTCTGGATATTATACCCATTCACGACGCTAGATGCCGCCAGATATCATTGAAGCGATGTTCTGTCATGACAGATCTGAGCTACTCTCCCCATTAACAACGCTAGATGGTGCCAAATATCATTGAAGCGATGTTCTGTCATGACAGATCTCAGCTCCTCTCAAGTTTAACCAGTTTGCATTATTTTATTGCAATGTTTTTGCTTATTCAGATTTGTTTCAAGACTACAGTTACAGTTAGACTTCACTTTGATGGTTAATGCAGTTATTGCAATTAGTTGTTTTATCACAATAGATTGGTTTGTTTACATTTCAAAAACCAACAACAGCCCCAAAACATCACTGCTCTAGAGGAGATCTGCATGGAGGAATGGGCCAAAATACCAGCAACAGTGTGTGAAAAGCTTGTGAAGAGTTACAGAAAATGTTTGGCCTCCGTTATTGCCAACTAAGGGTGCATAACAAAGTATTGAGATAAACTTTTGGTATTGACCAAATACTTATTTTCCACCATGATTTGCAAATAAATTCTTTAAAAATCAAACGATGTGATTTTCCGGGTTTTTTTCCACATTCTGTCTCTCATGGTTGAGGTTTAACCATGTTGACAATTACAGGCCTCTTTAATATTTTCAAGTGGGAGAACTTGCACAATTAGTGGTTGACTAAATACTTATTTGCCCCACTGTAATTGTACCAGCAGTATTTATTAAGGATTTGGTGTAGGTTTTTGGGCTGTGGCACGAATTAATCAAATGATAATGTATTCTTATAGGAAAATTGACTTACAAATCAGGTCCTGAAACAGATTAATTCATACATAGAGGTACCACTGTGTGTACAATTAGTATGATAGGGTAATCTGTGCCTACATTAAAAAAAAAAAAAAAAAAAATCACAATTTTTTTCTTCGTATTCTTCATATTAACTTGTATTAATTCTTTTATTTTTATTATTATAATTTGGAATTGGTAGCTTTTATATTGGCGTCTACCATTCTCTGTTAGCATTAAGTTAGCCGGTGCTCAAAAAAATTGTGTTTTTTCTGTATTTTAGTGGACCATGTGTGTAATTTCCTTTGTCATGTGTGTTTAGCTTTCCTGTAGACCTCACCTGGAGTGTAATAAACCCCTTGATTAGTATTGACATTGGACTCTTTTTGAGGGACTGCCAAATGACACGGCTAATCACTGGGATTCATTTGGAAAAATTATTTCTGATCTCTATCTTAAAATCACCCAGTCCTATACAGTGTTGTTAATCTTACTTTAAAAAAGTAATTAATTACACTTATAAATTACTTCTCCCAAAAAGTAACTGTGTTAGTAACTCAGTTACCTGAATGTAAGAGTAATGAGTTACTTGGCAAAGTAACGTGAAAATTTTCATGTTTTTTTTTCTAAAAAAATAAAATAAAAAAGGGTCACACAATTTGAAGTTTAAAGGGTTTTTTGGGCAATTGGCCCTAGCACAGTTAACTTAACTAGACACAGGGGTATTGCGGATATTGCGATAACTAAATAGTAACCTTTGCTATGTGTGAAAGTCATTTAATGTTGTGAATCAACCGTTAAAGTTGTTAAAATTGCTCCCGTTATTGCATTAGTTCCCTTCTGTCTATTTTTGACATGTGTAAGTTTTAAAACTGTTTCATCACTCTGCTCTCTCGTCTCCGTGAGTCCGTCTTTTTCACATTTTTCTCGTGTCAGTCAACCAACATCGTAACGCATAGTAACGCACGCCTTTCCCGCCTCAGTAACGTCAATGGCGTTGCCAAGATGAGAAAAAGTAATTAGATTCCTGACTACTGAAGAAAAAACGCCGTTAGTAACGCCGTTGTATTCTAACGCCGTTATTAACAACACTGGATACAGTTTTACTGATATATACAAGTAGCACAGTTTGAGTGAGCCTAAAAAAGGCTTAACTTTTTCTTAGGTGGCTCTGATATTAATGTGTGACGTAACTCAGAGTTAACTAGTTGCACAGCCTGAGTAAAATGCTAGTTAAAAATATAAATAGCCCTGTACCTTTGCTCATGGTTTGTTGCTGCCTATGCCTATTGGGAGAAGGAACAAAATAGGCCATATACTGTAGATGGGGCGTGAGAGGAAGAACGACAGCACGGGATGGAAGACTTGTCTGAGAGTTTGTAGAGATCTGTTTATGTGTGTGCGTGTGCATGCGTGTGTAGATGGCATGCTGGGTGAATAGAAGTGTATTGCCTTAAGGCCTGGAACTGGCCAGGGACTACTGTGTCGGCATCTGTTCTTTTTTGAGTATAACCTCCTTTTATTTGTTTGTCTGTGCACCTCACCCACTTATCACCCTGACATCCTGGTTCCTCTGCCTTCTGTTTTGGGCTCTTGTTTCCCACTCTATCGAGTTCGTGCAAAATACTGATGACGATTTTTAATGGCAGAAAACACAAATCTTAATCTTAAAAATGTAGAATTGAATTCCTCACAGTTTTCCAGAGGTGGGTAGTAACTAGGGTTGCACGATATCCATTTTTTGAAACCGATACCGATATCGATAACTTCCTGCTCCTCAAAGCCGATACCGATCGATAACTGATAATATATAATTTTTAAAATGTACATTCACCCGAGTTTTTGAACACCTGGAGGTTTAAAAAAATAATAATGGTGGATTCAACATAGATTTGTATTTGATTTCACCAGAATTTTCATAATAACATGAACATTATTATAATGAACAAAACAAAGACAAGAACATTCTTGACTTCAAATAAAGTGCCAATATTTATTTTTTCAAATAAATATAATTTGAGTCAATCACAATCAATTAGTCAATATAATTGAAGATGTGTTTTCTGAGCAATGAGCACTGAACTAAAACATAAACCCAACAGGTATTGTGCTTTGTCATCAGATAAAAATATTTGGTGCCATAGGAGACTTTTGTGGTCTTGGTCCATGAAACAACTTTCTTAACCTGGGAGACAGGTTAGGACAGCAAGCCTATCAATAACCAAAAGGCCTCTCAATAACTTACTAACATAACTAACACTGTAAACATTATATAGTAAGGTTTATCACTCATTCCTCATATCAAAAATATGGTAGAACAAAAAGGATTAATGGCTTGCCATATAATAATCAATATAAATGGCAGTGAGTGAACCCATATTCAATAAAGTATGAGGTTTATTCTCTGCATAGTATAAAATCCTACCAAGCATGCTGACAGGACTAACATTACACGACAACTATTATATGTATGTATAGCATAGCACAGTAGCTTGAGCTACCAAGCCTTAAGCATTGGCTGGCTTCTATAACACAACAACTTATGAAGTTCTGTACATATGACCCTTCAACACCGAAGTAAACATATATTGCACATCCATATGTTATAGTAAACATAAATACTTGCAGACATATATTTCCGAAGCGGAAACGTAAGTAACAGAAAGCATTCACGATTGTCAATGCTACCGCTAGACACAGCACTGTGTAAAGTGAATGAGTTTGTGGGCCAAATTATAGATGCAGCAAATTATTCTGACCGGCAGGTGGCAGCAATGCCCCGCAAATGGTCTACTGATTTCCCAGACAGCGAGCACAGTTCATACTGTATTATCGGTCCTATTAATTATGTAATTGGATTTATTGGGATGACGTCATAATTCCTGTTATCGGACCGATAGTTATCGGACCGATAATTATCGGACCAATAATTATCGTGCAACAGTAGTAGTAACGTGTACACATCGTTACACTTTTCCTCTATATTCTACATATTAGATCAGTGTTGTTTTTTTGTAGGTCTTTTAATTTTTGTCGTAGTCTTTTGGACGAAAATACTTATTATTCATAGTCATATTCTAGTCATTTCAAAATGTTTTTGCCTTCGTCTAGTTTTAGTCAACGAAATCTCATTTCTTCTAGTTTTAGTCAACAGGTACTCAAAACTCAAAACGTTTTTGTCTGTAAAATTCAAAAGTATTAGCCAAAAAAATAAAGGTTTGCAACAATTTCGAATAAAGTGAAACAGATGAGCACATATTGTAGCGTCTATGTACAAGGACAACACCAACTTTGCGATGATAATACATACACACTCAGCAGCAAAAGCAGTTCATTATTTTCTATAAAACCTACCTAGAAGCCACGAACTGCATGTAAAAAAAATGTTGTGGGGGGTTTGGGTGGGCAAGAAAAAAATAATAAAAAATGAATATAGTTTGTTATGTTGTGTGAGCAACATACGAGTTATATTCTGTTGCCCACACAACATAATTAACTATGTGCATTTAAAAAAAAATCTTTTTTTTTTTTTTTTTTTTAATGCTGCGAGCTACCCACACTAGCGTTGTTGAAATCGCCTCGTCGATCGGGATCGACATAATGGGCACCCCTGCTCCTGACTTACTGATCAGAAAAGCCGAGTGGCTCTGCTTTGGCCTGGCCAGTGTTTTAAAAGGGCACTTGCATTCTGTAGCTAATGCTCACGTGAATGCTACGCTAACATGAGGAGTTGCATTTAGCGTCTGATTATCGCTCAGCATAGAGCTTGAAAGGCTAAAGCAAAATTGCATATTCTCTCTTGCCAAGATAAGAAAATACATTTTACCATGTTTCCAAGCAAGCAAGATGGCGCGCAGCCGAGCTTGTGATACAACCTATCACAACTCCGGTGAGCAGGGAGAGGCGCAGCACATCTCGCATGAGTGAAACGATATACTGCTACGATGCAAGCTGAAGTACTCTATGTACAATATGAAAATATGAAAATGTCATGCATTGTGAACATATTACAGAAACAATGTCTCATTTTCGTCTTGTCGTCTTGTCAGACAAAAACTGGCATTCGTCTTGTTATGTTCCAGTCTCCTGAGCCACGTTTTTGGCTTCCCAGATAGCAAAATATAACTAGAGCGGACATGTGCCAGATGAACTGCAAATTTTGGCCCAACTTCATGAAACGGATACACCCCAGTGTCTTTTTGAACAATGGCCCAAACTCAGTTAGAAGTCACTTGCTGGATAAGTAACCAGTTTTAGGCCAGAACTGCTCCAAAGTAGCAGACACAACATTTATGTATGGCCCGGATATGGCACACGTTACCCAATCTGGGCCAGATTTGTATCAAAACCGTTTTCAGTATTAAATTTGGAGTCCATTTTGTTCAGTGTATCATACTATAATGTGTTTTTTATTGCAAATTAAAAATGTGTCTATTAAAAGCAATGATAACAACACTTCGTTTTCATGCTATTTATTAACTCATTCACTCCCAGCCATTTTCACTGGAGCAAGCCCCTTTGCTCCCGGCCGTTTTACTGGATTTTGATTGATTTTGCAAGGCCCCACAGAAAATTCTGTTCTATTGCTAGATAACCATGGAACCCACGAAAAGAAGCAGGAAAAAAAAGTAAGTTCATATCTTTTTACGTTCTTTAGAAATCAGCATTAGAGAATAGCTTAGTTTGAGCAATTTTCCAATTTCTGATGAAAAAAGAAATTGGGCTTTTTGTGAAAGCATACATTTCAAACATAATTTTGACTTTAACAAAGCTATTTTTTGCTTCAGTTACATCCCAAACATCTGAATTATGTTTTCCTTTTACAAAATAACATAACAAGACAAATAGAGCTTTTGATAGCAAAGTAACAATTTATTTACACATAATTGAGATGACACTGTTGTGGCCGCGACAGCTGGGTAAATTTTTCCATCATCGCTGCCTGTCTCATAAAGATGGATTTTTTTGAGTCGCTGCGTGGTCTGCTAGGCGAGCAGCACGGACTCACGACATCGTCCGCTGCACTGGTGGTCCCGGCCGTTCTGCTCAGTTGTGTAGTGCCTGGCATCCCGGGCGTCCTCTCGGTTGTTCTGCTCAGTCGCCCGCCGCCTGGCATCCTTCCTCCGGCGCCCCGGCTGTGTGCCCCGGCCGTTTGTTGACGTTGAATCGGGTTGCGGGTCTTACCAAATGTGCTACAGCCCTACAGTGGCCAGTTTTATTGCTTTAAAATGGATTTTCAGCTTTGTGCTTTGGAGCTCAGTAAATCAGAACCCAGAGATGTCGCTGAAAAAAAACGTGTTAGACGTATAAATACATCTTTGGGACACTGAAACATTTAAAAATAGAACGTATTTATACGTTTTTGGGAGCAATTGAGTTAATGGAAACATATTCTTTCAACATACAACAACATGATGATGATGAAACTTTTTTATTTCGAGCATGCACACACAAAAGAAACAAAAAACATACAATATAATTCAACAAAAATAATTGTACTCGAAAGGGAGTGGGAAGAAGAAAAAAACTTATTTTGTCCCACCCCTGATCTCATTGTCCAGCATCCTTACTCGTGGGATACTCATGTCCACACAATGAAAAGAAGAAAAAAGGAAAAACAGACAAAAACAACTAAACCAACAGACAACCAACTAATCTTGCCTCATTCCCAAAAATTTCAATATTTACACCAACTGACATAAACAGCAACACACATTGTCAGCAAATGTCATTATATTGTGACCAGACCATATTTTTATACAGCGATTTAAATTTTTGGATATTCTGACACTGCTTGAAATGATTGTCTAAATTGTTCCAGAGTTTTACTCCACATACAGACACACGAAAACGTTTGCAAGTGGTTCGAAATCTTGGCAACATAAAATCTCCAGAGCCTCGCAGACTATGGATATTCTCACGAACCTTAAATAGGTTATGTAAATTTTGGGGCAGTAATTCATTTTTTGCTTTAAATAGCATTATAGCTGTATGATAGTTTACAAGAGCTTTGATTTTTAATAGTTTTGAGAGAGCAAATAAACGGTGGGTGTGATCGAGAAATCCAACCTTATGTATGATTCGTACCGCACGTTTCTGCAATGTGACTAATGAATTGATGGTAGATTTGTAAGTGTTTCCCCACACTTCAATACAATATGTGAAATATGGGAGCACTAGAGAACAGTACAAAGTGCGGAGTGCACTGTCATCAAGGTATGATTTCACTTTGTTTATTAGTGACAGGCTTTTGGAGATCTTGGTTTTGATGTGTCTGATGTGGGGTTTCCATGATAATTTACTATCTACAATAACTCCTAGAAATTTGAATTCATTTACATTCCCGATTGGGACCCCATCAATCTTTATTTGTAGTTCTGCGTTATATTTTAGGTTACTAAATATCATTACCTTTGTCTTATTTAAGTTAAGTGATAATTTATTTATATCCATCCACCTCTTTAATTTACTTAATTCCTCATTAACGGTAGTTACCAATTCATTTTGGTTTTCACTACTATAGAATATGTTTGTGTCATCTGCAAAAAGTATAAATTTCAATAACTGAGATACAGTATATATATCGTTGATATAAATGTTAAATAATTTTGGTCCCAAAACAGACCCCTGAGGGACCCCATGAGAGATACTGAGATGTTCTGATGACCATTTCCCCATTTTCACATATTGTACCCTTCCTGTTAAATAACTTCTCAACCACTCCCCAGCAACCCCCGATACCATACAGATGTAGTTTCTTGAGTAAAATTGTGTGATCAATTGTGTCAAAAGCTTTCTTTAGATCAATAAAAATTCCAACTGCATGTTTTTTTTCATCCAATGCATTTGTGATTTCTTCTACTGCATCTGTAATTGCCATTGAGGTGGTTGTTTTTGTTCTAAACCCATACTGGCCCTGGTTAATTATGTTGTGTTTATCAAGAAAATTATTAAATCGGCAGGTAAATAGTTTTTCCAAGATTTTAGAAAATTGCGGTAATAGTGATATTGGTCTATAATTTGTGTAACTGTGTTTACTGTCATTTTTGTGTATTGGAATTACTTTAGCAATTTTCATTTTGTTTGGAAATTGACCCGATTGAAATGATAAATTACAAATATAAGTGAGGGGCGTTGCTATACTATGTATAACTTTTTTAACAATAAACATGTCAATATCGTGACAGTCAGTGGACAGCTTGCTCTTGCACTTCAATGCAGTATTTATCACCTCCTGCTCACTGGTTGCATAGAGAAAGATTGAATTCTGATTCCGTTTAATTCTTTTATAATAGTGGTCGGGGTCCTGGTCCGGAATACCTGCAGCCAATTCTGAACCGATTTTTACAAAGAAACTATTAAAGCTGTTAACAACTTTTTTCATATCATAATTTATACCATTCTTTTCAATGAAGTGGTCAGGATATGTTGCCTTGCTAGATCCTTGTTTGATTAATTTGTTCAATATGTTCCATGTGCCTTTTATATTATTTTTATTTTCATATAATTGCTTGTTGTAGTATAGCTTTTTACTAGTTCTTATTATAGCTGTTAATTTGTTCTTGTAAATCTTATATTTCAGTTCAGCTTCTTTGGTTTTTAACTTGATAAACAACTTGTATAAATAATTTTTCTATTTGCAGGCGTTGATTATTCCTTTTGTCAACCAAGGGCATTTGAATTCCCTTTTCTTTGTACTGCTTCCTTCAACAGGACATTGCGTATTATAAAGAGAAATAAATTTCTCTAGGAACTTATCATATGCACTGTCCACATTTGATTCCCTAAATACAGTAGTACAATCCTGGACCATCAAACTGTTATTGAATGCGTTAATATTTTCTTCGGTTCTTTTCCGTTGATATACCACTTCACTATCCTTACTTTTCCAGATATCACAATCAAATAAGGTAAAAACCGGTAAATGATCTGTAATATCACATATGAGCAAGCCACTGACTATCTGGTTTCCCAAGTTGTTAGTAAAGATATTGTCGATAATTGTAGAACTGTGTGATGTAATCCTACTTGGTTTAGTTACTGTTGGGTAAAGAGACATACTATACATTCATTCATTCATTGTATCCAAAAAATCGTCTATTGCTGCCAGTTTGCTTGGATTTAATAAATCAATATTAAAATCTCCACAGATGAATAATGTTTTTTGCTTAATAGTGGAAAACAATTGGCCCATCCATTCAGTGAAGGATTCAATACATGAACCTGGTGATCGATAGATACAGCTGACAATTATATTTTTCTTTTTTTCATTGTAGATCTCTACTGTCAAACATTCCATGCACCCATCCAGTGTTCTTGACATATCTGTTAATACCATACATTTAATTGATTTATGTTAAGTATATATAGGGCAACTCCACCACCAGTTTTCTTTTCTCTATTTATGTATTTTAATTCATAATCATCCATAAGAAAATCAATACCTTTATCAATATTAAACCACGTTTCTGTGATAGCAATTATGCTGAAGGGGTGTGTAAATTGTTGCAGATAGTCTTTGATAGAGCTGAAATTTTTGTACATGCTTCTGCTGTTGAAATGTATAATTGACAGTTTGCCCATTGAGTTGATATGATTTTCATACAGATGCCGTGTAAAAGAATTACAATTGGTAACAGTAGAAGGAAAAAAATGATTGTCAGGATCAATATCTATATTAGGGTCTGTTTTGTTGGACTCGTTGGATTCAAAGGCCTCAAGTTCTATTTGTTTGTGCTGAAGGGTTCGCAGTAGTGTATCAATATCGCTCTTATTCCTGAGTACAGTTCGTGTGTTTGATGTATCGTTCATAGTCAATGTATGCAGAGATGGTACCTGGTCTTGATAGGTATCAGTACTTTTCAAGCTCTTCAATATCTCGCACCATCAGCACTTTTGCTTCCTCAGGCGTTCCGTTCAATTTAATGTATATTTTACAATTGACTACCCACGTGTGTTGAATTTTGCGTTGCTTTTTAAGATATCTTGCCTTTTTGGCGATATCAGCATTCTTCCGTGTTAAGTGATCGTTCATATATACGTCGGTACCTTTTAACTTGCGACCTTGTTTCAGCAGCATTGTCTTGTTTTTTTGACTGATAAATCTCATGATGATGGCTGGCGGTCTGTCAGTCCTCATCGGCAACGAGTGGCACGCCTCGATGTGCTCCAAATCCAACGTTATTCCCTTGCTCCGAAGGTAAGATGCCACTTGTTGCTCCACCGAGTTTTCCTCCTGCTGGCTGGGTTCCACGTCGTCCGTGGCCACCGCACGCGCGTAAGTGCGCGGTCGGATCTTGATGCCGGTGATAACCACGTCAGTTTTACAACGGGCACTTTGCTCCAGCTCGTCCACTCGCCTCTCCAGCTGAGTGATGCGCCGATCTTTTTCCGCATTTTGGATGCGAAGTTGTTTGACCTCTTCCAGCAGCCCCAGAAGTTGTCTTTGCTGTACTCCGATCGCAGTCACCTCTTCAATCAAGGAAGTAAGAGAATGTTTTATGTCCTCAAACTCCTCTGGTGTCGGACCTTTTTTCGGCGGCATTGCGTTGTAAACGGTGTGGTCAAGGTGTCGCTTGTTGCGTGCGGCTAGGCGAGAATAGCCAGCCAGCAAGCTAGCAATGCTAGTTGGCTGGAAACGATCCCAGTTCTTTCCTCCTCTTGCCTTTGTTTGAGATTGTTTTCCAACGGGCAGCGTTCTAAACAATTTTCAGGCTCTTTAAACAAGCATGAAGCTCGTTCTTAGCGAAGCCATTCGCCCTCTGGGTATCCCACGCAGCCATTCGCGTGACCCGAATGGCTGCGTGGAGAATATAGAACTGTTTTTTCAAATATTATAATTGAAACAAGCAACTCAACATTATAACTCATTTTTAGACAGTAAACAACATATTCTATTTGTTAAGGTTCTGGGGTAATGGTGAAACTAATTCATTGACGAGGGAGTAGATAGTATCCGAAGAATCCAGTAGGCAGTTTGGTGATGGAACAGGTGAACGGACAGGCAGGCATTTTGCCAGGCAAGCAATACAGGATCTAGAGGGGAAAAACACAAAAATGAGCTCAGTATCAAGACTAAAAGATTGTTTGTGAGCTGAAAGTCACATACCTGTAGGTGAATTGTTGATTTGGCAATGATGTGAGGCCAATGACCGGTTTAAGTAAGCTGCTGACGATGATCAGCGGCACCTGGTCCCAGGCTCACCCATCTGTGCAATCAAGAGACGATAATTGAGGCAAAACTGTCATATTGCTGATCCTGGTCGCATCTGACACACTAACATTAAGCGGGTGTGGTTGCTATGCGGATCTGGCGAGCTGAGGCCGGATCCGGCATGCAGTCGCCTGCTATTGGGGTTGTCATTGTCTCGTCATTGTCATGAAAAAATTGTTTGTGTACAAAATGTTTTCGTTATCGTTATTGTTAACGAAAACAACACTGTATTAGATTTTTACTTTACTTTTGCCAGCACACTGCCTCTACCAGTTTCACCATGAGACAACACAACAATAATCACATGACTCTGTAATATCAGACGTAACAATAGAGTCACATGACCTCACAGAGGCTTGCAGTCGGAAGTCCTATGACAATGCCAGCATGCTTAATCACGTAGTGTCTTTAAAGCACCATAAAATATATATACAGTATATATATCTTACAAAGAGCGCTGCATTACTACATCAACATTACTCAAAAGCGCAGATTTCAACCCTTTTACAGTTTTTATTTGGCACCAACACGGTCAAAGCAAAAGCATGTGTCATTGTTTAAAGATAACATCCGGTTTGCTTCCCTGTTGTAGAAGTGCTACCTCCAACGTGGCCAAACACATCATTAGTGTTAAGAAGACCCCTAGAAAGCATTTTGGCACGTAGAATGCAGTTGCAGTGCAAAATAATGATAGTATCGAGTTTTATAAGGCGTGTCTTACGTTCAATGACGTCACACATCACCAGAGAAATGCATTTTTTTTTTTTACCAAAATCGTCCATATATATGCACAACGTCGACTAATGTGCAAAACATCTACTTTACACATGATCTATTTATTATCACATCGGATCACGAGAACCGATGGCGTTTTTTGCGATAGGGCTACCGCACAGACAAGCAGATATGATCTTGATGTCACTCTTTTTCAACGGTAAATATCAGGCAACAATGATGTCTTCAGTTCCATAAAATGGCCAGAATAGTAAAATGATATCGCATTCAATAGTTTCTGATATAATTTTGCTCTAACATGTGTTTTGATAGTTTGAAAGCAAGAATATTGAGCCATTTTTGTATAGCTCCAGAATAGAATCCAAGATGGCTGCCATCGATCCGAAATACCTAACACTATGTGTGTTTGCCTTGTTTAAATTGACAGCAGTATTTTCTGTTGTCTGCAGCTTGAAGTGAGTTTGCTACCTGCTACAATGCTGCATATTTATGGATTTCTCAACATACACTGGATTTAATTGATAAAGCAGGTTGTGGATAATCATGACATCACAGATGATTTAAAGATTCTGGGGATCAACTATCACACTGTATGTATGGGAGGGGGCTGGAGCGCCTTGGCCAGCCATCTGCTTTGTGTGACATTGTTGGCGAAGTAGTATTTCCTTAAAGCAGTACTTCTCAAATAGTGGGGCGCCCCCCCCCCCCCCCCCCAGAGGGGCGCAGAGCGATGCTGGGGGTGACGCATGTGACCTTGGGGAAAATACTTTTTTGCCGTACTAGAAGAAAGTGTAATTGCACATCCACTCAGTGGGCGGCAGTGCCGCTCTCATTTTCAGCGTGTGTACAGTACTTTTGAACCAAACAAGAGCACACAGCAAAGAGCACTGAAGATATGAAAAGCTAAGACAATGAAATATGACAAAGCATATGTAGCATTTAGCTTTTGGCTTTGTCTTTTAGTACAGTGGAAGACGAGGAAACACCAGTCCGTCTACTTTGTCTAAAAATGTTCGCAGCGGACAGCAGGAATTATTTTTTTCAGCGAGTTCCAAATATTGCCAGCAATCCTCCCGCTTTGTCAGTGTTACATTAGTAAGCCAGCAGGCACGGTTAGCATCATATAGGGTGGCATATCAAGTTGCTTAGTGCAAACTAACCCCACACCATAGCAAAGGAGCTGATACTGCCTGCAGCAAAAATAAAAACTGTCCCTCTGCCCACTGCCATGTCGTTTTTGTTCTATTAATTTTTGTTTTTTCGGTCTAATTGTTTGACATATTGTCTTCATGCTTGATGTTGTTAATCAATTTGAATTTATTATTATTTATTGATTTAATTAAACGGTCAAAAAATGTATCGAGTGTATTTTTACAGAATGATGTGGGGTTTTTTTTCCCACACTTTATTGTAAGTTGATCTATATTACTTTTGTCTTTAATATTAAAAATAACACAATGTTATGCAGAGTTGTGCTTATAATAATAATAATTTTATATACAAATGATACTATAGTGTATTTACAGTGGTGGCAGAGAGTTGGGGGGGGGGCGCGGAACTTTTACGTCTTCCTGGGGGGGCTAACAGAAAATAATTGAGAAGCACTGCCTTAAAGTGTTTTCCTTTATTTTTTGCAGCATGTGTTGCTGGGGGCCAGCCGTTCAGACAAGAGTACAAGTCAGTCCAGCCGTTCACTCGGTGCCCGGTGCAGAAACTCTATCGCCTCCTGCTCTGACGAGCAGCCGCACATCGGCAACTATCGTTTACTCAAGACTATCGGCAAGGGAAATTTTGCCAAGGTCAAGCTGGCACGCCACATCCTGACAGGCAGAGAGGTAAGACAACAAGAGTCGATCGAGGAATAATTGGTGTAAGCGAAAGAAAATATTTGCATGATTAAGAATGGCAAAAAAGCCCAATTTTTCTTGTATAAAGTTGCCCACGACCCATTCAAATATTGTCACCTTGCTAAAATAATTGTAGGTAATGTAATGTTTTTTCACAAAAAGAGGTGTGGGTGGGGCTTTCCCTTGAACATCTAATGCAATTCTACCCTTCAAGTGCAATGATAATTAAATATAAATTCAGCATTTGTTTTTTTTTTTTTTTTTTTTTTTTTTTTTTTTTTTTTTTTTTATGGGGGGGTTTTGGAAACAATGTGAAAATAAAATAAAATGCCATTATATTAAGAATGCGGAAATATAATTTGTGTTGATTTATTGCATGTACATTCAACAACTAGTACCTGTATTTAAATCCTAAATAAATGGGGTGGTTAAATGACTAGGCTAGGGCTGCAACTATTTATTTACCTATAACTTATTTTTTACAATCAATCGGAGGATTAATTGATTAATCAGATAAATGTCAATTGTCTTTAATTTCGTGCACAATTTAACTTGAAGTTGTTTTAAGCATGTTGTAAGGCAAGGCAAGGCAAGGCAAATTTATTTATATAGCACAATTCAACACAAGGCAATTCAAAGTGCTTTACATCACATGAAGATCATAAAAATCACATTTAAATCAACACAACGTAGAAACGAAGACAAAAGATCGCATTTAATCACAGAATAAAAATAAATAAATAAAATAAAAATAAAACAAAAACTACTACTAATAATAATAATTGAAATCAGCAATGGAGATAAAAACAAGAAGAATAGAAAGCAGGTAGATTGAAATATATAGACAGTTATAGATATGCAGTGCTAAACAAAAGCGTTTTTAGCCCTGATTTAAAAGAGCTAACAGTTTGAGCATACTTCAGACGTTCGGGTAACTTGTTCCAGAGGTGAGGAGCATAATAACTAAATGCTGACTCACCCTGCTTGGTTCTTGTTCTTGGAACATGCAGAAGACCGGTTCCAGACGACCTTAGGGGTCTAGATGTCTCATAGGACTCTAACAAGTCAAGCATGTATTTTGGTCCAAGGCCGTTAAGTGTTTTGTAGACGAGCAGTAGTATTTTATAGTCTATCCTTTGACTTACTGGAAGCCAGTATAGCGATTTCAAAACTGGTGTAATGTGGTCCACTTCCTTGTATTTGTGAGGACTCTGGCTGCAGCATTCTGTACCAGCTGCAACTTCCTGACTGATTTTTTATCAAGACCTGTAAATATACCGTTGCAATAGTCCAATCTGCTGAAAATGAATGCATGCATAAGTTTTTCCATGTCTTGTTGAGTCAGAAGCCCCTTAATTCTGGTTATATTTTTTTAGGTGGTAATAAGCGGATTTAGTGATGGACTTTAAATGGCTATCAAATTTTAGGTCTGAGTCAATAATTACGCGAAGGTTTCTGACTTGATTTGTAGCTGTAAGTGACATTGTGCTAAGTTGGCTGCTTATCTTTGACCTTTCCTTTTTTGGCCCAAAAATGATCACCTCTGTCTTCTGCACATTTAACTGGAGAAAATTCTGGCACATCCATTCATTGATTTGATGAATGCATTTGCTCAGGGTGACTAAGGGACTATAATCATGTGGGGACACAGAAATGTACAGTTGTGTGTCATCTGCATAGGCGTGATAGGAGATGTCATACTGTTCCATTATCTGATCTAACGGAAGCATATAGATGTTAAATAAGAGTGGTCCAAGAATTGACCCTTGAGGGACTCCACACGTGAATTTGGTTCGTTCTGACTGATGGTTTCCGATTGACACAAAGAAATCCCTATCATGTAGATAGGATGTGAACCACTGAAGAATAGTGTCAGTAAGCCCTACCCACTGTTCCAATCTGCTGAGTAGTATGTTGTGATCAACCGTGTCAAATGCGGCGCTGAGATCCAATAGTAGCAGAACAGATGATTTGCCTGCATCGGTATTCCGACGAATATCATTTAGGACTTTGATAAGCACAGTCTCGGTGCTGTGTTGTGGTCGAAATCCAGACTGAAATGAGTTAAAAAGATTGTTTTGCATCATATAATTCTGGATCTGTTCGAACACAACCCTTTCGATAATTTTAAGTAACAATGAATACAAAGTGGATGAGTATTTCCTTCAAAAATAATATTTTATTACAACTTCCTGACTTAACTGTAGTCTACAACTGTATGTTTTAAAGGGGAAGTTTAGAATTTTTGACATTATGCTTAACCTTCGAGTTAGCAGTGGTTTAATTAGTGGCTGGGGTTGATTTCAACAAATTCCATGTAGTTTTTCAGTTATTTTTTAGTCTCACGGCTCTGGAGTGGCTAAGCTAGCGCAAGTCAATTGTCCTATCTTAACATGCCAATAAAAAACAACATATACATGCATGAGAATCACCGGTAACCCATGCAATCAATATTGTTGGCTATGTTTTCTGGATAAAGTTATTAAAGCTTACCATTGCTTGTCTAAAATTGTAGTATGAACAGCGAAATTCGTAATCCAGCAGCTCTGCAGGGAACAGGCTGCAGAGCGGAGTGATATTTTTTCCACCTGTGTTTTTATGTCATAGCCAGCAGCAAGTAACCACAGTTTGTATTGTTCCTCGTTCTTCATCGGGATTTTGTGGAAACTTTCATTTACCCATTTCTTCTGTTTGTTTGCACAGCTTTTAAATGCACATTTCACCATGTTTGCCGTTCAACAGTCAAGACTCAGGCGCTACACTAGGAGAGATAATTTTCTCCAGGGTATTTTGCTAACTATTTATATACCTGTCACCACTTCGTTTAAGGTGCATTTAAGGCCCCCCCGCTTTTGCAAGGTACGCCTGCATTTGCGCAAACTACGCATGCGTAAAAAAGAGAAGCCTCATGTGTTATGTCATCGCCTGCGCGGTTTACCTCTGAACCGGAAGCTCATTACTCGCCAGCAGCAGATTTAAAAATTATTACACCCTCTAGACCACAGGTGTCAAACCGATTCCAGAAAGGGCCAAGTGGGTGCAGGTTTGCTTTCCAACCAATGAAGAGGACACCTTTTCACCAATCTGATCTTTTACATGCGTAATCAGTTAAACTTTGTCAGGTGCTGCTTGATTCAGTAGGAGGTTCATTGGTTAAACTCTCTGCACGGTATCGGTTGGAACAAAATCCAGCACCCACTTGGCCCTTTCTGGAATCGGTTTGACACCTGTGCTCTAGACTGTCATTATTTTGTGATCACTGTTTTTTTCCTGAACGAAATTAAACTCATCACGCAGGAGAGCGAGTGAATGAAGAGCATGCTCGGCCTTTACGAGCAGTCGCTGTGTTGTGATTGAAATACATCTGTAGAAAACAACAAATGCCTGACATCGTTACTTGGGACGTTATAATCGATGCTCAATTGCGCTTTCACCACTTAATATAACAAATAGAAGCATATGGTGTGGCACTGCGTATATTTCCTGGAAGCCGCAACCAGGAGTGCTTGTGCATAACAGTGGCGATCCTGGAAGTGGCGACAGTTTTGACAGGCAGAAATGTCATGGAAAAAAACTGATCGCGCGCCTCTTTGACTGGGGGTACCACGCAGGTCACTTTTCGGGGTTTAATTTACGGATTTTTATATACCCAGGTTCAGTCAGCATTGAGTTGGGGAAATCCCCACAGCTGGCTGATTGGAGACATTGGAACCCTAGTCGAACTGGGAGGCACAAGTCGCAAAGTGAAAAAAAAAGTACCCCGACGTCACGAGTTGCTTCAATCTGACGTCACTCTACAAAATGGCGCTGCCTGACGAAAAGCAGATTGTCAATAGTAAAGTTAAAGAAGGCAGTTTACAGTATGTGCCATTTACCTTAGCTGTTGTTTTCCTCCACTATTTGATCGCTTACGAGAAGGCAGGTTTGCTGGAGGTCAAAATGGCCAAAATAAATAACAACTTGTCACAGTCAGCCATGTTGCTGTTTACATTCGCTCGGAACGCTTTGAGGTCGCAACTGGTACCAACCGAGTGGGATAAATTCGACTTCCCACCTTCCTCGTATGCAGCATGAGCACAAGTGGCCGAAGCACTCCTCTCTATAGTGGTCGCATTACGCATCTAAGAAAAATAGTCCTGGAGAATAAAATGGATTAAGGCAGTTTGGTGTGACATTGTTTTGGCCACATGGCTATTTGGAACAATGATTGGCATTTTAAGTTTATTTGACTTGTTAGATTAGTTAATATCGTTTTTTTATTGACATGCTAAGATGGAACCAGTGACTCACTCTAGCTTAGCCACTCCAGAGCCCTGAAACTAACAAATAATTGACAAACTGCACAGAATTTGTTGAAACCAACTCCAACGACTAATATAACCCTCGCTAACTCAAAGAATAAGCCTATTGTCAAAAATTCTGAATTTACGCTTGTTTTAAGTACCGTATTTTCCGCACTATAAGGCGCACCTAAAAGCCTTCAATTTTCTCAAAAGCTGACAGTGTGCCTTATCATCCAGTGCGCCTTATATTTGAAACAGTATTGTGCCGCAACAGCAACTCGGAGCGCAGCTCCATCTAATTGATGCATAAAGTAGCCCCAACCTCTACTGTAGCGTCTATTCAATGCGCCTTATGTAAAAAGTTTTAAAATAGGCCATTTATTGAAGGTGCGCCTGATACAGCGGTGCACTTCATAGCTTTCATAGTGGAAAATACGGTACATAAAACTTTAAAAAGTTTTTAATAACGGTTCTGAGTATAAAACATAAAACTAATTTCTCAGTACACAAATCTGACAAAAATCCTGTTCATTCAAATAAAAAAAATTATTGTGGGCAAAGCGCTGATAAATTGTGTCAATTACTCATTTATTTTCTTAAACTAAACAACAAATCGAATGAGGAGGAGACACACCATCCATCGTGAATCAAATTTCTTTATCCAACAGTTGTTCATAAATACAATCCAAATCCAATGTCAAATCACACTATCTTGTATGACAATTTACAATTTGAATGGGAGTTTGTGTTCAAAGGAGACGCTAAACTGTTATTCAAATGGGTTATTGTGTTTGGCTTCTTTATAAAAAGAAATGAGACAACCTTACTATCTAACAATAACTCAAGTGCTAATATGAGTCTCCAAAACACAGTACAACTTACACATAAAACACTGATTATCATTATCGCTAACTAGCTTAATGCTCCGTGCTAAGTTGTAACATCTCATCAACAAAGATTACAAGCGATACAGTTGGCTTCATTTACTCACCTCTGACAGAGGCACACTGGATCTAACAACACCAAATACAATCTGACTCGACACTTAGTATTGTTATTCATTCAGCAACCCAACCTTAGTGTAGCAGTGAACTCTCTCTTTCATGCGCTAATTACTGCCTCGCGCGCATCCTCACATTACACAAACAAGGATTCAAACGGAACTGCTCATAGCTGCTGGCAAAAATCGATTATCAAATTCATTGTTAACTCATTTATTAATCGTAGTGATGCACGATAATACATTTTTCAACCGATACCAATAACCGATAATTTCCTCCTCGTTCCAACTGATAGCCGATAATTTCAAGCCGATAATTGTATTAAAAGATTTATGTAAAATTTTAAAGTATACACAAGAGAAAATATTACTGTGCAAAAATACAATTTATTGCTCCTTTTTTCAACATCAAATGTGAACAAGTAGTAAATTCCAACATCTAAATAAAGACAGATTGTCTGACATTGTGTAATGGTAAACTTTTGGCAACAATTACTTACAGAGTAAATACCTAAGTTGCACAAAAGTGCGTTTAAAAGTAAGCCATTCCTAACATATAACAATACTACACTGCAAAAACACACCTCCTTAAAACTAGTTAAATTCCCTTGTTTTCAGTGTAAATCTGGAAATAAGTGAAATTATCTGCCAGCACTTCAGGTATATTTCACTCAGATTTCTTGAAGAAAAATAGCTAGCTGAAAATAATCTTAACAGCCTAATTTTAAGCAATAAATTATTAGGTGAAAAATGACCTTTTTTTTTTTTTTTTTTTTTTTTAGATGTATGGGCTTAATAAGAACAAATGGCAATATTTACTTCAAGTAAGTGGAAAAATCTGAAGCATTCATCTGTTAATTAGTCTTTAACACTCAAAACAAGATGGGGAAAATTATTTGACTAGATTTAAGAAGAATGATCTGATTAAGACGTCATTTACAGCGTACCGAATGCATTACTGACTGGCTGACTTCTTGCGAGTGGTTTGGTGCATGTTACAATTATCATCTAACCACTGTGCCGAAGCATGCTTACTTGATATCACTTGTCCAAATGTCCGTGGTGAAACTCATGTAATCGGCATGTTTTTCACGAAGAATGGTGGTCGTATAAACTGCATTATTTTTTTATCCGGGGCTTGGGCTCTCCGGTCACTTCGGTAAAAAAAAAAAAAAAACGTCTCTCATCCGGCATCACCTCCCTCCTGTGCCCTTCAGTCCGTACCGGCATAACCCAGCACCGGTGTTATATCTGTCCGCCCTGGCCGTCTCGCCGCGGCGTATTCGGGGAATGGCTCTGCTCCGGACAGAGGTGCGCGCCTCGCGTCCCGCACGCCATGGGGGAACGCTCAAGAAACCGGGGTGTTCGCCAGAGGTCCCGCCGCCAGGCAATCGGGCTCGGCCCGCCTGCCCGCCCCGCCAGGCCAGAGCGGCGGGCTCCGTCGGAAGACAGCTACTTGTTGACTATCGGTCTCCTTGCCGGTGTTTAACCTTAGATGGAGTTTACCACCAGCTTCTGGCTGCATTCCTAAACAACCCGACTCCAGGAAGGCCGCAGCGTCTCTCTATCGTCACAAGCCCCGTAGTTTAGCTTATTTTATGTGTGTGTAGCTGTAGCATTCGCGCTAGCAGCAGCCTCGTATTAGTTCCAAAAATCTTTGTGATGCAGTTTTAAATGGCTGTTGGGGTAGTGGTGTTGAATGAGGACTCTTTCTTTCCGCCTCGAGGAACTTCTGCAGTGCATGTTTTGCAGATGGTGAGAGCGACGTTTGTTTACCACACGAAAAACAACCCACGTTAATGAGATCCGCTATAATATTGCCTCAACCCTGTGTGTAACTCCGCCTCCTCTATGATGCCATACTCCTCAACCCCTCCCCCCTCAGAGGCTTCAGAGAAAGGAGGGGTTGAGGAGGCGGCAGTGGAGAAGTGGACAAAACTGCTTCGTTTGCGCACATTTGGAGGCTAAATCAATTCTATAATTATCGGATTGCATTATTGGTTGAATTTTTTTTTTTTAATCTGGATTATCTGTGTGACATCATAATTGCCATAATCGGCCGATAATTATCAGTAACCGATTTTATCATGCATCTTTAATTAATCCATTCAAGAGATAAGTTGTTACAGCCTTAGACCTAGTTGTACCTACAAGTACATTCGCGAAAATGTGATTCAATTATAAATGCAAGCAATTGGCTATTTATGGAAACTGTTGTGCACGTGAAAAGAGAATTTAGTGAGGTGCAGAAAAGTCACTGTGTGCAGCAGGCCTAACATTACGCTGCTGCCAGAAAAGGTGCAATTATTTCGTAAATAAACAATAAATATATTGTCAACCACACTTTACCAAATTATAATGGCACATAATGGTAAAGCGGAAAGTTCAGCCACCTCGTGTTACTTTTTATTTATTTCAGTTGTCTTCTAACTAAAGTTAATTTCCATCTCTTCTAGGTTGCAATAAAAATCATAGACAAAACTCAGTTGAATCCAACCAGCCTACAAAAGGTAAGTTACTGCACTGTCATACAGATACATTTTTCTACCATATTGTGTATTTAATAATACAGCACATAAAATATTAACTGATTAATATGTATGAAGTGTACTCATGTGATGCCAGCTGCATCAGCCACTGGACACATTAATAAATACAATCAATTAAGATGCATTCTACTGATGCTGTAAATGTGTTCTATACCTTCAGAAATGATGATTGTTAGAAAAAAGTATACATAAAAGCAGAGGTGGGTATAATGTCAGTCTTATGACAGTCCTATTACACCACTGTCAAATAAAGTGTTACCGGTTAATATCTTGGTGTAAATCAGTGTTGTTTTAAGGCAGCCCTTTTAATGTTCGTTTTCGTCTTTTGGACTATAATTCTTATAAGTCTTAACATATTTCAGTCATCTCAAAATGTGTCTCAAGACTAAATTCGCCTAGTTCGAGTCAACATTTACGGTTTTCATATGAAAAATTAAAACATTTCTCTCAATAAATACATAATGGCTTACAACTATTTCCAATGAACATTCTCAAACAAGCACATATTGTAGCGTCAACAAGGACAACTTGGTCATTATACAGGAAAACAGTACACTATTTTCATTTAATTATACCCTCCTGAACTCCACAAACTGTGTGTAAAAAAAAAAAAAAATTCAGAGAGTGTAAGAGGACGTTAGCATAGCATTCGGCTAATGCTAAGACGAACGCTATGCTAACGCTACGACTTAAAATCAGCACAGATTTTTAAAGTCTAAAGCAACACTGGATATTCTCTCTGGCCAAGAAAACAAATCTTGTCTGTGTGCAAGCCAGCATGGAGACTGGGAACGACAAACTCGTGTGGCGGGAAAGGGAGGAGGCAGCAGGCTAACTACACATAAATTGTCACACATTGTTAACATGTGACAGAAACTATTGCACATTTTCATATGGTTCTCGTCTCGTCAGATGAAAACGTTCAACGGCGTTGAACTCGTTATGTTTTAGTCTCCCAAAAGACGTTTTTACCTTGCTATCATTTCGTCATCGTTAGTGTTCATTGACGAAATATTTTCGTTATCGTCATTGTTGACAAAAACAACACGGGTGTAAATGTCCTGAAATCCAGTGAGGACAGCTGCGGTTTATATTCCGATATAAATATAGTGGGTGGCAGCTTATTGTCAGGTGCACCTGATAGTCCGAAAATTACAGTAACTAACTACGTATAGAACCAAATACATAGCGGGCTTTTGTTAGGCAAATTAGGCTAATTTAATCAAATAAATTTACATATTGATCAGACTAGATGGACGTTTGAACACCAATTGTTTTCTGTCAAGTGTTTTATTGTGAAAATGTGTGTTGTTTTGAACATAAGTGTACATATGTGTGTTACAGCTTTACAAACTGTCAAAAGTGAAGGCACTAAAATGCTTCAAAAAGCACAATTGCCTTGTTTGCTGTCTGTAAAGCTGAACAACTTCAGAGGAGGACAGAACATGTTATATTAATAAAGTAAAGTAAAAAAATAAGATACTGTGACGTAAAATAAGGTACTCTTTATACGACAAAAAAAACACACACACAAAAAAAAAACGACTGTAGACGAAATGGTGGACAAAACGTCTGCGTCATAAAGTCGAAATCACGCAAGTAGTAGTCGGAAAATTACGGTAACTAACTATGGATGGAACCGAATACATAAACTCCACTTTCATAGGATTTACTTCCTGGTAGAGGTAATCATGCACACTTTTCTCAAAAGTGACAATTCAGTTCAGTTCTTTTGCTGTGGATTAAAAATATGGATTTGACATGAAATGGTGAATATGATTACATTTCATCTTTAATTACAGGTATCTAAATCATCCTATTTTAACCCTAACTTTAGCCCCTATTAAAAATCCCCACTCAGATGTAAGCGCACTAGCTTCATGGCTATTGCTAATATTGTTTTCAGGTTGTGTTTATTTTTTCAAGATCACGACACACCAGTGTAAACAACTACATTTCCCTTCACAGAGTTAAACCCTAAATGAATCACTTCCATTTGAGTTCACAATACGTTACCTATCCTCCTGCTAGCAACTGGATACAATGTCAGTGGAGGGGGGCCTGTAAGGGCATCTCATCAATCTTCATGGCTTTTTTTTTTTCTCACAAATTCAAGTAGTGTTGTTCTTGACAGCCCTTTTAATTTCCATCTTAGTCTGTGTCTCTTAGTCTTAGACTTTTGGACGATAATACTTAGTCATAGTCTTAGTCATATTTTAGTCATTTCAGAATGTGTATGTATTCGTCTAGTGTTTGTTGACAAAAACTCGCGACTAATTTCGTCTAGTTTTGGTCGACGTTTATAGTTTTCGTCTGTAAAATGAAAACATTTCACTCCAACAATAAATAAGTAAAAATGTCCAACTATTTCGAATGGGCATTGGCAGATTAATTTCGTCTAGTTTTACTCGAAGTTTATTCAAAATGTTTTCGTCTGTAAAATTTAAAAGTTTTGCTCCAAAAATAATTAGATGTTTCCAACTTTTCCAAAAAAACATTGACTGACGAGCACATATTGTAGCATCTATAAGGACAGAGGCAACTTCCTAAAAATACACAGTCAGCAAGAAAACATTTTCAATTAATTATACCCACCTGGACGCCATGAACTGCATGCAAAAAAAAAAGTTGCCTGCCTGTAAACGCGTTAGCATGAGGCTAGCATTAGCTGCTATGCTAATGCTACGAGTTACATTTAGTGTGCGATGATCACTCAGCACAGACCTTTAAAGGCTAAAGCAACATTGTATATTCTCTCTGGCTGAGATGAGAAAATATTACCGTGGATGCATGTTTGCAAGTGGAGGGGTAGAGCACGTCACCTGAGTGACACAACCAGACACTACGATGATGCAGGCTAACTACACATAAAAATGTCACACGTTGTGATGAAAATGATGGCACATTCTCATCTCGTCTCATCAGACGAAAGCTGGCATTTGTCTCGTTATGTTTGTGATTCCCAAGTGCTGTTTTTAGATCATTATTGTCTCGTCATCGTCATGAAAAAAAGTGTTCGTTGACGAAATATTTTGCTTCCTGTCATCGTTGACGAAAACAACACTTAATTCAAGCCACTCACCATGCCCTCAAAGTCCCAGTTCGATTATTTCCAGTTATGTCAGTTGTCCTTTACTCATATTCCCCCTCTTTTTGCAATATTGACTAATTTGGCACCCTACTTTTGCAAAATAAGGGTATGTTGACCAGTTCGCTTTGAAACATTTTCAAATCCGAGCAAAACCACTTTCATACGGGGATTTATATCTTGATGTGGGCCACTTTTTTTTTTTTTTTTAAGAATTCGGCTGCGGTCTGAACTCTCCATTGCTGATATCATCAATTTATATCGCTTTATATTGAGGACAGAATGGAGGGAGGTATTGGAGGAAGAGCAGAGTTTTAGGATAAATACTTAGACATTTGAGTCACAGGGCTCCATGCTATGCTGTTTGTCTAGCATGTCTCCACCTCTACTTTGTGACATATTTTTTGCACATGGGGGTCACTTCACTGCAAGGGCGAAGGTTTAGTCTCAACATTGGGAGGGACGATATAACAGCATAACCTGCATGTACACTTTTTGCTGGGGACGTTACATTTATAAGACTAAACAGACTGGGTGAACAGGGGATCAGAGCTACATCTCTTACGAATATAAACAGAATGAATTGATAGGATTATTGATCAATGCAATATAAATCTGTATTGACTAATACTAACCTTCACGTGTATTGGTTTAGGTGATACACCGTTCGATTCAAACCTTTGTTTTCACAAACTACTAAAGAAAATTTTTGAACTTCCAGAATGAATGGCTGGATTTCATTAGCAAATTTAAATTGCAACAGAACAATTGAACAGAACTTAAATTATATTAACATACACAATTAATACAAACTTGTTGATAATCTCTTAATAGGGCTCCAGCAATCGATTATTTAAGTAATTGATCATTCTATTGATCAGTTAGTTCGAATAAACGAGTAATCGGATTACAAATATTTAATGTCTTGCAGAATCGATTTTAGGAGGTGTAAAAAGAAAGAAACAAGTGTTTATGATTGCAATAGTATTTATTTTGGCTTGCTAAAATTGCAGTTTAAAAGGAGCATTAAATACATTTAAAACTAAATTAAAATACCTGAGCTTAGCCTCAAATGGTATGAATAGATAAATATATGAGAGTCTAAGTACTATAAAAGAACAACTACCGGTAGCTAACTTGCATACCAAAAGTCTGCTAGCTTAAATGCTACAAAACGCTAACTTTTTTTTTTTTTTTTTTACTCAAAGCTCTTAACAAAACGTTCAAAGACATATGCCCACAAAAAACTGCTAAATATACTTCTAAACTAAATAACAAATGCATAAGTGTATCCACCCAAATCAATAAAACGGAATGAAACTTTCAAAATAAATAATTACAAAGTCACTCCAAACGAATCATCGAATCAGCAAAATTTGATTCAAAGCTTTTTTCCGAATCGAATTACTTGAGGTAATCGATTAACCGTTGAAGCGCTATCTCTTAATAATGCAAAAAATAAGCATTTGTCTTAAGACCACTCAACATTGTCCGGTCAAATACATAAATTAAATATAACTGGAAACACTTCTTTGTCAGGGTATAACAAAAATAAATAAAAATTGAGCCTTCGTTCAGGCAAAACACTACTGCTTTTGTTCACAAGCACTGCCAAACTCAACAAAAAAAAACTTTTTACCTAATTAGGCTTAATGTGTGATTATCTGAAAAAAATGTCTGCATAGGCTGCAAATAAAACTATTTTTAAATAAATAATGTAGAAAGTAAATAAACACATTTTAAATAAATGCAAGTCATCATCCAATTAAATGTGCCAATTAAATTCTATCCTTACAACAAATAGGAAGACAACCTAAATTACCTGTATCATAGACTTCATAATGATATTGACGGGACACGGGTCACGGGGCACGGGGCCGATTAATAGGGGGCCTGTATTGTTGGCGTGGCCGTCAAAGCTGACCGAGTGGAATCACAGACAAAAAGCTTTTTTCATTGAAAATTCTTGTGAATAAATGCTTAAATCCCTGAATTCTTTATAGATATGGATGTAAAACAGTCTCGATTCTTGGTTAAAAGCAAAAAAAAAAAAAAAAAAAAAAACATGCTGTTAGCATTTATTTTACGACAATATGTCAAAGTACGATGCGAGTCTGTCAGTCAATGTGTCGGCCGCCAAATGTAAACAGAGCTTTTCCATTGAAAATTCTTGTGAATTAATGCTTAAATCCCTGAATTCTTTATAGATACGGATGTAAAATAGTCTCGATTATTGGTTAAAAGCACACAAAAAACGTGCAGTTAGCATTCATTTTACATTAAGTATGTCGACGTACGATGCTAGTCTGTCAGTCAATCTGGCGACTGCCATATGTAAACAGAGCTTTTCCGGTGAAAATTCTTGTGAATAAATGCCGAAATCCCTGAATTCTTCATAGATATGGACGTAAAACAGTCTCAATTCTTGGTTAAAAGCAAAAAAAAAAAAAAAAAAGTGCAGTTAGCATTTATTTTACGTAAATATGTCGAAGTACGACGCTATTCTGTTAGTCAATGTAGCAGCCGCCATACGTAAACAGAGCTTATCCGGTGAAAATTCTTCTGAATAAATGCTTAAATCCTCGAATGCTTTATAGATATGGACGTGAAACAATCTCGATTCTTGGTTAAAACAAACAAACAAAAAAAACGTGCCATTAGCATTTATTTTACGTAAATATGTCGAACATTTATGCTAGCTTGTTAGACAATGTGCGGGCAGCCTTACAACAAAGAGCTTTTTACGTTGACATTTTTAAAAAAAAAAAGAAAAATATAATAATTACCTTGAATCTTCGAAAAAAATCACTGCTGAGACAATCTTCCCTGTTTGTATGCGGTACAGCTTTGTACTTTTTCAACATAAATCCGGCGTTGGATTGCCGCATGTGTCGCTGCGACCGACGGCGAATAACTGAGGCGTATTGTGGGATGGCCCCCCACTTGAAGGTGTGGCATAGTGAAGGTCAAATCTGGCCCGTCAATATCATTATGAAGTCTATGCGTGTGTGACTGAACTGACTATATAATGCTTAAAAGGTTGCTTAAAAGTTGGTGGGGACAATTTGAGCATCCTGAAAAGTTGGTAGTGATATGTCCCTACCGTCCCTATGCAAACTTATGCCCTTGCTTTACTTAGTGCATTGCTGTGACATATTATTGCTATTATTGCTATACTATTTTGAAATGGTGGTCTGAACGGTCCAACGGTGACACAAGTTTTGTTATTTTAGCTCTTTACGAAAACATGTATTTAACCAGTTTTTAAAAATTATCAGCAGACATCTGATAAAAAGAGACACAACAAATCATCTTCAATTTAAAATCAATAAAGAGCCATCTAAAGTGTACATTTTGAACTGCAATGCATTTTGGGAACAGTAGCTGACCAGGTCTCCTCAGAACCCTGAGTGAGTGAGTGAATGAATAGAACACTGTATTTTCATTAGAATGCAACCGAATACTCAAACCAAATGAAAATGCTCCATATAGTTTATTGTGTATACATGCCAAAAGGTGAATTTAATGACTCAATACCATTTGCGTAAAGTTCTAATCTGCATATATGACCCTGCAGAGTAAAATGAGTCACATTGACCCATTTTTCTTTATCTAAACTGAGGTTTTGGTGTAATAACAAAAAGTATACAAGTGTGTATCTCAGCTTTCCAATGCCATATACATTATTTTGACATAACGTTTCATCACAGAGAAATTGTGACTTGAAGTCAAGGGGTCAGTGCATTTTAGATTTCTATAATTGAGAGAAGTCTTACTTGGGACATTTTTACAACAATCTTTCACTTAATATCGTTAGCGACCAGCATGTTCCCTACGCCGGACAACCACCAAATTTGGCATAAAAACACAGGATATATCGAGGAACAATTACTGTACATTTCAGCAATGAAAGAATTCTTTACTGTATTAGATCTAACTTTTCAAATTCATTTTGAAGCTGTGTCAACGATCCTCATCAACAACTTCTGGATTCATTTCTTTTCGAATCCCGAAAAGTGTCAGTTTTTGTGAAAACAGGAACACTTTGTGTTTAAAGGGAACCAAAATTATCGCATTAATGGGCGTTAATTAATTTTTTTAATTAATCACGTTAAAATATTTGACGCAATTAACGCAGATGTCCCTCTCAGACAGATTTAAATGACAGTACAGTGAAACGCTCACTTGTTGTGTTTTATGGAGTTTTGCCGCCCTCTGCTGGCGCTTGGGTGCGACTGATTTTATAGGCTTCAGCATCCATGAGCATTTGTAAGTAATTATTGACATCAACAATGGCGGGCTACTAGTTTATTTTTTGATTGAAAATTTTACAAATTTTATTAAAACGAAAACATTAAGAGGGGTTTTAATATAAAATTTCTATAACTTGTACTAACATTTTTCTTTTAAGAACTACAAGTCTTTCTATCCTTGGATCGCTTTAACAGAATGTGAATAATGTTGATGCCATCTTGTTGATTGATTGTTATAATAAAAAAATACAATCCTTATGTACCGTATGTTGAATGTATATATCCATCTTGTGTCTTATCTTTCCATATATATATATATATATATATATATATATATATATATATATATATATATATATATGTATACACTGGGGACAACAAGTATTTGATACACAGTCAATGGGAAAACCCATTGGCAGTGTATCAAAGACTTGTTCTCCCCACTGTATATATACATCGTTGGAAAGCCTAAAATCTCAGTGTTCTGGGGGAAGAAAATTTTTGAACAGGAGGGCATTTAAAAAAAATTAATAATAATTAAACCGCAAAACCCTATATGGAGGTGAGAGCACACGAGAGCACGCGAGAGGAGAATTACAGATGCCATGACTTTAACGAGATATTATCACGTACTTACCTTGTTTCGATCCAAAAACTCCATGTAGCATGTATAACTGAGTGTCAAGACACAGCTGTGAATGGCCACAGCTGGATTTTTGGGGTATTTAATGGGTGAACTATGGTAATATAACAAGGGTCGTGATGCAGAAATCGCAGACATCTAGGAGTGGTTGAGATTTTCATTTTCATATATTTACCCTTTTAAATGTTTTTTTCAATTTTTCTTTTTTTTGGATCGATTATTAATCATCTAACATATCAGAGAAAATGCGACAGTCACAAAAAAAAAAAAAAAAAAAAAAAATCAAGCGATAGTTATAGATAGGTAGATATCCGTGACTTTTTTACAGACACCATTTTTTTCATTGTTATGTACCGGATTGGCCCTGATTATAAGACGCCCCCCCTTTTTTTCAAGACTCAAGTTTGAAAAAAGACTTTTTGAACACCAAATTAATTGTTATACAGAAAATAATTACAGTACATCTGAAACATGATTATAACAATATATTTGAGAGAAAAAGCATGTTATTTTGCCCCATTCAAATCTTTATATCTGAACATTTAAATATATAAATTAAAGTGCAATCACATTCGTAAATGAATGACTTCTGGTTTTTGAAATGTAAATAAACCAATCTATTGTGATAAAACAAAAAAAAATGCAATAACTGCATTAACCATCAAAGTGAAGTCTAACTGTAACTGTAGTCTTGAAACAAATCTGAATAAGGAAAAACATTGCAATAAAATAATGCAACTGGTTAAACTTGAGAATAGCTGAGATGTGTCATGACAGAACATTGCTTCAATGATATCTGGCGCCATCTTGCGTCGTGAATGGGTATAATGTCTAGACCGCGAATATAAGACGACCCCCACTTTTTCAGTCTCATTTCAATGCAAAAAACACCGTCTTAGATTCGAGCCAATACGGTAAATTGTTCAAAAGTTTAAAATATGCGAGTGGATAATTTTTTTAAGTCTTTTTTTTTTTTTTTTTTTTTTTTAAAGAAATATTGGACATCAATTAATGATTCTAAGCTAAAAATGACATTTGGAATAATAAATATGATTAATTACCTTCGTTTTATGGCTGGGTTAAAACAAAAGCAGTTGCGCGACGTCAGTAAACGTGTTTCCAGGGTAAAACGGACAAATTAAAAATAGTTTGGGGACTTAATGCGCCATGAATCTTCTATGGCAGCATGTAGACATATTGTTCTATCAAACACAACAGTTCTTTTGGCTTAAAATACAGCCGTTTCTTTTAAAGAGGAGTGCAAGAGCAGAAACTGCTTTTTTAATCTTGTCTGTTTTCCGCCATATATATGTATACATATATATATATATATTAGGGATGTGAAAATTATCGAGTTAACGTGCGTTAATTAATTTTTTTAATTAATCACGTTAAAATATTTGACGCAATTAACCTAGATGCCCCGCTCAGACAGATTTAAATGACAGTACAGTGAAACGCTCACTTGTTGTGTTTTATGGAGTTTTGCCGCCCTCTGCTGGAGCTTGGGTGCGACTGATTTTAGGCTTCAGCACCCATGAGCATTGTGTAAGTAATTAATAATGTTAATGCCATCTTGTTGATTTATTGTTATAATAAACAAATACAGTCCTTATGTACCGTATGTTGAATGTATATATCCATCTTGTGTCTTATCTTTCCATTCCAACAATAATTTACAGAAAAATATGGCACATTTTATAGATGGTTTGAATTGCGATTAATTATGATTAATTAATTTTTAAGCTGTAATTAACTGATTAAAAATTTTAATCGTTTGACAACCCTAACACACACACACACACACACACACATATATATATATATGTATATATCTGGAGGAAGACAAACATATACACCCAAGGGTACCTGACCAGAAGGCCATCTGATCACATGTACAGATAGTCCATCATCCAGTCACATCAATCAGAAGCTCCCCTGCACTAAATCAATCAGGTACCAATAAAGAGCTCATGTTTGTGGTGAAGCTTGAAGAGATGGAGTCTTCATATAACCATCCAATCAACCCATATTTGCCCTTAATGCTGCTTATATGCACATATGGGCCAAAGTGTCTCACTCATTGAACCGGAAATCTGTCACTCTCCTACTTAGCCTGCTCAGCCCGCATGAGCTGCTTTGCTTGCGGCAAGAAGTGGAAAGACCACAAATAAATCATTGAAGAATGACATTTTTGGTGCGTGTGAGAAATATTATTACATTCTGTTATATCTGTTTATTGTAAACATCTTCGAGGGAAACGTAAAATAATTCTAATATTCCTCTAGAACGAATGTCATTTTGGAGTTGTCGTCATTAGTCTAGTAATGAATGATATTCATCCCAGTTTTTGTTTTTATAGTACAGGTAGTCCCCGAGTTATGACGTATTCGACTTTATGATGCCGGAGTCTCGTCCGCCATTTTGTCACCAGTCGTTTTTTTTTTTGTTTGGTTTTTTTTTAGTCGCATAAACAATCCCTTATTGTAGCTCACAGTATCTTATATTTTATTTTACTTTATTCATATGACGTAGTCTGTTCTCACTAAACGTGAAGTTGTTCAGTTTTACAAACATCAAACAAGGCAACTGTGTTTTTTTAAGCCTTTTACTTCCTTCAGTTTTAACAATTTGTAAAGCTGTAACACACATGTACACTTAGGTTCAAAACGACACACATTTTAACAATAAAACACTTGACACAAAAAAATTGGTGTTCAAACATCCATTTAGTCTGATCAATATGTAAATTTAGTAGAATAAATGATCCTTATTTGCCTAACGAAAGTCTTAAATGCTACAAATGCTCACGTATTTACACACACGCGTGCATGTTGATTGCATATGAGACTCTAGTAGCTTTCACAGATGTTCATTGGCCATAGGCACACCGTAGAATTAAAGTTCAGACATACAAAATAAGGAAACACTTCTATATTCAACAGTGTAAAATCTTAGCATTGCTACATTGAGGCTAATGGGAAAAAGACAATGTACTAACCACTTTAACCTGCTGTAAAACATTGGCAGTCTTCTCCAAAACGCAAAATTGCGGTTAAAAGGTGGCACTTCAAACAACATGAAAACTGGCTGGATTAAAGAATTTGCAAGCGATGCGAACGAAAGGGGGGGAAAAATCTATTACATGCATGACAAAGGCGAAGTGCACTTTGTTTTTGTTTCTTTTTACTAAGTGTAAAGCTTACGGTTAGTAGCTTAGCAAACGTACTTCCGGCGGACATTTCAAAATAAAAGCACCTCATGTGCAGATTTCTGGAGGCAATCGCATATACTTCAGATTCTACACTAAGAATAAATTTAAAATGACACCCATTATGAAAAATCTGATTGGCAATGATATAATGATGTAATAAATGATAATTTGGCTTCAAATTTGTTGCATACACACTTTGCAGGACAAGATGACAGCCATTTTGGATAAAATTAATACTTTTAACGGGCTCTAATTGGTAGACAACAAAATGACATTGGGTTTCTCACCTATTTCATATTCTGCACCTAACTAGTTTGAAATGACTCATTAGTCATTGTGTGTGTGTGTGTTTTTTTAAAAAATATTTTATAAATTTTAACATAGTTTGTGTTTTATTTAAGGATAACAATTTATTGCATTTGAATCGGTGATTTATTAGGATGTACTGTCACTATATTCGTGGTTGAATAGGTTGAAAAAAACAGGCAATGATATGACATATCAGCAATAATTATGAGACACTATATCACCTAGTAAAATTTTTTATCGTGACAGGCCTACACGTAAGTCCACAAACTGTAGCAGTCAACGTAATTACAAATGCATACACAAACATATTTTAGCTGAAACAACTTACAGCCTTATGTGGGCCACACCAGATTGCAGTTCCCCTTTATCCATGTCAGTCAGGAGTCTGCTCCTCAGTCATAAGGCAGCAGTCCAGCCAGACCCAACGCTGCCACCAGAGAACAGTGTATCCTCCATCATTAAACAAAATACAATACTTTTGGACTCTTTTGACAGTTATTTTGGGGTGGTTATAGGGTTAATTCTGACTTACGCGGAAATTTGGGTCACGTTGCCAGCGTAGTAACGAAACACGTTCATAACCCAGGGACTACCTGTACAATGTTGATGTATAGACTTCATAATGATATTGACGGGACACCATCCCACCAGATTTAGGTTGACAAAGTACGGAAGCTGTACCGCATACAAACAGGAAGGATTGTCTCAGGAGTGATTTGTTTGAGGATTCAAGGTAATTATTATATTTGTCGTACCATGCATGCATTTTGAAACAAAAAAATCAAAACAAAACAAAAAAAAAAATCAATGGGAGAAATTAACTGCTACGGCATTGGCGTCATAATTCGCAATATTTACGTAAAATAAATGCTGACTGCCCGTTTTTTTGTTTTTAACCAAGAATCGAGACTGTTTTACGTTCATATCTATAAAGAATTCGAGGATTTAAGCATTTATTCACAAGAATTTTCAAGGTAGATAAGGCGACGCCATGGTGGCTTAAAGACGAGCAGCACATTCGACACAAACTACCGTTCAAAAGTTTGGGGTCTCTTGGACCCCAAACCTTTGAACGGTAGTGTATTTATGTAAAATAAATGCTAACTGCCTGGTTCTTTGCTCTTTTAACAAAGATTTGCGACTGTTTTACGTCCAGATCTATAAAGAATTCAGGGATTTACGTATTTTTTCAGAAGAATTTTCAACGTAAAAAGCTCTTTGTGGTAATAAGGCGGCGCCACAGTGGCTGAAAGACTAGCAGCACGTTCGACATATTTATGTAAAATAAATGCCAACTGCCCGTTTTTTTTGTTTGCTTTTAACCATGAATCGAGACTGTTTTACGTCCATATCCATAACGAATTCAGGGATTTAAGCATTTATTCACAAGAGTTTTCAACGTAAAAAGCTCTTTGTCTGTGTTTCCACTCGGTCAGCTTTGACAGAGATAGGCCCCCTATTAATCGGCCCCGTGCCCCGTCGATATATTATGAAGTCTATGGTTCGTGATGACCTTAGGTGGTTATTATTAGGCATATAATAACTAATTGCAGCTTGCTTTTTATACTACAGAGTAGGGCTGCAGCTATCGATAATTTTAGTAGTCGATTATTCAATGAACTAGTTAGTGCGAATAATCGAGTAATCGGATATGGAACATAAAAAATTTAAATACTTGAGCCTCAAAGCATATAAAAAAAAAAAAAAAATGAGAATCTAAGTACAACAAAAGAACAGTTGGCTAACTTGCACAGCAAAAGTACGTTACCTTAAATTCTATAAAATGCGAACGTTTTTTCATTCCCGCAAAAAATGGGTAAATATACTTATAAACTAAATTACAAATGCATTGAACAAAAACAGCGCAATCAAAAACTTTGCTTATGTTGGTCTTAACAGGGAGCAGCCTATATTCAGCTATGTGATAGGAGTTATGTCATATACACTATTGCCACTAGAGGGCAGTATATCCACCCAAATCAATAAAACTAAATGCAAACACTTTCAAAATAAACCATTAAAACGCCACTTTGATTAAACAAATATTCGAAGCAGCAAAATTTAATTTTAATCTTTTCTTCTAATCGAATACTTGAGTTAATTGATTAATCGTTGCAACACTAACTACAGTGATATTATACTTACGAATATCTCTATATACAGAATTTTCAGGTTAAGACACGCCTCAATGAGGAAATATTGCCTCTAGTTACGAAAGAAATTTCAGGATACGGAACGCAAAAACACAGTATGGCTGGTACTCGCAGCTCCTAGTGTTAACTGAACGTAACATACAGTACGTATAGCTTCCGAGCCATTAGCTATTGCCAAGCATTCCTGGCATCCAATTGGCTAAGAGGGACCTCTACTGTATGTGTATCCCAGCGTCCTCTTCATTAGCCCTTGTGTTCCGCCAGTTTTACATGAGTGTATCAACTTTAATTATTTACTCCATTCCGGGTTTTTTACATTATGCGCAACTCGGATTTTATGTTTATTGTGCAATAATGTAATTGTAACATGGTTTTTTTTTTTTTTTTTTTTTTTTACATGTTTTGATGCTTTTTTATGCATGATAAAAGACGTATGTCTTTATTTTGGGGGGCTTGGAACGAATTAGGGCATTTACATGGAAAACGCGTCTCTACTTACAGAATTTTCAAGTTACGAAACTACTTCCAGGACCAATTACCGTATTTTTCGGACTACAAGTTGCACCTGAGTATAAGTCGCACCAGCCATAAAATGCCAAACAAAGAGAAAAAAAAAAAAAACATAAGTCTCCCAAAAAAGGATAAGAAAAGAGGATACACACAGGCGTTGCCTCTGTTGAGATATTTTACAAGCATAAAGAATGGTTCATAAGTCCATAAGAACATAGGTTCACAGCCCTGTTTCTCTCTCGCTAACTCGCCCACTCACTCAGAGCTGCGTAGCTGTCCGTCTTCGTCTTCTTCTGGCGTGTGAGCGTACTTCTTCTCGTTAACAAATGTGAGTGCGCCCCCGTGAAGGCGCCACAAATTAAAAGCATGCATTTCAATATAAAAAGTCAATAATACCATACTGGCCCGAATATAAGACAGTGTTTTTTGCATTGCAATAAGACTGAAAAAGAGGGGGTCGTCTTATATTCGCAGTCTAGACATTATACCCATTCACGACGCTAGATTGCGCCAGATATCATTGAAGCAATGTTCTGTCCTGACAGATCTCAGCTACTCTCAAGTTTAACCAGTTGGCAATGTAATTGCAATGCAATGTTTTATTGTAATGTTTTTCCTTATTCAGATTTGTTTCAAGACTACAGTTACAGTTAGACTTCACTTTGATGGTTAATGCAGTTATTGCAATTTTGTTGTTTTATCACAATAGATTGGTTTATTTACATTTCAAAAACCAGAAGTCATTCATTTATGAATGTGATTGTGCTTTAGTTTACATATTTAAATATTCAGATATTAAGATTTGAATGAGGCAAAATAACATGCCTTTTCTCTCAAATATATTGTTATAATCATTTGTTTCAGATGTACTGTAATTATTTTCTGTATAAAATTTAATTTGGTGTTCAAAAAGTGTTTTTTTCAAACTTGAGTCTTGAAAAAGAGTCGTCTTATATTCGGGCCAATACGGTACAATTGAACACACATTGCCAAAGGCAAAAGGAGAACGTGGCCATAGCTATTAAGAGTCATTCAGATAACTATAGCATAAAGAACATGCTAACAAGTTTACCAAACCATCTGTGTCCCTCCAAAACACCAAAATAACATGTGAAATGATATCATAATGTGTTAATAATTGCACACATAAGTCGCTCCTGAGTATAAGTCGCACCCCCAGCCAAACTATGAAAAAAAATGCGACTTATAGTCCGAAAATACGGTAATTTCGTTAGTAGAGGTACCATTGTATAGCCATTTCTATTTTGATCAGTGACATCCCATAACCTTAGGTTGTTGTGTCTGTGCTTACATCATTGTAAAATTACTAAATCCTTCATTCCAGTTTGTACTCTATCCTGTTTTCCCAGTTTTCCACTGACTGACCAGCTGTTGTGATAGACTTTCATGCCACATTTAGATCAGGGGAGAGGATTTGGAAATTATAGTTTTACAATTACAATTTGCTTTTGGTGAATTTGTGTTTTAAATACCCATAAATTCTCAGAAGAAAGACTGACATTAGCATAATCTCAACAGAAATTCTTGTAGAGGGAAATCAGTGATGTAGAGGGGCGGACAACAGAGGAAAGAGAAGACACAGATGGGTCACTTAAGCACTAACACCATGAAGGCATTTCTCTGAAATGGCAGGAGGAGGTTGTGTTCCTTTATACTAAAAATGCTGAAAAGGGCTTTTAGTACATCCAATTTAAACTCCTAGAGTGTAATGTCCTTTAGTGTGAGTTTTATTGTAGATCTACCAAACAATTTACTGTAGGTAACATGGTTTTGCTGGGAATGCATGGTGTAGGAGATCAGACACCAGCACTACATATCCCATAATTCACATAAGCACAGCTGGAGAAGGGGAGAAAGATTGTGGGCTTAATACCTGGGTTGCCATGGCAACAGTGACGTTAGCCTTTGCGAAAGGAGAAGACTGCTAGAGATGGAGGAGGGAGAGACTAGATGAGGGGAGAACTGAGGAAATGCGAGTTAGAAAAAAAACCTGACACTAATCTTACCTTCCTGTTGTAAGAATTTGTACAACGAGTGTATTACGGCATATTTTTTTAAGCTTACATGTCACATGCACAGCTGATTTTTGTGTTTTCTTGTAAATTAATTTAATTTGTAATTCTCTTTGACCTTATACTATCAAGTGATAGGAATAGTCCACATAATGCTTGAGCATACCAATAGCACTAAAATAATGTGCACCGAGGAAATTTTGGTAAGGCTTTAGGGGCATTTTAATCATTAGGAGGGAACTAATACTAGAAAATACAATTCCTGGAGAAATTGTGATGGTAGCTTTGCTGTGATGGTTGATGTACCGGGTCACTTCCTGTTGATTTTGAGGCATCTCGAACTTCCTGTAGATATTGGGTAAATTCCTGTTAATTTTGGGGCATTTCGGGTTCACTTCCTGTTCATATTGGGTCAATTCCTGTTGATTATGGGGCATTTTTGGTTCACTTCCTTTCCAAGCCCCGTTTTTAGCTCGTCATCGTCATGAAAAAATTGTTCGTCGACGAAATATTTTCGTTATCGTCATTGCTGACGAAAACAGCAATGCACTATACCGGTATAAATTTGCCTCACTTTTCTGATGCTTTTGGAGGGAAGTGTAGCTGTTGTCCATAAATATTTTTTAAATGTACAAATGATTGAATGGTGACAACAAAAATACAGAATTTCTTTTGTTACCTTCATATTATTATGATTATTAAAAGCATGTTATTTCTTTCCAGCTCTTTCGGGAGGTACGAATAATGAAAGGCTTAAATCACCCCAACATAGGTAAGACTTGAGGTGTTCACAATTTTATCTGTATGAATTGATGATTGATTTTCATCTGTTTCTGTTTTGGCCTACAGTGCAGCTGTTTGAGGTGATTGAGACAGATAAGACCCTTTACCTGATCATGGAGTATGCCAGCGGAGGTGGGTAATTGAGCAGTCATGTTCAGAAACTAGTTTGTGTGGCGTTCAATTAAAATGAGAGGGAAAATATGCCTTTCTTTAATATATATATGGAAGAGGGATGTCCCGATCGCATATTTTTGCACCTAAGACCGAGTCACCTATTTTCGAAAATCTGTAGATATCGAGTCCCGAACCTATACCGAAAAAAATTTTTTTTTTGTGTGTTGTTTTTATATGAACAAAAGTTCTGGACTTTTTACAGTACTTCCTCCGCTTTTTCCGGGAGTGATACAGAATGAAAAAGAATATTATTTACGTATGTATGTTTTGGCAATGCCTTTGTATTTCAGGATTATTTTGTTACTTTTTAGCCCTTCAAAAGTAAAAAACCAATATAAAAATTAGGCTTGGACGATAATTGAAAAAATTTAACATTGCGATATACGTATACAGTTTTGCCATAGACTTCATAATTATATTGATGGGTCACACCTGTCAGACACTGTGCCACCCATTCAAGTAGGGGGCCTGCCCACATGAATTATTCTCAAACACAGGCACGCAGCGATCTAACGCTGGATTTAGGTTGAAAAAGTACGAAAGCTGTACCAGATACAAACGGGAAGGATTGTCTCAGGAATGATTTGTTAAGGATTCAAGGTAGTTATATTTTTCGTACCATGCAAGCATTTTGTTACGTTGTGAAATAAATCAACGGTAGAAATTAGCCGCTATGGTATTGGCGTCATACTTAGCAACATTAAAGTAAAATAAATGCTAACTGCCCATTTTATTTGCTTTTAACCAAGAATCGAGACTGTTTACGTCCATATCTATAAAAATTCAGGGATTTAAGCAATTATTCACAAGAATTTTCACTGGAAAAAGCAATTTGTGGTCATAAGGCGGCACTCGAGTGGCTTAAAGCAGCACATTCAACATGTTTACGTTAAAAAAAATGCTAACTGCCCGGTTCTTTGCTTTTTTAACAAAGAATCCAGACTGTTTTATGTCTGTATCTATAGGGAATTCAGGAATTTAAGTATTTATTCACAAGAATTTTCAATGTAAAAAGCTGTTTGTGGTGATAAGGCGGCGCTACAATGGCTTAAAGACTAGCAGCACATTCGACATGTTTACGTAAAATAAATGCTAACTGCTCGGTTCTTTGCTCTTTTAACAAAGAATCGAGACTGTTTTACATCCATTTCTATAAAGAATTCAGGGATTTACGCATTTATTCACAATAATTTTCAACGTAAAAAGCTCTTTGTGGTGATAAGGCGGCGCTACAATGGCTTAAAGACTAGCAGCACATTCAACATATTTACGTAAAATAAATGCTAACTGCCCGTTTTTTTTTTTTTTTTTTTGCTTTTAACCAAGAAATGAGACTTTTTTTTTTTCGTCTATAGCTATAAAGAATTAAGGGATTTAAGCATTTATTCTCAAGAATTGTCAACGTAAAAAGCTCTTTGTCTGCGTTTCCAATCAGTCATCTTCGACAGGGATAGGCCCCCTATTAATTGGCCTCGCGCCCCGTGTCCCGTCAATATGATTATGAAGTCTATGATATTGCCAAGGCTCCATACTTACTTTTTCATTGGTTGCACTGGTGCGCCTAATTTTAGACATCACCATCAGTTGACGAGACAGCTCCTACAGGCATTGCGCCACGCCTTACCGTAAGGGGCCGGCCCAGGCAGAGCGTTGTTGTGGCTTTCACTGTAATAAACTCAAACACACGTTACGTTCTAACGCCGGATTTAGGCAGAAACAGGACGAAAGTTTTACTGCATACAAGCAGGCAGGAGTGTCTCAAGAGTGATTTGGTCGAGGATTCAAGGTAATTATCACATAAAATAGCACCATGCATGCACTTTTACACGTTGTGAAAAAATAAATGAAAAAAATTAGCTTTAACTTTAGCTTGAAATATTTACGTAAAATGAATAACTGCCCGTTTTTTGCCTTTAATCAGGAATATAGACTGTTTTACGTTCATATCATAAATTATTTGACGCTCATGCTGCCGAGAACAGCCTCTCACTTACTTAATAGATGAGTTGCTACAGAACACTTAAAGATGATTAACACATTTGTGCCTTTGATCGTAGAGCTAACAAGAAGGCTAGATCAAAGCTACAAAACTGTCAATCATCGTTAACTTTAAAGCAGTAATGTGAAGTAAGGTTGGCCAACCATGTTTTTGAATAATATCAATGGCTAAACAGTTTTAAGCATATTTTCATTATTTTTTTTAACGCAACCCTTCCAGATTCTTTGTTTAACCCATAGCAACGCCCTTGACAACGAAAATGCTTTTCTTCGGCAATCTTCGGAAATTACGTCACACCAGGAAGTGCAAGGGAAGTCCGCCATAGAACAGTATTGTTTGTTGCTTTGCTTCTCGGTAAGATGCCACGGCAGTGTGTGGCGATGTTTTGTTCTCACTCAAATGAAAAGTTGTATGGGTGGCCAAAGGATAGCAGGGCACGTAAATGGACATCTTTCGTTCGCACGAAGCGAATGAATTTTACGCCATCATCGAGTAGTGTTCTCTGCTGCAAACACTTCGAAGATGCCTGCTTCCTTAACCGGTCTGCTTATGATCAAGGATTTGCCAAAAAGTAAGTGTGATTTTTGGATAGATGACTGATGACGTTGTCAAAGCAGAGCTGCCAACTGTTGTGGAATGAACAGTATAAGCTAGCGACATTAGCCGAAAGTTAACTTGTGGTAATCCCTGATCATAGTTCTTGTTGCGTTCGCTAGGTTAAGCGTGTTTAAATTGTGCGTCATCTACGATCTTGTCCGAAAGGGTTAGTCCACTGTCAATTGGGAAAGGGGTGTGGATGTGCATATAAGCGGGTCGGCGTCGCGGTAATTCACGGTCACGTTGCAGTAAGTGACACACACCGCCGGTGAGTTTGTGCACATTTATTTGTATTTGTATTATGTATTTCCACCTTCATGCTTCAAGCATTGCATTGCATTTGTATGGTTCGGCGTTTCTTTCACGGTGATCGCTTGATAGCCTTCTCGTTTGTGTTTTACGTACAAGAGCCGCTGACAGGTGACAACAACATGCGTGTTGCTTTTAATGTCTGGCAGCGAATCAGCGAGCATGCAGGTCACGCGGTGAATCATGGGAAATGTAGTCTCGGGACAACACTGAAGTGGTGCTTTGTAATCTGTTCGCTTGTGTGAAAAAACTACATTTCCTCACGACATTAGATACCACTTCCTCCCGAGAGCCCCGAGCCGTGTTGTACTATTAGCTCCATGTGTTAATAAAGAAACAAAGTTGTCAGCACGTCGTGTGTTTGATACATTTGTAAACAAAAAGCTCATAACAAGACACTCTGCACGATCCGTTTAAGAGACGTTGGAGCAGTAGGAGGCGAGGAGGAGATCAGCCAGAAGAAAAACTTCGCGGTCGAATGTGGCGGCAGTCCGCTATTATTTTGTTTACTTATTGTTGCCACAATAAAGGGGAGGAAGCCATCAACGGCTCATCTCCTTCTTTCCCACCAACGTTTTTATATTATTATTTTATATGCACGAGAGCTGCCGGATCTGCCAAAATGAACATGAAGTCTGATTATTATTTTTTTTAACAATGTCATCAGATAGACAAAAACATAAAATTATGTGCAAATGCCTGCATCTTCAAATCATGAAAATAATAACAGCCTATATCTTACCAATGTTGTAATCTTGATGTATCCATTCCATGTCAAGTAGTCTAGGCACATTGTTTGCATCCTGATTAGCGTCTGGCTAATACATGTTAGGTCCAACATAAAATTCCAACCTCCTCTTCCTCCTCCAACTCTTCAAAAACTTGGATCTCCTCCCTTGCGCTCGATCTATCGCTTATATCGCTGTTTGAATCATTGTTTGAAGGGCTTTGTATGGTGGCCGTATGTATAGAGCTGCCATCGCTGTTCCCGGTGTGACATATCACTTCCGGGTTCGTCCCCTTTCAGGTTCGAACTTCGGAAACGCGATTATTTTGTCAAGTATACGACATGTAAATTATTTTTTCATGCTTTATTTGTTGGACAATGTTTAATTACTTTAATTGTGACCCTATTTGGCATGTTATGAAATTACTTCACATTACTGCTTTAACTACCAAACGCCAGCTGCACTGGTGACCACGAAAGTCGCACTGTTCGACAGGAGGGAGGGTGAGAGGCTGTACAAATAATGAAGCAGAAAAACATCAATATATACATTTTTCAAATTTAAAACCCGATCCTTTTCACCTCATTCCGATCCTCTGAGTGATCATGTGATCAGGACATCCCTAATATGTACCGTATAAAATACTGTATCTTATATTATCACATAGATGCTTCTTTCTGCTCAGTTGGTAGTTTGAGCTGTCCAGTAAGTGTGCAAGACAAGTGTGGAAGTGAACTACTGTGCTACAGTGGTATGAAAAAGTATCTGAACCTTTTGGAATTTGTCTCATTTCTTCATAAAAACACGATAAAATGTGATTTGATCTTTGTCAAAATCACACAGATGAAAAAACAGTGTCTGTTTTAACTAAAACCACTCAAACATTTATAGTTTTCATATTTTAATGAGGATAGCATGCAAACCATGACAGAAGGTGGAAAAATAAGTAAGTGAACCCTCTGCCTAAGGGGACTTAAAGAGCAAATGAAACCAATTTTTACCAAACAATTTAAGTCATGTGTGTGCCCAATCACTGATGTGTGGTTTAAAGCTGCTCTCCCCCTATAAAACACACACCTGGTAAGAATTGTCTTGATGAGAAGCATTGTCTGATGTGCATCATAGCTCGGTCAAAAGAGCTGTCTGACGACCTGCGATCAAGGATTGTTAATTTGTATAAAGCTGGGAAAGGATACAAAACTATCTCTAAAAGTCTGGATGTTCATTAATTGACAGTCAGAGAAGTTGTCTACAAATGGAGAGAGTTTGGCAGTGTTGCTTCTCTCCCATGGAGTGGCCGTCCACCAAAGATGACGCCAAGAGTTTAGCGCAGAATACTCAGAGAGGTAAAAATGAACCCTAGAGTGTCTGTTAAAGACTTACAGGAATCACTGGCAGAGTCCAATATCTATGTGCACACACCAACTATATGTAAAACTATGGCCAAGAATGGTGTTCATGGGAGGACTCCACAGAGGAAGCCACTGCTGTCTGAAAAAACATTGTTGCTCGTTTAATGTTAGCAAAAAGGTATTTGGACACTCCACAGAGGTTTTGCCAAAATATTTTGTGGACTGATGAAACCAAAGTTGAATCGTTTGGGAGTAACACACAACATCATGTGTGGAGGAACAATGGAACAACTCACCAACATCAACACCTCATCCCCACTGTGAAGCATAGTGGATGGTGCATCATGATTTGGGACTGTTTTGCTGCCTCAGGGCCTGGAGAACTTGCAATCGTTAATGGAAGAATGCATTCAAAAGTTGATCAGGATGTTTTGAACACATGAGGCCGTGTGTCAGACAGTTAAAGCTAAAAAGAGGATGGATGCTGCAACAAGACAATGATCCAAAACACCAAAGTAAATCAACTTCAGAATGGTTTCAGAAGAGTAAAATACACATTCTGGAGTGGCCAAAGACCAGACTTGAACCCCATTAAGATTTGGTGGCATGACCTAAAGACAGTGATTCATGCCAGACATCCCAGGAATCTGACTGTACTATAGCAGTTTTGTAGAGAAGAATGGGCCAGGATTTATCCTGATCGATGTGCCAGACTTTTCTTCAGCTACAGGAAGTGTCTGGTCGAAATTATTGCTGCCAAAGGGACGGGGGCACAAAATATTAAATGTGAAGGTTCACTTACTTATTTTCCCCTGTTCTGTCATTGTTTGCATACTATCCTCATTGAACCTATTGATTTATGGGTGGTTTTAGTTAAAGCAGACACTGTTTTTTCATCTGTGTGATTTTGACAAAGGTCACAACACATTTGATTGTGATTTTATGCAGAACTGTGGGAAATTCAAAAAGTTTCAGATACTTTTTCAGACCACTGTAGCATAGTAGTTGGTTGCTTACACTTTGGAAAGACAAATTATGTTTCATGATTCGGTAATGGTGAGGAAACAAGTAAAGAACACATTGTTCCTCCTCTAACTACTTTGCACTATTGATAGGAACGAAGGACAAAACGACTCAAATAGAAAATGCTAATGCAAGGCAGTGAAACATTCCATTCAGAGTAATAACAAATCCCAATAACCAATCAGCGAGCACCAGTAATTAAATAAACACTTATGGCATTTGGGTGGCTTGTCCCCCTTGATTTTTGTTTTGTTTTACTGACTCACCTGTCCACATTCACAGGTGAAGTATTTGACTACCTCGTGTCTCATGGAAGAATGAAGGAGGTTGAAGCCAGAGCCAAATTTCGACAGGTCGGACAGAGAAAAATCACTATTCTTTATTAAAATGAATTCAAATTAATGTTGCATCATTATTATTTGTTCACAGATTGTTTCTGCTGTCCACTATTGCCACACTAAGAATATTGTCCACAGAGATTTAAAGGTAAGAAAGTGAAGAAGATGTTTTGGGCCGCCTTTAGAAATAGGAGATTAAGGCTAGTTCAAGTCATAATCTCAGACTAGTCCTAATCTTTGTGTGTGAAAAGGGCCCCGTTGCGTCTTAATCACACAGTATGGAGAATTTAAAAAATGGGCGAATGCTGGCATGTGTTCTAATAGATTACTGAGCACTCAGTACACGCATGAGTCACGTGAAGGTATCTGTGTTGTTGGACAACATGCAGTTACCCCTCCCCCTTTCCATCTGCCTTATAGATCCTTTTTTTAAAATTTGCAATGTACGTTTTGTCTTTCAACTTAATCTCATTACACTTTTCCTTCCTCGTCCTATTATTTTCCCCCCTATTCTCCTATCCTGCTGTTTTTCCATTGTCACTCCATACACTCTTCTTCCATATTTACCTCCTCATCCTCTGCAACAATTTACACAGGCGGAGAATCTCCTGCTGGATGCCGATGCCAATATCAAGATAGCCGATTTCGGTTTCAGCAATGAGTTCACACTGGGAAACAAGCTGGACACATTCTGTGGCTCGCCACCCTATGCTGCCCCAGAACTTTTCCAGGGAAAGAAATATGATGGACCCGAAGTGGATGTTTGGAGTCTGGGAGTCATCTTGTACACACTGGTCAGCGGCTCGCTGCCTTTTGATGGGCAGAATTTGAAGGCAAGTGGTTGGGAAGGGAAGACTACTAGTCGGTAGAATATGCAATTGTGTAAAGTTGTTACAGTTCTGGATGAGCGGAGGACCCAATTAGGAGGACCCAAACTATGGAGTATTTATTCAACATAAACTTGTTCTCCTTACAAACTACCATAAGCAGAACAAAAAGTAGCAAATCAAACGCACAAACTAAAGGTAAATACGCCAGGACAGACAACTAGTGATAGGTGCAATGCCACCATTGCCATACTTTACTCCCCTTTTTTTAGCTGGGCTCACTGCAGAGTTTAACTCATCCCCATTCACAATACAACAGTTAGGCGCTGAAACAACGTGCAGCCATCTCTTCCGGCGGCAGTTCACCATTGTACAGTGGTACCTCTACTTGCAAATGTCTCTTCAAATGTTACTTTCAGGTTATGACATGTTCAAACGGGAAAACATGGCCTATAAGAAAGACATTTCAGGTTACAACAGGCAAAAATACTACACAATAGTGTATAGTGATCCCTCGCTACTTCTCACTTTAAACTTCTCGCCCTAAATCCATTGCAGATTTTTTCCATTTAAAATAATAACTAAATACAGTATTTTATTTAAAAATTATAATTTTATATATTATACATACAGTATATTATTATTATATATTATTATTATTATTTAATAAACATTTTATATATACCTGTTTACTGCCCACAAAAATTAAAGGAACACTTTTTCCTTTAATTTTTGTGAGCAGTGTATTTATGATATAGACATATATAACTTATTATTATTTATTCTTATTCTTATTATATATATATATAGTATAATTTTATATTATTAATAATATATGCATGTATACAATAACACATCATTGTTTTCTTATATATACAGTGGGGCAAATAAGTATTTAGTCAACCACCAATTGTGCAAGTTCTCCTACTTGAAAAGATTCGAGAGGCCTGTAATTTTCAACATGCGTAAACCTCAACCATGAGAGACAGAATGTGGAAAAAAAAATAGAAAACACATAGTTTGATTTTTAAAGAATTTATTTCCAAATTAGAGTGGAAAATAAATATTTGGTCAGTAACAAACAAGCAAGATTTCTGGCTGTCAAAGAGGTCTAACTTCTTCTAACGAGGTCTAACGAGGCTCCACTCGTTACCTATATTAATGGCACCTGTTTTAACTCATTATCGGTATAAAAGACACCGTTCCACAACCTCAGTCAGTCAAACTCCAAACTCCACTATGGCCAAGACCAAAGAGCTGTCGAAGGACACCACAAAATTGTAGACCTGCACCAGGCTGGGAAGACTGAATCTGTAATAGGTAAAACGCTTGGTGTAAAGAAATCAACTGTGGGAGCAATTATTAGAAAATGGAAGACATACTGTACAAGACCACTGATAATCTCCCTCGATCTGGGGCTCCATGCAAGATCTCACCCCATGGTGTCAAAATGATAACAAGAACGGTGAACAAAAATCCCAGCACCACACGGGGAGACCTAGTGAATGACCTACAGAGGTTCGCTAGAGAGCATTTGGATGATCCAGAAGAGGGCTGGAGAATGTGTTATGGTCAGATGAAACCAAAATAGAACTTTTTGGTAGAAACACAGGTTCTCATATTTGGAGGAGATAGAATACTGAATTGCATCCGAAGAACACCATACCCACTGTGAAGCATGGGGGTGGAAACATCATGCTTTGGGGCTGATTTTCTGCAAAGGGACCAGGACGACTGATCTGTGTAAAGGAAAGAAAGAATGGGGCCATGTATCGAGAGATTTTGAGTGAAAATCTCCTTCCATCAGCAAGGGCATTGAAGATGAGACCTGGCTGGGTCTTTCAGCATGACAGTGATCCCAAACACACAACCAGGGCAACAAAGGAGTGGCTTCGTAAGAAGCATTTCAAGGTCCTGGAGTGACCTAGGCAGTCTTCAGATCTCAACCCCCGTAGAAAATCTGTGGAGGGAGTTGAAAGTTCGTGTTGCCCAACGACAGCCCCAAAACATCACTGCTCTGGAGGAGATCTGCACGGAGGAATGGGCCAAAATACCACAACAGTGTGTGAAAAGCTTGTGAAGAGTTACTTAAAACGTTTGGCCTCCGTTATTGCCAATAAAGGGTACATAACAAAGTATTGAGATGAACTTTTGGTATTGACCAAATACCTTTTTTCCACCATGACTTGCAAATAAATTCTTTAAAAATCTAACAATGTGATTTTCTGTTGTTTTTTTTTCCACATTCTGTCTCTCATGGTTGAGGTTTACCCATGTTGACAATTACAGGCCTCTCTAATATTTTCAAGTGGGAGAACTTGCACAATTAGTGGTTGACTAAATACTTATTTGCCCCACTGTATATATATACAGTATTAGGGCTGTCAAACGATTACAATTTTTAAAACGAGATAATCACACCATAGAAATTTATTAATCGTAATTAATCGCACTTCAAACCATCTCTAAAATAAGCCATATTTTTCTCTAAATTATTGTTGGAATGGAAAGATAAGACACAAGACGGACATAAACATTCAACATATTGTACACAAGTACTGTATTTGTTTATTATAACAATTATATTATTATTATTATATTATAATAAATCCACAAGATGGCATTCACATTATTAACTTTCTTTCTGTTAAAGGGATCCACGGATGGAAAGACTTGTAGTTATTGAAAGATAAATTTGAGTACAAGTTATAGTAATTTTATATTAAAACCCCTCTTAATGTTTTCGTTTTAATAACATTTGTAAAATTTTCAATCAAAATAATAAACTAGTAGCTCGCCATTGTTGACGTCGCCGAGCGGTGACATCACATCGGGCCCCCTGCCGTTCTTCCACAGTGTCTTTAACCATGTAAAGTAGTGATTGAAATACACTACAAGGTGTCAATGGCGAGTTTTAAATTAATTAGAGTAGGGCTGTCCCAAACGACTAATTTTTTCCCGATTAGTCAGCCGACTATTTTTACGATTAGTCGACTAATCTAATAATTAAAAAAATATATATTTTTTTTTGTTTTTGTTTACTAATTTAGCAATGAAATTTTTGTTGACGCTTATCAATTCACAAAAAACATATTGGAACACTTAAATTATTTATTAAAGTACAAATAAACACATAAATAATAATAAATCACAAATAAACAATGAGTTCAAATGCTGATAGAATTAACTAGTGTAGCATCCCGATTGAAAAGGTGGTCTCTTAAACTGATGGTTTACAACTTTTATTCCATCCTTGATGTAATCACACTGTAAGAGCTATGGTGCACACAAATAAAACAACACAATTAGAAATTAACAAAAACTTTTCACCTTTTTCCTTTTAAACCTTATTTATATATCAATGAATTGCCTTTACCTTAATTTATTACCTTATCATTGACAATCTCTCCCTTGAGTGCAATCACTGTATATATTTATGACCTTTTAACCTTATATAATTTTCTATACCATAAAATAAACCATAACATGAAATAAACCTTTCAGTTAGGATTAAGGACAATACTAATAGCACTTATAGGCCCATTGTCAATGAAACATTATTATTCAGTATGGCGACAGCACCCTCTGGTGTACAAAAAATGAAAAAAAAAAAAAAAAATTACAAACGGTGACGGCGCTTGAGGTGTTTATTCTCGGCCGACGTGCAGCCAAGCTTGGCATTGAAGAGACAGGACAGAAGAGTGTACCCTCCGTTGTTTCTTTGTAATAAGTCAATGTTTTGGACACTCTGGCGCGCTTTTTTTGGCTTTGTGCAGCTTTCCCCGCTTGCATACATAGCATCCGACATTCTGAACTTTCCACGCATGTATTTTTTTTTAACCATTCATTAACCGTCGACGGGATGTTGTGCTCGTCGACGGATTTACGTCACCGATGACGTCGACTACGTCGACTAGTCGGGACAGCTCTAAATTAGAGATCTAGCCAAGGTAAAGTCTGAGTAAGTTTTATGTGTACTTTGCATAACTATTTTGATTGGGAATGCCAGTTCTCTTTGCATTGAATGCTTTTCTTTTCGTGAACATTATTTTTTGAGAGATAGGAATATTATTTTTGTTGTGCTTTCACTAAATGATGCTGCAGCGACTTAACTGTTCCGCCCAAATGCATGATGGGAAGTTGGCAAACCATGACTGTCAGTGGTGGCTGCAAATGGTCTACAGTATGTTCTGCGTTGTGTTTAATTAGACGTGTTAAGAAAAAGATCGTCTCCTGTGAGAGATAGGAATATTATTTTTGTTGTGCTTTCACTAAATTATGCTGCAGCGACTTAACTGTTCCGCCCAAATGCATGCTGGGAAGCTGGGCAACCATGACTATCAGTGGTGGCTGCAAACGGTATACAGTATGGTCTGCGTTGTGTTCAATTAAGCGTGTTAAGATAAAGATCGTCTCCTGTTATTCTTCCCCATGTCGCCCGCAACAATGCTTATATTTGTTGTTAAAGTGTTGCCAAAGCTTATGCCAATAAAAGGCGTGGTCCAATGAACGCCTGTGTCCACTCGCATTTCTCTGCCTTTTCGCTTTCAGTGTGCTAATACGGCGTCATTGTAAACTGTTTGAGGCAACGCTTGAACGGGTCATTCCGTGCATGCGTTAATTGCGTCAAATATTTTAGCGTGATTAATTAAAAATAAAGTAATTACAGCCCGTTAACGCGATAAATTTGACAGCACTAACATACAGTACTGTGCAAATGCCTAAAACTTTTGCACAGTACTGTATATATATTTTTTTAATTATTAAATTTATTAGGATCATGGAAGCTTCCACTTGGGGAAAATATATACATACAGTATATCTTGTATATACATAATATAATAAAAATATACAGTACTGATGCCTAAAACTTTTGCACAGTACTGTATACATATATATATATTGAAATATTGTATACATATACAGGTTGTCCCCGGGTTACGAACGAGTTCTGGTCCTACTTGATTTCTGCATAAGTCGGAATTAACTCTTTCAGTACTCCTAATTACCCCCCTCTCAAAATAACTATCCAAAAACATGTATTATAGGTTATATTAATAAAATAAAGTAAAAAATTGGGTGGGTGGATGGATGGATGGATGGATGGATGGATGGATGGATGGATGGATGGATGGATGGATGGATGGATGGATGGATGGATGGATGGATGGATGGATGGATGCTCGAAACGCTCGAAACTACCAGAAAATAGCACGAGCGTGATGTCAATTCCGAGTGCAACAAAGGAAAGCGGACCACACATACACTATACTGTAGTACAATAAAATACCAGCTATGCATAGTAATTACTGTAGAAATCAACCACTGTATTTACCCTTTGTTATGTTCATATATGGAGGCCCGAAATGAGAAATATATTGAAGTAAATACTTACATGTGACATTCATTTATTAAAATGGAAATCAAATTAAAGTGTCATTAAATGTGTCATTAAAATATCCATCAAAATCAGTGGCCGGGACAAACACCTTTTTTTTTTTTTTTTTTTTTTTAAACCTGTCCTGTTCAGCTGCTTGACACAGAGACTAACACCTTATGAATGAGTGAATTTTTAGGCTATAGTCCAGCCTGAAAAAATGCAACCAAAGCCTGCAATAATGTTTTACAATGAGGTCCGGTTGCATTAGCAACCAGACACTATGTCTGTTACCTCCTCTGCAAGGCAGATGCACAGTAAAGGGTGTGACAACTATTGTAATTGCAATGAAAAACTGATATTACAATTTTCTTTAAATGCCGTTTTTTTTTTCTGGTAATATAAAAATAAAACTGGCAAGATAAAATAAAAGCTTTCTCATTTATGGTCTTGCTGTCCATTTTAGTATGCCAGCAACAAATCTTAAATAATCCTTAAAGCTGTTGGATACTGGCCCTCATCTTCCCAGGCAGTGAATCACTTAACAGCATGGTAAAGAGGAAGGGTGGGAGAACTCTTTCCTTTTTACCCTCCAAGTTCTTTTTCATCCGACTTAATGTTTTGATGTCTGAAATGTTTTCTTTTACAAGTAATTATTTATTCATTACTACCCGCTTCAGGTTTATCACATTAGAGAATGTTGTCAAAATTTTAGCATTTTGAACTAGAAAACGTGAAACAGTTATTCATCACACACAAAAACAATTTATTTATTTTTTAACTTCCATCTATCCATCCATTATCTACCGCTTACTCCGGGTCGAGTCGCGGGGGCAGCAGCTTTAGCAGGGAAGCCCAGACTTCCCTCTCCCTAGCCACTTCAACAAGCTCTTCTGACGGGATCCCAAGGCATCCCCAAGCCAGCTGAGAGACATAGTCTATCCAGCGCATCCTGGGTCGTCCCCGGGGCCTTGGGCCAGTGGGACATGCCCGGAACACCTCTTCAGGTAGGCGTCCAGGAGGCATCGGAACCTGATGCCTGAGCCACTTCCGCTGGCTCCTCTCAAAGCAGAAGAGTTGCACATCCACAAAACACATGTAGACCTGTTGGGCGAACTCCCACGCACCCTTGAGGACCCTGCCGAGGGTGTAGAGCTTGTCCACTGTTCAACGGCCAGGACAAAAACTGTGGTGCTCCTTATGAAACCGAGATTCGACCTCCCGATGGACCCTCCTTTCCAGCACCCATGAACAGACTTTACCAGGGAGGCTTAGGAGTGTGATCCCTCTATGATTGGATCACACCCTCCGGTCCCTCTTCATAAAAAGGGGGACCACCACGCCGGTGTGCCAATCCAAGACACTGTCCCTGATGTCCACGCAATGTTGTAGAAGCGTGTGAGTCATGACAGCCCCACAACATCCAGAGCCACCCCTGCCGCCTTGCCACCGAAGAGCTTATTTATTCATTTTTTTGTACTTAGAAAACACTAAAAAAGTAAACATTCTCTTACTTTTTTTTTTTAGAAAGACTTTATATTATCTAATTTCTGTCGCGAGAAACATGAAGTCAATGAAAATGATTTACTTTGTGGGCCCCGCAAAATAATGTGACGGTCTGAATCTGGCCCCAGGGCCTTGAGTTGTCCACCTGTATATTAAGAGGATTTCCTACCAAATTTTAATAAGAAAAATTGCAGTGAAATCGATCTTACCAAACAATATGCTTTATGTCTCATTCTGCTACTTCTCCTCTCTTAAATTCCACAGGATCAGGTATGGACAAGGTTTGGTCAATAAATCTTGATTTTACTACCAACGTTTCAATTTGCCACTTGAGGTCTCATTGTGAACAATGTTACATTTTCTTGTTGTGCCTTCAAAATATGTCTCCCCCTCTCTGAGGCCTCCCAATGTTAAACATCTGTATCCTGTAACCAACAGGAGCTGAGGGAGCGTGTGCTGAGAGGAAAGTACCGCGTGCCCTTTTACATGTCCACAGACTGTGAAGGGATCCTCCGGCGATTCCTGGTGCTCAATCCCGCCAAACGCTGCACCCTAGATGTGAGGAGCACCCCCCGAACCCAACAAAAAATAAACTGAGTGAACCTCATATGCAATATTAACAAAGCGGACTGTGTTTTTATGTCTACGCAGCAAGTCATGAAGGACAAGTGGATAAATTCAGGGTATGAGGGTGAGGACCTAAAGCCTCATATAGAACCTGTTGAAGACTACAGCGATCCTGCTCGCATAGGTGAGTCAGTTGGAGCAATTGTCGTTTTAGTCGACAATGACGATAACAATTCTTTAATGATGTTGACGGGACCATGACGTGCTAAAAAGGTGGCTTGGGAGACAACAACGAAACGAATGCTAGTTTTCATCTGACTAGAGTGCAACGAGACAAAAATGTGACATCTTTTCTGTCATATGTTCACAACGCGTGACATTTTCATATTGTACGTGGAGTACTTCAGGTTGCATCGTAGCAGTGTTTAAGTCGTGTCACTCACATTTAGGGTTGCCACCTGTCTCTTGAAATAAGGAACGATCCATAATTGGGAATTAAATGTTGCGCTCCGTATTGAACTAATACGGAATATATATAAATAGATACATTTCTATGCATTTTAGGAGTTTTGGGGATGTCCCTTTTTTTTCTGCCTGTACAGGTTCGGGCGCGAGGGGGGCGTCCCTTATTACTTATTACTGAAAGGTGGCAACCCTACTCACGTTAGATGTGCTCCTCACTGGAGTTTAGGATGTGTTTCAAGTAGGGCTGTCAAATTAAAAATTTTAATCGAGTTAATCACAGCTTAAAAATTAATTGTAATTAATCGCAATTCAAACCATCTATAAAATATGCCATATTTTTCTTTAAATTATTGTTGGAATGGAAAGATAAGACACAAGACGGATATATACATTCAACATACTGTACATACAGTGGGGCAAATAAGTATTTAGTCAACCACCAATTGTGCAAGTTCTCCTACTTGAAAAGATTAGAGAGGCCTGTAATTGTCAACATGGGTAAACCTCAACCATGAGAGACAGAGTGTGGGAAAAAAACAACAGAAAATCACATTGTTTGATTTTTAAAGAATTTATTTCCAAATTAGAGTGGAAAATAAGTATTTGGTCACCTACAAACAAGATTTCTGGCTGTCAAAGAGGTCTAACGTCTTTTAACTAGGTCTAACGAGGCTCCACTCGTTACCTGTATTAATGGCACCTGTTATAACTCATTATCGGTATAAAAGACACTTGTCCACAACCTCAGTCAGTCACACTCCAAACTCCATTATGGCCAAGACCAAAGAGCTGTCGAAGGACACCAGAAACAAAATTGTAGATCTGCACCAAGCTAGGAAGACTGTGGGAGCAATTATTAGAAAATGGAAGACATACAAGACCACTGATAATGTCCCTCGATCTGGGGCTCCATGCAAGATCCCACCCCGTGGCGTCAAAATGATAACAAGAACGGTGAGCAAAAATCCCAGCACCACACGGGGGGACCTAGTGAATGACCTACAGAGAGCTGGGACCACAGTAACAAAGGCTACTATCAGTAACACAATGCGCCACCAGGGACTCAAACCCTGCACTGCCAGACGTGTCCCCCTGCTGAAGCCAGTGTGTCCAGGCCCGTCTGCGGTTCGCTAGAGAGCATTTGGATGATCCAGAAGAGGACTGGGAGAATGTGTTATGGTCAGATGAAACAAAAATAGAACTTTTTGGTAGAAACACAGGTTTTCGTGTTTGGAGGAGAAAGAATACTGAAATGCATCCAAAGAACACTTTACCCACTGTGAAGCATGGGGGTGGAAACATCATGCTTTGGGGCTGTTTTTCTGCAAAGGGACCAGGACGACTGATCTGTGTAAAGGAAAGAATGAATGGGGCCATGTATCGAGAGATTTTGAGTTAAAATCTCCTTCCATCAGCAAGGGCATTGAAGATGAGACGTGGCTGGGTCTTTCAGCATGAAAATGATCCCAAACACACAGCCAGGGCAAAAAAGGAGTGGCTTCGTAAGAAGCATTTCAAGGTCCTAGAGTGGCCTAGCCAGTCGCCAGATCTCAACCCCATAGAAAATCTGTAGAGGGAGTTGAAAGCCCGTGTTGCCCAACGACAGCCCCAAAACATCACTGCTCTAGGGGAGATCTGCATGGAGGAATGGGCCAAAATACCAGCAACAGTGTGTGAAAAACTTGTGAAGAGTTACAGAAAATGTTTGGCCTCCGTTATTGCCAACAAAAGGTACATAACAAAGTATTGAGATGAACTTTTGGTATTGACCAAATACTTATTTTCCACTATGATTTGCAAATAAATTCTTTAAAAATCAAACAATGTGATTTTCTTTTTTTTTTTTTTCACATTCTGTCTCCATGGTTGAGGTTTACCCATGTTGACAATTACAGGCCTCGCTAATATTTTCAAGTGTGAAAACTTGCACAATTAGTGGTTGACTAAATACTTATTTGCCCCACTGTAAGCACTGTATTTGTTTATTATAACAATAAATCAACAAGATGGCATTAACATTATTAACATTCTGTTAAAGAGATCCATGGATAGAAAGACTTGTAGTTCTTAAAAGATAAATGATAGTACAAGTTATAGAATTTTTATATTAAAACCCCTCTTAATGTTTTCGTTTTAATAAAGTTTGTAAAATTTTCAATCAAAAAATAAACTAGTAGCTCGCCATTGTTGATGTCAATGATAATTATGGTGCTGAAACCCAGAAAATCAGTCGCACCCAAGCGCCAGCAGAGGGCGGCAAAACACCAAAAAAAACATAAGTAACAAGTGGAAATGACACTTTGCTGTCATTTTAATTTGTTTGAGCAGGGTATGTGCGTTAAATGCGTCAAATATTTTAACATGATTAATTTTAAAAATTAATTAACGCCCGTTAACGCGATAATTTTGACAGCCCTAGTTTCTAGTTAGGCTGCACTCCATCTTGCTTGTTTGGAAACACATGGTAAGATTTGTTTTCCTATTTTGGAAAGAGAGAATATCTAATATTGCTTTAGCCTTTAAAGTTCTGTGCTGAGTGATCATCACACATTAAATGTAACTCGTCGCATTAGCATTAGTATCAACTAGCATGGCGAGCATCCTCTTAAACGCTTGGACAACAATTTTTACATACAGTTGTCATTGCTTCTAGTTGGGTTTAATTGAAAATAATGAAATGCTTTTCCTACTAAGTGTGTTCATAACGAGATTGGCGAAGTCCTCATAGACGTTACAACTTGTGCTCATCTGTCTATGTTCATTCGAAAGTGCCTTAAACCTTTATTTTTGGAATAAAACGTTTGAATTTTACAGACGAAAACATTTTGTGTAACTGTCGACTAAAAGTAGATGAAATTTGTATGATATTTCATCGACCAAAACTAGCTGAAGACAAACACATTTTGATGACTAAAATATGATTAAGACTAATAAGTATTTTCGTCCAAAAGACAGACCAAATTTAAAAGGGCTGCCAAAAACAACATGGACTGGAGCAGTGATAATGTAGCTTTAATGTTTGTTGTACTGTATACTGCAGAGATAATTGTTCACATATACAGTGAGGAGAAGTATTTGTACCCCTAGAGATTTTACAAGTTTGCCCTCTTAGAAAATAGGTAGAAGTCTGAAATTTCAATCATACTGTTGATGCTTTTCCACTCATAGACATAATCTAAAAAATAAAAATTTGTACCCCTGAGAATCAGCAATAATCATGACACTCAAAAAGTTTTCAGTATACCTTACAAAACTCCACCTTTATCCCATGAGTAACCATCCACTCACCACCCGTTTGAGCTCAATATTGTCACCTGTGCACCCCACAGTCAGTCATAATCCAACTGCTACCATGGGCAAGACCAGAGAGCTTTCAAAAGACACCAGAGAAAAAAAATGTTGAGCACCACAAAGCTGGAAAAGGCTATATAGGACAATTGAAAAGCAGCTTGGTGAAAATAAATCAACAGTTGGAGCAATTAGAAAATGGAAAAGGCTAAACATGACTGATAATATACCTCAGACTGGGGCTCCATGTGAAATCTCTCCTCGTGGGGCATCACTCATGATAAGAGCTGGATGCACAGTTTCAAAGGCTACCGTCAACAGAACACTACGGTGCAATGGTTTAAAATCATTCATTGCTCTGAGGGTTCCCCTGTTGAAGCCAGTACATGTGAAAGCCCGTCTGAAGTTTGCCAGGGACCGTCTGAATAAAGCAGAGGGGTCATGGGAGAAAGTCATGTGGTCAGATGAGCCAAAAGTAGAACTTTTTGGTGCAAACTTTACTCGTCATGTGTGAAAGAAAAAGAAGGATGAGTACAATCCCAAGAACAGCATCCTCACTGTGAAGTACTGTATGGGGTGGAAACCTCATCCTTTGGGGCTGCTTTTCAGCAAAGGGGACAGGATGACTGTACTCTATAAAGCAAAGGATGAATGGTCAAATGTATCGTAAGATTTTTAGCCACAACCTTCTTCCCTGAGTCAGAAACTTGAAGATGAGTCGTGGCTGGATCTTCCAACATGACCATAATCCGAAGCACACAACCAAGCTGACCAAGGAGTGGCTGCGTGAAAGGCATTTCAAGGTTCTGGAGTGGCCTAGTTAGTCTCCAGACCTCAATCCAATAGAAAATCTTTGGATGGAGCTGAAACCTGGTGTTTCTTGACAACAGCCCCGAAACCTGACAGATCTAGAGAAGATTTGTGTGGAGAAATGGGCCAAAATCCCTGTTTCGATACGTGAAAACCTGGTAAAGAACTACAGAAAGTGTCTGACCTCTGTAACTGCAAGCAAATCAGATCAGATGTGGTAGATCGGGGCACAGTTGACTTGTCTTTGTTGATTTACGGTTGTCTTCTCTGCTATAATATTAGCCAACATGGCCCCGTGTTCAATACAAAACCCTCCTACCACAACGAAACATGTAGGAACTAATATTCACATAGGAACTAAAGTTATACAACATAAAATATACAATATAAATGAATACAACATCACATTTGTAAAATACAAACACATAATAAAATAAATAATAGCCCATTTAAATAAAATAAATTGAAATGAGCTAAACACCTTTAATTAAATAATAAGAATAATACACAGATCCTGCTTACCCTAATTTTCGCACTATAAGGGGCACCTGACTATAAGCCGCAGCCCACCAAATTTGGCACGAAAACGGCCTTTGTTCATAGATAAGCCGCACTGGATTATAAACCGCAGCTGTCCTCACTGTATCATGGGATATTTACACCAAAAGATATTAACCGGTACAACCTTATTTGACAGCGGCGTCATACGACCGACTGTCATAAGACCAAATGAACCATCATTAAACTTTGAACCAATTACTGCATAGCTTTATTGCTTCAAGAAGCTTCATTTGGCCATCAATGCTCCCTTGGGGGAGACAGTCAACCTCTGCTGCCACCTGCTATTGACTGTTGTCATCCAACATGCCTCTTAGCATGCATTGCAGCGCTACAGATGTAAATGACAATCAAAAATCATGTTCTGTGCTAAATATTTCTTCAGTTACTGTTCCAATTGTTTCATCAATTGCTAGTTATGGTATTTGCTAACACTTTATTTGACAGTGGTGCCATAAGACTGTCATTACACAATCATAATTATAACATGTCTCTGTCCTGAGCAATTATGAATGCTTATAACAGATGTCATTAAGTGTTATCCGGCAAATGATCTCACTTTTGAATGGATGCAAAAGATCCAAGATGGACAAAAATTGAGTTAGTGACATAATTTGCCAAATGACACTTAATGACATAAGCAATTCAATGTCCATGATAGTGTCATGTCATAATTTTGATGATCTTATGACAGTCTTATGACACCGCTGTCAAATAAAGTGTTACCTAAAAAAAATCAACAAATAAGCCGCACTGGACTATAAGCCACATGTATCAAAATGAAGGAAAAAAGTAGCGGCTTATAGTCCGAAAATTACGGTACACAATTAAATTTATTAGTTTCTGTGTGGCGCTTTAACTTGAGAAAATCCACCAATAAAGCTTTTGAAAACTGTTCATTAGAAGAAAAAAAAATCACTTGGGCATTTCCTTTGTAAAATACATGTTTAAAACTTTGTCATTGGGATTGCTTTTCTCTTGAGCACAGGACTTCTTTTTTCTTCTTTCTTTCAGAAAGAAAGCTGACCAATACGTGGGGTCGGAAAGGCAAACTGTTGTTGGATTATTATCTTTAAATACCCATGACTTTCAGAATTCTAGCTTTGTATAGGCTACTGTTCCTATTGTTGAAAGCACAAAAGTATGTAATAAACAACTAGCACATTTATATTTTGCATTTTGTTTTCTTACTGTACCGAAAATGAACTGAACCATGACCTCAAAACCGAGGTACGTACCGAACTGAGATTTTTGTGTACAGTTACACCCCTAGTTGCTAGTAAAATTCCACTTTCTTGTGAGGGTTAACATGCGGGCCTGCTGATTTGCATTTGGAATAACAAAAAGTGTATGCATTGGAAGGTCGGGGCAGATCTTCTCTAAGTCAGCTATTAAATGTTCTTTTCTTAATAAATGCATTTAGCTGAGGTTTCGATTGCTTTGTTTTGTTCCTGAATTGTGTGTCGGCATCTCCAGTTCATTAAGGGAATTAAGAACCTGTGAAAAGAGAAAATTGACTTTTTTCATCTTCAATCCACATAGAATATGATCGGAGTTGTCAGCAAAGGATGATTTACATCACCATTTACTGCTGCTTATGTTTCAGAGGTGATGGTTGGCATGGGCTTCACCCCTGATGAAATCAAGGACTCTCTGCTCAATCAGAAATACAATGAAGTCACTGCTACCTACTTACTGCTGGGCCGCAAAGGCGATGTGAGTTAATTGTATCTACATTTATTTATCATACGTACATGTATAAGGAAATATGATGTAATTGAATTTACATCTCTTGCCCTTGATACCTGTCAAGTGGGATTGGCTTGATTTATATTTATTAGTCCCCCACTGGTCCTTAACACAGTATTTCAAAAAGTCTTTTAGGCTAGGTTCATACCGCAGGTATTAATGCACGAATCCGATTTTTTCCTGTTTTTGAGTGAGGCATTACTTTGACGGTCTGAACGGGAAAAGTCGCATGAAAGTGGACCATCTCAAATCCGATTTAGGTCACTTTCGCATGTGGTTAAAATCCATTTTGGGCTACATTTTTTTAATGTGGCCACGGTCTGAACTGTCAAGTCCCCCAAATCGGAATTCATGCAGCAATTACGTCAGCAATGAGCGAGAGAGACACGGCACTACGGTAGCGCTGCAGCTGTGCATTAGCTTTAGCGCCTGGTTTGAACCCGGCTTTTGGGGAAGGGGCGGGCTTGACAACAAGAGTCATTAAAAGAAATAAAATGAGTTGAGGATAAGCCTGAGAATGCTCGGTTTTCTCTATGCTCTAAATTAGCAATATTCCAAGATTGCTAACACGGCCGAGAGTCGGGGCAAACTGTTCATATGTGTGTGTGTCATGCACAGACAGTGCGTGCATGCTATCAAGCCATATAATCTTTGAATATAAGACTAAAATGGGATTATTTAAGTCTGTTATTTGTGTCCTCTTTTTGAAAATCAAAATATGATCACCCTTGAATGACGTTGAGCCAGCATGTGTGGTCATTTGTTTTGATGCTCCTACGCATGCGTGTCAGTTTGCTCAGGGCATCTCGGACTGTGAATTTGTGCGCTTGCGTGATTAGGCATGTGCCGGTATGAGATTCTGACGGTATGATAACCTTAAAACGAAATATCACGGTTTCACAGTATCACGTTATTTCAATTACAGCTGTAAATGTGTTACTTTGAGATATCTGGGTTTAAAAAAAAAAAAAGAAAAAAACTTTTTACCCATTGAACAGGAATTTTGTTTTACAAAGCATATTAGCACATTGGAACATAAGTATAATGTTAAGTTAAAATGAATTTTAAAAAATAACTGAAATGTTCTAAATAAATGGTGATCCTAAACCCACAACCACAGCTAAACATTATTACCATCAGAACAAAAATAATTGAATTATTTTCCATAAAAAGCATGTGTGTATGACTTCCTGCGCCAAAAATAAAAGCTTGCAACACAAAAGTCAACATTATAATCAAACAAGGGCAGAAAAGTCATATTTATAAAATTAAGTAAAAAATAAGATGCTGTGAGGTTCAACAAGATACTTTTTACGTGACTGATGAATAAATAAATAACGTGAGTAACAAATAAATAAATTAAATTAAATAAACGACTGGAGACAAAATACTTGTCTGAGTAGTATATTTATAATATATTCGGACTTTTTATGTAGTATTAAAGTACGTGTTTTTTTTTTCTCGCAATATTACGTAAGAATACCATTTTTTTCTCGTAACATGCAAAGATATGTAGTTTTACAACTTTAATCTCATATATTACAATGTGTAACTTTATTCTCAAAATATTTTGGTATAATATTGCGACATATTTTTTTTATTGCTTTGTGTTGAATGTAACTGGTTGTGTTAAATGTGTTCATCATATTAAATCGATTGAAAGCCCATGAATCAAATCAAATTCTTGCAGATTTTGTAATATAAGCAAATATCCTATCTCGCCCAAAGTCTATCGATATCATATTGCATTGCATCATGAAATTGGTGATTTGCACTTCTGGCTCACTGCGTACTACCTCTGGGCGACCCACTGCTGGGCTCTGAGGCATCTTGGCATAGCTCCTCTTCCTACGTTGCATCGCTGCTTTCAACCACTGGCAGTTTTTTTGTTTTTTTTACACCTGCATTATGCGTGGTCATCTAGGGCAGTGCCATTAGAATGGCAAACCGGGGTGGTGTTCCCTATCTTTAAGAAAGGCGACCAGATGGTGTGTTCCAACTATCGGGGAATCACACTCCTCAGCCTCCCCGGGAAAGTCTACGCCAGGGTACTGGAAAGGAGGGTCCGGTCGATAGTTGAACCTCAGATCGAGGAGGAACAATGTGGTTTTCGTCCTGGCCGTGGAACCATGGACCAGCTCTTTACCCTCGCAAGGGTGCTTCAGGGGGCATGGGAGTTTGCCAATTCAGTCCAAATGTGTTTTGTGGATTTGGAGAAGGCTTATGACCGTGAACACATGAACACCTGAGGACAGATGTTTTTTTGGGGGGGGGGTGCTAAGTTATAGGGATAACATGATGGCAAAGTTATTAGGAATGAGGAAGTTGCTATTAAAAATGCACCGATACTGATATCAGTATCTGCAGGGGGTGGTTGATGGTATCGGTGACTACCAACAAAGAGGGCGCCGATACCATTTACTGGCATCACCTGAACGCAGCTGTACTGTCCTCACCAAGACGCTACGGCTCAGTTCTGGCTATACAGTGAGCAAAAACTCCCAAATGACGATGCAGGACATCGGATTTTTTTTTACTGTACTATGCCATTGATCCTAATGTCATCACTGGAAGAATGAAACTAAAAATAGAAATGAAACAATCAACTTTGTCCTCAGTCACAAACATGTTCACAACAATGCAAATCCGCGATGATTAGCTAGTTGCTAATACAGTTGTGACATTCACAAATGCTTAGCATACGTTCGCTAGCCTCCGCACATCATCCAAACAATTACACAACTGGCTTTAAGTGTCCAATCGCGAGGGGAAACCCCCAACAACAATACAAAAGACTATACATACCGGCGTTGCCTCTGTAGACAGCATCTGAGCGATTGAGCGTGCTAGTGTGACAGGAATGCACAGCTGCGAGCCTACATGCATTTTTGATGCATGTAAAATATCCACTCTTTTTTTTTCAAACGGAGTTTTGCAGTATCGGCCAATACTGCACAGCCAGGTATCGGTTTTGGAATCGGGGCAAAAAAATTGTATTGGTGCAACTAGTTGCAATTGCACTGAATAGCTACTGACGGTTCTTAGTCCCTATAAAATGGGAGGGGCAGGTTAGAAACCCATTAATTTGCTGATGTCAATTAATCCCTCATTTAACCCCACCCAAAAAATCCTGCCATTTGAGGAGGTGAAGAAGAGTTTATTTTTAGAATTTAGCAGCAATTCGGCCCTAAACTATTCTCAAATTTTCCACGTTTTATAGTACTTAGTGTCAAACGTATTTTATGTATTTAGAAACAAATCATGATAATGGCTCAACAGTATATGTTAATAAGGTGTCATTCATCATTGTAGGAGGGCAGCGAGGCCCGCTCAGCCAGTACCCTGTCTTTGGCGAGGGTGCGACCGAGTCCTATCACCAATGGAACTAACAAACACTCTTCAACAGCTACTGGCTCCTCTTCTTCTTCCACCTCCTCTTCACACAGTAAGACACAGCGCAGTGCCTCCACTTATCACAGGCAGCGACGACACAGCGACTTCTGTGAGTATCTACCCCGACTTGAGATTTGTGAAGGTGTTAAAAGTAATGTGTAATTCAGCTTGTCAGCCAAGCTGGTTGGCAATTGACCATCCCTTCATTAGCAACTGAGGGGCTGCTGATGCAGAATACTCCTTATATGAGTCTCTTGTGTATCTATGCAATGCTGTCCTCCACAACAAAGGCGGGCCTTCCATGCCCGTCATGCACCCCAAACGGAGCCCCACGAGCACGGGCGAGAGGGAGCTACGAGAGGGACGAATGCCTTCCCGCAAGGCCAGTTGCAGTGTGATGGGAAGCCACAGCCTCCCTCCATCCAGTCCAATGGTTAGCAGTGCCAACAACCCCAACAAGTCGGAGATACCAGACCGCCGTAAAGACATGACCGCCACCACAGTAAGTTTTTACTACTTATTTTGCCTGGGGCCTCTGTCATTCATAGACTGTCTTTTAAGTCTTATACATTGTAAAATATACTTTCCTATTGGTCATGCCAATGTAAAATTTTAGTAAGACATTACAAGTAGTCCTCGGGTTACGAACGAGTTCCGTTCCTATGCTGGCGTTGTAAACCGAATTTCCGCGTAAATTGTAATTAACCCTTTAAGTACCCCAAAATAACTATCCAAAAAGTTCAAAAGTATTGTATTTTGTTTAATGATGAAGGATACACTGCCCTCTGGTGGCAGCGTTGTGTCCAACTGGACTGTCGCCTTATGAGGAGCAGACTCTTGTCTGACATGGATAAAGGACAGCTGCACTGTGGTTTGGCCCACATAATTGGCCCGTGGGTTGTTTCAGCTAATATACAGCGAGGAGCAGAAGTATTTGCACCCCTTGTGGTATTGCAAGTTTGCCCACTTTGAAAATAGGTAGAGGTCTGAAATTTCAATTATAGATGCATTTCCACATAGAGACACAGTCTAAAAAAAATCCAGAACTCACATTGCATGATTTTTTTTTTTAATAATTGCTTTGTAATTTACTGAGGTTCATAAGTATTTGTACCCCTGATAATGAACACTCAAAGAGTTGTCAGTCTACCTTTATCTCATGACTAACCTTCCACCAAACACCCGTTTGAGCTCAATATTGTCACCTGTGCACCCCACAGTCAGTCATAATCCAAATGCTACCATGGGCAAGACCAGAGAGCTTTCGAAAGACACCCGAGAAAAAATTGTCGAGCTCCACAAAGCTGGAAAAGGCTATGGGACAATTGGAAAGCGGCTTGGTGGGAATAAATCAAAGGCTAAAAAGGCTAAACATGACTGATAATCTACCTTTGACTGGGGCTCCATGTCAAATCTCGCTTCGTGAGGCATCACTTATGATGAGAAAAATGAGGGCTCAGCCTAGAACTACACGGCCGGAGTGGTCAATGACGTGAAGAGAACTAGATGCACAGTTTCAAAGGCTACTGTCACTAGAACACAATGGTTTAAAACCATGCATTGCTGAAACGTTCCCCTGTTGAAGCCAGTACATGTGAAGGCCCGTCTGAAGTTGGCCAGTTCCATTTGAATGTTTAGAGGGGTCCCAAAGGGAGAACAAAGTAGAACGTTTTGGTGCAAAATTTACTCTTCGTGTGTGAAGGTAAAAGAAGGATGAGTACAATCTCAAGAACACCATCCCCACTGTGAAGTATGGGGGTGGAAACCTATTGCTTTGGGACTGCTTTTCTGCAAATGGGACAGGACGACTGTACTGTATAAAACAGAGGATGAATGGTGAAATGTATTGTCAGATTTTGTGCCACAACCTCCTTCTCTCAATCAGAGACTTGAATATGAGTCGTGGCTGGATCTTACAACATGACAATGATCCGAAGCGCACAGCCAAGCTGACCAAGGACTGGCTGCGTAAAAAGCATATCAAGGTTCTGGAGTGGCCTAGCCAGTCTCCAGACCTCAATCCAATAGAAAATCTTTGGATAGAGCTGAAATGACAGACCCGAAACCTGACAGATCTGGAGAAGATTTGTGTGGAGGAATGTGCCAAAATCCCTTTTTCCATATGTGAAAACCTGGTGAAGAACTACAGAAAGCGTCTGACCTCTGAAATTGCAAACAAAGGCTTCTGCACTAAATATTAGTTCTGATTTTCTCAGGGGCACAAATAGTTATGAAACCCAGTAAATTAAAAAATACAGTCATGTGAAAAAATTCGGACACCCCATTAAATATTCAGTTCTTTATTAAGAAAGGTTCACATATTAATGTTTGATCTTGTTTTTCTTTATCTCTGGAAAAGAAAGTGATTTAATTGCAGGTAAACAACAAAATTTAACATTGTTTTATTCATTTAACCAAATAGATCAACAAAATGCATATTCTAACCGAGGAAAAAGTTAGGACACCCTACCACTTAGTAGCTAGTATTACCCCCTTTGGCTAAGGACTACCTGTAATCAAATTCTTGTAATCAAGTTCTTTTAAATAACTTGTTATTCTGAGTATTCCCTAATACCAATTACTTTTATCAAATTAATATTGTTGCTCTGGACAGTCATCTAGGGTGTTTACTTAATAGTCTTCACTTTTCGCTGCTTTTGTGGCAAAACATATTTGAATCGTGCTTTTTATGTATTTCCTTGAACCGTCTCGGAAAATAACTGAATGAATGAGTTCCACTTTACTTAAAATGTTGAGTTTAAAATTTACCTGAAGTTTTATCGAAAGGTTTTTTACTTAAATTATTCATGAAATTGCCATAATATTTCAGTAGACATTAAAGTTTTTGGGGAAATACAGTACTTCTAAAATGGATCTCAATGGTTAAGCGGAGATTTTCCCATTTTAAAGGGGATGTAGCGCCCTGGGAAAATTTTGATATTCCATCATTTATCCATAAACGCATGCCTTTTGTATTCATATCATGCCACTTCGTGTAATTACACACAAGAAAATGAGAGAAATTTGGCTCGATTGTCAAGCTAAAACGACCGGCGCCCGAGATCTGGCAGATTGTGTGCGTGACGTCACGACAAGTGAAGAGAGTGCCACCGGCCACTAGGGGGGCAGGGCCTGTCTGCATCAATAGAATTCCTTCTAGTGTGGGGAGAATTAGGGGTGTTTTGAGCTGTTTATGCTGATGCATTGTGTTCGTCCTGCACATATTCCAGGTTCCCTCATGAAGAAACACCGCTCGTTGTCAATAAAAGAGAATTCAGAATTGACAGTGAGGGCTGTTTCTTCAACAAGAAAAAGGCTCAGTGCTTTAATACTGAATGGCGGCGATGATGGCAGACAATTTCGTTTCTAGTTTCAGCAATGAATACGACGTAGAAGGACGTAACGAATGTTCATCTAATGGTGACGAGGAGAGTTACAAAGCTTTAATCGGTGTTTTAGGTTCCCAATTTGAGCCCAAACGAACGCCAATGCAGCGTAATTAAACGGTCATTGAGGGGAGCAATGACACTGATGAAACATCGGCAGCAGATCGTGTGGGAAACACCAATGATTTGTTTTGCATTTCTTTTTGTGAAGCTGATACACCGTGACTGCAAAATAAAGGAATGCATAGAATAATTATCATTTATTGCGCTATCATAGCTTTTCGCTCTGTCAACAGACACAAATATGAACGGGATCAGAGGATTTGTTCTATATATTTTACGAACGATAATTTATACATGTGTCGAGTCCTGTATCCAATGCGTGACATTTTTTTTTTTTATTATTATTATAAAAGAGTACTCACTCTGGCCATTTCGAGCTTGCCTGCTCCCTCCTGTGCTTAGCTTTAGCCTCCTTTAGCAGTCATCGTCTCTCTCTTGATATCTCGGGACATTTAGGTGGCTGTGCCTGTATGTCGGCACCGCATCTCCTTTGAGCAGCAATCTTTTAGCAAAACCCGATTTCTCTTGTCCATAGTTCGAGAAGCTTTCAGTTGGAAAATGCGCACCACAGAAAAGCGTGCCGGAGGCTGTGTCTAGAAAATTAGCCCTCTTTGCACGGACGAACTTTACCCATTTTCTGTGTAGTCCAGCTTTTTTTTTTCGCGTTCAGGAACTCATGCATACTATATTCCGATAAATAACTATTTGTACACCACATAGCACAGCAGTTTTGAACCATTGTTGTGATGTTTTGGTCAAACAAACCCCAACGCTACTCTCTCGTCGTTAAAAAACAATGGCACCTAGCTCGACTGGACTTTCAATCACTTGTCGTGACGTCGCCGCCCCATTCGGCTGTTTCCGGAACACTTTCGGTAATGTTCGTCATTTTCGATCTATTTTCGATAATTGCTCATTAATGTGATTGATTTTTTTGTTAACTTTATCAATATTTGTTATCTTGGCGCATAATGGTTCTATTGATGTCTCACACCCCCTTTGCCGCAACATCCCCTTTAAAAGACGATTTATGCGTCGCAAATGTGTTCCTGTTTTGCTTCTGTGTTCATCGTCAGCCAATCACAAGACCAGTTTCCAGTCTTCGTCCGAGATGCAACAGCTCTGTGCGCCCAATAAACTAAGGCTGCGGCAACCTTGTAGAACAGTCCAAATTATGTCTACTACTCAAGCAAAAAAAAAAAAAAAAAATAGAAACCTTAAGAGCACTTAATTTGTGAAACTGAAATGAGACAAATATATTGTGGCTATGCTGTGAAATAATGTATGTCACAAAAATATGTCCACAAAGTGTTATTTTGAAGAGCAGAGCGCAACTTGCAAACAATGTAAAAATGTTAAGTTTGACTGTAACATTACATACTCATTACATTAAACAAAGGAAGAATATATCGCCAATGCGCAAACAGCGGGAAACAATGGTAGGAACTGCAGTTATACAATAGCTGTCGAATTTGCTTCGTACACTGTGAACTCAAGACGCCATGCGATTACGTCTATTGACTAATCCAGTACTTCTCAAATAGTATGCAGAGCGATGCTGGGGGTGGCACATGTGACCTAGGGGAACGTACTTTTTTATCGTACTTCCTCTCAGTGGGTGGCAGTGGCGCTTTCATTTTCAGAGTGTGCGCAGTATTTTTGAACCAAACTAGCACACAGCAAAGCGCACTGGAGATATGAAGAGCTGAGATGAGGAAATATGACAAAGCGTATGTAGCGTTTGGCTTTTGTGTTTTAAGACAGTGGCAGACGAGCAGAGACCAGTCTGTTTACTGTGTCTAAAAATGTTTGCAGAGGACAGCAGGAAGCCAAATCAATTAAGACGTCACTTAAAGACATTAGACCCCAAACACATTGATAAACCGCTTGATTTTTTTCAGCGTAAATGTGCCGAATATTGCCAACAATCATCCTTCTTTGTCAGTGTACCATCAGTAAACCAACGACCACTGATAGCATCATATAAGGTGGCATACCAAGTTGATCAGTGCAAAAGAACCCCACAACATAGTTAAGGAGCTGCTACTGCCTGCAGCAAAAAATAAGACTGTCCGTCTGTCCAATGACACTGTCGTTTTTGTTGTCTTAATTTTTGTTTTGTTTTTTCGGTCAAATTGTTTGGCATATTGTCCTCATGAGTTAACTCATTTGCTCCCAGAAACGTATAAAAACGTTCTATTTTTAAGTGCTCCACTGGCCCACAAACGTATTTATACGTCTTTTGCGTTTCTTTTTTTAATAAGAAGCATATATAGCTTCCGTTGTATCTGAGAAACAAAGAACAACGCTCCAAACCCCTTTTAAAGCAATAAAACTGGCCACTGGAGGGCAGTAGCGCATTTTGGAAGACCAGGCAACCGATTCAACAGCAGTGAACGGCCGGGCAGCTTTGTCAGAGTGCTGGCGGCATGAAGCCAGGCGGCACTCCGACCGGACAAAACAACGAGAGGACGCCTGGGACGCCAGGCGCTGGACGACCGTGCAAAACGAATGAAACCGCCCGTGGAGCGGCTCGCCAAGCAGACCCCGCAGAAATGCAAAAATAATCAATCTTTGTGAGACAGACAACGATGAGAGAAAAGTTTACACAGCTGACATGGCGACAACGGCGTCATCTCGGCGACAAACCGTCATCTCTCAGTAGTCGTGTGTGAATAAATTGTTACTTTGCTATCTAAAGCTCTATTTGTCTGGTTGTTCATGGTATTTTGTAAAAGGAAAACATTATTCAGATGTTTGGAATGTAACTAATGCAAAAAATAGCTTTGTTAAAGTCAAAGTTATGTTTGAAATGTATGCGTTTACAAAAAGCTCATTTTCTCCGTTTTTTCATCAGAAATTGGAAAATTGCTCAAACTAAGCTATTTTCTAATGCTGATTTCTAAAGAATGGAAAAAGATACGAACTTACTTTTTTTTCTGCTGAAAGAAGAGAGTCTAATCTTTCTTTTGGTGGGTTCCAAGTTTATATAGCAATAGAACATAATTTTCTGTGGGCCTTGCAAAATCAGTCAAAATCCAGAAAAAACGGCCGGGAGCGAAGGGCCTTGCTCTGGTGAAAATGGCTGGGAGTGAAAGAGTTCATTAATATTCCTAATCAATTTGAATTTATTATTATTTATTGATTTAATTAAATTCCAGTTTTCGGCACAGCCATGGCGCAGTTGGTAGCTTGATTGTCCTAAAACTGAAGGGTCAGCGGTTCAAATTCCGACTATGACTGCCCAGTCGAAGTGCCCCTGGGCAAGGCACTGCTATATAGGTACTCTCCATTTACCAGGATCACATGGTAAAAAAATGTCCCTTGAGTGTAATTTTACAGTTGGGATGTGACTTTTTTTTTGTGTTTGATTCGGGCAAATTGATGCACTTGAAGTCTTTTTTGTTTGCAACAGAAAAGTATTATTAACTTTATTGTTTGTAAGTTGATCTATATTACGTTTTTCTTTCATTTTAAAAAGGACACAATGTTAGGCAGAGGTGTACTCATAATAATTTTATCAACAAATGATACTATTTACATTGGTGGTAGAGAATTGAAGGGGGGGGTAGTAAAACATTGACGTCTTCTTGGAAGGGGGCATAACAGAAAATAATTGAGAAGCACTGGACTAATCCGAGTCGACATTTGTGGACGTCGCTCTCTAATACCGCGATTAGTGCTGGACAGTCAATGTGAGTAGTAAAGTTAGCTGCTGCTACGGTTGCCAACTCCCTGAAAATAAAAAGAAGGCCACATCATTGGTAGGGCCGGCCGGCTTGATAACCGTCACCTTCTGATTATGTTTTTTTGTTCGTCAAAAGTGATTTTTTTAATGAATACAGTAATTGTTATTTAATAATTTTACTCAAACCTGAATTTGGTGCATATTTGAGTGACATAAGCACATTGAAAAACAACATTCATTCATTCATTCATTTTCCATGCCGCTTATTCCTCACGAGGGTCGCGGATGAAAAACAACAATTATTTGCAATGTATTTTTAATACTTTTGAAAAAGTGCAAACATAAACTGAGGTGCGTTCAAAGTCTCCTCAGCAATAACAGTTTCGCAAATGATCACTCCAAATATAGTGTGAAAATGCAAACAAAATTGACTGCACACAAAAATATAATACAAATAGTCAAAGTACACAGAGAAGAACAATTAAAATGATTTTTAACATGCTTTTTACTCAGGCTTCACTCAAACTTCTCCCACACTATGTTGTCTTCCAGTATCATAATGACAACCCACAGTCCCTCGACTAATGAGATGAGCAAGATTTTCATTGTTCTGTCAGCTCATTGGTCAGAAAACAGGAGAGGTGGGGGGAAGAGTTCCCCTACATATTCTTGAAAAGCACCAAACCAAAATTCATTCGTTCTATAAATAAAACACTTTTTTCAATTCTCATGACAATACAGAGCAGAGTGTGTCCATTGTAAAGTGAATGCAGGATGCGTACTTTTTTTTTTTTTCTAAACCTGTCCTGTTCAGCTGTTTGACATGGAGAATGGAAGTCTAAAAGTGTCTGGTTGGTCTGAACAGTTTTAATGTTTCACATTGAGAGTATGACTCACTCCCATTGTGATCATTCGACATATCTTGTTTATTATGACAAAGCAGTGAATAGGAAGAGATAAGGGGGAACAGAAGAAAAGAAACAGAAGAAAGAAAAACAAACAACAACAAGAAATACATTGAACGCCTACACTAACTATTAATATGTTGGTGCTATCGTTAGCTAGACGTTTTTCTGGTTGACATACTGTGGGGGCCTGTTGACCAAGGAAAGAAGGGGAGGGGTATTGGAAAGTCTATAAGCTAAGTGATTGGGAGGGGTAGAGTATACACAAATCATCTCTGTGATCTAGAACCCAGTAATCGTGTAAATCCCTTGTGAGTGTAAGCCCGTTGGTAACCGACCTTACGCTGCCCCACCGCCAGTCCCGGCACCGGGACCCCCCCCACCCAAGTGCGCCGAATCACATCCAGCCGCACGCGAGCCCTATCAAACACGCGACAGCCACGCAGGCGGGCGGAGACACCGCACAGGCGCCAACCCGGGGCCGTACTTTTGTTTGTGATTACGAGACGTTCCTGTTTTTCAATGGACGGTTGGCAACCCTATCATCTGCTGACTCAGTGTGCTGTGCGCGACAAGGGTACTTCCGTTCGTTTTGCTCGGATTAGTCTATAGAACAAGCTGGAGTTTAACAAAGTAGCTACAGCAAAGAGCCACAAGGGGGGTGACCAAGTACTACATTAGTACAAGCAAACCATTACAGCACAATACAGTATATGTGGTAATTTTATTTTATTTTATTTTTTAAATTTTTTTTAAGACTGAGGCACTGAAATGTTTGTTGATATTCTGCCAGACCGAGACGACGAGGTGGACTCAGTTGCGAAGTTTTGGGCAAAAAACTTATTTTGAAAACAGAGGTTCTTCTGCTGACATGCGGGGATGAGAAAAGTACAAACAGAAAGCGCTCCAACGGAGGAATGAGTCAGGATGACTAGAAACAAAAAAAGTTCAAACACAAAGCACTCCAAAAGGGAGGAAAGGTAACAACATAAAATGCTCCAAAAAGAGGACAAAGTCAGGATTACTATGATCAAAATTTACAAACACAAAGCACTACAAATGGAGGATAAATATACAGGATTACTATGAAAGCTATGCCATAAGGCTGCTGTGACTTACTTGAGTAGAAAGACACGTCTGCACTGGACAAGGGAAACGAAGGCAATATATACACAGGAGGTAATGGGGAACAGATGGAAACAATAGGTGATTAGGTGACCAGTGGAAGGGCAAGTACGCAGACACGAGGAGGGTGAAGCCTTCAAAATAAAACAGGAAATTGATTCCAAAATTTGGAACCCAACTCTCATAATAAATGATAGGCTAAGATGTGTTAAGACTGATATTATTTTCATTATTTGCAACACGTTTTTTTAATTTTCAGCAGTCATAAAGGCAAATTAAAATACTTTGATCCTTTACATTGAAGGTCATGTACACAAAATGTTTTTTGTCCCTTCAAGTATTAAACGCTGGTCTTGGTTCAAGCCCTTAAAAAATAAATGTAATGGTCATTTCATCATATTTAATTTTCATGTGACTTTTTTTTGCTTTTCCACTTACTTGCCTCATGAAGAATAACATCCCTGGAAGTGCTATGACACGCCGAAACACATACGTGTGCACGGATCGCTCAGGAGCTGACAGGCACTCTCTCCTGCAGAATGGCAAAGATAACAGGTACTACTATGTGTTGTGTCTTGTTTATACTGGTTATTTTATGCAGATATTTTTTCAAGATACAATAACTGTGCTCTTGCAATTGCCATGCCACAGTAAAAAAATTTCAAGATACAATAACTGTGCTCTTGCCAATGCCATGCCACAGTAAACAAGATAAAATGCATGAAAAAATTATCCACACTTTTCGTCACTATAATCGAAAACCAACTCACCAACGCATTCTCTTGGGCCGCGTGCTCTCTTTTTGTCCAAATCATATCATTTATACTTAAAAAACAAAGGGACACGAAAGTTCTGTTCAGTTTCAATTCAGCTAAAAACGTACAATTTTGCCAAAAACATACCCATTCATTTCTAATGGCCAAAATTTCCCCTTGATTTACAATGCCCCGATTCACCATTCATTTCAATAGCACAAAAACCTCCATTCACTCCAATTTCCCAAACAAGTGACTCAATATAATAGGGAGATTACCCCTGAATGCCCCAAAATCAACAGAGGGTGATCCAATATGAACAGGAAGTGACTCTGAAATGCCCCCAAATCAAAAGGGGCCCCTAAATGCCCCAAAATCAACAGGAAGTGACCCTGGAATCCCTCAGAAGCAACAGGAATTTACCCTGAAATAACCCAAAATCAACAAGAAGTGTCCAAGAACCCCCCCCCACCCCCCCCCCCCCACCCCCATCAAGAGGAAGTGACCCAATACAAACAGAAACTCAACCCAAAATGCCCCAAAATCAATAGTACTTGACCTGATATACAGTGCTGGCCAAAAGTATTGGCACCCATGCAATTCTGTCAGATAATGCTCAATTTTTTCCCAGAAAATGATTGCAATTACAAATGCTTTGGTAGTAATATCTTCATTTATTTTGCTTGCAATGAAATAATGCAAAAGGAAAAAAAATTAAATCATTATCATTTTACACAAAACTCTAAAAATGGGCCGGACAAAAGTATTGGCACCCTTTAAAAAAACCTTGTGATGCTTCTCTAATTTCTGTAATTAACAGACCCTGTTACATACCTGTGGCACATAACAGGTGGTGGCAATAACTAAATCACACTTTCAGCCAGTTAAAATGGATTAAAATTGACTCAGCCTGTGTCCTGTGTCCTTGTGTGTACCACATTGAGCATGGAGAAAAGAAAGAAGACCAAACAACTGTCTAAGGACTTGAGAAGCAAAATTGTGAGGAAGCATGGGCAATCTCAAGGCTGCAACAAAATGGACGAGAGATTTCAACAAAAGATTGTGCTGATGGTGGATAAAGAATCTAGACTAACATCCAAACAAGTTCAAGCTGTCCTGCAGTCTAAGGGTACAACAGTGTCAACCCGTACTATTCGTCGGCGTCATGAGACTCTATGGTAGGATACCCAGGAAGACCCCACTTCTGACCCAGAGACATAAAAAAAGCCAGGCTGGAGTTTGCCAAAACTCATCTGAGAAAGCCAAAAACGTTTTGGAAGGATGTTCACTAGTCAGATTAGACAAAAGTAGAGCTTTTTGGGAAAAGGCATCAACATAGAGTTCACAGGAAAAAAATGAAGCCTTCAAATAAAAGAACACAGTCCCCACAGTCAAACATGGCGGAGGTTCCTTGATGTTTTGGGGTTGCTTTGCTTTCTCTGGCACTGGACTGCTTGACCGGGTGCATGGCATTATGAAGTCTGAAGACTACCAACAAATTTTGCAGTATAATGTAGGGCCCAGTGTGAGAAAGCTGGGTCTCCCTTAGAGGTAATGGGTCTTCCAGCAGGACAATTACCCAAAACACACTTCAAAAAGCACTGGAAAATGGTTTGAGATAAAGCACTGGAAAATTCTAAAGTGGCCAGCAATGACTCCAGACCTGAATCCTATAGAACACCTGTGGAGAGATCTGAAAATGGCAGTTTAGAGAAGGCACCCTTCAAATCTCAGAGACCTGGAGCAGTTGGCCAAAGAAGAATGGTCTAAAATTCAAGCAGAGCATTGTAAGAAACTCATTGATGAATACCGGAAGCGGTTGTTCACAGTTATTTTGTCTAAAGGTTGTCCTACCAAGTATTAGGCTGAGGGTGCCAATTTTTGCGGACCATTTTTGGAGTTTTGTCTAAAATGATAATGATTTAATTTTTTAAATTCTCTTTTGTGTTTTTACATTGCGGGCAAAATAAATGAAGATATTTCTAAATTGAGCATTATCTGACAGAATTGAAGGGGTGCCAATACTTTTGGCTAGCACCGGACATCACAGCAAAGCTACCATTGCAGTTTCTCCAGAAGTTACATTTTCTATTTTACTCTAGTTGTCAAACAGGGTCATGATCAAACTAGAAAATAATTAATTTTTTCAATTCATTTTTTGTTCTTTTCAATGATTTTAGCTCCCTGGGCCACCGGATGCCTGCAGCGTCTCCATCCACACTCAGCATTTCTGGGGCCGGAGCTGCATCTTCCTCTTCTTCGGACCGATGCCGCTTGACCCGAGGCTCCACCATCCGCAGCACCTTCCACGGTGGACAGCTGAGGGACCGTGGCCCGCCGATATACTCAGCCCCGCCCACTTCACCTACCCTGTCCCACCATGACGCCAGCCCGCTGCCCCACGCTCGCACCAGGGCAACCTCCAACCTCTTCACAAAGCTGACCTCCAAACTCACTCGCAGGTAGCTTGCGTGGTTTTGATAAATTCCTGAAATAAGGTATTTTACTATTAAACTGTCTGTATTTATTATTTTCAAATGGTTTTACACTTGCCATTTTGAAATATCTACCCCTTAATATTGTTTCAGAAATGAGTTAATGTATAATTCAATATACAGTGATACCTCAAGATACCAAATAATTCGTTCGGGATTGGCTTTCGAATCATGATTTTTTTTATTTATTTATTTATTTTTTTTTTTTTTATGTACCGGTATAATGAATCACGTCTTACACTTAAATCGCCTAATTTGTTCCAAGCCCTATTAAAACACCACATTAAATTTGCTTTCATGTCGTCTGATCGCCAATCTTGTAAGGTGTTGTCACCACCTAGTGGTACCTAAGTTTAACTAGTTTGATTGGTTTTAGCTCATGCTACAGATGTTATCACAAGACTACTAGAGCTCATAGCAAAGCGGAGTGCTAAAAGACGAGCTAACTTTAGCAGACATTGCTTGGTATTCCATCTCGCTGTTTGCAGCATTGTTAATCTTACTTTTAAAAAGTAATTAGTTACAGTTACAAATTAAGTCTTCCAAAAATTAATTGAGTTAGTAACTCATTTACTTCATTGTAAGAGTAATTAGTCACTCAGCAAAGTAACTGATGTTACTTTTCAGGTTCTACATGTTATTACAATATACTTTCGATAACATCTTTCACATATGTTAACTGATTGAATTGATTTTTTCATTCAAATAAACGTAGGTCACACTTTTTACATGTTTTTTTTTTTTTTTCTACTAATATTAGAGTGTAACGGCACACAAACTTTGAATTTCAAATGCTGTGAGAAAAAAGCCTTTTTGTTTATCCTCTTGCACTGAACCCGCACCGAACCGAAATCTCTGTACCGAGGTACGTACTGAACCGTTACTTGTGTGCATTGTCACACTTCTAATATGCTGTATATAGATATAACACAAGGTTCATGGATACGTTATTCAAGAAAAGCTTAGGGTAAGTGATTCTTTTTGGTAATAAAAAAAAAAAAAAAATTATATTGTAACGTCGACAAGGACAACGCCAACTTGGTGATGATAATCCACACTCAGCAGGAAAACAGTACATTATTTTCATTACGGTGATCCCTCACTACTTGCCACACCAAACTTTGTGCCCTCAGTCCATCGCGGATTTTTTTTTTTTTAATTAAAAAAAAAAAAAAAAAAAACAGATAAGCTGTCCCGAGCTGATCGCTCTGGTACACTACTTCACAGTTTTTCACTTATCGTGGCGGGTTCTGATCTCCATCAACTGCGAAGAATGAGGGATCACTGTAATTGTACCTACCTGGACGCCACGAACAGTATGTAAAAAAAAAAAAAAAAGTTGCCCGAGAGTTAAAGATAATGCTCATCAACGCCAATGCTAACGAGAACGCGAACCTATGCTAACGCTCTGAGCCACTTCCCATCATCATCGCGTTTGCACGACGTTACCAGCCCCTTCCCTCCTTCCCCCTCCCGCTCTGCATTCTCCAGGGCAGGCACTGGCAGGCAGGCAGATGTGCAAAAAAATCAGACAACTTGCTCTTCATTCACCCAAATTGTAGTAACGCGTACCTTCAAATCCTCAGTAACGGTAACGGCGTTGCAAAGCTGGTAAAAGATATAATTAGATTACTCACTCCTGAAAAAAAATACCACCGTTAGAAACGCCGTTTTACTCTAACGCCGTTATTAACAACACTGGCTGTTTGTGCCTTGTAAATCATATTCATGGGCATTGTGTTGCACATTAAGGTCTGTATCCAGTATATATAGTCAAACATAGTTTCATTATTGCATTGCTGCAAGCGGGAATTATCTAATACAGTGCATATTATTTTTCGTATAATGAATAATTCTTCATAATATGAAGCGAAGATGCTTAAAAAAACTGCGTGAAAAGAATTTTTTTGTGTACTGAACCTTTCGTATCTTGAGGTACCACTGTGTGCATTTTTGGAGGGACTTCAGATTGCACCTGAGTATAAGTCACACTCTGAGTTATGTTTATTGTGCAATAATCTAATTTTAACATACATTTTCTACATGTTTTGATGCATTATGAAAGATTTATGTCTGAATTTGAGGGGGGCTTGAAATGGATTAGGGCATTGTCATGGAAAACGCGTCTCTACTTATGGAATTTTCAAGTTACAAAACTATTTCCAGAACCAATTAATTTCATCTATAGAGGTACCACTGTATTTATATACTTCATTATGTCCCATTTGGTTCTTCATACTGTAAGTGAAAGCTGCTATGAAGATCTCAGGTTAAAATCTGTCATAATACTGTAAAACAGTGGGTAAGTTTCTTTCATTCAACTTGAGTTCAACCTTGCTGGGATCCATGTTTATTAGAATGTTGACTCATATTTGCGTCCCTGCAAGTCTGTCTGTGGCCCAGGATTATCCCCGCTTCCCTTCTTCATCTTAGTTGTCATAATCACACATGACTAATCTAATCAAACCACAGCTTTATCCTTGCCACTCAATTTCCGCGCTGCACTCTCCTTTATCACTTGGTCTTCTGCGATTCAATTATCTTTCTTGTATCTCTTCAACTCCACCCCTTCACCACTCATACCCTTTACTCCCTCTTCTACATTGTTTCTTATTCTGCTGTCTGACTGTCACGGCATCAGGGTTAACCTTGACCCATCCAAGCGCCAGGGCTCAAACAAATCAGTGTCGGGTTGCACTCTTCCACAAGGATCAAAAACCGTTAGTAAGTTCCCGTGTGTCTTGCTTATTTCTTGTGTGCCTGGGCTGCTCCATTGTCTGCCTGGTCACATGGGACTTGCATCATTCTGTGAATGCCTCACTGATTTTTCTGTATGGCTCAGTCTATTAATTATTGCTCCTCTGCATGATTTTCTTTAATTAGTTTCATCAAATTGTTTCTCACACAATACGTTTTGAGCATGATTAAGCGGTTTAGCATGAAAGTTTTCATTTAATTTTAGTTCTTGTTGTATCGAGGGTCATTGTAATCAGCAGTAGAGAGAATGTTGAGTGGTAACTCTCCATCCATTTAGTTCAAGTTTTCCTATATTCTCTGGTTACATTGAACACGCCATTTCATCATGTGAAAAATGCACACCACAGTAAAACACATATTTTAAAATATGACACTATGGTGTATTGCAGAAGACTTGAACACCATCTTACCATAGAGCTGGAACCGTACACAAATCCAGTGACGTTTCATTGCGTTATAAAGGCCCCGAACTCTATTAGAAATACCTCAAACCTATGTGCGGACAAAAATCAGGACCTAAAAAAGAGAGCGATGGGCCATTCCAGAATTGGAGGATATTTTACATCCCACAATTCAGATTTTAAACGATCTACGTAAAAAATACTGAAACATGAAGTTTGTGAGTAACTTACTTAAATCTTAAAGGGATCCACAGATAGAAAGACTTGTAGTTCTTAAAAGATAAACGTCATTATGAGTGAAAATAATTTGATATTAAAACCCGTCTTGATGTTTTCATTTTTATACAATTTGTAAAATTAGTTAAACTAATAAGTCGCCATTGTTGGTGACGTCGCAGGGTGGTGACATCACTGGGTTATGCTGAAGGTCTTCCAGAGTATGACTCTAGCGAAATAAACATGTCATCTGTTCAACCCTTTTAATTTCAACAAATGGAACGTTAAAAGGAACATTAATGACCATGACAGCACTGTCGATATTTCACAAAACAAGCAGCAGAAGCAAAATGAACAGGAAAGACGGGATGCGACGAGACAAGAGTATGACAAAACCGGTGCTACACCGGTAAAACGCCCTACAAGTGGTGAATTTGACACCCAAAGTACCACTGTGCACTTTCAGCTTGCTTTGTTTAGATGAATAGAGACAGAACAAACTAAAGATGCCGTAAGAAAATATTTACATCAAAAAAGTGTGGTTTTAATACTTTACGTTACGGGACAACAGATCAACACACTGCATTAAAGCTACCGCAAGAAAACACAATGCTTAAAAGTATGAGAGTGAAACACATGCAAAAAGTATTTGGAGGCAATTAAAAGGTAATAAAAGACTAAATAAAAACACAAAGAGTAAGTACTCACCGCTTTTAAATGTTGTACGCATGTGTTGGACGTCTCACCACGTAGAAGGAATTGCAGAATACAATGCAATGTTTGACTAGTGAGAGTGACAAACTACGTGACCACCCTGAGCATCCATTGTGCGCATAAAACATGGCGCCCTCCGTAGGTCAAAACATGTACTAAATATTATAGATTTTTTAATCAATGGCAATGTTTTATGTGTTTCTCATAACATATTTATGTAAAAGAGGACAATTGTAGATTATTAGAGCCTATAAGTCTTTAAGTCCAATGTTCCCTTTAAAAAAAAAAACATATTTTTAATGCAAAATAAGTCTGATATACACCCTTAAATGTCATTTTTCTCTTGTCCCACCCCTGTACTGACCAATTTGAATCTCAAATAAAACGGTTAAAATGAAGTATAAGTTGCATTTTTTGGGCAGAGGGTATTGATACTTTTATTCATTGCTTTCTTATGTAGCTGTGGGAAGATTTATTTTTACAAGCAAAATCTTGCAAATATGAATTATTATTAATGGAACATGTGTCCCAAAACATACACACCAATGTCGCCATAACTTTTTTTTTTTTTTTTTTTTTTAATCATAGTAGAAGAAGGCTGTGAATCGCATAATGAGCTACTCTTTACATAATTAGTTTGCGTTTGAGCAAATTTATATCCTTGGTTCTATTTTTTTTATATAGTAATAAAAATAGCAGACTCATTTTATGTATATTGTCAGAATTTAAAAAAAATCTTAACTTACTTATTATTACTACATATTTACAGAAGTAAGCTTATACTCTTAGTCAGCTGTAACAGCTAGCTTGTTTAGCTAGCTGTTACAGCTAGCTTGTTTAGCTAGCTGTTACAGCTGTTATTGTCATTCCCCGATCATGACAGGCTACTGGATCGCGACAGATTGCTACTGCGCATGCGCAAACCGACGCCACTTTCTCTTCTCTTAAGCAATGACAGCATATATAGATATGTATGTGTTAGACTAAAGGATTAAAAAAATAATAATAAAAGATTCTTTACTTTTTTTTTTTTTTTTAACCTGTCCTGTTCAGCTTTTTGACGCGGAGAATGGAAGTCTAAGTGTCCGGTTGGTCTGAACAGTTTTATGTTTTATGACAGAACAGTGAACAGAAAGGGGTTAAGGAGGGACAAAAGAAAAGAAACACAAGAAAAGAAAGAAAAGAAACACAAACAACAACAAGAAATACATTGAACGCCTACACTAACTATTAATATATTAGTGCTATCGTTAGCTAGATGTACTTCCGGTTGACACCATGTGGGAGACCTGTTGCACAGCGCATCCCTCCTTGCGCAGCGCATCACTCCTCCTGCATCCCAGCAAAGAAGCCATCGTCAACCCCCCCCCCCCTCCCCCCCAACGGTCCCATCCATCCCACAACCTTAGTGTTTGATGCAATAAAAGCAGGAGGGAAGGAGGGAGCCGGGCCGGGACTGTATGGCCCTGTCCCAACTCTCCCCGGAGAAATGAATGAGTATGTAGGTGCCAGGGTGAAAGATATTTACAGTGCAAAGTGAGGAGTGCGTGTATTCGGAGGCAGGCTCCCATAGGCGTGGCCTCGTCCACCAGAGCCAGTCGGTGATCTTTTTTTTTTTTTTTTTTTTTTTTTTTTAAACCATCAAATGGTTATGCCGTGGATAGAAGTAAACACAATGCCTTCAAATGTTGAAACCACTTTAATGTACATGTGTAAAACATAAACTCAAACAATTCTATACTCACATATGCGAAACAGGACTCTGAAGCCTTTGTTCATTTTTACAATAACACTGTTTCTTACATACAGTATATGTTATCAAAGAGTAACTAAAAAGAAGAATTTTAAGGCGCATGCGCAGTACTGCTACCCAATTGCGATCGGCTATTCACGCGACTGCGCTACGTCACTTCCCCTGTTGATTCCATGCTTATAAACAAGATTCTGACTTATAAATTAATTATTTTTTGACTGGTCTGTCATGTGGGTTGAACTTATAAATCACGTCTTAAACATAAAAATCACTTTGGTACACTGCGGCACGTAAAAAAAAATCTTCTTCTTTTGATTAATTGTGGATTGCAAGCAACTTTCCGGTGCATACCGCCATCTAGTGTACAAGAATATGCAGGCGCCCATGCCTTCACCCTTACAATCTATATCTATCATCTATCTATCTATCTATCTTAAACTTAATGTCTTTCAAGAATTTAAATAAACAGTCTTCCTCTCCCCGAGTCCCAAGTAGTTTAGGGCTTCAGAGGCCATTATCACCCATAAAAAGAAAAAAACTATGTTTTTTGTTTAATCTATCATGTACATATCTATATCCCCTGTCATCCCTCGAGAGAAAATGGCGTCGCTTCACGCGACTGGGTAGTGACAGTTACCACTTCTGTTGTTAGATTCCCCTCCTGAGAAAAAGCTAACATGTGTGCAAATTTGCTACCCGGTTACCTGAAACCCAGTTACTGTGATTAAGCCAAGTATTTGGTATTTACATTACAAACTTCCCATTGCTCTGTAAAGTGAGCTAATCAAGCCTTTGATAGTTGATGACAAATTATTAACTCAGCACAACCCAAGCACACCCCCTCATGGTTTTGGCCAACAGAACTGACCAGAATGGAGTCATATGACCTTGACGACCCTGGATAGCTACATTTGAATCAGAATTAAAATAGAATATTACAAATAGCAATATATTTCAAATAGGGTATCAAATAAGGTGCTCATGCGAATGTGAATGACGAATGAATACATCAACGCTCACAAGAGATAATATCTGATTAGGGTTAGGATTAAGGTCAGATGAGCTTTCTCTGGATTCAATAGGTACTGTATACAAGTAGTCCCCGGGTTACGACGTACCCGACTTATGTTATTATGAATGCACGCCGCCTGAGTCTTGTTGTTTTAAATTTATATTTTTAAAAAAAAAAATATATATATATATACTGGTCCTTCTCAAAAGATTAGCATATTGTGATAAAGTTCATTCTTTTCTGTAATGTACTGATAAACATTAGACTTTCATATATTTTAGATTAATTACACACAACTGAAGTAGTTCAAGCCTTTTATTGTTTTAATATTGATGATTTTGGCAAAAAAGTCAAGTAAAACCAAACATCCCTAACTCAAAAAAATAGCATATCATGAAAAGGAATTCTAAAGAAGCTACTAACCTAATCACCTGTATCAACAAATTAACTCAAAACACTTGAGAAAGATTCCTGAGGCTTTTAAAAACTCCCAGCCTGGTTCATTACTCAAAACCGCAATCATGGGCAAGACTGCCGACCTGACTGCTGTCCAGAAGGCCGTCATTGACACCCTCAAGCAAGAGGCTAAGACACAGAAAGAAATTTCTGAGCGAATAGGCTGTTCCCAGAGTGCTGTATCAAGGCACCTCAGTGGGAAGTCTGTGGGAAGGAAAAAGAGTGGCAGGAATTGCTGCACAACCAGAAGAGGTGACCGCACCCTGAGAAAGATTGTGGAGAAGGGCTGATTCCAGACCTTGGGGGACCTGCAGAAACAGTGGACTGAGTCTGGAATAGAAACATCCAGAGCCACCGTGCACAGGCGTGTGTGATTTCATTTTTCAGCACAACCTGGCACCTGTTCAGTGCCAAAACCACTGGTAAATGGTTTACTGACCATGGCATTACTGTGCTCAAATGGCCTGCCAACTCTCCTGACCTGAACCCCATAGAGAATCTGTGGGATATTGTGAAGAGGCAGTGGAGAGACACCAGACCCTACAATGTGGATGAGCTTAAGGCTGCTATCGAAGCATCCTGGGCCTCAATAACACCTCAGCAGTGCCACAGGCTGATTGCCTCCATGCCATGCCGCATTGAAGCAGTCATTTCTGTAAAAGGTTTCCCGACCATGTATTGAGTGCAAGCTGATATAATTAATTGAAGGTTGACTTTTTTTGTATTAAAAAACAATTATTATTTTTTGTATTGGTCGGATGAAATATGCTAATTTTTGGAGATAGAGATTTTTGGTTTTTCTTGACTTTTTTTGCCAAAATCATCATTACTAAGACAATAAAAGGCTTGAACTTTTTTAGTTGTGTGTAATGAATCTAAAATATATGAAAGTAATGTTTATCAGTACATTACAGAAAATAATGAACTTTATCACAATATGCTAATTTTTTTAGAAGGACTAGTTTATATACATATATAACAACTTTTGTACTGTTTATTGTGCGTTTTCAATTGTGTTTGAATACTTGGGGCGAGTTTATGTGATTGTTTTTGATTACCTGCGGACGCTAACTGATACATGCTTATCGTTTGTTATTGCTGTATCAGCAGCTACTTGTAAACGCAAATTTGAAATGCTAGTATGGAAGATGAGACTGATTTAATTTTATTTTAGTTTAGTTTCATTCTGCAAGTGTGGATGACATGAGTAGCCGAATAACGTGAGCAAACCACAGGGACGTCATTTCGGTGCTTAGTTCGCTGTCTAGCCAGGACTTAGCTCCAACATCTTGGCAAGGACAGTACAATGACGTATAATACATTTTTGGGGGGATATTTTTATTTGTGTATTTTTATTTAGAGGGTGTTTAGATGCATTTAAAGGGTTAATTCCGGTTTACGCGGAAATCCGTGTTACTTTGCCAGCGCAGAAACGGAACTCGTTCGTACACCTGGGACTACCTGTATGTACCCACAGATCCATCCTTGGTAATGCAAGTGTTAATTAAATATATCAGAAAATCAGAAAAGTAAAAGCTTATTTTTCAAGAACTTTGAAGCTAAAATGTCCTCCCCTTCTGGAATGACTTATATGTAGTCCTTTGATGTAGTAAATATGTCACTTTCATGCAATTCGCATGCCTGATTAAGCTAGTTCATTGATCATGAGGATAGTGTTGCATTGCAGCAGCTGCACTGTGAACGGCCTGCATACGTTAATGTGCTCAATGTTGCCAGGGAGTTTTCATTATCAAATTAGTGTTAATGGGTTGGAACTCATTAAATGTTTATTCTGTGTTTTACACGTGCATTGTTGTACTAAAGAGAAGAATCAATGCATGCGTTAAGTTGAAGTGTGCTCGGCTGTAAAGTTACCGGGCAATGCTTGTTGTCGACGCTTGCTTGTTTTGAACATCATTTCATCTCAGCGTCTTTGTCTGCTTTTGCTGTAGATTTTTTTGGATTCCTTTTTATGTTGTTTTTCTATCTTCCAGGGTCACAAATGAATCTGAGGGAATCAGGAGATTTGCGGTCACAAGGTCAGTGTGTTTGTCGCATCTGAGATTTATTTCCACTGTCCTTCACCACGGATGAGCAAAACATACATTGTGAATGTATTTCGTAATACAAGCTGTGTATTTTGTAGTTGGCTTTGACACAAGTACATACTACGCGTAGGAAAGTGGAGCGTTAACTGCAGAAAAGTACAATACAGTAGGAAGCACAGCTGAGGCCTACCAGACTCGAGGCATGCAAAATCAAAGAATTAAAATAAAATCATTTTTTAAATCATTGTTTTACTGCTTGGGTTAGATATACAGTGGTATGAAAAAGTAACTGAACCTTTTGGAATTTCTCACATTTCTGCATAAATTCACCATCAAATGTGATATGATTTTTATCAAAATCACATAGATGAAAATAGGGTCTTCTTTATCTAAAACCACCCAAACATTTATAGATTTTCATATTTTAATGAGGATAGCATACAAACAATCACAAAAGGGGGAAAACCCTTCTGTCATTGTTTGCATGCTATCCTCATAAGTACGTAACCCTCTGCCCTAAGGAGACTTAAAGAGTAATTGAAACCAATTTTTACCTAACATTTTAAGTCAGGTGCATGTCCAATCACTGACGAGTGGTTTAAAGCTGCCCTGCCCACTATAAAACACACACCAAGTAAGAATTGTCTTGATGAGAATCGTTGTCTGATGTGCATCATGGCTTGGTTAAAAGAGCTGTCTGAAGACCTGCGATCAAAGACTGCTGATTTGTATAAAGCTGAGAAAGGATAAAAAACCATCTATAAAAGTCTGGATGTTTATCAATCGACAGTCAGAGAAGTTGTCTACAAATGGAGAGAGTTTGGCACTGTTGCTTCTCTCCCAAGGAGTGGCTGTCACCAGGGATGACGCCAAGAGTTCAGCGCAGAACACTTAAGAGGTAAAAAATAACCCTAGAGTGTCTGCTAAAAAAAATTCAGAAATCACAGACACAGTTCTATATATCTGTGCACACATGAACTATACGTATGTAAAACTATGGCCAATAACGGTGTTCACTGGAGGACTCTACGGAGAAAGCCACTGATGTCTAAACAAAAAACATTGTTGCTCGTTTAATGTTTTCAAAAAGGCACTTGGACACTCCACAGAAGTTTTGGCAAAATATTTTGTGGACTGATGAATCCAAAGTTGAATTGTTTGGGGGTAACACACAACGTCACGTGTGGAGAAAAAATGGAAAAGCTCACCAACATCAACACCTCATCCTCACCGTGAAGCATGGTGGAGGGAGCATCATGATTTGGGGCTGTTTTGCTACCTCAAGGCCTGGACAACTTGCAATCATTAATGGAAGAATGAATTCAAAAGTTCATCAAGATGTTTTGCAGGAAAACCTGAGGCTGTCTGTCAGACAGTTGAAGCTACGGATCCTGCAACAAGACAATGATCCAAAACACAGAAGTAAATCAATTTCAGAATGGTGTCAGAAGAACAGAATACACCTTCTGGAGTGGCCAAGTCAAAGTCCAGACTTGAACTCCATTGAGATGCTGTGGCATGACCTAAAGACAGCGATTCACGCCAGACATCCCAGGAATCTGACTGAATTACAGCAGTTTTGTAGAGAAGAATGGGCCAAGAGTAGTCCTGATCGATGTGCCAGACTGATCTGCAGCTACAGAAAATTTCAGGTTCTGCCAAAGGGGGGGGGGGGGGGGGGGGCACAAAATATTAAATGTGACGGTTCACTTACTTATTTTTCCCCCTTCTGTCATTGTTTGCATACTATCCTCATTAAAATATGAACACCTATAAATGTTTGGGTGGTTTTAGTTAAAGCAGACACTGTTTTTTTCATCTGTGTGATTTTGACAAAGATCTGATCACATTTGATGGTGATTTTTTGCAAAAATGTGAGAAATTCCAAAAGGTTCAGATACTTTTTCATACCTCTGTATAGTCATAACTAAGGCTGCAGCTATCCATTATTTTAGTAGTCGATTAATCTATCAACGAGTTATTTCGAATAATCAAGTAATTGGATTAGGCACATTAAACACGTGCAGAATAAATTTTAGGAGCTGTAAAATGGCTTGCTGAGATTGCACTTTCAAAAGAGCATTATGTTTGACTACCCAACACACAGCATTAAACCATTGGGTTTTTGCTATTTTAAAGATTTAAAAAATGATGTTTTAGGTCACGACCACACGGTCTTGATATGCAACTACGGCTAGGTGTCCGACTTTTGTGATTTGGGGGCGTCGTTTTGTGATAGGTCCGTTGTAATACATACTGTATTTTAAATTCAGTATTTATAGTGGAAATGCCCCTCATACCGGCCTTCAGCTTAAGTATAATGAATGTCTATCTTTCCAGTTGCCATCTACCTGGGTATCAAAAAGCGTCCGAGCCCAGGGCCGTCGGACGTGGCTGGGATCTGAGAAGCAGTGGGCGGCGGGACCCTGCGGAGGTTGTATTGGCTCTGCGGGAGGCAGCACTCGGATGTGGCTGCCAGGTGCACCACGCCGGCCCCTTTCTGCTCTCCTGCACCCACGGCGTGGCAGGGGGCCGCGTGGCTTTTGAGGCCGAGGTGTGCCATCTTTCCACGGGCGCCTCCGGGACTTCCAACGGGGTGCGCTACACACGACTCTGGGGTGCACCACTAGCTTTTCGGGACATCGCCACCCAAATATCCAAGGATCTTGAACTCTGAATGGAGGGTGGGCTTGACCGTGGGTGCGGGGATGTGTCAGTGTGTGCGCGAGTGTTTGAAAGGGTGCAGAGTTGGACGGTTTTGAAATAATGGATCAGAGAAGTGGTAAGTTGAATTCCAGATGAAATAACTCCTCTTTCTTGACTGTTGCACAGCGCGCGCGCACACACACACAAACACACTTGACCCTAACAAAGACACGCACACACTGAGGCAACTGCCCCTAACCCAAGCCACTCCCCACGTCCCCCTCCATTCAACTTAACCCACTGGACCTGGATCTGACTGAATCTAGTTAAATATTTTTTACTACTACTCTAGCCATAATTATATTATTTTTTAATTTATTGCTCTGATGGTTGTTTTTACCCATTCTTATTTTTACTAGATCAGAAAAACATCATTAATTGTATTTCACTGACCAGCCCATCCTCTTTCTCAATATCGATATCTGTTCATCTTTCCGTACACTATTGAATTTTTCATATACTTGTGGATGTAACATATGGAGATTGCTGGCTCCGTGTCAGCTAAGCAATCATGTTGTGTTGCTTTGATTAGTCCACGTGGCAATGTACAACAGTGGCGACCGCACTGGATTAAGGTCAACGGGAGCAGGGTTGGCCAGTCAGAAGCTGACTAACACTAATGAGTCTTCAGCTTAACGAGGTAGCGAGTTTGTGGCTTTTCAATCACATTTCCAGGTGGCAAATGAGCGGAAAAATGCATTGAGTGGCAACTAAAAGGATGCAGACGGCTCTTTTAAGAAATTGAGCTTTTGTTTGAGCTTTTGTTGTTTTCAGGTCAAATGTACGCATAGGATTTTCACACGCAGTTATGCCACAAAATATTAATACCCTAGCCAAATTTGGGCTTATTCAATTTTGTTATGACTGGATCTCTTAATTAAGGTGGCCGGGAAGTGTCGGGGAATTTGCAAACGCTTGGCAAAAGGAAAAAACTGCGAATGCCAATGGCTACAAAATGAGTGCAAATAGTCGCAACGCGAATGTAAAATGACCACAACAGAGGTTAGAAGCAAACTTAAAATTGTAGATACTGTATTTTTCGGACTACAAGTCGCACCTGACTATAAGTCGCACCAACCATAAAATGCCCAACGAAGAGAAAAAAAACATATAAATCGCACCGGAGTATAAGTCGCATTTTGGGGGACATTTACTTGATAAAATCCAACACATAGAACAGATCTGTCATCTTGAAAGGCAATTTAATATAAAAATACAATAGAGAACAACATGCTGAATAGGTGTACAGTGCATGAACAACGAAATGCGAATATACTGTCCTCACCAGGACGCTACGGCTCGGTCCTGGCTATACAGCAAGCTATACTCCCAAATGACGATGCTTGACGTCCATGTAATTTGCGGGATCAATTTCGTCCCCGATACCAAACAGGTTCGCGTCAATGTAAATAAATGATAATTAGGTGCTGTTACAGCAATGACACAAACGGTTAGCATGCGTTCGCTAGCATTAGCACATCACTCAAACAACCACACAACTGGCTCTAAGTGTCCGATCGTGGGTGGAAAACACACAACAACAACAGAAAAGATGATACACACAGGCGTTGCCTTTGTATAAATATTTTACAGGCATAAACAATGAACGTAGGTTCGCAGCCGTTGTTTCTCTCTTGCTAACTCGCCCACTCACTCAAGCTGCGTAGCTGTCCGTCTTCTTCTGGCGCGTGAGCGGTCTTCTTCACGTAAACAAGTGCGAGTGCACCCTCACGTGGGCGTGAAAGCGCCATAAACTAAAAGCATGCATTTCAATATAAAAAAATCAATAATACAATTGAACACACATTGCCAAAGGCAGAACGCGAACGTGGCCATAGCTTAAGAGTTATTCAGGTAACTATAGCATAAAGAAAATGCTAACAAGTTTACCAAACCATCAGTGTCACTCCAAAACACCAATATAACATGTGAAATGATATCATAATGTGTTAATAATTTCACCCCCCAAAACCTTCACTGCAGATCCGTGGTGTGGCACCATTGTAAATGGGCTGCATGGAACCGTGTTGCACGACGCAATCCATCCCCTTCATCCAGGTCAGTACTCAAACCCACTCCGCGTGGTGCGTCCAGCACGACAGGAGAGAACCCTAACCGCTAGGCCAAAAGCCCGCTAGCCAAGCCTCCAGTGCACTCTCTTGAAAGCATCAGGAGGAAGGTTTCACATGCAACGCACACAATGGACCTGCGTGCACCCCTTAACGTAGGAAATGTTTTCTCCACTAGAGGGCACTTATATGCATAAGTCACATCCAAACTGTAAAAATACACTCAAGGTACATTTTTCGACCATTTGATACTGAAAAATACAATTTAATAAAATCAATAAATAATAATAAATTCAAATTGATTAGCAACATTATGAGGACAAAATGCCAAATATTTTGACTTAAAAAAAAAAGAAAATGAATAGAACAAAAACGACAATGTCACTGGACAGAGGGACAGTTTTTATTTTTGATGCAGGCAGTATAAGCTCCTTTGCTGTGGTATGGAGTTATTTTGCACTGAGCAACTTGGTATGCCACCTTATATGATGCTAACAGTGCTCACTGGTTTACTGATGTAACCCTGACAAAGCTGGACGTTTGTTGGCAATACTATTCTGCATGTTTTCGTTGAAAAAAAAATCAAGCGACTGATTCTGTGTGATTGGGGTCTAATGTCTTTAGGTGGCGTCTTAATTGATTTTACTTTCCTGCTGTCCGCTTGAGACACAATAAACAAACTGGTCTTTCCTCGTCTCCCACTGCATTAAAAGTCACAACCAAAAGCCAAACGCTACATACGCTTTCGTCATAATTCCTCGTCTTAGCTCTGCATATCTCCAGTGCTCGTTGCTGTGTGCTCTTGTTTGGTTCAAAAATAATACGCACACTCTGAAAATGGATGCGCCACTGCCACCCACTGAGTGGATGTGCAATTACATTTTATTCTAGAAGCCTACGGCAAAAAAGTATGTTCTGCGAGGTCACATGCGCCACGCCCTACCATTTGAGAAGTACTGGTTTAGCCTAATATGATCAAGTAATAGGTTATAGCACAGTAAAATAAAAGTTTGTTTTTAACAGAAAATCAGACATTGTACGCATTTACTCATGGCCTGAGTATTCTTTTTACAGAATACTTTTTTACTTGTACTTGAGTAAATTTTTTGGCTACTTTACCTACTTCTGCTATTTCTGTCGTGGTCATTTTATGTTCATGTTGCGACTATTGCCATCCGCTTTTTTGTTTAGGAACTTGGAATGGTTTGGAATTTGCTAATGGCGTACCGCACTCAGCACGTCACTTTTGCTCATTAATATTTATGTCGTTAGCAATTGTTGCTTGGCAGGTAAACCTCCCGTTTGTCCCTAATAGTAACGGTATGGAAATAGTGTACGAACAAGATGTTTACTGAGCTAAACCTACCAATTCTGTCCGAAAATGTCCATGGTGCCAAATTCACTGGTAAAGATGTGGAAGAACATACAAATGTTGAGTTAAAGAGATGGCTTGAGTGTCGAGAGCTTAAAAAGACAGGAAAAAGAGCTGACCTGATCCAGAGGTAGCTTTTTTATCGACACCTTTTTCTTGTGTGCATTGCCTTTCACCACTGACAATGACATTCTCCTGTTTCGAAAAACTATCCTTTACCACCATAGTCCCTGCCTTTCTTATATATTGTATTCTTTGGTTGGCTTACGTCTGACTGTTCTTGGGGATAATTTACGTTGCTATTTTTGTGTAGCGATCGCAAATGCTACTCAGTGACAGCCAACAAACACTTTTAATTTTTTCATTGATAACAAATTTTAATTCTATAATTTATTTACAATTCCCCCTTACCAAAGTTGCTTTTTTTTACAACAGAAAACGTAACAACAGTGGCAGTCAGATACCATTTTAATTTTTTTCAGGTCATTGTCAGACAGAAGCAGCACGGCAAAACGCCACGCTAAAAAATAAATGAAAATATCAAAATGGCCTCTTCGTCCTCTGTAGGACCATGGCCCCCAACAAAATGTTTACTGCATATGACGGGGAATGGCTTCACCTTGCTGGCGTTAAACTGGGCTTTTGGACATCTGCGCAAGTTGATCCATTCTTCATATTTTTTTCCTCCGAGTTTTTGACTTCGGAGAAAACATCCTTCAGATGTCATGATGTCTAGAGTCGTTTCTACAAGTTCCGTAGCAGCAGTGTTTCTCGGCATGTTCTTTTTTGAAAGATTACCGGTAGAAAACAAGCAGTAATAACATTGGTTTTGTGCGAGGGCGTGTCCATGTTGACCCACTTCTGGGTTACGATGGCGAAATACAGCATTCGTGCGGTACGCTGTTGCCTTCCTACACTTCCCGGTCACCGAACCTAATGATGCACAAGAGGATAACAACTGTGCAAAGTTATTTTAAGGGACAATACGCATCCATTTATTTTACAGGGTTAGCCTATCCCCGCTGACCTTGGATTGGTCGTAAGACAGTCACAGGGCAAGTACAGACAATGATTCACTATAACACTGAAACCCATAAGGCTGTTCAGTTAGTGTAGTGCAAATGATTGTGTTTCATCAAAATGGTCTGATCAGGGCTATTAATTATTTTGCAAATGGCAAATATTAGCTTAAACTCAATAATTATTTTACTATTTTCTTTCTCATTTTTAAGACAACTGTACCTTCTCGACGAACAAATTTGCACTTCAACTTTAATTTGTCCAGGGTATGAATAATCTTGGGTTTAACTGTACATAAAACAAATTAAAGAAGCCGGATTCCTCGTTATCATGCTTGTTCAGGGCATCAGAATTACCCAACCTGTCAGGGTGTGTCATCACTTCACCTTTACTTCAAACACATAGCACTTATGACAGCAATTCTGACACATACTTGAGAGAATCCGTCTAATCTGTAGCCCTCGTTCACTTGGATGTTTATGAAGTGTGGTTTCACGGTGTCATGGGCAGCTGAGGATGTGGCGTGCCATCGCTACTGGCTTACTTTCAGTGCAATGCAGCACTTGCGCCCAACTCTGCTCTGTGCAGGGTCACCACAGTCATTAACCAAAAAAGTGGATGAGCCAAGTAGCAAAATATATCAGAGCACACAAATAACACTCCACCCTGTTCTTCTTGTTGTGGCACAGTATATAAACTTGTCTGTCCATTCTTGATGACTATGGGCTGTTGCATATAAAAAGGAGTTCCTGGCCCTAACAGGCATGATGAAGGCATTGTGGACATTTTTTTTCTTGTTAGTCCAGTTGCCTTTAAAGTGAACTACCCCAGCGCCTTCACACAGTATCTATTTAATGTACAAAATGGAAGAAGCAGAAAGAGTCAAGACTGCTTTCTATTCTGTTTTTAGTGAATACCGTACTGTGATATTTAACGTAGGCTGCAGAGATCATGTCGTTTGGCTGCTGATTTACTGTTAATACTATTTCTCAAATGTGGCTTTTCTCATGGTGACCCTAATCAAACCAGGTCCGTGTAGTTTTTGCCCTTTCCTTTTTTCTTCTGATTTCGGAAAACAAGCCTATTTGAGTAACCCTAACCGTGTGTCAATAATAAGTGGGAAATGGATCATCTTCCACCAGGTCAAAAAAAATGAAGCCTGAAAAATGAGCCTTAATCTGTTAGTCCATTATGAGCTTTATTGACATTTCACAAAAGCTCCGCCCCCGCCCCTCATTTAGGGTTGCTCAGCCGACCAATGAGGCGTCGCAACATGAACCCATTATACCATTCAGAGGTAATGATACAAGGGATGTCCCGATCGCATATTTTTGCTCCCAAGTTCGAGTCACTTGATTTTGAGAATCTGCCCGTATCGAGTCCCGATCCGATACAGAATTTTTTTTTTTTTTTTTTAATAAACATATTACACACCTATGCAAGTCTAACGATCATTGAGAGATTTGAGGCACCAAGCTTTAATGGTAAGATTAAAGCTACAAACCTGTCAGTCATCGTTAAACTTAAGTACCAAATACAAGTTGGACCGTTTGGCTGCACTGTTTACCAGGAGGGAGGACAAGAAGCTGTGGCGCTGTATGACCATGAAGCAGAAAAACATTAATATATTTTTTGAGTGAAAAACCTGATCCTTTTCACCTGATTCCAGTCCTCTGAAAAATGGTGCACTCAGCCCGATTTCGGATCACTTGATCGGATCGGGACATCCCTAAATGATACAGTCCCATGACCACACACAAGCTTGAAATCGGAAGTCCTATGATCACGCCAGACTGTAGAATGCTAATGACGTAGCGTCTTTAAAGCACTGTAAAAAAATAAAATCTATTTCACACAGTCACACAAATTACTCAAAAGCTCAGATTTCAACCTCTTTCCCAGTTTCTATTTGCCATCGATAGACCATGGAAAACCCTGAGATATGAACCTTTTGTTTTCTCCACTTGAGGGCACTTAAACTCTTTGGACGGCTGATATTTCATTTTTGTAGATTTTTTTCAATTATAATTCCCAGTATTTTCTTGGCTAATATGGTCATATAGTCAGTTTTCTTTATACATATATATATATATATATATATATATATATATATATATATATATATATATATATATATATATATATATATATATATATATATATATATATATATATAATATACACACACACACATACTGCTGGCCAAAAGTATTGGCACCACTGCAATTCTGTCAGATAATGCTTTCCCAGAAAATGATTGCAATTACAAATGCTTTGGTAGTAATATCTTCATTTATTTTGCTTGCAATGAAAAAAAAGTAAAAGCGAATGGGAAAAAAAATAAATCATTATCATTTTACACAAAACTCCAAAAATGGGCCAGACAAAAGTATTGGCACCCCTTGAAAATCATGTGATGCTTTTCGAATTGGTGTAATTAACAGCACCCATTACTTACCTGTGGCACATAACAGGTGGTGGCAATAACTAAATAACACTTGCACAAGTTAAAATGGATAAAAGTTGACTCAACCTCTGTCCTGTGTCCTTGTGTGTACCACATCGAGCATGGAGAAAAGAAAAGACCAAAGAACTGTCTGAGGACTTTAGAAGCAATATTGTGAGGAAGCATGGGTAATCTCAAGGCTACAAGTCCATCTCCAAAGACCTGAATCTTCGCGTGTCTACCGTGCAGTGTCATCAATAAGTGTAAATCCCATGGCACTGTGGCTAATCTCCCTAGATGTGGACGGGAAAAAAAATTGACGAGAGATTTTAACCAAAGATTGTGCGTATGGTGGATAAAGAACCTTGACGAACATCCAAACAAGTTCAAGCTGTCTTGCAGTCCGAAAGTACAGCAGTGTAATCCGTGCTATCTGTCGGCGTCTGAATGAAAAGGGACTCTTATGGTAGGATACCCAGAAAGACACAACTTCTGACCCGGAGACATAAAAAAGCCAGGCTCGAGTTATCCAAAACTTACCTGAGAAAGCTAAAAACGTTTTGGAAGAATGTTCTCTGATCAGATGAGACAAAAGTAGAGCTTTTTGGGAAAAGGCATCAACAGAGTTTACAGGGGGGAAAAAACAAAAAAGAAGAACACTGTCCTCACAGTCAAACATGGTGGAGGTTCCCTGATGTTTTGGGGTTGCTTTGCTGCCTCTGGCACTGGATTGCTTGACCGTGTGCATTGCTGAAGACTACCAACAAACTTTGTGTGAGAAAGCTGGGTCTCCCTCAGAGGTCATGGGTCTTCCAGCAGGACAATGACCCAAAACACACTTCAAAAAGCACTAGAAAATGGTTTGAGAGAAAGGACTGGAGATTTCCAAAGTGGCCAGCAATGAGTCCAGACCTGAATCCTGTGGAGAGATCTGAAAATGGCAGTTTGGAGAAGGCACCCTTCAAATCTCATAGACCAGGAGCAGTTGGACAAAGAAGAATGGTCTAAAATTCCAGCGGGGCATTGTAAGAAACTCATTGATGGATATCGGATGTGGTTGTTCGCAGTTATTTTGTCTGAAGGTTGTGCTACCAAGTATTAGGCCAAGGGTGCCAATACTTTTGTCCGAGCCATTTATGGAGTTTTGTATAAAATGATCATGATTGATTTTTTTTTTCCCATTCTCTTTTGTGTTTTTTCATTGCAAGTCAAATAAATGAAGATATTACTCTCAAAGCATTTGTAATTGCAATCATTTTCAGGGAGAAATTGAGCATTACCTGACAGAATTGCAGGTGTGCCAATACATTTGGCCAGTGTAACTTGCAATTAATGAAACAACTGGAACAGTAACTGAAGAAATAATTGGCACAGAACATGAATTTTAATTGTTATTTACATCTGTAGCGCCGCAATGCAGGAGGCATGTTGGATGACAACAGTGTTGACAGCAGGTGGCAGCAGAGGTTGACTGTCTACCCCAAGGGAGCAGTGATGGCCAAATGAAGCTTCATGAAGAAATGAAGCTTTGCAGCCAACTGGTTCAAAGCTTCATGGTGGTTCATTTGGTTTTATAACAGTCGTATGATGCCGTTGTCAAATAAAGTGTTACCGGTTCATATCTTTTGGTGTAAATATCCAGTAATACAGTGAGGACAGCTGCGGCTTTTAGTCCAGTGTGGCTTATCTATGAACAAATGCCGCTTTCATGCCAAATTTAGTAAGTGGCGGCTTATAGTCAGGTGCGCCTTTTTACGGTAGTTTGGACCCGAGCAACACAAATAAAATGATTACAAGCCAGGAACATTTTTTTTCAGTAACATGGTGTTATGAATCGGGAAAAGATGATTTATTGCCCATTCTTTATTGACACACACTCGGTTTCCTTTTTTCCGAACTTTTAAGAAAAAAAGCGAATGGGCGAAAAGCACAGGAACCAAAGCTACACCCATTTCCTTTTTGTACCTACTAAATCAGTAACTACTAAAACAGGGATGCCAACCTCCACATTCTTCCACTATCAAGTTTAATCATTAAAATTAGCATGAAGCTTTCCTCATCCTGAAGACCATGTCTTCTAATAATAAGGGAAGCCATTATGTTTTCATATTACGGATCAATGTATGTCATCTTCTCATTGTTTATTGGCGTGTGCTTTTATCAGATGGGGGGTGGAGGGAGACTGGGTTTGACCTGACCTCTGTAAAGTGAAAAGCAGTGTCCTCTGTCTGGGCGCTCACTCCTCGTGGTATACATTTGCATTAGGTAATACAGGCCTCAATGCACTTTGCTTTGACTTGAATCAGCTCCTTCCAGTGGACTTTTATGGGATGCCCACAAATAGCCACTGGAGGGCGCCAATGTCTTAAATGTGAAACACTTCAATTTGTGGATATTTGCACAGGTACTTAATTTATTTTTTAGAGTAATATCATTAAAACAGGATTTATATCAGTCAGTTGTTGACTGTATATACAATTTATGAAAATAGTATATATCTTAGAGCTCAAGGTTTATTTATAGCTAGAGCAAGAGAACGTCAATCTCATTTCAAGTTGTTTCTGTCAATGACGATGGGAAAACCGACCCACTTGCAATCCCGCATGACTTCAGTGTTTAAATTCAAGAGGGAAATGAAACGTGATGCACAGCTAGGATAGGTGACTTTGTGAAATGCAGACACATTTCCTTTTACTTAAATCTACACAGTATCAAGAAACAAGTTTTAACCGTCTCACATACAGACAGACAACTTTTGGGGTATAATGCAGTGACTTGATGTTTCACTAAATTCAGGGCATATTTAGGCTTATTAAAGGCCTGCCTTTTCTTTTTAGACAAAGATCAACATCATCTAGAGGGGGAAAACATTTAGTTTGTCCCGATTTAAATTGGGGAATTTACCTTTTATCCTAAACTGACCCTGATCCTTGATGTTATCAAAACCTTGTTTTGCATTTAAGCCATAGAAAGCTATACCACTGGCTTGGTTGTGTATCAAGTGAAGCATTGCAGTGGAACCAACCGAAGACAAAAAAAAAAAAAAAAAAATAGAAAAAAAAAATCAAGAAAACAGCTCACACCTAGTGCAAAACGGATTAACGTTAATTCAAAGGTGCAATCAATTAAACTATATTTTCCCTCTGACTTCGGTAGTAAACGTGGTTTTGGATGGTACAGTATTTTTTATCTCAGATGGTTCAGTATTAAACTTACACTGTTATTTGAAAACAGAGTTGGGAAAGAAAAAAAAGTTGATGTATGCAAAAGAAACTGATGTTTGGTAGCCTTTTCTCTGCTTCGCTCTTTTAATTCCTCTCCCAACAGAAGTTAACTGTAAACTGAGCTTGAGTGGTTGTGATATTCAAAGGAGAACATGGAGCTGAAGATTAATAAAATTCACTGATGTTGGCATTCCTTCTTTCACTTTGTGTCTTATTAATCGAGGATTTATACGGCCCGTGTCACATATTTTTCCAGCAGAGCCAAGAACAAAAAGTGGAATTTGGTATATGGCAAAATTGATATTGCAATGTGGCATTTTTTTTGCCATGTGGCAAAAAAAATTTGGGGCATTTCATGTGGCATTTTTTTTATATGTGGCAAAATGGATTTTGGCATGTGGCATTTTTTTGCCGTGTGGCTTTATTTTTTTTTGGGGGGGGGGGTATATGGCAAAATAGATTTTGCCATGTGGCATTTTTTTGGTATGTGGCAAAATTGATTTTACCATGTGGCAAAAAAAAATTTGGCCATGTGGCATTTTTTCGGCATGTGGCAAAATGGATTTTGGTATGTGGCAAGATTGATTTTGCCATGTGGCCTTTTTTGCCACGTGGAAAAATGTATTTTGGCATGTGGCATTTTTTTTCTGCCAGTTGGCAATTTTTGGTATGTGGCAAAATGGATTTTGGCTTTTCTTTTTTTTTTTTTTTTTTTTTTTTTTTTTTTTGTGGCATTTTTGGGGGAGTATATGACAAAATGGATTTTGGCATATGGAATTTTTTTTCAGGGTTTGGCAAAATTGATTTTGCCATGTGGCTTTTTTTGGCATGTGGCATTTTTTTTGGTATATGGCATTTTTGCAGGCCATGCATGTCCATGCCATTGATGGCACAAAAAGTGCCACATGCCAAAATCCGTATTGCCACATGGTGCTGCGTCACCAGTAGGTGGATGGCGATGTAGTGTAAATCACTTTGAGGACCTTGAAAGGTGGAAAAGCGCTATACAAGTATAACACCATTTACCATTTAAATGCCTAAATATATTTCGCCACATGGCAAAAAAAATGCCACCTGGCAAAATGAATTTGGCTACATACCAAATACCACTTTTCCTTCTCGCTGTCCCTCTAGTTTTTTTAAGATAGATAAGAAGACCATTATTAATCCCACCATGGGGAAATTCTTGGTGCAAAGACAGGTAGGTAACGCAGAGGACGGCGAGATGTAGCCGTTAATGTATAACATTAGCAGCAAACATTCGAAAACACACTAATAGTCTGTACATAGTACAGAGGGGGGAAAAAATAGTGTGGCAGTGCAAATATAAAGTACAGAAATTGAAAGCAATAAAAAATACAATAGTGTGGAATGTTGGATATTGCACAGTATATTAGTATAATCACAAGTGCAGTTATACAGTATACAGTGGTACCTCGACATACGATCCTTTTGTCATCTGATGTAAAATTTGACTCGTTATTTGTCTTGACATATGACGACATGCTCGAAGTACGACTATTATGACAGCGTCGCAATGTCATTGTTTTCCCACAAGACGGATGTTCGGCGGATTTTCTTTAAAGCGGAATCAACATTGGTCCCAAGAAGGTTAAATCAGGTGGTGAAGGAGGAAAAAAGTGACGCTTAGCATTGAAGTTTAGATGGAAATGATAGAAAATATGAGCGTGGTGTGCGCATCAGTGAACTGGTTCAGAATATGTGTACGATTTCAACGGTCCTCCTCCGACCTCCGTTGGCCAGTCTTTACAAGTTAAGGTGACGATTATTATTATTGTAACTTTGGCAAGGGCATTGCCAATTGGAATTGGAATTGGGAATTGGTCAGTCCCACCACCATGCTTGACTGTAGGCATGACACACTTATCTTTGTACTCCTCACCTGGTCGCCGCCACACATGCTTGAGACCATCGGAACCATACAAATGAATCTTCGTCTCATCAGACCACAGGACATGGTTCCAGTAATCCATGTGCTTTGTTGACAAGTCTTCAGCAAACTGTTTGCGGGCTTTCTTGTGTACCGTCTTCAAAAGTGGCTTCCTCCTGGGGTGACAGCCATGCATACCAATTTGATGCAAAGTACGGCGTATGGTCTGAGCACTAACATGCTGACCCCCCACCCAGGGGCGGACTGGGACTAAAAAGCAGCCCTGGCCTCTGACTCAGCCCAGCCCACAAGAATCGCTATACGAAAGGAAACACAGACCCCCTAGAGCGGTCCGGGGGCATGCCCCCCTGGGGAGAATTTTTTTTTTTTACATTTTATTGTAAAATGCATCAATTTCGTGCACTTTGAGAGAAAATGAAGAAAACGTGTCTAGACTGTGACTGTCTGACTTAGGGCGCTCAAAGTACTGCAAGGCTGAACTGGAGTTGGATTCATTTTCTGTACTAGCTCTATGATTACCCTGAATAAACAAATGAAAGGATTTATTTCTTAAAGCAAGTTTTATGTATCCAATTGATTATAATATATCTCTATATATCTCTGTCTATAAAATGACTTCATTGTTTATGCCATAATTCAGTGGTCTCCAAACTATTCCACATAGGGCCGCACCGGGCGCTGGATTTCATTCCAACAAAACAAGACAACAGCTATGCACCAATCTGGTGTCTTACAAGTGTAATCAGTTGATTGCAGTCAGGTGCTGCTTGTTTTAGCAGAAACTTCATTGGTTAAACTGTCGGTACTCGATCGGTTGAAACAAAAACCAGGCCCCACAGCGGCCCTTGAGGACCAGTTTGGAGACCCCTGCCATAATTAATCTTGCCGCACAAATAATAAATTTCAATGAAAATACAATAAACATTTCAAGACAAATCCTGTATACATAACCTTCATTGGAACGTATTAACCAGAAAACAAAACGATATAAAAAAGATTAAAAAATATATATCATACCAATTTAACTACCTAAACTTTAAAGTAAAACCACTGTTACCTGATGTGGCCGTTGCAGCCAGACTGCTGCTTGCGAAAATATTTGTCAACTTATGACATTTTAATGCTTCGCTCTCCAGTTTCTTTAATTTTTTCTCCCTAACCTTCTCCGCGCCACCCTTCTCTTTTCTTTTTTTGCCACCACCATCCATATTGTGCATTAAGGCTCGTCGCTATTTTGCTTCCACAAGGAACCAATGAAGGCTACTCTGTACTTTCTTCGTTCTTCTATCAGATTGGCGGTGAACAGCCAGGCGCATTGCTGCTACCTGTCGGATTGGATGCGAACTGTGGATAATCAGAGGATAGGGGGGATAAAAACAGTGATGTATAATGAATGGCGGCCGCCGGACGTCCAGGGCACCGGCCGTTCTGTGATCCTCCAGAACCCACAGATTACCAGTCCGCCGCTGACCCCACCTCTTCAATCTCTGCAGCAATGCTGACAGCACTCCTGTAACGAGTCACATGACATTATGAAGGGAAAATGACAAGCAGTACTCAATTTGCACATTTATGGATGTACGTAGTTCCCATGCAGTGTACTCACTTTTGTTGCCAGGGGTTTAGATATTAATGGCTATATTTTGAGTTATTCTAAAGGGAAAATAAATTAACTCTATTATACTTGTATAAGCTGCACAAAGACTACTTTTCATTGTGTCAAAGTTTCATTTTCTCAGTGTTGTTCCATGAAAACATATACTTAAATATCTGCAGAAATGCGAGGGGTGTACTCACTTTTGTGATACACTGTATCGATGCAATCGTATGTCGAGGTACCACTGTACTGTTTACGCGACTGGAGACAACCGACTGGAGACATTCAACTGGAGACAAAATGGCGGACAATTCTCCGGCATCGTAAAGTCAAAATCACGTAAGTCGGGTACATCGTGACCAGTGTTGTTAATAACGGCATTACAATTTAACGGTGTTACTAACAGCGTTATTTTTTTCAGTAGTGGGTAATCTAATTAATTACTTTTCTCATCTTGGCAACGCCGTTACCGTTACTGAGGACGGAAAGGCATGCGTTACTATGCGTTACTATATTGGTCGACAAGTCTGAGGGAGACGGACTCACCGAGACGACAGAGCAGAGCAGGAGTGGGGAGGAGGCAAGAAAATTGTGACGAGGAGCAAACGCGATGCTAGGTAGCTCCAATAATACATGTTGTAGCCGATAGCCTACAAACTACGCCCGCATGTTATGGTAGATATGGTAGACATGGTAGATATCACATGTACTGTATATAGATATAACTAGATGCAAAATGACAGACATGGCACTAAATGCGTTAGTAGACAGCCGCCATCTTAAAGCAGTAGACTTTTTAGGACGGCTCTGTTGCAGAGAACCTTCCTAGCGAACCTAAGTAACTTTTTACCTAAAATACTTCTAAATCGGCAAAATCTTGACTTGAATCTATCTTTAAATGATGAAACAGTTTTAAAACTTTCATATGTCGAAAGTAGAGAGAAGGGAACTAATGCAATAATGGGAGCAATTTTAACAACTTTTAACAGTTGATTCAGGGTAAAGGGTAAATTAGGGTAAAGAATTGGGCTCGGGCCAATTGTACCAAAAACCTTCACAAAAAACTTCACATAGTGTGGCCAATGTTTTTTTTTTTTTTTTTTTTTTTTTTTGAGGAAAAAAAAACATAAAAAAGTAATTATCACCAATTACTTTGCCAAGTAACTAATTACTCTTACATTCAGGTAATTGAGTTACTAACGCAATTACTTTTTGGGAGAAGTAATTTGTAACTATAATTAATTACTTTTTTTCAGTAAGATTAACAACACTGGTCGTGACTACCTGTACTTGAATATGATATAAGATATGAATGGGAACTCTCAGCTTCTTTCCCGTAGAAAGGCCATCGGGGCTAATAAATTTTTGTGGTTCCGGTTCAGCTACTCAGAGAATTTCCATTTGGGTGTGAGCCACACCGGGGCCTTTACGGGGTTAACTTGTGAGCTAGCATCAGCATAAACATTATGAAACGTATACAATTGAAGGGGGCGAGATGGAACCTTCTCCTATTTGAACTACTTCAAATTGCAGTTCACAAATTTTAAAATGAACCAAGTTCATAGTTCATAATACAAAATTTTGGACTAAGGTCCATGGTTCAAAAAGATGAACTCCTTATGTAGTTCTTGTTTTTTTTACTTTTGTAATTGTTTCTTCTCCCAATAATTGCTGTAAACTATTACTGACAGAGACGATATTAGAACCACAGACAGCAATTATTTTATCCACTTAAACACTGAAACTGCGTCAGATTCATCTTCATATTCAATTTCAAATCTGCGTCGGTACTCACCTGTTCGTATAAGTCACTTAAATGTTGGTACTGGGCCAGTGTTCTGTTAGATTTTGTACATCCCATCATAAATTTTCAACTTTTTTCTTTGCTTCACAACACCAGTAATTGACAATGAACAAGGTCTCACAAACGTGAGAAAGAGCGTGTTCGCAGTAATGTTCATGAGACAAAATTATGATGCGTTAAGGTCACATTTGCCCAAAATATAAATGTGTTCATGATAGGGCTGTCAAAATGATCGCGTTAACGGGCAGTAATTAATTTTTTTAATTATTCACGTTAAAATATTTGACGCATTTAACGCTCAAACTGATTAAAATGCCAGCACAGTGTAATGTCCACTTGTGTTTTTTTGTGTTTTGTCGCCCTCTGCTGGCGCTTGGGTGTGACTGATTTTATGGGTTTCAGCAACATGAGCATTGTGAAATTATTGACATCAACAATGGCGAGCTACTAGTTTATTTTTTGATTGAAAATTTTACAAATTTTATTAAAACGAAACGAAAACATTAAGAGGGGTTTTAATATAAAATTTCTATAACTTGTACTAAAATTAATCGTTTAAGAACTACAAGTCTTTCGATCCATGGATCGCTTTAACAGAATGTTAATCATGTTAACGCCATCTTGTTGATTTATTTTTATAATAAACAAAATACAGTACTTATGTACGGTATGCTGAATGTATATATCCGTCTTGTGTCTTGTCTTTCCATTCCAACAATAATTTACAGAAAAATATGGCATATGTTATAGATGGTTTGAATTGCGATTAGTTACGATTAATTCATTTTTAAGCTGTAATTAACTCGATTAAAAATGTTAATCGTTTGACAGCCCTAGTTCATGAACGAACCAAGAACCAAGGTCCTGCTTTTAATAGGTCATTGGATTAGCGTAGTTGTTTATTGCTTTCTTTTTGCTCCTGAATTGTGTGTCGTTCTCTCTTCGTTTTAGAGAATAAAAACATTTTTTCCTCTTCAACATAAAGAACAAACTTTTCCCATGTATTTTTAATGGGGCTTTTTATTGAACAGTGAACAGTTTCAATAATTATTACTTTTTATACCAAAAAGTGAAGTATTGCCACATTTGCCAGGCAAGCCTAGCTCAGTGGGGATTGATCCTAGGATGTTACCAACTAACACAACAGAATGTGAGAAAAGCTGGAAGGAGGACAAGGACGCGAGCAGAGTCAAGAGTCTTCCCATGAGCTGCTGTGTCCTCTGCACGCGCACCAGTTGGCTCGATTGCACATTAAATGATGATTAGAAAACAACAGGATTGTTCCCCTTTACTTCTGGGCAGGGATCATGCTGTCAATGGCCTCTCCCTTCTCCAGCTTTTTCTCCATCTCCACCATCAGCTTGACACCATCGACCACCATCTGGACCTGCTCGACCTCAGAGGAGCCCAGACGATCAGCGTTGGAGATGTCGAACACACCACCCACGGAGGCGGTGTCAACACCACCTGTGGAGAACAAGGCCAGAAGTTTGGCAGCGATTTACACTTTGTGTAAATCAAGATTTGAATTCATACCTGTGCCACGCTTCTGCAGACGCAGCCTGTTGAGGATTTCGTCAAATTTGGGGTGCGTGCTCAGCTTAGGCAGCTTGACGTGGACACCACCACGCAGACCGGTTCCCAGGTTGGAGGGGCAGGTCAGGATGTAACCCAGATGTTTGTTCCACATGAAGCCATGGTTGTGCTTCTTGAAGATCTCCTCAATCTGGTGAAACAAAGAAGCAAAGAAGGGAAGTCAAAGAAACTTTGTCTTCCTCTTTGACATCGTGTCATTTTACCTTCTGAAGGCCAACACAGAAACGCTTGAAGACTTCCCTCATGTTGCCACCCTTCTGCATAGAGATGACACGCAGGTGATCTTCCTCATTCACCCAGACCAAGAAAGTCTTGTTGTCGTTGTGCCTTAAATAGAGGTGGGTAGAAGCGCGTTACACAGTGCTGGAATGTAACCAAGTAAAAGTACTTCGTTACTGTACATAAGTACATTTTTGTGTATCTGTACTTGGAAACAAATGTGAAGTGGTACTTTTTACTTTTAATTCACTACATTTTACAGTAGGTATCTGTTCCTTTTAATCCACTACTTTTCAAATTGACGCCTATGTTACACTTTACTCATAGGCAGAGTTTGACTTTTGGGGCAGGGAGGGCACAACATGTTGACGACCCCAAAACGCAGTGTCAGCAATAAAATTAACTTATTATTACAATATTTATAATAATAAGTTGACAATGAACGTTTTTTGTTTCCCATCATTCTTGAGGGGAATTCTAAATCAGGCCGTTTAGGCAATACTTTTCGCCAAGATCGTCATCCATTGAATTTCGTATGCCCGCTGGTGTCGTGCCAATGTAGTTACCTCAGTCAAAAATCCCCTGGGCGGAGCCATATGGAGGTAGATTTGTGTCTTTATTATTCAATCAAAAAAAATTTGCGTCAATATATATTTTCAACCAAAAAAAGTCACTTCAATCAAAAAAAAAATGTTTGAATGCAAAACTAAATTTGAAACTCAAAAAAACAAAAACAAAAAAATGCATGTGAAAGCTATTTTTCTTTGATTAATTTTTAATTTTTTGTGTGTGTGTTTTTTTTTTTTTTTTTGTTTGTTTTTTTTTTTTGATTGTGAGGTTTTTTTTTTTTTTTTTTTTTGGATTGAAGCAACTTTTTGATTGAAGTAATGTTGATTTGTGTTTGGGTACATTTTGGCCTGGACATTTTTCTCTTGCAGTCCGCTATTAAGCTAAATTTTGGAGTTTGTTAAGCCTCATTTACAGTGCAGTCAATTTTATTACTTGATTTTTCCATTATACAGAGATTTAAATAAAACTGAAAGGTAAATGAAATTTCTGGTTCTTTACTTGAATCGTGAATTAGGTCTCTGTATGTATTTGGCGGAAAACACAGACAAGGCTGAAAAAGCTGTTTCTGCCCTTGCACTCCTCTTTAAACTAAACAGCTGTATTTTAAGTCAAAAGAACAGTTGTGTTTGATAGAACAATATGTCTATATGCTGCCATAGCAGTTTTACGGTGTATTAAGACCCCAAACTATTTTTAATTTGTCCAATTTACCCTGGAGACCCCCATTTACCAGCACAGCGCAACCACTTTTATTTCAACCCAGCCATAAAAAGAAGATAAGTAACTGTATTCATCAATCGAACTGTCTAGCATTTTTAGCTTAGAATCATTGATTGATGTCTCATACTGAGTTAAAAAAAAAAAAAAAAACTTTATAAAATTATTCACTCGCGTATTGTAAACTTATAAACAAATTACATCACAATGAAAAAAATAGTGTCTGTAAACAGGTCACGGATATCTACCTCATAAACTATCGCTTTATGGTATTTTGTTTGTTACTGTCGCATTTTCCCCGATATTTTAGATGATAATAATCTATCCAAACAAAGAAAAATTGGAGAAAAAAAAAAGAAAAAAAAACGTTTAAAAGGGTAAATATTTGAAAAATGAAAATCTCGATTTCTGTATTGCGACCCTTGTTATATTATCGTGTTTCACCCATTAAATCCCCAAAAAGCCCGGAGGTTTTGGATAGGAACAAGGTTAGAATGCGATAATATCTCATTAAAAAGATTTTATTTATTTATTTTAATTTTTATTTTTGTTTTAATTCTACTGCAGCTAATGAGTAGTCAACAGTGAAATTACACCCAAAGTCAAAGGAGGTGGATGGATTACAGATCAGTTGTGTTGCTGGTTTCGTTAATGAAGTGGTTTATTGTCTTTTGGTGATTGCATATGGCATTAATCAACGGTACATACTCACCAGATGCCTCTGGCGTCAGGCCAGTCACGGGCCATACCAGCACAAGTGAGCAGGGGGGAGACGGGCTTGTCAAACAGGAAGTGATCGGCGATGAGCTGCTCCTGGTCAGCATCAGTCATGGTCTTCAGGGGGTAATATTTGCCCTTGAACTCACCATCCAGGCTGGTCAGAGCTGTTGAAATGCGTACGAATAGGAAGTCACATGGTTTGCATTGACAACATTACCTGTAGTAAGTGATAGCGGATAGGCCAATGGTTCTCAAACATTTTTAACAAATACCAGTTTGGGCATTGACACTGCTCCTAGATTTTTGACAGAATATTTGAAAATAAACAGTTGTAAAATATGAAATGTCAATCTTTTGTTTATTAACTTGACTATAACTGAACTGTACTTGATTAATGGACTGTTGTGGGCAGAGGTAAGTATTAACTCATTACATTTACTCAATGGCTTCACTGGAGTCCTTGTATTTTTCCTATTCATTCTACATATTAGATTTGACCTTATTTCTGCCTGAGATGTCCATAGTGGCTCTACCAGTTTTACCAATGAGACTTTGCAACAATAATCACATGACTCCATTAAACAAATCAGACATAATGCAGTCACATTTATTATTATTACGGAAAACCGTAGATATGATCGTTTTAATTTAATGGTTGGAAATGTTTTCTCCACCAGAGGGCTCTCATGTTCTTTGGACTGATAATGTTTAATTTCTGTAGATTTTCTAGTCTGATTTGTTTGTGTATATTTTTGGCCTAGTATGGTCATGCAACAGGTTATAAGACAATATAAGAAGAACAGTTCATATAGGTGACGTTGTTTTCTTTAAATTAGTATTTCTACAATTAATGAATATATAGAAGGCAGCCTATTGTTTGCATTTAACAATACTATCCGATCCATCGTACCCTCAACAGACAGCTTTTCGATTATTCTGCGCTCTCCACGGCTGTTGTGGGGTGGCAGGGTGAATCCCTTGATGCTGCGGCCAGTACGGACACGGCTGGACAGAACGTAGTTGGGGTCCAAGTCATCACCACCCTGTTAAAAAAAAATAGTGTGGCAGCGTTAAAATTCTGCACCAAATTAGGACTGATTAAAATTTTGATTGTCATTAATAGCTTGAGATTCTTTAACTTAACTGTGATTAACCACTATGTCATACACACAAACCAGTATTAAATTGAATAGTATATGTATTAGCAATAGTCATACCCTAATCTGTCCTGACTTCCCTCTTCCTGTCCTATCAGTTTTTAGGTGTATCCCCTCCCTAAATGGTGTCCCCTCCGAAAATGAAAGTCATAATGAGTTCATATATATATTATACTGTATATATAGTATTATAACCCAGTCATGCTAACTGAAGAGTAAACATAACGTAAGTTCTCATACGTAACTTGTTTTTTAAAATATGTGTACTTGAGTAAATAACTTGAATTAACTTACATGCTCAACTTTGTGTGCCATATTTAATCTTGAAATGATGGTTTTCTGAACTTGTTGGGTGTTTAGCTCAGTAGTCTGCACACTTTGATCAGGTTAAAATTCCACTTGCGGCAACTTAATATATTTTTACTTGAAGTCCAGTTTACCTTTGTTGAGTTCAAACTACTTAACTGAAGTCCAATTTACCAAACCTTTTGGGTTCAAACTACTTAACTGATGCCCAGTTTACTTAAAATGTTGAGTTTTAATCATTAACTTTTTTTTTTCTTAAAACTTGAAAAATTTAAGCGAAAATGGTCAACATTAAATTTCAAATTCTGCCAACTTATTTGTACATTATTATTGTTATTATTAGAAGTCAACCGATATGGGATTTTCCAAAAGCTGATGCCGATACCGACACCTATTGACATCCATTGTACCTTACGTTCATTTGAGTGTGGTCTTCACAACATACAAGACTCCTGATACTGGCTCCCAGCATTATAGTTTGTATATTGTGACTAAATATTGCCATCCAGTGTATTTGTTGAGCTTAACGAGTTGCTAAAATGTTTAAATAGTTTTACCAAACTCTGACTAAGTTTTATGTGTATTTTGCATATCTATTTTGATTGTGAATGCCAGTTCTCTTTGCATTGTTGTTTAACCGTTTGAGAATAGGGCCTCATTAATACAGATTGAAGCACTTTTCTTTTTGTGTGAACATTATTTTTTTGAGAGATATGAATATTTTTTTGTTGTATTTTCACTATAATACACTAATGTTTGTTCTGAAGAATTTGCCGAAGCTTATGCCAATAAACGGCGCTGTCCAATGAACGCCTGTGTCCACTTGCCTTTCTCTGCCTCTTAGATCTCGATGTGCAAAATAAGGCGTCATTATAATCTGTTGGGTATTAATACATTTATTTGTTTTACGTGTCGCTTATTCACCGGGAAGCAACGGGCAGGATGATCAACAATGTGGACATCTGCTTTTAAGTGACAAAAATAAGGTAAGAGGTCATTAGACGTCTCAGTAGAGGCAAACGTTTATATGTGTTGTTATGCACGGCCCCGGGCTATCAGCAAAAATAATCAAACTGCTGTGTTTCACTCTATACCCTAATCATATGTAAAGCACATGATGGCAGCTGTGGATGCTAACTATCTCCATAATAATATTGGAATAAGTTGGATCACACAATAGTTTATTGTGAAAATTTTTGACAGTTTTTGAAGTTTTTGACATCAAACACTCTCCTGCTCTTGTCACTAGCGCAGGGGAGTGCTGTCACTAGCGAACTTGACACATAAACGCTACTCAACTCATCCCTTTTGCTGTCCTTCACATTAATGTTCCACTCAGGTTCAAATTGGAAGGGCAGATCCAGGACTTGTAAATGTAGTTAATGAGTGACACGGTGGAAGTGCGGCAGCATGGCCATGTAACGTCACCGGCATGCAACGTCAACAACAATGACGACCTACTAGTTAAAATAATTTTACAAATTTTTCTGAAACGAAAACATCAAGAGGGGTGTTGATATCAAATTATTATAACTCGTACTAACATTTGTCTTTTAAGAATTACATGTCTTTCTATCCATGGTACCCTTTAAGCTTCCTGTAGCAGCCTGCCTTCAAGCTGCTGCAGGGTCCTTCCGAGGTCCTACCGTCAGTCAAGGGTGGCCACAGTTGCCCACACAGATGCCTGATCAAAATCCTTTTTTTATCAGCTTATTTATTCATTTATTTATTTGCTAATTGGCTGATGACCAATGTTGAAAAAAAAAAGTCCATAGATCGGCCGGCCGATGTATTGGGTGACCGCTAATTATTATTATCATAATTTTTTTTTTTTTTTTTTTTTTTTTTTGTACAGTGTACATGTTTGGTCCACCAATCTAAAGGACAGCGCTCTAAATTGAAACTGGGTTCTGCTCTGTTTTGAAGCAAGTTATTTTCAATTAAATCAATTTAGAATATAGACTCAAATAAAACAGACAAAAGGCTCAACCTTTCTTTTCTTTTCAAGATTTAACTAGTTAACATTCCCTGCCTATTTATTTATTTATTCTAGGGCTGTCAAACGATTAAAATTTTTAATCGAGTTAATTACAGCTTAAAAATTAATTAATCACAATTAATCGCAATTCAAACCATCTATAAAATATGTTATATTTTTCTGTAAATTATATATATATTCTGTAAAATAAATTGTTGGAATGGAAAGATAAGACACAAGATGGATATATACAGTGGGGAGAACAAGTATTTGATACACTGCCAATGGGTTTTCCCAATGGCAGTGTATCAAATACTTGTTCTCCCCACGGTACATTCAACATACGGTACATAAGGACTGTAGTGGGCATTTCACTCTACTGTCATTTAAATCTGTCTATGCAGTCCTCACTCCGAAGCGTCTACTTTTTCCAAAGCTAGACAGCTAGTGAACGACGCCTTAATAATTAGACTTCTTCCTTTTTCATCTGATTTATTAATAAAATGGCCTCAAACCATTGTCCTCTTTAGACCGTCGTAAAACTACAAAATAAAAGTACACAAGCATTGCATCAGCAACAACGTTAGCTTAGCACGCTATACAGGTTCACTAAACATAAACAAAAAGCGTCTCATACAAAAAATATAACATTTCGCTTACTAACATAATATGTACATTCTTTACAACAACCATACTTATGGACAAATCTTGTCCAAGGATCATATCAGCACAACATTATCAGCCCGAGACGTCGTGCAGCCATAATGAACTGGCAAGAAAACAATAAACCATGTCGCAAAACGACCACAAGAGTTCGCTGTTGGACAGCACAAAAAGCCTTGCCGTGAAACTTACCAAAAGGCAGAATACTTTCTGAGCGGGACATGTGCGTTAATTGCGTCAAATATTTTAACGTGATTAATTTAAAAAATTAATTACCGCGCGTTAACGCGATAATTTTGACAGCCCTAATTTATTCATTTTTGATTATCTTTATCAATGACCTTCAGGTTCTCGAAGTTCAGGTCAGTCTTGTGGGTGTCATTGGGGCCGTATCCACTATGACGGTCGGAGATGATGGGGTCCAGCAGATCCTTGAAAACCTCATAGGACTCTTCATCGCCAGCAACACAGCCAACAGTCATGATGAAGGGGTGACCTGAGAATTGGAATAATGAGCAGATTGGTGAGATTTTTCCCCCTATGAAATCTTATTCATTTACCGATACATTTGATTATCGCTATATACCGGGGTTGTCAACACCAGTCTGGATGACGTCATCCAAGGTGTAGCCGCTAGGTGTCTGCTTGTCCCTCAGCTTGCCGTACATTTCCTTGGTCAGAACCTTGGCCATGTGGTTGTTGTGCTTGGACAAGTCAGGGTACTCTTCCTCAACTTTGTAGTTGAGCTTGAAGTTGTTGTGGGTGTTTCCGAAAGGCATGGTTGCTTTTCTGACACTGCAAGGAAAAAATGCAAATACAAGATGTTCAATACACTATGGAAAACACAGGTAAGCCGATATGTTAATGATCTGAAAAACGACATGATATGGAATAGCTCGAAAGTGACAGCTGCAGACTTTTTATGTGCCTGAAAGGAATCCCGGTTACATGTGTTACACTGTTGCCAATGTATTATATGTCAACTTAAAATAGAGTTGGGTTGAGAGGGAGGAGGAGTGGCGTGGCAGTATTTTTAGCTTCATCAGGTCTGCATGCGAACCCTCTCCTCAAGATGTAGAGTGAGCATTTGCTTAGCAAATGACCATGTTCTGAAGTCATGCTTTACAATAGGAAATCGGCCCTTAACATATGTGTCATGCTGGGCATCAGGTCATCTCAAGGCTTAACGTTTGACAATGTGCAGCAGAAGGTTCCTCCATTCTGCTGCACAGTCTGTTTGTTTCGAGTATTTTCAAGTAAACCTAACTAACTCAAACATGGGCTGACAATTGTACATAAACTATGAATTCTAACAAACTAAAATTGTTTAAAAAATTAAGAATCACTTTTGATTTTAACTTTTACATCAATCCAGAAAGGTACATTGTAATTGAAAGGTTCCTTAACACCTTTAAGATGACACCGTGTACAGTCAATTCCAGCATTTAAATCACAATTGCATATAAATCCATCAGGCAAATTCAATGAATTAATCCATGTAGGATTGTAGCCAAAATCTCATTAGAAAAAAACTTATGTTTGGCGTCTGACAATGTTATCTCTTGTAGGGGGGTCTCCAAATCCATAAATACTGCAGCTTCATCATATTTCTTGAATCTAATTAATAAAAAGCCATATTTACCTGCACACTAGACAAGAATAGAGGTAACAGTCCTTGGGATCAGATCCTGTTCACTGTGGCCAAATTAGGGGTCACCCAGCTCTGAAGGTCTTTGCACCCTCTTTATATACCGGGCAGACACTCAACCATTGGTCTTGCCATTTTAGTGCCTGCTCTAGTCTGATTGGCTACAGCCTGCGCACGATATACACTTTATGATAGGGGCACACCTCAGTCAGCCGAGAAGGGCACCCACAGCTGTACCGTCACCCCACTCTAAGACGCACCCGCCCATACATAGAACCAATGGACAGGGAGGGTATCTGAGAAGTGGTTAGGGTCACAAGGGTGCATATGTCACCGGGGCAAGGGAGGTGAAACAAATTGAAAAAGCTGAGCAAGACTTTTTAATCTTAAAGTACGTCACACAGTGGTGTGAAGTGTGAACGTTGGAAAAGGCTGGTGGACTTCTGCCATGAATCCATGATGCCTTATGTAAATATTACGCAAGTGTGTTCTTAGTTTGGAGCAGATATGCTAACTGTGCTAATCCCGTGGTCTCATTTGCAGTGGTGGTATGTAATGGAGTCTGTACTTTACTTGAGTACAAATATGAAGTGGCACATTTTACTTTTACTTCACTACAGTTTACTGCAGGTATTTGTACTTTTGACTCCACTACTTTTCAAATTGTCGCCTACGTTACACATTACTTTTGTTTGTTTTCTTTTTTTCTTATTGTGAATCAATAGTTTCGTTATCATGTCTCCGGCGCAATTGATAAACCCCGTGCAACTATACTGTAACTGAGCACTAGAGGCAGCAACATGAGTACACGCAAGATTAGGCAGGTGAACAAGATCCTGACCAATAAAAACCAACAGTTAAAGCAGCGCCACCACCTTCAAATGGCTGCTGCATACTCTTGTACAGTAGGTGGGGGTATGCACGTACGTACGTATGTTTGTATGTATGTATGTATGTATGTATGTATGAAAAGAATATACATACATACATACATACATACATATATACCCTTTGTTGGCAATAACGGAGGCGAAACGTTTTCTGTAACTCTTCACAAGCTTTTCACACACTGTTGCTAGTATTTTGGCCCATTCCTCCATGCAGATCTCCTATAGAGCAGTGATGTTTTGGGGCTGTCGCTGGGCAACACAGACAGATTTTCTATGGGGTTGAGATCTGGAGACTGGCTACGCCACTCCAGGACCTTGAAATGCTTCTTACGAAGCCACTCCTTTGTTGCCCTGGCTGTGTGTTTGGGATCATTGTCATGCTGAAAGACCCAGCCACGTCTCATCTTCAATGCCCTTGCTGATGGAAGGAGATTTTCACTCAAAATCTCTCGATACATGGCCCCATTCATTCTTTCCTTTACACAGATCAGTCGTCCTGGTCCCTTTGCAGAAAAACAGCCCAAAAGCATGAGGTTTCCACCCCCATGCTTCACAGTGGGTATGGTGTTCTTCGGATGCAATTCAGTATTCTTTCTCCTCCAAACAAGAGAACCTGTGTTTCTACCAAAAAGTTCTATTTTGGTTTTATCTGACCATAACACATTCTCCCAGTCCTCTTCTGAATCATCAAAATGCTCTGTAGCGAATCGCAGACGGGCCAGGACGTGTACTTTCTTCAGCATGGGGACACGTCTGGCAGTGCAGGATTTGAGTCCCTGGCGGCGCATTGTGTTACTGATAGTAGCCTTTGTTACTGTGGTCCCAGCTCTCTGTAGGTCATTCACTAGGTCCTCCCGTGTGGTTCTGGGATTTTTGTTCACCGTTCTTGTTATCATTTTGACGCCACGGGGTGAGATCTTGCATGGAGCCCCAGATCGAGGGAGATTATCAGTGATCTTGTATGTCTTCCATTTTCTAATAATTGCTCCCACAGTTGATTTCTGACACCAAGCGTTTTACCTACTGCAGATTCAGTCTTCCCAGCCTGGTGCAGGTCTACAATTTTGTCTCTGGTGTCCTTCGACAGCTCTTTGGTCTTGGCCATAGTGGAGTTTGGAGTGTGACTGACTGAGCTTGTGGACAGGTGTCTTTTATACATATAATGAGTTAAAACAGGTGCCATTAATACAGGTAACGAGTGGAGCCTCGTTAGAAGAAGTTAGACCTCTTTGACAGCCAGAAATCTTGCTTGTTTGTAGGTGACCAAATACTTATTTTCCACTCTAATTTGGAAATAAATTCATTTAAAATCAAACAATGCGATTTTCAGGGTTTTTTCCACATTCTGTCTCTCATTGTTGAGGTTTACTTATGTTGACAATTACAGGCCTCTCTAATCTTTTCAAGTAGGAGAACTTGCACAATTGGTTGTTGACTAAATACTTATTTGCCCCATTGTATGGCGGAGAGCACACACAAGGCTGAAAAAGCAGTTTCTGCTCTTGCACCCCTCTTTAAAATAAACTGCTGTTTTTTACGCCAAAAGAACTGTTGTGTTTGATAGAACAATATGTCTATATGCTGCCATAGCAGTTTTATGGCGCATTATTCCCCCGGACTATTTTTAATTTGTCCGTTTTACCCTGGACAACTCCGTTTACAGACACTGCGCAACCGCTTTTGTTTCAAACCTGCCATAAAAATAAGCTAAGTAATTATATCTATTATTTGAAATGTCTATTATTAGCTTAGAATCATTATTGATGTCTAATATTGAGTTATTATTAGTTTATTCTCAGTATCTCACATTCACATTCTATAATCATAACTGAAAAAATATTTTAAAAGCTCAGGGTTGTTGTTTTTTTGCACTCCAATTGTAAAATCATGGCTGTAAATGGAATTTAATGAGAAGATTTTGGTCAAAAATATTAACTGCCAATGTAGATTTTTTATGTGTGTGTTCAAAAGTCCATGGGAACCAACTGGTATTGATTTTGTAGTTCATGTTTAATTTCAATGAGACTCAATGGGTAATTGAGTGTTGGATTTCATTTAAATGGCAAAATGATGTTTTTTTGTGTGTGTGAATCCAATGAAATATACGTATATGATAGTTAATAGTTGATTCAATTGAATTAAAAAGAATAATATTCAATAATAAAAATATTTTTAAAAAGAAAACAATAGAAAATATATATATATAAATAAAAACTTTGAGGTTTATTAGCATTTAAGGGCAAGTTTTTGAGAGGTTTTTATTATACTTAGTATTAGTATAGTAGTATAGTAGTAGTATAGTCAGTAGCGCTCATTTGGTAGTTATTGTCTGGGCCCTGGTTTATTATCAGTGGGACCCAATTGGGATTAGTTTGTGTGTTGGAATTTGTATAAATGGGAGCCAACGGGGAGTTGTTTGTGGGTCCAATAAAATATATATGATTGCATTTACGTTGTTATTATCATTGAATAATGTCATATGTTTAATGGTACACACCAAAAAAATAAAACCAGGAATGTAAATGACATTTAAGAGGAAGTTTTTAATGAAGTGAAAAATAAAAAGGCTGTCATTAGAGACTTTTGTTTGTCAATGTAAGTTGGACCCAATAGGCATTGATTTTGTCAGTCCTTGTTCAATGTCAATGGGACCCTTTGCGCATTAGTTTGTGTGTTGGAGTGCATATAAATCGGAGAATGGTATAGTTATTACTCTTATTGTTAATATTATTGAATGTTGACTGATGTCATGCGTTAAATGAAAAAAAAATGGAAGGAAAAGTGAGTTACTATAAAAGCTATTGTTTTGGTGTCCGTTCAAATTGGAACATTTCATCTCACCATTGCCAGTACAAGTATGGCCTTATAATGAACACAGGACATTAAAAGTAATTTTCAAAGTAATTTTGAATGTAGCTGAGAAACAGACAAACTTCTGAAAGTCTGCTTATATACTACAACAACTCTAAATAGTTATTGCACGTTATATGAGGAACTGTTGTATAGGAGACCAGCTGACTCTATCCAGCAACTGACTGGCACCTGTTTGACACAAGTGCTGTATTGCTGTGCGAACAACCGGCACTACCTCCCTCGAAAATAATCGCCCTGCTTCCACTTTTCACCTTCAACTCAGACCTTCCCTCAACTGCATTTTTTAAAATATATTTAACACATCTCCACACTTGTTGTCATGCACCCTTTTTTTCTTATTGGCCTTCAAAGTTTTGATAATTATTGAAGTCTCTTGAACGTCTTTGCCTTGCATTGAAATCATGTCTCCTGTTACACAGCTGTCTGTTGCTCTGCCTCTAAAAGAGGAACCAGGCAACATTAATCTTCGGAAGTTTTGACCCTATGTACTTACTCATTTTTCTTATCTGTGAGCTGCATAAATCATGCACATTATATGTACAAATATATTTAAATCTCCATCAGCCTTTACTTTCTTGATTTCAACCTGGTTGGTTCCTCACAAATTGTGTACATTAATTATTTGGGGTTCTTTAGGATTTCTTTGCAGAGTTCTCCTGAGACGTGTGTTCTGTGATAGAAGACCAACAATCACATAGGATTCATTTACTGTACCTTCTTAGGTTACAAGTTGAAAGTAATCGTGCAGTATCATCTGCCAATGATATATTAGCGATTGGCTGCTAAAGTTTGACTCACCGCATTTGAATGCAACTCTGGAACAGTTATTCAACAGGGCATTGCTGTGATGTACTGTATGTACAGTACATTCTGCAAATGTCATCAACACAGGTCCTCACCCGATGTAGGATACTTAAAGGTGCCCTACACTATTCTTCCTAACCTTGGATGCCATTTGACCATGTTTGCATGACAATGTGTGTCCAGTGTTACTACCCAATCGTAACGAGCTACGACGTATTGCTACTGCGCACGCGCGAACCGATGTCTTTTCCTCTCAAGCATTGACAGAAGATGTAAAGTGGTAATAAAAAGTATGTTTTTTATATTTCTGCATATAATCACCATCAAAAGTGATCTGATCTTTCTCAAAACCATACAGATGAAAAAACAGTGTCTGCTTTAACTAAAACCACACAGCAAAAATTAAAGAGTTGAAATTCCAGGGTTAAACATTTCAGAGTTGATTTCAACTCCCAATGTGTCATTTTAACACCATTGTATTTAAATTGGGTTCAGTGTTGGAGTTATTTGAAAGAGTTGATCATGTCAATGTTATCCAACTCAGTCCCGAGTTAATACCACTCAATTCTAACACTTTCTGGTGTAATGGTTAGGTGTCTGGAGTCATTTTAAATAGTTGATGGAAATCGGAGTTAATACTACTCCCAAAGTGTTGTTTTAACACTGTCTGGTGTAATGGTTAAGTGTTTGGAGTTGTTTTTAATTGTTGATTCAAATCACTCCGCCCTGGAGTTGATTTCGACTCCCAAAGTGTAATTTTTAACACCCTCTGATTTAAATGGTGTGACATCAGTGTTAACTCAACTCAGGATAGATGTAAATAAGCTCCTCCCGCGACTCACACACCTGCACTTCATTTTGAATTTGATGAGCCAACAGACCAACACGGTGCTGCGTCGCGACCAGATTTATTTTTTGTCAAACATGATGTTTACAGAGATGTTTGATGAGCATCGTCATGCTTTCAGAGTATCCACAAGTGAGGAAAGGTGTATAAATAAAATGTCTGAGCTGAAATGTTGCACACCGTTCGATGTTCAGAGCTCATACAGTGCCTCAGATGAACATCTATATATTATAGTTGATTTTATACTGCTGTAATGAAAGACTGACTGGACTGGGGAGAACATGGCCAAACGAAATGTTTTATTTATTTTAATATTTTATTTGTTTTAATAAATGTTTTATATGTGAAACTGTCATTTGTCTAATCCCTATTTTTAACTGTGGTAAAGAGTAAAACCTTTTAATTATTCAACTCTCAGAAGGAGTAAAAAAAACATTTAATTATTTAACTCTCGTAAAGAGTAAATCAATTGTATTTAACTCTGGTAAGGAGTAAAATGATTAGGTATTCAACTCTGTGGAAGAGTAAAATATTTAACTCAGAGCACAGTGTTATTTATTCTAACTCTGGTAAGGAGTAAACATTTAACCCAGAGCAGTGTTATTTGCCTAATAACGTCAACTCTGGTAAAGAGTTAAAGAAGGAACTCTTGGTGTGGTGTTGATATTGAACTATTTCCAAAGTGTTAATTTGACTCTAGAAAGTGTGGACCGATATAAAGTCTGAAAAGGAGTTGAAATTGACTCTGTGAGAATCAATTCAACACCAGGCTTTTTGCTGTGCACCCAAATATTTATAGGTTTTCATATTTTAATGAAGATAGTATGCAAACAATCACAGAAGGGGGAAAAACAAGTGAACCATCACATTTTATATTTTGTGGTGTCCAAGTGCCTTTTTTGCGAACATTAAACAAGCAACAATGTTTTTTTAAGACAGCAGTGGATTCCTCCGTGGAGTCCTCCCATGAACACCATTCTTGGCCATAGTTTTACATGTAGTTGATGTGTAAATGTTTGGTTGGTTTTAGTAAAAGCAGACACTCTTTTTACATCTGTGTGATTTTGACAAAGATCAAATCACATTTGATGGTGATTTTATGCAGAAATGTGAGAAATTCCAAAAGGTTCAGATACTTTTTCATACCACTGTAAATTGCTGTGATTCTTGTACAGTGGTGCATCTACTTAAGATCGTGTTTACATACAGAATTTTCAGAATAAGACACGCCTCAACGGGAAAATATTGCCTCTTGTTGAGAAGGAAATTTCAGGATATGAAAGGCAAAAATACAGTATGGCTGGGACTCACAGCTCCTAGAGTTTACTGAACGTAAAATCATTATAGCTGCTCTGCCATTGGCAATTGCTTAGCATTCCTGGCTAAGAGGGACCTCTATTGTATGTGTATGTGTGTATCCCAGCAGCCGCTTCATTCGCCCCACGTGTTCGGACAGCTTTACATGGGGGGCAATTTTGAGGGGCTTGGAACTTATTAGGGCATTTACATGGAAAACCCGTCTCTAGTTACAGAGTTTTCAAGTTGGGAAATTACTTCCAGAACCAATTAATTTCATAAGTAGAGGTACCACTGTATTCTACACCTGCTCATAAAGTAATCCTTCAACTACTGTAACTGCTGCATAGGAAGTGATGATTAGCTAGCTGCAGTTCAGGTTAGAAAGGCCTACTTGAAAAATATACAGCTTGACCCTTGGTAAAGAGGCCATGCCATCTGTCCTTACACATGTCAGAATAGCTCAGTCAAGATGCAGCTGCTTCCATTGCATCTGAGTAATGAGTTGGAACAAATGACTATATAATATTTTTCTGTACTAAATCTCTTAGTAAATGCATCTTTGTAGAACTATTTAGTAAGGCGTGTCTGTGAAAGAAACGCTAGATGCTTGGCAATCACACAGAATGACGCAGCGAGCCTCTATAAATAATACTTTAAAAGAACACTCACATAAAATCAAGCACCTGTTTGTGGGCAACTAGTCAGACGTAGAGCACTAATGCGGAATCAACAAGAATGAAGAATTCTCTTTAAATCATCAGATTTTACTCAACTTAAAAAAAAATAGGATCAGAAAGTGAGCAGAAAGCGGAATGTGGTTCAGTTTAAAACGGAAATAAGGACACAATGTGAATATTTGTTTGGTTAAATTGTTGGAAAAAAATGCCTAAAAGTTTGTGATTGGTCTTTTACCTTTGAAGCGAAAGTCTGCTGGAGTCACATGTCCATATCGTAGCCAAGGAATGCTATAATTATAACAGGGTGGCTTAGTTGGCTCGCTTCACCTACGCCCTGACGAACATGAACCACTACTCATCCTGAACCCTGATTCAGTTTCATGCAGTCACTCCGTCTCAACCTTTTCTTGACTTCCCAGAATGTTGACTATAACTCCAAATTGATTACTTATTTTCATGTCAGGCCATCAGCGCAGTTTTAATGTGGCAAAACTATGTTAAGCATGCAATAACAAACGCTAAGATCAAGTTTCCAAATTTTAGATAAACCTCGTACTAAACCAAGCAATAATAAAATTTAATGTGAATACAACTGACTAAATGTCTTATATTTCGTTTCACTGTTGTTTTGGGGTGCTAATTCATTTTTTTCACTAGCTGAACTTATTTTGAAAATATGTTACATTGCTCATATGTATTATCTGTTTTTGGCTGGTTTGGGAACTCGAAATGGTACATATCAGTGGCGGAACAAATGTGAACAGGACCCAGGTGCAATGACTATAAACAGGCCCCCCGAGGTGACCGTCCAATGGGGGTGAGGGCTAGTGTATGAGAATGTACCTTTTCCCGTAGGCACCGTCTAACTCTTAGTATTACTCTAACACAGCCAATATAAAATGAATTGCATTTATTCTATAGTTTAAGAAAACAATATGTCAACAACAACACGCAATAGGAACTTTCCACACAACTGAGAACACATTTATGAATAAAAAAACACTTCCCCCAACATTTCTCTCAACACCCCCACTTGTTCTCATATTGATGCCTTTTTAACAAACAAATGAACTTTTACATTTCAGATTCCAAAAATTACACTGTCAAACTTCTTCAATTTTAACTTTGTTACAGGTTTTGTCATGATATCAGCTATCATGTCCTCCGTTGGACAATACGTCAATGTTACTCTTCCTTGATTCACAGTAGATCTGTTAAAATGATATTTTGTGTCTACGTGCTTGCATCTCTGTCTGTTAACAAGATGTTGGCAAGAGCGATTGTCCACTGGTTGTCATCGTGTACAGTTGTTGGAGTGTACTGATAATGATCAATGCTACCTCGTAGTTGTTCTAAATATAGGCATTCTTGTATGGTTGAAGCCAGTGCTATACTATATTCAGCTTCACAGGTAGCTAGTGCGACTTTAGGTTATTTCTTTGTTTTCCAAGAAATTGGAGCACTATTCTTGCTCAAGAAAACAAAGTATCCTGAAGTACTGCGCCTGTCGCTAGTATCAGCTGCCCAGTCAGCATCGCTATATGCCCGTATACCAAGTTTTGCATTGTCGTCCTTTGATCCGGTCACGAGCGTTTGCTTTTGTGGTTTGCTTTGAAGCTCTTGCTTGAGTCTTCATCACTCTGTCGCTTGATTCTGCTGCATTCCATCAACTACTTTCTGTAATTTGAGCACATCCCCATAATTACAGTGGTCTAATATTTGGTGCCATGTGTGAATATCATAACATGCATTGCACTTGTCAGACTCACCATATGCAAAAAGTACAGCTTGCCATACACATGAATATTGAATTTTGTAGACGAAGCCTTCATACTACGGAAGCCCAGCACATGCGTCATTCAACTAACTGAGCGAGATTGACGCTAACAATCACACGTCTGCACCACCAAGTCTCGCAATCAGTTCTCCCGGACAGTCCACAACAAATGGTCTGTCCTAAAACAAGGAACACAGGAGAACGCCCGATATCCGACTGATAACACGTCTGACATGACTCCAAGAGTCCCTTTAACGCTGAGGTGGCAAAATCCACATCCTCGTTGCCCGGACAAAAGTAACTCCCGAATCCTCCTGTCCAATCCACAAACAGACAATAATCCCAAACACACCCTTCTTCCTGCCCACGGCCCGCCCCGCGAGAGCCTTCAAAAGATTGAATGTTTAACTAATCGTTGTCATTTTTCTAGGGAACCTTTTTGTTGACTACGGATTTCGTGACCTTTGAACGAGCTTGCCTCCCAGCCTGAGTGTTTCTGTTTCGCCTTGCCATTTTGATCTCTGTCAACCCGGATAAATTGTCAAGTTGTACTAGGTGAGCCTTCTTTAAACCTTTCAAAATGGAGTCAGTAAAAAGGGTTAAGACTAAGGTGAACGCGCGGAGTTTGGCCTTCTGGCTGGATTGCGGAGTCCCGTTGGCCCGGCTCGTTGGATCTGTGCCAGCGCGGGTCCGGTGGTTCGGCTGGCGCGATTACGGTGGTCTGGCTAGAAGTTCAGATTCCTTCAATTTATTCGTGGGCCCCTCCCCACTTTCACGGGCTCCCCGCGACGATGGCCGATGTGTGGTTGGTGGGGGCGTCACTAGACCTAATGCAATACTGGGGTACTTATCTATCGTTAAAAGTCAGAAATAGTGCTTTAAAGTGCTTGTGACACGAAAAAGCATGTTTATTTCATAATACACGCGGTATTTTATGCTCCTGAATGATATGGACCGCTTGGATGTGTGTGGAAGCGATCGCTATATTTATTTAGTTTTTTGAATCCCGCGCCAGGAAAATGAGTGACTTCCGGCTTCGGTCTCGCATTGAGGAGGAGGGCGCTGTGACGTGTACGGTAGAAGACGTCCTCTTCACGCTACAGTGTACTGTTGTGTATGAGGACGAAGGATTCATCTGATTTTGCGGATTAATACTTTTATTTTTTGCATCACGCCAGCCAAACGGCTGCAGAAAAATCATTCTGTATGCGGGAGAGGCGTATGCGCCTTTTTGGAGTTTCAAAAGGTTCCCATTCACCGTGGATATTTACTGTGGGACCATTGGACTTACAAGGAAGTGAGTAAACATCTTGTTTTGTATTATGTCAAATACGAATACAGTGATTACAAAGTAAACACTATAAAATTCCTTTAAATAAAGGACTACTTACGTTTGATCATTGATAGGCATGTAAAAAGCTATCCTCACGCTCATTAGCAGTTAGCTGTTAGCACGTTAGCTACACAACAATTCCAGCCACCCTCCTCCAGGGAACGAACTGTAAATTGCTCTCCGCCGGGCGGTTTGCCGATCCGCAAAGAAACTCGACAACCGGGTCGTCATGTCAAATAATCCAGGCTAGTTATGTGTGATTTTCCACTTCGAAGACTTTGAAACATCCCTCGGTTCGGGTTAGCATGTCGGCTAGCTGTCACTCCTTCTGGTCTGTTTACATTCTCCGAAGCCGGGGAAGGGAAATGACATATGTCCGATTTAGGTGTCATAAAATATCGTTCGGCAGGTGTGACAGTAAAGGTAAAGTCGACTGTTTTGACCATTATGGAGTAATTTTGCCATGTCGTCTTGAATAAATGGATTTTTATTATTTTATATTCCATTTAGCACAAGTTATTTGTCATGACCATGCCATTTATTTAGCAATTGGGGAAAGTACTTGGGTAAAAAGAATATCCTGTAAAAATATTGAAGTAAAGAGACAGAAACAATGACATTTTGCCGCTCTCTTCGTCGCGTTTTCCTCATTGTGAATAGTTCCCCCTCGACGGGCTGACTGGTCCTTCTCAAGCCATTTATATAGCTATTGGGGAAAAATACTTGGATAAAAAGAATATCCTGTAAAAATATTGAAGTAAAGAGACAGAAACAATGACATTTTGCCGCTCTCTTCGTCGCGTTTTCCTCATTGTGAATAGTTCCCCCTCGACGGGCTGACTGGTCCTTCTCAAGCCATTTATATAGCTATTGGGGAAAATACTTGGATAAAAAGAATATCCTGTAAAAATATTGGGAGTAGAGAGACTGAAACAATAACATTTTGCAGCTCTCTTCGTCTCGTTTTCCTCGTTCTGAACAATTCCCCCTCAATGGGCTGAATAGTAAAACCGATGAGCCTAGTCTACCGCTGACGTCATCTACCTGTTGGGGACGCTAAAGCCCTATAATTGTAGGCGTGGCTAACCGGCAGATTAAAAGACTAATTTCTCGTCATCTGCGCTTTGCTAAATTGTTGTATATAGTCGAATCGTCTCAAAATATGATTCTAATTCACATAATAAGGCCATTTAAGACTTTTTTTCTGGTGTCGTTTGCTTAAACTATATATAATAAAACCAAATTACAAGTTTCTGTAAAAAAAAAAAAAAAAAAAAAGACGTTTTTTGTTGTTGTTTTTCAGCCATCATTATAAACAATATTAATTAGGACATCCCTTGTTGATAGTCAATTCACCTCTGCGCATGCTTCTCAACTTCTATCTCTCTTTCACCTCTTCCTACACTCTACTGCTCTACTTTGTCAGGTGGTTGGGGCTAGTGGAAATTTGAGGTCAGAGATATTTTAACACTTCAACACTATATCGCAGCTCCGCACATCATCTTACCTTCTTGGTTGACCTTCGCCCATCCACGCCCCATAGAAGCCCGGGTGCGGCCACACCTCCAGCACCCCCCCCCCAAGCTCCGCCCCTGGTGCACAGGATATTAGATGTGTGTTTTCCCTATGAGATGTATACTGTAAATGACTCAGAGGTTTTAGACACACTGTAGTAAGTATATTATATTGAGTAATAAGAAGCAGTGAAACCTCTGGCAAGCCTTCAAACAGATTTCATGAATGCAAAGGCATGTGACACTCGGTGGAAGTCACACAGGATGGCTGGTATCTTACTTTGGCATTGCGTACAAATGTGGGCATGAGAGAATGAGCCAGGGAAGATTAGAATATCAAAAGGACCTTTGGCACAGGATGCTTAAAAGCCATTAGGAGCAACGGACATCCACAGAACCTGCTGATCTGTGATTGAAAAATGCACTCACCCAAATATATCTTCTGTGTTAGTTTATTCCATGCTGTCTGCCAGCATAGGAAAATCATTTGTTGTTGCTGAAATATTTTAGATAAAATAACGCAAAAACAAGTTCAAAATGAACTATACAACCACTCAGCTTGCTCTCTAAATGTCTCATCAGCTCGGATATAATAAAAGCACAACCAAAGAGTGCATATGCTCTCTACTGAACCTACAGGCAACAATAAGTCTACAATTAATTAATGCAATAAATCAGACCTGAGACAGAAAAAAATCGAGCTCCATGGATCGATGCGTGGACATCCCTGGAATATACTTACCAAATGTCATTGTGATGTGACCACGAATATCAATTTTAGTCAGTGCCCTCCTCAAGAAGAACAAGAACAAAGCAAGTAAGATTTTGAGACCTCCCTCCAGGAACTTAAATACTGGGGGAAGAATTTTAAAAATATTTTTATGATCATTTGAACTAAAATTGCCATGTTGACTCCAAAATTGCTGGGAGTTTTTTTTCTCGGTGGTTTAATTTCTTTCTTTCTTTATGAAATAATCATCTATATTAGTTATTAGGAGTGGGAACCTCTTGGTGCCTCACGATACGATATGATTTGCGATAGTGTTGTATCGGTCGCGAACGATTCGTTCTTTTTGAACGAATTGTTTTGGTGAACGAGACCGAACTAATCATCATCTGCACTGATTCGTTCTATGAAGGTGGTGCTTGTTCGCTGCGTGGGAGGGCGTTGAGCAAGCGGCAGCGTCTTCTGACATCGCACACGACCAATCAGACGCCAGCCTCATCGCGGGCAGGGGAGGGAGCGGAAACAGAATCAGGGCGTTTGTCACTCACGTCCACGTGTGGCCAATAAGCAGCCAGCGTGCAGGCAGGGGGGCAAGACTGAGTTTTGTCACTTCCCGTTCAGTGACTCGGTCCTCCGGTTCCTGACCGAGCTTGCTGCTAACTTGATTTTTCCAGTAATGACTATGCGGTGAACGAATCAGAAAATGAAAGGAAATGACTTTGTCACATATTTGTTAACGTGGAGCCTATCAAATGCTGCTCAAACAGACAAAAACACCACACAAATCTAGCGAGCATTGTTTAGAGTAGTACTTTTCTCAACAAACTCGTGACTGCCTATGACGACATACTATCAAATTTACAGTAATTTAAAACACGGGTAGCTACGAGGCAAGCAAAAGCTGAGCTGCGGTCGCGTGACGGCAGTGAAGCGGGCAGAGAACTGTCACTATATGGAGGCTTCATGGCAGCGATATTTACCTCATATGTGCACAGAAAAAAATATTTAGTATGATCACCATGATACTGATTTGCAATGAAACTGTATATACATGTCAATTTTTTCCCGAGTGTTTTATTATTTTTTTTCGTGTCAGCGTGTCGGGTGTTGGTTGGTTTGACAAATTCTGTCAATCCGTCCATCATGTGCTACTCAAGCGCCCAAAACAACGCACGCAGACACGGGAGATGTCGCAATATGTCTACATTTTTCCTAACAGACTAATGAGAGTAGAAAGGCGACATCGTAAAGAGCTAACAATTATTTCTCGTCAGCATTTGACGATCTGAGATGCGGGGACGACAGGGGAGCTGACCGGATTATTTTATTTATTAATACCAGTGCAAAAAAACAATATGATCACCATAATACTGATTTGCAATGAAACTGTATTTACATGTAATTTTTTTCCGAGTGTTTTTTTTTTTTTTTCGTGTCAGGTGTTGGTTGGTTTGACAAATTATGTCAATCCGTCCATCATGTGCTACTCAAGCGCCCAAAAACAAAGCACGCGGACACGGGAGATGTCGCAATATGTCTACATTTTTCTTAACAGACTAATGAGAGTAGAAAGGCGACATCGTAAAGAGCAAACAATTATTTCTCGTCAGCATTTGACGATCTGAGATGCGGGGACGACAGGGGAGCTGACCGGATTATTTTATTTATTAATACCAGTGCAAAAATTCAACACGATCATCTTAATACTAAAAAACAAAAATACAACAGAGCGAGATGTAAATATGATGTGTTGGTCGTTCCATATTCAGAAATTAAACTTTCGATGTATTTTTATTTTCGTGACAGCAAACATGCTGTATATGTATGTGTGATCAAGAACCTGCTAAAGAAAGTCCGTGCGCCCCCGCCCCCTACTCCCCTCACAAAAGGAAAATGTTTAACCGTGTCCTAAATCGAAATGCAAGCACGAGCCATGACTTTGAGCCCATAGAACTAGGACAGACGACGCGGAAGTTCTCCCTCGCTTTTGCAGCAGCAGGAGGGAGACGAGGCTGTCTGTGAAAGCAGAATGATACCGCCTGTCACTCATTTCTGAAACTACGACGAGTGGTCAATGTGGAAGAGAGGGAGGGACCAAGCAATGTCACTTCCCGTTCAGTTATACTGTGAAGCGGTCTTTGGTGATTCGTTCGGCAACGTCACTTCCCGTTCAGTAACCGAACGATTCGTTTGGGCGGGGAGGGAGATGAGGGGGGCGAACGATTCGTTGAACGATTTCTTTGAACGAATCTTTTTACTGAACGAACCGGAATGGATTCGTTTACTCAAGTGAACGACAAATCTCGTCACTAATTTGCGATACAAAGCTCACGATAACGATGATCTGACGATATGGCGATACAACGATTATTGATACATTGGTCAGGAAATCATTCTCGGATATTCTACAAACAACTAATAAACAGAAAAACAAGCTTCTGCTGTGAATTGGGATGAGTTTATCACTAGTAGACATCCAATCCATTTGAACTGGGAGGGTGGCAGTGAATGAACATTCGTTCGTTCGCTGCCATCCTTCCCACTTCAAACGGATTGAACGTCTATGGACGTCAGTGGCAGCCAATGCCAGGCAATGAGGTAATTTTGGGCCATTTAAGATCATTTACCTGTTGATTTTCAGATACTTCCCGTTGATTTTGGAATATTTCATGGGTCACTTCCTGTTTATTTTGAGTTACAGAATTGGAAGTGACTTGGGAATCACCCAAATGAATAGGCAATGACTTAAACTCAACAGGAAAGGATCTGTAAATGCCCCAAAATGAACAGCAAGTGACCTGTAAATGCTCTGAACATCACACAGAATCACTGTGAATCAGGGGCGGACTGGGACTAAAAAGCAGCCCTGGACTCTGACTCAGCCCAGCCCACAAGAATCGCTATACGAAGGGAAACACAGACCCCCTAGGGGGGTCCGGGGGCATGCCCCCCCCCCCCCGGGGAGATTTTTTTTTTTTAATTTTATTGTAAAATGCATCAATTTTTTGCACTTTGAGAGAAAATGAAGAAAACGTGTCTAGACTGTGACTGTCTGACTTGGGGCGCTCAAAGTACTGTAAGGCTGAACTGGAGTTGGATTCGTTTTCTGTACTAGCTCTATGATTAACCTGAATAAACAAATGAAAGAATTTATTTAAGTTTTATGTATCCAATTGATTATAATATATCTCTATATATCTCTGTCTATAAAATGACTTCATTGTTTATGCCATAATTCAGTGGTCTCCAAACTATTCCACATAGGGCCGCAGCGGGCGCAGGATTTCATTCCAACAAAACAAGACAACACCTATGCACCAATCTGGTGTCTTACAAGTGTAATCAGTTGATTGCAGTCAGGTGCTGCTTGTTTTAGCAGAAACTTAATTGGTTGAACTGTCGGTACTCGATCGGTTGAAACAAAAACCAGGCCCTACAGCGGCCCTTGAAAACTAGTTTGGAGACCCGAGCCATAATTAATCTTGCCATACAAATAATACATTTCAATGAAAATACAATAAACATTTCAAGACAAATCCTGTATACATAACCTTCATTGGAACGTATTAACCAGAAAACAAAACGATATAAAAAAGATTAAAAATTTATATCATATCAATTTAACTACCTAAACTTTAAAGTAAAACCATTCATTTTATTAATATTTTGTTATATTTCTTCGAATTAATATTGCTGCTGCGTGTGCATACGTTGGTTTAAAGCTAAAATATTTTTTCTTAGGAGAGTGATAGTAGGACTAGCATACTGTAACTTGACACGATTGCAAACGGGTACATGGACTAGCTGGCACTAACCCTTTAATTGTCATTTATTTCGTTTAAAATGTAGCTACCTGGTGGATAACAATTGCCACTATACCGAGCAAGTAACCCTCTTCATCCCTACTTACTTGCCCTGCGCTTGTCTTGGAACTTCCACCAGCTTATCGTTACCCCCTCCCTCTTCTTTTCTCTCTCCCTTCACCAGCTGCACGTCAGAGCGGCTGCCGCTCCCACTCTCACCATCGTCAGGGGCTGGGCTGTTGTTACCCGACGTGGCTGTTGCAGCCAGACTGCTGCTTGCGAAAATATTTGTCAACTTATGACATTTTAATGCTTCGCTCTCCAGTTTCTTTAATTTTTTTTTCCCTAACCTTCTCCGCGCCACCCTTCTCTTTTCTTTTTTTTTGCCACCACCATCCATATTGTGCATTAACGCTCGTCGCTATTTTGCTTCCACAAAGAACCAATGAAGGCTACTCTGTGCTTTCTTCGTTCTTCTATCAGATTGGCAGTGAACAGCCAGGCGCATTGCTGCCACCTGTCGGATTGGATGCGAACTGTAGATAATCAGAGGATAGGGGGAATAAAAACAGTGATGTATATAATGAATGGCGGCCGCCGGCCGTCCAGGGCACCGGCTGTTTTGTGAACCTCCAGAACCCACAGATTACCAGTCCGCCCCTGCTATGAATGCTCTGGTTTCGAATGGAATGGATTGGGCGTCGGGCACCGTAGATGCAGCCTTAGAGTTAACTGAGACACTATTATGGTGGTAGATTTTGGTTGCAACTCGTTGGTTCCTTTTTATTTTATTTTTTTATACTTTGACACCTTTTGAAAACGATATCTCGATTCTTGGCAGGAGCATATCGATAACCTTTTGGGATACAAAGTATCACGATATATCACCATTTCGATATTTTGTCACACTCCTATTAGTTATATTACATATTTTTAAAGTGATCCTCTAGTTTTAAGACAAGTAATTCTTAAAAGATACATCTTAGTATGAGTTATAATAATTTGACATTAAATCCCTCTTAATGTTTTCGTTTTAATAAAATTTGTCAAATTATTTTAACTGATTGTTCGCCATGGTTGTTGACGTCGCAGTGCTGTGACGTCACAAATCCCGCTGCCGGACTTCAGCATGTCATTCATTAGCAACATCTCGTCAGTTCGTCCCTTCCAATTTGAACCAGAGCGGAAAAGTGAAGAGCAGGACAGCACTGTCGGTCGTTCACAAGACGAGCAGCAAAGGCGAAATGCAGAGCAAGAAATACCTGATGAGGCAAGAGTTGGGCTAAACTTCTGGTGTACTTGCGGCAAGTGCATCTCGATGACAACGGAGCGAGAGAGCGTATGTTGTCGAGAACTCAGGTTTTTGTCAGCAGATCTTCAAGGTGACTTATTGCGTCATCAAACTCATTCCAATATAATTGTGTAGATTGTTAGCATCCAGAGCTGTCGTATGCTTTACATACAGTACAGGCCAAAACACATTGGCATTCGTGCCTTTTTATTTTCTTGACCATTGACATTATAAACTCTCACTGAAGGCAATAAAACTATGAATGTGTGGCGAGCTAGGGAAGGATGCGGAGTATCAAACCACGGAGCTAATCTGCGTTGTTTTATTGACATTTAGGCTGCAAGAAATAGCAATGTCTGTCTGGCATGCGACCCGCGGAAGGTAACAGTTATTTCCAGCTGTTCCCTTCACAAAGTACCCCCCCCAACCACACAACGTGCCAACATAATTTCCGCCGGTGAATTCTGTTATAACTTGCTACATATGCACACGTGTGTATTGTGTACTTAGAAAAAAGGTGAAATAACTAAAAACGTGTGATATTCTAGTATCTTCAAAGTAGCCACCCTTTTCTCTGATTACTGTTTGGCACTCTTGCCATTCTCGCGATGAGCTTTCAGAGGGAGTCCCCTAAAATGGATTTTGACTTCACATGTATGCCATTCCGGCGATGAGAATTTATTGCTTTATCAATGGGGTTGGGACATTTATGTTGCATTGAATGATTTGCATTGAACGTGCTTTGATCAGTTTGAGTGGCAGCATCACTCATATTAGCTGATTACTGAACACACACTGCCAGATGAACTGACAGTAGAGGTGAATTATTAGCTTCCTCTGTGACTAGCGGTACGCCCGAAGGTTCGCCTCCCGCTGTAGCGACAGGAGCGGCTTGGGTGCTTAAGAGGGCGGCCAGAGTGTCTCGTCCGTCTCGCATCATTGCGCACATTTCACTCGATATCCGAGCAGGCTGAGGCTTCTTGTGTCCGGGAAAATAGTTGCAACAGCATTTGGTTTTAGTCTGCGCTTATATCTAGCCGCTCCGGTGAGATCTTTCATTAGTTGTCATCTACTAAAATCCTCAAACGCAGTAGGAGAAAAATGGCGACAACAAAGCCTTGGTTGTTTGGGAAGATTTGCTTGTCTACAGGCATTTTCCCAAACCTTTCTCCTCTTCTTGTCAACAGGAAATTTGTGGAGACTCGCATCACTCTCCTTGTTTCCATTTGACTCGAAATTGCATCCATAAGCAGCACATCGTGGCATTTTACTTCGCGAGTTAAGCCAGTAATACACAGTTGTTGTACACACGCTACACGATTGGAAAAATATCATCTACGTCATCACTCCGCGCCCGCAGAACATGGCGCCAACTATCGGTCAAAATATGCACTAAATATTATAAAATATTTCCATTGATTTAACATTTTATGTGTTTCTAACGACATATTTTAATACAAGAGAACAATTGTGAATTATTAGAGCCTACATGTCTTTAAAATCGAGGATCACTTTAAGAAAACGGGTATCTTGATGAGAAACTCATCAGCTTTTGATTACGGAACCCCAAATTAGTTAAAAGCCGCTGCTGTTTGATTACATGGTGTGCACAACGCAAAGAGCGAAGGAGTGACTTCTCTCAGGAGACTAGAGAGAAAATGATAAACAAGTATAGTAACTATTAAGGCTACAAGACCATCTCCAGGCAGCTTGACAGTCCCGCAACTAGACTTGCACAGGTAATACGCTGCTGGCCAAAAGTATTGGCACCCCTGCAATTCTGTCAGATAATGCTCAATTTCTCCCAGAAAATTATTGCAATTACAAATGCTTTGGTAGTAACATTTTCATTTATTTTGATTGCAATGAAAAAACACAAAAGAAAATGGGGAAAAAATTGAATCATTATCATTTTAATCAAATTTAAACCAAAAATAGGCCGGACAAAAGTATTGGCACCCTTTGAAAAATCATGTGATGCTTCTCTAATTTGTGTAATTAACTGCACCTGTTGCTTACCTGTGGCACATAACAGGTGGTAGCAATAACTTAATCACAAGCAGCCAGTTAAAATGGATTAAAGTTGACTCAATCTCTGTCCTGTGTTTTTGTGAGTAAAACATTGGGCATGGAAAAAAGAAAGAAGACCAAATAACTGTCTCAGGACTTGAGAAGCAAAATTGTGAGGAAGCATTGGCAATCACAAGGCTAAAAGTCCATCTCCTAAGACCTGAATGTTCCTTTGTTTACCGTGTGCAGTGTCATCAATAAGTGTAAAGCCCATGGCACTGTGGCTCACATCCCTAGATGTGGACAGAAAGGAAAGATTGACAAGAGATTTCAACGAAAGACTGTGCGGATGATGGATAAAGAACCTCGAATAACATCCAAACAAGTTCAAGCTGTCCTGCAGTCCAAGGGTACAACAGTGTCAACCCAGACTATCCGTCGGCATCTGAATGAAAAGGGACTCTATGGTAGGATACCCAGGAAGACCCCACTTTTGACCCAGAGACATAAAAAAGCCAGGCTGGAGTTTGCCAAAACTTACCTGAGAAAGCCAAAAGCATTTTGGAAGAATGTTCTCTAGTCAGATGAGACAAAAGTAGAGCTTTTGGGGAAAAGGCATCAATATAGAGTTTACAGGAAAAATACGAGGCCTTCAAAGAAAAAAACACGGTCCCCACAGTCAAACTTGGTGAAGGTTCCCTGATGTTTTGGGGTTGCTTTGCTCCCTCTGGCACTGGACTGCTTGACCGTGTGCATGGCATTATGAAGTCTGAAGACTAACAACAAATTTTGCAGTATAATGTAGGGCCCAGTGTGAGAAAGCTGGGTCTCCTTCAGGGGTCATGGGTCTTCCAGCAGGACAATGACCCAAAACACACTTCAAAAAGCATAAGAAAATGGTTTGAGAGAAAGCACTGGAGACTTCTAAAGTGGCCAGCAATGAGTCCAGACCTGAATCCCACAGAACACCTGTGGTGAGATCTGAAAAGTTTGGAGAAGCCACCCTTCAAATCTCAGAAACCTGAAGCAGTTCGCCAAAAAAAATGGTCTAAAATTCCAGCATAGCATTGTAAGAATCTCATTAATGGATACCAGAAGTGGTTGTTCGCAGTAATTTTGTCTAAAGGTTGTGCTACCAAGTATTAGGCTGAGGGTGCCAATACTTTTGTCCGGCCCATTTTGGGAGTTTTGTGTAAAATTATAATGATGAAAAAAAAAAAATTCATTCTCTTTTATGTTTTTTCATTGCAAGCAAAATAAATGGACATGTTACTACCAAAGCATTTGTAATTGCAATCATTTTCTGGGAGAAATTGAGCATTATCTGACAGAACTGCAGTGGTGCCAATGCTTTTGGCCAGCAGTGTACATATAATCTTTGATGGTGATTGCAGTGAGTGCCTTAAAAGGTAGTTCAACAAAATAGTTCAACATCAAGGCATAACTTATGGATGAGCAAATAATGGCACCACTACCATTATTTGCGTCAAGGGCTGTTTCTTGAATTTGATTGTTTTACAAAAATAATTCTATTGAGCAAAATTTCAAAAGCAATGTATAGTTTTAATTAGTTAATTTGATGGGGTTTTTTTTTTCTTAATTTGTATATTTTGCTCTGCGATTGGCTGGTAACCAATTCAGGGTGTACCCCGCCTACTGCTTGTAGTTAGCTGGGATAGACTCTAGCGCCCCGTGACCCTCATGAGGATAAGTGGGACAGAAGATGAATAAATTGAATGTATTTTATCGTTATGCCTGTTTTTCTTTCATTAAATGAAACTGAACTGAAACGTTTCAGCATCTGTGTATTGATCCTTCAATGGGGTAGCCTCTAATGGGATAATGAGCTCTGATCTTGTTGACTGCAAAGCCTTTGGAAAGTATAAACTGAGCTCATAATACAAATAAACGCAACAACTCAAACTAAGCCATAAAGTCAGGAGAGTAGAAGCCACACAGTGTTGGTATTTTTGTTTTATTTTATAATGAAATGGTGCCACATACAAACAAGCTACGAATAATCAGTTGGTTGCTTGCAGTGTTGTTTTTGGCCTTTAATTTTTTTGTCTTAGTTTTAGTCTTTTGGACGATAATAGTTATTAGTCATATTTTCATATTTCAAAATGCGTTTGATTTCGTTTAGTTTTTGTTGACGAAAATTCAAGACTAATTTCGTTTAGTTTTAGTACACATTTGCTAAAAATGTTTTCGTCAGTAAAATCTAAAATAAAATAAAAAACTCCAAAAATAAATAAAGTGGTATGAAACAGTATCCAAACCTTTTGGAATTTCTCACATTTCTGCATAAAATCACCATCAAATGTGATCTAATCTTTTTCAAAATCACACAGATGTAAAAACAGTGTCCGCTTCAACTAAAACCACCCAAACATTTATAAGTATTCATATTTTAATGAGGATAGCATGCAAACAATGACAGAAGGGGGGGGGGGGGATAAGTAAATGAACCCTCTGCCTAAGGAGACTTAAAGCGCAATTGAAACCACTTTTTACCAAACAATTTAAGTCAGGTGTGTGCCCAATCACTGATGAGTGGTTTAAAGCAGCCCTACCCACTATAAAACGCACACCTGATAAGAATTGTCTTGATGAGAAGCATTGTCTGATGTGCATCATGGCTCGGTCAAAAGAGGTGTCTGAAGACCTGCGATCAAGGATTGTTGATTTGTATAAAGCTGGGAAAGGATACAAAATCATCTCTAAAAGTCTGGATGTTCATCGTTCGACAGTCAGAGAAGTTGTTTACAAATGGAGAGAGTTTGGCACTGTTGCTTCTCTCCCAAGAAATGGCTGTCCACCAAAGATGACGCCAGGACTTCAGCGCAGAATACTCACAGAGGTAAAAAAGAACCTGAGAGTGTCTGCTAAAGACTTTCAGAAATCACTGGCACAGTCCAAAATCTCTGTGTACACACCAACTATATGTAAAACTATGGCCAATAATGGTGTTCATGCGAGGACTCAGGACTGTTGCTCGTTTAATGTTTGCAAAAAGGACACAAGGACTTGGACACTCCACAGACGTTTTGGCAAAATATTTTGTGGACTGATGAAACCAAAGTTGAATTGTTTGGTAGTAACACACAAAGTCATGTGTGGAGGAAAAATGGAACAGTTCACCACTATATCAAAAACTGTTTTGCTGCCTAGGGGCCTGGACAACTTGCAAGCATTAATGGAAGAATGAATTCAAAAGTTTATCAGGATGTTTTGCAGGAATCCTTGAGGCCGTCTGTCAGACAGTTGAAGCTAAATAGAGGATAGATGCTGCAACAAGATAATGGTCCGAAACACAGAAGTAAATCAACTTCAGAATGGTTTCAGAAGAACCAAAAAAACACGTTCTGGAGTGGCCAAGTCAAAGTCCAGACTTAACCCCCATTGAGACGCTGTCGCATGACCTAAAGACAGCAATTCATGCCAGACACCCCAGGAATGTGACTGAACTACAGCAGTGTTTTTTTTTAGAGACGAATGGGCCAAGATTAGTCCTGATCGATGTACCAGACTGACCTGCAGCTAGGGGTGGGGGCACAAAATATGAAATGTGATGGTTCATTTTCTTATTTTTCCCCCTTCTGTCATTGTTTGCATGCTATAATCGTTAAAATATGACAACCTATAAATGTTTGGGTGCTTTTAATTAAAGCAGACACTGTTTTTTCATCTGTGTGATATCAACAAAGATCAGATCACATTTGATAGTGATTTTATGCAGAAATGTGAGAAATTCTAAAAGGTTCCGATACTTTTTCATACCTCTGTTTGTCATTAGGGGGATGTTCCTTTTCATTAATTGTTTGTCTCTTTTTGTGTCAACATGGCTGCTCATCTGCTTCTAGTGGATTACCGCATATATTATCAAGCAGCTGAAATGCAATGGTATGTAACATCTATTAGGTGTAGAAACTCTAGGGTGCATGGCAGGTGTCCAATGTCCCTGGCTGTGAGCTATGAGGCTAAGATGTCACTAGTCTGCCACTGTCCCTCCACCAAGTTCATTCAACTAGCCATGTCAGCGGTACATAGAAAACAAAATACAATAAAGTTGTGCATCCACCAGTTCTTATGAGACACAGTGGCTTCTATGGCTTCCTTCATTTAAACAGGCAAATATTTAACACATAGTGAGTCCCTTTCTGAGTGAATTGAGACAAGATCATCACTAATTCTGTATTCAGGCTAGTTTTAACGTTTTTGTTTGCTAGTGTGCCGGATCATGCGGAAAATGAATACTTAGGTACTGAAACCAGAGCGTTCAGAGCAAAGTCTTTTATGAGCATATACAAGTCACTCCCTGTTCCTTTAAGGGCATTTAAATGTCAACTCCTCTTGAGTCACTTTCTATTAATTTGAGGGCATTCTTGAGTCATTTCATTCAGCCAAAATCAACAGGAAGTGGGCTGTAAATGCCCCAAAATCAATAGGAGGTGACCCGTGAATACCACAAAAGGAAAATGAAGTGACCGAAAATCAACAGGAAATGACGTGAAATGCCCCAAAATTTACGCATTGCCTGGCATTGGCTTCCACCGACAGCCATGGACGTCAAATGCGTTTGAAGTGGGAGGGATTTCTGCGAATGAACGAATGTTCATGTCCTGTAAAATTTTCATTTGATTTTAATCATGTAAATATATTCATTCATTCATTCATTTTCCATGCCGCTTTTCCTCACGAGGGTCGCGGAGTTGCTGGAGCCCATCCCAGCTAACTATTGTTGCATTATTTGAATTTCCATTTTTTTTGTCAAATGACGCAATTTTTAGCAGCAATAGATGTCCAGAAGATCATTCAAAAATTGCACAGTTCCGGGAAATAGGATTGTGAACCTCAAAGTGCCAGTTTTGGTCCACGAGCTACATGTTTACAACCCATGTGTGCCTATCATCTTCATCATCCTCATCATCATCTTTTTGATCTTTGCAATATGCATCATTATTGCTGCCTGCCTGAACATCGAGGTCCTGTGCTGTGAACTCGGAGAAGCATTCTTATTCGCAAAAGTTGAACAGGTAAGAAAATGAAATTATTAGTCCTGTTGTGCTTACGGGACATCGGCACTAGAGTTTTCAAAGAGCAGGTCTGATGAAAAATTTGGCCGCTATTCGCGTTTTATCACCATCAACGGCACAGAAAAATGATCATTCACTGCTAGTCTTGCGTATTAGTACAGTAGTGCTCAAAAACTTATAATGTCAAGTAAAAAGTTGTTTCGTTTTGGTACTTTAACATTAAAGATGAATCCAACAAATTTTATTGAGGCAAAAAATGCACTGATTAGCATTTGAATCATTCTTAATTCACCTTTTAAGTTGAATTACAACAGAAATACAACAACCTTTTCAGGATATTTTTATCAAACATGTCAATTACTTGCAAAAGATCAAAGCACACTTTGTTGACTTTGTTTGTTAACCGACGTGGGACACCCCATGATGGTGACATCTTTGATCTCGCAGCATGAACGCGGCCTCGATTAACCGACTTTTTCGGACTTGAAAGCACACCATCAATGAGCACGGTTATTTCCATACATAAGGCGCACCGCATTAATGTACTGCATTAGTCATATTGTAACATTTTTTAACATTGTAATGATTTAATTGTTGTCATGCTACAAAAAAATCGACTTTATACAAAAAAGGCACGTTACCAATTTTGGGGAGGAGGGAAATTTTCATTGCACGTTATAGTCCGGAAAATAAGATAATATGTTAATTGAAGTCTAATCGATGGTTAAATGAATTGTAATGTTGCAAGTTGATGAATCGTTTATACATTGTTGTCCTCCAAATGGAGCAAATCCTCTTTTTTAGGGCCTCTTCATAGTAACATTTAATTATTTAAAATATATAGAACAAATGGGTAAAACACAAAACTTATTGTGTATAAAAGGTAACGATTAAATGTTCTCTAATTATATATCATATATTCATTATATATACCGTAAATTTCAGCCTATAAGCCGCTCCTTTTTTCCTTCATTTTGAATCCTGCGGTTTATAGTCCAGTGCGGCTTATTTGTTGATTTATTGGGGTTAATAGGTAACACTTTATTTGACTGTGGCATCGTAAGACTGCCATAAGACTCATAATTATGACATGACACTATCATGGGCATTACTGATTGCTTATGACAGATGTCATTTAGTTTCATCTGGCAAATTATGTCACTAACTCCATTTATGTCCAGCTCTGATCTTTTACATCCATTCAAAAGTTGAGATAATTCGCCGGATAACACTAAATGACATCTGGCATTTATTAATACTCATGACAGTGTCATTTCATAATTATGATTTTCTAATGACACAGTCTTTTGGCGCCGCTGTCAAATAAAGTGTTACAAAATAGCATAACTAGCAATTAATGAATCAACTGGAACATGAACTGAAGGAATAATTAGGACAGAACATGAATTTTAATTGCTATTTACTAGGGCTGTCAAACGATTAAAATTTTTAATCGAGTTAATTACAGCTTAAAAATCAATTAATCGTAATTAATCGCAATTAATCGCAATTCAAACCATCTATAAAATATGCCATATTTTTCTGTAATTTATATGTATATTCTGTAAAATAAATTGTTGGAATGAAAAGATAAGACACAAGATGGATATATACATTCAACATACGGTACATAAGGACTGTAGTGGGCATTTCACTCTACTGTCATTTAAGTCTGTCTATGCTGTCCTCACTCCGAAGCGTCTACTTTTTCCAAAGCTAGACAGCTAGTGAACGACGCCTTAATAATTAGACTTCTTCCTTTTTCATCTGATTTATTAATAAAATGGCCTCAAACCATTGTCCTCTTTAGACCATCGTAAAACTACAAAATAAAAGTACACAAGCACTGCATTAGCAACAACGTTAGCTTAGCACGCTATACAGGTTCACTAAACATAAACAAAAAGCGTCTCATACAAAAAATATAACATTTCGCTTACTAACATAATATGTACATTCTTTACAGCAACCATACTTACGGACAAATCTTGTCCAAGGATCATATAAGCACAACATTATCAGCCCGAGACGTCGTGCGGTCATAATGAAGAAAGAAAAGAAAAAAAAATAATAAACCATGTCGCAAAGCGACCACAAGAGTTCGCTGTTGGACAGCGCAAAAAGCCTTGCTGTAAAACTTACCAAAAGGCAGAATACTTTCTGAGTGGGACATGTGCGTTAATTGCGTCAAATATTTTAACGTGATTAATTTAAAAAATTAATTACCGCGCGTTAACGCGATAATTTTGACAGCCCTACTATTTACATCTGTAGTTCTGCAATGCATGCTAGGAGGCATGTTGGACAACAACAGTACTGACAGCAGGTGGCAGCAGAGGGTGACTGTCTGTCAAGGGAGCAGTTATGGACAAATGAAGCTTCTTGAAGCAATTAAGTTTTGCAGCCAATTTGTTTAAAGCTTCATGGTGGCTCATTTGGTCTTACGACAGACACTTATAATACAGTGAGGACAGCTGCGGTTTATAGTCCAATGCAGCATAACTATGATTTCAAATTTGGAGAGTGGCAGCTTATAGTCAGGTGCGCCTTATAGTGCGAAAATTATGGTATATATTAAAAGAATCCATATTCAAAACTTATTTTTAATTGTATATTTGCAGAAATAAATTCTGATTTGTATAGTCCACAGTGAAAGCAGTTGACTTGTCTTAGTGATGAATAAAAATGGGACCAACACTTGCTTTTATTTTGGAATACTAATACAATTGCATGGTTAAATAGTATCTCCTCCCAACTTTAGTCAGCATACTTCCATTTCAAAATAAGTTCTTTAAAAATACTGTATTTATTTCATCTTTAACGCTCTGATGCATGAATTATAAAAGCCTTGATCAAGATTTTTTCAGAAGTGTTTTTATTCTTCTTATGACATGAAAATAATGTTCAATTCCTTAATTTTCAAAAATATGTTTTTTTTTCTCATGAAGCTACAGACATGTCCAATCCATTGGATCATATGCAACTGCACACGCAACATTAAGCAGAGTACATTTACTATAAAAAAAATTAATTAACTTGTGTTCTATTGTGAATATAGAAACCTTTGATCCCTTTTATGCTTTGTTAAACATTTCAATGATTTGGGGGAAATTTCAACACTATAAGCACAATGTATAGGCCTGAATAAGAAAACTGTGACTCCTACACCTAAGCACCAATGTCTGTTGTTTTCTGGCAGCCTCTAAACATCAATGTTGTCACTACAGTCATCATCACTGAAGCTGGATGGAATTTCCTGTAACTTGACTTCTTCTTTGCTGCTTTTGAAGTTTACAAAATAAGATAAAATGCACACAGTAATGCAAACTACAGCTAAGATAAAATGCATATAGTAATGCAACTACAGCTAATTAAAATATTTCATATTCCAAACAGATATTATCTTTCCCAAGATGTTAATGTATGTCATTTAATATATATATATATAGATATATATAGATACAGTATTTTTTTTTTTTTTTTTTTTTACTACTGTAGCTCATCGGGCATAGAAGTAATGACAGGATATGTTGGTTGTTGTCAACAAGGGTGGCAGGTTATCTTTGATTGACCACTGAACTGACCTCAAATTAGTATGGCAGAAGAGAGCACTCTTGAGGTTGATATGCAGTTAAACCATAGAAACCAATGCGTTAAAGCTCCGTTTCAATAGGTGTGTGCTGTAGCCACCACGATGCACCAGAGGGTTAAAAAAAATTTGATAAAACAGTAAATATTTTATTTTTCATATTCCTTAACACTTTTTTTTTAAACTGAAAAAAATCGTATTTTTTTGTTTAGTCCTTGATGAAAGTACTGTATATCGTTAGCTTTAGCATACCATTACATAGTATTCACAGTGCAATTTTGCAGCTCGAATTTTAAGCCCAGAGCAATAGAACAATAAATAACGTGTTATTTGTATGAGTCGATTAATCACCAATTAAGTTTGCAATTGGTCCCTTCATAAAATGAACAGCATCAGTATGTTTGATGGCAACCTTAAAACATAACTCTGAATGACGCATTTGATGATACAACTGCCTTAGATGTGACTGTGTTTTTTTTTTTGTCAGCATGCAAATGGTGATGATGGTGTGGCGCCTCCTGTGGCCTTTTGTCCTGATAGGAGTGTTGAGCTGCGCGGCCCTGGAAATCCAGGTGAAGACACAAAGGTACTTCGCTGCTGAAGGCTCCGCTGTCACAATGGTTTGCCAGTACAATCACACTCTGGATACCGCGCAGTACATAGAAATCGAATGGCTTATCGCCTCCAACGATGACAACCAACCGCCCATCATTTGGTTCACCAGAACCAGTTGTACTCCGATCTTTATAAACCGATGAAGGGCAGGGTCAGTTTCGTGGAGCGCGATCCCCAAAACGGAGATGCTTCCATCACCATCAGCAAAGTCACCCGCTCAGACGCGATGAATTACTTTTGCCATGTGAAGAAATTACCTGAATTTGACAAGAAGATGATGACCCTGAGGGTCATGGAGGGGCCCAGTCAACCAATGTGCAACTTGCAAGGGGAATTGGCCCACGGCAATGACGTGACGCTCACGTGCTCATCCTTACGTGGCGAATCCCCTCTGACGTACACCTGGGCGAAGATCTGCGGAAACCAGGTCCTCCCCGCCAATGCCGTGGTGGACACCGTGAGAGGCACCTTGCATATAAGCAATATCACCGAGCGGGACTGTGGAAGGTACCGTTGCACGGTGGAGAGCTTGGTTGGTAGCAAAAGTTGTGAGCTCGTCCTCCCCTGTCCGGAAACGCCAGAAGCCAATGAGTCCTCCGCACAGCTGATAGCAATCTCCTTTACGGTGGTCCTCGTCATCCTTGTTACCATCATCACCGTTGGCTGTTTGTGCTGCCGTAAGGAAACTAAAAGGCAGGATTCGGCCAACGAAATAGTGGATGATGTGTCAACTGCTCCCCAATGGGTTTTAAAAAATGAAGAGAAGGCACCATCTTTGCTCTACAAGGTGAGGAACATGCACATCAGAGAAAACATTCACATAAATAGTTGATTTTTTACCTTTATCACAGACAATTGTTTTAGGTTATTTTATTTACCTGACATGTTTCAGTGACTACTTCCGCCTTCATCAAAATGTCACTGGTGTTGGTGTGACCACTCTTTATCAGCACAACAGGAACACCACAAGTCAGCTATCACCGATCACTTGATAAAGTGATCCATCAGTTGATACAGACACGTCACAGCAACACCAGTGACACTCTGATGAAGGCGGCTGCAGTTGCTGAAACATCTCAGGTAAATAAAACAACCTAAAACAATTGTCAGTGATAAACGAAAAAAAAAAAATCAACTAATTTATAAGTCCAGACAAAATGAACTCGATACAACTATTCACATAAATATAGGGGTGTCTCATTACACACAAGTCACGGTTCTGTACGTACCCCAGTACGGGGGTTACGGTTCGGTCCAACAAAAAACAAAAAGGCTTTTTTTTAATCACAGTATTTGAAATTTAAAGTTTGTTCTTTTAGCTAAAAAAAAAAAAGTTCTTATTTAAGTGGAAAATAAATAGGAGAAAACATCAAACTTGTGAATTTGTTTTTCAATGGTTCGAACATTCTTAAATTCACAGTTTAGATGCAAAAGTAGACAACACACCCTTTTTTGGGATAGACTGAGGTAACAGTCAGGTAGCACTCGTCATTTTTTTATCAAAATATTACCATTTTCAATGTTGTTCAGTTTTTCAACACACAGTTAACTGTAAACTATTTCCATTGAACATACACTCCCAAATAAGATATATTTTTATGTTGGCTACAATAAAATAAGTGAAAATAGTTCAAGGGAAGCAAAATAAACAAAAAATAAATGCACTTCAAATAGTGTTATGCATTTGATCGTTCTCCCTGTACAGTCGTCATAACTTTCCTAGTTGTGATCAGTGATAACCACTATGAAATCGGTTGTTGGTTTAGGTGCATTACCTCTACCGCCCCCTAGATTGGAAAAGGAGTAACTCCGACATGCATTTTTTTTTTTTTAAACTTAAACGTACAGTATTCACTGTCTGACTGCTAGCACTGAACCGTGATTCCCCATACAGTGATGATACAGGATGACTACAAATATTGTTACACTCCTAATAACTAGTCCAAATAATGACCTCCTCTGTATTGTACAGGCCAAAGACCAGAACGTCACCATGTCTGTTTGATCACAGCGCCATTTTGCTTCCTTCAAGACTGAAGAGTTTGAGCTTCAATTCTGGAAAATTACGATTCTGGAGAAAATTTAATACTTTCTTGGTTTTCATTAAACTTGTGTGAATTTTGGGACACGTTCTGTTTATTTGGGGGAATTTCTAGGTTGTTACCCTTTGATTTCGAGTCAATTTCTGTTGATTTTGCACGTCCTTCATATTTCAAGGCACTTCCCATTGATTTTGGGAAATTTTGATTTTGTGGCACATTATACGTCATCAGACTGAGTACTGCCCCAATTCAGATTTGAAGACTGTCAAAACCCCGAATGTTGTTCTTGCCCGCCTCCCTTCAGCGAATTTGCTTTCTCGGACCGGTGTAGGTACAAAAACTGTTCAGATGTACAAACAGTTCAGGGTTCTAACTATTCAAGATATACTGTATGATAAGCTAAGGAATTGTAATGTGCTCATGTATAAGTGCCTGATTAAACTGACCACCCAAACACAACTTGTAGCTACATGCTAATAACACTACTAGATATATTAATAATACAGTATAACCTTTTTCAAATGGAAATGTGCATCCATTGCTGGTAATGTTAACTTTTAACAATATGTCAAATCAAATGTGATTCTTTAAAAATGCCTAGTTGCAATTGTTTTGCCGACACAAATCAACTATTAAAGATATGTATTAACAGTTTAACATGTGCAAGATGTGTTCAGGTGGTCAGATACGTTCGCGACACTTTTGCATGAGCACATTACTCCTCAACCAATCATATAGTAGGCACTTGGGCATAAATTTAGAAGTACAGTAATATTTTTCACAAGTTATTGCTTGATTTCTAACATGCTCACTGACACAATGATGTCTCTTTATTTGATTTAAAAAAATCCAAATAGACAGTTATGGTGGGAAAGTGCACTAATAATTGGACCATTGACACAATGAAAAGCACATTAATGTTTGTTATCCAAATAAGGATGAGTGATAGCGGACTAGGAATGTTAAACTATGTCTCAGTCAATTTTATTTTTTAATTCTTTTTCAATCAAATTTTCAATGCATAATGTCTTATGTTTTGATTTTTTTCTCACTGAAATGAAAGTTAAAATAAATTCAAATGTCAAAGGGAATGGCTGCATTATTTGTCTCACAGAGAAAACCCTTTAATTTTTTTTCTTTGTAATTACGCTTTATACAGGAAAAAATATTAATCATATTGTCATGAAGTCTACTTTGCAATTTCTAAGTACTTTTTGAAAACAATGGGGCTAGAATGAATAAAATTTTGAAACCCAATGAGCACGCCATTTGGCTCCGAGTGGCGGGGACAAGCACATTTTCTGCTTAAAACATTTTAAGTTCAAAACAAATCTAAATAACATACAAATATGAAAGATAAATATGTAAGGACCATTTAAAATATGTAAGGACCATTTAAGTGCAATTTTGTGCCATTTAGATAATTCATAGCGGTCAATAGAATAGAATGGATTTCAAAACTCATCTCCGTTGTTCTTAACCTTATTAAAGGTCCTGAACCCCACAAGTTACACATGTGGGTTCACCGAACCCTTTGGAATTAGATAATAAAGCAATTTTTTTCAAATTAAAAACCGATATACTCTATCTTAGCAAGCAAGCTAATAATTTAGCAAGTTCGGGTTCAAAATTCTTCTCATTTTGACAGCACCTTTTATAAACAGGTCAAAATTTGAAACCAAGCTGGCCATTGGTCTGTTGTATTCCCTCATACGGTCATACCCTTTGCGAGTCAACCTTCCACTGAGCAAACCAGTTCCTCCTCCATCAGATCGAGGACTAGCAGTTAAAAGAAATTGATTAAAACTGTAAATTGGAGCAAATCAGTCCAAAACCTGGTCTAAAAAGCCACTTTTAAACAACATACGAGTTTCTTTACCTTCGCCGAACCTCTTAGACTTACTCACCGAACCCTTGGGGTTCAATCAAACCCAGGTTAAGAACAACTGCTTTATCTACAGGGGTTGGACAAAATAATGGAGACACCTACCATTTTGGCATCATAACCATTGAACATAATTGTTAAAGAATAGCCCGGTACACCAGACTCACCGCTGTTCTGGCGACCGTTGAGCGGATCCAATTTCCAGGGCGGAGCAAGCCATAGCAAACAGACAGTGGGGTGGACCAATCAGCGATGCGCAGAGGTGACGTTGGTAAAACGACAAACTAGCGCGAGCAAAGAATGGAGAAGTTTATTTAACATGGCTAGCGCGAGACAGACTGTTGTCAATGACTTGTGTCGATGTGTTTTTGGTCATTTAAAACTGATTTCACCGCGGATTGGAACATATTCTCGGCTCTTTAGTTCCCCATCTGTGTTGTTGTAGAGACGACTTCCGACACACAACAGTGACGTTGCTCATTAAGACGATGTCACACAAATTATCGAATCTGATTGGACGGATGATCTCGTTCGGCTCGAGAGACCATTAAGGAGCTGGGTTCCAGACTGTTCTCACAGTGTTTGAAAAATAGAGGGAGAACAGTCTGGCTGTGCCAGGCAAGTTAAAGAATGGCATGAGGAACATTCAAGTGAAGTTCAGCATCTCGTATTGCCGGCACAATCTCCAGACCTCAACATTATTGAGCATTTATGGTCAGTTTTAGAGCCACACCTGTCAAGTTGTATGGTTTTGGCGTAATTTGTACAAGTGAGCACTGATTTTTAAATGTGTAGGGCGTACGTTCAAAATCTGTATGTTTTTCGTGCATTACGTTTTTTTTTCCTCCGTTCGGATTTTGTCACCGTTTCGGCAACGAGACAATGTGCGTTACTATGCGTTACTATGTTGGTTGAATGACGCAGGAGTGGGAAGGAAGAGTGTTGTGACACTGTTGCAATAGCGATGCTAGGCTAGGTGGCTCCAATATTTCCTGACTGTAGCCGACAGCCTACAATCTACCCCCACTTGATGCTACACTAGCTGTATCATGCATATAGAACAATATGCGAAATGACACACTCGGCGGCGTTAGTAAACAGCCGCCATCTTAAAGCAGTAGACTTCTCAGAAAGGCTCTGTTGTAGTGAACCTTTTTAGCGAACCTGAGTAACTTTTTATCTAAAATACTGCTAAATCGGCAAAATCTTGACTTGAATCTATCTTTAAATGAAAAAGTTTTTCATGTGAAACAAACTTTCACATGTCGAAAGTAGACAGAAGGGAACTCATGCAAAAACGGGAGCAATTTTAACAACTTTAACAGTTGATTCACAACATTAAATGACCTCCAAACATTGCAAAGGTTACTATGTGTTTGTTTTTTTGAATGGAAAAAAACATGAAAGGTAACAATAGTTAATTTGCCAAGTCACTAATTACTCTCACATTGAGGTAACTGAGTTATTAACTCACTTTTTGGTAGAAGTAATTTCTAACTAATAAATTACTTTTTTAAAGTAAAACTAACAACAGTCTGCAGAATGAAAAGCTATGCTGTGATTAAACCGGATATCTTATTCTCCCAATTTGTTGCGGAACACAATTTGCCTGCAACTATTGCTAATCACTTCTCAGAATTACCAAGAGAAATGTTCCCTGACTCAAAGATTGCAGATTGCACTTAATTTTATCAATTTACCTTTTTAATTTATAATTGGACACACTAACAAACTACCTTCAAGTCAAACTGAATTGGAGGTGAAGTGCCATGAAGTGCAGTCATCAAAAGACAAGATAGAAATTGCCTAAAGTGCTACATACCATTATAACAAAAGTCACTGTTAAATATTAGTAATCATGATGTAGCTGAAGATATTGATTGTTCTTTGATTGCACCAGGTTATATGTGACAATATTATCAATAAATTCATATTTTAAAAATTGAGTTTTATTTTTGTTTCATATTGCACGCTATATAATTTGTAAGGCCATATCTCACTATTTGTAAGATTGCCAACGGCCTCGGGATGACAGGTATGTATAAGGCCTCTTCATAGCAACTTCAATTTTCATATACAGTACAATTTAAAATCTAAACAACAACCAAGCACCTAAAAATCACATCTATGTCACTTTTCATCATCTATATGACTTTGAAAAGTATGGGGCGTCGTTTGTAAAGCAGTCTGCAAAACCTACTCAACGGTGGCAGTCGGCTCTTGGACATGATTTATAGTGATAATAACAATATCTAGGTAAAATACACATTTAGGCAGGGGTTAAAGTGGGCCAGAAGGCAAGGCAAGGCAAATTTATTTATATAGCACAATTCAACACAAGGCAATTCAAAGTGCTTTACATCACATGAAAACCATAAAAATCACATTTAAATCAACACAACGTAAAAACCAAGACAAAAGATCACAGAATAAAAATAAATAAATGAAAATAAAACAAAATAGAAATAAAGCAAAAACTACTACTAATAATAATCATTGAAATCAGCAATGGAGATAAGCACAAGAGGAATAGAAGGCAGGTAGATTGAAATATATAGACAGTTATGGATATGCAGTGCTAAACAAAAGCGTTTTTAGCCCTGATTTAAAGGAGCTAACGGTTTGAGCATACTTCAGACGTTCGGGTAACTTGTTCCAGAGGTGAGGAGCATAATAACTAAATGCTGCCTCACCCTGCTTGGTTCTTGTTCTTGGAACATGCAGAAGACCCGTTCCAGACGACCTTAGGGGTCTAGATGTCTCATAGGAATCTAACTAGTCAAGCATGTATTTTGGTCCAAGGCCATTAAGTGTTTTGTAGACGAGCAGTAGTATTTTATAGTCTATCCTTTGACTCACTGGAAGCCAGTGTAGCGATTTCAAAACCGGTGTAATGTGGTCCAGCTTCCTTGTATTTGTGAGGACTCTGGCTGCAGCTTCCTGTACTAGCTGCAGCTTCCTGACTGATTTTTTATCAAGACCTGTAAATATACCGTTGCAGTAGTCCAATCTGCTGAAAACGAATGCATGCATAAGTTTTTCCATGTCTTGTTGAGTCAGAAGCCCCTTAATTCTGGTTATATTTTTTAGGTGGTAATAAGCGGATTTAGTGACGGACTTTAGATGGCTATCAAATTTTAGGTCTGAGTCAATAATTACGCCAAGGTTTCTGACTTGATTTGTAGCTGTAAGTGACATTGTGCTAAGTTGGCTGCTTATCTTTGACCTTTCCTTTTTTGGCCCAAAAATGATCACCTCTGTTTTCTCCACATTTAACTGGAGAAAATTCTGGCACATCCATTCATTGATTTGATGAATGCATTTACTCAGGGAGACTAAGGGACTATAATCATGTGGGGACACAGAAATGTACAGTTGTGTGTCATCTGCATAGGCGTGATAGGAGATGTCATACTGTTCCATTATCTGAGCTAACGGAAGCATATAGATGTTAAATAAGAGTGGTCCAAGAATTGACCCTTGAGGGACTCCACACGTGAATTTGGTTCGTTCTGACTGATAATTTCCGATTGACACAAAGAAATCCCTATCATGTAAATAGGATGTGAACCACTGAAGAATAGTGTCAGTAAGCCCTACCCACTGTTCCAATCTGCTGAGTAGTATGTTGTGATCAACCGTGTCAAATGCGGCGCTGAGATCCAATAGTAGCAGAACAGATGATTTGCCTGCATCGGTATTCCGACGAATATCATTTAGGACTTTGATAAGCACGGTCTCGGTGCTGTGTTGTGGCCGAAATCCAGACTGAAATGAGTCAAAAAGATTGTTTTGGATCATAAAAGTCTGGATCTGTTCAAACACAACCCTTTCGATAATTTTCCCCAGGAATGTCAGATTTGATATTGGCCTGTAATTACTAATGGTTGAGGCATCCAGATTAGGTTTTTTTAGGAGAGGTTTTATTACTGCAGTTTTTAAAGTCTGAGGAAACTCTCCTGTTTGGAGGGAAGTATTTATAATCTGAAGTATGTCTGGGGCTATGCAATGAAAAACAGTTTTGAAAAAGTTTGAAGAAAGGATGTCAAGGCAGCATGTTGTGGGCTTTAGTTTCGACACAATTTCTGTTAAAGTGGCATAGTCCAAGAGGCTAAACTGTCTAAGATTGACGTGGGGGACATGTTGGGAGGCATTTAGTGTAACATTTGTTAATCCGGAGTTGCACACAGTCTGTCTAATCATTAGTACTTTGTGTGTAAAAAATGCTGCGAAATTATTACAGGACACCTCAGATGCCAATTCCTGAGGTATTGATGCTTGTGGGTTTGTCAGTTTGTCAACAACAGAAAATAGTGTGCGAGTATTGTTGGTGTTTCTACTAATGATCTCTGAAAAATATGATTGTCTAGCATTTTTCAGTTCCTGGTTGTATTTGCGAAGACTCTCTTTGTAGATATCATAAAAAACTAGGAGTTTGTTTTTTCGCCATCTGCGTTCTGCTCGTCTACAAACTTGCTTTTGTTTTATAGCTAGTATGGCATTTCTCCAGGGTGACCTCTTCTTTCTTGACAAAGTTTTTGTCTTAATCGGGGCAATAGTGTCCATTACAGTCATCACACCGGAACTGAAACTATTTACAAGTTCTTCCACTGGAGCTATTGTAGGGGTTAATAATGAGGCATAGGCCTGTGTGAATAACGCACATGTGTTATCACTTATGTAACGCTTCCTAATAAACTCTGTTTCCCTTTTCAGAGGATGGACAGGGGTGGTCATTTTAAACATAATGCAGTAGTGATCAGACAGAGCAACATCATTCACTTTGACCTCAGAGATGTTAAGACCTTTGGATATTATTAAGTCCAGTATGTGCCCTCTGTTATGTGTTGGAACTGTGACATGCTGAGATAAACCAAATGTATCCAAAATATTTAAAAGCTCTCTAGCACATCCTTCTTCAGGATTATCAACATGAATGTTAAAGTCACCCACTAAAACAACACAATCAAAGTCCATGCACACAGAAGACAGTATTTTGGTAAACTCATCAAAAAACATTGTGTTATACTTCGGTGGTCTGTAAATTGTTACCAAGGCAGCTCTGCAAGGGCTTTTTAGCTGAATGACAATATACTCAAAGGAATACAATATACTCAAAGGAATAAGAATAAGAACGGTCAGGAATGCAGTTCCGGTACAAGATTCAGGGCCGGAACGCAGTTCCGGTATTATATTCAGGGCCGGAATGCTGTTCCAGTATAAGATTCAGGGCTGGAATGCTGTTCCGGTACACGGTGCTTTGGTTCCGAAAATATGATAGCAACTGTCAAAACGCTATGTTAAAAAAAAAAAAATGCTAAGCTGCCACACATGCATTTCAGCTCCAAGAAGAAAACAATCTACCAACATCAGATTTACATACGCAAGTGTTAACAACAAGCATAATGAAGTGCTTGTGTTGCATAATCCGTTTCCACCAATATTTATTATTGATTTTATTCCAGGGACCGCATGGTGGTTTCCCCAGCTGCTGCAGTTATCAGAGTCTGGCAATGATGAGACACGTCAATGTGCGAATGCACGCAGCACAGCAAAATGCCTGGACTCATTTATCCGTTCAATTGGCTGACATACTGACATGTGATCAGCAGAGATGGTGAGCTCTGATTGGTTCAAATGTGCATGTTTTCTGGAACAGCAAAAAAAAAAAAAAAAAAAAAAAAAAAAAAAAAAAAAGCTTGTTGAACTGATGCGACAAACAAAAGGTCAAAGCAACATAAAATGGATCAGATCTTTCAGTGCAACGAAAGAGTTGAGGAGGCTTATTTATCATATTTAGTTTTATTTGCTCTGATGGGGAGGTTCAGAACATCTTAGATGTCAATGTGCACTTTGGACTTATATTTGTTTATTTATGTTAGGCTACTTATTCATTTCCCTATGATTTAAAAAAGTCAATGTTTGCGCGATCTTCAAAATATATTCCCATTTCACTCTGCATAATATGTCATTTGTACTTATTTTTCTAAACTTATGTTACTTATATATTTGTTGTTTTTTTTTTTAAGTAAATGTTTACATTAAGTTCAATTTTAATCTATGCTGTTAATTACCATATTGTGGGGACTGTAAATTGCAGTTTTTTTCATAGTTTGGCTGGGGGTGCGACTTGTACTAAGGAGCAACTTACAGTGGGGAGAACAAGTATTTGATACACTGCCAATGGGTTTTTCCATTGACTGTGTATCAAATACTTGTTCTCCCCATTGTATCTGTGAAATTATTAATACATTATATCATTTCACATTTTACTTTGGTGTTTTGGAGTGACACTGATGATTTGGTAAACTTGTTAGCATGTTATTTATGCTATAGTTATCTGCATAACTATAACTAATAGCTATGTTACATTAACATACCGGCCACGTATACATTTCGTTGTTCATGCACCATGTAACATATATCATACTGTACACTTATTCATCATGTTTTTCTCTATTGTATTTTTATTTTAAATTGCCTTTCAAGATGACATATCTGTTCTATGTGTTGGATTTTATCAGGTAAATTTCCCCCCAAAAGCGACTTAGATTCCAGTGCGACATAAATGTTTTTTTCCTTTTCGTTGGGCATACTATGGCTGGTGCAACTTCTACTCAGGTGCGATTTATAGTCTGAAAAATAAATTAGTTAAAATTGAGATTTGGCATTAAGTATGTGAGGAAATGGGGGGGGGGGGGGGGATAAAAATTAGGAGAGGGAGATTGGGGTTATTGCTGTTTTCTTTTATTTTGCAAATCATTGAAAAAATACAATTTTGAATGAAAAATAAAGAATAAAATTTCTGGCTTCGTGCCGACCTTCACGTCGGGGAGTTCCGGCAAGAAATTCTAGTCACTTTCACCCCTGCATTTAGGAGAAACCATTTAAGGAGTATTTTGTGCTTTTAGTGTCACTTTTAGGCACGAGCCCTGTAAAGTTACTAAGAATAGCCACGAGGGGTCTCTGTTGGACTGGACTGGAGAGCAAGGTTGCCTTTTCTAACTTCAACTGTAAAAATCCCGCGTTTCTCACAGTAGGCGAGGGTGGGCTGTAAGAAAATATGTCAGGCGAGTCAAATTTACCCGAGACTATCGGCAGAGATATTCTGACTGCAATACAAACGTTTCCCAGTGAGAAACGCGGGATTTTTGCAGTTGAAGTTAAAAAAGGCAACCTTACTCTCCAGTCCAACAGAGACCCCTCATGGCTATTCTTAGTAACTTCACAGGGCTCGTGCTTAAAAATGACACTAAAAGCACAAAATACCCCTTAAATGGTTTCTCCTAAATGTGTATTTTACCTAGATATGGTTATTATCACAATAAATCATGTCCAAGAGCCGACTGCCACCGTTGAGTAGGTTTTATTCATTTTCAAGCAACGTAAACAAACCGTCTGAGCTGCTTCAGCTTTTATTTTGTTACTTCCGGTCTCCAGTCATGTGAATTTGCATATTACGCTAAATATTTAGTTTCAGCTGTTTCCAGATTTAAGATTTAAATATAGTATTTAGATATAACATATACATTTAGGATTTAACATAAAATTCAGATTTAGGATATATCGGATATAAATTTCATATATACACTTACCGGCCACTTTATTAGGTAAACATAAACCTGTCCAACTGCTCGTTACCACTTAATTTCTAGTCAGCCAATCACATGGTGGCAACTCAGTGCATTTATGCATGTAAACATGGTTTAAGACAATCTCCTGCAGTTCAAACCAAGCATCAGTATGGGGAAGAAAGGTAATTTGAGTGACTTTGAACGTGGCATGGTTGTTGGTGCCAGAAGTGCTGGTCTGAGTATTTCAGAAACTGCTGATCTACTGGGATTTTCACGCAAACCATCTCTCGGGTTTACAGAGAATGGTCCGAAAAAGAAAAAATATCCAGTGGGCGGAAATGCCTTGTTGATGCCCGAGGTCAGAGGAGAATGGCCAGACGGGTTCGAGCTGATAGAAAGGCAACAGTGACTCAAATAACCACCAGTTACAACCAAGGTAGGCAGAAGAGCATCTCTGAACGCACAGTACGTCGAACTTTGAGGCAGATGGGCTACAGCAGCAGAAGACCACGCCGGGTACCACTCCTTTCAGCTAAGAACAGGAAACTGAGGCTACAATTTGCACAACCTCATCGAAATTGGACAATAGAAGATGGAAAAACATTGCCTGGTCTGATGAGTCGATTTCTGCTGCGACATTCAGATGGTAGGGTTAGAATTTGGCGTCAACAACATGAAACCATGGATCCATCCTGCCTTGTATCAACGGTTCAGGCTGGTGGTGGTGGTGTAATGGTGTGAGGAATATTTTCTTGGCACTCTTTGGGCCCCTTGGTACCAATTGAGCATCAGTGGAACGCCACAGCCTACCTGAGTATTGTTGCTGACCATGTCCATCTCTTTATGACCACAATGTACCCAACTTCTGATGGCTACTTTCAGCAGAATAATGCGCCGTGTCGTAAAGCTGGACTCATCTCAGACTGGTTTCTTGAACATGACAATGAGTTCACTGTACTCAAATGGCCTCCACAGTCACCAGATCTCAATCCAATAGAGCATCTTTGGGATGTGGTGGAACGGGAGAGTCGCATCATGGATGTGCAGCCGACAAATCTGCACAAACTGTGTGATACTATCATGTCAATATGGACCAAACTCTCTGAGGAATGCTTCCAGCACCTTGTTGAATCAATGCCACGAAGAATTGAGGAGGCAGTTCTGAAAGCAAAAGGGGGTCTAACCCGTTACTAGCATGGTGTACCTAATAAAGTGGCCGGTGAGTGTATATTTAGGATATAAATTTTAAAAATATATATAGAATATAAATTTAGGATTTACAATTAAGATTGAAATAAATATTTAGTTCTGGACATTCAAGTCCAATACTTATCATTTAAAAATAAATATTTAAGTTGCTAAATAATGTTGTAAACGTGCAAAAAAAAAAGTCACTGCAAACATTTCACACCACATTTTTAAAACTGTGTGGCGCTAAATGTGACAAAATTTCGTAATTTTCCGCATGTGCTGCTTTACAAACGGCGTCCCATAGAAAAGTCCCCATAATTCAAATAAGACAGCTGCCGCGTTGCAGGCTTGCAGCTAGGGGGCGGGTTTTCGAAAGTGCCTACAGTACAGTTGTAGACTGACTATGTCACTGTGGCGTCGTCCTCAAGTAAATTAGCGTTCATGTCTCCACACTCCAGTTAAATCATGTAGAAATTAAAAACTTACTGTGCCTTTAAGAGCCCTGACAGCAGATTGCATAACACGAGCATGGCCTTGCTCACAATGCAACACAATGGGTGTGGTGTTCACTAACACGGCCATAAAAGTCCCAGAGAACTTCCTTGTTGAAATACCGCATTCACCTTTCGCAGAACAATGACTGCAGCTGAGTGGAAGAAGAGGTGCCAAGATGATTGGGGTGTGCAGGGACTGCCAGCACCGGAGGGTCTGGACTGGAAGTCCATGTATGAAGCCAAACCTTTTGGAAGAAATCTGCTCAAGAACCCTTCGCCTCACGGTACAATTTAAACATAGTTAAAAAAACAAAAAATTTAAAAAAAAAACTCGCGCTTATGTGCACTAAGGACATCAGTGTAGCGCTTGGAAGTTAATTTGATCTTTCTTGACTTATGACTTGTGCTGCTCCACCTTCACGGTGGAAACACATTTTACAGTAGGGGTGGGAACCTCACGGTATCTCATCATATGATATTATAAGCGATACAAAGCTCACGATAACCAGAGGTGGGGAGAGTCGCCAAAATGTTTACTCAAGTAAAAGTAGCATTACTTCAAAATAATAGTATTCAAGTAAAAGTGGTCGTCCAAACAATGTACTCAAGTATAAGTAAAAAAGTATTTGGTGAAAAGAATACTCAAGTATTGAGTAACATTGTGAGTAACTGCTTATCAGTGGTATTTTTTTCTGAGCACAAAGTTACGCCAAAGAAATAAATAAAAGAAGGGGAAAAAATCATTGGATTCTGACGAGAGAAAAAAAATTACATCAGTTAAGCGTTAATCGTCCAAAGAGCATGACTGCCCTCTTGTGGAGAAAACGGGTCCGAGTTTCAATAGTGAAGAGTTCCTTCATAATTACTATTTTGAAATTAAAAGGATTTATCTCAGGTTTTCTGTGGTCGGTCCATGCCAAATAAAAACTGTGAGAGAGGTTAAAATCAGTGCTTTCGAGTCATGTTGAGTAGAGGTGGGAATCTTTGGTCACCTCATGATTCGATTACGATTCAGAGGCTACGATTCGATTATAAATCGATTATTGATGCACAACCGTAGCTATCAGCTGCTTTTAATGTTTCGTACATTAGTCACAAAAATAGTACAAAAATCCTCTCAGGCTTAAATAAACTATTATTTCAGTATCAAGTTAACAGTTCGAAACAGTAAATAAAATACTCAAGCCCCCATTTTGTATCAGCAGCTTTAAACTACATTCAATTAATTTAATGACATTCAAAAATTTAATGTTGTAAATCAACTGTTAAAGTTGCTAAAATTGCTCCTGTTATTCCATAATTTTACTTCCAATTTCGACATGTGAAAGTTTTAAAACTTTCATCGTTTAGTATTTTAGATAAAAAGTTAATTAGGTTTACTGGAAAGGTTCGCTACAACAAAGTCTTCCTGAGAAGTCTACCGCTTTAAGATGCCGGCTATTTACTAACGCCGGTGAATCTGTCATTTCGCATCTAGTTCTCGATTCACGTGCTAACGCTGCGGAGTCTGTCATTTCACATCTAGTTCTATATACATGTGATATCTACCGTAGCATAATGTAGGCGTAGTTTGTAGCAACTGCGCATTTTTTGTAGCGGCTGTCGCCGGTATCGAGCGGCATGAGTTGTGGAATGTGGATGTTTACTCTCGGTCCGTTCCTCATTGCGTTCAGAAGACCGCGATGACTGTGTTTTAGTTCCGCTTTACTTAGCATATTTAAATCATCGGAAAATGGATGTTTGAGAATCGTTCTTGAATCTTCAGTGGCCAAATCGCAAATAATCTAAGAATCGGAAATTTCACACACCTTTAATGTTCAGGGTAGCGATTATATCAAATACCTCATTTTGGACAGTGCTTTAAAGACAGCACATGATTGAACAGGGTGGCATGAAGATAGATCGGCAAACTTGCGTCTGATTGGTACAATGAAGTCATGATTATTTTTGCGACATCTCATTGGTAAAATCCGCAGAGCTTCCCGGTAATACACCAGGCACCTCTCTACTCTTGGCATCACTGGCAAAAAAAAAAAATCAATCTAATATGTAGGATAAAGAGGAAAAATGTACGACTATATATGACTCTTGTGTAGGCCAAAGTAGAGAAGTAAGAGTAGCATTTTTTTCTTCACAAATCTACTCTAGTAAGAATTATCGCTTAGTAAAACTACTCTTAAAAGTACATTTTTCGCAAAAAAATTACTCAATAAATGTAACGGAGTACATGTCACGCGTTACCACCCACCTCTGACGATAACGATGATCTTGCTATACGGCGATATGACTTTTATCATTTTAGGATACAGTGGTATGAAAAAGTATCTGAACCTTTTGGAATTTCGCACATTTCTGCATAAAATCACCATCAAATGTGATATGATATTTGTTAAAATCACACGGATGAAAAAAGTGTCTGCTTTAACTAAAACCACACAAACATTTATAGGTTTTCATATTTTAATGAGGCTAGTATATAAACAATGACAGAAGGGGGGAAATAAGTAAGTGAAGCATCACATTTAATATATATATATATATATATATATATATAATATATATATATATGCTCCCCACCTGTAGCTGCAGATCAGTCGGTCACATCGATCAGGACTAATCTTGGCCCATTCTTCTCTACAAAACTGCTGTAGTTCAGTCAGATTCCTGGGATGTCTGGCATGAATTGCTGTCCTTAGGTCATCCATCAGCATCTCAGTGGGGTTAGGGTTAGTCTGGACTTTGACTTGGCCACTCCAGAACGTGTATTTTGTTCTTCTGAAACCATTCTGGAGTTGATTTACTTCTGTGTTCTGGATCATTTTCTTGTTGCAGCATCCATCCTCTTTTAAGCTTTAACTGTCTGACACATGGCCTCAGGTTTTCAAAACTTCCTGATCAACTTTTGAATTCATTGTTCCATTAATGATTGCAAGTTGTCCAGGCCCTGAGGCAGTAAAACAGCCCCACATCATGATGCTCCCTCCACCATGCTTCACGGTGGGGATTAGGTGTTGATGTTGGTGAGCTGTTGCATTTTTCCTCCACACATGACGTTGTGTGTTACTCCCAACAATTAAAATTTGGTTTCATCAGTCCACAAAATATTTTGCCAAAACCTCTGTGGAGTGTCCAAGTGCCTTTTTGCAACTATTAAACGAGCAACAATGTTTTTTAGACAGGAGTGGCGTCCTCCGTGGAGTCCTCCCAAGAACACCATTATTGGCCATAGTTTTACATATAGTTGATGTTTGCACAGAGATATTGGACTATGCCTTTTTTACCTCTGAGTATTCTGCGCTAAACTCTTGGCGTCATCTTTGGTGGACCGCCACTCCTTAGGAGAGTAGCAACAGTGCCAAACTCTCTCCATTTGTGAACAACTTCTCTGACTGTCGATTGATGAACACCCAGACTTTTAGAGATGGTTTTGTATCCTTTCCCAGCTTTATACACATCAACAATCCTTGCTCGCAGGTCTTCAGACAGCTCTTTTGACCGAGCCATAATGCACATCAGACAATGCTTCTCATCAAGACATTCCTTACAAGGTGTGTGTTTTATAGTGGGCAGGGCAGCTTTAAACCACTCATCAGTGGTTGGGCACACACCTGACTTAAAATGTTTGGTAATCATTGGTTTCAATTGCTCTTTAAGTCTCCTTAGGCAGAGGGGTCACTTACTTATATTACCCCCTTCTGTCATTGTTTGCATGCTATCTTCATGAAAATATGAAAACCTATAAATGTTTGGGTGGTTTTAGTTTATGCAGACACTTTATTTTCATCTGTGTGATTTTGACAAAGATAAGATCACATTTGATGGTGATTTTATGCAGAAACGTGAGAAATTCCAAAAGGTTCAGATTTTTTGTTCATACCACAGTATTCTACAAAATAACTCATTTGCTGCCACCCTCCCAGCTCAAACGGATTGGACGTTCATGGCGGTTAATGGCAACCAATGAGTTTAATTTGGGCGCATTTCGGGCCATTTGCTGTTGATTTTTAGTCACTTCCTGTTGATTTTTGGGGCATTTATAGTGCACTTCCGGTTTATTTTGAGTTACAGAAACGGAAGTGACTCAATCTTCCCGAATGAAAAGGTAGTGACTCAAACTCAACAGAAAGTGACCTGTAAATGCCCTAAAATGAGTAAAAAGTGACCTGTAAACACCCCAATGTTATAGCGATTCCTGGCAGGAGCATATTGATAACCTTTTGGGTATACAAAGTGTCAAGATATATTATACCTTTGCAATATTTTGTCACACCCCTATTTTACAGTACGAAAGGTTATGGTCATTCCCGATCCCCAAATTTCTAACATAACACACCCTTGTATTAGTATTTAAATGTAGTATTGTATTTAAAGTGCATACGGCAGGATAAAAAAAGTCTTAAATAGCATTATTATGTGAATTAGAATCATATTTTGAGACAATTTGACTATATACAACAATTTGGCAAAGCGCAGATGACAAGAAATGAGTCTTTTATTTAATCTGCCGTTTAGCCACGCCTACCATTGTAGGGCTCCACCATCCCCAACAGGAGGATGTTGTCGGCAGGGTCATGGTTTCATCCGATTTAGAATTCAGCCCATTGAGGAGGAATTATTCAGAATGAGGAAAATGCGACGAAGAGAGCAGCAAAATGTCATTGTTTCAATCTCTGTACTCCAATATTTTTACAGTATATTCTTTTTATCCAAGTATTTTTCCCAATTGCTAAATAAATGGTATGGTCATGACAAATAAGTCTTGTGCTAAATGGAATATGAAATAATAAAACATTTATTCAGAACAACATGGCAAATTTACTCATAATGGTCAAAACTGTCGACTTCACCTTTACTGTCGCACCTCCCGCGCGATATTTTATGCCACCGTAGTTAGTCAGGCTTTTGTCATTTCTCTGCCCTGGCTTCGAAGAATGTAAACAAACCAAGAGGTGTGACAGCTAGCCGACATGCTAACCTGAACAGAGTGACGTCTCAGTCTTCTTTTCGCTTTTCGAAGCGAAAAAACAAACAAAACTAGCCCAGTCATGTCACACGGCGGCAGGGTTGTCGATTGTTTTTGCTGATCGGCAACCCGCCCGGCGGCGAGCAAGTTAGAGCTCGTCGTTCCCCCGCTGCGGGCAGAGGGCTCGTTTGCGGGGAAGCAGCTGGACAATGACCGCCGGATAAACCGGCCGACGTCGAAGGAGAGCGTAGCTGCCACATGGTCAACACGAATATGGCGTAAAATAATGCTTTACTACACGGCAAAGATGTAAACAGTGAGCAGTGTTGTTAATCTTACTTTAAAAAAGTAATTAATTACAGTTAAAAATTACTTCTCCCCAATAGTAATTGCGTTAGTAAGAGTAATTAGTTACTTGGCAAAGTAACTGGTGATAATTTTCATGTTTTTTTTCCCTAAAAAAAAAAAAAAAAAGTCGCACAATGTGAGGTTTAAAGGGTTTTGGGGGCAATTGGTCCTAGCCCAATTCTTTACCCTAAACTTAACTAGACACAGGGGTATTGCGGATATTGCTATAACTAGATAGTAACCTTTGCTATGTGTGGAAGTCATTTAATGTTGTGAATCAACCGTTAAAGTTGTTAAAATTGCTCCCGTTATTGCATTTAGTTCCCTTCTGTCTACTTTCGACATGTGTAAGTTTTAAAACTGTTTCATCATTTGAAGATAGATTTAAGTCAAGATTTTGCCGATTTAGGAGCATTTTTGACAAAAATTTACTTAGGTTCGCTAGGAAGTTTCTCTACAACAGAGCCTTCCTGAGAGGTCTACTGCTTTAAGATGGCGGCTGTTTACCAGTGCATCTAGTTCTTTATACATGTTGCTAATGCTGCAGTGTCTGCCATTTGCATCTACTTCTATAATATGTGATATGTACCACAGCATCCTGTGGGCGTAGTTTGAAGGCTATGGGCTACAGTCAGTTATTATTGGAGCCACCTAGCATCGCGTTCGTGAGTCTGTCTCTCTCAGACTTTTCTCGCGTTATTCAACCAACATAGTAACGCATATTAACGCACGCCTTTCCCGCCCTAGTAACTGTAACGGAGTTGCCAAGATGAGAAAAGTAATTAATTAGATTACTCACTACTGAAATAAACTAACACCGTTAGTAACTCCGTTATATTCTAACGCCGTTATTAACAACACTGACAGTGAGAGAGTCATATGAGAGCTGCGTGTAGTTGTTGTGCAGCTAACATGGCAGGATCTGTCTGAGGAGAACTTTTCTACATGTCCGTCCATGATCAAATGTAAGTAAATAGTCCTTCATGCAAAGAAGGTTTGTAGTGTTTACTTTGTAGTTGCTGTATTTGCGGCCATTTTAAACACAAAGTCGCAATTTCTGATGGGGTTGAAAACACCGGGCACACGAAGAGGGCAATAAGCCAAGTATAGAGTGGTTGTGTGACAAGCCGCCAGTTGTCGGCCGAGTGGAATTCTCGGTGGACAATCAGCCACAAAATGCAAGCCCCCTCCGAATTAAAACGTGTGCCATGATTCCAGTATATGACATAATACAAAATGCGATGTTTACTCACTTCCTTGTAAGTCCAATGGTCCCACAGTAGTAGGGCTTTTTTTGGCCAATGTCCGTGGTCAATGGGAACCTTTTGAAACCCAAAAAGGCTCACTCGCCTCTCTCTGGTGCAGCAAAAAAAACCTGCAGCACATTTGGCTGGCATGATGCGAAAATTAAACGAATGACCCGCAAAATCAACTGAATCCGCAGTCCATCTGCATGCTATAAAGCAATGCTGTATTGTGAGATGCTGACCCAAGTGACGTCACCTTCGCATTCCTCCTTTAAACAGGAAGTTATTAATTTTCATGGCGCAGGAATTCAAAAAATTGAAGAAATAAAACAATCGCTTCCACACACATCCAAGTGGTCCATTTCATTCAAAAGCATAAAATACCACGTGAGATATGAAATAAACATGCTTCTTGGCGTCATACGCACTTTAAATAAGTGCCTAATTTGCGGTTACGGGGTGTAAATTTAAAATCCTGAGTTTAAAGAATTAAAAAGTTTTCTAATAGCCTTTGTATTAGCACAATCCACACGTTTTAAAAACATGCGAAGAGATTCTTTTATGTTCTCATTTTTGCATTCTCAGCATCGTCACAGTAGTTGCAATTCTGGAAAAGCAGGAGTTCAGAACACTCATACAATTCCAGTCATAGTATTGGACTTTTTTAGCGAAAGTTTACTCTAGTTCAAATTTAAGACTAATGAGAAATTCTTGTGAGTTTTTAAAACAACACATCGAACAAGCTTGTCAAACAGATATGGCTTTCTAATATTTGCTGTGGGCTAAAGCAGCAGGTGTGGTTTTTTCACACTTATCCCTTTGTCCTCAAGGTTTGAGTAAAGATAACGCTCCACCTGAACCTGAGTTACCTGAAGCTCCCATGGATGGCCCTCCAATTTTTCAACTAGAAGGTAGGAAATGGAACGACGCGGGTCTGAGTGTGTGAGTATATTTAACCGTTTAATTCACAGGTGACTTCAGTGGCTGGACCACAAACACAGAGGTTCTTCCTTATGATACTAGTGGCATTCCCCAAGGGGCCGTGGTGTGCGCTTTGCCTCAGTACAGGTAGGTCTCATTGTTGAGCAAATGGCAGTACTCAAGTAAGAGTAGTGTTACTTCAAAATAATATTACTAAAGTAAAAGTAGTCATCCAAAAAATGTTCTCAAGACAAGTACAAGCATGTACAACACAGCACAGACACAACACAAGTACAGCAGTACCTCTACTTACGAAATTAATTGGTTCTGGAAGTTGTTTCGTAACTTGAAAATTGTGTAAGTAGAGACGCGTTTTCCATGTAAATGCCCGAATCTGTTCCAAGCCCCCCAAAATTCAGACATTAATCTTCTATAAAGCATAAAAATGCACCAAAACATTTAACAGTTACATGTTACAATTATATTACAGTACAGACTGGCTTTCTCCGGCTGTCCTCGCTAATTCCAGCTTCAATAGTGTCTTTTAAAGTTGCTGCTGTTAAAAAGCTCATAGTTTGATCACGGGATCGAGCTGACAATCTGCCACGAGGCAAGCCACCGTCTGTCCTAGCCTTTCAGCCGCCCCCCGGTAGAACGCACGTAGTCTCGATATATGTCCATCAACGTACGTATTGTGTTGATGTGCGGCCAATTAACTTGTCTTCTAATGCCTAATGGTGTTTTTCACCTGTAAACAAACAAACCAAAAACTTGCGTTGACATAATTGTTGCTTATTTGATAAGCAACAGGCTAGCAGCAGATACAATAGTCGTAGTAAATAATATTAAAGATCATCATAATTACAATCATCATCGTAATAACAATATGCAAGACAACAAGTCGTTTCATGCGCAAGATTCTAGCTGTAGTATTTTTTGAGCACCGGACACATAAAAATGCAGGGATAGGAAGCGGCAACATGGCTACAAAAACACCCGGTCTTTGTGGTGGCACGAGCTTGGTTCCACATCTGACTTCATAAAGATGTTGTCCTCCCCCGTCGTGATGATGGCAGATGGATGCCAGATGGATAATGTTACTCCAGCACTACTGTTTTAGAAAATAGAAATTCTAAAACGGAAGTTACTTGCAGACATAAGGAAGTAAAGCAGAAGTCTCCAGGAAACTTGTCTATTAGATTAAATATAAATAAATAAATAAATAAAAACATAAAAATCATTGAATTCTGACTCGAAAGAGCATGAGAGTGCCCTCTAGTAGAGAAAATCTTTCCTACCATGAAATTAAAACATCTCCAGTCATTCGTGCTCTAACGGTGCCAAATAAAAACTGTGAGAGAGGTTGAGATCTGTATATGATGATAGATATACTGTATATAAAATGTTAAATTTATAAATATAAATATAAAATGTTGATGCAGCACTCTTATGTGAAATAGTTAATTTTCTATGGCGCTTTTAAAGTGCATATGACACAAGAAAGCATGTTTAGTACACATCACACGCAGTATTTTATGCTCCTGAATGAAATGGACCGCTGAATGTTTTTAGAAGCGATCGATATATTCATAACTTTTTTAATCGAGCGCCATGAAAATGAGTGACTTTCAGCCAGTCTAGGGTTGAGGAAGAAGGTGGATGTGACGTCAGTGAATGAGTTCATTTTCACTATACAACTATATTATTGTATGGAGAAGGACTGAGGATTCAGCTGATTTGGCGGATTAATTCATTTGCGCAGCAGGTGAATGACAAGCTGTAATAATCCGCAGAAGATTGCTCGCCGCCGGAGGCTGGCCGATCGGTGAAGGCAGTCACCCCTGCCGCTGTATGTGACATGAGTTGGGGTAGTTTTGAATAATTTTTCGTGTTCGAAAGGCAAGGAAGAGACTTGAAAGAGCTGCTCGGTTCCGGTTAGCATGTAGCCTAGCTCTCACGCTTCCTTTTTTTTTTTTTTTTTTTTTTACGCCCTTTCCTTGAGCCAGACTAACTCCGGGCAGTGGCATAAAATACCATTCGGGAGGCAGATTTGATCATTATGTAGTAATTTAGCCCTGTCGTACTGAATAAATACATTTTTAATATTTCATATTCCATTTAGCACAATACTGTTATTTGTCATGACCATTCAATTTATATAGCTATATAGCATTCAGGGAAAAATAGTTACTACTTACTAATACTAAAATAATACGCCTTTATCTTATTCTGAATCTTCCTCCCCCTCCAAGTAATACGCAAACATATACGGCTGTATGTCACATACAATTTCTGGATCGATAATATTGTTCGAAAAATCCACACTTGAACCAGAATCGCTGAAAACGTTTCCTTCTCCATTGGGCTCAATGCTAATCCGCTGAAATCATTCATTGTCTGAGGTCATCACCAAGATGGAGACGCCAGAGTGCTATAATGACGGGAGGAGCTAAACGACAGATTTAAAAACTCATTCTCATCATCTGCGCTTTGCCAAATTGTTGTATACTGTATATTTGAATTGTCTCAAAATAAGACTAATACCAAAAATAATGCTATTTAAGATTTTTTGTCATGCACTTTAAAGAGCATACGACAGGAGAAAAAAAAAGTCTTAAATAGCATTATTATGTGAATTACAATCATATTTTGAGACGATTCAACTATATACAACAATTTAGCAAAGCGCAGATGAAGAGAAATTACTCTTTTAATCTGCCGGTTAGCCACGCCTACCATTATAGGGCTCTAGCGTCCCCAACAGGTGGATGACGTCAGCGGGAGACTGGGCTCATCGGTTTTACTATTCAGTCCATTGAGGGGGAATTATTCAGAACGAGGAAAACGCGACAAAGAGAGCCGCAGAATGTCATTGTTCCAGTCTCTCTACTCCAATATTTTTACAGGATATTTTTTTTATCCAAGTATTTTTCCCCAATAGCTAAATAAATGGCTTGAAAAGGACCAGTCAGCCCGTCGAGGGGGAACTATTCACAAAGAGGAAAACGCGACGAAGAGAGCTGCAAAATGTCATTGTTTCGTTCTCTTTAGTTCAATATTTTTACAGGATATTCTTTTTATCCAAGTATTTTCCCCAATTGCTAAATAAATGGCATGGTCATGACAAAAGTCTTCTGCTAAATGGAATATGAAATTATAAAAATGCACTTATTCAAGACGACATGGCAAAAATTACTCCATAATGGTCAAAACTGTCGACTTCACCTTGTCGCACCTCCCGACCGATATTTTATGACACCTAAATCGAACATATGTCATTTCCCTTCCCCGGCATCGGAGAATGTAAACAAACCAAGAGGCGTGACAACTAGCCGACATGCTAACCCGAACCGAGTGATGTTTCAGTCACTCGAAGTCTTCAAAGTGGAAAATCACACATATCTAGCCCGGATTATTTGACATGACGACTGGGTTGTCGATTGTCTTTGCGGATCCGCCCGGCGGAGAGCAATTTACAGTTCGTTCCCCGGAGGAGGGCGGCTGCAGTTGTGCAGCTAACGTGCAGCTAATGTGCATGAGGAGAGCTTTTTATATGCATATCAACGATCAAACGTAAGTAGTCTTTATTTAAAGAAAGTTTGTAGTGTTTACTTTGTAATCGCTGTATTCGTATTTGACATAATACAAAACAAGATGTTTACTCACTTCCTCGTAAGTCCAATGGTCCCACAGTAGTAGGGCTTGTTTTGGCCAATATCCACGGTGAATGGGAACCTTTTGAAACTCCAAAAAGGTGCACACGCCCCTCCCTCATAAAGCAACATTTTTCTGCAGCCGTTTGGCTGGCGTGATGCGAAAAATAAACGTATTAATCCGCAAAATCAGCTGAATCCTTAGTCCTCATACACAACAGTACGGCTGTTTAGTGAAGAAGACGCCTTCGATTCTCCGCCCTGATGAACTTGTCTAAGTGTCCTTGAGCAAGATACTGAACCCCACGTTGCTCCTGGTGCTGCGTCACCAGTACGTAGATGGCGAGATAGTGTAAAGCGCTTTGAGCGCCTTGAAAGGTGGAAAAGCGCTATATAAGTATAACACCATTTACCATTTACCATTCACCCGTACACGTCACAGCGCCCTCCTCCTCAATGCAAGACCGAAGCCGGAAGTCACTCATTTTCATGGCGCGGGATTCAAAAAACTAAATAAATATAGCGATCGCTTCCACACACATCCAAGCGGTCCATATCATTCAGGAGCATAAAATACCGCGTGTATTATGAAATAAACATGCTTTTTCGTGTCACATGCACTTTAAGACGCCACGTGATTAAACGGGCTGATGTGATCATAGGACCTCCTACTGCAAGTTTGTGTGTGGTCCTTTGACTGTAGTTACATCTGATTGGTATAATGAAGCCATGTTATTTTTGTTGCGACATCTCATTGGTGAAACTGGTCCAGCCATTGTCAAAAAAAGTAAATCTAATTTGTAGAATAAAGTGGAAATGACTCTAGTGTTGCCCAAAGTCGTGGAATAAGAGTAACGTTTGCTCTTTACAAATCTACTTAGGTAAAAGTACAAAGTGTGACGTGTTAAAACTATTCTGAAAAGTAATTTTTTCTCAAAAAGTTACTCAAGTTAATGTAACGGAGTAAAGATAACTTGATCCTGCCCACCTCTGGCAGATGTAAAAGCATAAACACCCCATATTTAATCCATATTCTATGTTTTCCATACAAACCAATTTAAGGTTTTACTTTACAGGCCTTTAACATTTAATAGTTCTTCTTAATTCATGTAAATCAGAGCCAAAGTAAGTTGATAATTTTGAGTAAAATATTCTCTTTCCTTCGAAGTTGGTTTTCCATGGAGCAGACTGTGGACCTGAAGGCAGAGGGACTATGGGAAGAGCTGTTGGATGATTTTCAACCAGAAATCGTGATTCAAGACTGGTAGGTGATCAATCACCTCAAGCAGTCACAATGGAACATGTGCATTATCGCATGTCTTATCAGCTGGTTGCCAACCATTTGTAAATGACTGCATTTTATTGTATGGGTGTGCCCTGATTTATTTTATTGTATTTTTCCCTGATTTGACTTTTTACTTGTTACAATGCTTTTTTTTCTGTTTCCGCTCTCAGTGATTGTGTTTTTAGACATTTTTTGGCAAACAATACATAAATCTGTTTTTAAAAAGGTACTCTATATTCATTGTAAATGGTAAAGGTGACAATATACAAAATTAATTTCCACATCACAAAACCTTTACTTTGTACAATAAAGTAGTCTACTTTATGTCGTAAAGCATTTTTGGTAGAAGATTAATGAATTGAAAGGAGGTTAATATATTAATCAATAAACTAGAACGCTATGGTCTGGGTTAAGAGTTATAGCGGTATGAAAAAGTATATGAACCTTTTGAAATTTCTCACATTTCTACATAAAATCACCATCAAATGTGATCTGATCTTTGTCTAAATCATACAGATGAAAAAGCATTTTGTGCTTTAATGAAAACCACCCAAACATTTATAGGTTTTCATATTTTAATTAGGATAGTATGCAAACAATGACAGAAGGGGAAAAAATAAGTAATATTTTGTGCCCCCCCCCCCCCCCTTTGGCAGCAATAACTTCACCCAGATGCTTCCTGTTCGCCTCAGGTTTTCCTGTAAAACATCCTGATAAACTTTTGAATTCATTCTTCCATTAATGATTGCAAGTTGTCCAGGCCCTGAGGTAGCAAAACAGCCCCCAATCATGATGCTCCATCCACCATGCTTCAAGGTGTGGATGAGGTTTTGATGTTGCTGAACTGTTTGATTTTTCCTCCACACATGGCATTGTGTGTTACTCCCAAAATTTCTATTTTGGTTTCATTAGTCCACAAAATATTTTGCCAAAACTTCTGTGGATTATCCAAGGGTCTTTTTGCGAACATTAAATAAGAATCAATGTTTTTTTTAGACAGCAGTGGCTTCTTCCATTGAGTGCTTCCATGAACACCATTCTTGGCCATAGTTTTACATATACAGTACTGTAGTTGATGTGTGCACAGAGATATGTATGTATATGATGGACTGTACCAGTGATTTCTGTAAGTCTTTAGCAGACACTCTAGGGTTCTTTTTTGCCTCTCTAAGTATTCTGCGCTGAACTCTTCATGTCGTCTTTGGTGGATGGCAACTCCTTGGGAGAGAAGCAACAGTTCCAAACTCTCTCTATTTGAAGACAACTCCTCTGACTGTCGATTGACCAACATTCAGACTTTTAGAGATGGTTTTGCATCCTTTCCCAGCTTTAAACAAATCAACAATCCTTGATCGGAGGTCCTTAGACAGCTCTTTTGACTGAGCCTTGATGCACATCAGACAATGCTTCTCATCAAGACATTTCTTACAAGGTGTGTGTTTTATAGTGGGCAGGGCAGCTTTAAACCACTCATCAGTGATTGGGCACACGCCTGACTTGTTTGGTAAAAATCGGTTTCAATTGCTGTTTAAGTCTGCTTAGGCCTAAGGTTCACTTACTTATTTTTCCCTCTTCTGTCATTTTTTGCATCCTATCCTCATTAAAATATGGAAACCTATAAATGGGTGGTTTTAGTTAAAGCAGACGCTGTATTTTCATCTGTGTGATTTTGACAAAGATTAGATCACATTGGATGGTGATTTTATGCAGAAATGTGAGAAATTCCAAAATGATCAGATACTTTTTCATACCACTGTATATGAGTAATCTTAATTCACTAGAATCTAATCAGAATCATTTTGAGTCCATGCACGGTCGCCAAACTTGCTGAGAGGGTGCATTTTTGGCAGAGGAAGAACATGTTTATATTGTTTCAAGCGATTGGTCAAGAAATGACCTCCGAATTGGTGAAAAGGACTTTTCTAATAATAATTCATTATTGTGTGGCGCTGTAGATAATAGATTTCTGATGTTGCAGTGATGAGCACATTTTTAAAAGGTTAATACAGGTAGTACCCAGGTTACGAATAAGTTCCGTTCCTAGGTTTGTGATGTAACCTGAATTTTTGCGTAAGTCGGAATTCACCCTTTTTCCTCGAAAGTTCCTCGAAATACAAAATAACTGCCCCAAATTATTTTTCATCATATTAATAAGATCAAGCATAAATGAGATACTGTGAGGTACGTTGTGTTAAATGTCGTTATATTGAATGACTATTCGGGCTTAAAGAAAAAAAAAAAAATTGGGGGCTTTTGGCGCCGGGGGAGAAGCAGCAGCAACAGCGGCAGCATGAGAACAAGCAAGTGGGGAGTCCAAAAAAGGCACATTGTCAGCAGCCAGGGAAGAATCTGAGGTTGGGGCGGGCGGCATGACACTCCCAAGCCGAAAAGGGCGCCTCTCTGGTGGACACATTAGGACCGGAGATGACAGCGGGTGGGACGTGACGCCGTCACGAACTGCAGGACTGCGGCGACGCTGCTGGGGGAGGAAGCATGGCAATAACTGAGTACTGTTTACGCTACCTAAAAAAAAAAAAAAGTCGTAAAGTCGAAATCGAGTAAGTCAGGTATGACGTGATCCGGGTACGACCTGTATTTTAACTACAAATACAAAAACTTTTTTCCCAGTTGGAGTTTTTGACACAAACTATCATTCAATTCAACGGTTTATTGTTGTAACATTAACTTACCGTTATTCAACCAGGTACGAGGAAATTCAGCCGCATAAGTAAGCCTGTCGCAATAATTCAATTTATCGCACGATAAATAAAAATGAAGGCGGTAATTTTTCCGCTGCGATTTATCGCCTCGTCTGCACGTGCGTGCGCGCGTGCGGCAGACGTGCTATTAAAAGTTGGGATTCATTGTTGCCAACTGCGCAAAATGCATCTTCATTCCAGGTCCGGCAAAAAATAGCGCCGGAGCCAATCGTTCCCATTATATCCTATTGTTCAACGTATACCGGCCGCATCAGTGCTCCCGATTGACTGCGGACCATCTCCGGCGTGCCGGTGTTGTTGACGTGTGGGCGCTCCCGTCAGGGGTGACATTTCACGCGGGGCGGATATTTTTCGGCACAACACCGGATATTTGAGTGGCAAATTAAGAGCGCTGTGCTTCAAACTTGTCCTGTTTATGAAAGTCGATTGTCATATGCTGGTGTTGTGCAGTAATGAGCAGACTTGACTTCTGTGGCGTTTGCTAATGCTAACTTTTTCATGCGCGCACACACTAGATATCATGAAATAGCAAACTAGATGTGCTATATCCCATGCCATTGGCTGCGTGAGCCCAGAGTGATCATTGGACACGTAGTCCATATACTACATCGATGAATTAAAAACCACCACGACTGAATGGAAGTTAACCAGGCCAAATCAATCCATACTAGTGACTATAGATAATGCTGAAAATATTGTTAATTCAGTACGTGACACAGATGGATTCGGACCACAAATAGGATGTCTTGCTCATGTAGTAAACCTAGGTGCTAAGAGAGCTGTAGCAATCAACAATGTGCCCCGCCTCACTTTACAAACAGTTAAGCTTGTTCTCAGTACTTTTATACTAAATTTCTTCAGATCAGTAAGAAGTAAGCACATAGATATTATGCACTAAAATGCATGTTTGTATAATGTCAATTTAATTTTTGCTCGTTTGCCAAAGAAAAGAAAAAAACAAAAAATAGAGTTATTTTTTTTTCCAGAGCATTAAATGTATTGAATCAGATCGAAAATCGTGTCCCCCGTATCGAAAATCGTACCGAACCGTGACTTAACTGTATCGTTGCATCCATATGGAACACCATTGCAGAAGCTATGAGGGGAAAAGTTTTCATTTGCCTAAATGCTTAAGTTATTAACTGCAATTGTATTTTTTTTTTTCTTGAAAAACACATTTTATTTTTTCTTTGTTTTTGTGTGGTATTAATATTGTTGTCTTTTACTTAAGAGGCATGGTCTATTGTTTTTAGTTGTGATTTCTTATCGTGTTTAAATGGTGTACTTGATCTATTAATATATACTGTATTCTCACTGTGTTATTGTAAATTGGTTTAAAGAAAAATTGGGGGGGCGCAATAATATCGTATATCGCAATAATTTATGAGATAAATTATCGCACACTAAAATTTGTTATCGCGACAGGCCTATGCATAAGTCAATCTACCAACTACATGTGAAGTTAAGGAAAATGTGCTTTCAAACAGTTTTGAAATATATCTATTCTTGAATTAAAACATTTCGACATTTCAAAACTTTTTTTAAGATTAAATATACAAATTTATTGCTTGAAATAAGTCTGTTAAATTTATTTTCAGCAAGCTATTTTTTTTTTTTTTTCAAGGAATCTGAGTAAAATGTATTTATTTCTATTCGATTTACACTGAAAACATAAAGGTTACTATCGCCCAAAAAAAAAAAAAAAATCTAGTTGAAGTTTTCAACACAAACTATCAGTCAGATTAGGAGTTTATACTGTATATAATGAATATGTAAATTCATTGTTTAAACTTGCAACATTAACTTACCAGGTATGAGGAGAGTCAGTTGGATGACTCAATCTACCAACTACATGTGAAGTTATTAGGTGCAGACAAAAGCACGGTGATTGCAGAGCACTCTGTCAATCCAACTGAGGACTGCAGCGCCTATTCTCACACATGGAAGGAGGTAGTTTCATCTTGCCTACCCTGTTGGTGTTGGGCATCGTTTGTGCACATCTAATTTTCCATTGCATGCCTTTCTCTTGGCCTGTAGGTGTCACATGTGTTCTCTGGCTACGGTTCGGGAGTGAGGTACATTCACTTCTTGCACAGACTGAAGAACCAAAGCATGATGTCTTCCTTCTACTACACAAGGTTTACTGACAGCTCTGTCACTGTCAAACCGATAAAAACCACCCCATAGACACAGCTTTTTCAGAAAGGTGCCTAGAGTGTATTCGGGATTTCACATTGTGTATTATAAATTCTCAATTTAATTGTTGATAAATGGGAAACTCTGGGTCAAGACACTGGTGGCCCAGATGCCCTCCTCAGAATTTTAATAAAACATTTTGCCAAAAAACACCACAGACTTTTCTATCTTAGAGGAATCTTTTTTTAATATGCTGAAATTACACAGAATGTATTTTTTCTGATGAAGTAAATAATCCAGTATTTCCAGGAACATGGAGGCAGACATTTTAACATCGACTCAACTGTTTTGGCCAATGAAATGCGATTATTTCAGATTTGCCGCCTTTCCTTGTGACATCATTAATACTCATCACGCACACCTGTGCTAAAGTGTGTATGTGTGTAACTGATGTCCCAAAATGGCTGGGCTCAGAAGTGGTGTCATTTTATTTAGAAAGTATATCCTCCATTATCAAAGGTCTAATAAATTTGAGTTGCATACTTAGATACTTTGAGCAACTGTCTTTCACATGAATGTCACGTTGTCGGTCCCTTTATGGAAATGTCAACTGATATACTTTGCTTTATTAAGTTGCATTTAATTTTATTAATCGTCTGATGTGCATAGACCAATAAGACAACTGTTAGTGCTGTACGATATGACGATATATTTCGCCAAAATGATATAAAACCTTCTATTGAAATTTATCTTCATTAATATGCCTGCTCCTGCGATGCACATTTTGGACAGCAGATAGCGCCCAATTTGCGCTGACTTGCTACATTTCTGGTGATGCTATAGTAATGCCACTAATCGGCCCCAAGATGTCCCTATCTCCACTCAATACTGGTAGACCCCAGGTTAAGAACGAGTTCCGTTCCTACGCTGGCAATGTAACCTGAATTTCCGTGTGAGTCAGAATTAACCCTTTAAATACCCATAAATACCCTCTAAGTCTCAAAATAACGATCCAAAAACATGTATTAGGTCATTGTACTGTCCTCGCCAAGATGTTGGAGCTAAGTCCTAGCTAGACAGCTAGCTAAACTCCGAAATGACGATTTCAGACTCCCATGCGGTTTGCTGACTTTTTCGTCTGCTCATGACATCAACACTTGCAGACTGAAACTAAAAATAAAATTAAATCGGTTTCATCTTCAATAACAGCAATTCAAATTTGCGTTTATAAGTAGCTGCTGATACAGCATAACAATCAACACAAACAATTAGCATGTATCATTTACGTCATCAAAAACAATCACATAAACTCACCCAAGTATTCGACCACAATTGAAAACGCACAATAAACAGTACAAAAGGTGTTATATAAGGTATAATATAATATATATATATATATATATATATACACTCACCGGCCACTTTATTAGGCACACCTGTCCAACTGCTCGTTAACACTTAATTTCTAATCAGCCAATCAAATGGCGGCAACTCAGTGCATATAGGCATGTAGACATGGTTTAAGACAATCTCCTGGAGTTCAAACCGAGCATCAGTATGGGGAAGAAGGGTGATTTGAGTGACTTTGAACGTGGCATGGTTGTTGGTGCCAGAAGGGCAAACTGCTGATCTACTGGGATTTTCACGCACATCCATCTCTAGGGTTTACAGAGAATGGTCCAAAAAACAAAAAATATCCGGTGAGCGGCAGTTCTGTGGGCGGAGATGCCTTGTTGATGCCAGAGGTCAGAGGAGAATGGCCAGACTGGTTCGAGCTGATAGAAAGGCAACAGTGACTCAAATAACCACCCGTTACAACCAAGGTAGGCAGAAGAGCATCTCTGAACGCACAGTACGTCGAACTTTGAGGCAGATGGGCTACAGCAGCAGAAGACCACGCCGGGTGCCACTCCTTTCAGCTAAGAACAGGAAACTGAGGCGACAATTTGCACAAGCTCATCGAAATTGGACAATTGAAGATTGCAAAAACGTTGCCTGGTCTGATGAGTCTCGATTTCTGCTGCAACATTCGGATGGCAGGGTCAGAATTTGGTGTCAACAACATGAAACCATGGATCCATCCTGCCATGTAAAAACTCCATGTAGCATGTATCACCGAGTGTCAAGACAGCTGTGAATGGCCACAGCTGGGTTTTGGGGGGAATTTATGGGTGAAACATGGTAATATAACAAGTGTCGCGATGCAGAAATCGCAGACATCAAGAACTGGTCGAGATTTTCATATATTTACCCTTTTAAATGTTTTTTTTTTTTTTTTTCTTTGTTTGGATCGATTATTTATCATCTAACATATTGGAGAAAATGCGACAGTAACAAAAAAAATACAATTAAGGCATAGTTATGAGGTACATATCCGTGACTTTTTTACAGATCCCATTTTTTTTTACTGTGATGATGTCGTTTTTTTTTAAGTTAAAAATATGCGAATTAATAATTTAATTTTTTTTTTTTTTTTAACTAAATATTAGACATTGTTTAATGATTCTAAGCTATAAATGACATTTTGAATAATAAATGTAATTACCTTCGTTTCATGGCTGGGTTAAAGCAAAATGAAACACCCCATTGCATCGCTACAAACTGCAATTCCTTCTGCTAATATCCATCATCAGTCCTGGTGCATCTGTAGCCTGTCAGTCCTGGGAGTGGATCTCTCTTGACTGTGGTTCTCCACAAGGTTTCTCTTTTCCCACTGGGTTTTTGGAGTTTTTCGTTGCCGCCATGGAGGGTCTAAGGATGGTGGATGCCCAGGACATGAACTCATCTCAATCATCTACTGTATCTGACTGTGTATCAAATTGACTCTGTAAACCCCTCTGAGACAACCTTGTTGTGATAACTGGCTATAATTGAATTGAAAGTAGCTATTCAGGAACGCTCTTTCGTGACGCTAACGATGGCAACGGCTCCCAGGAGAAAGGAAAGATGATCTACAATTAATCCCTACATGTTTGGACCTGAGGTGTCAGATGACGGCGATTTACCTGCCACAGGAGCAGTTGGTGATGATGCCGAATGACAGCTCGACACTTAAAGAAACGGGAGAATTGTGAGCCTATGTAGTCCCTATCTATATCCTTCTGTATGTATAATAATAGGAGCTGTGTTTGTTCTAGGTTCGGCTTAATTGGTTTAGATACGATGACAACATCAAACATCAGGTTTAGGCAGTTGATAACTACAAAACCTTAACATAGGAAAAAATAGTCTTCAGTTTAGTCTCAGTCATTTGTTTCGTCAAAGTCAAAATCGTCCACTATTAGCTGCAATGGCATCTAATTCAATATCTCAAGTTTTTCTATTGCAATGGATTCTTTCCCAATGTTCCTTGGAGTCCACTCTTTGGAAGAAAAAAAAATCAATGTATCAGTCCGATGACTGATACAATCCTACCACACAGTCCGTCTGTTATTCCAGAATTGTCAACGTTCTTGGTTCTTCAAATCACTCAGGGTAGTTCGCCATCGTTGAATCCACTCTGATGATCTTTTTTTCTTTCCAATCAGAAAAAAAACCTGACCTGTATTCAACACAGGTTGTTTCATTCATGTTGTACAACTTTTTAAAACAATACTGAGTGTAAACACTCAAGAATATAACTTCTAGTCATTCACAAAGCATTTTTTAATGCAATAAATGACATTTTGTATAACACAAAAATGTTAATCATGCTTTCAAATGTGTTTTGCAAGCAACATTGTAGATGGTACATTTTCCATGACACAAAAACATAAATTTCTTTTCCTTTCAAATGGAAAATATATTTTTATACCATTTTAACAGCAGATCATTTTAATAAAAACATCTCACCGAATAGTCTTAACTGATGACGCCTGGTCCTCTTCGTCTCTCACAGGGCTTTTGGCCTGTATGAATAAGGTGCTAGCAGTTAGCCATGAATGTAAATTTAGTAATTGCACATTAGCTAAGTGTGTTTCCACATCTTACCGAGTGGTCTCTGTTCAATATTTTCACCATGCGACCGTCTGAATTCACATTAAGCAACAGACACCACACAGTAGCAATTGATGCATCTGTCAATTTGCTTTTCTTTATCTTTTTATTTCTTTCTGAAGTGACCAACAACTCTGTCCCCTCAGTTAGAAAGGCCAATGTTCCAAATGGGAGTGCAATGCACTAACGTCACAGCCGTAAGTCTCTGACTACTTTTTTCAAATGTCGATCATGCCCTCTAGTGTTGTTATTAGGTATAACGCTTCCATATTTTTTCTCTGGGCTACACCTATGTCCAGCATCGTGATTTTTCTCTCAACAAAATACAATACTTTTGCACTTTTTTATTAGTTATTTTTGGGGCACTTAAAGGGTTAATTTAGATTTACACGGAAATTTGGGTTACATCGCCGGAATAGGAACGGAACTCGTTCGGTAATCTGGGACTACCTGTATTTCAATACAATAGGTCATGATATAAGGTGGGCCGGTCTGTGACATGAAACTCCAGGGTTGAAAATGAGTCAGGCCCTGATCTATTAGTTATTTTTGGGGCACTTAAAGGGTTAATTTAGACTTACACGGAAATTTGGGTTACATCGCCGGAATAGGAACGGAACTCGTTCGGTAATCTGGGACTACCTGTATTTCAATACAATAGGTCATGATATAAGGTGGGCCGGTCTGTGACATGAAACTCCAGGGTTGAAAATGAGTCAGGCCCTGATCTACTTATTGCCTTGTTGGCTAAAACAAACACTGAACAAAGATGGTAGCGATACTTGCCCCCCGAGGGTTACATGTGGTACCTTCTTGGTCCCTTTTTCAGAAAAATCCTACATTTAACAGTGACGTGCGGTCAGGGGAGGCAGGTGAGGCAGAGCCTCACCTGTCATCATGACAAAAAAATAATTATAGCATCAAATTTATATTAATATTTGTCCATTGCTCTTAATGTATGACTCATTTCAAACATTTTTTATAGTCAAAATCGCTGAATTTGCCCATTTCCTGTTCAAATAACGAAATGAAACGAGAGGTGCGGCAGCAACGAGTAAAGCCTCACCTCTGATTGCGCAATCCATAACAAACTGGGTGGATACATGGAATTGGAGCGTGCTGGTTGCCGTACATCTGCATGTCGCCATTATAATGTTTCCAGATACGTTTATTTGACCTGATTTTCCACAGTCTTGCTAATGTCTTTAACCCTTAAAGTTTAATGTTTGTTAGCGACATATTTAGTTTTGCTGATGGGAAATAAAACCGCAGTGAAAAGGCACAGGTTGCGGCAGATAGTACGCTGCCGCACAGAAAGGGGGCGAACGTGAGCCAACAGGTAATGGCGCCAGGCGAGTCAAGTGCACTGCGGCGAGCCGTTTTGTATTGTTTACTACGTCGACATCGGACTCCCAAAATGGAAGAGGATTATATATCCAAACTTAAAAAATTCTCAAAACTGGACTTTCAGTCAAAAGTGGACCTGATTAACAGAGGAAGACCAACGCCGGAGCTAAAAGGTTTGCTTCAAACTACGGGACAGTCTAAGATAACTCGCTCTTTTCAAACGGAGTGGTACACCCGAAAAGACTGGCTGTGTGGCTGTCCTTCAAAAAACCGCCTTTACTGCTTCCCATGCCTTTTGTTCTCAACTGGTGCCAATGTCTGGACTAACACGGGATATTGTGACATGAAAAATTTACCACGAAGTCTCAGCAAACATGAGAGATCGTACACTCACATTCAAAGCCAGACTGCTTTAAAAATTTTTGGAAGCTCAAGGATCGATTTGGCTTTGAACGAACAGCGGCGGCTCAACGTTAGCACCCACAATGCCAAGGTAAAGGAGAACCACGAGATTTTGAAAGACCTCATTAATGCAACCTGCTTCTTAGCTAAGCAGGAGTTAGCATTTCGTGGTAACGATGAGAGGGCAAGCTCTACTAATCGTGGCAATTATGTCGAACTTTTATACGCTTTTGCTGAGAAAGATGAGAGGTTAGCTAGACATTTGGACACAATCACTGTGTTTTCTGGCTTGTCAAAAAGAATACAGAACGATCTAATTGAAGCAATCGGTGATGTGATACAGTCGGAATAGGACCGATTCAGGAGAACTTTCCTCCCTGGCGATCATCTCCATTGAGGCGGAGAGACTTTTAAAACTAAAGGAAAATAAGGAGGACTTTTACAACAAAGTAACTGAGGTTTTTGTGGCGAAGGGCAGGCGCATGGACTTCATCTACAAATAAAGGTAAGACCACAGTTTTCATTTTAAACTTAATATTTTAAAACTAAATTTTGGCCTTAAATAAAATATACTTTTTCTTTTCATGCTTTTTGTTGAGCAATCTGTATTAAATTGATTTAAGTATCAGATTCAAGTTTTAAAAACAACTGAATATTTCACGAAAGGTCAAAATTGAAATCTGTGGTTTTGTACACCACTCTGTACTCATTTATGTTGTATGAACTAAATACTTGCGATGGAAATTCCAACACATGGAGAGTGTAGCGCAAATGCACGTTATTTTCTACCTTTACGTATCTGTAATATGTACCGTGTGTGTGTGTTTTGTGAAGAATGCTGATGAGATATGAAATAACCAGTAGTTCATTGAATAAGATACCCTTTTTGGTTATATATTTGTAAATCTGACACTTAAGGAGTCAGTGCCTCACCAACCACGAACCTCACTGCACGTCACTGTCCTACAACCACCACTGAGAATACTGCAGTGGGGTGGCCTTGCTTACATTGCAACACAATGGGTGTGGTTTGCACTGAAATGCCAATAAAAGTCCCAAAGAACTTCCTCGTTGAAATAGAGCATTCACTTTTTGCCGAACCATGAGTGCAGCTGAGTGGAAGAAGAAATGCCAGGATGATTGGGGTCTGCAGGGACTGCCAGCACCGGAGGGTCTGGACTGGAAGTGCGTGTATGAAGCCAAACCTTTTGGAAGAAATCTGCTCAAGAACCCTTCGCCTCTCGGTACAATTTTACCAGTTTAAATAAAACTCGCACTGATGTACACTTACAACATCAGTGTTGTGTAGAGCTTGGAGATTACTTTTTAATTATCTTTCCTGACTCCAATTATGATTTGTGCTGCTCCAACTTTATTATGGAATCCTTTAAAATATTGTCAATTGACATTTAATGATACGAAAGGTTTCTTTTGATATCCGCTATATGTACTCCATATCTATACTGTCCTTCCAAATCTCCCAAACTTCTAACATAATAACCCTTTACGGGGGAAAATGTAACTTTAATATACCGGTAATTATTTTTGTAATATAATTGTGCTACTTTTTACCAAAAAAAAAAAAAATCATGATATTTCATGAATGAATGCATTTATACATAAAACTTTTATACAAAGTTAGCTCGAAAATGCAATTGTAAGTAAATAAACAAGGGTGACCATACTTTGATTTTCAAAAAAAGAGGACACTCGGCCGGGCTCGAGATACTTACAGTATATTTTAGCCGAAGTTCACTCAAAGATGCCTCATCACTCACTGATCACTCAATTTAAAGTGCGCCTCCTCCGTCTAGATAGAAAGTTCAGTTTATAACAAAATAATAGCCACATAACCAACAACACAAATTCAAATTCTCAGGGGTTACTCAACAGGCTTTATTATTCCTAAAATAATAGAATGATGATAACGTAAAAAATATTGGCATTAAATAATGATGAAAAATGATAAAATAATGCCTCTTCTGTATTAGCAAATCATCCTTGAATAAATAATAGCTGTCTTTTCGATTCTTACTGTACAAATAATTAATATGTGTGAAATAATGTTGTAAATAATACCGCTTCTGTAGAAAATCTGGCTTTAACAAAAAGCTCTTTTCTCTTATCAGTGAAATAATGTAAATCAAAACATAGCCTCACAACAATAGTAATTTAACAACAACAACAACAACAAAAACGTCACATTAGTCTTTACACTGTAAAATACAATAAGTTGACTTTACTTTAAAAGAAATGCAAACTTGCAGCCTTAGAAAATGTAATTTATGTTACTTTCATTATTGAGATGCAATTTACTTAATGATTTCAAGTTTTAAGAACTCAAATTAACCTTAATAATTGGATTATAATACATTGTTTATTTTAAGTTTGCAGTACTCAAATTAACTTGAATTAATTAGATTACAATAAGTTTTTTATTTTTGAGTTTTCAGTACTGAAGTGATACCTTAGTTAGCTTTAGTGCTGCTGATTCTTTATATCTTGACACGCTGCTCAATGATTTGTTGATGCCTGGTGTGAAATGAACAAGCAGTAGTATAACCACCAGAGCTCTCTTTAACTACTTTACCTATTTCACATAGATTTGGTAAGTAAATAATGTGTTGAGCAATTTGGAGAAGAATGACAGATACTGACTTTTTAACACTTGCTGTTCTTGTGCTCCATACATCGCATGACCCAAAGAAACTTGAGCAAAACACACATGACATAACAACAGCAATCACTACTCTCAGTCGTGGTTGCTGCAACAACCCATCACCCATTGCGGCGGAACACATTAATAACAGTTGCTACAATATTTTACTCTTTTATAAACTGTCACGTTGCCATGTACAGCAAGGCAACGTGACAGTTTATAAGTAACTAAAGTAAATGAAGGTGTTGAAGAGAGCTCTGGTTGACGACGCGGTTCACCGTGGATATGTGGGGTAAGAAGAACGCCCAAAAACACTGGGAACAAAAAATGATTTTTTTTTCTAATTAAATTGAACTCATTTGCTCCCAAAAAGGTATAAATACGTTCTATTTTTAAGTGTTTCAGTGTCCCAAAAATGTATTTATAAGTCTTTTACGTTTTTTTTTTTACAAGAGGCATCTCTAGGTTCTGTTGCACCTAAACTGCAATGCACAATGCTCAAAACTCATTTTAAAGCAATAAAACTGGCCACTGGAGGGCAGTAGCGCATTTTGTAAGAACTCATCTCAGGCCAAGAAAGGAAGTGAAGAAAAATAGTCAGGAAACGGAAGTTGGAGGGCTCTTGTGAATACGCGTGAGAATTTGAGAAAAATGTGGAGAAGGATTGGGAGGAAAAAAGGCAAACGCTACTGGAGGAGTGTTTTGAAAAGAAAACGAAACCTTCATCAAAGAAGGATTTTAAAAAATCTATCTTGATGAGACAGACGGTGACGGCCACAACAGCGTCAGGTTTTCACACGTGATCTGCGGAGCTCACGTTGCATTACTCCTAAACCCAAGGTGGAAACCAACGATGAAGATGATGAAAATGATGAAAAAAGCGAGACCGATCCTGATCCGGACTCATCAGATTACTGGGAGCCACCTCATTCAACCGGGAGCAGCCGAGAGCCTTCCCCGTTGTTATGTGCGCAAATAGTTCAACAGTTCAATAGTTTAGTTATGTGTAAATAAGTTGTTACTTTGCGATCAAATGCTTTATTTGTCTTGTTGTTTATGTTATTTTGTAGAACGAAAACATTATTCAGATGTGTAGGATGTGTTAAAGTCAAAGTTATGTTTGAAATGTATGCTTTTACAAAAGCTCAATTTCTCGTTTTTTTCATCAGAAATTGGCAAACTGCTCAAACTAAGCTATTTTCTAAGGCTGTTTTCAAAAGAATGGAAAAAGATATGAACTTTTTTTTCTGCTGAAAGAGGAGAGTCTAATCTTTCTTTTGGTTGATTCCATGTTTATATAGCAATAAAACAGAATTTGCTGTGGGCCTTGCAAAATCAGTCAAAATCCAGTAAAACGGCCGGGAGCGAAAGGCCTTGCTCCGGTGAAAATGGCTGGGAGTGAATGAGTTAATTGAGATACATCAAGTTAGGAATGTTTTCCAGCTCCAAATGACTATTTACTTATTAAAATTTAGTGTTCACAAAAGGCTGATAAAAATTGAGTTTAGGTCTCTTATCATATTTAATTAAGTTGTATAATAGCATTTACGGTGTAGTTTTTTTTTTTTTGGTTTGTTTGTTTTGTTTTGTTTTGTTTTAGCAATTTCGGGGACGATGGAACACTGCTCAGACATCCATTTTCTCTGTTACTGAGCACAGCAGAACGAACCCCTGGGCAGGCTTTCTGGAATCACCTCACAGGCAGCACAGTGCCGTAGTATTCTGGGCAAAGTGTCAGTCAATTTCAACACACCCAAATTGGTCCCGTGAAAAATCACGAAAACCGTGCATTTTCATTAATTTATAAAATCCCACCGGACGCCCCGAACAGGATGTAAAAAGTGGACATGTCTGGGAAAAAGACGAGCTTGGTCACCCTACAATAAACTCCCACGGGTCATTTCCAGTTGATTGTGGGGCATTTCTTGGTCACTTACTGTTGATTTTGGGTCAATACTGGGCCACTTTCTGTTGACTTTGGGGCATTTCCGGGTGACTGCCTCTTTTTAGGTTATTTCCTGCTGAATTTGGGGCATTTCTATGAAAAATAAACTGATGATGGCACAAAAGTTTTTATTTTATTTTCTTATATAACTTCATAGTATTTAACTCAGTGCCCTATAAAAAGCTACGTTCTCAGAGTTCTCATTTAAAACCCTGAGTCTTTCATTTAAAAAAATGAAAAATGTATTTTAAAAAATGTCATCGCTATTGTCTTGGGTATTTGCACAATCAATTTTAAAAATGTGAGAAGATACTGATTTTCTTCTATGTTCTAATGTTTGCATTCTCAGCGTCACAGTAGTTGCAATACTGGAAAAGCAGGAGTCCAGAACACTCATACAATTCCAGTAATAGTATTGGACTTTTTAACCGATAGTTGAATGATCGTTGTAATGAGCAATTCTTGTGTTTTTAAAACAACACACCCAACGGGTTTGTCAAACAGATATGGCTTTCTAATATTTGCGGTGGGCTAAAACAACAGGTGTGGTATTTTTCACACTTGCCCCTTTGTCCTCAAGGGTTGAGTAAAGATAACGCTCCGCCTGGACCTGAGTTACCTGAAGTTCCCATGCATGGCCCTCCGATTTTTCAACTGGAAGGTAGGAAATGGAACGACGCGGGTCTGAGTCTGTGAATTTAACCATCGAAAGTTAATTTCACAGGTGACTTCAGTGGATGGACCACAAACACAGAGGTTCTTGATTTTGATACCAGTGGCATTCCTGAAGGGGTCGTGGTGTGTGCTTTGCCTGAGTTCAGGTAGGTCTCATTGTGGAGCAGATGGCAGAGATGGGTAGAGTAGCCAAAGGTGTTAGTCAAGTAAGAGCAGAGATGCAGGGCCGTTCCTGACCAATTTGGTGCCCTATGCAACGCATTTGTTGGCCCCCACCCCCCATTTTCACCACATATATTTAAACTCTCATACTGAAAAAGCACATTATCTCTTTTTAATTTATTATATAAAAAAAGACAACGAACAAGTGCATAAATCAAAAGAAAAATGCTGTAATAACTATTCAAAAGCACCAATAAAAACACTTAAAAAACAAATGCATTAAATAAATGACAATTGTTATTACAATATGATTACCACCCACCCACACAAACCTATATAATGACACACAGAACACTTTAAAATGCAACTTTTCTCCTTGACCTATAACCTTACTCACCTTGTCTTCACTGATGCAAAAGCATCTATCACACTTTCATATGACAGTTGTTTTGGAAGGTGCACTTCTTTCCTGGACTTAGTGGGCCTGGAATTGGGGCTGATGTGGATAAGTTCGCTGTAAAAGATGGCCCAGGATGTACAGAGGTAGAAGGAAAATATTTCAGAAGAGCATCTACAAAGAGGAGAAAGAGAAGAAAGTGGAATGTTACATTATATTAGTCAAATAGCTGTTGATTGTGAAACCAGCATGACATAACCATAATAGCGCCTACATTCTTGCAGCCTATACTCTACCTGTCTATTGGATCGGGCCACTATCTTTGATGGGTGTAGTTAAAAGAAAATAAATTCTTGAAGCACGGCAACTACACAGGACTATCCAATAATAATGAATCAAATAATATACAGTGGGGCAAATAAGTATTTAGTCAACCACTAATTGTGCAAGTTCTCCCACTTGAAAATATTAGCGAGCCCTGTAATTGTCAACATGGTTAAACCTCAACCATGAGAGACAGAATGTGGGGGGAAAAAACAGAAAATCACATTGTTTGATTTTTAAATAATTTATTTGCAAATCATGGTGGAAAATAAGTATTTGGTCAATACCAAAATTTCTTCTCAATACTTTGTTATGTACCCTTTGTTGGCAAAAATGGAGGACAAACGTTTTCTGCAACTCTCCACAAGCTTTTCAGACACTGTTGCTGATATTTTGGCCCATTCCTCCGTGCAGATCTCCTCTAGAGCAGTGATGTTTTGGGTCTGTCGTTGGGCAACACGGACGTTAAACTTCCTCCGCAGATTTTCTATGGGGTTGAGACCTTGAGACTGGCTAAGCCACTCCAGGATCTTGAAATGCTTCGTACGAAGCCACTCCTTTGTTGCCCTGGCTGTGTGTTTGGGATCATTGTCATGCTGAAAGACCCAGCCACGTGTCATCTTCAATGCCCTTGCTGATGGAAGGAGATTTTCACTCAAAATCTCTTGATACATGGCCCCATTCATTCTTTGCTTTACACAGATCAGTCGTCCTGGTCCCTTTGCAGAAAAACAGCCCCAAAGCATGATGTTTCCACCCCAATGCTTCACAGTGGGTATGGTGCAATTCAGTATTCTTTTATCTCCAAACAAGAGATCCTGTGTTTCTACCAAAAAGTTCTATTTTGGTTTCATCTGACCATAACGCATTCTCCTAGTCCTCTTCTGGATCATCCAAATGCTCTTTAGCGAGCCGCAGACGGGCCTGGACGTGTACTTTCTTCAGCAGGGGGACACGTCTGGCAGTGCAGGATTTGAGTCCCTGGCGGCGCATTGTGTTACTGATAGTAGCCTTTGTTACTGTGGTCCCAGCTCGCTGTAGGTCATTCACTAGGTCCCCCTGTGTGGTTCTGGGATTTTTGCTCCCCGTTCTTGTTATCATTTTGACGCCACAGGGTGAGGAGGGAGTTGAAAGTCCGTGTTGCCCAATGACAGCCCCAAAACATCATTGCTCTAGAGGAGATCTGCATGGAGGAATGGGCCAAAATACAAGCAACAGTGTGTGAAAAGCTTGTGAAGAGTTGCAGAAAATGTTTGGCCTCCATTATTCCCAACAAAGGGTTCATAATAAAGTATTGAGATGAACTTTTGTGATAGACCAAATACTTATTTTAACCATGACTTGCAAATAAATTCTTTAAAAATCAAACAATGTGATTTTCTGGGGGGTTTTGCACATTCTGTCTCTCATGGTTGAGGTTTACCCATGTTGACAATGACAGGCCTCTCTAATACAGTGTTTTCAAGTGGGAGAACTTGCACAGTTCGTGGTTGACTAAATACTTATTTGCCCCACTGTATGACAGCAAAAAAATTAATAAATTGAATATGTTTTTACATGAACGTGATCACCATTTTAATGAATTAATGACACATTTAATAACAAATGTTTGCATTTAAATCCGTGGCACTTTTAGTCCCCCATACCACAGAACTTTGAAATTATGAATTCCATATTTAATGGTGTATTTATTTAATTAACCTTGGCACTTTTAGGCATGGCAAATTTATTTGAAAAGCACAATTTAACACAAGGTAAAAGTGGTTCACGTCACGTGAAAATAAGCCAAGCCTAAGACAATTTTAGTCTCACATACACTTTGTCCAATTTTTTCTAAAATTGAAAGGGGAGTAAATTTAACTGAAACTAATCCACAGCTGGCTGAATACTGAAAATATTTCTAAAACAACTGCCTGGCTAATGATACAGTATAATTTTGCTTTAGGACTAAGTCATATGAACTCAATGTAAATAACCACTAGCTTGCAGTTGTGCTAAGTCTACATGCTTATGCTGTTGAAAAAAATCTTCACAACAAACCTCTGTTTTTTTTCACGTCTTTGCTCTCTTCTTTCTTTTTCTTCTGACCCGGAGGGCTATTCTCTTTTCATGAAGTTGACTTGTCACCGTAACGTCGCGCAATTGCGGAGGCTAAAAATAGCACCTTCAGCTAGCTCGCTCGTCTGCTGAGTGGTGAGTGAGACTAGCGACTGTAGTGAAATTATTGCATCACAGGGAAAAGTGAAACGGGCAGAAAGCACACTAGAAAAATGATTTCATTGTCATTTAAAGACTTATTATGAACGGTTTTGTTGTTCTTTTGATTTATTGTTTTGTATAATTTTTTTTAATACTGCTATCATTAAATTTTATTTTAATTTTTTCTTGACGCCCTTGACGCTGGTGCGCCCTGAGGCGGTTGCTTAGATTGCCTTATGGGCGGCACGGGTCTGCAGAGATTGGTAATAACGCGTTACATGTACTGTACTCTGTTACATTTACTTGAGTAACATTTTGAGAAAAATGTACTTCTAAACGTAATTTTACGAAGCCATACTTTTTACACTTACTTGAGTAGATTTGTGAAGAAAAAACGCTACTCTTACTCCACTACTTTCAGCTACACAAAAGCCGTTACATTTTTCCTCTTTATTCTCCATATTATATTCATTTATTTATTTATTTTTGCCAGCGATGCCAAGAGTAGCTCTAATTTCACCAATGAGATGTCGCAACAATAATCAAATGACTCCATTAAACCAATCAGACGCAAGCTTGCTGTTCTATGATCACGCCAGTCTTTTCAATCACGTAGCTTCTTTAAAGCACTGTAAAAAATAATTTGACATAGAAAACTGCCCTGAACATGACTCGGCAGCGCGGATTTAAACCTCTCTCCTAGTTTTAATTTGGCACCCATTGACCAAGGAAAACCGGACATATGATCCTTTGAATTTCATAATAGTAACTATGAAGGAACTAATCACTAACCAAAGTAGAAAGTATTTTTCTTCTCTAGAGGGCACTCATGCTCTTTGGACTACTAATGCTTCATTTGTGTACTTTTTTTTCTCTCGCTGGAATTCAATGATTTTTATTTTTGTATTTCTGTGGCCTAATGTGGTTATGTAATGGGTTATTGGACAGTATCATTATAACAACAGTTCAAATAGATAAGTTGAGAGAAAAAAAATACCATTGTTTAAAAAAAAAAAAAAAAAAAAAAAATCAAACAAAAATAAGCACTTAGTCACAATGTTACTCATGACTTCATGACTTCAGTATTCTTTTCACTGGTTACTTTTTTACTTGTACTTGAGTACATTTTTTGGATGACTACTTTTACTTGAGTAATATTATTTTGAAGTAACGCTGCTCTTACTTGAGTAAATTTTTTGGCTGCTCTACCCACCTCTGAGTAAGAGTAGTGTTACTTCAAAATAATAATACTCAAGTAAAAGTAGTCATCCAAAAAATTTTCTCAAGTACACGTAAAAAACATTGTGTGAAAAGAATAATAAATTAATGAGTAACTACTAACTGCTTACGATTTTTTTTTAAGTAAGGGGATATTTATTTTCCCAGCACATGATCTATATGAACTGTTATTATATTACTGTACTTTAACCTATTACATGACAATGTAAGGCCACAAAAATACATAAAAATAATCGAATTCCGACAAAAAAAATCAACAAAAATGAAACATCACCCTTCCAAAGAGCATGAGTGCCCTCTAGTGGAGAAAACATATAGAAATTAAAATGATCATATCTGACGGTATATCGGTACCAAAAGAATGGGAGAGAAGTTGAAATCTGTACTTTTGAATAATGTTGACGCAGCACTCTATAATGAAATAGTTATATTTTTTACGGCGCTTTAAAGATGCCACATGATTGAACAAGCCAGCGTGATCATAGTACTTCTGACTGCAAGCTTGCGTGTAGTCATGTAACTGTACTGTATTGTTACGTCTGATTGGAATAATGGATGAAACTGGTAGAGCCACTGTGGGCATCTCTGGCAATAATAAAGTAATATCTGATAAGTAGAAAAAAGACAAAAAGTGTAACGACTCTAGTGTAGCACAAAGTTGCGGCGTAAGAGTAGTGTCTTCTTCATAAAGCTACACAAGTATAAGTAAAAAGTATGATGCGGTAAAACTACTCTTAAAAGTATATTTTTCTCAGAAAGTTGCTCAAGTAAATGTAATGCGGTAAATGTAACGCATTACTACTAGGGGTGCAACGGTTCAGGTAGCCCACGGTACGGTCATACCTCGGTTTTTGGGCCACGGTTTCAATTCGGTTTCGGTACGTAATTGGTACATAAGCAGAACAATTTTTTCCCCTCAGAATTCTCTTTATTTTGCTTGTCAGCAAAATTGTTTTGACACTATAGAGTACTTCTACTCTATAGTGTCAACACAATTTGTAAACAAAATTAAACCATAAAAACAATCGAAACAAAAAACTTTCAACTGTTGAAGGGCCTCAACCCCTTGAGTTTACAATACACTATACAGTCAAATTAAAAGAGAGGCAACATGCAATTTATCCTTGACAAATGACTGCCGTGTATAATCTGGAGGAAACAAAGTTAGAAACGTGAGGTCATGCTTTGCCCATTTTTAAAAATATTTTTTAATAATTACAACATTGCTGAAATGTGTGCGGGAGAGCACAACATACTGCGGGTCGAGCGTTATCTTTAGCTGACAAAACCCCACATAAGTGACAAATGAAAAAGGCTGCAAATCTTTAGCAACGATCGCTCCTACAGCACTGGTTATAGTCTTGTGTCTATCTGAAGTGTACGGTGGCCGAGAAGTGTCAGACGAAGTCCAAACACTTTGCAAAAAGAAAAAAAAGCACAAATGCAAATTGCCACAACACAAACGCCAATGGCATACAGTACGCAACACATCGCTTTTGCTCATTAATATTCATGACGTTAGCAATTGTTGCTAGGCAGGTCAAGCTCTCGTTTGTCCCTAATAATAAATGCATGGAAATAGGGTACAAACAAGAGGTTTACTGAGCTAAACCTACCAATTCTGTCTGAAAATTATGTCCCTGGTGCCAAATTCACTGGTAAAGATGTGGAAGAATGTATGAATGTTCAGTTAAAGAGATAGCTTGAGTGTCGAGGGCTGAAAAAGACGAGAAAATAGCCGACCTGATCCAGAGGTAGCTTTTTTATCAACACCTTTTTCTTGCATGCATTGCTTTACGCCACTGACAATGACATTCTCCTGTTTCAACAATCTATCCTTTACCACCATATGCCCTGTCTTTCTTATATATTATATCCTCCGGTTGTCTTACGTCTCTGACCGCTCTTGGGGGTAATTTACATTGCTATTTTTATGTAGCGATCGCAAATGCTACTCAGTGAGAGACAACGGGCACTTTAAATTTTTTCATTATTTTTCAATAATTTATTAACACTTCCCCCTAACTAAGGTTGTTTCTTTACAACAGAAAAGGTAAAGCTGGCTAAAACATGGCTAATTTATTTAAATATCCGTATTTTAGAAAAATAGTAGTTTTATACGGGCGCGTGTCTATGTTGACCCACTTCCAGGTTACGATGGCGACGTCACGGTCTAAAAATAGCATTAGTGCGGTACACTATTGCAAAAGCTTTATGAAAAAATAAAGAACGACAAAAATGCCACAACACAATCCCCAATTGCCTGAGCACGATTGCAAATTGGCAAAAGTGAGAACCCCAATTACCACAACATGAATGCAGAGTCGGAGTCAAAGTAAATTGATAATATTGAGTGAAATATGATCTTTCCTTTCACAGTTGGTTTTCCTTGGAGCAGACTGTGGACCTGAAGGCAGAGGGACTATGGGAAGAGCTGCTGGATGATTGTCAACCAGAAATTGTGATTCAAGACTGGTAGGTGATCAATCACCTCAAGCAGTCACAATGGAAAATATGAAACTACATTATCGCATGTCTTATCAGCTGGTTGCTGAACAAAAAAAATGACCTCAGAATTAGAGAAAAATGACTTTTCTAATAATAATTCACTGCACTTTCTGATGTTGCAGTAACGAGCACACTGCAAATTTATAACATCTTAATCAGATTATTTTTCTTAAATCTAGTCAAATAATTTTCTCTATCTTGTCTTGAGTGTTAATGATTAATTATCAGATGATTGCATCAGATTAGTCCACTTTCTTTGAGCAAATATTACTATTTGCTTTCAAACAGTTTTGAAATATATATCTATTCTTGAATTAAAACATTTCGACATTTCAAAACTTTTTTAAAGATTAAATATACTAATTCATTGCTTGATATAAGTCTGTTAAATTCATTTTCAGCAAGCTATTTTTGTATTTCAAGGAATCTGAGTAAAATGTATTTCTTATTTCTATTTGATTCACACTGAAAACAAAAAGGTTAATATCGCCCAAAAAAAAATCTAGTTGAAGTTTTCAACACAAACTATCTGTCAGATTAGGAGTTTATACTGTATATAATGAATATGTAAATTCCTTATTTAATTTACCAGGTATGAGGAGAGTCAGTTGCATGACTCAATCTACCAACTACATGTGAAGTTATTGGGTGCAGACAAAAGCACGGTGATTGCAGAGCACTCTGTCAACCCAATTGAGGCCCGCAGGGCCGATTCCCACACATGGAAGGAGGTAGTTTGATCTTGCATACCCTGTTGGTGTTGGGCATTGTTTGTGCACATCTAATTTTCATTGCATGTCTTTCTCTTGGCCTGTAGGTGTCCCATGTGTTCTCTGGCTATGGCTCGGGAGTGAGGTACATTCACTTTTTGCACAGGCTGAAGAACCAAAGCATCAAGTCGTACTTCTTCTACACAAGGTTTACTGGCAGCTCTGTCACTGTCAAACCGATCAAAACTGGCTCATAGACACAGCTTTTCGAGAAAGGGTCTTGGAATGTATTCACGATTTCAGATTGTGTACCACACATTCTCAATTTTCATTGTTGATGAATGGAAACAGGTCCTCCTCAGAATTTTAATAAAGCATTATACAAAACAACACGACAGACAGGTGCGTCTTGGAGGAAAGAATCTTTTTTAATGAACTGAAATACACAGTTTGATTTTACTGATTAGGTAAATAAAATCCAGTGTTTCCAGGAGGTTTCCTAATTTAGCCAATTAAATGCGAGTAACTGAGGGGCCGTTTATATGGTGTCCAGTGTTGTCAATAACGGCGTTACAGTATAACGGTTTTTCTAAAGGCGTTATTTGTTTTTTTTCAGTAGTGAGTAATATAATTAATTACTTTTCCCATCTTGGTAAGCTGTTACCATTACTGAGGATGTGAAGGGGCGCGTTACTATAATTTGGTTGACTGAAACGCGAGTTGTCTGATTTTTGTCACAGCTTCCTGGGAGAGAGCAAAGCGGGAGGGGGTGATGACGCTATGATGATTGGGGTTGGAGCCTTAGCATAACATTCGCGTTGTCGTTAGCTTTAGCATTTAGCGTGGCGTGCGTAACGGGCAACTTGTTTTTACATACAGTTCATGGCATCCAAGTGGGTACAATTAATTGAAAATAATGTACTATTTTCCTGCTGAGGATGCTACAATATAATAATAATTTGTTTTTTTGTTGTCATCTCGTGATAAAAAGTAACATTATTTTGCTGAGTAACTAATTACTCTTATAATGAGGTAACTGAGTCATATCAGTATAAATGCACCCCGCTTTAAAATAGAGTGCTGTATTTTAAGCCAAAAGAACTGTTGTGTTTGATAGAATAATATGTCTATATGCTTCCATAGCAGTTTCATATGGCACATTAAGCCCCGAACTATTTTTAATTTGTGCGATTTTACCCTGGAGACCCCTGTTTACAGACATCGCGCAACCGCTTTTGTTTCAAACCAGCCATAAAAAGAAGGTAAGTAATTATATTATTCAAAACGTGTATCGTTTTTAGCTTAGAATCATGAAGGAATTTAGTCCTCCCAGCCCAAACTGCACGGGGAGGCCGGCAACAGAACGGAAATGTGCTCCGTCGCTGACGCCCCCGCAGAGCCAGGCTAAGGAGGACGCTAAACTCCGCGCGTTCCTGTGTTAACCCTTTGCACACTGACTCCATGTTTCAAAAGCTTGAAGAACACTCGCCGAAAACAGGTTGACAATTTATTCGTCGACAATGGTCAAAAACAAGGCAAAAACAGACGACGGAGGGACAATTCTGGTTCCAAAACAAGGCTACATGTTTCCGAGCAGAAGAAATCTGTCTTATCTCAGTGTTCAGTCTTTTTGAAGTCTTTGCTGACGCGGGTCTTGTCGAAGGCGTTTCTGGGCGTTGCTTTTGGTCCACCCCCGCTGTGGCCGGTTTTGGGCGGCTTAGGTTCGTGCGCGGATTGGGACGCCCGCTATCAACTTTGCTGTCCAGGCTGGTTGTACAAATTACATCACAATGAAAAAAATAGTGTCTGCAAATAGGTCACAGATGTCGACCTCATAAGTATCGCTTAATTGTATTTTTTTTGTTACTGTCGCATTTTCGCCGATATTTTAGATGATAAATAATTGATCCAAAGAAAAACAAACTTTTAAAAGGGTAAATATTTGAAAAAGAAAATGTCGTCCACTCCATGATGTCTGCGATTTCTGCATTGCGACCTTTGTTATATTACCGTGTTTCACCCATAAAATCCCCAAAAAGTCCGGCTGTGGCCATCCACAACTGTGTCTTGACATTCGATGAGACATGCTACACGCATATTTGTGGCAGGTCAGTTTAATTTCAACGAAATTTTAAAGTGAGTAGGGAATAAGCTGTCATAATTGTATTTTTTTTCCCTGAATATTTCAAAATGTATTATAACATGGCCTATTACTGTCCGGATATAAAATTTCCCATATTGTGATTGGAGTTGGACAGCACTAACTACAGTTATCAAACTGAAGTACAGTGATCCCTCGTTTTTCGCAGTTAATGGGGACCAGAACCCACCGCAATAAGTGAAAAACTGCGAAGTAGCCCCCCCCTAAAATTTTTTTATTTTATGATTTAAAAAAAAAAAAAAAAAAAAAAACCTGTCCTGTTCAGCTGCTTGGATACAGGAGAATTTTATTTTATATATATTACATTCTTTATATATTTTTTTGTGTATACAGTACACTAGTTAGAAAAGTAGATGCAATATCAATATACAATAACATGCATAAGATGTATAAAATGTACTCACCACACTGATGATCTTGATAAATGAAGAAAAATACTCCAGAACAATGGATATGAAGGTAAAGATGATTTATTGAGAAGCTTGAGAGTCACGCATTCTTTGTGGGCCTTAAAGCTTCGCCTCTTCACTTTTTCCTTGAAAAGGAACGTCCTGGATGGCATCCTCTTCCAAAAAAGGCCAGTCTTGTCCATGTTAAACACCTACTCCGGGAGACAGCCACCCTCTTCAGTTAATTTGGGAAATTGGTCGTCAACGTAACGAACAGCTGCGTCATGGTCCACCGAGAAGGCCTCCCCATGCAATGTAACGCTGCGAAGTCCAAACCTCTTTTTGAATTTTTCGAACCAGCCCTTGCTGGCAACAAAACCACAATTTTCTTCACTTGAAGCATTGGTCCTAGGCTGTGGTTCATCTTCGTCATTGTCTGCATCACCGCCACCTTCATTCAACTCTCCTTCAGGAATGAGGCTATCATACAGCACTTTGGCTTTTGCCCGAATCATGTTTGTGTCGAGACTCACCTGCTTTTCCCGACAGTCCGATATCCACACTGTTAGTGCATTTTCCATTTTTACAATCGTCTTGTTGCGAGGGGTCAAAACTCGCTTAGTGTCCCTGGAAAACGACATTGAAGCGGTCTTTCGGATTTTCGCTTCGTCTTTTTTTATGTAACGAACGCTTGATTCGTTTAGTCCGTAATGGCGTGCAACAGACACATAGCTGTGGCCAACTTTAAGCATGTCCAGTAATTGAACTTTCTCGTGCACGGTCATCATTTTTCTTTTCTTCTTGGGTTCGCTAGAGGATTGAGCAGGCGGAGGATGCTTTGGAGCCATTTTCCTTCGACAGCAGCAAGGTTAAACATCTCGGCCAATCAGCTTGCGTTATTCCCGAGTGATGCTGGCCAGCCAATCAGAGCGGTGGAATATGAGTTGGGCCGGCTCTCCTTGCTTTCTGTTAGGGAACGGGCAGCTTTTACACCATATTTTCTCCATTATTTTAATATTTTTATTAGGGCTGTCAAACGATTAAAATTTTTAATCGAGTTAATCACAGCTTAAAAATTAATTAATCGTAATTAATCGTAATTAATCGCAATTCAAACCATCTCTAAAGTATGCCATATTTTTCTGTAAATTATTGTTGGAATGGAAAGATAAGACACAAGACGGATATATACATACAACATACTGTACATAAGTGCTGTATTTGTTTATTATAACAATAAATCCACAAATGGCATTATTAATATTCTTTCTGTTTAAGTGATCCATGGATAGCAGTTGTAGTTCATAAAAGATAAATGTTATAGTTACAAGTTATAGTAATTTTATATTAAACCCCTCTTCATATTTTCGTTTTAATAAAATTTGTACAATTTTCAATCAAAAGTAGAGTTAATATAATAATAAGAAGAATAAAAATAACAATAATAAGAATTGAGTGACCAAACTCTGAGTAATGCCAGTTCACTTTGCATTGTTGTTTAGTTGTGTGAGAACAGGGCCTCATTACTAGAGACTGAAGTGCTTTTCTTTTTGTGAACATTATTTTTTTTGAGAGATAGCAATATTATTTTTGTTGTGCTTTCACTAAATGATACTTCTGTTTGTTGTGAAGGAGTTGCAGAAGCTTATGCCAATAAACGGCGCAGCCCAATGAACGCCTGTGTCCACTCGCCTTTATAACAGATATATCTCTGTGCATATCTTACCCAAAATACAACAAGAGACACATAATTGCCACTAAAAGAAAGCAAACTTACCGAAATATGTGTGGAGCACAAAGCAACAGCATAAACGTCTCGCAACTACTAATTCTCCCACTATTAGAAGGAATAACATTAGTATGGAACGGCGCTGCGCTGCCCCCAAGCGGCCGGTGGCATTCTCTTCACTCTTAATGTCCATAAACAGCGTCATTGAAATCTGTTTGAGGCAATGAGCGGCTCATTAGGTGCATGCGTTAATTGCGTCAAATATTTTAATGTGATTAATTTTTAAAATTAATTAACGGCTGTTAAAGCGATAATTTTGACAGCCCTAATTTTTATGCATGTATATATATATATTTTTTTTGACTGAAAAAAAATCCGCGATGGACTGAAACCGCGAAATTCAAAGCGCGAATATGCGAGGGATCACTGTACTAGGCAGTGTGCTTGCTTGTACAATATCCATAGGGGGCGCGGCTACCAATGTCCACCCCATGAGGGCGCCATTGCTTTTTTTTTTTTTTTTTTTTTTTTTTTTTTTTTTTGCAAATGGATGACAAGATCTTCGTTCCCTGTTCATATTCCTTATTACTCATGCTTCATTTGTTTCACCCGTTTTGTCAGTTTTCTGCCCTTCTTGTCCAGCACTTTACACCTTCCTTTTTATTTATTATTTAAGTATGTTTCTCTGAACATTTTAAAACGTATTTTTGATGCAGCCAAATGTTGCCGAATCTTTTCAGTAATTTTTCCAAACTGTGAATATGTAAGCTTCAACATCTCGATGAAACACACATAAGATATACATAATTATTGAGCCTGTGAATTCCACTCAGGAGAAGTAGGAGGAGACAGTGAATGCGTCACGTGTGCTCCAAGCATCACCCAAGTAGTGTTAAAAGGAAAGTTTCCTTGATGAGTTTATCTGTGACGACGATAGGGAAACCTGCCCGCGAGACTGTCACTGCATACAGACGTTTGAGGCAATGACAGCGTTCACCGGAGCTGTGCCGTAGACTGGAAGGTAAGTAATTGAAAGGACAGAAATTATTTCACGATATAGTCAGGGGGCCAATTCTAAAAAGTGCTTCCGTTAAGACGTTTGCTGCCATGTCAGGGTACAAGATGACAACCTATTTGTTTAGTTAGAAGGGACCCGCAGGTCAAATTTTAGAGTGGTTGTCAGGCTGAAAAAAGGTTTTTGTGACTTTTAGGAGCTATTTTAAGTAAAAAATAAGTTATTTTGTGTAACGCGACATAACTACGAAAATTGTGATTATCTTGGGAACCACAAGGGCCACAGACAAAAACTTGGTATCAAATGAAAGCTGACACTTCTGGGATGTCTGTAGAATTGTCAGAATGTCAGTCCCTATTACATCATAGGAGAAAATGGAGCATGAACATGTAAAAATCCATTTCCGCCTACTGTGTACCACTTTATAAAATGAAGAGCAGCTTGGAAACAGGATACAAACTCAAAACCTCTACAAATCAGTACCCCCATCTAGGGGAAAGAATTGTGCCAAGTGTCAGGCATGTATTGTGAAATGGGACAACACTGCACATGTTTTTAGCATTTAATGACCAGGCGGAATTCTTGAATTCCATTTAAGGCTATACCATTAGGTCCTATTTGACTTAATTCATATACTTGACTATAAATCCAATCCAATATTGATTTGACATGATTATGATATCTATCTATCTATCTATCTATCTATCTATCTATCTATCTATCTATCTATCTATCTATCTATCTATCTATCTATCTATCTATCTATCTATCTATCTATCTATCTATCTATCTATCTATCTATATATATATATATATATATATATATATATATATATATATATATATATATATAGAGAGAGAGAGAGAGTGTATCAAAAAGTGAGTACACCCCTCACATTTCTGCAGATATTTAAGTATACGTATCTTTTCCTGGGACAACACTGACAAAATGACACTTTGATACAATGAAAAGTAGTCTGTGTGCAGTTTTTATAGTAAAGTTAATTTAGTTCCCTCTCAAAATAACTAAAAATACTGCCATTAATATCGAAACCCCTGGCAACAAAAGTGAGTACACAAAGTACAAAGATTTGTGCCAAGTGTCAGGCATGTATTGTGAAATGGGACAACACTGCACATGTTTTTAGCATTTAATGACCAGGCGGAATTCTTGAATTCCATTTAAGGCTATACCATTAGGTCCTATTTGACTTAATTCATATACTTGACTATAAATCCAATCCAATATTGATTTGACATGATTATGATATCTATCTATCTATCTATCTATCTATCTATCTATCTATCTATCTATCTATCTATCTATCTATCTATCTATCTATCTATCTATCTATCTATCTATTATATCTATCTATCTATCTATCTATTATATCTATCTATCTATTATATCTATCTATCTATCTATCTATTATATCTATCTATCTATTATATCTATATATATATATAGAGAGAGAGAGAGAGAGAGAGAGAGTGTATCAAAAAGTGAGTACACCCCTCACATTTCTGCAGATATTTAAGTATACGTATCTTTTCCTGGGACAACACTGACAAAATGACACTTTGATACAATGAAAAGTAGTCTGTGTGCAGTTTTTATAGTAAAGTTAATTTAGTTCCCTCTCAAAATAACTAAAAATACTGCCATTAATATCGAAACCCCTGGCAACAAAAGTGAGTACACAAAGTACAAAGATTTGTGCCAAGTGTCAGGCATGTATTGTGAAATGGGACAACACTGCACATGTTTTTAGCATTTAATGACCAGGCGGAATTCTTGAATTCCATTTAAGGCTATACCATTAGGTCCTATTTGACTTAATTCATATACTTGACTATAAATCCAATCCAATATTGATTTGACATGATTATGATATCTATCTATCTATCTATCTATCTATCTATCTATCTATCTATCTATCTATCTATCTATCTATCTATCTATCTATCTATCTATCTATCTATCTATCTATCTATCTATCTATCTATCTATCTATCTATCTATCTATCTATCTATCTATCTATTATATCTATCTATCTATTATATCTATATATATATATATAGAGAGAGAGAGAGAGAGAGAGAGTGTATCAAAAAGTGAGTACACCCCTCACATTTCTGCAGATATTTAAGTATACGTATCTTTTCCTGGGACAACACTGACAAAATGACACTTTGATACAATGAAAAGTAGTCTGTGTGCAGTTTTTATAGTAAAGTTAATTTAGTTCCCTCTCAAAATAACTAAAAATACTGCCATTAATATCGAAACCCCTGGCAACAAAAGTGAGTACACCCCTGTGAAAAAACGTACGAGGGGTATTCAAAAAGTATTGCACCCAACTTTATTATGTACAAACAAATTATAATAGCAACGTGTATTATATATAAAAATAAAGGTACACGTGTGAGGATTACATTTTTACTCCTCCACATAGTCTCCACCTCTCTCAAGAGCTACAGTCCACCTATGAACGAGGGCATGTATACCAGTTTTATAGAACTCAGCCGGTTGATCTCTAAGCCAAATCTTGACAGCAGTTTTCACTTCATCGTCATTGCCCCGGAGTCCTTCTTTCATTGGACCAAAGAGGTGGTAGTCTGACGGTGCCAAATCAGGAGAATATGGCGGATGTGGTATCACAGTCCATCCAAATGAGGTGATGACCTCCATGGTCCTGATGCTTGTGTGAGGACGTGCATTGTCATGGTGGAGGAGCACGTTTGCCATGTCCAAGTTGGGCCGAACACGTCGAATTCTTGCTTTGAGCTTTCTAAGAGTCTCAATGTAAACCTCCACAAACCAAATCCACAAACCCTAACCCTCAGAGGTGTTTCTCCCTCTGCAACAAGGAATTTGATTACAACTCTTTGTTTCTGACCAGCTTCAAGAGGGGCAGCCATTTTGAAAGCTAGTTTAAACTTTAAAAATCTGAAAATAAGAAAAACACATATAACAATCGCAAAAACGTGTCTCCTATCATGTTTGTGCCAAATATGAACGAGATTGGTAAAATCCTGTACGAGCAATGCACTTGAGTGCATTACTTATTGAATGCCCCTCGTACATCCCTAAAAGTCCAAATTGAGTACTGCTTGTCATTTTCTCTCCAAAATGTCATGTGACTCGTTACATGAGTGCTGTCAGCATTGCTGCAGAGACTGAAGACGTGGGGGGTCATCCTGTTAGTGCTCAGACCATACGCCACACTCTACATCAAATTGGTGTGCATGGCTGTCACCCCAGGAGGAAGCCTCTTTTGAAGACTGTACACGAGAAAGCCCGGCCGTCTCATCAGACCGGAACCATGTCCTATGGTCTGATGAGACGGGCGGCGTTTGGTCTGAGCACTAACAGGCTGACCCCTCACGTCTTTAATCTCTGCAGGAATGCTGACAGCACTCCTGTAACGAGTCACTTGACATTTTGGGGGGGAACGGGGTTTGTTGGCTGTTCTGCCTTCATTCAAACTTCAGGCCTCAAATGTTGTGCAAAGACAAGTAGCAACACCAGAACATCTGTGTCTCTGCATTGAATGATGAGCCGTTGAAACCAAGTTTCACTTATTCCTATACCAATGTGTTTTGGTGTTGGTTTCCGTCCACCAGAAGCTAGGAAAACACTGTCTTTAGCAATGCTGAGTAGTTTTGTATTAAAAGTTTCTTCACTATCATTTTCTAGTTCAGCATCACCAATACAAAGCAGTCGTAACAACATGTATAGATTTTCAGGCACAACTTCTACCGCATGATGCAGATCTATTCCTCCAATAACATCATGTCCCGGACACTCCCTAATGTCCGCCTTGATCTTCAATGCCACCCAGTACAGCCAACTCAATATCTGAGCATCCTTGTCAGTTCCACAGCTAGTCATGGTTGCCTCTTGCGTGTCATCATGTACATTATCTGTTGATTTCTTCATGTTAAGTGTGGCATCCTCAGCCTTCATTTCAGATTTAATTATCGGATCAGTTGTTTTTTGTGAATGCACCAATATTACTTTTCCATCAAGCAACCTGTCAAGCTTTTCCTTAACACACTGACATCTGTAACTTCCTTGATCCAAGTCAAAGTCTGCAAGCAGCTTACAGTACCTTTCCCAAATTGTTCTCATTGAGTATATTTGACCTCTGGCAAGTCCTGCTCTAAACTCATCTGCTGCATTATTTAAATAAATGGAATATGGATCATTTCCTCCTGATGATGTATTCTGATATTTCCTTAAGAATGCCATGTAGCAGATAAGATGGTACTTGCCCTCTGCAGCAATCAAGTCATGGACTCCTGCTAGCCTTGGTCCTAATTCTGTGTCTTGATGAGCTAGGTGAAGAATCTTTTCAGATGTGCTCAGGACTTAGATGTTGCGAAGTTTGTGTCTTTGCTTATCTTTCTGACAAAAGATACATTTTCCCAAGTGACTGAAGATACTGATTGTCTAGTGAAGCGGGGGCAGAAGGTGCTTGTAGGTTCCTGCGATGTACTTGCTTTTTTTAAAAAAAAAACTCTTTTTAAGGCGAGAAATGTAATTGACATAGGTAAAAGCAGCATAACATGATTTGTTCCATTTTATTTTGTCTGTGTGTAGGAATGCCTGGATTCGATCCAGAGCATCTGCATATTCCACATCTTTGTATTTTGCTCTTTCACTTGCTCTGACTCTGATACAATTCAGGCCTTCCTCAGGTGGTTTTTGTAGCTGCTTTTCTTTGCTGTACTTTCCAAATAAAACATTTGTGCCAATTTATACCTCATGCTATTTGATCTTCTTAGGATTCTAAGCTTTGTGTCTGTCTCCATGTTAACTTATCTGAAAAGCAAGGGAATCATTATCTTTTCTTTAGCCTGCTTCTTTAGGAGACCGAAAATATAGATTATTTGAGCGGAGTTGCTATACTAGTTAAAAAGGTGGTCAACACTTATCTAGCAGAATGTAGAACTTAGTATTGTGCAGAAATAAATATTCCCAGTAAACATGTACACATCAACATGTAGTTATTACCAAGGCACGTGAGCCTAAATATCTAGCTATGATGTTTAGCTAGTCGGGAAATAGGTTTTCCTACCTTTTCTGCCACTTTGTGGTGAGACCTGGTTTGTTGTTGTAGACAGTTAGAAATGAGAGAGATGTTTTTGTTGTAGAAAATTAGAAATTAGTTCATCTAGTCAATGATTTCCTATGAAAACACCTTCGGTGATCTCCAGTGAACCTCTTTCTTCAGGCCTCAGCACAGTTGTGGTAACAAAACTGTGTCCCTGTGGTGCAATACTCCTTTGCTATGCTTATTATTCAATTTATCAAAGGTTATATTTGCACATAAGATTGATTATATTGGAATGATGACCAAGAGTACAGTAGGGGATGAGAAGAATAAGGAAACACTTAGGGATAAATTCCGCTTTTGGCCACTTTTAAAGATATAGTTATAAAATGGACAAAATCAAAATTTCCAAGCTGACAACCAGTCTAGATTACATCCCAAGGGATCAAATATTAATATTTTATAGGTCGTCAGCTTGTACCCTGAGATGGCCGCATCAGTGACAATGTCAGTTTTGGCCCCCTGACTAATATGACATAGCGGGAAAACGCGGGGAAACATCGGCATTGACCAACAGCATCAACTCCCCAGATACTCACCATGGTATTGGGTCATTACGATAACTCGAGTAGTTATCAATATTATTTGTTCGTTTTGCTAACAGGATGATACTCTTCATTTGCTTTCTGAGTCATGGGTCATTTTTTAATTGGGTGCCATATGTGTCCTCTGTATAAATCAAGCTGTATTTTCACTTAAGTTCATACCTCCTGTACAAATGCATGCTTAATATCTCCTGTTGACCACTATTAAATTGAGTTACTTTTGTAGAGGTATGTTAGGTAACTTGGAATGATACTGTATATATTCAAAATAAAATATCATTTTCATTCAAAACAACTAAACAAATATAAAGTACGTTAATAGGTAAATTCCATTTTGACGTAAAGTTAAAAAGTTGAACAAAACATATTTATGAATACAAATCGTCCTGATATAATATTGCCAAATAAGGACAAGTCAAAAATTATAATGACTCATAATGTAGTTTTGAATAGGAAACCTTCATTACCGCTATAGTCTTGTAGCATATTTAACAGTCCCTGACAAAAGTCTTGTCGCTTATCCATTTTTTAGAAACAATTGCTAATAACATGACTTTAAATTATTCAGTTGGTTTCAGAAATGGCTCGTATGAAAGCTAAGACCCTCCCAAATGATGTTGAATGTACAAAAATATACTTGTTTCACTGAAAAAAGAGTTATCATTTAATGAAGACATAAAGGTATAATTTTGGCAAGACAAAAGTTTTGTTGCCTACAGAAAGTAGTGTGAAAATTGACCAAAAAAATGTACCTAAAATACAAGAATATGTTACATGACATAAGCGAATTAAGTAGTGGTGCTGTGAGATCCAAATGTAATATTTTGTATGACTTCCATGGGCTTGAAGGACTGCATCCATGCGGTTCGGCAAGGATTCATACAATGGAACATAAAGGAAAGCAGTCTTGCATGCCTCCCAGAGTTCATCAACATTCTTGGGTTTCGTCTTCCATGCTTCCTCTTTCATCCTACCCCAGACATGGTCAATGATGTTCATGTCTGGTGACTGGGCTGGCCAGTCCTGGATTATCTTGATCTTCTTTGCCTCGAGGAACTTTTAGGTAGAGAGTGAAGTATGCGATGGCGCACCTGCTGCAGAATTTGTCCCTTTTTTGGTTAGGAATGTAAGAGGCAGCTAAGATTTGTTGATATTTCAGACTATTTATGTTGCCCTCCACCCTGCAGATGGCTCGCACACCCCCATACTGGATGTAACCCCAGACCATGATTTTGCCACCACCAAACTTCACTGTTTTCTGAGTGAATCTTGGATCTATGCGGGCTCCAGTAGGTCTCCTGCAATATTTGCGGCGACTGGTGTAATTCAATGGAAGATTCATCTGAAAAATCCACCTTTTGCCACTTTTCCAGCGTCCATCCTTTTGACAGGCTGTGGGCCTTGGCAAATGCCACACGGTTTTTTAAGTGTCTTTTGTTTAATGCTGGTTTCTGAGCACTGAGTCAATCATGGAGGCCATTTCTACACAGAATTCGACGGATTCACCAGACATGAACATCATTGAGCATGTCTGGGGTAGGATGAAAGAGGAAGCATGGAAGACGAAACCCAAGAATGTTGATGAACTCTGGAAGGCATGCAAGACTGCTTTTGTTGATGTTCCTGATGACTTCATCAATAAATTGTATGAATCCTTGCCAAACCGCATGGATGCAGTCCTTCAAGCCCGTGGAAGTCATACAAAATATTAAATTTGGATCTCACAGCACCACTACTTAATTCGCTTATGTTATCTAACATATTTTTGTATTTGAAGTACATTTTTTTGTTCAATTTTCACACTACTTTCTGTCATGTATCTCCTGTATCAATGTACTAGCATATTGCATGACACTAATGTATCAATGTACTAGCATATTGCATCACACTCATGCATCACAAAGCTGTCATCACATGGACTGGGTACTCTTTATTATGTCACAAAGAACAACTGAGAACACTATATAAGGCTCGAACACACAACATTCAGTGTCAGATCGTCAGCAATTCAGCATACGTTTGCATGCCAACTAGCCAGTACCGCTTGACCTGATTGTTTCCTTTGTCTGTCAACATCAATAAAATCCTGTGTCTGCGATACGCAACTGGTTCCTCCGTCTCGTACATGACAACTTTCTGTAGGCGACAAAACTTTTGTCTTGCCAAAATTTGACCTTTATGTCTTCATTAAATAATAAATCTTTTTTTCAGTGAAACAAATATATTTTTGTACATTCAACATCATTTGGGAGGGTCTTAGCTTTCATATGAGCCATTTCTGAAATCAATTGAATGATTAAAAGTCAGGTTATTAGCAATTGTTTCTACAAAAAGGATAAGCGACAAGACTTGTCAGGGACTGTATAACCATTGGGAATCTTTGCCATGAGGCTGATTCGATAAATATATAGATACATGTATTGTAATTCAATACAAAGACTATATCTATAGCAATAATAGCTCGATTAAGATTTGGTTAAGTTGGGAAGCGACACGATTTGATCGAATGATATGGTATATATTTTTCTTAATGTTGACAATCAAATCATTTTCTTACAGTATTTTAGAACAAGTAAAAGTCACTTTAACAGAAATTAATAATTGTTTTTCTCCAACTTTTGCAAACAGATATAAGGTCCAATCAATGACAAATTCAACTGCAAATTTGGAATATTCTTCTTTTCATGAAGTCTGAGTGACCCAGCGAGAAGTCATGTGCATATATACTGTACATGCACTAATCTAACAAAAAACATGCAGGACGTCGTCATCATGGTGTTCACCTTGTGGGTCAGCAGGAATGTGTGAGGAAAACTAAACGTATTGGGAGAACATGTAACCAGCATCCAGTAAGGAAGGAACTGAGATTTGAAACTCAAACCGAGAGGTGGTTAGGATAGCCCCAATTTTTACTCAACAATAATATTCCTCAAGTAAAAGTAGTCATTAAAAAATGTATCAAGTACAACTAAAAAAGTATCCAGTGAGTAACTGCTAAAAATGTCTGATTTTTTTTTTTTTTTTAAACAATGTTTTTTTTTTTTTTTTTTCAACAAAATGTCTGCTGTATGAACTGTTATTATTATACTGTACTATATTCCATTACATGACAATATTAGGCCAGAAAAATACACATAAACCATCGCATTTCCGACTACAGGAATCTTCAAAAACATCAGCCACATGAGTGCCCTCTAGAGGAGCAGTGTTCTTTTGGCAGCCCTTTATACATTCATCTTTGTCTTCGTCTTTTGGACAAAAATACTTATTAGTCTTAGTCATACTTTAGTATTTTCAAGATGTGTTCGTCTTTGTCTGCTTTAGTCAACGAAAACTCAGACACATTTCGTGTAGTTTTAGTCGACAATTACTCAAATGTTTTCGTCTGTAGACTTCAAAAGTTTCAGTCCATGAATAAATAAATAAATGAATAAAGAAAATGTTTCCAACAATTTCGAATGAACATTGACAGACGAGCACATAATTGTAGAGTCTACAAGGAAATCACCATCTTCATGATGATAATTCACACTCAGCAGGAAAACAATACATGATTTTCAATTAATTAAACTCACCTTGAGGCCACAAACGATATGTAATAAAGTACAAGAATTTAAGATGCCACTCATGACGCTAAATACTATTGCGATGCTAACACTAGAAGTTACATTTGGTGTGTGATGATCACTCAGCATAGACTTTTAAAGCCTAAAGCAACATGACATATCTAGCCACGATATGAAAAGAAAACTTACCAAGCAGCACCTGACATGTGTTTCACTAAAGGCAAATCTGGAACGTGGAGATTAAGGACACCATTGATTAAGTGTGTGTGAACGGCAGTTGGGTGCAGCACGTTACATGAGTTACACGACCAAACACTGCCACGATGTGTGCTAACAACACATACATAATGTCACATAACTTATGACGGAAACTACGGCCAATTATCATCTCGTTCTTGTCTCGTAAGACAAAAACTGGCATTCGTCTCGTTATGTTTCAGTCTCCCAAAACACGTTTTTTAGCTCGTCATCGTCACGTCATCGTCATGAAAAAAATTGTTTGCCGACAAAATATTTTCGTTATTGTCAACGTTGATGAAAACACTAGAGGAGAGAACGTATTTCCTACCATATTTTTTTACGGTGCTTTAAAGACGCCACGTGATTGAATTGCCAGACGTGGTCGTAGAACTTCAGACTGCAAAATTTTTGTGGTCATGTGTCTCTTTTGTTACTATGTCTGATTGGTGTAATGCAGTTGTGATTATTGTTGCCAAATCTAGTGTAAAAGTAAAAGTAAAAAGTATGGCGTGGTAAAAGCATACATTTACTCAAGTAAATATAACATTGTGAATTTAAGGCGTTACTACCCACCTCTGCTCAAACCTCACAATTTCATTGCAAATCTGCTAACTCTACAACTTACGCTACCTACCCTAAGTGGAACCAACAGCTAAAAATCAACTACATTATAGCAAATGTTTTGTTTTCTGCTTATTTTATTCGGCTCTATGAGAGCAGTGCAATATGAAATGTCTTTTCACCTTTCAGTGTAATGCCAAAATATTTACCATATTTTAACGTATTTGATCTCATCGGACTTTTCAGGTTTACCTAATGTTGTGGCTGGTGAGCGTGTACACATACCACCCATCCTAGTACAACAACAGCTCATGGTTGAGACGGTAAGGAGCTCAGCCTACTTAGCATGTAAATAGTTTAATTTTTAATGTCAGCTGTAGTTGTTTTTTTTTCCAAGTTGCTTTCTTCCTTTCAATCCATGGTACGTACTGTATGTCTTAATTTACAGTTCTGTTCAAAATTATTCAATCCCCACACTAAATAAGTGTTTTTTCACGTTTGACATTTATTTTTCATCTTGTTTATAATCACATTGAATAATGGCATGTCAAATAGACAAATACAACTGAAAATAATGAACATATTTTTGGGAATATTCCAATTGCCTTTCTGTGATTACGTCAGTGACAAAATCATTCAACCCTTAGGTACAGTGGGGAGAACAAGTATTTGATACACAGTCAATGGGAAAACCCATTGGCAGTGTATCAAATACTTGTTCTCCCCACTGTATGTATAACTTTAGTACTTAGTACAAAATCCTTTGCAACAATAACATCCTTTCGACGTGAAGACTGGCTTGACACAAGTTTCTTGCAGTGATCCACAGGTATCTTTGCCCATTCCTCATGGGCAAAGGCCTCCAGTTCATTGACATTTTTTGGCTTGCATGCTGCAACTGCCTTCTTCAAGTACCAGCAGAGATTTTCAATGGGATTTAAGTCTGGTGTTGCGATGGCCACTTCAGAATCTTCCAGCACTTCTTTTGCAACCAAGATGTGGTAGATGGTTAGGATCACTGTCCTGTTGGAAGGTCCAACCTCACCCAAGCCTCAGCTTTGCCGATGACTGCATGACATTTGCATCCAAGATCACCTGGTATTCAACGGCCTTCATAATACCTTGCACACGCTGAAGATTCCCTGTACCTGAAGAAGCAAAACAACCCCAGAGCATGACTGACCACCCACCATTCTTCACAGTAAATAGGGTTTTCTTTGCTTTATAGTCATCATTCTTTCTCCTCCACATGTACCGTTGATCCATTGGCCCAAAAAGTTCCAGTTTGGTCTCACTACTCCAGAGAACAGTATCCCAAAACCTTTGTAGTTTGTCCACATGTTTTTTGGCATAAGTGCTTGCATGCTTTGGAGTCCGCTGGGGGATGCGCATGGGAGTTCTTTCATGGAAGCCATCATTTCGCAGTGTGTGTCTTATTGTCTTGGATGAAAACCTGAATACCTTCCTATGACATGTCTTGTCTTACTTCCTCAGCTGTCACTCAGGGATTTTTCTCCACCTTTCGCTTCAGGTATCGCACTGCAGTTGTAGACAGTAACCTCTTTCTACCACGCTCAGGTAGCATTTCTACCCTGATCTCCTCTCTGAACATTTTTGACCATTCCTTGGACTTCACCATCTTATAAAGATGTCATTAACTGCCAAGAATAGCCATGTGTCACAGTCCTTTGAAATCTGCTTAATTGCTGCTCATTAGGGTTCCGTTCCCATCTACGTTTGACAACACGTGATGGAAACCTTTGTTCTTAAGAGTGGTGGACTTTGGGGGTTGAATAATTTTGTCAATGAGGCCATTAGTTGGAATATTCCCCCCAAAATTTTTATTTCAGTTGTATTTGTCTATTTGACATGTCGTTATTTAGTGTGATTATAAACAAGATGAAAAATGAATGTAAAACTTGCAAAAACACTTGATGATTTTGAACACAACTGTATGTTATAACAGTGCTCATGTATACAGACGAATTGGAAATTAGTCTGATTAATGAAAACACATCTAAAGTAGACAGGACAACATGTACTGGGGCTCTGGGCCTAAATTCTAAAAAGTTTACCAACACAGCTTTTTGCTACTTACATGAAATGCAACCTCTTCACCCCCTACAGTAGCAACCCAAGTAAACCAATGCTGCTGCTTTGTATACAGACAATGATACGCGTGCCATTTCAGGTGCCACGGGACAAAGGCTATACTATACCTCACGTTTCGCTCACATTTCCCCCTGGATCAATCAGTAACATGGTGTGGTTATCTCCCCCACTGAAGACTTTTCATCTCCTTGATTTAGTAAAGACATACGTTCTGTTTTACCTTACCCTTATAAAGTGCCTATGACACCATGAAAAAAATCTTAAATCGCATTATTATTGGAACAAAAATCATATTTTGAGACGATTCGACTATATACAACAATTTAAGAAAGCGCAGATGATGAGAAAAGAGTCTTTTAATCTGCGGTTTACCCCCGCCTGTAATTATCGCACTCTGGCGCCTCCACCTGCATGATGACGTCGGCGGAGTAATGATTTCAGAATTCAGCCCAATGGAGAAGGGAGTGTTTTTCAGTGATTCTGGTTCAAGTGTGGATCTTTCAAGTGATATTGTCGATCCAGAGGAAGCCTGTGGCATACAACCATATATGTTTGAGTCGTATTTGGAGGAGGAGAAGGAAGATTCAGAACGACAACAAACAGGGGGCTGATGACTACAGAATACTGTAAAATGTCATCATCGCTTTCTCTCTACTCCATTATTTTTACAGGATATTCTCTACGTATTTTTCCCCGATTGCTAAATTGTATGGTTATGACAAATAACAGTCTTGTGCGAAATGGAAAATAAAATATTAAAAATGCATGTATTCAGTACGACAGGGCTAAATTACCGCAAAATGGTCAAGACTGCCAACTTCTTAAACCTTCCGAACGGTATTTTATGCCACCGGAGTTTATGCGGCTCTTGTCATTTCCCTTCCGGCGACTCTGAGACGGAGGAACGAGTGAAAACAAAAGAATAAGCGTTAGAGCGAGGCTAAATGCAAATCAGAACCAAGTGGCTCTTCCAATCCTTTTCACCTTTCGAAAACGAAAAATCACACAAAACGATCCCGACTCATATCACACACGGCGGAGAGGGGGACAGCCTTCACCGATCGGCCAGCCCCCGGCGGAGAGCAAGTTTCGGCTTGTCGTTCCCCTGCTGTGGCCCCTGCAGGAGTGCTCGTCAGCAGGAATGCAGCTGGAGAATGAACACCGGACAAACCGGCCGACGTCAGAGGAGCGCGTGGCCGCTGAGCCCAAGTCGAGGATAGTGGTCTATTGGCGGGCACACGAAGAGGAGCGAGGGGGTGGAAGTCTGGACACAATCGAGAACCAGAGACGAGAGCGAGGGGCTACCCAAGCAGGGATACTCATCGGCCAGTGACCATGATGTTTGACAAGCCGCCGGTCGTCGGCCAAGTGGCCTTCTCGGTGGACAGAGAGCATTGCCACCCACAAAATGCAAGCCACCTCCTTATTAAAAGGTATCATGATCCCAGTCTTTGACATAATATAAAACACTTAGTTTACTCACTTCCTTGTCCCACGGTTCTCGGACTTGTTTTGGCCATTCTCTGCGGTGAAACCCAAAAAGGCTCACACGCCTCTCCCTGGTGCAGCAACAAAAGCCTGCAGCACGTAGGGCTGGCGTGATGCGAAAAATAAAGGAATGAATCCGCAAAATCAGCTGAATCCGCAGTCCCTCTGCATACGATACTAATGGCTGTATTGTGAAGATGGTTAGTCCGCTGACGTCACATTCGCATTCTTCCTCAATTCAGGAAGTCACTCCTTTTCATGGCGCAGGATTAAAAAAATTGAATAAATAAATCGATCGCTTCCACACACATCCAAGTGGTCCATTTCATTCAGGAGCATAAAATACCTGGTAAAATATGAAGTAGACATGCTTTTTTCTGTCTTAGCTCATATTGATGTATATTACTGTTGTGGAGGCGTATTGACCTTTTGAAAAAGCTTTCCCCCCTCCTTAATCCGTTAGAATCCAGTTGGTTTTTTCGGCTTTGGGAAGGGAAAGAACAGCATTCATACTTATGTATTCCTGTGTTACCTCGTGTCCTATTTAGATATTCCGTGGGTGCATTGCATGATGTGTTTAGGCGGGGTTGAGCATACACAAAACAGTAATGTGAGGCGTAGAATCAAGTATTAGGTAAATCACTTGTAAGTGTGGATATGTTGACATCCTATTCTATGCTGCCTGATCGCTAATCCTGGCACCGACATTGTTTAATTGCACCTTGTCATTGGTAATCCCATCACATGTGATAGTCCTGCAGACAAGTGAAAATGCAGCACGGGGGCCGCCCCAGGGCCACGGCCCCCTCCCCAGCCAATCAAGGGGGTGAGCCAGCGCGGCCCACCTACCGACCTACATCGCATACATTGCAACCTTTTAAATTCCATGGCTCACGCTTCTGTCACAGGAATTACATAATCTTGGTATAATTTCGAGGAGTTTGATGGGATCGAGAAACTACATTAGTAAATATTTAAAAGTATTCTATGCTTTAGTAGGCTGTGTAGTTTTCGTGGACTTCGGTAGTCTGAAGTGTCAAAGTTTGCTGACTGCCTCACTACGTTTTGTTGTTCTAAAGTTGACTAATGCTTGCATTTCCAGTGACTGGCTGAAGAAAAAAGCACTAGTGCACTTTTATGTTGCTCTAGGTAGGAAATATGTTACTTTCGGCTAGCTAATGAATATTCACAATTGTGAATCACAAAAATTGTCTACCATGGTTGAGGTTTTAATACAGCACTGTGTTCCAGCTTAAGTGGGGAGTATTAGTCCTTCTAAGGTGACATGGTTGCCAGTGCCTAGACAGAGTATCTCATGTAATAGAAACCTTCAGGGCTGCTGTCTCCTGGCTGTCAGTAGCCTGTCAAAAAGCCCTTTCTGTCCACCTCATGTCCGGCCTCATTAAACCTCTTTAAGCCTTTGGAGTTGGCCTGGAGATACACATGAAGATACCGTAGGAGTGTGTTTCTGGTGCACACCAGATAGTTTCTAGTGCGCACAAGAAACAGTATGGTGGGCAGCACATTGCTTAAATTTAATTTTTGTCAATGACCCTTTAGGGGCTTCATATATTTGTCCTCTTACAGAAACATTATTAAAACAAAAGATCTATTTGACTCCCCAATGTTTTTCCATTTTCAAACATTTTTGAAAATGGAAAAACATTGGCTCCAGGGAGCCATTAGAGCAGTGCTAAAGAGCTGCATGTGGCTCTAGAGCCGCGGGTTGCCGACCCCTTATATGGCACCTTTAACTGAAGTCCAGTTTACTTCAGAACAAAGTAGTAAAAAAAAAGTGGAGCCTAATCAAGTTAGCGGAAAGTACTGTAGATCACTCACTGAACATGAGGAGCTGTAATGTCCGGCATTGTCTGCCATGCTGTAAGATAAGCCTTGTGATCAAGCGGACTTGCATTGCTTTCCAGATTGATAGCAGTTTTGACGTAATAGACACACTACGCGTGGCTCACGTTGGTTTTTTTCCCCCTTTGACAGTAGTCATTTATACACCAAGGGTAATTAATACACTGAGGGACAGAAGTAAAAGAGCCGATGAAAAATTAACTCCTTACATTTATTGAAGGAATCAAGGAATGAAGTTTATTCAATGTTAACAACACAACAAACGCTTTTAATTCCCCTCTGTTGTCATTCTTTCATATTGGTTGTTTTCTTTCTCATACAGTATATTTTATTGGTAACACTTTACAATAGGGGTCCCTTAATTAACATTAGTTAATGCATTTTTAGACAATAACTAATGTAACAACTAAGTAACATTACAATAATTAATATAAATGCTTAGCTAACATTTATTAATATATTAATGAACATGAGTTGAAGCATTAATTAATGCATTAGTTAATGCATGACCAGACAGCAACTAATGGTTTGGTAGAATTAAAAATATATACTCGTATATATGCCTATATAGGGTTAGAGTTTGTTAACTTAAGCATTTATAATTTCTTAGTTAAGGGACACATATGCTACACTTTACAATAAGGGTCCAAAAAGCAGTCAATAATGGTTAATAAAGGTTGGGGGGGGGGGGGGGGGTTAAGCATTTATAATTTCTTAGTTAAGGGACACATACGCTACACTTTACAATAACGGCCCAAAAAACATTCACTAATGGTTAATTAAGGTTAAGTAATACTTATGAGGTACGTTCACGTGAAATAATACCATACTTATGGTTAGGTTAGCAGCACCCAAGGACTCAAAGAGCAATGTTTCTCATTTTAAAATAACAATCACTGACTAGTACCAGTATACATTAATAACCATTTATTAATGCACTAATGTATATGTGAATTAATGTTAAGTAATGTATTATATATTTATTATATATTATAACCTAAATAATATAATAATAGAATGTTAAATAAGGGATTATATGAATTATTGTAATGTTACTTAAACATTACTTATTATCTTAAAATGCATTAACTAATGCATTAACTGAATGCATTAATTCATGTTAATTGATATATTAATAAATGTTAGATAAGGGATTAAATGAATTATTGTCATAATAATAACTTAAACATAAGTTATTGTCTAAAAATGCATTAACTAATGTTAATTAAGGGACCCTTATTGTAAAGTGTTACTATTTTATTTTCACCTTTTTGTGTTTTAAGTGTTGTTGTAATAACTTATTTGCAAAGAAGAAAGCAGTGGGACATAAGAGGTTGATGTTGTTTCAAGTGTAATCTGATGTGCAAATCCTTCAGGCGGACCCCGTGTTCTCACGTTCATTCATGTATCCATTGACTAACATTACCAAACGCTTCCATTGACTAACATTACCAAACGCTGGGAAACTTCAATCTCGCTGAACATTGGCGGTAATTGTTCCAATGGAAAATTCTTTCCTATAATGGATACAACCAGATAACTATTTAACAAATCTTGGTTAACTTTGAGCTTTGAGCGAGGTTGACAACTGGCGGTGAACCACATTTTTATTGCCTGTTTACATTGTTAGCCAATAGGACACTGACAGTGGAATTTTGTTAAGCTTAATTAGTATGTGTGATTTCCAACTAAATTGCCATGAGAGCACGTTGACCCCTAATGCCCGATTAGTGGTTCGGCCCACTCTATGTGCCTGTCTTGTGTTTGAGCAACTCAGTGGATCATCTTACTCTCTGATTCAACTGCATCATTGACAGGCCTATAACATCTAGCCAAAGCCCTGAGTTACTTATTAAAGGGCTATATCTATTTCCTTACTTTGTCTGTAGACAGAAAGACTCACCAAGATTTGTACGAAACTTGAGAGGAAGTTATTCTTTTGGATTGTATGCGTGCTATAATGTTTTTCCCAAACTGAATAATCATAATTGTTGTATATTAACAGAGGAAATGTAGGTGATTTGTTCAAATATTTACTATATTGCCTGTATTATCCTAAATATAGTGCGCATAGGTGGAGTGTGAAATGATGAGTAGAATATTTTGGGTGTGGCGCATGTATCAGTGTAAGCGAGGGGTAGTCATGGAGTACGAGTTGTCTACGGATACAATTAACATCCCTTGAAATTTCAACTCAGTTCGTTTTCTTTAGAGGTGCAACAATTAATCGATTAGCAAATTAATCGACAACTATTTTAATAACCAATTAATCACTTAAGACCTTCTTCACCTTAAACTTGTCTAAATTCTTGAATTTATAACATACATATAACTTCTCAGTTGTAAATATCATCCGATTTCTTAATTATATGTTTGTTAAGTCAAAGTTGGACATGAACAAAAATCTGTTTTTACTTTGGAAAATAACAATTCACATTATTGCCAATTTTCAAACATCTTTCCTCCTAAACTAACTTCTTAATAAAACTGCAACAACTAATTGATTAAAATGGATTAATAATTTAGCCGTCAACCATTTTTATAATTGATACAGTTGTAGACGACATTTAAGTCAGGAAGCTGTAATAAAATATTATTTTTGAAGGAAAAAGTCATCCATTTTGTCTTCATTGTTACTTACAACATGCCTAAAACAAATACATGGTAAATTGTGAAGGTAATTGAAAAAAGTTACATTTATCCGACTAAGCAATTAATCATTCAGTTAATCGTCCTTTTAATCGATTATGAAAATAATCGTTAGTTGCAGCCCTAGTTTTGTTATATCTTTCTTTTATATTCCTTTATATAATATCCAAAAGAAATGAACAAGTGAACAATACATTTCAGCCAAATACTTATTTGTTACTATTTGCATTCCATCATTTCCATGCCAAGTGCTGCTATTTGCAAGCCCTTTTCAAACAGGCTAGAAAGAAATCCCCCTTTAATGGTGGTAGCCATGTTGGATTTGTCATAATCAACCCAGTGTTGTGATTGGACGGCGTAATGTCACACGACCACCGAGTATACAGAGTTCCCCTTCGGAGGAATAATGTACATTCAAATAGCATAATGTAGCTTTCTAGAACACATTTCCCTTTGTGGCTATTGATGTCCTGGAGTTCATGAAGGGTAGGAGCTTTTTTATTCTTCCTCCTACACTCAAAAAAAATTAAACATAGTATTTATGCAAGAATCTCATTTCTAGTGGTTACACACAACTGCTTTAAGTAACTATTAAGTTTTGTAGTTAAATAAAAAAAATGCCTAATTGATTTAAGACTAACCGTTAAACAAGTTAAGCAATTACTATTGGGACCTTTTACATGCAAAATGTGTAACCACCCTTTGTAGAAATTAAGCAACATCTCCTCTTAAAAATTATGAATTCGAGTTGTGTAAAGTTTACACACTAGAACTATTTAGGCCAGGCAAGGCAAATTTATTTATATAACAAGGCAATTCAAAGTGCTTTACATCACGTGAAGATCCTAAAAATGACATTAAATCAATAGAACGTAAAAACAAAGACAATCGAAACAGGAAATAAAATTATTCATAAAAATCGCATTTACCGGTAATCATGAATAGAATAAAAAAGAAATACTACTAATAATAATAATAGTAATAATAATTGAAATCAGCAATGGATAAAGCACAAGAGGAATAGAAAGCAAATACTTGATTACCCAGATATTAAAAAACTGTCCTCTCTTTAGATTACTTTGAGTAGATCTTTCATCTAAGACAATTAATTTTTTAGGGCTTTCATTTACCTGACATGTTTCAGCATGTTACTGTTTCCTTCATCATAGTGTCCGAGGGTAGCTTGAAGCCAAGGGTGTAGGTTTGGTCTCAATATTGGTACGGACAATAATCCTAACCCTGACAAAAATAAATAAAAATGGAGCCTTCCTTCCTGTAAAACACTACTGCTTTTGTCCATAAGCACAGCCAAACTCAACAAAAAATGAAAGCTCCTGCGCAGCCCATCCCTCCTCCCGCCGCCCAGCAAAGGAGCCACCGTCCCCCCCCCGGGACCCAGGGTGGTCCCCCGGGCCACCCGCGCACCCATCAACCGGCCTTCAGGGATGGCAGGAGGGGACGCATCACCAACCCCACGCCTACACCCACCCCCGCCCGCCCACCCGGGCCACGAGCCACAGCCCCCCAACCGGCACGGCACGCCACGGGACCCCCAGCGGCCCACCAAGCCCCAGGCAAGGCAGGGTCCCCCGCCGGTGCAGGCGACACCCCGCTGATACACCGGCGCCCAGCCAGCGACCCGCGACGGAGCGCAGGGCGGATGCCCAGCCAGAGAAGAGAGGGGAAGGCGGAGGCAGGAGAACGCCCAGGAACTGCCACGGGGCGATGCAGCGAGGCGATCGCGCCATGTTGTATTTCTGTCGGGGCTGTGAATTTGTGTGTGTGTATGGGAGGGGTCAAGTCATCAGCCAACATTCAGCAAGTGAAAAGGGGTCAATGTAAGACTGAACATAATGAAAGTACTGTAATTCACTTATTAATGGTAGGGTCAGTTCTATCCTTACAACATATGGGAAGACAATCTAAATTACCTATATAGCTGAAGTCATTGTATAATGCAAAAAAAGGTGCTTAAAAGTTGGTGGGGACAATTTCAGCATCCTGAAAAGTTGCTAGTGTTATGTCCCTTCCAGAACTGCGATGTGGGTGTGCTAACCACTGTGCCACCATGCCACCTTCATGATGTGAATTATTTTTTAAAGAATAACTAAAATGATTGTCTGTATTCAACTCTTCATTGAATGAGTCCACTCAGCCTCTCACACCTCCCTGCTGCTTAGCAGTGTGACCAAACTTTTTTTTTTTTTTTGTCACAAGTGTAGCTGGCATTTGCTACGTAAAGTTAACGATGATTGAAAGGTTTGTAACTTTGATCTGGCCATAGTAGCTCTACAATCAAAGGCACAAATGACTTAATTATCATTAAGCTTGTTCCACACCAGCAGTGGCCCAGTCTGACGTGTGCTGTGGCAACTTATTCATTGTGTAAGTGAGAGGCTGTTCTCGGCAGCGTGAACGTAATGAGGCAACTTTTAGCGTGCAGATTTATAGTGGCAGCTATGGCACCCTCAGACGGACAAAAGTCATCCAATTTGTGCAATCTTGTTACATGTATATTAAGCAATTTGTTGTCGTAAGTGTTTAAATGGACTCTCTTACATAATAAATACAACAATGGTTTCAGTAATTTGTAAAAACACAAAGCTAATGTGTATATACCATGAAAAACACGTATTTATAAGTGAAGCAATCTTTTTCATAAGTGTTTTAATTGACTATCTTACATAATAAATCCAACAGTGGATTCAGTAATTTGTAAAAACACAAAGCTAATGTGTGCATACAATGAAAAACACCTATTTAAAAGTTAGAAACAGTGCACGAGCATTTTTTGTGTGTGCTTAAAATGTTGTTTGGTGATTCAACTATCACTCAAAAAAATCTAATATGCATAGCTTCGCCCTCCTTCAGATTTGTGAAGTCCTAAACAACTAATGAGCCAGCTGACTTGGTCTTGTTTGTGAATGACAACTCTGATTGGATAATGTGCTTTAGTTTCTTTGTTGATGAGAACTTCACAATAGACATGACTTGATCACAGTGGAAATGAGTTGATGTAATTATATTTATTACTCAGTCGGACATTTAAGTGTTATTATAAGGTGTTTATTAAAAACACGTAAACATATACTCGACTCTTACAAAAAGTCACAGTCTTGAAATGCTTTTTTTTTACATTCAAACAAAATGCAAAGCAATACAGTACAATGGCAGAGAGCTGGGACAGGTTTGATTACATATTGGCAATAAGATGTTGCCATTTCACTTTCAGTCATATCACTGAACATGGCTAGAATGCAGTTAAAATATGTATACTTTTTATACTTTATTTCGTAGCACTGTTTTTGCTTAGAGGAGGGCAAAAGAAGCCTGGTTGCCCACTGGGCTTATAAAGCACTGGGGGTAACCCTGATAACCGTTTTTGGGACATCAAGCCATGATACAAAATGAACTAGAGATGTATCGGATCGGATCGGACGCCGATATGGGCAAAAAAATGCGGATCGGTATCGGATCGGCCGACACGGAAAAATTCCGATCCAGTGTTTTTGAAAATCCAGCGCATCGATATACATAATCCATTCCAGTTTTTGCTTCGGTTTCCCTAAAATCCGGTCCGCATTTTACAGCACACCTTCAACACAATACATTACCGTCTCCCAATTTAGCGAGAGACTTTATCTGTAAAAATGTCAGCTGTTTGGGATCATTTCACCTTAAAGGACGACAAAGACGAGGCAGAGTGCAACATATGCCACAATAAAGTCAAGCGTGGTGGTAAAGCTGTAAAAAGTTTTAATACAACCAACCTAATCAAGCATTTAGCGACATACACATGCATTGAAAACTAGGTGCGTTAGTAAACAGCCGCCATCTTAAAGCAGGAGACTTATAAATATAACACCATTTACCGTTTACCATTCCCTTGTAGGCTGTAGTAGTGAACCTTCCAAGCGAACCTAATTAACTTTTTATCTAAAATACTCCTAAATCGGCAAAATCTTGACTTGAATCTATCTTCAAAACAGTTTAAAAACTTTCACACGTCATTAGTAGACAGAAGGGAAATTATGGAATAACGGGAGCAATTTTAACAACTTTAACAGTTGATTCGCAAAATTAAATGAATTGAATGTAGTTCAAAGCTGCTGATACAGAATGGGGACTTGAGTATTTTATTTACTGTTTTACAATGTTAACTTGATACTGAAATAGTCGTTTATTTAAACCTGAGAGGCTTTTTATACAATTTTTGTAACTAATGCACGAAACATTAAAAGCATTTAATAGCTTGGGGGGTTTGTGGGATTTTCCACTGACAGTTTACAATATTATTTGCACGTTTTACTGAGTGACTATGCCATTTCTGTTTATCATTTATAATGTTTTGTGTTTTTCACTGAATAAACAGGTCAGTTTCTTGTTACCAACCATTGTGTGTTATTCAAACTCACCTAATTCAGCTAGCTAATTGTTATCAAGAGTACTAAAACCCTTTTCAACATGAGTCTGACAACTAAGTAAGGAGGCTAAATAACTTTAAACTTTAATACATGCTCAGATAGGCCGGTATCGGTATCGGCCAGTATCGGTATCGGATCGGAAGTGCAAAACAATATCGGTATCGGATCGGAAGTGCAAAAACCTGGATCGGGACATCCCTAAAATGAACCATCTTTGACTGCTTAATTCTTACCTATTTTTGTGAAGAAATATAAGGTTATTCCTTCAAGTTTTTTATGTTTAAGACCTGATATTTTATACAACTGTTTTATTTTTTAGCTTATATAGTGCTTGGAAAACAACAGTACAACTATACTTCTGCTGTACGTTGGTCCTTCAGTCTGAGGTCGTGGTAACCATAGCAGTGCTTGGAAAGTGAAATGTGACGCCGCAGCTCTGTGGCTGTGTTTCTGAATCACAACTGTATAATGATCAGGCAGAGCTCAGGCTTTATCAAAGATGCAGCATTCAAGTATCTGTTTCAAGTCACAATGCAGTGTGACTTCACCTATGGAAGGTATTAGGTATTTAGAAGTAGCCATTATTCATACTGTATGTACTGAGAAGTAAAGTTTCTACTGTACCTTTTCCATTGATTCCTAAGGTTCTTCGCCCATTATTTTCTCAATGATCTACTTGAATTGAAAGCTCTTGAGTAGTTAGCAGCTATAAGACCTATAATGCCCATTAATAAATCATGCTAGCACACACAAGGTTCACACACACACACACTTGGGCTGTTTACCCTGGACAGGTGTGAAGGAGACCATAGACATGGCTTGTGTCACTTGTGATGACGCGGACAATGACAACAACAAGATTATCATTTCATAGGTATTAAAATTGATAATTTAACTTGCCATTGATGTGTTGCATGTAAAATAGCTTTGCTATTCTTACCCAGAGTCAGTGATCGTTGCCAACGAAAGACAATCACAAAAGCTGCATGGCTTAACATTTTGGCTTTAGTTTCATTCATGTAAACATTGGTAGGTGGCCAAGATGACTCAGACAGATCAGCTTACTTATAACTAATGCCAAGCTTTTGGTTTTGTGACTATGGTAAAAAAAAAAAAAAAAATACAACATCTTGCATCCTGCATTTCCCATTCCCCATCCTGACTGACTGACCTGTCCTGACGCTCAATGCTAAAATGTGGTTTGTTTTATTTTAGTTTTTTTTTTTACTGTTTTGAGGACACATTTTGTCCACTACTGTAATACTCTTTAGCCACAGACAAAGTAGGCTGTGTAAGTAAGTAAAGATTTCCAATGTTTAAAGGCCAAACCAAAATAAAATACATATCAATGAATAGAAATAAGCAAAGGCAATACAGTAATTTAAAATAGTAACAACTCCCCAGAGGCCTGCAAATGTGTAACATTGATCCTGTAATATTGTAAAAATAAGGAAAAGGCTGTACAAAGTCGAAATATGGAAAAATATAAATATTTCCTAGAATATTTTGGAACACTTTATTTGACAGTGGCATCATAAGGCTGTCATAATTGTAACATGGCACTGTCATAAGCATTACTTATGACAGTTGTCATCTGGCAAATTTTGTCACTAACTCCATTTATGTCCATCCGCATCTTTTACGTCTATTCAAAAGTGACATTATTTGCCAAATGACACTTATTGACATCGGTTACAAGCATTCATTAATGCTCCTGACAGTGTGATGTCATAATTATGACGTTCATATGACAGTTGTCAAATTAAGTGTTAGGGATGTCCCGATCCAGGTTTTTGCACTTCCGATCCGATACCGATATTGTTTTGCACTTCCGATCCGATACCGATATTGGCCGATACCGGCCTATCTGAGCATGTGTTAAAGTTTAAAGTTATTTAGCCTCCTTACTTAGTTGTCAGACTCATGTTGAAAGTACTCTTGATAACTAGCCAGCTGAATTAGGTGAGTTTGAATAACACATAACGGTTGGTAACAAGAAACTGACCTGTTTATTCAGTGACAAACACAAAACATTATAAATAACAAACAGAAATGGCATAGTCAGTCAGTAAAACTTGCAAATAATATTGTAAACTGTCTTAAAAAAGCAAAACACACAAACAACCTCAGTGGAAAATCCCACAAAACCCCCAAGCTATTAGATGATTTTAATGTTTCGTGCATTAGTTACAATAATTGTATAAAAAGCCTCTCAGGTTTAAATAAATGACTATTTCAGTATCAAGTTAACATTTTAAAACAGTAAATAAAATACTCAAGTTCCCATTCTGTATCAGCAGCTTTAAACTACATTCAATTCATTTAATTTTGCGAATCAACTGTTAAAGTTGTTAAAATTGATCCCGTTATTCCATAATTTCCCTTCTGTCTACTTTCGACATGTGAAAGTTTTAAAACTGTTTTGAAGATAGATTCAGGTCAAGATTTTGCTGATTTAGGAGTATTTTAGATAAAAAGTTAATTACGTTCGCTTGGAAGGTTCACAACAGCCCAGGGAAGTCTCCTGCTTTAAGATGGAGGCTGTTTACTACTTGTCAATACTTCATTGTTGCTACCGCCGTTGAGTCTGTCATTTTGCATCTATTTCTATATACATATGATGTCTATTATCTACAGTAAAACGATGTTGACGTAGTTTGTAGCGGGTGTCAGCAGCAGTCAGGTATTCTTGTGTTTTTTATCCAGCGGCATGAGTTGAGCTACAGCCGTGAGTCGAGCATTGGCATTACCCGGGTCTATGACAAGCATGCTCTCATCATACTCTCTTGATGCGCGGTCCGTTTTTCATTGCCTCCCAAAGACCGCGCTGTGTATTAGTTCCGCTTTACTTGACATATTTCAGTAATCGGAATTTGGATGTTTGTGAATCGTTCTCGAAGCTTCCATGGCTGAATCGCTCAAGGATGTAATGACGGCTGGGCATGTTGTATCGTGGTTCTAAGTGTTGGATGGTGCGTCTTTACTCACGAGAGATAATGGCTCGTCATCCAGAATGAATTCTTCGGCAATGAGTCTTTTTATTCCCTGGGCTTTGGGACTGTCGAGTGCCAGTTTGTCACGCGTAGCAAAAGTTTCTGCCAGTGTTAGTTGCGTAGGACCTTTCTTTTTGTCTTCGGTTTTCTTAACATACTACTGATATTGTTTGTGGTGGTATTTCGCTAAATGCTTGATTAGGTTGGTTGTATTAAAACTTCTTACAGCTTTACCACCATGCTTGACTTTATTGTGGCATATGTTGCACTCTGCCTCTTCGTCTTTGTCGTCCTTTAAGGTGAAATGATCCCACACAGCTGACATTTTTACCGATAAGGCTCTCGGTAAATTGGAAGACGGTAATGTAGTGTGTTGAAGGTGTGTACTAAAATGTGGACCGGATTTTAGCGAAACCAAAGCAAAAACTGGAATGGATTATGTAACTCGGTGCGCTGGAAAACCGGACCGGACTTTAAAAAAAAAAACTGGATCGGAATTCTTCCGTGTCGGCCGATCCGATACCGATGCGCATTTTTTTGCCCATATCGGCGTCCGATCCGATCCAAATATCGGATCGGGACATCTCTATTAAGTGTTACCGATTATTGTATAGTCCAGTAATAGGGAATACAATATATGTTTTAGTAAAACTAGTGTTGCACCAATACCATTTTTGGCCCTGATACCGATACCTGGCTGTGCAGTATCGGCCGATACCATTCTGATAAAAAATATATATATAGCTACATACTTGGATGTGAAATCATTGCATTGCATTGCATTACTTTTTATTGCATACCTGGTATGGGTGACAAATAATAATTTAATAATAATTGACTACAGCATCCTGTCTCTCTATCCTGTCTGTGCAACCAGCAGCAACATAACAGCTCCATCTACTGTGCATAGCAAAGCACAAATGCAAACAGCACACAATTGAGTCTCTCTCTCTGACACACACAGCTTAGCTACTTAGCTTAGCATATTTTGCTTAGTTCTACAGCACTTTTAAATAGGCTTGCCACATGTCTCTTTAAATAAGGAATCGTCCCGAATTGGGAATTCAAAGTTGCGTTCCGTATTGAGCCAATACAGAATATATATATAACTAGATACATTTCTATGCATTTTAGGAGTTTTGGTAGTGTCCCTTTTTTGTTCGTCGCCTCTACGGCTGTGGGCGCGAGGGGGGCATCCCATATTTCTATTTCTGAAAGGTGGCAACCCTAGTTTTGAAACAGGTCTAGAATTACTGCGTTATTTATTTCATTGATATTGGCGCAACTAATTAAAACTGTTGGACTCAAATCAGTATTATTTATAGTATATGTAGTTTTAAATAACAATTAAAATACACCTTAGAATATATAATTGACCTGTTTTTTTTTTTTGTTTTTTTTCTTCTGTTTTTCCAGCACAATCGTCTGACCCAACGGCTCCCCAGTGACCCCCAGACCTGTCAGAGATATGGGACCCATACCCTTTCACCTTTCAGCAGTCCCTGTTCTCCCCCTCTTGGTTCTTCTCATGTCCAACCCTTGCACCTCCTTCAGGCCTCGAGTGGTTGAACCAGCATCAGGCACTCAACAGCCCCAGCGCTTGACTAATGTCACAGGATCTGAAAAGCGGACTTGTGCAGGCCATGTAGAGTGTAAACCTGGTATACTGTTGCCAGTGTGGTTGCCACTGAATCCTCCACATGGGGAGAGGGCAGGGAGAGCCGTCATCTACTTCCTATGTCTCATGTACATTTTCCTGGGAGTATCCATCATTGCAGACCGCTTTATGGCCTCCATCGAAGTAATTACCTCTCAGGTACTGTATAGCAGACTTTTTTAGGAATAGGTTGGCATTCTGTAAAGCAGTGTTTTTCAAACACACAACTGTGCTGTGGAAAATCATCCACTTTCACCTAATTGATGTAAAAAAAAAAAAGTTGTTTTTTTAATGAATCCGTAAATGTACCCTTGGTGAGTGTCTGTGCTGTCCAATGTTCAGTAATCATATAATACTCTTCCATGTTAGTAGGTGTCAATAGGTAGCTAATTACTTTGTTTAGTGATGCGTAAGAGATAAACGTGGCATTGCGCCTAGTAGCTAGCTTGTTTGAAACTACAAAAGGAAAGATGCTAACTCAGAACTGGACACTTGACAAAATTTATTGAATAGCGGTCAGTATAAAGGGAAACATAGAGGTAAGCCTGTTCCAATATGCAATAAGTTAATTTATTGTATGGTAAATAAAAATGGGGGCGGTAATTTTCCCAGCTGCAATTTATCGCTGTGTGCATGTGTTTGCGTGTGCTGTGTACGTGCACTTGGCACACGTGCGTGTTGATTGCATATGAGACTCTAGTTCCTTTCACAGATGTTTATTGGTTATCAACACGCTGTAGAATTAGTTCAGACATACAAAATAAGGAAACACATATTAAACATTTAAAACATTAGCATTGCTACATTGAGGCTAATGCAAAAATCATGTACTAACAACTGGAGGCGTGCAAAATTTCCGATTCTTAGATTATTCACGATTCGGCCGTGGGAGATTCAAAAACGATTCACAAATATCCAAATTCCGATTATTGAATTATACCAGGTAAAGCGGAAGTAAAACACAGTCAGCGCGGTCTTTGGGACGCAATGAGGAACGGACCGAGAGTAAATATCATGTTCAACTCAGGCCGCTAGACAAAAAAAACAATCATACCTGACTGCGGCTGACAGCCGCTACAAACAACGCCCAGTTGCTAGTTGCTACAAACATACGGCTACAGTAGATATCATATATATGTAGAACTAGATGCAAAATGACACGACGTCGGTGTTAACATATGTATTATTGAACAGAGATGCGAAATGACACTTTCCGGCGTAAGTAAACAGCCGCCATCTTAAAGCAGTAGACCTCTCTAGAAGGCTCTGTTGTAATTAACTTTTTATCTAAAATACTCCTAAAATGGCAGAATCTTGTCTTGAATCTATCTTTAAATGATGAAATTGTTTTAAAACTTTGACAAGAGTATACAGAAGGGAAATTATGGAATAACGGGAGCAATTTTAACAACTGTAACAGTTGATTCACAACATTAAATTAATTGAATGTAGTTTAAAGCGGCTGATACAGAATGGGGACTGGAGTTTTTTTATTTACTGTTATTTTTGTATATTTGTTTACTGTTATATGTTAACTTGATACTGAAATAGTAGTTTGGTTTAGCCTGAGAGGATTTTTGAATAATTTTGGAACTAATGTACAAAACATTAAAAAAAAAAAAAAACATTTTGAAAAAACAAAAAAAACACAAAAAAAAAGGAGGGGGGTGCATCAATAATCGTTTTATAATCCAATCGGAGCCTCTGCATCGTAATCGTAATTGAATCGTTAGGTGCCCAAAGATTCCCAGCTCTACTAACAACAACTTTAGACTGCTATAAAACATTGGCAGTCTTCTCCAAAATGCAAAATTGTGGTTAAAAGGTGACACTCGCTGGTTTACAGCATTTGCAAACGATGTAAAAAAAAAAGAAAAAGAAAAAAAAACTATTACTGACACCAAATGCATGACGAAAAGAGCACTTTTTTTTATTTAGGTAGTGTAAAGTGGTTGGCAGCATAGCGTTCTTCCGGGGAACATTTCAAAAGAAAAGTATGTCATTTTCAACATGTAAATAAAGATTTCAGGAGTTTATCTCACATACTTCAAATTCTACACTCAGAATAGCTTTAAAATGACACCCATTATGAAAAATCTAATTGGTAATAAATAATTTCGCTTCAAATTTGCTAACAAGCGCACTTGCAGGACAAGCTGACAGTCATTTTGAATCAAATCAACACTTTTGATGGGCTCTAATTGGCTGAGAAAAAACGTAGTCTGCACTTAGCTAGCTTTCAAATGATTCATTATGCATTGTGTGGGCTTTTTATTATTAATATTAATTTTAATGTAATTTTATTTAAGAATAATCATTTATTATATTTGAATGGGCTATGTATTGAGGTTTATTGTCTCTACATTTGTGGTTGAATTGGTTATAAAAAATGACTAAGCGAAGTAGAGGCGGAGCTTATATATGTATAGATATATATATTATAATCATTCAGATTTAGCATTGGAAAGAGATACATATAAGGCATGTTGTACAATTTAAATTAAAAACAAACAAGCAAAAAGTTTTGAATGCTTCATTGCGTTAGTCTACTCAAATCCGCGCATGCTGATCCCTTACACACACACAACGAGTTGCCACAGCACACTACCGCTAATGTTTAACAAGCTCATACATTTCAAGATAGCCCTTCCAAGCTTCTCTAGCAAGATTAGCTTCAGAGCTGCCACTTATCGTTAACTGCAGCATGAGGGAGAAGTGACCTCGTTAATGCAACAGGCGCTTCTGCGGTGCGCCATCGTTGCCGTTGTGTCAACGCTCGCCCCCAATTTCCCTTGGATGCCTTTTACGAGTAGAGCGTCTGTGGAGCGGCTTGATCGGTACACGCGAGGATTGCAAGATTGCACGAGCGTAGCGGGTATTAAAGGTAACCATATAATAACCATTTCCCTTTCAGACCCCAAGTATTGGTCAGTTTTCTTTCTGAAAGAAAGAAGAAAAAGAAGTCCTGTGTTAACACTTTTTTTCCCAAATGAAATGCTTCAATGAATCTTTTTTCTTTCTTTTTTTTTTAAAGGTTCTAAAAAGCTTTAGTGATGAATTTTCTCAAAGCGCAATGCAGAAATTGATCAAATTAATTGCATATTAATTTGATAGTTGACCGGATCCACCATATTATTTTGAAAATTGACTGGAGCCACTGCATTTTTACACGAGTGACTTGCCGTTTGCCCGATCCAACCTAGTTCAATTGACACAGGAGGCGTCTAGCGACAAATAGTAAACTCTGACGTTCGTTTCGGGTGAGCCGAGTCTGAAACGCAGTCACTCTGCAACTAGTGTGCACTGCTTGATTTTAACGGCTGCGTTTCACTGCGTTGATGTGGCGGCACCAGTTACGCGCTGCAGACACGCCTGGTGTATTCCAGCCTTGAGAGGCCGTATGTGTTCGGATTGGACATTTCTACAAAATACTGTATTTATATATATATTTTTTTGTATTGAAAAAAAAAATTTCGCGATGAACTGAGGGCGCAAAGTTTGAAGAGCAAACTTGCGAGGGATCACTGTATCGTGTATCGGCAATAATTTATGAGCCTACTAAAATTAGTTATCGCGACAGGCCTAGACAGAAGTCAGTCCTACTGTTACTTTAATTGTTCTACATTTAAAATTATTTTATTAAACTAGTTGATTCATTTCCTGACACTGAAAACAAATTCATCTTTTTAAACATCTGTTCATAGGTGAAAGAGATAACCATTACCAAACCCAACGGAGAGACAACAGTGACCACAGTGCGAATCTGGAACGAGACTGTTTCCAATCTTACTCTCATGGCTCTGGGGTCTTCTGCTCCTGAAATTTTACTTTCTGTCATTGAGGTATCCAATATTCATTATATAAAATAAAGGATTATTTTATTAACATTTCCCAAAAATATCATTTAAAGTGCCAGTGACAGCATAAAAAAATCTTAAAAAGCATCATCATGGAATTAAAATCAGATTTTGAGATGATTCGACTATATACAACAATTTGGCAAAGCGCAGATGACGAGAAATTAGTCTTTTAATCTGGCATTTAGCCACGCCTGTCATTATAGCGCTCTAGCGTCCCTAGTTGGAGTATGACGTTGGCAGGGTCACGATTTCAGCTGATTTAGAAATCAACCCACTGAGGGGGGAGATTCAGAATGGGGAAAATGCCACAGAGAGCAGCAAAACGTCATGATTGTTTCAATCTCTCTACTCCAATATTTTTACAGGATATTCTTTTTATCTAAGTATTGTTCCCCAATTGCTAAATAAATGGCATGGTCATGACAAATAACAGTCTTGTGCTAAATGGCATATGAAATATTAAAAATGCATTCATTCAGTAAGACAGGGCAAAATTACTGCATAATTGTCAAAACTGCCGACTTCTTCCTCTCCCGAACAATATTTTATGCCACCGGACTTAGCCTGGCTTTTGTGATTTCCCTGCCCCGGCTTCAGAGAGGAAAGAGCGTAAACAAAACAGGAGGCGAAACAGCTAGCCGACATGCTAACCCCAACTGAGCGGCGTTTCCAAGCTTTTTTCTCGCCTTTCGAAAACGAAAAATCACACAAAACTACCCCGACTCATGTCCCACACTTCAGCAGGGTTGATTGTCTTCACCGATCGGCCAGCCCCTGGTGTTCTGCCAAATTTTGCACCCTTATAATATTTTGCTCCCAAAGCAGTTGTGGCGATGAATAGGCCCTCTTTTACATTCAGTTAGACTCTCAATGTTATCCACAGGTGCTAAATAAACAAGTAACATAGTAAACATACATGTTCAACAGAAATATGGCGTAAATTAATGCTTAACGACACAGCGAAGTCGTAAACAGTGAAAGAGCGGCGTGCAGTTGCAAGCCACCAGTTGTCGGCCGAGTGGCCTTCTCAGTGGACAGGGAGCATTGTCACCCACAAAATGCAATCCACTTCCATATTAAAACGTGTGCCATGATCCCAGTATTGGGCCAGTGGTCCCACAGTTGTCACACTTGTTTTGGCCATTATCCACCATGAACAGGACCATTTTGAAACCCAAAAAGGCTCACACGCCTCTCCCTGGTGCATCAACAAAAGCCTGCAACACAGTGGGCTGGCGTGATGTGAAAAATGAATGAAATAATCCACAAAATCAGCTGAAGCCGCAGTCGTTCAGCATACTGTAGTATTGGCTGTATACTGAAGATGAGTAGCCCACTGACGTCACATTCGCATTCTTCATCAATCCAGGAAGCCTCTCATTTTCATGGCGCTTGGATCACTTTCACACAGATCCAAGCAGTCCATTTCATTCAGGAGCATAAAATACCGCGTGAAATATGAAATAAACATGCTTTTTGCTGTCATAGGCACTTTACACTCTGAGTATTGTACATATGAGGAACGGGATCCGAATCAGTGCTTTATAAACAAGATCCTGAAAGATTTGACTCAAAATGATCAGTCCTGTTATTGACAATACATAATAATGTCATTATTGTTATTTTTTTTTCATTTGGCAGGTGTGTGGGCATAACTTTCATGCAGGTGAGCTCGGCCCAGGCACCATTGTTGGAAGCGCTGCTTTCAATATGTTTGTTATTATTGGCATATGTGTTTGGGTGGTTCCTGATGGAGAGTCTCGCAAGATCAAACACCTGCGAGTATTTTTTATCACATCTTTCTGGAGTATTTTTGCCTACATTTGGCTCTATGTCATATTAGCTGTCATATCGCCTGGAATCGTAGAGGTATGTCTCTAGACACACCCTCTGTTTATAGCAATTGTCAATGTACAGATAATTAAAAACTGACTTTGCGTGCATTACTAGGTGTGGGAAGCCACAGTGACACTGCTTTATTTTCCGGTGTTTGTGTTACTGGCTTGGATCGCTGACCGTCGTTTGCTCTTTTACAAATACCTGCACAAACGTTACCGTGCTGACAAAAGACATGGTATTGTGGTGGAAATGGAAGGTGATGACATACCCAAAGGTCATGATATTATCATGGATGGAAAGAACTCAGATGGAATTTCGTGCCCTAGAAACTGCTCTAGCGTGACCGTGTCTGTACAAACACCAAGTGAGATGGACCAGAACCAAGATGAGGTAAACGCAGTTATCTTAACATTGCTGGATGTTTATTCAAAGTACAGAAGGTAACAGACGTTGTATTTCCTTTATTTGGTAGGTGGTTCGTAAACTGAAAGACCTGCGGGATAAACACCCAGACAAAAACCTGGACCAGCTTATTGAATTGGCAAACTACTCCACTTTGGTTCAACAGAAGAAGAGTCGAGCTTTTTACCGTGTCCAGGCAACTCGTTTGTTAATAGGTGCAGGAAACCTACTAAGGAAACATGCTGCTAGAAACTCTTGCCGTAGAGGTGCTGCAAGTCCAGGGGATGACAAACTTAGATGCTCTCATATTTGTTTTGAGAGCGCACAGTATCTATGCACGGAAAACTGTGGTTCTTTGAGCCTCTGGGTGATTCTTGATGGGGGCTCTGGCCAGGATACCTTTTATGTGGACTACCTTACAGAAAATGGTTCAGCCAACGCTGGGGCAGATTTTGAGTTTAGTGAAGGCACCCTGACATTTAAGCCAGGAGAGACTCGAAAAGAGATCAAGGTAAGCAAGAATTCGTCATTATTAAATTGGTAAAGCAACACTAGGTAACTTTTCAACCTTTATAAAATATTTTCATAACATTTGTGATGATATGTCTACTGAAAACTAGTTGAATGACACCTCTTTCATTACTTCTGGGGGTTTAAATCATTTTCATTGGCTATACCCAGACAGGAGACCGACGTTGAAAAGATGTTGGATCAGTATTCCGCTGTCGATCGTATATCGTTGAATCAACTTTGACACCCGACGGTGATTTGTCATCACTTTTGCACTCTCAGTTAATGTTCTTTCAATGTTGAAATCCAGACAAAACCTTAACGTCTTTTCGATTATTAATAATATTGGAACAACGCTAAATCCATGTTATGTTTTCCTTCATTTTCAACCATGATGCTATTATTGCTTTCAAATATGCCTTTATTTAGAGGTCCTGCTTTTTTTACAGACAGAAGAAACAGCTAGGCTGACTAATAAAATATTATACTGAATAAATAATAAAATAAAAACTAGATTTCAAATTATTTTTTTAATAACGCTCAATAAACATATTTAAAACTTAAGCCTCCTCTTCAGTCTCACGAGCTTCAGCGCGAACCTTGTCACCAACGCGGTCTGGGGCATAGCGTAGCCACTTCTGCACAACAGCAGCGAATGCATATTCTGACGCGTCCATTCCCATCTGCCTCTTGAGTGAATCTGAAGAATACAAACAAAACGGCATTCACAGTAATTCATATCATGGAATTCAAGCAGATATCATGGGTTAATTTGACATACTTCAGTATTTTGTGGTGAAGTGAGTTTCTCAGCCAATCTCAAAACAAATTAGGGCTACAAGTGGGAACGGAGCTAGCTACGATGGAAAAATGACCGCACTGTCTTGGTGTTCAATAAATTAATTTAGACTAGGCTCGATTGTGTAATATCTAGCGGTTTTAGCACTTGAATTGGAAAAGGATTTTAGTTTGCCTGAACTTCTACTTAGCTAAAATCCAAGCTAAGGAGACATAAGGAAAGTCACCAGGATAGGTTTGGTTCAACAAACTTTCCACTCCTTGGCTCAATGCACACTTTGACTCGTCCCCAACACCTTCTAGCTTGAAATAAAATGTGAATGACTAACTTTAAATTGTCATGAAGTGTTATTTTTTTCTGTACAACTTACGTGGAAGCTTCTGGAAGATTTTTATTAACATCTAACATTCCCGCTCTCTGTCTTGCAATGAGTGGGTAGATCAAGAGATGGCGTACATTACTCTGTGGTGCATTTAGGTGCATTGCAAAATAACAAATTGATTTTTAAAAATTATTATCTGGTAATTACTGGGTTACAAATACAAGTAATAATGACAAATGAGGTTCTTTCTACCGTAAGACATCACTGCTGTTAAAGGCTCTGAAAAAGCGCAGCAGACTTACCTTTAAATAGGGCGTTTCCAGTGGAGTTCGTTCGAGGTGAGTCGCTGTCTTCCCGGTCAACCAAGAAAACTACTATTTTTCGACCAAAACCCCCGCTCATAATTCGATGACTTTTCAATCATATTTCCCGGTCAGTCATACATCAACTATTTGTCAACATTAGTTCATCAACTGTAAAACAACGTTAACCCACCCATCGCCTGACTATGTTATATGGTGTATAGAACAACGTTGTTTCAATGTCACTGCCATGTGTCATCGGTATTTGCAACATTGATTCAACATTGACAAAAAAATAAAAGATTCTCGATTCTTGGTTAAAAGCATTAACATTTTTTTTTTTTAAAGAACGTGCAGTTAGCATTTATTTTACGTAAATACGTATGTCGAAGTACGATGCTCGTCTGTCGGCCAATGTGGCGGCTGCCATATGTAAACAGAGCTTTTCCGGTGAAAATTCTCGTGAATAAATGCTTAAATCCCTGTATTCTTTATAGATATGGACGTAAAACAGTCTCGATTATTGGTTAAAAGCAAAAAAAACGTGCAGTTAGCATTTATTCTACATAAATATGTCAAAGAATGATGCTAGTCTGTTAGACAATGTGGCGGCAGCCTTACAACGAAGAGCTTTTTCCGTTGAAAATTCTTGTGAAAAAACGAAAAATATAATAATTACTTTGAATCCTTGAACAAATCACTCATGATCCTTCCTGTTTGTATGCGGTACAGCTTTCGTACTTTTACAACATAAATCTGGCGTTGGATCGCTGCATGTGTCGCTGCGACAGACTGCGAATAACTGAAGCGGATTGTGGGATGGCCCCCTACTTCAAGGCGTGGCGCAATGAAGGTCTGATCTGACCCGTCAATATCATTATGAAGTCTATGCCATAGTAATTACTGTAGAGATCAGCAATTTTGATTAATTAGACCTAATAAACAACTAAATTAAATGACAAATAATAAACTGTGCTTACCATCAATGCTGAGAGGTGGTGGACGAGATAAAACAGCGGATGAGACATGCGTCGTAACGTCGAAATCATGTAAGTCGTGGACGTCGTAACCTGGGGACTACATGTATATGTTTCAGGCCAAGCCAAACTATAAAAAAGATGCGACAGTAAAATACGCTACTACTTTTATGGTGCAAATACTGAATACACACCAGTATATAATCCTTGTGATTGTTTACAACCACACGAAATATCATTTTGGGTACTTTTAATACGGCATACATTTTTCTGCATTTCTTAGGTGAACATTTTGGATGACGACATCTTTGAAGAAGACGAACATTTCTTTGTCCGCCTTCAAAATCTGAGGTTAGAAGAGGGTGGTGATGAAGGGGCAGGAAGTTTACCCAAGGGCAGACTAGTGGAGCCATTGGTTGCCACTGTCACAATCTTGGATGATGACCATGCTGGCATCTTCACCTTTGGTCAAGGGGTTTTGCGGGTGAGTGAGAGCACCGGCACACTGACGGTGACAGTGGTGAGGAACTCAGGCTCCAGAGGTACCGTTTCTGTACCGTATCACACAGTGGACGGCAGTGCCAAATCTGGAGTGGACTACGAGCAGGTCAAGGGTGAGCTGGAATTTAGCAATGAACAAACCAGGTGAGGCAAAAACCGCGATTTGAAATAAGTAAATAAATAAAAATCGAGCTCAGAGGATAGATGCGTACAAACCCTAGAAAATACATACCCATTTGAATTTCAAGGAGTAGCGATTTTAGTTTGTGTCCTCGACAAGAAGAAAGCTAATGGAATACATCAGCCCGCTTGCCCCTATCATAAAAATCTTGCCCTTATGTTCCCATGTTGAAGAGGGAAAAAGTCGAGGACAGGCATGTGCCGGTTTGAGATTCTGACGGTATGATAAGCAAAAATATCACTGGTGATTGGGATGAATTTAATGTGACAATTTAATCTTTCCTTAATCATCTAGCAAGTGAATCCGTAGCACTTTAAGGTTAAAAATATTTATTTGTTTTTAAACAATCGGGGGAAGATAATCCTGTTTTGGTTGTTGTTGTTGTTTCGTTCCATGTATTTTACTTTGCTCATTATCGCTTCCAGACAAGGGGAAATGTAGCCTTCCTTAGTGATAATGACTCCGTTACCTCAGTATTTGATGGGTATCAAGTTGTGAGGTAATCCTGTAATACAGCCCACAGTGGGGGAAGCTGCAGTTACCCATTTAAACTGACTGATTGTTTTCCCATTAAATTTGCAGGTTATGTAAACTGTTTTAGCATGCAGACTATTTCTAGTGGAGGATACAATGGCGTTATCAGGCAAATCAATGAAATCTGTTTTCAACTTGAAATGCACGATAACTGGAGAAGTTAGCATTATTATTTTTTCATTTCGCTTACAGGATGATACACTATCAATTTGATTTCTCAGATATGGGTCTTTTTTTCTACAGTGGCATGAAAAAGTATCTGAACCTGTTGGAATTTCTCACATTTCTGCATAAAATCGCCATCAAATGTGATCTAATCTTTGTCAAAATCACACAGATGAGAAAACAATTCCGGCTTCAACTAAAACCTCCCAAACATTTATAGGTTTTCATATTTTAATGAGGATAGTATGCAAACGATGACAGAAGGGGGAAAATAAGTAAGTGAACCATTAGATTTAGTATTTTGTGCCCCCCCCCCCCCCCCTTTTTGGGAGCAATAACTTCCAACCAGACACTTCCTGTAGCTGCAGATCAGTCTGGCACATTGATCAGGACTAATCTTGGCCCATTCTCCTCTACAAAACTGCTGTAGTTCAGTCAGATTCCTGGGATGTCTGGCATGAATCGCTATCTTTAGGTCATGCCACAACATCTCAATGGGGTTGAAGTCTGGACTTTGCCTTGGCCACTCCAGAATGTGTATTTTGTTCTTCTGAAACCATTCTGAAGTTGATTTACTTCTGTGTTTTGGATCATTGTCTTGTTGCAGCATCTATCCTCTTTTTAGCTTCAACTGTCTGACAGACGCCCTCAGGATTTCCTTCAAAATATCCTGATAAACTTTTGAATTCATTCTTCCCTTCCATGATTGCAAGTTGTCCAGGCTGCTGAGGCACGAAACAGCCCCAAATCATGATGCTCCCTCCACCATGCTTCACTGTGAGGATTTGGTGTTGATGTTGGTGAGCTGTTCCATTTTTCCTTCACACATGCCGTTGTGTGTTAGTCCGAACAATTAAACCTTGGTTTCATCAGTCCACAAAATATTTTCCCAAAACATGTGGATTGTCCAAGTGCCTTTTTGCAAACATTAAACGAGAAACAATGTTTTTTTTAGACAGCAGTTGCTTCCTCCGTGGAGTCCTCCCATGAACAACATTCTTGGTCATAGTTTTACATATAGTTGATGTGTGCACAGAGATATTGGACTGTGCCAGTGATTTCTGTAAGTGTTTAGATGACATTCTATGGTTCTTTTTTGCCTCTCTGAGTATTCTGCGCCAATCTTTTGGCATCATCTTTGGTGGACAGCCACTCCTTGGGAGAGGAGCAACTGTGCCAAGCTCTCTCCATTTGTAGACAACTTCTCTGACTGTCAACTGATGAACATCCGGACTTTTAGAGATGGTTTTATATCCTTTCACAGCTTTATACCAACCTAAAATCCTTGATCGCAGGTCTTCAGACAGCTCTTTTGACCGAGCCATGATGCTCATTAGACAATGCTTCTCATAAAGACTATTACTATCAGGTTTGTGTTTTATAGTGGGCAGCGCAGCTTTAAACCACTCATCAGTGATTTGGCACACACTTGATTTAAATTCTTTGATAAAAATTGGTGTCAATTGCTCTTTAAGTCTCCTTAGGCAGAGGGTCCACTTACTCCCCCCCCCCCCCCCCCCCCCCCCCCGCAATCTGCCATTGTTTGCATGCTATCCTCATTAAAATATGAAAACCTATAAATGTTTGGGTGGTTTTAGTTAAAGCAGACACTGTTTTTTCATCTGTATGATTTTGACAAAGATCAAATCACATCTGATGGTGATTTTATGCAGAAATGTGAGAAATTCCAAAAGGTTCAGATACTTTTTCATACCACTGTATATGGGTGCTATTTGTCTCCCCAGTATAAATTAAGCTGTATTTTCACTAAAGTTGGACAAATACTATACAATACTTAACTTATATTTTTGTGTGTGTATTATCAATTGTCGTCCATTATAAATTCATGGGTATGGGCTCCTAAATTCAGTTTTTTATTTTTTATTTTTTATTTACTCGTGGTAAAGATTTTCTTTTCATCCCCAGTGTCACTGTCCACTCTTTTAAGTTGTGTTGTTGTCACTTTAAGAAAATTCCACATTTATTAATAACATCATTATTCTGTGATAACCAGTGCCGGAAAACGGACGTCACTCACAGCAGAGGGTGCTGGGGATATTTTTTAGTTATTCCATCCAAAAAAGGCAGTTTCAGTTCTAATTTGTCATGCTCATGTGTTGTTAGTCTTAAAAAAAAAAAAAAAATCAATAATTTGAATTTAAGGCCTTAAAATGTCTACAATTCTCATAAAACATCTCATGAAAGATCTTAAATACAATTTGGGAATAAATTCATACACTTTGCAAGTAATTCCGAGCCTCCAATTTTCTCTCAAATCTTTTGTTAGTTTTTTTTTGCCGGTATCGATGTGAAATAGGTCTTAGTTTTATTCATTATGGTGTTTAAAAAAAGTCTTAAATTTGGCTAGTTGAGCGACCCTGGATACAAGGGGTGCACAACTGCAGTACACACGCATGCTAGATAGTTTACGTTCTACTACTAGGCTACTACAAAGACAGCGTTCTATTTCACCTACAGTGTGTGTTGGAGTTTTTGTATTGGAAAAAGAGCGCCCGTGTACAACGACTTCATAATGATATTGACGGGTCAGAGTCGACTTTCAGTGCTTGAAGTAGGAGGCCGTCCCACAATCCGCTTCAGTTATTCGCAGTCGGTCGCAGCGACACATGCAGCGATCCAACACTGGATTTATGTTGAAAAAGTTTGAAAGCTGTACTGCATACAAACAGGAAGGATTGTCTCAGGAGTGATTTGTTCAAGGATTCAAGATAATTATATCTTTCGTACCATGCATTCATTATGGAACGTTGTGAAAAAAAAACAGTGGGAGAAATAAGCTGCTACAGCATTGGCATTATACTTCGCATTGTTTACCTTACTGGCTAGCCCCATAGTTCGCAATATTTTCGTAAAATAAATGCTACCTGCACGTTTTTTTTTTGCTTTTAACCAAGAATCGAGAATGCTTTACGTCCATATCTATAGAGAATTCAGGGATTTAAGCATTTATTCACAAAACTTTTCACCAGAAAAACACTGTTTACATATGGCGGTCGCCACATTGACTGACACACTAGCATCGTGCTTCAGGATATTTACGTAAAATAAATGCTAACTGCACTTTTGTTTTTTGTTTTTTTGCTTTTAACCAAGAATCGAGACTGTTTTATGTCCATATCCATAAAGAATTCAGGGATTTAAGCATTTATTCACAAAACTTTTCACCAGAAAAACGCTGTTTACATATGGCGGTCGCCACATTGACTGACAGACTAGCATCGTGCTTCGACATATTTACGTAAAATAAATGCTAACGCGGCACGTTTTTTTGTTTGTTTTAACCAAGAATCGAGAATGTTTTACATCCATATGTATAAAGAATTCAGGTATTTAAGCATTTATTCACAAAAATTTCCACGAAAAAAGTTCTTTATCTGTGATTCCACTTGGTCAGCTTTGACAGCAATGCCAACAATGCAGACCCTGTGTCCCGTCGATATCATTTTGAAGTCTATGCCGTGTATTATAATACAATTCCCCGGGGGCTAGATGGCGCAATGACACACTAACACATTTGAAAACTAAAAAGTCCAAATAGCCTCAGTTTAACGCCTGCTTTTCACAAATAGCGCCTTATTCAACGTGACCCGGTAACAAGCAAGGTGTCAGGTGGTGACCTTGTTATTATTGAAAAAAAAAAAAAAAAACTTTTTCAACATATATATTTAATCCCCAAAGTTAAATACACTACTGTTTTATTTTTATTTTCATTTATTTATCCCACCCCCCAAAATCTACCGAAACACTTTTTTTCTCCCCAACACCAGAGTGTCAGCTCCCGACTTCCCACGCCACTGATGTGGGTAGCAATTTTATTTTCTATAAAATGGAAAATCAGATTTTGCAGATTTATGAAGTACCTGTAATGGGATTGCTCATAACCTGTCCACGCTGTTAAAGCTATATATATGAAAGACATTAATTGAATTGAATAATTTCAAAAGGTTAATTTGTAATATTATAGATTTCTCATCAAGTATCCAAAGTCACGTTAGCTATTATTCCAGCAAAGCAAGGCTGAGGGCTAACTTTAGCACAAATGTCCCCTCTGTTAGTGTGCACTGTTAGCCTACCCATATATATATTGTATATTTTGGTCATGTCTGGAAGTGAAGTGAGTGAAATGCTGGTATTCATTTGTCTGCGTTTTGGAGAAACTGTAAACATATTCCATGTTTTACTTGGTTTCATACTCATTTTGTTGGTCTAATATCAGTGTGTTTGTGTGTATCTTGTTTAACTCCAGCCACACTTTAAAAGTTCACATTCTAAATGTGAAGGAGTATGAAAAACAGGAGAACTTCTATATCGTGCTTGAAGAGCCTAAATGGTTAAAACGCGGACTCTCTGGTAAGTGTAAACCGTAAATTACAAATGCACAATGTCTGTATGATTACACTTACATGGGTAGAAGGAAAATATTAATAATGGATTTATTATCTCTGTCTAAACAGCATTACTGCTCAATCAGGGTAAGACACATTAAATTGTTGGTTGGGTTGACGAGTGCAGTGTTTCTTTTAGATTTGAAGCTACATTTATGTACACCTAGCTTGGCTAAAAAGAACACGCAGGAAGTCGATGTAGCTTTAGTGGAGGTTGGTAAAGCTGCTGTTACAAGATATTTTGTACTTACAGTCAAAATAATCTACCTACTGTTAAAATGCATGCATTATGTATCATTTATTTCCACAGTATATACTAGGGTGACCATATTTTGATTTCCAAAAAAGAGGACACTCGGCCCGTCCTCGAGATACTTGAATTTTACTTGAAGTTCATTCAAAGATGCCTATATCACTTTAATATATTTAATGGAGTGTGCCTTTAATGTGCCTCCTCCGTGTGGATAGAAAAATTCTGTTTTATTTAAAAAAAAAAACAAAAAAAAAACATCAGCCTATTGCCATATAGTATATATTAAATACTATATGGAAATATTTTTTACTCAACTGGTTACTTAACAGGCTATATTCTTCCTAAAAAAATAATCAAACAATACATTTTTTTAAAAAAAATAATAAAAATGATTAAAATATATGTATATAATACAGACCCATGGAAATGTAGTCCAGTCAATACACACTAGCTATGTGCCAACTCAACATTTTTTATAAATTATTATCACAACAATTGGCGTTGACAAATTGTTATTCCCACTCCATTTTTATTCTCATTCAATATTCTAGATTGCACACAAACAATAACCGAAATAAACTGACAAGCTATTCAACCAGCATGTTTCCAAACGCAGCAGTTCAAAACTACATTGCCCATAATGCCTAGCGCGGCTGAGCTCACTGATAGCTATCCTATTAGTGAGTACCGGGAGCTGAGGCAAAAACAAACTTTGCTATAAAAGTTTACAATCATCGGCAGCGCAACGATGCGACACCAAACGGGATTTTACAGATTATGCCAGTACAAATCTCCGACAGAAGTCAACAGTTGCCATTATATACGTATTTATCGTAAAAAAAAACAAAAAAAAAACAGCTACTTAGAATGTAATACTAACGTTAAATCAAATAAACGAACGCAGAACAATTACAAGACTCATACAATATACTGCATCTCTGTTTACACATATAAACCAATATACAACAGAAGACACATGATCAACATTAACAGGAGATAAATTTACAGAAAGGTGTATGGAGCCACACCTTAGAGCTCATTATTGAACTCCTTACTGTAGTCTGATCTCTCGCCAAACCGTCAACCGTCAGTAGATGGTGATAATTCCCCATAAAACAAAGGGTAAACTGCCAACAAAAAACACGAAGATCTACTCCTTCCCCCGCCCCTACTAGTAGGAGCCATGTCAACACAGCCAGGCGCTTCCCCCCTAGCGCCCGGAGGGATTCTCTTCAAATCGGTCCCGTGAAAAATCATAAAAATCTGACATTTTCACGAATTAATGAAACCCGGCCGGACGCTCCAGAGAGCACATGATAAGAGGACTTGTCCGGGCACGTTTGGTCACCCTAGTATATACTGTAATTGTGTATATTACATATCTGTATGCTGCACAAGACAATTATTGGCATTTTTAACCAGCATCAGGCAGTTTTGCATTGTTGTCAACAACACTTTCATGCTGCTTTTTCCACTTAGCTTTTAGATTTAGCAGAAATAAATTGTACTAAAATAAAAACTTGATAGTGCCCTTGAATTTTGCAGATGCTGCCGCTCTTGAAAGTGCGCTCGTGCACTGACCTTGTCAGAAAATCGGTTGTCAGATTGATATATCCTCTATGTCAATCAAATGACAAATCCTCAAAGGGTGGATCATAGTCTAACGATTTTGTTTTTATTTTTTTAAAGGCCAAATGATATACAGGTAGTCCCCGGGTTACGAACGAGTTCTGTTTCTACGCTGGCGACGTAACCCAGATTTCCATGCAAGTCGAAATGAACCCTTTTAAGTACCCCAAAATCTAAAAATAACTTTCCAAAAACATGTATTATATGTCATTGTCTTCCTCGCCAAGATGTTGGAGCTAAGTGCTAGCTAGACAGCGAACTAAGCTGAAATCTTTCCCGTCTCTCTCTCTCACTCGGCTGCGCGACTTCTATCATGGGAGCAAATACGTTCTTCTTGTTTATAAAATTGCTCTTACTCGCGTGCGGACGTACTTACTGTTTTACGCAGAACAGTCATATTAATAAAATGAAGTTGAAAAAAAAAAAAAAGATACTGTTCAAATGACCAAAAAAAAAAAAAAAACGACTGGAGACAAAATGGCGGACGAGACTCATCGTAAAGTCAAAATCACGTAAATCTGGTACGTCGTAACCCTAGGCCTACAGTGGGGCAAATAAATATTTAGTCAACCACCAATTGTGCAAGTTCTCCTACTTGAAAAGATTAGTAAACCTCAACCATGAGAGACAGAATGTGGAGAAAAAAAACAGAAAATCACATTGTTTGATTTTTAAAGAATTTATTTCCAAATTAGAGTGGAAAATAAGTTTTTGGTCACCTACAAACAAGCAAGATTTCTGGCTGTCAAAGAGGTCGAACTTCTTCTAACGAGGCTCCACTCTTTACCTGTATTAACGGCACCTGTTGTAACTCATTATCGGTATAAAAGACACCTGTCCACAACTTCAGTCAGTCACACTCCAAACTCCACTATGGCCAAGACCAAAGAGCTCGAAGGACACCAGAGACAAAATTGTAGACCTGCACCAGGCTGGGAAGACTGAATCTGCAATAGGTAAAAGGCTTGGTGTAAAGAAATCAACTGTGGGAGCAATTATTAGAAAATGGAAGACATACAAGACCACTGATAATCTTCCTCGATCTGGGGCTCTATGCAAGATCTCACCCCATGGCGTCAAAATGATGACAAGAACGGCGAGCAAAAATCCCAGAACCACACGGGGGGACCTAGTGAATGACCTACAGAGAGCTGGGACCACAGTAACAAAGGCTACTATCAGTTGCACAATGCGCCGCCAGGGACTCAGTCTCCAGATCTCAACCCCATAGAAAGTCTGTGGAGGGAGTTGAAAGTCCGTGTTCCCCAACGACAGCCCCAAAAAATCATTGCTGTAGAGGAGATCTGCATGGAGGAATGAGCCAAAATACCAGCAACAGTGTGTGAAAAGCTTGTGAAGACTTACAGAAAATGTTTGGCCTCCGTTATTGCCAACAAAGGGTACATAACAAACCATTGAGATTAACTTTTGGTATTGACCAAATACTTATTTTCCACCATGATTTGCAAATAAATTCTTTAAAAATCAAACAATGTGATTTTCTGTTTTTTTTCCCACATTCTGTCTTTCATGGTTGAGGTTTACCCATGTTGACAATTACAGGCCTCTCTAATATTTTCAAGAGGGAGAACTTGCACAATTAGGCTACGTTCATACTATACAGGTCTTAATGCACGAATCCAATTTTTTCGTGTTTTTCCGACTCGAGTGAGGCATTAACTTGACGGTCTGAACGTGACAAGTCGCATAGAACTGGACCATTTCAAATCCGATCTGGGTCACTTTCGTATGTGGTTCAAATCCGATCTGGGCCACATTTTTCCAGACTGTCGCAGCGGTCTGTACTGTCCAGTCTCCGGAATCGGAATTCATGCACTAATTACGTCAGCAAACAGCAAGAGGCACGAAGGACGGCAGCGATGCAGGCATTAGCGCCTAGCTTGAACTCTGCTTTTAAGCACGAAGCGGGCTTGACCACAGTCATAAAAAAATAAAATGAAGAAAAGGATAACCCTGTCAATTTTCGATTTTAATTCTGTGCGCCGAATGAGCAATATTTCATTATTGCACACATGGCCGAGTCGGGGCAAACTGACGCACCCACGTCATTTCACGCACACACGTCAAGGCTTATGTGTGTGCGTGTATGCGTTCTATCAGTCCATATAAACTTTGAAAATAAAACTAAACGTGGATTATTAATGTCTGTTATTTGTGTCCTCTTTTTAACGAGCAAAATATGATAATCCCTGGAATGACAGATGACAGCCAACATGTGTGGTCATTTGTTTTGATGCTTCTGCGCATGCGGGTCGTCTTGCTCAGCGCGTGTCGGACTGCGAATTAGTGCGCATGCGTAATACTTGAATGGTCTCAATGGACAAAGGCAGTCTGAACGGTCATGCCAAAAAAACAGATATGACAAAACATCGGATTTGTGAATCCGATTTTTTTCGTGTTTTTCCGACTCGAGTGAGGCATTAACTTGACGGTCTGAACGTGACAAGTCGCATAGAACGGGACCATTTCAAATCCGATCTGGGTCACTTTCGTATATGGTCTAAATCCGATCTGGGCCACATTTTTCCAGACTGTCGCGGCGGTCTGTACTGTCCAGTCCCGCAAATCGGATTTAATGCAGCAATTACGTCATCAAATAGCGAGAGAGTCGTTACCGTAGCGATGCAGCTGTGCGTTATTAGCGCCTAGCTTGCAGTGAACACGGCTTTTGGGTAAGGGCTGGGCTTTACAACAGTCATAAAAAATAAAAATGGGTTGAGGATAAGTGAGCAATATTTCAACATTGCCTACACGGCCGAAAGTCGGGGCAAACGTGTGTGTGACGTGCACGGACAGTGCGTGCATGCTATCGATCCATATAAACTTTGAATATAAGCCTAAACGGGGATTATTTATGTCTGTTATTTGTGTCCTCCTTTTGAAAAGCAAAATATGATATCCCTGGAATGACGGATGACGTGTGTCATTTGTTTTGATGCTTCTGCGCATGCGGGTCTTCTTGGTCAGCGCGTGTCGGACTGCGAATTAGTGCGCATGCGTAATACTTGAACGGTCTCAATGGACAAAGGCAGTCTGAACGGGCACACCAAAAAAACGGATATGACAAAAAATCGGATTCGTGCATTAAGACCTGTAGTATGAACGTAGCCTTTGTGGCTGGCTAAATACTTATTTGACCCACTGTACTTGTATTCACGCAATATGCAGGTGACCAGAATATTTCCATTGACCTAATAGGCACCTCTGCAGTGAGTAATGGAATGTCTGCTTCATCCTTGACAGGCCATCCCACACCTGAAGAGGAAGAAGCCAGGAGAATCTCTGAAATGGGCAAGCCCATTCTAGGAGAACACAGCAGAATAGAGATAATCATAGAAGAGTCCTGTGAGTTTAAGGTTTGTGGGTGGCTGAATATCTTAGAAATAATCAAATGTGCCTTACTTATACAAATTTATGATGATGCTAATAGTAGAGTTGATAACCAAATTAATCATTAATCATTTTATCGCTTTGTAGAATCTATTATTTTTTAATTATAAATGATTGATTAATCACCCCATCTTCTTCCAAAGTCTTTTTCATAATTTTAAACAATTGTTCACCAAAAATTATAATGAAAATCAAGTTGGTTTGATATGAGTCACTAACAACAGGGTACCTTCCCACACATTAGACTCCCAATGGCATGCTTGACCAGGTAAAGTTCCACATGTGTGCAGTTGTAATAGAACATAAATTCCAGTTTCTCATCACACACCTTTGGACATACAGAAAAATCTGTATATTCGAGAGTTTCTTTTCTTAATAATGCATGGATTGAATAATGTGCTCTAAAACTCCAGGGGTGTCAGGGACAGGATACTATATGCATATTGGCATATGTTTGGCAGAGATGGGTAGCAACGTGTTACATTTACTGTTACATTTACTTTAGTAACCTTTTGAGAAAAATGTACTTCTAACAGTAGTTTTACCATACCATACTTTTTACTTTTACTGTAGTAGATTTGTGAAGAAGAAACGCTAATCTTAAGCCACTTCTTTTGGCTAGACTATCGTCATTACATTTTCCCTCTTTATTCTATATTCTACTTTATTTTTGCCAGCAATGCCAACAGCGGCTCAACCAGTTTTACTATGAGACGTTGCAACAATGATCACATGACTCCATTATACGAATCAGACGTAACAATACAGTCACATGACCACACACAAGCCTGCAGTCGAAAGTCCTATGATCACGCCAGCCTGTTGAATCACGTGGTGTCTTTAAAGCCCAGTGAAAAATAAACTATTTCACATGGAGCGCTGACGTCAACATTACTTGAAAGCGCGGATTTCAAATTCTACCAGTTTTTATTTGGCCCCGACAGACCATGGAAAACCGCAGACATGATCATTTTCATTTCATGGTGATAAATATGTTTTCTCCACTATAGGAGACTCTTACTCTTTGGACAGGTGAGCTTTCATTTTTGTAGATTTTTCTAGTTGGAATTCAAAGACTATTGTGTATTTTTTGGGCCTAATGTATAGTACAGTATAATAATAACAGTTATAACAGTTCATATAGATGACGTTGTGCTGGGAAAAAAACAAAAAAATTTAAATTAAATAAATAAATAAATAAAACATACATTGAAAGCAGTTATCTTTATTACTTGAGTATTGCTCTTTTTTTTACTTGCACTTGAGTAATTTTTTTCAGTGATTACTTTTACTTTTACTTGAGTAACATTATTTTGAAGTAACGCTACTTACTTGAGTAAAAGTTTTGTCTTCTCTACCCACCTGTAGACGCGATAGACCCATCAATTAAACCAAAACCCATCTGGACAAGTTGAATCAACCAAGTATCACACTGAACCCTAGTATTCCTGATCTTTGGCACCCCTTCGCTAAACTCTTTGACATTGTCTCTGTGTGTCATTCATCACTCTGTATTCCCTTTTTTTTTTTTTTTTTTAATGGAAATCTTTTAAACTGAGGTGGAAAGACTATTCACACAGATAGTACCAAAGCTACCATGTAAATGTGACTGAACTGTGGTGAAGCTAATACCAAACACTCATTCGGATAGTGTTAATAGAGTTGACCTATCTGCATTATGCATGGTGATTGGCTCAGTGTTACAGCACTATTGCATAATCTCTGTGTAAAAGATGCGAGTGCATGCACACTCTCTGAGTCTCATTATTTACAAGCACCGTAGTTTTCGGACTATAAGGCACACCTTACTATAAGCCGCCACCCACCAAATTTAACATGAAATCAACCTTTGTTCATAGATAAGCAGCAACAGACTATAAGCCGCAGCTGTCCTCACTGTATTCTGGGATATTTACACCAAAAGATATTAACTGGTAACATTTTATTTGATTGATTTATAAGATTGTCAGACCGTCATAATTATTAATGAATGCTTATGACATGTCATTTAGTGTCATTTGGCAAATTATCTTGCTTATGACTGGATGTAAAAGATCCAAACTGGACATACAGTGGTATGAAAAAGTATCTGAACCTTTTGGAATTTCTCACATTTCTGCATAAAATCACTATCAACTGTGAGCTGATCTTTGATGAAAATAAAGTGTCTGCTTTAACTAAAACCACCCAAACATTTATAGGTTTTCATATTTTATGAGGATAGCATGCAAACAATAACAGAAGGGGGAAAAATAAGTAAGTGAACCCTCTACCTAAGGAGACTTAAAGAGCAATTGAAACCAATTTTTACCAAACATTTTAAGTCAGGTGTGTGCCCAATCACTGATGAGTGGTCTAAAGCTGCCCTGCCCACCATAAAACACACACTTGGTAAGAAATGGCTTGATGAGAAGCATTGTCTGATGTGCATCATGGCTCAGTCAAAAGAGCTGTCTGAAGACCTGCGATTAAGGATTGTTGATCTCTATAAAGCTGGGAAAGGATACAAAACCATCTTTAAAAGTTTGGATGTTCATCAATTGACAGTCAGAGAAGTCTACAAACGGAGAGAGTTTGGCAATGTTGCTTCTCTCCCAAGTAGTGGCCGTCCACCAAAGATGACGCCAAGAGTTCAGCGCAGAATACTCAGAGAGGTAAAAAAGAACCCTATACGTGTCTGCTAAAGACTTACAGAAATCACTGGCACATTCCAATATCTCCGTGCACATATCAACTATTTGTAAAACCATGACCAAGAATGGTGATCATGTGAGGAGTCCACGGAGGAAGCCACTGCTGTCGGAAAAAAAATAATAAAACATCGTTGCCCATTTAATGTTCGCAAAATGGCACTTGGAGACTCCAAAGAAGTTTTGGTAAAATATTTTGTGGACTGATAAAACCAAAGTTGAATTGTTTGGGAGTAACAAACAACATCATGTGTGGAGGAAAAATAGAACAGCTCACCAACATCAACACCTCATCCCCACCGTGAAGTATGGTGGAGGGAGCATCATGATGTGGGGCTGTTTTGCTGCCGCAGGACCTAGACAACTTGCAATCATTAATGGAAGAATGAATTCAAAAGTTTATCAGGATGTTGTGCAGGAAAACCTGAGGCCTTCTGTCAGACAGTTGAAGCTAAAAAGATGATGAATGCTGCAACAAACAATGATCCAAAACACAGAAGTAAATCAACTTCAGAATAGTTTCAAAAGAACAAAATACATGTTCTGTAGTGGCCAAGTCAAAGTCCAGACTTGAACCCCGTTGAAATGCTGTGAGATGACCTAAAGACAGCAATTCATGCCAGACATCCCAGAAACCTGACTGAACTACAGCAATTTTACAGAGAACAATGGGCCAAGATTAGTCCTGTTCGATATGCCAGACTGATCTGCAGCTACAGGAAGCATCTGATTAAATTGCTGCCAAAAGGGGGGGGGGCAAGAAATATTAAATTTGATGGTGCACTTACTTATTTCCCCCCTTCTGTAATTGTTTGCATACTATCCTCATTAAAATATGGAAACCTATAAATATTTTGGTTGTTTTAGTTAAAGCAGACACTGTTTTTTCATCTGTGTGATTTTGACAAAGATCAGATCACTTTTGATGGTGATTTTATGCAGAAATGTGAGAAATTCCAGAAGGTTCAGATACTTTTTCATACAACTGTAAATGGAGTTAGTGACAAAATTTGCCAGATGACACTTAATGACATCTGTCATAAGCATTCACTAATGCCCATGACAGTGTCATGTCATAATTATGATGATCTTATGACAGTCTTATGATGCCGTTGTCAAGTGAAGAGTCACCTATTCATCCAAATGAATCAACAAATAAGACATACTGGACTATAAGCTGCAGGATTCAAAATGAGGGGAAAAAATAACGGCTTATTTTCCGAACATTACGGTACTTAAATGTTGTTTTGTTTCTCTTGCAGTAAATTAAAATGCAAATAAAAAAATGGTGTTAGTGGATTTTGTTTATCGTTTTGAAATGAATACACATTTTTCAGAATGAACTGTAATAATCTTCATCCTAAACTGGCCTATTTCATCTGACAGAATACCGTGGATAAACTCCTTAAAGATACAAATCTGGCAGCTGTGATTGGATCTCGTTCATGGAGGGAGCAGTTCATTGAAGCTGTCACAGTCAGCGCAGGTCAGTAATGATCATAAAAAGTAGAGCTGCACCAAAAATTCAACGGCTAAAAGTTTGTGACTAAAAATGTGTTTTGGTTTTGGCCTGAAATGCTTTTTTTTACTGAAACTGAAAGTTCTGTTGGTGAAGCATTAGGTGTGTAATGGTGCACGGAAGTCTGTCAACTTTGACAGATGCGTTTTGAGGTTTCATGCAAGGGCGTAGGTTTGGTCTCAACATTGGTAGGGGAAGATATAACAGCATAACCTGCATGTACACTTTTTGCTGGGGACGGGACATTATTAAGACCAAAAAGGTGAACAGGGGTCAGGGCTACATTTCTCACGATTATGAACCTAATTAATTGATAGGCTAAATCAGGGGTGCTTATCACATCAATCGCAATGCTTGTGTGAGTATCTCGCGGCATCACTTATGCCAGTACTTCTCAAATAGTGGGGCGCGCCCCCCTGGGGGGGCGCAGAGCGATGCCAGGGGGGGCGCGTGTGACCTCGGGGAACATGCTTTTTTTTTTTTTTCTGCCGTACTGGAATAAAGTGTACTTGCGCATCCACTCAGTGGGTGGCAGTGGCGCTCTCATTTTCAGAGTGCGTGCAGTATTTTTGAACTAAGGAAGAGCACTCATCACACAGAAAACAAATATGAAGAGCAGTGCGCCGCCGCCATTTTCGAAAGCCGTTTTCCGACCGGACTCACTCACGCAGCGACCCACTGTCTTGTCCGGTTCTCACGCCGCCGCCCGATAAGTGCCATTTTCGGCTTGGGATCGTCACGACGACCGCCCTCACCTACGGTTCTACCTCGGCCGCCGAGAATGCGCTTTGTTCGTGCCGTTTGCCTTTTAGCTTTGACTTTTAATACTGTGGGTGATGAGGAAAGACTGTTTACTGTGTCTAAAAATAATTATAGCGGACCGCCAGAAGCCAAATCAATTAAGACGCCACTTAGACATTCGACCCCAATCTCATTGATAAGCCGCTTGATTGTTTTTCAGCGAAAACGTGCCGAATATTGCCAACAATAGTCCTGCTTTGTCAGTGTTATATCAGTAAACCAGTGAGCATTGTTAGCATGTTCATTGCAAAATGACTCCACACCATTGCAAAGGAGGTAATACTGAGTGTGAGCAGCAAAAATAAAAACTGTCCTTCTGTCCAAGGACACTCTTTTTTTCCTTTATTCATTTTTGTTTTTTCGGTCAAATTTTTTGGCATATTGTCCTCATGAGTGAATGTTTCTAATCAATTTGAATTTGTTATTATTTACTGATTTTATTACATTTTATTTTTCTGTATCAAATGGTCAAAAATGTACCTTGAGTGTATTTTTACAGTTTGAATGTGACTTTTTTTTTTTTTAATTCAGGCAAATTGATGCACGTCAAGTCTTCTCTGTTCCAAACAAAACAATGTTAATAAAGTTATACTTTATTATAAGTTGATCTATGTTACTTTTTTTCTTTATTAGAAAAAAAGGACACAATATTAGGCAGATGCGTATTTATAATAGTAATTTTATAGACAAATAATACTATTTACAGTGGCGGCAGAGAGTTTGGGGGGGCGCGAAACATTTACGTCTTGCTTGGGGGGGCGTAGCAGAAAATAATTGAGAAGCACTGGCTTATGCCATAGACTCCACCATCTGTTGACAAGACAACTCCAGAGACTTTGCGCCACGTCTTCCCGTAGGGGGCCGACCCATAGAGCATTGAGGTGGCCTTCACTATTCACTGTGATAAACTCAAACACACGCTGTGTTCTAATGCCGGATTTAGGTGGAAATAGGACGAAGGTTTTACTGCATACAAGCAGGCAGGAGTGTCTCAAGAGTGATTTGGTCGAGGATTTAAGGTAATTAAATTTTTCGCACCATGCATGCACTTTGAAACGTTGTTAATACAATGAAATAAATGGGAAAAAATTAGCTTAACTTTAGCTTGAAATATCTACGTAAAATGGATGATAACTGTCGGTTTTTTGCTTTTAACCAAGTGTCTAGACTGTTTTGCGTTCGTATCTACAGAAATTCCGTGATTTGGGTATTCATTTGCAAGAATTTTCAACTTATAAAGCTCTTTGTTCCGTGACGGCCACCATGTTGGATTAAACAATACCTCAACTTTGGCTTGAAATTTTTACGTAAAATGAATGATAACTGCCCGTTTTTTTTTCTTTTAACCAAGTGTCTAGACTATTTTACGTTAATATCTACAGAAATTCAGTGATTTAAGCATTTATTTGCAAGAATTTTTAACTTAAAAAGCTCGTTTTGTGACGGCCGCCATGTTGGATTAAACAATACCCTAACTTTGGCTTGAAATATTTCCGTAAAATGAACAATAACTGCCGTTATTTTTTACTTTTAACCAAGAATCTAGACCAGGCATGTCCAAAGTCCGGCCTGGGGGCCAAATTCGGTACGTGATTCATCCGGCCCCAGCCTCTGTCATAAAATCAATAACGTCTGGCCCGCACACACTTAATAAATTGATCAGCAGTACTGCTATCAGCATATGAAGTAGCTTACACACTAAATGCTGCTCATTTACCCACTAAAAGGCAGCATCATTCTCAGCAACATTACCCCGTATGACTTTTCCAATTTTCTAAAATGGCGACAATCAACAAAAAAAAGTTGACTGCGACAGCCAACACTTCAAGGATAGGTGGAAATTGGACTATTTCCTCACTAAAATACTCAACAACTGTGTCCGCCTCATTTGCAAAGAGACAGTCGCTGTTTTTAAAGAGTTCAATCTGAGGCGATATTACCAAACAAGACACGCTGATTTACGACAATATTACAGGGAAGATACGCAGCGAGAAATTCAAGCAACTTGAAGCTAGTTTAATTTTACAGCAGCAGTATTTTGCAAAAGCCCGAGAGTCGAAAGAGAGCGCCACAAAGGCTAGTTGCGAGATTGTTGAAATTATTCATTAGAAAAACAATAAAGCAAATGTGACACACAAATTGGGTTGCTAAAATTTGCTTAAATATATTGTTCTACGTAAAGGACGTCAGCCATGGTCGGCCCCCCCCCCCCCCCACATTTTTACCACAGCAAATCTGGCCCCCTTTGCAAAACGTTTGGACACCCCTGATCTAGACTGTTTTATGTTCACATCTATAGAAAATCCACAATTTAAGCATTTATTTGCAAAAACTTAAAAATCTCTTTGTTTTGTGATGGCTGCCATGTTGGATTTTGTATCTCTACACAAAAGCGGAATTCAACCTAAATAAGTTGTGATTGTATATAGAAAAATGCAAATTATGCTTTTTGTTGAGTAAAATTAAGATGATTCTGCATGCTTCCCTCAAGTATTACATAAGTTTCTGATGTGAAAATTGAGTGATTTATTAGCCATTGAAAAAAAGCACTAAATTTAAAAAAAAAAAAAAAAAACATTAAGTTGCTATTTTGATCAAACACCTATATGATATAATAAATATTGCTATTAATCTTGAAAATATGGGTGATTAACTCTGCATTTGGTGATTTTTGTGCATCTAGCGTAAAATTTGGGAATTCTATAGCAATTTCAAGTTTTGTCATACTTGCATAAAAAAATAATCGGGATTTTATTAAGGAACGACTTTGAATTTTTTGATGTCGCTGTTCATGGAGACTCATATATGCCTAAGGGAGGTGTCTGTTTTAGGTCGCTAGCGGCTTTGGTTTTGAAATGGAAGTTGAATTTTTGGGGAGTAACACACAACATCATGTATAGAGGAAAAATGGAACAGCTCACCAACATCTCATCCCCACCATGAAACATGGTGGAGGGAGCATCATGATTTGGGGCTGTTTGGCTACTTCAGGGCCTGGACAACTTGCAATCATTAATGGAAGAATGAATTCAAAAGTTTATCAGGATGTGTTGTAGAAAAACCTGAGGCTGTCTGTCAGACAGTTGAAGCTAAAAAGAAGATGGATGCTGCAACAAGACAATGATCCAGAACACAGAAGTTAAATCAACTCCAGAATGGTTTCAGAAGAACAAAATACACGTTCGGGAGTGGCCAAGTCAAAGTCCAGACTAACCCTAAAACCCACTGAGATGCTGATGGATGACCTATAGACAGCGATTTACTCATCCCAGGAACCTGACTGAACTACAGAAGTTTTGTGGAGAAGAATGGGTCAAGATTAGTCCTGATTGATGTGCCAGACTGATCTGCAGCTACAGGAAGTGTCTGGTTGCAGTTATTGCTGCCAAAGGGGAGGGCCACAAAATATTAAATGTGATGGTTCACTTATTTTTTCGCCTCCTGTCATTGTTTGCTTTTCATCCTCATTAAAATATGAACGCCTATAAATGTTTGGGTGGTTTTAGTTAAAGCAGACACTGTATTTTCCTCTGTGTGATTTTCACAAAGATCAGATCACATTTGATGGTGATTTTGTGCAGAAATGTGAGAAATTCCAGATACTTTTTCATACTACTGTACCCTGTTCTAATTTAACGGTAACGTGATAATGTATTCTCGTTCATGTTCCTTATTTATTGAGTTTTATTGGTCTTCTTGCCACGTAGAGGGTGACATACTTTTTTCTGTTTGACAGGGGATAGAGATGATGAGGGACAAGATCAGCCAATGCCGAACTGCTTTGACTATTTCATGCATATTTTGAGCATTTTTTGGAAGATTCTCTTTGCTTGTGTCCCACCAACTGAGTACTGGAATGGATGGGCTTGTTTTGTCGTGTCAATATCGGTTATTGGGATATTAACAGCCATTATTGGAGACCTTGCGTCCCATTTCGGCTGCACAGTTGGCTTGAGAGACACTGTCACTGCGGTGGTATTTGTGGCCCTGGGTACTTCACTTCCTGGTAAGTATGGCATGCTGTATGTTCAGTACATTGTAATTTTAGTATCAAATGTTCAGTATGTGTGCTAATTGACTCTTAATCCACAGATACCTTTGCCAGTAAAGTGGCTGCAATTCAGGACCAATATGCAGACGCATCAGTCGGAAACGTAACTGGAAGCAATGCTGTCAATGTGTTCTTAGGTATTGGTGTAGCTTGGTCTGTGGCTGCAATCTATTGGGAAGTCCAAGGGGGAGTTTTTCGAGTGGATGTTGGCTCACTGGCCTTCTCGGTCACACTCTTCACCATTTTTGCCTTCTTCACAATGGGAGTGTTGATGATCCGCCGAAAGCCTTCTATTGGCGGTGAATTGGGAGGCCAACGGATCCCTAAAATGCTAACATCACTAATTCTCTTAGGACTGTGGTTCCTTTACATTCTGTTCTCTAGTTTGGAGGCCTACTGCCATATAAAAGGCTTCTGAGAAAACATATTCTGGGACAGTAATTGCACAATGATAGAGTATTCTTTCGGAAAGAATGAATTGCTCCTTCTGCCATGCTATAAAATAACACGCTTGGACGTGTATGTTTGCATGTTACGTGCAGAAGAATTGATTGTATTAGTACTGAGCAGTCAATAAACTCAATAGCTACAGTGTTAATTTAAACAGAAGGAAATAGTGGACGTTTATTTTTTTTTTGTCAAAATGAATTTCACACTGACTTCATAATCCTGTATGTTTCAAACTATAGTAGATTTCTTTTTAATCCTTATGTTTATTGTGCTTATAAAGATGAAGGTTTATACTTTGTACGATTATTTTCCAATAGGCCAAGGCACTTGCAAGGCAAGGCATTTGAAAGACTCTCAAGGCTGCCTCCCTCAGAAAACTGACTCAGAAATTGGATATATATCTGGTAAGACTATATGTTGCTGACGTTATGTAGCATTGATAGTTGAACAAAGATATATTATTTGTTGTAAATTAGTTAAACAGGAAAATAACAGTGTGTGTGGGGAGTGGGGGGGTCAATTGCGGCCCACTGTTCAGTGTCCCCCCCCCCACTTGACACCTAAGTTAAGAGTTTTTGTGTGGCCTGAAGTTTGTTTGTTTGTCTTTTTAAATGACTTACAATACAAGCTAGCATAGTGAAAGTTCATGACATGAATTTTAGCAAAAGTCAATAGACAACAGGCACTTGATTACAACATGATTCCAACATGACAGCAGGTAGAATGAAAATATATCATGTCACACAGTCAAATCTTTCTCATAACAACCCCAGGAAGAGAAAGGAAACAAGAAAAGTGGAAGACAAAATGTTTTTTCAGTTGAGTACCAGGGCATCCCAATCCCGGTGTGTATTATTTTAAATCGGAGGTGGGTAGTACGCCTTACATTTGCTTTGTTACATTTACATGAGTAAGTTTTTGAGATTAATTTGTAAGAGTGGTCATAGACTTCATAATATATTGACGGGGCGCGGGGCCGATTAATAGGGGGCCTTCTTTGTTGGCGTGGTCGTCAAAGCTGACCGAGTGGAATCACAGACAAAGAGGTTTTTCCGTTAAAAATCTTGTGAATAAATGTTTAAATCCCTCTTAATAGATATGGACGTAAAACAGTCTCGATTATTGGTTAAAAGCAAAAAAAAAAAAAAAAAAACGTGCAGTTAGCATTTATTTTACAAAGTATGCTGCTAGTCAGTAAGCAAATGTAGCGGCCGCCTTATGAAAACAAAGAAGTTTTTCCGTTAAAGTCTTGTGAATAAATGCTTAAATCCCTGAATTCTTTATAGAGATGGATGTAAAACAGTCACGATTCTTGGTTAAAAGCAAAAAAAAAAAAAGTGCAGTTAGCATTTATTTTACTTAAATATCGCGAACTATGACACCAATGCGGTAGCGGCTAATTTCTCCCATTGATTTTTTTCACAACGTTTCAAAATGCATCCATGGTAAGATAAATATAATAATTACCTTGAATCCTCGAACAAATCACAGACAATCCTTCCTGTTTGTATGAGGTACAGCTTTCGTACCTTTTCAACCTAAATCCGGCGTTGGATCTTTGCATGTGTTTTGAGCATAACTGCGACCGACTTCGACCCACTGAAGCGAAGTGTAGGATGGCCCCCTACTTGAAGGCGTGGCGCAGTGTCTGGGGAATGTGTCCCGTCAATATAATTATGAAGTCTCTGGAGTAGTTTTAGCACACCATACCATCTACTTTTCTTTGAGTAGATTTGTGAAGAAGAAATGCTACCCTAACTCTGCTACTTTGGGCTACACAAGAGTCGCTACATTTACCTCTTTATTCTACATATTAGATGTTGCGTTATTTTTGCCAGAAATGCCACAGTGGCTCGACCAATTTCATCAATGAGACGTCTTAACAATAATCACATGACTCCATTATGCCAGTCAGATGTCAACATGCAGTCACATGACCCCTCGCAAGCTTGCAGTTAGAGGTCCATTGATCACGTGGGCCATTTCAATCACTTGCACGTTATAAAAAATGAACTGTTTGATATAGAGAGCTGCTGTTAACATAATTTTCGTCTTAGTCTTTTGGATGAAAATACTTATTATTCTTAATCATATTTTAGTCATTTCAAAATGTGTTCGTCTTCGTCTTGTTTTAGTGAACGACAAATTTCAATTTTTAGTCGACAATTCTCAAAATGTTTTCGCCTATAAACTTCAAAAGTTTTAGTCTATGAATAAATAAATAAAAGCTTTCCAACAATTTCGAATGAACATAACTGGAGTCTACAAGGACATCACCATTTTCATTATGGTAATACACACTCAGCAGGAAAACCACATTATTTGCAATTAATTAAACTCACCTGGACTCCATGAACTGTATGTAAAATGTTTTCCAAGAGTTTAAGAAGACACCGAGTCACCGCGCTAAATGCTAATGCTAATTCTATGCTAACGCGAACGCTATGCTAACGCTACAAGTTTAGATCAGGAGTCCCCAAACTACGGCCCGCGGGCTCGTGGCCACATTTGATCCGGCCCCTGAACCCAAAAAAATAATTTTTTTTTTTCAATTTTCTGGCTTTTTTTCTGTGAAGAACCCAGAGAGGGTTATTTATTTAATTATATTATCTATTTAATTAATAGTGTTATTATTATATTATTTTTATTTTATTTACATTTGTTCCATGAAGAATCCAGAAAGAGTTATTTGATTGTGGCTTTCTGAAAAACAACACATTTTTACATTTAGGCACTCCTGCAATCGTCACACCTTTTCTGTTACAAACTCACCCAGCCCTTCATCAGAGAAGGGAGAAGTTATGTGGCCCTACAGGAAAAAGTTTGGGGACCCCTGGTTTAGAGTGTGATGATCACTCCGTACCAAGGGCGTAGGTTTGGTCTCAACATTGATAGGGACGCTATAACAGCATAACCTGAATGTACACTTTTTGCTGGGGACAGGACATTAATAAGACCAAACAGATTGGGTACAGTTCTCAAATATATCTCAAATATAGCTGGTTCCTAAGTAAAAATGAAAGAAGGTTAAAATAAAATTATTTTCATGGGAGAAAGTCATTTTTCAAAATGCTTGCTTCATATAAAGGAAATTTACAGTGGTTGTGTTTTTTTTTGGGGGGGGGGGTTTAAAAAAATGTGCATCGGCTGAGAACAAAAATATTTTTTAATGATAACAGATAGAAAATACATTTTAATTAGGGAATAAATGCAGAAAATGCACAGTTGGATTAACGTTAACAGTAGAAAACGTACAGGAAGACACCTCACTAAACAGCTTTCTACTCGAGTTTTACAGGCTAGCAAGTTCACACGGTTTAATGTTATGCTAACTCTGATGCAGGTGGGACTTTCAGTTACAAAATTAGTGGCGTGTTCCCCACCTTCACAACAATGACGTCTTTTTACATTACTTGGCTGCTGCTGGCTGAAAAAAAAACCTTCTAATATCCCTCCTCTTCAAAGGGGGCGGAGGAGGTGGCATGTCGACATGTATTTATGTTGGGATTGTGTGAATGTGGGGGTTCAAGTCATCAGCCAATCAAACGTGCGTTTGAAGGGGAAAAAAATGGACCAGCAAATTCAAGTGAAGGGGTAAATGTAAGTCTGAACATAATGTAGGATCAATTCTATCCTTACAATTTATGGGAAGACAATCTAAATTACCTATATAAGTTAACTCATTATATAATGCAAATAAGGTTGCTTAAAAGTCGGTGGGGACAATTTCAGCATCCCTAAAAGTTGGTAGTGTTATGTCCCTACCGTCCCTACGCAAACCTACGCCCTTGCTCAGCACAGACCTTTAAAGGCTAAAACAATATGGCATATCTAGCCAAGATAAGAAAGCAAAACTTACCAAGGAGCACCTGACATGTTTCACAAAATGAGCCTGGAATGGGCACTGACTTACGTTGGTGTGTAAGCGTGCGTGTGTTTAGGAGGCGCAGCACGTCATATGATTGATACGACCAAACACTGCTAAATGCGTTCTAACTACACATACAATAAGAAAATATCACAAATTGTGAATTTATGGTGGAAACTATGGCGAATTTTCCTCTCGTTCTTGTGTTGTCAGACGACAACTGGCATCCATCTTGTTATGTTTTAGTCTCCCAAGACATGTTTTCAGCGCGACATCGTCATGAAAAAAATTGTTCGTTGACGAAATATTTTCGTTATCGTCATCGTTGACGAACACAAAACTGTTTGGCAGCTATTATTGTTTGAATTTCATGGTTGGAAATATCTTTCTCCAATAGAGGACACTCATGCTCTTTAGACGGGTGATGTTTCATTTCTATAGATTTTTCTCATCGGAATTCAATACTTTTTGTGTAATTTTTTGGGCCTGATATTATTTTGAAGTGACACTACTCTTACTTGTTTTTAGCTGTGCTACCCACCTCTGCTGTAAATGCACAAAGTTGCAATGCACAAGAATTATAAGATGTCAATAATTAACTAAACATGATGATGAATATGTAAAATAGAGGGAGAGAGGATCAACAGTTTGTGTGTTCATGTTATCAACTGTTATTCATAAAGATAGGATTACTCTTTTTGAGAGGGGTATAAAAATCAGTTTAGGAGATCATCTGCTAAAGTACAAAAATATATGAAATCTGTGATTGTCAATGCAAAATGTGTCATTGTTGGCTCCACCAACTCAAACCAATTTGATTGTTTTTTCCACAATAACCAAATGTATAATGAAGGTATATAAATGACAAAGAAATGTATTTAGACTGCTAGTCAGTTTGAATGTTTTCAAATGATAATTCACCTTCCAAATCATACATTTTTGTAACAAATGTAATTCCATCTATTGTACTGTATTTATAATTGTATTGTAAACTAATAGACAAAACAGCAATATAATTTATTTTATGTAATAAATATATTTGAATTTAAATGTCTGTTTTTGTCCCCATTGGTTCCACCATCTGATGATTCTGCCAGCGATGCTAAATGACTTCCATCTGGTGGAACAGACTTTGCAGTACTTCTGTTGAATGTTTTGTATAAAGATTTTAGGAAGGTGACCAATGTTATCACTTTCTCGCTAGATTAACGCATTGTTTAATGGATACAAGAGTAGGTCATGTGATTATTTGAAATTGAAATATGTAATTAGTTTAAATGAAAGAGGAAAAAGAACTAATGAAAAAGTACAGTGCCTTGCAAAAGTATTCGGCCCCCTTGAATCTTGCAACCTTTCGCCACATTTCAGGCTTCAAACATAAAGATATGAAATTTAATTTTTATTGTCAAGAATCAACAACAAGTGGGACACAATCGTGAAGTGGAACAACATTTATTGGATAATTTAAACTTTTTTAACAAATACTGAAAAGTGGGGCGTGCAATATTATTCGGCCCCTTTACTTTCAGTGCAGCAAACTCACTCCAGAAGTTCAGTGAGGATCTCTGAATGATCCAATGTTGTCCTAAATGACCGATGATGATAAATAGAATCCACCTGTGTGTATTCTAGTCTCCGTATAAATGCACCTGCTCTGTGATAGTCTCAGGGTTCTGTTTAAAGTGCAGAGAGCATTATGAAAACCAAGGAACACACCAGGCAGGTCCGAGATACTGTTGTGGAGAAGTTTAAAGCCGGATTTGGATACAAAAAGATTTCCCAAGCTTTAAACATCTCAAGGAGCACTGTGCAAGCCATCATATTGAAATGGAAGGAGCATCAGACCACTGCAAATCTACCAAGACCCGGCCGTCCTTCCAAACTTTCTTCTCAAACAAGGAGAAAACTGATCAGAGATGCAGCCAAGAGGCCCATGATCACTCTGGATGAACTGCAGAGATCTACAGCTGAGGTGGGAGAGTCTGTCCATAGGACAACAATCAGTCGTACACTGCACAAATCTGGCCTATATGGAAGAGTGGCAAGAAGAAAGCCATTTCTCAAAGATATCCATAAAAAGTCTCGTTTAAAGTTTGCCACAAGCCACCTGGGAGACACACCAAACATGTGGATGAAGGTGCTCTGGTCAGATGAAACCAAAATTGAACTTTTTGGCCACAATGCAAAACGATATGTTTGGCGTAAAAGCAACACAGCTCATCACCCTGATCACACAATCCCCACTGTCAAACATGGTGGTGGCAGCATCATGGTTTGGGCCTGCTTTTCTTCAGCAGGGACAGGGAAGATGGTTAAAATTGACGGGAAGATGGATGCAGCCAAATACAGGAACATTCTGGAAGAAAACCTGTTGGTATCTGCACAAGACCTGAGACTGGGACGGAGATTTATCTTCCAACAGGACAATGATCCAAAACATAAAGGCAAATCTACAATGGAATGGTTCAAAAATAAACGTATCCAGGTGTTAGAATGGCCAAGTCAAAGTCCAGACCTGAATCCAATCGAGAATCTGTGGAAAGAGCTGAAGACTGCTGTTCACAAACACTCTCCATCCAACCTCACTGAGCTCGAGCTGTTTTGCAAGGAAGAATGGGCAAGAATGTCAGTCTCTCGATGTGCAAAACTGATAGAAACATACCCCAAGCGACTTGCAGCTGTAATTGGAGCAAAAGGTGGCGCTACAAAGTATTAACGCAAGGGGGCCGAATAATATTGCACGCCCCACTTTTCAGTTTTTTATTTGTTAAAAAAGTTTAAATTATCCAATAAATTTTGTTCCACTTCACGATTGTGTCCCACTTGTTGTTGATTCTTGACAAAAAATTAAAATTTTATATCTTGATGTTTGAAGCCTGAAATGTGGCGAAAGGTTGCAAGGTTCAAGGGGGCCGAATACTTTTGCAAGGCACTGTATCATACCATTAAGAAACCAACCATGGGCACACATTTCATTCCACATTTCCGCTATGTTAATGTTTCCCAACGTTTATTCAGTCAAGGTGCCTATTTTACATTGGATATAATCTGATGAAAGATTTATTTATTTTGTAGTAAATAAATGATTTTGGGATAAATAAACTCAGAACGATTATCACAGTTCAACTGATGATGTCTCATGGTACACTAACAGGGTTAAATCACTACTATGTGACTAAGAAGAGTTCAGACATGGGGAAGACTGTCGATCTGACAGGATTTTCTTATTTTCTGATTAATACTAAGAGGAAAAGTGGCTGGATATGCTGGAACATCTGTAACAAGTATGTAATAGAAGTGCACAGATCCCAATGGGCCACGCCACAGAAGAGAACAACAAGGCCAAGGTTCTGTGGGACTTCAGCTTCCAGACTGACAAACAGCTTGAGGCAAACCAACTGGACATCATTTTGGTGGACAAAGAGTAGAAGAGAGTGACGGAGATGTGGCAATGCCAGCTGACGACAACATAGGGAAAAAGGAACACGTGAAGGTGGAGAAGTACTAAGGGCTGAAAGAACAGTTGGAGTGGATGTGGAAGGTGAAGCCTAGCGTGGTTTCCATGTTAGTTGGAGCACTCGGGGCAGTAACCCTCAGGCTCGGAGAATGGCTCCAGCAGATTTTAGGAAGAACATTTGAAACCTCAGTCCAGAAGAGTGCAGTCATAAGAATAGCAAAGATACTGTGCAGAACCCTCAAACTTCCAGGCCTCTGGTAGGGGACCCGAGCTTGAGGATGACACAGATACCATGCCACGAGGGGTGAGAGGCATAGGCGGAGTTTGACTTTTGGGGCAGGAGGAGGCACAACATGTTGATGACCGCGAAACGCAGTGTGAGCAATAAATTTAACTTACAAGAATATTTGTAATAATAAGTTGACAATGAGCGTTTTTTGTTTCCTATCATTCTTGAGAGGAATTCCAAATCAGGCTGCTTAGGCAATACTTTCCGGCAAGATCATCATCCATTGAATACGGTACGCCCGCCGGTGTCGTGCCAATGTCGTTACCCCAGTCAAAAATTGTATCCCCTGGGCGGAGCCATATGGAGGTAGATTTGTGTCTTTATTATTCAATCAAAAAAAAAAGTTGCTTCTATAAAAATATATATTTTCAATCCCAAAAAAAGTCGCTTCAATAAAAATAAAGTGTTTGAAAGCAAAAATAAATTTGAAACTCAAAAAATAAAAATTCTATTTTTCTTCGATTGATTTTTTTTTTTTTTTAATGAAGCAACTTTTTTGATTGAAGTAATGTTGAATTGTGTTTGGGCAACATTTTGGCTAGGACGTTTTGTCTTTGTTATTCATTCAAAAAGTTGCTTCGAAAAAATATATTTCAAAAAGAAAAATCACTTCAATCAAAAAAAAAAAAAAGAAAAATTTCAATCATAGAAAACGTTTTAATATTTGAGATTGAAAAATTTACCATTTGAACACTTAATTTTTCATTGAAAAAGTTTTTTTTCTTTTTTCTTTCTTTGAATGAAGCAATCTTTTTTGTGTTTGGGCCATATTGTGAGTAGGAAAGTTGTGTCTAAATCATTCAATCCCCCCCAAAAAGTTGCTTCAATCAAAAGCAAAGAAAAAATTCATTTGTAAAATAAAATTGCCTTCCCCTAATTTTTTTATTATTTTGAAAATTATATGCAAAGCAAATGACCGTCAAAGGTGCTATTCACATGATCTGTTCGAAAAATAATTTTAACCCATTATAAAGATTTTTTTTTTTGTTAATTTCACTCATTTTTGTTGCAGTTTTATTGCTTTACAACTTTTATATATGTGTAGGAAAGTCAATTTCATGCAATGACACCTTTCGGCCACCGGGGGGGGCTGTCCCGCCCTTAAAATCCGCTTATGGTGAGAGGGACTTTTTTTTTTTTTTTTAATGTATGTATACATAGGGTTTTATTGTATTTTTATACACAGTGGCAGTTTTAGGGGTGGGGCCACAGGGGCACTGGCCCCAGCACTAATTTGAATTGTCCCTGAAGTGTTCCCATTTTAGCACAAAGCATGGCAATCGGCACATCCTTCTTTTATGAACTGAAAGAGAATGAGATAATATTGTTTCTAGAGTATGTTAAAGGTGCACAATGTAGGACTGTAGGCCAAAAAATGGTACTGCAACTACATCAAATTATTGACTAGCACAAAATACCCTCCCCCTTCGGGTTGCAGAATACCACTTCACGCTGGAGAACCTGCAGGAAAAGCTTTAAGTGGCAAGCGATTAGTCCTCTGCAAAAGTTACATTACAGGCTGTTCCAAAATGGTTGACCCCATTCTAAATGCCCACATCTCGGAAACTACTTGATGGATCTTGATGAAACTAAATTCACTTTATGTTGAAGGTCATAAGTTTTATTGGTTAAATTTACAAAGAAAAGTACAAATATTTGTTGGTTCTCTGACAGATTTTCATAAATGTTCAATATGAGGGCCGCCTGTGATTCTGCACACGTCGAGTCGGTATTCGAGCTCGTGCCAAACTCGCTGTAGCATGTCTTCGGTAACAGTTTCCAGTGCAGCTGTAATCCTCAGTTATGTTGTTTAGTTGGTGCCTTCTTTGCAAAATTTGTGAAGAAGGCACGCTGCACTGTCTTCGGTGACTGAGTCCATGCATACTCTAACACGCAAAATGCCTTTTCTTTTGAACGGCATTTCTTAACCTGAAAAGATAGAAATGCCAAACGTTACGTAGAAAAACTTGAAATGTTTCTATGCAAGCTGTAAAAATTTGAGGTCATTCCAACGAAAATTGTCAAAATTATTGGCCTACGAAATGGGGTCAAACATTTTGGAACACACTGTATATTTTATTTATGATGACAGTGTCAAGCAAAGATGTTTTTCCTGCCACATGCAGGATAATTTATGTATTGCCTTGTTGACCAAAGCAAACAAACACTGAACAAAAATGGCAGCGACACTTGGCCCCCTCCTGGCCCCTGTTTGAGAAAAATCCTAGAACCACCACTGTACACACATAAATACAGTTGTGGTCAAAAGTTTACATACACTCATGAAGAACATAATGTCATGGCTCTCTTGAGTTTCCAGTTAATTTCTACAACTGATTTTTCTCCGATAGAGTGATTGGAAACGATACTTCTTTGTCACAAAAAACATTCATGAAGTTTGGTTCTTTTATGACTTTATTATGGGTTAACAGAAAAAGTGGTCAAATCTGCTGGGTCAAAAATATACATACATGGATCTGAAAAAGCGAATCATTGACTTGAACAAGTCAGGAAAGTCACTTGGAGCCATTTCAAAGCAGCTGCAGGTCCCAAGAGCAACAGTGCAAACAATTGTTTGTAAGTATAAAGTGCATGGCACTGTTTTGTCACTGCCACGATCAGGAAGAAAACGCAAGCTATCACCTGCTGCTTCGAGAAAATTGGTCAGGAGGGTGAAGATTAAACCGAGAATCACCAAAAAGCAGATCTGCCAAGAATTAGAAGCTGCTGGAACACAGGTGTCAGTGTCCACAGTCAAGCGTGTTTTGCATCTCCATGGACTGGGAGGCTGCCGTGCAAGAAGGAAGCCCTTGCTCCAAAAGCAGCACCTTAAGGCTCGACTGAAGTTTGCTGCTGATCACATGGACAAAGATAAGACCTTCTGGTGGAAAGTTCTGTGGTCAGACGAAACAAAAATCCAGCTGTTTGGCCACAATGCCCAGCAATATGTTTGGAGGAGAAATGGTGAGGCCTTTAACCCCAAGTACACCATGCCTACCGTCAAGCACGGTGGTGGTAGTATTATGCTGTGGGGCTGTTTTGCTACCAATGGAACTGGTGTTTTACAGAGAGTAAATGGGATAATGAAGAAGGAGGATTACCTTCAAATTCTTCAAGATAACCTAACGTCATCAGCCCGAAGATTGGGTCTTGGGCACAGTTGGGTGTTCCAACAGGACAATGACCCCAAACACACATCAAAAGTGGTAATGGAATGGCTAAATCAGGCTAGATTTAAGGTTTTCGAATGGCCTTCCCAAAGTCCTGACTTAAACCCCATTGAGAACTTGTGGACAATGCTGAAGAAACAAGTCCATGTCAGAAAGCCATCAAATTTAACTTAACTGCACCAATTCTGTCAAGAGGAGTGGTCAAAGATTCAACCAGAAGCTTGCCAGAAGCTTGTGGATGGCTACCAAAAGCGCCTAATTGAAGTGAAAATGGCCAAGGAACATGTTACCAAATATTAGCGCTGCTGTATGTATATTTTTGACCCAGCAGATTTGAACACTTTTTTCTGTTCACCCATAATAAAGTCATAAAAGAACCAAACTTCATGAATGTTTTTGTGACAAAGAAGTATCTGTTCCAATCACTCTATCAGAGAAAAATCAGAGTTGTAGAAATAACTGGAAACTCAAGAGAGCCATGACATTATGTTCTTCACAAGTGTATGTAAACTTTTGACCACAACTGTATGTATGTATACCGTTTTATATACTGTAGTTTCATTATTAATACTACAGTATTTAAAATATTTTGTAAAGGACATATATCAACTAAAGAACCCGCACACTTTTACAATTGCTAAACAATTTTGAAATGTATAAACAATGATAAATTTCATAGTCTTATTTCAGTATGTATATTTTTAGTGATTTAATGTATTGATCAATAATGATTTTCGACGCTGCAAAATTGACGCATTGAAATGACGTTTCACTTGTCCGATGGATCTTGAACGCAACATCAATCCAGCACAAGGGGCAGGACAACATGGCTGCCGCTGCCGGCCGATTCTACGGAGAAGGAGGCAGAGCAACTAAACGACAGAAAACCGAAGACGGAGGGATGACCACGGTTAGGCGTGACTTCTTGTCGTGTTATTTGGATGTTAATACAACTGTTTGTGGGATAAAACGTGCCAAATATGCTTTTAGACGCCAGTATATCGTAAAACATGCCGTTCGTTTGTTTCGGTAGCCAAGAAGCTAACATAATCAAAGATCATCCAATGGTGATCGAACGCTAGTTAGCGTTTGAAAACTCTGCGTCCTGTAAACCGTGCGGCAAGAGTGATTACAACCCCGGGAATTGTTTATCAAGTGATTGGTTTGTCGATTTTTTTTTTTTTTTTTTTTTTTTTTTTGTAAAGAGAACATCAAAGCAAGATTTGATGAGGAGACCACATTTTGGCCTAGTTTAGTATAGGTGAAGGTGGGCTATAATTTGCCCACATTGCTTTGCATATATTTGTTGAGTCATCTAGCATCACTGTGATAAAATTATTTTCAGGAGGGTTACGAAGATCCCCATAAACCTCTGCCGTCCCCGGTGGTGCACATCAGGGGCTTGGTTGATGGTGTTGTGGAGACTGACTTGGTGGAAGCCTTGCAAGAATTTGGGACCGTAAGGTATTCAACACCTGAGAAATGCTTTGTAAAAAATACCAAAATTTACAATATATTTTATTCTTGTACATTATTGCTTACCCAGCCTAGCAGTTGGCACCAATTTTCAGCGTTTTTTTTTTTTTTTTTTTTTTTTTTTTTTTTTTGCAGTGACATTGGTAATGCAGTTTTGACTCGTAATACGATTATAAAATGCCGTAAAGAGATTTACACTTAGTTGTAAAATAAAATATATATTCTTAATTTGAGTTCATGTTATTCAGAATCCAGTGCAAACAGCAGTTCATATTAAACAGGCTTTCCCCCCAGTGCTTTATAAGCCTCAGTAAAATGTGGGTGAGTATTTTGCTTCCACTTTTCTGGATTTATATTTGAGGGTACGGACATCACCGTTCGGTGCAACAAGTCAAGCGGTTAATATGTTTGAGTAAAAAAAAATTTTAAAATCCATGTTGGAGTTACTCCTGCTGCATGACCCTAATCCAGTAGCCGGTAGAGGTATTGCGCCAAAAACAATAACCGACATTACGGGAAAAAGAATACAAACCAAAACAGATGACAGAGTAGCCATCAGGGGTCGACAAGATAAATGGCCCGGTGGCCGGGACATACTTTTTAAACCATCAGAGCCACCAGAATGTTCTCACGCCCGGTAGGGCCAGTAAAAATTAAAAACTTAAAGGGTACCTTGGATAGAAAGACATGTAGTTCTTAAAAGACAAATGTTAGTACAAGTTATAGTAATTTGATATTAAAACCCCTCTTATTATTTTCGTTTCAATCATATTTGTAAAATTATTTTAACCGGTAGGTCGCCATTGTTGTTGACGTCGCTCGGCGGTGACGTCAAAGGGCCACGCTGCCGTACTTCAGTGTCACTCTAAAAGAAAAAAAAACGTGTCACTCTTTAATTATGTAAGGTAGTGATTTAAATACGCCACAGGGTGTTAATGGCGAGTTTTTAATTAGGTATCAAGCCACTGACTGCGTTTTGTCCCTTGACGGACGCAGAAGTTTTTCTTTAATGCACATTTGGGTATACAACAGAAAGAGAGTGGACACGCATTCAGATTCGTAGCTTGGACCGCCCTGTTTATTGGCATGAGCTTTAGCAACTCCTTCACAACAAACATAAGTATTATATAGTCATAACACAACAAAAATAATATTCATATCTCTAAAAAAATAATGTTCACAAAAAGAAAAGTGCTTCAATCTGTATTAAGGAGGCCCTATTCTCACACAGTTAAACAACAATGCAAAGAGAACTGGCATTCACAAATTCACAATCAAAATATATGCATAATAGGCTACACATAAAACTTACTCAGAGTTCGGTCAACTTCTATTTAAACATTTTAGCAACTGGTTTAGCTCAACAAATACACTGGATGGCAGTATTTAGTCACCATATACAGACTATGATGCTGGGAGCCATTATCAGAACTCCTGTTTGTTGTGACTGAAGCCTGAGTTATACTCCCGCGTTGCGGTGACGGCGTAGCGTCTACGGCGTCATTCGACATTCGATAGTTCTGCGGTGAGGGAACGCGTTGCTCTGTAATTCACCGCCAAGCCACTAGAGGGATGTGGCGTTATGTTTGTACGGTTTTGGGGCATGATTGTTGACTACTTCCGCTAGTCGGAGAAAAAATAAACAATGCAAGATGGAACTCTTGAAAGTAAATATTCTGCTCATCAACACTGAATAAATATTGAACATACAAATGTTGAGGGGCAGGCGACGCAGAAGACTGTTTCGAGGCGGTCTGGCCGACTTTTGATGCCGCACAGAGTTTTAGACTCGGGTGGCGGGAGCTAGCTGTGGCGGCTAGCTTCAAACTGGCGTCGAGCACTGCGTTCAAGGTCTGCAAAGCCCTCCAGCCTGATTTGTTTGCCGTGTCCTACAACCAGCCAGTGGGAAGCCATAGCAGATTTCTGGCGTCTAGGGAACTTCCCAAACTGCGTTGGGAGGCTTGATTTAAAGTGCCTGTGACACGAAAAAGCATGTTTATTTCATAATACACGCGGTATTTTATGCCCCTGAATGATATGGACCGCTTGGATGTGTGTGGAAGCGATCGCTATATTTATTTAGTTTTTTGAATCCCGCGCCATGAAAATGAGTGACTTCCGGCTTCGGTCTTGCATTGAGAAGGAGGGCGCTGTGACGTGTACGGTAGAAGACGTTCTCTTCACTATACAGTGTACTGTTGTGTATGAGGACGAAGGATTCAGCTGATTTTGCGGATTAATACTTTTATTTTTTGCATCACGCCAGCCAAACGGCTGCAGAAAAATCATTCTGTATGCGGGAGAGGCGTATGCGCCTTTTTGGAGTTTCAAAAGGTTCCCATTCACCGTGGATATTTACTGTGGGACCATTGGACTTACAAGGAAGTGAGTAAACATCTTGTTTTGTATTATGTCAAATACGAATACAGTGATTACAAAGTAAACACTATAAAATTCCTTTAAATAAAGGACTACTTACGTTTGATCATTGATAGGCATGTAAAAAGCTATCCTCATGCTCATTAGCAGTTAGCTGTTAGCGCGTTAGCTACACAACAACTCCAGCCACCCTCCTCCAGGGAACGAACTGTAAATTGCTCTCCGCCGGGCGGTTTGCCGATCCGCAAAGAAACTCGACAACCGGGTCGTCATGTCAAATAATCCAGGCTAGTTATGTGTGATTTTCCACTTCGAAGACTTTGAAACATCCCTCGGTTCGGGTTAGCATGTCGGCTAGCTGTCACTCCTTCTGGTCTGTTTACATTCTCCAAAGCCGGGGAAGGGAAATTACATATGTCCGATTTAGGTGTCATAAAATATCGTTCGGGAGGTGCGACAGTAAAGGTGAAGTCGACAGTTTTGACCATTATGGAGTAATTTTGCCAGTAAATGCATTTTTATGATTTCATATTCCATTTAGCACAAGACTGTTATTTGTCATGACCATGCCATTTATTTAGCAATTGGGGAAAATACTTGGATAAAAAGAATATCCTGTAAAAATATTGAAGCAGAGACAGAAACAATGACATTTTGCAGCTCTCTTCGTCGCGTTTTCCTCGTTGTGAATAGTTCCCCCTCGACGGGCTGACTGGTCCTTCTCAAGCCATTTATATAGCTATTGGGGAAAAAAAAACTTTGATAAAAAGAATATCCTGTAAAAATATTGTAGTAGAGAGACTGAAACACTGACATTTTGTGGCTCTCTTCGTCGCGTTTTCCTCGTTCTGAATAATTCCCCCTCAATGGGCTGAATAGTAAAACCGATGAGCATAGTCTACCGCTGACGTCATCCACCTGTTGGGGACGCTAAAGCCCTATAATGGTAGGCGTGGCTAACCGGCAGATTAAAAGACTAATTTCTCGTCATCTGCGCTTTGCTAAATTGTTGTATATAGTCGAATCGTCTCAAAATATGATTCTAATTCACATAATAATGCCATTTAAGACTTTTTTTCTGGTGTCATATGCTCTTTAAGGTTATCATAAAAAGCACCGAGGCACTCTCAATCAGTGATGATGTATTGTGTGTGTGAACTGTCTGTTATTGAAAATTAAAGATCAAAACAACTCTTTTGACACCAAATCTGTGCTTTATTCTTCATATACTTGAAACATATGTACACAGTAAATGATGAACGAACCAAAAATACGACATAAAGTGATAAAAAGTTGGCAGTTTTTGGCCGACTGTGTCACCGCTTCGTGTGGCCACTCGATTCCGACCACCCACGTCTCGGTGGTTCTTCCATTTATTTATTTTTTCGATCGCCGACCTTGCCATTTGGCAGTCACAATAATAATTTCTTGACGAGACTTGCTCTTCGATGATACTCCCGTCGGCTTGGTGCATTTTTGCGTGTAGAAAATAATGTTTGATTCTATTCTACAATGGCGGTGTTTTCGCCCGGAAACAACAGTCTGAGCGGACCAATCACAGTCCGTTTTCGCTACGTCAACGCGTCTACGCGACGCGAAGGTTAGAAAAATCGAGAGGTGCGCGTCAGGCTACGGCGTAGGGTCGTAACTTGATTCTTCCTTGACGGCGTAGGTCTGACGCGGAAGTATAACTCGGCCTTGACTCTACAACGGCGTCAGTCAAGGGACAAAATGAAATCATTGTTTTGAGCTCTTATTAATTTAAAACTCGCCAGTGACACCTTGTGGTGCATTTAAATCAAATGCACTTCCTTACATAATTAAAGAGTGACACTTTTTTTTTTTTTTTTAGAGTGACACTGTAATGTACGGCAGCGTGGCCCTGTGACGTCACCGCCGTGCAACGTCAACAGCAATGGCGAGCTACTAGTTTATTTTTTTATTTAAAATTTTACGAAATTTATTCAAACGAAAAAATTAAGAGAGGTTTTAATATCAAATTATTGTAACTCGTACTAACATTTATCTTTTCAGAACTAAATGTCTTTCAATCCAAGGTACCCTTTAATTCACATTAATTCCCAGCGGTTCTGTGTTTGGATGGTGTTACACTATCCAGATCAAAGACAATCTTTGCACTCTGGACGGCAGCCGTTGCTCTCCGTGGCGCGTAGACACACCTTGCTAACTCCCATGTGAACGTGTGCAACCTGATTAGTGCTGCTGATTGATCGTCAGTATCTCAGTACCCACTTAAACCTACAAGACAACATATTTTTGACACCCCCAGCACCTGGCCAAGCAATATCAAAACGGAGAGAGTTTCAGCCCCAGTGGCGAGACCGCTTGAATTGGCTCGGCTACGATAAGACAAAAAACAAGGTTTACTATGAGGTGTGCCGATCAATGCCCACATATGCAAACAAGTACAAGAAAATTTGATGAGTATGAAACGTTTAATATGAACATGATAATTCATCCACGTGATTACGGAGAAACTAATAGTCATTCCGACGGTTTAGCTTGTAATTCGTTAGCCATTGCGTCAGTCGTGTCTTTTACTTCAAAATTGTTGCCACGAAAACCTAGCCAGGGAGACATCTAGAGGGCGGTAAGGGGAAAACACGAAAGCTTCGCCAGGCATGGGGCTCTTCCACGGCACCGCCTTCCCCATGCATGGAGCTCCCAAGCAAAAAAAAAAAAAAAAAAGTTTTTTTTGCTTTGTGTTTGTTTCCCGAAAACATTACAATAAGTTTAAGTGGTCAGTGTAGTTGATTTGGGTTTATTCATGTTTTTGGTTGGGTCATTAGTTTTCCAGGTTGGTGCACGCTGTAAAGTTGAAAACGGGTAAATTCTGATGCCACAGGGTTAATTCGTTACATGCCGACGTTTCACAAAAAAAAAAAAAATATATATATATATATATATATAAACATTTTAGCGCAAAATTCCCTGGTCATGTGACCAATGGACTCAAAATCTGTGGAATGACAGCACTCCACTGGCTGCATGAGTTAAGCTACGCCTCTTGTTTGTACATGGTACATTATAAATACTATATGGACTTGGAATAGGATTATTTGCACTCGATTCATGTTTTTGCACCATTTTGCTGCACTTTCATTAAATCTACCCCAAAAAGAATAAATGTTATTCATGTTATCCAAGCAAATTGGTTTTTTTCGTAATAATGGGAACCAATAACTGACGCGTTGACCTAGGCGAGTGGTTTTGATAGTGGGGTACACCTCAAGTGATCACTACTAGAAAAGTTTTAGCAAATGTACAGAATGGGAACTATCAAATGCAGTATTACTAACACTAAATTGTATTTTACAATTTCACATTGGGAAATGTTTATTTTTCTCTAGCCTTAGGCTGAATAAATTGAAACAATTCAATTCATTTCAGTTTTATTTGTATAGCCCGAGATCACGAAAATGTTGTCTCAAAGGGCTTTGCAGAGGCAATATGATACACAATCAGAAACAGCAAACGAAGCAACAAAGATGAATAAATAAATTCAAGTCCTGGGTATCATCCCATCCTTAGACCCTCCATGTCGGCAAGGAAAAACTCCAAAAACTCCAGAGTCTTTGGGAGTAAACGAGAAACATTGGGGAGTACCACAGTCAGGAGAGATCCACTCCCAGGACGGATAGACAGGAAGCCCCAGGACCGCTAATGGGGAATTAGCAGGCGAAGTTACAGTCCGTAAAAAATGCCGTGGAGTAAAGGAACAAGAAGAGGTCCATCTAGCCAGATGAGACGGGGGAAACACAGAGTATGTTGGCAATATTTATTTTGCACTTTAAGAGTTTAGTTTTAGCCAATAGAACAAACTATTGGTTGTACCGAACCGTGACCCCCGTATCAAGCCGCATACCGAATCGTGACTTGTGTGTACCGTTACACCTCTAGTAAATATAAATCCATACACATACATATATTCATGTGCAATTTAATTTACTCTTAAAAGTGACCAGACCAATTGATGGGTTTAAGACTGTCTAGGATTTAGGTTAAGTGAAATAACGGGGTATGAAAAAGTATCTGGACCATTTGTCCAAATCACACAGATAAAAAACACGTGTCTGCTTTAACTATAACCACCCAAACATTAATAGGTTTTCATATTTTAGTGAGGATAGTATGCAAACAATGACAAAAGGGGGAAAAACAAATAGGTGAACCATCACAGTTAATATTTTGTGTCCCCCTCTTGGCAGCAAAAACTTCTTTGGAGTGTCAAAGTGCCTTTTTGCGAATATTAAAGGGTATGTAGTGCCCTGGGAAAATTTTAATATTCCATCATTTATCCATAAACGCATGCCTTTTGTATTCATATCATGCCACTTCGTGTAATTACACACAAGAAAATGAGAGAAATTTGGCTCGATTGTCAAGCTAAAACGACCGGCGCCCGAGATCTGGCAGATCGTGTGCGTGACGTCACGACAAGTGAAGAGAGTGCCACTGGCCACTAGGGGGGCAGCGCCTGTCTGCATCAATATAATTCCTTCTAGTGAGGGGAGAATTAGGGGTGTTTTGAGCTGTTTATGCTGATGCATTGTGTTCGTCCTGCACATATTCCAGGTTCTCTCATGAAGAAACACCCCTCGTTGTCAATATTAATGGTGACGAGGAGAGTTACGAGGCTTTAATCGGTGTTTTAGGTTACCAATTTGAGCCCAAACGAACGCCAATGCAGCGTAATGAAACGGTCATTGAGGGGAGCAATGACACTGATGAAACATCGGCAGCAGATCGTGTGGGAAACACCAATGATTTGTTTTGCATTTCTTTTTGTGAAGCTGATACACCGTGACTGCAAAATAAAGGAATGCATAGAATAAGTATCATTTATTGAGCTATCATAGCTTTTCGCTCTGCCAACAGACACAAATATGAATGGGATCAGAGGATTTGTTCTATATATTTTACGAACAATAATTTATACATGTGTCCAGTCCTGTATCCAATGCGTGACATTTTTTTATTATAAAAGAGTACTCACTCTGGCCATTTCGAGCTTGGCTGCTCCCCTCCTTTGCTTAGCTTTAGCCTCCTTTACCAGTCATCGTCCTCTTTCTTGATATCTCGGGACATTTAGGTGGCTGCACCTGTATGGTCGGCACCGCATCTCCTTTGAGCAGCAATCTTTTAGCAAAACCCGATTTCTTTTGTCCATAAGTCGAGAAGCTTTCAGGTGGAAAATGCGCACCACAGAAAAGCGTGCCGGAGGCTGTGTCTAGAAAATTAGCCCTCTTTGCACGGACGAACTTTACCCATTGTCTGTGTAGTCTAGCTTTTTTTTTCGCGTTCAGGAACTCATTGATACTATATTCCGATAAATAACTATTTGTACACCACATAGCACAGCAGTTTTGAACCATTTTTGTGATGTTTTGGTCAAACAAACCCCAACGCTACTCTCTCGTCGTTAAAAAACAATGGCACCTGGCTCCGCCTCGACTGTCAATCACTTGTCGTGACGTCTCCGCCCCATTCGGCTGTTTCCGGAACACTTTCGGAAATGTCCGTCATTTTCGATCTATTTTGTTGTATTATGTTATCTTGGCACATAACGGTTCTATTGATGTCTCACACCCCCTTTGCCGCTACATACTCTTTAAACGAGCAACAATGTTTTTTTTTTTATTTTATTTTTTTTATGTTTTATTAGACAGCAGTGGCTTCCTCCGTGGTAGTTTTACATATAGTTGATGTGTGCACAGAGATATTGGACTGTGCTAGTGATTTCTGTAAGTCTGTAGCAGACACTCTACGGTTCTTTTTTACCTCTCTGAGTATTCTGCGCTGGACTCTTGGCGTCATCTTTGGTGGACGGCCATTCCTTGGGAGAGAAGCAACATTGCCAAACTTTCTCCGTTTTTAGACTTCTCTGACTGTCAATTGATGAACATCCTGACTTTTAGAGATGGTTTTATATCCTTTCCCAGTTTTATACAAATCAACAATCCTTGATCGCAGGTCTTCAGACTGCTCTTTTGACCGAGCCAGGATGCACATCAGACAATGCTTCTAATCAATACATTTGTTACCAGGTGTGTGTTTTGTAGTGGGCAGGACGGCTTTAAACCACCCATCAGTGATTGGGCACACACCTCACTTAAATTGTTTGGTAAAAATTGGTTTCAATTGCTCTTTAAGTCTCCTTAGGCAGAGGGTTCACTTATTTTTCCCTCTTTTGTCATTTTTTTGCATAGTATCCTCATTAAGATAATGAAAACCTATAAATGGGTAGTTTTAGTTAAAGCATTTTACATCTGTGTGTTTTCAAAGATCGGATCACATTTGATGGTGATTTTTTGCGGAAATGTGAGGAATTCCAAAAGGTTCAGATACATTTTTCATACCACTGTATCGTATGCATTTTAATTGTTTTTTGTTTCCTAGAACTGTAGTAACATTTTATTTATTTTCCAAAGATATAGTGGGTTTCTCTACCACCAGGCTTTGCAAGTTTTCTGGGGGGAACCCTGTTAGTAATGTTGTATTTTGTAGTCTGTGACCAATGTGAATTGAAAACCCCTCTCCATAGCTCTGTGGTAATGATGCCCAAGAAGCGCCAGGCCTTGGTGGAGTATGAGGACATGAATGCCTCGTGTAATGCTGTTACTTATGCAGCAGAAAACCAGGTTTACATTGCAGGCCACCCTGCCTTCATTAACTATTCCACAAGTCAAAAGATCTCCCGGCCAGGAGATTCTGACGATACCCGGAGTGTCAACAATGTGTTGCTACTGACCATCATCAACCCCATCTACCCCATCACCACGGTAATCTAAACCTGTTCAAATATGACTGGTGGTGTTTGGGGAAAAAGTTGCTATGGTAAAACTGTAAATACAGTAGAGGGTTCTGTATTTTAAATGGAGCAGTTAGAATTCCTCCGTGTAAAATTTCATTTGCGATTAGCCATTTTAACCTTGACTGCTTTGTGTCTACTGTTGTAATGTAGCCGATATAATTTAGCCAATTAACAGTGTGAGTGTCTGGAGGTTTATTTTAAAAAATGGTTAAAATTTTCTCCCTCTAGGATGTGTTGTACACCATATGTAACAACTGTGGTCCTGTACAACGGATTGTCATCTTCAGGAAAAATGGTGTTCAAGCCATGGTTGAATATCCTTTTGCCTTTCATGAACTTTTTTGATTTTTTTTTTCATTTTTCAATTACTTCAACCTGTTATGGTCTAATTTATGATTGATACTGGCTATTGTGAATATGGGTCATTATAAAATTACACTTCTACTGTAGCTATCAAATAGGTTTTCACAGAACAGTACTTTATAAGAGTTATTCCAGATTTGTAGAACATTTGGTTTCCCACCCTTCAAATTTTGAAAAATCCACTCACTAAATAGATACTAAAAATGCTCTCTCTCTACCCCTTTAAAAAAAAACTTAAAATGAAATTTAAATATTATATTTTGCCGTAGGCACTCTGCATCTGTCAAACCTAATCACCACCTTTAATAATACTTTATTTGTTCTTGAGTTATCTTAAACATACAAACAAGCAGCCCACTGTAGCTTTCACCTACTGTTGGAGGTAACTATTATTTGTGGAATGGGTTTCCCCCAACATGTACACAACCCTGTTACCATAACGTTTTCATCATGGTAGAAAAAGGGAATGATCTGCCATTGATCATTGATTGATTATTACTGGCACATGGTTTTCCAAAAATGGGTAGTGGAATTTATGTCCTCTCTCCTATTTTTTATATTTTTATGAAACTGGTTGCTTTGATTGTCTCAAAATACCTCATGCACCCTGTTAAGTGTGTTATAAAAAATAAGAATACATTCTTATTTACATTAGTATATTAGTCCTCTTGGTCAGAACCTAAGTAACACAGCATGTTTCTATTCCTGAGAAAAGGATTTTTAACAATGTTACTGTTATTATGTCCATTACAGAGGTGGCTAGAGTAGCCAAAGCTTATACCCAAATAAGAGTAGGATTACTTCAAAATAATATATCTCAAGTAAAAGTAGAAATAGTCATCCAATAAAATTTACTCAAATACAAGTAAAAAGTATTCTTTAAAAAGAATACTCAAGTAATGAGTAACATCCTGGGTAACTGCTTACAATGTTAGATTTAAAAAAAACAATGGAATGTTTCTTAGTCCAAAGTATATAAGCTGTTGTTATAATCATACTGTGTTAGTCTATTACATAACCGTATTAGCCCCCACCAAAAAAATAGATAAAAATCATGGAATTCCGACCAGAATAATCTCCAGAAATGAAACATCACCCGTCAAAGAGCATGAGTGCTCTTTAGTGGGGAAAATTTATGTTTAAAGGCTAAAAAATCACAAAATAATCATAAAATACAATGGCATTGCCAAAAAATACAAAAATATATACGTTTTATACTCTAAAACACTCCTGCAAAAAGCTGAAGAGGAAGTACTTTAAAAAGTAAGGTACTGTATCATGTTTGGAACTTTGATTCAGACAAAAAAAAATTCGATAATCGGATCGAGAGTCTGTATAGACAGATTCTCAATATAAGGTGACTTGGACTGGGTGCAAAAATATGCGTTCGGGACATCCCCATTGTGGAAGCCCAAGAGTCCTACAATTCTGGAATGACCAGTAACATTTGCAAGTGCAGACAATTTTATCTAGTGAACATTTTATAATGGGGCCGCAGCTATCGATTATTTTAATAGTTGATTAATCGATGAACTAGTTAGTCCGAATAATCGAGTAATTGGATAAGGAACATAGAAAATTAAATAGCTGAGCTGAGCCTCAAACGGTGTTAAAAAAAAAAAAAAAAAAAAAAAAAAAGATCCAAGTAAAACAAAAGAACAATTGGCTAACTTACATAGCAGAAGTCCGCTAACCTGAATGCTATGAAATGCATTTTTTTGTTTTTTTTTAACAATGCTCCTAATGAATGGTTCAGTCCCACAAAAAATGGCTAAATATTCCAACAAACTAAAATACGAATGCTAAAAGCATTAGCTCAAAAACTTTTGTTGGTCTTAACAAGGAGTAGCTAGATTCAGCCATGTGAAATGAGTTGTCATATTCACTGTCGCCACTAGAGAGCAGTGCATCCACCCAAATCAATAAAACTAAATGCAAACACTTTAAAAACAAACCATTACAACACCCACTTTAATTAAACAAATAGTTGAAGCAGCAAAATTTAATTCAAATCTTTTTTTCTAATCAAATTACTCGAGTTAATCGATTGATCGTTGCAGCTTTATTTTGTCATGTTGACTACAACGACTCTGTATTGTAGTGCTCCAATGTCACCTTAACTTACAGTTGCTACATTTGACTCAGTCCAAAGTGCCCAGAGGGCAAAAGCCTCACTCAATGGGGCCGACATCTATTCCGGTTGCTGCACACTCAAGATTGAATATGCTAAGGTATGTGTATGCAGGCCATGTCATCATTTGTGCAAGTAAAAGTATTTAGTTTTGGGCTTTCTTTTATGTCAAAATCTACAGCCAACACGCCTAAATGTCTTCAAGAATGACCAGGACACCTGGGACTACACAAACCCTAACCTTAGTGGACAAGGTATGTTTTTAACCATTCCTTCTCCTTTCTGTCTCCTCTTTACCTTTCGTGCTACTGGTATTAGACATAGGCTTCTCTGCTGTGGGAATATTGCCTTTGGTCACATTATCGATTTTTTTCCACTCACAGAGCTTGTCACCTTAATTGCTCCAAGACATAGTCCTCATCAGTTTTATGCATTTTCTTGCTACACAACAGACACACAGTGAGGGCATGGGGAGTAATAGCATTGGCAGCCAAATGCTGTGTCCTATGCATGAGTACAGACCAGTGCACTATAGTCAGTCACACTACCATGCACAATTCCACTGTTCACCACGAGAGCATGACAAAGCTGCACAACAATTGATCTCTGCCTTTTCTAATCTAGTAAAAATACTGTCAAATGTGCTCACTTGTAGTGTTCTATCAAACATATTGGAGATTTATTAGTGATTGATTGAAACTTGCCATTTAAATGTCCCCAGAAACCGATTAAAGTTACATTTTGTAGTAAGTAGTGGGGCATCGATCACAATTTATTTTTGGTCCATCAAATTTTGAAAAGCCTGACCTGTCAACCACAATCTTAGCTGGTTCCAAGTCCACTTTAATATTCCAATCATACTTCTTATATTGTAAAACATTGAACATTACCTGTGAAACAAGAATTAATTACTACATTCTAATTTACTTTCCCCGAAATTAAAATACAGCAGTATTTTGCTGTACACAAAAATAATCAAACGGACTAAGGAAATTGATAAATTTTATGGAGAAGAGAACTATTAAATTAAGCCAGATTTCGAAGTCTACAAAATATAGGCAAATTAATAAAGTGGCCATTGTGCCAAAGGGATTGTGTTTGTTGCAATTGCACTAGCATAGTTAATATTAGAGGTCGACCGATAATAGGATTTTTAAATACCGATACCGATATCTTTAAAAAAAAAAAAAAAAAAAAATCCAAGCAATTGCCGATATCGATAGCCGACTTTGTAAGCTGATATTTGAGCCCGATATACTTTTTTTTTTTTTTTTAAGTATGTAGATTATGGAGGGCATTCTTTTTTTTTTTTTTTTTTTTTTAATGGCTTCAACAGCTTCGAATTTACAATGATGACCTGAGACTTTAAGGGAACCACGGATAGATGAGCATGTAGTTCTTAAAAGCTAAATATTAGAATGAGTTATAATAATTTGATATTAAAACCCCTCTTAATGTTTTCGTTTAAATAAAATTTATAAAATTATTTTAAATAGTAGGTTGCCATTGTTGTTGACGTCGCAGGGCGGTGAGGACACATGGCCAAGCTGCCGGAATTCCACGGGTCACTCATTTAAAAAAAAAAAAAAAAAAAAGTTTTACTCTTTGATTATTGATTGGCCCGAATATAAGATGGTGTTTTTTACATTGAAATAAAACTGAAAAAGTGGGGGTTGTCTTGTATTCGAGGTCTAGACATTATACCCACTCACGACGCTTGGTGGCACCAGATATCATTGAAGCGAATGCTGAACTTGAGGAATAATGTTCTGTCATGACAGATCTCAGCTACTCTCAAGTTTAACCAGTTTGCATAATTTTATTGCAATGTTTTTCCTTATTCAGATTTGTTTCAACACTACAGTTAGACTTCACTTTGATGGTTAATTGAGTTATTGCAATTTTGTTGTTTTATCACAATAAATTGGTTTAATTACTTTTCAAAAACCAGAAGCCATTCATTTACGAATGTGATTGCACTATAGTTTACATATTTAAATGTTCAGATATTAAGATTTGAATGAAGCAAAATAACATGCTTTTTCTCTCAAATATATTGTTATAATCAGGGGTGCACATAAGTGGTCCGCATGCGCGCATGCGTACGAGACGTAGACAAACGCGCTGGCCCTCAACGGCTTAGATACGCTTTTGCGTACCGATGGCTGACCACTGTATTTGCGGTGGACACGAGAAAATAACTTCTCAAAATGTCGAAGAGCCAGGCCACACTGAGTAATTACTTCCGTGTTCCCCCACCCCCGTCAAAAGACAGACAGACGACAGACGTCACCAGAGCTACCGAAAAAAAGGACTTTTGCTGAAAAGTGGCTACAGGATGTACCATGGCTAGAAGCAAATGATGGCTTGCACGGAAATGCGGTACAAAATGTGCCGTGAGAATCCAAATGTCGCCGATAAGAGCAGCGCATTTTATGTTGGGTCAAAGAATTTCAGCCATCCAAACTTTGAAAAGCACGAAAAAACAGAGCACATGTGGCAATTACGCAAACTATCGATGTCAAACAGGACCCCACTCGCCCAATGGACAAGTGGTGGAATAAAGGTAATGAACAGCGAAATGCACTGACAAACGTGTTTTTGCTCGCATTTTACAAAGCTAAGCATGCATGTTCAATGAGGTCTTATGAGGAGGACATCCCACTTTTAAAAAGGCTTGGAGTTAATGTGGGAGCCGCATAATGCCCTTTATTTTGAATAGGTGCTTTTTATTTCTTTACATTTTACTTCAAAGTAATGGCAATTTTGTTGTGCCAGTTGATTTTAATCAAGCATTAATTGTTAATATAATTAATTAAAGTTAATTGGCTCTAAGTGAAGCTTGTCATAAATTTATCGCATCGGGCGGGTCGGCTCTCAAGCTCAATGAGGATCAAGTCACATCTCCAGGTCCTCCTCTGAGAACCTGGGCAAAAAAATTATGTGCACCCCTGTTTATAATCATTTGTTTCAGATGTACTGTAATTATTTTCTGATAAAAATTAATTTGGTATTCAAAAAGTCTTTTTTTCCAAACTTGAGTCTTGAAAAAGAGGGGGTCGTCTTATAATCAGGGCTTTCTTATATTCGGGCCAATACGGTAATCAGATTCGTAGCTCGCGGTGTTCATTGGCATAAGCTTTGGCAACTTCTTCACAACAAACATAAGTTTCATATAGGGAAAATACAACAAAAATAATATTCATATCTCTCAAAAGATAATGTTCACAAAAAGAAAAGTGCTTCACGTTAATGCTAAGAATTACATTTAAAATGTAAGACTTACTCTGTAAACAGCTTAAAGGGCTAAATCAAAATTGTATATTCTCTCATGCAAGATAAAAAATAATCTTGCAATATTTATTAAACAGCCTAAAGCTTCCTTTAGCAGTTTGCCTTCAAACTGCTGCAGGGTCCTTCCGGTGTCCTATCATTTGTCAACGGCGGCCACAGTTGGCCACACAGATTCCTGATCAAAATAAATTTTTATCAGCTGATTTTTTTTTTTTGTTTGTTTTTGTTTTTGTTAAAAAAGTCCATATATTGGTCGACCTCTAGGTAATATGACCATAAACATTCTAATCAATACAGTTAAATTACACTAATGATGGATGATTGATTGATTCGATCAAGCGCATTCTTAGCCTCTTGTAAATTAACTCCGTTAAATAGATTGCATTTCAAATCTGGCCTTGAGGAGGCATTACAACTTAGTTTTATAATTATTCAATACTTAAGTCAAACAAAAAAAGTGTGATATGAATTACAACTACAGTATGCAGCAGTTTTTAGAACAGCGAATCTGCTTATGTCAATGAGTGATGAACAAGACTTATTTCCCTCAGATCTTTGTTCAGCGTATACTTGACAGACTTATAAAATATAGGTTTTGGTGTCCAAAGGTTTTTAAGGTAGCAGGTTGCGTGCAAAAAAAACAATAGAATGGTCGTAACCTGGCAATTTGTGAGCGCTTCATTTGAGAAAAGTGGTCCATTACATTTGTGTTGCAATGGCTTTGCAAACCCATATACAGGCTTACCTCATTTCGAAGCAGACACATGCTGTCAAAGACACAACGACTTCTACAGCGACAATACAACAGTACCCAAACCTATAGCTCACGCATTTCTACTCTTTGGGATACATCGGACACAGTGGGACAACAAACACTGGAACACAACCTCAACGCAGTACTGCCTCATAGCAAGTTCATCAACACCTCTATCTCCACTACAAGGGACTGACAAATTTTGTTTTTTGGGTGATGGAGAATCACCCTTTCATTTTGGGGGAAAGAAAATACTCAAAGGCCATGCAAACACCTCCTATACTCAACACAGACTCATCTTGATATGTTGATAAGCATCCACCACCACCACCTGTTTACCAGTACAACACATCGCCCAGATCCTTGAGGAGCAACCACTTTGGCAGATCAGGAAAGAGGCTCTCCACCTTCCTGTGCCAACACATGACACTACAACAAGCTGAACATCCTCGGCTGCATACAGTGCGGAACTGCCATCACAGCACATTATGCAGATATATTTTCAAGCACTAGATGCCTCGATGTTCGACAAGTGGCCACCAGTCATAAAACCGAATCAAAGCAAGCGATATCTCAGTGCCCATTTTTACACAAGAGGAAACATCCATTGGGTGGGGGCCATGAAGATGAACATTCATGAACATTCATCAAGCATACAAGCACAGATGCAAACAGATTAAAAGTCCTCTCCCAAAGCTCAGCATTTTTGGACTCGTGTTCTGTTTTTCCCTTTACCTTCCTGCCCATTTCCCTTCTCTCTGTGCTATTTTCTTGTTTCATTTTCTTTCTCTTTTTTTTTTTTTTTTTAACTGCACTGGCCCACAGTGATTCCTTTAACACCTCCCGTGTGATGCAGGTTTGGCTCAGTGTATCTGTGGACAGACAACCCACTCTCAAATGATGCACTAATCCTGCTTTGTGGTCAGCACGGTAAGCTGGAAATGCTTGTCATAGCAACTTTGAAAAAGTAAAAGAATTTGTAGCAAGCCAAAACCAAGCATGGATGTGTGGATGTACTTGCCTTTGGTGGTGGGGATGCAAAGAAGGAAGAAAGGAAGACAAAAAGAAACTGGGAAAGAGTTGAGCTTGGACGGTAGCATCCATGCTGAAGACTGCCCCCTACCTACCCAATGTGTCCAATACTTCATGTATGGTGCTGTAAGTACTTTGACAAATTGATGTAATGTTTAAAAACTGACCGTGACTGTTGACCAAAATCAAACTTGCTGTTGTTTAGTCAAAGTTTTGTACCAAAAATAATAGTGGGATAGCAGTAGGCTGACGATTTTTGACAAACTGCAATACTTAGAAATGTTTCATGTATATACTTAAGCAGGGTTCCAGTGGGGTCTTGAAAATTCTTATACGTCCAGTCCGTTTGAAGTGGGAGGGATGGCAGCGAATGAACAAATGTTCATTCACCTTTTAGTTCAAACAGACTGGACGTCTACTAGTGAGAAACTCATTCCAATTCGCAGCAGAAGGATGAAAATAGCTTGTTTTTCTGTTTGTTAGATGTTTTGTAGAGTGTCCTAGAATCATTTCATGACCCATGTATAGGTAATTGTTGTATCGCCATATCGTCATAATTGTGAGCCTTGTGAAAACAATAACTAAAAGCTATTACATGCTAAATCAGAAAAAAATCTGAAATCCTAGCTAGCTAGCGATATATTGCCATATACATTACCTAGTCTACCTATGTTTGACTTTTATTTAAAAAAAAAAAAAAAAAAAATTGTGTGAAAATCTGTTATTAAAAATCATGAGATTATTATGATTGTAGTTGCATCTGGCACGTCCAATTCAAGGAGGCGTCTCGTATTGATTGATTCCGCCACACTTCAAATGAGAATCACGCTTGTGGATGACCTTGACCTGTCATGTCACATGCTAAGATTGCATCTGTGACGAGAAATTGAAGAAAATAAATGTTTCTCCAAAAGATATTTACACAATATATTGGAAAACAAATGTATTGTCGCTTCATTACGCAATACAGTGATCCCTTGCTACTTCGCGCTTCAAACATCGCACCCTCAGTCTCTCACGGATGTTTTTTCTGTTAAAAAAAATAAATGAATACAGATGAGCTGTCCCGAGCCGTTCACGTAGTCTCACTCTCCCCCCGCTACGCTTTGTTGGTCAGGCAGAGCACTAGAGTTGCTTATTAAAGTTAACGATGATTGACAGACGTTAAGGTTTGATCTTGCCACAGATGCTGGGGAGCTGAAACTTGAAGCGCCACATGTGTCAATCATCGTTTAAATTGTTAAACAGTTGCTGTGGCAACTCATTGTGTGTGTAAGTGAGCAGTTTGAGCGGCTATTTTGCGGTTTTTCACTTATTGCGGCGGGTTCTGGTCCCCTTATTAACCACGAAAAATAGGGATCACTGTATAGCAGTAATATTGCCCATCACTATGCATCATAGTTATGTTTTCTGTTGAAGGGGTATCGTGACTGTGGGCCTACATAATAAAAGTATGATCACCTCAAGTTATTACCTAACAAATAACAGCAAAATCATAAGCTGGTCGAAATACTTCAAGTAGTATGTGTAACAAAAGTTTTAAACATTTTTAAAAGTTACAAGATACTGGGAAAAAACTAATTTAGGGAAAACGAAACAAAAAAAAAAAAAAAAAGACAATGCACTTATCTTGCTTCTGTGGGCCACACAAAATTATGTTGCGGGCCAGATCTGGCTCTTGGGCTTGTTTCATGTTGTTGTTCAAGAGGTTAGTCTTTTTTTTTTTTTAGCCCTGTGCTGTGGCCTAGAAATTTGCCCCCTTATTTGGAATCAAAAAGCCTTAAATTTACCCAATAAAACCTGCAGGAACCCTGTTTAGACATTTATTCACCTCCTGATGAAGTGCTAATCAAATATATGGTGGAATAATTGTTATAGAGTGTTAACACTTATCTTTTAGAAAATAGGCCAAAGAAACAATTTTTGAAATCATCAAATGAAATTGAAACGGCAAACACTGTTTCAGTTCTCGTAAATTGCGATTAAAATAGTTCCTTTGAAATTATTTTTGTGGTCACAAATGTTTTGTCACGCAAACTGGTATCTAGTTTTAATTACAATGTAACTGTAATGTCATAATAATGTAATTACAATTTGTCAACGCTGCAAAGAAACGGTAATGTTCAATTTATGTTCCCAGTTGTAACTCTTTATTTGATATGTATGTGTGTACTTGCACAGATGCTGATGGTGATGGCAATTGGAACAATTCACAAGGTGTGTTTGTACTAGGAAAGCAGTAAAGGACAAATCTCCATTATGTCATAAATTGGCTTTCAAAATCATCACTTTTATGACACGAACTCTGTCGCATGCCAGTCACCTTGTCCCTTAACACAAAGTCACCGCTCAAATTTATCAGCAAGTTGTCTTTTATCAAGAATCTCTATAATAAGCATGTTCAACTGTACCTTATGTAGATCCTAATGCGAACCCAAACAAACGGCAGAGGCAGCCTGCTCTACTTGGGGACCACCCACCGGATTATGGTATAAATTCAGAGAACACTTTCTGTCTGTTATGTAATTTATGAATACTGCTCACTTATACGTTTACCCTAAAGGTGGACCTCAGGGAGGCTATCACAGCTACAGTGATGACAGCTATGGACCTCCCCACCGATTGGGTATGGGTGGACGTGGTCGTGGCAATCAGCGCTATGGCGCCGGATACGGGCCGCCACCCCCTGAATACGGCGCTCATGCGGACTCACCTGTACTTATGGTATATGGTCTTGAGCCCTCAAAGATCAATGCTGACAAGGTCTTTAACATCTTCTGCCTCTATGGAAACGTGGAGAGGGTGTGTGAACTAACAGCGTTCCTGTTAAAAGATTTGTGGCAGTTTGTGGGTATGCCGTCAACTACGTATTCTTAATCTGCAGGTGAAGTTCATGAAGAGCAAACCTGGAGCTGCCATGGTCGAGATGGGTGACTGCTATTCTGTGGACAGGGCCATCTCTCATTTGAACAACAACTTCCTTTTTGGACAAAAACTCAATGTCTGGTAAGGGCAGTCTGTTTCTACTATAGTGGCAGTCCTGTGTGAAAGGTTTGTCCAGCATTGACCACGTTTGGGAGTTCTGATGTATCAGCATTTTAGGACGTAAACAAGGCTTTTTGACCATAACTAGGGGAGGAAGGGGACTGTTGTCACATTTTTTTCCTTTTTACTACGGATGTCCTGATCATATAGTTTTACACCCGAGTCAGTCCAAGCACCTGATTTTGAGAATCTGCCAATACCGAGTCCAGATCCGATGCTGGAAAAATCTTCAATTTGAAAAGCTCCTAACTAGGCATGTGCCGGTTACCGGTTTCAAGGTATACCGTGGTATGACAACGTCACGGTTTCAAAACCACAAAAAATTTTCCATCATACCGTAGTTAGGTATTAATCATTTTTGAGGTCTCAAAAATGTAGCGAGAAATCCGTGGCTTGGATCGGCAGTGCTAACCCATCCCCTTCCAGTTGTAGCTCTGTCCTGTGTTTGTCAGTGACACAACACCTGAGCTTTTCCCCCCGCAAAATTAGAAAAACTTGCTAGTATGGGAGTACTTAGGTTACCGAAAAGAAACAGACGGCCGAGGCTTAGAGGAAGGTCAGCCGACGTGCAGGCAACACCTCCAACATGATTTTTACTTTACGTGGGCATCATCCGTCACTTTACACAAACTTTAGGGAAAGTAAACGCTGTCATGAACGCTAGCATGCCAGACGGCTAACTAGTTTCCCTTCTACCATTAGCCTACTTTTGTAAAGTCTTCCGCCATTGTAAACATCTGCCAATTTGCAAATATGTTGTGAAATTTTTTTAAAATCCTGTAGAATGGAATAATGTTTTTGTTTTTGTTTTGTAACGCATACATCTCAAAATAACACATTTTAGAACTGTAATTGCAATACCATGATACCGTGAAACCGTGGTATTTTTGCTTAAGGTTATCGTACCGTCAAAAATCTAATACCGGCACATGTCTATTCCTAACATGTTACTGTACTGTACTGTTTACAGTACTTCCTCTTCCGCTTTTTTCTGTCTTGCAGAGTATAAAATGTATAGATTTTTCATTCTTTTGTCAATGCCATTGTATTTCTGGATTATTTTGTTACTTTTAGCCCTTTAAAAAAAAAAAAAAAATATATATATATATATATATATATATATATATATATTATTTTTTTTTTTTTTTTTTAATTAAAAACCAATACTTTTCACCTGATTCTGACCTTCTGAAAAATGGCCTGATTATTGATAACGTGATTGGATCGGTGACATCCCTTTCATGTTTACTGTCAAATTGCGTGCTAGAATAATCATTTATTAGAGTTTGATGGATTTTCTTTAGAAATGATGACAATTTTCTAAATGAAATTTTTTTTCAATTGATAAAAACGGAACATTAAGAATAAATCATTATAACATTAGCATTAAATTAAAACATGCTTACAATTTGCTTTAACATAACATGTCACTACACAACCTGAAAAATGGATGTGTTAAGAACTCATTCCATTGGGTAACTGATTTAGGGTATTCGACACAAAATTCATTTGATTCCAGAACATAAACATCTTTTCATAGATATTCACTGTCTGTCACACCGTGAAGAAACTATGCGGAGTTGGCTTTGTTTTATGTGGTGTTCTCTGTACAATGACAATAAAGCCTTTCTTTTCTATTCTGTTTTGTAGGGCTGCAACTCACGAGTATTTTTTTTATAATCAATTAATCGGACAATTAATTGAATGATTAATTGGATAATTGACACTTTTTTCAATTACCTTCAAAATTTTACTTGAAGTTGTTTTAGGCATGTTGTAAGTAACCGGAGTAACCAAAATGGATTACTATTTCCTTCAAAAATATTTTATTACAGCTTCCTGATTTAACTGAAGTCTACAACTATACTTGTTTAAGTACTTATGAAAAAAAAAAAAATCTCAGTACACAAATCAGGCAAAAGTCCTGTTCATTCAAAATAAAAAATAAAAAAGTGCTGCTGATTGACATGTTTTAACTTTTTTTCTTGTGGGCAAAGCGCTGATATAAATTGTGTCAATGACTCACTTAAACAAACTAAACAACAAAATCCAATTTTCTTTCTCAAATAGTTGTTTATAAATAGTCCAAATCCAATTTCAAAGCACTCTTTTAGCACAATATACAGTTTGAATGGGAGTTTGTGTAGCCGTCATAAGAATGGGTTTATGTGTGTGGTTTCATTATAAAAAGAAATCAGACAGCTTTACTATCTGCTAATATGCTTCTCCAAAACACAATACTAACAGACAATAGGCACTGATTAGATTAATCGCTAACTAGCTTAGCGCTCCGTGCCAAGTAGTAATGTCTCAACACAAAATACAAACAATAAAATTGGCGTCCCATATGACGGAGGCACACAAGATCTAACACAAAAGAAAATCTTAAATCTCAACATTTTGTAATATTATTGATTCAGCAACCCAACCTGAGTGTGGTAGTGAACTCTCTCTCTCCTGTTCTAAACAGTGACGCGTGCCCAGCCTCACATTACACACAAGCAAGGACCCAAACGGGACTGCTCACGGCTGCCTGCAAAAATCGATTATCAAATTAGTTGTCAGCAAATTTATTAATCGATTCGATTGATTAGTTGTTGCAGCCTATTCTATTCTATTCTATTGCATTGTATTCTATTCTATTCTATTCTATTCTATTCTATTCTATTCTATTCTATTCTATTCTAAGGCCTTTAAAATCTTCAAAATCCAGACAGAAATCTCTTGTATTTTCTTGATAGTGTATCCAAGCAGCAGGCTATAGTACCTGGACAGAGCTACCAGTTAGAAGACAACAGCAGTAGCTTCAAAGACTTCCATGGTTCTCGCAACAACCGATTCACCTCACCAGAGCAGGCAGCTAAGAACCGAATTCAGCACCCTACCAACGTCCTGCATTTTTTTAATGCACAACCTGACATCTCTGAGGAGATCTTCGACCAGGTGAGAAAATCTACAAGGTTTATAAACTGGGCATAGAAAAAGTCTACAACTCCTTTGTCAAATGCCAGATGTTGTTGACTTAAGATGGACAAGGATTAATCATTTCGAAACCCATACCCAGCTTTAACGTGACCTATGACCTGCACAATAAACATGTCCTGTTGTTGGTATTTCACTTTCGTGCTGTATTTTGTACACCTTGTGACAATCTTTAGTAGAGGTGTGCAAAATTTCCGATTCTTAGATTATTCGCGATTCGGCCGTGGAAGATTCGAGAACGATTCACAAACATCCAAATTCCGATTATTGAAATATGCCAAGTAAAGCGGAAGTACAACACACTCAGCGCGCCGCGCGGGCTTCGGGATGGAACGGAGCGGGAGTAGCTAAACATTATGCTTCTCATTAACCGGCCCCTCGGGTAATGCCAACGCTCAACTCACGGCTCTAGCTCAACTCATGCCACGAGATAAAAAAACACAACAACATACCTGCCTGCTGCCGAAAAGCTGCTACAAGTACAGCTAAGCTACATAATGTTACGGTAGATATCATTTATATAGGACTAGATGGATTGTAGACTCGGTAGCGGTAGCAGCACATCTGCAAAAAGCTAGATGCGGGCGCCATCTTAAAGCAGTAAACTTCCCTGCAATGCTGTTGTAGCGAACCTTCCAAGCAAACCTAATTAACTTTTTATCTAAAATACTCCTAAATCGGTAAAATATTGACTTGAATCTATCTTTAAAATAGTTTTAAAACTTTCACATGTCAAAAGTAGACAGAAGGGAAATTACGGAATAACGGGAGCAATTTTAACAACTTTAACGGTTGATTCACAACATTAAATTAATTGAATGTAGTTTAAAGCTGCTGATACAGAATGGGGACTGGAGTTTTTTTATTTAATGTTATTTTTGTATATTTGTTTACTGCTATATGTTAACTTGATACTGAAATAGTAGTTTGGTTTAGCCTGAGAGTATTTTTGAACAATTTTGGAACTAATGTACAAAACTTCATTTAAAAAAAAAAAAAAAAAAAAAAAAAATCGGAGCCTCTGAATCGTAATCGTAATCGAATCGTTAGGTGCCCAAAGATTCCCAGCTCTAATCTTTAGGGTCTTTCATGTCTTTCATGGTATAATTATTGCTTTGGGAATTCTTTGGAAAAAAGAAAAGTGTATTAGGACTATGCCAAATAATCATTCTTCTTCCGACTATCAAGTATGTTTACAATTAATTGATTAACGATTATTTTATTTATTTATTTTTACTAATCTAGTGATTGTTTTTTGGTGATGGTTTCTACATTCACAATAGAACACAATTTAATTCATTTTTGATAGTAACTTTACATTTACTATCAATTTATGTTGAGCATGCAGGTGCATGGAGTCCACAGGACTGGTTGTGTCTGTCACTTCATGAAAAAAAACATGTTTTTGAAAAATAAGCAATTGACCATTATTTTCATGTTCTAAGAATAATAAAAAAAGTCAGGAAAAAAAATCTTGACCAAAGATTTGATTCATATATAAGATGATTAAATAAACACAGTTCTATAAACATAAGTCCTATAACGCCAAATGCTATTTTGAATGATGTCCATTGTAGCAAAAGATTGTCTGAAGAAATGCTAAAAAAAAGGACATACTTTCATTTTTCCTCGGGAATGTTTCTTTGTGCTATCTTATCGATCACTAAAACCTGGCATTTGAACAGAGTTGTGTGAAATTGTTGTAGCCGCTCTCGCTATATAGTTTCTCGTATTTTCCCTGAGTCATGTTTTCCTTCTAGGTCTGCGATGAATTGGGAATTAAGAGTCCTGCAAGTGTGAAACTTTTCACTGGGAAGAGTAAGTAATTATTGTTAACGTAAGAAGTTTTGATACGTTTTAACTGACATTAGTAATCAGACTTGTGGTAACATGCAGCAATAGGTTGTACTGCTTGATCCAAAATCTAATTTTTGTAGTATTCACGCATTACATAACGTCCAAAAGCTTCTGCGGTCATGAGTAGAAATCGGATTGATGACTTAAATGTAGGGCTGCAGCTTTCGAATATTTTAGTAATTGAGTATTGACTGAAAATTGTATCGAATAATCTGATAAAACGTTTTTCTTTTTTTTGGTAAAGAGTAGTTATAAAAATACAAAAAAATGAGAAAAGACATTTCATCTCAAATTTACCCATTTTCAGATGAAATTAATGTCTTTATTCTCGATGTACATTGTTGAAAACAGCCAACAATTGCATCTCAGATGTGACTTGAAAAAAGACTAAATCATTCCTTTCATTCCAAAAACTTCTAGATCTTAAAAAAAAAAAAAAAAAATCTTATTTCTTTCCTAAAAATGTAATTACGCTTGATTACATATATCACTTAAAAGGTGTTTTCCCCACGTGTTTTGGTTAAATTTCCCTTTGGCGTCAATCTAAGTTGTTTTAAGTTAGTCTAAACTGTAAATCCTGATAGGATTTTGAGTTTTTGCAGTGTTCAAAATAAATGTACCCTCAGCACTGTGTTTTTAGATTAAATAAGGCATGTATGTTAGACACATTAGCTACGCATCGACAATAGTCAGAATTTATAGAAACCTAGCCGTTGGCAGGGCTAATGTTACGTGAGCAAGGGAGAGTAACGTTAATCGTATTTATTAGCGCTGAGACGTTTATGTTTATTAACGCCGCCGAGTCTGTCATTTCGCATTTAGTTCTATATACATGTGATATCTATTAGACTCATCAGACGCTACCTGCTACAACCGTAGCATCATTCGGGCGTAGTTTTTCAGCAACGTCTGCATAGTTTGTAGCGGCTTTCGGCTGCAGTAAGGTATTATACTTCTTTCTCTATGCATGTGACATTAGTGCGTTGTCCCGCATTAAAGTAGTCCAAGGAAAACGTGATGCTTAAAGCTGGCAAAATTAAACGATTCCTTGAGGCGAATAAAATTATTCGATCAATTTTTAAACTCCAGTTACTCGAGTATTCGTTTCAGCTCTACTAAAATGTCACTTTATTTTTCGTTTTCACTTTTGTGGTTGCCAATGTTGTTTTTGGCAGCCCTTTTAATTTTCGTCTTAGTCCTAATCTTTTGAACGAAAATAATTATTAGTCTTAGTCATATTTTCGTCCAGTTTTAATCAACAAAAACTCATACAAATTTCGCCTAGTTTTAGTCGACATCTCAAAATGTTTTCTTCTATAAATTGTAAAAGTTTTAGTCCATGAACAAATAAATAAATAAAAGGCTTCCAACAATTTCGAATGAACACTGACAAGCACATAATTGTAGAGTCTACAAGGACATCAACATTTTCATGATGATAATACACACTCCGCAGGAAAACAGCACATTATTTGCAATTAATTCAACTCACCTGGACGCCACGAACCCTGTTAAGTTTTTCAAGAGTTCAAGAAGGCATTCACCGATTCACTTCGCTAAATGCTAAGGCGAACACTATGCTAACGCTACAAGTTTGTTTAGTATGTGATATTCACACAGCACATACCTATAAAGGCTTAAAGCAATGTGTGCATAGCCAAGATTAAAAAAACAACATTTACCAAGCAGCACCTGACACGTGTTTCACCAAAGGAGCCTGGAATGGGCACACGAGTACTCACCGGCCGCTGAGTAAGCCTGTGTGTAGTGTCGGGTGGTCGGGGTTGGGCGCAGCACGTCACATGAGTGACATGACCAAACACTGCTAAGATGTGTGCCAACTACACATACGATAAGAAAATATCACACATTGTAAACTTATGACGTAAACTACGGTGAATTTTTATGTCGTTCTCATCTCGTCAGACGACAACCTGCATCCATCTTTTAGTCTCCTGAGGCTCGTTTTTAGCTCGTCATCGTTATTTAGGAAAAAAAATTCGTTATCGTCGTCATTGACGAAAACAATTATTGGTTGCAGACTTTGAACTTAATCATTTGTCATGTGCGGCACTCTAGGTGAGAGAAGTTCATCAGGCTTGCTCGAATGGGAATCCATAAATGATGCCATGGAAGCCCTGGCAATGATGAACCATCATCAGATGAAAAACCCCAGTAAGTATCATATCCACATAAATTGCAGTTCCGAAATACAGTGGTACTTCAAGATACAAAAGCAATATGTTCCGGAGTGACTTTTGTATAATTTTTTTCATATAATGAATCGCATTTTACATGTGAATTAGAGCTGTCCCGACTAGTCGACGTTGTCGACGTCATTGATGACGTAAATGCGTCGACGGGCAAAACATACCGTCGACGGGTAATGACTGCTTTAAAAAAAATTACATGCGGATAAAGTTTAGAATGGCGGGCGCTCACGATGCAAGCGGTGAAAGCGGCATAAAGCCAAAAAAGCGGACCAGAATGGCCAGAGCCTGGAATTATTTCAAGGAAAATATGGAGGGTGCCACTGTGTGTACTCTTTGCGAAGCTGAGCTTGTATACCACGGTAGCATGTCGTCTAAGAACGAACACTTGAAGCGCCGTCACCCAGGTGTAATTTTGGAAGACAACAAGAAACAACAAGCTAGCGGATTGTAAATCCGTACAACTTTCTATTTTTTTTAATTGAAGTTGCCTTAATGTGGGTCGTATCAACGTGCATCATTAAGTTTTTTCCCCCACGTACTTCACGTTTTTAATATACTCTGCTGCTGCTCCCGAAAGCCGATCTCGACATCTCTGTGCACCGCATGCAGATTGTATTTATCAGGATTATGGAAGCATATATACAGTGGGGAGAACAAGTATTTGATACACTGCCAATGGGTTTTCCCATTGACTGTGTATCAAATACTTGTTCTCCCCACTGTACATAATAAAAATATATATGAAAACACAGCACTGGCCTGCTTACTATAATCCATGACTGCACTAATGTTAGTTACTTTATATTATAAAGTATTATTGTGTATATACGTATAGTAGTTAGGGGTGCAACGGTTCAGTTAGCCCACGGTTTGGTTTAAACCTCGGTTTTGAGATCACGGTTTCGATTTGCGTTTTGCTTTTTTTTTTTTTAAACTGCCTTTATTTTGCTTTTAAAAAATGAAATAAACACTTAAAATGTAAACATTTTCGACTGTTAAAATTCCTCTTAGCTCTTTAGCTAGTGTAGTGACTGACTACTGAAATACACACACAGTAGTAAAAAAGTTACTTGGCAAAGTAACTGGTGATACCTTTCATGTTTTTTTTTTTTCATTTAAAAAAAAACACACACACACAGCAGTAAAAAAGTTACTTGGCAAAGTAACTGGTGATACCTTTCATGTTTTTTGTTTTGTTTTTTTCTTCATTAAAAAAAAAAAAAAAACATAGTAACCTTTGCTATGTTTGGAGGTCATTTAATGTTGTGAATCAACCGTTAAAGTTGATAAAATTGCTCCTGTTTTTGCATTAGTTCCCTTCTGTCTACTTTCGACATGTGAAAATTTTAAAACTGTTTCATCCTTTAAAGATGGACTCAAGTCAAGATTTTGCCGATTTAGGAGTATTTTAGATAAAAAGTTGCTTAGGTTCGCTCGTAAGGTTTACTACAACAGAGCCTTTCTGAGAAGTTTACTGCTCTAAAATGGCGGCAGTTTACTAACGCTACCGAGTCTGTCATTTCGCATGTAGTTTTATATGCATGAGCTATCTAGGCGTAGATTGTATGTTGTCTGCCAAGTCAGGTAATATTGGAGCCACCTAGCCTAGCATCGCGTTTGCTACAGTGTCTCAACAAACACTCTTCCCTCTCCGAGTCTCTGACTTTTCTCCCGTCATTCAACCAACGTATTGGCTCGTTGCAGAACGGTGGCCAAATCCGAACGGATGGAAAAAAAAACGTAATGCACGAAAAACGTGCAGATATTGAACGTAACGTACGGCGTACACATTTAAAAATGAGTGCTCTCTTGTACAAATTACGACGAGACCGTACAATTTGACAGGTATGAATTATAGTGGACCGTCACAGTTAGGTAGTAGCACTCTCTAGCACGGGACGTCCAACTTTGAACTATCAGTGGTCAGGGCGAAACTATTTGCTTTAGCGAAATCATCTTCGATGGCTTTGCGTGCCATTTCATAAATGTCGGGGATTACGTTGTTGGAGAAATATGTCTGCGAGGGAACAATGCAACGCGGGTCAATTGTTGCAAATAAACTAACGATGCCTGCCGTGTGTTTTCACTGGTGTCATCTTCGGGGCTGTCCTACCCTGAGAAAGTGATATCTGTGGGTGATTCCGGCTGAGGTGCCAGAGTCATGTTATAAAAGTGTTGCCATTAGCATGGGGAACAAGCGCTGAGCAATGCTTGCAATTTTTTTTTTCTTCAATATTTTCTCTCCCTGCGCATTGTAGTCCATGGGGAAACAAAAATGTTGCCACACCGCAGATGTGAAAGAAGCCGGTGCTTCCTCAAAATTCGGTCTCTCCACTCCTGCGCTCGCCATAGCTATTTGTTTTCTTTCTTGTTTCACTTTCGCTCGTAAGCGAGAAAGGGCGTTCCTCGGCTTCTATTACACAGGTGCTTGACAGCGATCCGACATTTACTTGCGGGGCGGGAATTTCTCCACAGCGGTGCTTCACGTCACACACAGACACACAGAGCTCGATCAATTCATTCCACAAGCGTTCGGAATACATTAATTGCACAACCGAAAAGATGCGGTTCATAAAGGCGTATTGAACTGTACAGGGCGAACCGTACGGTTCGGCTTTGAACCGCAAACCGTTGCACCGCTAATAGTAGTATACTATAAAATCAATACTATATATTTTTGTTACTATTTAACAAACAAAAGTTAGTTTTTCCCCTCCCCAAAAAATGCGGAATGCACACCATAAAGAGCATCTGAACTCACATAAAGTATTCTGAAAATGAGTGTCGGGGACATGAGGCCCATTGCAATTCATTTTAACATTTAGAACAATATAGACATACCACTAAAAGTAAGAATTGTTTTGACTCCTGTTAAAAAGGTGAGGTCACAAGTGTTTCCATTTACATTTTTTTGCACTAGTTAATGCCAGCAGCATTTGACCTCATTGTTTGTGTTATTTATATGTTCATAAAGAATGTAGGTGTTCCAAAATGTTTTCTGTGAATTAATAATCTTCAACAAAAATGTCATTATTAAATTAGTTAAAAAAAAAAAAAAAAATTAGATTAGTCAACTAATTGTAAAAATAGTCTGCTGACTAATCGGGAGGAAATTAGTCGTTTGGGACAGCCCTAATGTGATTCCAAGTTTACTAAAACAACAGGGCCATTTCTTTGGTGTCCACAGTATAAATTAAGCTGTATTTTCACTTAAATTGGACAAATACCGGTACTCAACATAAAACCCTTTCAACATACGACTATTTAAACATACAAACCAGGTCATGGAACATTAAATTCGTATGTCGAGGTACTACTGTATTTTGATTTGCCAAACCCTGACAATATGTGTACAATTTGCCCCTTCCCCTTTATTTTCATTTTAGGTGGGCCTTACCCTTACACTCTTAAGTTGTGTTTCTCAACCACCCACCATACCGCCAGCTAAATACAACCCCTTCAAAAAATGTGTCAAATTTTATTTCTTTGTATAAACTATAATGTAGTTCTGTACTTGTCTCATTAAAATGTTCACTCATTTTTGACACAAATAGGATATTGTGCTTTACTACTTTTTTTAAGTGTTTAGAGTATTAGACATATTCATTCAACCCTCAATCTGATTTCGAGGTGCATGATATTAGAAAAAGATGTGATATGGGTATTTATTAACACAATATCGATATTATTGTCATTTCTACCATGCCAAGAAATATTTTTATTGTCTTAAATACATGTTTAATAACGGAAAAATTAGTAGGATACATGTATGATCAAAATAAATGAGGCTAAACAATGAAATATCACAAACATTTCAACTTAAAAGCTGTGTAATGAACAAATTGCAATCTTGTTTGCTTGGAAATGATCACGTAATTCATAGTTAACGTTAACATTTTGGTAATAGATCAGGAAACACGAGAAGTTCAATTTTGCAGCTGTGAACTGTGAGCAAATTAAAAACTTGTACAGGCCATACAAGTGTAACCATACAATACCATAAAACACAATACATGTAATAAACACATCTGGAATTCAGTTTATTAATGTTTTTTCAAGTGTGAAATGTGCTTGCATTTTGAATTGTTAAGGATTTGAAAATGTTAAAACATGACTTGGAAATCGGTTTGGGAAAAGTTTTCAAAATCTGACCTTGGAAAGCGTTTGCAACTTTGGGTGGTCGAATATTCTACATCATGGTATAAAGAGAAAGCACCTTCAAATGCGTTACATATGTATCTACTATTTGTTTGTTTTTAAGTGATTTAAACACCTTTATCATGTATTCCTGACTGGATTTAGTTTTTTTTTTTTTTGTAGATTGAAAAATAAAGAATTTCGTGTATAATGATGAAAAAACATGGATACAAGCCGATATTTTGGGGGCAGACGTTTTATCGGTGCAGATACTATTTTAGCCAACCTAGTGCAATCGTCTCAGATTGCCAGCCATTCTTTGTTCCATCATCAATATCCATTATTACATGCACCTGCATTCGCGTCTGTCAGTATGCATATGCGTGGGTATAATGGACTTCACAAATAGTTTACGCTAGTAAGCACTTTCATTTTTGGTGTTTAAACATTGTCAGAGGGCCAAGAAATTTACAGTAAATGTAACTGTCTTTTACATGAAGGAATATCATATAGTGTACTGTATAACAGTGCTGGATGAAGTGCTTACTTTTTTTTGGTTTTTGTTTTTTTAAGTAAAAGTACAGATTCAGGTGCAAAAATAAGTAAAAGTACAAGTATTTAGGAAAAAAGTTTACTCAAGTAAAAGTACAAAAGCACTTGCTTTAAAATATACAAGTAAAAAAAAAAAGTATTTTCTCCCGATGCAAAAAATGTAATGTACGTCTATATCAGGGGTTCCCAAACTATTCCACATCAGGCCGCTGTGGGTGCTGGATTTCTTTCCAACAAAACAGAACGACATGTGGTGTTTTACAAGTGTAATCAGTTGATTGTTGTCAGGTGCTGCTTGTTTTTGCAGAAACCTCATTGGTTAAATCAGACATGTCCAAAGTCCGGCCCGGGGGCCAAATTCGGCTCTAGGTCAAATTTCATCCGGCCCCCAGCCTGTGTCATAAAATCAATAACGTATGGCCCGCACACAAACTTAATAAATTGGTCAGCAGTACTAATACCAGCATATGAAGTAGCGTACACACTAAATTTACCCACTAAAAGTCAGCAGCACTCCAAGCAACATTACCCCTTGTGACCCTATACTTCCAATTTTCTAAAATGGCGACAATAAACAAAAAAACAACAACTGAGCAACAACTGTGTCTGCCTCATTTGCAAAGAGACAGTCGCTGTTTTTAAGGAGCTTGATGTGAGACGATATTACCAAACAAGACACGCTGACATGTACGACTAGATTACAGGGAAGATGCTCAGCGAGAAGATGAAGCAACTTGAAACTACTTTAATTTCACACCAGCATTCTTTCGCAAGAGCCCGAGAGTCGAAAGAGAATGCCACAGTGGCTAGTTGCGAGATTGTTGAAATTATGAATTAAAAAAATAATAAAGTAAATGTGACACACAGAATGGCTTTCTAAAATTTGCTTAAATATATTGTTCTACGTAAAGGACGTCAGCCAAGGTCGGCCCCCCACATTTTTACCTCAAAAAATCTGGCCCCCTTTGCAAAAAGTTTGGACACCCCTGGGATAAATGGTCTACGCTCGATCGGTAGGAACAAAAACCCGGACCCACAGGGGTCCTTGAGGACCGGTTTGGGAACCACTGGTCTATATTAACATATACTATATATATTAGGGCTGTCAAACGATTAAAATTTTTAATCGAGTTAATCACAGCTTAAAAATTAATCTTAATTAATCGCAATTCATACCATCTCTAAAATATGCCATATTTTTCTGTAAATTATTTTTGGAATGGAAAGAGTACACACAAGACGGATATATACATTCAACATACTGTACATAAGTACTGTATTTGTAGATTATAACAATAAATCCACAATATGGCATTAACATTCTTTCTGTTGAAGTCATTTTCTTTTTCTCTACAAAAACAAACACACAACAGAGCCTTAGAACAGTAACAAAAACAGTATTATTTATAATGTGTGCAAAGTGTGTAGTGTACACATAAATGTTGCTCTCTTCTCTATTCATCCTCTAGCCAGTCGCTGAGGCAAACCAACTTATTTACATTTTCTGAGAGTTGTTCCATCTATATTCTTTTTTAATTTGAATTCCCCATCCAGAGGACCAACCTGCTTTTCTTCCATGTTTACATTTAACCGTTACCCACGCTGCTCACTGCACTTCAGAGTGGTGCGACAGCCCTGGCCGTTTGTTATCTTTTTTGAGACTGTCAGTCAGCTGATGGTCGCGTCCGCCAGCTTGCTGCCTCCCCTCCCAACGTGACGTACTCTGATTGACCCCGGACGGGAAGACGATGTTGCCGCCGCTGATGGTCCACCCGAGGAAGGGTGCCAGCTTCAAGAACCAGTGGCTGTCAACACTCATTATGTGGTTCCTTTTTTTTTTTTTTAAATTTAATAGACATTGACACCTTTTTAAAACGATATCTTGATTCTTGCAGGAGCATATCGATAACCTTTTGGGATACAAAGTATCATGATATATCACCATTTCGATATTTTGTCACACCCCGAGTGAGGTTCTTCATGCAGCTGCACAGTCACACCAGTCATGGCTGTCATTCGATCGCTGCCAGCCCCAATGGAGTGAACGTCTGTCGCTGTCAATGGCAGCCCATAAGTTAATTTATGAAAATATTCAAGCAGTCATGGCGTGGGGAGGTTGTGTTTCCTTTAAGGGCTTCAAACACCAACCACATGGTTGCATTTTGCGACTAAAGCTACAACCAGTGCAAATGTTTTTACCATCTACCCATATATGCGCGACCAGTAACATTGCATTTTTTTTTTTTTTCTGACAAACACCTTCACGGTTAAATCGATTAGTTGGCGGTAATGTAACGAGCTGGTCTGCCAAGGGGAAAATACAACAAAAGAAAAAAAAAGGTGAAGGCGGGCGTTGTGTGGACTGTGAAGCAGTTGATAATTGGGGTAACAAAAAAACGACAGCACTTGCGAACAATGACAGAAAGGACAATAAGTGACTACTTTCTTTCCAATACACCCGCCGGCACTGTTTCCAAGGAGACCGAGGGGGGAATAAGTCGGACTCGGGCTCCTTTGCTGTGAAAGTCATCACCGTTGAGCTGAAATCCAATACACAGGGTGCGATGCGACTCCAGCAGCAGCAAAACGCGCTGCTCTGTGCCTATGCATCACCGCTAGTCCCTGATTAGCTATGAATTCGGAGGACATTTTAAAATTGAGTCTTTTCTGAGTGCCAGCAACTTTCTATACTGCTGCTTTTTTTATTTTTATGTCCCTGAAATTGTGCCGAGAGGTATTAAAAAGATGTGTTGGTTGCACACTGCTAAAATAATACGTTCCTCCATGTGAACAAAGTGTGGCCTGTGGTTGTCAATTTCCGGGTTGGCCAGTGTTGTCGTAATTGATTTGTCGATCAGTAAATCCGTTTCTGATCGGTTGTAGTGACAACGACAGAAATAGAACAAAATTCCCACGTTAACTTAATTTCCAAGCAGTACACTGGTCGATGTCAAAACTGATAGAGAATAAAATATAGATTTATTGGTGTGTAGTTCTATGCCTTTATTATGAAAGTATCAGTTAAATCGTGAAAATGAAAGGAAAACTGCATGTCGATTTACAGTGTCTCCTCTGAATCTTCTACTTGCGCACCTAAAGTTTTTAGTTCGGGGCTGCTGTGCTCCTTGTAGGTAAATTTAGTCTGGATCCCTGTAGTTTGACTGTTATAAGGGGTATCACGTCAAAGTGTGATGAAAATGACAGCTCATTTTTAGAGTAATTCCGGTTCGTCTAACACTGTAATTGCTGCCGATCATCCACTTTATTTTTTTCATTTTTGTCCCAAGAAGCAATATTTGCAAATCAGAATGACAAAATATTTTTTTAAAAAATGTTTTTCAGTTGTGTTCTTTTTTTTTTAATCCTGCACCTGACAACCCAGTATATTATCTCTGAATTCAAGTACCTTGGAGTGACACTTGATTCCACACTGTCTTTTAAAAGCCATATTAAAATAATATGTAATACAGTGAAATTCATCCTGAACAATTTTAAACAAATACGATAATTCATAACATTTGGGGCTGCTAGAGTGTTTCTGCACTGAAGGATTTTTATCACAGTGAATATTGCATTACATGTTGGCAACTGGCAGGTGTAAATACAGTGTATCACAAAAGTGAGTACAACCCTCGCGTTTCTTCAGATATTTAATTATATCTTTTCATGGGACAACACTGACAAAATGACACTTTGACACAATGGAAAGTAATCTGTGCAGCAGGAGTGCTGTCAGCATTGCTGCAGAGATTGAAGAGGTGTGTGTGTGGGGGTGGGGGGGGGGGGTCATTCCCACCACCATGCTTGACTGTAGGCATGACACAGTTATCTTTGTACTCCTCACCGGTTCTCCACCACACATGCTTCAGACCATCGGAACCAAACAAATTATTCTTCGTCTCATCAGACCATAAGACATGGTTCCAGTAATCCATGTGCTTTGTTGACATGTCTTCAGCAAACTCATTGCGGCCTTTCTTGTGTACCACCTTCAGAAGAGGCTTCCTCCTGGGGTGACAGCCATGCACACCAATTTGATGTAGAGTACGGCGTATGGTCTGAGCACTAACAGGCTGACCCCCACCTCTTAATCTCTGCAGCAATGCTGACAGCACTCCTGTAACCAGTCACATGACAGTTTGGAGGGAAAATGACAAGCCGTACTCAATTTGGACATTTAGGGATGTACGTAGTTCCCATGCGGTGTAGTCACTTTTTTTGCCAGGGGTTTAGATATTAATGGCTATATTTTGAGGGGAAAATAAATTAACTCTATTATATAAGCTGCACACAGGCTACTTTTCATTGTGTAAAAGTTTAATTTCGTAATTGTTGTCCCATGAAAAGATATACTTAAATATCTGCAGATATGTGAGGGGTGTACTCACTTTTGTGATACACTGTGTATGCAGTAACATAGAATTCTATAAAAAATGTTAAAGGTCTTTTCCAGAAAACCAATTCCATATTTTTAAGATTATAAAAAAAATATTATTTATTGAGCCTTGAGAATAAAAAATTGCTTGCTGATGCACAAGGTGATACCTGGACTAGCCCCACCTCATATGTTGGACTTTTTTTTTTTTTTTTTTTTAGCTAAAGGGCTCACAGCCGCCTCAGGTCCAGGGCCGCTTATTGTGAGGTCGCACTCAGAAAAACAGCTTGTGGTCAAAATTAGAATTGTAATTAACATCTGGGACAGTTTACCACTCGCCATCAGGGAGTGTCCCACAACACGAACCTTCAAAACTTAGCTCAAGCAGTGGTTGAAAGTAAACCAGTCCTGCAACCACTGACTTTTTAAAATTCTTTGTAACCTACAGTACTGTTTTATTGTAACCTCTTTCTGTATTTTTTTTTATCTCATTCGTGTCTTTCTGTTCCATTACCTAAGGACTGAAAATGTAAAATAGCATTTTTGGTATAATCCGGCATATTTACGTCTTTTAGATGTGTCTAATAGATGTTCATCAATGTTCACTGTCCCTATCAAAAAAATAATATATAAAATATAAAATCAAAAATGTATTAAAACTCAACTGATCAACAAAAAAAAATTGTTGCGTAGATATAAACACTTGTTTTTATGTAATTTTTGGGTCCCTGATCCCAACCTGGCCTTAGTGTTTCTCCTGTAAACTAGGTTGGGGTTTTTTTTTTTTTCAAATGGATGGGTTTGTGCAATGCAAAATTACTACAAAGTGATATTTTGAACAAAGTGAGTCTATAGATGGCACTTTAAAATGAAATGTATAGACCAAAAGTAACAATATGTAGCTTAATAATACATGTCATCAGTGGTGTTACCAGGATGCCAGGTGTGGGTGGGCATTAGTCTTACCTGGGGGGCAAAAAAAAAAAAAGCTACAACGCTCAAGTAGGTCGAAATCCAGCGTAGGGCTACTGCACCTTAAAACATGTTTTGTTTTCTCCTTGAGATAACTATTGTTGTGATTTGGTCTAGACAAATAAAAGTTGATTTGATTTGATTTGACTTAGAACACATCCATAACTGAACAGTATGGACATGCAGGTGACAATGTTTTTTTAGGTAACCTATTGTGGTTCCTCGGTTTTATTATTATTATTATTATAGTTATTCTTTGTTCCGCAGCCCCTTTGAGCTCAATTTGACCTCCTTAGAATGCTTGAAAATGTACCAAAATCGGCAAGCAGGTCAAGACAGGTGCAATCTTTGATACCGTGTAAAGACAAATTCCAAATACACTACGTAGCGCCCCCGAGCAGTCGTTCTTTGTCCCGCCGATGCTTTGAGCCCTACTTTGACACCCCTCAGAATGCTTTAAAACTCACCAAACTCAACAGCCAGGTGAACACTGGTGAAAACTTTGATAAAATGTAAAAAAAAAAAAAAAAAAAAAAAAATCAAAATATGCGTAAATGTGTGTAGCGCCCCCTACGAACAAAACCCAACATTTCATTTTTTTATTTAAGGTGAAAGAGGGGGTAACAACGCAAACTTAGAACACATCAATACTATATGAATGATATACCATACGCGGTGCCCAGAATGCCGTTAATATTACATCCAGTTTTCTTTGCGTGGGCAGAGCGTTCCGTGGGTGGGCACTGCCCATCCCTACCCCCTCCTGGTAACGCCTCTGCATGTCATGCCATGTTTTAGACAACTGCTGACACGGGAGACCCACAATGGGGACAATGTAATGTGCTGAACGCCAGCTAATGTTGACGTTTATAAAAATGTATGTAACTATGCAAAGGAAGAATTTGTACAAAATACCACTAATATAAGAATATAAAAAACTGATGGCAGATTAGAAGAACCCGCCTTCATTTAGAATCAGTTTTTAATGTAATAATTTCAAGATTTTTTTTTTTTTTTTTTTCAAATTCAAAGCAAATTCATATTAAAAACTAATTAAAACCGATTTAATTAAAGAGAAAAAAAATCAAAACTAATTAGGAACAACTCCAAAACTATTCTAACCTTGTGCACACTACGTAATATGTTGGTTTTCTAAAAAGCCTACAACTCCCATGATGCCTCAGGCCGTAAAGTACGTAGGTGTTTCCGGTGTCCTGTAAAATTTTACTTCCCTCTGCGCGGCTCGACGCGAACAACCGAGAAAGAAGACGTTGCAAACTAATAAATGTCTTCGAATAGAGTGCTCTATTCGGCGAGGCTTTGCTAAATGGACGTTTAAAAGTTTGCAGTATGTGGTGAGCTTTGGCCAAAGAAGGGAGAACCGTCGGGAACGTTGATTTCAAGGTTTAGGCCTAGCAAAGAAAGTTTGGTCGAGGGCCTGTAAACAACATGTCTTCCACATCGCAGCCCTCCTCGAGACGGCAATGGTGCTACCTCTGCGACCTCCCTAAGATGCCCTGGGCCATGTTGTGGGAGTTTAGCGAAGCCGTTTGTCGGGGATGCGTCAACTACGACGGCGCGGACAGAATCGAGCTCCTCATTGAAACCGCCAGACAACTAAAGAGCACGCATGGAGTTTTAGAGGGCAGGTCTCCTGGCCCGCAGCAGGGCAAGCCTAGCTCCGCCGGATCCATGGAAGCCGGGCGGCCGCACGGAGAGCGTCTGGACAGGGAAAGAGGAAGGGGTGAGTACGGCGTCTCCTCGCGGCTCCCGAACGGTCTGCACAGAGCTGAAGATGTGGCGTTATCTGAAAGCAGTCGACAGAGTCCGAACACTCGCAGGGCGATGGCGGGGGCTGTTCCGAGTCTCCACGGAACGATATCGCACGCTCTGATAGCTCAGAGTTTAGTCGCCTCTCCGCATGGGCTCCTAGCGCCGATTTCGGGCTCCAGACCGGGGGCCGCTCCCATTGCCGTCTCAGCCGGGCCCATCATGAGCGACGCCGCCAGAAGACAGGCTGTGGCTTTGGGCGTGGGAGCTAGCACGTCTGCGCTGGTGGGCATCGACCCGGCGGCGTGGAGGAACAGCGAAGTCATGGCCGAACTCAATGAGGTGGCACGGAGCAAGGTGGAAGGCTGGCCCAACAGACCCAAAGTTGTCAGGGATGTTCTGCTGGCTCTAAGTTCCTGCGTTCCCTTTACCGTGCGCTTCAGGAAAGACCATAATCTCATAGGACGGGTGCTGGCTTTCGATGCCACGGCGCCGCCGGAGTTGGAGCTCAAGGTCTTCGCCGAGTATCCCATCGGCTCCGGGATGTTCTTTTCGGGAGTTCCGGACGTGGTCAGGCAGATGTTCCGTGACTCTGCCAAGGACGCCGGCAAAGCGGTGAACTCGGGGTTACGCTACGTGGAATACGAGAAGCGGCCAGGGACCGGAGACTGGCGGGGGCTGTCAGAGCTTTTAAATGACGGCGTACGTATGTTTAAGGAGCCACCCATTCCCGAGGTTCTTCCGCAGCCGGACGCCGGCTTGCCCGCCGCAGCGGCCGCGCGGTCCGTCCCGGCTAAGGGCGCCACCCGGCGCCGAAAAGCCTCCCCGGGGTCTGAGAACGGCGAAAGCGAAGGTAGACCCGATCACCTGTCCAAAGAGGTGTGGTCCAGAGGCGCTTACCCCGGGATGGAGCCTCTTCCGGGAATGGCCGCCCCTCAGGACGGCCCCCCTCGTTTACATAGCCAGCCCTCGCCCATGTCTGCGCTCATGGGGGTGGCGGACAGCCTGAGTTCTGGGCAGGTGGCCAGAGAGAGCCCTGGTATGTCCTCTGCCCACTCCTCTGCCGTCGGACGCACCGCTACCAGCAGTCCCTCTGCTGCCGCCGCCTCCACCTCCGTCTCCCAGGCGTCCGGCGCGGGCACCGGGGAGTCCGCCAGCGGCGGGGGTCAGGGCGCCCTGCTCTGCTGCACCCTCTGCCGAGAGCGCCTGGAGGACACCCACTTTGTCCAGTGTCCCTCCGTCCCGCACCACAAGTTCTGCTTCCCCTGCACCAGAGGCTTCATTCGTAGCCAGGGCCAAGGAGGCGAGGTGTACTGCCCGAGCGGAGAGCGCTGTCCCCTGGCTGGATCCACCGTGCCCTGGGCCTTCATGCAGGGCGAGATCTCCACCATTTTGGCCGGGGACGGAGACGTGACAGTAAAGAAGGAGAGTGACCCTTGACATCGCCATCCTGTCAGCAGTGGTATGACCTAATATTTTTTTCTTTGACATCCTGTACATGGGTCGTTCCAAAATTGGCGGACATTTTACGTTCCACCCTTCAAATTCTAAATCGGCATGGGTTTCTCACACAGAGCTCGGGGACCAGATTTGGCCCTCCACATCATTTTATTTTGTGTGGCCCGCAAAAGTAAAATATGAACTGAGCAGAGGTACGATTTGATTTTCGTCCTTTAAAAAAAATATATATATATATATATATATATATATATTAGGGCTGTCGAAATTATTGCGTTAACGCGTGGTAATTAATTTTTTAAATTAATCACGTTAAAATATTTGACGCAATTAACGCACATGTCCCGCTCAGACAGTATTCTGCCTTTTGGCAAGTTTTACAGCAAGGCTTTTTGTGCTGTCTAACAGCGAACTCTTGTGGTCGCTTTGCGACATGGTTTATTGTTGTCTTGCCAGTTCAATATGGTTACACGACGTCTCGGGTTGACGCCTACGTTGTAATGTTGTGCTTATATGATCCTTGGACAAGATTTGTCCGTAAGTATGGTTGTTGTAAATAATGTACATATTATGTTAGTAACCGAAATGTTATATTTTTTGTATGAGACGCTTTTTGTTTATGTTTAGTGAACCTGTATAGCATGCTAAGCTAACGTTGTTGCTAATGCAATGCTTGTGTACTTTTTTTTTGTAGCTTTACGACGGTCTAAAGAGGACAATGGTTTGAGGCCATTTTATTAATAAATTAGATGAAAAAGGAAGAAGTCTGATTATTATGGCGTCGTTCACTAGCTGTCTACCTTTGGAAAAAGTAGACGCTTCGGCGTGAGGACAGCATAGACAGATTTAAATGACAGTAGAGTGAAATGCCCACTACAGTCCTTATGTACCGTATGTTGAATGTATATATCCATCTTGTGTCTTATCTTTCCATTCCAACAATTTATTTTACAGAATACATATATAATTTACAGAAAAATATGGGATATTTTATAGATGGTTTGAATTGCGATTAATTACGATTAATTTTTAAGCTGTAATTAACTCGATTAAAAATTTTAATCGTTTGACAGCCCTAATATATATATATTAATAAATGTTTATTTGAATCACAGTAAATAGCAAAAATCCTGTTTTCCCCCTGTTCATAACTGTAAATACAAAAAAATGCATGAACAATAAATATTAATTTAAATAGAATATTTACTGTATTTTCCGTTTTTTTTTTTTTTTTAATTGAAAAACAAAATATAAAAAAATGCTTTTTCCCTCCCTATGTCAATGAAAAAGAGAAATATTACAATATTTGCTCTAAAATACATTTTTTAATTTAAAAACATTGTTGCATTTTTCATATTTTTTTTAATGTAAATACAAGAATAAATATGAGCAAAAAAAAAAAAAATCTAAATAAAGAGAAGATTAAAGTTTTTGGTCTTGTATTTGAAAAAACTAAGGATGTCCCCGATGCGATCACATGATCGGAAATCGGGCCGATCGGACAATTTTTCAGATTGGAATTGGCGAAAAAGATCAGGTTCTTAATTTTTTAGGGCCAAAGGGCTAAAAAAGTAATAAAATAATCCAGTAATACAGTACTTCTCAAATAGTGGGGCAGAGCAATGCCAGGGGGGGGCGCATGTGTCCTCGGGGAACATGCTTTTTTCTTTTTTTTTTTTTTTGCCGGACTGGAATAAAGTGTACTTGTACATCTACTCAGTGGGTGGCAGTGGCGCTCTCATTTTCAGAGTGCGTGCAGTATTTTTGAACTAAGGAAGAGCACTCAGCACACAGAAAACAGATATGAAGAGCAGTGCGCCGCCGCTGTTTTCGAAAGCCGTTTTCCGACCGGACTCACTCACGCAGCGACCCACTGTCTTGTCCGGTTCTCATGTCGCCGCCCGAGAAGTGCCATTTTCGGCTTGGGATCGTCACGACGACCGCCCTCACCTACGGTTCTACCTCGGCCGCCGAGAATGCGCTTTTTTCGTGCCGTTTGCCTTTTAGCTTTGACTTTTAATACAGTGGGGTGATGAGGAAAGACTACTGTTTACTGTGTCTGAAAATAATTATAGCGGACTGCCAGAAGCCAAATCAATTAAGACGCCACTTAAAGACATTCAACCCCAATCTCATTGATAAGGCGCTTGATTGTTTTTCAGCGAAAACGTGCCGAATATTGCCAACAATAGTCCTGCTTTGTCAGTGTTATGTCAGTAAACCAGTGAGCATTGTTAGCATGCTCATTGCAAAATGACTCCACACCATTGCAAAGGAGGTAATACTGAGTGTGAGCAGCAAAAATAAAAACTGTCCTTCTGTCCAAGGACACTCTTTTTTTCCTTCATTCATTTTTGTTTTTTTGGTCAAATTTTTTGGCATATTGTCCTCATGAGTAAATGTTTCTAATCAATTTGAATTTGTTATTATTTACGGATTTTATTACATTTTATTTTTCTGTATCAAATGGTCAAAAATACCTTGAGTGTATTTTTACAGTTTGAGTGACTTTTTTTTTTTTTTTTAATTCAGGCAAATTGATGCACGTCAAGTCTTCTCTGTTACAAACAAAACAATGTTAATAAAGTTATACTTTATTATAAGTTGATCTGTTACTTTTTTTCTTTATTAGAAAAAAAGGACACAATGTTAGGCAGATGCGTATTTATAATTGTAATTTTATAGACGAATAATACTATTTACAGTGGCGGCGGAGAGTTTGGGGGGGCGCGAAACATTTATGTCTTGCTTGGGGGGGGGGGGGGGCGTAACAGAAAATAATTGAGAAGCACTGCAGTAATACAATGGCATTGCCAAAATAAACAAAAATATATACGTTTTATACTGCGCAACACTCCTGGAAAAAGTAAAGCCGAAGTGCAAAAAACTAAACTGCAAAATAATAATTCAAAAAGTGTATAATATTTGCGCCCCCCCCCCCCCCCCCCATTAAAAACAATTCAAATAAAGGAAGAAAATAGAAAGAAAATTTATCTGCAGTTTTTTTTCTTTAGTTTTTTCTAAAAACTAAAACGGACAATATTTGCATTTTTAAAAATGCAAATAAATACACAAATCCAAATAACACAAATACAAATAACAATATCACAAATATGAAATTTTATTAGATTAAAATGTTTTTCCCTTTTCCCCCAGTCAAATTGGATCGCGATCAATGGCAGTGAAACATGATCATCGTTCAATGCTAGCCTTCCCATTGTTGCAATGGATTTGATGTTTATAACTCAATAGCAGTGAATGAGTTCAAGCAACACTAGGTAAATTTTCAACCTTTTAAAAGTATTTTCATAATATTTTTGATGTGTCGACTGACAACTAGTTAAATAACACCTCTTTTATATCGTGAGGGGGGGTCTGTATCACTTTCACAGGCACTAATTAACATCCATCTGCAGATAATCGGCAGATCAGGACGACACTCTGCGATGGTCCTCATCTGGTCTTTCTTAAGGCAAAACACCACCGCTTTTGTTCACCTGCGTCGCTGAATTCGACCAAAACGTAAAAGTTAACTAGTGTTCCTTTAAGGGCTATAAGCAACAAAATAATCCTGAGGTATAATGATATAGCAGTACCTCTACTTATGAACGTCTTTACATACCGTACAGAATTTTCAGGTTAAGACACAACTCAACGGGAAAATGTTGCCTCTTGTTACAAAAGAAATTTAAGGATCCGAAAGGCAAAATTACAGTCTGGCTGGTACTCGCAGCTTCCAGAGTTTACTGAATGTTAAATACTTATAGCTGCTCTGCCATTGGCAATTGCCTAGCATTCCTGGCATCCAATTGGTTAAGAGGGACCTCTCCTGTATGTGTAAGTGTGTATCCCAGTGTCCTCTTTATTACACCCTTCGTGTTCCGACAACTTTACATGAGTGTATTAACTTTTATTCTTGGTTTTTTTACATTATGCACACCTCGGATTTTATGTCTATCATGCAATAATCTAATTGTAACATGTATTTTTTACATGTTTCAATGCATTTTTATGCATTATAAAATATTTTTGTCTGAATTTTGGGGGGCTTGGAACAGATTAGGGCATTTACATGGAAAACGCGTCCGTACTTGCAGAATTTTCAAGTTAAGAAACAGGTCCAGAACCAATTAATTTTGTTAGTAAAGGTACCACTGTATTGCAAAGTATATTAGGGGTGTAACTGTACACACAAGGTCACGGTTTGGCATGTACCTCGGTATGAGGGTCACAGTTCGGTACAACAGGGAAAACAAGTTTTTTTTTTTTTTTTTTTTTTTTATCGCAGCATTTGAAAGTTTGTCCTGTTGACTAAAACTAAAAAGCAGAGCAAAGTAAATAGAAGAAAAGATCATTATGTGAAAAAATAGACAACAGGGATCGACTGAGGTAACAGTTAAATGTCAGGTAGCACTCACCACATGGCAACTTTTTTTTAATATATTTTCAATGTTTGGATTACACACAGTTAACTGTAAAGCATTACCTGTGAACATACACAACCATGTATTTTTATATTGGTTAAAATAAAAAAGTGCAAATCGTTCCAAAATGGTAAAAGCATCTCTTGAAATAGTGCAAAAATAAATACTCACTAGTGTTTCAATGACTTCAGCCTAGGGCTAGAGCAAAATAATGATGACAGGGTTTCCCCTAGAATTTTTTGAAGCTGCGGTGGTGGGCTGCATCGGAGTCTGACCGCCTCACCATGTCATGCCACAGCAAAATTGTGTCATATCAAGTTTTACATTTTGTTTCCCAAGAACACAGGTGTCAAACCGGTCCTCAAAGGGCCGCAGTGGGTACTGAATTTCATTCCAACCAAACGAGATGAATACTTTTTCACCAATCTGGTGTCTTACAAGTGTAATCAGTTGATTGCAGTCAGGTATTGCTTATTTTAGCACAAACCTCATTGGCTGAACTGTCTGTGCTGGATTTGTTGGAACAAAGACCAGGACCCACTGCGGCCCTTTGTGGAATCTGTTTGACACTACTGCCCAAGAAGAACCATAACCAAGATCTATTTGAAATATTTCGTTAGCCAGGCTAATGTCGTAGCTCTCAGCTACGGTTGATGTACGTAAAATGCGTAGCTCATTACAGCTACATTACCCTATGTAATAATATGACTTTTTGTTGTTGTTGTAGCTAGGCATGTGCCGGTTACCGGTTTCACGGTTTACCGTGGTGTGAAAACGTCGCGGTTTCAAAACCACTAAAATTTTCCGTCAGACCGTAGTATGGTATTCGCTATTTTTCTTGTGTCAAAAATGCAGCCAGAAGTGGCTTGGCGCAGCAGCGCTCACCCCTTCCCGTTTGTTGCTGTGTGTGAAAGTGACGCTATCGGCTAGCACGCCAGCTAACCCAAAAACAAATTCTCCAAACATAAGGCGTACTGTTCTTCAATTTATTGAGCTCTCAAATCGTGGTAAGTGTAATATACAAAATGAATACATTTAAAATGTTGTACAATTAGATTTTTCCATGTGAGTAGCTTCAACATATTAGCACCATGGAAAAAGTTCGCCAAAAACAAAACACACATTTCCCTTACAAATTCAATATACAAACTAACTAAAAGCTTACAAAGACGATTGTTAGCCTAGGCTTACCTGGGAGAGCAACTTGGTTTAGTGTGACAGCCGCAGAGTGAGAAAACAAGCTTGATTCGCTTGAATGAAGGGGAAAAAGTGATAGCGTCAAAGATCGCTAATTGCGAAAGATGATCTTGCCCTAAGCACAAATCCACGTTCGCTGGATCAAGGGGAGGTCTCACTCCCAATGTTTTTATTTTATTTTATTTTATTTTTTTAGATGAATCCTTTCCACAACAATATTGAAATTTTAACTAACTTATACATTTTTAACTAACTTATGAATTCTTTGTTCTTTTTAACACAAAGGCATGACATCATGTAGACTAGAGTTGACAGAGTGGCTGAAAATGGCGAAACTTCACTTAAGCTTTTCCACCCTCAAAAAAAAAAGTCATGCAGCAGAAGTGTTTTTACTTTTTTATAGAAATTATTTTGTTCTTGCTCTAATCTTGAGCAACTTGAGCTGTGGCTGTGAGTATAGTCTATAAGTTATATTTAGTTTAATTTGATTTAAAATATTTTTTTAATTGTTAATTTATTTTAACAATATATTCATGTTGCAATTTGCAACTATGGTCTGAAAAAAAAATCCTGTTCTATGGAAAAAAGTTATTTTTTTTAACCCATACATCTCAAAATTTTTTGGAGCTATAATTGCAATACCGTGATACCGTGAAACCGCGGTATTTTTGCTTACGGTTATCGTACCGTCAAAATATCATACCGGCACATGCCTAGTTGTAGCAATAGTACTACTTACATCTCGTAGTCCTTTTTCCTTTTATTTGGCCCTAATATGTACTACGTTAACACAACAATACTAGTCCTTCTGTTAATGGACCAATGGTGGAGGTTTGCATAGGGACGTTAGGGACATAACTCTAGGAACTTTTCAGGATGCTCAAATTGTTCCACCCGAACTTTTAGGCAACCTTATTTGCATTATATAATGAGCTCAGTTATAGAGGTCATTTAGATTGTCTTCACATATTTTGTAAGGATAGAATTGACCCTACCATTATAAAGTGAATTACTTTCATTATGTTCAGACTTACAATGACACAATTTTTTCCCCCCTCAAACGCACGTTTGATTGGCTGATGACTAGTTAAATTCCCTTGTTTTCAGTATAAATCTACTAGAAATAGGTGAAATTATCTGCCAGTGCTTGAAGTAAATTTTACTCAGATTTCTTGAAATAAAAAAAACAGCTATCTGAGAATAATCTTAACAATCTTATTTTAAGCAAAAAGTGAGTACATTTAATCTTTAAAAAACAAAAAAACATTTTTTTTTTTTGTCAGAAATGTTGTTCTTTCAAGAAGTGATATTGTTCAAAACATTATTTGAAATCATTTCCCCCTTGATTTTGGTGAAAAATGACCAACCTTTAGATGTATGGGCTTAATAAGAATAAATGGTAATATTTACCTAAAGTAAATTGAATAATCTGACCCAATAATCTGTTAACTAGTCTTTAACACTCAAAACAAGATGAAAAAATTACCGTATTTGCCCGAATATAAGACTGCCCTGATTATAAGACGACTCCCTCTTTTTCAAGACTCAAGTTTGAAAAAAAATACTTTTTGAACACCAAATTAATTTTTATACTCAAAATAATTACACTACATCTGAAACAAATGATAATATATTTGAGAGAAAAAGCATGTTATTTTGCCTCATTCAAATCTTAATATCTGAACATTTAAATATGTAGACTAAGGTGCAATCACATTCGTAAATGAATGGCTTCTGGTTTTTGAAATGTAAATAAACCAATCTATTGTGATAAAACAACAAAATTGCAATAACTGCATTGACCGTCAAAGTGAAGTCTAACTGTAGTCTTGAAACAAATGTGAATAAGGAAAAACATTGCAAAAAAATAATGCAAACTGTTTAAACTAAAAAGAGTAGCTGAGATCTGTCATGACTAGGGATGGGAATCGAAATCCGATTCCAATTCGGAACCGGTTCCGAGTGTTTCGAGGCCTCGACATCACAATGAAAAAGCCTTAATGATCCCTTTAACAATTCCTAAAGACGCGTATTGCGTCGTGACGTGTGTTGTTGTCCAGACGCATCAAACTAGCATGGCGCCAAGAACCACTCGCTCCAAAGTTTGACTACAATTCACCAGGAAAGAGTGTGAAAATGAAAGGTTACGACGGGTAAGCACGAGCATTGCAGCCATAAACATAACAATGACAGCACGTAGGTTCAAACGCTCGAAAGTGTGTCTTCACTTCACGATGAAAAATTACAACAAAGCGACTTGCAGTCATTGCAAGGTGGAGATAACTGCATTGGGAGGGAATACGACTGCGCTGTCCTCACAGAGAGGCGAAGGCTCAGTCCTGGCTATACAGACAGCTAAACTCCCAAATGACGATGCAGAAGACGTTGGTATAATTTGCTGACTTTATTCAACCATCACTTGAAGAGTGAAACTAAGAATAGAAATGAAACAAATCAATTTCGTCCCCAATAACAAACAGGTTTGCATCAACGTAAATCAGCGATGATTAACTGCTAATAACAGTAATAACAAATGGTTAGCATTCGTTCGCTAGCATTAGCACATCGTTCAAACCACTACACAACTGGATTTAAGTGTCCGATCGCGAGTGGAAACACAACAACACGAAAGATGATACATACAGGCGTTGCCTCTATAGATATTAACATTAACAAAGAACGTAGGCTCGTAGAAGTGTTTCCCTCTCTCACTAACTCGCTCACTCACTTGGATGCGGCATTTCTTCTTTGGGTGTAAGCACGCTCTTCTTCACGTGAGCGCGTGAGGAAGCGCAAGGGTGCCCCCACTTCAGCGTGTAAGCGCCACAAAAACTAAAAGACATGCAATTCAATGTAATGGTAAAATAATACACGTTAACCCAGTAGTCCCCAAACTGCGGCCCAAATCCGGCCCGCCTCCACATTTGGTCCGGCCATTTTGGATTTATTTATTTTTTCTCAATCGTGTTATTTATTTCCTGGCCTTTTCCTTGAAGAATTCAGAGAGGGTTATTTGGTTATTTATTTAATTAATAGTGTTTTTATTATTAATTATTATTATTATTATTATTATTATAAAGAATCCAGAAAGGGTTATTTGATTGTGGCTTTCTGAAAAACAATAATTTTTTACATTTATGCACTTCTGCAATCGTCACACTTTTTCTGTTACAAACTGACCCCGGCCCCTCATCAGAGAAGGGAAAAGTTATGTGGCCCTCACAGGAAAAGGTTTGGGGACCCCTGCTTTAACACATATTGCCAAAGGCAGAACAACAACCTATCTGCCAATCTATACCAATATTTTTTATTTCTATTAGAAACATGTTTCAGTAAAATGTTACACATTCTTGTGCATTTGCAACTTATTGCCACAGTTGATATTGAGGCTTTGGGTCTCTCTTGACCTTGTTGTGAGTTTGTAAGGTTGTGACTTCTGATTAAACAAACTCAATGCCAATCAAAACGTTTGTTCTTCTTTTTCCCCAAATTAGAATCGATAAGAGAATCGATAAAGAATCAAATCGTTAAGCAATATCGATAATGGAATCGGAATCGTAAAAATCCTATCAATTCCCATCCCTAGTCATGACAGAACATCGCTCCAATGATATCTGGCGCCATCTAGTGTCGTGAATGGGGAAAGTAGCTGAGCTCTGTCATGACAGACCATCGCTTCAATGATATCTGGCGCCATCTAGTGTCGGGAATGGGTATAATGTCTAGACTGCGAATATAAAACGACCCCTCTTTTTCAGTTATTTCAATGCAAAAAACACCGTCTTATATTTGGGCCAATACGGTAACCGAATAGATTTAAGAAAAATCATCAGATTAAAACGTTATAAATTTGTGGTTTGAAAGTTAGTACAAGTCAATACAGATTTATTTTTGCATTGAGCATTTAGCCTATCAATTAATAAGGTTCATATTGGTGAGAAATGTAGCCCTGACCCCTGTTCACCTAATCAGTTTGGTTTTATTAATGTCCTGTCCCCAGCAAAGTATACATGCAGGTTATGCTGTTCTATCGTCCCCACCAATATTGAGACCAAACCTACGTCCTTGTAATGGACCCATTTCAAGGTGTGTGTGGGGGGGGAATTCTAATTGACGTGTAAAGAGTTTTACTAGTTTCGGTGAGAGGGTGAATAGTTTTGTTGTTGTTGTTGTTGTTGTTCGTGAACTACATTTCCACACAAACGCGCATCGAGGTACCATTTAGCTTAGCAAGGAGAGGTATGAGAGACATTTTTTGAGTGTCCCAGAGCTCGCGAAACTTGGGGGGGGGGAAGCGCATTCATCACGGTCTTGTCAGCCGTGATTGCGTCTTCTCTGCCCCTCTGCTATTGAATGCGTTGTTGACATTAGTGTGGCGGCACTCTGACCCGCCGTTCGGCGCAAATTCATTCAAACTTGCCTTTCCGTCCAAGACGCCCGTCCACCGCTCACTTTCGCCGAAAAGTCCATCCCAAATACAGTAATGCCCCTGATGGGGGGAAGAAGGAGAGGCGTCTGTATTGGCTTAGCCACTTCATTGTGGCAACAATAATAAAGAAAAAGAATAACAAAAAAACAGCGGGCTTCCGCGACATGCGACCGCGATCTCCTTCTCGCTTCCCTCTACATCACAGCTCCCTGTCCGATCGTTTCTTAAGGGGGCCTTGTGTAGTTACGGACATTACAATACACAATGAATAGGTTGCCGCTGAACCCTTCACACTAGGCTACCACTAGTTTGAAACGGCCTTAAAAAAAAATGTTTTGCACGGCGTGGCTGCTTTTATTTTGATGTGGCGTTGCGCCATAATATTTAATGTGTAGCGTTACCCTGGATTATGAATGATTTGAATGCATAAAGTAAATCCACTTCAAAAAGTGTTAGTAATGCTGCATTTGATAGTTCCCACTCTTTACATTCGCCATAACTTTCCTAGTCGTGATAAATGATAACTACTTCTTTGTCCGTTCTGTCTTCTTTTTCCCGTAATGTCAGTTGTTGGCTCTGACATGGATTTTAATTTAAAAAAAAAAAAAAAAAAAAAAAAAACATTCATTGCCTGACTGCGTGCACCGAACCGTGCTGTCACTGTATGGGACAAAGACAAATACACTCAACATCTACAGTGGTACCTCTACTTACGAAATAACTGGTTCTGGAAGGAGTTTTGTAAACTGAAAATTCCGTAAGTAGAGGCGCGTTTTCCATGTAACTGCCCTAATCCGTTCCAAGCCCCCCAAAATTCAGACAAATTTTTTTATTATAAATCATGATTGCATGCATTAAAACTAGTGGTGCAACGGATCATGATTGGTCCGAGATCCGTTCGGATTGACGTCATCGGTTCGGCACACATGTGATCCACGGATTAATTTCTGAGAAAAAAAAATTGTGCTCCAGGCGCACAAACTTGTGTAGAGCGGAGAAAGAGGGGAGCAGAGTGCACAATGCAGACATGGCAAGTGGAAGAAAGGACGAGCTTGAACGCCCCTGCTACACTTAAATCACCTGTATGGGCGCATTTTGGTTTCCCTGTCAAGTATGATGACAAAGGAAAAAGGTCAGTGGACAAAACCGCGACAGTGTGTACGCATTGTGGCATAAGAAGCCACATGACAGCGGAAACACATCCAGTATGTTCACGTATTAGAAGCGACATCACCCGGGTGTTTTACTGACCGAAGAAAACCTGGCAAACAACCGCTCATCACCGACCATTTAAGCAGCCTCTTCCTGCACAATCCGACCGGGCTAAAGCCATCACTAAAGCTATCGGTGTGTTTATAGCTGCAGACATGAGACCATATTCAGTTGTGCAAAACGAGGGCTTTAAATACATGTTGAAAGTGCTTGAACCACGCTACGACATCCCATCGCGCACACACTTTAGTGAAAAGATTGTGCCAAATCTCTACGAAGGAGAAAAGAAAAACGTTGTGAATGAACTATCCCAGGCGTCAACTGTTGCGCTCACGACTTACAGGTGGACGTCCAGTGGAAGGGAGAGTTTATGTGACGATAACCGCTCACTTTATCACACCAGAGTGGGAGATGAAAAGTCCAGTGCTGCAGACACGCCCCCTCTATGAGAGTCACACAGGCACTCATCTTGCGCAGGTACTGACACAAGCAGTGGAAGAATGGAAGATACGGAGGCCCAGTACTAATATCCCAGTAACAACTGATAATGCAAAAAAAAAAAAAAAAAAAAATGCAGTGAAGGAGGCAGGACTGGGTCCACAAATAGGGTGCTTTGCACATGTAGTGAATTTGGCATCACAAAAGGGAGTCTCAGTCAATAAAATGGACCATCTCCTTCTATTTTACTAGTGGTCATTGGAACCAATATTATAAGGAGAAGATGTGCATTTCTATGTTGCTGTTGCACTTTAAGTTGTTATAATTTTGTTAAAAAGATATTATGCCTTGTGCACTACTTTTATAAATTCTAATAATTTCTGTTTTCAATAAACAAACAAAAATTATATTGTCTTTTTTTTTTTTTTTTTTTTTTGCTTTTGCTTTTCGCTGATCCGAAAAATGATCCGATCCGTGACTCTTGATCCGAGGAACGATCCGATCCGTGAGTTTTGTGATCTGTTGCACCCCTAATTAAAACATATAACAAATACATGTTACAATTAGATTTATTGCATGGTAAACATAAAATGAGTTCTGCATACTATAAATAATATCCGAATAAAAAATAAAAGTAATAAGTAAGTAAAGTAATAAAAATAATTCACTGACAAAAAGCTGTCGGAACACCTCGTGGCCCGAGGGTCGAATGAAGCAAACGCTGGGATACACACGTACACATACAGTAGAGGTCCCTCTTATCCAATTGGATGCCAGGAAGATGGTGGGCAATAGGAATTGCAGAGCAGCTATTAGTATGTTCGCTAACTTTGGGAGAAGCGAGTAGCAGCCCATACTGTATTTTTGTTGTTCGTATCCTAGTTTCTTTTGTAATAAGAGGCAATATTTTCCTGTTGATGGGTGTTGTAACCAGAAAATTCTGTATGCAGACTTTCGTAAGTAGAGGTATGTGTGTGTATATAAATACAGTGTATCACAAAAGTGAGTACACCCCTCGCATTTCTGCAGATATTTAAGTATATCTTTTCATGGGACAACAATGACAAAGTGACACTTTGACACAATGAAAAGTAGTCTGTGTGTAGCTTATATAATTAATTTTCCCCTCAAAATAACTCAAAATATTGCCATTAATATCTGAACCCTTGGCAACAAGAGTACACCCCTTAGAAACTGCGTACATCCCTAAATGTCCAAATCGAGTACTGCTCGTCATTTTCCCTCCAAAATGTCGTGTGACTCGTTACAGGAGTGCTGTCAGCATTTCTGCAGAGATTGAAGAGGTGGGGGGTCAGCCTGTTAGTGCTCAGACCATACACCGCACTCTACATTAAATTGGTGTGCATGGCTGTCACCCCAGGAGGAAGCCTCTTCTGAAGAAGGTACACAAGAAAGCCCACCCGTCTCATCAGACCATAGGACATGGTTCCAGTAATCCATGTGCTTTGTTGACTTGTCTTCAGCAAACTGTTTGCAAGCTTTCTTGTGTACCGTCTTCAGAAGACTCTTCCTCCGGGGGTGACAGCCACGCACACCAATTTTGGTGGGAAAAGGACAAGCAGTGCTCAATTTGGACACTTAGGGATGTATGTAGTTTCTATGCGGTGTACTGACTTTTGTTTCCAAGGGTTTAGATATTAATGGCTATATTTTGAGTTGTTTTGAGGAGAAAATAAATTAACTATCATATAAGCTGCACACAGACTTTTCATTGTGTGAAAGTGTAATTTTGTCAGTGTTGTCCCATGAATTAAATATCTGCGGAAATGCAAGGGGTGTACTTACTTTTAGGAAACACTGTATATACAGGTTGTCCCCGGTCTACGAATGAGTTCCGTTCCTGCTTTGGCGATGTAACCCAGATTTCCGCTTAAATTGGAATTAACCCTATCAATACCTCAAAACACCCACAAAAAAAAAAAAAAAACTATCCAAAAAAATGTATTATACGTCATTGTACTATCCTCTTCAAGACATTGGAGCTAAGTCCTAGCTAGTAGACAGTGAGATAAGCTGCGTAATTGGCATGTGCCGGTATGAGATTTTGACTGTTAGATAACCTTAACCAAAAATACCGCAATTTCACGGTATCACGATATTGCCATTATAGCTCTAAAATGTTGTTTTGAGATGTGTGGGTTAAAAAGGGAAAAAAAAAAAACCTTTTCCATTGAACAAGATTTTTATATTTTTCAGAACGGATTTGCAAATTAGAACTTCAACATGAATATAATGTTAAAATAAAGTTATACAAAATATATATTTTAAATTTAAAATAAATAGAACTTAGACTAAACCCGCAGCCACAGCTATAGTGGCTCCACGTTATTTATTGTACGAGATAAAAAAAATTTCCAGAACAAAGTAAACACTTCGAAAAAAAAAATCCATCTATATTGCAGGCACTCCAGCCTTTTAGAGACTTGCTCATTTTCTCTATATTTCTCACTTAGTCAAGTTATGATGCGGGAATCTGAGCATGTTCACCTTTTCTGGGTTAAGTTTGGAGTGGTGAGGTAAGAGGATGTGTCCACTACTATTAATATTGATTAGATGAATATTAATGAAGAGCGAGACATGGCGCATGTGTATGACTCGTATACTTTACACATTATACACATCCAACCACCCTCTCGCAACACAGAAAGTCGCCAGAGAAAAAAAAAAACACAGGCCATATTATGATAATGTTATTTTGAACAGATGCTTAAAATAGCAGAAGAATTAGGGTTGCCAAGGGTCCAGGATTGTGCGGGACAACCCGCAACATAGGAAGTTCTGATTGGTACCGCCGCTGACAGAACCAATCGGAATTTCGTATATTCCGGGTTGTCCCGCACAATTCGGTATTGTTGGAGAGTACTAGGGCTGTCCCAAACGACAAATTTTCTCCCGATTAGTCAGCCGACTATTTTTACGATTAGTCGACTAATCTAATAATTAATTTTTTTTTTTTTTTTTTAAACTAATTTAGCAATGAAATTTTTGTTGACGCTTATCAATTCACAAAAAACATTGGAACACTCAAATCATTTATTAAAGTACAAATAAACACGTAAATAACAATAATAAATCACAAATAAACAATGAGTTCAAATGCTGATAGAATTAACTAGTGTAGCATCCCGATTGAAAAGATGGTCTCTTAAACTGATGGTTTACAACTTTTATTCCATCCTTGATGTAAACACACTGTAAGAGCTACGGTGCACACAAATAAAGCAACACAATTAGAAATTAACAAAAACTTTTCAACTTTTTCCTTTTAAACCTTATTTATATATCAATGAATTGCCTATATGAATTGCCTTTACCTTATTACCTTATCATTGACAATCTCTCCCTTGAGTGCAATCACTGTATATACTGTATATATTTATGACCTTTTAACCTTATATAATTTTCTATATCATAAAATAAACCATAACATGAAATCATGAAATAAACCTTTCAATTAGCATTAAGAACAATACTAATAGCACTTATAGGCCCATTGTCAATGAAACATTATTATTTAGTAAGGCGACAGCACCCTCTGGTGTACAAAAAATGAAAAAAAAAAAAAACATTACAAACTGCGTGAAGGCGCTTGAGGTGTTTATTCACGGCCGACGTGCAGCCAAGCTTGGCACTGAAGAGACAGGACAGAAGAGTGTACTCTCCTTTGTTTCTTTGAAATAAGTCAATGTTTTGGACACTCTGGTGCGCTTTTTTTGGCTTTGTGCCGTTTTCCCCGCTTGCAAACAGAGCATCCGACATTCTAACTTTCCACGCATATATTTTTTTAACCCTTCATTAACCGTCGACGGGATGCTGTGCTCGTCGACGGATTTACGTCATCGATGACGTCGACTATGTCGACTAGTCGGGACAGCTCTAGAGAGTACCCTAGAATTTAGAAAAGTTGGCTAATGGTAGAGAGGAACCTGGTTAGCCATCTTGGCGTGCTAACTAGCCACATTATCTGCCTTGTTAACAAGCTTAGGTCATAGCATTTGTTTTACCATCGCTGGACACACTAAACACGCTGGAGAGAACTCTCGTAGCCGGTGGGAAACATGAATTACAATGTTAACCTACCTCAGTTTGGTATAAAGTGACGGATAATGGTCAAGTAAATGTGAAATCATGTTTGAGGTGTTGACGCCCCTCAGCAATCAGATCTTGCACGTTGGCTGTCCTTCCTCCTCTAAGCCGCAGCAGTCTGCTTCTTTTCAGTACCCAAAATACTCCCATACAAGCGATTTTAGTTTAGTTTTTTTTTTTGGGGGGGGGGGGGGGGGGGGGGGGGGCTCACTACCTTCAGCCATTGTGTCAAATCTAGTCTATAGCACAGAGTAGCGTCACTGATGGACATAGCAACAACCGGAGGGGGAGGGGGAGTGCTCCTGCGCCATTTCTCGCTGCATTTTTGGGACATAAAAAACAGCTAATACCGTACAACAGTATGACGGAAAATCTTAGTGCTTTTGAAACCGTGACGTTTTAATACCACGTAACCTTGAAACCGGTAACCAGCACGTGCCTGTTCCGAAATAACGTTGTCAGACATCCGTGTGGTTTGCTGACTTTATTCAGCTGCGCATGACATCAACACTTGCAGAATGAAACTAAAATAAAAAGAAATATTTCATCTTCAATAACAGCAATTCAAATTTGTGTTTACAAGTAGCTGCTGATCAACAATACCAAACGATCAGCATGTATCAGTTAGTGTCCGCATATCATCAAAAACAATCACATAAACTCTCCCAAGTATTCGACCACATTTGAAAACGCACATTAAAAGGTACAAAAGGGGTTATAAACGGCAGTCGCCCCTGGACGCTTCATGAGCAACAAATGTGCACGCAGGCTGTCATTTCTTCACTCAGCTGCTTCCTCATGTATGCGTGTGCACATGTGTCACTGCCGTGTGTGGGGTGGGCGGGTGTGTATATGCTCTTGCGTGCGGAATTTCAACCAGCTCTACGCTTCATGCGCCGGAATAAAACCATGCATCACAAAACAAAAGTCATCATTTAAAAAAATGGATGTCGAAACGCAGGCGTCCTAAAGTTGAAATAGCGCAAGTCGGGTCCGTCGTAACCCGGGGACTACCTCTGTGTATGTGTGGGGGTGGGGGTGGGTGTGCGTATATATATATGTAAGGGCTGTCAAACGATAATTTTTAATCGAGTTAATCATAGCTTAAAAATTAATCCTAATTAATTGCAATTCAAACTATTTCTAAAATATGCCATATTTTTCTGTAAATTATTGTTGGAATGGAAAGATAAGACAAGACGGATATATACATTCAACATACTGTACATCAGTACTATATTTGTTTATTACAACAATAAATCCGCAAGATTGCATTAACATTATTAACATTCTTTCTGTTAAAGGGATGCACGGATAGAAATACTTGTAGTTCTTCAAGATAAATGTTAGAGTAATTTTATATTAAAACCCCTCTTAATGTTTTCGTTATAATAAACTTGTAAAATTTTCAATAAAAAAATCCCTGCTGTTCTTCCACAATGTCTTTAACTACGTAAGATAGTGATTGAAATACTCCACAAGGTGTCAATGGCGAGTTTTAAATTACTTAGAAATCAAGCAAATGAGTGTGTTTTGTCCTTTGACTGACGCCGTATTTCCCTGCTTCACAACGTACGAGACCTCTGATAGTTTTTATGTTGTGACTAAATAGTGCCATCCAGTGTATTTGTTGAGCTATAGAAATGTTTTAATAGAGTTTGACCAAGTAAGTTGAGTAAGTTTTATGTGTATTTTGCGTAGCTATTTTGATTGGGAATGCCAGTTCTTCTTGCATTGAGCGCTTTTCTTTTTGTGAACATTATATATAGGAATTTTACCGTATTGGCCCAAATATAAGACAGCCCTGATTATAAGACGACCCCCTCTTTTTCAAGACTCACGTTTGAAAAAAGACATTTTGAACACCAAATTAATTTTATACAGAAAATAATTACAGTACATCCGAAACAAATTATTATAACAATATATTTAAGACAAAAAGCATATTATTTTGCCTCATTCAAATCTTAATATCTGAACATTTAAATTTGTAAACTAAAGAGCAATCACATTCGTAAAAGAATGGCGTCTGGTTTTTGAAATTTAAATAAACGTATCTTTTGTGATATAACGACAAAATTGCAATAACTCCTATAACCATCAAAGTAAGGTCTAACTGTAGTCTTGAAACAAATCTGAATAAGGAAAAATATTGCAATAAAATAATGCAAACTGGTTAAACTTGAGAGTAGCTGAGATCTATCATGACAGAACATTGCTTCAATGATATCTGGCGCCATCTAGCGTCGTGAATGGGTATAATGTACAGACCGCGAATATAAGACGACCCCCTCTTTTTCAGCCTTATTTCAATGCAAAAAACACGTCTTATATTCGGGCCAATACGGTATTTTTGTTGTGCTTTCACTAAATGATACTTATGTTTGCTGCGAAGGAGCTGCCGAAGCTTATGCCAATAAACGGCGCGGTCCATTGAACGCTTGTGTCCACTCGCCTTTCTCTGCCTCTTAGCTCTCAATTGGCAAAAAACAGCGTCATTGTAATCTGTTTGAGGCGGTGCATGAGCGGGTTATTCCGCGCATGCGTTAAATGCGTCAAACATTTTAACGTGATTAATTTGAAAAATGAATTACTGCCCGTTAACGCGATAAATTTGACAGCACTAATATATATATATATATATATATATATATTTACAGCGGGGTAAATAAGTATATAGTCAACCACTAATTGTGCAAGTCCTCCCACCTGAAAATATTAGAGAGGCCTGTAATTGTCAACATGGGTAAACCTTAACCATGAGAGACAATGTGGGGGAAAAAAAACAGAAAATCACATTGTTTGATTATTAAAGAATTTATTTGCAAATCATGGTGGAAAATAAGTATTTGGTCTTTAACAAAAGTTCATCTCAATACTTTATGTAACCTTTGTTGGCAATAACGGAGGCCAAACGTTTTCTGTAACTCTTCACAAGCTTTTCACACACTGTTGCTGGTATTTTGACCCATTCCTCCATGCAGATCTCCTCTAGAGCAGTGATGTTTTGGGGCTGTCGTTGGGCAACACGGACTTTCAACTCCCTCCTCACCCCGTGGTGTCAAAATGATAATAAGAACGGTGAGCAAAAATCCCAGAACCACACGGGGGGACCTAGTGAATGACCTACAGAGAGCTGGGACCTCAGTAACAAAGGCTACTATCAGTAACACAATGCGCCGCCAGGGACTCAAATCCTGCACTGCCAGACGTGTCCCCCAGCTGAAGAAAGTACACGTCCGGGCCCATCTGTGGTTCGCTAGAGGGCATTTGGATGATCCAGAAGAGGACTGTAAGAATGTGTTATGGTAAATGAAACCAGAAAATAACTTTTTGGTAGAAACACAGGTTCTCGTTTTTGGAGGAAAAAGAATACTGAATTGTACCATACCCACTGTGAAGCATGGGGGTGGAAACAACATGCTTTGGGGCTGTTTTTCTGCATAGGGACCAGGACGACTGATCTGTGTTAAGGAAAGAATGAACGGGGCCATTTTACCGAGAGATTTTGAGTGAAAATCTCCTTCCATCAGCAAGGTCATCTAAGATGAGACTTGGCTGGGTATTTCAGCATGACAATGATCTCAAACACACAGCCAGGGCAACAAAGGAGTGGCTTCGTAAGAAGCATTTCAAGGTCCTGGAGTGGCATAGCCAGTCTCCAGATCTCAACCCCATAGAAAATCTGTGGAGGGAGTTGAAAGTCCGTGTTGCCCAACGACAGCCCCAAAACATCACTGCTCTAGAGGAGATCTGCATGGAGGAATGGGTCAAAATACCAGCAACAGTGTGTGAAAAGCTACAGAAAACGTTTGGGCTCCGTTATTGCCAACAAAGGGTACATAACAAAGTATTGAGATGAACTTTTGGTATTGACCAAATACCGTATTGGCCCGAATATAAGACGACCCCGATTATAAGACGACCCCCTCTTTTTCAAGACTCAAGTTTGAAAAAAGACTTTTTGAACACCAAATTAATTTTTATACAGAAAATAATTACAATACATCTGAAACAAATGATTATAACTATATATTTGAGAGAAAAGGCATTTAATTTCGCATTCAAAACTTAATATCTGAACATTTAAACATTTAAATATGTAAACTAAAGTGCAATCAAATTCACAAATGAATGGCTTCTGGTTTTTGAAATATAAATAAGAAAAAACCTGTGACACCATATTTCACAGCCGCTTTGCAGTAGTTTGAAGACACCGCCTCATTTATCACCATCAACTTGAAGTTTGCGTCATAACTTCTCCTCAGCTGCCGGTTAACCTGGCCAATCTTCGACCCACTTTTCTCCAAATTGTCGCGAAGTTTCTCCATTTTCGGTTATCTCTTCTATTACCGGTATTTTCTTCTCTTTTCCTTCTTACCACTTTCTTCTTCGTGTCAGGGGTTCGCTTTGGCCGCCGGAGTCGCGTTCAGCATTCGATTCATTGATGACTGGCGCCATCCAGCGTCGTGAATGGGTATATGTCTAGGCCGCAGTTTTTTTTTTGTTTTTTTTTTAGGCCGCAGTTATAAGACGTCCCCCAGGTTTTCATTCTTACTTTAATGCAAAAAACACCGTCTTATATTCGGGCCAATACGGTACTTATTTTCCACCATGATTTGCAAATAAATTCTTTAATAATCAAACAATGTCATTTTCTGGTGTTTTTTCCACATTCTGTCTCTTATGGTTGAGGTTTACCCATGCTGACAATTACAGGCCTCTAATATTTTCAAGTGGGAGAACTTGCACAATTTGTGGTCGACTAAATACTTATTTGCCCCACTGTATATATATTTTCTCAGTGCTGAGAAGTCCATCCATGTTGCATTACCAGTTTTTAAATGACATGTCATTTTTCCCTCCAGTGGATGACCGCGCAGATGATTCCAAAGCACTTCCCGACCACGTCAAGCAGAGTCTGCAGTTCCTCATGTGCCTCCCAGGACCCAAGAGGATGAGAAAAGGACGAGACTCCTGCTTTTCATCAGGCCATTTTCAAAATCTCCAATTGAAAGCACACCCCTTTTTACAAATAAAACTTTTTTTTTTCCCTCCCCACTTCTTTCATTTGTTGGCTCACATCGCTAACTGATTGTTTAAGCTCGACAAACGAAACGAATGTCAAAAAATGTTTTCGAAAGAACTATTCCTTTTTTAAAGCCAAGGATTGAATTAACGTAATCTGTACGTCTCATGTAGGTTTTTCAGTGTTTGTCAAATATGTGAATTTCCTTTCAAAATGGCTGTAAATTCTATTTTTGATACAATTTACAATTTCATTCACGGTTTTGTTTTATAGTAAGAAGACCAAAGATGGCGTCATACTCAAAAAGTCACTTTTATTTTGTTGGTGTATGTTGTATTCACTGATAACCATGCCACAACTCTCGTTTCTTTAACCGGCATGAGATTGATTTACTTTGTGAAGTATAATTAGCACCAAAATGTTCAATGGTTAAAAACTTTGTGATCTCAATGGGTCAAGTCTACAGTAAATTACAAAGTAGTTGAATTGCTGGCTGCCTGTTGTTTACTGTGTTTATTTCCGTTTTAGAAGTATTCTCAGATGGAATTTTTTTTAAAAAAAAACAAAACAAATTTATTCAATAAATACCAAACAAACCCCACATCATTGTATACTCATTTGAAGTATTTCATGTTTAAATGTTTCATTTTTGGGGGGCAAATTTCATTTATTCAGCTTCTCAACCGCTTATTCTCACGAAGGTTTGCAGGGGTGCTGGAGCCTACCCAAGCTAACAAAGGGCAGGGGGCAGGGTACACCCTGAGCTGGTTGACAGCCAGTTGCTTTTTTGCAAATTTGTCCCATTTTTACAGAGAACTAGTGTCAAATTCGTTTTATATTTTTATAATGTTAAAAGCTAAATGACATTAAAATTAAGAGAAACACTATGGTTACAGCCCCAGGTAACACTATAAAGGCAATTTCAACTGCAGCTATTGAGTAATTAGATAATTATCGATTAGTACGAGCAATCGAGTAATCTGATTACAAATAGTTTGTGTTGCAGATTAAATTTTAGGATATGTATAATATATGCTTCCAATAATATTTGGCTTGCTAAGATTTTACATTCAAAAGTGAAGATTTTCTTCAAACTATGCAGAATTGCCCTTTCACAAAGAGCAATAAATGAATTTAAAAGTAAAAATACTGGAGCTTGAACTCAAGCAATACAAAAAATGAAGATATCAGTACAACAAAAGAACAACTGGCTAACTTGCATAGCAAAGGTCCGCTAGCTTAAATGCTATAAAATGCTAACTTTTTTTTTTTTTTTTTTTAAACAATGCTCCTAACAAATCGTTCAAATACATATTCCCCCCATAAATTTGCTAAATATACTTCTAAACACCGAATGCATTAACAAATTAGCTCAAACAAAAACTTGTGTTGGTCTTAACAAGGAGCAGCTGGAATCCCCACCATGTTAGACGAAAAATGGCATATTCACTTGCCACTACAGGGCAGTGTATCCACTCAAATTAATCAAACTAAATGCAAACACTTTCAAAACAAACCATTACAACTCCACTTAATTAACCAAATCCTTGAGGCAGCAAAATTTGATTTGACACTTTATTACAATCGAATTACCGGAGTTAATCGATTAATCGTTTCAGCACTACTATGAAGTACTTATTTTTCCATTGCATTTAAATCCTGGCATGCCATTTACAGTGCTAGACGTCGAATTCATTTAAACTGGGAGGAGTGGTCGTTCATGCACATCTATCAGTGCACCATTGACGGCCCTAGACGTCCAATTCATTTTGAGTGGGAGTGGGCGAATGAACAGGTGCTCAAAAGGGGTTGGACATCTAGGGCTGTCAATGGCAACCAATGACTGCCTTATAAAGGTTAAAAAAAATGTGTATGGAGGGGTTAAAATATTTTTTGTAGTCCAAAATGAAAGATTGAGGACTCAGAGAATATTCACTTTTTCAATAAAAGATTTATGAATTTAAACAATTATATATGTATTTACTGTAGTTCCTTTTTGTCTTTCAATTAAAACATGCAAAATACATTTTTCTACATTTTTTCAATGTAAAAAAAATCACCGTATAAAGTGCTTAAAGAATACAGTGATCCCTCAGTACTTCGAGGCTCAACATTTAAGCCCCCAGTGCATCGTTGATTTTTAAAGAATATTCATCAAAAATTTAAAATGACCAGCACCCCCCAGACATACCTCCTGACTAGGGAATCTGGCACGCTAATTGGCCGAGACGTTCCCCCAGCTTCTCTCTTCCCTAAGGCGGCGTTCAGACTGCAGGCATATTTGATCCTGAAATCAGATTTTTTTTAGGTTGACTAAATATGATTTTTTAGCATGATTTTAGCTTGTTCAGACTGGCCCACATTATTGAAACACCTTAGAGTTAGCTGTGTCAATACCCATCCAAGTTATTCAGACTAGAAGTATCTTGTCCATATCTGATATGAAAGATGTGATATGAAAAGTTTGTGGTCTCACAAAAATATGATTTGATTAGTTTCGAGCCACAATAACGAAATCCAACAAGAGCAGGGAAAAAAACAACATTAACAGTAATGTTGATTATAACAAAAATAATGACAAATTTATACATATGTTGCTCAAAAAGGAGTTGGAAGAAGCCGAGCTTTTTTGGGTCCCACACCTAAATCACTCTTAAAAAATGATGATAATAATATTGGTTGCCTTGATCATAACAACACCAATGTGTATATGTATATACTGTATATTAGGGCTGTCAAATGATTAAAAATTTTAATCGAGTTAATTACAGCTTAAAAATTAATTGTAATTAATCGCAATTCAAACCATCTATAAAATATGCCATATTTTTCTGTAAATCATTGTTGGAATGGAAAGATAAGACACAAGATGAATATATACATTTAACATACGGTACATAAGTACTGTCTTTGTTTATCATAACAAATCAACAAGATGGCATTAACATTGTTAACATTGTTAAAGCGTTCCAAGGATAGAAAGACTTGTAGTTCTTAAAAGACAAATGTTAGTACAAGTTAAAGAAATTTTATATTAAAACCCCTCTTAATGTTTTCGTTTTAATAAAATTTTGTTAAATTTTCAATCGAAAAATAAACTAGTAGCCCGTCATTGTTGATGTCAATGATTACACAATGCTCTTGGGTGCTTAAGCCCATAAAATCAGTCGCACCCAAACGCCAGCAGAGGGTGACAAAACTCCCCAAAAACACAAGTAACAAGTAACATTGCACTGTGCTGTGCTGTCATTTTAATCTGTTTGAGCGGGGCATGTGCGTTGCGTCAAATATTTTAACGTGATTAATTTAAAAAATTAACGCACGTTAATTAATATATTAAAAAAATATATATATATATATACAGGCATGAAAATGGGTCAGGGGTTAAAAAGGTGAGAAGGGTGTGGAGGAAATATGTTCCGTTACACTGTACAACCCAACAAAATATTGAGCTCTGTCGACCCACACCGTTTCAGCAGGGCCGTGCACAGACCGGTGGACGGGCGGGTGCTCGTAGATCAAAAGGGGGACATGAACAAGTATTTGATACACCTTAAAACAACATAACTTCAATTTTAACCAGCTTTAGATAATAATTGGCTGCGACTGTGACATACTTTAATTGGGAGAGGGCAACAGTGAATAGAAATCAACACTGTCATCAACACTTTCTGGCTGTGACTCAGTCAGTCTGCCTCTTCAACCTCTGCATCAAAACTTCCTTCAACTTGTTCATCTGAGAACAAACCACCACAGATGGTCCCTGAGCCACCAACAGCACAGTTTTCTCATAACTATTTTTTCATTAATATCTATACTTAACAACTCTAGCACCTAATGATTAATAAAGCAATGACATTGTAATTGTGTTTATAATTTGTATTTTATACCCGACTATCCTTGCAAACTTATTCTTAACAAGTCTGCTATTCACCCCGCTGATCAGGTATCCACTGCTTTTAGCAGCCTCATCCAACTCCTTTTTTTTATCCCTCAATCTTCTTTCCTTACGAGCCATGTCTATATAATGAAATAGAAATATTACAAAAAAAAACAAACAAAAAAAAAAAATCAGACTCCCCGGTGGCTTTTAAAGCTTTCTTAATTTCTTTCTCTCAATAACGATGGAGGTAGATTTGAGTCTTTATTATTCAATCAAAAAACAAAGTTGCTTCAATCAAAATATATATTTTTAATCCCAAAAAAGTCACTTCAATTAAAAAAAAATGTTTTTGATTGTAAAAAATAAATTTGAGACAAAAAAAAAAGCTTTTGAAAACTTTTTCTTGATTGAAACAACTTTTTCCATTGAAGTAATGTTGTTTTGCGTTTGGGCCACATTTTAGCTAGGACATTTGTGTCTTTATTATTCAATCAAAAAATAAGTTGCTTCAAACAAAAAAAAAAATAAAAAGAAAAAAAAACAAAACTCTTATCCAAATAAAAAAATTCAATCATAGAAAAAGTTGTCAATCACTGAGCAGCCAGAGAGGGTTTGAGTAGACTCACCATGAAGCATTTAATAAAGCCAAGCATTTTCTTACAACTTCATTCTTGTTTAAAAATAATTCAGTGGGGCAGTAACATGTTTAAAACTTATGATAATTCTTACATTTTGAAGTGCTTAAAAACCATTTATAAATGATACTTTTTGGGGGAAAAGTGAAAAAACATGTCATATATATGTATCTTTTTTTCCAATGTAGAATCTTATTGCGGCGGATTCTGGTCCCCATTAACCGCGAAAAACGAGGGATCCCTGTATTTCTGAAAAGCTTTTAAGAAGCAGGAGTCATTCCCACCACTCGTCGGGCCGGTGTTGTGCCGTCCCAGCCGAAAATAACGCGTCTCAGGCGGACGACGGGTGCAATGCGATGCGAGGCGCCCCCCTCCATCCGAGAGCATGCCGCTTAATTTGACTCAACAGTGTGTTTCTTCGTTATATTACCACTAAATACACAAGCTTGACTCCAATTTAACGGGAGCTATTTTTTTCACGGGAGATTTGGCTAGCTCTGGCAGTGTTCAACGCAAGCTGCAACGAATGGCAGTAACTTTATTATATCGCAAAATGTGAAAACGATTGAAACCATTACTCACCAAATTCAATCTGCTGGCAAATACAGGGATGCATGTATGCTGCGCTCTGGTCTGCCAGCTTTGCAATGCAACCAAAGGCTCTCCAAGCACTCCATGTACATGTCATGAGTGCGCGCGATTGGAATAATGGAACGTAGTTTGGGCCGATGATTGGTTCTCGTCAGCGAAGCATCTAGAAGGATTTGCTGACTGTCCAAGTGTCACTTTTTTAAAGGACCGATTTCTGAAGTGCTCAGTTTACGTACCAAGTTAATCACATGATGATAATAATAATAATTAAATAAAATCTCCCGCAACCCCCCCCCCCCCCCCCAAAAAAGAAATTCTCCTCGGATCTACGCAATTCACGTAGGTCGCTCTTTTTGACTTCAAAACGGCGAATTTCGCCGAAAGGTGAGAGATTTTAATGCCTGTACTGTACACATTTCTATTTAACCGAGATAATTGGGTGATCGCTGTATATAATTTCCCTTTTTTTATAAGAAAAAAAAAATGCAGATATGAAGAGAACAAAAAGAGAATCTAGAAAATCTTTAGATTGTCTCTATGAGAACTACTTTTGTTCCTTGCTAGAAAGAAATGCATTGACACAGAACAAACATTGAATTATAGGTAATTTATTGCAAGTACTTTTTTCTTTAATATATATATATCAAGAATATAATTTTTTTTAAATGTGCACAAAACCAGAAAAATGTCCAACCTCTTTGTAAACACAACTCAAGTTAGGTTGTTCGGGTTCATCATAAAACAATGTGACAAAAGAACACAAAAAGATATCCTTAACCTTTATCATTTAAAAGTGTAGGCATTCAGAAAAACAGTGGATTGCGGTGGGTCTCAGTCGTGGTCTTCGGTCCGTCGCTCAGATGGGACATCTGCCGTTTCCCAGCGCTTCCTGAGCTCCCTTCAGGGTCTCTTGCTTCACACACTTCCAGTAGCCGGAGAAGCCATTCTGTGGATGCACCTGCATATGTTTATCACATAAAAATAAAGCAAGAATTCTTGGAGAATGCGATATTAACTAAGAAAATGTAGTCTGTATTTCTCATGCCCATTGCAAATGAAAGTGCCAGCAGATGTAGGAAAAAAAGCAAAGAAAGAATTAAAAAAAAAAAAAAAAAAATTCAATTCTGTAACAGTCTTTATTTACTGTAATTTTTGCACTATAAGGCGCACCTGACTTTAAGCCACCAACCACCAAATTTGACACCAACACGACATTTGTCCATAGAAAAGCAGCACTGGACTATAAGTCGCAGCTGTCCTCACTGTATTATGGGATATTTACACCAAAAGATATTAAGCGGCAACGCTTTATTTGACAGCGGCATCATAAGACCAAATGAACCACCGGGAAGCTTTGAGAACCGATTGGCTGCAAAGCTTCATTGCTTCAAGAAGCTTCATTTGGCCATCACTGCTCCCTTGGGGGAGACAGTCAACCTCTGCTGCCACCTGCTGTCAACACTGTTGTTGTCCAACATGCTTCCTAGCACGCATTGCAGCACTGCAGATGTAAATAAATATAACTCATGATCTGAGCTAAATATTTATTCAGTTACTGTTCCAGTTGTTTTATTAATTGCTAGTTATAGTATTTGGTGACACTTTATTTGACAGTGGCGCTAAAAGACTGTCATTAGACAATCATAATTATGACATGACACAGTCATGAGCATTAATGAATGCTTACAACAGATGTCATTCTGTGTTATCCAGCAAATTATCTCACTTTTGAATGGATGTAAAAGGTCCAAGCTAGACATAAATGGAATTAGTGAATTATTTGCCAGATGACACTTAATGATAACTGTCATAAGCATTCAGTAATGCCCATGCTAGTCACGTCATCATTAAAATAAAAGACTATTTTAAAATGGATAAAAATTAGTAAATAAATATTTTTCATATAAGTATGTCATGATTTGAGAACATTTGCTTTAATATTGTTCTATATTTAAATATTACTCCATTTTTCTTTTTTTAATCAGCATTATTATTTTTGTCTATTCGATAGAATAAAAAAAAAAAAAAAAACCTACATTAAAATAAGAATACTTCTTTTGCCCTTTTCGGAAGACATTTTGGCGAGAGAATATCAGATTTAAAAGTACAGTATACATTTTTAAAATAAAAATTTGAAAAACAAATCAAAGAAAACTTTTTAATGTGAAATTTATATTTTAAAAAAAGTACGAAAATGTCACTGGAAGATGAGCATTAATAGCTAGTCCTCCCAGTTTAAATCAATTAGGACATTTATCGCCGTCAATGGCATGTAAAGGGTTAACAACTGGAAAAAAAAACTTTAAAGTTACTTACTAGTGTTACTCATTTTGAAATAATTTAGCGTTTATTAACATTTTATTAATTTATAATTATATAAAATACAATCATGATTAATAGTATAAAATAATAATTGCAACTATGTACGTTTTTTTTTTTAATGCTAAAAAGGTCTTTTCAAACTTTTCAATAGCTGTCCACTATATTGAAATGAAATGGTTAAATTTAAAAATAAATACAAAATACAAAAGCCTCAAAGCAGAGTCGTTTCGGAGTATTTTAGCAAAAAAAAAAAAAAAAAAATCCATATCCAAAAGTCCCTTCACATGATTAGCTTTTCCAAACAGTCAATCCACCCACTTTGAGCCCGCGCAGCACTCGGTCCTTCATCACTCCGATGAACTCCTTGTGGCTCAGGCAGTGGTCCCCGTCCATGTCGAAGAGTTTAAACACAGTGTCCAACACGTTCTCGGACAGGTCGTGGCCCGTGGCTATCCTCACGGCGCGTTTGAACTGGGCTGTCGTGACACGGAAACTGTTTAAGACAATCTTTTCTGGAGCTGGAAAATAAGTCTTACCCATTCCCACTGGACGATTAGCTTCGCTGATCATCTTCATGGAAAACGCAAAATCCTCCAGATTGTTTGTGAACAGGCAGAAAGCTTTGAACTCCTCAAATGTGATGCTCTGTGTAGATGGAATTGAAAAGTTGCATTTTGGAAAGAAAGAGGAAAAGCTTGGCTGCAGCCCAACCTGGCCGGCAGGGATCCTCTTCCTCATGTTTTCCCAGTAAACCTCATTGTCTTCCTCGTTGGTGTAATGGAGCAGCCACTCGGCAAAGTCCTCCCGTCGCATGGTGTCCATTCCTTTGGAGAACTGCAGAAACTCCATCTCCTGGACCTCTGCCTGTAGATCTTCCATAAACCTAAGCGACAAATGAATTGCCGAAACACAAAGCAAAGACAAGTGAAGCTATTGTTTCGATGCGATAGTTCTCAAATAGTGGGGTGCGCCTCCCTGAACAAGCGGCACATGTGACCTCGGGGAACATACTTTTTTGCCATACAAGAATAAAGTGCAATTGTACATCCACTCAGTAGGTGGCAGTTGCGCTCTCATTTTCAGAGTGTGTACAGTATTTTTGAACCAAACGAGCACAGAGCAAAGAGCACTGGAGATATGCTTGGATTTTAGCCGTTGGCGATGGAGCTGTGCATTAGCATTAGAGCCTAGCTTTTAGGCAGGAGGCGGGCTTAACCAGTGTTTCCCACAGACTGTGGCGGCCCTCCACAGACTGTGGCGGCCCTCCACAGACTGTGGCGGCCCGCCACAGTCTCGTTTGGGCCCGCCACAGTCTGGTTTGTTTTTGTTATTGTTTTTCTGTATTATTGTTACCACAATCAAGTGGGTAAGCGCAAATACAGACTTCTCTCCTTCTTCCCCATATCCGGGGCATTACAATAGTTTGGATCGGACTTTTCGGCGAAAGTGAGCGGTGGACGGCCGTCTTGGACGGAAAGCAAACTTTGATTGAACTTGAGCGGAGAGGCGGGGCCCAAAATAAAGCCTTGCTCTATTTTCAGAGCGTTGGTCACAGTAAAATATTTATTAGTTCAAGCAGAGTAAAATGATACATATTCACGGTACAAGAACGTCGTTTCCGTGTCCATCGATTGGTAAGAAAAGGCTGTTTGTACGAGTGACGTGTGGGCGCTCCCGTCAGGGGGGACATTTCGCGTGGAGTGGCTATTTTTCGGCACAACACCGGCGCGCCAACTTCAGACAATTACGGCTGACGAAACTTTGATAAATGCCCCCCCCAATTTCGCGAGCTCTGGGACACTCGAAAAATGACTCTCATACCTCTCCTTGCTAAGTTAATGGTACCTCGATGTGCGTTTGTGTGGAAATTTAGTTCACGAACAACGGGGAAAAAACTATTGACCTTCTCACCGAATCAAGTAAAAGTCTTTACACGGCTATTAGAATTCCCCCAGTCCTGTAAATGGGTCAGTTGACAGAAGGACTGTTATTGTTGTGGTAATGCAGTACTTACGAGGGTCAAATAAAAAGGAAAAAAGAGGACTACGACGGCGGTCTGAAACCCGCGGCTCTCGGGCCGCATGCGGCTCTTTAGCGCTGCTTTTTTTTTTTTTTTTTAATGGAAAAAGATGGGGAAGGGAAATATATTTTTTGTTTTAATAGGATTTCTAGGAGGACAAACATGACACAAACATTCTTTCAATTCATTAATATTGTAATGAAGTTAAACTTGTGGTGGCATCGTACAACAGAGTAGTCACGTGATGCGCTATAGGATCCACTGCAGGGAAAATAAACATTTAATCATGAAGGCTAATTATGTATTTCTAGCCAACTTAGTCATTTTTATAGTAGGCTAATATAGCTAGTATTGATAATTATAAGGCTTGTACAAGGCTTTGAATTTTTTGCTGCTCCAGACATACTGTATCAGTTTTTTTTTTTTTGGGGGGGGGGGGGGTCAAATATGGCTCTTTCAACAGTTTGGGTTGCCAACCCTGAGTCACTACGAGATGTAAGGCGTACTATTGCTACGAGAAAAAAAGTCGCATTATTACATAGGGTAACGTAGCTGTAATCAGCTACGCATTTTACATACATGTACCGTAGCTGAGAGCTATAACATTAGCCTAGCTAATGAAATATTTCAAATATATCTTTGTTATGGTTCTTCTTGGGGGAA